>NC_044600.1:16879929-19696636 GCF_901933205.1 Camarhynchus parvulus | reverse complement strand
GGTGGAGATCTAATTAAATTAACCAAACAGGAGGCCAGTGGGTACTGGGGACATGGAGTCTTCTTAACAACAGGAGATAAGAAGATAAGCATGATGCATGGTCCCTGACACAGGGCACGTCTTTCTGGGCCGGGAGAATGAATCCTTTGGAAAGCAGTGACCCACTGGCACTTGTTGGCACCACCAACCAGCTCTTAGAAAGTGTCCACAAAGCCGCCTACCTGCAAATGATTCATGAAAAGAAATTACTCCCTGGTTTTGAATGCCCAATGCAATTACCTGTGAAGCCAGAACTAATGATCCCTTGAATTCATGGGCTTCCAGAAACGCTTAAACCTACAGCAATGACTCTACAGAAAACCATAATGGCTTTGAGTCCTGTAGAAAGACTAGACAGATTCCTCAGGAATTCCCCTGACCAAAGCGGATCTAGAGATCCTGGCTTCACTCCGTACTCTTCCCCCTCACGGCCCTCAGCTTCTCAATCTGATTCACCTGCCATGTTTGGACATAGGGTGAAGTTGCAGTAGATCTGATTAATTATTGTAGACAATATGGACCTATAAAAACCCCAGAGGAGAAATCAGAAAAAACCAAAGGTGTTTGGTTTATTGGGGCTCCTCACAGTGCAAATACAGAGAAAGAAAAACAGATCTCTAACCGGCACCGTTGAGAATTAAAAAGTGGGTCCCCAAAGAGGTGATGGATGGTTTGCCCCTTGATAAATTGCAGAAAATAATAAATAATTGGCACCAGCGAACACTGAATCCATTGGCTCAACCCAGTGCACCCCTCCCTTCTCAGCAACCAAAACTAACCCTCCCCCAGCCTCTCCCACAGAACACACGCAGTGAACCAAAACCAACAGGGTTTTGGGGAAACGAATCTCTCGGCCGCTTACAGGCTGCCAAAGGGGTGGAGCTTGGGTTTATTTAAGAATGCTCACTAAAAGTAAATCAGGAGATATATTAATCCCAGCTATCACGGGCCTCAAAAGGCTGCCAGTAACCTTTTTGATTGACACTGGGGCTCAAATCTCTGCACTAACAAAAAAGGATACCCAGAGGTGTGGAATTGTTCCAACTAAGAGACAATGCTGTGTTCTTAATGCTCTGGGAACTACAGAATCTATGAATGTTGCCTTAGTCAAACTGACACTCCCTGGAGATGAGCATCAACTAGTCATCAAAATAGTAATTGGGAACATTCCAAATAATTGATTAGGAATGGATGTCCTTGCTGGGAGGCAGTGGGAAGACTCTGACGGATTTCTGTGGTCTTTTGGCACACTGCCACTTTAACATTAGGCTGCTTCAAACCGCACCCTCCCTACCCTATAATAAAACAACTAATGTAAAACAATACCCTCTACCTTCTGGTGCCAGAGAAGGTATCAAAGCAGTTCTACAGGACTTGAGAAACCAAGGGGTAATAATTCACACACATTCTCCTTTTAATTCACTGGTATGGTCAGTCTTGAAAAGCCAATGGAAAGTGGAGATTAACAGTAGATTTTCACAGGCTTAATGCCAACACAGACCCTCTTACAGCAGCAGTCCCAAACTTAGCTGAATTAATAACATCAATTCAAGAAAAGGCTCACTCAATCATGGCAATAGCAACTATGGATGTCAATGATATCTTTTTTATGATACCTATACAGCCAGAAGATATGGACCATTTTGCCTTCACATGGGAAAGGACAGCAATACATTTTCACTAGGCTTCCCCAAGGCTACAAACACTCCCCCACTTTGGCCCACCATGCTTTAGCCCAGGAATTAGAAAAAATACCCAAACCTGATCCTGTAGCTTATAACCAATACATTGACAACATTCTGGTGGGGGGGGGGGGGTGGGGGGAGGGGAGGATGAAATAGAGGTAGTAGGGAAACATCAGCAGAAAATAATTCTCACTTAAAAAGTCTTGATTTGCAGATGCCCCCAGAGAAAATTCAGAAGCCTTCTCAGGAAGTGAAGTTTTTGGGAATTTGGTGGAAAGGAGGTATGACATGTATTCCACCGATACCCCAACCTCTTTAGATCAGATTCAAACACCTGAATCGAGGAAAGATCTCCAGCAACCTTTAGGACTATTAGTGTTCTGGAGAAAACACATCTCAGATTTCTCAAAAATTGTTAGGCCGCTTTTTGACTTGCTGAGGAAAAGGATGAAACAGCATTGGACTCCTTCTCAGGCAGAAGCATTGCAATTACTGATTTTTGAGGCCACAGCTCACCAAGCACTAGGCCCTATCCATCCCACAAATCCCTTTCAGGTACAATGGGGATTTGCCTCCTCAGGGCTGTCAGTACACATTTGGCAGTGGGGTCCCAAGGGTCTGATGGGGCCTCGGTTTTTATTCCTGTGGTTTCAAAGATGCTGAGAAAAGATACACTACCTGGGAAAAGGAGTTGTTTGTGGTTAGCTTATCTCTCCTAGAAGAGGAAAAAAATTACACAACAGCCTGTTGTATTAAGAGACCCTTTCAAAGTTATCAAAATCGTCACTAATGGGATGACCCCCAGCCTGATGGGGTAGCCCAAAGGGCCTCAGTTAGAAAATGGTATGCTCAGATGGAAGCCTACTGTAATACCGTCTCAGTAACGGAAGATGCTGCTAAAAATCTAGCAATCCAAGACACTGAGAGCCTGGCTAGCAGCCAAGATAAATCTGCCTCTGTAATCAAAGCTGCCCTTCCTTTCTCCCCTGAACTAGCAGCAAGTTCTTGGTTCACAGATGCCTCTGCAAAATGGGAAGGGAAGGTGTGGAGATATAGGCAAAATGGGAAGGGAAGGTGTGGTGAAAGATTCATTACTGAAGGGGAAGGTAGCACTCAGGCTGGGGAACCCATAGCTGGAGTGTTTTCCAATGTGAGGCACAGAACATTTCTCTTGTCTGCATTTACACAGACTCTTATGCAGTGTACAAAGGTTGTACCGAGTGGCTTCCTTTCTGGCAGCAAAATGACAGGGAAGTTCACAGAATTCCAATGTGGCAAAAGGAAAAGTGGCAAGAAATTTTAGATGTTGCAAGCCAAGGAAATTTTGCTGTTGGTTGGGTAGCTTCTCACCAAAGAGATGGAAATCCAGCAGGAGAGTGGAATAATAGAGCTGATGAACTAGCAAGAGACTCAGTCCCTGAAAAAGGAACTAATTACTGAGGACTGGGATCAACTATTAGAATGGCTGCATGTAAAAAGACAGCACACAGGTGCGAAAGATTTGTACAAAGAAGCTCATGCTCGTGGTTGGCCGGTTACCAGGGAAATGTGTAAAACATACGTATCAGCCTGCAAGCAATGTCACAGGTGACTGGAGAGACATACTTTAGAAGATGACCCTCTGCATTTAAGAAAGGGTAAAGGCTTATGGGACGCATGGCAGGTAGACTATATGGTCCCCTTTAAGTCAGGAGGCAAACACTTTGTGCTAGTAGGAGTAGAAATTGTATCTGGGTTGGTTCAAGCTGATGGTTTTAAAAGAGCTACAGGTGATAATACAGTTAAAGCTTTGCAGGGGTGGTTTGGTACTTTCCCAAAGCCACAGGAAATTCAATCTGATAACAGGTCCCACTTCACTGCTAGAGGTGTACAGCATTGGGCAAAAGGTGAAGGAATTAAGCGGTCTTTCCACACCCCTTACTACCCTCAAGCTAAGGGGATCTTAGAAAGGACCAATGGTTTTTTGAAAGGACTTCTGAAGCCACAGCAGGGAAATTGGGACGTTTGGTTATGGGAAGCTGTTAAAAGAGTGAACAGTAGATGGGGGGTGAATGGATGTCCCAAAATCACTGCCTTTTGCCCAACAGCTCCAGGCATCATTCCCTCACTATGGGGACTGTACAATTCAAAAAATCCAGCACATTACCCTGGACAACCTGTGTTCTGGTGGACCTCCCTACTGTAGGGGAAGTAGCACTATTGCTGAAAACCCCTCTGAATAAACATGCATGGGTAGCCTCTGATGCTCTAGGGAAAGAGCATGCTGGATAATCCTATCATTTGAAGTCTTTTCTGCCCCTCAGTGGAAGGATTTCTGTTGGTTTTACTTTTACAGAAGAACCCTGAGGGGCATGAGAATCATCTGGACCACGATAACACTGGTGATATTTTCTGCATCCTACCACAATTCCATGGACAGGATCCTGCTGAGTGGTTGTGATCTGAAGCTACCTTCCATCACACTAATGTTCTAGGAGTGTATCCCAAATGTGGCCACCTGAACCTAGAGCCTATAGTGCTGCATGACTCCGAGGTATATCATCCAAGTGAGCGGGGATGGGATCAGAAGGACTGGACTAGAACCCTAACTGGAACAATTGGTGAGTCAATTGTGGAAGCATGCAGAAAAATGGAAGGATCTCTCTATGAGAAAGCCACCTCCATTACAGTTGCTGGAAATTTTATGGAAGCTGGTGGGAAAAATAATCTGGATATCCCTTCAGCGAGACTGTGTCCTACAGACAAGTGGGAATGTGCCAAACAAATTCCCCTTACTCTGTGTTGCTGCCAGGAGTATGCTGGTAATTACACTCTAGGTCCCAAAACGAACAATGTTGCAAGTACAAAGGATTGTAAAAATGAACCAATTGATTGCTGGCATAATTTTACTTTAACTAAACTGACTTATGTGACAGGCCGCTGGCAAAATAACTTGACCGACCCATTAGGCTGAAAAGGCTTAGTTCATAAATTTAAGATAGACGTTTAACAAAACCCACACTGAGTACTGTAGTTACATCCCAGTGGATAGAAGGGACTGAGGGCATGAAGCCCACACTGAGTACCGTAGTTACACCCCAATGGGT
Organism: Camarhynchus parvulus; assembly: GCF_901933205.1. Lineage (NCBI taxonomy): Eukaryota > Metazoa > Chordata > Aves > Passeriformes > Thraupidae > Camarhynchus > Camarhynchus parvulus. The sequence goes on along the minus strand of NC_044600.1, from coordinate 19,691,826 downwards.
AGAAGGGACTGAGAGCACAAAGCTCACACTGAGTACAGTAGTTACATCCCAGTGAGCAGAAGGGACTGGGACTACGAAGCCCATATTAAGTACAATAGTTGTACCCCAATTGGTAGAAGGGACTGAGAGTCCCCTTACTCAATATGTTACCGAATGGCTTTGGTCCCAGGCTTTTGTTCACTTTGCAGGAATGGGAAAAACAAAAAACCTGGCAGCTTCAAGGGGTAGTGGGAGAAGAAATTAGCATAGGATGCCGAATGATTCACAGAACTACTTACAGTAAAGCAATCTCAATCGGTGTTTTGACAGATCAGACAAATAAGCGTGAACTGGTTTGTACGCCCCCAAGTGTACAAGACTGTTGGCACAATTTTACATTAACACAAACTGCAGAAGTAGTTTGTCTTTGGTCCAAAAATACTGAAGGCCTTTCTTTTAAGTTGATAATAAATGGCATGACCCAACCTTCTACTACCAACACTCCAACCCAACCACCGCTTATATGTAGCCCGAGAATTTTGAAATTGGACCATATATAATCAGGAACACTGGTCAACAACAAATATTGTTCAATCCGGCATGGTCTCTTAAACAAGTCAAATTGCTGATGATGCAAAACAATGCCTCAGAAATTCAGCCGGCCTCTTTGCCTTTTTTGCAGGCTTCCTTTAAGGGTTGGACCACCTGGCAAGTGGACCAGGACCTTAGAGTGTTTTTTGCTCCAAAATGTTTCAAGGCAGATAGAGAAACAATTCCATTTTTGAGAGTGTGTTGAGAAGATAAGGTTGAAAGTTAAAAACCATGGGTTCTGTTTCTATATATGTTACTTATTCTGTTTATTATATTAGTCATGTAATATATATATATATATATATATATATATATATTTGGTAAGGGTTTTTTACTTTTTTCTTTTCTTTTTCCTTTTTCTTGTTTTCGTGGGGTTTTTTTTTTTGTTTGTTTGCTTTTTTGTTTTTTGGTGTTTTTTTTTTTTAATGCATCCTTGAGATAAAATGCCAAAAGTACAGAACAGTACTGTACGGTTAAAATACTTTTGAGATGCCTCATGCTGAAAAACTTGTAGCTACTGCTAAGGCCCATTGGCCAATTCCTGCTTCATTTCTGAGAAGCTATAAAATTCCCATCTGTATTTTAGTTCTAACGATCTGTTGTTATGGTGGAGATGCAAATTAAGAACAATAATTTTTGAATCCGTAGGGATGTATTTACCATTTTGTAGCTGCCTTTTCAGTTTCTGAGCCACTAATGAAAAAAGGAGAAGTATCTACACTGTTTTCAACCTGTAGACCATCCACTACTGTCCATGTGCTCAGATTCAAAGCCAAACAATCCTGTCTGGCCTCATTGGGAGGAATTATTTGCATTCAAAATACTAGACTAGTATTTTATTTCCACCAGCAGAGTCCATTGGGCAGCTCCTATAATCTGCATTTCAATATTTAATCCTCCTCTATGTTTACTGTGCAAAGCTCTTTCAGAATGGTGGTGTGCCCACTGTCTCACCAGCTGTGATGTTTGCACCGAGTCTCCCATAGAAAGGAGCTGTAAAAAAGGCAAGCCAGGGCAGTGATTTCTGTTGCTCACTTGCAATACCCACAAATCAAAGCTATTTAGCCTAATTTAAGGCTGAAAAAGAACATGCCTTCAAAGGATTCAAAAAGATCATCATTCAATACTGCAGTTCAGTATTCAGGACAAGAGCAAAACCCACAGGCTGAGAAAATTAGGGCTGTTTAGCCTGGTGAAGAGAAGGTTGCCTGGAGACCTCACAACACTTTCCGGTATCTGAAGGGAAGTAGGAGAGGGACTCTTCATTAGGAACTATGGAGACAGGACAATGGGCAATGGCTTCAAAGTGAAAGAAGGCAGGTTGAAATTAGATACTAAGAAGAAATTCTTCCCTGTGAGGGTGGTGAGGCACTGGCACAGCTTGCCCAGAGAAGTTATGGACACCCCAACCAGGCGTTCAAGGCCAGGCTGGATGGGGCTCTGAGCAACCTGGGCAAGTAAAAGGCATCCCTGCCTATGTCAGAGGGCTGGAACTAGATGGCCTTTAAGGTCTTTTTCAACCCCGGCCATTATATGATCCTGTGATTCTGCTATGGTAGCGTTCAGGATGGAGCGTGTTCTGCATGTTGGCCATTTCCAATACACCATTGGTTCCAGGTGCCATACACTAGCTTGCTCCCTGAAAATTCTGTCAGAATGAAGAACATCTCTATATATATTATACATATAATAAATGAACAAATGGGTTTGCACATTTGTCCACTAAGTTGTTGATGAGATTGCTGTGAAGTTTCATTTGGTTTTCCTGTTTGCTCATGAGGCCGACAGTCCTTGTGTTAGCTGCCTCAAAGGCAGCTTGTGCCTCCTCCTCCTCCCTCCTCCCTCTTTCAATTTCTTTCCATCAACAATTTAAAGTCCTTTTCCCTTTCATACATGAAAATCCCTGCATACTTCTGAGTTTTCTCCCTTTTCATACAGATCTTCTTCCACCCTTGACAATCCATACTTTTCATACCATAAGGGCATGCTTGCGGGCATAAAAGATTTTGATTCTTTATTATATCTATGGGAATTTAGTTAATAGCTTCATGCATTTTCATAGAAATGGTAGGGAATTGATAGCTTGTTCCCTGAAGTACGTTAGGAAGAGGATGAAACAATCATGTGGAGTGGAAAAGTTGCTATCTATTTTCTTCCAAGAACTACCTCAAAAGATGCAGGGGTGATGAAGCTTGGCTAGATGAGTTTCCCTTCTAATGGAAGGAAGCAACCATGCCACTTTATACAAGTCAGTCCTACAGAAGAGAGAAATTCACTTCTGGGAACATTGCAGGATTTGAATGCAGAGTCACACACATCTTTTGTTTCTTTGTTGTCTGCTTGGCATGGAACACGCTGCTTTGAAGAGGGAAGTGCCTAATAAACACATATGCTTCCCTCTTCTTCTGAGACCTCAGCACAGAGCCCTTATTGGCATGGTACTTCAAGGTAAGAAGGAGCGGGCAGAGAGCACTGTGAACTGACAACGGGTTGCAGGTTGTACTGGAAAGAGGACTGTCCCTTGAATGTGATGCAAATACAAATTTCCACCAGTTTCAGGGGTATGCTCCAGCCAAGCTTGTTGTCCTGGCACATTTTCTCTCTGTGAAATGTTTTGTGGCATGATCTGGACAACAAGAGACACAGAATACGGGGCTACGTAGTGCTGAGATTGTAAATGCCTGGCCCGAGCATCTTTTGGCAGAAGCAGTGCGCTAGAGCCCTTGGCTGCTGCCACAATGATCTGTGTGTGAAATAGATGCCTATTCCTCTCTGGGAGAGTAAAAGCAGGGCTGGTTACAAGAGTCGAAGAGCACTGGGCTGGTGGCTGCAGCATACCGGCTGTAAAAGAAGCATGACTCTTACTGCCCTACCAACCAAACTCACGGTGGCAGTGGTAAGGATTAAAGTTCAGTGAGAGCTACTTGTGCTGCTACCTATGCCCCTTCCAACCCTTCTGTGGAAACAAATGTGCCTACCTTTAGGTTCCGAGATCCAGAAAACACAATGCAGTGGAGAAGGGAAGGACAGAGTGCACTGGTGAGTTTGATGTGGCTTACGTGGGGCAGGTGGAAGGTGCAGCCCAAGGCTCGCTTTTATTTCTAGAGCCTTTTTCTACGCAAACAGCTGCTGGATGTTTGCAACAAAGATGCGAGAGTGAAAAAGTGAGGGCAGGTCTATCTGGGAAAGAAGACACAGAGCATTGTGAACAGTTTAAAAGCTGTTTACAAAAAAACCAGGAGGTACTTTGAGAACACCTTCCGTCTTGATACTTCCACCTGTGTGACCTCTAGCTGCTTGGACACGGCCACAATGAAAGAATGTGAACATATTTGCGCTGCCAACGTCAGTTTGCACAGGAAAGAGGGTAGGTTGGCAAACGCCTTCTGTCCTGGCACATCTGTCAGTCAGAAGTGCAGCTGAAAACGCTTGGCTGTAACGATAGTCTCTGCCACTTTGAGAGAATGTGCTGATGCTATATATATATATCTATCGTTGAGAAGGAACGTGTGAATCACTAGTATGTTTCATTTGGTTGACAGACTACAAAGGGACTGGTATGGCCAGCACTGCCTTTTTGTTATAGGACTTATCCTTTGGGAGCAGCTGCTGGACATTTTGAAGCGGTTTGGGATCTTCAAGAGTTAGAGTGCAAGGTGGTACATAGATCTTGAGGGAAAGTGCATATCTCCAGGGAGCTGGATGCAGTTCAGTGGGTGCGAGTTACATGTTGAGCAGCTGATGGCCCAGAAAACGTTCTAAAAGAAAGAGACCGTGTTGCAATTGCCTCTTATTTTGAAGCTTATAAACTGTGCAGCCAACAATGAAATGATTCCTCTTCCTTCTCTGCTACATGCAGGATCCCATTCTGTCGGTGCCCAAGAGCCAGGATCCACAGCAGAACTCTTGCCCCCACACTGCTCCCACACGAATGGGGCTGGGCTAGAAAAGTGCTTGTCTTTTTCCTGGGCACTGTCAGTGCTCATCTAAATAACCACATCACAGCATTGTCAACTTACAAAACAAGGACACACACTGAGCCCAGCTCAAAACCACCCCCAGGACACAGCCAAGTCAGAAACATCCCTGCTCTCCAATCAACTGTGTTGGGACAAAAAGATTTCACTGATCTTCTCCTTCCAAGTGGATACTCTTCTTTGCCCCACACTCAAAGGCCAACACCAGCTCTTCTGCCCTAACAAACCTTTTCTCTCCCGTAGAGTCTGGTAACAAACTTGAAAATGTTGGCCGAGCTCACAACAGAGCTCGCAAAACTGTTGGTGGAGAAAGCTCTTTGCTGCCTACAATTTCAATTGCACCCATCAAACTGTGAAGACACACCCTGCTATCGCCGCTTTCCTCCTCAGCTCTAGGTACCACCGTAAGCCTTCAATCTCTCAGAGTCAGGATCCAAATGGAATGGCACCAGGGACTGCTCACACAGTCCCTAAAGCTACAAGCGACAAAAACCTGTCCTGCAGAGGCCTGGCCTCTGCATTCCCACTGACATTTCAACAACTCTAACCCAGAGAACTGCCTATTGGGAAAAGCCTTTCAATTCACTGAGACAACCCAAAGTGCCCATCCAAACTTTGCCAAAGAGAGGAGGAACTAGAAGCCCATCTCAAAAGAAATGGCATCCCCTCCTCCAAAATCCAAAACGTCCAGGGCCTGCTCCTATACAAAGACGTCAGACCACTGCTATTGGGCACTACCTGCCCGGGGCACTAGCTAGGCTGCACACCAAGACCCAGCGCAGCTCTTTACCTTGTCCAAAAGAAGTGTGCTGGCAGAATTTCAAGAAGGCTGCCTCGAGGAAGTGGAAAACACATGCCAAATGGATTCTTTCAGGAAGGAGACTGCCTTCCAAAGATGGATACCGACTCCATAATTGTACAAATTGAGTCAGTGCTTCCACACCAAATATGCCAGGATAGAAAGTTGCTGCCGCCCTTAAGCTGCACGACACGGCTTCTTATGTGCACCTCCAACACTGGGGCTAAGTTCTTTCCTTCCCATGAGAAAGCATTGCTGTACTCCTTCAGGAACTTACCAAGCAAACGTTGCATACCACGTCTGGTACTGACTCTGTACCAACAATGGCTCCCACACAGAAGGGGCCAGGACAGAAATGTCTTGCTGGACTATACCTCCCCACGATACCTATCAGCTGCCCTACCAACGTTGCCACCATATCTTATACTTCCCAAGCAAGGAAAGGCACTCCAAGTCACTTGGCTTTGCCTTGCCTCCAGTACCATGCCTAGTTTTCCTAGCCTACCCTACCCTAGCTTTGCTTGTTTGCCTATGTCTGCCTTGCCTAGCCCTACAAATAACTTCCTGGCTTTGCTTTGCCTTGCCTACCACTCTTTGCCTTGCCTTCCATGCAGGTAAGGCAATGCAAAGCAAGTGTAGGCAATTGTAGGCAAGCCAAGGGAGAGGTTGGCAAGGCTGAAGCCGTGAGGGGAAAGCAAATGGAGTGGTAGGTGAGAGAAGTCCCAGAAGTTAGAGGCAAGGCTGGGCATAGGAAGTAATGGCAACAGGAAGGGCTAGGCAAGGCCAAGCCCCGTAGGAAAACTGTAGGCGGGTCAAATGTGGTGCATGGGCATGCAAGGGAATGCAAAGCAATAGAGAACCAGCAGGGCAAGGCAAGGATCAAATGTGGTGCATGGGCATGCAAGGGAATGCAAAGCAATAGAGAACCAGCAGGGCAAGGCAAGGAAACTGTTGGGTTGCCAAAGCAAGGCAAGTGGCAGGTCCATTCAAAGATTGCTGGTACACAAAAGTGGCCCAGCAGGCCGCTCTGTCCAGCCTTGGTCTTGCATGGGCCATGTTTAATCTGTACCTAAGACACTTGTGTTGCCTGCTTTTCTTTGTATGCAAAAGAACTGTCATTCTGCTCCTGAAGCCCAAGGGTGAAAGATGAATTTTGTGTCCAAAATTCAAGGCATGTAAGGATAGATGTCAAAAGAAAGCTGTCAGGACAGATAGCTGTGCTTGCATGTGACTTCCTCCAGGCTTCCTCTCACATGCTCCTGAAACACTGGGGCCTTGAGAAAAAAAACCCAGTGGAAGCCTGGAGAATCCTAGGAGAAGCAGGCAGGGCAATGCAAGTTGAAGAAATTCCACAAAAAGAGAGATGGTGAATTCCAGATGGGGGACTGGTGAGCAAGGTAATGCAAGGCAAGAAAGAGGTTCAAGGGCAAGGCAAGACAAGTGGTGGCTTTGCCAGGCAACACAAAAGAGAGGGAGACAAGGCAATAAGAGTCCTAGAAGGAGAAGGAAATGAAAGATTGGAGCTGGACAACTGGGAAGGAAAAGAAGGAGAGGTGAGCAAGTCAATGCAAGGCACTGGGTTGGTATGAAGGGCAAGGGAAGGACATGCATGAGTCAGGAAGGCAAAGGAAAGGAAAGGAAAGGAAAGGAATGGTCAGCAATTGTGCCGGCTGGCAATATACAGACACAATGGGACGGGACTGCTGAGGAATGCGTCGTTAGCTCTTTTATTTTTCAGAATCTATTTCACACATAGCTTTATGTATGGAAGATCCTGACAGCTAGCAACCCAGGCAGCAAGCCAAAGAAATTTGCTGTTACAATCTACCAAATACCCGTCTTAGCCAATTACACAGAACAAAAGCATATTGGCAGAGACTTTAACCAATCAACATAAACACATGTAGCTTGAGTTAAAACAATGCTTGCTTGTTCATTTATAAGAAGTCAATGCATAAAACTCTATTCATAAAATCTAACCTTTTGGATGCTTTGGATACTTTCTGCAACTTAGAAAGCTATTCCGAAACATTAACATAGGTCTATTGTTCTTTTCCTCACGTCTTCCTGCAGCTAACAAGATGCATCAGCAATATTAATAATTCTGTTATAACTGAGGCCTGTCTGTTTTCACACAAACCTGAAACCCTCTAACTTTATGGATTCCTACAAGCAATGACAAGGAAATGCAAGATTGGGTAGGAAAGGCAAGGCAATGTGGGGGAGGGATAGGCAACGCAATGGGTATCTTAATAGGAAATGTCCATGGCCAAGAGAAAAGTGGTAGAGAGGTCAAGGCGGGAAATAGGTGAGGGCAGCTAAGAAAGAAAGAAAGAAAGAACGTGCATAGCTCTCGTGTGTGTCTGTGTGGGTGTGTGGGTGTGTGAAGTTTGCAGGATGTAAAGCAAAGAAAGCTGTCTCTTGATTGTGGAGTGAACAGATGTTTTTTAATATAAGTGGCAAGGTCCAAGCAATCTTTTTATCTGGCACATCTGTGTGTGTGAGACATAGCCAGAAACTTCTCCGTTTACATTCAGACTGCAATCAGGATACAGAATGTGACGGTGTGAATAGCTCAGCAGGAAAGCATATCACATCAGCATGTTTCAACAGAAGCAGTTTGTGCAAGAAGGAGATGGATGCGTGGGACTCCAGCAACATGACAATGCACTCAGCTGAGAAGCAAAGTGCAATGCCTCGGTGCGTGCTCTAAAAATAAAAGGCTGCAAGGAAAAGGCAAATGGACAGGTCAGTGAAAGCTTTCTGTCCTGGCACACTGAGCTGTTTGAAGGTGAACCGCTGTTTGGTTTCACTAAGGACTCGGCAACACGGAGAGGATGTTCTTGTCCGTGTAGCTGAGAAGGAAAGTGAGAATCACCGGTACGTTTGGCAGAGTTTGTAGGCTGCGAGGAGAAGGTGGCGGCCAGGCCTGCCTTTTGGCTGTGGCACTTGTTGCCAAGGAAGAAGCTGCTGGATGGTTTAAGCTTTTGGGGATCTGTGAGAGTGAAAGACTATGCTGGTACCTCATTAAACTAATGATTGTTGATCATCTGGCTGAATCTATGACATAAACCAGAAGTGAAATTTCCCCCCATTCACCTCAGTCTTTTCACCTTTTCATCCAACAGCCCGAGCCTTTTTGAGGTTGCTGTCAAACGCCTTACATTGAAAGCTAGAAGTGTCTCAGTTCACCCGCTAAGAAACATGGAAAACAGCTCAAGTCAATTTCAGAATTGCCCTGAGCAGAGCTGGTGTTTTGGTACCTGAAATTACCATTGCGAATATGTGCAAGAATCACCATTTTTTTAGGCAAACATTTGAAATATGGTAGCAGCTTCATCTTCTTGTCGCTGCAATCCTTGGAAGTTTTGCTATTTACTGAAGCAGGAAACAGATCAAACACAAGAAGCTTAAGCATCCAAGCTCACTGGCCATTGTGCATATAGCACTTGATGAATTCAAGGTACCATTGTAACATACAGAATGGCTCTATGCAAGAAAATGGATGTGTCCTTCTTCACAGGGCAGAAAACCTTCCTACCACGTGAACTCTGGGAGTAATCCATCATGCCTCAGTGTGCTGTGGCTGGTCAGAGAGCTACATGATGGGTCTCTGTGCCCATGGCACTCTCAGGGCTCAAAGCCGCACATTAACTCCCCACCTTACAGACACACAAGTAAAGCCCACCGAAAATGCAGTTCTTCAGACAGCTTACTGAAACCAGCTAGGAGTTCCCAGCATCACGCTGGGCACTTCTGTCCACAGACGGCTTTGCTTTTAATGAATCCAGAACAGAGTTGCATTTTTCTAGTCTTTGGCTCTACTAAGGTATTTTATGTAACACGGTGAGAAAAAATTTGTTTTGACAATGATAAATAACAGAGGGGATAATGTACCTTTTGCTGCTATCTTCTTTTGCTGCTCCATTTTGCTTGCTTTGTTATTGCTTTCTGTCAAAGAAACGCTAGCAAAATCCCTCATCAAGTCTTGCTGTGAAGACAGATTGTCAGAAAGGTAGACAAACTTCAAAGCTTTACAAGACCCTTGTAGCACGTGTCTTGGTCAATTTGTATGCAGATCCTTTCTTCCAGCAGGACTTTTTTGCACCATTAGTGCACATTGAACGGAATCCAGTACAAAAGCAGTGAATACAGTAACTGTTCTCTTTAATTTGAATGGTGATAAAAATGCATATCAAATAAAAGCATTTTAGAGCAGCTGGAAGATTTCATAGGGTTTGCTTTCACGATGATTAAATTTGCATGCAATGCGTACGGTAAGGGTATGTTTTCTATATTCAAAAACAATTTTAAAATATTTCCAAACTGAAGATACTGCTTTTTATTTGTTTTGAATTACTTGGCTAAATAATGGTGCATGTTAAAATACTGCAGACATGTGGTTCATTTTAGAGTTGCCAACTGCAAAGGAGGGAAGCATTTTGTGTGCTTAAGAAAGTAAAGTATTGGACAGTGCTTTTGTTACTTCTTCAGAAGGTTAGAATATGCGTAAAAGATGCTAGCTGGGGACTTACAGTTAATGAATTATTTGCTGTAAGTAGGTCAAATGACATTAGCTTTCAAAAAGAAAAAGTAGTCTTATTCCACGTGCCAATTCTAAAGTAGATTAATAATCCTTAAGCAAAATATGGATACAAAGAGGGATATGACATGAAAGGTTAAGCAACACTGGTGACAGCAAAAGGCTTACCTGCTTCACACAAATACAGGAGATAAAATACAATTTTTACACAAACATTGCTATTCAGAGCTTTCCTTGAAAAGTTTCAAAGCCAATCATGACAGTAAAATTCTGAGTGACAGTAAAATTTACTCAGTCATGAGTAAAATTTACTCAGTCATGACAGTAACATTTGCTCAGTCATGAGTAAAATTCTTAGTGTAAGCTAAGTAGCTTAAGTAAAGGGTAGCTCAAGCATCACTGGCATTTGATGTCAAAAAAGGCAACTTGGCCTGCGTTTGTCACATCTACTCTGTTAAAAAGCTTACTCTGTCTCAGATTCCTTTTGAGGGATACCAACGCAAGCCGTGAAAGTGCATGAAAATGATGATTTAAAGAAGGATATATTGGAAGAATGGAATAATGGTTAATGTTCTTTTCCTTCCAACTGCTTTGTTTGCCCTTTCAAATTTTTTAAGTCCTTTCTGGTATCACCATGGCAGCACTGCAGCAAGTGTTCGGTTGTAAGCTGTCCATATTGCCAGCTTCTGGACTGCCTTCAGAAAACTTCCCACTGGTTTTGTACAGAAATCACAAGCAGTAGAGATGACAAAGACTGCAGAAACCTTCTCATCTCCTTCTAGAGCAGGACCATGTCTTTGACCCACTCTTAACTAGACAACTTCCATCAGTCATGAGGGAGTCTCATGTTCAAGAGCGAAGCAATGACAGCTGTAAATGACAAAAAGCACACTGATATTCTCTTGGGACTCCAGCACAGAGCAATGAAGGAACTTGAATTCACCTTCTTGGGAAGTTTTAAAATGCGCATTAACTTTACGACAGGAACTAAGCCATGGTAACCTTTGTTGAGTATGTCTGTGTAGACAGAGTTTCCATCACCACAGAAGGAATGTCATTTAACCCACGTAATCATCTCTAGCTGCTAAGCTGCACTTACTGCAGAGTATCTGCAACATATTTTACAGGGTGGGCCTTTATGTGTAACCCCTGAGTAACATTCCAGGGAGAAGTATTTCGGGGCGGGGCGGGGGGGGGGGGGCGGGCAGGGGTGGAACCCCCTACTCTTAACTATTTCAAGTAGTGGTTACATTTGAAAGTCAAAAAATATCTAAAACCTTTCTTTCCTAGACGTATTACCAGCACAAACTGTACCAGAATTTACGATGCTTTTGATTATGGCAGCACAACTCTACCGTGGATGCTCTTGCTCTGGACTATGCCTTAAGAAACAAAGTACTCGCTAGAAATAAAACAAAATTAGCCAAAATATTGGGCTGGATGATTTCAAAGGCTATGTACTAAAGGTCAAACACTTGTAATAATATTAATGAGTGGGCTAAAAGTTAAATCAATACAGCATAACTTAGTTCAAAGATATCTTGTGTCCTAATGTTCTCACAGAAGACTGTAAAAAACCTCTCTTTTTGTGCGTTTGTTGTATCCATTTAGATGTACCTTTTACTTCTTTCCACTGCATGAGGATGTTTATGACAAGGTTGGAGGACCTCATGTAACCTTCTATAAGTAAAGAAAGAGAAGCCAGTTAAAAAGGCAAAATTGTTAATTGCAGGTGGAAGGAGGGTGGCCAACGAAAGAAAACAAAAGAACAATAATAACTAAACGCCCCCCTGTCTTCTGTGAAAAGTAAAGGCACAGACAAGAAAGAACAACTGCAAAATTCTCACTAGAAAAACGCGCTTTATCTGGCCCAAGTCTTTTGTGGTACATTTCTTGCTGCTTTCTCATGCCAAACATCTTAACCCTTGAAGGTGTCCCTTTTCTCTTTCTGGAAGACAGCTATGGCTGTGTCATTGTGACAACTTGCTATTCTCAGAGGTGTCCAGCTGAAAGTCCTAGATCAACTGATCTGCTCTGTCACTTTAATATAGCATGACTTAACCACTTACAGTTTCAGCACCTGAACTTGCCCAGCCCTACAATTCTTTGCCCCTTGAATGGTTATATAAGCTCCTTGGCAACTGGCACTTGTAAGTACATGAAACTATGCAGAATTTGCACTATGAGATTATGCCAAATGAGTCACGCCGGTAGATTAACTAGGGCATGCAGAGCAGAGAGGGGGGAATGAGAGCACAAGAAGAGAGTACACCAGAAGAGAGTACAATCTCCTTTTTTTCTGCAACAGGGCTAACACCATAGAAATCTAAATGAACACAAATCCTCCTGGGGTAGTTCTTGCAAAAGACAAAGACTTCTTTTTGTGTTCACAGGCCTGGAATATTTAGCTTCAGATCACAGCAAAATGCAAATGACAAAACGAGGCCATTGAGTCACATACAGTATGAAGCAGTATGAAAGAGGAAAGCAGCTGAGAACATCAACCCTGCTAAGTAGTCTCAGTATTCCCTTTGACATTAGCAGAAATTTGAAATGAGTCTCTGAAAATTACAAAAGAGGCAGAAGAAAAGAGAGCGATGACTCCTCTGGCATAGTGTTTCCTAACAGGCATCTTCAAAATGTAGAGATTGTATCATCCTTTCAGCTGAAGGAAGGTATTAAAACAACAGGAAGGAAATGGCATCAAATGCTAGAAAGACTCTGGGCAGTGTACTTCTAGACAGAAAGGCCACTGATGGAAAACCAACTAAACTGGCACCAATGCAGCAGCATTTTATTAAAGCCCAGAATGTCCACCGCTTCACTCTCTGCCATTCTGTTCATATGTCCACCGCTTCACTCTCTGCCATTCTGTTCATATGCACACAGCAGCTCTGCAACATTCCTACTGATCATCTCCTTGGCAAACTGGGAGTGAGGGCCCATAGTGACGCATAGTCCCCAGGCAGGTGCGGAGGAGAGCTGCTTTATTGCAAAAACCAGGCTTTTGAAGCACTCAGGCCTTTATCAGTTACATAGCTTTAAGCCATAACAAACATCATTCAACCAACCACCATACACCACACTGTGAACACACGATGGTTCTAGAACTTGTTGATCTACCTCTAATTCAGCTGCCTCGCCTTCCCATAGTCCTTTTCTACTTAGCCAAAGTAATGGGCCTCAGCCCAAGGCCTTCCTTTTGTAAGCATCTATCTATATGCAGCAGCAAACCACTAGTTTCTTCCGTCCCAAGAGTTTAGGTAGACGATTTGCATCTGCCCTTCCAGTGAAACCTAATGGGGAGAGAAAATCCTGTCAGAGATGTTCAGTCATTCCATTTTCTAGACAGGCCAAATAAAAAGAAAAGCAAGCTAGAGGATTGTGTACTTGCTCTTACAAAACACCTGCTGCCATCTGACAATGAACTAGCAGAAAACCAGCAAAAATGAGACTTGAGGCAAACAACCATTTGACGGGAAAAATGACGTGATCAATAAAGACAACACATTTCCAGGCTATCGAGATACTTGAAATGTCAGCAAAGGCTTGAGAGCAGAGGCTGAACTAGTGGGGAAAGGTTAAAAGAATCCCAAGAAAAACATGACCAAAGATTGAAAGAATCCCAAGAAAAACACGGGCAACTGACCTGTTGAAGCCTTCAGGAAATCAGTGGCTGCTGATTTAGATAGGCCATTCAAGTTAATTTACCCGTGTACCCTCCACTCCTTTTTCACCTGTCAGTGTCACAGGGTGAATTGTGACCATGGAATCACAATTCTTTGGATTATGTTCTTAGCTTTAGGAGAGAAGTACAGCAGCTGAAGCAACTATTACTGATGTGATACCCTGGAACACAGAGTTGACACATTTCATGTCCAATCACAACTAGCAACACTAAGAGGATAGGATTGGCCTCTTTTCATGACACTTTTCTTGTTTCACAGCCTGCTCTGATTCTGGTGAAGCTTTTTCATTAGCTTCTCTCTAAAAAGGAGAAAGCCCAATTCCATGTCCCTCCCTACTGGTGCAGGTTTACCATTCGGTTTGTCGAGCCTAAAAATGGAATTGGAACTAGTAAGAATTACTGTGTTTTAAGCATCCGGTCCATTCAGACAATCTCAGGTTGATAAAAGCCTAGATGCTATTAGCTGAAGAATACTCTGTTTCCCCCAAGAGCACATGCATGCAATTTAATCCAACTTTTTGTAACAAACTCCAGTAATAAAAAATCCAGTCATACAAAAGAGGCAGGCACAAAGAAGCAGGAAGAATTATTGGACCATTTAGGGAAACAAACTTCTCACCTTCTTTTGGAGTGAGCATAATCTGCTAGCTGAAGTAACAAACTTGAGGACAGAAATCTCCCTACTAATGAGAAGTTGCTGACAAGGGAACCACCTAAGCTCTGTGACTTTCCCCTTTCCATTCATTGGTCAAGCCTAGTAGCCTAAAATTTACGGGGTCAACCAAAGACAAATGCTAATCTAGTCAGAAGTCTATGAAAGGTCCAAAACTAATCGGAGTTCTTCTTACACAATGGAAATGCAACCAGAGCTACCAATCTGCTTACCTGCAACATATCCCTAAACCTCATTCCCCTCTATTCATGACTAATGTATAGCCACCAATACAATCAGGAAAAGATTAAACTTTCCCCCTTCTTCTTCTTGAACCAGCCAGACCCCTTCCATCCTATTTTCTACCAAGCAGGTCACCAGTTTCATGATGCATGGAATAACACAAAGCAATATAATAATGACTACTACTAATAACAAAACTCCCTTTATGATATCTTTCAACCATCCAGTTCTTCCCCATCCCTCAAACCATTCATCCAAACCCTAGTCATTCCCAATCAATTTCTTCATGTTATCTTGTCGTTGTTTGAGCTTCCTGTGAATGGCTGCAGAACGGTCAGAGAGGTTCATACAACACATTCCTTTAAACTCCTCACACTTGTGCCCATGTGCCAACAACAACAAACCTATTGCAGCTCTATTTTGCAGTGTGCCATGTCTAATAGTATCTATGTCAGTGAGCATCTGATTTAAAATAGCTGAAGTTACCTTTTGTTGTTTGACTGTCCATCATTCCAACTTATTTAAGCGTAGCCAAAGCTTGAGCAGCAGCAACACCTGTAGTAAGGAATGATTTGTGCTGGAGAGCCCCAAAACTCTACACGATTGTCACAATCAGGTCTTAAGCTTGTGATTGCTCTTTCAGTTCTCTTGCTATGTCGTGCCCTCCAAATAGTCTGATTCAGCATTTCGTGCATGCTAGCAGAAAACATGGTTATTTTTCCTAAGTAACAAGGACCACCAACCAAATTACTTGGAATTGTGGGCCATGCCCTATCCTCACAGATTAAAAAGACACCTGGTGGAAGCTTTCTTGCAGTCACATTTGCACCAGCACTTCCAGGATAAGTCCAATTGTGGCAACATTTGGTCACTTTCTGATACTATGGAGAATTGGGATTGAGGATGACACTATTATTTTTGGGTCATGGGACTAGGACATTGCTCATATAAGTTGATTGTGGGTTTAAAAGTGGTTGAAAAACAGGCAATAATTTCCAGGTACTGATCCTAACAAATCTAATTCTTGGAGCTCTAGTCCACTTTCTTTCTGTGATTGTGTTATTATACCTGCTTGGATGCCCTCGCCATTTGCCTTAATCCCCAATCTTTAGCATATGTCCAGTTTTGTAACACCACTGGCTATGTTACACCAGCGATCCTTAATGTTTGGTTTATTTGCTTCCACCTATGGTTTTCCCCCAACTCCTACCCATTTTGCAAAACCAGTAAGGTTACTTATTGGGATGCCAATTAAACATGTGCAGAAACATCTCCTGGCATGGTTAAGGATAAACAAAAGAAATCCACCCCAGTAGCATTGGCACAAGTAAGCCACATATTCTGTCGATGCCATCTGCACTACAGATGTTGCCACATATCATAAGGAACAGAGAGAAACCTCCAAAAACCCACATAACTAATTTAAGACTATTCTTCATCCTTAACATCGGCAAAGAACACTTCCCCTATGAGATTAGGGAAAAAATCCAAGCTGATTGTGCCTCTTGCTCTTTGTTCTCTTCTCCTATTCCGTCTCCTTTGGTTCTTCTCCTCCCACTTTCGCTTTATTTGTTCCCACTGCTCAGGTCTAACTCCCCATGTCCCAGGAATAAATACTCCTTTTCTGCATTCAATGGCCTTGATCTTATTCTCTCTCTCCTTTTTCTTGAGCTCCGTAGTTCGTTATGACAAGGATTTATTACGTCCATTTTTTTTCCACCTTTGGCTAGTGAAGTAATAGGAGAAACTCCTATTGGCTGTTGCTCAGCCAAAGCTGTGTTAAATTCCTGAAGCCAGAGCAAGAGAACAGAGAATTAGGAAGTTTCTTTTTCTTTCTTTTATATAGCGAAGGGAGAGTGCATATTAGAGTGGGGCATAGAGTAGGTGATTCGGGAAGTCTGTACTATCTGATTACCTCAGGCAATGGGGCAAAGAAGAGGGTGATGCAGTGGGAAACTTAGGATAAAAAGGGGGCTGCATCCCTCAACCACTTGAAAGACCCCATGGGAAATGGCCCATGGCCTCTCCACTTATTCCAATAAAGTTACGGACTCCTCTGTCTCTTTTTGGGACAAAAACCTCTGCCATCAGGGATTAATTTTCCTAAGAAAATGAGCACTCATTCGGGGTCCTCATCTCATGGCAGTGAGTGGGAGCCCAAGGCACCCCTCAGTCAGCTTTGGTGATCAGTTCCCTTCGGTGGCAGCCAGCACTGGGCAATTGGCTGAGTACCCAATAGTGCCCACTCGAGACAGACGAGTAGTGGACTAGAGGGTCCATGAAGAGTCCACAGGGAAGGACCACTGAAAATGTCACCAATCAGTGGGATTTTTGGAGAGTAAACCGGAGAGGGCACCCATAGAGGGTTGCATAGGTAAAGCCAGCAACGGGTTCTGGCAAAAGGGATAATGATCCAGAAAAATCTCTTAAGAATCCCTTGGAAGAATGTTGAGATAGTTTGCACCTTCTCCCAGAGATAATTAAGGACAATTAAGGACAACTCCCCATGCCCGAGGAGCAATAAGGGGAGTTAAGAAGGGGTCTCAGCAACAGGGGACAGATGGTGCTGGTATGTTGGGAAACAATTGGTTGAGGTGGAATGTGGAGGAATATGGTTAAGGCAAGTAGTAGCAGAAGGCATTTATCATGAAAATTTGCCAGCTGATTCAGCTGCAGGTTCTTTGTATCCCCAGCTTCCAGGACAGGGAAAACAAGGAAGTCAGGATGAAGTGGTGTTTCTTCATGGTGGGAAGCGGCAGGACCAGGCATGGAACTGCAGGACTGTGAGCATGGGCTTGGGGCTCGTGGGGAGGTGCGGGCTGGGGCTGGGGCTGTGGGGCAGCCAGGGCTCAGCTCCAGGCAGTACCTGGACAATAAATAAATAGACACCTTAATCTTGATATCTTAATCTTAATGTTGTCCAGTAGCTGGACAATAAATAAAAAGACACCTTAATCTTGAAATAAATCCTCTTATAACAACTATAACAAAATTCCCTATAACACATAAAAACCATTTTAAAAAAATTCAATTAAATATCAAACAAAAACCTCCATACAAAAATAGACAAATATTAAAATAACTATAATCCTATCAGAAATTAAACAAACAAAAAATCCTATACACTCAAGAAAAAAAACACCTCTATTCCCAAAAATAAAATTCATTTTTAAAATAAGTAATATAAACTTTTACCTTTAAACAACTCATCTTTAAAACAATACCCCATAAGTTAACATAACCCATAAACACAACTATTAAAAAAACTTCTTATAAAAATTAAAAAAAACTTCACAATTACAAATTTCCTCAGGTGGCTATTATTCATAAAATAATACACAAAACCCCTATTTTATTCTGATAAAAGTCTCCATAATACATCAGCAGGAGACCTCCTTTTTAATCCTTTATTAAAAGCAATCAGGTCGGGTGGGGAAAACCAACGGTGGGTGGGGAAAACGGATGGGTCCACACTCACACCGCCGCTGCTCCCAGAGTGAGTCAAAGGAGGAAAAGTGCAGCTTTGTCCAGTGGTCTGTGGGCAGGGCTAGGCATTCCCTTCTCACGAGAGCTTCTGGAAATTCCCATGCTTTTCTGGCCAACATTCGAGGTCTTCTGTCCAGCTGACATCTTAGGTTAGGGTGAGGGGTAAAAAGGATCTTGGTGGCTACTAGATTCTGTTCCTCACATCAAGACATTGCTTTGATTCATCAATTTTGTGTCGGCTTGTTGTTTTAGGGGTTTTTGGCTAGGTTTGGTGAGGGGTCCCTCCCATTGCATGATGGATCCGATGTCATTTGCATGTCGACTCGATGCCTCCTCCTCTTCACCGTCTGGGTGCCATCCTCCAGGAAACAGCAGGGTGTCACTAGACAAAAGGGGGAATTCTTAACCATCAATGACAGGTAATTAACGAAAACGACAGGTGATTACAATAACAAACAGTTAGAACTCCACACTGGCAGCAACTGGCTAAACCTGTTACCTCTGCAACATTTTTTAAAAAATAGGCAGCTTTTTCTAATCATAACATTAGTAATTAACCAACTACAAACCCACCACGCTCTTTGTAGTATATGGCAGAGATAATTCATGCTATATATGTGTATAAAATATTGTAGAATCTAAGGTATGTCTGTGACCACCCTGGCTGGGAGCAGAGTCTTATGTTTATTCAATTAGTTCCTGGACAATATTAAGATAATATCAAGTCTGTTAACGTATGAAAGAAACCTTCCTGGGCCATGATTGCTAGTTTCCTTGGAATGTCTAAATCACTCATGGGGACCTGCACCTGGGAAGATTACATCTACCGTACTCAAGAACCCTGTCACTCTGCTACATACGAATACAGGCTCTGCCGAGGTGCTCAGACATCCGTCTGGACACCTGTACCTACCTTTGTCTATTCCTGCATGTGTATGGCCCAGTTCTACATCTGAAGAGACACAAAGAAACGTTCAGTCATCCCTGCCTCAGGCAGAATAAACTGTATATAAGCTGACTGCTTGAAGCATTCGGTGTGAACCACTGGGGAGACACTGACACTTTGTCGGTGGGATCCAAGTTCACCCAGCGCCGATCCCAGGTTCGACGCTGCCCGAGGCTGTGGTGTTTTTTTTTTTTAATTCTATTTTGTTAACTGTTATAAATAAAGTTCTGCCGATTTTTTTTGTAGAAAAAGTTACAGAAACCTGTCAGACCAGTGTGGCTGCGGCAGTGTTACTTTTTATGTTAATTACAAGTCGTTAGATTAATAGTTCTTGTTTGTGTCACCAACGACCCTAGCGGGGCTGGGTTGATGGCCCTCCTTCTCGGAAGGTGGGAGAGGGGACGAACCGTGGGAGGGGGGAGCATTAGACTATGCAGATTTCGGAAGCAGCGTACCAAGGGAAATGTCGGACTCGCCGGGGTACCCCAAAAACAACGAGCCAATGCAGAGTTCAGAGATTGGAGTGATGCCTGGACGTGAGGAGCGGAGTGCTGGCCCTGCAGAGATGCTGAAAAACCTTTGAGCCCCTCGCCCTGACTACGGAAGTCATCTGGAGCCGGAACCTGGAGCCGGGAAGCAGTGGAAAGCCAGACAGACTCAGGTCTCAACCCAGATGCTCCTGTGAGGATCTAGACCCCTATCTCTGCTCCTAGTGGACAAAGCTGCACAAAGCTGTCCTCGTCCTCTGAGCCATGCTGGGAAAGAACACAGAGACTGCAGGCCCGTTGGGCTTCCCAATCTTCAGCCAATCACTTTTAAAAAAGGCATTAAAAGGAGAAAGTCTTGTGCTCTGTTTATTTCATTAATGATCTAATAAATAATTGTTAAATTTTCTTATAAATTTGGCTACCGATTTGATCATTTATAACACTCTCTAATATGTGCGAAAAATGCCATTCATTTCTGTTAAAATTTTAGAAGTTTAATAGTAATGAAAATAGTAATAAAAATTAGGACAATAAGAAACAATCAAAAGCAAAGAATTATGGATGTCCGGGTGCCTGGCACTCTACCACAAAGCACACCTCGTTAACAAAGGATTACCCTTAAAGCAATAGCCTATTGCATATTCATGTATCTCATACATGATTCAAACATTCCTTTCACACAACGGTATTTCTGCTTAATTTTAGCTTCCTCCCCCCATCTTGTAAATCAGTTTTCTTGGTTCCTCAAAGTCTGGGCTTTCCCGATAAGGAAGCAATACTTGTTCTCTTGGAATCTTGGTGTCTGTTCGCTGTTATCTCTATCCAGATAGGATAATGCAAAGAATTTCTTGATTATCTTTTCCATTCCTTGAGCTAGTTACAAAAAGTATCTTACATCACATAGTTTCTATTTTAATATTATGCTATAGCCTAAGAACTATACTTACCACACTATTCAAAAGAGATT
This sequence comes from Camarhynchus parvulus, assembly GCF_901933205.1. Classification (NCBI taxonomy): domain Eukaryota; kingdom Metazoa; phylum Chordata; class Aves; order Passeriformes; family Thraupidae; genus Camarhynchus; species Camarhynchus parvulus. The sequence continues at coordinate 19,671,467 of NC_044600.1, read as the reverse complement.
AATACAGCACTACTTAAAGGAGATTAATACAGCATAACTTTCCAACATAACACATACTCATTTTAATATTTTCAAAGAGCCAATATTATAATATGTATCTATAACAATATATTACCTAAAAAATCTCAAAATTAACAAAATCTCAAATTAACAAACCAAAATCACTACACAAAATTAGTATTTCTACCCAATTTCAAATTAAACCACCACATAGCCCTGCACTCTAAAGAATTTCTAATATGTGTACTTGGAACAGAATTGTTCTGCTATAACAGCATAAATGAAAACCCATTATACACATGAAAATTTGAGAGAATGAGACCAGCTTACCACATATAAGAAACATACTGCAAAATTACAAATCAAAAGCCAATCTCTGGGATTTTGATAGACAGCATTTAACTGCATATAACTATACCAAAGCAAGACCAATTACAAAATAACCAGGTTGTCCTTAAAGAGTTAAGAATCTTACTACTGCCAACAGGCTCTGAAGCTATTTTCCATTAAAATCCTTAGTTGCAGACTTAGATCAGATCTTTCCCGTGCTGTGGGAGCCAAAATATATGCAGGTAACCAAGATGGCCAAAATCCATACCTGAAGTATAAAGAATAGATTTATTCCATCACCACGCTGGCAAAACATCAGACACAGACACTGCTAAGCTTATTCTATCTTAGCAAGGGCAGAAAGTGCATGCAACAGGCCTGTGCACCGCTTTAATGCAACATCAGGCCTGGCACCAGGCACACTGCTTCACAGGGCTGTGATTTTACAATCTCTAAGCTTCTTTATCCCTCTTCCCCCACCTCCCCCCTCATCACAAGTAGGCTTAAGCATATGAGGGAAATGCACTTAAGTCTTTAACATCCTGTTATCTTCTTTGAGTGAATTCCATTTCTCTTAGCTGAGAGAAAACAACCTAAAGCAAACACAAATAACTAAAATTTCCACACTGAATAATTTTAGGATCTCTCAGGGACAAGGTTGGTCTTTGAGGGAAAACAATTCTAGAAACAACTTTGTTGTTACCAATCGGTTTTTAACCTTTTCCTCCCAACACTTACCCCATAGTGAAACACTTTTAATGTTGAATAGCAAATTAATAGCAATACCAAACACAGTATACCCTGTACAGGTGTATCTGATTGCAATCTTAGAAAACTTTTTCTAATATTTTTATAGAATTAGCCTTCCTTTCATTAATATCACTAAAATTACTTTCAAAGGAACCACTTGCTGCTTTTCTGGACTGCTATTTTGTAAACAAACCCAGCAGAGGTACAACAGCCATCAAGAGTAGCATTCAAGAAAACGTTTGCATACTGCACATTTGAAGCAGTACCTTCAGCTCTCGCTGCCGCTCCCCTTCTCTGCTCCCCGAGCACTGCGCGGGCAGACGCCGGAGCGAGTGTGGGGCGGCGGCGCTTGGCCTCGGCCTGAACTCCAACTCCCAGCAGGCAGCGGGGCGCGCGACCCCGGAAACGGACGGAGACGTTTGTCCCTCGGCAGTTGCGGTGGGTCGGGGATCGCGCCGGGCCGGCGGGGCGGTGAGTGGGAGCGGCTGTTCTTCCTCCGGGCGCGGCGCGGCGCGGGGAGGGCGGCGCGGCCGCAGATGCTCGGGGGGATGTGGCACCTCTCCCTGTAGTGGGCTGTGCCCAGCCGGGGAGCCAGCCTGCGGCGGAGCTCGTGAAGCGATAATGTCAGGCCCTTGAGGCCACTGGCGCGCAGCTCAATGCCCGTGGGAAAAGCAGTGCCTCACCGCTTTATTCAGAGCAGCCCAAGAGGCCTTTTCGGTTGCAGTGTCTATTTTGTACGTAAAAAGCGGGAGTTGGCCACTGGGTTCTAGCGGGAGGTGTGTTACGCCGCCCGAGTATGGGAAAATAGCAAGAACAACATCATTTTGGTGATGTACAAGACTCGTGAAATTCTATATCCACATTGAAACAATTAGATGTCGTAATTTTTAAGATTTCCGTAGAACCTCCTTCCCTAGAAGTGCTTCCTACCCCACTGGCTGAGTACTTTTAAAAATTTAGGCAATCCATCTTTAGTTTTGCTACTTTGGAACGATGCTGGTGCAACAGTTTGCTTCTGTGACCTACATAAAAATTTGGACCTAAAGCATGAGGTTTGATTCTCTAGTTTTAAGCATTCATCTCGTTACAGGCTGGTCTCGCATAACTCAGCAAAGTCATGTGCAGTGTTTTGTAATTTGTCAGATGGTGATAGAAACATTAAGTACTGCAGTATATAAGAAAGTTAAAGTTTCTTGAACTCCAGTAACAATAAAATTCTTCTTTATATCTTACTGGAAGTTCTTATAGGCTAATTCTAGAGATGTGGAAAATTTTCCTCTCTTTGTATGTGAAGTTCTTTTCACTTATTTTTGATTAACAAAAGTGCTGAAATGACTGTATGGTTACTTTTCTTAGAAATAATATCTGATTAAAATTTTTAAGGTTCAGCATAGCATCTGGATCTGTCCAGGTATTGTTATTTTATTCTAAATTTTAGTGATGAAAAATATTGAAAGCAAGACTGACTTGTTGGAAACTGAACTTCCATTAATCCTTTTTGTTCCTTTAGGACAAAGCCATATGGAGACTAGTTTATGATAGGCGGATTTGCTGGTAGAAGAAAGGCATCACATAGGCAGTAGTTTTGATGAAAAAATTAAGAGATATTTCATGGAATGTCTGCGGATTATACTATGTCACTTCTGTCTTCTGTTGCGTCTTTTTAACATCACTGTTAATATGCCAGTAGATTCCTAGATATTTTTGGATTCACTAAGGATTTATATCATCTGAAGGGGGTAACAATGTGGAGGGGAAAGGCCATCCTAAGAACTTCATGTTCCTTCTTTTCATGTTGTTTCAGCATTCCTTAATTCTCTGGCCAACATTTACTTTTCTGCACTGGAAGACAAGAAAAAAACAGCAGTATCTTCATATATTACAGTGATTAATACTCTAATTAATACTTTCCTAATCTCACTTTGTTATGTAGCTGATCTTTCTGTTGTCTTAAAAAAGAAATGTGTTTGGATTTATGAATATCATTCCTAGGAATGTCTCTATTTTAAAAAGTAATTTTTCTTAGGACAATGATTGAAAGAAGATCAAGAGCTTGGCAGGTAATACTGAAATGACTCCATAAGCCCCAGCACCTCATTTTAGAGTCCCATTCAGAATGTGAAGGATGTCATTCATCTACCAGTTGATGCCTTAAGCTTCGGCATGACTTAAAATGAAGAATTTAAAAAAACCCAAAACCCACAAAACAAAAACAAAACAAAAACACCCCCCAAAAAACCCAACTAAATAAAACACCCCAAAAACAAAGACACAGAAGAAACCCCATCAGATCCTCCTCCCACATCCACTTGGAAATATGGCCTTAACCCAAAGATTGCTGAAGACAATCTAGAACTTTAAAAGCTCATATATTCTGCATGCCTTAAATACAATTGGAGCTAGCTACTGCATAACCAAATAAGCCATATTTTGTGCATGGATTAAAAATGGCATAATGTTAAACTTGAAGGTTTTGATTGTCCTCTGAGGAATTCGGTCGAGATAGGAACATTTACAGCAATACACGAGTCAGTCATTCCAATGAATCTGTCATTACTTTTGCCATCATTTTATATGATGTTTTGTAGTTCATTCTAGTCTCACAGTTTAAAATTGCAGATGGAGAAGCATTTGAATTTTGTTATTCCTAGTTAAGCCATGCCTGTTTCAGCTGATGAAACTGTGGGGAACCTGGCTGTGAGAGATACGGTCCTTATTCCAGCTGGAATTGAAGGATTAGAAGGTTTGTACTAGATGCTATTTATTGCAATTGCAGACTTTGCTCGGTGGCTTCCTTAGCTTTTTTCTAAAAATGTTTCACAAAATGAAGATCAAAATCTGGGTTAAATTTTGAAAGGTACGGTGACTCATTCTGTGTTCAAGTAGGTTGTTGTAAAAGAGAAGTTGCTGTGAGATGCTAAAAACTGGAAAACTCATCAAACTATAACATTCATCCTTCCAGAAGGAAAGAGAATGCTTTTTTGCTGAACTGAGGACAAGGTCAGATCCATTTGAAAATGGGAGCCAAAAGTACTATGCAATTCTTATATGTTACTCAGCTGCTATTAGAATGAGACTACTGGGCTTAGTCTTGTATTTGAGTTCATTTTCACAACTGTTAGTTAATTCTTTCAAGCTTCAAGAGAGTATGTTCACTTTGAAACATTAGAAAATATCTCAATGGTAATGTTCATCCTATCTTTTAGTTATGTTTGCCCATTCCTAGTTGCTTGCTAAATTGTTACCTTTGCATTGCCTGGTAAGTCATCAGTTTGCTGCATCATTTGAACTATGTTTTTTTTTTAAGTCTCTTAGAGAAAGGAAAAAGGAAGTGATTAACCTGCCCATAAGTCTGAGGAAAATAATCAATAGACTGAAACAAGTGTAAAATACATTTTACTTGAAAATTTTCATTAATTTTTTTTCAGAATTTGAAAGTGATTTAGACTTTGAATTATGTTGTTGTTTAATGTATTGAAAGTAATTTAAAATTGCCTTGGTTTGGGTAGAATCATCATCTATACAGACTATAAAAGCTCGACAAGTCATATCAAGAATCAGTCGAGAGGAACTGGAAGACAGATTTCTTCGTCTACGTGAAGACCACATCCTACTCAAACAGTATGCCAATAAGCAAGAGGAGAAAATTAAAAGGTATGGGGTTTAATATTTTTATTTTAATTCACAGTACCTTTTTGTCTCTTTAAAGCATCATCAACAAATTAAAAATCATGCTGATTTCTCTCAGAGCACTTTTTGATACAGTACCAAAAATCAGCCACTGGACATTATTTTTGTATTGATTTCTACAATCTGTTGTCTCTGAGTATGTGAGATTTTTTTTTCTATCCCTATTAATTCTCCCTGTACAGAGGTACGCTGCTGTCTACTACATCAGAGATGATACCTTGGATTCCCAGCTGTGCTGGTGGAGTGTTCTGGGAATTGGAGAGCAGGCTGTAGAAGCCTAATGGTTCTTCAGGCTTTTCATTCTAGAATCAGAATGATCTATCCAGAGAGATTCTGCCCCTTTTTGGTGCCAGTCTGTCTTTCAAGAAGTTGAATAGCATCTAGCTTTTTATTGGTGAATTAGCACTAAAATGTCTTTATAATCATCACTCCTTTATTCAGTAGATAGCTGTCACATTATGTCACCAGTACAAGCTGGCTTGTACTGGGAAGTTAATTCGGCTATAGAGAAGAAGCACTGCTGGCTCCATAAACTTGGCCCCTGTGTTGACTGACAGGAACCTCAGGCAATTACGTTCCATCCTAAGCTGCAGACACTCGCTGGTCCGGGAGCTTGGGCAGTGTCAAAGATCAGACCAATGAGCTATCCAGACTGGGTTTTTCAAACCACTTCATAAAGAGAGGCTTGAGGAATAAGCGCACTCTTTTGCCACATGGATGTCAGGGTATGTGTTGTCCCTGTCTCCAACCACTGACACCATGAAACATGTGGATATTAAACGTAATAGATAATTTCAGGGAAGAAGTCCCAAATAGTATGGGGAGCACAGTACCCAGTTTACCCACAAATATACAAGCAACTTCAGGCTGATTGTTACTCAGTATGCCAGGATTTGTGTGCTAATCTTTGACAGGACTTTGTGTGGTGGCAAACTGATCTGGACTGTGAAGAGCTGTTTGTAGTATTACAATATTGCAGAAAGGTTTAATGCTGTGACTGTGTTTGCATTGTGCCAGTTGTTAACAGTGTCTTTCTGCATCTAAGCCAGTTTCTGGTGAGGAGCTATCGCTGGCCGGGGGCTATGTACAAATCACAAACAGGACAGGACTGCTAGGAATGTGTCTTGAGCTGTTTTATTTTCCAGTATCAGTCTCATTACATGGTTATGACAATGGGAAGATGCCAGCAGCTCACATCCCAGGCAGCAGACCAAGAACTTAATGTTACAACTTACTTTAAAACTTTTTTGAGCAATCACACTAAACAAAAGCATACTGACAGTAGTTCCATCCAGCCACTATAAGCACATGTAGCTTCGGTTAAAACAATGCTTGCTTATTTCAAATACAATACCTGCTTGTGAGCCTTAAAAGACAATGCACAGAGTTCCATTATCAAGCTTAGAACTTCCTAATATCTCGCTAGGTATACTTTTCTACAGCTTAGGGAGTTATTCTAGACAAGCATTAATACACAGACCATTGTTCTATTTGTCCTTAATTTTCTACTTCTTACATAATTTTTCTGTTGACCAATCTTATGGCAACTGCTTAGCTCTAATTATAGTTCTGCTGTCTCTGATGCCTGCCTTTTGCAGCTTTCCCAAAACCCTCTGATTTTATGGATTCCAGCAAGGAGCTAATGAATTCATCAAAGGGTAGTTGAAAATAGTGCCTATTTCATACTTTAGAATCCAAAACATTATTTTCTTTTGACTCATTTTTCAGTGAGCCACTGTCCAGTTGACCAGCATTACATAATTTCCATCTTTTCTGTCAGGTTGTTGTCAAATACAAGGTTGTAGATGAAATGAATTGTTTCGTTGTTTCAAATGGCAGTTCCTATGTTTCTGTGCGCAGGAAATGCCACTCATCATCCACTTACACCAGGTGGGTGTACTCATAGTCCGCTTAGGTAAAAATACAATGTAAAGGTGTCCTTCCTTCACTAACCTTAAATTATTAGCCTTAGGAAACTGTTATTTGTCAGTGCTGTAATGCAGATTGCTGCTCAGTGGTATCAGTTATCTTCAAGGAGTTTGTCCAAGGCAACAATAGTTATATCAAAATCTGAAATTTATTATCAAGGTTCTATGGTGACGTCTCCACAGTGGTTATGTTCCTTTCAACAGAATACTTTTCATGCTAACTTTTCACATTGTTTTTCTTTTTTTTCAATTGATTTCCCCAGAATGACCACCAAGTTAATACGGCTCGTTAATGATAAAAGAAAATGTGACCAGGCTGGCTGTGGACCCAAGCGGCTGGGTCAGGCTCTGGAGCTGGAAGAAATGATTGAGCATTTGCGAGAAAAAGTTTGTGAGCTTGAGAAACAAAATGAGAGCCTCCGCAACAAACTCATTTCAACTAAACAGCAGCTCCAGATTCAAGGCCATAGGCCTTGTCTGTACAGCTCCATTCAGTCTCGTGTGAACACTGGTCTCAAAAAAGAGAGTGAGACTGCTGGCATGCCAGAGCACACCAAGAAGGGTATAATTCACATTTATTAAAACAACTGACTCTCTCATTGCACTTGAAACCACGATTCTGAATTTCAAAACATTTTTAGTGCAGATCAGAAAATATGCAGAGCAATTATTGAAAAATTAAATGCCTGGAAAAAATAAGGATAGTTTAGCTGTCTCTAAGGTATTAAGAGACAAGAAAACTCTACAAATAATAAGTAGAGCTTCCTGTATCTGCTTTTTATTTGGCTGATTTAAAAACGCCATTGAAAGCTAGTGAGGTATGAATGTTCTGGAGATACTTGCTATCTTTGAGTGCAATCATGTAAGAAGTACCTTGAGTTGAACAAAAATAAACAAAAAAAAATTTCTGAGCATATACACACACACGCGCATATGTATCTATATCTATATCTATCTATATCTATATTGCAATTACCAGTACCTTAAAATAACACGTAAAGATCAAAATTCTAAATAGGTCGAGTTAATGCAGCAAAGTAGGTACATTTTTCAGATATTTTGGGAAACTGCTGGTATCATTGTACCTTAAACCTAAGTGATGCAGTTCTGAGGACTGAAGGATGGCTGCCTTAATGATGTCTTTGAAATGAAATGTATTTGGTCCCACCACAAAACTTGGATAATTTCTTCTTGCTAAGAGTAGGAGAAAAATGTGGAGAAACCTTTGCATTTGCTCCTAAAGTAATAATTCTTCCTTAATTACCTTCTCACTTCTTTTCTTCACCATGGGCTTAGGATGCTTCTAAACAACACAATGAAATTATCTGCGCTGCTACTAAAATACAGTCCTAACAATTGCATGTCTGGGTGAAGGTCACTTGGGGTTTTGCAAAGAAAATGATGAGAAAAAGTGATTACAAGTTCATGTTTCTGTCTAATAATACTGATATTTATTTTGTTTGAAGACACGATCTTTGTTCTCTTTGAAAGTAAAATCTTCTAAAAATCTTTCAGGACGTGTTTTTAACAGTTTGCTTTAACACTGTTTGGCATCGCCCATCCTTCGGACTTCACAGCAGCTTATGTTGTGCATATTATGATTATTTCTATGTGATTTTGATGTAAAAATACTTCTTTTGACATCTATATAGAAGTTGCAATTATTTGTGCTGTATTAAGATAGTTGGCTTGTTAAGAGGTTTCTCATTCAACAAATCAAAAATTTATCTTTGTTTTTGTATTCAGGAAGGAGATTTCAGAGTTTAGAAGTGAGATCATCTGCCCTTGTGCTTCCCAAAGATGGACAGAGTCTGCTCGAGGATTCAAGAGCTGAAATCAGAAATTTGTATGATTTTCATATTACTTCTTTTTTTGTCATTATAGTTCTTAAACTTAAGGTTTTCTTGAAGAAAAAAAAAGTATTTTAAGAAGTTTTCTGTTCAGAAAATAAAACGGTTCGTTCTGACAGTAACAACACTGGTAACCATGCAGAATGTTAAGGAGAACAGGAAATCAAGTATTTAGAATGCAAAATGTAGGTACATAAGAACTTGGCTACAAGTTAAAACTGGTCTCCAGTGGTGAGGCTTTCTTTGCTAGCATGCAATGCCTGCCTTGTTTGTTATGGGTCAAAGCTGACAAAAGAAGAAAGAACCCTAGCTGCAAACTTTTTGCCAACGTAAGTCCTATAATGTGCACCACCAGGCAAGTGGTAACTATGTGAATGTGTTTTGCTAATGCATTTAATTTTCATTCCTAGAGGCAGACAGATTTTATGGATAAGCACAAAAAGCACAGTATTGGAATAGTTATGTAAAATTATTCTGATTCACTTCTGCATTTTGAAGTGTGGTTTGTAATGCACCTGCACTTTTCAATTGAAATTGAAGCTTAGGAAACCTTTAGAACATCCTTGATGTAGAGACAGCATGAGAAATAGAGAGGAGTTACATACAAAAGGTAGTTAGCATGTAATTTAAAGATATTGAAGTCTGATTAGAATATTTTTCTTCTCTGAATTGTGTCTAGAACCTGGGTTTTCTAAAAGCTGTTAGTTTATTTTCACAGTGATTTACTTAAATCAGATTATCGATTACCTTCTCTGGCAATGCTAGATTTCCAATTAATGGGCAAGCTAAGTTTAGAAGTACATGGATTAATGTGCAATCATTTATTTTGCACTTGAAATTTTATAAATGCAATAATTAACTGGAATAATAAGAAACAATTGTATGGAAATATTCCTATAAATTACTTTTTAATGCATTCGTTGGATAAATTCCACAGTTTAAAACACATATTTTGATTTTATTTTTTGATTTTTTTTGTGTTTAGAGTCTTCCATTTCAGAATAAAAGCTTAAAAATTACTTTCAGTGCTCCATCCATTGAAGATCTAATTTTGTGATAGCTGGTAATGGTGTTTTGCTTTTGAGAAACCATTGGTGCTAATGGATGAGAAGGAGGATGCTTCTAATATAGAGTATAAGAAACCGTGAACAGCATCGTAGTGAGGTTCTGCTAAGCATTATTCAGTCCACAGAAACATTTATTTTGAGAGTTACTGTTGAACTTTCATAGAAATTTAAACTCATAAGCCTCTCTTGTAAGGTATGTTAATAAGAAATACAGATTTTGCTGAACACTTAAATGTTTGGCTTAGTTGAGTACTCTTTTTTTTTTTCTTTGAAAAAATATATAGCTGGTTTTAGAATGTAGAATGCTTGTACTTGCAGGGAGACTGTCATTGAGTCCCAAAAGAACCAAATTGAGGAACTAGACCGTGCCAGAGAGATTCTTGGGAGTCAACTAAGAAGGAAAGAAAAGGAAATTGAAGAATCCACCTTACGGCTGAAAGAGCAGGGTACAGCAAGCCAAAGGTATTGTGAAAAATTAAAATCACTGTGGTGGAAACATTAGAAGAGTTATATCATAATGTTTGTAGGTAGCTGTGGAAGTTACTACTTCTGTAAAGAAATATGGGCCTTACTAATTTTTGTCCGATTGGTGAAACCAAGCCATAAAATGTTTTCCAAATAGCATGGATAATTCTAAGCAAGGAAATAGTTACAATGATAAGTTATGATGTTTTTTCTTAAAAAGTTCATAATTACCATTTTAGAGAATTCTTTTCCAGCTGATACAGGCTCAGTGGAAGTTCAAGTCATAATATTTTAATCACCTATTTTTCCTTCACTTTAATTCTTATCAAATTTTAGGTGTAGGTTCATAGTGGACAATCTAATGTTCACTAGTACTCAATAATTTGGAGTCTACAAATAGTAGAAAAATACTGGCTCTGCTGTTGCAGAAAATGTTGAGATAAATGAAAGTCTCTAACACTGTTTTAGTATTAGAGAGCAACATTACTTTATTCTCATACTCAGCTGTTTTCCAGATGTCTAAGCTTTGTAGCCCCTTCACTTGCTCCAGCATGGCATTGTGACAATTTGTCCTGTGTGTCTAAAATAAACAAATATTGAAAGAGAAATTGCCTTTTCAGATATTGAAAATCTATTCTGATTTTATCGTAATTTATATTAATAAAAATCCCAACTGGTTTCTCCTGTCATACTTGTAGAAATAATCGGGTTTAGTTGCACCGTTTGAAGTAAGGAAAAACACTTAAGTAAATATTTTTTAAAATTTTGAATGATTTTGAGCATCCTTTCTAATAAACAGTACAGGCTCAAATTAATCTTAGAATTGTAAGAATATCTGCATAGATATTAAATTATTTTCATGTAATTAAGACACACTGGCAGCTTGTTTGAATACCAGACTTAAGATGTTATAGTCTAAATTGCTAGCTCTCATTTTCTTTGCAGTGTTTGATAGGTGGAAACTTCACAAAATGGTGTTCTACTGGCACCAAATATTTTGGATGGTGGGAGAGAGGTAAAACAATCTCTTTAGGCATAGGATTGTTTTCTTTTTCTGTCATATACAGCTTTATACAATAAACAAAGATGTATATGTATTGATAGAAGTTGCTGTGTCATCAAACAGTAAAATGTTTATTTACCTAAACTCTCTAGTGTGAATTATAGAAGAACAAATTAATTTGGCTATTATACGCTACATCTTCAAAGTATGTGTTTATGATGCATTTGTTTTTAATTTTGAAGGCTAAACATTCAGGACAATGTGGAAATGATCAAGGTCCATAAACAGCTGGCTGAGAAAAGCAATGCTCTTTCAGCAATGGAAGGAAAATTTCTGCAGCTTGAAGAGGTAATTGCAATTTGATCAGTAACATTTCTATGCTCTTATCACATAAGCATGCTAAACAGAATACAAATTATACACAGTTCTTGATTCTAAGTCAATACTGAGTGCATTAAAATGAACCACATCCTAGATTTCACTCAAACTACTCCAGATGGAGTAGGGATTTTTAGTCTTAATCACTCTTTTTTTCAGCAGGGTCTAGCAGGTCATAGCGATTTCATCTGCAAAGTCATACCAAGCAGATTATGAAGAATGAACTGAGTTGTCTGGCTATGGAAAGAGATCCCAAATCATTTAAAGAGAGGACTTTGACTTAGATGTACTGATTTACCGAAAAAGCCTACCAAGCCCCCTTCACTTTATTACTCTTTGCTGAAGTTTGGGCAGTTTGGCTCTTCTGTTCTGTTAGGATTTAACCTCTGCTCGTATGTTCTTGGAAATTATTTTATAGGGCCACTTTAAGTAATAATTTTCCTTATAAGAAGAGCAATTTTATGAAAATATCTCCAGAACCTGCAATTCCATAGTAGATTATCTGTAGGTTTTAATTATACCACTTTTTTTCTGCTTTTTTTCCTGTATGTATATGGAAAACTTCATATACATACAAAGGTGGTATGATAATACCTTGGAAATTGGAGACTTCCTGTAAGCGGGAATCCTACCTGCAATAGAGCTTTATTATGTATCCAGCCTTAAGAAGTGGAAGCACTGAGCGTCCTTAAAAACACCTGTGTGCTTATTGTTAGCATGCTAAGTAACACTTGTGCCATTAGATTTTTCTTTGATTCCTTTTTTGACCATGTTTTTCTGTTTCTGCATTTTGTTTTGCTTTGCCTCCTTCCCCCTCTTCAGTGTAACTCCTGTATCTTATCTGCCAAACTGAGAAAAGGTTTAACATGGCATTTTGTCTTCTTTCTCTTTAAGAAAGCTAAAACAGAGAGAGTTTACTCTAGAATTTAGAGTTAAATTCTCTCTGTTTATAACTATAAATAACTAGTTATAAAAATAGCTATAAAAATAACTCTATTTCTTTTTGTTAGACTGCCTGCTAATATTTTTTTATTCTCTGTGATTTTTGTCTTCCTGAGAAATGAATACAAAAAACTGAAGATCAAGTTGGTGACTGATTTTTCCTAGTTTTTTTGTTAATTTCCAGTCTGTTCAGACTGCATGTGAACGTAAACGATTTTTACAGGATTAACATTTAGCTTCTCCATTTAACTACTTTGTAGGAATGCTGTATGGAAAAAAATGAAGCTCACTTCTTTCTGTCTAAAAGCATTAAACATTAACTATATTCACATATGTATTTGGCATAAATTATCATCTAGTCACTTTATGAAACAGGAGATTGGGTTTTCAACTAGTTTGTCTCAAAACATAACTTGAATGTGATTTACATGTGAATTTTTAATGAATGAGGCCTAATTACAGGATTGTAGGCAGTATAATATTAACTAATATTCTGGAATAGTGGCTCCATTGGCATCTTCCATTTAATTTTAAAATTGGTTAAATGTACCATCAAAGTAAATGAAAATATGATGGAAATCAGAAGTCCCTTATTAAATTTCTTCTAGCTGGGAAATAGAGCTGAATGTATGAGGGTTGCAAGAGAATCATATATCTACAATTGTGTGTATATGTGTATCTATAAGTATAAAGATTTATATGTGTGTGTTTTTATATGTATATATAAATATAAGGGTTAAGAGAGCTGTGGCAAGCTCTATGATTAACATAGATGTGGATGACACTGATTTCTGCTTGCTGCTGCAGTGGTTTTTGGTTAGCATGTACAACCACTGTAAACACTGCAAAATTTTTTTATTGCTTTACAGATTTATTTCTTTGTCATTTTCATCATGAGGAAACTGAGGATTTGATATTCATGAGGGCAGCCAGGTCACCTTCTGCTGGCCATGGGAAGAGAAAGTTACTTTTAGTTACTTAGTTCAAGAATGTGTCCTGCTGATGACATTGAGAACATCTACTCAATAGCGCCTTGAGAGCCTCGTGTTGAAATACACAATGTGGGAACCTTCTACAAGGTCTGATTTTGATATTCCTTCCTTCCTTTTCACAGAACCTAAAGAACTTGAAGACCAACCATGATGCTTTATTAGCAAAAGGTGATGAACTGAATGTTCAGCTTAAAGAGGAGCGGTTAAAGTGCTTTCATCTTCAAAAAGAATTGCAGATGGTAACTATTTCAAACAGAAGGACAGAAGAGGTGAGATTGTGTTCCAGAGATCTTGCATCTGCTTGAAGTACATACAGATAAGGGAAGAGTTAATGATGAGATACCTTTTAATTGTGAAAATGTGAATAGATGTTTCAAACACATTTAGAAGACTGACGTGGTGATATATATACTAGTGATATATATACTTTTATCCCATTAAAAAGAAAAAGACAGTGGCTGCTGCTTTGCATTTGGTAGAATATCAATCACACTTGATCCCTGTGCCACATAGTCACTGCACCAGTATTTGGACAATATTTGAGGTTAAGATATAGGATTCCATGTCAATTCTGATAATGAGCAAATGGTTTGTTAGCTGAAAGAAAATTATACTTAATTTATTGATAATGGTTTTTTAGTATTCTTTCAACCTGATTTCATTCCAGTACACTATAGTGTTATATCTGATTTAGCAGTTCAAATCAATTACTTCTGTTTCTTTGTCTAGAGGCTCTCTGTGGATGTCATCCACACTTAGGGCTAAAAATCAAGTGGTTTATTTCTCATTCTCTTCAATGCATGAGGAGTAAGAGTCTGCAGTCTTACTTGTTTTTCTGTTACATTTTGTAGTAAATTTAGTTTCACCACCTGGTTTACCTATTTTAAATGTATTTTGCATGAACCAGGTTTACCAAGAAGTAACTCACAGATACTTCCTCCAAACCTTTAAAATATTGTAATGCATGAAAGTATCTTCTTGCTATCTCATAGCTTTAAAGTTATGTCTTGCTTTAGTGAATGTTTTGAAAACAAGAATGTGTTGTTTATCATGTCAGTAATACACTTAGACTTTTAGATTTTTATATTATTTTGCATGTATACCCTGAGATTGGCTCTTATGGTTAGAGCAGGATGCTAATACTGCCAAGGTTGTGGTTTTCATCCCCAAATGGACCATTCACTTTAAATTGGACTTGATGATCCTTGTATCCCTTCCAACACAGAATATTCTTTGATGCTGATTTTGTATAAAAAGAACAAATAATAGCTTGACAATGCCTACAAATAATTAACTATCTTTCTTCACACATTCATTGTAATTTGCTTTTGTGCTGTGCATCAAATAAAACTTCCTTCTTCGTTTTAGTTACAGGAAAGAATAAATGATCTAGAAAACGAGAACAAACTCTTGAAGGAAAACTGTGATAAGCTGCATAACAGGTAAGTTATGGATTCTGTATATAAAAAATTAGGATCCTGTCCTGTTGAATAGAACTTCATACACTAAGTGCTGGAATGTGCCTATTGGGTGTTTGTGCACACATGTAAATATGTTTGTGCTCCAGTTTATCATATCAGTAAGTGTATATGGAAACATTCATGGTGCTCTGCCTGTATTTCATCTGCCCTTTTTAAATGGACCAACTTGTTCTAATACTCTTGAAACAATAGGACACTACTTTTAAAAGCGTAATTAAAAATAAGTAGGAGTCACTTTATTTTGAACATAAATGAAAGAATTTTTAGTTGAATTTCTCATTATTTTCTTTAGAGTTATTGTTGAAAGAAGGATACTTCTAGGTAGATATATATTAATTTGGATTTATTTGGGGTTTTAGGATTGTTTCTTGGGGTTTTTTTTAACAAAGAGGTGTTTGAATTTTTGTCAATGGGATAAAAGTTCTTCCAGCACTTCACAGTGAACCTATATAAAGTCTGATATTTAGCTTTTTCACTAATTATTTTTGAGGCGTGGTTTGTTTCTGTTGTAATAGCTATCATTTCACTTCTACTGATACAGAAATAAGTAATTCTAGCCAATTGCCACAAGCATATGAAAGAAAAAAATGACCTTCAAATGACTTTTCCTTTATTGTGAAACTGTGATTTTATTGCAGTAAAGAGGGTTATATAATAAGACAGGTGTCTTAGAGTTAATAACTGCCTCAGAAAATATGTAAAATGCTTGACATATTTTCTTGTATTGAAATTATTTCTCCTCTTAAAGTGTTTGGCTTGTCAGTGTGATGTCTGTCAAAAGAATACCAATGACTAAACACAATGTGAGTGATACCAATTTTTGTTTATAGAATTCTTACAATATTTCTTATACTTCCTGTACTGTTTGTGGTGAAATTAAAAATTATAGAAGTGAAAAATGGTGAGTACAAATAACTTAAAATAGTTTTTTACTTATGAGATGTAACAGTTGTATTATCACAATACTCAGAGATTTGTATAGGGGCAGTTGATCAGTTGTCTGTCGCTTAAGTTCTTTGTAGATTTCTCCAAAATTTGATCATGTTATAAATATTTCCGATTATGATTTCTTTCTCTCTTTTGTCATTATTCAGAAAAGTAATACTTACTAAGAAATCAACTTATGATATTCCTGTTCTACTTAAGTCATAGAGAATTTAAGATGTTTAAATAAAATTAAATATGCTTCTGTTACTATGTAGTAACCTACAATACGGCTGTTCTTTTATCTAAAATGATCTGCCTTTTCATATAGTCCCATTTAAATGTTGATTCATGTTTCATCATTCCATATTGTGGTTTTACTCCAGCCAGCCACCAAGCCCCTCACAGCCCTTGCTCACTTCCCCACCAGTGGACTGGGGAGAGAATTTAAAGAGTAAAACCTAGAAAAATTGTGCAGTGAGATAAAGACAGTTTAATAGGGAAAATAGAAGCTGTGCACGCAAGGAAAGCAAAACAAGGAACTCATTCCTGGCTTCCCAGGGGCAGGCAGTTGTTCCATGCCTTCAGGACCCCATCACACATTACAGTGACTTGGGAGGGCAAACACCATCACACCAAATGTCCTCCCTTTCTCCTCCTTCTTCTCACTTTATCTACAAGAAAATATTCCTTTGATCTGCTCTCCCAGCTGTGTTGCCTCCCAGTTTCCCACACTCCCCCAGCCCTTTCCCCAGGACAGCAGTTTGAAAACCAGAAAAGGCCTTGGTTATCTCCAAGCCCTGCTCAGCAGTAACAAAAGCATCTCTGTATTATCATTGCTGTGTTCAGCACAAATCCAAAACACAGCCCCATACCAACCACTAGGAACAAAAAGTACCTGTGCCTCAGCCAAAACCAGCACATTGAGTAACAAGAAATTAGAGAAATGGATCATTTCATTATAACCACTGTTTAATGGCTAGCTTTTTCTTATTTTCACAATGGAACTCTACTGCAGCTTACTTTTTGCTAGTGGTGGGTAGGAAGTGCCCACAGGTGCTAGATCATTAATAAATCTTTTTAATAGAGGAAAAGAGGCACAAATCCATCCTTTGCTGTTGTTATTTTTGGGAAGTTGATAGCAATTTTGCCAAAGACAGGACTGCAGAACTGGGCCTGAAAAGTTTGCAAAGAACAAGTATGAATTTGTCAGTTGACTCTTATTATTTACTCTTTGTCCAAGAAAACAATACATTTTGATAAAGGGTTTGGAAGAGTGGTTTTCATATGACCTTGTAATGCAAACCTGACAATGCCTAAATTCTTTCAAAATGAACGGTGCCCAATGTGGTTGACCATTATAGTTTATTCACATGGCTTTTACTCTGATGAAATACCATAGATGTGACAGATTTTCCACGTGAATCTTAAATTCAAATGAAAAAACAACACAAGTGGACTCAATTCAAACTAAAACATTACATTAAGCATAATCATTAAGCATCAAACATTAAATATAATCATTAGCATTACATAGGCTTGGAGGAAACCTGTCTTCTGAAATCTTCTTCATTTAAATACTGAGATCTTGAACTGCCATCATAGTAACTCTTAAAGGTTTCACTGACAGTATAGTCTTCCAAAAAACTGCATTAGATGTAGCTACATCTTTATGTGAAATTATTGTACCTAAAGCTAGCAAATGCACATACAGTTGTCATTGAAATGTGAAAACACTTTCAGAATTGTGAAAACTAAGGGTATTTGATACCTTTTTTGATATGCTTTGTTCTTTCCTTATGGGACCAATGAGGCTTTAAGCAGTTAGAGAACACACTGTATCTTTTCTATACCTAGGCAGTACTGTGGAATGATAGTGGGTGTAGTGCATTATATTCTCTGCATATTAGGTTCAAAATTATAGGAGAGTAAAATAAATCTTATTTTACTGCAGGACTTAGAAGCATTCCTTAAGTTCATGCATGCTGTAAAAGACAATGTGTCAAAGTGTAAGATGTTCTGTGCCTGGAGAAATGTATTAAAAGAGTTTAGGTATACTATGAAGAAATGACAAAATACAGGGAAATAAAATAGTTTTTAAGAAGAGCACAAATCCAGAATATAAACCCTTGCCATATACTTCAGAGTCTACAGTTCATGCTGTAATAGTCTTTTTTTCCTTTAAGGTCATTCTTCAAATATTTTTGATGTAACTGCACTTACACGTACTCAGAATCACTGCATGTAGTCACCCATCAGAGCAGTCATTCTCTTTGAGTCTACAGGTACAGTCTACAAGGCTCTGTGGGCTGTCCCTTCTGCAATACTTCTTTCTTCTTCTTCTTCTTTTTTTTTTTTTGTTGTTGTTGTTGTTGTTGTTATTGTGGTTGTTGTTGTTGTTGTTGAGGCTTGTTACATAGATGTCTGGGAGAGATGGGCTGCAAAATGGATTCCAGAAGATTTTTTTAATACATTTAATACATTTTAATACATGTATATAAAATATAATATTTGTTACCTGGTGAACGTCTGCAAAGGAAAGAGTTGAGGAACTGATGGCTTTGTTTAAAGAAAACCCCATAGTTTATGATTTTTCACAGAATATGTAAATGAATAAAACTGGTTTATGATTTGTTAAGATGGACATTTTTCCAGTCAATAAGAATGCAAGAATTGAACAACAGTAATATGAAGAGCATAGTACTCACTGGCTAAGAAAGCACATTACATTGCTTCTTTTTTTTACCTGTAAGGAATTATACTGTAAATTATGTAATATAATTATTTTTATTTCAGTCTGAATTACACATTTTGTTATGGTTTCAGCAGTTCTGATTCTGTACCCCTGCAGTCCTTGCAAATAGATTGGCAGTTTATAATAAATAATATTAAAGGCAAAATAGTTATTCTAATTTCTTTTCCCACCTTTTTTTTTTTTTTTATTTCTTCAAGTAGGAGAAAGATGACTTTATATGCACTTCTTAAGCAGTAGCAGAATTGTTGTTTTAGAGTATGAGAAAACTGTTGTCACTTTGTGGTCAACATTTCTTTGACCAGGCAACTGACTTGAGGTTCTGCATGTCTCACAAATTTAAAAGAAATCAGGTGGATGATTCCAATTCTCTACATTAAGAGGGTTTGTACACAAAGAAACCCTAGTTTCGTAGTTGTCACTTGCTGAATTTTTCTGTTGTGGATTGTTCTGAGATATGCATCTCAGTTGCTTTCCTAATCCCACAAATGTTGCGTGCTACCAACTTTTTTTAACTTTGGAGCTGTAAATTAAGGTCAGTTCCTTTGCTTATCCGCAAATCTTTCATGGTTTTTAATTGCATCCTGAGAGAGCCACCTGGGTTTCAAGAGCAGTCGACCAACATGTTTACGTGATTCCTCAGCCACAATGACAGTGGTCTCTGTGCTGCTAAAAGGTTTTCTTCTTGATTATTTTCTGCTGAAGCTGATTTCTAAAAGTTTTTCATATAACGTGTTTTATTGCAGTGTCTTCAGTCTGCCTCATGAACAGCAATGGAAATCAAAGGAACAGCAACTGAAACTGCAAATTGCTAAACTAGAGGCAGCTATCAAAAATGATCTAGCAGACAAAAATGAAATCCTTGACAAGATCAAAGTAGAAAGAGGTATATTTATGAGAAAACTAGTATTTTCTCAAAATGTGAGATTATACCCATATTGGAGTTGAGATATACTGCCCAGAAAAGTGGAATCTCTGTTGCTGGTGTTTTCAAAGCTGCATTTTAAGTATACATTTGCTAAATACACCTAAGTTATGACTATCTATTAAGTGCAAAATATGACCCAATACAGAATGAGCTGAATGAGGCCCATATAATTTCAGCTGCATTTATTCTTCATCTGTTGGGTTTTCATATTTACTCTTTATTCAGTATTTCTTCTCTTCTCTACACTGAAAGTTCTTGTGGAAAAGAGACCCCTCTGACAGTCTCTCTCAAATTATAAACCACTATTCTGTTCACTGTACAAAGCTATGTGAAGCCCATTTAGGCCCTTGGCAATGTTTGTCTTTCATTAATTCAGATTTGTTTTTATTTTCAGTATATACTAATTTTTATTTACAGCATTGTACATGTAAAATAACAGTTTTCTTTTAATCTAATGAACAGATTATTTCATATGTGTTTTTTTCATACTGTAGGACAACTTCTTAGTGAATACTGACCTTGCAATCTTTATTTTAATCTCAGCACTGGTTACTGTAGCAATATGAAGTTTACAAAAGACAAGCACAGACAGAAAGTGAAGATACTTAGTTCAGAGTTGATTCTTCAAATGTGTATTTTTAAGACGTGTATTTCTGCGAACAATTTCATAGAATGAAGTGGGCCAACTTCTTGTGAATAATTCTTATGATGATGGGTTGAGTTCAGCACATGCGTACCATTAGGATTCTCAGTAGCTCTGCTGACTTCACATACCAGATTGAATATTTAAATATTTTATTTGATCACAGTAAGTGTTTGCAAAATTAGCCTTAATTGATACTAAAATAAAGATGCCTTAAGCTACGTTATTATGAAGCTACGACATACTAACAGTTGTTACTTGTAGCATGATTATGAAAAAACTGGCATTCCGTCTTCTTTCCTTCCTGTGGCCATTATGTTTAACTGTCAGATGTTTACCATCCCTTCCTCAGGTAGCTTGTTGTACTCCTAAACTGAAACACCGGAGTACTACACTTCCGATTTCTATTGAAATGACTTGCTGCAGCTGGAGTAGATGTTCTAATATCCTTCTAGGCCTCTGTGTATAGGATTTGATTACAGCTCCGTCTTTCACAAAACATAGGCAGTATAACTTTCTTCAGTCACATATTTCAGAGTATCTGACTTTGCTGTACATTCCTCTTTGAAGTTCAATAAAGAATTGAAATTAATGCTTGTCTTAAAGTACTGCCTAGAACTAGTGTAGAAATAATTTCTTGTCTACCCTTTGTGGTTTGGCATATGAGTCTTTTTCCTAAGCTTTTCCATGTCTAAGAAAGATGGTAAAATAAGTGAAGCCTTGAAAATTCTTAATGCTACAGGAGACCTACATCATCTTGACATTTTCTATGTCCTCCTTCTGTATTTCCCTTTTACAATGATCCTGTAATTTGATCTGATTGTTTTAGTAGTATTTTTCTGGCCATAACATCATAATGTGCTTTGTAATAGTTGAAAGAAATGTATTTAGATAGAAAATAAAGTAACACTCTATATTTTATGGGGTTTTTTTAATATAGTACTTTCAGAAGCTAGATCACCCTTCCACCAGCCTCATTTCCTTTAGACTTTTATACCTGTGTTTTTCCCAGATTCTCAGTCATAAATTACAATAGCTGTTTGGTTCATGTTCATTGAAGCTTACTAACAGTAGTGTTTCATACAGGTTTTAAAAGACTGAGATAAGCTAATACAAATTCCAAGTTGAAACAATTCCTATAGCAAGGATTGTTGTCACTCATAAATTCATACAGTGTATGTATTTACTTAGTTATGTCTAAGTACTTTTTATTTTACATTAATAAAATCTCATTAATTGCTGCATTTGTTATACTTGTTTGTACTACTGTTCTAGAGAGTACACTATTTAATAAGTACAATTTTTTTATTATTGTCTCAATAGAGAAGTATTGATTGTGTCAGTAAAAGTTGACGTCTTGCAAAAATTAACCCTGTCCCAACCAGAACAAGGACACGAAAATTTCCCCATATAAAATACATTAGTTTCTGCATTTTGCAATGAAGTTTTCATGTATATATGAATATGAAAAAATCAAGTTTGTAATTTTCTTAACTATGTTTAATTAAGTGTAATATTTTGTTCTTCTATATCAAGACCAAAAGGAAAAGCTGATGCAAGACAACAAAGACCTGCAGTTGCGCTACCTGGAACAAAAACAACAACTAGATGATCTGAAAAATCAAGTGAAGTTTTTAACCAAGGTGAACTGTATTTTTGTTTCAAATATGAGGAAAAAACCACTCTATGTTTTACTTTTATGCATAGTGCAGATACTTCTTGATACTTTCTTCTAGTCAAAGAATATAGAAAAATAAGTGTTTATTTATTCATGCTATCAAGCAAAATATCATGTCTAGTGAGAATGTTATCTTGTTATCTTGTTATGCTGAATGTATTTCTTCAATTCACATCTGGTAACACCTTTCCATTAAATGTCAGGAAACTGATGTTGGTGTGGCAGAATTCAATGAAACCCTCTTACTTATAAAGGTATCTTACAAAGAGTGTGGGGTTGGAACTAAATAATATTTAGGATCCCTTTCAACCCAAACCATTCTAGAATTCCATATTTTGCATTCTCTTATTTTCTCATTTGTGCAGGGTGTTTTTGTTGGTTTGTTGGTTTTGTTGGGTTTTTTCTTCTTTTGTTAAACCCTTGGCTGACCATTGTATGCTTTCTACACACCTGGAATTTTCAAGGGCTGAATTATTTGAGCATCTTTCAGTAGTAATGCCTCAAGCTCAAATGAGGCATGAACTACTGGTCTTGTCATTTTTTAGTTACAGTTAATCAGAAGTGAAGATGAAAAGATTGCAAGAATTAAATCTTAATTTATGTAAATAGTTCATTATAACAACAAAGGAGAATTAAATCAGTTTCACAGCCATTTAAAAAAACTTAGTTTCTCTCAGTTAAATGACTTATCATACCATCTTGTGATCCCTATAATGTTTACTAAAACCAATTTTGTTTATGAATTCTGTAATTGATGCAAGTATACCATAAGCATGGAAATTCCAGTATGTGGTATAGCAATACCACAGGAACTTATCTTAGGAACTTAACTTTGATTATTAAAACAGAAAAACAAAAATACTCAGAAAATACTCTATTCTTTTTTCTTTTGCACAAATTAAAAATGGAGTGAGAGGAAGAAATCAGTGAACAAATAATTTTGCAATGTTTCCACTGTTTGGGTAATTTATGTTTTATTTTCTTGAGGAAGTGTTTACTGTAATGATGATTATATAATGATAATTTTTTAAAACCCCACAAATACAGAAAACCTCAATGAAAACTAACTCCCCAGTATTAATAACAGAAGGAATGTAGACTTGAGAATAATAATTCGGGGTTTGTATATTTATGGAGGCAGGATTATTAATTATGAGAAAGGCAAATATATCTGTTTGTATTTTCATTGGAGTGACAGGAGTGATTGCTTCTGAATATCTGATACATTTTAATTGGTTCCTGATAATCATGAGATTACATTGCTGAAAACAATCCTGACACATTCTAGTCTACCTCATTCCTATTTTTGTGTTACCATGTGCTTAAAGTTTATAAAGTTCTGCTTAATGCCTTACTGTTGTACCAAACGTATATGCCAATGTTGCATTAAGCCATGCACAAATACATGCAAATCTTTTGCAAAAATATTTTCTTGTAATTTTTCTAATGTGCTCCAGGATCGAAAGCAACAAAAGAATGTGAACCTTCTGTTCTTTGAAAAAGTGGAAGATGATATCCATAAAGATGTAGAATACTCCATGCAGGAGCTGCAGTTAACACATGCGGAAACTGTGCAAGAACTTGAGAAGACAAGGAATTTGTTACTTGTGCAGCACAAAATTAGCAAAAATTACCAGGTACTAAACTCTACTCACAGTGGGAAATAACCTGATAATAACATTTTAACCTTTGTAGCTCTGACACTTGTAATAATTAAAACTTGCAAATTCAGCAACAAAGCCAGTCTGTGCATAGGGAACCAAACATAAAATCTGTTGTTGCTTAAGGTATTGTTTAAAAAATGTGCGATCCAGGTGACTAAATTGTAGTTTTTAGCTCATCCTGCCCTTAACCCTCAGACTGTTCCTTCTCTCTAAGCATTATCTCTGAGCGTTATCTCTGAGCTTCTACTAGGTCTTCACAAGAAAATGTGCTTATCAAATAAGCTTCCTTTCCCATACCTCCACTCTGCTTTCTCTGTCTTCTTTCTACTTCCACTGTTAGACTAGTGCAGATCATATTTTGACTTTTCATTCAATTAATTAGCATTTAAAATAACAAAATCATTAAAGAAACTGTTGGGTATATTGCCCTAAATAAAAGCTACTCTGTTTTTCCTATTGATGTTTTTAGGTTTTGCTGACATTAGAACTGATTTGTTGTATTGATAAGTAAAAAACTGCTATTTTTGCATACTCTAAATGTTCTTTCCTCAAATCTAACTGTATTTTAACTTGTAGCCAAAAACATTTACAACATCAGTACAGACAATCCTCAGAAGTTCTTTTTACTTGCAATTGTTTTTCAGACTGAAGTAGAAACAATGACAAGAAAGATGGAAAGTCTACAGAAAGATTATGAGCTCAAATTGGAACAGTATACCCATCTTCTCGATATTAGAGCTGCACGTATCAGAAAACTAGAAGGTATCTTTAAATTATGTTCTTCACTAATTTTTTTTATATTTTATCTCTTCCAAATTACTGTTTTAAATTTATTCTCCAGGTGAAACACTTTTCCATTCCTAAAACTACTAGAAAGGTCAGTTCTTTCATGGAAAGGTATCTATTCCAGTTAATTTTCATTGACTTAAATGACAGTTATTAATTAAACCAAATCCAACAAAGTGGTTTTTATACTGCAGCTATTGCTGAATAAGAATAAAATTACCAAACTTGTTTTTTTTGATAAATCATACTTTTATGGTCAACCTTTTACTTTACGGTACTATCATTACAGAATCACTTTGTGTTACTAAAATTCCCCAAGCCTTGTTATAATATACTGACATAGTATTTAAACAGGATGAATTTCAAGTATTTTTTTAGTGGCTTCACTGTGTAAAAGGAGCATAGGAAGCCTCAAATAGGATATTTTACAAACTCTGATGTTGAAACAATTTTCACATTTTGTCTCCAAGTTGCATCTATTGCATCATGGTTTATGTCCTAATTCTGTAAGCATGTATTTTGATTTCTTAGAAGCATACAATTCCAGAATGGCTTGGGCTGGAATCCATCTTATTCCAAAACCCTTCGAGGGGCAGGACACCTTCCACTAGAAGACTACTCAGAGCCCCATCCAACCTGTGTTAACCACTTATTAACCACTTATCACCTGAAGCTGGGAAACATGTGAAGGTCTTTGCTGATAGTTCTATCCACTCAAGATGCACCATATGTTAAAAGTCAGATGTATTATTTGTTTCTCTGGCAAATTTAGATCAACCCTACAAAAATGTGCATCTTAAATCTCTGCTACATTTGCATAGTGATACTTACTTTGAATATTGCATAAGACTTCTGAATTTTACCTTCCTCACTCCCTTGTAACCTGATAATAACTGTTAGAGGCCTGTGTCTATGCATACTGAGGCAGATCCATTGAAGAAACACTCTTGATTGTTGCCAGTGTGCTCAGTGGGCCTTCAGCGTATGAATTATTTTTGATAATGCCTTTATGAAAGTAACATTGTTAATATAATTGAATTTCATCCTTTCTTCTCAGTCATTAGTTGTATTTGAGTTTTTAAAAAGACAATCGTATTATAACTCTATTTTATCTGTTGCAGCGCAACTAAGAGACATTGTGTATGGTACAAAAACACTTAAGTCCAGACAAGAAGTATTGCCGAATGATCCAGTGGGTGGATTTGTTGAAACTGTTCATTTAGAAAGAGGAGAGAACCTTTTTGAAATTCATATCAGCAAAGTGATCTTCTCTTCTGAAGCTATGCACACTTTTGGTGACTGGGAACCTGCAACCTTTTGTACTTACGCATTCTATGACTTTGAACTTCAGATAACCCCAGTAGTTCATGGGAAGACCCCATCATATGACTTCACTTCTCAGTTTCTTGTGCAATCTGATGATAGCTTCTTTCACTATATACAGGAAAACAACATCACACTGGAGGTTCATCGTGCGTATGGCATAGATTATGAAACAATTGCCTCTTGTCAGCTTAAGTTCCATGAAATCTTGGAAAAGGAAGGCAAGATCTACAACACAGCAAATATAGTTGGTAGTTAAGATCTCACAAAGTATTCTGTTTGATTATGTGTCACTGTATTGCAAGTGGTAAATAATGCATATTTGACCAAAAATGAATTTGTGCATTACTGTTTCAAAAGGAAAAAAAAAAGTGTTTACAAGAATACTATTTTCTGTTGGATGTGCAGCATGTTTTTGTGCTTCTGCCAACATTTGTGGAAAGCTGGGATGGGTGCAATTTTGCCCATAATAGCATATAGCCACAGGGCAAGAGGGAAAAAAAACAAAAAAGGAGGCACCCCCACTTTGCCCATCAGTGCTTTGTATCTGGGCTGAATGTCCTAAGTATATCCTCTCTTTCCTTATCCATAAACAAAGGAAGAAATGGTTTAATCTAAATTGGTAAGATAAAGTTTGCCATATAATGGTGAAAAAGGTACAAATGATGGTGATTATGATTAACAATATATATATAGTAGCATAATCTAGGAGGGTGTTTATTTACATTTTGTGGATTATTTTAGGCAAATTCATATTCATTATATTAAAATAAATTTAAGGTATCCTGGACAAGACACTTCTAAGATGTCTTGAATGTTCTTTGCAGCTTACTTTTTCTTCTAGAAACATTTTGTCAGATCAGCATATTCAGTGACCTCTTAACTGCCTACTGTTGTAGAGAATCTGGTTTAATAAGGCATTGTAAAGTGGTACCTTTGCCAGTAATTTAAATTGCATACTGCTTCTAACTGTTAACAAACAAAAGTGTCCTAACCTTTATTTGCCTTAAGGAGATAAAAATATTGAACTTTGATTTGGCTTTGTAGTAAATATTTAAGTAGAGAAAAATGGCTGTGTTTTGATTTTGGATCATACAGTGGGAGCCTGAGGAATTGTTTCTGTTTCTAACATGAACTACAGATGTCACATCACAAGCACTGGTGTAATGCATAGGCTCAATCTTTAATTTGTGGCTGTTCTGCAAATCTTGCATTTGTGGGTTTTCCTAGCTTTTGAGTAACATACCTCAGTGTTGAAAAGAAAATTAATGCAATCCCCCATTTATTCCTTAGGAAAAACAGGACACATTCAAAATTATGGTACCGTAGAATATTGGATCAGGTTACAAGTTTCTGTGGACCAAGCTGTTCTTCCCTACAAACAGAGGTCAAAGGATCTGGGATATATAATGCCCAGTTTTAGGGAGCATGAACAACCATCCAAGGTATGTTTGGGTCTGTACTTGATAGAGAGAATTACTTCATGGAGAAGAGAAGCTTCAGGGTGACCTAATTGCAGCCTTCCAGTATCTAAGGAAGCCTACAAGAAGGCTGGAGAGAAGCTTTTTACGAGAGCACAGGACAAGGGGGAATGACTTCAAATTTGAGGAAAGTTGATTTATATTAGAAGGCAGAAATTCTTCATAGAATCATAGAATAGGCTAAGTTAGAAGGCACTCAGCAGAATGAATGAGTTGACCTCCTGGCCCTGCGCAGACACCTCAACAATTCCAAATGCTCCAAATGCAAATTGGGACAATCCTAATTGTCCAAATGCTCCCGGAGCTCTGACTGCCTTGGGACCATGACCGTTCCCTGGGGAGCTTGTTCAGTGCCCAACCACCCTCTGTGCAGAGAACCTGTTCCTGATGTCCAACCTCTCCCTCTCCTGACACTACTCCAGGTGTTCCTTCAACTGGTACAGGTTGCCCAGAGAAGCTGGGGCTTCCCCATCCCTCGAAGTGTCCGAGACGAGGTTGGATAGGGCTTGGAGCACCTGGTATAGTGGAAGGTGTCCCTGCCCATGGCAGGGAGTTTGCGACAAAATTTTAAGTTCCCTTCCAATCCAAGCCATTCTGTCATTCTGCAAGAGTTTTGATAAAATAACTGTTGTTCTTTCTTTCTTAGTTGTTCTTTCTTAGTTGTTCAGTTCTTTCTTTTTAAGTTCAAATAGCTTAGGTCTAGGGTTGATATGTTCAAAGTGTAATAAAGTTAAAGATTCTTGAACTGGAAAACACGTTAGCAGTTTTTCATATAAAGAGATCAAGAACTAGTTGAATTATCCCTTGTCTGAAGAGGCAAAGTCTTAAACTTACTTATTTTTACTGAAATTGTCACTATAACATTTGACATTTTATTTCATTTTCTTGAGCTGTAAGTGGCAGATCATACTCATGAATTTTAAACCAACTAGGTTTTGGATACATAGAGTAGGTGAAGCAGTTGTTCAAAAAGGTTTTGACGTCCTTAACATTGGAGTATTATGAGATTGAAATTCCTTCACAATGGGTTTTTTACTGAGTTTTTTAGCTGGATATTGAAGAGCATTTTGAAAATAAAATTCACTTTGCAGTCACATTTAAATTAGGGCCACAGGAAAAAAAGGGACTTTCAAACATCTTCAACAGTCATTTAAGAAATAAAAGCAAACAGGTTGAAATGCAAAAATGAAAATGCTAGAGTTTTTAATGGGCTTTTTTTAACCTGAGTTGTTTAGAATATTTTATTTCTGGGGTAACTCTAATGTTTTCTATTATTCCATAATGTAAATTTATATTATATATAAAATCTCCATGGGTTCCATGATGTAATCTGAGAAGTATGTTGTGTATGAATTCTGTTAAATTGTATCTGAGTAGAATTAAATTTGGTGCCACTAGATTTGGCTTTGAAAAAAATTAAGAGTTCCTCATAATTTGCTATAAAATAAGATGGCAATAAGTGTTCTTCAATATATTTGTTTAGTACAGACTCCAACACTCAAAATGAAGCAGCGTGCAGCTCAAGCACACAAGAGAGTCTCTTTTCTGGATCTTAGTGCAGTACAGATGGCAGTAAGTTCTAAGTATTTCTGTTATGCACAATGAAGCATGAAAGGCTACTTGTAGCTCCATATGGGCAATTTGTAGAACTAATAATTAAGAACACTGGATTATTTTAGCAGCACAATACTGCACTGTCCCAGGCAATGAATGATAGCGTAGTACTGCATAGAGGTGGAGGACGCAATGCAGTGATATTTGTGTGACTCCCTCAAAACTGCTTGATATCCTCCACAGTTTACAAGTTTCAATTTCCACTTAGGGCAGATTCTAACAAGACCAATCAGCTCGCTCTACACTGTGTTTCTCAACTCTCTGCATTATTCAAGTGTCTTTCTACTGTGTACCACTTGCACTGCGTATAAGTGCCTCTATAGAAACCAGCTTAATCCAAACAAATCCTGACTGTTGGGCTAATGGGATACACAATTTGACACAGTTCAGAGTCACCTCTAAAATTAAGTTTATCAGCTGAGATTGCACACATTCTGAAAATCATGATACTTCTTAACTTGGCATACACAGTCATCTGTACATCCTTCCAGAGTCTAAGACAGTCTACATGGAACTAACTCAGATGAATTTGCTGCATTTTGTAAATTTTCTTCTGAAATAATTTGCATTCAAGGTACTAAAAATAGGTTGTGTTTAGTCTTTCAAGTAAATCCGGTAAGTAAAGGTATGTTCTTCAACAGGCAATTATAAAAAGTTATATTTATCTATTACATATAATTATAATATTAATAATATTGCATTAATTAAAAACTAGTTGTGGGGTTTTTCCCTTTCATAAATTACTTAATTGGATTTATTCTTTGAAGTGTTAATATCAATTTTTGATTAGCAGATTCTGTTACTGTTTGGTTTACTATGACTAGAACTTCTTTGAGAGCTATAGAGTATAGACTGGAAATAAGAATTAAGTCGATCTGTTGCATTTATCAACTTTAAAAAACAAAAAGTCAAATGTTGGTGAATATAATCTCTTGAGAACTTAGATATGAAAAACTGAAATGTTAGCCAGATAATTGTACACACAAAATATCTTCAGCTGTCCAAACAGTAGCTTCTCAAAGTTTGACAATTTTTCTTGAGCCAGGATTTTCTAAGTGAGACAGCTACTTGGTCCCCATCAGAAGTCTTTGTTCTGGGTGGCAGCTCCTCTAGCCTTTTAAAAAATCTAAACCTCATTGTCTGGTTAAGGACAAAAGTACTATTAGGCCTAAATAATGAAACAGCTGGGCCTTCTCTGATGTCTAAGTCTTGTGATGAAATGGCAAGAAAGTGTCCATGCAAGAAAAACAGAAGTTCGACAGATTAAAATGGGAAGTTTGTTTCATGTTCCAGTTCATTTTCTCAATAGCAGAGAATTTAGCTCTTAATAAAATTTCTTGTCAATGTGATACATGCCTAAGCAAATAAAAAAGGAGACTCACTAAAAGGCGGGATGAATAGTTTGTCTCACCCAAACTGCTTATGAGAATTGTCCAGCCTCATACGTAAAAGTTCTAGCAGAGGGTAAGAACCAGTGATGCTAATGCAGGGAGGCAAAGGAGGCATTTTCTATCCAAATGCTTTTCCACCAGTAAATCTATACCTGCTTTTGTATAATAATTATCTACTGCATATTAAAGGCTTCCCCTTGTTTTATTCCTAACTTAGGAATCTGTGTTTGAAAATAATGCGGAAGTACTTTGACATTTAAAATGAAGTTCCATAGGGTTCACTACAGTTATAATAATGGCCTAACTACAGATTTGAGATAGTAACATTCATACCAAAATCAATTCACATGCACACAGGTAAAATTATGTGCAGGCCTATGTGTGTAAATTTAGCTATCAAAAGTTCTTGGGTACAGTGTGTGTTTTGGGGTTTTTTGACTGAGTCTTGTAGAACTTGTAGAAAAAGATTAAATATAAATGAAACAGGAAATCAAACAGGCTGTATATATGTTGATAGGTACAAAATCATTATAATAGTTATGTTTTCACAAATGCAGTTAGATATATGTCCTTCTGCTGTATATGAATTACATGTTACAGCAGTTGACACCTTCTCATTCTTTCCTGCACTGCGTAAGCAATACAGTTGTTAAAAGGCTCTCGATAATGAATGTGGGCCGTAACTCTTCAAGTTTTGAACTTCAGTAACTTCTGCTTTTCAAGGAGTTTTATAAAGACTGTAAGTTTCTCTTTTTCTGTAGCATGTGGTACAGAATGCTAAACAGCTGTTGAGTGACAAAGTGACGGACATGGCTGAAGAAATTCAGCAGGAAAAAGAAGAGCTCTCTCATCTGTCAGAGGAGCAATTGGCTGACCAAACACTGATTACTTCTAGAGATGAGACAGAAATAATTGAAGAATTTGAACCAGAAGGTAGAATTCATGGTTATTAATAAGTAGCTGTATTTTCTGAAAAAACCTTTCTCTTTCCATTTTCATAAGCATTTCTTACTAATAGTGGAAGCTGCCTCATTATGAGAAACTTGATGGCATAAATTATATTCTGGCGTAGGCTACAGGTGAAGCTGGGTGGTGGATAAGATGTGTTTTCTT
Organism: Camarhynchus parvulus; assembly: GCF_901933205.1. Lineage (NCBI taxonomy): Eukaryota > Metazoa > Chordata > Aves > Passeriformes > Thraupidae > Camarhynchus > Camarhynchus parvulus. The sequence goes on along the minus strand of NC_044600.1, from coordinate 19,640,294 downwards.
CCCAAATGGAAACCATATTGTAATTGATTGCAAAAATCTGATATATGACTTAGATTAGTAAAATTATTAGAGGAAACCTGGCTTCTATTTTAAATGTCTTCATATTCTCCCTTGGATCTATGCTGTTCCAAAGACTCTTTTAATGAGTATGCTTTTATTGTCTGCAGATAACAGCCAACGCTGATACTGGAATCCTTTCAGAGACTGAGAGGGCTAGGATGCTATATCACATGTGTGACACAAAGTTATTAGATTTATTTAAAGATTATAAAAGCCAGGTCAGCCTGGTCCAGCTCCAAGCTTAAACTGTTTATTATAGCAATAACCAAGTCCATGATACCAAGTTTAGAATAAAAGCAGAAGCAGAATGCTAACATTTTATGTTTAGTTGTTGGCAGTTTTTGCATAAGAATTCATTTAAAAGATTGGAAAAACTTGTTGAATGTTGATTTTGAATACAAGTTGTCTTTATAATTTGCTTCATGGAAAAACATGCTCTGCAGTGTTCAGAAAGTAATGCACCTGCATACAAAACTACTTTTTTACAAAAGAAAAAAAGTGCATTCTTCTTTTACATATGCATGATGTCAAAGGAAGTCAGAGGAAATTCAGACCATATTCTGACCATATTCAGACCATATTCTTAAATAAAGCTAACAGTTACTTAGTTCGTTTCAGGACTTACTCTATTAACCAGTTTGCATCTGGAAAACATTATTTTTTTAATAAACCAGAAAAAATACAGGTTATATGACTCTAAATGTCATTGGTTCACAGTGTTACTCTTCTTCAAAGGAAGAGAAGATTTACCTGGCACTTACTCTTTTTATATTAGAAAAGGAAATGTATTGCTATCTGATTTCTTATTAAGTCTTAGGTGGTCTAAAATATAGCGGGTGTTACCTGCATTGATTTTTTTTTTTTTTTTAAGATCAAGAAGATCATCAAGAGGATGATGCTGTTGAATCAATAAAAACTGATAGTGATGACTGTATTATTTCAAGTCCAGTATCCACAAATATTAAACAGCTGAGTCAGAGTATACATGGCAATTATTTGGTAAGACTAAGAAAAATATTTTAAGCCTAATGTCCTCTAAGAGTAGCTTTGCTGTATCTAACATCAGTTGTCAATGAAGCTGTACATGTACAGTATCAAATCTCTTGACTTATTCTTAAAACCAGCAATTCAGGACTAGAAGTCGTATAAGCAAAATAGCACAGCATGATATAAATTTGGAAAACTTACTTTGAACAGTATTTCAATAGGATAGTTCTCAAAAAAAATTTCACACTTTTAGATCTAACATTGACTGAACCATCTTAGCCATAAAACTAGTACTTAAAATTAACAGGTTTAAATGTTTTGCAGTGTGATATCCTAGAGGTAGGGGGTTTTTTTTAAGTGCTCTTTTTAAGGCTCTGTGGTGTCTTACAACTAGAAAGTAGTAACTAGTAACAAGAAACATGTATAAGAAATACTGCTCCTTTTTTTAAGCTGTAGAAAGTACATCTTTAAGAAGTACATGTCTTCAACTACAGTAGATTTGTAGAAATGCTGTCGCTTATATGTTCTTCAGGAAAATACAGAAAGTACTTTTGAAGATTGCATTACTTATAAGTAAAATGTAAAACAGTTTCAGGTGTAATTTTGAGAACTAAAATGAATACTAGTAATCACTATTAAGTCAAACTATAATACAGTTGCTTTATACCTTTCTAGTCATCCTGTATTTTATTTTATCAAAATTATTTAAAAACAATTCTGAGAGGATTTTGTATGTAGATTAATTTCAGGTTGATAAATTTCAACGTTCCTCCATTGATCTCTTTTTTGGTAACAATGCGCATGTTTGTGAACAGTAGATAAAACCAGTAAAAGCTGTACAGTATTAAGGCAATGTGTGATAAATTTGAATTTTAAAAATACATATTACTTTGCTGGAATTCTTGGGTTGGTTATAGAATACAGCATGTCAAAATTGCTGTTGAATTCTTTTTTGTTTGGTTAAGATCAGAAATCACTGCCTTTTATCTTTTGAGATAATTATCCTGCTGATACTCAAATACTGTAAATAGGTTTTGCGATTTTTGGAGATCATTGTGGTAATTATCTTATAAATATGAATTGAATGCCACACTATATAAGTAATTTAAGATCACACCAGGGTTATTTTTATGTTGCAAATTAGACAGTTCATAGTTATTTCTTAGATATATTGATCATAAGGCATATCTAACAGATTTTCCAGTATCAAACTATACCAGTTGCTTCTTTATTTTTTCTTCTTGTCTATGATGTATGATTGATTATAAAATACTTCATTTTGTTTAATTTCATTTATAAATTTGAATATGAAAAGCATATTCAAGTCAAAGATCATCACTTTAATGACATTCAGTAGCCATTTAACTTACTTGATTTTAGGAAAAAAAAAATTCTAAAGCCATGAACCTTTATTAGTAGAGACAGAATGGTGTGGATTTTTTTCTCTCATCCTGGTAGAATTTCCATGAACCTGCTGAATAGTGGAAGAACCTTATTGAAATATTGATCCAGATTTGGACTTTTTGTTAAAGTGTCATAGGATACATAATAAAAAGAAAAGTCTTTTGAAAGGAGGGGGTAAAATTACATTATCAAATACTGAAAGGACTTGACAGCAATGGAAATTATTCTGTATGGTGGATATTTTTACAATAGGATATATTGCTTTTCATTTTGATTAGTTTTATCATTTTTCAGCAAAAAGTAAGCTATCTCCATATTAAATAAGAACATTAATTTGGAATTCTGACTGAATATAGAAAGCTTGTACTTTGAATGTGATTTAGTACTTCAAGCGATTTAAGTTTAGAAATTAAAATTGTCAAAATATTTCCCTATAGAAGAAATATTTTAATAAAGTTATGAAAAGAAAGTAATATATTGAAAAGAAGTAAGTTTTTAAAAAATTTAACATTTCTGTATCCAGTGTGTTCTCTTTGCTCTTTGAAGAATATCATCATTGAATGCTCACCTACATATTCCAGTTTTGGAACCATTGTGGCTTTTCTTTCTTCCCAGAGTAACTTCAGGAAATCTTTGTGACTCTTTCTCTTGAGTCTGACATGCCCACCTAAATAAAACTTACTAAAATTTATCTGTACATAAATATTCCAGACTTTGCAGAACAGTATGAAACCATTTCATATAAGGAATAGAAGAATGTAATTTCAGTTAAAGATAATAAGAAAAGGCTACAGTGAAGAACAACTGGGGTATTACTTTTATTATCACGTTAAAATTAACTTTGTACGGTGTGTTTGACTTAACTAGGAAGGTTCACTATATGAAGTTGAATTCTTTACAAATACATTATTACATTTTATACTTAACAATTTTGTGATTTGATGGATTTTAATTGAATTGTTTGTAGTATAGTCTGCAGTAGGTGCTAACAATTCTCTTTTATTTGGAAAACTTCAGTACCTTGTATTACTGACAGTATTTTAAGCAGTTACAGGATCACTTTGCTGTGCAGGTAAAAATGATGACAGCTGGAATTTGTGATTCAGATAGCATTTTTACCTAAAGATAACCAGCAGACTATGACTACTACAAAAATGTTTTAATCATTGAATGGAAATCAGTATCTCTTGCAATAACAGTCTTAGCTACAGACCCTGGAGCTTTAGATACTCATTTTGTATATGTCCGTCAATCAGTATTAATCATATAAAAAGCTGATGATTTACATACATATAAATATATATGTATGTTTGTTTTGTGTTAACACTTAAAGAAAAAAAATTCATTTGTATTATGTATATATTTTGTTTTTAAATAGGAAGTTGAAAAAATCCAGATTAAAATTACATCACTTGGTCTTATTGAGTCACGAATAACAGCAGATGAAACAATACAGCAGCTGTTTGTAGAATGCAGATTAAACAATTTCCTTGCAGAGGAGACCCCACTGTCACTTCCCAAACCACCTAGTGGTCAGAGGATTCACTATAACTATAGCACTGGTAAGTCTGATGTATTTCTGAGCAGGCTTGGTTCTTCTCTTAAAATCTGTCTTATAAAAATACCTGCAATAAAGCCTACTTTCTATATATTATAGTTGCATTTCTCTATGTGCCAACTCTATTTGCCTATTTTCCAGATATTTTGGGAAATACTAAAAGTGGTTTTTAAGAAATGAGGTAAGTATGCAATTATCTAGTATACAATGAAATGCTGAAGGAGGCTGGTATATAAAATGGTAACATCACAACATATTTAAATATGCTGGTAGTGCATAAATTTCATAATTAGACTATACATAACTAAAATCTATATATTCTTTTTAGAAGAGCATGATGATCTAATTTTTCTATCAGTTCATGATGATACATCTTAGCAAAAGAAAAACATTCTAACCTGTACATCTAAAACTTAGTTGAAAAGAGAGAATATGTAATTGGACTTCATCACTACTTGCAAATACTCGGTGTTCTTTTAATGACAACTTTTTAATAGGAGAACTATTTCATCCTTGTTTCATACTAATACATTGCCAATTAATACTTTATATTTACACTACTGGTATACATAAAACTATTGTAATAATTTAAAATTCTCTTGTTAATTATTTCCCCAGCTATGTCATCATATTTCAATTAACTTCTTCTTCCTGGTAGAATTTTCTTTCATTTAAGATTCAGCCTGAGTCCTTCAGTCTTGGACTTTTAGCTGAGAGTATTCTGTAGTGGGTGAATCAGGGTTAGGGTTAGGGTTATTGCTATTTGTGACAAACCCTTAGTACAGACATTCAAATCAAGCATTCTTTTAAAAATAATTACATAAAAGTGGCTTTGCAGAAATGGTGTCTTAGTCAGATCTTTAAAATTGCTACCATCTACAAACCTGATTTTAGAATGCAACTTCCCAAATAAATCACTCATTTAGATCTTCCTCTTACTCATAGACTATTGGATTGTTCCATGTGTAGTTGAAGACTGAAATTAATCAGAAATGTCACATCAACCACTGCTATGTTGGCATTGCCCACTTGAGAGGGAATATAGATGACAGATTTTCTCCAGCCCATTGGTCTGAAGGTTTCTTCTGTTGAAATACTGTGGCAGGAAAGGAGGATTGAATTACTGAGGCTGTCAAAAAGGATAAGCACTTTGCCATACATTCTCATTATCTCTAGCTTCCTTAGTGGAAGAAAATACAGTAAATCACTTCAAATACAAAGCAGTAAAGACCCTTTTAAAATCATGGCTGCTATTGTCGTTAATAGAAAGTGGCAGCTCTGTGACGTGCTTAGATGCTGCTTTTGTATCTTTTTTGGCAGTGTTCATATAAACCTGCCAGTGACACACCATTAGATCATGATTCTAACATTTGATTCTAACGTTGTTTTTCCTTAGAAAAGAAAATGAAATAAACATTTATTTTATTTTGTTCTTTTCTTCTAATAGGTGAAAAAATGTTTTTTTCTTCTAATAGGTGAAAAACAATTGATAACCAGGTTTATTAATTTATTTACTTTGCAGCGATAAATGTGGATAAGGAAGATAATCATGCAGAAAGAGAGTATCTCAAGTCAATTCTTCTAAAGCCAGATCTGCCTGCTGACAGGTACAGATTAATGCTAAAAACCTCTATTACAGGTCTTTGTAAAAAATCCTCGTGGTTTGTCTTTTTATTTGTCTTTACTGACAAGGTAACCCTAAGTAGTTAATACATAACTAACAAGAAAAAAATAATTGTTTCAGTTAGGAATGATGCCTGCATTGTGATCTGGCTACTGCTGGTCTTATTTCTTCTCTGAGTAGGTGCATATGGAATGGAATATTACAAACTTATCTAATGTTTGTTTAGTGCTATGGTTTAATTCTGGGGAGTTGTTTCTTTTGTTGATTTTTTTTTAAACAACTTTGTTTTACAAAATAGAGTTTCTAGATTCTATCATCAGTAGTCTATCAGTAATGAATTTGAAAAGCACATATCTGTGCAATGGTAGAGTAGTATATTTGTTGCGTTCTGAATTCAGAATACTAAAAGAAGTCTTAGGAACTGCAGGAAGTGTTCCTTGGCCCGAGAATTTAAAATAAAAAAAGGTATATGTGTGTATATGTGGATGTAGCAGACATCTATTATATGAATACATATGAGAAAGACTAGAAATTAGACTTATTCAATTTTATAGTAACAAATTTGTTCTTATTCATTTTTTTTCATTGAGGTAGCCATGTGTATTACTTGGAGAGAATGAATGACATACTTTGATTCTGTTTCTTCTTGAATATCAATATTCATTAAAATGGAACAACTATTAATTTAAAGATCCATTCAATTTACAGAAGACTAGGATACCTGCTGATTGCATTTGAAGCATCAGAGTAATTTGTAAATCTTACTCAGAAATCACTGATTCACTCCAAGAAGGAGAGAGTGATCTCTCTTCATTCCATATTCCTTATTTAGCATCTATATCAGGAACGTTGCTAAACATATTCTACCAAAGCATGTTTTACTAAGATTTAACAATAATGAGGATAAAATACTCCTTTTTATTTCCCTGACAGATAATTTAGTTGCTAAGGAAATTTCCCTGTCCAACCATCCAGGACCACTGTGGCAGTTTCACTTCACCACCTGATCTGGGACTGAGGTCCCTTGGCAGCTACAGCCCCCACAACTGTCCCAGTCAGACCAGTTGCCTTCACCAACTCCAGCGCAGTATAATAAAAAAATCAGGTTTTGGTGCAGTAATTAAATAAGACAATAACAGTTCAAGTTGGAGTCTCAGAGTAAGGACCCTGAGCAAAGGAACCCCTGGACTTTCACACCCTCACAGGACTTCTGGGGGTCATCGGCTCCTGCCACATTCCGAAATGTCCCTCACCTGGCTGTACCCAAAGTCTGGGAGTTACTGGCTACAGCCTATGTCTCTGAGTGTCCCTCCCCTGGCTGGGCCATGGGTCCCTGGGCCTTTGTTGTGCTAAGGGATAGTAGCTTCACAGCCTCTTGCCTTGGGCTGGGCTCCTCCAGTGCTCAACCTGCAGCTGCTCCTGAGCCACCTGCACTGGATTGATTCCTCAACACAGTGAAACAATAGCTGGTCTGTGTGCTGCAATTTCCCCTATAAATACTTAGATAACTATAGTAAATATTTTACAAACCTGAGGTAAGAATAAGGTAAAATAACAGCAGTGAGCTTTTTCTCAGAACAGAAGCATTCATCTCTTACATGTGCCATCATGTCACTACTGTCCCCTGTGTTACAAGTAGGTTGTTTCCTGCAGTTATCAGAATGTCTGGTTTGGCTTGTGCTGAAATTTCAGTTCTGTATTGAATAAATAGGAAGGCAGAAGTTGATCAGTAGTCCAGTTTCCCATTTTTTTGTATCAAGAGGACCACCAAGAAACAAAATTTATGGAAATATTCTGCCCATAACACCAAAGGTGTTTCTGCATGTTAAACTTGTAAAATAGTGTGGTTTTTCTTTTTTCATTATTTGTAATCTGATTTTTGACCCTTTTTGAAAGCAAAATACCTTTTTTTTTTTGTGCATGTGTGTTTAGCCTAAAATTTACAGTGGTCAGTGATCCTCCAGAAGATGAGCAGGATCTTGAATGTGAGGACATTGGGTTTGCTTATGTCAGTTTAAAAGAGATATTCCAGAAGCAAAGAGATATCATTGAGCAAGATATTGATGGTAAGTTTTAAAGATCACTTTCTTGTAAACTTCTGTAGCCTAAAATTCGTTGAATTTCTACTTTGATTTGCAGGCGTTACTGTGCAAGTAATTGTTTCAATAAGAAATTATTTAATACTAACTAATAACTTCCACATTTTTTTGCAAAAGTCTGCAAAAACTATCTATTAGTATTATTCCCTAAAGTTTTTTAAAAAAACCCCAAACCAAATAGCATTCTCACCTCATAGAAATTAGTTTATAAAACCTAAGAACTTTCAAGCTATGTCCACTGCTATAATTCTGTCTTTTCTACAACATCCTTCATTGTGGTATGACAATAAATATGTATTTTGTATAAAAATTTGTTTTGTATTAAAATTTTCATCAGCAATTTGGTATTACTAACGTCTGTATTTTATTTGAAATTACATTATATCCCCAAGTACCTCAGGTTTGTTTCCTCCATATGAAACATGTATGATACAATGTGAAATACTGGTGTTTTTGATTAGGAATCAGTTTTAGTGAGCACCCTTCTGTAACAGACTGACCAAACTCATTGTGACTCATTAGAGCAAGGTGATGTGCTTAAGAAGTGTGGAATCTTCCTTTTCCTAAGGTCATAGGATGCGTTTTTATAACGTTGATAAGAAGACTCAAGAAGGCTTTTTGGTCCTTTTGTCAGCTGTGAGGATAATATTCTCCTTCCGCAGTTTCCTGTTCCCCATGGCAGCAGAGGCACAATTACCAATGGTGCACTTTTCTCTTTACGTTTTCCTCTCAATCCTCTTTCCCCCTTGGGGTGAAGCTCGGTGAAGAAGCTGAAAGCACCTCTCTTATAAAAGAGTAACTCTCCTTTCCCAGTAAGTGAACTAGTTCAATGATTGGATGCAGAGCACCCATGTTCACAAGGTTCCTTTTGCAATAGCAAGAGTTCTAGTGAGCCCCAGCAGAATGCCAGGGAAATGTAACTTTACTACTTCTACTGTTGTGTCTAATTCCTGTACTTGCACAGTAGGGAGCTGAATAATGAGGGAAAAAAAATAGGCTGTCTTATCCATTCCCATTATCATGCATGATTTGAATCCATACTGTTGCTAAAATACTCAAATTGACAGGAACACGATAAGGAAAATTCTAAGAACCATCAAATTTCCATACTCTGGAAGAATAATATACAGATTTGGTGCATTTCCTGCTGTGGCTGAGGAACCTAAGCTTTTCTCCACCAATAATTTTTCTCCAAGTACAAAAGCTCTTCCAAAAATGTATTTTGTTCTCTCTCACTGGAAGATTGATTTTTGTTCTGGAATTTATGACCATATCTCCCACTATCATAATTCCCATTTGATAAGATTGATTAGTTAGGTAGACTTAATTCTTGAAAGTCACTTTTCACGAAACTCTTAAAATTCCTAATCATCATCTGAGAGAGTTATTAGGACCAGAAGGACTGAGTTTTATTACTAGTTACTGTAAGCTAATCATTACCATGTAATGACAACTACTGTAATATTGTGAGGAGCATTTCTTCCCCTAACTGTCAGACTAATTTAAACCAGTTTTTACTTTATGTTAATTATATACATGAAAATGATAATAATAGCTAGAAATACTTTTATTCTTTTTCCCTTCTGCATTTCTCCCCTTTCCTGCATATGCTGTACAGTTTTTTGGGCGTTTTCATTGCATCCATAACATATAAACTTTTATATTCTCTGAAAATTAAGATGTTTCAGATGATTTAAATTAATTTTATGTTAAAATATGTCAGATCATGGCAAAATAATATATCAGTATATTTTCTTAGATGAAGTAATTGTAAAAGGATTAATTCTTCAGATCTGAACACAGATGTCGATTAAATGTAAGGGCACAATAAACAGAATTGCTAAGTAGTGTTGTACACGTTCTCTGAGTTGGATATTGGTTTAAGGAAAAATAATAAACCTAGACACAGGGAAGTTCATGGGACACTACTGCATGAATATAAAGTCATTCTTAAGTTAGATACCAAACTTCCTTTATTCTTTTTGAGGATTGCAACCATATATCTTTCTTATATTTTGTTCTTTTCATTGCTGATTGTGTCAAAGTGGGTTATGTGAAATTTGAAGCAAGTGAATGACTAAGCAAGAAGGATGAAAAATATTGTAGTCAAAACATCTAACAGTACATCTCAGAGATAATAGGACAGTATAAGAAGTGAGAAAATAGAATTAATGCTATCTTCTGATATAATTAACTATGATTATCCTGCTCTTCTTTTAAGATAAAAGGATACAGTCCCCTGAAGTCTGCTCTTGAAGTTGACAGTTCACTGAGTGATTTGTCGAGGCTGATTTGGACCCATCCATCATACACAGCGTAGAAAAAGCATTAATTGCTGTATTTTTACTTAAAACTATTCCTATGTATGTAGATATAAGTTTAATAGAATTTGGAAAATCTTTATTTACATATTGTGAAAAATAATTATTTCATTTAAACAATTATTATATTGATAGTTTCCTTTCTAAATTAATTTCAACACAAATTCATTTATTGGTGTATATTCTACTTCTAGGAGTGATTAATTTCCAGTAACCTGAGGGCATGAACTGCAAGATTATTTATTTATCTCTCCCTTTTTTTTTAGCATATGCTAGTTGCTCTTTAATCTGTCCAAAAACTAAAGAAAGCTATCAAAACAAAAGTGAAATCTTAAGTTGAATACCTAATGCTGTTTTCTTATATTTCCTTTCTAGTTTTTGATTCACAAGATGCCAGTGCAGTAATTGGAAAGCTCACAGTGACAGTGGAAGCCCTCAATGCACTGCGTTCAGTCCATGGGGAATGCAAAAATAAGCTCCCAGTGTAAAGATACAAAAATTAGATCTTTATCATTCTCACAGTATACTTAATGTAAAATGTATATTAAAAAGATGCTTGATGTCCAGATACAAGGTTTTGTACACTTTTCAGTCTGTTTTCTTTTTTTTTAAGGTCCTTGCTGAATTATACTTCAGGCTCTCGACACTTGATAGTGTAAGAGTCTAAGTTCCAATGAAGTTTGGTTTCAAATGCAAGCTTGCTTGTAAATTATCAGATACCATTTGGGGGTATTTTGTCTAAGGAAATAAATGATGGTGAACCTTCAAACAGAAATGCTTGTAGATTGTTACTAGCAGTAGTTCTGTCACAATACTATGTCAGAATACAATAATTCCTGTTAGAAGTGACCTCAGGTGGTTTTTAGTCCAGTCACTGCAGGATTAGGTATTATGTTAGGCCATGTTGCTCAGGGCTATATCCAGCCTGGTCTGAAAACTTCCAAGGACAGGCACTGTTTAACTGCTCTCTGCACAACCTGTTCCAATGCCTGACTGTTCTCATAGTGAAAAAAGGACATGCATTTCTACATTACTTCAATCCAAATTGAAGCCAAAGCTAGATCTAAGCACATGGAGCAGCTTTCGCACTTAATGCACTATCTAATAATTTAATTTGTTGGGTTTTTTTTTTTAATTCTAGGGATGGCATGTTTATCATTTGTTTCAGCCATTTACATTTTGCACAGAAATAAAAATAACAAAGCATTTTAGCGTTGATTTTCATGCTTTGCAATATACCATCACATTTTTATCTAATTTTGTAAAGCAGTTGACAAAAAATAGATGTTATTGTTATGAAAGTGGTTTGCTCAGGTAATGTTTCTGTAGATTTCAGTGGTAAACAATTTGTTAGGGTTTATTCCTTGGTTCAGAGCTTTTTTATATTAGGCTTAGATTATTTTAAGAGTAAGGACAGCTGCAACTGTGCAAGACATGTCTTCCACACAATTAGCAATTATTTGTTTCACATTTTTATGGAACTGTCATTCTTGTTAAATGCAGAATTATTTCCGTATGTATTAAAGTCACAAGAACTGAACGATTCTGGAAAAAAAGTTGCAAAAATGTAGTCCTTCTACTGCTACAAAAAAAAATCAATAAAGTAAACTCTGTTTTGCTTGTTATAGACAGTGATTATTCTGATTACCTACTTAAAAGTATAAATAGCTACACAAGCTGACAGCCTTTGACTTCAGTGGTAATGAACAACCAAACTTCACGATAACATGAGGAAGAACTTCTTTACATTGAGGGTGGCAGAGCACTGGGACATCTTCCCAGAGAGGATGTGGAGTCTCCTTCTCCAGAGACATTAAAGACAAAAACCTACCTGGACACTTCCTGCGTCACCTCCAGGTGACCCTACATTGGTGGCGTGATTGGACTAGATGATCTCCAAAGCTCCTTTCCAACCACCAACTAACTATTCTGTGAATTTATTTCAAATCGATGCTTTTTATTGAGGATAAGTAAAGGTAAGAGGTTGATGTAGCTGGGCCCGTGAAATTTGCAGCTACTTAAAGGGCTGTTGCAAGTACCGTGGAGTCAGCCAGACTCCTTTCAGTTGTGGCAGTGTAGAAGGGGCACAAAAGACAGACCTTGTGGTTTCAGTGGGCTCTGGTAGGGTTTTGGGGAGAACTTGTTCCCCAGGGGCCTGGTGTGCCGGGAGGGGATGCGAAAGGGGACAGCAGGGAGGGTGTGGGTCCGGCTGGACTCCATGACCCTTCCGACTCAGGATATTCTAAGTTTATATGCATAATGCATTTCACAAATACTATGGATCTTGAACATTCCTTCTTTAATAAAGTTCAAAGATGAAAGCAAATATAATAATAAAAATATACAGTATTAATATGTCTTTTTCTTGGAGTTTTTTTTCTCCCCAGTTTTGGCCACACTGTCTTTGTCTCCTTTTATTCTCTTCAGTACTAGTCATTGTCACAACTTTGCCATTTTCTCTTTCATCCTGCTTGGTGCACTTCACAATCACTTGGATATGGCAAATTCAGGATAACTCCGTGCAGTCTTGAATTGTGCAGTTTGATTCTGATAGGGAGAAAAGGATAAGTCTGAAGGTACTGCTAATAAAGAAATTGTTAACCCGTTGGACTCTGTACTGTATACTGCTATGCCAGAACATGGTGCATTTAGAGAAATAGAAACTTGAGTTGTTTACATTGTGGAGGAAATTTTAAAGAACTTCATTTTGCATGCATCATGAATCAATTAAAATACCAACAAACTATAAAATAACACAGAATGCTTGAGAGTAAAGCTGTTTTATGACAACAACTAGTATAGTTCAGAAAAGCAGACAAATTTGTCATGGCAAGGTTAGAACAGAGACAACCTGATATAACGCTAAATTGCCAGGTAGTCCTCACATAGGGTAAAGAAAGATGGTATTCCTTTCATTTCTTCATCTCTATTTGATAAATATTCGTAACTGCAGTGCCTGTTGGTACTGTAAAGGCATACACATCTGTACGTTCTTCAAACCTGGTTAAACGAATTTTAAAGTCAATGTGGAACAAAGCATTCCAACAAGGACATGGAAAGATTCCCAAGTGAACAACCTGCCTGGCAACCTGCCAACGTAAGGTGAGGTAGATTTGTTGCGGCATACTAGTGATGAGAGACTTCTGCTGATGCTTCAACAAACTATCATGTGAAACATACTTGAATACCATCCTCTCTGGCAAGCAGAAAATGGGGTGAAGTTGATTGTGTGTGCTGGTCTACTGCCTTGTTACTGAGGAGTAGGTTCATCAGCAAGCACAGAGGGTAAGGTGGTGCACTTGAGCCTTCAAAAGGGAGTAGAGGAGATGGGCAAGTTCATACAAGTGAACTCTTCTCAGGGCACAGTGTGGGAAGATGGGAGGGCAGGCCCCCACCCCACAGGTGGAGAATAGATGCTCTCCATTTTTGTGCTCAGACTGCAGCCAACAAGGGTAACTGATCCAGACTGCTCCCCTTCTCTAGTTCCAAGGGCTGGCCAGTCCCCAGTCAGACTCAGTGAGCAGGACTGTCCACAGTTCGTACCTCACATTAAAGTTGGTACCTCACGTTAAAGGCTGAGTTTCTTCAGTCCTATCAGTCCACAGACTCATCAGATTCAGAAGCTTCATGATGTGTTTGGGGAGTAGGTTTGATTAACAGATTTCCACCTGAAGAGACCAGTTTCCTTGCTTTGTGGAATATCTCAGACAAGAGATTTAGGGTGATAATGGTCTGATGCACCAGAGTCTTGTAGAGGGGAGGTGAAGTGTGGGTTCTTGTCATCTATTGCTGTGAAAGTAAATCATGAAGGAGAGACCTACACAGGCATGTGAAGGTTTGGCCAGAAAACCTCAAACTGTTGTTTCCCAAACTTGGTGATTCACTGAGTTTTAGATTAGGTTTTAACACATTTTAAACTTCTGGTGGGCATTTCTGAATTAAGAAGAACTAAGGTAGCTATATGTGAAGACGCTGTTGCTTGCATGGTTGTAGTCCAATGAGGTCAATTTGTCCCACCATTTGGAACACAGTGCAGGAGAGAGTTTCGTAGACTTCACTGGTTTTAGCTTTCTTAACCTATATACATTTAAGATATTCTTGCAGGAATAGTTTGGTTTGGTAAATTCCTGTTATTAGAGGATCCTGAAGTATCCTAATATTGCGCTTACAGCACATTTTGAGACCGAAAGCAAGCATTGGTTTTTGCAGAAATGCAAAATGCATTCAGTTTCTTAAAGACTCCCAAATTTTTTAACTTCTAACACTAACTCACCACCTCTGGAAAGCCAGGGTGATCATGAAGTAGACTGTTGTTCACTGGCAAAGGAGTAACCGGAAATGGAGGATTTCCAGAAAGGTCTTGATGCCTAAAGAAAAAACAAGCCAATGTACAAAGGATGAATGTCCACCACATACTGCTGATCAGAGTACTGAGACTTAACTCTTGGGCTGTAATGGTAATATCCAAGAGGACAATTGATGTAATGGTAATATCCAATGGCAATATCCAATAGGACTTACATGAAAAATAAAGATAAAACAAATGAAATATACCCAAAGGTTTAATTAATGAGGAATCCTCTTATGAGCAAGCACAAAAGGGTACTAGATTTCACCATGGGAGTTCAGCTTAAATACTGAATCTGGGGTGTTCAGACTTCCATTATAACAGGTTTATAACTGTGCATTCATATGTAAATGACAGCTGCTTGTGCATATACACACAAAAAATGCAGGTGTAAACTTGGTGGGGTTAAAAAAATACTCGTCAGATTCAGTTCCCCAATGACTGAAAACATTGTTAGTACAAACCCCAGGGTTCAGTATGTTCTCATGGTCCTGGGTATTGCAGAAACAAAGTATGGAAAATTGAATCTAACTAATCATCTAGTATCTCAACAACCAAACATTATAATTAACTGCAACCTGTCCCAAGTCCTCGGTAAGGATGCAATAGCAAGATGCTGTTTTGATGAAAAACCTTGAAATTGCTCTACCACATCAACTCACTTTCTTTATACAATTTTTTAAAAATTATGATCATAAGGATCATAAAGTTCATTCACAGGTGATCTTTGTTACCTGTCTGCAGAAGACTCTAAGTCAATATGGTGTTCAAAACCATCTGTACAACTGTCTAGTTGTGGTGAGGGAGAACTCCCTGGAAATAAGACAAGAGCATATAGACTATTCAGTTATGACAATTCATTCACCAGTTAAAAACCACAGAAAGTGTTTTGTGTCATCTGTAGTCTCCTAGTAAATATAAGGTAGTATACAAAGGTATGGTGCCATTTTATGGCAGATAATATCATCATCTTACAGCTTGAAAATGTTCATTTCTCATTTATTCACTTAGAGAAGCACAAATCAGGCTTGTTGAAGTAATCAAGAACAATATCGTCACCCAGTTACAGACACAAGAGATGCTTCTGATTTTAAGAACCACAGACATTCTGCTTAAACCCAGCAACTGCTCTGTAGAGCCTTTGAAGGAAGCAGTAGCACTGAAGGAATGTGAGTCCTTAATATCTGCAAACAATGCCTGATTAAGAATATAATATGAACTACAATCTCTTACCTTTAAAACAAAAGCACTGATAACTCTGTGGCTTTAGTCTAAAAATTATCCAAGAGTCCAATAGTGGCTGGCCATAGTGAATCAATTTTTTCTGTCAGACTGCAAGGTAAAGTTACACCCCAATTCCTAAATGTAATCTGGCATGAAAACCTGGATTGCTGTTTTCCATACAGCAGTGTCTGACACAGCTTGCAAGTTATGATGTTCTGAACCAATCTATTGTATTCTCTTAGCAAACAAAAAAAATACAAAGACTGGATCCTTCCCTATGTAAAAGCACAAGAAGTCTTTGTTTCTTAACAAAAAAATTAATTTTCCAACTGCAACTTTTTATCTGTGTAAAAGGCTTTAGGATTCAAAACTGTTCTTAAAGAAGTATAAACATTTACACTTAAACTTTACCATTGGGACTACACAACATACCCCTCCAATACTGCACAGTAATTGGTCTTCCATACAAACAGATTCCATCCAGCAGAGCTTTTGCATAAGGCACTGATACTTTGTGTTTAAAGCAGACATATCCAAAAGACTTAGGTTTTCCTTCTTTGTCCTCACAAATCATCACTTTGGTTAATGGTCCAGCCTGAAACAAATACCTATTATTTAGGAGAAACTGACACTTCATTATGTTTTGAATATTTAATTATTTCTCTTCAGCCATAGTCAGAAACCGTAAGTTTCTTACTTTGAAAACGTCTCTCCACATTCCCAAAGCTCAAATTTTGAGCCTTCTACAAACAAAAATCAGCTCCAGAAATGTTAAAAGGGAATCAAGCATCAATTCATGTTTAATCTTTCATAACCAGAATTTTTATTATTTTTAGAATACCATACCATAATAATTAGCTTCCCAAAGAGGAAGAATAATTTGCTGACTCCATAGCGAAAGTTACCTTCCAGTTCATAAATAAAAATATTAATAGTTTAGAAGCAGCAGTAGATGAGTGCTCATCATTTGATGGAGGGGAAGAGCTAGAGGTCAGGGATGTATGTTCAGAACTATGCCATAGCAGGAATATTGAACTGGATATTTTCAATAACAGGGCAAGACTAAAATGAGAAGCATAGGCTGTTGCAGCAAAAGGGAATAAAAACAAGATAAAACAAGGGTGTGAAATACAAAGCTGTGTTTCATGTCAGGTACAAACAGGTGATGTGTGTATTTGTGAGTGCACCGACAGTGGGAGAGCTGTGAATTCTAATAATAACTGAGGAAAATGAAGCATGGAAAAAGGCCTTTGAAATTAACCCTAGTTGATTTAGGAGCATTGGAATTAAAGTGTTAAAGATGTTGCTTTTTGCTTATAGTTAATCCATAAAGAGCTCTGCAACAATAACCTTTTGAAGTATAATTTTAGAATATTACTTGTATCCTTGAAACTATAGCTTTGGAAAATATATAAAGGAAATATGCTTATCTCACACCCTATTGAAGCAAAGAAAAACAGCTTGAGAAAGGAAGATGAACACCACCTCCAGGGTTTATGGTTTCGACCAAGGGAAGCTGGACATCACTGTTATTAGATTTATAGTCTCTGCAATTAAAAGGGTGGACCCACATCTAGGGAGCTGGACTGCACCGGATGGGATTCGTCTTCCTTCTGTTGGAAATTGGACCACCACCATCTGGGAATACTCCTTTAAAAACACATCCTGAGAAAAACTAAATCACAATAGTGTATAGAATTGTGATGTAATAATTTGGAACAAATATTGCTGATGAATAAAAAACATTGGAAATAGAAACTGCTGAAAAAACTGATGAGTACCCCTATAAATACCTGTAATCCTCAATTATTGGTGTGCAACTGGAGGGAAAACTTCCCCCACTGTACCCAGCGCTGTATTGCTCATACTTTACCATATTAAATAATAAATTGATTGCTGCTTGAATATTGGCCTAGTCAAGCTTCTTATTTATAACAAGGGAAAGACAAGTTACTGGGATGACCTAACGACCCAGATAAAAGCTGGCAGTTGGATGGCTGTTGCAGATTATGCAGAAGAATAATGCAAAACTGTTCTAAGACCATCTTTATCACTTTTACATTTTGTCTTGTATTACTTATGTCCCCTAAGAAGATAAACTTTTTAAGCTCAGATTTACAGTTTACAGTTATGCAGCAGACTACTGTTTAATCTTGAAAACAGGAAGGAATTAAGCACGGGCTTCAAACAGGTCCAACTACTTTGTGTTTCTACACTGTCACTGAAAGGTCAGGGTTTGAAGAGACCTTTGGAGAGCATGTTGTCCAGCTTTTCTAACCGAACATCCCATTGGTCGAATTTTCCTTCTCGAGCATTAGAACAGCATTTCTGATATATAAGGGTACCCGTCTGCTACCTGCAGGAAGAGCTCGTAAAGGATCTCCTCCCTGACCCGACTCTCCAAGTTCCCCACGAGCAGAGTCTGCTCCGCCGCCTCGGTCCGCCCCAGGGATGACATAGAGCCTGTGGGAGCCCTGCGGGAATACGAGAAGAGCGTCCCAGCTGCAGGGAAGCTGCACTCGGTGTGAGGGGCTGGGCTGGCTCCTGGCAATACTGGAATGCAGGAGGGCAGATGTCACATCTGTTTGTGACACCACCTCCAATATCTGTGACACTGCACTTAATCATTCAGTGTGTAGTAATGATGGTAAATACAAACATGAAGGTTTTCTCTTGTATTTTTGCCACTGAATCTTAAGTTCTAGCAGGGCTGACTGGTGCAAAACTGACCAACCCTGAAAAACAATCCACCTTCTCAGACTAGTATTCACAAGTGTGTTCACACCATGCACTCCTGCTATTACCATTGCAATGAGCCCTTACTGTAGCATAGGCTGCAAACAGAGCAAGTGCTCAGCTCAGGAGCAAAGAGAGGGTTTTATCAGATAGAAATCCATGCCAGCCTTACAGAAAACCTCTTTCTGCACTGTGTTACAATGTTGGCTGATATGAACAGGCGAAAGGAGGCCAAGATCTTTTAAAAGGCTTGGGCCTGCTTATTAAAAATCAAGACAACTGAAGATGAGACCTCAGGGTAAGCCTGGGGCCTACGTGGAGAGTCAGAGATACAAACTAACAAACTGTGTGCAACACAGGGTGCTTCCTTGGACACGAGTTTCGCAGAAAGACGCCAGGTGCTGCACTTTCAATCCACTTGTTGATCGGTCATTTCCTGGTTGGTGGTTGGTCCATAAGATAGTGCATTCCTGGACAGTAATTCTAGAATTCTGAGGCTTCATTGGCTGGCTAGTCTTCCAATCATAGTTCATATTAATGTCATAATCTCATGAGGTAGCTTTCTAGAAAATTCCCCCACTCATTCCACCACCCCCCTCAAGTGGTCACATATTTATACAACAGTACATTTAACTCTAAGTTATTACTTCATAACTTACTACATAAATTAGGTATCACAATCTATTCAATTAATTAACAATTCAGAATAAAATTACATCATTAACAATTCATAACCCTGCCTACAAAAGTCCACTTTATTAATAACATTGGCTTGAACAGCAGAGTGATTTTAAACCATGGAGGAACAACAGACTGACCTAATCTCTGGAATAAATTGCTAGAGTTGTCCAGTCACAGCTGGGCAAATGAACAGAGAGTTTTGCTCCTGATGGGCTTCCAAAGGCAGCCGGTCACAGGCAGAAAGCTGGGGAAAAGAGTGTACCCAAAGCCATAGGAGCAGCCCCTGGGCAGGGCAGAAGAGATCACCGCACACCGAGAATTCCTGATCCAAACTTTTGTTATAAATACATATTATGTTGTTGGCTTTTCGCAACTACTAGGATGAATGTTATATGCATAATGCTAAAATAACTTTGCTTTTATTTCTGCTATTAACAAAAACATAGACATAGTAGTAGTGGTAGCTGATAGCTATGGGTGAACTGTCTGTTTGGTCGGGATAACATCCAGTGAATATGTAATGAGGACCCTGCTATTGATATGCCAACTATCAGCATCTGCCATCCGAAGAAAGTATGGACAAAGGCCCAAATTGGAAGCAACAAGGAGAAGCCAAAACCACAACCAAGAAACACACATGTGCTAAAAAGGCAGACCCGAGGAGGGGCCTGCTGTGTTCCGTGGGTTTCTGGGCTTATATGAATCCAATCCGGCCAGCACGAATCCAAGCCCAGCACAGAACCAGCACAGACGAAGGACAAAAGACAAGGAGCACTCTTCCTCCACGTGGGTGTAGGTATCCGTTTATTAGCTTGAGACAGGACGTGAGGCGGTGCAGCCACCCAGGTGAAGAAAGAGCACCCCAGACTGCCTGCTATGGGGTTTTGTCCAGGGGAGAGGGGGCGGGGAAAGAGGACCATGGCCAATGGGATGCCAATGGGGAGGGGACAGCTAGATGCGATACAACAGGGGCCATGTTAAATGGTTCCTGGAAAATGTAAACTAGTTTATGAATATGCATGAGGGTCTATGAATATGCAACAGGTTGTGAAAACTGCGTATTTTATGATTGTCTTTTTGCAAATATTAAAATAAATACTATATGTGTTATATTAGAAAGTTTTGCTGTATTAATTTTCTTAAGTAGTGTGTTAAATATAGCTTGAGGTTATAATATAATGTTAAAATAAAAACTATGTTAGGTAAGATACTTTTTAACTAGCTCAAGAAAAAGATGAGATAATCAAGAAATTCTTCACACAGACATAATAGCAACAAGACACTAAAATTAAAAAGAGACAGAATTATTGTCTCCTTACCATGAAAAACTAGTCTCCTTGCAGACTTCATGGAGTCTGACATGATTTACAAGATGAAGGGGGGGAATTCGAATTATAACCAGAAAGCACCCTTTGTTTGAAAAGAGTTTTTGAATCATGTATGAGATGTATGAATAGGCAACAGGCTATTGCTTTTAAGAGTTAATCCTTTGTTAGCAAGCCATGCTTTTTTAGGAAAGCATCTGAATGTCCGTATTCTTTCTTTTATTGTCCTTTATTGTCCTAACCCTGATTATCCAAATTCTTATTGCTCTAATTTGTATTATTATTTTATGACCATTTTATTACTGTTAAAATTTTAAAATTTCAAAACAAGTGATTGGCATATTTCACAAGGTTAATGTAATGGAAAAGGTATTGAAGGGGTATCCCCGAAGGTGATGGGGTGCTCTTGGCTG
Organism: Camarhynchus parvulus; assembly: GCF_901933205.1. Classification (NCBI taxonomy): domain Eukaryota; kingdom Metazoa; phylum Chordata; class Aves; order Passeriformes; family Thraupidae; genus Camarhynchus; species Camarhynchus parvulus. Next base: position 19,619,514 of record NC_044600.1, on the reverse strand, counting down.
AGTGCTAAGATGCACCCGGCCGTAATCTTTGCTTTACTCTCTTTGTCTCCCATTGTCTTTTATTAAACTCTTTACATTTTCACAGAAGAGTGAACGTGTTTTTCACACTTTCTTCTTGTAGAAACACCAGATCAATCACTAACACTACCAGTCGTATGCTGTTGTGAACATCAGCCTGAGCATCTTCTGTTCTCTGTAGTGATGGCACACTGAGCCCCTCCCAGACAATTGGGCATGAAGCAGCAGGTGTCTCCCAGCTCCTATTAACCTGCAAACACTGCTGAAGGGCATCAGCTGAGACAACAGGAGGCCCACTCGCACCTCTGCATCTCCCTGCTTGACAGGCCTGGGCTGGGCTGAGAACTGCATTGACCATAGAGCCAGAAGGAAGTCTCAGGCACAAAGGAACACAGGAAGCAGAATAGCAACTCTACAGGAGCTGTTTCTGGCAGACTGGGCTTGAGTTGTGCCAGGGTGAAATATTAGAGCAATGATTTGGTTAATGAGCTGCATTGCCAAGTGCCAGCTGAGCCCAAGTTCTTGTTAGACAGAATATTTCACCTCTGTGGATCAAAGTAAAAAAGCCTTGACTCATCAGCAGCCTCAGGGAATAAATGTGAATTGAGCACATGAAATGCACAGCATCAACTCAAGACACCTAAGAGCGATCACCGCCCTGTTGATAACATCAATCAAGATAGGCAAAGTCATAGGAAGGATACATGTGAATACGTGACTTCCTGGGATTCGATCAACGCTGGCTATCAACCAGGAAACAGCGACTGTCCAGCTCTGCACAGTGCAAGAACCAACTATGAATATGCAGAGTTACAAAAGAAACTTGGACTCCTTTGCCTCAGGCATAATAAACTGTATAAAACATCCCCACTAGAAGTGGCTCTTGTGAAGGGGGGAGGGTCCGATGCGATAGAGGTCGGATCCAGGTTCACCCAGAGCTGAACCCGGGCTCGACGCCGTCTCTTTGGCTGTGGTGGTTTTGAGGACCATATTTTGGTCACAGAAAAAGAGAAATAAATCTTTTCGCGTTTTTGATAATTTGGCTTTTGATTGATCATTTATAACAATTCTGGTGACCCCAACGTGATTTCAATTTGGAGTTTGGGGACCCCTCTCTGGTCAGGAGATGCCCCACAGATTTCAGCAGTCTGATGGGATTGGAAGTTCGGGAAACCAATCAAACACCGAACTGAAGCCAGAACCACAGCCAAAGAGGGATAAAATGGGCTCAGAGCTTTCAGAAACTCAGAACGATACAGAGGGATCTCTGAGGCTGCGGTGCTTTTTTTCACTCGGAAAATCAATGTGCACAAAGAATCCACACGGGAAAAGGAACCGTGAGTACCATGTGGTTGAGTGGGGTGTGATCAAGCATGTGTGTGAGACGATTCTATCACAAAGCGAGTGTGGACCCCAAGATCGCAGTTCCCCTCTCCCGCAAGGGAAGTGGTCAGTCAAGGGGGAAGCGAGTGCTTTTTCTTGTTACATGTGGGACCCGGGACTCGTGGGGAGTTCAGGGGGCCGATCACGGTTGGGGTCAGGAGGGGAAAGAACGTTCCCGAAAGATTTCGGCAGCCAGTCCACCTTCTGATCTGGAGAAGCAGATAAGAGAGCTCGATACCAGTTGAAAGACCCACAGAATGGTTCTCTGTGCGGCTGAGTAGACTGGTGGTGTTTCACAGACTTAGGAAATCGATACCAGACCAGACCTGGGACATGCGTTGAGAATCCCATCCAAAGGACTCAAGGTGAGAAAAACAGCGAATGGGGTTTTTGGGAAAATGAGACTGAAAAAGAGTAAGTACCAGAAAAAGCCCCTGGAAAAACCTCCCCAAGATCCCGAGAAGGTTTTGAGAAGGTTTTGCTTGAAATCCTGAAGGGAAGCCTGTTAGGGTGGATGTGGGAACATTGGGACGACAGGCCCAGGAGGGTGGGGAAATCCAAGGAAAAGATGATACATTTTTGTATGGAAAAGTGGGGGGGGGGAAAGGAGATAGCAAGATACGTGGTTTGGCCAGGGTTTGGTACTTTTGAGATATGGATGTGCGAATCCCTGTACGACCATGTAGTCGATCACCACCTGCAGGATTTTGAGGAAATTGAGTACGCTAAGATGTGGAAATATGCTTGTTCGGGATTATACCCGATCAGAACTCTCAGATGCTCAGCAAACCTGGGCAGGGAGTGGGAACCACTGGAAAACCTTCCACATCCCTACCTTGTCCCTCCACCCCAGCCCATGCCAGCCCAGGTACTTCAGGTGCTCACGTTGCCTCCCGAGGCATCAATCCTGCAGGGAGAGGCTTTGGTGCCACTGCTCCCACCGGAGCTGGCCGCAGTGCCTTTCCTCCCACATGAGCAGGCATCGGCTCGTCCTATCCCATGCAAGCAGCCCCAGCCACCGACCCTTCCCAAGACTGAGGAGAAACAGATATTTCCCTCAAAGAAAGCAGGCTCTCCTCCAGCCCGTCGAACAAGGCAGAGGACAAGAAGGGCAACCACTGGAGGTAGTGATGACGAGGAAGAAAAGACTGGGAGTTATCAGCTTTGTACACACGTTGATCAACACTGGGGATGTGAGGGCTTTCAAGAAAGAGATGGGGAAGCTGATGGGCGACCCTTTGGGGGTGGCAGAAAGACTAGATGAATTCCTAGGAATCAGCACCTACACGTACAAGGATCTCAATGCAATCCTGAGGTTGCTGTTCAACAACGAGGAGAGAGAAATGATCGGACAAGCCACGATCAAGGACTGGGAGCATAGAAATCCCCAGGGGGAGCGAGGAGATCAGAGGCGGCCGGACCAGAAGCCATCTTGGAACACCCAGATGGAGGAAGTGAGACAGAAAATTATAAACTTGAGAAATATGATAATACAAGGTATCAGGAAGCTGGTGCTGAAGGGACAGAACATGAGCAAAGTACTCAGGGAATGTCAGAGAAAAGACAAGACCCCCACGGAATGGCTGGAAAGGCTCTGAAAGAGCCTAAGAATGTATTCTGGGACGGACCCTGAATCTCTGATAGGGGCAGTCTTGCTGAAGACCCAATTTGTGGTGAAATCATGGGAAGACATAAGGAAGAAATTGGAAAAGATAGATGGATGGTAGGACAGAGAACTGCAGGAATTGCTCTAAGAAGCCCAGAAGATCTACACGAGAAGAGATAAGAAAAGCAAAAGATTCAGGCGAAAGTGCTAGTGGCTGCCGTGAGGGAGGCACAGAATCAGGAACAGGTCAGAGACTCGGCAAAAATAGCGCCAGCAAAGAAACAAAACCCTTCCCAAGGGAAGGGCTCAAACAACCAGAAGAAGGACTTCGAGTGCTACTACTGCAAGCAAAAAGGGCACATTCGGAGGAATTGCGCCAACAAGGTCAAAGATGAAACTATGTTTCAGGAAGATTAGGCGTGTCAGGAGCTTTTCAGTTTGGGGTCTGGAACGCCAAGGGAGCCCTTGATAAAATTGAGAGTGGGACCCCACAGGCAGGAGATTTGGTTTTAGTAGATTCTGGAGCTGAGCGGACCATGGTCAGCAGTTACCACGAGGGTGCTCTCTGAGCAATGACGCAATGATGGTAATTGGAGCAAAGGGGGAGCCTTTTAAGATTCTGATCATAAAGAATGTCGAAATAGAGATGGAAACTAAAAAGTGTGTAGGAAATATGTTATTGATAAAAGATGCAGACTTCAATTTCCTGGGAAGGGATTTGATGGTGGCATTGGAAATCAGTTTAGCAGTGCAAGATTCCCAGCTCAAGGTAAGATTGTATCAACTCGCCACTCAGGATAAGGAGAAAATTAATCCGAAGGTTTGGTATGTCCAAAGGGAGGTCGGGAGACTGGACATAGAGTTCCAAAGGAACATTGGAGCTGTGCATGTCCCGGCACAACACCCCGATTTTGGCAGTGCGAAAGACAGATGGTAGCTACAGGCTAGCGCAGGATTTAAGGGCTGTGAATCAAAGGACTAAGACACTGTTCCCCATGGTCTCAAATCCTTACACCCTACTGAACAACATCTCTCCCGAGGACATGTGGTACAGTGTGATTGATTCGAAAGATGCTTTCTGGACCTGTCCTTTAGCAAAGCACAGCAGAGATTACTTTGTGTTTCATTTCTGGGAAGACCCAGAAATTAACAGAAAGCAAGAACTCAGATGGACATCGTTGCCTCAGGGCTTCGTTGATTCTCCAAAACTTTTCGGGCAAGCGCTCGAACAAGTGCTGAGTCACTTTGTACCAACGGAGGGAACAAAATTGCTACACTATGTAGACTATTTGTTGATTGCAGGTCCAAGGGAAGAGGATATGAGGACAATCACCATTGAGCTTTTAAACTTTTTAGGGGGAAAAGGACTAAAGGTGTCTAAGTCAAAGTTGCAGTTCACAGAGCCCAAGGTCAGATATTTGGGACATTGGATAACCAAAGGGAAAAAGAAGTTGGATCCTGAAAGGGTGGCGGGGATTATTGCCCTACCACCCCAATGGACAAAAAGAGAAGTAAGGCAGTTGTTCAGGTAGCTGGGATATTGCTGGCAATGGATTGAAGGATACAGTGAGAAGGTGAAGTTTTTGTACGAAAAACTCACCATGGACAGAATCAAATGGACAGAAAAGGATGATGAGGAGGAATTTAGGGGAGTCAAGGACACACTCACAGCACAACCAGTGCTGAGCCTCCCTCACGTGAGACAGCCATTCCAGCTGTTTGTGGATGTGAGTAGTCGCACAGCCCACAGTGTGCTGACACAGGACTGGGCAGGGGTCCGTAAACCTGCGGGTTACTTGTCTAGACTTTTGGACCCTGTAAGCAGGGGCTGGCCGACGTGCTTGCAAGTGATTGTAGCTGTAGCATTGTTTGTAGAGGAAGCCAAGAAGGTAACTTTCGGAGCACCGTTGGTAGTATTCATGCTGCATAATATGCAGGGTATACTACAACAGAAAGCAGATAAATGGCTCACGGATGCTAGGTTGCTGAAATATGAAGCCGTTTTGATTCATTCACTGGACTTGGAATTGCAGACAACCACGCAACACCCAGCTCAGCTCTTGTTTGGGGAAGCCTCGGAAAAGCTAGTCCATGACTGTGTGGAAGCGGTCGAATTGCAGACAAAAATAAGACCAGATTTGGAAGAAGAAGAATTGGACGAAGGGGAAAAATTGTTTGTAGACGGCTCAAGCAGGGTGATTGAAGGGAAAAGGAAATCAGGATATGCAGCTGTGGATGGGAGAACAGGAAAAGTGATAGAGGCAGGCCCTTTGAACACAGGTTGGTCAGCACAGGCTTGCGAATTGTATGCAGATCTGAGAGCCTTGAAAGGACTGAAGGGAAAAAAGGGAACAATTTTTGCAGACTCTAGGTATGCCTTTGGGGTGGTTCACACCATTGGGAAAATTTGGGAAGAAAGGGGGTTGATCAACATATGGGGATGGGGACTGATGCATGGGGAATTGATCGGCAAATTCGGGAAGCGATAAGGGAGCTGGAAGAAATTTCGGTTGTCCATGTGAAGGGGCATCAGGCAGGGAAACAATTTGGTAGACCAGGAGGCCAAAAGCATGGCGTTAATGATGGTAAGTACCCCAGAGATCAAAGAGATCGAGGTCCCAGACAACCCTCTTCAACCCTCCCAAAAGGATATTGAAAGATATGAGAAAATAGGGGGAAAATTGGAGGAAGGTAAGAGGAAATTGCCAGATGGGAGAGAACTAGTCTCTAAAGGTTTTACCAGGAGAATTTTAAGGAGACTGCACCAGCGAACACAGTGGGGGGCTCAGGTTCTAGGTGAACAATTTTTGAAGTTTTTCGGGTGCAGAGGAATTTATGAATTGGCCAAACAAGAGGTACAGGGATGTCTGATCTGCCAGAAAATTAACAAGACTAAGGTGAGACAGGCAATCCTGGGGAGTTGCCCCATTGCGTACCGACCTTTTGAGAGAATCCAAGTTGATTTTACTGAGTTGACCAAGGTGGGAAGGTTCAAATTCGTGCTTGTAATAGTGGACAAATCGACCCACTGGGTGGAAGCTTTCACCAGCCCAAGGGCAACGGCTCAGACAGTGTCCAGAAAATTGCTGGAAGAAATTGTGCCCCGATATGGGGTGGTGAATTACATTGACTCAGATCAAGGGACTCATTTTACTTCAAAGATTATTAAGCAGCTGGCAGAGGCACTAGGCATTTAATGGGAATATCACACCCTGTGTCATCCCCAGAGCTCGGGACAAGTTGAAAGGATGAATCAGACCTTGGAAGCGCAGTTGTCCAAATTAATATTAGAATCTCGGATGTCCGGGCTGAAATGCCTCCCTCTTGCCTTGCTTAATATCAGGACAATGCCTCACTCAGAAACCAAGCTCTCACCATTCGAAATGCTATATGGAATGCCATATAAGCACAGGATGCCGGTGGGACACCCCAGATTGGAGGACAGCCAAATTCAACCATACTTAGTAGCGATAAATAAAAACCTACAGGAATTGAGAAAACAGGGGACAGTATCTCAGAGCGCCCCTCTGGGATTTGCTGTCCACAAAATTCAACCAGGTGACAGGGTGCTTGTGAAAGTATGGAAAGAGGTACCCCTCTCCCCTCACTGGGAAGGCCCCTTTCTCATCCTTCTGACAACAGACACGGCCATTCAGATGGCAGAAAAAGGCTGGACACACGTGTCCAGAGTGAAAAAGGTCGAGAATCAGGAGGAGGCTCCCAAGTGGAGGATCACCTCTTCTCCAGGCAACCTGAAGATCAAGCTTCGTTGTCCACATAAATGACCAATGGGGACCGGATAGATTGTATACTGTCAGATTGTGTATGCTATCCATTCGTACACTTCAAGTGTGAATATTGTCAAGGGGTTTTTGTTGTGCATTGTAGAAGGGGGCAAGACCAAAGGGATTGTGCACCCAGTGTTTGGAGGAGGAGCTTGAGCTGACTGACCGCAATCTAACCCTAGCCACAAGTTTAGGTATTATCGAATTAGACTCACAAGAGTGGTTCCACATTTTTCAGAATGGGGTGCATGGAAAACTCAAATCTAAGGCAGAGATATTGGATGTGGAGTGCCAAAAGTCAGTCAAGGTACCGTGCAGCTCAGATGCTGTCAAGATATTGAGGTGGGGCGCCTTTAAGAGGAGGTATGCGGCAAGGTCCGAGAATGTATTCCCTGAAGAATACTCCTGCTGCTGTGAAGATGGTCTTCCTTGACGCTGGTGGCACCCCAAGGGGCAGAGGCAAAGGCAGAGGAGTACGCCTGGTGAGAATCCTGATTGGCCTGAGCCCAGCCGTGTGCGGGATGCAGAGTCTGCACATTGAGACCCCGATCCATGATGGAAATCAGAGCTTCGTGGATGAGTGCAGTGAGTGTACTCAGATGGTACTGATTGAGCAAAGGGACAAGAGGATCTCAGCATACCAAGCCCTGATGCAATGCATCATGGAGTCTGGCAGGTACTGTTTGACAAAGAGCACTCGGGTAAAATTGTGCAGATTGGGCAAAAAGATCCTGTGTTTAGATCCAAAGGCTGGGACACAGAAAGGGCAGCCAGACAAACACAAACACCGAATACTGAAAAGAAATGTAGAGCCAATGTTGATCCCCTTTTGCAGTCAATGTAATCGGACAATGTGGGTCAGGGGAAAGACGGAATCCATTTTTGTCGCATATCATCAAGTGAATCCATTGTGTTGCGACAATTCAAAGTTGGGAATGTGTGTGATGAACGGGAAAATGTACTGGGTGGGAAGAAATATAAAGTTTGATAGCAAATTCACCCTGAATAGAGAGCCGATCATATTGGATTTAGCACAGGCAAACAACAATAGAGTTTGCCTGCAATATTATAGGGCTGTCTGTTTTGCAAGGAACTAGGATGGAATTAGATCCTGAGGGAAAAAATGAAAGAGATTACCCAGGAACTGAAAAGAAGGGAGTCTGAATTAAGAAAGAAAAGGGTGGAGCAAGAGAGAATGAAGACTCTGAATGAACAGTACGAGCAGCTCGAGAAACAACACGCTGATGGGGGATTACCTTCGCTGGATCAAAACTTATTCATTGATTTGGTTCAAGAGATTGCCACCGAATTGGGACTGTCAAACTGCTGGATTTGTGGGGGGCTGAAATCGGCAGAGAAGTGGCCCTGGAAGGGTGAGAGTTTAGCTCTGGAACAGCTTTTGAAATGGGACAATCCAAGGGTCTCAAAATTGGCACAGAGACCTGAGGGATGGGTGTTGGACCAGTGAGTGATTGGAACAATCTGCATCAGTCAAGAAGGGAAGGAATATACTGAAATGGTGGGATATACTCTGTGTATAACCACTTTGTCGGTAAATTCAAGTAGTAGGAGCAAAGTCTGGCAACCAGAAACTCCTACAGGATACTGGAGTCAGAAAAACGAGACAAATTGTGATTGGAATGGTCAGATGGGACTTTGCTGGGTCAGGAGTCCCAGAGCTAATCCTTACCAATCCTTGGGAGGGCTGAAAGAATATTGGGCAGACCCAGGGAAAACTAATATCAGGTGGAAAGCCCCAGATGGAATTGATTGGATTTGTGGAAGGAAAGCATACAATGAATTACCTCCCAGTGGGAAGGGATCATGCACTTTAGGCATGATCCGACCAGTTTTCTTCACTCTTCCTCGAACAAAAAGAAACCTGCTATGGGCCCCAGTATGTGAGACCCTGAACAGAGAGAGAAGAAGCTTGAAGAAAATTATACCTGTCATAAGTGGCAGGCAAACCTGGGGGGAGGAAGAATAGCCAGCAGCAAGGATAATTGATGATTACAGGCCAGCCACATGGGCTCAGGATGGAAGCTATTGACATAGGACTCCAATCTATCTGCTGAATCGATTGATCAGGCTGCAGGCAGTGGTGGAAATTGTGTCAAATCACACCTTGGAGGCCCTGGACTTATTAAGTCAGCAGCACACTCAGGTACAGGCTTTTGTGTACCAAAATCGAATAGCTTTACACTATTTGCTGGCTGAGGAAGGGGGAGTGTATGGAAAATTCAATTAATTGGAGTGTTGCATTGAAATTGATGATTATGGAGAGACCACAAGAGGTTTGGCAGCCGAAATAAAGAAAGTGGCCCATGTCCCAGTCAAGAAATAGAATTCAATCTTACAGTCATCTTGGTGGGACAGATTATGTGACGGGGCCTGGTGGAACAAAATAATGGTTTTTGTACTGTGTTCAGTAGCAGGAGTCATATTCCTTCCATGTCTAATACCTTGTTTTATTAGACTGATACACTCCGTGGTACAGGGTATGCAGATAGCAGTAGAACCTGTGGACCCGGAGCTGGCTTCTGGAAACAGCATGTCCAAAATCATGAGCCTGGGAGAAGAAAAGTGTGCCAGCAGTGCTGCCGAAGTCTTGGCAAAACTGGAGAAATAGGTCACACGCAACGAGAACAATTATAATGGTTATCAAGGGATCCTGCAAGGAGAGCAGGGCATGATGAGAATTTAATAAAGCCTTCTCTTTGTAGGAGACCATTAGAGGTGGAGGGTAGATGTAGAAATTAAATAGATAATAGTAACTTGGGTTGTAGAGGGAGCATGAATTAATGTGTTGATATAAAAGGGGAGGGATTGTAATATATGTTGGGAAATAATTCATGCTATAAAAGAATGTATTTTATAAAGATTGTGAAATCCAAATGAGTCTCTGACCACAAGCAGCCTGAGAGGCGGACGGCTATGTCTATTCGAATTCCGAAATTCTTGAAGGCAGCAGGAGAACAATTGGCACTTAGCTTATGAATAGACGCACCCAGCAATGATCACCGCCATCTTGAGCCATCGGCCTAAGAGCGATCATCGCCCTGTTGATAACATCAATCAAGATAGCCAAAGTCGTCAGAAAGATACATGTGAATATGCGACTTCCCGGGATTCGATCAACGCTGGTTACCTGTCGTAGACATCCTTTTCACTAAAATCCTTTCTTTAGGATTTTGTCCTTCTGGGAAGCTGAGGCCCCAGAAACAAGATGTAAACAACAGATTGTCTGCTACTGTGGAATGCAACAGGTGGGTCTGTGATTGGTCTCCTGTGGAAGTTTTGGTTCAGTGACCAGTCACAGCAGAGCTGGCTTGCGGAGTCTGTCAAGGCCAGCTTGTGTGTTATCATTCTTTACTTAGCTTAGTTTAGCAGCTTCTGGAAACTCTCCTTTCTTTTTCTTTTTAGTATAGTATAGTATATGTATATATCATAAAATAATAAATCAAGCCTTCTGTAATGGAGTCAAGGATCTCATCTCTTCCTTCACCCAAACACCCTTGTGACCACCGTCACAGCTACCAACCAGGAAACAGCGACTGTCCAGCTCTGCACAGTGCAAGAACCAACTATGAATATGCAGAGTTACAAAAGAAACTTGGACTCCTTCGCCTCAGGCATAATAAACTGTATAAAACATCCCCAATAGAAGTGGCTCTTGTGAAGGGGGGAGGGTCCGATGCGATAGAGGTCAGATCCCGGTTCACCCAGAGCTGAACCTGGGCTCGATGCCGTCTCTTTGGCTGTGGTGGTTTTGAGGACCATATTTTGGTCGCGGCAAAAGATAAATAAATCTTTTCACATTTTTGATAATTTGGCTTTTGATTGATCATTTAGAACTATGGGGAGAACAGAGGACATTTATACTACAATAACATAACTATACATCAATAAAGCTTCTCTTAATATTCACACAATATTCATCCCTTAATTGCAAGAGCCAATCATCTCATTATCCATCTATAATAAATAATATCTAAAAATAAGTATCACATTTCCCTCAAAAGAAAACAAAATGCCAGTAAAACTTTTATGCAACAGTCTTCATTATCTTCAGATGGCTTTGGAAGGGTAATACTTCTGTGTTCTGCATCTCAAGGCAGAAGAGACATTTTCAAACACAGGTGCAGACCAACAAAGCTTAATCTCTGCCAGCAGACAAGTTCCTTAGAGCATTCCCTCATCAGAGAATACAGACAGTGAGCATATTTCAACTCATTGCTCAGGTCCATTCCTTACCAGTCACTAGGGAAATAAACTTCAAAATACTGTGCAACCATTGTAAAATCACTTCTGCATAAACCTGTTATAGATGAGTATTGCAATGGCTGGCTCTTGCAATTAAGGAATTAATATTATGTGTATGTTAAGAGAAGTTTTATTGATGTATAGTTATGTTATTGAGATTTGTTGTTTGGATGTCCTCCCTTCTCTCCATAGTCCCCTTTCTCCCCCGTATGGTTGCCAAGAGACAGCCTTGGAACATGTAGAGGGAGGGCGGGTGTCTGTGCCTTTGCATGGGGCATTTGGGAGGAGGGCAGGCTTCTGCTAGGAGGCGCAGCATGTCAACACCTGACCTCCAATCAAGTTGCAAGAAAGCAGTCTCCACCAATGGACGGTGAAGAAGATTTGACTGGCAGACTTTTAGGAGGGGCCAGGGTTGGCTGACGCAACACCAAGCATGTAAAAGGCTGAGCAGCCATTTTGTGGGCAAGGACATGGAGGTTTAGTCCCATGCTCCCAACGCTGTAATTTTTCCTTATTCAGTCCTTTGTTGTATTTTGTTGAGGTTTAATAAACCTTTAAAATTTAAAAGTGAGTCTCGTTTCTCACAAACCCATCTGTCTCTGCAGTAGGCCAGAGCAACCAGGAAGAGCAGACCAATACAGAAACCAAGGAGTGAGAAAGTGGGATACTGTGAAAGGGACAAGGATGCTGGGATAGAGACAATGAGAGCAACAGAGAATAACAGAGATATGAAGAACAAGAAAAAACAGGGCCAGATGGGTGAAGTAATAAATATCAGGGTTGGGCAACAGCAAAAGGATCACACTAATACATGAACAGGAAAGTGGAAAGGGAAAGTGTGAGAAATGAATGCTCACTTTTAAAATTTCAAAGGTTTATTAAACCTTAACAAAAATAAAACAAAGGACTGAATAAGAAAAACAGTGCTGGAAGTCTCTGTCACCAGCAGCCACGTGTTTGTCTAGAAAATGGATGCTCTGCTTTTTATACTCTTGGCCCCTCCCAAAGTCTTTTCAGTCAATTCCTTCTCTGCCGTCTATTGGTGGAGATCCCTTTCTTACAACTTGATTAGCGATCAGGTGTTGCCATGCTGCGCCTCCTAGTAACAAGCCTTTCCCCCCAAATGCCCCGACTGGTGACTACAATACAAGTGGGAAGTGAAAGAGGACTATGGGGAGAACATATAACATAACTGTACATCTATAAAACTTCTCTTTACATACACATAATATTCATCTCTTAATTGTGAAAGCTAACCATCGTATTGCTTATTTATAACACAGGTGAGATCCAGAACTGAAACAAACAGCAACAGTTAGTAAAACAAAAGGATAGAGAGAGAAACGGAAGGAGGAAAGAGATAGGAATGCAGGAACACACTGCAGTAGACAGAGGTACTGAGAGGAAAAAAATGCCAAAGAACAGGCCAGATAAATTGTGAGGAGAAAAGAGGCAGATTCAACTCAGAACAAATCGATGGAGAAGGAAAAAACAGCTGTAAGCTGCAGAAAAGAGACAGAGGATGAAAAAGGAGACAGAACTGGTGTGGGACAGAAGCACAGAAGGAAAGGGAGTGTGGTAACGTGATAGATGAGTAATGCGATGATTGACTCTCACAATTAATAGACATGTATATAGGTTAACAAAAGTTGTATTGATTTTTATTTACATTTTACCCCTTCACGTTGTTACCAAGGGACAGCTGGGTTGGGACATCTGGGAGGGCTGGCTTGTCACTATGGTGACATCTGACTTCCAATCAGGATTTGAGGAAGAGATCTCCACCACTGGACAACAAAGAAGGGGTTGATGGACAGAACTTTGGGAAGGGTTAAAGAGTTAAAAAGGGAAAACCTCAATTTGTGAGGGGGGCTGAGCACATGGTGGGGGAAATCTTCTGCTCCCACCACCGTAACCTTTTTTCTCTATTCAGTCTTCTTTTGTATTTTTGATAAGGTTTAATAAACCTTCCTAAACTATTGTTGAAGATTGCATGCAAGATGTTTTCCATTGCCATCTGTACGGCTGATTACTTTGTCAAGTGAGCAGTTTGCCTTATCTCTCTCTTTGAGTGACCACATTCACACCTCCCTCGGGAGAGGACCTCTGCTGATAACAGACTATTGAATATCGGTGCATGACTGATAAGAACTGTAACATCCCATTGTGAGATGCTCCGCCCAGAGGGAGGAGCCAAGCACTGCTACCCCGATACACTTTGAGATTCTGAAAACTCCAGCAGAGCTTCTCTCCACGGGATTCACCAGAGGAACAGCATCTGCCTTTTCCTCCACTGGATCTCCAGAGGAAGACTACATCCTTCTCTACAGATCCTCCTTGCTCATCCAACAGAACCACACTTGATACTTCAGAGGACTGCAGCCACATTTTCAATCAGACTACCACCCACACCCTGACCCACAGGGTGTCAGGTTGGGTTCTGACTCTGTCAGTGTTGTTCTAGCGGACTGCATAGTTTATTTTATTCTTTGTTTTCTTCCCTATTAAAGAACTGTTATTTCCTGCTCCCAAATCTTTGCCTGAGTGTCCCTTAATTTAAAATTATAGCAATTTGGAGGGGGTGGGGAAGGTTTACATTCTCCATTTCAGGGGAGGCTCCTGCCTTCCTTAGCAGACTCCTGTCTTTCCAAACCAAGACAACTATGAAAAGTGAGTAGCTGTTTCTCACAGGTAGGAAGAGGAAGCAAGACAAATAAGAGACAAAAGGAGAGATATAGGGAAGCAAAATAGTCACAGCAGCATGTGAAAAAAAGGGGGTCAGGAGAGAAGCAAAGAGGCCTTGAGACACACAAGACGGGAGACAGGGCCCAAGGGACCTTAGACTTACCTCAGCTGTGATTCTTGGATGATTCTTGGCACTGCCGGGAAAATTTACCAGTTTGGATGCATCTTTTGTCTTCTCACCCAGCGAGGCACACTTTCACTTGTCTGCAGAGAGACCTGCCGGATGGCCTCCAATTTTTATCTCCTTGTCTTTTTTATGGCCTCTCCAGTCTCTGCCACAGCAGCTCCTCTCTGAGCCAGTAAGTGCTCATCCTGTCTCTCTTCAACCTATGCCCTGGAGGGAGTAACGCTGGTACTAAGGTTGGAAATTATATACAGTTTCAATTTTTTATGTAAAATTTTTAAATTCTAATGTAACTTTAGTCAGTTTAGCTCGCCTTTGCCCGGGGAGAAGAGAATTGAAGTTTCTTTTCAATTCTGGGACTGGTTTACCAGGTGAGGTCTGATGAGCTTAACTACTCAAGGGACTGGAAGTAGCTCAGAAGATACACAAAAGGAAATAACCATTAACAACCATTAACGACCATCAACTTCAGACATCACCCCTAGCATGATCAGAGACACCTGGTCTGAGAAAACAGAGATAAGAATGAAAACCTAATTAGCATTGAAGGTGAAAAAATCCATATCCAACAGGAAACCAAATATTAAGAACTGTGCAACTTGGAAATAAGATTTAACCAAATTTCTCTGGGTTTTGACTGTATGAAATACGTGAAAAATCGAGTAAAGAGCTGAGTCATGGAATTATTTTCTCTGCACCATCCGGGCAATGCGTAGATGAAATTATTTCTGTTGCACATCCTGGCCAGAACAACATCCTGGCCAGAATAAAGTAATGCCTTGATTCTCTAACACTAAAAACTTTGAAGAGCTCTTCTTGTTTTTCCTGCAGTTTCAGTGACACTAATGTGAAAAATCTGTTCACTCTCCTGTGAAAATTTAAAAAGTTTAATAAAGCACCAAAGGAGACAAGGACCATAGAGCAAAGGTTATTATGGCCAGGTGCATCTTGGCACTCAGCCAAGACCACGCCTGCTAGTTTGGAAACATCCTTTATATACCATTCTATTACATCAGCCTGTTACATATTCATAGACCCTTATGCATAGTAAACTTTTTCTCCAAACTAGTTTACAAGTTCCAAGAATTGTTTAGCATGACTCCTACTTGCGTCTGCCTTTTTAGAGCATGCAGATTCCTTGCTTGTGGTTTTAATCCATTCTTATCATCTCCTGGTTTTGGGCCTTGATCCACACTGCCTTCAGACGGTGAGTGCTGATAGTTGGCATATCTGTAGCAGGTGGCCTCACCCTGTGTTCATTGGATGTTATTTCATCCAAGCAGGCATTTTAACACAAGCATACTTATATCAGCTATTTCACTAAGCTTAATTAACAACAGAAATAAAAACAATATCTTTGTTAGAAAGTTACTTTAACATCACACATATAAATCCATTTTAGTATTTGTGAAAAGTCAATATTATAATATGTATCTATAACATTAACAACCCAAAACAAGCCCCAGGCGGGTGCAGTCACTGGCATCATTGCCTGGGGATGCTTCGGGGAAGAATGGACTTGTAGACACTCAGCTGCAGCCTCTGGCAAAGGGAAAGACGCAGCAGCGACTGTTATTACCATAGATACCTCGCATGAATCCCTCCTTCTGCAGGGGCTCCTGGGGGACACCTCGACGGCCAACCTGCCGCGTGGGGTGGCTAGTGAACACAGGGCAGGTTTCTGGGGCGATGCTCGAGCAGAGGCAGTGGCACAAGGCAAACAGGGTCGGTCGAGAGGCTCAGGGGAGCTCTGGCCACATGGAGAGACACCCAGCTCTGGCCTCGGGAGGTGGCCGCCTCCGCCCGGGCCGGCAGCCGCAGCGGTGGGCTGCAGCTTCTTCCCCGCCATCCCGGGCGGCCCCGAGGCGGCTCTTCCGCACTCGCTGAGGCTTTCTGTCATCTCACCGCTGCCGCGACCTCATCCCTCTTCTGCCCCTGCCACCGCCCGGCCCCACACCCAATGCTCTGCCACGCCGCTCCCAAATACCCACGCGGGAACTCAAACGTTGGGCGGCAGCAGCGTTCCGACGGTACCGGCGCCGCAGTTCCGCGCTTTGCACTCCGAGCGGCCCCGACATCGTGTCCGTGGGACGGCAGCACAGCGTCCTTACAGGGAGGCGGCTCCCACGCGGTCCCGCACACGCGGGTTTCGCTGTGTACTTGCAGTGCGGCAGTTTGGCCAGGCGGTGGCAGCAGGGAGAAACCCCCTTTTTCGGTCAACGCGCATTCGCGGTTTTGGCTGCAGGAGCAGCTACTGACCGGACGGTGGCGCCTCGGCGGGGCCCCGGCCCGGGGAGCCCCGCGGGGCCGCCTTGGGGGGACAGAGAGCGGAAGGTCACAGCTGAGGAGGGGGAAAGGACACGGAGGGAGGCGGGGAGATGCACGAGAAGCACAAAGAGATGACATACATCAGATCCACCCGCGATAATGCTCAGCAGACAGTTCATTTGGGATAACCCACACTGGCTAACTGACACGCACTGGATAATCCATTGCAATACCCACCCCCAAACTGCACACACTTCACCCCGAATTTTCCCACCTGTTGGTTTCATTGCCATTTTGGAGGTTTTGCTAGTATAACTGGGTTTTACTTTCCCAAATATTCAATTTGGCTATTTTCTAAAGCTTTTTCACAACATAAAAACTAAGTGACTTTTGCTTTTGGCTCTGTGCATGAAAATGTGGGGATTTTCCCCACATTTCTGGCTGCTCACATTTGTGCATCACAGGACAGCCCAAGCACCAAGCCCACTGCCAGCACCATGTAAGACCCTGGAGATGCTGCTGCTCTGAGCCTGCACAGCATCCAGAGGGAGCAGCACAGCAACACTCGAGGGAACATGGGCAGTGCCACAAGCTTTCAGCTTTCCTGAGAGCATAACATCAGAATACAGCTGGCTGCAGACACTTCATGAGGCTCAATTACATTTCACAATGGACACCTGATGAAGCTGATAAAACGTGTGAATTTTGCAATCGTGCACCTCTGTGCCCCATCCATCTTGGAAGACAGGCGCTCACAAGGCTGACGCAGGCAGGCAGTGGGAGAGGTTCCAGGACTCCTCCTCCCCAGGCTGAGCAGAGCAGAGGTTGTGCCCTTAGCCTCTTCTATGCCTCCATCACCCCAGCTTTTCCACTGGCATTGCTCCAGTGCCCATACTTGCCTGGACCCGGTGGCCCAAGTCTGCACACCATGCCCAGGCACAGCCTCTCCTTCCCTACAATGCCTCCTTCACCCTTCCTGGCACAGCCCAGTTGTGTGGCTGCCCTTCCTGACTGGGCACACTGCCCACACCAGCCCACCTTCTCCTCCAGGGCCATTCCCAAAGCCACAACCTGTCCCC
The DNA here is from genome assembly GCF_901933205.1 of Camarhynchus parvulus. Taxonomy (NCBI): domain Eukaryota; kingdom Metazoa; phylum Chordata; class Aves; order Passeriformes; family Thraupidae; genus Camarhynchus; species Camarhynchus parvulus. Next base: position 19,602,243 of record NC_044600.1, on the reverse strand, counting down.
ACTTCCTTGGCTCCTGAAGGCCAGGCTGATGCTCAGTGTCTCCAGCAGCCCATTCCCTTCCCACTTAGGCCAGGCTGTCAGTGTGATCACTTGCACCCTCCACCTCCACAGAAAAGACACGGAGGAGTAGCCCCACTTGGGACAATAGTGCTAACACCCTTGAAGCCAACAAAGCTGGGGTAGCCCCTCAAACTGATCTGGCACTACTGGCTACAGGAGAGCCCAGCTAGCTCTGCCCATATCCTCGCTCCTCCTGCACATCCAGAAGCGTTTGTGCCAACACCTTTTCAGGGACTGACAGAGCACTCTGAAGGCTCGGCCACCCTTCCTCCTTGCCTTTCTGGAATAAGGCTGTGGTACTTGCTCAGACTGACAGGAGAAGCAGGACCTTCTGGGGAGCTGGGCCTGGCACTGGCAGCATGGCTCCCCACCCTAGCCCCAGGACACTCCCCAGCAGTCAGAGCCATGTAGTAAACAGTTTAATTAACACACTGACAGAATCAGAGCCAGCCTTAGCTGGACTTTATCCGCTGCTCTGCTTGGCCGCCAGTCTCTTGTCTCTCTCTTCAGCAATGGTCAGGCGGATGCCCTTTCCACGGGGCAAGGAGATCCATGGCTTGTTGCCCTGCAGCAAGGGAGAAGAAACCACTTCACATCAGGAAACCCAGATAGCAACACAGCTCTCCCTCTCTAAGAGGGAAAGCAGCACAAGCCCACCCCTGCTCATGCTGGGTCAGGTACACATGGTGATGGCACTGGCGCAGCAGAGGCCCCTAAGGAAGGCACCAAGGATGCACAGATCTACAGCTGCCTTTCAGTCACATCCATGAAGAATGCGCTTCAGCCAAAACCAAAACACCGCCCCTCCATAACCTGAACAAAGAGCCTTCAGGGATGGCAAAACAGCAGAGGCTTTCTGGGGGGCACTCGGAGTCACAGCAGCTGCTCAGATCACACCGAGTCTGAGCACTGCTCAGCCCCCAGCTCTCAGGTTTCAGGGCTGCTTCTTGAAAACAGTCATTGCTAAAGCTGCAAATGCTTCTTCCCCTTCCCAGAGCAGGCAAAAATACAGGGAACCGAGTCAGAACTGAGGCCAGCACTGAAGCTCCACTATGTGGGAAGACAGCTGCCCAAAGCAACAGCAAGGCTCTTTGTTTCAGCCAGCAGCTCCTCACAAGTGAGAGCCCCTCACAAGAGAAGAGAACCCCCCCGCTTGGTGCCCCCACAGCCTTACTTTGCCAATAACGAAGATGTTGGACAGCCGAGTGGCAAAGCTGTTGCCGTTGGCATCCTTCACATGAACCACATCAAACGACCCAGGGTGCCTCTCCCGGTTGGTGATCACCCCGATACGGCCCAAGTTTGCACCGCCGGTCACCATGCACAGGTTACCTGAGTAAGGGAATACAGGTGTGACAAGAGCTGGCACCACATGCTGTGAAGTCCTTCCACTTGGCCTCTCTGCCCACTACCAAACATTCCCATCCTACCCACTGTTCACAGCTCTGTGGTTGAAACTGTCTCTCACCACCAAGAGACAAGCTGAAGCACCTCTCCACCAGCTTGCTGCTTCTACCTGGCGCCTCAGAACTGCCAAGTCCCTGTAAAATGCTTCCCACTGCAGGAAGAATCCCCTGCTCCAGCTCCAGGTGGACATGTTCCTGGGAAACAAACCCATTCCCAAGGTTGACACCGCTGCCTCTCTATTTCAGTGCAAATATGCCTAGCATTTAACTTTGACTGCTCTCCACGGTGGGGAAGGGTACAGCGCTTTAATGGGATGCGAGACCTACCTGTGTCAAACTTAATGAAGTCTGTGATCTTGCCTGTCTCCAAGTCAATCTGGACCGTATCATTCACCTTGATGAGGGGGTCTGGATAGCGGATAGTGCGGGCATCATGAGTGACCAAGTGAGGGATTCCTTTGGTGCCCACAAAGATCTTCCTCACCTTGCACAGCTTGTACTGCAAACAAAACCCAACATCTCTCAGCTGAGGCAGTGAGCAGTACCTTGGACTAGGGAACTCTTGTACTCCAAAGAGCCACCAGCCAGAACACTCAGACACTCAGGGCTTACAAAATGAGCCCACGGAGTGACCTGTCCAGCTCCCTGCCTCAGTAACTACTTCTGAACAGCTACCATGCAGCTCTGCTACAGCCCCACCCCAAAACACCTTTGCTGTTGGGAGTAGCAGCCCACCTTGAGCTTCAGCCTCCCCACTGGCTGCACTTTCACAGCCAAGTCTTTACCAGGACAGTTCCCTTATTTTTCCCCAAAGCCCATGGCACACAACAGAGACAGAGGCTGCATTTCTCCAGGACCGAACAGGGATCTGTCCCCTCAAGGGCACTGACTTCTCTCCTGCCTATCACCCTAACTCCCTCACAGCCTCTCTGGACCTCAGAGATCAACACAGAGTAGTCGTCAGAGAAGTACATCACACGGAGAACTACACCACAGCTGGCTCCAGCACAGCCAGCTCTGCCATCCACACAGCTGCATGCCTGCACAGCCTGCCTTAAAGAAGGAGATGCAAACCAGAGAGCGGCACTGCAGCTGAGGAACACCATGCCTGGGTTAAGAGATGCATGAGGAAGTTGCTCCCTAGCATCCGGGGTGAGTACACAGTTTTGTTGCTCTGGGAAGAAGTTCAAGGCTTTTATGCCACAGACAGTTCCATGTACTGTTAGCTGGCAAAGCCAAGACTCCCCTCCACTCCAAAACTCTCTGATGCCAACAGCATCATCTCCGGCACCAGACAATGACCCTACAGCCATCTGTGAACTACTTCTATGTAACAAAGAGATCTCCTCGCCGACAGAGGCTTCACCACAACTCTGAGCACCCCAATCTCAAGTGCAGCATGGCCTCAAATGTCAGGGAAGAGACATCAGCTCTCATTCAGGAGATACCAAATAGGAAGCACTGCCCCAACCAAACCCAACTGGGCCCACCCTTACACCACATCAAAGCTCCTCACCTTGGCCTCCTCAGGTGTGATGCGGTGAACAGCAAACCGGCCCTTGGTATCATACACCAGGCGGAAATGTTCACCTGTCTTCTCAATGCTGATGACATCTGATTGCAGACAGGGAAATATAACAGCAGCTGTTATCAGCTCATTACCCAAGACCCTAACTTGGGATGAAGTTCACGTTTAAAAAGAAACAGAAACTGCTGAACAACACTTAGGGTGTGACTGATGAGGCTGGGATTTACCCTTAAGCAAAGGCTCACATCTTTTGCAACAACAGATTACAATTAGCAAAAACTGCTGAAGGCTGGAATCTGAACAGCAACGTACTCAGGTCAAGCAGGCACTTACAGGCTACAAGTATATGACTATGGTACTCACTGGAGTGCACAATTCCAAACTAAGCAACCACTGCTTATACATATCTTCACCTCCAGCAGGGAAACCTTACCCCTCAAATAATGCCAGCCCCACGAAACACTCTCTTGCCAGTGTAGAAGAGCTGCCTAAGGAATTGCCCCAACCCTACTCACCCATGAAGCCTGCAGGGTAGGTGATGTCGGTGCGGACTTTGCCATCTATTTTGATGAACCTCTGCATGCAGATCTTCTTGACCTCATCTCCCGTCAGAGCATACTTCAGCCGGTTGCGCAGGAAGATGATAAGGGGAAGGCACTCCCTCAGTTTGTGTGGGCCTGTTGATGGGCGGGGAGCCTGCCGACAGAAAGTTTCTGCTGGAGGCTCAAGCAGCATCAACCACCCCAGAGAAGGAAACCATAGCACCAAGAGCTCCCGCAAGACCACGCAAGGGCAGCAGCACAAAGTGCAGCTGCCACGCAGGCAGCGACCGGCTGAAGCTCTCTGTTCTTAGTATTCACAGTAGTCTCCCCGAGGTCCTGCCAGCCTCACAGAACACAGCCCCCAACAGAGCACAACCATCCATCTCAACTCGGAAGTGGAAAAGCACAATAGGCAGATTGAAAGAGAACATCCAACGACCCCATCATATCCTCTGCAGACGGGGGAACACGAACGCTATTCACAAAGACCCTAACGTTAAACAAACACCGCCTGCCGTGTCCAACTGCCCTTGTTCACCGCTCGCCCCCACGCAGCACCCGAACACTTCTCCTGACGTGACTGCGGCTGCCACGACCCCAGGCCCCACCTCCGACCCCAAACTCAATCCCAAACCCACGCCCGACCCCAGCTTTAACCCCAAACCAGGCCCGCACTCACGAAGACGCCCGTCAGCTTGTCCAACATCCAGTGCTTAGGTGCAGCCACGCGCTTCAGATGCTTCTTGGGGCCGCGGGCCTACAGGACAGGATGTGTTAAGGGGTGTGTTACGGGCCGCCGCCAGGCCCTGCCCCCCCCCCAGCCATCCCTCCCCGGCTCCCTCCAACTCCCGTCCCCCGGACCCAAGCGCTGGGCTCCCTCCCGCGCTTGTCGCCCAGGGGAGGTGGCCACAGCCCGCAGTGAGCGGTGGATGGCGGCGGATGGCGACGGGGAGCCCCGCCACCGCGCTCTCACCATGGCTGCGCTCTGCCGAGAAAGGGCGGGTGCTTCCGGCCCGCCACGGAAGTACAAAGCATGGCGGCGGCGACATGCGTCGCCCCCTGGCGGCTCGGAGGTCCAGAGCCGCTCGCGAGGTGACTGATCGGGACGGCTTGTCCGTTCCCGGAGACCCCGACGGGGACACACCGCTCCGGGACTCCCTGCTCCTAGCCGGGTACTGTGGTCATCCTGGTCATCGCTGATGGCATGGGACAGCCCGCTACGTTCTGGCCCTGCGGTTTGGGAGAGCCGAGCCAGGGGTAACACCTGCGCCCGGACCTCTCCCTGCCCACAGCTGCCCTCCCACACCTGTGTCTCCCCCCTGCCACGGCCCCTCCCGGGGTAGAGCTGGGACCCCATGCAGTCCCCAGACCTGATGCCGGGCCTTAGCGCCCACTCCTGAAGGCGGTTCGGGGGTCAAGTGGTCCCAGCTGCCCTCCCCAGGGCGGCAGACGCGTCCCCACAGTGCTCCGGAGTCCCCGGGACAGTCCTAGGCTCCCGCATCCTGGCAGGCAGCCCGGTGAATGCAACAGCCCCACACCTAGCACGTCTCCACAGCATCGCTCCCGTAGCAGGGTGTGGCTGGGACAGAGGTCCCGTTCCCCAGGGTGACTCTGCCACCGAAAACGTCGGGATAAATGAAACTCTACGTTTAGATTAGAGAGCAGCATTACTTTATTCACAGTGCTGGGTGAATAGAGGGAGCTCCACCTATGATACACACTTGCAACTTACACACTTACTTCCACAATTTGCACACTTCCAAAACTTTTCATTATTTATGCACTTTAGCAAAGCAATTAATGTTCATTTGCTATAAAATACATAGTTCTCTTCATTAATTAGTATTTTATCTTCTACTGGTTACAGATTTCTTACTTCTCATGCTCATTAGCCTACATTTTCAGTCTTGTTATGATCTGTGAAAAATCACGCCTGCTAGTTTGGAAACATCCTTTATATACCATTCTATTACATCAGCCTGTTACATATTCATAGACCCTTATGCATAGTAAACTTTTTCTCCAAACTAGTTTACAAGTTCCAAGAATTGTTTAGCATGACTCCTACTTGCGTCTGCCTTTTTAGAGCATGCAGATTCCTTGCTTGTGGTTTTAATCCATTCTTATCATCTCCTGGTTTTGGGCCTTGATCCACACTGCCTTCAGACGGTGAGTGCTGATAGTTGGCATATCTGTAGCAGGTGGCCTCACCCTGTGTTCATTGGATGTTATTTCATCCAAGCAGGCATTTTAACACAAGCATACTTATATCAGCTATTTCACTAAGCTTAATTAACAACAGAAATAAAAACAATATCTTTGTTAGAAAGTTACTTTAACATCACACATTTAAATCTATTTTAATATTGGTGAAAAGCCAATATTATAATATGTATCTATAACATTATCTTATTATCTTTTTCCCAGATAAGACAATTGCTGAATTGTCTTTGTTAGTTTCTTTATCTCTGAGTTATGCAAAATGTTCTTGCAGACTATAAATTCTGCATTCCATGAGTCCAGTTTCAGCAATATCTCTCCCATGCTCAGTCCAATGAAGTGTATCAAGGTTGGTTTAGCAAAACTTAAAAACTTTTAGTAATTTTCCTGACCTGCGTTCCCACAATAGCAGTTTATGACAAACCTTGCTAAGTGCTTGGCTACGGTGGAAAATTACACTGTTCATGACTGATTAAAACAATTCATTAAAAATTTTAACTAGGAAAGTTGTATAATTTTCAACAACAGGATGGGAACATCATAAGCCGAGATGACACACTGGAGCTTTGGGGCGCCCACCCTCCTTCCATCAAGGGCTGCTTCACACAATGTCCTTCGCCGATATGGACAAGGGGCACAGCCGTGGGAACAACGATCCTTCCAGATTTTATTACACAGCGGCTGGACACCCTCACCCGTCGGGCCCGCAGCGACGCCTGCGCGTTTTGGGGCAGGCAGCGCGACCGCAGCTCCTCCTGCAGCCCCGTCTCACACTCGGCCGGGTTCCGAGCGTTCCCCGCTCCCGCTCGCTGGTGCCCGGGGCAGCCAGGACGCTGCTCACTGGTGGGGTGAGGTACGAGGCCCCCGCTCCAGCCGCGCTCCGGCCGGCAGTCGAGCTCGTGGTGACCGAGCTAGAGCTCCGGCAGCTCGTCCGCCCTGCTGAGGCCAAGGTCCACCACCAGCGACCTTGTCCGCCGAGTCCGAGTCAATGAGGCTGGGGCCAGCGGCCTGGAGGGGACGGCTCCCCGCGCCCCGCGGCTGCGTCCCCAAGCCCCAGGCGAGCGGCGAGCCCGGCTCCGTGGGGCTCCAGAGACGCTCCGGGGCGCGGTTCTGGACGTGGAACTTCTGCAGGCACAAGATCGCCCACAAGGCGGTTGGGACCCGCCTTGGAGGGCCACAGGGGCGGGGAGCAGGCGGAGTCCCTACCGCCGGCATCTCTTCGGCCCCGAAAGGGTAGCAGCGCAGGATCGCCACCACGAGAGGTCCTTCGTGCCCCGGGGACGGGACTGTCAACAGCTCATCTCCGGCGTCCGCGAGGACACTGCAGCGCTCAGAGGGGCGCGGGCTGCCCCAGGCGGCTCGGGTACAGCGACATACCCGGGCAGGGAGGGACTGGAACGGCGCTCCGGCTTACCCCCGCCCCTTGCGTGGGCGGCAAGACGGGCATCCCACTCTGGATGGGGGATGTGGGGATTTCCACCCAAGAGGCATCTCACCTAAAAGCCACAACCCTTGACACTTGTGAGGTTTCCTATTGTTTATTTTCCCAACTGTGTTCCTGAAACAGCTCCCACAGCTCTCACAAGGGCAGTCTACCTGCTGTGGGGACAGAGCACATGGGGCTCTGAGGTGGGTCAGGGGCAGTAGTCAGCCAGCTTCTCTGTTCCCTCATTCCTCACATTTTTCCCTAGATGGGCAGTCCCAAATCCTGACAGCTCCCCAGGGCACCAGCCTCCTGCCAGTGGTCACCACACAAGACTAGTCTCATCACAGCACACCACACCAGGTGCCTGGGGGACATGGAAGCAGGCAAGGGGTCAGGAGTCATGGGAGCCACATGCTGCTGACCTGTCTCCATACCAGATTTCCTGTTGTTTCAATCAGCAGTGGAAAACAACAGAGCAAAAAACAAAGCCAAGGGCAGGCTGGGAACCCCTTTGTCTTGCTGTTTCTTCCAGCATAATCTAATTAAAGCCACAGGAAATATGCTTTCCTGCAGTGACCAGGCATCTTTATAAAAAACAGCACAATAAAAAGTCCATGGGCTAGGAGAATGAGGGGACAAGGGCGGCAGACGCCAGGCTCCAGGGCTCCTGGCACTGGGAGAGTTCTGCTCCAGATACCTGTATACCTGTTCCCTTGCTGAGACACCTCGTGGCAGCTCTCATGGGGCACCAGAGCATCTGGAAGTTCATCCAAGATCTCCCAGAAGAGGAGCTGCCACAATGCCCTGCATTGCCCTTGACATTCTTGAGAGACTCTCCAGGCTCTGGTCCCTCTGTGCAGGACTTCAGGAGCTCACAAATGGCTTGGGGGGTGGGGGGGAGGGTGTGCTGTGGAAAAGAGCACTGGGCAAGACAGGGTGGGTGGAAGAAAAAAGGAAAGAGCTGGAGGAGTATTTCAAGTATTTTATTTTTTAAAAATTCCCAGTTAAAACCACAATGGCTGTGCCTTTCTGTGGGTAAGAGACACAACCAGGGTAGCCCTCAGGGTCTACTTCTCAAGTGGGCAGCTCTGAGGCTGTGGCCCTGCCAAGTAGGTAACACAGCACTGGGCTCCAGCTGGGGAGAGCTCACAGCTCTGAGCAGCTCCTCTCTTAAAATACATTTAAAAGCAGTTGTGAGAACAAACTGTGGTGTTAAAAAAGGAAGTGGAAAGGAGCAAGGGAGGCTCTGCCAGCACTGGAAGGCTGTGGCTGGAGGGCCCACGCTCCTGCCTGGGGAGAGCCACAGTGCTTGTGGTATGCGGCAGCTTTTCTTCTTTAAAGAGAAAAAAAAAATTACCAACCAACAGTACTTTCTTTGAAAGTTTCCCTGTAGCCACAAATTTCATCAGTTGTTCACATAAATATGCTGTCTTCCCCATAGGAAATGCTCTTGCCTGAGCCTTCCTTTTCTGCTAAACAACGTGCTTCAGATTCCCTGCAAACAAAAGGAAGCAAAAAAGGGTATTTCCACTGATATTTTAGCCTGATGGAGTGACCTGGCAAGGGGTGCCACTCCCATGCCTGATGGACTAGACGATGATATGGGAATTCCAGTCTCAGCACAGATCTCAGTTCCTGCTGACCCCTCGCTCCCTCTGCAGAGGCTGCTGCCCTCATTCGAGCTAGGCTTTGGAAATTACCACAAGGGGACCTTGCCAATGCTTTCACTATGCTGAATGCTGCTTCAGGATTCATGGACCAGCATCCGAGATGCACATGCTCACTCCCTGCTGCCTCATCCTTCTTTCAGGCTGGATTCACAGACAGGAGTACACAGCCCTCCCTTCCAGCTCTGGAGTGGTTCCTCCTACCCTCTTGGACATGTCCCCAGGGAAGGGATGCCCTCTCCCTAGGATTGGCCTGTGCTTGGGAATGGACACCTGAAGGCATCCACGGCCATTGGACTTCCTACCCTACTTCTAACACCAGCACACTGCAACACACGCAGACAGAAAAGGGGTGCCAAGCCCCATCATGCTGCTCCGCGCCTCTCTTGCAGAGAGAGACAAGACAGATGGGTAAGGGCATTGAATGAGTTTCAATGCTGGAGCTGGCAGAGCTCACCCAGCTGCCTGTCCTGGACTTGAAGAGCTTCAAGTCCTGCCTGCTGGAGACCTGTCCCAATTCCAGAAAGCTATTTCCCACAGCCTCCTCCTGGACCAGCTGGAAAGACACAGACTGGATGGGTCATCTGCAAAGGGGATAGGGAGGGAGCTGGCTCACAGGGAGCTCACAGTGGGTGGTGATCAATGGTTTTTACATGGTCTGGCAGCCTGTCACAAGTGGGGTCCCCCAGGGACTGATACTGATCCATACTGCTCAACATCATAAATTACCTTGGTTGAAAACAACCACAGCACCAAACTGGGTGCTGCAGTGAACTGGTCAGAAGGAAGAGCTATCTTAGAGAGCAGGACAGGCTGGAAGACTGGGCTAAAAATAACAGTTTTAAGTTTAACAAAGGCAAAAGCAAGGTCCTGCTCTTGAGATAGAAGGTAGCCAGTTCAGGCTGGGATTTGTGTGACTGGGAAGCAGCTTTGTGGAAATGGATGTGGGGGTCCTGATAAGCAGCAAGCTGAATGGGATCCAGCAGTGTGCTGCTGCAGCAGTGAAGCAAACTATATCCTGTGCAGCATGTGTAGGAGCATTACTAAGAAAAACTGGATCATCTCATTCCAGGTCCATCTGACAAACAATGAGTACCGTGTCCAGTTATGATCCCCACAAATCACCAAAGACATGGACAGAGCAGAGAGGGTCCAAAGGAGGACCAAAAAGGTGATCAGATGCTGGAGAACCTGCCCAATGAGGAAAGACTCTGCCTGCAGAAGAGAAGTCTTAGGAGGGACCTCATCACAGTAATCTAGTACTTGAAGCCTGCTCTGTAGGCTTCAGAGGACAGAGGCTCTCTCTTCACAAGAAGGCACATGGAGAGGACAAGGGACAACAGGTGTGAGTTGCACCAGGAGAAGTTTCACCTTATTTTAAGTACTGTTTTTTACAGTGAGAACAATCAATCACTGGAGGAAACTCCCTAGGGATGTGGTAGCGGCCTCACTGTCAGAAGTTTTCAGGATGTGACTTGCTAGATAATTTTGTCTATGCTCCCTTTCCCACGAAAAGCTTGGACCAGATGATCTTTGAAGTCCTTTAGAACCTGGGCTGTTCTATGATTCCAAAAAGGACAAGGCCCCATGCTCCCCTGCCCAGCCAGAGCAAAGGCAATGGCAACTTTTGCTACAGGAACCCATAACTCTGTACCACCAACCCTGAAAATCCCAAGGGATGTGGGAGGCCAATGACACTGCACTAATGAGCAGCCAAGTGAATGTGGTTCATCTTTCCAGTCAGTGAGAAAGTCTCCAACGAGCTCCCCTGAAGCCCTCTCTAAAAAAACCTGTAAGCCTGAAGCAGGAGTGTTGGCTTAGACAACGCACCTTTGATAGAGTTCAGAATTTCTTGAATTCTCTGTGGCTCATTGCGGTCTGGTCTGCAGCTTGGTGTGATCTCCAGCACGTAATCAGGACCATACTCTGTGAAGAACTGCAGGGAGGAGGAAAGGAAAATCAACAGAGAGGTCTCTGAAGGCTGAGGCTAGAGAGAGGGCTCCCCAGGTACCTGTTTGTAAAAAGGCAAAAAAACCATTTCTCTACCTAAGGGCCACATGTAGCTTCACTACATCAAGGTGGTACTTCAGCAATGTCTGTGTCCACCTGGAGTTTTCAACCACTTCCCAGTTCAAGGGATGGGAAGCAGAGCCCAGTGAAGCAACCAAAAAGCAGTCAAATGTCTATCCCAATGCTTTATTTGGGAAAGCTGTTGACACTCATTTTACACACAGTTACCTGCAAATGGTATTTTTTTATTATTAAATTTCAAGTGCTGTAATCACGTATCCTACCATTCACTTCCCATCTTGCTGAACACTGCATTGACATGACTGTGAAACACCTGGGAAAGGAAAAATCAGTGTGCTGCAAGGATACTGTGTCTCTCCTGGCTGAGTGCTCAGATAGTGTGCAGGAGATCTGCAGCACATGGGATTGATGTGCTAACGCAGAATCACAGGTTACTGTGAGCCATTGTGTCATGATTCTGGCCAAGACAGGGTCAGTTTTCAGAGTAGCTGGGATGAGGCATGGCCAGGACACAGAGGTTATTCTACACCACCTCTCATCATTGCTGAGGGCAGGGGAAGGGGACTCTTCCAGACAGAAGGGATTCCTTCCAGCTTAAATAATGTGGCAGAGGGAGCTATGCAGTTTTGTCTATTGTCAGAGGGCAGGGGTGTTTCTATGTGAATTGGTTTTTGTTTTCTTGTTCCCTCTGTCATCAGTATTGTTGCTGTTATTGTTTAGTAAATTGTTCATGCTCTTAGCAGGAGCACTAAATTGGAAAATACCATTCCTAAGACAACCTTAACTGGTGCCCAGTATGGGGCACAAAGGGTTGAGATAACAACAGATCTGCCCAGAGTGGGTTGGAAACAAATTTGATTCTAAGCATTTGTTCATATTAGGTACAGAACCACTGGTCACAATGCTGCTTGGTCTGTTCATGTGGGTGTGGTACCTATGTGTGAGCATATATGTGTTCCTTGTGATGATATTCTTCAGAGCAGGGAAGGGGATCAGGATTGTTTTGTTGCTGTACTCTGTGATACCACTTTATGAAATGATAACAATGGCAATGAGGGTCATTTGGGATGTGTATTCAGTGTTCCTCTCCTACCCTTACCTCAGGCACTACCTTTGTTTGTCCATTAATAATAGTACTCAGCCTGAGGGGGAAACAGGAGAGGATGATTTTCCCCAGCTTGTCGCCCCCTCTTCCTCCTTCAGACCTGTTACAACAGCTTTTGAGAATTTTGAATTCCCTTTCGATGTTACAGAAAGCATGTTCTTGTTGCTATGGTTGCTATGTCTCTTATGTGTGTCTACTCAGTACAGCTGATAACATGTTTAGAGTCAGTGGAGTCCACACCATGTTTAGAGTCAGGACAGAGATTTCTAGGAAGGTCATTCAGAGATCTGCCCCAAGGGTGGATAGTCATGAGTGGCATAGAAAATGGGAGAAAATGGGCCAGCTTCTGGGGAAATTCTCTGCTCCAGTGGTTTGGAAGTTCATCCCTGTACAACTACAGGACCCTAATAGTGACAGAATATTTGCAAGGTGCATTCTGTGTCAACTCCAGAGAGAAGCAACTTATTGGAATGTGCTGGGCCCTGGCTACTCTTTACCAGACACTGCTGGTCACCAAACAGAACCCTCAGGGGGAGGAAGAGGAAAGCAGAGCAACAGGCACTGTGGTCACTCAAACTTCAGCCGAAAAAAAAAAAATTAAAGCCTTGGGAAGGCAATAGGCACATCCTAAAGAGCTCTTTGAGCAAACCAGAGAATCCTTTTGCCCATCCTCTCTGCTACGATCTGAGACTGGAGTTTATGGGCACATGAAACCCCTCACAGAAAGCTGCAGACAGCCTCTGGTTTTGGGCACGAGCAGCCACCATACTGCTACATTAAGTGTCTTCACAAAACAGGACTGTATGGCAAAGATGCTGTGTGAATTAGGCAGAACAACTGGCTCTTCTGCAAGGAAAAGGGAAGGTTTTTCAAAGCATTACCTCATGATCAGGGATCTCAGAGGACAGTGTTCTCCCAAGGATGACCCCAGTCAAGTATGTCCAGCAGCGAGCGGTGTTGGCAAGGTTGTAACCTCCTGTTTCCAGCAAGAATTGGGATTTGAGGAGGAAGAGTGGGGAAAGGGAAAAGAGAAAAGGAGATTTAGGTGGAAGGAACAAATCATGAACCCACTGTGTACAGGTTACATGAGTTCAGCTTATTTCCTCCACTCAAGCCATGCCCAAAATCTGCCTTCTGCACCTGCTGGCTACACAAGGCCAAGTCTGAATGACAGTGTATGCAAGAGCAGACCGCTCAAACTGAACCCCAGCTACATCCAGTGTGGCAGAGGCCAGTCCTCCAGCCACCATCTCAGACTCAGGATGAGCTCACAACCCCATGTGCTGAACTCTCCTGGCAACAAGAAGAGCCATTCTCAAGTAGCAGGCTGCAGCAGAAATGGGGGCTTCCTGCTTTTTAATACCAGCCTCTGACCTATAAAGCAAAATACACATGCCCAGCCATAAACTGGTGAGCTCTTCAGCACCGTCATGTTTGAAAGGACAAATGTGAAACTCATCGCTACAACTTGCAACTGTTTTACACTGAAATGAGATTTCACAGAGAGTAGGAAATGGTTACCTACATGGTAAAGGAACATGAGCCCAAAAGGAGAAACCTTAGCTGAAAGCAATCCTGCAAGAGACTCAGGTATGTTTTTTTCCAGAATAGAGAACTAAAAGAGTAAAGGGAGAAAAGCACTTTGACAAGACAGACCATATTATTCCGATATTCCCTCCTGCTTGCAGTGGGGTTTTTTCCTGCCTTTTTTTTTTTTACTCCTCCCCTAATTTCCACTTCAAATGCTTCCACATGGTGCAGCGGTGGGACACTCCTTTGCTATTTTCACAAGTGACACATAGCTGATCCTCACTTTTTAACAGAAGATTTGGGTTTTGTTTGACAGGTGACATCTCCAGCACACTCAGACAAGCCACAGCAGCACTGAACACTCATAACCTTTCCAAAACAAAGGGCATCAGGCACATAAAATTTTAGCCTTAATATGCTATACATGATTTCCCCCATCTAAAAAAGGACAGCACCTAGAGCTGATCTGGCTCCAGTCATGGAGCTCAGGGGCTTTCCCTGGCTCACAGGGGCTTTTGTTGTTCTGAAATACTCTGTTAACAAAACACCTGTCCTGTGCTCTCCCCACTGGACCAGCAGCTGGTTAGGCAACACAACAGAGATAAGTCCAGCTTAGCTTTCACTGGGTATCAGAGCCCTGCTATATCTTGCAGGCCTCATCCTGAGCCCCTGCTTGAATCTTAACGAAACCATTCATCACCAGGTGCCCAAGGTAGGTTTGGGAACACAGTCCTCACTTTTAAAGAGAAGCACCAAAGGGCTGATCAGCAGAGATGGGAATCAGAGATGTCACTGAGAAGTCAGGGTCAGTTTGTTGGCCTCTCCTCTTCTCCAGAGGAGCCATGCAGCTTTTAACTCAAGATCTGAGTCAGTACTGAGACTTGCACCTGCCAGTATAAATGATTTCAGGTGTGAGAAAAGAGTACTATGCCACAGTGCATCCTCCTGACACTGCCCAGCAGTCACCATGCTAAACCCTTGCCAGTCCTGAGCCCAAGGGCAGGCAGGCACTCGAGGCAGGGTCACAGGAGGACAAACACATTTCTCTGAGAACAGCAGGATGCACTCACCTCCTCCCAAGACAAGAGTTGCTAGCTGCCACTGCAGGACATACTTAAGACACTTCCCCACTCCCTCAGGTGTCATGTTGAAAGAGCACATGGGGTCTCCAGCAATGGTGTCTGCCCCCAGCTGCAGCACAACTGCATCAGGGTTGAAGGCAGCATACACCTCCTTCAGCACTCTAGAGAGAAGAGGAGCAGTCCAGTTACTGCCAGCACAGCCCAGAGGAATGCTGGTGGCATGGCCCTGGTCACTCAGATCCACCAATGCCTCTCAGGGTTTCAGCATTCTCTGCTTCTACCCAACTCATACCAGTTACACTACCTCTGCTCTCAGCCTCTGCTCTGAGCCTTCTACCTCCACAGCAATTTTAGCTCTCAGAGCACTTATCAAAAGGCTGATGAATGCAAAAGCACCACTGATAACATGGCAGAAGAGGATCTAGTCCTCACCAGTTTAGTGGCAGCATCAAACTCCACATTTACAGTCTGCCTTTTGGCTGCACAATGATCCAGGGGCTTTTCTGCCCTGTGAAAGTTATGGTGGAAATCAGGGTCTGGCAAAACAACCATCTTGAACTCTCAGACACCTCTCACCAGGACAGGCCAGGAGAGGACAGGAGAAACAGAGGAAGACTGGCTAGGGTCTTACTCTCCTCTCTCCTGTATGGCTCTTGAGGCAAAACTATGAGGAAAAGCTCTGTGCTGGATGTAGTCAGCCTGCAAAAACCAGCATTGGACAGAGCTTCATGCTTCAAGCCCATCGTGGTTTTGGGAAATACAGGCAATCACCCTGAAACAACAGCTGGATGAGACATCCACAGTCATGCCCGTGGACTGCCTCCCAGCCAGGATAGATCTCAAAGAGATCTCTAAGTCTCTTTGCAAAAGCTTCAGCTATACACAGCTTGAAATCTATTTTAAGTTATTGTGACAATGTGAATCAATGTCCTGTCTTAGCTTTCCCACTTCCTCCCAGGTGTAGTAATAACCTTCCCTCTTCCCCTCTCCCTGCCTCCTGCTGAGAGCTGTCCATCAATCTCAGAAGGTCAGCAAGGCCGTCGTCTGATAGGTGAAGTTCAAAAGATGCCTCTCAGCCCTGGGGACAATTGGGTCATCCAGGTGTCATTTGTCTCCTGAGCCCCGCCCCCTCCTACCTGGTTGGTAGCTCACCTACCCCTTCCCCTCCCCCTTTCCCTGAGCTTAAAAAGACACGGGACCATGCGGTTGCCATTCGGTTGGAGCTGTCGCAACATTCAGAGGCCTGCGTGCCCAGGAATAAACTCTGGACTATGACCCCCTAGCCAGATCCGTCTCCTTTTCCTCTTTGCCTCGCCTAAAGCTTCTCCATCAGAGGTCAAGCCTGAGTTCCTGTTGCCTGGACTTGTTCCAAGAGCCAGCTGCAACACACAGCTAACTAAAGGTATCTCTGAGGTGAAACACCACAGCTGCCGCCTTTGGTCAAGCAGCGAGGGCCAGACAAGCCCAGGCACGTTCCACCCGGTAATATTGGGATTTTATTCCAATAAGTTATGATGTCCTTCAGCTGTGAATGCATGCAGCAGGCTCCTCCTGAGTGGGTTCCTGACCCTAGAGCTGCCTTTTGAAAGCATGTCTTCCAGCACAAAGAGGGCTGCTCTGCCCCAGCAATGGCAAGCACCAATAAGCCAACAGGAGGCATGGCCCCCGCATGACTGCCCTACAAGTTTAGAGAGGTTTCAGCCCTCAAGTGTTAGAGGTGGACATGCTACCACATCCTGCAGCCCTGCACTGAGACCCATCTCCCCTGGAAAAGAACAAGACCTGCAGCCCAGTTTTAACATGGGCAACAGCTTGTGAGGTCCACCATCAGCTGAGGGACACAGGGGACTGCCAGGAGGCAGCTCTGTCACTGCCAGATATTCAGCCTTCAGCCTTTTATTTTTCCAGCACAGAGAGAAGGTGCTAGGAAAATGCTTTTAGCTAAGCCCCAAGCATATGTCCCACAGTCAGAATTCAGAGCACTTACTTGAAGAAAAAACATCTAGCCCTAAGTCCACAGCTAAAAAATACTTGTCACTTCTCAGTCTCTCCTTAGATAGACACCTGTGAAGGTGTATCTAAGGAGATAGGCTAACCTGCGGCAGAGACCCCTCCAGCCACCCACAATGTCTCTGCATATTCAGTTTGTCTAAGAACTCATACAAGACCTCTGAGAACTCACAGTCCTTGTTCATTGTAATCAAAGGCTACAACAGGGGAAGGGATAAGGCTTAAGAAAGGACTGTAATTAAAAACACTAAGCTGTGTAGTATCTTATTCTCTCCCTAAAATCCCATCCAAGCCAGCTGTATCAGAACAAGAGGGCTTACGATTCACAGATCTGGTAATATTTTTCATCCTGAATGCCATCTTGAATGGGCACATTCACGCTGTAGTAGCGACCTTTTCCCAGGCCAACATCTGTCACATCACCAGTGCCTGCACAACAGAAACACCCCAATTAGAAGTGAAAGTAGAGCAGCAGCAAGAGACGCGTGGGGTGTCTCAAAGGCAAGATGAGAGCCAGGACATTCGGCATGCATATGAAGAAGTCCACTTGCCACCACCAAGAAAGGTGGGGTGGAGTGACCCAGTTCTATCCTTCACCCAATTCTGCCATGCAGCATCAAAGGAACTCTGCCTAGAGCTCAGCTACAACCAGAAATGGGAAAATGCGAAACATGTAGCTCCCCCTCTTTCCTTCTCCTGGGTCGTGAGAAGAAGCAGCAAGACATGCTTTTAGCTTGCCTTTATGGAGGCCTCACCAGTGACGTGTGAACCAAATGAGCACAAACCTCACAAGTTCAACTTGCCTGGGAAAAATCCTGGTGAAAATTTGTGCAGAGAAACAGTCATGACCTTCGAGGTGAAACTAAAGGCATCCTCAACTCCTATTAGAAAATTGAAAAAAAACTTTCATGTATCATTTATATAAATGATAGAGTCTGAACACACTGAGTTGCTTGATACACACAGGCAGCAAGCAGAGAAGGAGCACCATAAGTAAAGTAGAAATGCAGATGTGGCTCAATACATCTTCAGTTCACAGAGACTGGAGTTCAACTGCAGCAAAGATCACAACTGCTATGAATGTGGGAGGTCTCATGCTAATCACTACTGAATGGATCTGAATATCTCACGTCACTGCCCATGGTAACAGCACTTGCCTGTGCTGCTGGGCCTGTGAAGCTGGGAGAGGGATCCAAGCAGGGCTCACTTGGCCAGAGCTTGCCTCTGATCAGAATCAGTGCTACTAGGCTCTCTTGCTTTTTCTCAATGCTGCTGTGGTTCAACATGCCTTTTCCTTAAAGACACTATTAAGACAGTGGGCGTGGAGAGGGAAAAAAGAAATAACAGGAAACTTTACAGAAACCAAATGCAGGGAGCAAATGGAACAAAATGAAACACGTCATAAAATTTAGGAGAGCAGGAAATGTTAAATGGTGTAGAAATAATGTCCCTGAAGGAGGGAGCAGTTTCAGCAAGGCCAGCTTTGCCTCCAGATTTATAGCATCAAGCCTTCTTTTAAAAGCAGCACTTAATACTGGCTGCTTCCCTCTTGCAATGGACCCTTAAACAATTAGACCCTGACAGCAACTGCTCTGCCAGGATGGGAGACTGGGACACATTATCTGTTTCTTTAGGTACATGACTTCTGCCCAGACCCACAAGAGAGGTCTGAGGAGCAGCATTGAGCAAGTCTGTAAAGCAGGACAAGGCATAAATGGATTGAGGGAACTCCACTGTACCGAAAGGAGCTGAAGCCATGGCTGTTGCAGCAAGTAAACCCCTGCTGTGCAGACAGGCCTTGCCTTCTCCCATTCCCTCCTGAGTCTGTGCAGCTGTGCTGTTTGCAGCCTTTGCTGGGCCTTACCATCCCCATGATGCAAATCCAAATCAATATAAAGGATGCGGTCAAATTTCTGGCGCAGTCGCAGGATCCCCAAGACAGCGTCATTCAGGTAACAGAAACCAGAAGCTTCATCCCTGTGAAAACAATGTCTGTGACATTGAATATTGCTAATGCAATCACCACTGATTTCAGCATTCTCACTTTGACTTTGCAAGTGTCCACCTCACATAGGAGTACGAAAACTCAGCCCAGCAGTGACCAAGAGACGGGTCAGGAACAGTTCAAAGCCTGGCTGGGAAGCACAGAGAACAGGACTGCTTGTGCCAACTGCTTCTCAACTCTGGGCTTTCTGGCAGCTGGGTAAGCATCAGTCAGCTCTGCAGAAAGACACTGGTTTGAGGAGGGTACCTCTGACCACTGCACTGTTGAACAAATAAAATGTTAGCTTTCTGCACCTGAGACATTTTAAAGAAGTTCAGAGCCACCTGACTCAAACCCACTCTCTCTGAGGCAAGAGGACAGTCTCCTTGGCCATCTTCCTGTGAGTTCTGGACTGGCATAGATAGGCAGCCACTCCATCCCTGCAGTCTGGGTCACAAGTCCTGGGAAGGTCCTGGCAGTGAAAGGCAGGCCCAAGCCAGTCATGGGATTCTCCTGCTGTTTTAAAGTCTCAGGCTATGAAGGTTAAGCCTCTTGCCAAAGTAATTCCCTCCTTTCTCTTCCCAGGAAAATGCAAATGGCATGTCCCACATGCAGTCCCTCACGATACAGCTCCTGGGCTCAGCCAGGAGAGAGTCCCAGCAGCTAAACAGAGGACAGGTGTATGTAGCAGGCAGGGACAGGCGTTTTGCAAGATATCGGGATGTCACGCGGAGATGCAGAAACCTCTCTCCCCCCTCTGTCCCTGATAACAATCACCCTTGGAATGTAGCCAAACTAGTACCCCCTTAACATAGAGATGCCAGTAACCTTTTTCTCCTTATTTGGTCTTAGAGAGAACACTGCACAACCCCCTTCCTTACGTAGTGTACCCCTACCTACATAACCCCCTGAGATGAAGCAATAAAGGCCTTTTAACTGTCTACCACATTGGTGTCAGCGTGTGTTAACTGGCCCGAGCAGCCCATGGTCAGGGGGCTGCCGTGCTGTATTCTTTGAAACCAGGTCACCCCTTACCGCTACAAGTGGTGCCGAAACCCGGGAATCGTCTCCGCGGGTGACGGGATTCTCCTGGACAGAGACAGCGGCCACAGCGGCTGGAACGACTGTGGCGAGAGAAGGGGGACGCCCCAGGACCTGCGAGCCGAATGGAGGCGATAGCGAAGGTCGTAAGTTCGATGCATACACAATGGGGAATTAAATGTGAGCTCAGGAATTTTACCCTTGCTGTGACAAGACTCCTAGAGCTTGGAGCTATTTCACGGCCCGTAGATATATTACATTCGGAGGTTTGGGATAAATGCACTGCCTCCTTGGCAGAGGATACTAAATCCACAGGCAGTGGAAAAAGCCTGAAGGCGTGGGGTAAGGTAGAAATCGCCCTACGCCAAGCATTAGAAGAACACGAGACGTGGGAGGCCGCGCGGTCGCGTTTATTAGCCGTACCGAAGTTGGGGGTGGGTGCGGCGACACAGACCAGCCCCGAAAGCGAGCCGACCGAAAAAGAGATCACGCGGGGGCCGGGCGCGTTCCATCCCTCCCCGTGCCCGAGCCCAGATGCCCCGGAACCCTCAGGGTACCCCCCTGCCCTTCCGCGGGACCCGCCGAGTCCGAAATCCCCCCCCTCAGAATCTCCCGGAAAAACCGCGGTTTCCCCTTCGGTCCCTTCCCCGCCGGTCGCCGATCCGATGCAAACGGCGGAACAACGCGCGCGGTCTTTCTGGGGAGAGCTCGCAGACGCGGCCCGGGGTGCCGAAACGGCAGCGGGCGCGGGCGCGCCGGGAGCGGCGGCGCCGTTCCCACCGCCATATTCGTTTGAAAATGGCGCGGGCGAGCCGGGGAGGGGCGGAGTCAGCGGGACCACGCCGCGAAAAGCCCGCGAACAAAGACAGACGCGGAAACGCATGCGCGGGAGGCCAGCGCGGAGCGCGCGTCCCGTCAGGGGCTGCAGACCCTGGCAAACGCGCCTGCGCGGGGAGGCGGCGGGGGGCGGACGCTCGCTTGGGAGCCGCGCCCCGTGCCACCACCATATAAGGGGGAGATCCCGCCCAGCGGGAGGCAGGGCAAGCCCAGGGGGCGGGAGCGGCACCGCCCCCGAGGGGAGGAGCGGGGCCGGAGCCGAACGAAAAGGCAGGGAGGACCGGAAGTCTGTCAGCAGTTTACTTCCGACTCTGAGTGGAGCCAGAGCTCCCCAGACTGCTCCGAAACCGGCAGCGACTCGGACGCGGAGAGAACAGAATTAATGCGGTTTCGGACGAAACCGAATAAAGCTAAAAATAAAACCGGGAATCAGCCACAGTACGAGCTCACTGACTGGGGAAAAATAAAAATAGCTTGTGCTGACTGGAAACCCGCGGAAACGGTGCACGCCTTTCCCGTAAGGGTCACGGGAGCCCAGGGAAACCAGCAAAGAACATACACTCCGGTAAACCCCAAAGAAGTTCAGGCGATTGTTAAGGCTATTTCAGAGAAAGGAATCAATTCAGCGGTAGTTTCCACGCTCGTGGACGGCCTTTTTAGCAATGACGATCTGCTTCCTTTTGATATTGCGCAAGCAAGCCGCATGTTTTTTGACGGAGCGGGGCGGATCGTTTTTAAGCAGGAATGGACAGATCATTGTGCAGCCGAACTAGCGCGGGCGTCTGGAGAGGGACAGCCACTCCACGGGTCCAGCTTGTCCCGGCTGTTGGGGAAACATGACGAAGTGGCTACCCCACAGCAGCAAGCTGCGCACCTCCGGGCTGAGGAAGTTAGGGCCACATCTCGGGCGGCCAGGGAGGCCATACGCGCCGCCTCTAGGGTGGTGAACACACCGACACCGTGGCCCACCATTAAGCAAGGGGAGAGTGAAAGCTTTACAAAATTCGTAGACCGCTTGCAGGCTGCGGTAGACTCCTCCACCTTGCCCCCAGCGGCAAGAGGTCCTGTAGTGTTTGATTGCCTGCGGCAGCAGTGTAACACTGTTACCAAAGAGATACTGCGCTCGCTGCCAGCCGGGGCTAACTTGGCTGACACGATCAAACACGTTGTGAAGGAGGAACAGCTGACACCCATCCAAGCAGCTGTTCATACCCTGACCAGTGCAATGGCTTGCTTTAAATGTGGCCAAGCAGGACATGTCGCTGCAAGCTGTCCCACGCCAGCACAGGTTCCCTTGGCAGCACCCTCGTTCCAGCAACGCCCGAGAGGGGTCTGCTGGAGCTGTGGGAAGAGAGGTCACCTCGCTAGGGACTGCAGATCTCGGCCCCGGGGAAACGGGAAAGGGAGGGGGCGCGCGGGCCATATTCAGTCTCCTCCCGCTGTGAATACGAGACGGCCCATCTATGCCAACCCTCAGTGGGGTGGGGAACCCTCGTACCCTATGCTCCCTCAGCAGGCAGCCAACATCGCACCCCTACCAGCGATACAGTGGCACAGCAGTGCAGCACCACCTACGGTTTCCCCGCACCCCCCGCCATCACAAGCTGTGCAAGTGCCACAGGGCCAGCAGGGGACGTCCCAGAGAGGAACCCCTGGGTGGCCCTGGCCATGAATATAGGGAAGGAGCCCCTGAAGGTGTGGGGGACATGCCGCCTTTATGGCAGCCAGGACCCCCATGTCATAGGGCTTCAGTTCTGGGCAAAGTGTGGACAGCAGTCCTTCAAGGGTCAAAACAGTGGGTGAATGTGCAAATTACCAGGCTCCAACCGTCAGCACCCCGAGCGGTTGGACCCAACAAAGTGATTAAAAGCACACAGAGAGGGAGAAACATAACCTATCCCAAGACCTTGCCCACAAAGGTCACCGACGTCCCGACCGGTGGCATGGAAACCTTCCAGATAGGTCGCTCGACCAGGTCAGAATCGGACCCAATCCTAAGCATGTTAGAAGCCACCTTCCTATCCCTAAACGAATCTAACCCTAACCTAACAGACTCCTGCTGGCTTTGTTATGATATAAAACCCCCCTTTTACGAAGGAATCGCCTTAGACATCCCCTTTAGCTATTCCACAGCCGACGCCCCTCACCAGTGCAGGTGGGACACCCCCCGCCAAGGAATCACCCTGAGTCAAGTTACAGGTCGGGGGAGATGCTTTGGTAATGCAACCCTAGCCAAGCGAAAGGGCGACGTCTGTACCGAAGCAGTCCAGCCCAACAAGAAAAATAATAAGTGGGCAGTCCCGTCTGCATCGGGGATGTGGGTTTGCCAGAGATCTGGAGTGAGTCCCTGTGTGTTCCTTGCCAAATTCAGTACCTCTAACGACTTTTGTGTCCAAGTTCTGATCGTTCCTAGGGTCCTGTACCACTCAGACGAAGAGGTGTACCACCTGTTCGAGGAACCCAGCCGAGTCCACAAAAGAGAAATATTAACAGGTATAACTATCGCAATGCTGCTCGGCCTAGGAGCAGCCGGAACGGCGACAGGTGTCTCGGCCCAACCAACTCAGCACCAAGGACTGTCACAGCTGCAGATGACCATTGACGAAGACCTGCAGAGGATCGAGAAATCCATTTCCTTCCTAGAGAAATCAGTCTCCTCACTCTCAGAAGTGGTCCTGCAGAACAGGCGAGGACTGGATCTCCTGCTCATGCAGCAAGGAGGCCTGTGTGCCGCCTTGAAAGAGGAATGCTGCTTCTACGCGGACCACACGGGAGTCGTTAGAGACTCTATGGCAGAACTCCGAAACAGACTGGCTCAGAGACAGAAAGACAGGGAAGCCCAACAGGGTTGGTTCGAGTCCTGGTTCAACCAATCACCTTGGCTGACCACTCTAATTTCTACCCTGGCAGGCCCATTGGTAATGCTGCTTTTAACTGTTACCTTCGGGCCATGCCTGCTGAACAAGCTAGTCTCATTCGTTCGAGCCCGCCTGGAACGAACTAACATCCTGTTCGTGGGACGACAACAAATGCTGTGAATTCAGCAGGGAACACTGCCGGTCACAAGAAACTTGTCTGGCAAAAACTCAGGTTTCCCAAAACCCCTTTCCCTTGTCAAACCCCAACCTTCTACCTCGTGTTAGTGCCTATATATATATATGACTACCTCACCCATTAGTGAAAGAGGGGGGGAGGTGTAGCAGGCAGGGACAGGCGTTTTGCAAGATATCGGGATGTCACGCGGAGATGCAGAAACCTCTCTCCCCCCTCTGTCCCTGATAACAATCACCCTTGGAATGTAGCCAAACTAGTACCCCCTTAACATAGAGATGCCAGTAACCTTTTTCTCCTTATTTGGTCTTAGAGAGAACACTGCACGACCCCCTTCCTTACGTAGTGTACCCCTACCTATATAACCCCCTGAGATGAAGCAATAAAGGCCTTTTAACTGTCTACCACATTGGTGTCAGCGTGTGTTAACTGGCCCGAGCAGCCCATGGTCAGGGGGCTGCCGTGCTGTATTCTTTGAAACCAGGTCACCCCTTACCGCTACAGGTGTACCATGTAAAGATATATCACTGACATTCATCAGGGACAGCTTAATTGCTGGCATCAAAGGAACAAGAAAGTTTCTTGACCCCTACTCCAGCCTCACTCCGAAGTCAAGTCCCCCTCACCACTTAGCACCAGTCCACATACATTCTTAAATCTGCTCTGGATAGCTATTTTAAAGCGAAGCTTTATACCTGGCAACAGGAGTACCCAAATCCCTTTTCCACAAATTATATCAGCATACCAGATGCACCTCTGGGAAATTCCTCTTGACTTTCCAGTCAAGCACTCAGCTCATTCTCTGTAAAATTTCCTGCTCAGCAACAGCTGGGAACAGTGAGGAGCAAGCCAGGAGTGGCAGAACCACACTCGCTTTCACTCTCTGCAAGCGCCATGGAGCATATATGTTTTCCAGTGACACTGTTCATTTACGGTAATGCTGAAAATGGAGGTGTTAACAGGTATCCTGAAAATCTGACTCAACTGTGATTATGTACTTCTCCCCTCCCTCACAGCCCACAAGGAAGCATGTCTTGGGCACTCTCTCCATGCAGTAATACACATCTCTGAAACTCAAAGCAGAGCGAGACACCAGTTCAGTCAAAAGCAGAGCAGTGTCAGAGCTGCAGTTCAGGACCAGCATTTGGGATTCCCCTGTGCTGCCCTAAATCCACCCAGCAAAGTTTGAGTATCACTGCCAGAAGGGAGGATGAGGCTGGCTTGAGAAAAGGCACTTACTCAGCATCTTACTCTCAACCCCAAAGGCATTCTCTGAACCAAGAGCTTCCTAAGCTCCAGGTCATTCCTACCTTTAGGACCCTGAAAAGCAACTAAACCACCAGACAGCAGGTGTTTTTGACAAAAGGAATGTATTTTGCTAAGACACAGGTCCTAGAATCAAGCACCGTCAGTTTGGAGTCAGTCTGGCTGGACTTTCACACTGGGCTGGCATCTACCCTGAACCATCACACACCAACTTACTGGGGTGACTGGGAAGACTCCTTTGGGATTGGTGAGTATTAAATGCCTATTTTTAAACAGACTCTTTGCTTCCCAGAACAGTGCTAATAGCTCAGCAGCAGCAACACTGCTAAGACGTTTTTCATTACAGGCATTTTTTAAGCCATGCAATCCAGACAGAATATAACAAAAGATTTCCCAAAAGACATCAGTTCTGCACACAGCGAGAGCTCAGCTCCGCTGAGTGCAAGTCTCCTTTCACAGCAAGCTGCAGCTGAAGCCATTTTCAGCCAACTGCCCACCAGGAAATGGGCTGAGATGTTGTGTGAGTACACCTGCCCCAGACCTGCTCTGCAGCACATAACAGTGACAGCACCAGCACTGGGCAGTGACCTGCCTCCTCTCAGGCCTCTGCCCTGCCCTCTGTTTCCTTCCTCTGTATCTCCTGCCTTCCCTCACACCTTGCTTTCTCTCCCAACTAGATCATTGCACCCAGGGAAGCTGGGAGCTAGGAAGCAGGGTTCAGACACCAGATGAGAAAACACAAGGGAAGAGATCGTTTTCTTACTTCTTTGCATGATGCCACCCTCCAGGCCAGTTAATCGCTACTTTGCACTTGCCATCCAGTAGGCACTGGGCTGCAGTGATGGTGGCTCCTCCCACAGCCGCTGCATACTCAAAGATCCCTTCAGTGGCTGGACAGTCGTAACCTGCAGGTAAGAGTCCATGTAAGAGTTTGCACCTCAGACACAACAGGCCTTTTCCTCCAGGGGAAGCACATTCCTTTTGTTTGAGTCTTTAAGACAGACCCGGGCTGGAGCAGCCTGTTCCTGAAGAACTGACCCCGGGAAGGACCCGTACTGGAGAAGTTATTGAAAAACTGCTACCCATAGGAAAGACTAGCACTGGGAAAGTTCATGGAAGAGAGTGTCCTGCAGGAGGGACCCCACACACACATGGGGCAAGAGCGAAGAGGAAGGAGAAGCAGAGAGGTGTGAACTGACCACAACCCCCATTCCTTGTCCATTTACACTGCTTGAGGGGGAAAGTAGTAGAGCAGTGAGTGAAGCTGAGTCTGGGAAGAAAGGTGGATGAGGGGGATGGTAATTTCAGTTTTATTTTGAATTCTCACTATCCTACTCCATTACTAATTGGCAATAAATTGAATTAATTTTCCCATGTAGAGTCACTTTTGCTGGTGACAGTAACTGGAGACTCACCTCCCTGTTATTATCTCTACATGTTCTTTTCCACTGGATTTTCTCCCCCCCCACCTACTGAGGGGGAGAGAGACTGTATCTTGGTGAGCACCTAGCAAAAAAAAACCCGGCCACACTACAACCCACCACAAAAAGCAACAATCCAAACGTTTTCTTGCACTCAGTTCGTTTAAAAATGTGAAAATGTGTCCTGAATCAACTTTGAGTTGTGTGCCTGGGTTGCTGAACCTACTGGTTCCTCACACCAATCTTGCAAAAAAACTACTTTCAAGTCTCTGTCTACCTGACCAGAAAAGCCCTGGCATGGTCACTGACATACCTCTTCCCTAAAAATGGACACCCACAAACTAGCCAAGCCTAGATAAACTGTAGGTCTATGTCTATAATACGATCTTCACTTAGTCCTACAGCAGCCTCCCTGCAGCTGTTGCCCACAAAGCATGATACCAGGGCTGCTTGTCTTCCTGTAGACAGAGCAGCTTCAGGAATGTAAAGTCTAAGGCACACTCATGAGAGCGGCAAAGAATCTGCACCTCTGCCTCAGTTCTGGGTCGCTCTTCGCATTCCTGATACCAAGACTGCCCATAGCCATCTCACCTGCTTTACCTGCTGCATTTCTCAAGCTGCCTTAGGTCCAGGAGGACAAGAGCCCTCTGCTCCACACGTCCACACGTAAGTCACCAGATTGCTCTGCAGCCGCTCCGGTCACTACAGCTCCAGGCCACTGTTCACACATGCCCCCCCACAGGAGGCTTGCAGCAGCCAGTCCGAGCTCCAGCCTGAGGGCAGTGTCAGGGTCTTCCATCCCATTCCAGAGCCTCAGAGCAGCAGAGCGACCCAGTCAGCAAGAGACAGGCCAAGCTATACAGAGCAGCAAAGTGAGGCTAGCTCTACCCTCAGCTGGCACCAGGGAAAGTGCCAGCCTGTCAGATGACTGCTGGGGTTCAGCAACACCCCGTTAAAGAATGTTTCCTTTCAAAACTGAGTCCAGCATCCCCATGAGCTCACCCCTCTAACTGCAGCTCCAGCAAAAAGCATTCTGGCCCTGGCACTCAATTAATCTCTTGCTGAAGATGTGCATCCTTACCGAGTCCATATTCCACAGACTCCGGGTGGTCATCATCCCCCTCCTCACTGACCTTCTGCAGGTGCTGCAGGTAAGCATCCGTGTGGAAACTCGCCATTTCCTCCATGGAGGCCACTTTTGGCTTGACTATCCTAAGCAGAGAGGAAGAAGGGAGCACATCAGGGCAAGAGGATCCAGTGTTCAGCTGGAATGTCCAGCTTTAGCCTTTACAATAAGAGCCTTCTTTTGGCTGTTACTGTTGTAAAAGCAAACAAAACTCCCTCTTCTTCTTGCACTGGGCTGTCACTCAAGTTAGAAAGCCACCCAGCTGAGCTGGAGCAGGCCATGCCCCTGGTTTGGCACTACCTGTGGTGCCCACCCCAGTGAAGAACACTGCAGGTGCTGCCTGCATTAACCTTCCCACTTTGCTTCAAGTTTTTTTCCTTGTTCTGCATGTTCTCTCTGTTTGTGCCTTCCCCAGCATATCCAACATTCAGTTTACACACAGAGGAACTAATGGAGGGAAATGCCCAGGCCCAGCACAGAGCTGTGGCAGGACCTCAGCCTAGATCAGGAGCTGTGCAATGCCTCTCACATGCTGTGACCTGCACCAAAACAGAGACTGTCACTGTTCCAAGCAACTTGCACAGCACCTTCCTGGGTCTGGGCGCTTTGCAGTATGCCTAAACAAATCCTGCAAACACTGAACCCTCCCCAAAACTTGGACAGTGGGAGCATGCACAGGCAGTGCAGCGCAGCTCTGCTGCTACAGGAAGAACATAGGAAGCTCCCAGCTCCAGGCTGGCCCTGATGCTTCCCACCTCATGCAAGGGCAAACAGTCCTTCAGGTCTGCTCTATAATGATGCCTGCAGTCATTTCCCAAGCACACTCTCCCAGAAAAAAAAATTATTTTAAAAAAGAAGTCTCAAAAAAACCTCTGGCTGTGCTGAACTGGAGTACATTTTTTCTAAGATTTTATGAGAAGCTTCACAAGAGGGGCTGAGCTATGCCTTTTTTATTTTTCCCTTCACATGCCCCAGCATTAAGAGCCAAATGAGGTGGCAGGTACCTCACTTCTCTGCCCCAGATCTCATCCGGTCTTCTCTCCTGAACAGCATGCAGACCTCACAAAAAGTCTCTCAGATATATTACAATGCACCAAAACAATATAGTCCCTCTCTGCATCAGCACTGATTAATCAGTGGATCTGGAGCAGCACCAAGGCTGTTGCCCTACTCAGGAGTCTCAAGCATGGGGGTAATACACACTCTGTAGAGAAGGCACAAGGCTATAAGTGCTCCACCAGACCAGGAGGTAACCATAAATTACACCTGCCACAATTACTGTAATCGTGTCCATGTAGCAAAACAAACATTTTCCTTTAATCCTGCAAATACGCACTGTGAGGGCTCCTATAATCACACCGCCAGCAGGGACAGTGTGAAACTTGAAGTTACTCAGCACCTTCCAAACCTTAGTGGAGACTAAAATATTCCTTCACAGAAACGGGAGCACTTACTTCATTTGGTCAAGCAAACAATACGCTTCAATCAGTGAATGCACCATGCTGGCCTAAAGAAAAGAATAAGACTGTGAGAGCAGGAGACACAAAGCCAGCAACCAGGGGCCCAAGGACTCGCAGACGAGGTGTGGCTCAGACTCCTCCCAGCAGCGACTTTCCCTGCCCGGGTCCCTTCTCCGGCCCATGCCCATGCCGTGTGAAAGGGCCTTCCGGTGTCCCGGGCAGAAGCACAGCCGCGCACGGCTTCCCGGGAAAGGGAACTGTCGCTTCAGTGTCCAAGCCCACGGTGCTAGGGGCGATGTGAACGCACAGACGAGCCATCCCCGCTCTAACCCCACACTCCTCTCACCGGGAGTTTCCCCCGCTTCCTCCTTTCCTACCGCCCTGCCGGGCGCCGGCTGCCTCCGCGCCCGGGCCTCACCGCTGTGCTCCCCGCACCCCCTCGCCCCCGCCGCGGCGCTGACCCGCTTGGGCACTTTGCAGAGGGAGTCGCAGAGGGTCACGTACTCCGGGCTGTATACGTAGACCGGCGGCGGCACCGCCGCCATGGGAGCCAGCGCAGCCGGGACCAGCACCCGCACCGCTGCTCGTCAGAGCACGCCACGACCGGCAGTTCCGGCCCCGCGGTGTGCCGGGAGCTGTAGGCCTGCCCCGCCATTATCCTTCCTCCTGCCGCGTAAGAACAGGCAGCCGACTAGTGTTAGAGGCATTTTTATTGGGGTCTCCACGCAGCTCGGGTGGTGTTTGTTCTCTAAGAATGTAATTTTAAAAGGCCCGTGGCCTGCACGCAGCCCCCCACGCGGCGCCCTTTAAGGAGCCGCAGCTCAGGAGATGCCCGGGCCCCCTCCACCCCCGGCAGCTCCAACCGGGTCCCTCGGGTCAGAGGGAGGCGCCGGGCAGGGGCTTGGGCGCTTTAAGGCTCCCCTGACGGGAGCAGGGATCACAAACGGAGGGATTAGCCATGATAGGAAAGATGTGTGCTAATGTCTTTACAAACAATTCCAAGGCCGAGGGTACGGGTGTTAACGTCTTAGAAATGGGTCTTAATGTTTCTACCCACTTCAAGCCACAGGTTTGTTACAAAACGCAGATAGTTTGATTCCTGAAACAGACAAATGGGTCCACACAAGCCTGAGTTTCTGAACTTTGGGGGGAAATGACAGGCTCGAGGGTAGAATATGTGGTAGACCGCTTGGGAAGGCTATACCTTCCCAGTATCTCAGCAAATGGGCTAAGGAGGAGGGCAACAAGCACCCGGGAGTTTAGGATAAAAGGAAGCTGCACATTGTGAAACCTAGAGAGAGAATATCCCACAGGCTGATGTCCCAGTGGACTCTCTCCCTTTATTTGAATAAAGTTGCAGGACTCCTCTGTCTCCTTTATGGACACTGGCTTTTCATAGCGTGATCTTCCCTACAACCACATGTACAGAAGAGCTTCTGCCCCAAGAGACCACCTGGCTTTGAGGCCAAACCAACCTGGACATCAAAAAACACAGGCAGGCACAGAGGAAAACACCTGGCTTTGGAGCCAGCCATATCCACAGTGGAGTGGCCGACTTTTGCCTGGCAGCCGCCCCTGCGCTCACACACAGCCAGCCCAGGGTGCACCACAGGCTACATGGGCTGAGAGTGGCGCACGACATGGGCACTGTCACCCTGCCAGCTCAAGAGACAAGTTCAGCTGCTGTCCATCACCCTCTCAGAAGGAGCTCAGGCTGTGACATCTACCTGGCAGAATCCACATCTTCTGTGCTTCCTAGAGTGGATGTGACTCCTCAGACAGAGCTCCCATGAAAACACACAGCCATCCAGGCCTCTGGGTGCAGGGACTGCCAAAGCCTTTCAATGGGAAGCATGGCAGTGGTGAGAACAACTGTGTTCCGTGTGGCCAAGATCTGCCCACCCTCAGGGCTCAGCTATGAGAGGATGTAGAAAGATCAAGGGGCATAAGGGAGTCTGAGAAAGACTCGTAGAACCAGGCTCTGCCCTGCCTGACAGGAACAGCCACCTCAGAATACACAGGTTCAAGGGGATCCTGTATGCTCCCTTGCCAGGTGAAGGCAGTAACTTAAAAGGAGTGGGTGGAGGCAAACCCCCTCCTTGCCCACCTTGCTTCCCCACATGCCTCTGTACATCAGGTATGAATCTCTCATGTGGAAGGCCAGGCAATGGATGATGCGGATGTTAGTCCATCTACACCAGAGGTGTTGCCATGGCTGTGACACCCCCAGACCATGTCCACCTCTACAAGAAAGATGGGTTACAGTCGTAGGTGACTCCTTTCTGAGGGTCCAATGTGCCACACAGACAGTCCTCTTAGGGAAGTCTGCTGCCTTCCTGGGGCTCAGGTTAAGCACAGCACTAGGACACTTCCCAGCCAGGTTCAGCTTCAGACTGTTATCCACTGCTGCTCTTCCATGTGGGTGGCAATGAAACTGCAACACACAGTCCAAGGGCAATCAAAGGAGACTTCAGGGCCTGGGGATGGTTGGTAAGGGATTCTGGAACACAGTTTCTTTCCTCTGTCCTTCCAGTTGTGGTCAGTGACATTGAAAGAGATGGACTCAGTCTGCTGAATATATGGCTTGGTGGCCGATGTCACTGCCACAATTTCAGGTTTTTTAATACTTTTTTTAACAAGGCATGCTGCAGTCAGATGGGATCAACCTTTCCCAAAGGGAAAGAGGATCTTTGCTCAGAGCTTTGCTCACAGACAGCTGTAAACCAGTCTTGGAGGGGGACATAGATGATATCAGGCTGGCCTGTGACAAGCTGTGGGATATTGCAAGGTCAGGGGGTGCAAGTGAGGGTTCTTGGCCTGTTGCTCAACATGCTGAGTGTACTAGAGCACACCTGAAGTCTTACGGAGGTGAACTAGGGAGCCAAAAGGGAACCCCACTTCCTAAAACCACTTTGTGGCATGTGTGCCTGATCCTCATTAGTCCAACTGCACCATCCTGAGTGGGGGCTGACCTACATGTTAGATTAGAGCAGGGATCTGCTATGTCCCCATCTTTCTCTGTGCCAGGCTGTGGGAGATGGAGCAGAAGCCAGAGATGAGCATTAAAAGCATGGTTTTGATTGCACAGGTAACACCGAGTAGCCAGCTCAGAGCTGCTTCACAGGGCATGAGAACTCAGGAACCTGTCACTTGGCCACTAGAACCACTGCCAGGGATAGAGTAGATGGCACACAGGGGCTGCCACTGGCATGTCCCAGCCAGCCAGAAGCCCTGTACTAGCAGCTTGGAGGTAAAAGGGATCCTGGCTACCATAACTTCCCCAGCTCTGCACACGGGACACCCAGCGGGGGATGATGGGCTGCCTGCTTCCAAGCAGCACAGCTGTGGCTGGGCTGGACCATATTGATTTTGGATGCGCTGGGAGAAAGGCTCAGGCACCATCCCCTATTCCTCTAGCAAAACTTTTCCATCAGCAGCAGGAAGAGCAAGAGCCACAGCCTGCACTAGCATAAATCCTGCAGATTTGGAATAATAAGCAGCACAGAAGAGGTTAAAAACTGCAAACCTGTTAGAGGCAGGGAGAGTTTGAGCTGGTCAGAGAGCATTGTAATGCTGAGCACAACGGTCTGGTCAGGGGAACCCTTTTCAACTCCCTCAAACAGAGGTCTTTCCAGGGATGATGAATCAGGAGGAGTCATGCAGACAGAACCTTCTAACACAAGCACACTTCAAAGCTCAGCCTTTCCCTTGCTCTGCAGGCCACACAGGCACGGGTCAGTTTAGGACACATGCCTCCTGTGGAGTTCCTCAGAGGGCTGCTCACCCACCAAGAGGCCAGGGCTGGGAGGAGAGATGGCCACGCAGACTGCCTTGCAAACTAACCTAGTGTTCATCTTTACAAGCTGTATGAAACAACCATCCCAGAGCACCCCCAACCCAATGAGGAACTGCAAGAGCTACTGCATGGAGCAGCCATCTGTGGGCAGAAAGTCGTACACATACAAGGCCACCGACTTGGACAGGTAGGTCATGGTGCCAAACCGGCCGCTTGGTGCACTGTCATACAGCAGGCTGCAGATGCCTGTCGAAGGATCCCTCTCCAGCATGTGCTCATCAGCACCCAGGGCTTTCTGGATTTTGGACAGAGAAGCAGAGAGACATCATTAGGAAAAAGGGCAATCCCGTTATCAGCTTCCATCCCAAGTATTTTCTGTTGCACTCAGTGTGACACATTGATGATCAGGAGTGGGAGGAAGACACCATTGCTTGGCTGTGCCCCATGAACATAACAGGGAAAACAGGCAGGGCTCTCCGAGTGAGTGAGCCCTGCACAGGTATGGGGAATGTAGCCAGCAGCCCTGGGTGAGGCCTGGCCCCTACCTGCTCCTCATAGAAGAGGTCATTTGCTATGTGCAAGATCTTTTCCACAGCTATGATGCCACCAATGGTGTGCACTTCCATGTCCACCAGCATGGTGAGCACTAAGATAGCTTCCACCAGCAGCTGCCTGTACTCTGGCTGGGGCACACGGTTGAGGACAGATTCCACATGCACAGCAAACTTCATTTCCCCTGGGGTCATCTGTGAGGAGGTAGAAAGAAGTGTACCTAAAGCACTGTATCACCTGCTGAATTCCTGAGCTATGCTGGGCAATCACCCAGGGTAACCAACACACAATAACCCATGTGCCCCATCCCCCATTCACCCCATGAACCTCCTACCTCTCTGGTTGTTGAGGAGGGAAGAACAAAGCCCTCCACAGAGAGACCATGGCACTGCAGAACAAGAAGGAGAGATCATGGTTATGGCTTGGAGAAGCATCATGCTAAGATACATAGGTCCAGCTCACAAACTTGCTCCCACTTGAGCACTGGTGCATGCTGCCCATACACCCCAGCTCCGCCTCCTGACTCCACATAGCATCACTCCTTTCCCATCAATTCAGCGTCAGCCAGAGCCCCCTGCATGGGGCTCTATTCCCTGGCTCACCATGCTGAGGATTGGCTGTGCCCAGATCACCTTCAGCTGTGGCTCTAGCCATGCATTTGTCTGCTTGATGCATGAAGCGCCTGAGCAGTTCCCCTCTGCAAGATACAGGCTGAGGCACGTCCTACAAGACTACAAAGCAAGTGCACGTCTTCTACAGCTTTCCAAGGTCAGCTGCAGGCCTTGTCTCTGAAGCTTATATCTACACAACATCAGGGACCAGCCCTGAGTGCCTAAGTCCCCTTGGCAAGGCTGGTGCCTGGGACCAGAGGCTCACATGCATGGAGAGGCACCAGTCTAACTCACCTTCTGCAGGACTTTCCAGACCTTCTGGTAGAAGCCCACAGGAACACGGTTAAGGGCCCCATCCAGCCGGCGCCTCCGCTGCCACTGGCCCTGCCGGCTGTCTGTAGTGCCCTGGTCTTCTAGCATCCTTGAAAAGGAGTCCTTGCCCAGCAGCTCTGTGTGCCCAGCAGACTGGGCAGACAAAACAAGAACCACAGAGACTGCTGCAAAGTCAAATATCCCACAGGAACGCAGCCTGCTGCTGCTCAAGAGTTTGTTGTTTGAGGTTCTGCAGCCTCATTCCCAAGACAGAGCTGCTACCCCCTGCCCCCAGCAAAGCCCACCTTACAGCCCCAGCTCCCTGTAGCATCCCCCAGAGCACAGCTCCTTCCTGCAACCACAAACAAGACAGACCCCATATGTGCAGCCAACAAACATAGGTTACCAGAGAGGACCTGAGGGCAGTGCCCCTGGACTGCAAACTGAG
Organism: Camarhynchus parvulus; assembly: GCF_901933205.1. Lineage (NCBI taxonomy): Eukaryota > Metazoa > Chordata > Aves > Passeriformes > Thraupidae > Camarhynchus > Camarhynchus parvulus. The sequence continues at coordinate 19,567,731 of NC_044600.1, read as the reverse complement.
GGGCTGAAGGAGAAAGGGAGAGATGGAAATGAGACCATGCCAGAGCAGGGCAGCAGTCACAGCAAACAGAGCAGCAGCAGCACAGATCAGGGTCAGGTGCCAGGGCAGTTATCCCAGGGCCAGGGCTGGCTGGAGACAGAGGGAGTTTTGAAAGGAAAGCTGCAGAGGGCTGCACATGCCAGAGCCGCAGCAGCAGTGGGTTTGCACTGGCCTGCACACAGGAATAGGACTGCTACTGCTCTGCTGGCTTGCTGGTATGGGCAGGGATTTAGTCTTGAGCAGACCGAAGGACCAGTAGGAAGGTCACTGCCCACAGACAACCCTCTGTGATGCCAGGTTTCACACTGCAGCAAGTTGGCCCTAACTCTGCTGCATCAGCCTGGCCCCAGCAAGCTCTGTCCTCTGTCTCTTTAATGACAAGACGTGTTCTAGAGCTCAGGACTCCTCCTGAACATAGGCACAAGAGGAGGTCCTTGGCATTTGTAGCTGACCACAGGCCTCCTTCCCCAGAGAAGAAATAGCTGGGGAAGCTGCAGGCAGGATCCAGTGAACTGTCCAGCAGAGTCACTACTGGTCATGGCACTGGCAGCATCAAGCCATCCTGTTCAGCAGATTTTGTGGGTATAATGGAATGTATTTGAGCACAGCTCCCAGCTGGCTATAATGGCAGTTGCTTAGAGGGGAAGCTAACTCATTGTTGCAGTAGCTGAGGGAAGCTTATTGACTTGTGCATGCAGGGAAGCCGCCCTGGTGCATGGCATGAGGGGCAAAAGCTGAGGCTGCAGGACTAGGAAGGCTTCACCTTACTCCCAGGCAGAGACTGCCTACGTTTATCCAATTGCTGCAAGAGAAGAACAAAATGAAGGTTCTGCTGTTGGAAGATGCCCACCAAGATGCTGGCCACACCTGGGACACCACATGGTCCTCCTCACCCCTGCACCTTCTCAAGCACCCCTGTGCTCCCACTGCATTGCCAGAGCAACCTCTACCCACTACCAGATTCACCCCAACTTTCCCCTCAGGACAGAACTGGAGACAAAATTAGCTCCTGGAAGCATCTGTGTCTCCCACTCTTCCATCAGTTCTGCCTGGTTTGTAGCTGGTTTTCACCCACAAGACCTGTCATGAGTAGCCTGCACCACCTGCCCTCACCTGTTTGATTTCACTTTTCAGCCTGACGAGGCCAGTGCGCTCAGGCCTGGTGGTCCCGACAGCTCCCATGTCACAGATGGAGACAGCAGTAGTGAGCGACGAGTCCACTGAACGCACTGGTGGGGAAGAGAGGTCTAGAGTGGGCAACATCACTCAAGGCATGGCCATCCCTCATCTCTCATTGCTGCCCGGGCACTGGGACCTCTGCATGACCTTGCCCTCTAACATGATAGCATCACAGATCCATGAGCACAGTACAGAACTGCTTCAATCTAGACCCAACCAGGTCAAGTGTCAAACTAAGCAAAGCTCAAATAGCCATGAGATTCAGGCTTGATCCCAGAAATCACTCAGCCCCACCCTTATGAAGAGCAGAACTTCCTGCTGGACCCCTCCAGTACTGAAGCATCTGTGCTGAACATGGGGAAGAACAGGGACAGCGCTCAAAGGTATGAACACGTAGATCTGGCCATGCTGTGCACTCAGCTTTGCCCCAAGATGCTCTCTGCTGCAACTCACCGCTTCTTTCCACCCCAAACTCCTTGCCAGAAAGGATGTGGTAGAGGAGACTCTTCATGTCTGATGGGCTGAGATTCATCAGGTTCTCCGTGGCTTCTCCAGCTGGAAAGAAGAGAACTGTGATTTTGTAGTCTACCTCACAGTCCTCCTAGGACATTTCTACCCTGCATGCCATTTTGTGACCAGGGGGAGCACTGGTACAGGAGCTCATCTGGCAAGGACATACACTAGGCTCCTATAATATGGACTCTTCCCATGGCCAGCCCTACACATGCTGGGATGGAGACTGCAGTGCAATCACTTGTTTGTACTGCTCAAGAACATGTCCAGCTGCAGACACTGGCACTTCCATGCAGGGTCTTGTCCTAGCCTGAGCTGCCCACTTTTAACAGTACTCCTTTCTGGCTGACAGAGCCCCAAGCATCACAGCACCTACCCCAGCAAGGGTGTTGTCTCTGCCACATGTACCTGAACAACGCAGGGAGTGTGCCAGCTCTGTTGCCATCACCTGGATGATAAGCCCAATGCGGATGCGGAACATCTCAGCAAACAGTGCAGGCTGCGTGCGTATGTACATGGCTAAGTACACCATGATCTCCTAGAGGGACAAAGGCAGATCACACCTCACTGCTGCTCACTGGAGCAGACACCCAGCTTTAGGCTCCCCTGACACCCCGGCCCCTCACCTGGGTGAGGATAGACACACTAAGGTTCTTCTCACTGGCTTCATCAATAAGATGAACAAGTTCCTCATAGGGGATCGGGCTGGGGTGTGGACAAACAGCAGAGCAGGTGAGAGGTGGCAGAGCAAACCTTGCATATCCCCAGTCTGTACAGCCCCAAGAGGAGAGATATAGGCTGGGGACAGCCACCCAGGGCCACTCCTGCCCATGGACCCCAGAGCAGCAGGCTCACATCCAGACCCAGCCCAGCATGCTTGGGGAGAGAGAGGTGCCACACTCACGTGGAGATTGTCTTCTCACGTGGCTCTGGGGGCAGCCCCACTGTCAAGTGTTTCTGGTGAGACAGGAGGTCAGTACAGGCCTGGGGACAGAAAGGCAGCCGCTGTCAACAGCTGAGGGTTTGGGAGCTCAGCACAAGGCAGAGGAGACAGAGCTGACGCAGCTGTGGTTCTCCTGCTCACTCTGCTGCCTCCTCCCTGACAGACCTCAGCCTGTTAGAGGCTGGCTGTACAGCTGTTACCTCATCCAGAGCTTCAACTTTCTTCTTGAGGATACCAGAGATGTAGCGAATCAGGGCCCACTGGCGTGTTTCCCCCACCCGCACATACAACTCAGTGAGGAGCTCCTTGATGGTGGGGCCAGGCTCACTATCAAGCCCTGTGTGCCACTCGGGTCCCCTGTGAAGATGAAGGAGGTGCTGCGTTATGTCCAGCAATTTGTCTGTCGCAGCTCCCTGGCAGGCCCCCTGGGCTGTGTCAAACCCCTCTATGCACAGTGAGCCCTCAGGACACAGAGATCATCCTACTTGAGGATGTGGAGCATGTAAAGGATGTCTGCTTGTTCCTGCAGTGTGGGGCAGATGCGCAGCTGGTCCACCAGTGCCTTGCAGTCCACGTTGCCATCCTCATCCCGTGGCAAGTTCATCTCTGCATAGAGTGCGTGGCTCTGGAGGAAGGGAGACCTGTGCTGATGATTAGCATCACCAGCACCCTGCACCAAATGAACCCATGCATATTCTCCCTCATCAAACAACAGGACTTCCCCTTGCAATCCTGCAAGGACACTCTGGCTATAGCTGAAAGGATAGCTCAGTCTGGGAGAGACAGAACTCACCTTGCTATCCAAGTCATGCTGGTGGAGTGAACTCAGAAGCTTAACTGACTGCTGCGATGCCTGGAAGATCCTGCTGGGGACATACATCCCAACATCTAAAAAAAAACCCACAGGTTGGCAGAGACACATCTAACTCCAGTCACCACTACTGTGCCCCAAACTACCTCAGACACTGACACTGCTCCCCAGCCAGTTCTTGCAGAGAAGCTGGCTATGGGAGAAGGAGCCCCTGTCCACCCATTGAGAGGAACACCGCAGGGAGCTGCCATCCTTTATTGAGTTTTCATGGGGCTGCCCAGGCACCAACTCCAAGACACTCCATGGCCAGGACTAACATGATGGACATAAAGTGCCTTTGCCCAGGTAAAGGCTTAGTTTCTCTGCAACCCACAGGAACTCTAGCATCATACAGCTGTGAAAGCTCCCAAAGCACTTCAACCTCACCCCTGGGCTCAAGGGAAGATGTGGAGGGTGTTGGAGTTACTCACTCTGGACATGCAGGTCCTTGGCCTTGGATGCCAGGGACATGAGGTCACGGGTGGTGTGGACAGCAGCCCTGAAGCGGCTCAGCCCTCCCCGCTGGGTGGTCGGAGGCAGGTTTGACTGCGGAGTCGTGCGCTGTAGCAGGTGATCCAGATACTGAGCAACCTCATCGTCGGTGTCCTCTGGAAGGGAAGGCAGCACAGCAGGAGTTCAGCCACTTTGAGTCATAGCACCAAAGGCCCAGAGAGCTCCCACCTGTGCCTCAGCAGGGAGAAAGCTTTGCTGGCTCCACAAAGTGACAATGTAGGGCCAGTGCTGGCAGCCAGGTAGACTAATGGACAGTGCCAGCAGCCAGGCACACAAAGCACCCCTGTTCCTGCATGACTGCTGCCTAGGACACTGCCTGCCCTAAACTGGGGCTCTGTACATGTCCCACGTTGACAAAGGAAGCAACAGCATGTTGCTGCAGCATGTCTCTGATCCAAGCCTGTGCAAGGACAGGAACATCCCACTCAAACCCTGCAGGAAAACCCTCACACTCCTCTCCAAGGAAGAAGTGGGGCAGCTTGTCCAAGCAGAGACCACTAGAAGCACCCAAGCACAGCAAGGGCATCTTCCAAGCAGGACTCCGGCAAGGGAGCAAGGCAAGGTGGGTTTTGCAACAGTTATTTGTAAGTTGGAGTTACAGGAAGAGTTATGGTTCCTGCCTGGCTCTTTGCCCAGCTTCAAGCAGCTCCCAACTCCACATTAGGATCACCAGAGGCACCATGCACTAATAGCAGCATGGAAAACGGTGCTCAGAGGCCAGGTCTCTGCTCAGCCAGGAGATAAAAGTGAGGGGATGCCCCTGGGGGGAACTGCCCCAGATAAAACACAGATGTCAATGCACTAACAGTGGGCCAGGGCAAAGTTATGCTGCTCTCCAACTGGCAAACTCAGAGATGTGTTGGGCCCAGGAGACAAGCTGCTGACTGCACCTGAAGCAGCATGGCATCCCCTTTCCACCCCTCAACAGCATGCCTCGTGACAGCACCTGAAGGCTAGGCTGGAAAAATCCTCTAAGCACCACCCTTGAGAACATTCACCTGGCTGCAGCATCTGACCACAGGAAATCTAAAATTTAGCATCTTCGAGATGCTGTTGAAAGGCCAGGCAGATCCTCTCACTGGAGCTGGGAGGCAAAGCAGACACCTTGGTCAAACCCTGATGCAGCCTGTAAGGAGGCTGCAGATGAAGTGAGAGAAGGGCAAGAAAAATGAGCATTCACAGTCCCAGCAGTGCGTTCACTGGCTGCAGGAGCTGCAGAGATAAAAGAGATAGTGGGAAGGCTGATGATGACCAGTGGTAGGTCACACAGGAGATGTCCCTAGGCCTGCTTGAAAGGGGAACAGCAAAACTTGCACCCTGCATTGTCCCAGCACAAGGTGGGGGTCCCTTATGCTGTGATGGGCCAAAGCATTCTCAGGTACTCTCTATACAGCAGTAAGGCTTCAATTTGGCACTCACAGGAGTAGCTCTGCCCAGGGGAGGGGCAAAGGCTTGTGGAAAAAAACAGAGATTAATTAGGTGGCTCTTCCCCACCACCTTGGTCACTGTGCTATCACCTTCTGCACTGCCATTTATGCATCAAAGATCCTCAGCCACATCTCCCAAGCTGAGGCAGGCTGCCAATACTTTATTTCTTCTCCACATAGCAGCTTATGAAGGTCAGAGCTGCTCATTCCAGACAAGGTTGACAGACAGCCAGATGGGAACATGGTGAAAACCCAAGCACATGAAGAACACAGCGGTGTATGCTGGCAGGGAGGTTGGGTGTTATGGTTTTAAGGGTGAGTTAGGCATTTGCCACCCACAGCAGTGACTGGCTGGCTCTCCCTTATCATCCTCTTCTACCTGCAAGCCATGCAGCCACTCCTTCTCAAAGCTGTCACTGCTGAGCCTGTAACTCATGGCAAAGACCTTACCCTCTGGCCCAGGGTCCATAAAGCTGAGGTGCGTTCGGCATGATGTTGTCAGGAACTCCGACAATTTACCAGTCTGAATTCTGGGCAAGAGATAGGAAGGTCACATGGAGAGGAAAGGGGAGGTGATACCCTTGGCTTTACCTCCTGGCTCCTGCCCTTTGATGGGGAGAGACACGTTCACCAGGAGCATTCACACACTGGTGTCTACTTTAGCTGCCTGCAGCTCTTTCAGCTGTGGGTGCGCATGGAAGGGCTGCCCAAAAACTATTAGAGAAATCCTGTAGCCATGGATTTGATGACATGAAGAGCCATGTCCTCTCTTTCATCTCCTCTGTTGGGATTGTAGCCCTAGGGGACGCTGATACCCTAGCACACCCCAGTGTATCTTCCCCAGCTTGCTCCCCCACGCCCTATGCTCTGCCCAGCAGGTATCCTCATAACCAGGCTCTTGGAGGCCATGAGCCCTCTCCCTACTGCACTGCAGGAAGCTGCACTCACCTTGCACCACCGAAATACCCATCCTGCAGCTTCTGCAGCATTGCCAGCACCGTGGGATGCACACTGCTGCTGGTTTCATCTGTGTGGAAGATGCACAGGCAGTCAGGCCCTCACGCTCAAACTCACCCCCAGAATGTAACCCAGGACTAGGTGAGCATTCAGACACCCAAAGCACCATGGCCAGACCCTTACTGTCTGCAGTACCAGCAGCAGCACCACCCAAAAAGGGAAATTCTGGACTGTCCGGGCTGGATTCAAGGAAAACCATGCCAGGATGCACTCCAGGCTCCACGGATTTCACCTTTGGCTGAAGCAGACAGTACCAGACAGCAGCCCCTAACAGCCCCCTGCTCTGTCTCTGCCTTTCACATAAGGAAGCAGAGGAGTGGGCTGCTGTCAAGGTCAGGAGACACCACAGCAAAAGGCAAACTCGAGAAATTAAGGGGATTTTAAATACACAAGGAGAGACAGAAAGGCCTTAAAGGAGAACAAAGTCACTTTCCTACACCAGGCTCATAGGGAACCTGTGAGCTGCTGCAGGCAAGCCAGTTCTACTCGGTGCCTTTGCTCCATCTGGTTTACTGTTTTCCCCTCTCTGTTGACTAGGAAAGCCTTTAGCAGGTGCTCAATCTTAGGGAAGAGTCAAGACACAGAAAGAGCACCAAGAACACTTCTACAGAGAAATTGTGGTTTTGGTCTTGTTCCCAAAACGCCTTCCCATAAGCCTATTTGCCTGGAGCCTCAATACGTCTGTGCCAGCAAACAGCTCTTGAGCTGCAGGTACTAGTGCCTGACAGACAACCCTGTTAGCTGCCAGGCCAGCTGCCCACTCAACATGGCTCCTCTGAGCAGTAAGCTCTGCACAGGACACTACTGGCTGCTCCAGCCTCACCATGTCCCTGTTATTGAGACGACCACACATTTGCCCACCCCCTTCCTCCTGCAGAGCTATTTCCCAGGGCTGGTCTAAGCAAATGCCTTGCCACGCTGGAGCATCTATACCGAGCATGGTGTGGGAGATGGGGAAGGTGATGGTTGGTCGCCCAGTCATCCTCCACCGGCTGCACAGGTAGGAGAGGTCCGTCCTCAGCATCTCCACAATCATCTTGTTGTCAAGAGCCAGGTAGAACTGCTGCTGGTCTATGAACTGTGAGGACAGCAAGAGACATGATCAGCCCTACATGTAGTCACTAGGTCCTTATGGTGCCACCTATGTCTTCCCACAGGCACACAGTCAAGCTAGCCATGCTGTGCACCCAGAGGGCATGTGCCTTTGCACTCACAGCTCATCCCTTACTTGGCAGGTACTAGTACAGCCCAGCAAGGGACCCTCAAACCCCAGGGCAGCTACTGGCCACTAACAACTAGGGGGACATAACTAACACTGTTAGCATTCAGAACCACATAATCACATAAGCGATTATATACTGGTGCTTTTGTTAAGAGCTCTGGGAATCAGGGGTGTTTTCACCTCAAATCTGATTTCCACCATACATTCGAGGTTAACATGCTTTTATATTCTATTGTTATATAACTTTCATGTTAATTATTAAACTTATATTGTTCTATTGTATACATAGATTTCAGCTAAGCATAGCCCTCCTTAAGTTTCCAACATAGTTTCTCATGATTCTTCCTATGATTACATAATAATTATATTTAATTACTAAACAATCATCACATCTAACAATTATATCATTTATCATACTGCTTACGCAGGTGCAGTGATCTGAGAAAACACAAAGCCTAACATTTTCAGAATCTATCTTTAGCATTTTCCAGGGTCCTATTATCAACACCATAGCTCAGCAGCAGCAGCATCCAGCCCCACACAGTGAGTCCATGTCGTGCCTGTTTCAAGTGAATATGCATTCCCCATAGTGCTAGGTTTGGATTACTGCTTGTCCCCTGGACACATGTCCCTGGCCTGCCATCAGCATCCTCCTGGTGTCCTCGTCAGGGTGAGCAGAGATTTTCATCCAATACTGATCATTAAAAGGCTCAAGCTGTCCCAACACCCACACAGCCAGGACCACCAACTGTGCTGCCTCATGCCACAGAGTTGGACTACTCCACACTCGCACGCTGTTTAGAGAGTGTTGGAGTCACACATTAGAGTGTGTATCTTAGAACGAGTGAGTAGTCAGTCATTGAAGAAACTTCCTACCCAGTTTCATATCACAGAATAGCTAGGAATGAGCCTCTGCAATGTCACTCACCTGTGGGGTAAAGGTAAAGATGCTCTTCCTGATTTTGTAGAGCTTGGAGGTCCCAAGGACACCCATATGCCGGTAGGGCCGTCCAGTAAGGCACATCTGCTTGTTGCGGCCTGGGAAGGCAGGGAGAGGAATTTTTAGTACAAGCCTTCTCATGAAAGGGCTGCAGCAGCAAGAAGTGCCAAGCATCTTGTTACTGGCCAGCAGGGAAATGCTGGTTTGAAGTTGGGATATCCCAGAACTGTGTGTCAAGCTGATACAGTTCTAAGGGACAGTAATTCTGTCCCCAGACCTGCCCAGAGGGGTAGGAGACATGGTGAAACAGTAATACACAGCCTTTCCTGACTTCTGCAGTGTCAAAGCTTCTGGTCTTTGGGCACGTCAGAAGCAGGAGCAGCGCTAGGGGTGCCCCTCTGCATAGGGCTGGGCCCCCTAAGCTGACAGCTCTATCAGCATTCCAATTGCTCCTGGATGACTCCCAAAGCCCAGGATGGTGCAGCAACAGCATTACCCCTTGCTTGTCAGCTCTGGCAGCTGCCAGGCTGCGCCCCCTGCCCATGTCACACTTGGCCTTTTGGTGGCCTAAATTAGCTGCCAAATTAAATCACAGCAGATCAGGTGTCTCCTTTGGCCCAGGCTAAATCTCTGGCTCCTGCAAAACAAACCTCATGCCCGAGGATTTGCAGCATCAAGGAGCAAGCATGCAGAGGTGAGCACATCCTCCCTTCACACTCAGCCCTGCCCACCCACCAGCAACAGCCATACTGCCTGAGGTCTGAGCCCTCTTTGCCAGGGACAGCCAGAGGACGCTTCCCGGGGTCTGGCTAGCCTCCCCCATCCAGATCTGAATACAGGAACAGAAGACAACTCCTGCCCACATGAGGTTCAACATCTATCAGTCTCTTGTCTCTTCCTGGGGTGACCATGCAACTGCAAGCCAAAGCTCTATTCCTGTCAGAATCACACTGAACAGCACTGTCTGCCACTTTGTTCCCCTTTGGCATCAGTGGCCTTATCAGGCCTAGAAATGGGCAGCAGAATCCTCATCAGCCAAGCAAAGAGCAGGACATGACTGTCTATGAGCAGGAGTGCCAGGGCTGAGACAGACCCTTCTGCACCCCATTTGCTGCAGGAGCAGGGAGCCCAGCTCACCCAGCCGGGCATAGATGTGGCTGAGGATGCGAGCAGGCTGCACTCTGATGGGGTAGACGTCTGCCACAGTCTCCACGTTAATGCCTTCCTTCTGCAGGATTGCCTTGATCCCCTCTGTTTCAGCCAGCATACACACTGTGGATGGAAGACAGTCTCAGTGCAACAGAGGCACAAGGGTGTGTGACAACACTGCCCCATGCCTTTGGGGACACATACAAGGCACCACACCACAGAGAAGAAGCTGTCTGGGGTCCCTTGGGAACCAGTTCCCACTGCAGAAGTCTGCTTTGCTCCTCCTAACACTCTATACACACAAGTCTTCCTCACCAAGTGGCAGGAAGACAATTTTCAGCCTCTCCGCAGAGGAGGCTGCAGCAGATGATAGTTTTGTGGGTCAACACAGGATGAAATGGAAGGACTTGCACCCCATCTTCCACCCACCTTGCCAGGGCTGAAACTGGGCTGTATTGGCAGCAACCCATCAAGCAGAGTCACCCCAGAGGCACTTCTGAATACTGCACAGCCAGAGTCCTCCCCACCTGCCAGACTCAGGGGTTTGGGACTGGCTCCTTTCCCTCACCTTGGACCACCACATCAGGTTTAGGGACAGTCGCAAAACGGCGGTTGAGGGGATCTATTTCACCAGGAGCTAGAAACCCCTGTGGGAAAAAAGGTATAAAGAGATTAACATTTTATGGGTAGGGTAGAATGGATGCTGCCTACAGGCAACCCACCTTTAAGAGGTCCTGGGGGATGGAGGTGACAACTTCCCCATGGTGGGTGGCAGCATTTGCACCTTCACAGTTCAGAGCCTGGTCCCATAGCCCTCCCCAGCACCCAGGGTGACCCTACCTCAGCCATCAGACAACCCAGGATGTAGAGGGACTGTCCCCACATGTGTGGCAGCTTGCCCATGGGTATCCTATCCACAGTGTGTGGATTCCTGTATTCTTCATCCACCTGGAAGACAAGTCAGGAGGTCAAGAAGGGATCCATAGACACAGCATGCTGAAGGAAGCATCCTCACTGCATCCTGAAGTCCAGCAGTTCAAGGCTTAAAACAAGGCCTGACAACAGCATTTGTCACAGAGCCAGGTTACATTCCTCCTCTCTTACTATGACTGCCCTGGGCATCTGTGTCAGACAACAGAGCAGCTGCTCAAACCATGTTTGGTTTCTCAGCTCAGGCCATCCCACTAGAACTGACATGCCCCAGGAGCACCCAGAGATGCTTTCTGATACTGATGAGAAGCACATCTCTCCTGGATAACCTGAGCATCAGGAGGCTACTGCTCTTAGCCCAGGCCCACACAAATTCCCTCACCACTGAACTGGAGCTCAGCACTACCTACTCAGCCCAGGTCTGCTTGTCCTGAGCTCTCAGAGCACTCAGTCTCTGAGCAAGCAGACTGTCAGCAAAGAACTCTTGTGTGTGGGAACAAGAAATGCTTTGGGAGAAAAACCCCAATTTTTATCACAGTTTCCTAACAGCTCCAAGCCATCCTTTTTATACATGAGGTTTCCATGTACTACATGTGCCCCTTCACTAACAATTTGGGTTAATAAGCACTTAAAGCTTAATTATCTGATAATGAGACCAGGAGTTTCAGCACTGGACTTTCATGATCCTCGTGGGTCCCTTCCAACTCAGAACATCCTGTGATTCTGTAAGACACTTCTGCTTTCCACCATAGCTCAGGTTCACTCACCTTATCTGGTGGGACACTGTAGAGCTCTGGCAGCAGGCGTACCCCATTCTTCCCCTTGATAAGAACCCCTTCAAGAGCTTCCCGGTACTCCTGCACCTGAGAAGAGAGCAGAGGAAATCTGCTGCAAGCTACCTGCTTCCTCCACACACTTCTCCTGCCAGGGACTTTTTTCCACTAGCCCAGCAGGTCTCACCTCTCTTACCTGCTCCATGTTTCCACTGAAAATCCCATCAATCATCAAGTATGCCCAGAAGAGAGGCCACTCACACTCAATGTTCTCAAACAGCTTCAGCTCAGCAGGTTCATAGTAGAGGCGTTTGGGGTCCTGTAAGTGACATCAAGGCAGGTGGTATGTAACAGGATCCCCTCAAACTGACAGGGCTTCTCCTCCTCGTGAGACCCTAGCCTCAAATGTCCTCCCAGCCCTTATTTGCAGATGGCCAAGAAAGAGCTGAAAAGCAATTTCACCTCCAGCCTCTGTTTTCTCCATTGAACTACCCCCTCCTGGGCCCCCTGCACTGATAATGGAGAGACTTACCCTTTCTGGGGTCTACATCCCCTGTGCCATGCTGGGTCCCCTCTGCCTTGCCTGCTCTGCCTGAGCCTCTCAGCATCTGTCTCCTCCAGCACCATCAACCTGGCCCAGCCAGGTGAGAGGGCTTGGCCTGGTCACACAGGGCCAGAGACGTTCCTTCACAGCCCTCCTGCCATGTGGTAACACTGTGAGCCCAGCACAAGGGAAGTTGTCAGGATGAAGAGCTGCCTGCACAGAGCCCTCCCACCACAGTTCTGTGTGGTGTAGTGCCCTTTCCTCAACCCTCCCTGCTAACTGCTCTGTCTGCTGCAGAGAAGGGAGAGTGTTGACCTTAGCAGACTATTCAGGCAGAGAGGACAGAAGGAACAGATATCTTCTACTGGACTCCAGCCATAAGCTTCCAAAATCCCATCTGACTCCAGCTAGCAGCATGCCTCTGCAGGCACTGCTGCCCTTTCCATGCCTCACAGCTCCCCAGAAGTAAGTAATCCACAACTCTGCATGCTGCCAAAGCTCACAAGCACTGGGAACACTGGATTGGAGATGCTGCTGCTTCTCTCTGGCTCTGGAGGATAGGCAGCCACACATACTGCTTATTATGGGCAGGTCTGCAGAAGTGCAGCAAAGGAGAAGCATTTAGAAGTACTCAAGACAAAAGGTTACAGGCCCAGAAGCTGGTGATGACTTAAGAGCCTCTAAATATCATTTCCTAGTTCAGCAGTTAACAAATGAGACTGCTGCTTATAAAATTTTCCTGTTTTCTCTCCCCAAAGCAGCAAACTCTCCACTTGCTCCCAGGGCCATTCTGACAGTACCCAAGCTGACTGCTGGTCTAGGAGAGACAGAAGCAGCTTCGTGACCTCCAGAGCTACCTTGCTCAGGGCTGATGCAGCCCTGGAAGAGCCTATGCTCAGCAGGGCTCCCATGCTGGGCACTGGTCCCACCTTCTACCAGCCTAAGAAAGACACACCACCGGGTCTCAGGATACAGGCAAAGCCAGTCTCTGGCCATCTGCTACGGGCATGGGTGGGACATACCACCTCTCCAATGAGCTCTGGCATTTTGGGAAGCCTTACCCAGACCCATGACACTGCCTGGGGCTACTCAGGGCTCCTGTCTTCCCAGTGCTCCCTAACACAGCCTTTGTGCTGCATCCAGGCGGACTGCTGCTTGGCAGTCAAGTTCTGCCAGGCAGCAGGGCTGAGGACCCTCACCTCTTTGGGAGTCCTGTATCCGTCCCGGAGGAAGCGGCAGCAGCCATAGCGGCCCTGGAAGGGAGGGAAAGATTTGCTGAGCAGTGTGAGATACCTTGTACTTTCAACGCAGAAGCAGGGGCAGGGTGTTTCCTTCAGCCAAACACCCCCTCCCTCACTCACGAAGCACTCAGGTACCACAATCACAGCCTGGGGGGGCCACAGCACACAGGGCTGCTTCTTTGCACACCCCTGCCACAGGTCACGGAGACTGGGACAGGACATGCCCCAGCAACCCCCCACAGAACATGTTTTTGGGAAAAAAAGGGCTACAGCAGTCTGGACTGCAGCTGTCTCCTGGGAACAGTGAGACAAGGGCAGAGATGCTCACCTGCAGCTTGGTGATAATCTCCTGCTTGGTGATTTTTACCAGCTCGCTGTCCTCCACAGCAAATGCCGGGTAGGAGATGACAGAGAGCACACTGGCATCCACCTCCTTGGATGTGGAGGCCCTGGGCAGCATTGAGTGGAGGATTGACTGGGCAAAGGGGAAGGAAAGGTGGTTAGGCTGTCAGGCTAACACTGCAAAACGAGTAGATCACACTTCCTCTTGCAACAGTGTCATGGCTCAGGGGGTCTCACCTGGCAGTGCTGCACTTCATCTGACAGCACCCATATCACTGACTGCGGGCCTCCCTTGGCTCCAAAGAGATCCAGCTCATCCAGTGCCTCCAGGGCAGCCTGCAAGCAGGGTGAGACACAAAAAGACATGTCCTTCACCTTGCTGCTCATCTGTAAGAGCTCTCATTCCATGCTAGTCCCTCTGTGTAAAGCACTGCCCGAATTTAAAAGAATTTGAACTCTGCTGTGGCTACAGAACATCTCTGGTCAAAATGGGACATCTCCAGACATCAAAAGGGTCTAGGACATTTCTGCCACACTCCCCCAATTAACTTTTCACTCCCAGTTCAGGCAAAATCCAGGCTAGAAGGGCACAGTTTTATCCCAGTGCACAAGAAGATAGGTTCCTGGGGAACCTATCACTGTATTGACCCTCAGCAGTTCAACATGCCCAGCCTGCCCTGTCAAAAAGCAGCTCAGTGCTCCTCATCCCACCAGCCAGCATTGCTTCCCAGTTCACCTTGGCCATGCCAACAGAACTGGCATTCAACTCAGTGATGCCCTGGTTTGTCTTGTCACCACGCTCCCATATGCCAAAGTCCTGTGAAGAAGGCACTGTTTCAGAACACACGCAGACAGCCTCTGAATCCCACCCATCCATGGTGCTTCCAGAAGGTGCTGATGTGGCTCAGGTGGAACTCACAGCTGTTCCTAGACACCAGTGCAGTATCGCCACCATCGGAGCACACCCCTCCTCCCCAGCACATGCTACCCACCGCAGTTTTGTAGGCAGCTTCGATGTAGAACACAAGGTTCTGGATAAAGTTGACTTCATCCAAGCTGTGAATTATGTGAAGGCCTAAAGCAGAGGGAAGAATTCACATTATGCTCCAAGCCCACAAGCATACTCAGAATGGGGCTGCAGTAACCCAGAGATGATTTCTCCCCACTGCATGCCTGCCCAATGGGAGCTATGTCCTAGCTGACTCCATCTCCACTCCCACCCCTTACAGCAGCACTGGGGCTTCAGACAAACGGGCTTTTGGAGAGACCAACATCAAGGGGCCCAAAACTGCCTCAGGTACTGTGAGCATAAGGAAACAGTGGGGGTCACGGAAGCCATTGCAACAGCTTGGCACCCAGGATGCTGCATCCAAACTGAGACTCTGAAGAACCTGAAGAGTAGCATGCTCAAAGCTGCAATGGGACCCCCCAGCATTACCTGAGGCCGTCATTTGTGCAAGCATGAGGAGGTACAGGGAGGTAGCATCCATCTGTAGGTGACCCCATTCGTGGTCTCCTACCACGGTGGCACAGGTGTGGGTGTTATACTTGGCATGCAGGCAGTCCCTGGTGCTCTGACTGTACTTGAAGGCCTCTACCTTGTCCACCTTGAGAAGGGCAAAGAGATGCAGGCATTCATCGAACCCTGTCTACAGAGAGATCTGACAGCTTCTGAGCCAGGGGCTGCCCCATGCCATGAGTGGAGCACATGGAGTCATGCCTGGCAGGGCAGAAATTCCAGCTCCCTGGGCTGAGCCCCACTGTGCACGAAGGCAGTGAGTTCAGGCTCACATGCTGCTGCAGCACAGGACTGCAGCAGTGGACAGCCCACTGCCACAGCTGCACCATGTAGAGAGAAAAGAGTCACCCCAAATGCCCTCAGGGAGGAGGGGCTGTAGAATCCTGCCAGGCCTCGTGACAGGGAGCAGCTAGCCAAGGCTCCACTGGCTGCCAGCCCACAACTCAGGAACTTCAATCACACCCATGACAGATGCTCACTCAGAACTTATTTCAAGACTTGTTGGAAGGGCGCCTTCCCTCTGCTTATCAAGGAAGGCTGGGAGGGCTGGGGGAGCTAGGACAATAGCCTCTGTGGTATAGCAAGGCTTTAAGGAGACCACGTGACACTCAGAGGTACTCCCCAGCCCCTACCTGTCTCATCATGCACTGGAGCAGCCCCTGCATCAGCTTCACCACGCTCTGCAGGAACAAGGAAAATAGGTTTGTTAATCTCCAGGAGAAGCCCTGACTCAGGATCAGCTGGCCGCTGACCTTTGTGGGGCTCAGTGTCCGCAATCAGAGCCCCTGCTCATATTTTCACAGCCCCTGGGTGACAGCAGAGGGAAGATTTCTTGGTCTGCCAGCAAGGCCAGGCTGCCATGCTGTGCAGGAGGACAGAGGGCATGGCTGCAGGACATGGCCCCCCAGCCCTTAAGAAAATGTCTGTGGCCCCAGATCACCCCAGAGCCAGAGGTCTAGACCGTCTGGTTGGGCTCCAGTGTGGTCTGGGAAGAGCAGGTTCTGACATCCATTCCCACTGCCTCCCGTGTCGGGGGACAGTCGCGTCCTCATCCTCACTGCACTGCCCCTGACCCAGCTGTGACCTGTGGCTGACCAGACCGGGGTGACTGCGGTCCCCGAGTGACACCAGCCCTGCCCCCGGCTCCTGCTCCCTCCTACCTGCTCCAGCTCGTAGGCCTTGGCCTTGTCCTCGTCGCGGTCGGCATTCTTGCGGTAGGCTAGGCCAAGACCCCACACCGCCAAGATGCTGTACACGTTGTCCCGGACCCAGGCGTCCTGGTGGTCGGCGCTGGCGGGGAGCAGCCCCGTCACCGCGTCCTGCGGAGGGGACGCACCGTTCACAAAGAACTCCCTGGTCCAGCGGCCGGCGGGGCGCGCCGGGGCCCTGGGTCTGATCCTCATTCCCGGGCAGGGTCCGCACCTGGTGGCGGAGGATGGTCTGCTGCACCAGGCGCCCGTAGCCGTCCAGACGTACGCCCGAGTTGCTCCGGCTCCTCATGACGACAGCAACAGTATGGGAACCGGCACCAGCGGGACGGCACGGGTCCTGTCAAAGCCCCGCCCCGCCCCGCCCCGCCCCTCCCCGCGGCACCGCCTGCTCGCTGCCGCCGACGGCGCTCCCCGAGCACCGCTACAGCCCCTGAGCGGCCGCCCCACCCGCGCGGCCCGGCGCTCCTCGCCGGCGGTGGCTTCGGTCCAAGGGGCGCTCAGTCCCGAGTGGGCAGGACCTGGAGGACATGGAGGCCCCGAGGGCGGGGCGGCGGGGGCCTTCGGCGCCCCCTGCCGGGCGAAGGCCGAGCAACGCTGAGTATGGGTACGCGGCTGCAAGGACAGACACACGGACGGACCCACGGATAATCGGATACAGGGACGGACGCGCGGACGCACGGATACCTGTGCCGGTGTGGAACAGATACACGAACTGGTGTGTGGTGTGGCGCAGGGACGCAGGATGTGTTCGCGTACTGGTGTGAGAATGTACAGACACACAGACGGACACACAGATAGGTACACGTACCAGTGTGGGTCTGTATGGACACGCACACGTTAGCTAGGTGCAGACACAAAGACACGCATGTGGACAGAGGCATGGAGACGTCCATAGGTGTGCACGTGCACGTAGGAGCATGGACATGCACACACATGCACACGTACAGGTGTGCACACACCTACCTGCACTGGAACACATGCACAGGCAGACTCGTGTGCACACATACCTCCACATGCACACATGTGTACACAGCTATGCTTTGCTTCTCTGTGTGTCCATAGCACACAGAAGTACACACACAATTGTGCACCTATGTACATTCACAGGTGTGCAAACCTGTGGATACCCACAGGTACCCTCACCTATAAGCACACATACGCATAAGCACACAGCCACACTTCCCATGCACATGCACAATCATGCACATGCGCACACACAGGCATACACCTGTGTGCACAGATGCGGGCAGACGTGCATCATGTGGGCATCATGTGGGCATACAGATGTGCACCCACACAGGTGCACCAGCAGGATTTGGGCACACAGTGGGCTCCTGAAGACCACAGCACACTTCATCCCGGGGACCCCTTTGGGTAGGTGGGGGCCAAGTGGCTGCTGCATCGGACTCTGCAGCTGTTGGGAGAGAGACAGGACCCCGCAGGTGCCATGTGCCACCTGAGGCACACATGACCCTGTCATCCATGTAATCTGCCTTTGCACAGCTGGGCAGGGGCAAGAAGGTGCTGAATGTGGGCAGGGTGCATTAGGTTTATTTTCTGTACAGAGCATCTGGAGCAGCCCAGCCACGGCATGGCCCCAGGGAGTTCAGCAGCACAGTCTCCCCCTGGCCCAGCCCACAGGACATATGGCTGCTGGAGAGTCCTGTCCCAGAAGTGAGTGCACGCTGTCCCTTGGTCTCTGGGGATTCTAGTGCACAGTGGACATTCCTGGGGATGCTAGTGGTTGTCAGCACTCATACTGTGGTGGGGCACACCCCCAGACCTGTGGGGCAGAGCAGCCAAGAGCACTGTGCCAGGGTGTCCAGAGGGAGAGCATCCCTGAGCTGGAGGCAGCTGGATGAGGGGGCCAAAGCTGGGCTCTGCTGGGGGGATGCCTAGGCTGGAGTCACTGGAACTGGAGGACACCACAATGGTGGGCACAGGAGGTCCCTGAAATGTGGGCAGCGAGGAATAGTGTAGGGGTGGGGGTCCTAGAGTCGACAACTCCCAAAGTTGGTGGGGTTGGGTTACTTGTGAGGCCCCATGGCTGGGGACATCAGAGTACATGGAGCAGGCCACAGGGCTTGTGGGGATGAGAGACATTAAGAGTCCCAGGCATGCAGACAAGGCTAGGCAGGGGGTGATGCAGGGGATGAGCAGGGGTCCCCAGTTACTACAGGCCCTGATGACACACACAGTGCTGTGCCAGCAGTGGGCACCCAGAGGTCTGCTGCTCTCCATCCTCTAGAAGGGTGCTGCATGGGCCATCTGGGGGGCCACATGCCTCCTGCCCCCTGGGGCTCCTGGAACACCCAGAAGGGCAGATGGGGAAAGGAGGTCCTGAGCCACCTGGCATCTGCCCTTTATGCCAAGACCCCCCTGGAGGGAGCTGTAGAGAAGCAAGAGGAGGGAGAGGAGTAGTGCTAGGCTGATGGTGATTCCTGGGGATGGTAGTGAGGACTGCACTGGCCCTGTCAGCCATTCTGAGTGCCGAGGCTTCCATAGTCTTGCAAACTCCATCTGTCAGGTGTCTCCTCTCAGGCACTGCTCCTCTCAGGTAATGGCTCTGCACAAATATTTCAGTAGCCCTGGGCAGAGAAACAGCCCCAGCTGGGGGCTGCCAGCATCTCTGCAGGGCACCCATAAGGCATCTGGATCCTGGCCATCACCGTTTGCATCCAGCTACAGTCCTGGCAAGGTGCCTGGGGAGCACCTGCTCTCCACAGCTGGGTGATCTCCATCCTGGTGCCCCTGTACTGTGCCCAGCCTAGATTTACCACAGCACTGCAAGGGCACATTGGGACACATCCCCACAAACCCAGTCCTCTTCTTTTTAAACAAAACTAGGGGGAGATGTTACAGTGTGAAGCAATGTCCTGTCTTAGCTTTCCCACTTCCTCCCAGGTTTAGTAATTCTTCCCTCTTCCCCTCTCCCTGCCTCCTGCTGAGAGCTGTCCATCAATCTCAGAAGGTCAGCAAGGCCGTCGTCTGATAGGTGAAGTTCAAAAGATGCCTCTCAGCCCTGGGGACAATTGGGTCATCCAGGTGTCATTTGTCTCCTGAGCCCCCCCCCCTCCTACCTGGTTGGTAGCTCACCTACCCCTTCCCCTCCCCCTTTCCCGGAGCTTAAAAAGACACGGGACCATGTGGTCGGGTTCCGGTCGGGGTTGTCGCAACATTCAGAGGCCTGCGTGCCCAGGAATAAACTCTGGATTATGACCCCCTAGCTGGATCCATCTCCTTTTTCCTCTTCGCCTCGCCTAAAGCTTCTTCATCAGAGTTTGAGCCTGAGTTCTGTTGCCTGGACTTGTTCCAAGAGCCTAGCTGCCGCATACAACTAACCAAAGGGCCAGGCAAGCCCAGGCACGTTCAACCCGGTAATATTGGGATTATATTCCAATACCCCCTCTGCCCAGTGCCAGCCTGCAGGATATGGGGTGTGAGGTGTTCATGCCCACTTAGGAGGGGCAGCAGGAGGGATAGTGAATGGGCACCCTGTGGAAACAAAGCAAAGCCTCAGTGTGGGGTTTGGGGCAGGGGAAGGAGCTGGGAACAAGGCAGAAGGGAACAGGGATGCACTAGCTGGCCTGGGGGCGAGAAAGGGGCTAGCAGCAGTTCCACAGGCAAGATCCCTAAGTGAGGCTGAGTTGGGGCGCATATCCCCAAAGGCAGGATTCCTGGTGGCTCCCAATGGAATGCCAGGCTGTGCCCAAGGGGCTCACATAGCTGCAGGATCTGCAGGAAGATCATCCTTGCAGGGTGCACCCAGGCAACAGGCTAGGGTCACTGCACCCTGAGCCTGGCAGTCCCAGCAATGATGCAGGCACAGTGCTGGGGTCATCTGGGGACAGTGAATCTTTCCCTGAATCACTGCTCCTCCATCCCTGTGGTAGCACCTTTCCCACAACCAGCACAGAGGTGATCCTGCTACTGGAGCAGCCCCTAGGCACCCATGGGTACTCAAGGAAGGGGCCCATCCCAAAAGACTCAAGAGCTGTTGGCACAGTGCATAAATAGACACAGGGCTGGGGTGACAAACTCCAGTGCTCACCCATCTCCAGGTGCCCAGCTGGTCCAAGGGGCGCTGGCAGCAGGTTGGGGGTGGGGAGGGCACTGGCATCTAGGGGTATCCAGGGCTGGGAGCATGCCACTCTCCATGTCTTTTATCATCACTTGCCTGCATGAATCAACAGAACATGGTTAATGATTGATAGGGCTCAGATCTGTGAGCTTCCAAAAAAGCAGATGTTCCCCACTCATCACCAAGATGTGGCTAGCTGGGGACAAGGGGCAAGAGACAACCTGGGCCTCTGTGGTTTCTCACTCTTCCAGGATGGGAAAGAAACTTTGAGACTGGCAGGAAAGGGAGGGATTGGGGTTGACAGCACCCCATCCAACAGCAAACACGGGAAAAATAAAATTGCTGAAACATCCCCATGGAGCTTGGGCCAGCAATAACAGATGGGGCTGGACCCCAAGCAAGAGGAGACCCTGGCAAAAGCATGAGCTGTGGAGAAACAGTACCCAGGTGACAGCGCTGGTGCCAAGGATGATGACTGCTACCTATGCCTTGCTGCTCAAAGAATGGAAATTTTGCTCCAGCACTGCAGACAGGGCACCATATCCAGCAACAGTCAGGTTTGTTTGCAGATACCTACCCACAATAGCAACAGCAGAGAAATGCCTTGGCCATGGTGACAGACAGCCCCAGGAGACCCGGTTCATTGCTCTTCCATGGTCTCCTAGGACTTGCCCCATACAGAGGGATGCGGGGCATCTCTCATTCCCAGACCCATGGAGGCAGCTGCCTGCAGCCACATCTGGTCTCCTCTGCTCTAGGGCAGGTCAATGCTCCAGGGGAGGCACTTCTCATAGGCCCTGCTTGAACCAGCTGGGATTTACCCCCGCACCCACCCCCTCCAGTGAAAGCACAAAAGCAGGGCACAGGGATACAGCCTAGCGCAACCTATCCCAGGGTGCACCTGCTGCACCCTGGGGGCAGTGCAAGAACAGGCCAAGATGGTCTTTAGCAAAATCAATCAATTTATTTATTCACAGTCAAGAAATAAATAGAGAAGAGTCAGGCAGCAGGGGTGCTGAGAGTGGGACTGACCCTTCTGGAAACAGGGACATGCCAGAAGCTCAGCAGAGCCCAAGGACGGTGTGACAGCAAGAGTGCAAGAAGGTAGAGAGGCATCTGCAACAGGAATCTGACCTCTGGGAACAAGACCTGAGCCCTGCTAGAGGGCAAGCCAAGGAGCTGAAGAACAGGTGTATCAGAGGAAACAGCAGGCAGAGCCCAGCACAGGCAGCTGCCTTGGCCTCTAGCACCGGAAGCAGAGATGGCAGCTCAGGTCCCTCCAGTTTTTCACAGCCCTTCCAGAGCAGAACTGCAGGGGAGGAGAGAGGCTTCCTCACTCCAGCCCAAATTCTCAGCCTGGTGAGATGCCTCTGCAGCTGAGACTAGATAGGGATGGGGTGCACGTGAGTTGGGAAGGAATGCCACAGGCAGGGTCACATCAGATCCTGACACCACCAATGTGTCAGATGCAAAACACAGAGACACCTGGACTTCCTACCCTCCCTGCCCTCCCTCCACCAGGAGACTCCCAGCCACCTCCTAAGAGCTTGGTACTCCTGTTTAGGGATACAGCTCATATCTGAGAACATCAGGCCAAGCCCCCCTCCCCACCAAAACCAGGCAGCAGCCATGGGGGCTGCAGGAAGGACAGATGCCATGGGGCAACCACCCCAGCACAGGTTTCTGCCTTTAAAAGCCCACAATTTACATAAAACTGTCATTGTAAAACCTCCCCACTGAGCAGCACTGCATGGGGAGGGGAGATGAGCCAAGTGAGCCCCAGGCAGAGCAAGATAAACCCTAAAGTCCAGATCTGCAGGAAGAAGCAGAGCCCAGGGGTGATGTGCTGGGGCAGCGGAAATTACCGACAAGTGCAGGACTCTGCAATCATGTTCTCATACTCCTTGTACAGTATGTCTCCATTGCGCTCAAGCGTGAGGACGCTGATGGGGCTGTAGCGATAGGGCACACAGGAGGGCGGGGGCACAGCGGCATCCACAAGCTGATGGACAAAACTCTGCACCACAGCATGGTTGGGTGCGTGGAAGTCATAGCGGAGCAGGTGGGGACAGGTGCCCTTGCAGTAGCGTGGGTTGTAGCGGTGAGGAGCAATGATCCAGTGGTCCCAGCCCAGCTGTGCAAAACTGACAGGGAAGGGGCAGAGGGAACAGTCACTCTTCTCCCCTCCCTGCTCCCGCAGGTACTTGGGCAGGTCATGAGCCAATGTCCCTGTATCACGTTGGTGTCGGTGGGCTCTGCTGCCAGAGATGCCAACCCTGCCTGAGTATCATTAAGGTAGAGAAGGAGGAAAGGGTGGCCAGGGGCCACAGGAGCATCGTGGCCTCCTGCTCGGCCAGCACGCACACAGACATGCCACAGCGCCAGGCTCCCCATGCTGCTGTTCCCCAGTACCAGGTAAGGGGTGACATCAACCTCGGCCCAGTCATGACGGGGACGGGCAGTAGGGCTGAGCAGTACCCTGGGTGCCTCACCAGCCATCACCAGCTCCAGAGCGCAGAGAAGGCGACTGTGGGCCAGTGACAAACTGGGCAGGTAGACTACAGTAGCTCTGAGGAGGTGCTCGACCTCTGGCTGGACCTCCATGTGGTAGGTGAGGGCCTGCAAGTACCAGCGACCTGCAGGGAGGCAGTGCCCTGTTAGCATAGGGCAGGAGGCACTGTGGAGCACCCCTTTCTGTCATGATGCTGCCACAGCCCCACACAGCACAGCAGAGCCTGTGACAGCCATCTGCCCCAGCACAAGGCAGAAGCTGCAGCAAACAGAAGCCATGCGACAAGGCTTGTTGGTGGCATGAAGGGTAAAGAGTCTGCAACATTTCCTATCCTCTCCACCAACACCATTAGCCTGGCAGAGCATCAGGCAGAGTGGGAAGGAGAGAAGGGCACACAAGGGCCAGCTATGCACTTGCCCATCTCACCCCTGGGGCAGAGCCTTGGACTCCTGCCAAGTGGAACCCCATGGCCAAGAGCAACTCCAGCCAGGACACTGTAGAGAGGGGGAAGGAAGCAGGCAACAGACCTCACCTTCAGAGCTCAAGCGCCCACCCTGCTAGCTCTGCTAAGTGCACATACCATCCTTAGTGCTCACCGGTTCCTCACCTGCCCAGGGCTGACCCCCATGGGAACTGGCCTGCACCAGGCGGATGGTGTTGGTGCCTAGGCTGCGGCTGCGGCGGGGTCGGCCTTCGCGGTCAGCAGCACGCCGGTACAGATTCAGCATGTAGCGCAGGGGCTGCCCACTGGCTGGCCCCGCCTGCCAGCCTGGGCTGCCTGGAGCCCGCGTTTGCAGGGCCTGCAGGAGGGGCAGGGTGGGGACAGCAGGCAGGGAGCCAAGGGGCAGTGGGGACTGGTTCACAGCCTGGGAAATGGGCACAACAAGGAGAAGGAGGAGGCTGGTGAAAGGGTAGGGAATAGCCATGATAGGTGAGTGTCGGGAGGGAGCAGGTAAGAGGGACAAGGTGGGGCTGGCCAGCAGAAGAATTAGGGAGAACCTGCAGTCATGCTTCTCCTCACTTGGGAGGCAGAGGTGACTGTGGACGCCAGCAAAAGGATCCCAGGGTGCTTCCAGCTCCTATCAAGACAGGACAACCACACCAGCTGCTTCAGCTTGGCACAGGAACAGAAAGGTGGGGGGAATCTGTATGCAAAAAGGGGTACAAATTCCAGACTAAAATCCAGACCAGGAGCAAAGCCAGCCCAACGGAGCCTGGCTATGGGAGCTGTAAAGGTGCTGGGGTAGGGGAGTGGGGTGAAGTGGGGTGGGAGAATCAGCTCACTCAGCCCACGTGCTCTTGGCTCAGCCTCCTCCTACAGGGTAGGAGGTCCTTGCCCAGGCCCATTTTAAAGGCATGGACTCAATCAGGTTTTAAAGAGGCAGGACCTCCCTGGGTCCCGGGGAAGTGGGGCCAGACGGAGCCTGAGAGGGTGCTTTCATGCAATGAGAGTCCCTCCAGCTACCTCCACTCTGTGCTGACACTCCATCAGCGGCTCATCACCTTTGTGCCCATTGCTGCATGCTGGTCTGCACTGCCCCAAGCAGGCACAGAGCCTGGAGTTCTGCTCCCCAACAGCCCCACAGCACAGCCAGGCTGCCCAGTGCCTCACTCTATCCAGCTGGCACTAAGACACATGGGTGAGCAGAGTGACCCTGAGCCCAGCAGTGCTAAGTATGTCTGGGTAAGCCAGCAGTACCCCACTGTAGGCATCATCCTGCCACCACCATCAGCATGCCCGCAACTTTGCCTACCTTGACCAGTTTCCAGGTCTTTCTGCCAGCACCTGCTCAAAGCTGAGAGGTGAGCATGATGCTCACCCTCTCGCTGGCATGGGCCATTCAAGTCACTTTCCCTGCTGGGGACAGTACTTGCCTGGGAAAAGCCCTCTGGGCACACTACAGTGTGGTGTGGGCAGCTGCAGCCAGTCCCACCTCCAGAGCCCCTGGTGCTGTGCCCCGACCCACAGTACACTGTTGCTCTCCTGCTGGGATGGAAGTGGCCAGGGAGTGAGCACACTGGTTGGGAACCACTGGTGCAGGCATAGGGACATGGGGAGAGCTGGAGGGATTGCACTGGTGTCTGCTGCCCACTCTTCTTGGCACCAGCTGGGCACAGTGCTAAGGGCTTGGGAGGGCTGTGTAGGGGTGTGTGTGGTGCTAAATGTGCTATGGGGCCATGTGAAGAGCCAGGGCACAAGAGCCCTCTTGCCTGGCCAGGCAGCCCTTGTTACTCATTTGGGAAAGCGCACAAGGGGCAGATGAGCCAGTGAACATTGGGAAGTCTGGGCATGGCAGCAGCCAGTCATGATTTGGGGGCATTACAAGGCAGGTGGGGTCGGGGTGGTGGACATGTCAGTGGTGGACATGTCAAGGCTGTATGGGGGGGAGCTATGAATCTCTCCTGGGTGGGCTCTAGCACTACAAATAGCCCAGGTACCACTCCACCCTGTGCCCTGTGACACTCTGGCTGTACTGGTCTGGCTGCAGCTGGGCTGCACAGGGAGCAGGCAGAGTTCAAGACAGGTGCTTGTGGACAGGGACTACCAAGAAAAACTTGAGACCCTTCCAGCACTGGGAATGAACCAGCCTGGCACTGCAAGCTGACCCCCCCCAGGCCGTGGCGGGCAACCAGGGCTGCAGGCGCTGCTTGCAGAGCAGAGCTTTCCAGGCCGATTGTCTGGGAAGGAGATGAGTAAGAGTCATGGCCCCAGGCGGGAAGGGAGGAGCAGGACTCTTGGGTTCCCTCGGGAATCCATGCCGATCCACTGCCACCATCCCTGGGTGCTATTGCTGGCTCTTCCCCCTGCCTCAATTTCCCCCAGGTAGTACAGCTGCCTCTTCTGGGCGTAGCAGGGAAAAGACAAAGGTGAAGAATGGCCAAACTGCCAGGTATGCCCTAAGGTGCCTGGCAGGATATGGACAGGGATTGGGGCTGGCATGGGTAGGTCAGACTGTGCTGGCCTGCAGGCAGTGGAGCTTGGGGCGCCAGTGTGACTACATGGTGGGGAGCTGGGGGGGCTGCATCACGCTACTGCCACCCCCTCGTACCCACCTGAGTGCTGTTGAACTGCCACTGTGCCAGGCTAAACTGTGCTGAGCAGTGCCTACTGGTGTGCGTTCCCAGTGGCACCATATTGTGCTGAACTGGGTCATTTTGAGCTGAACCTGTGGATGGTCAAGCTAAGTCAAGGCAGGCCAGGCTCTGCTGAGCTGAACTCTGCCAGCCCTGCTTGTCCAAGTCAACCAAGCTGAACTGCCCGAAACAAAATTGGGCCAGGTCAAGTGGAGCTAAGCCAGATGAGGCCCCTGCTTGTTCTGTGCTGTACCAAACTTAACTTTGCCAGCCCTGTGTCATGTTGAACTGAGCTGAGACAAGCCAGAATGTGCCAACCCAGCTGAACTGCGCCAAGGCATGCCAGGCTGAGCCATGCTGGGTCAGTTAACCCATGCTGGCCCCCCTGCCATCCCACGTTGAGCTGAACTCTGATGCATCGTGCTGCACTGAGGTCTGCCAGCCTTCCATATCATGCATGCTGGGTTGAGCTGGACTTGGTACGGCTGGGCTGTACCAAGATGAGCCAAGCAGCTCACTTTAGGTCCCTGGGCTAAAGGATGGCATGCCAAGGTACTGAGTAGAAAGGTGCTGTGCTGTGCCATTGTGTGCAGAGCCATGCCATGAGCTGTGCTGAGCCGTGCCGTGTTGTGCCGTGCCGAACCGTCCGCCGCCGTCCCCCCGCGCCTCATTGGCGGCGGCGGAGCAGTCCCGGTGCGGAGCGGCCCCGCCCCGCACTCGCCCCGCGCCGCTCAGTCCGGGCGGGCGGGGGTGTAATTTCCTCCACAGTTCGGGGCCGGGCCGGGATGGGGCTGTAGCTGTAGCCGCCATGGAGCGGGCAGAGGGCCGGCCCGGCGCCCCCCAGTACGTGCATGTGCAGCTGCAGGGGGGCGCGCCCTGGGGCTTCACGCTGCGCGGCGGGCTAGAGCACGGTGAGCCCCTCATCGTCTCCAAGGTAGGAATCGCCGTCAGAGCCCCGCGTGGGCTCCGCGACATCCCCCCGCGAGGGGCCTCCCGCCCGTGGCGGGGCGCGGGAGATGGGAGGACACCCGGGGCGCGGCGGCGTCGGGGGTGCGGGGAGCCCCGGCCGCGGGGTCTTGCGTCCTGGCGCGGCGGGACGGGGACGGCCACTCGCACCTACGATCTCCCCGGCCCTCCACTTAGAGTCGCAGTGAAGAGTGAGAGCGAGGGGGGCGGCGGGACAGCCCGGGCCCGGCGGCAGGAAGAAATTCCTCTGGCACATCCGTTGGGCTGGCGTCGGGGGCGGCCCTCCCATTCTCTTTCACGTCTTTCCCGGTCCCGTCCCGCGGGCTGTAGCCGTGGGAGGTCAGCCCCCTGTGTGCCTGTCCGTCGGTGCCGCGCCCACGGGCGTTCCGGGCACCAGACTCTGCGGGGACGTTTAGTGCCACGGTGGGGGAACCATAGTCCGTCCCGTCATGCCCCGGCACCCCTGGAACGCAGGGGCAGGACCGTGCCCGGGACGGGGTTGGCGCCGGGGTGCGATGCCGAGCGGAGCCCGGCCGCAGTCGGGAGCAAATGGCGAGGGTGATCCCCGCGGCCCCGAAGTCTCGCCACACAGAGGGTCACCGATTCCCGCGGCCCCGCCAGCGCCTCGTTCCGCGGGGAGACTCGTGGGGAGACCCGCAAGGAGCAGAACAGCGGCCAGGGGAGCTCCAATAGCCACCCCTCCGGGGAGCCCGGACGGGGCCCTGTCGCCGGACGATTTGGCCGCCTGCCCGCCCGGTGTCGCCGTCCTGCTGAGCCGGGGTGCGGCGGGCCGGGCTGGCGGCCCCGGGGCTGCTCCATGCCTCGAGCCGGGCCGACTGCGCCCCCGGGCCGTTCCACGCCCTCGGCGGGACGCGGCCAGCGCGGTCTGGCTGGGGGAGCTGGAAAAGTGGCTCCGATCCCAGCCCTGCGCCCTGAGATGGCACCGCCGGCGGGTGGGGAGCCGGGCGCCGAAGGAGTAACTGCCCGCGTCCCCACTCGCTGCTGGCCTTCGGGATGATGGGTCCCCGTGGGTCCGCCGGTTGCCGGAGGAGGGGATGTTCCTCACTCACCCCTTTTGAGAAGGGGACTGGCTTGCGGGCCGCGGGGTGTCGGCCCCCGCGCTCCCACGGACACGCCGCCACCGCGTGTGCTCGGTAGACAAAAGGGGCTTGTTCCAGCGCTTTATGCATTCAGGGGAGGGTCCCCCGGGGTCACCGCTCCGCCGCTGCGGCCGGCCGAGGTGTGTGCGAAGAGGGGGCGGCCCTCGCCTGTGGCGTGGGGGGATGACCGCCAGAAAGAGGAAGGGCGTCCCCGTACACGATGACTGAGTTTGGCCTCTGAGCCCACTCCGGGCAGGATCCCTTTCTGTGGCAGAGTCCCACGGCATGCTCACATGCGATCTTAAGCCTTCCATGGGGCTGAAAACGGCCTCCGGCACAGGCTTCCCTGAGCACGTCAGGGGCAAGGAGGGAAGTTGGTGTGGCGCAGGGTGAGCACAGCTCTGGCACTTTTCTGGTTGTGAGTCCTAAGACAAGTTTCTCCTGAGACAGGCAAACATTTCCGTGAGCCATCTGGTGCCCACCATCAGGGCCCAGAGTGAACTCCAGGGATGGTGTTTGGGAAGCGTCCTGGGCTGGCTCAGCCAGGCAGGGCAGCAGGCAGTGGCGTTTAGTTGCCAATGCTGAGTTCATTGGTGGCAAAGGCAGAACAAGGAGCTGTTGTGCCAAATTTAGCTCCTCGTGAGCAATGCCGGGGCTGAGCCTGTCCATCCTAGTGCATGTGATGGCCCAGACATGGGTGCAGACCTGGTGGTGTCCTGCAGCAAGTGAGGACACCTTTCATCTCTGGCTCATCCCCATGGCGGTGGCAGGCAGGACTGGTGGGCACGTGTCTGGACAGAGGTCTGAGGTGAAGGTGCAGCCTGCCTTGCATGCTCTGCTGGTGCCTGGTGGTGGGCAGCAGCATGGCAAGGGGTAAACCCAGGTGCTCCACTGACTGCATGGTAGGACTGGGAGCCCTTACAGACAGTCAAGGTCCCCTGCCAGGAAGGCAGCCCCATGGCTGACATCTGAGTAGGAGGGCAGCCTGCCTGCACAGGCAGGCACACTGGGCTGTGTCTAGCCTGGGTATGGCATTGCAGTGCTAAGATTCTTGGAAAAATGGGAGAGCTGTTGGTTCTGGGCACACCTGTGCCAGGCAAAGCCATGGGGCAGTGGTGCGCTGGGCAGGAGGCTTGGCTGCCCCTGCCTTTCTCCCTCCTAAGGTGACATTTTGTCCAGGGGTAGTGGAATGCCCCCTGAGCCCTGCCCAGCATTAGGGCTGGAAAGTGGTGCCCAGGGGCACATGCACAATGACTGACCTGCTAGGAAGCCATGTGTGCTCCCTGGCACTGAGGTCTGGCTGCTGCCCAAACTGGTCCTACAGGCACTGTGAGCAGAGCTCATTCCCTGGCCAGGCCTGGGAGCAACTGGGCAGGGTGAAGGGCCCATGGGCAGGGTGGGTGCAGGAGCCCCAGCATGGAGCCAGGTTAGCTCTGCCCTGTGGGTGGCTATAGGGTCTTGCCACATCTACAGTCAGCATGGGGCACCCCAGGTCCTGCCCCATGCACCTGCATACCCTGTGCTACTGCCACCATGGAGAAGCAGCTCCAGTCGCTTGCCAGCTCTGTGGTGTGGAGTTGGCAATCCCTGGCCATTACAGTGGCAGGATGGGTAGAGATCAGTGCTGGCAATGGACACTGCCTAGCCCAGCCGGGCACTGCTTTTCCCAGGGCTGCCAGGACTGCACCTACCAGCTAGGGCAGAGGGCATGGGCCAGGATCTCATGTGCTGGCAGCACCATGGCTATACTTCCTCCAAGCACAGCAATACAGAGTAACAGGTTCATTTTGGCCATGGG
Source organism: Camarhynchus parvulus (assembly GCF_901933205.1). Classification (NCBI taxonomy): domain Eukaryota; kingdom Metazoa; phylum Chordata; class Aves; order Passeriformes; family Thraupidae; genus Camarhynchus; species Camarhynchus parvulus. Next base: position 19,537,847 of record NC_044600.1, on the reverse strand, counting down.
TGTCAGGGAGGGTAGGCATGTGCCAGGGCTCAGCACTTCCCCTACTATTGTCTCCTATGTGCACATAGGGTGGGATGGCATCCTTTGGGCATTGAAATCACCACGGGTGCCCAGACAGGCTCAATGTGGGGTTGGAAGCAGCAGCAGGGGGCTGGCATCCATGCTGGACAAAGGGCCCTTGTGCTGCCTGTGAGGGAATCTGCTGGGATGGGACATTTTTCTTTCTCTCCCCTCTGTGATGCCCTTGCTCAGAAATTCATGTGACCAGAGAAGGGGGAGAGCCTGGCCCCACAGATCCCTCTGTGGTGCCTGGGGCTCAGGCACCTTCTCTAAAGCCTCTTTCTCCCCTGACACACGGCGGCCATGGAACATCCCCTGGGATATTCTGGGGGCTGTGCTCCCTTTGATGCCCCTCTCTGTCACCCAGGTGGAGGATGGGGGCAAGGCTGCACTGTCCCGCCGGCTGCAGCCAGGTGATGAGCTGGTGAACATCAGCGGGACGCCGCTGTACGGATCCCGCCAGGAGGCCCTCATCCTCATCAAGGGCTCCTACCGCACTCTGAAGATGGTTGTTCGCAGGTTGGCAGTGCTGTGGAAGGGACACAGGGCGGGCCAGTGGGGCTTTACCTGCCTGGGGGACTGGCAGGAACCTGGAGGTGCCCTTGTCTCCAGCTTGGAGGTGCCCCTTTCTGGGACAGGGTGGGGAGCAGCCCCTTTGCTGCTGTCAGCACTCCCGCTAAGTGGGGGTTCCACATCCAGCAGAGCCAAGGCAGTGCATCGGGCTCACCACCCCCTCGCTGGGCGGTATCCTCAAGCGTGGCCGCTCCTCTCCCTTCCTGCCTGCTTGCCTGCCTCCTGCCTGCCTGCTTGCCTGGGAAAGGAAGGAGAGGCAGGGCTGGGCCTTGCAGTCCCTTCCCACCCCAGCCCCTCCAGCTGCATCCATTCCCTGGCTGCATCCTGACTGACTCCAGCTCCAGCAGCACTCAGGGGCAGGGACGGCGCAAGGGCACTGCCCAAGGGGCAGGGGTCCCACGGGACTGTGCTGGGGCTCGGCATCATCCATGGTGAGTTTGGGGGTTCTGGGAAGTCCCTGTGCTGACCTCACAGCTTGCTGCTCTTATCCAGTCAGTAGATGTGGCATCACTTGGCAGTTGGGAGGTACAGGAGGTGGCTTCTGACCATGTCTGTGCAGTGGCATTTGTTGGGTGGGCTGGAGACTCCTGTGGATGCCGTGAGGGGGTGGGACAGAGACCAGCACAGGACCCTTCCCAGAGACATGACGTGGCTGGTGCTTGCTGCAGATATGGAGGGACAAAAGAACAAGGGGGAAGGTCAGGCTTGCAGTGGAGACAGATGTGGTCCCAGTCTCCCTTGGTGGAGCTAATCCAGTCCCAGCAGAGATGCTTGCCTTGTTCAGGTCATTCCCTGTGGGCTACGCAGGGGCTGTGTCCTAGGTCTCCTGTTAGTGTGGCAACAGGCATGCTGCAGTCTAGGGAGCCCTGGCCAGCTGGGTGAGCTGTGAGATCCCCTTGCCCAGTGCCGGGTGCTTGCAGGACTGGACCCTCCTTGCTGCCATCCCCTTTGGGCGGGCAGTGGCCTGGAGGGGACAGGAAACCCCGTAGGAAGTGATTTCAGCCCCGGTTCCTTGGCCTGGCTTCCTCCCCATTCTTGTCCTTTCCCGCTGTTGCTCTTGGCAGGAGGAGCGTGCCCGTCTTCCGGCCCCATTCCTGGCATGTGGCCAAACTTGCCGAAAGCCGCGCAGACGTCCCCACCATGCACTGCCTGGCTGATGCCTTCAGCCTCTCCTGGCCTTCGGGTTGTGATGTCAGGTGAGAGCCTGGGGGCAGTTATGAGACTGTGCAAGGGGAGAGGGCAGACAGGACACCCCTTGGGTTGTGGCAGTGGGGGTGGCATAGGGGGTCCCTCCTCATCCTGCACTACCCTTTCCCCTGGCTGTTTACTCCCGGCTCCCGGCAGGAAGGGGCGGTGGCTCTGCTGGAGACAGCCAGGAGCTGCTTAGTCCCACTGCCCCGGCTGCCAGAGCTGGGAGGTCTCGAGTGACTGGAGTCACACACACCCTGTGTTCCCTGTGCCTGTTCCCCTTGCCAGTGCCAGGCAACCCTGGTGGTGGCCCCAACCCAGGGGTGAAGGGCAGGTTGCGGTACTGCTGCCCTGTGCTCCGTTGTCCCAGGGAGGGTGTAGGTGGGGGGATGGGCTCCTTGGAATCTCTGTGGAGCTTGATGAGGGGCAGCAGGTGCCTGTAAGACCGACGTGGGGCTAGGCAGCAGCAAGCTGTTCCTGCAGTAGAACCCACTGTCCTGGCACTGCAGCACTGACCGGAGCAGCTCCATCGGGAGTATGGAGAGCCTGGACCATCCCAGCCAGGCCTGCTATGAAGGAGACCCCTCACCCATTGACCAGGGCATGTACCACAGCAAGCGGGACTCGGCCTACAGCTCCTTCTCTGCCAGCTCCATTGCCTCTGACTGCACCCTCTCTCTCCGTCTTGAAGAGACCGTGTCCATTGATTCCAGCCTCCAAGGCCCCTGCAAAGCCCCTGACAGGCGCTACCTGACCACAGGGACTGAGCCGTCTGCCAGCTGGCACCCTGAGGCCTGGCGGGCACCAGTGCCCCCCCAGCCCCCTGTCAGGAGGGACAGCCTGCGAGCAGCCCCAGCTGGCAGAGGGGACAGGTGCCAGGCCTCAGTGTCAGCGGATATGCTGCATGCCAAGGGCCGGTGGATCTCTGACACCTTCCTCTGCCAGCGGGATGGGGAGGCAGAAGTAGTGGGCAGGAGGAAACTGGCGCCATACCCCACAAAGGACTGTCTCTCTGCTGACCAGTATTACATGCTGAGCTCCCACCCGGACCGTTGCCCAGCTGAGCCACTCCTGGGGGAGAGCATGGAGTCTGACAACCAGCCATACGTGGATGACAGCATGCACCAAGTGCCTGATGCCACAACAGCAGATGACAACCCATTGCTGTCCCCTCTCAAGGGCCTCGTGTCGCACCGTCACAGTGCTCCTGAGCAACTGCTGGCCTCCCAGTTCCGCTCTCTCCAGCTGGGCACCAACAGCGGGCGAGCTTCTCCAGCCCCCAGTGGGCAACACTGGACCTTGTCCCCACTGCATCCTGAGGGCAGCCGAGGGGGAACCACAGGGGCTGCCCGGGATCCCCTGCACTGCCCAGAGCCTTGCTGCCGCCCACTGCCCTGCCGCTGCTGCCCTGAGCTGCAGCAAGCCTGCGGGCCGGATGGCCAGGGGGCTGGCCCAGTACTCAGCACTGAGGGCCCAGTGGAGGAGGAGAGCCAGGGAGGGGCCCGGCGGGCTGGGGGTCCTCCCCACCGCTCTGCTCAGATGCGCCGCCGCAGCGACCGCTTTGCCACCAGCCTGCGCAACGAGATCCAGTGGCGCAAGGCCCAGCTGCAGAAGAGCCGGGGTCCTGGTGCACCTCCGCCTGGTGAGGAGCCAGTGGAGGAAACTGAGGAGCCCCCAGAGGGCAGTGTACTGGCAGAGCGACACCCTGCCCCGCCTGAGTGTCTCAGCCCTGCACCGAGTGAGGAGAGCAGGAACTCTGGCCGCTCTGCAGATCAGGGCATCCCCACCCCTGACCCAGCCCCTAAAGGGCCCTTGTCCCCTGAGCAGATGGTGCCAAGAGCCAGGGGCCGCTGGCACTGGTCCCCGGAAAACAAGCTGCAGCCACAACACTCGCCCAGCCACAGTGAACTGGAGGGCTACAGCCAGGGCCCGGCGGCCTGCAGCTCCCCACCACGGGGCAGCGACGAAGCGGTCCTGCTGCCCTTTGCCGACCGCCGCCGGTTCTTTGAGGAGAGCAGCCGACTGGCACCACCCCGGCACAGCAAGCCGCCAGCAGGTGATCCCAGCACCTTCCAGCCCCCTGGCCCTGAGCACCGGGATGTCTGCCGCCTCTCTGTGGACCAGCCCTACAGCCCACCCTCACCCAGCCGCCCTGGCTCTGCTGGCCCCTATGCTGAGTGCTGCCGGGAGCAGCCCCACTGTTACAAGCCACTGGGGAGGCCAGGGGAGCTGGATTACCTGCGGGGCTTCTCCTACCCCTATGGGGTTCCCCTGCGCCCTGAGCCCTGCCGCTACTGTGGAGGGGACCTGTGCCCGCCACCACGGCCCCGTGGCCACACATGCCGCTGTCACCCTGTGTCCTGGGTGCGCTGCCCTGACTGCTGCTACCCAGCTACCCATCCTGGGCGAGAGGAGAGTGATGCCTGGCCCCCCCGGAGAGCTTTCGTCCCAGTGAGTAATGCCCTGTGGGACTGTGCTGGGGAGCAGCACTGACACTCCCTTGCACCCCTGGACTATGACCCTGGGTTGGGGTGTGGGGTACTGTTCCCCCATTCGCCCTGCAGACTGCCTGCAAGTCTTCTGCATCTGAATGGGGATGAGACAGAGGTGCTGGGGGATGGATTTCACACTGCCTTCCCCCTCACACAGGAATTTCCTCAGGATGAGTGGGAACCACCTGCAATCACCAGGAAAGTCAGCCAGTCCGTCAGGTGAGTCCATGCCAAATGCCATGGTGCTGGGATGTGTGTGCCACTCAGTGGGGACTCAGGGGATGTGGGGACTGCCCGGGGGATGTGGGGACTGCCATGATTTTGACTGGGGATGTAGAAAGTGCCTCCCATACTTCCTTGGCCATCCTTGGCTGGTGCTCTTTGAGGCAGAAGGAGGCACACAGGGCAAGAGTGTGTGAGGAGGTGTCCACAGCAAAGGTGGTCCCTCCTTACCCTTCCCCAGGGTTCTGGGGCCATCTCTGGAGAACTGTGCCCAGCAGATAAGCCTGGGTTTCTCCCACCAGTGTGACTGGATGACTAGCTGGGGTAAATGAGGCAGGACATGAAATGGGCCTGGACTGCCAGATGGGTGACTGTGTATGGGAGGGTGGGTACCTCCTTCTCTTCCTAGTGAGCTCTCCAGCTACCCACCCGGTTTCCCAAGGCTTGGCCCATTCCACACCTGCCTTGAGAGCACCGAGCCAGAGTGGCCACCCTGCTACCGGGCCACATCCACGCATGACCTCTTGTGGGATAGTGACCGCCTGGCCCACACCCCTGAGAGCCCCCCGGATCCGCTGCACCGCCCACTAAGGGGCAGAGCCTTCTCTGAGAGCCATCTCAACCTGGAACCTTCCAGCCCCTGGGGCTGTGACCAGAAGGACCTTTTCCGTGCCAAGCTGGACCCTCCCAGCATCCCCAAAAAGAAGGGCCCACCACCTCCCCGCCCACCTCCGCCCAACTGGGAGAAGTACAGACAGCGTCGAGCATCCCAGCACCCACCAGATGGTGCTGGGCATGGCTCTGCCTTCTCTGCTGCCCCAATGCCAATCCGCAGCATTGCTGAGGCAGTGAGGGAGCGGTCACAGAGCCTCACCGGGGAGCAGAAAGGCCAGTCCTGGGGGCACACTGCTTGCCCCCCTGCTCTGTCAGGTGCCTGGCCCCGACCTGAGGCCTCCAGATCACTCCGCAGGACTCCTGGGCCTGGTGCTGCCAACGCTGAAATTTGCAGGCAAGTGGTGCCATGGCATGGGGGTGGGCCCTTGTACCCTGTATCAGAGCATCCTAATCCTTAGAGCACAGTGTGGTGTTTTTTTGTGTTGTGGAGTGTCCCTGTCCCTGACCTCTTTCCCTGGCGTGGCCATAGCCCTGAGTGTCCCTGCCCCCACAGGTGGGCAGGGGAGCTGACATGCCCTGGGTGGGTGTTGACAGGGTGTCAGGAGCTGGGGAGAAGCAGACAAAGATGAAGCGGTCTGGGGAGATGGAGGAGCAGCCCCAATGGCTCATCCAGAACCAGGAGCAGGGCCGTGCCAGTCCCCGTGGGGTGGGTGAGTGCTCCCTGTCCCTGCATTGTGGCTCTGGCCCTGCCCTGCCAGAGGCACTTAAGCCCAGTTCTGGGGCAGTGGAGGGGCTGAGCTGCCAGGGCAGCTGGCCCCAGCCCCGCTGCATGGACTCCGAGGAACGACTGTGGGATGTGGCTGTCAGGGACCATTCCCTGGCCAGTATCCTGGCCCCCTTGGCTTCCCCTGGCACTGCCAGTGAGGTGATGGGTGAGCTGCTGGTGGCAGGGGAGCGACAGGCCTGGCGGAAGTGTCTCCAGCAGGACTGGCACCTGGAGGCCCTGGCACAGGACAGGTAGGGCTGTCACAGCACCGGGCCCCATACCAAGGCTGACACCCCACAGTGCTTATCGCTGTATCTCTGTCTCCCCAGGCAAGGTTTTGAGCCCATCTCGCTGCCTCCCAGGAGTGCTGCCAGCTCCAGTTCCTTGCCAGTGCACTTTGGTGTTGCAGTAGGCAAAACTGAGCCACTCAACAAGGTAAAGGCGCTGCCGGAGGTGGTGGAGGGGAGCTCGGAGGATGAGGAGGAGGAGGTGGACCATGAGCTGGTGGAAAAGAAGGTACAAGACACTGCTGGGAACAATTCCCTTGTGGTTCCCCACTGTCCTGGCCAGGTGCTCATGGAGACTGGGTGCATTTCTGGATGCTCATGGGGACTGAGGCATCACTGGTTGTTCCTGGGAGCTGGGGACATCACCAGGCACTCATGGGCATGGGGGTAATTGCTGGACACTTGTGGGTACCAGGAACATTACCATATATTCACATGGGCCTGGGGCATTGCCAGATGTCTGCAAGGACCAGGGGCATTGTCAGGTGCTTGCAGGACCTGGGAGTCTCACCAGATGCTCATGGGGACAAGTGGCATCTACAGATGCTTGATGTTTGCAGGGGCTGGGATGTTCCCAGATACCCACAGGGACGGGGGCATCCATTAGGTGCACATGGACTCTGAGACATTGACAGATTCTTGTGGGGACTGGGAATTGCCAGTAGCTCATGGGAACCTGGAACCTGGGGTATCACAAGGTTCTTGTGTACTGTTGGCCCCAGCACAGTGCCCCTACACCTCCGTGCCAGTCCCCTGATCCCATGGGGAGTGGCCCCAGTTCCCCCTGACCCTTTTGCTCTGGCAGCTGCAGCTGATTGAGAGTCTGAGCCGCAAGCTGGTGGTGCTGCAGGAGGCACAACGGGGGCTGCAGGAGGACATTAGTGCCAATGGGGCACTGGGTGAAGATGTGGCTACTCGCCTGCAAGCCCTTTGCACCCCAGGGGAGTTTGACAAGTACCGCCTCTTCGTGGGTGACCTGGACAAGGTGGTCAACCTCCTGCTCTCCCTCTCGGGTCGCCTGGCCCGGGTGGAAACTGCCCTGGGCAGCCTCGGGCCGCACACCCCTGCTGAGGACAAGGTGGGCATGGGGGAGGGGACCCTCACCCATGAGGTTTTGGGCTGCAGGATGCCCTGCCAATGCCAGCTGTCTTTCCCACAGCTGGCCCTGCGGGAGAAGCAGCGGCTGCTGGTGGCACAGCTGGAGGATGCCAAAGAGCTGAAGGAGCATGTGGGGCGGCGTGAGGAGGCAGTGGGTGCCATGGTGGCACGGTACCTGCCCCCCGAGCACCTCCAGGATTACCAGCACTTCGTCAAGATGAAGTCGGCCCTCATTGCTGAGCAGAGGGAGCTGGAAGAGAAGATCAAGCTGGGCCAGGAACAGCTCAGGTGCCTGCGTGAGAGCCTTGGCCAGGCCTCCAAGGACTGCTAGCCCCCCACCCATTCTCCCTCCGGGATCCTGGCTGTGATCCCAGATTGCCGCCAAAGAGGATCCAGCTCCTTGTGGATTCTCCCCTGTGTCTGTTCATCTGTCCAGCCCCTGCCTTTTATTTATTTTTCTGATTTACCAAGCAGGGGAGGGGGTTGCCTGTCCAGGTGCTGACAGGAGTTGTTGTGCTACAGAGCTGTCATGGGCTCTGGTCACTCAGCAGCCTGTGGCCCAGCAAGACCAGATGGATGGATGCTACCACCACTCTCATGGGTCTGTGCCCATGAGGTCCCTCCAACTTGTCCTGGACACCAGTGCCTGTCTTGTATCTGGTGCTGCACCACATGCCTTAAACATCCCCCAGCTACTATTCATGCAGCATCTGAAAGGCTTAAACAGTGCTCACTGGCTGTCCTGTCTGTTTGCCCAGCTCTGTCCATCTGTGTGGGAGGCGGGGGGAGCTGAAGGAATTTCAGCCCCAGCATCCTCTTCCTCCTCATTGTGTCAGAAACAGTGGCCCCAGCCAGCAGGTTCTTAACCCACTCCCTGCTGGCTGAGGGACCACAGGGGGCCGAGGTGAGTGCCAGTAGGTGTTGTGTACCTGTGTCTTGGCATGGTACCCTGCCAGGGCATGGATGCTGGGACAAATACACTGAGGCCTGTGCTACTCTCTGTCACCAATGGTGTGGGCATGGAGACAACCCAGCCTCAACCAGCCCTCACCTGTAGCATCTAGCTCAACACCAGGAGCGATTAATAGAGGAAAAACCACATTAAGGACAAAACGGGGTACCTGTCCCCTCCTTTCTGCTGCAACAGCCACAAATAGCACTTAGATGTCACCCCCGCCACTGTCCACCTGTCTCCATGGCATGAGCAGGTGCCTTCATACTGATTTTGCAGAGGGGTTTAATGCAACCAGCGGGAGCTTGGGGCAGGGGGTAAACGTTTTGGGGAGGCGCGTAGGCAGCAGTGCTTTGGTGTGGCCATAGCTGGACAACCCAGCCCAGGGTTGAGGCAGCATTCATGCCTGCCTGTGAGCTCCAGCAGCAGCCCTGCTGTGTTGCTACCCCTGCTCTGGGCTACCCTTTAGCCTGTTAAACACTACACTACACTTCACACATGCCTGGCTGTACTATGGGATGGTGCCTGGCAGGAGTGGGGTCCTCAACATTCCCTCCATCTCAACCACCCCAGGATCATTGCTAGGACCAAAGACTGCACCCCCTGGGGGCCATGCTGCTCTCGTGGTGGGTTTCAGCAGCCCTGCACAGGGCCCTGTGCTGGAGGAGCTGCCAGCGCCTGCATGTTGCTGCATGCCATTGTATCTCTAACATTAAAGCAGCAGCAGGAGCTGCACTTCTGTTCCAGCTGTCTCTTGCATGGTTTGTCCCTGTGCCCCAACAAGTGGCACTGGAGCAGGGAGAGGGTAATTTCTCCAGCTGGGATGAATGAAGGCTTAGCAAGCTCTTGGAAGCTGAATGCCCCCGTGGCACAGGGGGCACCTGAAGTGCAGCTGTGGGCAGGGTGTCTTCTGCTCCCAGTGCTCCTAGGCTGAGTTGGGGCACGGGTCAGTGCCTGGACTTTTCCGCCGGGATGCATGTAGAAGTCACGGCGCTTGGGTAGTGGATACAGGGTTTTCCCTGGCAATCTCTCAAGGAATTGAGAGCCCCGGGGAGGGGGTGGCCGTGCCCAGGGGGATGTCGCCGTGCTGCTGCTGCTGAGCCTGTTCCGGGTGCCCCGATTCACCGGGGTGCCCCGATTCACCGAGGTACGGCAGGATGGTGCCCAGTGCCTTCCCCGGGGACTGCTCTGCTCGCCGGGAGCCCCGGCGGCCGCTGGGCGGCGCCAGTGCTCGGACGGGGCATGCGCGTGCAGGTGGGTGTGGGAGCGCAGGTGCGCGCGAACGCGCGGGGGGGAAGGGGGGGGGGAAGGGGCGCGCGCGTGCGCAGATGTTGGGACGGGGCCCGGGGATGCTCCGGGGTGAGCGCAAGTGCACGGGGCCAGTGCGAGTGTAGGCGGCTGGGTACACACCCCACAGTGGGTACACACCCGCACAGTGGGTACACACATGCACACACATAGATGCGTGTCGACGAGTGGCCGGAAACATGTGGAGTGCGCGCATATGGCTATGCAGGGGATACAGGCACATGCATGTCAGTGCATACAAATGAACATGTACGCACAAATGGATGTGTGCACATACATGTGAGCACACACAGCTGAACTCTTACCTAAGTGAATGCATGCACACACCTCTGAGCATGCATGTTCACATAGTTGGACACATGCCATATGTGTGAGTGCATGTGCAACAGGGCACAGCTCCATGCTGCTGCGCACAAGTGTTAGTGGCTAGTGACTGCGCGTGCCGGTGACCACACGCACGGGGGAACTTGCCTTATGTCTGATGTGCACATGTGAATGCATGCACATCTGTATAAGTGTGAGTTCATAGGGCTACTTGTGCAAGCCCTTGCATATGGATAACTGCAGGCACAGGGAAACTGTGCCCCATGACCCATTCAAAACACCATTGCCCCTCCGTGCAGCTCCAGCTGCTGCCAGGTATGACCGTCGGCCCACGGCATGGCAGCATGGCTGGGTTGCTGGGTACAGAGACCCTCAATGCTGGATGTGGCCATGGCATGGGGTGTCCTGGGGATCCCTTTGTGAAACTCCAGAATTGCAAAGAGAACCCACAAAGGTGGGGTAGCCCCTGGCCCTGGTGTCTGTCTCCTCATCGTGATGATCTCTCCATTTTACAGATCCCAGATCTGTCCCACAATGTCCCATACACCTGAGCTGGGGAAGGATGAGGACATGGCAGGTAGTGATGCTTTAATGAGAGATCCCTGCCACATGTGGGAGATGGGGAATCCTGGAGCATAAAAGTCTAAACCCCACAGCAGAGTGCACATAGTAGGCCCCCCTCACTCCCACAGTCCATTACAGCCCAAAAGGGAAAGCCATGCATTGGGAAGGGGCAAGAGAGCGCTTCCTGTCCCTGCACTGGGGTAGAATGGCCCAGCAGGAAGGAAGGGATATGGGGCTCTGCCAGCATGGAGAGCCCAGAGCAGCAGTGGGTGAGAGATGAGCGCAGGGGCCCATGCAACACTGTGGGATGGAAAGTGAGGCTGGAGCTTCTCTCCCCACATGTTTGGTGGCACACCCCTCTGTGCGCATGCATGTGTGTGTGCTCCAACACATGTTCCAGGGCATGCTCTATGCAATCACACCTCTGTGGGGCTATCTGCATGCATGCACACCACAGAATCACAGAAAGGTTTGCGGTAGGAGGGATCATTGAAGGATATTCTGTCCAATCCTCCCTGCCACAGGCAGGGTTAGGGTTAGGGTTAGGGTTAGGGTTAGGCTTAGGGTTAGGGTTAGGGTTAGGGTTAGGGTTAGGGTTAGGATTAGGGTTGGGGTTAGGGTTAGGGTTGGGGTTAGAGTTAGGGCAGGGACATCTTCCAGGGATGCCAGGTTGCTCCAAGCCCTATCCACCCTGTCACTGAACATTTCTAGAGATCGTCTAGCCACAGCTTCTCTGTGCATCCTGTGCCAGTGCCTCACCACCCCTATCAGAAAGGATTTCCTCTTTCTGTGTAATCCAAACACACCACAAGTCACTTTCAAACTAATGTCCCTTGTCCTGTCTCTACATGCCCTTTAAAAATCTCTCCTTTTTGAATCCCCTTGATAGACTGAAATGCTACTTTAAAGTCTTACTGGAGCATTGTCTTCTACAGTCTGAACAACCCCATATCTCACAGTCTGTTTCCACAGTAGATAGTTTTCAGCCCTCAGAGCATCTCTGTGGTGTTCTCTTGACCCACTCTAACAGCAGCACAACCTCCTTGTGCTGGAAACCCCTGATCTGGAGCCAGCACTCCTGGGCATGTCACCAGAGGACAGCAGAGCAGACAGGGAGAAGCTTCCTCCCTCATCCTGCTGCCCACCCTGCTGGAGATGCACTCAGGACATGGGTGGCCCTCTGGGCTGCCAGCACATTTGTGTGCCTGTGGAAGTGTGTGTACAACTAAAGTGTGTGGCAGCATCTGTATATGTGCTCGGCCGTGCCTCCATGTAACGCCATATGCCCATATGGTTGCATGGCAATGGTGCACACACTCACCTGTGCGTGGGGTGTGCGTGTAGATGTCTGCACAAAAATGTGCGTGGCCACAGGGTGAATGCTCACCTGTGCCAGCCGTGTGCCTTCCCTTGTCCATGTGGGAAGTATGTGCACAGTGGCAGTGCACGTGCTCGCCCATGCCCACACGGATCTATGTGCAGGCACAGGGTGCATGTGCTTTTCCATGCCTGGGGTGCGGTGCGCAGGCATGTGTGGTCTGTGACTGCTTGTGCATATGCCTATGTGGACGGTACACATGCATGTGCAGCTGTGACGCCTATGCATGTGCTGGCCCTGCCCACGTGGGGGGTGCATACACAGGTGCACTGCAGTGGTGCATGTGCTCTCCCATGCCCATGCATGTACCCATGCGAGGGGAGCATCCGTTTGTGCACGGTGGAAGCCGCGTCTGCCCGTGCGCGTGTGAGCCTGTGCACACGTATGTGCGTGAGCACACCCACACCGGGTGTGCCCGCCGTGCCTCCGTGGGCGGGCAGCGCACACGTGCGTGCACGTGCTCTCCCGTGCCCGCGCGGGTGCCGCACACGGATGCGCGCGGGGGCGCGCGGGTGCCCGCTGTGCCCGCATGCTCGGGGCCGTGCGTGGGCCGCCCGCGCCGCGCAGCAGCGCCCGCCGTGCCGAGCAGGCCGGGGCTTGCGGCAGGGCAGGGCCGGGGCCGCTTGCGGAGGCACGTCCTGGCGGGGCCGGGGGGCCTGCGGACGGCGCGCCGGAGAAGGAGCGACCTTTCACCAGCGGCGGCGGCTCGGGTCGTGCAAGGTGTGTGCGGGGCGGCGGGCGCTCCGCCTTCTCCGTCCCGGGCGTGCTGCGGGATGCTCGGCGGGGATCCGGCGCCTGGCAGCCCTGGGGCTGGAGGAAGCAATGCACCCGGGGGGCCGCGGGCCGCGGCGCTGCCCTCACTCCCTCCCTCCCTCCCCCCGCAACGCTTGTTGCTGCGCCGAGAGACGGCACCGCGGTTGCCGGCAGCCGCGGGGAAGGGGGAGGGCGCGGCGGAGCCGGCCCGTGGTAGGTGCGTGGGGCCCGGCACGGCGCCGTGCCACCCCCGGCCCGGCCACGGCAGCCCTGGTGCCGTCCAGGCTCGCTTGTCGAGGTAGGCGCCCTCCCAGTCCCTCCTCAGCCTTCGGGGCCGGCAGGGATGCCATGGGGACGGCTTCCCCCGCATGCGGGAACCCCGCGCTCCCCCATCCATCCCAGCCCACCCGCAGTCACCTGCTCGGGGCTCGCGACCCAGGGCCGCAGGAGGTTCACCCATCCCTTCCCAGTTGCCGGCGCGAGACGGATGGCGGGGTCCAGCTGCTGCTTTTCATGGAGATCCCTGCGCTGTCCCCAGCCACGCAGTGCAGCCCAGCACCTCGGGGGTGGGCAACAAGGGGAAATAGCACAGGCTGCGGGAATGGCTTCCACCCCTCTATGCACCAACTTACCAATGCCCGAGCGTGGGGCAATGACAGTCTCCTGTACCCAAGTCAGGGACAATGTTGGGATGCCAGGTAGGCTGAGGAATAGTTGGGACACTGAAAAAAAGGCAAGGAAGGAAAACTTTGCCTGCAAGGGTGCCACCCTGAGTGTCATTTCTGGGCAAGGATGCACCATCCCCCTTGATTTCCAGGCCTGCACCTCCCAGCTAGCAGAGCCTTACAGGATGAGGGGCCATGCATGCCTCTTCAGGGCTTTTCCTCCATTCCTGTGTGTCCTTGTCCTCTCAGGGCTGTCAACAGGAGCTGCAGAGCTCTGAGCCAAGCCAGATCGGAAGATGGCTGAGAACCTGGTGCCTGGGGACCTGTTCTCGAGGAAGACCCGGGAATCAGTGTCATCCCTGGACCTGGACAAGCTGGCACCCATCTCACCTGAGGCTGGCGGTGAGGAGTCATCCGACAGTGAGGGCGAGCAGGAGGACAGTTCTCACAAGCTCATCCGGAAGGTTTCCACCTCGGGACAGATGAGAAGCAAGGTCAGGGGTGGGGGATGCTGGTGGTGAGGGGCTGGCTGGGTGTGGGGTCACTGCTGAGGACAAGGCAGGGGAGTTTATCAGGGTGTAAATGAGTACCAGGTTCTTGCTGCTGACAGACTTGACCCAGCCACAGCTGGGAGGGTTCTGGCCCCCTGTGTCCTGTGGGAGGGCATGTAGAAACATGCAAATCCCACAGTGGTAGTGTCAGCATTGGTCCCATGGGGCTGTGAAGCACAGATTTCATCCTACTGTTCAGGAACAGGGTCTCGCCCATACCCAGAGAGCCCCTACCACATTGCCTTCATGCTGCATTTGTATCCCCTGGGTTCCCCTTACCTGTCCCTGGAAGAAGAGGACTCTTTTTAGGATGCTCTGTGTATGCTCTGGGACTGAGATTTAGGGTCATGACAGTTTTGTAGGCTCCTTGGATCCCACACCCTGCTGCAGGCATTGTGTGTGTAGGGCTTGGTGGGTGGCAGAATGGAACCATGCATCTTTCCTAGTGCCCTAGATCGATTTGGCTGTGCCAGCTCCCCTGCGGGTCCCATTCCCACAGATCTAGTCCCCAGTGGTGGTTTGCTGGACAGATGGGAACACCTTTGAGGTCAGACGTGACACTCATATTTCCCAGCCACTAGCATGACAGCAGCTGGAGTGTGTGTGTGTGTATCACAGTTTGGTCAGAAAAAGCTATTTTGATAGCTTACAAAATTTACAAGATTACCCCTACAAAATATGGGGTGTGGTGCCTTTAGCCAAACAGGAGTGCGTGGTCAGAGGTCCCAGGTCAGGACAGTGAAATGCAATGCGGGCAGAAATAACCTGGGCCGAATAGCCAGGTAGGATGTGGGGAGAGAAGGAGGTTTGGGGGACATTTTGGGGAGGGAGGATGCAGACACAGTGCTTGGAGGATGCTCTGGATGACATGCTGGTACTTTGCATCCACCTTTCATCTGCGGGAAGGAGATGGTGGAATGAGTCAAGGCAGTGCCTGCAGTGTTGGGCGGCACGTGGGGGCTGCTAGAAATCCCCCTACAGCCAGCTTCTGGTGCCAGCTTCTCCTCAGTGGGGATTTGGTGGCTGTGCTGCTCTGGGGTGGGGGAGAGCTCTGAAAACACAGCATAGGAATGTAGTTGTGGAGAAGAAGGCTATTACTGGACTCTGGTATTGGGTGCTGAGGGCATGAGGGACGGGGAATGAGGCAGTGTGGGTCTGGTGGCAGCTGTGGGGATGCTTGGAGCTGGGGCAGGCTCCCCTGCTGCTGTCCCTGTCTTGGCTGTTGTGCCAAGCCTGGTGCACTGGCATGAGGTGGGGCAGAGGATACCTGCTCAAGGGTATGGAAATTGCATGCTCCCAGCCTAGCACTGGGGGGTTTTTCCACTTGGCAGAAGAGACTTCTGGGGCATGGGGCATTGAAGGGGCTCTTATTGAGTCCCCCTGGCTGCTCAAGGAACATACCTCAATTTTCCCTTCTTTGAAGCAGGCTGACATCAACTCTGCCCTCTCCAAGTTGGCTGCTAGGCAGGTGAAGAGGGCTGTACTGGGTGCAGGGTGTTGGGGAGGAGGCACAGTGGGAAGCCAGGCCAGTGTGTGGGATCATGGGGATGCTTAGTTCTGTGTATGAGCCCTCAGCACCCTTCTGGAAGGGTGCTAGAGTTTGCCATGCAGCACTGGCCGTGCTCTGGGCACAGGGACATCACAGGGAGCCATCAATGCCAGGAAGTCTGAGGGGAAGGGGCAGATGGCTGGGCTATGCCCACGTCCTACAGCAGCAGCACAGGGACACGAGCATGCTCTGAGCCCCAGCCCAATCGCCAGAGCCCCCCATACCACCAGCAGGTTCTGGCCTCACTGCTGACAGGCTGCTCGTGGGGAAAGGCTGTCTCCCTGCCTGCTGTGGTTGCTGCCCATCTCCTGCTTGGCATCAGAAATTAGCCATGCAGGAGGTCATGCTGTGCAGCATGTCAGGGGAGGCAGGTGGCATGATGGATGAGCAGGTGGAAGTGATATGTCTGGGTTAACAGCCCATGGAGCTAGGGGGGGAGAGTGAGAGATGGCAGGGCTGGAGCTGAAGGGGCCTCAGAGTGAGCTGTGTATGCCTCCCCTGCCACCTCTGTGTTTTCAGTGTTGGAGTTCAGTGTTTTTCCCAAGGATGCCTTTGCCCTGGTCCAGATGGGCAGGACTGCACTTGCCAGCCTGGCGTCTGGTTGGATGGACTCCTTCCTTTCCTATGGAGATGAGGATTTTTGGATGACATTGCTGCTGCCACCCAGGTCAGGCTTACAGCCCTGACATGGCACATGTACTGGCTGTCACTCCAGCCACAGCCACAGGGTGTGTGCCATGGCAGGCACCTTCCTGGGTGACGCCCCTGTCTTGACATCCTCGGCACCCAGGTGGGTCTGGGGCAGGGAGAGGGAATCATTGCCTGCACCCCAGGGGCAGGTCCCTAAAGAACACAGTTTATAAGGGAGAGTTCAGTGCCAGGGTGGCAGCTCCTGAGACAACAGGTCGTGGGGCGTCAGGGCTCACTGTCCTGTTTTGGGTCATATGTGGTGGATGGGGTGCTTGAGAGGGTCTATAGGAGCCTGCCATGTTGGGGGGCTGGGAAAGGTCAGGACCCCCACCCCATCCACACTGACTGGGGAGACCTGGGTCTCTGGTGATGGAAGCAGGCAGCTTCTCCCACTCCAGAGTGTTGTCCAGCCTGTGGGACAGGAATAGGTGAGGATCATTTTGGGATCTGTTGAATCCTTCTGATTGCTGCTCCCCAGTTCCAGTGCTTCTGCACTCTGAATGCTCATGCCCCCACATCCCTTCGTCAAACCTCCGCATCAGTCACATCCCCCCCACTCCACACCTCCAGGCTGGAACTGTGGACACCCTGTGGGGTGCTTTGTGCTGGCATTGCTGTGGGGGCAGCGAGGTCATTGTACTCAGTGACAAAAACAACTGCCAGATGCAGGTGTCCCTACTGGACTGAAAGGCTCCAGGATGGATGAAGTCTTGCTGACATTCCCCCCCGCCAGTCCTCCTCAATGCAGGTTGCCTGCACCAGGTTTTAGGTGTGCAAGTGCAGAGTGGGAGGGGGATGTGATGCTGTTTCCCAGCACTGGTCCCCTTAGGGCTGGGCTTGGAGAGAAGGGGAAGGGGAGAGAGGGGCTGGTTCTGGGGCTCACCAACACATTTGAGTTGATGGGGCTGGTGGGTCACATCCTGCTCACGTGTCTGGGGCGTTCATTCCCCGGCACTGCCTCAGCACAGGCTCTCCCAGCAGCTGCCTCCCAGAGTGGAGGCAGAGAGTGACCCAGCAGTGCTGTTTGATTCAGCAAGTGACAGTCCTGGGGTGATTGCACCAGAGCTGGGAGGTAGGGGTATCAAGGGGAACACAGCGGGGTGCATGCGAGGGATCCAGGGTTGCCCGTGGCATGGGAACAGTGTTCATGGCCATGGTGGGCAGGGGTAACCATGGCTTGTCTGCTGTTTGGAAAGGGGAATCCTGTTCCCGAATTCCTGATCTTGAGATACATCATAGCTGTTTGGTGGGGCTGAGGGACCCAACAGAATCCTCCCATGGGGCTCAGGGAGGTCAGTGGGGTTATTGGTACCCTTGTCCTTGCTGCAGGTATTGAGCATCCTGCAGGCTCAGAGTGCCCCAGGAATGAGGCAAGCTGTACCTGTGCATATTGGGGTGTTGGGTAGGTGTAGGGAGCCTGGTGAGGCAGTGCCATAGAGCCAGGCTGTGGGGAATGTTGCCCACTGAGTGCTAAATCCTGGCCAAAAGATGAAGAAAGAAGGTAGAGCTGGCTGGGGCCAGGCCTGGAAATCTTTCTTCTGCAGCAGGAGGGTGGACCATGGCTCCTGGGCAGTGCACCCTTTAGACTTGACACTGGTGGGGCACTGGAACGTCTCTCATACAGAGGGAGCCTGGGAGAGCTGGGACTGTTCAGCCTGGAGGAGAGACTGTAACCACGGAGTCCCTGGTTTTTGGAAGGGAGGGTGCAGCAAAGGGGGAACCAGGCTCTTCTCAGTGGTGTCTGCCAATGGACAGAAATGAAAAAATAGGAAATTGCACCTCAACACAAGAAAACACAGTCTGAGACCAGAGAGGCTGGGCTTGCTCTCATTAATCAGGGCTCACCAAGCTGGTGCCTGGGGTGTGAAGATAGCCCCACGGTCACTAGCCGGATGTTTGTGAGGTTTCTCAAGCACTCTGTCCTCTCCATGCTAACTTTTTCTGTTATGTGAATGTCGTTCTTGTCCATCAGCTCTTTCGCACTCCTGCTGGGCGGAGTGGGACGGCTGTGCCCACCAGCACTGGGGCACAAGGTGCAGGGGTGAGCTAGTAAAGGTTGGCCTGATGCGGGATGCTTGCAAGCATGATGCTTGGGGACCGATGTGGCTGTAGATAGGGAAGAATGACCTCATTTCTAAAAAGCAGCTGCTGGATAATGTGCTCTAGGGGGGTTGCCTTTCTTCTAGGGGCCTCTTTCCTCATTCCTCTCCTCCTGTTAATTGTCTGTTGCCTTTTAATGGTCTTGTGATGGCTTGTCAGGACTGGTGCTAGAATCTCCTTTTAAGCATCCACCCAGCACAGGGAAGGGATATTGTGGTTGGTCCTGCAGTGGCAGAAAGCTCCATCCTCTGGGAGCAGCAGAGCCTGTGGGGCCATAGCACCTGTCAGGCACCGAGCTCCTTGACTGCCCAGTCCCAGAAGAGCTCTGCTGTGTCACAAAGCTTGATAAGGTTTCCAACTGACTCCAGCCTGTGGAGTGCCTAGCAGCTGGTGGAAGCCCTGCAGCTGGGCTGTTTGAGGTCTGCCAGCTTTGCTCTGCTGTCCTGGTGCCTGCTGGCTCAGCTGGGGGATGAGCTCTTATGTAGCTGGACCCCGGCTTGTGCCCAGTGGGCTGCTGCACTTGGAGCAGGAGGGTGGCTGCCTGGAATGATGCTGGTGCAATGCAGGTCGGTGTGTTGACAAGTTATCCTCTTTCCCTTCTCCTCCTACTGGGTGAGGCATCGTGTGGTCACAGGGACAAGTATATCCCTTCAGGAGTGGTGTAGGGTGGCCAGCTGTGCGGGCAGATAATGTGGTGCTCAGGAGCCATATGTATGGCATTCCTGGGTAACAACCTTCCTGGCTCTTCTCCAGGCGCTGCTTCGCTGTCCAATCCGATCCCAGCAGGAAAACCCTCCTGCCCCAGCTGTGGTCAGACCTGGATTCACTATGGGCTCTTGCCAGGAATGGTGGTGACAGAGCTGGGAGAGTGGGGTAATGGAACAAAGCAGCATCCTGGGGCTCTGCATTAGGGCTGAAGGAAGGGCTGGCATTTCGGGTTGTAGCTTGACCTGGAAGAATCCCAGGACTGCGGTTCAAGCCCCCTGCTTGTGCCGAGCACACAGGCAGCCTGTGGCATGATGGCCTCTGGAAACCAGCCCAGTCCTGGCACAGCACGTGGCTGGCCATCCTCCCAGGGTCATTTTTACCTGTGTCCCCTCTGAGGCTCCACTGCCACTTCAGCTGCATCTGACCTGGAGGTGGTAGTATGCCTGCAGACACTGTATGGTTTCATTCTCACCTTTCTCTTTCTGCCCTGTGCCTCTGGGATCCCCCCAGTGCTGTTGCTGAGCCCCCTGGGCTGGAGAGGGCAGGGAGGGACCTCGGGATGGGGCAGTGGAGTGCTGGGACAGAGCAGGGGAGCTGGCCTCTGACTGATTGCTGGGCAGGTTATATGTGGCTCTGGGTATGCTGCCTTGGTTGCTGAGGTGAGACCAACTCTGGCTTTGCTGAGGCTCCCTGCAGTGCTGCCTGGGGCTTTCCAGAAAGAAAAGCTGTGGTTGGGGTGAGTGGAGTGCCTTGGGTTTGTTTTAGGGTGTGGGTGGCACACTGTGTTTTACAGCTGCGCAATGACTAGCGCAGAGCTCCCAGCCCAGTGAGCCAGCGCTCCCATTGTCCCCAAAACTCTCCAGAAGGAAGAGGCAGTCCCTGTGCTACAGGTGCTGAGCTCCAGCTCTTTTGAGCTCTAGGGTACCTAATAGCCACTTACTATACAATTGTGGTGGCCCTGGTGCTCTGGACAGGGCTTTGGGGAGCTGGCACAGCAGGGGTGATGCCACCCTGGCATGGGCTGTCTGCCCTTGCCATTGTCACCCCTTTCCTGTTTGCAAAGAGGAAACACTGGGCTCACCCAGCAATGGTGCTGCAGCATGCATTCCCACTATGTGGCTGGACCTGCTGCTGGCCTTGGCCATCAGGTGCCTCTCAGGTGTCCTTCTGTTGTTCATTGCAAAAGCAGGGGTCCAAAACCATGGAGCCACTTGGGAGCTGCTCCCTGCCCCAACAGCTGGAGCAGGTGCTCCTGGCTGAGACCCATGGTCAAAAAATGAGGTAGGTGGGTGGCTTACCACAGTGAGATCCCAAAACAGCCCTCCGTCACCCCAGACTTGTGTGCCTGCCCAGGCAGTGTGGGACAGCTGGACTCCAGGGCTTATTTTGGAAAGGGGACCTGCCTTATTTTCCCCAGGGAGGGGTTGTCTGGCCCCATGTGGGCACCAATGGAACCTGTACCACGTGGCATCACACACCAGGGATGATGGAGCCTGGATGGGCAGCTGCTTACCTGAGGAGTTGTGCAGCAAAATTCTGCACATGGCGACACAGAGGGCTTGGGCTTTGATGCCCAAAGCAGCCCACAAGGGTGGGCGTGGGGAGAGGTGCCCCCTGAGCTTCTCTGCACCAATTTTGCCACCCCATGTTGGGATGGCTAGGGATTAGTCTGCACTGGTGGAAAACTGAGGCAGAGTCCCCCCAGCCGTGGTATTGGAAGTGTTGTGGTGAAGGTGGGAGAGCTCTCATGGGTGTGGTGGTGAAGGTGGGAGAGTCTGCTTTTCAGGGCAGCTGCATTCTGTCCCTGGGAGGGCCAGGACTGTGACATCTCGGGGCTGGGTGATGACTTTTTGCTGCTGTCAGGAGCTGCTGCTGCTGGGGGTGTTTTGGCTCTGACCCTCCTTTTCAGGAGTGGGTGCCACCCTCCTAGGCAGCCAGTCCTTGCTGTATCCTACCACCCACGTGGCCCTGGAGCCAGGCAGAGTGCCCATGCCCAGCTGGCTCCAGCCCCTGCTGTGGTATCCCTGAGGCGCCATCATGGACCCGCCCCTTCTCCTTTCTCATTGTCATCCTTTTCTTCCAATGCCCCCCCCTCCTCCCCATCCCCTTCCCGCCCTTCACTGTCACAGCTCCTGACACCACTCCTTGCTGTCACACACTGCCTGTCCTTTGCAACAACAGCAATGACTGCAGCAAACACGGAACCTGTGCCTGATGAGTGCAGCCAGGTGTGGTGGATGTGGTGTTTGGGGCTGGATCCCACCGGGCTACAGCAGGACCCTGGCTTGTCCCCTGGTGTGGGACAAGGACTGCTAGGGTGCATTATTTGTGTGGGGATCTGAGGTCACAGCTGGACCCCGCTGGAGGGATCCCTCTGCGCCCTCACAGCTGAGAGGCCGGGAAAAGGACTCAGTGTGCGCCGGGGTGCTGGCACCGGGGACTGCTGGGCTGTTTGAACCTGCACTGACATTCCGAGGCATCATGCTGATTGACTGACCGCAGCCAAACTCTGCAGCAGTCTTGGGGAGTGATAAAGGCTTAAAACATCCCTCTTCAAACTCCAAGCTGGAAGAGAGCAGGGAACAATGTGGTGGGTGCCCCAGTGAGGTTCAGGAGTGTTACGCATTTGGATAGTTGAAGCTCAGGGAGCACCCCAAGTGGGGTTTTAGCTTCTTTGTGAAGGCTTCTGCTATTCCTGGTGCTTTGGCCATCTGGTTCAGACCCATGGGGCAGTAGATTAAGGCTGAGACCTGGGGCTGGTGTGTTTGCAGGCTGATGGGTGCCTGGCTGCCACCTCTTGCAGCACATGGGTTGGCACAGGAGTGCACAGCCCCGCCATGCTTCCCTCACTGTGCCCTCATGCCCAGTGCTAATTTGCTGTTAAATGTGGCTTGTCATCATGTGCCTGGATTGGATACAGCCACTGTGGCAGCTAATTGCAGAGAAGCAGCTGAACAGAGCTGCCGGTGGTGTTTAAAGAAGATACAATCAAAGATGAGGCAGTGCCAGAGCATCTCTGCCACCTCTTTCAGGCTCATAGCCATGTTGCAAACACTAATTAATTGAGTCTTGTAAACACCACTGCGAGAAGGGTAAATATTGGCAAGTGCTGTGTTTCGGGGGGGGGCAGAGAACGGGAAGCCAGGTTGCAGCGATGCTCTGTGCTGCAGGGGATGCTCTGCCTGCTGCGGGCTACCCTCAGCCCCAGGTTGTCCTCTCCAGGGCTGTGGGGGCAAGGCAGAGCTGGCTGCACTCCGGCTCTGCTCCAGCTCTGCTCTCCAAACCAGCTGGGGCCACAATGCCCAGGTAATGCCACTTTGAAGATGCAGTTGCTATTCTCTGGGGCACTAGTCTCCTCTTAAAGGAAGCTCTGCTGGCTCCAGTTCTGCCCTTGGCTTCTAGGGAGCTGCAGCAGGGTGAGGATCTCCAGGCACTACCCTGGGGATGGAGAGGAAGAATCAACAGTGGAGCCTCTGCACTGCTGGAGACCTGCATCTTCTAGTCCTGCCATGCCCAGCAGCATCCTTCCAGATCACAGGCAGTGCCCAGTGCCCAGGCGATGGTAGGCAGGGAACATAATTTGCCCTGCTACATGCAGCAGAGAGTGAGCCCCAGAATGTCCAATCTGTGCTCATGAGGACCCGGGGACTGGTGTCACAGGGGAAAATGGTGGCTTTGGTGATCCTGGGGGGCTACAGGAGCTCAGGACACTGTGGTCTCTGCAGAAGAGCGTAAAGGAGGGGCTGTTGCTGAAGCAGACGAGCTCCTTCCAGAGGTGGAAGAGACGATACTTCAAGCTGCGAGGCAGGACACTTTATTATGCTAAGGATGCCAAGGTAGGCTGGAGGGTGCTTCCAACATGCCCAGTTTGGGGGGGACCTGAGCCTGCCAGCCCAGGAGGGGCCAGAGATCCCTGCCTGGTGGACTGGGGCTCTGGTTCCTCTCTCGCAGTCCCTGATCTTTGATGAGGTGGACCTGTCTGATGCCAGTGTGGCCGAGACCAGCACCAAGAACATCAACAACAGTTTCACGGTGAGGGAGGTGTGGGGCTACCAACTGCACCCTGTGGAGACCTCAGAACCATGTGGGGAGGCACTACAGACCTCCCTCATCCCCCCAGAGCCATGGAGCACTCCATAGCATGGCCTCCTGCTGCTTGAGGCGGCACTGGTGTGCCAGAGATTGCTGGGATCTGTGCTGGGTTGTGGCTGGCCTGGCAGTGGCCTTGCGAGAGAACGTGGGGATGGTGGCTGTTACAGGTGATCACGCCGTTCAGGAAGCTCATTTTATGTGCGGAGAACCGGAAGGAGATGGAGGACTGGATCACGGCCCTGAAATCTGTCCAGAAGTGGGAGATCCATGAGGTGATGTGGGCAGGGTGCTGAATGGATCCGTATTTCTGTGTGGAGTGTGTTTCCCTCTGTGTGCCTTTGCCAGAAAAGAGCTGTTGCCCTTGGCATAGCCCCACGAGGAGGACAGGAGTTGGGCTGGGGGGACTCAGGAGGCCAGGAGAGAGGAGTGCCGGCTGAGCGTGCCAGGCACTGATGGGGCAGGGCTATGTCTCCAGGCCACACAGTTCAACATGGAGCACTTCTCGGGCATGCACAACTGGTATGCCTGCTCCCATGCCCGCCCCACCTTCTGCAACGTGTGCCGCGAAGCTCTTCCAGGGGTCACCTCCCACGGCCTTTCCTGTGAAGGTCAGTGCTGGCGTCCTGCTGGGAGGTGGGCAGGGGTTGGCATCAGGGCAGGGCAGCCTCTCAAGGCTGGGCCAGAGCAGGAGTGGTGCAGGATGATGCCCACTGCCCAGATGCAGAGAGGTTTGGGACCAGGGATGTGCATGCCGTGGGGATTTCCCTGCTCCTCACTGTTCCCCCTCATGCAGTCTGCAAGTTCAAGGCACACAAGCGCTGTGCCGTCAGAGCCACAAACAACTGCAAGTGGACGACTCTGGCCTCCATCGGCATTGAAATCATCGAGGATGAGGATGGGGTAAGCAGGGGAGTCCCTGTCAGGCATCCTGGCAGGACAGGTCCTCCATCAGAACTAGCCTTGCTGTGCCCAAATCAGGAAGCAGGAAGAAACTGTAGCTGTCCCCTGCACTGTGCGGCCTCTGGGCTTGGCTCTGCAGGGGTGTAGCTTGGGGTCACCTCCTCTGGAACCCTGTGTCAGGATCCCTTTTTGCTGTCCAAGTGGGGCCACCTCCAGACATTTTCTGGGGATATGTCTGCCCTGCCTAACATGCTGATGGCTTCAAGCAGCCAGGTGGGCAGGGATGAGAGGACATGGGAGGGGTCCCAGACCCACCTTGCCCTGCTAAGTGGCACCACCTCCATGGTGCTTGGGGAAAGAGGTGGCCTATGATCTTTCCCTCAAGTGTGCAGGATGCTATTGGTAGCTGCTCTTCTCTGCAGGTGGCCATGCCCCATCAGTGGCTGGAGGGGAACTTGCCTGTCAGTGCACGCTGTGCTGTCTGCGACCGGACCTGTGGCAGTGTCCGGAGGCTGCAGGACTGGCGGTGTCTCTGGTGCAAGGCCATTGTAAGGATATACCCACGTACCCAGTCCCCACCCCTCTCCCAGCACAGACAGCACTGCCCATCCTGTGTGCATCTCTGGGAAAGCTGATGCTGAGAATTTGGTGCTGCATCTCCCAGCTCTGCTTATACAGGCATTCCTGCATTCCCAGGTTCACAGTGCCTGCAAGGAGCTCCTTGGCAAGAGGTGCCCCCTGGGCCAGTACAAAGTGTCCATCATCCCGCCAACTGCCTTGAACAGCATCGATTCTGATGGTGAGTTGGGGAGGGCACAGGGCTGGTCTGGTGGGGGGGCAGGCTGTTTGGGATAGGGCTCTGAGCTCTCTGAGGTCTTCTGGAGACTTTGACTTGTTGCACTGTGCCTGTTTTATGGGGCAGCAGGAGCACTACCTTCAGTAGGCTCCAGAGTCGACGCCCTTCCCTTAGTTGAAGGCTGGTTGTTGCCTTGCACTCTGTTTCAGGGCTTGGTGGTATTCTGTGAGCTTTGGTGTGGCATTTCTTGCCTGCATGTGGCTTTAGCTGCTCCTGACAGGTCACCACTTGCACTGGCTCAGGACATGGTGCCTCTGTGCTGGGATCAGCAGTGCCAACCCTATACCCCTGAGGTGGGCTGTCCTCTGTTGCACCTCAGAGGTTCAGCATCTCTCAAGGCAGGATAAAGGTCTTGCTTGAGTTTCTCAGTGTCTGAAGCTCAGCTGGTTTTTTGGTAGTGCAGAGCACAGCTTTGCCCTGGCACAGGACACTGCAGGGAGAAGCCATGTGGAGCGTGGGGGGACCCCCCTAGCTGTCTCCTTCTCCTGAGGGGTCCAGCTGGCCTCTGCTGAGCAAAATCTTTTCTTCTCCTCCGGATATTTCTTTCTTCATTCTTTACTGTTTTTCACCACTCAGCTCAGCTGGTGGCTCATTTGCCTTGTTACTCATTGGGATGCTGTCAGGGTAACCATCACGCGGCTGCTCCTCAGCTCCAGAGCCTCGGCTGCTGGTGGCTGATCCCTGGCAGCATCTCTGCCCTGTCCCTCTCCAGCAGCCCAGCCATCCGTGGCTGTGACTGTTGCCCACCTGACTGGGAACACCTTAGCAAGGCCTCAGTCCCCCCTTGTCCTGCCGTGCTGTCCTGCTGCAGCATATCAGTACTGCTGGCAGCAAGCTTTTCTGCTGCAGCCCACGCTCTGACTCAGCAGCTCTCAGTGCTTTGTGTTACTGCTCTGCTGTGCTCAGCTGGGCTGGGAGTGGAGATGGAGCAGTGGCCAGGCAAGGAGGGGGGTGCTGTGGTGATGTTACCCCCATGCTCCTGCTGTGGTGGGGGTGCTAGGGCCCCTGGTTGCAGCCCATGGGGCTCTAAGGGCAGCAGCTGTGGGGCTGGTGCCAGTGGCATGATGGCTGATATGGTCTCTGCTGCAGCATTGCTTGGTCTTCCAAGAGAAGAGGCCTGCAGACACCAGCCACGGAACTGGGATAGCCAAGATGTGCCTGAGGCAGGTGCGGGCTCTGGGCCAGCTGTCAATCCTGCTCTGCCTTGGGCACATTTCTTTCCCCATCTCATTTCTTTAAAAGCATAGTGCTTCCTCTTCCCTCTGCCCCTCACCATCCCCCAGACATCCCCATCACTGCCCCTCCTGCCCCATCACCCCACAGATTGGTTTTGGCACAGATGGAGTGTCCATACTCTGCTCTCCTGAAGTGTGTGTGGGCAGTGAGAGCTGGGGCTCATGTGTTTGGGCTTACTGCAGGTTTCTGGAAAGCCACCTGCCCCTCGACCTGCTCCAGCCCTCTCCTGGCCTTTGTCAACTCCAAGAGTGGGGACAACCAGGGTGTCAAGTTTCTGCGCAAGTTCAAGCAGTTCCTCAACCCAGCCCAAGTCTTTGACCTCATGAATGGGGGCCCACACCTGGGGTAAGCACCAGCCTGAGCACCCTGGAATTGCCTTGCTGGGATCCCAGTGGGCACCTGGCACAGCACCTATTCCCTCCTCTCCTTGCCTGCCACCCAGGCTGCGCCTCTTCCAGAAGTTCTCCACCTTCAGAATCCTGGTGTGTGGTGGGGATGGCAGCGTGGGTTGGGTGCTCTCTGAGATCGATGCCCTTGGCCTCCACAAGCAGGTGAGTTGGGAGTGCCTGGCATTACTAGTGCAGGCTGGCATCATGCCCAGGTGTACCCCAGGTGCTGCCAAGCAATGGGCACAGCAGAGTTGGGGGTGTCACAGGTACCCTTGGGGGCTACTCTGAGCCCCCCCACTCTGTCTCTCTCCTGCAGTGTCAGCTGGGTGTCCTGCCGCTGGGGACTGGTAATGACCTTGCACGGGTCCTGGGTTGGGGCAGCCTATGTGACGATGACACTCAGCTGCTGCAGGTCCTGGAGAAGCTGGAAAGGGCCACCACCAAGATGCTAGACCGGTGAGCAGGGCATGGAATACATGCCTCTCTGTCCCTCCTACCCTGGCATCTCTTGGGAAGCCTGTCCCAGTTCCTTGCCTGTCCCTGTGCTAGGGGGCTAGGAGGTGACAAGCAGCCAATAGTCTCTGTTTGGCAGGTGGAGTGTGCTTACCTATGAGGCCCCCAAGCAGTCCCCCTCAGCACTGAAGGAGGAGGAAAATGGGGACTCCAACGTCCAGGTGGGAACTGTTGGCATTTGGAGGCTTGAGATGGGGAGGGCAGGCTGGAGGGCAGGTTCCTGTTCAACCCAATTCAGGGACACACAGGGAGGGATGGCGCAGGAAGAGGTTATTCTGGGGGTCCCTGGGGACTGGGGCTCTGAGGGGGCTGGAGTTGGCTGCATGCAATGAAATGAGCCTGGCAGGTCTCAGCCTGGCATATGCAGTTGGGAGCAGGCAGAAGGTGAGGTAGAGCTACCCTGCCACTGGCCAGCTGCTTTGGACTCTTCTGTGTGCTCCTGTTCAGCCCCTTGCCTCAGTTTCCCTCCTGATGTGACTGACCTTGCCTCTGCCCAGCAGCACGGGCATGGCTACCCTCAGTGGTGGGGAGTGGGCTGAATAAGGTCTGATCATCCCCAGTTCAAGGCTGGCTGGGCAAAGCTCCATCCCTGAGCGGGGCACATGGCAAGGTGGCAGGTGTCCAGCTGTCTCCACCTGTGTCCCCCCAGGTCCAGATCTCCCATTACGCAGACTCTGTTGCCTTCCACCTGGCCAAGATCCTGGAGTCAGACAAGCACTCAGTGGTGATCTCCTCTGCAAAGTAAGGAGGGGGCTGTTGATGGGGATGCCAGGAGCCCCTTTTGCTGGGCTGGGGCCTGTCCTCAGGACCACTGCACCCCTCTCGGCCAGGCTGTCTCCACTGGCCTCCAGCAGCTGCCGGCTGTGCTGGTGCCTGGCAGATAATGCTGGCTGTGCTGGCCCTCTGGAGCAGCGGGTGTTGTCCCAGCAGGCGTGCTGGCTGCCATCTGTGCCTCGCTGGCCATGCTGTGCCCCTCTTGACCTCCTGCCACTTCCTTTGGCAGGTTCCTCTGTGGCACTGTCAATGACTTTGTGACTGAAGTTGGGCGGGCTTACAAGAGGGCGACAGAGAACAAGCAGGAGGCTGAGCTGATGGCACGGAAGGTGTGTTGCAGGGGAGCTGGAGGGTTGGGTCAAGCTGGTGGCACAGCCCGTGAGCAGGGGATGGCCTGCTCTGCAAGCCTATGCCCTTGTTGAGCACGTATTGGGGTGTGCCATGCTTGGGGTGCCCAGGCATGGAGTGTCCAGGTGCTTGGGGGTATCCGGGCACTCATAATGCCCAGGGAAGCACCCAGCACTGGTAGGGGGCAGCAGCTTGTGGCAGGTACTGAGTGGGGTAGGTGTCCCACAGTGCGCCATGCTGAATGAAAAGCTGGACTCGTTGGTGCGGGAGCTGAATGAGGAAGCTCAGGCCATCATGGTCCCTGAAGAAATGGCACAGGCCACCCACGCTGATGTCAAGGGCCAGGAGAAAGCTGGCAGCTTCAACCCCAGCCCCCAGCCTCGCATCTTCAAATCCAAGGAGCAGCTCATGCTACGGGCAAACAGCCTGAAGAAAGCCCTGCGGCAAATCATTGAGCAGACAGAGAAAGGTGAGGGAGTGGTGGGACCTGGCAGCTTCCCTGCTGCTGCAGCAACCTGGCAGGAGCTGTGAAGCCACACTGGGTTGGTGCTGGACCCATGTCTTTGTTCTCCCCTGGGATCCTCGGGATGGCAGCAATGGCCCCAGCCTGGGCCCTTCCTGGTATGAGCCCACAGGCCTGACACGAGGAGGGGCTACAGGGCTGCACAGACTCCCTGTTATGTCCCCCCTTGTATCTCAGCTGTGGATGAGCAGAACAAGCAGACCCAAGCCTACCAGGGCAGTGTGGGCCCCAGCAAGGACAGCTCGGAGGAGTTCAACAAGGAGGAGGAGAAGCTCAGTAAGATGCCAGCAGGGCATGTGGCATTTTGTGGGGGCATGGGGGTGAGCTGTGGGATGGGCTCAGGGTGAGAACCCATGTGGCAGCTAGTTCCCTTTGTCACCCTGGCCAGGCTCCCGGCGGGTGATGGTGACCTCTGCGTCTTCCTCCATCATCCTGGACCGGCCAGACACCTTTGGCAGCTTGCAGTTCCCTGAAGACTCCAGCACCCTGTGAGTCAGGTGTTCTGCCTGCCCCAGAGACCCTGGCCCACTCTTTCTGCCCAGGAGCAGAGCTGGTACCATGCTGCCCCTTTGAGGAGGCTGCTGCCCACCAGTGTGGCATCCCTGCTACCAGGCCCTCCTTGGCCAAGCAGTGCCCATGCTGGGGGAGCCTGCCTGTGGATGGTGTGGGATCTCTGGCTTATGCTTTGAGCTTGATGTTCCCACCTGCAGGCAGGTCCTGGCTGTGCCATGGGTGTCCTGCCATGATGACTGAGGGAAACTAGCAGCCATCCCTGCTAGTTTTGGTCAGGCTTCCCAGTGCCAGCTGCTCTGCTCCAGTGGGTGTTACACCGCATCCTCTGGTGCCAGCCCAGAGTCGCCAATGTGCAGCTGCTGCTCAACCTGCTTTCCCTCTTTGCTGATTTCAGACACTTCTTGGAGAAATGTGTCATGAATAACTACTTTGGCATTGGCCTGGATGCAAAGATCTCCCTGGAGTTCAACAACAAACGCGATGAGCACCCCAAGAAGTGCAGGTTGGCTGGAACCCCTAGATTTCCCCCAGGAAAAAACATGTACCCCTGGCTTTCCAATGCCATCAAGTTGCTGGGAGCCATGGGGGTGACTCATGCCTACTGTGCTGGAGATCCTTCCTACAGCAGATTTTGTACCTGCACCCATTGCTGGGATGAGCACCCCTTGGTGGCAGGCTGCAAACACCCCAGAAAGGGTGAAGACCTGAGGACTCGGTGGGATTTACTTGCTCTGCAGCTGGAGAGAGGGACATTGCCATGCTGGTGTGGAAGGGTCGAAATGTGGGTGCAACATGCTGCACCTTTGGCTTTTCTGGGAGGTAGCAAGAATTGAGGAAACTAAGGTGGGGCCAGCCATCCAGGACTGTTCAGCACAGTGCCCCAGGAAGGGTGTGGAGCCTGTGGCAGGCAGTGGGGAGCCCACAGCCCCTCATCTATTCCACTTTGCCCCACAGCAGCCGCACCAAGAACATGATGTGGTATGGGGTGCTGGGCACGAAGGAGCTCCTGCAGCGCACCTACAAGAACCTGGAGCAGCGGGTACAGCTGGAGGTATAGGGCTGGGAGAACAGGGAAAAGGTGGGAGGGGCAGCGTTACAGCAGACCCTCAGGCTTAGCCCTCTCTTGCAGTGTGATGGGGTGCCTATCTCACTGCCCAGCCTGCAGGGCATTGCTGTCCTCAACATCCCCAGCTATGCTGGGGGCATCAACTTCTGGGGAGGCACCAAGGAGGACAATGTGAGTGTCAGTACCATGAGATGAGTTGGGTGGCGTGATGTCCTTTCCCCAGTCCTAAGATACCCCAGGGCTAGGGTGTCCCTGCCTTGGGCACACATGGGGGAAAATGGATGTCTTCATGTGTAGTGATCCTCTACAGAACTTTGGGGCTCCATCCTTTGATGACAAGAAGCTGGAGGTGGTGGCAGTCTTTGGCAGCATCCAGATGGCTGTGTCACGGGTCATCAACCTCCAGCACCATCGCATTGCACAGGTAGTGGTGAGGTACCCTGCAGGACCACAACTAATGCCTGAATGCTTTTTGAGGCAGTGTGGCTCTGCTCAGCCTGGCAGCTATTGATGCCACCCCTGGGCTGTGTGCCCCGCAGTGCCGCGTGGTGAAGATCACCATCCGGGGCGATGAGGGTGTACCTGTGCAGGTGGATGGAGAGGCCTGGATCCAGCCACCTGGCATCATCAAAATCCAGCACAAGAACAGAGCCCAGATGCTGACAAGGGACCGGGTGAGATTGAGGAGTTCAGCAAAACCATGCTGAGGGACATGGGGAGATATGACAGTCTCAGAGGGGCCATGTCTGTCCCCCGCAGGCATTTGAAAGCACCCTCAAGTCTTGGGAGGACAAGCAGAAAGGGGAGAGCTACCGAGCGGCCACACGGCCACGGCTCAGCTCCCAGCAGTCCATGGAGTACCTGACCGAGGAGGAGAGCAGCCTCTTGCAGCAGGTCTCGCGTGTCGCTGAGACCCTCATTGCCAGGTCAGACTGTGGGAAAGGGAATATAGTGGGCACAGGGAAGAGGGAACTGTGCTGTGGCCATGCAGAGGTGCGTGCCCAGCCCAGGGGAGCCCTGGCAGCTCCAGCCCCTGTCACCCGCAGGATCCATGAGGCAGCCAAGGCTCACAAAGCCATGGAGCAGGAGCTGGCGCACGCAGTCAATGCCAGCTCCCTGGCACTGAGTGAAGCCCTCTCCCACAAAGCTGCTGGCGCCTCAGAGGTGAGCGGGGACTGGGAGTGTAAGGCAGCCTTTACCCAGGCCCCATGGAGCCCTGCCACTCCAGGGGTTACCCCCTCTGTGCCCCAGTTTCTCAGCAGGAATATGGCTGTGGAGATGGTGCTGAGCATCAAAGAGCTGTGGGCTGAGACCAGGGCATTCCTGGACGGGAAGGCGGTGAGTGAGGGACTGGAGAGCACCCAAAGCCTCTCAAGGCTGCTACCTCTAGGGGTGGCAGCAGGGTTGGGTATGGGCCCTGTCCCCCACAGCTGGACTCGCCTCAGGAGGAGGAGGCGCTTCAGGGCCCTCTGAGTGTGCTGGGCCAGGAGCTGCAGCGGCTGCTGGACATCCACTGGCTGGGCCCTGTTGCCCACCCTGCTGAGGAGGTGGGTGCACAGGGACCGGGGTCTGGCACAGCCCAGCCTCAGGGAGCTGTAGCATCCCACCAAGCCTGGCTTCTCACAGGAAGGTGCCAGCAAGGGAAGCTTTAAGCTTCGCCTCAACATCCCCAAGCCCAGGAAGGAGAAGGACAAGCTACAGAAGCAGAAAGCCAACAGTGCACTCCCAGGTAAAGTGAGCAGTGTGCCAGGGAGAGACAGGTGGTGCAGTCCATGCTAGAAAGGACCCCCCTGTGCTGACCTATCCCTCAATCTCCTGTTCTGGGAATGCTGGGGAAGAATCCTCAGGAAAGGGGAACGTGGCTGCTTGGGGGTGGCACCCTTGTCACCAAGAGCCCCTTAAAGCTTTTTCTGATATCAGACATGCAGAGCACCCCAACCCCATAATTCCTTGGCTAGAGGGAGAAGGGGGCTCCGGTACAGCTCAGACCTTTGGACAAGTCCCTTGTCCACAGCTGGGGGTCTGGTTGAGGGGGAGCAGCTCAGGTGCTCCATAAGTAAGCCAAGGAGAGGAGAGACCTCTGCAGCCCGAGCAGGCTGTGGCCTCTGGCCCTGCTGGAGTCAGGGGTGGGAGGGGGTATGCTGTCTGCTGACCACAGGCTGCCATCACTGCTGCCTGCGCTGCTGTGTCCCACTGCCTCCACAGGCCCCAGCAGTCCACCACTGTGCTTTTCCTCCCTGCTAGCAGACAAGTGGGGCTCCGAGGAGGTGGCAGCTTGGCTGGAAACACTTGGTTTAGGGGAATACAGAGACATTTTTGTTCGGCATGACATCCAGGGCTCAGAGTTGATTCTGCTGGAGAGGAGAGACCTTAAGGTACAATCCCCTTGTGCCTCCTGAGGGACTCCCAGCCCTGGGGAGCATGGTGTCCTCCATCCCTCCTCTCCCTATCCTTCCTGGTGGCAGGTTGGCCCTACATCTGGGTCTGCAGAGTTGAGCTTGTGCAGCTTCTGCACAGGGGCAGGGAAGCAGGGGAGGAGGGTGGCCTTGGTCCTCCAGCTTGCAAGGCTCCGTACACCTATCCAAAACAGTATCAGCAGCACCCGACCCTCAGCTGCATTCAGGCATGGGGATGTGCTTTCAAGAGGACAGTGAGCTTCAAGCAAGCACTATGCTCTAGCAAGGGAGAGCATGGGGAGCTAGGCTGTGCCTCATCCTCCACCCTGTGGCTTGTCTACCAGCAAGGGCCAAGAGCTGCCCCCTGCAAATGCATCACCTCCTCTCTCTCTTTCCTGCAGGACCTGGGGATCACCAAAGTGGGCCATATGAAGAGGATCCTTCAGGCCATTAAGGAACTCAGCAACCTGCCCTAGGCTGACAGCAGGGCAGCAGCCCAGTCCAGGTGCTGGGTGGGTGCTGCCCCCAGGGAACAGGGGTTGGGTAGGGGAACAGGTCCCTGCCCTTGACCCATATGTATGGAGCCCCCCCTGCTTGCCTCGCTTTAACTGTCTGTCCCGAGTGACCCTGGAGCCAACTGCTTCTCCCCCAGCCTATGGGGCTGGAGACACTGAAGCAGAGGTCTACCCCGATAGGTGTGTGGTCTGACCACCAATTCTGCCCCATCAGGGTCAGGTGGTCACCTGCGGCCACCCTCTGTGTGCTCAAGCTGGAGCCAAAGCAAAGTTTCCCCTTCCTGATGTGGGTATTTATGCTGTGTAAATAATTGGAGAGAAGATACTCATTGCTGCTGCTGCTTGCATAGTGTCATTACTAAGGGGAAGGTGGGGAGGAGGGAATTGAGAATACCTTTCCAGCCTTCACCCCTGAGCTTCCTGCTCCCCACCAGTCACCGTGCTCTCACCCTCTGTCTCATCACAACACAGGGAAGTACAGTGCTGGGGCTCCAGTGCCAGCATGTACAACAAACACATTTTATTAACAGTTACACATGACTTTTTTTCCCCCCCCCCGCCTCTTCCTCAGTTAAAATTACTATTACTTATGTACATGGTACCACCCTGCTTGAGGGTACCCATTATTTACAGGCTTATTCACAGAGTAGGGCTAGGAACTAGCGAGTGTCTCCTCGAGCTTGAGCATGTCCATGGGGGTGACTTTGGCAACCTCAAAGAAGACCCTGGAAGGAACACATTGGCTTAGAGCTCAACCACAGCCCTGACACCCATCCACCAGTGCTCCCAGATCCCTACAGAAGCCCAGGGTGCATGCCAGTGGTGTCACTCCCTGAGCAGGGACAGGCCTGAGACAGAGCCCCATGACTCTCACCTATGTGAGTACTTGCTGCGCACAGCATTCAGCTTGTCACGGGGCTGGTATGTGAGCAGGAAATTCAGCCTCTTCACCAGGGGGTGCAGGTCCTGGGCACTGTACCCACTGTAGTACTCCAGTGTAGGGGTCTGCAAGGGGACAGCAGGGCTAAGCTGTGTCCTCAGTGACAGTCATCATCTTCCCTGATCAGCATCCAAATCTGATCATAGCCCTAGTGCATCACCCCACTCACTAGTTCATTGCATCCCCCTGCAGTGCCTCCCAGGGTGCCTCAGCAGGGACAGTACTCACCCAGCCCCCAAGGTTCTTCATGGTAAGGGCCAGCAGCAGACAGCTGGCAGCCAGCTTCGAGGGGCTCTCACGGGCATAGTCGTACTCCTGCAGGGTCATCTCACAGAGGAAGCGGGCCAGTGTCAGTGTCTCCATCGTGGCACGGGCACACTGCAGCCAGTGGGCAGGGAAAGGCTCAGCCTTTTGAGCACTGCTGCTCCCCTTCCCAGCCTTCTAGAATCTAGAATGCAGCCTCTGGGGCACAGGTCAGGGATTACACACACCCAGCTTATCACAGACCACCATCCTCACACCCCGAACCCTTTTGAGGGGACCTGGACGAAGTTTCCTTGCTGCCAGCTGGGAGCCTGAAGCCCCAGTGATGTGAGTCACTGTCCCCTGGAGCCAACAGGAGGGGTGCATGGGGGCACCCAGCCCACCCTCTGCATGCACTCACCTTGGCAAAGCGCCGCAGGAAGCGGTAGGGGATGGGGATGTTGATGTCGAACTTGAGGGTGCTGAGGATGCTCATCTCCATAGCAATAAGCTCCTCCCGCTTGTAGGCATCATCACAGATATAGAGGAAGTCATCCACACATGGTGGGCACCGCTCCTGCAGGGGCACAACTGCTCAGCACCCCAATGGGAGCTCATCCTGGCCTCACTCAGGAGATCCTAACCAGCCCGCAGGCCCTGTGAGTGTTCATGCGCTGCTGGACTCAGCAAGGACTCTTAACACCCTGTGGGACTTTTGTCATGTCCATACTCCTCTAGCCCTTGCCTTGAGCTCCATGCCTGCATTAAGTAAACTAGGGTATCCTGATGGTCTATGCAGAGCAGAGAGAAGCTGGCTTTCCAGTGACACCAGGACACAAGTTTCAGCCCATCATGACTGTATTTGCAGCCCTTGGGACAGGAAGGAGGAACATGACAGACATGCCACCCTGGCAGCTCTCAGGGCAGTAACCTGGCCTTCCCTAAAACCCCCCCAGGGACCATAGAGGCACAGCCCCTCTGAGTCTGCACCCCAGGAGAGCACACAAAGAGTCACCTCAAATTTGGAGGCAATGAGGATGGCAGTGGAGCCGATGAGCTGCAGCTTCTCTCTCATGCTCACCACCTCCACCAGGTAGTGGTCTACTAGCTTCACAGCCAGGTACAGTGTCTCATGGTTCAGCTCAAAGTTCTCCTTCAAGAATGAGAGTGGGGGTCAGAACAGAGTGTCAGACAGAAGTTAGGCCTGGCCAGCCCCTTCCAGGTCTCACAGAGGCCAGGGATACCTATGGGCAGGCTCAGAGGGAGGGATGTAGGCTCATCCCTAGCCCACACAGGGGGAAGATCAGCTCTGCACTGGGAATGCTTGCAGGAGCCTCTGCTAGCACAGAGGTCACACATGCCAAAGGCAGCACAGGGGCTGCTCTACAGAAAGCTGTGCCCTCTCACCTGCACCTCCACCATCCAGTCCACAAGGATAGCACGCATGTCCCCACTGATGTCCGTCTGCTTCTCCATGTAGTCAGGAAGCATGAATTTTTCCTGCCAAAGAGCCAGCTGTCAGGGACAGGGCAACCATGCCCACCTTCAAACAAGCACCTTCTCACCCTGTGCAGTCTACCCTGTGCAATGGTCAGAGCCTCTGGGCAGTCAGTGGCCCTGCCTGAAGTCACTCTTTTCCTGGACAGGGCTGTCACCCCCTGGACAGGCATCACCCACCTCTCTTTCCCGCATGTATTCAAAGATCTCCTTGGCATACTCTGCATTGGCGTAGGGGTCACCCAGCTGCTCCCTGTCAATGTCCTCCACTGCTGGCACCTGCTGGTATGGAGGGGGCAGCAGTAAGGGGGAGGCTCTGTAAGTGCCGTCACCTTGTTGGGGCAAGGCTGCTGCTCCTCTCCACACCCCTTTTCCACCTGCCTTCATCACCCTGCAGTCCCTGCCCCACTCTTTCCCAGGGTATGATTACTGAAGGAAGATGGTGGTGCACTTTGCCCCCCCCAGCTTTCCAACACCCTGGCTGAAGTCTCTCCAAGGCCCAGAGTGCTGCCTGGTGCCTGATTACCACTAGTGGCAGCCACAGAGCGGTGCTGTGATGGGCTAGGGCAATGCTGCAGTCCAGGGTCCCTACCCTCTGCTCAGGGGGCTTCAGTTCCTGTACAGACACTGGCTTCTCTGGCACAGGATCCACTTTGGGCTCTGCAGGAGCTGTTGGGGGAGTTTTCTTCATTAACCTGGGAAGGAAAAGAGCATAAATCATTGCTGGGAGAAAACCAAGTTTCTTGGCTGAAAAGGGGCCTTCCAGAGACTCTTGCTGCTTCAGGAAGGGGCAAAACCACCCCTAAAATATCCCCACAGACTCCTAGAACTTCTTAGGTTGGAAAAGACCTTTAAAGATATTGAGGACAACAGTTCCCCCAGCACTGCCATGCCCACCACTAAACCATGTCCCAAGGGCCACATCCACATGACTTTTAAATCCTTCCATGGAAGGTGACTCTACAACTGTCCTGGGCAGCCTGTGCCAGGGCTGGACAGCCCTTCTGGGGGAGAAATTTTTCCTAATATGCAACCTAACCCTCCCCTGCCACAACCTGATGCCATTTATAGTAGATATACTAGTTTCCTCCTGCATCTGGCTCAGCCTCCATCATGCAAGGGAAGCCCCTACTACTTGTCCCCATGGAACAAGTGTGCAGCAAACCCCTGCCCCCAGCTACTCACTTTTTTAGGTTGATCTCATTGTTCTTGGCCACCCCTAAGGTATTATGTGCCTTCTGCGCCTTGGGTGGAGCAACCTTCACAGACTCCTTCTTCCCTGCCACCACCTGGTTCTTGCGAGCCTGTTTGGGTCAGAACAGGGGCATACAGGGGCTGCACAGCGGAAAGCAAGATATGTCCTGCAGGGAGACCTCTCCTCTCCTAATGGGCATGGGATATGCCCCCCCACCATGGGGAGCTCACAGGGGACACCAGAGCCCCCACCCTCACAGAAGCACTCACATTGGTGATGTCTCCGAATGCTGATCTCTTCTTGGGCCCGCCTTGGGGTGAGGACGAAGACCGCTTGGCATGACAGCTCTCCTCCTGCAATAGAGGCTGTTAGAAGATGGTGGTCAGCTGCCCCACAGGAGCCCCCCCTACAGCCCTCACTTGGCTCAGTGCTCACCTTCTCAGGATCTACGTTCTCTGTAGCAGGACCTGCCTTGCCTGCTCGGGACTGTTTGGTGGTCAGCATCTTGGCATTGCGTGGCAATGGCATCCTTTCCCTTGGTCTCTGTGAGCAAGCTGGGGGCAAAGCATGATGTGATGGAGGCTACTGCCCATCTGCCTCTCCCAGCTTGGGGCAGCACAGGGGGAGGTTTGTCCCTCCTGTGGGTTAGCACAGCAGCACTGACCCCTTTCCTGAGCACAGCAGGTGGGTGGTGCCCCAAGACAAGCCCAGGTGAGGGACAAATCTGGCTAGAGGTGCTCCCAGGGAAGAAGGGACACAGATCCCAAAGACCACCACCAAAAGCACTCTGCTGGGTGAGGTGGTAGGGGGGACAGGCAATTCCCAGATTCCTGCATCCCAGAGAAGGATGCAAGGGCTTGCACTTCCTCGGAGAGCTGGAGGTGTTGGAGATCCCCACTCTCCCACAACCCTCAGGGTCCCCTGGGGGAGTCGGGAGTCCCAAAGTTGCCCTCTCTCCTGCATCCCCCGGAATTCCCAGGGAAGCCGGGAATCTTGGAAGCCCTTACTCCCTTGCATCCTCCAGGGTCCCCACGCCTGCATCAACTACGGGCCCCAGCGCTGCCCACTCCCCCGCAGCCCTCGGAGGCCCCACTTCCCCATAGCCGAGGGGATCCCCCCAGTCACCCATGCCCGGAACGTCCCCTCCCCACTCACCCATGCCCGGTCCGCTGCGCCCGCACCTCCGGCCCCGGCGCTTTTGAAAGTAGCAGTTCGGTAGCGGCCGGCCAGCACTGGCCGAGCCTCGCCCAATCAGAGTGCGAGGCGATGCCAGGCGGCGGCCAATCGGCGGGCGCAGAGGGATGCAGTTGCTAAGGGGCAGGGCGGCAGGGTTTAAAATTCAACGCCGATGACCAATGGAAAGGCGAGCATGCGGCAGGGGCGGGGCGAGCGCCGAGCCGGGCGGGCAGCGATTGGTGGGAGCGGGCGCCGTTTAAATCCGTTCTGAGGGGCCGTCGTGGCGGCCGGGCCGCAGAGTGGGGGCGGCCGAGGAGCGGCCCCGGCCTTCGGGGCGGGTGGAGCGGCTTCAGCGGCCAGCTGGCTCCACTGCGCCCACTGCCTCCGTCCGCAGCCGTGGGTCCCAGGCCTCGGGGGCTGCCCTTTCCCACTGGGCTGGGGGACAGGGTGTGCTGGCCGTGCACCTTCCTTAACCCAGCGTCGGGAACAGAGGGCTCGGTTCGCTCGGATAATCACAGAACGGTTTGGGTGGGAAGGGACCCAAACGGTCCCTTAAGCTTAAGCTCAACCCGTTCCACCCCCTGCCATGGGCAGGGACACTTTAGATGAGCTCGGGGTGCTCCCTGTCCAGCCTAGCTTTGGACACTCCCAGGGATCCAGGGTCAGCCACAGCTTCTCTGGGCACCCTGTGCCAGGGCCTGCCCACCCTCACTTCTCACAGGGAAGATATTTTTCTTACATCTAGTCTAACCCTACTTTCACTGTCTGAGGTAGCACAGGAGCAGTGTTCATGTGGTGTCGTACAGGCATGACTGACCAAGTTCAGGGCGAGGCTCACTGGGACTGCCCCATCATCCGCAGCGACGGGGTCAAAGTTACCAAGGCACACGTCAGAGTCACTGTAATATGGGCTTGTACGAGATACCGGCTGCTCATCGAACATCTGCTGAGGGTAAGAGCACTGTACGTGTATCAAGGACCAGCCTTGAGGGCATTGCAGTTCCTGGGGAGACCCGTGCCATGCAGCCAGGCTGCCGGGCAGGGAGAGCTCGGAAAAGGCTTGCTCAGGCTGTCAGTTGGCTTGAAGTCAATTTCATGTATCAGGAAAGGAATGCAGGAGACTCCTTACACCCACAGCTTGCTTTGTTCCTTGATAAACTAGTCTTGGAAAAGCCACCCACTTTTCATGTGTGAGACACATGATCCATGTTTATATCCTTGATGCTCAGTGTATCACTCTGCTCCTTTGTGAGTTTCCAGAACAGTTCTTTGCTTTCATGCCACCACCATGCAGTGGTCCTGTGCCCTCAGTAGCTCCTGGGGGCTTTAGCACTACACTGAGCTCTGGCACAAGTGAAGCCCCCGCTGAGGTGACCTCAACAGAGCAGCAGAGGAGAGCTTCCCTTGGCCACCGGATTCCCAGAAAAACCTTTCAAATTCCTAAGTTTAACCCAAGAAAATCCTTTCAGATAATTGCACACTCACGTCCTGCTGTTGTGGGTGGAGCTGATGAACCCCTGGCTAGGGAAATACAGCAGTGCCAGCATCTGGGGGGATTTAAACCTGCTGCCCAAGGGCTATGTGGGCAGGATCAGGCACATGGCTTGGCTGCATGCGGGCAGCTCTGACGCATCTCTAGCAGAAAGACCTGGATCATGGACAGCCAGGAGCAGAATTCTGCTCACAGGTTCAGTGGAGGTTTAAACCTGGGTCCCACACATCTTGGGTCCCTTCAGTCCCCAAAACTGGTCAGAGTTGCTGCAGCCCCAGCCCACCTTGTTCCCTCCTTGGCCATTTGTCCTCTCCAGACCCAGGTCTCCCAGTGTTACTGCTTCTGTCCTTGGCCTGGGGGCTCCCTGGGGCTTGCTTGCTGTTGGTTTGGGATCCTGTGGGATCCAGAAGCCTGCCTTTTCTTGTGTATGTTAAGGCAGTGCATAGCCCAGTCAGAAATACAGATTGGGTACATACTAGCCAGGCAGAGCCAGGACACATCCCACTGCCAGTGGTTATCCTGTGGGATAAGATCCTCAGCCAAAACTCCCATCTAAATCTGCCCACAGCCCTGTGGAGGCTGGGATGAGCTGCCTGCTTTGGGACAGGTTCACGTCTGCCTATCCTGCCCAGGCTTGGCACTGGGAAGCAGGCTTTTCCAGTCTCTAAAGCACTGCCATGCTGGTGCTCCTGGCAAGGCTCTTGGGAATCCCAGCCCTGCTTCAGGGGTATGACTCCCACCACGCAAGCTGAAATTGCCCCTGGACATGGGTTGTGTGGGGGAAAAGATGAGGAGAGCAAGAAGTGCCAAGGTGAAGCCATGTGTGCAGCAGGAGCTGTGCCAGCTGTCCAAGTATTGAGGCAAGGCTGTGGTCTCAGTCCTGCTCACAATCTATGGATGCTGGGGGGCAGCTGGAGGTGAGACCTCCGCAAGCTCTCCTTGGGCTTTGACATTCCCCCAGCAAACCCCCAAATCAGGGAGAATGCAGGTCCTTGGCTCCTCTCGCTAGATTCTTGCTGTGTGCTGACTCAAGAGCATTTGTGCCTGGCACGTCCCTTTCATGAGGAAAGCTGGATTTCTGCTTCCATCCAGACTCTTCCCACAGCACTAAAAAAGCCTGTGCTGCCTTTTTGAGTTGGAGCAGACCCCAGACCCAGCATGGCTTCCTGGCACCCCTCTGCATGGTATCTGGGGAGCTTTGCTCCAGGATTGCTTACCAGATAGGAAGCCCCAGGCTGAAGAAGAGCAGCGAGGACAGGGAAGCATCTTTCCTGGGACCCAGATGGACTGCTTTTCCCCTTTCCCTTCCCCTTATTCTTTCCTGTGTTAAAACAGGCCCAGCTTGTTGCGTTCCATGACGTAGTGCCAGAAGTGCTGATGGGAGGCAAGGTACTCCTCTGCACAGGGAGGGCTGAACTTTGCCTCATCCTTTTCCCCCTTTTCATTACTAATGACCAAGGTCAGGGAGAGATATTGTGCCTAAGAGCTGTTGCATTTATTCACTGGAAAAAAACACAGCAAGTTAAAACTTGGGGTCTCCTGCCACTGGGGAAAATAGAGAGGAAAGCATAGAGCAACACGGGATGACAGAGCTCCTGAATGCCTGCAGGTAGGTGAGAGCCTGTGGTTATGCTGAGCTGCCAATGGCCCCAGCCTGGGGAGCAGCTCCCTTGGCACAGAGGGCTGCATGGCATGTACCCTGGTGGGGCTGTGCTGGTGATGCCTGCTGTGCTTGCACACCCACTCCACCTGCCTCTTCCTATGTCCTGGCCATTCCTGCCTCTCTGCTGCTGACATAGTGCCTAAGTGCAGGGTGTGTTTGCAGCACTAGGAGTGGAAGCCAGTACCCAAGGAGAAATAGGAGCAAGCAGCTTCAAAGGGCTCAGGATGGGCTTGGCACAGCTGATCAGGGTTAAACTCTAGAGCCAGACAATGCAAGCTGAGAACAGGGAGGTTAGGTTAGGGTTAGTGGCATCTGTGGCAAAGGAGCCCATGGCCCACAGAACCATTACATAGCCCCTCATCACACTGAAAGTCTGCATGTCACCCCCAGCTGGTGGAGCAGTAGATTGATGGACACACTGGAGCTGCCATGACCGTGCTGCTGCTCGGGATGTCCAGTCACCCCAAGGAGCCCAAATTCTTATGTCTCTCTGATGTTGGATCCCACTGAGCCTGCACCCCTCTGCTGCCCTCCAGCTGTTTTCTTCCAGTTCTTATTTGGTGGCTGATTTGATCTTATGTATGGCATATGGGCTTGACTCCTTGGGCATCCAGATCTCCTCCCCACTGTGGCCCTGGTGCTCCACTGCTCCCTCCATAGCTGCCGTCAGCTCGGGACCGAAGATGCTGTCAGTGGCCCGGTAGGTGCGGGTGAGGCGGCGGAAGGAGGAGTCTGAGGAGCTGTCATCAGGGATGTCTTCATCCTGCTCATCCTGCAGCTTGGTCCTGCCCAGCTCTGAGCTGCTGCCCAGCTCTGGGTCTTTGAGAGCCTCCCCCACCTCCTGGAGGAAGGTTGTTTTGGGGCTGATGATGCACAGCAGTAGCATGAGGCCTCCTGAGACTCCACAAAGAAAGTAGAGGGCAACTTTCTCTGGGACACCTGAAGGGAAAAGGAAAGAAAGATACCAGGGTACAAACTGCTCTGCAGTTAATGGGGTATCAGTGCCTGCAAAGCCCCTCTGCCAGGCATACAGGAGTAAGAGGAGGGGAGCAGGGATGCCCTCACCACCCAGGCTGCAGAGATAGGACAGACCCTGCCCCAGTGATCATGGAAGTGTCACCTAGACCCTCATCAGCACCCACCAGTCCTGAAATGGGCCTTTCTCCAAAGGAAACCTCCACTGGCATGTGGGGTAGGCAGAGCAGGGGAAAGAATAATCCCTTGGGGGATTAAATGAGTAATTTCCTCTGGCAAGGGAAATTTTTGCCTGCAGAGAGGTGGTCTCCATCAGTGCCTGCAGACAGGGCAGGAAGGAAAAGACCCAGTGGGTAATGTGGCCTGTTGGAAAAGGAAGGTCCACAGGCAGGACTGTAGCCACACTGTGACTCTTGATGCTGTGGGTCTTTGAGGCTCGTTCCGCCTCTGAGCTCCCACCTTACCTGTCCACCCCAAACCCAGCATGGGTGCTTGGTGCCCTGCTCCTTTGTGTGCCTGTTGGCCCTGCTGGAGAGGTTTGGGGTCTGGCTGCCTCTGAGATGAGCCCTGGATTGAGCTGGGGCCATCCGGGATGTCAGCCACCCCCCCAGCCTGTCCTATTTCCCCAGGTGCTGCATGAGACCCAAGGAGGGCACATACCCCAAAGGTGAGCAAAAGCTGCCAGAGAGCTAGTAAAAATCATGCGGTCTTCTTGGAGCCTGGAGAACCTGGGGCCTTTGTACCAGCCACCTGCAGTGACAAGGGGGTGCGGGCTCAGGCACGAGGTGCTCTCAGTGCCCCATGTCCCAGCTGCCTGCTCCTGCCTGTCCTTCCCCATACCACACTCCATCCTTCCTGCACGTGCTCTGCTGTCCACAGGGATGGCCCTGTGCATCTTCCTCTTCCCTGCTCCCAGCAGATGCCACCTCCATCCCCTCAGAATGGGCACTGACCAAGGGATAGTTTCCACCATGGGACAGGGATGCTAGGCTGGTACCAGGGATGCAGACAAACCATGGAAGGGCTGGTTCACCTGAGCACAGACATGGTGCCATACTGCTTGTGGTGTAACCTTCCTCCCCCCACATTACCGTGTATGTAGTCCGAGAGCAGGAAAGGGTCCGAAGTGTCAGGGCCCACCTCCTCTAGCAGCTGCTTGGGCACTGTAAGGAGAGCACACACCAAGCCTCACCATCCTGCTCCTGCCTTGCAGTCCCTGCTTCCCTGGGGGGTCCCATACCCCTGCCTGCCTGGCATGGGGTGGACAGAGACACTCCACCAGTGGCACCTGTGCCCCTGGCTCTGTGGGGAGCTCTCACCACAGGTGTAAGAGACTCGCAGCTGCTTCTTCATGCCAGGAAGGCACGGGTCTCCGAAGGTGGCCTTGTCAGCAGCCACGGTGCAGTTCCCCTTGCGGTGGCACTTCTTGGAGACCCTGCGCAGAGCATCTGGAGCCACACACTCTGCAGAGACATGAGGCAGAGCTGCTTGCCCCTCCCTGCTGGGCATCAGCCAGCAGAGGCCAAGGGATGCAGGTATAGCCCAGTGGTGGACTTGTGCCATACTCTGCATGACTCCTGCCCCATTTCTGTCTCAAACCATTCTGGCATACCTATATGGGGTTCTCCAGTGTTCAAGACATCACATTCTGGTTTGCCCCGCAGGAATCGTCCATAACTTGCAGAATAAATGGCCAGGATGGATTTTGGTCGACACTGCAGCCTGAGCTTGTCATTCTCACACACGGTCTTGACTCGATGGTTCCCTAGGGAGTGACATCCTGAATCACCTCTCTTAGGCCAGGGGAAGGGTTGAAATAGGGCTGCGAGGTGCAGGAGCAGCCATGCT
Source organism: Camarhynchus parvulus (assembly GCF_901933205.1). Taxonomy (NCBI): domain Eukaryota; kingdom Metazoa; phylum Chordata; class Aves; order Passeriformes; family Thraupidae; genus Camarhynchus; species Camarhynchus parvulus. The sequence continues at coordinate 19,493,854 of NC_044600.1, read as the reverse complement.
CTCCTCCCTGCCCCTTTCTGAGCAGCTGAGGTCAGAGAGAGCCCATGCCCAGACCGTGCTCCACCTCACCTGGCCGGCACTTGTAGGAAGCGATGAGATACTTGTGTGTCCCAGGGCATGGGTCTGGCCCAAAGACCTGGCTGTGCACTGAGAACTGGCACCACTGCTGGTCCTGGCACTCAGCCAGCAGCTTCTGGAGAGCAGAGTGGAACAGGTGTGAGTTGGGTGAGAAGTCCTGAGGCTGTTCTCACGTTCTGTGCATCAGTTCCATCACCATGCTCAGGAAAGTGGCCTCTCACCCCACAGAAGTGTCCCATAGCTGCTCCTGCCCACCCCTGATGCAGACATCCCAATTCCAGTGCCTGTTCCTGAACCAGTTCCCCTCCTGCACCCACTGAGCTGTGTGTCCTACACAGCTGTTACTACCTGTGCTGGCATCCCAGTAACATACCATACTATACCATACCATACCATACCGTACTGTGCCATACCATACTGTACCGTACCGTACCAAACCATACCATACCATACCGTACCATACCATACCATACCATACCATACCATACCATACCATACCATACCATACCATACCATACCGTACCGTACCATACCATACCGTACCGTACCGTACCGTACCGTACCGTACCATACCATACCATACTGTACCGTGCCATACCGTACCATACCATACCATACCATACCATACCATACCATACCATACCATACCATACCATACCATACCATACCATACCGTACCGTACCGTACCGTACCGTACCGTACAGTACCATACCATACCATACCATACCATACCATACCATACCATACCATACCATACCATACCATACCATACTGTACCGTGCCATACCGTACCATACCATACCATACCGTACCGTACCGTACCGTACCGTACCGTACCGTATAGTACCATACCATACCATACCATACCATACCATACCATACCATACCATACCATACCATACCATACCATACCATACTGTACCGTGCCATACCGTACCATACCATACCATACCATACCGTACCGTACCGTACCGTACCATACCGTACCGTACCGTACCATACCATACCGTACCGTACCATACCATACCATACTGTACCGTGCCATACCGTACCATACCATACCATACCATACCATACCATACTGTACCGTGCCATACTGTACCATACCATACAGTACCATGCCATACCATACCATACCATACCATACCGTACTGTACTGTACCATACAGTACCATACCATACAGTACCGTGCCATACCATACCGTACTGTACTGTACCATACAGTACCATGCCATACCATACCATACCGTACCGTACCGTACCACACCACACCGTACCGTACCGTACTGTACTGTACCACGCCATGTCACGTCACGCCACGCCACACCATACCATGCCATACCATACCATACCGTACCGTACCGTACCGTACCGTACCACGTCACGTCACGCCACGTCACGCCACGCCACACCACACCACACCACACCACACCATACCACACCATACCATACCATACCATACCATACCATACCATACCATACCATACCATACCATACCATACCATACCACACCACACCACACCACACCGTCCCGTCCCGCACCACGCTTATACCGGACCGCGCGTCTCTAACACCCGTGCAGGCGCGCGCTGACACGACCCCCTCGGCTCGCAATGTCCCCGCGGTCCGTGCAATGTCCCCGCGCGGCCACAAGGTGGGGACGAGCGTTCACCCACGGGCCGGTCGGGCCCCGCCCGTGACCGAGGTGGCCGCGGCTCCTCTCCCCTCCTGCACACGGGACCGGCCCGCGAGCGGCTGAGGTGGGCCCTCGGCTCTGCCAGGAGTCCCTGGGTAGCCCGGCCTTGGGTGGCTGTAGGACTCCCTGCCCCTCCGTTTCCCCTCTTTGCCCCCACAAGTCCCACAGCAGTGACTCCGTAGCGGAGCGGAGGCTGCCGGCAGAAGGGAGGGGTTTTATTCCCTTGCTGCCGCTTCGTGACTCAGGCCCGGGGATTCCAGCATCCACAACGGAGCCTCTTCTCATCTCTCATTACCCTCCTCTGTCCCTGTCCCTCCCGCCCAGCTCAGGACTGAGCCTCCGCTTGGTCTTGACTGCCTGCCAGAACGGAAATTCACTAAGGAAACACAAGCAATCTCTGTTCCCAGTTGCTGCCATAACAGCGCTGAGCCTTGGCCACAGCTTTGCTCTCTTTGCTCTCTGCTCCAGACATCCCTGCTCCTTAAGCAGCAGCATGTATTCCAGCCCTGTGCCAGCATGGCCACCCCACCTTTTACCCAGTATGAACCTGAGCTACACAGACCTGCTCTCAGACCTGCCCTTCAGTTTCCAAGCACCTCTGCCAGGCCATACTCTCCATCCTGCAGAGAGGGGGATCCTGACCTGTGTTTGCAGGATGGCTCATAGGACCAGCCTGGTGCTGTGCCAGCATGGTCTGGCTTGGTGCTTGCAGAGCTCCTGGAACATGCAGAATCCCAGAAGGGGATGTATGGTTGGAGCAGGACCAGGCAGGAAAGCCCTGTGAGCTCCTAAGTAGGGCACTGGCTCTTTCCCTTTTCTTGTAGGCAGCTGCAGTCACTGGCTTTGCAGCAGGTTTGCCCCAGCCCTAGCAAGGAGCTGGAACAGGGTCTTAAAAAAGCAGCATATGAAATGATGTCCTCATCGAGGGACCTAGGCATTAGCTTTGAGGATGTTTCATCTCTTTTCTTCAGTCAACCTCTGCTTTCCTACCCTTTCCCTGCACCAACTGCTGCCATCAAACAGGCACCCCTTTGGTCTGCTTCACTAATCCAGTCCCTGGGACCTGCCGGCACAGATGGGAGCTGCTTCTGGCAGCTGCCTACTGTCTGTGCCAACCCCAGAGGATGCAGCCACAGGGGTGAGTGCAGCATCTCAGGAGGTCCTGTCTCATTTCATGAACCCAACATCCTGCCTACAGCACTGCCCTTCTCCCAGAATCCAGCCCCAGATTCCAGGGCATTCTCTGAGCCTGCTGCTTCCTGTGGGATTGCTCCAAAAGCCATCTCAGGACACAGCAGTGCCTCCTGCCAGGCTCTACTCTGGAACACATGGCAGAACATCTCTTTCACCCTTAACTTCCAAAAATGGTCTAGGAAAAGGGCCCCACAGTGAATCACAGATGATACAAAACTGAGAGGAACTGCTGACTCCCTCGAAGGCAGGGAGGTCCCACAGAGAGACCTCAAGAAATTAGAGGACTGTGCAATCACCATCCACAGGAAATTCAACAAGGGAAAGTGCTGGATTCTGCACCTGGGAAGGAGCAACCCTGGGTGTATGGACTGGGTGTATGCTGCGGGTCCTGGTCAACCACAACCTGAATATAAGTCAGCAGTGCCCTAGCAGCCAGGAGGGCCAACCTTGTCCTGGGGGGGCATCAGGCTCAGCCGGGCCAGGGAGGGGATTGTACATGTCTGCTCTGCATGGGGCAGACTCACTTTGAATATTGTGTGTAGTTTTGGTCACCATAATATAAGAAAGATATGAAACTATCAGAGACCGTCCAAAGGAGGGCAACAAATACTGTGAAGGGCCTTGAGGGGAAGTCTTATGAGGACTGGCTGAAGATACTTCGCCTGTTCAGCCTGGAGGAGTCTTGAGGGGGTCCTCATTTCAATCTACAACTTCCTCATGAAGGGAAGAGAAGGAGCAAGCACTGATCTTTCCTCTGTGGTGACCAGTGAGAGGACCCGAGGGAATGGGCTGAGGTTGTGTGAGAGCAGGTTTAGGCTGGATGTTAGAAAAAGGTGCCTCTCACAGAGGTGGCTGGGAACAGGCTCCCCAGAGAAGTGGTCTCAGCACCAAACCTAACAGAGTCCAAGAAGTGTTTGTGATTCTTTGATTCCATTATTCTATAATCCTGATGTTGATGAAAACCTCCTCAGGGAGGCTGCATTGCCTGCAGCCCCCCAGCCCAAGCAGGCAGCTCAGTGATGTGAAGACAGAGGGTTGTGCAGCCTGGCCCCTGGGATCCCTCCCTTACCAGGTGGGCAGTGGCAGACGTGCATTCGGTGCTCTCCTGGGAGGCATTGTCGGGGCTGGGGCAAAGGTTGGTGCTGGGCACTCGGCGCCCATAGAAGGCCCCGAGGATGCTGATGGTGGTTTTGCGAGGGCAGACGATGAGGAGCTGCTCTCCATCACAGGTGTGGGCAGTGTGGTTCCTCAGCACCTTGCGCACCGGTACCCTGGAAGGGGAAAGCAGGGGTGGCATTGTCCAGAGGAGACACCAGGGCCACAGCAGTGGTGGCACTTGGGCACCCAAGTGCTGGTGGCAGTGAGTATATCTTGAGATGAGGCACTTATGGAGTGAACAAGATCAGAGAAGAACAGCAGCAGAGATGAGCTTGCAGCAAACTTTGCATACAGCATTGCTGCCAGGAGCCTGGAAAGCAGCACAGAATAGCTGAGCTGGTTAGCAACAGGAAAGGAAAGATGGAGGCAGTACAGCAAGTCAGAGAAGATGGAAAAATCCTGTAAGGAGTTGTCAAGTGTTTAGAGAAAATTAGGCTTGTTATGAGGCCATGGTGAGGAGAGAACAAGAGTGAGCCAGAGATGGTCCCCCAGCGATGATCCCTGGAGTCAGGGTGAGGAGGATGCTCTCTGTCACAAGTCTGTCACAAGCTGAGCCATGAGCCAGATGAGAGAAGGGTCCAGGGGCTGCTGCAAGCTCCCACAGCTGGCTGGGTCAGTATGGATGAGTGTGAGCCACAAAGTCATCACTTGAGCCCAGCTGACCTCAGGTCTCTGCTGAAGAAGCCCAGTGTGTTGCTGCCAACTATTCCTGGCCCACAACCCTTTCAATGGGAACTGGCCCTTCCCTCCTTGAATTCCCACCACAGGATGCTTCTTTCTTTCAGTCTTGCCTAGTTCATGTCCCAAACTACTGCACCTGTTGTTTTCCCTACAGGGGACAACAAAGTGGGACTGTCCTGTGCAGTCTCTCCAAGGGCTTAACATGCAGCATTGGCTCCAGTTAACATTGGCTGTACTGGGTGGGCAAGGAGTCTGATTTAGTAAGAGCTTCTCAAGCTGCCAGGTGCTCTGAGCAGGCACCAGTTGCTGGAGAAGACTGAGGAAGCAAGAAAAGCTGACAAAATGTGATGTGTAGGCCCTGAATGAAGCACTTTGCATCTTTGAATAAAACAAAACCAAAGAGGAAGCATCATAACCAAAGGGGAAGCATTGTTTTGAGGTTTGGGAGACTGCAGCAGGGCAGCATGGGGCTTCTGAGCAGATCACAGACCCCAGATCCCAGCTCTGGGGTCTTTGGAGGAACTTGCAGCTCAGCCCCAGGCCAGTGCTGGGGCTTAGGGCAGGACATGCACCCTGTCACCCAAACCCCAGTGTGTCAAACTCCTCCAAACCAAGACAAGAAGGTGGGAGCACTAGCTCCACCACCCCCCCCCCGCCCTACCCCTGCAAACTGGTGCCAGGCTCAGCAGCACAAAGGGCCCCTTTCATCTTCAGTGCTGCCACTAACCCTTCAGTATCTGCAGTCAGAATCCCTCCCTGGGATGTCAGCAAGTGCAGCTGGGAGCTGCCTCCAGCCTGGAGTTTATCTCTCCCTTGGCATTATCCCTCACAAGCTGGGATGAGCAAGTGGGTGGCCACAGCATCCCAGAAGCAAGCCTTCAATTGCTTTTCTGCATGATGGAGGAAAGAGGAAAGGAGAAGTACAGGAGGGTAGATGGCAGTAGACAAGGTGCTCTAGCTTGATCAAAGCTCCAGATGCAAAGATGCTCTTTGAATGGCACAGAGCTGGATCAGACCCTTGGAGTGCAGAGCTCATGAAGAGGGGACAGGACAAACTGTCCTGTCCCTCTCCTCTGGTTGCCCCATATCACTGGATGCTGGGGCCTGTGAGGGGCACAGGACCCTACCCAGGCTGCCAGACCCCATCCCCTTCCTCTGCATCCCCTGCAGCAGTCCCACACTTGCAGCACTAGCCCCACACCTGGCAGCAGTCAGATGCTCCTGAAGGTTTCAGAGCCGCCCTGGCCTTGACCTCTGCCTATCACTGACTCCAAACCCACCTGCCTATACCCAACACTGCTGGATGTAAGGCTGCCTAAACTCCCCACTGCTGGGCAGCCTTGGATGCAGAGGGCTCAGACAAATCCTAGGGATGGCAGGGAAGTCAGGGGAGAAATATGAGAAGAAATGGGTTTCCCCAAATCCAGCCTTGAGGCAGCCACCCTATTCTGCTGTCATGCCAGCTGCAGGTACCAGTGGTTTGTATTTTAAAATTGAGGCTCAAACATTGCCATGGGTGCAGAGGTTTCTCCATCACACTCTTTTGAGCCAGTGAGCAGTTGTGAAGATAAGATGTTTTTTTGGTGGAGCCATGTCAAGGAGGCTGTAGGCAGACTTTGTGAGTGATTCGTGCCAGTACAGCTGACTCAATCTCCGGTGCTGTGGTTGTGCCGTTAGCTCTGCCCCGATGAAATCACATCCTCCTCACCACACCCCACGCTGCAGCATCAGGCTTTCACCCACCTGGGCTCGGCTGAGAAGATGGAAGGCATGCATGGCTGTTTTCAGATGATCCCTGGGGAATGCCTGGTGCCCAGCCTGCCTGCACCTGTCCTGACTGTTCAAAGAGCTGGGGCAGAAAGGATCCCAAATTTCTGCCTTGTCTACACCTATAAGGTTCACCGGCATAGCCCTGGGGAGAGCTTCTGACCCATGCTGTGTCCTGTGGCAGGGGACCCTGCAGCACCCCTACTCATGAGTGCTCTAGCTGGGGCACAGCCGCCAGCTCCATCTAGGGGCCAGGTACAGCTTCAACCCAACTCTTCCTTCTCCTCAGAGCAGGGACGGCTGGCAGGGTAGCCCTGAGTTCTCCTTCAGCTCTACACACTGCCCAGCACCGAGGACATGAGCAGAGTGGCTAAGGGGATGCTCAACAAAGCTCGGGGACTGGCTTGATGTTTGTTTCCTTGAATTTCTGCCTGCAAACTATCCAAGAGAGCTCAGCAGAGCTGGGGAGCCACTCTCATGCACACCAGGGCTGTGGGATGTGTGCAGTGTGTTTTCAGATAACACCCCGGTGTGGAGATAAAGTAGTCTCAGCATTTTGGGGAAACTCACTCTGGCCTGCCATGGTTTATACCTCACTTGTCCCTACCCCACCAAAGTGCTGTCGCTTCTCACTCCCATCCTACCAGCGCAGTTCTCGGCATCCCCCTCCTCCCCGCCTTCACCCTGACTCACCGGACAGCTCCGGGCTGGCCTTCAGACGCACAGCAAAGCAGAGGAGGACCGCGGTCACTGCTGGCCGGAGCAGTCCGGCCATGGCAGAGCCGCCGTGTCCCACGCGGCAGCTGGCACCAGCCGGGCCTCGGCGGCTGGCGGTGCCGCGGGGCTGGCACTGCGCGGGGACAATGGCTCGCTTCTCTGCCCTGCCGAAGTCCGGGCGCTCGGCGGGCACGTGTGCGCTCGCTCTTAGCCTGCTGCCCAGGGCCAGAGGCTGCTCGGGACAGCTGGGTCACTCTCAGCACAGGAACACTTCCCCCAGGGCACCCTGTTACGGGTGAGCCGTGCCTTGGCATCCCATTGCTGGCAAAGAAACTGACAGCCCCTTCCCTCCCGCCTGTTTCCCCTGGGCAGAGGAACAGGGCTTGACAAGGTTTCCAAAGGGCCCCCAGCTTTCTCCCAGACACGGTGAGACAGAAATCCAGATAAATGTGTGCTGTAATCTCAATCTCGGCAAATGTCCGGTCATTTACTCTGTGAGGAGGAAGGGAAAGGCTCCTTGAACTGCCTCCCAGGAGGCTGTTCCTGCAGAAAAGACAAACACCCTGCTCCCAACAGTGTGGGAAGGGACCTCTTTGCTGCCACGTTTCTGCTCCCCGGTCTCCGTGGGGCCAGGTACTGGGCATTCCGGCACCTTGTGAGGAGGGCACCGTGTCATACTGTGCCTCCCGCCTGCAGGACTTAGATCCCTGCTTGCTGCTTCAGCTGGAGGGAAATGCCATGGACTGGAGCTGCTGGCTCTTCTCCCAGCTGAGATCAGCAGAGACAGCAGCAGCTGGCAGTGCCAGGAGCCATCACAGCTCTCAGAGGCTCAGCATTGCCCAGGCAGGGGTAGCTGGGGAGGCTGTGGCAGCAGTGGGTACTGGCACACCTCACCTGGGGTGCACAGCAGGAGCTGGGTGGTGGGTGTTGAGCTTGTGGTGGAGGTAATGACATGGTCCTGGGGGACACTCACAGTGCCATCAATACATACCTCTTGATTATGGGAATATGAGTCAGAGTGTCCTGTCCCATTGAGTAGGGTTCCAAATTCTCCCAAAGTTTTGATAGGGCAGAAAAAAATTGCCCACCCCCTGCAACCCCCAGTGTTAGCACCACTCTGGGCTGTGTAGCAGGACTTCTTTGTTGGGGAGTCAGCTCCAGGGGTCTGCAAAATAATTTCCCGTCCTAATTGCCTTGCGGCAGATTGCTGTCTGATCAGGGGTTGATTATCTGGGGAAAGCTGGAGCTTATCTGAGCTGGGGGGGCTGGCTGACTCAAGCATTAGGGATCCCCATTTTGTGCAACGGTACCAGCTACATGGTCTAGGGGTGCAAGACAGGTCTTGCGTAAGGGTTAAACCTGTGTGTGCTGGGAAGCTGTCTCTGCTGTCTCTGCAGCCAGGGTGATCTGACTGCAAACAGTTCCCTCCCATCCTGGAGAGGAAAGCAAGCTGTTCATCCTTCCTGCAAAACAGCCCAGTTCCAGGAATGGGGCCCTGCTGAAGGTCAGCCCTGAAGACATCCCATCCCACCATCCTGCTAAGCACCACATAGCTGGGCAGCTGCCAGGGGCATTGTGGGGTTCCCCACTGCTCCCCGGCGTGCTTCAGCATCTTTTATCTCCTGCCTAGCTGAAGATTTTGCAGTCCTTCCCACCCAAGGGCTATGCCCCACCTTCCAAAAATCAGTGACATGTGCCCAGACTGCTCCACTCAGCTTCCCTGAGCACTTGCCCTGTGCAGCCCAGCTCCTTGCAGCAAGGGGTGCTCAGACAAGCCATGCAGGGATCCCCTGAGGGTAGTGGGCTGGGAGAGCAGCTGTACCTTCCCTCCGGGGGGCTGCCTGTCATAATGCAGCTGCAGGAGGCAGCGAAAAGGTCAGCCAGGTTCAGCCCAAACTGATAAAGAAGCCCTGGTGTCCTGAACACCAGCACGAGGGTGGGAGAGTGGCAAAGGGCCAAGACTGGAGCAGCAGGAGGAGCAACAGGCAAGACACTTCCTCTATAAACCCCTGCACCCAGCTGGGAACAGATAGCAGCAGTGCTGTGGACCAGAGTTGCTGGGGATGCCAGCCCACTGCTCGGAGGCACTGGAGGAGCACCTGGGTGGGTGCGATAGACTCTGAATGTGACCAGATAGACCCGTGCTGAGTCACGTCTGAGAGGCCCTGCAGCTTCCTCCCCTTGCTGGCGGGTCCTGGCACACACCCCATTGCTCCTCCCTTCTTCAAAAGGAAGCAAAGTGTGAGCTCCAGCCCTCTGCGGAGTAAGAGCAGCCAAGAGGCCCAAGGCACCAGCCCTCTGAAAGCCTTCCCCCATCAGAGCTCTGCAGGGGACAGATCGACTGACACAACAGCGTGCGGCCAGTGGTCTCTCCTCACACTGCAGGAATGGACAGTCAGCAGCACAACACCCCCAAGGAGCCTGAGATCGAGCTGTTCGTGAAGGTGGGTCTCGGGGGGGGCAGTGACTCTTTGGCTCACCCTCGCCAAGATCCAGCTGGGTGCAGATGTCTTCATGTTCTGTGAGGCTGGAGATGGGTACCGATTTCAGTGTCACTCACCACAAGGGCTGGCTAAATGGTTGCCCAAACAGGGGGACCATGCGTTGGTGTGGGGACTGTGGGGCGTCACACTCAGCAGTCTGAGAGATGCCCTGGTCTTGTGATGGTTGTGCACCCCGGAGAAGTGGCAGCAGCATGATGAAGGCATGGGAACACACATGCTTCTCAAAACCCAGATAAGACAAGCCCCAGCCTGGGAACAGCAAGCAGGAGGGCTGGCAGCAGCCACTTCAGCCTCTTCTGAGGGCAGAGTTATGAAACAAGCATGGCTGGCTTGGGGAATTTGTGTGGCAGTCCACATGTGGGCGAGATGGGGCGGCACCACAGAGGGGTATTGGCTAGAAACAGTTTCTGGTTTTTCCTCTGTTAAGCAATTTTCTGAACCCTTTCCTTGGAATAGTTTAACACTCAAGTTCAAAATATCTGCAGTGGCCATGGGCAGTGCACAAAGAGAGGAGCCAAAGCTGAGGGCCGGTGACTGTGTCTGCCCACAGTGATGCCAGGGGGCCCCAGGACACACTGTCAAGTGACAATGAGAAGGGGGCAATGCCTCTCTGTGCCACCTCATCAAGGTTTTAAGGGTGGTTTCTCTGTAGGCACTTAGGCCCATGGGCTTCATTGCTCTCCTCTTGGGGCAGTTTGGTGCCCAAAAGGTCACAGACACTAGCTTCCTTGGCACAGGCACCCAGCAGTTCTAGGCACTGAATGGTGCCTTCCTTGGGTAGTAGTTAGACATACTTGCTAGAAAGGGTTATCTGAGCCTTCCCAGCAGAGTTCTTCGCCATCCCCTTGCCAAAATTGTAGCCACAGCACTTCTTGATGGACATTGAACTTTGCTGAGCTGGGACAAGTGTATTCTTGGTAAAAGTAATTTGCCTTGAATTCTCTGCTTAACACTTTTCCTTGGGATGGCTGGAAAAGAAAACACATGAGGTGACTGCAATGGCAGCGGCACATTCTAGGGGGTTTCCAGAGGGAAGTGAAACAGAAAACCAGCAGCATCGTCAGGACTTCCCCTGTGCTGTAATTCAGCGCAAAAAAACCATCCTGATTTGTCTGTTCACAGAAAAGTTGATGCTGTGCCTCCCGCTCCCAGCACTCAGGACTCAGTTTTACTTTTAAAGACACAGTGGCTCTAGCTGCTGACAGGAACCTTCCTTTGCCTTCAGCACCTCCCCAGGCTGGGAATGACCCAGACACAGCTGTTGCTGTGACCAGTGGCAGCTGTAAATCATGGGGAAAGCTGGTGCTCCCACAAGCGCCTACTGGTACAGCATGGCATGGCATGGCATGGCATGGCATGGCACCCTGCCTAACTTTCACTTTGGCACACACACTGGAGTTACCATGGTAAGGATGGACAGGTGCAGAGCAAGTCCCACTTTACCCTGAGGTTGGGGCGGGTGGTTTCCAAGGGGCTGGCAGTTTCTCACCCTGCCATGTCCCTGGCAAGAGCATCGTCTTGTTGGCTGGGAGGCTCTCCCTGCCTGGGAGGAAACTCTGCTTTGGAGCTCCACCAGGCATTTAGCTGCTTTCTGGCTCTCGGGGTGGTTGTAGAAGCTGTGGCAGGTCCCATGGGGACTGAATATTTAGCAGTGCCCCAAGCAGGCAAAGCTGTTTCCTCCTCCCACTGCATTTAAGATTGTTTCACCATGCGGAAACCACAGGAACTGTGAAGTAGCTTTGGGGTTTCAATGCCCTATGCAGCCTAGTGATGCCTCAGAAAGTTGGGGCTAAAAGCCTGCAACCCTCCTAGAGATTCTGTGCTAGTCCATGCTGGGTTTCTCTATCATCTGAGGGTACAAGATTGAGGAATGTCAGTCTGTGCCCCCCCCGCCAGTTCCTGCTGCAGCAGGAGGAGCAGCAGAGGCACTTTGGGGAAGGAAGAGAAGAGCAATGACTCCCCCTACTCCATGCTGCTCTGCGGTTGCCAGCGAGGGAGGGCACGTGGCTGCAAGTCTCCTCTGAGGCCTCCTGGATCCCGAGGCTCCCCCCATGGCCAGTGGTTGCCAGCAAGGCCCTTCCAGAGCCTGATGCTACCCCAGCAGTGCCCGGGTGCTGGTGGAGCTCCCCTCCAATTCCTCCAGATAAAGGGTTTGGCTCTGCGCATCCTGGTACGGGCCTGATTCTTTCTCCCTGCAGAGGCCATTTTGATTTTCTTTTCACTCTAGTCCGAAACTCCCCACCACTCTATTTTGAAAAGATAAGGGGGAAGACCAGCCTGACCAACTCAGACTGGAGACTGGAGCTACCAGACAAGCATGGAAAAACCTGAAGCAGGTGATCAGAGTCTATGCCCAGAGCAGCCCAAGAGACAGGCACCCCTCCCCTCACTGACCCCCCAGCCCACCCCACCCCACCACTGTCCCGATGCCCACCAGGGCTGTGTGCTGCCATGGCTCAGCGCAACAGCTCCTGGGGGGACAACAGGACAGATTAAGCCCTCTCATTCCCAGCCTTGTGACAGGCCAGGGAAGTAGAAGAGAGTGCAGCTGGCAGGAAGAGCAGGGTGGAAAGCATTGGTCCTCGTGCTAGGCAGCCACAAAAGCACTTGCTGTGCTGTTGATTCTGGAGATGCTCCAAAGCACGGCCGTAGTTTGGGTCATAGGTGGCAGGGGTGCTGGGGAGGGGGAGCAGAGATGCCTTGTGCTCTTGCCCATAGGCAGCCCTCGAGGCTGTTCTCTGACTCTCCCCTCCAGCTCCTTCAAAGGAAGATTGAGACCCAGTTTCACTCCTTTCCAAAGAAGCCCTATTTGCTATTAATGACACAGGATGTTCCTGAGCTGTAGCCCCTCTGGGAGTATTTGCTATTAATAGACACTGACCAGCCTCATGTGTAGATTTCAGTTTTACTGTTGGGCACACATCCTAGGGAATCAACGTTTCTCAGTTCCCATTTCCTTCCTCAGATTTCATGACATAAAAAATACTTATTAAAAGTAATTTTTGTTCCTCTGGAAGGACTAAAAGGTCTTGGCATGATGGAAAAACAGAACCCCTGCTCCAGCTTACTACCTGGAGTACTGGAAGATTGTTTTGATCCTTTACAGTCCCCCTTAAGGTGAGTTTGATGTCAGTGTCCTCTTCCTGGAGAAGCCGTGCACTCCAGATTCCACAGGTTTTTGGGTGTCGGTGGTGAATTGTAGCACCTACCTCCTGCCCAGGAGAACCAGGCACAGGTCTCTGTCTCTCAGCCATCCTGTCTTATGGTCCCAAAAGAGGTGTGAGCTCTGGAGCCAGGTCCAGCTGCCCACCCTGGGTGTTTTTGCTGCTACTTGACTCTGCCAGATCCTCTTAAATCTCATTGCCCTCCTGCTTAGCCTCAGGACTTCAGCTCACTATCAGATATCAAAGCATAGCGCAGAGCTGCCCACTAAGGCTCATGTCCCACCACACACGGCTCCAGGGGAGTAGCATCCTTCTGTAATAGGGCTGGCATGAGCTGTGCTGCTCCTCTCTGCCAGGGCAGGGTGGCCATGAGCTGGAGCACCACACTTCACATGCAGCTTAGGAACCTGGTAATTCTCTTAAAGAAGCTGAGTTTCCTGTGAGCCATTTTACCTCTTACCACAGCACAACTTCCGTCTCACAGCAGCATCTCAGCCAGTTTTTGTGAACGGGACAACCGGCCGTATCCTCTTACCAAACTCCTCATAAGGTGTTTCAGTTGTTGTTGCAAAGGATATTTTCAGCTGCTACATAGCAAGGAAATGTGCTTCACTGTGCCTGTGTCTGTGCTCATGCAGAGGGGCTGCAAAGGGTTCCTTCAGCAGCTGACAGTTGTCACTGTTTCCTCCCAGTGCTGTGTGGGATGCCAGCACAAATTCTCTTTGGCACAACCCTCCTGTGCCCATCCTGGGGCAGGCTGCTGGGTGGCTCTCAGGCTGAGCACATTGTGCCAGGGTTTGTTAAACACACACAAGATGGGAGGCAGACATGACCAGCACATGAAAACAAATTGCTCTTTTCCTGGCAAACATGAGCTCATTTCCCTTCTTCCACTGTCTCCAGACTGGCGTCCTGGCCAAGTGGACCCTCCCTTCCTCCCCATGCATTAGCAAACACTTTCTCTCCCTGCCTCCTTCTCCACTTCCTTCCAGCTTTATCTCGCATTTCAGGGAAGGCTGTGACCCCTTGCATCCCGAGTATGCTCTTGGTGGCCCTCAGGGCTCTGGCTCAGTGTGGGTCCTACAGCTGAGCCCCCCCGGCATCGGGAGGGGCTCAGTGCAGTGTGCTGAACCCAGTGGCTCTTCAGGTCTGGGCATCCGGTCTGTGAAAGGGTTAAATCTTCATTTTTCTGCTTTCCTGGCAGGCTGGTCTGGATGGAGAAAACATTGGAAACTGCCCCTTCTGCCAGCGCCTCTTCATGGTGCTCTGGCTTAAAGGGGTCAAGTTCAATGTCACCACAGTGGACATGACCAGGTGAGGTGGCACTGAAGCCCTGGGCCAGCAGTGGGGTGAGACATGCCCTGCTCAGCTCTCCCATCAGCACTTCTTCCCCCTGCCTGCTCTGTAGCCTGTGTGTCGCTGCACAGGGACAACCACTGCCCGCAAACTGCCCGCCTCACTCGGGGTGCAAGTGCAGGTCAGCACGGACTTGGGCCACCTGCCGGTGTGCGTGGCCCAGGGACTCCCTGTCCTGCTGGATGTGAGGATGACTTGAAGGCACCACTGGGCAGATCCAGAGGCTGGAGAGCACTTGTCAGCTCCCTGAAGCCAGCAGAGCTGGGAATGTTCCTGGTCCTGTGCTACCTGCTAGCCCCCACCTCTGCCGTGGCCACTTTCCTTGGGGACTGGTGGAGGCAGATGTGCTACAGGCTCTGAGCCAGCTTGTTTTCTCTGCTCCAGGAAACCTGAAGAGTTGAAAGATTTAGCCCCGGGCACCAACCCACCCTTCTTGCTGTTCAACAAGGAGCTGAAAACAGACTTCATCAAGATTGAGGAGTTCCTGGAGCAGACCCTGGGTCCACCCACGTAACTGCAAACTCACCCTTCCCCATTTTGGGGCCTGTCACAGTGTTGTCCAGGGCTTGGCAGATTGGGGAACCGAGGCAGGGTGCCAAGAGGTGCCCCAGGGCAGCCCAGGCAGGCGGATGCCCCCCCAGCCCCTGAGCCTGCTCTGCAGGGCAGGCCCTTTGATGCTGAGGAGCTGGGTCCCTTGGGGAGGTCACGGGGACAACAGGAATGGAAAAGAGTGGGAAGAAATGCACCAGCCATTGCACCCCTGCTCTGGGGGCAGAGGGGAAATATGGGGAGGTCCCTGCAGGGACCCTGGCACTGGTGGGTTTGCCACTGGCTGTGGCAGCTGGTGTTGAGGTAGAGGGGAATGTGAGACCTCGTTGCTTGTTTATGTTCAGTGCCCTCAGCTGAATGAAAGCAAATGCCCTTGCTTGACAGCAGCAATGCAGGTGACCCATAGGGTGCTTGGGGAGGTGGTCTTCCCTGAGCTCACTGGGGAGCCCTCCAAACCAGCCTCCCCCATGCCCTGGGTGGCTGCAGGCCCCCCACTGCTGCAGAGAAGCTCAAATACATTTGTCACCTGCCTCCTTGAATGTGTCTGCCTCACAGCACACCCTGGAGCATGTCAGCAAACAGAAGACAGTTCCTGAGGGAGTCACGGGGAGCTTCTGGCTTCCTGAGACCCCTCTGTGCCAATGCGTGTCCTCTGGGCTGGGTCAGAACTGCCTGAAGGCAGAGCTCTGCCCTGGGGTTCTATTGCCACCAGTGTTCCCAAACTGTGGAGTATCTGCCCTGAGATTGTCTCCTGGCAAACACCCCAGATAGAAGACACAGCTCACAGGGTGGCAGCTGCAGTAATTTACATCATCATGGTTCTCCCACAGACAGATGAACATCCCCTGCATCCTCCAGTACCAGCCCTGGGCTCTGTGGCCCAGGAACTGACATTGCTGTATCCCTGCTCCATCCCAGCTCCATTCCTGCCTGCACTGACATAAATGTCTTTTCCAAGGTATCCACACCTGAGCCCCAAGTACAAGGAGTCCTTTGATGTGGGCAGTGACATCTTTGCCAAGTTCTCAGCATACATCAAGAACCCACGCAAAGAAGCAAATATCAGTAAGGACTGGGGTTGTTGGACTCTTATCAACCACGCTGCAGCACAAGAAATGCTTTTGTCTGCTGGCAAATCCTGCCATGGGGTTAAGGTTCCTGCTACCTGCCTCACCGAAGCCTCCTTGGGAAGTGGAGGGGCAGAGGGGAAGGATTAAGGTAGTTCTCTGCTCCCTCCACAGGGATAACAGCAGAGCATAGGGTGATGCTGCTGTAGTCCCCTAGGAACAGAGACTGGCAAGGGTCAATGCTGTGTCCCGATGGTGTGGCCTTGAGGGCTTTTTCCCTCTCTGCAAAACCTGTGGGAGGCTCAGGCAGCCCAGCACAGCCTAAAGCTTGTCTGGGAATCCAGGGCACACACTCACTACTCTCGGTTTCCCACTCTTCCAGATTTTGAGAAGGCCCTGCTGCGGGAGTTTCAGCGCCTGGATGTTTACCTGAACACTCCTCTCCCAGAGGAGATTGACCAGGATAGCGTGGAGGACATCACTATCTCCAAGAGGAAATTCCTGGATGGAGACCATCTGACTCTGGCTGATTGCAACCTTCTGCCCAAATTGCATATCATCAAGGTAATGCCACTAGCCCCCAGGGCCAGGGTAGGGGGGCACCTGCTCCAAGAGGAGTGGACAGGGAGTCCCCCTGCCAAAGCTAGAGAGTGAGTCTCCCCCAGGTCTTGGAAGTTTCAGCCTCCTCTTCCTTCACTCTCCTCTAGATTGCAGCCAAAAAGTACCGTGACTTCGAGATCCCAGAGGACATGACGGGCGTCTGGCGGTACCTCAACAATGCCTATGCCTGTGATGAGTTCAATCACACCTGTCCTGCAGATGAGGAGATTGAGCACACATATGCCAGCGTTGCTAGGAAGATGACCTAGCCATAGGGAGGCGTGGGGTGGCAGCATTGCCCTGGCTGAGCCCTCCAACTCTGCAGTCCTGACACAACCAAAACCAGTTGATGGAGAGACTGGAGAGGGTTTACAACATCGCTAGCTCCTGCCTTTCAGAAACAGCACCTTGCTTCACAGCCCCTGCCACTGCCTCCTCCTTCTGTGCTGCTGGCTGCAGCCCCTGGGCACCAGCAGTGCTGACCACATGTATACACCGCTCCCATCTGGATGTAGCTGCATCCCTACTCCCCGAAAATGTTTTTCACAGCCTGTGACTATGTGTCATGGGAAAAGCTGAGGACTAACCTTCTGCAGTAGCGCTTTCTCATCAAGAGATGACACCCCCAAATGGCTAGGCCAGCCCGGCCTCCCCATTCCCATCTGTCAGCCCTGTGTTGTCCCAGCCATCCTGTGCTTGTCGTGGGATCCTGGTGCTTCTCCTGGGCTGGAGTTGTTTGTATTTGCCTGTTGCCAACCTGCTCAGCACCTGGGGCTGGCATTTGGACAGCCCTCTCTTCCAAGACATCAGCTCCCTCTGAAGATATGGAAAGGCTTTGCCCTGGCAGCTCATCACATTGAAAATTGTGCTCACTGTTGAGGGCTGTGACATGGGTCTGACTCCCAATAGGACATGGGGGTAGGTGGGTGCTGGGGGTGATGCCTGGTGCAGCAGTGCCAGGACTAGCTATGGGAGGAAACAAAGGGTCAGAGGACCTGCAAAGGGCCTGAGGATGAAGGGCTGAGGATCAGGGCATCCCTCCCATGACTGCCAGCACCCAGAGCCACGTGCTGCGAGCTGCAAGGTCCTGCGTGGCTGCTCCCAGCTCAGAAGTCTTTGTGCCTCGCCAAACCCTGCAGAGGGTGCAGCCATGCTCTAGCTCCATAGTCCCTAGTTCCCACCAACACTTCTGGCACCTGAGGCTGGGAGCAGCCACAGGGTAGGGCACACGTTTAGTTTCCACCCTGGAAAGCCCAGGAGAACAGACAGCAGCTGTTTGGCAAAATGCTGTGTCTGTGGAAAGGTGTGGGCAGTGCCCCTTGGCTCAGCTTGCCTTCACATCCTGTGTTGCTGACATGAGGCATCAAAGCTACTCTGCACAGCCATGACATCCTATGTTCCCCCTCTGACACTTCAAGCTTCCCCAGGACTCCCACCGGACCTTGAGAATTCAGCCAGCCCTCCCTAACCAGCCCCAGGCAAATGGATACTGTACAGTGGGCATGGTGGGTTCTGTGGGAACTGAAGAAGCGAGCAGAGCCTCCTCAGCCCTCACTGCCACTTTCCTCTTTGCACTAAAGGTGTGTCCTTGTGAGGTCTGCCTCAGATAGTGCTGGGTTTGGGGACTGGGTTTGTTACCAATGGGTTTTGGTTTGTTGTTTTTTATAAACTAAGAATAGCAATAAAATATATTTTAATATGCCTTTCTGGTGTGCTGTCAGCCAGGCACGAAAGCTGCTGGCATAGAGGGTGCTGTGCAGTGGCGGGGGCTTTCCTGCAGTGGAAACTCCTCTGAGATTTAGCAGAAGTGAAGCTGTAGCGCAGACTCTGCTGGCCTGGATCACTGGCTCAGAGTCAGCCCAATGTGTCTTGGTGCACGGGGCTGTTCCTCCCTGGGGGCAGACTTGGCACTTCTCCTTGCTGACCAGCACAAGGTCTGGCTTTTCAGAAGCTCTGCTCTTCACTGTGGTGTGTTGTGTCAGTGGGAAGTGCTGTGGAAGGCTGGGCAGGTTAACCCTTGCTCCAGTGGGGTTTGGAGGTTGATCAGAAGAGAACATAAGGCCAAGGTTTGGACAAAACACATGGATCCATGCTTTTGCATGATCTTCCTTCCTGAGGGTTACCACGTGTCTTCTGCTCCTTTCACATCTCATGGCAGCAAGAGGGCAGTGACAAAGCCTTTGGGCATCTGGGCATCCCAAGTTGATTCTCAGCGCATGCTGCGGTCCCTGCAGACAGGACTCAGCCAGTGACAAGGCTTATCCTCTGCTGCCGAGAGCTTCCTTGCTGGAGAAGTATTGGACCTTGCTGGCATTCGGAGGAGCCTCTCCTCTTCATCCCAGGAGCTGGCCGTGCAGTTCCTCCTTCTGGAGGATATGTCTGTGAGCTCCAGGTGGCTGATGTAATCCTAGACTCCTTGGCTGGGGTCGTCAGGGGACACTGCTGGGGTGGATACCCCTGCAGACTGGAGAGATCAGTCTGGGCTTCACAGCAACAGCAAAGTGGCACAATTCAGAGAAAGTGCTTTGGTCTGGGGAGTTTTGGAGAGGGAAATACTCATCCTTGCTCTCTGGAAAAAAGGCAGGCAGTGATGGAGGCTGGTCCTCCAATGTCCCAAAACACCATCCATGAGACAGGGTCATGAAAGACGGCTTTTCTGAGAGAACAGCACTGAGGTGGTGCACACTCTTCCCAAAGCTGCAGGTACAGAGGCAGCCCCCAGCCACTGGCTGTGTCAGCTGGGACCTGGCCCAGTTCTCCTGTGTTGAGGTTTTTCCAGTTCCCATTAGAGATCTTGGTTTTTTCCCCTGACTTCAGTTTCAAATTACCATGCTATCAGCCAACTGGAAATGCTTCTAATTACTTCTCTTCCCCTGGAAGGCTTTAATTCAGAGAAATCCAGCTAGAATGACCTCAACCAGGCCCTTCTTGTTGTGACTGCAGCTCATGCCCTACCTCACTGAGCACGTTTCCTGAGGGCAGTGGGGAAGTGACTGACAGGCAGAAGAACATTTTAAACTTTCAAGAGCTTAAAATCCTGAGGTGTTATTCATGGAGGAGAGGAGACAGGGCAACTTGTTCTGTGTCTTTCCCTACCTGCACCGAGGCTGGAGCTCAGACAGGTTGAACAGTGCTTGCTTCATAGGTGCCACATGGAAAGTCCCTCTGAAGTCTTGGCATGAGATCCCCGTTTCTCAGTCTATTGTGTCCTCTCATCTTATGGGGTTGGACATCACACTGGGACTTTCTTGAGGAAGACGGGACAGGATGATGACCAGCCTGAGCCTCTATTATTTAATCATGAGGCTGACTGTGACCCTGCTGAGCACAAAACAGAGGCTCTCATTTCTCATGGAGTAGTTGAAGGTGCATTATCCAGAGGTCATTGGTTACCTCTATTTGCCACTTGCCATCTGTCAGGCATGGATACAACTGGAAAAAAGCTGAGATTAAGCTATCATCCATTTCAAGTGGGCGTGCCACCAGCTGGGACTTTTCTCCTAACATAAATCTTTATCTAGCCTGTTTTCCATCCTCTGGAAAATAGAGGATGGAAAAAATCAGAATCCTGCCAGGTTTCATGTCACAGAATGAAAAATCCTGGAGACAGGCTCATGCCATTTGCTGTGGTGCCATGAGGAGGAAGCACACAACCCCCCCCCAAACTCAGAGTGCATCATGAGCCAATATGCACCCAACTCAGAGGGCAGCTTGCTGGTCCTGTCTGTCACCAGGAACATGAATGATCCTAGGGGACAGAGAGCTACTGGAGCCGTGCCAGGAAGTGAGAAAGTGTTAAGCTGAGCTGCCGTTCCCATAGGCTGCAGGACCAGAAATCCCCTATCCCTGTGCATCTGAAGGATGGGAAACACAGGAACTGGCCCTGTGTCACAAACCCTAAGAAGAGCAGTGGTGAGTGGTGAGGACAAGACAGGGGAGGTTGGCCTGCAGAGTAAGGGGACTTGGTGACCAAGCTAGATGGTATATGAATCTGTCAGGTGCCCTGGGCACCTTCTGAGTGCAGACACTTGCCACGCATGCCCAGGTGAGGGCACACCCAGACCAGCACATGAAGTAGGATCAATTTTGCTCTACAGTCTCCTGGGGTGACCTGAACACCCCAACCACCCTGCTTGGGTCCCAATCCACTGAATTGCAGGAAAGCTCCTGCATGGAGAGAAACAACACCGGTCTGAGCAACCAAATTCACTTCTCTGCAGCCTGTCAGCTCTGCACCCCTCTTCATGCATATCCTCTAAACACACCACACTCAGGCTCCAGCCTTTGGGGCTCTCACAGTCCCCACCCACATCCTGCTCAGCTTCCCAACCAAGGCAAGCAGCTCAGACCGCTGAGAGGGAGGTGCAGCAGGAGTCAGTGGTCTGGGTGTTGCAGCTCAGACCTGTACACCCACAAAGTCTTTTGGGGCTGAAGGATGGGGTCCGGCTGTGATGCTGCTGCTCTGTGCTGTTTCAGGGACCTACCTGGAGCTACAGACCCATCACAAAGGCAACTTGCACAGGGAGGCTGAGTGACAGGGCCTTAGTGAGGTCCCAGGTCTTTGCCATATACACAGATGCGCTGGACAGCACTTGAGGTGGCTGTGAGGATTTGGGGTGGCTCTGGGCTGTCCCAGAGAAGTGGCAGGGCAGCTGCAGTGACAGGCAGGAGAGAAAGCAGACAGAGCAGAGTGGGCACAGGGTCAGAGCAGACCCTGCTGTTTGCAGCTCTGCCTCCCATGGTTTTCAAAGGGTAATGGTCCTGGGTACTGCCAGCCCACAAAATATAAAAGCTTGATTTTCCCCCATCATTTCAGAGCCACCACATCTCTCATGGCTGTCAGGTACAATGGTTCCCACTCAGTGACTGTGAAAGCCCCATTAGCCCCCCAAAGAGCAATTTTCCAGTGTACACCATTTTCATAGGCTGGCAGCTCTGCTCTCTGAGAATTAGTAATAAGAAATACGCTCTTGCACAGTCCTAAACCCACTGTTTCTAATAAAGAGCTGTTTGCAGCAGCATCTCTCTTGTTGCTTTGATCTGCCACCAGCAGAATGTGAAAGCACCACAGAGAGAAGGAAGGAACAGGGGATGGATGGTGGTGAGTCAGAGCTTTCACCAGCCCCCGCAGCCGTACCTGCAGGCACAGTGCTGTGCTGTGGGCCTGAGGCCAGCTCCAGAGATGGCATCTGACCTCCATAACAACAGTGCTGTAGGGGGCGCTGGGTCAGCCCTTTCCAGGCTGCGGAGGGAGCATGGAATGCTGAGGGAGGACCCTGCTGTATGCAGGTGACTGAGGCTGCAGTGGTGATGGAGGGACTGCTCTGGGGTCCTGTGCAGACCTGCCTGGGGCTGATGTCTTGCCCGGGGCTGGGGGCTTACTCCTGACCCATGTCCATCCTCCAGCACAGTCCAGTCCTGTTCAGCACATAACAATCTGGCAGGTAGACCAAAGTGGGATCTAATTCAGACACTCCACCCAGGCCCCACACTGCACATAGTGGTGACAGGTCTCTCCTGGGACATGCTGGGACCTCACCCCACAGCGAATGTTGCACTTTCTCTCGGTGATTCTGCAGAAACCCACATGCCACTCGCACCTCTGAGGCAAAGCAGAAACCCCCTCTTGCATCCACTTGGAAACTTCAGCTGCTGATGGCATCTTGAAATGTCACAACCTTTCTGTCTTTTTCCACTCGCCATGAACAACTCTTTTATATGAGTGGGAACATTCCAGCTGTCCAACAACCCCTGGGCCAGGGCAAGCCCCTGCTGCCAGTGAGTGACTGCCTAAATCATCCATGGGGACCCCAGCACCCTTGTCCAGCCACAGAGCTGGTCCCCTTCAGACTTGCAGAGGCCTGGCCAGCTGTGATCAGAGCACCGGTCGTGCCCCAGTGCAAGCCCAGCTCCCACAGCACAGCAGCTGTAGGAGCCAGTCTGGTCCCATTGCACTGGTCCAATGTCCTGGCAAACCAACACAGGACGGGGCTGGAGCAACATGATGTACACTGCTGGGTCTGGACAAGCTCCTGCTTCGGATGTGGCTCCTGCCACGAGCCTGTGGCACAAACAGCAGCTCTGACTGATGGTCCTGCTAAGAGGTGCCTTGCCTGGGACCGTGCAGTGACCTTCCAGAGTAGCGTGGGGTTGGAGGCCCTGTGGGCTATGGGGATGAGGCAATTGATCAAACAGGGCTGCAGGGCTTCACCACCATGACCTTGAGGCAGATCAGAGACTGTGAGGGACAAAGGAGATGGCAACTGGGCACCAACTTCATAGGTAGAAAAAAGCATATGGGTAATACATGTGTTCCTCAAGCAACTCTCGGGACTGTATCTTTCCTTTTTTTTTTTTTTCTTGTGTGTGTGTGTGTTAATTCAGCTCAATTTCTTCAATAAATGACATGTCCTCACATTGACTGTGAGATTGACCTGGGCCAGATGCCAGACACAGCCCAAAACTGCTCTATCACTCTCCCTACAAGGTCCCAATCCCCTTTAGCAAACCTGTTTCAGCTTGGTCTCCTCTCTCCATGGGGCCACAGGTCTTGCCTGCCAGGAGTTTGCTCCAGTCATGACCTTCCCATAGAGTCATGGCCTCCTTTGGGCATCTGGTATGCGATCCTCCCTAAACTGCACGTGGATCACTGCTCCCCCATGGACCCTTGTGGGCTACAGGGGCCAGCCTGCAGTACGAGGCAGGGATGGAACATGGCTGGGGTGTCAGGAGTGACAGGGTTGGAACATGGCCCTGCACAGCCCCAAAGGCTCCCTAAGACTGGCAGCACTGTACCTCCATCCCCTCCATCAGCTGCCTGGACACTAGACACCAGTTTCTCACCTGTTCCCAGATCCAGAGGAATTTTGTGAGTCCAAGAGCCTGGATTTGTCACTGCATTTTGACTCCACTGATTCCAGCTTGTGGCACAGCACAAGGAGGCTTCCCCGGGCCTCTGTAGCTTCAGGCAAAGCCTCAAAACACATCCCGGAGGGGAGAACCGCAGGGAGGGGCTTCTCAGCCATAAATCACCCCAGTGCTAGCAGCAGGAGTAATAATGTATCCCATGGTGCTAAAAACCAGTCTTTTCCCACAGGAGAGCAGGACGGAGATTGTGGGTGCAATTTTCTGCCTGGAAAACCCCAAGTTTACCCCGTGCCTTTCCTGACTGCTGCACAGGGAAGGGTCGTGCTGGGTCTTTAACACAGAAACAATGAATAGAGAAGCCAGTTTTCTAGAATAAATTAGTGATATTTAAAAACAACTCCAGCACAGAATCAACATTTCCACAGAAGTAAAAATCCCAACATTTTTTTTCATTAAAGAGCTTTACAAATATATATGTGTATATGAATGTTACTTTAGTATAGATACGGTGCCATACATGCACACATACAGACAGATCTCTAGATAAGAGTTTTGGGGGTTCAGCGTTGGTCCATGCTCCTTATGCTGTGTCTCAAGAGCACCAAATCCCCAGAGGAAAGCTCTGGATCCCGCCCTTCCGTGGTGGATCCTCGGCGGCCGCGCCCGGAGCGTGCCTGTGCCTGCCCTTGGAGCCTGCCCCGGTCCCACCCGCAGCCCTGACCCAGCAGGTTGGGACAGACAGACAGACAGCCGTCCCGGGGAGCTCGGGGAGGCGCCCTGGGCTCTGCTGGGCGCTGGAGGCTTCCCCGCTCGCTAAGGCTCGCTGTCCGCTGGGGCCCGGGGCTCGTAGCCGGAGAAGGGAGCTGCCCGCAGGACGCTGCGGGACGAGGGGGGCAGCCGGCACAGACACGGTTCTGCCTGCTCCGGGGAGCCTCGCTGCACGGTGCTGTCGCCTTGTTCTGGGTCAGTCCCGCCGCCACGCAGGGGATGGGGAGCACAGAGGCGCTGCCCTCCCTCTGTCTCCACGCTGGGCAGGAGCCTCACGGAGCTCAGCCGGATCCAGTGCCCAGCTGTGCCCAGACTCTCCTGCAGGTACTCCTGGCTGCAGCTTCTGCTTGGCACGGGCAGAGGAAGGTGGCTGTCTGCTCCCAGAACTGGGCACTGGCATTTAGAATAAAGCTGGAGGTGCAGGGGGAGCCATATTTTAGGTATCTGGCTGTCCCTGTCACCTATGTAGCTGTGTCCAGCCAGTTCCATTAGCACCAGCTGCTCTGGCAAATCATCCCCATCACCTGCCTCCTCATCCTTCTCCAGCTGTGAGGGGACCTGAGAACCTAAGGCATGCCCCAGCTGACTGTGGGCACAGGATGGGTCCCTTCCCTCAGCACAGTTTGGGCCAAACCCATTGGCACAGTAGCCACTCACATCCTGGACAAGGCCTTGCAGGAGCCGTGGGACCGTGGCTGATGCCTGCACAGCTGTGGATGGCCCATGGGAGGGGAGCACAGTCTGCAGGAGCAGGGCCAGTGGGTCCTCCTCAAGCTGGAGTGGAGGCACCTGCCTGGCCACGCTCAGCTCACTGTTCTGGAGAGCCTGCAAAAACAAAAGCAGTGACATGGTCAGCCTCAGCTGGCTAAAGCCCTGCCAGCTAAGGGGTTGTGAGAAACTATGCTGAACACCAAGGGCTCCACTGCCTGAGATCCCATACTCTGCTGTGACTCATGGCTGGCCAATGCCCTCCACCAGCACCTTCTTCTTGGGGGACAGCGGTTCAGATGGCAGGGGAGGCACCTGGGTACTAAAATGGGCTTGGTGATGTGAGAGTTGGAGGAAAGGAGGTGCTGAACCTTTGCAAATGCAGGGAACCCTGGCTTGGCTATGGCTACACACAAGGTGGAAGTTGGAGGAGGATCATCACTCACCAGTGCTTTTGGGAGGCACATCTCTGGAGGATTGGGAAAGACATGCAGCTCCATGAAGCAGATCCCGGCCACACTTAGCAGCAGCAGCAGGAAGAAGGCACTCAGCACAGCAAGGACCAATGTAAAGCCTGCCAGGAAATCACAGCAGGCTGAGGGGTCACTCAAATACATCCCTCCCACCCCACTCTCTGTTAGTGTTTCCCATCCATGTCACGCTGGGATGTTTCGGGAGGCAAGCCCAAGGCAGATGACAAGAAAGCATCACCATGAGAGGTCCCCACTGGGCAGCACTGGGCCACAACCTGGACCACAGCGGCTGGGGGTGAGGTATTCACACCTCCACACAAGTTTGTGCTGTGAGCAGGATCTGAGATGCAACCGTGCCAGCTGAGTTGGTGAGAGTCGTCCCACCTGAAGGGGTTGCTGGGGTCACCAGGCACTGCTCAGCCTCCTGGCTCCGCTCCCTGGCAATGTCTGCAGCCACCGTCCGGACACAGTACTGTGTGCTGGGTTTCAGGTGCCCAAAGGTGCAAGGCATTTCCTCACTGCTCTGTTTGCAGGGCACCTGAAAGCAGATGGAACAGGCGGCCACAGAAGCTGGAGGTGGGGTTTGGGCATGGCTCCGCTGCTCTGTGCAGCCTCAACATCCCACTTGCCCCATGGTCCCTCCTCCTAGGCATCTCCAACACTCAGTTCTTTGCCCCAGGAGGTGTTCAGGTCCCAGAGCATCTCCTGAAACACCTGTGGCATCACTTTTCATCTGAACAGAACCAGTCCAGTTCTTCTTACCCAGGGGAGGGAAGTGGTCTCCTGCCTTGCTGAGGTGGGAGCCCCAGACTGGGGGTGCACAGCACCTCACACCTGCATGTGCAGCCAGGTGTGGGCAGGGCTGCAGCACAGGCACCCCCACACCACTGCAACCTGAGATGGTGGCTTTGCTGCACCAGGAAAGCTTGTGCAAGCCCTGCACCTCTGGGCCCTGCCCAGCTAGCACACATACCTGCTGGACAAGCAGGTCCCCCTCGTACAGGTGCAGCCAGTACCACAGCTTCAGCAGCACTCGGTTGACTGGCTTGTAGGAACCAGTCCTTCTCTGGTAGGGAGTGGGTGGTGTGATGATGTTTACGCTGAGGATTTGGTCCTGGAGCAGCCAGGACAGCTTGGGGGGGCCAACAATTGCTGTAGGGAAGGGGAAAAAAATCAAAAATTAAGCCCTTCAAAGGAAGGCAGACATCTTGTTTCTCTAGAAATTATATTTTTCTGTCTGACATTCCCCTCTCAGAGCACAGAAGCTCCTCGGGTCTTTCCTGATGGCACTTTGTACTCTGAAACCAGCTCTAGGAATGGCAGCCACCACATCTTCATGACAGCTAGCACTGCTCCTGCCTCCTCTTCACACCAACAGACCTGTGGCACCTCCGTCTCCTTCTGCTGAGACCTTCACCCCTGGGCCATCCACCAGGGTCTGGAGACCCCACTGCCAAGGCCAGCAATCACTTCCTAGCTGAATGCACCCACTTCCATGCCAGTTGGATGCAGAGGGAATGAACAAGGGAACACAAATCACCAGCATAGAATCCATTTATCTTACACATTCTGTTTATTGCAACAACCCCTCTGATGGAGGTCAGAGGAGGGTCCTGAAAATTTTCTAGCTCCAGAAGACTGCTAGGTTTTTTGGACAGAACAGCCAGTCTGACGAAAAGAGGCACATTCCCACACCAGGCAAACACAATTGTCAGGATGAAAGGATCACCAGAGGGTCTGCCCGTGCTTCATCCCAGACCATGACAGGGGAAGATGATGAGCCTTTCAAAAGCCAAGCCTGGAGCCATATCCTCTTTCCTGCCCCATCTCGCTGCATTCCCCAGAGACCCAAATTCTCGGTGCCTTGCTGGCCTGGGGGCCTCCTACCAATCACCTCACTGTGTCTCCTCTGTCCTTTTGCTCTTCACCCAGCTATCTTCCAGCAGCTCTACCTCATCCCTTTCCTCTGGTTAGGGCTCTTGACTCTTTTCCCTCCAGTATCCTAATATGCTTTCCCACTGTATCCCATCAGATCTCTCCAAGGTCCCCTCTCCCCATCAGCCCCCCAGGAAGAGCCCAACTGGAGAAGGTCCCCAGTCCTTACTGTCTCTGTACAGCTGCAGCTCGCTGGAAATGGCCCACTCGGACTGCTCACCTTCGGCCACCACTCTCACCCGTGCCCAGTAGATATCATGAATCCTGTCAAAATACAGCTCACACACACAGGAGTTTCTGCTGGTCCCCCCATAGGCACCTGCCTTGGTCCAGTTTGAGGTTCTGCCCAGGGAGAAAGCACAGGGATAGCTTCTTTTCAGCATCCTCCCAGCTCAAAGGGAGGGCTGCCGAGCCACTGCCATCCTGCCTGGGTGGAAAGCGTAGGAAAGCCCAGGCATCGGCCAACAGCATCCCCGGGATGTGTGAGGAAGGGCGTCACCAGCAAGTTGACTCCCTCCTGGCGACAGATGGCATCTGGCACTGTGCCCTGACCTGTGCTCTCCGCAATGAAAAACCACACAGCTGAGGCAGGGAGAACCCACCAAGGAGTTGAGGCTGTTGAGGCTCTGTGCTACAAGGGAAATGGAGAGACTGGTGACAGCTTGAGCCTCAGAGAAAGGTGACTGTGAGTGGCGGGGTCTTATCAACACAAGAAGAAGATAGAGTCAGTGGTGCCCAGCAAAAGTACAAGAGGCAGTGGACACAAGTTGAAATACAGGAAATCCCATTTAGCATAATGGGAAAAAAATCCAAATTCAAAACCCCAGTCCAAAAGCAACCCCTTAGTTTGTTACTGGGATAGTGAGCAGGAAAGGGACCAAGCTGAACAGGGATGTTGTCCTGAAGTTGTTCAAAACCCACCAGGACACACTCCTGAGTTGACCTTGCATGTGCAGGGGTAGGACAAGCCAATCCTTGCCAACTCCACTGCTCTGTTACCCTGTGGCATTTACTGCCAGACAACAGTCATCTGGCTGCCAGAGGTCCCCAACAGCCTCTGCCAGGGTATAAGAGGACCAGACCCCTTCACCCCTCCTCCCCACCCACCTGTTCCGCCACTCCACCTCATAGGTGGCAGAGCTGGGTGAGCTGGGGTCTGGCTCCCAGCGCAGCAAGACGTGGAAGTTCTGTGCCTCCAGCCTGACGCGCCGTGGCCTCAGTAGCATCCCTGGGGAGGAAGCAGAGGGGTATGAGGCAGTGTCCTGCAGGGTCCCCTTGTGGCACAGGTTCCTCAGCTTCATCCCAGCACAGGCAAACACTGACTTCAAAGGAGGTGCTCAGCACCTGTATCCCCCCCAATTGGTCACACACCGAGAACACCCTCTCCACACTTCTGCCAAAGCAGAGACACAGCTGACAAAACAGGAGAGACGACAACCTGACACAGCTGCTGCTGACCCAGGGGTTTTCTTTCTCATCATTCCTTGACAACCACCTGGGCCCCTCCTCTTCACAGGTACCTTTAGTAGGTTTGAGAGGTGTCCCTGTGCCTTCTCCGGCCCTGCAGCCAGCCACCCCCCCCGGCCTGTGGTGACAGCTTCAGCACTGGCTTACCCTGGAGCAGGGAGCAGCTGGCCAGGGACAGCAGCAGGAGCAGGGCAGGGCTCATCCTACCACAGCCCATCCATCTGCCCCAGCACTATGCAGCCGTGCCGGGGGCCATGGAAAGGGATGGGTGTGCTGCAGCTGTTCTGCTACCCACAGACATAATGTGCTGCTGGAACCTGGGATTAAAAACGGAAGCTTCAGCCAGTGTCACTGCCCCATGAAGCCCACACGCCTATTGTGGCACAGAGGTGTCCACTCTGGAGGGCAGGGACCTTCTGCTGCGCACTGGGGGTGCAGCAGGGTAGGTACCCTCAGAGCTGTGGTGGTAAGTGGACCCACAGGGACAGTGAGCAGCTGCCACACTGCTATGGCACTATGCACGTGCTGCAGCAACCTTCTGTTGCACCCACCTCTGGCACCCCGTGGTGAGAAGTTGCACTGCCTTTGTCACCAGGATGTGGGTCTGAGAAAGCTCCTCACCTGAGGCTCACACCACTGGGGAGGTGACTCAGCCCAGCTCTGGGCATGACTCACACTGGCACAACCTGTGACACCACTGCCAGGACACCCCCAGCCACTCCACAGACTCCCCGGTATGGGGAGGGCACCACCCCACAAGGCAAAATGGGGCACAATGAGGGCTGTAAGCAGAGACCTCAGAGTGTGAACCACAGCACAGGCTGGTCCAGCTGGGCACCTGTACCTGGCCAGTCCCTTCTTACCTTGGTCTTGCCCCACCATTCAGCTACCAGGAATCTTGCCCTGCTCTTGCTGGTCATGGAGGTAATCTTCCTCTCCTGGAGCAGACATGCAAGGGCTTTGAGGCTACCAACACCAACATTGTGGTTGTGGGGACACATTCCCCCAGGATGGTGGGGAGCCCAGGGACACCTCCAGAGGCAGAGGGGTGGGAGCACCCCTGACCAGATGGGACACCAGTGGGGCTGGCTCACCGCTGTTGCTGCTTCTCACACCAACTTTTCACTATTACAAGCGCAAGCACCTCAGCACGTGGGTACAAAACATTGCCTCCATGTTTTCTCTGTCCCTTGCAGGATTAAGAGCTTGAAACAAGGAGGAACAGTAAACAAGCAGGGACATGCAGCTGCAAACTGTGGGTGAGGGCTGAGGTGAGAACTCTGAAGCACCAGAGCTGAAGCACAGGCAGTCGGCCTAGGGATTCCCCCCTCGCTGAGACCAACAAGAACCCTCCTGGCTTTGCAACAGAGCCCATTGAAGGAGGCAGTATTTCTGCCTGGAGGGAGAAAGAGCCTCCAGGATTGTTCCTGGGGCTTACAGAGGCACAGAACTGGGGAACTGATGGAGACCCTAGGACTAGCTGCCTGTGCAGGCAGGGACAGGGCTGCTCTCACTGCAGAAGGCAGCACAAGGGAGGCAATGTTTCCCTGAAGCAGCAAGGGTGACTGCAGGCCACTCCCTGCTAGCCCCCCTCTGAACCCCAGCACATCCGTTCCCCTTCTGCCATGGCCAGAGGAAAAGTCCCAGCAACTCTCCCTCTGTTGTGCCATTAACTGAGATTGTGGGGATTAACACCCTCTGCTCTGCACATCCTCTCCTTTTCTGTATCCCCATCACATTACCCTGAAGCACCAGCACTACCCCCAGCCTTGATCCAGCATTTCCTCTCTGCCCCTCTGCAGTATCAGAAACCCACCCCACCAACCACACTGTTAAACACAACACCCTCAGCTCAGCAACCTCACGTTTGGCTCCGAATGTTCACTGGAAGCGTTACCACGGTCTGCTCAGCTGCCAGGCTTCCTCCAGATGGGGGACAGTCCGTGTTGTCTGTGCAACCCCGCTGGGAGGCGTGATTTGACTTGGGTGGTTTGTACCTCCTTTGCTGAGCCAGGGTTTGTTTTTTTTTCCTTCCTTGCTTCCTCATTAGAACCGTCCCAGATGGGCACAGGTGCTCAGCAGTGCCCTCTGCACACCAGAGCTGAGGCACAGCCTGTCCCAGCACGCCATCCCAGCAGATGCACTACCCCGGCACGGACCATCAGTGGTGTGAGGACAGAAAGGAGCAAGGCTTCAGGCCAGGGGTGACACATGGCAGGGCAGACACAGGCCAGGACATCCCAGTAAAACCAGTAGCAGGTTTTATCCTTGCCAAGACCAACGCTGCAGACTGGGCACACAGGGCTGGGCCCCCTCATTTTGCCCTGGCGACCACGAGGGACCTGCATGTGGCTCTGCACCACCTCAAGAGCTCCAGGCCTCTGGCAGCCCACTGGGACAAAACACAGCTGAACTCGTGCATCCCAAGAAGTGGGCAACCATTGCAGGACTAATAGAGCCATTGACAGCAGCATTGTGGGGCTCATAAGCACCATTCAACTCTGCCCAGGGCCCAGCAGTCACTGTCGGCCTGGGCATTCCAAAACAAGAGCCCTAGAGTGGCCAAGTGTCATCCCGGGGGGCAATGCCAGCATCTCCACTGTTGTCCCTGCACCACTTCAATGGCCAGCAGTGCTGGGTAGCCCTGGCACATCGCTGGTAGAAATGGGGCTGGGGCCTGGCAGGAGCTGGAAGGGAGACCGCCACGAGGAAAAGGACACATAGCCACAGTAGACTGGACAAGCTCTTTTAATACCTCACTGAATAACAGTGCTGAAATGCTCCCAGCTGTGCCTGACAGCTGCACACACTGCAGAGCCCAGCATCCACCACCGCACAAAGCGCTGTTGGTAAGGCAGGCCTATGGCTCCTCCAGCCCCCTCAACCCCTCTCCCTTTTTGGTCAAAGGGTGGGGGAAGCCTGCAGGAGCCTGGGAGGACTGTGGGGGCTAGCAAGCCTGGGTGCAGCAAGCACAGTCCAGCCCTGTGGGTAGGGTCAGGCCAAGGAGGACTCCCATAGGCCCAGGCAGCCCAGAGGGGCGCTGCACAGCTGCCCCCAGCAATCTGGAAGCACGTCCTCTGGCCAGCTCTCACTCAGTGCTTTGAAAGCAGAAAGGTTCCAGAGCTGGCCAACTCCATGGTCTGGAAAAGGTGGGTGGGTGCCCACTGCAGGCAGGATGCAGGCAGGGCATCCTCAGACTGTGGCACTGGGGCTCCTGAGGGGTTCGGGAAAGGCAGGTCTCTCCCTGACAGAGGGTGCCACAGGGATGAGGACTCCAGTGGCAGTGGTCCAGCTGTTCCTGCACTGGAGACACCACCAGGGTGCAGGGGGATGCAGAGGGAGCAGGCATTGCCGTGATGGGATCAAGCATCAGCACTTGTCACTGCCTCTGTCCCTGTTGCTCAAGGTTAAACTTCCCCTGGCAAAACCCATCCTCCAAAGGCTTTCTCCAGGTACCGGGCCACCGCCAGCGTCAAGTGGTCATTGTAGGAGGCCGCCACCAGCTGGATGCCCAGTGGCAGCCCCTCGCTGCCCAGCCCCAGCGGGCACTGTGTCACCGGCAGGCCCAGGACATTGAAGATGGCTGCAAGAGAGAAGGTTGGATAGATCAGAATGAGCACAAAGACTGGGATACATCACTGCCTGGCTCTCCCACCCTGGGCAGGCAGCTCTGCCATACACAGCACCAAGATCTGGGAGCTGGTGCTTCATGCAGCAGTGCAGAGACATGGTGACAAGGGACATCAGTGGCCAGAGATTCCCAGCGCCCACATGATGTGTATAAACAGCATCCATGAGGGATGGCATACACTGTGGCATGCAAAATTTGGGACATTCCTGTGCCAGGCACCAGCCCTCCATCACTCCACAAAGCAAGGCAGCACTGACACCACATGGGAACCACACAAGGGGCCCCAGGCTGTACCCCAAGAGATGGCAGGTTTCAGGTTCCTCCTAAACCCCAATATCACACACAAAGTCACACCTGCCCTGCTGTGGACAGGCACCTTTGGCAAAAGGTAAAAGATGCCACACGGTATGAAGCACGACAACCGTCACTCCAAGACAAGACACCTCTCTTTGCTGCACAGCCCATCGTCAGCAATGCAAACACTTTGGATACAACAGCCCAGCTGCCAGCCCACACTACTGCCACAGGGAGATAATTTTGGTAGCCCTAGCTGCAACCCCACAGGAGCCAGGGCTGCTCACCTGTGTAGGCAAAATTGAAGGGCATGCAAATGGGGGAGTGGTGCTTGGGGGCGATGGTGGGGTGTGAGGGATAGAGGAGCACCCCATCTGGCCCCAGCAGTGCCTCCATCTCCTCCTGTAGGCTCTTCCCCATGCTCACCAGCTTGGCCTTCCCACTGGGGTTGAGGTTCACCAGCTTCTCTGTCAGTCCCAGGGCTGCAGCAAACGGTAGAAATGGGGACAAGAGCATATGAGAGGACTGTGGTCTATGTGGGGCAGAAACAACGCCTAGCCACATGCAACATCCCCTGCTTCTGGGGTGGCCTCCCAAGCACCCCTTCCTGCCAGTAGCCACAGCAGATTGCCCCTAGCACAGCTTTGTGGTCACCATTCCCCCAGCTCTGCCAAGGGACAAGCATTCAGCCTGCCCCTTCCTTCCAGCTTTTCCAGCCAGTGGGGCTGAGCAGAGCTGGCAGAACGACCCCAGCACTCATTAGACAGCAGCACAACTGTGTTAATTAGGATTCTCTAGTACCCGCTGCTATAAAACAAGATCAGTGCAGACCCTGACTGAGCCCTCTGAGCCCCCAGCAGTTCTGGTGCGGCTCACAGCAGAAGTGAACCCTGCCCCCAGCTCCATCATCCTCACTTCTTCCTCCAAGGTACCCACTCCCATCTATCAAAGATCCAGACTCTTGAGCTAGCCTTCAAAACTAGGCTGAAGCTGCTCAGGGCAAACCCCGAGTTCCTTCACTGGGCATTGGAAGGGTAATACCTGCATTCAACAACTTGCCCACCCCAGCACCGCCTCTGCACTTCCCAGGGCCCCTGCCAGCATTACCGATAGCTGGGAGAGTGTGAGAAGACATCCCCACGAGCCACTTCATCAGCTCCCACAGCGGCCACACTGGCTTCCCATGGTCCCCCAGCAGGTCTGTGAATCTTTGTGCCTCCTGTAACACACCCACTCCCCTGTCAGCAAAGCCAACATGCAGCAGGGAGGCACAGGCTGGCAATGGACAGTGAAATTTCAGTTATCTCATTATCCCAATGTGAGGTGTTCCTGCTTTAACACAGGAGATGTCCATCAGGTGCTCCACAGCTGTGATACTGATCCAGAGCAGCAGCAGGAGCATTATTCCTTGCCAGAGACAGCAAGGAGATGGGAGAACCCCCCCTAGAGCAGCACCCAACTGACACAATGCAAGGGACAATGTCGCAGAGGCATTGCCTCCTGTGATATGACGATTGGACCTGGAAGAAGGAGGCAGAGGAGCCAGACAAGCCCTCCTTGGTGTGGTGGGGCTGGGCTGTTTCATCACTGCCTCTGTGCCAGGAATGCATAAATTATGACACTCCCAGAGGTTTATTTTATTACAAAGTACTTTCCTGCATGCACGGATCTAGTGCAGCAGCTGCAATGCCAGGGAAGAATTACACAAGCAGGCCTCCTGCTGGAAAGCTGCTAGTCCCCTGCCTGTCTTGGCATCCCAAAGGATGTTAATCCCAGCCTACAAGTCAGAAGACACAGCATGGGGCAAAGAGCAAGGCAGGATGCCCCCTGCTTGGCTGACTTACCAATCTGCATGGAAAAGGTCAATGTGCCAAAACAACCTCCCCCCTCCCGATTACCACATTGCTCCTCTGCTGAGAGCTAGGGCCTCAACCCACAGGACAGCAAGGGAGAAGGTGCTGTGCAACTTTAGGAAGAGGTGAAAGGAGAACTGGGGGGGGACATATGGAGCAGGGAAAGCGCCTGGGTAGGTTTAGGAAGCCTACAGCTCTCCACAGCTGGCCCCGAACAGCTGTTTCTTCCCTGATGCCTCCAAAGTTGTGCCTTTGCCAACTCACTCTGACACACCTGTCCCTCACTGTCCTTGGATGACATCATGGCTGACCAGATCTGGAAAGAATACTTCATCTTGTGGATTGCCACATGCTGAACCTGGACCCCAAGGTCATTTTCAAGGTGCTCCACCACCTGAAGGGAAGAGCAAGGACGGGTTTGTTCCCATAAAGATTTGACACCTGCCATGAGCCCGTGGAAACTACAGAGAAGAGAGTAAGGGGACCTACTCACAAGATCTTCCCCTTGTGTCTTCTTTAGCCCTGAAGGAGAAAAAGTTCTTTCTACTTTTTAACCCCTGAAAGCACAGGACTGGGATGCAAGGCTGCCTCCCCAGCCCTTCATTTTGCCAGCTCCTGCAGGAGCCACACAAAAAGCAGCTCTTTCCCCTCCCCAGGGCTCCTTTGACTGGTCTCCCCAGGTTCTATCTTCACGGTCACCCCAGTGAGTACCATCCTCTGCTGCTTCCTACCTTCTTTTGGGCCTGCAAGATCTCCTTGTCCACAGGTGATACAAAAATGGACCCACCATCATGATCCATGCAGTGGAATTTGATTTTCTCCAGCGACACTTTCTCATTCAGCTTCAGCCTGGGAAAGGAATGGTGCTTTGTCACAAATCCATCCCTGGCTCCTCTGCAGCTGCTAGAGGTTCTCACACGCTTGTTATGTGTCCCCAAGGGACCCTGCTCTGTCCCCCAGAGTGGCAAGGTGAGACCCTGAAGACACAGACACCTACTGTCCACAACACATCCAGCTGCTCACCTGCCCCCTCAGTCCCATCAAGTTTCTGTTGGGAAAATTCCCATTTCTCCAGAAGCACCTTGTGACTACAAACCCTGGCTGCAGCCAAGGCTGGGATTGCACAAGAGCCTGGGAAAAAGCAAAGTGGTAATGGAGAGAGCAACTGTGTGCAAGCTGTGGCAAAAAGGAGGGGTGCTCCATGTGCCCCATCTCTGCTCTGCTCCTCACTGACACGCAGCATGGTTGCACTTCATTGCACGGACCAAGAAATGAAGGAACTGAACTGGCCATGATGTGGGGATGGAAAACTCCTCATTCAACAACAGGAAAAAAGCCGCTGCAATATCCAGGAGCAAGGCCAGCCCTGGGAGGGGTGTGTGGGACAGAGCTAGGAAGCAGCTTACTGGTGAAGGGGGAACCTATCACTCTGCCCATGGCTGCTGGTTCCTGGGAGTACGTGGGTGGTGGGAAGGGCAGTCCCAGAAGCCAAGGTCCTGCTGAAGCCAGCAGCAGAGGAAGGAAATCAGAAACAAGCAAACTGGGTGGGGTGCAGACCTGTCTCGTACAAAGGCCTCATACATTGTGAGGACCAGAGAGCTGCTGACTCCAGCTCAGCAGCTTGGAGCAGTGGGAACAACTCACTTGCTGACCCCAGGACCGGCCATGACTCTCAACACAGGCTCCAGGTCCTCTGCGTAGCGGCACAAGGGCCCTGTGCACAGGTAGCTGGTCCGCACCCCGTGAGCGTTTGGGAACTGGCCGTCGTTGGGCACCACCCCTGAGAGCAGAGAAGTCAGATACTACCCCAAGTATTGCCTCCAGATGGGGACAGCCCTGCTGGGGGGGTCTTTGGGTGCAGGAAGACATGGTTCCCCAGGGACTGTACACCCCACAAGTGCTGATGGCAAGGTTCATGGTGTGAGGATGGGAGGAAAAGCACCCAGTCAGGACACTGGAAGACAGAGAAACATTGCATACTGAGGATGCAATACTTGGGTAAACCCCAGCCCGTCTCCAATGTGCCTGGCATTCTGCCACCAAAAGCTTCCCAACTGCCAACCCCAGCTGGGCTTCCTCAACAGGCTAGTCCCATACAAGAAGTTACCTGACTCCTTACAGCAATCTCCCAGCAACCAGCATAGAGGTGTCCTGAAGGAGTTCATCCCACAGCCCCCATTCCACCTCATGGCATTTCTGCTGGTGGGGAAGAGGAGGAGACCCCAGCACCCACCTTACCTGTCGTGGGTTTATGGCCAAAGACTCCATTGAAGAAGGCAGGCATTCGGATGCTGCCACCGATGTCAGAGCCCACACCTACAACTGAGCAGGCAGCTGCCAGGACACTGCCCTCCCCACCTGCACAGGAGAAAACATGGCAAAACCCCATAGATTTATGGTGCAAATCATCCAGGAAAGCAGGAACACCTCACAGGGAGGGTGGGGACCTAAAAAGCAAGAAGGGTGGGGGACACCTTGGCTCTAGTGATGGGTAGGGGATAGATGGGGTACGTGGACCAAAGGGATTTGCCTGCCAAAGTACAACAGGGCAGGCTGAAGCAATGCCAAATGAAACACCCAGAAGAGGCAAGGCAGCTACACCTCCCAACAGCCTACAG
Source organism: Camarhynchus parvulus (assembly GCF_901933205.1). NCBI lineage: Eukaryota > Metazoa > Chordata > Aves > Passeriformes > Thraupidae > Camarhynchus > Camarhynchus parvulus. Next base: position 19,456,708 of record NC_044600.1, on the reverse strand, counting down.
CAGTGCGTAGGAAAGAGGCCTGTAAGCTCTGCAAGAGCCCAGGGACACGTTAACAGCTGTGTGCAGAGACTTGGAACTCTTCCCTCACTGCATTTTAACCTGCTACTCATGCAGGACTGTGCCGAGGTGCCGGGGTTCACCTGAGCTGCCGCCCACAATCCTCTGCAGGTCGTAGGGGTTGTTGGTCCGCCCGTAGACCCTGTTGCTGGACTCGTACCACATGCAGAGTTCGCTGCAGTTGGTGACACCCAGCGGGATGGCACCTGCCTGCTTCAGCCGTGACACCACAGTGGCATCCGAGGTGGCGATCACGTTGCGGCGGTTGACCAAGCCAGAGGTGTTGGGCATCCCTGTGGTGCCAAGGTCAATAGGAGGGAGGCATCAGGGCCAGTGCCCTGAGATGACCCAGAGCTGCAGGAAGCAGGCTCCCAGTGAGGGCTGCTCCTCTGAAGCACCTCAAGTTCTGTAGCACCTGTGTGCTACAAATGATCACAAACGCAGAAGCCCAGGCAGAGCTTGGTGCAAACCAGGGAAAGGGAGATTACTTCCCTCCAAGCACCTGCCACAGCCACCCACCACTCTGGGGAGCACGTCAAGAACTGGAGGCACAAAGATAAACCCACCATAAAGAGAAAAGGCCTCCTTAACGGTGATGGGAACTCCCAACAAGGGGAACTTCTCCTCCAGGCAGTCATCGCCAGGACCCTCCGAAAGCAGCTTATCGACCTGCCGGGCTTCCTGCAGGGCCTCCTCGAACCTGCAACAAAGCACCCGGCGATGCTCTGGCGCTGGATCAGAGAGGAGCGGTGTCCCCGCAGGGCGGGTGGACCCCAAGTGCGGCAGGAGCTTGTGGGGGAAGTGAGACTGCCTGGTCGTTGCCGAAGCCGGGAGCGACATCCCGGCCCAGCCGCCGCCGGGCGCTCGGCACGGCGCTGCCGCGGTGGCGGCGCGGGGATCCCCGTGTCCCCGGCGGAGTGCAGAGGTTGGGCCTGGGGCCCGAAGGGAGGCAGGCGGAGAGCCGCTGCCTCCTCGAGGGTGTCCTCTGCCTCCAGCTCACCTGTCCTTAACCACAGCATTGATGAGGGGATTCACCTCCTTGATCCTCTCCACGTACGCCTCCACCACCTCCACGCACGCCACCTGGGCACGGGGCACAGCGGGTCCCGCCGTCAGGCGCGGGCGCTGGGCGGACCGAGACCCGCTGCCCGCGCTCCCCCTCCCCGGGCCGCGGGTGGTACCTGCCGCGCGCGGAGCAGCTCCGCGAGGCGCCGCGCGGGCAGCAGCAGGAGCGCGCGCCGCGGCGGCGGGACGGCGCGCGGGGCGGCGCGCGCGGGCCGGCGCGGCGGCGGCAGCAGCGCAAGCAGCGCGAGGCAGACGCGCGACAGCAGCCGCAGCAGCGACGCGAGACAGCGCTCCGCGCGCGACAGCGCCATGACGGCCCTGCGCGCACCGCCCCGCGCGGAAGTGACGTCAGGGCGACGCACCGCCCGCGTTGCCGTGGCGACCGTCCGGTGCCCGTGCCGGTGCCCAGCGGCCGCACCGGCCCGGACCTCCCCGGGAACGCAGCAGTGCCCGGCGGCGCGGGGAGAAGGGCGGCCTCGCCCACCTTCTGTCTCGTGCGTGGCGCTCAGGCCCGCTCTGCCCGCCCCGGGCCGGCCCGCTGCTCTCTCCGGGACAAAGGCAACGGCTCGGGGGCGCACACGGCAGGCGAGCTGCGCTGGCGCCAGGTGCCAGCGGCGCCCCCGACGCGGGGCGTGTGCGGCTTAGCGAACGCGCCCCGGGCAGGGCTGCCCTGGCAGCCTCACCCGACCGGTTGCGGCGGCAGCCCGAGGCGCCGGGCTGAGCCCAGCAGCCGCAATGCCTCGGAGCTGCCCGCGGGAATGTCCCGTGCTGGACTGGAAGGAGACGGTTCCCTTTCCGGCAGAGGTTGCCTGTCCCCATCTAAAAGCCTGTCCTCTGGGTCAGACTGTGCAACAAACGCTCTACTGGGTGTCTAACGTGACTACGGGACATTAGGAACTATCAGTTTAAGGTTGACGTCAAATTATAATGTTCTTTTGCGTTACAAACACGAAGCCTCATTCTTGAGGTTTTCCCTTATAAAATACCGCTATTATCACACTTATTTTTAAACACGTTCTGAGGTGTTCAGATGCTTGATTATGGAAACAGGAAGAGCACTGTATAATCGTCAACCCTCAGGGCAAAGAATTGGTAATGCTGGGGAAAAAAAAATACTGTCTTTTAAAGCAAGGGTTTAAGCAGCATGTGAGCAGGCCTTACTGCATCTCTTCCCTTCCACACAGTTGGCAATTGAATTATCAGCACAAAGGAAGGCTACAAAGGGATACATTTCTTGTGAAAATCTTTTATGACCACATAGTCAACATATCAGCATTTATAGAACAATCTGCAACACACACACACCCTAGAAGGCCATCGGCCGACCTCTGCCCCCTAAAACCTAAGCTGACACCAAAGTCATCTTGATAGTAGTTCTTTTTTCACAATCTTATCAAGGATACTTTCTTTCCTCCCTGCCTGATGCAGGGAGGAGAGGAGAGGAGAGGAGAGGAGAGGAGAGGAGAGGAGAGGAGAGGAGAGGAGAGGAGAGGAGAGGAGAGGAGAGGAGAGGAGAGGAGAGGAGAGGAGAGGAGAGGAGAGGAGAGGAGAGGAGGAGAGGAGAGGAGAGGAGAGGAGAGGAGAGGAGAGGAGAGGAGAGGAGAGGAGAGGAGAGGAGAGGAGAGGAGAGGAGAGGAGAGGAGAGGAGAGGAGAGGAGAGGAGAGGAGAGGAGAGGAGAGGAGAGGAGAGGAGAGGAGAGGAGAGGAGAGGAGAGGAGAGGAGAGGAGAGGAGAGGGCTGATAAAGGCTCCCTCGGAACTCAGGAGTAAGTCAGGTGTCCTCTGTCTTCCAGAGCTAAAATAGTAAAACTCCTCTGAACTACCCTCCTAAATGTAATCTCAGCAATGCTTTTGTCAGTTTTTTTCCCTCAAACTCTCAGTGGATTTGCTGGTTTCCCCCCTTCAAATCCTGCCCAAATGTTGGCAAAGAGGGGTACAAACCAAAATATTTCTGTCCTAGGCCTCTGCCTGTGCTGCTGCTCTGCAGAAACCTTCCCTAAGCTCTGGCATTTCCTTTGCTGGAAAGTGCCTTCCTTAATCTTTGTCTTTTAACATTTCAAGAACAGAGCTTTGGAATTCACACTGGATCAGCAGCTGCATTGCTCTCTGTGAGCTCCTCTTGTCCCTGCTCTTCCCATTGCTCACCAGTGCTGTCCCAGATAGCAGCTCAGGCTGCTCCTCTGTTAGCTCAAGGTGAGGAGTTTCCTGGGAGCTGAGCAAAAAGAATGGCTGCCAGAGTTCATCATAGCCCAGTGGAGCTCTGTTTCCATGAAAAATGGAAAAAATAGGATACAAGGTGCTCTAGAAATAAAGCAATAAGGTCTGGAAACCTAAGGTTGGAGTGATTTGGACTGTTTTTCAGTTACCATAACCAGCCAACCAAGCAAACACCACTCTAGATGCACACTTAGAAGCCAGTTAATTCCAGTCTGATTGCCAAGAGCATGGGGGCTCAACATACACAGTGAAGCTCACCCATTCAGACCTGTCCCACCAAGGAACACCAGCTGCTTAGAAGAAACACATGTTTCCAGGTCTTGCACGCCAGGGGTTTATGCTTGTCATTATCCTCAGTCACTTCATTACAACCAAAGGCTTTAAAAACCACAAGAGGTTTTCAAGGACACATGGAAAGCTGGAGTGGTTCTGCTGGCTGTGTGGATGTGTTGCAACCACTAATTGCCTGGGAAGCCATGGAACGGGCTTTGGCAGCTGAGTGGGAGGCTGGCGGGAAGAAGAGGTGTGCGCTAATTGGCAATACCGCAGTCTGGCTGCCTTCACAGTGTTCTCCAAAGCTCTTCTCAATCTAGTCCCCCATGCACAAAAAAAACCTTTTTGGGAATTAAAAGAAGAAAAAGAACCTGATAGCACAATTCTTTGTGAAAGGAATCCTTTAAATCTTATTCTTAAAATAATGCTTCCAAAGAAACCTGGGGTTTGTGCAGCACATGGGGGGAGTGGGAAGGGATGTTTAAAGGTTCAGGTTTAAACACAACAACTCAGATGCTTAATTCCTAGCTGATCCCAGAAAAAAAACCTCTGAATGTGATGGCAGTTCCTCCAAGCCTGCCCTTAGCCACATCCACCACAGAGGGATTCTGTGCTCTGCATTTCCATCAGCTGTCTTCTTGCGTGCTGGCCCGGGATCCATCAGCAGACGTTGGGCGCCCGTGCTGCTCACTCGGGGCTTTGCAGATAAAGATCTCTGACCTCACCTTGCTCTCGCTGAGCAGGGGGCCTGGTGGGACACAGGAGGTCCCCAGCCCCAGCACCTCATTCCTGGAAGGGCAGGAGGGCACGGAAGGAATCCCATCCTGCCTGTGTGAGAACACAGCAGCTGGCACTGCCAGGGTCTTGGGCTCTCTTGATACAATACTGCCATGGGATCACCACCCATGATGACCCACGGGCAGGGCAGCTCAGGGCTCTCCCAGCTTGTCCTCGGTTCCGGCACGGCTTGCCAGACACACAGCTGCCAGACACACTGCCCTGGAAGTAGCCAGAACCTCCTGCAGCCGGAGCACAGCCTCCCTTCAGAGCAGGGTGCTGGCACTCGGGTGTCCCGAGGCCTCCTGCTGCTGCCGCCGCAGTGACGGTGCTGAGCACCCCGCGGTCGGGACCGTGCCACGGGAGGTCGCTCTGCCACCGCCGATCGGTGTCGCTGGCCCTGCCCCGCAGGGCCGCAGCTGTTCCCTCTGCACGGAGCCAGGGTACACTGTGTTCACTCCGAGTCCTTGATTAAACAAAATGTTTATGCGTGCCTCTGCTCCAGCAAACATCTTGGCGGCTGCACGCAGCTTGTTTGCTGCCGCTGCTCCAGCTACACTGGAATTGGGGCAGGGTCTGTGCGATGCTTCAGGAGCCAGCTGGCCTTCCTGGAAGAGTCCCCAGCCCAGGAACACCCCATCTGTCCCTGGTTCCTGCACCTCCAGTTCCATTGGAGGGACCTTGTCTTCTGGAGAAGGCTGTGCCCCGCATCCCCTTAGTGCCAAGCCCTCCCCTTTGGAGAGGCTGGGCGGGGGCATGCTTTGCTTCTTTACCCTGAAGGAGTGACACCCCCCTCACAAACCCACCACCCATTTCCCCCTTAAAGCAGGGCTCTGGGGTGCATCTTGAAATTACAAGAGGAGCTAAGACATTTCCTGGGCTCCACAGTGCCTTCAGCGAAGCAGAACACTGTGCCTTCTTGACATCCGGCTGCTGCACCCCCTGATGATGGCTATGTACAGCACCATGGAGTTGGGTGGGCATAGCCAGCCCTGTCTGGGGCAACTGCAGGGCTCCCAGGGCCTGATTGCAACTCCATGTCCCCTGCCTGTTTAGCCAGTGTTGTCCAGGATGTGCCTGCTTTCTTCCCTGACTAAGGGGCTTGTGTCAGTTGTGCATATCTGGAGTTAACTGGGGACAGGCTGGCCCTGCTGTGTCATCTCTCAGGCATCGTGCAACCGCTGGTCTGTGTTTGGAGGGCAGCCCTCAGCCAGATGTGCTGTCACCACAATTACTCTGTTGCTCCAGCTGATACCTCCAAACCCCTTGGAGGGAGTGGGCTATCTCCCTCCCCAAGCCATATACCCTGTGAGGATGGAGGAGCATGCCCTGGTGAGTGGGGAACCAGCATGCTGAGGTCATTTACAACCTTGCCAGGTGAGACCAAGGGAAAGATTCTGCAGGACTGAGAGAGGGCCAAGAACAAAGCTCACAGCTCTGTCCTTGAACTCAGGAGACCAGAAAGGAGAAGGTATTGATGGCCACTCAGATGACATCAATCCACACCAGACTCCCAGCCTGGAGTGTTTCCCAAGAGCACAGGCTTTCAGCAGAGTGGGTTGCCCAAGCGGCTTGCGTGCCCCTGCCAGGCTGTATGCCATGGCTCTTGCGAAATGGTGTTGATAAACACTCCAGGGCATGCCAAGTCCTGCAGGATGACAGCTGATGTGCTTGGGCTGTAGTGAGTGCCAGCACAGTGAGAGGAATTTTCCACTCCTCTGTGGCAAGTGTGCCTGAGCCTGCTGGGGGACTGTCCTCACAAGGCAGAGATTATCTGGTGTCCCAGCTGGCTTGTCAGGCTCAATAAACCCCCCATGCAAGGGCTGTCCTTAGGCACATGACAAAGCAAGGGGTGGTTGGGTTGCCTGGGGCATGGTGGCACCCTACAGGGCTGGGTTAGGGTTCCACCATCCCCAAGGAGACCCCACCACCCTCGTTTCACCATGGGGCTATTCCTGTGTCCTGGCAATGAACTGCCTCTTAGCTTCCCCGTTCCAAGCACATTGGCCAAGTTGGGGTGAGCTATATGCTTCTACATTCCCTGTCCCAAGGACTTGCTTTCCTGTGATTCTGGTCCTCTTTCCATATTCCCTGAGGGCAATGGGTGACCTTTGACAGGGCCCTCCAAGCTGCCTGGGTAAGTTCTGCCCAAGTGTGTCTTCTAGCAAGCTGGAAATGCCTCAAAGACCAGCAGATTTGTGGTATGGTGTGCTCGGACCTGTGCTGGCCAATGTTTGGTAATTACCATATGAAAGCCCAGTTTGATTTGACCAGTGTGTCCTGGAGCTGCAGTTCCTTTCATCCATGCTGCCATCCCACAGTGATCTCAAGAGAAGCATGAAAAGCTTGTGCCAGGCAGCACAGACTAGGACAATGCACCTGTGCACGCTGCTACATGTATCCCTGTCCCCCAACAGAGCCTGCAAATGGTGTGCCATCAATGGCAAAGTAGCGAAACATCAGCCAACACCTGCAGAGAATGGGGGCTCACAGGTCTCTTGTGAGGATGGTATGTTGGGAATGAGAGCTCTGGGACGATCCTTCCTTCCTTCCTTCCTTCCTTCCTTCCTTCCTTCCTTCCTTCCTTCCTTCCTTCCTTCCTTCCTTCCTTCCTTCCTTCCTTCCTTCCTTCCTTCCTTCCTGCCTTCCTGCCTTCCTGCCTTCCTGCCTTCCTGCCTTCCTTCCTTCCTGCCTTCCTTCCTTCCTTTCCTTCCTTCCTGCCTTCCTTCCTGCCTTCCTTCCTGCCTTCCTGCCTCCCTCCCTCCCTCCCCTTCTATTTCTCTCCCTTTCTTCTCTTGCTGCCACCTGGCCATACCTCTGCTGCCACCCTGGTGCTCCCTTGCTTATCCTTCTGGTATCTGGGTTAGCAGCAGCAGAGATGGGCTACTCATACCATTTCACATCTGGCTGCTGCCCTGTGCCATGCATGGTGGCTGTCCCAGCCCAGCTGGGCTGTGATAGAGCAATACCACTGCTGTGACTGATCAGGGTCCCCTGTCCCTCCATGTCCCTTCAGCCTCCAGGTCAGTGGGTACTGGACCAAGGCACTGTGGGAGCCGAGACAGTGACAGAGTGATGGGATGCATTTGCTGAGGGTCCTGTTGGGAGCACATCCTGGGAACAGGCACACGCAGGGGTCTGCTGCTGTGTGGGAACCTGTGCTTCGGATGGACAGTGGCAAGAGGAAGAGAGACTTACGGCAGCAGACACAGGAACACTGCTGTCTCTTGGCCCCAGCTTGTGGCATCATGGCTTGTGCCTGTGGGCAGAGGTGACAGTGGCAGCGCAGTTTTTGGTGCCTGCACCTCTCCATTGAGGAGAGATAGAGCTTGGGCAAAAGGCGGCAGCAGCAGCGGCAGTGAGCCCCGTCCTGCCCCCGGCTGTTTGGGACATGCTGTTCTCTCAAGTGCTGATAAGGACAATCAATAATAAAAGCAGGCAGTGGAACGCGAGCCCGGCCTCCAGCCAGCGACCTTCAGGAGCTGGGTTACTGGAGCAGGCGCAGGCGTTTTGGCAGCGGAGCAGCGCCGCGTCGGGAGCCCGTGCAGGGTAAACACGGCTGCTGCAGCGTTCGGACAACGCTGGCCGACAGCGTGGCTCGGCCACCGGCCCCCTGGCATGCAGCCTGATAACACCGGGCATCGCGGCAGCCCGGCACACGCCGTGCGCCTCCATGACGAGCCGGGCCGCTCTCCAAACTCCGCGGAGCGCGGGCCCGTGCGCGGCTGTCCCCGAACCCGGCGGCGGCGGGCGGCCCGACAGCCGCGCGCATGCGCACGGGAGGCACGGCCGGCCGAACCTCCGGAGTAACCCCGAGGCGTTACATAACCGTGAGGCTGCACAGGCCGCGGCGCAAACATGACCCACTCACCGCCCAGCTCAGCGAGATAAAGCAGAAAAACAGCAACCCCAGCCCAGTGCCTGGACACAGCTGGCCCAGCGTGCTTGGGGCTGTGATGTGGGAGGGTCGGTAGTGTCCTTGCCAAGCAGCTGTGGGGCTGTGGAACGGCCTGGAAGGTTCGAGCTGGCCCAGCGCTGACATGGGCGTCTGCCTTCCAGAAGGTTCTGTCTCTTTCTGAGCTTCTTGGAGCTGCAGCGAAGCTCAGGGTTTTGCAATTTTCTGGGAGACAAAGGGCTGTGGGGCCACACAAAGTAACACCTCCTGCCCCAATTGGAGAGTACTTTTGCCCCCAGGGACAAAACAGCCTTTGCAGAGGGGATGCAGAGGATCCCAGCCTTAGATGGGAATGGCCCTGCCTGGTGAAAACACAGGCTGTTTCTTTCTTTGCTGCCCAAAGAGCACTTCCTTCTCCTGAGCATTGACATGACAAGGGGTTCGGGATGTGCTATCTCATGATTCTGTTTTGGGGACAGGGCAGCATCACTCCCATCAGTACTCTCAGTGGGAGAATTCTGGCCATGGCGCAGGTACCACAGTGCTGGCAGGCACTGTGTCCCTCACATTCTTCTCTCCCCCTCATGGAACCTCGTCTCTATCCCATGCCTGAACGTGACAGTGGCTGACGCCAGCTCTGTCGGCTCCATCTGGCAGTTCCTGCACTGCTATGCCTATGTGTGACCCTCTCTGGGGTCACCCTAAGCTCACGTCCTGTGCCATCAACTTCCCTTCTGCAGAAGTCCCTCCCTATGTCTTTGCACCTCACCTTGCCCAGGGCTGCAGCTGGACCAGCACAGGAACCTCCCCATTAGCACCACATGGAGGAGCTGCCTTGGTTGGGCTCTGGAGAGGTGAAAGCTACTGCTGCCACAGTTGGGAAGATGTGGGCATCACAGCTGCCTTGTGGAAGGCTGAGTCTTGCACAGCACGGGTGGGTGGGAGAAGAGGCACTTGCTCCTCTGTGCAACACGGGGCAGCAGGTGCTCCAAGGCATGTGCTTCCCCATCTGGATTGTGCCCTGCACATTGCTCCCCTTCCTCTGGGCGAAGCAGGACAACTTCGCCAGCTCTTTGAGTGTCTGTGGCAAAGACCCACTGAGAAAAGCCCAAAAATAACCTAGAAATAGTAGAGGAGGAAAAATAAAAGGGGGGAGAAAAATAAAAGGGGGCTCTTTATGGCTTAGCCAACAGCAGAACCAGTTGTTGCCGGGCAAAAATGAGAGAGGAACTGAGAGTTAAAATAAGATCTGCTTGCAGGGAGCCAGCCTGGGCATCCATGTTCCCAGGTTTCCTGCGGGCAGGAGCAATGTGCTGCTGCCTGCGTGGGCTGAACGTGTGGGAACTGTATTCCTGAGCCACATCCAGGGTCTGCACTCCTCCAAGCTCCCAGTGGGGATGCAGGGACCCCTCCCTACACCAGCAGGATGCTCTCCACCACTGCCTGTGGTGGACAGCTGCCTGTGGCCCCAGGAGTCATTCCCCTGCAGAGGATGGTAGGATGGGGTTTCTCCTGATATGCTGGGTATAGCTGGTGCCACTGGCTGCAGGTTTGGGCTGCTGGGCTTCCAGCGGCTGCTGCTATGGGGAGCAGGGATGTGGCTGGCAAAGTCTGGGAAAAACAACCAGAGTGAGGGAAGCCAGGCTGTGCGTGTCCCCTTCCTGGGCCATCCCAGCTGTGGGATAGCTGGTAGGCTCCTTGTGTGGCAGTAATGGGAACAGCCTGCTCACTATGCTGCTACCCTGGGTCTGACCTGAGAGCATCGCTGCTGCCTCACCAGGTTTCGCTGCAGGAATGGGCAGCTTCTCACAGTGAGTGCGGGGAACCAACCCCTTCATCCCATTCATAACAGCCAGGCATGCAGACTATGGATGCCTGTGGCTTTCACTTGGAAGGTGCTGAAAGCAACCAGAAAACAGTTATATAAAAAATCATTTACTGAGTCTAGTCAAGTGGATCCGGCACAAGCCCAGCACATCCTGTCCCTCCTGTGGCATGCAAGGCCAGCTCTCTGGGGCAGGAGCAGCTTGCTTAGGACAGCCAACAGCTCTGCTGGGCCCTCCCCATCATGGATAGCAGCCAAGCCAAGTGCTCTCCATGTCAGGAGTCTCTCTTCTGCTTGACCTCAAACACACCTGCAGGCCTGGAGTAGCAGAGGTGGCTCTGATGAGCCCAGCTGCAGCAGCGATAGCTTATCTTTCACTCTGAGCCATGGCTCTGCTCCTCCAGTGGAGCAACGTGATTTCAATGTGGTAAATAAAACACTCCGGGCTCTGCTCCTCCTCAGCACAGAGCAGCCACATCCCTTAGGGGTACCTCTATTATGATGTCCACACCGGCCAAGTCCTGCCTTTGCGAAGCTGCTCCTGAGCCCACAGGGAGCAGTCTGGGTGGCTCTGCCCTCCTGAAGCCAGGAAAGCCCAGAGCACCGAGCATCTTGACTGCTTTGGAGGAGTCCTGTGGGTGGGAACATGGGGTCTTGAGACCCCTGAAGGACTTGTGACTGAAGGGCTGGGCTCCATAGGAGTCTGACCCCAGTGCTTTAAATTCTGTGGGCTGGAATGTGCATCTGGCCTGTTCCTCTTGTGCTCCTGCCAGGGGCTTCCGAGAAGTGCATGGCAGTCATGAGCGAGCAGAGAGAATCAGGTGGTTTGTGTCAGGCCGGAGTGTGTGAGAGCAGATGGAGGGCATGCTATGGGGATACAGAGCAGAGGTGGAGTCCCAGGTTTGTCCCCAGAGCTGAAGCTTGAACCTTCCCTTGTGTCAGGCGGGTCAAAAACTAGTCTGCCCTGAGCCTACAGGAAAGCACATGATCTTGCAGCTCTTGTGCAGCTTCTCACCCTGCCTGTTCTCCAATGGGCATGGTATGGCAGGTACACCATTTTCCAGGACTCTGTCCTAGGTGAGGGCAAACCTCACTGGCTGTCAGAGCCTGCCCTCCTATGTAAAACCTGTCAGGGACGTGTCCCTCCCCATTCCCTCCATTGCCTGCACAGTCCATAGGGCTGTCTTTGTCAGCCCTGGGGCTCTCTGCAGCCCCTGCCCATGGGAAGGCAAGTGAGCAGCAGGAGAGCTTCCTTGTGGGACCTGGTGGCTCCAAGCTGGCTCCAAGTTGTGCCAGCCGGGGGGCAGTTTATAGGACCATGGTGTCAGAAGTCAGGCACCCAAGGGAGGAAGAGTGCTTGCCAGGCTCCCAGGGCTGCCTCTGTCCAGAACACAAGCTCTCTGAGAGGCATCTGGACACTGCCCCATGAGCACTCACTCACCTGCCTGTGCCTGGGCCACCCGCTCCACCTGCTCTGCCTTGTGCACAGGGACTGTGCCCTGAGTCAAGGCATGACACCCTGCAGCACCCCTGGCCCCCTGCACCATCTCTGGCCATAGCACACAGTATGACCAAAGCATCTGGAGCCCAACAGGGCTCTGGGTCAGTCCTGTTAATGTCCTCAACTGAGTAAGCCCCAGCCTTAACAAGTCTGCAGCATTGTCCTCTCTGCATCCAACTGGCTTCTGTTCCATTCTTGCCTGTCCTTTCTACTGCTTGGGTTTGCTGCCTCCCTCTCCTTCCAGGGCAGCCATCACACTGCTTTCCTTCCCCACCTCACCTGTGCCAGCTCCTGACTGGGCCACAGCACACACTGCTCCTTGCCTGTTGCTCAGTCCCAGCCTGGGAAGATTTCATCCCCAGTGTTCCAGCACAGGGAGAGGGGTCTGAGCAGACTCCGATGATGCTGTGCTTGTCTCCTGGTCCTCAGACAGAGGATCAGGCACTCATCACACTCCCTTGGACAGAGGCAAAACCTGTGCTAGTGATTTGACCTCAGCCCAACGTTGCATTTCTCCCTCTAGTTTTTTGGAAGCTTCCAGCTGCTGCTGGGAACTGGGACTCTTTATCACTGGTTGGGATGCTCCAGCGGCTGGAAGGGAGGTGTGATGCAACCCAGTGGGGGATATTGGGACCAGCTGTGGCAAAATGGCCTTCCCTTTGATCAAGTAATGGTGCCTCCCCTTGTGGGGTGGACTTTGTGCAACTTGAGGGAATGTGAGAATTCTGTCTGCACAGCCTGGCATCTCTATTCCCAGCACTACCATTGCCAGGAACAGAGGAGCAGGGCACCCTCGCAGGATTCTCAGCATCGCCTGTTTTCTGCTCATGGCAGAGCAATGTTTGCCTCATGCCCTCGCTTCAGGTGGCCAGGAAAGTCAGGCAGAGCCCTATGCCGCGGTCTGGACCCTCTCGCGCTCAGGTGCTGTTCGGACCATCCTGGTCCCCAAGGAGGTGACACCTCAGTGTTGCAGCCCCAGCCGTCCCTTTTACCTGGGGAGGTGAGGCTGCCTGTCCCTGGAGAGGCTCGAGTACTCAAAGGTGACCTGAACCCACTTCCCATCGCTGCCCTTTGGCACAGCCGTATGATACGCTCCTTGGAACAGGGCTTCCAGTGGCCTTGTCCGGTCCTGTTCCCTGTCCCAGTTCCCAGTGGATATGTGTTAGGCTGCTACGGGCTGCATGATCCTCGCTCCTTCCCCAGCCTGAGCTGGGAGCAGGGTGTGGCCAGGAGCTACCGTGCTGGGCTGTGCTGTGCTGTGCTGAGCCGTGCTGTGCTGGGCTGTGCTGTGCTGTGCTGAGCCATGCTGTGCTGGGCTGTGCTGGGCTGTGCTGCCCGTGGGCTGCCCTGAGCCCCGGCCATGGCCAGGAGATGGCAGCAGCCCCTCACCCTGTGCCAGGCCAGGCCTGTGGGGCTGAGACCCCTTCAGAGAAGCGTTTATGCTGCTGTGTTTCCTCCTCTGGCAGCGTGAAGAAGCAGAGCTTGGCCCTGGGCTGGAGGGCAGCCGGGCTGGAGGGGCTCCAGGGACACGTTGGGGTGAAGATGAGGGGACAGGACGGCTCTGAGCAGCACAGCAGGGCTGTGGTTTAAGCCCTGCACAGCACTGAGGTTTGAGGCAGCAGCGCGTGGAAGTCGGAAAGAACAAACTGTTCAGCCGCCAGCCCTTCCAGCTTCTGCTTTCGAAGTTATCTAACAGCCCAAACAAACACGAAAGTGCTGGCTCAGCCACAGCTGGCTGGCCTGACCCGTGTATGTGGGACACAGCCCATCCCATTCCTAATCCAGCAGCCCAGCCTTGCCAGGTCATTGCTTCTCCATGGATGGGTAAGGGGGCCTGCTCCCCCACTCATCACTGCAGCTGTTCAACCCCTTCCAGTGCCACCACTGATGCCTCCCGGGCAGCTTCTTGGGATATCACTTTAGTGATGACTGGTGGTCACTTGTCCCTGCAGAAATGGACAACCCCATGGCTCAGAAGCTCCCTTGCACTTTGCTTGGTCCTGCTCAGGCTGAGCAAGCAGCACAGGATTGCTGTGGAGATGCCATTTGCAAGGGGCAGGGAGGCAGGATTCTCACAGAGATGCCATGGCTGATCTGTGTGTAGAGGAGAGCACTGACCCACCATCACTGAGTGCTTCAGTGCACAGCTCTGGAGATGAGCACAGGCTGCAGGACCCACATGGTTCAGCCATGCATGGGGACGGGGACAAGGCTTCATGTCCTCAGTCAAGCTGTGGCGTCAAGAAGCTGCCAGGTTAAGGGATGCAGGAGGAGGGATGCAAATTGTGCAGAGGGGGACTGAGTACCTGGAGAGCCCAGAGCAGAGTTCTATGGGTGACAGAAAGGGGAAGCTGTGGTCTGTGACCAGCTCTGACAAACAATGCTGGGCCGTGGTGTCTTCTCACACACACCAAATTCACACAGGAGGGGCGGGGCGGGGGGGTGCAGGTGGGAGGGGGAACGGGGAAGGGGTGGAGAGCTCTGTGACATGGAATGTCCTTCAGCCTTCCTTCCTGTGGCCACGGGCTGAGGGTATATAAACAGTGGAGCTATAATTATCTGGGCTGGTGAGCAGCACACCCAACTGCTGTCTGCCATAGGCACAGCTGGAGACAGCAGTGCAGAGCTCCCGGGGCTGGCACCCAGCTCCACTGCTGCCCATTGCAGCTCTCCCAGGAGATTTTTGTCATAGGGTAACTGCTTTCCTTTGTGTTAAGCAGATCCAGGTTGCTCAGTGTTTCAATGGGCAAAATGGACACCTGAGAGTTTTACTGAACTTTAGGAAATTTGGGCCAGAGGCACTCCAGGATGCCCTCAGAAATCACTAATGCCCATATGAGTGCCTTGCGTCTCTGGGTTCAGGCAGATGGTTCACCTGAGCACACCAGTGCATGTTCACCATGAGTGGGAGGAGAGGAGAAGCAGGAGAAAAGAGTCAGGGCAATGCTGGGAGCTGCTGGGTGGGACTAGGAAGGCTGAGAGGGGGTTTTGGCAGGTCCTTGTGTTGGAGAAGTGCCGGGGCAGTGCTCAGACAGGACAGAAAAGGAAGGACCAGAGTGAGTTTGAGTTTGTTCCCTGGAGCAGACGGAGATGTGTAGCCTGGAGTGGAGGTGGCTGTGTCCTCTGGGGCATACTTCACCTGCTCCCTTGTGTGGCTTACATCATCCAGGTCAGGCTGAGGTAAGCTCCAGTTTGGGCTATGATTTCTGGAACTCATGGGAAATGGTGAGCAGGGAGTGAGGAACTAAGTCACTGTGTGAAGACACCTGATCATTGTGAAAGGCTCAGTCCAGGCCTGGCTGAACGGCATAGAAAGTAGTTGGAGTTAGTTTGTTCTTAAAATTTACAGCCCCTCCAGGGTCCTCACCCTCAGCTGAGCACAGTGTTTGCTTTTTCTTCCCTGCCTGGGTTCCAAGACTGACAAGTGCTGGGAACATTCCATGTCCTACACAAAAAAACCCCAAAAGACATGCAAGAGAAAACAATGTTCACATTTGGAAGCAAAGAAGGAATCTATCATTTCAAAACCAATCCACACTTGGCAGGGAGCTGGGTAGGGAATGGAAACAGCCACCTGAGCAAGCTGAATGGATCACCAAAGACATTCTGGTGGCCCAGCTGGGCTGCCTGGTTTGGGGCAAGTGGTCTTGCTGGTCACCCTGGGAAGCCCAAAATATGCCAAATTGAGGGAGAGGTTTTGGGGTATTTTAGGGCACTTTGGAGCAGGCCATCAGCTCTTGAAGAGCTTAGCATTGGTGAACACAGGGCAGGAAGTGTCAGGCAGTGGCTCCAGTGTCAGTGGTGACTTGTCACAAAGAGGCAGGCTGGGTCAAGCATGGGCATATCTCCTCCCATGGAGGGTGAGCTCCATGCCACAGACTGGCGTGGTTTGGGCTGGCTCTGCCACCCTTCAGTCGCATCCTCTGTCCTGTGACTGTGGATTCCTGGCTCCAGTGCAGGCTTGAGCCATTCACATCTCCTGGGGATCTCAGGCCCAGCACAGCACACTGCACAGGAGCTCCTGGATGAGTCCCAGGAATGTGGGAGGGCTGGCAGGTCTCACCTCGTGCTTGCCTGATCTCTCACCCTGCTGAGCACCGGCTGAGAACAGCCTTCAGCCAGGGACAGAGTGGGGATCCAGAGTGCTTCATCACAGGTTGTGACAGCAGGGACACCAATGACAGGACACCAGCAGTTTGGCAGAGACCACATTCCCTTGCAAGGGAGAAGGGGACAAAGGATCATGTGCAGACTCCAGCAGCGATTGCAGGCACAGACGTGGTCCCTGTGGAAGGTCTGCAGCAGGGTCGGGGTAAGGAGAGCCCCTGCTCAGTGCAGTGGCCGTGCTGCTGCTGGGAGGGCAGCCCATGCTCCTGCTAAGTAGCTTGGGAAGCCAGCCAGCACCTGCAGCCCCATCTCACCTGCCCCGCTCCTCCTCTCCTGTGGGGAAAGACAAACCTGAGGTTAGCTGTTCCTAACACATTCCAGATACTTACCTCCCAGGATTCCTGCTCTGAAGGACTTTGTTGATGAAAGGCACAAACCTGGAACAGACCGTTTGGCTGATGAAAGACACAGTGGAAGTTACCAGCAGAGCAAGTTCCCCATGTGCTTGCATCAGGCTCCCAGGTTTCATTGGGGTGAGGCACAAGGTGCTGGCTATTATCCTGTTTGTCTCATTGACCTCCTGTCCCAAAAAGGGATGAGGGAGAACCTGCTGCCATTTTGTCCTTCTGGGGAGACTGGCAGGGGAGCAGGAGAGTACAGCTACATTCCATGGCTGCCCTGAGAACAGGTTGTTCCCCTCAGCTCCCCTCAACTCCCTCAGTGGGAGCAGAGAGGGGATTTGGCCCAGGGCTGTGCAAGATCTGTGGCTGGAGGGTAAGGTTCGAGGAGGGTGCTGAAGCTGGGGTGGGAGCTGATGTGTCTCTGAGGGTGCTACAGGCAGAGGCATCACCCTGCAGCACCAGCACTAGTTCCTCTGTCCAGGTGAACACCTACCCACACAAGCTGACCAAGGACTTCTCCACGAGCACGGGCAGATGGTGAACCTCTCCCACTGCAGTGATGCAATCCTGGAATCACCCCTGAAGATGCTCGTCCAGACTCCACTTTCTGAGCTGACTCACGGTCTGCTTTCATCCTGGAACATCCCATGCCTGCAGGGTGTCTTTCCCAAGCATCTGTGGGGGTGAGAATTCCTTGTCATCCAGCCCTGCAGGTATCACACATCCCAGAGGACCCAGGGGCCTGCAGGGCCTGCATGAGCAGCTGGGGCACATCAGGGTGCAGGCTGGGCTCATAACCCAGAGCATCAGCAAAACATTTGTCCTTTCCCTGCCCTGTGGAGACGATGGGTCCCCAGGGCAGAGGTGACCTCCAGTTTGTGTGAGCAGCATGCTACTGAGGATGAGGTGGTCTTGGCAGAGGGGATCCCAGCAGGCATTTCACAGTCCTCATTTGACTGCCTTGGGCTTGGCTTAAAGATGGGTTGTCTCCAACCCAGTGAAAAGAGCTTCCCTGATGAGATATCATCACTTCCTTGGTAGGAGAATTAGACTTTGAAGATCATTGTGGCTCCCTTCCAGCTCAGGGTATTCTATAATTCTACTCCCTAAGAGCTTCTCTATCCTCAAGGACCTGCCCCTATCACTCTCAGCTGAAGCTGGTCCCAGAAGGAGGTGTGGAGTGAGCCCCACCTCTGTGCCTCTCTTTTACTTATGGGTTGTTTTTTCCCAGCACAAATACATCTGGGCTGGCTCATGGGCTCTGTTTTCTTCCCTGGGCAGAGAATTGTGCCAACAAAGCAAAGTTTCTTCCTTATCCCTCCCCTTTCTAATTATTTCCCCATGGATCCAATTTCATTATGTCCTGGAGCAGGCTTGGGTTCCCTGCTTATATGGAGTTGAAAACAAGGGCTGAGGCACCAGCTGTTGGCAGCAGAGCATGTCCTTCCTGCATTGTCCTTGGAGCATAGTGCAGTTTCCTGGCTTGGCTCTTTCAGGCACGTGAGACTTGTGGTCCTTCCTCAGGTAATGAAAGACATAGGAGCACCCATGTTGGTGCAGCAGGGCCCCAGGCAGAGCTGTGAAGCCATGGCTGGGCCCTGTGATGGGTCCTGGGCTCATTAACTGAGCATCACACTCCTGGCACTCCTCCCACCCCTTTCCTGTGCACCCTGTGTGGCTTCTTCTGGGACAGCCCCTGCTTAGGGTTCCTGTGGTGCCATCTGTCCCCACTGCTGGCCCTGCCTCTGCCCTACCACAGAGCTCAGATGGCCTGGGCATGCAATGGCCTTGGCAGCTTACCACAGCCCAGAAGAGAAACAACAAGCCTCTTTGGAAAAGAGGTTCCTTTGTCTGGATCCTTTTCTGTTTCATGCTGGGGGCCCTGGAGTGAGTCTTTGCAGAGGAGCAGCGTCACCTGGCTGGGGGAACTGAGAGACACGCATGGCAGATTAGGGGGTGCAGCAGCCCTTGACTGTGCATCCCAGGCCAGTCTGGCACTGTCAGTGGCAAAGATGGTTCCCACCAGCCATGGCCACACCCTGATGATCACCCTCTTGTTGCAAGGAGCCAGCTGCGATGTGGTGACGGTAAGGACAGGATGGCTCTGGGAGGTGGCATGTCACATGCCATGGCTTCTCCGGTGTCTGGTGAGGCTGCTGCCCAAGCTTGCCTGTTCCTTGCCTGCCCATCATGACCATGGAGAGATTGTCATTCTCAGGTCATGGTCTAGCAACATCTGCTTGTTTTGCTTGTGTTTAAGGGAGTGCTGTGGTCTCCCCTAAATCCTGTCTCCAGAGAGGGGGATTGCTGCACCAGCCCTCTGCATCCTGACTCCGGATGCACAGCAAAAGCAAACTGCTGTCTCACCTTGTTGGTGGCCTCGTGCCCTGTTTGGCCAGTTCTGATATGACTGACATTGGAAGGCACCTCACATGGCATCTCCTGGTGGCAGAGGATCTCTGGGTTGCTCTGTGCTAGGGAGCCCACCAGGTCTGAGTGTGCCCCAGGCTGGAGCTGGGTGCTGCTGGTGTGACTCAGGGGGTGCTGCCTCTCCTGCTTGGCCGCAGCACTCAGAGGCACCAGGATGGCTCTGGGGTGCCCAGGCCCTTCTGATGTACAGCTTGAGGGGCCGCATGGCATAAGTCACATCAAAGGGAGATGGGACAGAGAAGGGCTTTTAGGATGGAGCAGGGATTTGGTAATCAGGCAGAGCTGTGGAAAACAGCTGGCTCCTGTCTCCCTGGCTGCCTGGGTGCCATCCAGCCTCAACAGAGCTCAGCCAGTGCTCCCAGCACTTCCCACACACTCGACCATCACACAAACCGTGTTTGGGATGGCTCTGGCATGACCTGGCTCCAGGGAAGCCCAGCCCTGTGGCTTGGGCTGTGCTTGGTCACCAATGGTGACTGCAGAGCTGGGGATGCTCCTGACTCACAAAGGCCTTTCTGTCTGAGGAGGGTTCATACTGTGATTGTCCCTGTCCCAGATTCAATGCCATTTCACACACTGCTCATCTTTCTAGGGCAGTGAAAGGGCCTTTGTATGCCAGCACAGTGGCTCTGTCCCCATGCAGAGTCTGCCCCTCACTCCTTGGATCACACTGCATTGTTTGCACTGGGTTTGACCAGACCATGAAGTATCTTCTCATGTTCATGTATCCTTCTGGCAGAGCTGTCTAGCCTGGCACTGCCAGGCAGGGAGGGACACTCACTGGCTGTCACCTCTGCTGGTAGGGCCTCTGTCTGCATCCCTGCAGCGGTGTGTCCACTGTGTTTCCACAGCACCATGGGGCAGTGCCACTGCCTGTGTCCCCACATCACCACATGACAGTGCCACTGCCTGTGTCCATGCAGGTCCACGCAGTGATGTGGGTTGGGGCATGATGACTGTGCTGCTCAGGGGTGCAGACCTCGGGAGAGGTGATGTTCTGGCAGGTTGGGTGTCCCCTAACGGCTGTGGCAGGGTAGGAAGGGCAGTGCGAGCCCTCAGGCTCTTGGAATTCCTGGGCATGGAGCGGTGGTGGAAGGACTGTGCCTCAACCCAGGAAAGTTTCTTCAGCCCAGAGCTGAGATGGGGCAGGGGCCACAGGTGATGGTGGCTGTCTCAGACCCTAGTTGCCCAGAGACCATCTGCAGAATGTCCCTGGGGAGCCCAGAGAGTGCCAGCCCTGGGTATCTTTGAAGTCAGGCCTTGGTTTTCCCGAGGGAGGATTTGGCCTGAGCCAGGAACTGCAGAACCACCCAGCCCAGCAGCATCATTGGGCTGGGATTGTCCCCAGTGTGTCTGTGGGGTGTAGGGAGAAGCCAGGAAGCTGGAGCAGTTGCAGTCAGAGATGACAGCAAGGGAGGGCTGGAGCACGAGGCACAACAGGAGTGCAGGCCTGGGAGAAGGCCAAGGCACAGGTTTGTGCTAGCAGCAGAGGCTCTGAGCAAGGAAATCCCCTTTTATTGCCTAGTTTGTTCTGGCTGGGCTCAAGGACAAGGATCTGAAGGTTTCCCTTGAGCACCATCACTGGTCCTAGTACATGGTGTCCACCTGGCACAGAGCCCTGTGCAGCTGGAGCCAAGTGGGGCTGTGGTGGGTGCAAAGCTGTGTCTGGACATCCTGAGCCCACCCCGACATGCTGCCTGCAGCTGGATCCCAGGGATCACACAGCCCTGGGAGGGTGTGCGTGTGCACGTGTGGGCACACATGCTCTGTGCACGTAGCTCGATCGCACAGGATCTGAATGCCAGCGTGAGAGTGGGTGTATGTGTTTGTGCAAGCAGCTCCTGTGCACGGCTCCGCCCTGCGCCTCTCGCAGTGAGCGCTGCAAGGCTGTTCTCTCTTCTGTTATTCCTTGACTGTTTTTTTCTCCTCAGACGCCAGCATTTAATCGTTTCACACCCTGGGAACATCACTGCTTTTTCCTGGCAGCCACACTGGTGCCGTGTGTGGGATGGGGGATATGTGGAGCTGCAGTCACGTGGTCTCCGTGTTGTCCCCTCAGCGTACGCATTCCGTTGCTGAGGGATGTGACACGATGTGCTGGTTTGGAAATGTCCATCTGATGGAGCCATATGTCAAGACCGGGGCCAGGGGACACTGAGTTGTGGGCACCGTGGCTTTACTGTGTCTGGGGATGGAGCCTGGGCCCCGCAGCCCTGCCCACTGTCAGATGGGCAGGGCAGGACAAGGGAGATGGGATGCCAACCCTCTTTTGGACACTGCACCAAGTAGGAGAAAAGTCTCTTTCCCAATATCAGCCACATGCTGCTGTTTTTAGTGGGAGAGAAAACTACTGGCTGCACACGTGTGTGCCAGCACACGCCTCAGCCCAGCTCATTGTGTGCCCCCGATCCTGCCATGGCCCCAGGCTACAGCAGCGCATGTCCTTGCAGGTCACCTCAGCCATCAGAACATGTCCAGCTGCAGCTCTGTGACTGATGGGGCACAGACAGGCACCCTGCTCATCCTGTCAGCCCCTCTCTGGGGGCCTCCTGCCACCTGTAGCACCTGTTTTCTCCCACCTCCCTGCCTCTTTCTTAAGGTTTCACCCTTATTTCAACAGGCAAAACCATCCACCTACCATGCACCTCCCCTCCCTCTCTGAATCCAAGCTATTCTTCCTCTTGTTTTCAGCCAGCTACTATCCTGGAGTTAAAAATAACAAGAAATTTACAGCCCTTGACCTTGAACTTGGCCAAGTGCTTCTACAGATTGCAGTGCTTCCATTTTGTGCAGTGTCAGCAGAGGGCTTGTTGGCTCATCCTGGCTTTTTCTTCATCTCCACAAGTCTTTTCCCCAGGGTACAGTACTGGGATGCTGCCCAGACTGGCACCGGCCGAGAGGGATGCTGTGAGCTGGTATGTAAGAGGGGTGGGCCTTCCCACAGGCAGGGTGTGATCCTGGAAGTTCAAGTCCCCAAGGTGTCATGGGATTTGGGGCTCTTGTCACATCTTTTCACATTCTGTCTAACGACATTTCCTTTGCTGATGTTATTAGTGTGGATTTAAAAAGGTTCCCAGATTTTCTCCTCCATAATTGGGAATGCAGGAAACTCAAAGGAAACTCATTTCAGTGTCATTTTCTTTAAAAGGAAAATTGGGAGTGTCACATAACGCTGGGATTCCTGCAGCCACAGGCCTCGACATGGACCCCCATCCCATATTTGCAGGTCATTGCTATTTCAGGGACATGACGAGTGTCTACGTCCCTTGGCCCTTCATGTGCCTCTTAGGTGAGGCAGAGCCACTGTGATTTGGGCAGGACGCTGTCACAAGGGGGGGTGTGATGGAAACAGGGAGGTGCTACAGCTCCACTGCACCTGTGGGACACAGATGCACCCTCTAATGCACAAGCTGGTGTGAGACAGCCAGACCCCTTGTTCTTCCCTCTCTCCCCCAAAAAGAGGTTGCGGACCATGGGCTGTGTACACACCCGAGGAGGGGATGGAGAGGGCTGACAACCCACCTGTGTCAGCATGGACCCAAGCAGGCAGCAGTGCTGCATGGATGGACATGTGGTAGGGCAGGGACTATCGCCTGAACGGGAACATCCTGCACCGCTCCTAGTGCTTCTGACACCAGTGTCAGCTCTGACATGAAACTAGGTGGATATGTTCACCCATCTGGATGGATATAGTGGAGTGTGACTCAGCCTTCTGCTTCCCGTGGTAATCCAGTCCTGATGAAAGGTTCTGCCAGGTCGCCCAGGATTGTGTCCCTGCTGTAGGACAGGACTGAGTCCTACTGTACAAGAGAAAGCATGCAAGGCTGTGCCATCCTCTCCCTGCCCCAAATTAGCACACAGCCCACTTGACTATTTCCTTGTGGGATGAGTTTGGAGTGTCCATCATTTGAAGAAGTAACACTGATATTACTGCAGGCTGACAGCACAATCCTTGCTGTGACGGAAGCCCAGAGCCCCACGGCAGCTTGGTGTGGGCTGGGCCAGCACAACCTGCTGTGCTCTGCCTGGAGATAGGCACACAAAGCTGTTGTCTGCAGGTGCTGCTGGTGGCCTCCCTGCTGTTCACTGTTTGGCTGCCAGTGCCCCAGCTGCTCGTGCTGGTGTCAGTCGTGTGCCGAGTCCATCACTGTGGCCTTGGGTGCCAGTGGGTCCCCAGAGAGCTGGGCCTGCTCTCACCTGGTTTAAGCCAACAGCAGCTGGCATCCCAAGAGGTAGCTGCTAAATTGGCCCTGCATTTTTCCATTGTGGCTGCTTCCAGTGCCTGCTGTCTTATTCCCCACTTGGTCTGGGGAGGCCAGGACAGGGGAGCTGGAGCTGTCTGGCTGTGGAATGCCATGGAGTCTGGGGATGTGGCACCAAGGTGCCAAGCAGCTCCCAGCATTCTGCAGAAAGGCTGGGTGTGCTAGGCAGGGCAAAGGAACTGTGGGCAGAGAGCAGGCAGTGCTGCTGGTGTTGTTCAGGAGACACTGCCTGGGTACTTTTTACCTGTGTTGTTTCCCAGAGCAGGGGCAGTAAGGTTTTGCTTATGGGAAGGGAGCCCACAGGGAGTAGGAATGATTCATTGACTGAATTAAGCAGATTTATGAGGTTATTTCTCAAATGTGTGTGTCATGCCATCCCGGCTTGGCTGCACCACAGCGCTGCTGCTAGGGCAGAGCCTGCCAGACCACAGCCTTTCCAGCAAAACAACTCTAGTGGGCAATACAACTGGGATAAACATAGCAGCACTGGCTTGGTCTGCACAGGAGGCCACGCATGCGCACATCCCAGGGCCAGGCAGCTGCTATTCACAGTCCCTGAGGAGCCCTGGGCAGGGGCAGGGACACACCAGGGCTCAAGGAGTTTGAGCTGCAGTTGGGGATTTCAGGCTGGAGAGTAACTTGCTGGGGAAAAGGTGCAATTTCTCCTTGTTCCCTTGTCTTGCAACATCTGAGTTCCCTTACCAGGAGCTGAGGGCCACTGTTCTGCAGAACAGATGTCCCATTGGGCACTGGATGCCATTGGGGCCACAAACCATCCAGGAAGGATGCACTGCAAGAGCTATGGTGTCTGTGAGAGGTTTGAGACTGACTGTGGGGTCATGCCAGTCCATGGGCCCCAACAAGGACAGTGGGAAGAACTCAGGAGGTGCAGTGCCTGTGCCCAGAATAGGGCTAGGGTTAGGGGACCCACAGCTGGGATTGTGCTTGGGTTATTCCAAGGAGTGTCCATGCCTGAGTAAAGGACACTCTTTGAGGATGGTCCAAAGGAAACCCTCATCCATTCCTTTGGATGCTCCAAAGGAGACCCCCAGGCATTGTTTCTCAGGTTCAGTTTTCTACCAGCACTACCTCTTAACCATGAGGGTTAAATTCAGGTGTGCAGCCTGCCTGTCCTTGAAAGTGCTGAGACTTTCCCATCACCAATGAGCTCCCCCAGAAAACATCACCCCTCCAGCTGGATGGAACTTTTGGCGTCCTCCCTGCAGTGCCCGCCACACCTCAGGGCCATCACGGCCCTGTGGCACCCCCAACCAGGGACAAGCCTGTTTTGCTAAATGAGTATAAAATGAGTCCTGGGACATTCCTGCCTGAAAGTAATTTAAAATCTACTAAAAGAGGTTACAACCTTCCAAGAAATATGTCTCTGGGAAGCTGCCCAGTGGAAAAGAGGACAGACCCAGAACATCCCAGCAGTGAGGGAAGATTGAAAACAAGCTAGGAATAAAAAAATGTCTGTGTATATAAACACGCCAGGCAGTGCCTCAGCCTATGTTCTTTGGTGGTTGTTGTTGTTTCTAAAGCTTTGATTTGGAAACTTGCTGCTATTTATAGCCCTCCCCTTTCCCCACAGTGGTTACTGTGCTGATCCCTTCCAGATGCTAGTTCCTCACAGACCTGTGCTTGGGGGGGGGGGGCTATTGGGAGCTGGGGATTATTTTGCAGCATTGCAAAACTGGGGATATGAAGGGGAGGGGTGAACAGCCTCAGCACCTATGTGAGGGTGGGTTCACAAAGCACATGTCAGGAGTGAACCCGCATGCAGGCACCATGGCTGCTTAGGTGCAAGAGGAAAGATATTTGCTGGATCCATTCTTCAAAAGGATGAAGGAATCCCCTACCATACAGCCCCCAAGGAACCCCAGCATTCCTGTAGAGCGTGGATGTGCTTTTGGCAGTTCCTGGTGTAGACAGCCCTGGTCCCTGGGACATCCTTGTGATGTCAACATCTCTGTCCACCTCCAGCAACATTGTTCCCCATCTCAAAAGGTTGAATGAGTTGTAGGAATCCCACGGAAAATATGAGTCTGGGCTTTCCTGCCTGTGAGAGAGGTTTGGTGGTGACTCAGTGGCCAGTAACCAGGGTAGCAGCATACAAACAGGCAGTATGGAGCACGAGGGGGGCAAGGGGATGCTGGCTGGAGTAGGAGGCGTGCTGCAGGCTCAGGGGAGCTGGCTCCTTGCCTGGCAATAAGGAGGCTTGGGATATCTATGCTGCTCCATGATGGGATCGGGGTTCAGAGCCTGCTTGAGAAGCACCAAGGAGAAGGTACTCTGTGATTCAGAGGAGCAAGACGAAGGTTTCTGGAAGCCTGATGCTGCTGTGTCCTGGTATGGGCACAACAGATCTTCCCTGGGACAGTCCAGGCCCTCCCAGCTGAGATGTTGAAGCCCAGGGGAGAATCAGGGGGTCTGGAAGCAGCTGTTCCTTTGTTTGGGTGCATTCAGTGGGTGGCAATGGGCAGCAGTAGAGCAGCTGTGATTTTGGGCCTGGCCTTTTCTTTGCCTTCTCAAGAAAACTGCTCCTGAAAAGCATCACAGCACAGCTCTGGTCTCACCTCCCTCAGGATTCCCCTGTTCACGAACAGGTCAGTTTTAAAACACCTTCAGCAGGTTCTGGCTCTGTGTGCTGGGACAAGCAGAGAGACCCTGGGGTGCCTGGCCGTGGGGGAGACTCTCCCAGGAGTGCTCCTGTACATCCAGCTCTGCAAAGGCAGCGTGGGGACAGCCCAGCCTGGAGACTGGCCCGGCGCTGGAGCTAGGGAGGCGGGGGAGTCCTCCAGCAGAGCAGAGCTAGGGAGGGAGAACTGGACACAGGGGGTTTTATGCAATCTGAGTTTAATAGAGGGGGATTAACATTCTCCAGAGATGCTGTGAGGATTTCAGGATGGCTGATCCTTGGGAGGCATTGTTTGTACCCCCAAACCCACTCTCCTGATCTCTCTCCTGGCTGGTGAACCCTGGATGACACCAGCTCGGCATCTCCCTGGATGGTTCGGCAGTGAATCAGGATTAGCCTGAGGGTGCTGGGAAGCATTTCACCCGTGAATAGGATGCTTAAGGGCAGCAGGGTCCTGGTCCTTGCTGGATACCCTGGCATGCTCAGGATGGAAAGCGAAGGAGACAGAGGGAGCCTGTGCAGAGGTGGCTCTCCCTGAGTTACTGTCACTCGCACAGCTGGGACACGCCAGGGGAGCTATTGGCTAATCCAGAACTGGGCTGGAGAGCTGGGGACACCCCATCTCCGAGCCTGAACGTGCTAATCGTGACCCGGGCTGCCGGATGGGTGTTCTAGGAAAGCCAGAGATGCCCAGACGTGGTGAGAAGGGGAGGTCGGGGAGCAGGCGGGGCCGGTGGCCAGCTCTGAGTCACGGCCGGCTGATGACGTCGTGTCACCCGATTTTGTGGGAGGAAGCAGCAAACGCTGAGCTGTCGCCACAGCAACAGCTGTTTTCCTGTCCGCCTGGGGAAATGATGATCCCATGGGATGTACGTTTTTGGGCTGGTCCCTCTGCCTTGTACACACTCCTACGTCTTTCTCGGGGTACTAGCTGGGCTGAGTGGGCAGCGATATTTTAGGGCTTTTTGAGCTATTTTGGGCCGTGCTGTGTGGGCAAGCAGAAGTGACAGGTATTAGTTCCTGCTTCCAGAGCAACGGTTGGATTGGGGATGGGGGTGGCCGGGGCAGGGCAGGGTGGAGGGAAGCCAAAGGAGAGCCGGGGAGTTGTCACGGCCAGGAGGGGTGGGAAGATGCTCATGGCTGGGCAACATGGTGGAGAGCTGGGGGGGGATGCTGGGGAGGCTCCTCAGCCTCCCAGGAATACCACCCTGGTGCAGGAGCTGTGGGATCAGCTGCTGGAGTGCAGCAACTTGTTTCTCAGCCCTGGGGATTTTTGCACTGTGTTTTGTGAGGTGCTATTTCAGGCAGGCCAAGAAATGGGTTGTTTTCCGAGAAACCCCCTGGCTCCACCAGGCAGGCATGCGTGTGAGGGGACAGTGCCATCTGCCTACTGGGAGAGCCAGCAGCGGGGCGGGGGCACAACCATGGCACTGGCAAGGGGCTGCAGAGCTTCAGCGTTAAGTAAGGACAAAAGGAACTGCTGGGCTGATCCTGTAAGGAGTGAGTAAAACAGCCTGGAACGACCTGCTTTGGAGCAGCACACCCGGGTGTGTTTCTGCCTCTCCGTGTGAGCCTGGGCACACCCCTCCCCAGCCCTCCCTGTGCTTGGCAGGGGCCAGCAACCTCCCAGTCCGAAAGCAGAAGTTGGCCCTGACCAGGCCTGGCACAAGAGGAGCGAGTGGCAGAGGCAGCTGCACGTGGGGGCACACTGGGCAGTGCACGGCCGCCACGCCACCAGCCTCATGCTTCTACTGCTCCCACCCATCTCGGTAAACAAGTCCCGGGAACAGAGATCTGAGTCATCCGCCAGCTCAAAAACACCCAAACATGGTCATGGCCAAGCAGCAGCTCCTCCGTGGGCCAGGCGTGGAAGGGGCTGCAGTAGCGGCGCAGTGCCTAGGCACGGTGGGGTTCCACAAGACCCTGCAGTGAGGATGCAGCAGCCCTTCTGGGACAGACAGAGTCATCAGTGGGACAGCCAGAGGCTTGAGGATCTCTGTTATCCCATGGCTGTGATGCACCCAGCTGGACACAAATGGGGATGGCCCAGTCCTGCCAGCCCCAGGCATGTGGTGTGTGTCAGTCCCTGCGGCACCAGTGGCACCTTCTGAATCTGCTCCTTGGCCAGGGAAGGATACAACAGACATGGGAATATTACCTCCGTGGCAAACACATAAAGAGACCAGTTTAAATAAATTGTTTAAAAAGTCCTATTCTGCATGACTGCACTCAGCAGCAGTATAACCCTGCTGGGGACAGAAGCTTTTTGGCTGTCCTAAGGCACGTCAACTTGGACACCCAGAGTTCACAGGGTCAGAGCAAGGTAGGGGTGGGTTTGGACTGGGATCCAGCTGGCTGTCTCCACCTTCTAAAAATACAGGGCATAGCACATCTCGGCTTTCAGCCCAGGGGCCCTCCCCACCAGACTCCATCTATGCCAATGAGGCATCATCTGTGGGATCTGTTAGACCTGAAAATTGGGAGATTCCCAAAGGAAGCAGTTTGCAGAAGCACAGTGCCTCTTTCCATGTTTACGGTTCATTAAAAATAATCACTTATTTCTGATGCAAAAATTAAGCTTGAAACAGGAAGAAAATGTTTTGTATTTGATGTATCTGGGAGTTGATCCTTCTTGGAAGAGGTTTTGGCTGGAAAGCCCCTTCAACTTCTTCCAGGTCCCAGTGCCTTAGTCAGTACATGTGGGCACATGTGTTCCCCACTTGCACATGATCCCTCACCAAGACATCTGGATGGGATGAGGGGGATTCAGCTGAGGAGGATTTTGAGGACTGTGGACCCAGCTCTAGCAAATACCCTGTTGCCCTGTGCTGCTCACAGCTGGTGGCAGAAGGTGTGGGAGCTGGTGAGCAGACCCAGGCTGAGCAGGGCAACTTGCAAGCTCATGGGAGGAAGAGGAGGAAGCTGAAGGCTGAGCCCTGGCAGCATAGCCTGCCAGTGATGGGAGTATCCCAGGGTTGGGATGCAGTGAGATAGGCTGGAAGCAAGGGTACCAGGCCAGCCTCAAGGTTTGGTTCCTTCCCTCAACCTTCCCCATGAGCTGTCCACCTCCATCTGTCCTGCTGTCCTGTCGAGGTAGGAAGCGAAAGGCATTTTTGGCCTGGTGCCCTCTTGTCACTGCAATGGGAGCAGCAGGCAGAGAGCAGCTGTGCTTATATAGTGCACTGTGCCTGGCTCCTGGCCCCTGGCTCCTGGATGCCACAGGGCTGAGTGCACTGTGGTGACAGGCCTGTGGCTCGGGTGGGGGTCAGATGGCCATAGACCTCCAAGCTCTCTCTTCTCACGAAGCCCTGTCAGCTTTCAACACCCAGCTGTTGGCCCCTCTTGGCCACGGGGGTGGAAATGTCCCCAGGGTCGTGGCAGGGGCTGGTTCTTCCAGCCCTAGGCAGAAGTTGGTGACCCCAAGCCACAGGGCACAGATGCAGCCCAGGGGTGGGCACACTGGCTGCCAGATCCAGGCCCTGGTTAGATACCCACCTCCTGGAGGGGCATTTTGTCTTCTTGCCTGAGTTCCTGCAGCCCTGGAAGATCTGTGCTGGCCCCAAGCCAGTGCCTGGATTAATTAGTATTGTGGCATTCCCGTGCTGCAGCAGTGCTGTTGGCAGCAGCCTCTGGCCGCCTAATTGTGCCCAGCGTGTGTGCAGAGTGACCCTTGCACCTCTCCCCGGCCAGCTCTGCCACGGGGCCTGTGGGTCGCCTGCCAGCAGAGTTTTTTTGTGGGGGGCAGGCAGAGGGGAGTGGAGCCAGGTCAGAGCTGTTAAAATGACGCATTCCTTCTCTGTTTCCCCAATACAGGAATTCTGAGAGGTCACATCCTCAGTGGTTCAGGTACTGCTGGGATGCTCCTCACTGTCAAGGCACAGGGTCTCCATGTGTGCTCACATGTCCCCACACTCCTTCTCCTAGGCAGGACTGCATGGACTGCAGGCAGACCTGCTGCTGCCACAAACTCCTTAGTGTAATCCAGGCCTGGCTTGGAGCAGGGATTTGCTTCTGAGCTGAGAAGGACCTTCCCCATTCCATGCAGTGATACAGTGGCATTTGGCAGGAGAGGTGTGAGCTCTGTCATAGCTGTACTGGACATGGTGAGGCACAGCTGGGGCTGCTAGAAATGCTGCAGGGTGCTCCCAGGTGCTCAGCCCTGTGAGAAACAGGAACGGCCCTG
The DNA here is from genome assembly GCF_901933205.1 of Camarhynchus parvulus. NCBI lineage: Eukaryota > Metazoa > Chordata > Aves > Passeriformes > Thraupidae > Camarhynchus > Camarhynchus parvulus. Next base: position 19,427,078 of record NC_044600.1, on the reverse strand, counting down.
CTCCCCCATGGTATCCTGAAGGAAGTGGGCAGCTGGGGCAAAGCAGGAGGGATGGGTTCCCTCGCTGGGTGCAGGTTGTGCTGGGTGTTTGGGTGGGTGCTGGGTGCTTCTCTAAGTGTGAAATTATAGAAGACTGAGCAGTTACAGGAAGCTGGGGAATGTTTCTCTTTGTCCAGGACAGCTGGCAAGCTTTTGGTTAATATTAGCTCCCAGGCACTGCTTCACCATCCCAGGAGTTTTGGCGCAGCCGTTTCACTACCTAGGAGAGCTGGGAGCTCCAGCTGTGCCGCAGAACCCCTGCAGGACCTGAAGGTTGAGAATGATCAGATGACATAGAGGGAGAGAGGCGGGCAGCATTCCTGCTCCAGCTTCCTGAAGGAGCAAAGCCTGGGCACTGTCAGCTGGGCTGGGCTCCAGCACTCTGGGTTTAGCTCTCTGGCAGCACCAGCTCTGGCTGGAGAGGTGCTGGCACCAGACTGCTGTCCCAGGGTAATCCCTGGCCCTCTGCAGCCCACAGCCCAGGCCTGCTTGCTGCTCCAACCCTTAATTCTCTAATTCTCTAACAATCACTCCTTAATAGTAGCCTTTTCTGGGGTGGGAGGAGAGCTGTCAGTCCCATGACCAGGGCATCCTCCCTGGCAGAGTTTTGAGCAGAGACATCTACTCTGGCTGTACCCCGAAGGACAACACGCCAGGCTTTGGGGACAGAGTGAGCCGGTCCCTGGCAAGGACTGACCTGGGGAAGAGGCACAGACCTGGGATCGGCAGGGAGCTTTGGAACTGTCAGCTCATCTCCAGACCCATCTGTCCTCTTCAGTCCTGGAGCATGCATGCAACAGAGCACAGGCCCGGGCTGTGGGCCCTGGAGCGAGGGGCAGGCTGCTGTGAATACCCTCAGAGCGGGACAGAAGCTTGGGCATTGGCTAAGGCACTTCCTGCCCTGGGGCATTGCTTTCCCACTCCAATGACAATGGCGATGATGCCAGCAGTGATGCAGTGGCAGCCAGCTGTAGCTGTTGCTGTTATTGTAATTACAATAATAACAATAATAACAGTAATTACCCAGCTAAGGAGCCTGCAGCGTCTGCTGCTCAGTGCTTTGCCCTTCAGGCTCTTTCCCTGGGTCCTGGCCCTGCTTCCCTTGGTCCCTGAGCCCTTGTACTGTGGAGGGACCAGAGCTCTGGTTGGTGTGAGCACCAAGGATTTCTGCCCCATGTCTGCCACTGGACCCAAATTCCCAAAGTGCGGCTGCAGCAGCTTGCAGCTCTGCTCTGTGTGCAGCAGGGTCTCACCTGCACCTCCTGAGCTTTCACCCACCCCAAAGGCTGCCTGGGGTACCTTGAGGCTCTGGTGCCACTGAGCATGGAGCCAGGCATGTGCCTTAAAGCACGTGTGTGTATGTGTCAGTGCCATGGCTGCAGGGCTGAGTATGTGTCCCCGTGTGAGCGCAATGTCCCACAGTGCTGGTGACACCAGGGCCAGCAGCAGCACCACCACTGCCAAGCCACAGAGGCTCACTCTGCCAGGTAGCCCAAGCCCATGTCTTATGTGCCCCCAGAGCTGCCCCTGCACCACTGGCACTGACAAGGGACCCTGGTGTTTGTCGAAGCACTGTCCCACCCAGCCCAGAACACCTTTGAGTCTGTCTCCCTGGGGTCACATCCCAGAAGTTTTCTGCATCCTCCTGGTTAGACAGCACAGATCCCTGCCACTGTGCTGTCTGTCCATCTGGTTTGGGCTTGTGGGAGTGCAGCTCCTGTGTCCTGCAGTGACCGGCTCAGCCCGCTCGAGGCTCCCCTCATTCCTGGCCATCAATGCAGGCTGTGCTTGTGAGCCTTGCTTTGGCCCCTACAGTGTTCCTGTCCCTGCTGCACCCCAGACACTCTGAGACCTGAGCTCTGGCGAGGGGAAGGGGGTGCTCAGAGAGAGAAGACACCTGACTCCCTGGCCCCAGCCCCATGGGGACTCCGGCCATGCTTGCCCGTCTTCCCTGCCACTCTCTCTTTGTGCCTGGCCAGGGTGGTGGGGACCTGAGGCAAGAAGGGCTTTGATGTGCAGCTCTGCTTGGTGCCACAGCTTCTGGGCACAGCGGGCCGGCACCAGTGGGGCCTGGGCCAGGCGGCCACTTCAGAGGTGCCTCTGGCTTACATCCCAGCATGGCGCTGCCTTGTTTGTGCCTGGTGAGGCCAGGACAGTCCCCCAGCACTTGGCTCCTGCTGTGATATGTTCCCAATAAAGCTTATGGAGAGCAGCAGGGCCAGGGGAAGCACTGCCCCGGGAGATCAGGCCACATGTTACACAAGAGAGCAGGTGCTGCCCTGGGGATGGCGAGGGCATCGGGGGGACAGGGAGACCCTGGGGGTGGCCCAAGAGGCCGCACAACTACAAAGCCTCTGGCTCCTGCATTGCTGAAGCCATCCAAGAAATTGGTTTAATTGGGAGCTGCCGTGGCAGGAAGCTGGTCCCAGCTGGAAGCCATGGTGGCCGACACACAGCCGTGGTGCCCTCGGTCCCTTCCTGCTGCCAGGCACGGGGCAGGGGCTGCTGCCGCGGCCACGTGAGCACAGCCCAGGCTGAGGGGCTGCTGCATTGCTCTGGGGTCAGTGCTGGGGTGGAGACAGCCTGGAGAGACCCAGGGCGAGCTCTCCTGCTCTCTCCTCTCTCTGCAGCTGTCATTAGGCTTATGGAGCCCCTTCACACCAAGATGGGATGGCACTGCAGCTTGGACCTTACTGGGACAGAGACAAGGCCCTGCATGCCCTGTGCTCACAGCCACTCACCCTGCACAAGCCCCTGTGCTGTGCATTCACCCACGGGAGTTCGCAGCCTGGCAGTCACCTCGCTGATGGAGGCCAGACAGACAGAGCCCAGCCTGGACTCTGCCTTTGCCCCTGCCCTCCCTGAGCCTCAAACCTTCCGCAGTCCAAAGGTTCCCTACTGGAGAATGAATAACAGACTGCTGGCAAGGCTGCGGCCATCAGCCTCACACCTGGCAGTGGCCACCCCCTGCCTGCTCTCCTACTGTGGGACCATCTCCCTGGAGCTCCAACTCAGCTGCAATGCTCCCACCACCACATCACCTTTGTCACTCATGGTCAGCCCATGCTCTGGGGGGCTGGAGAGGAGGCCAGGGCAGCTAAGGGCCTCCAGACCCACAGACAAACCTTCCTTCACCCTGGCTCAGGCACCTTGGGGGCTTCTCCCAAGTGCACGGGGCTGTTCAGCATCACAGCAGCTCTGCTGTGATGATGCTTCTACCCGAGTTTGCTCATTAAAAATGGGACCATGCTGATGTTCCATGTTCCAGAGAACAGAATGCTCCCAGCAGGTCAGGAGTCCCATTTCATGCCTCTAGGACCTTTGGGACAGGACATTTAGCTATGTTTGGCTCAGAGGTGGCCAAGGACTATCTTTAACTTTGCCAGTGTATCTTCTGCTGTGGGCACAAAAGAATTACTGAATTGACTGATAGGAGAGTGCAGGAAGGTTAAGAGGGAAGTTTCTCCAGGGGTGGAGGGGAAGAACTGGAAGTGTTGTGCTGCTTTGCACTGTGCAAGTACAAACAGAGCCCATCCATTCTCCAGGAGAGCAGGGGCTTTTTGCAGCCCACCTCTTGCTATGTCTTCCAAGACCTGGGTACCCCTGGTGCCTTCTGCAGTGAGTCCTTCGCCTGAGGTCCCCTTCTCTGAAATGCCAGGGTGGCTGCACAGCAAAAAGCAAAGGCCAAAAAATCGCTCTGGCTTGTGATCCCAGAGCTGGGAGATCTCCTGCCATGAAGCCAAGCCCTAGCCCTGCCGGGGTTACAGCCACCAGCTGCAGCAGGCCAGGCCCAGGCAGGGCAGTGCGGGGCAGAGGAGGGCTCAGACATGACAAATGAACTTGACCACGGTGTGGCAGAACCAGCTGGAGTGACCTTATGCCAGGGCCCTGATCTCTGGTGCAGCAGCCCGTGACCTATCCAGTGGCAGGGGCCAGTGTCTCCAGTGGGAGCGGAGGGGCCATCACAGCTGACTCCCAGTGGCAATAAGATCTTGATTTTGCAGGGGCAGCGAGGGGCCTGGGGCCTTCTGGGGTTCTGGTCTGTCCCACTGCAGCAGACCACCAGCTGGCAGTGGGGTGGCCCCACACACCTTGGCTGTCAGCAAAAAGCTGTGCAGAAGTTGTTGGGACCTGGCACCCTGCCTCGGCCAGCACAGACAGTGTTTACTTGGGGGTGTCATTTGTGTTCTGTTACTGTCCTGGTGGCTCTTGGGTAACCTCTATCCTGGGTAATCATTGACTGCTCTGGGAAGGCTGGCAGGAGAGACCTCAGATACCAGAGAGACCTGAGTGCTGAGCTCAGGGGAGAATGTCCATGTCAGTGTCTGGAAATGGTGTAAACCTGGCACAGGCCTGCCCCCAGTGTCACCCATACCAAGATTACGAGCTGTCTATCCCTGCCTCGGCACGGCCTGCAGGCAGCCCTGGGCTCGAGTGGCAGTGGGATTTGGAGGAAGCAGACGGAGAGGTCAGCCTTACCCAGGGTGCAGGTCAACCCTTTCCCTCTGTTCTGCCCTCTGGTCTGGGAGCCAGGCAGTGTGGGCAGCTGCTTCTGCAGGCAGGGCACCACCCAGGCAGCTGGGGACTGAGACAGGCCATGGGCAGCCCCCAGAATACAAGATAAGCCACTCATTTGCAAAGCCTTCTCCAGTGGAGGCAACCCCTTTGTGACTTGTGTTCTCTTGTAAGTCCTGGCAAAGTCTGGAGCCTGGCGCCCAGATTTCCCACACTGATTTTCCTGGGGATTATGCTGTTTCTAATTATCAATTAAAGCAAATTGGCCAGGTCCCCCAGGCCCCTAAATCCCAGTTAATCCCTGGCACCTTCTGTAACTCCAAGTGCTCATTCATTAAGTGGCAGTCCCGTGGGGAAGTGTTTGCTCCAAGCGTGGCTCTTCCCACATGAAACCTTCCGGGTCTGGGTTGTTTGTCTGGGTTCGAGAACTTGCTGTTTCTAATTGAGTTGTTTATTCTGGCGCTGTTTGCTCTGAACCAATCTCCCTTTCTTGGCTGGAATGAGGAAGTTCACTTTCTCAGGAACATTTTACTGCTTAGCTGCTTCCTTATAGCCACTAATGATCCCATTAACCTCCTAAGAGCTGTTGTGCTGGCTCTGGCATGGACAGGCAGGAGGCATCTCAGGTTGTTTGTGCCTTTTGCACTCTTGTCACCCTCCTGCATGACCCACCTGTTTTCCACCTGCCTCAGCAACTTTTGTCAACAGTATCTCCTGCTGTTCCCTAACACAATCCGACACACTCCATCCCCTTCCCTCTTCTCTCATCCTCTAAGCTTGTCTTCTTGGGGCTGTTTGATCTTGTTTCTACCTGGGAATCTGAAGTCCTTTTGCTACAGCAGGTCCCACAGCTGTTCCAGCCCTGGGGAGTGTCTGTCCAGAGGATTACACACAAAGCCACCTCACCACGGGTACAAAGCTGTGGCTCCCTGTGTGCTGACCCATGGCAGAATGTGGGCATACGGCTCCTCACTGGGCTCCAGCTGGGTGGGGGTGACAGAGCAGCCAGCATGTCTGGCTGCCAGAAGCATGACACCCCTGTGCCACAGGCAGGGACCTGCAGGGACAGCTGGACCCAGCCAGACCACAGTGTCACAGAATCATAGAATCCCAGAATGGTCTGGGTTGGAAGAGACCTCTAAAGGTCATCTCCTTCCACCCTCCTGCTATGGGCAGGGTCAACTTCCACTAGACCAGGTTGCTCCAAGCCCCCTCCAACCTGGCCTTGAACACTTCCAGGGATCCAGGGGCAGCCACAGCCACCCTGGGCACCCTGTGCCAGGGTCTCACCATCCTCATCATAAAAATCTCCTTTCCTGTATGCAGTCTAATTCTGTCCCACTTGTCCTCCTGCAACAGGCCTTGCTGACAGGTTTTTCCCTCCACAGGACTTGACCAGGCTAGGGACACAGCTGCAGCCCACAGAGCACAGGCCATGACATTATTTTTATTTTTCCCAGTGGGAAAACTCATCCTGCAGCATAGGAGGATGTAGAAAGGATACCTGAGGACTGAGAGAATGAGCCAGCTGCTCTCCCTTAGGCATCCCCAGCAGTACTCAGGGCAGGGTGGTGGTGAGGTCTCAGCAGGAGTGCAGTGCACCCTGCGTGCCCAGCACACTGGGGTGGCTGCGGTCTTGCTGCCAGGTTACAGCCTGCTGTTTGTTTCACTTCCTGATACCAACAAATGTCTGTGGCTGGGTGTCAGGGCAGGGTGCCGGGGACACAAACTGCCAGGGAACACTGAGTATCCATCCAAGCAGCCCTGCCCTGGCCCTGGCCCTGACAGTGAGCCCTGGGCACAGGCAGCCGCTGTCCTCTGCAGCCGGCTGGGCTTGCTCTAGCAGGTCCCCATCCCACTGGCGCTGTGGGGGGACAGGGGCTGGCAGTGTTCCTGGGAGGGGGGGACAGCCCTGGGACCTGTGATGGGGCCAAAAGCCCTGAGGGGGCTGTCGGCTGGCACTGCTGGGTCCTGTCCCAGCCCTAAGCAGAGGGCACAGGCCTGGGCTGGTTCCCCAGTTATGTAAGGGTGGCACAGCACTGGGACAGCAACAGCTGCTCCACAAGGACTGCCTGTGCTGTTTTGGGATGTGCTGCCACTACCCCACAGGTGCCAGCGCCCATTGGGCTGGCAGTGCTGGCAGGGGGCACAGTGCAATGTGCCTGTGGTGGGCAGCCCTGCCAGCAGCTCCTGGCATGCACGTGTGCTGGGAACAGCTCCCTTGCCTCTGCCTGGGCCGTGGCCTGCCTGCCGTGGAGGCCTGAAACCTCTTACCCAGCTGGGACTGCTTGGAGGCATGCTAGGGTCTCAGCCTGACTCGACCTTGGAAAAACCCCCTTCACAGGGAATATGAACAGAGGGGAAACTGAGGCATGGCAGAAGGGTGGGTGAGCTATGGGAATGGGCTGGACGAGGACCCTCAGCTCTGGTGCAGCTCCTCTGTGCCCTCCACCCACCCTGTTGCACAGGTTCTTGGGGGATGGGCTCTGCATGCTTGGCTTGTTGCTGGTGCATCCTCACACTTGCATCTCGCCCTCTCCAAGTGTCCCAGATGGGGCGGGGTCCCAGTGCTCATGGAATGCTTGTGCAGGTGTCCTGGGAGGCTGCTGCACACAGAGTCCCAGCACCCTGGCTGCCTGTGTAGGCTCCAGCTGGTTCTTGCTCTCACCACGCACCGACCCCCATGGCACTGAGCTGCGGCTTGCCTGGGGCTGGTGCCACGGCTTGTGCCACTCTCCAGTGAGAGCCTCCACTGTGCAGCACAGCTTCCCCTTCTGAGAGGGCCCAGTCCTGGGCAGCTGTGGTAGGCTGACTTGGATCCATGGTGGTGCGGGCACCAATGAAAATCCCACACATGCATGTGTGGAAAATCCCACACATGCATCTGTCTGCAAAGCTCCCGCAGGGCTGGGCTGGGCTGGGACATGATGTTCGATTTGAGGAGCAGGGAAGCACACAGTGTTTGAGACACAGGGAGGGACGTTGCATAAGGCCCTTCTGCCTGGCTGGAGTGGAATCTCCCCAGGAGAACTCAGTGAAGGAGAGAGAACATGCAGGGCTGGGGGTGTCTCCTCTATATCCTGGCCCTTGGGCAGACCCTCAAATTCTGCTGCCCTCCGTGTGCTGCTTCAAACCCCCTGCCAGGCTGCTGCTCACCTGCGCTCGCTGCGCTAAGCATCACACTCACAGGCTTCCCACCCTCTGCAACAACATGCACCTCCCGAGCCCTGTTCTCTGTCATTCCCCTGAGCAGAGCCACTTGGGGTGGATGCAGGGCTGGGCTGGGAGACACTGGGGGCCAGGGGAGGCCGGGTGCAGGATGTCAGAGGGTGCAGGATGCTGGGGGGTTCGTTAACCCCTGCAGCACCGTGGGGCAGCGGGGAGGTGGGGGCCCTGCAAGGGCTGCCCTGTGCCATTGGCTGGCACTTTGTCACACCATGCTGCAGGACGAGAAAGGCTCTGCCTACCCGTGGGAGGAAGGCTGAGCTCCGAAACAAGTGGTTGGGAGCGGGTGGCTGCAATGAGCGGGTTTTGCCACAGCCTGTCCCCGTCTGCCTCTGTGCTCTGCAGGACTCCAAGGCTGTGGGGACAGGACAGAGGACGGGGAGAGGCAGCAAACAGGACTTCCAACACCATCACTGCTCCCCTTGAACACAGCTGGATTGAGGGTGCAATTAAAACAAATGTGGCACAGAGCTCATTGCTGCAGGCCAAAGCTTCCCCAGCCAAGAGGGGCCAGAAGGATGGCCAGACCACTTCCCACCACCCCCACACCCCCCGTAGTGACCTGGCCAGTGTGAGCACAGCTGGATCCAGCTGCCCTTCCTGGAGCAGCTGTAAGACCTGAGAGGCTGGCAGCACTTGGGGGTCTTCTGTGTGTGTCCCCTACAGGCTGCTGCAGTGCCTGTGTGTGCAAGGGATGTGTACACAGGTGGTAGAGGAGCCTGAACCTGTTTACTCACACACAGAGGAAAAGTTATCAGACACACTAGAGCAGTTGCAGGGCTGCTTGCACAAGGCTGCTGTGGGGTCACCCTGTTGAGACAGAACAGGGAGGAGAAAGCCACCCAATAGTGATTTCAAGTCCGTAGCCTGTGTTTTGCTGTTTACCCAGCGTTTCCAGGGTGCCAACCACCCCCAGCTCTGTGACTCACACAGGGCTGGGACTGGACCTCCCTCACCACAGCAGAGACACAAAACTGTGTGGAGCCTAGCTGCTCCCTGGCCCCAGGCACTGCTGGCCCAAGGAGGGCTCTGGATGGCCCAGATGTCTCTAGAAAACCCCACGGGAGGATACTGCACCTTGCTTCACACATCCTGCCAGCCTGGGGCTCTGCACAAACACCTCCAGGCTTTAACCTGTAGTAGCCATCAGCAGCCCCAGAGATGGAGGGTTTGCACGTTTTTTTGCCCTCCCTCACATACCCCATGGGGTTGAATCAACAGCTGGCTGTGCCCTAGAACAGAGTTGGGGGATTCCCCACCCCTGTCCAGCACTGTTCAATCCAGATGACTCATCCTCTTACTCTTGTATTTTGAGATTATATCTAATGTTTTGAGATAGCCCAAAATGGAAAAAAAAAACCCCACCCAAACAAAAAATATCAATGATGGCTGTGAGAACAAAAACACCAGAGGAAGAGCACAGCTGGGGGTACATACAGCTCCACACAGCCTGATAAGAGCCTCCTTTCTGCTTGTGCCCCCAAGTCTGCCCTGTACGGGTGTGGCACAGGGAACAGAGACCTGCAGGTTCACAACACTTTTCCCTACCACACATCCAGCCCCTGGAAGGGGCTGCCTGCTCATATTTCCAAAAATCCATCTTGGCTCAGCCAGGGCCATCTAGGGGGAACTAAACCCCACTGCAAAGGTGGGGAGCTGCCAGGTATTCCCAGCTGGGGAACAGCATCAGCCCAGTATCCTCACCAGTGCCATTCCAGCAATTCCCAGTCCCTTCCCCACTGCCACCACCCTCCCCCCCCTTCCCAGCCACAGACAGAGCTTAGGGCATGGGTATATATAAAAAGTAGACTTTATTGCCATTTCTATCTAGATTTACACAACAGTGTCACCGCTTCTGACATCAAAAGCAATGTCCCGTCACATCCCAGAGAACGGGCCAGGGACAGAGGGGAGCTCAGGAACACGGGCTGGCTCCTCCACCCCAGTGGGTTAGAGCACAACCTGCCTTGTGGCTCTGCCCAGTGCTCAGTCCAGATCCTCCCAGTGCTGCCGCATGGTTCTGACAGGTGGGATGCCAGAGAGGAGTGAATCTGCCCCCTCCTTGGTGCCACTCACAATAGTTGGCTGTCCACTGCCAGGTGCTCACCATTCCAGTCTGCCTTCGAATGCCCCAGATGTTGAGATGGGCATGGCTGACCCAGAGCGGGCACCCCACAGCCTCAGAGGCACCTCTTGTGCACGTTCATACAGCAATACAGCTACAGAAGATGCCCAAACTAACAAAACAAGCTTTTTTTCCTTGTAATCTCCACACTGCTGTGCGTTCAGCCACGGTCTACGCTGTAGCTGCCACCCCTGGTGCTGCTCAGTCTGGGTTGGGTTCCAGCAGCCTCCTGGGTGGCTCACGGGACACATCTGCTTTGCTCACTAAACATGGATCTCCCTCCAATGCCAGGCTTTGCCAGAAAGAGACACCCCCTGCAGAATGCAACCACGGCCTGGGGCTTGGCGTGCGCTCCTTCCAACCGCAGGTTACCATCATGGTGCCAAAGACTGCCCGGCTCTCCTCTTCAGCAGAGCCCGGGACAGGCACCACAGATCTCCTCCTGGCACCTGGTGGGCAGTTGGATGGGGAGGGGGGTCAGCTGCCCCTGTCTTCCTCGCAGAAGAGCATCCTCATGAAGGAGACGGCCACTGGCTCTGTGGGCTGGCCAGGGCTGCCCGAGGGGCACGGCTCAGTGCCAGGGTCTGGCAGTCCTTCGTGTGAGATGAAGGTGGAAACGATTTTGCAGGAGATTAAGTAGAAAGAGTTCTGTGGCTCTGCCCACCCCGAGGACAGAGCCACCTTACACCGCAGAGCCCCCGGAGTGCTGAGCCGGGGCAGCCACCCCGGGGCTCTGCTCCTCAGGGCACAGCACCTCTGCTGGGAGCCGGGACTGGAACTTCTCCAGCTGCTCAGGACTGGCCAGGGTCTTCAGGAGGCTGTTCTCACGCTCCAGCTGGGAGTTTTTCTCCAACAGTTCCTTGATTTGCTCTTTCAGGACCTCCACTTCCTCCCGCACAGCATACATTAGATGATTTTTCACAAGATCCTGCAAAAGGCCATGGAAGAGACCAGTTAATGGAGAGTTAATGCTCAGAGGGTTGATCCCTTCTGTTCCCAAGTGCTGGGACAAATGCCAAATGGTGCAGAAGCTTTTCTCAAGGACCACCCCTCCCCACCCCACTGCACTCTCGGAACCCTGGCCAGGGCTTGGTGCTCATCCAGCATAGCTCCCTCAGCCGCCACCTCTTTGGTCTCTCTGCATCTACAAGCACTTTCCAGCCCCCTCACCTACTCCGGCATTTGGGGGGCTGAAGTTCCCGAGCACCCAGGGAACCCGGCTCGGGCAACCCCAGACCCCGAAAGGCCCCTCCACGTCCACCCTCGTTCCCGGCGCACTGCGGAGCGGCTGGAGCCAATGAGCTTCGCGGCGGTCGCAGACAAAGAGGAGCTCTGCCTGGCAGCGGGATGGGGAGTGGGGACCCCCGTGGGCAGAGGGACCCCCCACCCTGGGCCGTGCACCCGCCCGGGAGCGGGAAGATCCCCCACCCCCGTGCACAGCACCCGCGGGGTGACGGGGGAAGGTGCGGGGAAGAAGGGGCAGAGCTGCTGCTCACCATCGCCTGCTCGATCTTGTTATCAATGGCCACCACGCTGGCTCCGGAGGCGCTGGAAGAGAGCGAGAGGCCGAGGGTCAGCACCGAAAACCTCCCTTCCCCAGGCGTCCGTGCACCGCGACACCTCGCCCCCAACCAGTGGATCGGGCGTCCTTCTCCCCAAGGGAATTCCTTAATTCAGGCACCGATGGCGTATGTCCTCTGCTCCCGGAGAAGCAATGCCCCCCCACCTCATTCCTGGGGCTCGCAGCAGCACCCCTCGGGCACTGGGACGCCCCTTCCCCCAGATCTCTGCGGCGAATGGCGGGGACGCCGCGGCGCACCGGGGCCGCCCCTACCTGTTGTCGAGCTTCACGGAGACTACATCCCCCCCGAGCAGGGAGGAGAAGAAGGAGATGGAGAAGTTGTGGAGCTGGTAGACAGCCACCTCCATGGGGGACTGGTACATGCCGGTGCTCATCGCTGCGGGCGCAGGGACACAGCCTCACACAGACGGAGCGAAACGCACTGCCCCGGCCTCCCCGCCGCCCTCGCTTATATTGGCGGCGCCCGCCCTGCCGGGAGGGGCGAACGCGGCGGAGACCGCCCGCCGCCCGCAGCGCCGCGCCGGGGGCTGCGCCGGTACTGCCCCCAGTACTGCCCCCGGTGCGGCACACTGCCCGCTCGGTACTGCCCCCGGTACTGCCCCCGGTGCGGCACACTGCCCGCTCGGTACTGCCCCCGGTGCGGCACACTGCCCCCTCGGTACTGCCCCCGGTGCGGCACACTGCCCGCTCGGTACTGCCCCCGGTACTGCCCCCGGTGCGGCACACTGCCCCCTCGGTACTGCCCCCGGTGCGGCACACTGCCCCCTGGTGCCGGTACGCCCCCGGTGCGGCACACTGCCCCCTCGGTACTGCCCCCGGTGCGGCACACTGCCCGCTCGGTACTGCCCCCGGTACTGCCCCCGGTGCGGCACACTGCCCCCTCGGTACTGCCCCCGGTGCGGCACACTGCCCCCTCGGTACTGCACCTCTCTACAGCCCCTCTGCCCTTTCCAGTTAAACCACAGCACGGCGCAGTCCCAGCGCAAGGACCCCGCGCTTCAGCACAGTCCCCCCCAATCTGCACCCCCACTCCACACTCCTCGTCTGTTGCAAGCAGAGTCCTGGGACCCTCAGCACCCCTCGTACAACCCCCCATAGCCCACAAGCCTCAGCATCCCGTTCCTGTGCTCCTGGGCTCCCAGGACGGGGATTCAGTCGGGGGGACACATGCATCTGCCTGGGGGCTGGGAGAAACGGTGAACCCGGTCTGCATTTGGAGATGCAGCCTGCAGGTCCCGCACAGTAAGGCCCCGTGACTGTGAAAGGGAGGCAGGAGGGAAAGGGGAGCCATGGGCATTCAAAATAGAACCCGGATGGCAAAATAGAAACGTTAGTGAAAAACAGAAAGGGGCTGCTAAAAACCGGGGTGAATAAGAGAAACAGGTGTGTAAAACAAACGGAAACAGGAGGGACAAACAAGAGAAACGAGAGCAGAAAAACAACCCAGGCGTAAAAAACAACTCCAGGAGGAGAAATGAAAACCTGCACGCAGAGAAAACCCGGGATACAGAACCAACCCAGGGTACAGAACACACCCTGAAGTTGCAGAAAAACAGCTGCGGAGTGCAGAACAGCCCCCAGATACAGAACAAAGCAGAGGTACAAAACGAACTCGGGGTACAGGGCAAAACAACCCCAGGGTGCAGAGCCAACCCGGTGTGCAGAACCAGAAATCTAGGGTGCAACACATTGACCTTGCGGTGCACAACAAATTCGGGCTACAGAACATGCCCTGGGTGCAGAACAACAACCAAGGGATGCAGAGCAAACCTGGGGTCCAGAACAAAATCGGGCTCCGTAACAAACTCGAGAGCACTAAACACCATCACCCCTGGGTGTCAGAACAGTCCGGGGTTACATAACAACGACCCGGGGGCGCTGCGGCCGCGCGGAGCTCGGAGCGCTCCCGAACGCGCCCTCGGCTCGGCGGCCCCGCCCAGCGTTACATAACCGCGCTGCGGGAGGGCGCCCCCCCGCGGGCACGAGCAGCACCGCAGCGGCTGGGGCGGGGGTCCGCAAAGCCGCGCGGAGCGGCGTCCCCGTGCACGCGCGCTGCCGTCCCCGTGTGCGCGCACTGCCGTCCCCGTGTGCGCGCGCTGCCGTGTAAGCCCCGCGGGCACGACGGGTCCTTCCCGCGTTCACAGAGCGATTTATACATAAAGCAAGTGGGTCTCCTCCGAGAAATGGAAGCAGGGCCCCTAAAACGCCCCCAGCATCCTAGGGGCTGGGGTGGCACTGCCCACCCGGTGCTGCCTCCACTGCCCTTGGCTGCCCACTTATCTCTGCCGTCTGGATCTGGGGGAACTTTGCCCAGTGGTTGCCTGCTGCCTCTGACCCCGGGGGCTCATCCCCTGCTGGGCATGGTGAGGCTGATGCTGGATGGCAGACCCCACACACGGCATGGTATCCAAGAAAGAGTTAGTGTTGGCAGGGCATGTGCACTCCAGGGATGCTGCAAAGGACACTCAGCACCCCGATCCAGGGGGTACTGAATATGGCTGGCACTTGGCTGTTGGGAGAGGCCAAGGAACCCTGACTTGCGGGTGTGCTGCTGTGCCCCTTCCTCGAGCAGGGAGGGAGAGCAGAGTGGAATTTCCCCATCAGAAATGGAAACTGAGGCACAGTGCAGCACACCTGCTGCTGGGAGCAAGACCTAGCCAGGCAGGTTCCCACAAACCCCATCCCAGAGCAGAGTGAGGATGCTGTGCTGTCTGTGAACTGCAGCCAGGACATGTGGGTGCCCTAGGACATGCAGGTTTGATGTGGGGATGTAGGAAAGCATTTTCTCCCTGGTGGGCCCATCTGGGACGTGGGGGAGGAATTATGCACATCCCCCTGTGTCAGCACTACTCCGGCCCCTGCAAAGCTGCTGTACAGGGGCTGCGCAGGGTGCTGGCACTGAAGAGAGTAGGCAGGTGTCTGTCCCCCAAGCACCGAGGCTGGCCTGTGCTCCTCCCCTCACCCATTGCAGGCCCAACTTACCAGTCCCTCCTTCTGAAGAGGCTCGGGGAGTATGGCGGCTGGAAGGCCATGCCACCCGTGACCCTGCTCCAGCCCCTCTGCTCCTAGCAGCGATGCTGGCTCTGCCTGTGGCTGCGTCCCCCCAGCTTGCAGTGGCAGAGACAGCCTGGGTGTTGGCTGCATCCAGGGGCTCCAGCCACAGGGTAAACACGCTGGGAGATGACCTCAGCTGCACTCAATTGGCCCTTTCAAGGCCAATGGCCAGTGTGCCATCCCGAGCTGCGCGGGTGCCCCCCTCCCTGGGGAGATGAAAGACCTCTGTGTGCACTTGTCCCCAGAGTGGCTGGTGGTGGGCTTGGTGGCAGCCCCTGGAACACAGCTTTGTCCCCCCGCTGGGACAAGTCCAGACCACCCACACCAGGGGTCCTGTGAACTGAGTTTGTCACTGCAGCTCATGAAGCATGCTGCTTTCACTGGGGAGAAGACAGGAGAGATGGGGGGAGCATTTTCTCCTACAGTTGTGCCACCTCCTGTCTTCTGCAGAGATGTCAACAGCAGGGAGATGGGGTGGGTGGACCCCAGCCTGCCCCCAGCCCTGGCAGCTGTGCCTCTGTCCCACACCTCCTGCAATATTGCGCCTCCAGTCCTGGTTCAGCCTCCTTCCCCAAGGAAGCCCTAAATCATTAGTGGCAGAGACCAAGGGCTCCAGAACCGGCAGACCAGAGCCTGGCTGGCGGTCCTTGTCTCACAGCTTGAAGTTCCTGGTCCCTGCCTGGTATCTTTCTGATGCAGCACTCAGGCACCAAGGACTGAGAAAAAAATCCAGATATTTCTGCAGCTACTGGAGTGCAGCTAGAAAATGCTTTGGGGGGAGATTGCTTCAGCTCTGCCACCTCCAATATCTTCCCCATGGAGCTGGGAGTACTGCAAAAATAAACTGGACTAAGTCACCGATTTCCCTGCAGTCCTCCTGGGTCTTTCCACCCAGCCCTGCCCACATCACTGCTCAGGACATGGGTTCCTCACTTAGGCTGGGCAGGATGCTGTTGGCCTTCGAGAGGCCGCAGCAAGGGATGCTCTGGAGGATGAAGAAACAGAAGTTTCTTTCCTGGCATTCAGTAAACGAAGGATCCCTATGCAGCCCGTGGCCAGGGCAGGTCAGGCTGGGCAGGGGACTGCAGCCCCCCTTGCAGCTCCACATCTCACGTGGGGGCTCCTGAGTGTGTAGTGGGGTGCACACAACCAGGGTGCACCCTGCAGCCCCCACAAGCAAGCGCTGCCTGCCCATGTGCGTGCACACACAGCACACCCACACACCCACGTCGCCTGCATGCACACGTGTGTTTGCAGCCCACACGAGCGTGTGCTCTGCACACAGGGGCACACCCTGCACATGCATGTGCACATTGGTGCACCCTGCTTGCACACATGTGCAAGCACGTTAGTTTAGTACCTGGAGCTGATGATCTTGAGGGTCTTTTCCAACCTGAACACCTCTGTGACTCTGTGACACACACTTTGTGTGCCAAACAAATGCTGCTGTTCTGCATGCAGATGCACGAGCGCTGCTGGCACCCCCTGCACATGCTGCCCTGACTAACAGTGATGCCCAGCCCTGCCTGCACACCCTGTCAGCGGCACAGGGCAGCTCCGTGTGCCCCTGCACAGCAGGAGGGCACCCCCAGCCCTCAGGTATCACCTGCAGCCCTGCTGCCACCTCCACAGTGGGAGCAGCAGCTCCCAGCTCTGCTGGATCCTGCTCTGTGCCAGCTCTCTCCAGGAGTTCCTCCGAGCTGCCCCAATGCCCCCACAGCAGCAGGGTCCTACATGGGGCTCCAGCTGCACCCCAAGTGGTGGGGGGGCCCTTTCCTAGCACACCACAGCCCTGGCCTTGCCAGGCTGCTAGCAGCCACCTCCTCTCCCATCACCTGCTCCTGCTTCTCCGAGCAGAGCAGGGTGGGCAACATGCCACCTCGCTCTTCCTAAGGAGCAGGTCACCATGGACTCACAGTTACCCTATGGCACCAGTGATGGGTGCTTGGAGCAGGCTGGGCAAGAGGGGCCAGTGGTGTGAACTGTATTCCTGAGGCAGCATGGCAGCTCCTGCATCTGCACACAGTGACAGGAGGTTCATCAGACTGGGCCCGGCTCGTGCCTGTGGTTATTTTGGTAACAGTGACAGCAGCCGCAATACAGGGCAGTTGTGACACCAACTGTTGTGCTCTCTGGGGAAAACAAGCACCCACAGTTGTCATCAAGCAGTGAGGAGAGGTGGTGACACCAGCCAATGATGATATCACCCCAGCAGTGGCCCTGCAGGACACCCCAAAGCTGCCAGCAGCCCCTCAGCCCTTATACAGCCTATGCCTCAGCCCAGAAGATGCCAGCCCCCCTACTGGGTGACATTAAGTGACAACCCCTCCTCAGCAATGGGACTTGGAGTTCTGCAGCCACCACACAGCTCTGCCAGGCTGGAGAAAGGGGTGATAGGGAGGAGGATGAGGGGATTATCTCTTGCTGCCTGGCATCCCACACCTGCACAGTGCTGTGGGTCAGGGGACATGCCCTCTCCTCACAGCCCCGGGGACAAGCCGTTCTTTTGTACTGAGCCCTGTGTGTTGGACCTGCTCCAGGCACTGCAGTGCCACACACCAAAGGATGCTCCTGTCCTGGTAGTGGCTGATGGAGCTGGAGGGGTGGTTGGGGCTTCAGGAGCAGCCCTGGCTCCCCAGACTTGGCTCTCTCCCTGCTCCAGGCTGTGCTCATGGCTCCGTGGCACTTTTCCTGGCTTGCTCTCTCCCAAGGACTCAGCTCAATGGGAGGAAGGCCCTTCAGAGGGTCTGAGGCGTGGGAAATGTTTATAGCCTGGCCTCAGAGACACTGGAGAGCAAACTGGGAAAGGCGCAGAGCCAAGGCTACCCAGGCTGCTCTGCAGAGCCAAATCTCCTGCTCCAAGGGTCAGAGCAGAGTGGGAGAGGAAAAGCTACTGCTTGCAAACACAGCTAAGAAAACTCTGCCTGTCATGGCCCAAAATCCTACAACTATGGTGGTACCAGCCAAGGGACTGGGAATGCCAGCACCAGGGCATCCTAACCATGCCCTGCAGGAACGGGGGGAAGTGTGGCTGGGGACACTGGTGATGGCTGGGGCCTGTGGTTGCCTCTGGCAGGAAGGGCTGGGTGTGGGACAGGGCCGAGGAGCTCCAGGTCTTGTCCAGCAGCTCTATCCTGGTTCTGGGAAAGGAGAGGTAGTGCTAGGGGCTGCCCACGGGCAAACAGGCAGCTGAGTCTGCCATGGAATCCCAGGATCCTGAACAGCAACTGCCTGCCCTATGGCACTGGCGTGGGGCTTTTGTGCCAGTCCCAAGGGCTGTGGGCCTAGCACTGCCAGAGCACACCAGTTGTCCAGATCTTGGTTTCCTCCTCCTGGAGATTCCCTGGCTGAGCTGCTCCCTGAGGCCTGGGACTACCCTCCAGCTCAGCTGGTGCCTCCTAGGAGCTGTGTGAGACATGCAGAAGCCCCATGCAACCAGGAACCCTGTGACATGGGGGCACGGGTCATGCCCGTCAGAGCCTTGGAGGGGTCATAAATCCCCCAACTCAGGGCATGTGCTGCTCCAGAACAGCAGGTAACCACTCCTGGGCACACCTGGATGTGCCTGGGTAAGGAGGCACCCCCTGCCTGCAGAGCTGGTGCTGGTGGCCTTGCCTGGTCCCAGTCCTAAACCAGGGGACACCAGAGTCATGTGTGGCCCGTCACAGAGGTGGTGGCCCCTGACACGCTGGGGAAGCCCAGGGACGGTTTCAGTGAGGGAAGGCCAGAGGGAACCTACCCCTGGGAAGGCTGACAGGGAACATGTGTTCCTTCCCTTCATGCCCAATGGAGGCAGAGTGAGCTCTGTGGCCACGGGCAAGGGACACAGGTGACCCACCCCACCAGGCAGCAGGCATGGGCAGGGATTGTGGTGTGGAGACTCCTCCAACCTGTCAGGCTGGAGGCAGTGTGGGGTGGTGGAGGGAGCCCTGGTAGGCTCCTGTGTCCAGCTGTGGGGCTGACTGCTTCCTCTGATAAAGGTACTTGGCTGTACTCCCAGTTCTGTTTTTTTCTAGCATGCGAGTGCACACCCTCAAGCCAGCCTGCTGAGAGCTGCAATTTTTCTTTAACTTTGTCTCTAGACCCTCTTCTTCCTCCTGTGCCCCTAGCAGGAGTTGCCTCCCAGCAGTAGTGTGAGGAGGGGAGGTCAGAGAGGACCCAGTTTCAGCCACACTGGAAGCCAGAGAGGACCCAGTTCCCTTCTCACCATGTTGGAAGCCCCCAGAATCACAGCTTCCCCAGGCATTCTGGTATAGGAGAGGAAGAGGAAAAAAGGCTCATTGGGTTGTTGCTGGCCCTGGATCATGTGGCCAAACATCCTACCTTGCTGGTGTTTGTCAACACCAGCCCCATGCTGCTGCTGCAAACGCAGTGCAGACACCCTGGTGCGGTGGTATTTTGCCAGGGACTGTGGGGCACCCTCGCACCTCACTGCTCCCCCCAAAGGGTCCCACAGCTGCCAAATGCTGAGGTGAGAGTGCCAGGCATGGCACAGCCCAGTGAAAACCCTGCAGCTTTCTCTGAGCACCATGCCAGCTGTTGGGGCAGTGCAGCTAACCTCCACCATGCTACCGGCTCCCATGGACCAGGGATGCCCAGCCCCAGGGAGGATTGCAGGCTGAACCCTTGGCAGAGCTTTAATCCACAAATCTGTCTGCAGAGCAAAGTGTTTCACACCCAGGGGCCGGGCTGGAGTGCTGTCATTGAACTCAGTGTTATCGCTCCCTGCTTACCTGTGCCCTGCCCCGGCGCTCCTGCCAGCCACGGCTCTGAACTCCAGAACTGCCCTTGCTTCTGAGCTTACTGGGTTATCATGGAGAGCCCAAACTGGATCACCCCCATGTCCTGGGTGCTCTTTTCTGGTCCACTTTCAGGGGAGTGGGGATAGAGCATAGGTGGTTGCAGCACGGAAGGGACCTCCCAGAGCAGGAGGGCTACGCGGTGCCCTCGCACCCCACAGCAGGCAGGCGGGAGGATGCCAGCCCGGGCTCTGCCTCCCCAGCCCCCCTTCAGCTTCGCAGGGATCCTCAGCCCGAGAGAAGAACCCCGAAGCAGGGCCTCTGGCATCCTCCAAAAACAATCCCAGGCCCCTTTTCAGGCAGGAGCAGGCGCTCCAGAGCCCTGCTAGGTGCTAGTAGCTGCTGCCCTGCAGCGTGCAGGAGTGCCCGCTCACTAATTGGGAGGCAGCTCGTTATGTAATGAGGACAGAGGCAGGGGAGCTGCGAGAGCTGGGCAGCACACCCCACGCTACCAAATCTGCTCTTCCAGCCCAGAATAAGCCCCGTTTATGGAACCCCTCAAGCCCTTCACTGGCCCCTTCCACAGGTGCTGGAGCCTGGTGCTCTCCTGCCTGGCCCAATGCTTGAGGGGAGCCCCAGCAGGAGCCCCAGCAGCCCCACAATATCTGAGGGACAGCTGGACCCCAGTGGGGGTGCAAAGCCCCGCAGAGCTGACCCGGCAGGGGCTGGGGGCAGAGGAGCTGTGCTCGGCTGGCACCCACAGCAGGTCAGGCAAGGACACGTAGGGCAGCACAGCTTCAGCAGAGACGGTTATTAATACCCTGCCTGGCCTTTGCATGGAATCCCGGGCATTTCAAATCAGGGACCTTCACTGAAACCCTGCCGTCACTGACATTTCAGAACAATAACAATGTGAAAGACAATCGGTTCCTGGCAGGATGTATACCTGTGGTGCTGGCGAGGCTCTCTGTGTGCCCAACCTCAGCAGCCAGCTATCACCTCGCTTGTGCCAACCCTTGGGAACAACCCGAGCACACCCCCTGCCTCCAAACCACCCGGAGCAGTCCTGCTCCTTTTCACAGGCATGTCACTGTGATGGTCTCACTAAAGGACATGGAAATGTCTTGTCCTGCCCCATGGCATCTACCACCCTCTGCCAATCTGGACAGGGCTGTCATCCCCAGGGAATTGCAGGTGAGGGTGGCAAGGACTGGATCCCACTCTGATCCTGGAGTCTGAAGGGCCCAGAGCTTCTTCTCTGCCACTAGAGTTGTTCTGCAGCAAAACCCCCTCAAATATATATATAAATCTCAGCACACAGACAGAGGATGATCTCCTGTCCCAAAGCCAGCCACGTTCTGCACCTGGATAAATATAACTCAGAGCTCATTTGCAAAGCATCGGGATGGGTTGTAGCCTCTCTTGCCTCTCCAGTCCTCTTCCCCCAACACACACCCTGGGGTAAAGTTGGAGATGATGACCTCAGAAGTCTTTTCCAACCTAATGGGTTCTGTGATTCTCTGCCCTCTCCCAACAGGGCCTCAGTCCTTCCCAAGAGCAGGATCCACCTGGAGCCTCACTTGCCCTGGCAGTCCACATGAAGCACACAGACCCATACATGGTCACGTCCCCTGGGCACACACACAGCTGCCAGGCTCTGACAACATATATCCCAAGCCTTTCCAAGCCCTTTGGTCCCATGCAGGTCACGATGCTCCCCCAAAGTACAGAGTCAGCTTTAACCCTCTTTGTGCTGGGCAGTGGCCAAGGAGGTGGTGTCAGGTCCCAGCAGAGACTGTCCAGGATCAGGCCATGTCTCACCAGGAAAGGATAATGTGATGCTGGAGAGAGGGGGCATGATGCTGGGATCAGGGCAGAGCCCTGCAGCCTCCTTCAGCTCCAACCTCTTCCTCACCTTTACAGTTCAAAGCTGGAAAAAATCCTGTCCAGCCTTTTCCCCATAGGGCCATGCTGTCATCCCTGCCTGACCTTGGGACACCTACCTCTGCCTGTGCAGAGCCAAATGCCTGTCCTAGCAGATGGGTAGTGCTGGAGAATCCCCAGAGAACCAAGATGACAGGCTGTTGGGAAGCTGACGTTGGCATCACCAGACTGGCTCAGCTGTGCCAGCCGCCTTGGCCATAGCCTTGTGGTCAGGGGCAAATGATTCCCTCCCAAGGGGCTGGAGGGGCTGAGCATGGCTCTCCTGTGCTCCAGAGAGTGTTGAGAATATCCTTCTGGAGGGAGCTGGGTCTTGCAGGAGCAGGCAGGGATGGGCATGATGCATGGCGTGGCACAGGCTGCTGCCAGCCCTGCCGAGCCCTGCCAACCCAGTATGCTGTGGCAGAGCCCCTGTGAGCCTCATCTGCTGGGTCATGGGGTGGGGGTCCCAAGGTATTGAGATGCCCATGATGGAGACCACAGCAAGCTGAGCCAGCTGCCTGCCTGACATCTTCCCGAGGGTGGGAGGATTTGGGTATGCCAAGGTAAGCACCTCCCAGCAGTACAAGCTACTCCCTGCCACTGAAACAACATCTCCCCAGCGCCTCAGTGGTGTGCAGGGCTTGCAACCAACACTGCAGGCCACAGGTCAGGCCATGTGCATCTCTGTGCTGTGGGAGCAAAGCAAAGAAAGCCCTGGTGGATGGTTCTGGAGGGCAGGGGGACTCTCCTGCCCCCCTCCATGGCACAGCTGTCCCAGGGCCAGAAGAAGGAGAGTAGCACAGTTCAGTCCTACACCCACACTTCTCTCATGCTTTCTCATGGCCCCTCTCCCCATCAATGTGTCCTTGTTGCTTCAGCCCACTCGACCAGCTGGAATGCTTGCCCTGGCCCTGCCACCTCGGGATGCCCTTTATGCCCTGGCTCCTCTCCTCCTGCATTGCTGCTGCAAAGTGACACCCGACAGACAGGAACAAGTGGTGCTGTGACACAAATGCCACTCTGGTACTGCTGCCCTGGCAGTTCTTGCTTGCTGGCCTGCCCTTACATCGGGAAAGGCAGTGCTGCCCTTGCTTTGCCCAAATTCATGCTTCCCCCAGCCCCTCACACAGAGCTTCCCTGCCTCCCTGTGACTCCCACGGCTTGCCCAGGCCTGGGAGAAAGTGGCCCTCAGCTCCTTTCATGGCTCAGACCAAAGGATGGGTCACTGCCCAACCTGTTGGAGTGGGCAGCAGCTCTGGCAGTGCCTACAGATGATCTGGCTATGCAGAGGTGTCCCCTCACAGCCTGGAGCAGGATGGGCACAGGCTGGCCAGGCTGCCAAGTGTTGCCTAGGAGTGGCTGGGCAGGAATGCTGGCACACCTGGCTGATGTGGGCAAGCGGGCTGGTATGTACCTCCTCTTCCCACCCAGAGCCAGGCAGATCCCGCCAGGGGGGCTGCTTCCCCTGCAGGGCCGACCTCCTCCCACACCCCTGGCTCCCCTCAGCCACCTGGCCCAGGAAAAGGTGCCATGTGGTCATGGGCCTGCTCTCCCTGGCCTACACTCAATTGGGCTTGTGTTTGGGTGTGGGATAATGTTGACATTACAAAGGGACGGCAAAGAGGTATTACAGAGGGACAGCTTTCTGCCCACTTCACTGGCACCTGCAGGGAGAAGGTGTGCCCAGCCAGGGCAGTGGCAGCTGTCCTCCCTATACCTGCTGCTTCCATGTGAGCATGGTCCCTCAGCACTGCTGAGACTTCCCTGGAAAGCAGTTTGTGATGCCCTGTGTGAGGACACGGTGGGGAGAAGCCCTTTCTGCACAGGATCCTGTGCACTCCTGAAACAGCAGGGCTTTCTGCAGGAGTATGAGCCCTGGAGGCAATTGGTCCAGAGCATGCCTTCCTTGTGCATCCCTAACAATATCCCTGCTGTGAGCAAAGGGTATAGAGAGCGTGGCAGGAACCACCCAGCCAGAGAAACCCGCAGAGACAGGTTAGACATGCTGAAATATGTGTTGTCTGAGAAGCCCAGCACTGATCTGACCCTGAGTTGTCTCCAGCCAGGCCCAGAGCCAGACTCAACTCTGGGTTTAGGATCTTGGGCATCCCATGCTGTCCTGGATGTCAGCTACATACGAGGATGTGTATCCACACATCTTTCCCCTCTTCCTGTGCTGCTGTAGGAGCACATCAGCCAAAACAATGGGCACCAAATGGTTTGGGTTCCCTGGTGCCAGCAGCAGGGTGCCCTTATCAGGCATGTTATCGGGGTGTTCCTCTGGCACCCACAATCCTCCGCTGTGTATGCTATCTCCTCTTGGATGTGTTGGCTCATTCCCCAGAAGGAGAAAGTTCAGGCTGGAGCAAAACAACTGCAAACACAGGTGTGGGCACACCTAGCTCCAGTGCCTGGGGCCATGCACCCAGCTCCCCCATGCTGTGCCACCTAGGGGTGGCGGGGGATCACCCAGGCAGCCTCCAGACCGAGGTGCCTGCACACTGGGCATGATAGAGGGACATAGCTTTGCACCACACCATAGCACAGCCTGTGACAAACACAATGCATGGAGCTTCTCGGCACACATCACACAACAGGGCATGGAAGGCAGGCAGCAAGGAATGCTAAGGCACACTGACAGAGAGAAATCCTTGTCCCTTAGCATCTCTGCTCACTCCCTACCTCACCAGGAGCACCACAGGTCCTGCTCCAGTAGCGATGAGTTTGAAAGCAGCCTGCAGTGCCCATATCAGCGGCCTCTGGCCCACAGGCACTGTCACTGACTGCCCCAGTGAGCCGCCCAGGTGCTTGGCTCTGACCCCAGCCCTGGTAGCCCGTGCTGGGGACAACGTCTTGCTTCCCCCTTCACCCACGGTGCCAACTTGCTGCAGCCTCCGGGGAGAAGGGGAACCTCTCGCTCCTGTTCCTTCTCAGCGGGGTAGGTTCACTGCTCCCTGTACGGGCCAGGCACCAGCGCCTTGGCAGGTGTCCCAGCTCCTCCCTCCCCACCTGAGCGGCAGCTCGGCGTTATGTAAGTGCAGGAAGAGCAAGGCCGGCTCGAGGCAGCAGCCTCTCGGCGTCAGACGCCGCTGGGCGAGGAGGCGGGAGTGCGCCGGGGTGGCTCACACGCGTGGGGCAGCCACGTGTGAGCCCACCCGCTGCCGCTCCCGCACAGCCCGGGAGCACGCCCGCGCTGCCTGTGGTGGGAAGGGGATGGTGAGGTGTCTCTGATCGCCTGGGCGCCGCTCCCCGTGCGCAGCATCCACCCATGGCGGAGCAGCAAGCCCCAGAGCCGCTGCCCGCCGTGCCGACATCTGTACCTGAGGCACTGATGGGCCACAGGTCTCCCCAGGGTAGTGGATGTGTCCCACCTGCTGAAGACACTGGAAGTCTCGGGCACCTGCGGCACTACTGGCACAGCTCAGCTCTCTCGGGCTGAACTGGGGAGACCCAGACCTGCTAGCCCCCATACAGGCTGCTCCCACACAGAGTGTCACCAGAGCCAGCCCCACAGAGCGCCAGTGCAGGACCTGAGACAGCTCTGTCCACTCCTCTCCCCTGGGGTTCACCTCATCAGGGCTGGGGAGCCTCCAGAGTGGTAGCCCCTAGGACCTCCTGTTCAGTCTCTCCTGTTCTCGCTGCTAGAGGAGGGAGCAGGGCAGACCCCGCAGTCCTGCCTCCTCAGTCTGCCAGGGAATGGATGGGAGCAGCCCCCAGCACGTTCAGCTGTGGGGACAGGCAGCCTGCCCCGAGACCAACTCGGGCAGGGCAGAGCCGCTTTCCAGGCACGGGAAGTACCACTCCAGGCCAAACCTGTGTCCACTCCGGGGAGGGCCAGGGGAGCTGCTGAAAGGACAGGAGCTGGCACTGGGACTCTCAGACTCCCTACCCAGGCTCTCAGTGACGCTCAAGATGGCTTTCGAGGCAGCACAGCTGCTTCCCAAGGAACCTGCTGCGCTCTCCACGCAGGATGGGGCCGATGCCTGTCTGTCGCTGGACACTATCCATGCCCCTGCGGGCACTGTCTGTGTGGACAGAGGTAGCCAGGGAGATGAGCACACAGTCCAGCGGCCAAGACACACAGCTGGGGGCTGTTGTCACTGCCCGGCAGACACAGGGCACCACAAGACAGGCACGGCGGGCACGGCAGAGCAAAGCCACCCGGACCCGCACCCAGGGATGGGCTGGCACCACGTACGGACTCCGTGCCAGACGCGGCTTCTCCCCACCCAGATTCCACGGCCGCCGACACCCCCCAGCTCCGGGGTCACACGAGTCCCCTTCTCTTGCCAGCCCCACACCGCTGCCAGCTCCGAGCCCGCTGCCCCGGGGCACCCGGCCCCCAGCAGCTCACAGGCTCCTGGCGGGGACACCCACCTGTGGAAGAGGAGGAGGATGGAGAGCAGGGTCTGGTCGATATTCCTGTTGCAGATACCCTGGTTGAAGAGGTAGCAGGGGTCCCGCACGACGGGTTCCAGCGAGTCCTGGCGCATGATGGAGCTCAGCTTGTCAGTGTTGAGGTTCTGTCGGACCAGCTGCTCCCGCAGCTGCCGGAAGCTGCTCACGGTGGGGCTGCCCGGGTTGTTGTTCTCGCCCCCGGCCCCCTCCTCCAGCCCGCTCCGGTTGGCCAGATCCAGGCAGCAGCTGCAGCAGTCCAGCCCCACGGGCGACCGGCACTCCTCCGTGGGCGACGAGGACATCCCGGGGGGCCCCGTGCCTGGCCACGGCGGCGACGCCGGGGCCGCTCCCGGGGCCGCGGAGGGCGAGCGGCTGCAGGACGTGCCCGGTGCCGAGCGCCGCGAGCGGCCCCCGCCCGCCCCGCTCCCGTTCCGCCCGCCCCGGCCCCGCCCCAGCCCCGCCCGCCCCGCCCCCGTTCCGCCCGCCCCGCCCCCGTTCCGCCCCAGCCCCGCTCCGCCCCGCCCCCGTTCCGCCCGCCCCGCCCCCGTTCCGCCCCAGCCCCGCTCCGCCCCGCCCCCCGTTCCGCCCGCCCCGCCCCCCGCCCCCGTTCCGCCCCGCCCCCGTTCCGCCCCGGCCCGGCCCCGCGCATCCTGCCGCCGCCGCTCCGCCCCGGCCCCGCTCCGCCCCGAGCAGCCGTTCCCCGGCAGCGCACCCACCCCACGCCTAGGGCCGGGAGAAGCTGGCGAATTGTAACATGAGGTGACGTGGGGTGACGAAGGGCCACGATGCCCCTTTCCCGGTGGGGACCCTTGCCCCGCTCTGTGCTTTCCGGGGGTGGCGTGGGCGCCGAGGAGGCTGGCGCTACACGCGGCATCACTCCCTGAAGCACTGGTGCGGGCAGCCCGCGTGGCCCCGGAGACGGGACAGGAAATAGGAAAAAGGAGATTAAAGGTCCCAGGATGGGAGGAAAAGCCAGGAAGGACCTGGCTTCACTGCTGGGAACGTCTGGGAGCTGCCTCGCCCGAAGCCAAGCCAGGCATGAGTGGAACACACGAAGCCTGGGGGCTGTGGATGTTGGGCACGTTGAGAGTCTCGGCAGATGCCTGGGGATCGGGGATATGCGAGGGAAAAAGGGATTTCTAGGAGGAGGAGAAGTGGCTTCCTGGCACTGTTGCATTTCAAGGTGAACATTTCTGCCACCACTGAACCGCACTGGGGGGCCAGTGAAGAGTGATTGGGGCACATGGTGCTGTCCTGGTGGGGCTGGGGTATGGGACAACACCTCAGGGAGGTGGGGACCACTGGCCCAGGACCCTGGGAATGAGATTCGTGAAGGTCACAAGGTACTGGCTTTGAAGCACCTGCAGAGATGGGGTGAGAGGGAGGCCGCGAGGTTGGGCTGGTGGTCAGTGAGCCCTGGGGACCAGCCCAGGTAGCCCTCACCCTTGAGAGAGATGAGCAACTGGGAGCAGGTGGGGAAGGGCTGGGCAAGGGTCCAAGGAAACAGAGCTGCCGAGGGGAGGAGCAGGCAGGCTGGGGAAGCCCACCATGGGCAGGCAGGATGTAGGGACGGCAGGTGGGTCTGTACAGCAGGGTTGCAAAAGGCCTGGCGGAAGGAGCTGCAGGAAGCAGCAACAGGAGGATTGCAGCATGTCTGAAGGGCACGGGATTGATAAGAGGTAAACCAGGTCAAAATCTGGCCGGGCAAAGCCACTAGAGCACTTGAACAGCAGAGGTCCCGGTGGCAGTGCAGTGCTCACCTGCGTTGTTGACGGGGTAGCTGCTGCCACTGAAGTAGTGGCAGGAATGTCCAACCTACATTCCTGTTCTCTGCTTAGCATGAAGAAGGAAGATGCATGCCATGAGTATGAAGCAGTTTCCAGGCCATTAGTAACATGGGTAGTCATGAGACTCCCAGATCCACCACAGATCCACAGCTGGAAGAGTGGCCACGGTGAACTCGGGCAGGGTTTCCCATGCCAGACCCCATCGGACCTGGTGACCGGCAGGATCCGACTCCCGGTGGAGGTGGCACTAGCCTGGGGTCCAAGTGTGGGTGGGGTAAACTGTCAGCCCTGGAATGATGCTGAAAACAGGTGAATTCCTAAAGGACGGATGACCCACAAGCTGCTCCAGGAGTGTCCTCTCCTTCTATGCGCTGGTGGATGCTGAGGGCTGTTTTTGAGGTGCTTCCTCAACCCTTCTTGTGGGCGATGAGGGAAGGAAGGGAATTGAGTCTTACCCATCTGCCCTGTGGCAGGGGCTAGTGAGGGGGATCCCTGGTGACCCCATTGTTGCGAGGACCCACGGAAACAGGAGGGCGCTGAGATTTCTTCCATCCTCTCGGTTTCAGAGCGGCCCCCGCGAGCTGCACTCCGGCTGCACCCCGGGCAGAGCTGAGCTCCACGCCGCGCTCCGTGGGCGGGTGCCCGCGGGAGGCTGATGCCATCCTGTGGGCACAGAGGGAAGGACGAGCTCAGGGCTGGCACCCCTTCCTCGGCCCCAGCTCCCCCAGTGACTCTGCCCCGGGCCCCGACGGTGCTGGAGGTGGCTTCGGGCGCAGGTCGTTGACTCCTCCAGGCTCCTTGTGCACTCTGGCTGTGCCTTCTCGCCCACGCCCCCCCAGCTGCACCAGAGCTGCCACACAGGGCTCGGGGCTGCTACCATCAGCTCCTTGCTCCTCATCAGCAACCAGCACGCATCATGGGCTACCACCTTCTCACGTGCAAGCCATGACGAGCTCTCTAAAGCCCCAGATCTGGGAGCCACATCCTGGTTCAAGGTGATCAGCTAGTGGCGGCAGCTGGAAAGTAGGTTTCCTATGTTTAGCTCTGGCCTTTTTGGGTCCTGCTGTTCATGGGACTGGGACAGTGCTAGTTTCTGCACACCCGCTTCCCTCAAGGGCACCCATGGTGCTCCACACTCAGACATGTCATTGCAGCCCTAAGCCACAACTGGCACAGGGTAGGATGCTGAAGAGGGTGAGGACTCAGCTGGCTCTGGGGCAGGGCAGGGACAGCTTTGGCCCAGAAGCCTATTGCACTCAAAGGGGCTCCATATTAATCCCTCGGCTCTGAAAGGGATTCCCTACCCCTGCCTGAAATGCAGGGTGTTCTGCTCCCAGGTCAGGGCAGGGACTCCAGTTCTGCCTCGACTTCTGCAGCCCCCTGGACGAGAGGGGGTAGCGGACTGGGAAGTAGAGAACAGGGGGAATGTGTGGGGCTGTGGGGGCCTGGGTTCAGCCAGCCCTGTGCCAGCCATGTCCCCAGCCATGTGCCATCTGTCTGTCTGGTGCCTGTCCAGGTCCCTCAGCCACAGCCCCTCTCCCCAGTGCTCACTTTGGGAAGGCCCTCCCTGTGGAGAGAAGATGCAGCACCCTGTCCTGTTCTCAGGTGGTATCCAGATCACCTCCTCTCCTCTAAGACCCTGCTGCAGCTGGCTCAGAGCCAGGCAGGGCTCTGGGTGCAATCTGCTTGTCCTGCCTTCCCTGTTCCTTCCCCGTTGGTGAGGTGGTGAGAGCTGGCTCATGCCACTGGGCCATCTGCTCCAGGGGAGCCCACCAGTGCCAGGCCCCCTGCCAGGTGACCCCCCTGCGCCTCCACGGGTGCTAAGAATAACCAGCGCCGTCAGCAGCCATGGTATTTGCAGGCACCGCCAGTGCCACCCCCATGCCAGCCTGCTGGGCACAGGATCCATCTGCTGCCTGACGTAAGTCACCAGCCATGGGGGGAGATGGGTGGGCAGTCTTGGGGGCCACGTGTGTCTGTGAGGAGGGGTCCTGTCTGCCTGCCCCCCCTGAGCTCAACAGGAGCCAGAAGGCTGTGGTGGGACATGGGGGTATTGCTGCCCAGCGCCCAGCATGGGGGCATGGGGGGCTGCCTGCCTTTCTTTAGTCCTGCTTTTCCCAGTGTTCCACAGACACCCTGTCCCCAGCTCTGCAGCACCCCTGGGAGATCGGGGCAGCCCCCAGGGCTGGTGCCAGTAGCTCTGCCTTCCTGCCTGCAGAGGGATGGGGACCCAGCAGGCTCAGTCACCTGGAGTCTCCGTTAAGGGAGATGAGCTGCCCCGGAGGTGGTGCAGAGCAGTGTGTGGGGCAGCTCCCCTGAGCACCAGAGCAGCTCTTTCCCCTGTGCATGGGGCCACACGAGCTTCATGTGTGGTGGAGTCAGAGATCTGCAGCTGGTGGAGGAGTGGGCTGGGGATGCCTTTAGCTGTTGCCACTCTGTTATTGGGGGGTCCCACCTGGACTATTCCCCAGGAATGCAGAGCTACTGCTTCTCCTCTGGGACCCATGTGAGCTGCATGTGCCCCTGTGCCCAGGCTCTGAAGAGAGGATTCTGCAGGGGTACCGTGCTCCTACCAAGGGCAAACATAGTGCAGAGCCTTCTTCCCAGGCAGTGATGGTGAGTCATGCAGAACCAGGCTGGGATGTTTTCTCTCTGTGTGACACTCCAGTAAATCATATAGGATGTCCTGACAGCCTGGGCCAAGGCAATGTGGGGCATGTGGGGCTCCTTGCTCTCCTTTTGGCATGGGGACTCACACAGCCCTGGGAGTGGCCCTGGGCACAATGGTAATTGTCAAGGGACATTTCCTACTGAGACAGAGGGTAGTGAGCTATTCCAACACAAGGCTTTTCAGCTCATTGAGGAGAGATTAAAACCAAGCTGGCATTTCCACGGGATTGATGAAAGCCTGGGGTTGTCTGGCAACAAAGAGGTAAAACTTGCTGTTCATCCACATGGCAAGCACTAATTGGCATCGAGAAACCATCTTAGGCTCTGTAAGGAGCACAGCAAAGGGTCATAGGAGCTGCAGGGATGCACTGGGGGAGTACTGAAATCATTATGGCACCCAGGAATGTGGGTGCTGCTGGCAGAGCATGGGGTGGGCAGGCAGGGCTCAGCTCTGTGCCACTTCGCCTGTTTGGAAATTGGGGTTTGGAGTTGAGCAATCTCTGCCCGTGGTTTGAGACTGGGGGCACTCTCTGCAAAAGACAGGTGAGGTTTGGGGTAGGGGTTCAGTAGGGATGGAGCCACACTGGTCGTTTGGCCATTTTCAGATTTAAATAATTTTTTTTTTGTAAAATAGCCTATGCTTCCCTCTGGTGGGGAAGAATTGCTATGCCAGGGGGATAAAGTCTATGGATGCAATTAGACATGTCATACCACAGTGAAAAGCCCTTCCTGGGTGCCCACAGTGGCTGTGGGTGATGAGCCACCTGTCGTGCCACCCACAGGTAATGCCCCTGGCTCCTATGCCTGGAGCTTTGCACCTACCCACTTTCCTGCCTTCATTCCTAGCCTGTGATTCTCAACATGTTCCCAGGTGTCCAGGGAGGTTGCTCCCCTCGCTGGTGTTCTGTTCCTGCTTGGCCCAGGCGAAATGAACCCAGCAGGTCCCAGAGTTGTTCGCTCTTGCACCACTGGAACAGAGGACACAGGGCATGGTGGAAGCTTGGGAAGGAGGTGGGATGGCAGGATGTGGGACATGGGATGCTGGACCCCACTGGGATCATCCCAGGTCAGGTGTAGATGGGGCAGCTGAGTTGTTGCAGAGGATACATGAGGTGGTGGGAGCCATCCCTCCTTCCTGCAGTGGACTCAGGAGCACACAGCCTCCCAGGCACGAGTGTCTGTGTGTGTGTGTACATATTTCCCTTCCTCATCCTCACCTCTGTGGGGCTTCTCCGTGCTCCAGCTGGTGTTGGCAGTCATGGCAAGTACCAGGAATATCTTATTTTTGGTGGTATTGGAATATGATCCCAATATTACTGGATGGAACGTGCATGGGCTCGTCTGGCCCTTGCTTGACCAGAGGCGGCAGCTGTGGTGTTTTCACCTCAGAGACACCCCTGGCTGGCTGTATGTTGCAGCTAGGCACTTGGAACAAGTCCAGGCAAGCAGGAATTCAGTTTTACCTCTCTGGTGGAAAGGCTTCAGGCAATGGTGAAGGGAAAAAGGAGAGGGATTCTGCCTGAGGGTTTAATCCAGAGCTTTAGTCCAGGGTCACAGATCTCTGAATCTTGTAACAGCTACAACAGAATCCTGACCGCGTGGCCTCAGTGTCCGGGGACAGGGGAAGGGAAGGGGTAGGTGTGCCACCAACCAGGTAGGAGGGGGGCAGTCTCAGGGGACAATGACACCTAGACAGGCCAATGGCCCCAGGGCAGCTTTTGAACTTTAGCCAGTCACACGACGCCCTTGCTGGAATGTCAGGCTTGACGGACAGCACTTAGCAGGAGGCAAGGGGAGGGGAAGGGAGAAGGTATTGCCGCACCTGGGAGGGACTGGGATAGCTAAAACAGGACATTGCATCCCTGCAACATGGTGGCATTTGAAAGAATGTACAAATATTCAATGAGACATTACATCTTTTCCCTGAGACTTGTTAGCTGCCTCCCCACAGCAATAAACTCCAGTTTTGAACATTTTGAATTAAGAAGTGCTTTTGGTTGTGAGTCCCTCTTTCCAGCCCTTTTGGGGAAGGGGGAGCAGGGTGTGTGAGTGCTACCTCAGGGCTTGCCAACACACCCACCCTGCCAGCTCAGAGCAGCAGCAGTGGATTTAGCCTGAGGTGCTGTTGCCTGGCACCTGCTGGTCCTGCAGGTAAACCCATTACTGGTGCCACCACAGAGCGAGTGCTGATGTCCCACTCCTCTGGCAGGGCTGCCTGGCATGTTGCTAGAGATGCAGCAGATACATCCCCCTCCAGGCTCATGTCTGGGACTGAAGGGTCACAAGATGGGAGCACAGTAGGCTGCAGGTATGTTTGTTTGGAGTGACACAAGAGCACATTGGACTGTCCTGGCTCCTCCTGGCTGGGTACCAAGCAGGCCCTCAGACTCTGAGCCTTGTCTGGAGGGATTTTGGGGATGCCACCGTGCTCAGACCCTTCCCTCAGCCCATTTCTTTTGCCCAGCCTCCTATACCTGTCCTCAAATTCCCATGGTGGGCATGCAGCTGGTAGGCAGCCTTGGAGACCTTGTTGCCCTGGAGATCTGTGGCAGCGTCTCAAGGAGCAGTGCCTGATTTGGCCCTCACCTGTGGCCACCTTCAAAGATACAGGAGCTCCTCCTTCAGTTCCCATCTGCCCTGTGCTCACAGCATGCTGGCACCAGGCAGGGGTTGGTGTTTGCTCAAGGTTCAATGTAAAAGAATCCCCCCTACCCCTCTCCTGGGGTTGATGAGTGCCTCCATCTTTCAGTTTCTCCTGTGAAGGTGGAAGAGCTTCAGTGTCAAAAGTTGCTGCTGGAGGAGGTGTGACACAGCAGCTGGGCTTCCAAAAACACCTATTTTGGGATATTAAAAAATAATCATCCCTGCAAAGCAATTCATTTCTCTGGAAAGCCCCTGCAGTTTTGGGATCGTTTCGTCCCTACACTTGCTAATTTATGGGAGACATTATAAGTGTTAATTTACAAGAGAGATTATAACTTATCACAAAGCAGAAGCAGAAAAGCCATGGTTACAATTTCTGCCTTTAATTAACACCAATGATGGGTTGCCCAGCTGTAGCAATACCAGGATCTGCCACACAGTAAATCCTGCCTGAAATACTCGCTCGAGTGACCGCGGAAATGTGGGCTTTGTTAATATCAATAAAGTTGCTTTGTGGCAATTTAACAATTTAGTCGTGCTCAATGCTTATCCAGCGGATGCCCAAGTAAGTGGACAAAGTCTTGCCCTTGCCAAGTTTTCCATGGTCAAGGATGAAGATGGAGGCTGGCCAAGCTGTGGAGATGAGGTGGGCCTCTTCTGGATGCAGGAATCGAGCACAGACCTGTGGCTCCAGCTGCCTGCCCAAATGTGTCTAGGTGATGGGGGTCTGTGGGGACAGCCCCGCTCGCAGCCTGGCCAGGGAGAAGTGGCACTGCCTTGCTGCGGTCACAGGGAGATGTTCCCCGGCCGCTCCCTCCCCGAGACCGACACAGCCTCGAGAGGGGCAGCCCCGGATCTGTGCGGGGACTCTCCAGGGTGGCAGCGCGTACAGGGGCTCACAGCTCCCTGCAGCTGTCGGCTGTGGCCTGGGTGGCACAGCAGCAGCACAGTACAAAAAACAAGGCAAAGGAATAGGGAGGGATCACTTGCTTGAGTTCCAAGGAAGTTTATTTCCCCAGGGGAGTCAGGGACAAGTGACCTCAACTGAGGGCAAAAGAACTGCTTTTAAGGAAGGGAGGGAATAAGGGGACGAACACAACTTTTCACCTACAGGAAGGCATTTGGGCAGGGGTGCAGGGTAAGGGCTATCCAATAGAAGCCAACAAGGGGAAGGAGCAAACCTTACAATCAAATCTTACTTTGAGGAAAGGATGAAGGACAGGGAACATCCCAGAGTAAAAGGGTGTGCTATCTTTGACAGACAAGGGTAAGACGGGGGAACAAGGGAGGTACAAGGAGACTAACAGGGGGATTGACATACACTTGGTGGGAAAATCTTGGGGTAAACAACTCAGGATTGAACCATCAGGGAAGCCAAATGGGGTACAAGGAATGAACCATTACAAACTTATAACAAGGAATATTACAGAAGAACAAACTGTAAAATAACAGACTACCACAGAAAAGTAAACCTGTCACCCCCAGATCCTTACATGCTGAGCTGGCTGGCATGGGGCAGTGCCATGGCAGAATGGGGCCTGGCTGCACCAGGGCAGTCAGGGCTCCCAGCAGCAGCAAGGGTGGACAGTCCTTCAAGGTTACATAGAGAATGAGCTGTACTAATTAATGATGTCCCTGTGCTGCTTTTGGGGAGGGCATGAGTGGGGCTGCTTGTCCCATCAGTGCTGGGGCAGTCTCCCACCGTGGAGATGCCTACAGTCATCCTGGGACTAGGAACTGTCTGCCATCTTCTTGGCTATGACACCAGAACGCACACCTTGGAAGATGGGTAGGTAGCAGGAGCTAGAACATGACACATACACTGAGCTCTCTTCTGGAGGGTGCATCCCAAACCCTGCATTCAGCTGCAGAGTTGTTGTGGAACCAGCTGTGCTCCAGTGACACCCACATGGCTGACCTGTGCTGTCCCCCACCCAGATCCTTCTGGGAGAGGACATCCTGCTCTGTACACGCCTCTGCAGCTCACCTGTCCCCAGCTGCAGGTGGTGAGATGAGCTGAGAGCTGTGATGGCCAGCAGGTGCGGCAGGTACGGGGCAGGTCCCTGTCCCTGCTCACAGCACAGCCGGCACACGCACGGCAGAAGCAAACACGCCTGTGTGCAGACACTGAGACGCGTGTGAGAGCGGCGGCACACAGGGACACGGACGCACACGGGGGTTCCCCGTGCTGGCGAGTTTCCATTTCCATCCCCGGGCAGCAGCCGCTGGATGGCAGCAGGGCCCCAGCGCTGCCACCAGGGCCAGCGGCAGCAGGAGCGGGACGGGCGGTGCCGGGGCCCCGGGGAGCATGTGGGGACCAGAGAGGGGGCGGGCAGGCCCACCGGCAGTGTCCTGGTGCCAGGGTGTCCTTCATGGAGCCCGGTGGGAGCTGAAGGTGAGGGATGACTGCTGGGCAGCGATAAACTGGCAGAGCCAGGGAGCAGAGGCAAGGGGCAGCCTGCAGGCCGGATCAGGTGGGCACAGGACAGGTCCCAACCTCCCCAGGGGCAGGGGCACAGCACCCACCTGCCCAAAGGCGAGGGGTACGAGGTACCACAGTGTAAGGGATGCAATCATAGAATCGTAATTTCTGTTGGCAAAGACATCTGAGATCACTGACTCCAACAATTAGCCCAGCACTGCCCTGGTGCTATTTGGCCCACAAAGCCTCCTGAGCCTTTGATCCTAATTATTATAGACGTAATGAAAGCACTCCGGCTGCCATGCCTCTGGTGGCCGCTTGTGCAAACACCAGGGGGGAGAGCAGCCCTAAGGAATTAAAGTCTTCCAGCAGATTCTGTAGCAAACGGCTTCTGATCCTACAGATGGCCTTTGCACAGGAGGATACCTTTGCTCAGGCATGAGCACGACACCCCAGTCTGATTCAGGTGTTTCACACCTCTATCATACTTCTGGACTTGGCAGAGAAAATAAGGTCCCAGGCTGTTGGCTGCAGGAACCCAGGAGAACATGGAGTTCTTTTGGAAATGCTTCCAGTGAATGAGGGGTGCTGCTGGCTCAGCTGCAGAGGGCTCTTTGGATGAGAGAATGAAGGCTCTTTGCATCCATTGAAATGTCCCAGAGACAGTTCTGGGGTGATGAGGTGCTCTCACAACTGAGAAGGGTTGGGAAAAGCACTCAGGGCAGCTGTAGCTGAGGCCAGCAATGACAAGAAGGATCCAGGCCAGCATGGCAAGGGTGGTCCTGCTGGCAGCAGAATCCCTTGTTCCCATGCTTTTGAAAACAGGAAGCCAGTCCCAAGGAGATGCTGGGGAGGAAACCAGTGAGGGAGAGCTCTGTGAGCTGCTGGACCTTTGCGAAGGGCTCCTTGTTCCCACCTGGATTTCTGGTTCTGCTCGGACTCTGTGAGCTGCTGTAGTTCTTTTTCTCAGGCAATGTCCCTAAGCCTCAAACAGGAATTAATGGGCTCATGAACAGAATGTGAGTCTGAGCGGCTTAGGGAGAATGTCACTTCTAACAGCTGGTGTGGGAACCAGGTACATGAGTGGCTGCAGGAAGGTGGTGGGTGGAAGAGCAGAGTCCAACCTGGCTGCAGCTGTTTGGGATTTGCAAACACCCCCAAAGTGCTCATGAGATAACTGGGGTGCTGATGGGATTGGCACATTGTTAGCAGTATAGGGATTACAAACTCCAGGGCGAAGGAAACCAGGTAGCACAGGCTGTGCTGTGATGGGCTACTATTCAACCAGCTGGGAATTGCTCATCAGAAGCTGGTGCAGAGCAAAAGAATAAACAGCATAAATAACTTTGGAATGAGGTAAAAGTTTGTTATAAGTTTAATGTAATTAAGGTAAATTAGTCATTACATAATGGTGAGACATGGACATGTAACAATGCCCTTTGGGCCTGTCTTATTTGCATGGCCTTTATGAGTAAGAGCTGCTGGGATCCCTCTGTGGTGTAGGTGGGTGCACAATGAGGGGAGCACCTGCACCCTAAGTGATTGGACTTGTGTTCCTGAGCACAGCCTCTCTCACTCTCCAACATCCAGGCTGGGTTTCCACAGGGACAGGAATAGTCTCAGCACAAAGAGAGAAGACAAGGCAGGATGCTTTCCTGTCAAAGCCTCATTATTCAAATTCAGGCTCCTCTTCAAAAACCAGAATGTCAAGAAACAGCACAGCTCAAGCACCAGTGCTCTTGTGGGAGACATGTTAAAAGTAGGATCTTAAGCATCTATTTTCTGTAACACAGGAAAGCCTTGGGTTGGTTGTGCCCTGATGGATTCCCCAGGATAACTTCAAATGAGCCTCTCTCCCCAGCCCCCAGCTCATCACCAGTGTGGGGTTTCATCTGAGGAGTTAAACCCCAGGAGACAGAGGGGAGCCCCTTAGAAGCTGAGTGCTGGGAGGCCTTGGAGGGGTGGTTTTGGTTTCAACAGCACATGGTAAACCTCATGCTCAGCCCTTTCCATTTGGCATGCTGTATAACAGCCTCCCTGCTACTCTGCTGCCAGGCTGGCCTGAGTAGCACAAAGGTGCCTGGCCAAGGTAGTGCCCCCCAAGGTGGGGGGCCACAAATGACCTTCCTTACCCCAAAGAATTTCTTTCCTTGAGCACTGCTTTGGGAGATGTGTGAGCTGGTGGTGGTCAGCATGAGCAGGGAAAGGCAGCCCTGGTCCCTAGAAGGACAGCCTGGTCCCACACCCTCTCCTTGGAAGGACATCCTGCCTGCTCCCTGTTTGCTCCCTGGGGGAGAAATAGCCCTGCTTGTCTGCTGCAGCCTGGCTTGTGCTAGACATCTTGCAAGGCCTCAATTTAAACAATGAGGGACCTCAGATCGCAACCTGACACCAAATAAAGGACAAACCTCAGCTGAGCTGGGCTGTACATCCATTGGAAATGTCCTGCCCTTGGGAGGCTGCTTGGGAGTGTGGGCACTCCAGGGACAGCACAGAATGGGGCGGCTCACAGGTGGATGGTTGTCTCCACAGGAGGATGGAATTCCCAGACCCAGACTGGTACTAGGGCTGTGGCTGTCCCAGGGCTGTGTCTGGACTCAGCACTGCTGTTACCCACAGGAAGGGCCTTGTTCCCAGGTCTCTGCTCCCAGGTCTCTGCTCCCATATTTTAGAGCTGGGGTTTTAAGCCCTTACAATTTCCCAGCAAAGGAAATCCGTTGGCACCCTGATCTTTAGCACCCCTTTGAGTGCTTTGCGGCATTCCTGGGAGGAGGGGTACCTGGGGAGGAGGGCATCTGGCTGGGAAATGAAGGTGATTTTTCTGCACTGTGTTCCTGTGGGCTCACATAAACCCATTCTAAATTCCCTGGAAGAAGGGCAGAATTCAGCCCTACCATCAGAAACAGCTCTTGCTTGGATATACTGCCAAGGATCCTCAGGGATCATCAGGGGTGGGAATAACCTGCTTTTCCTTCTCTACTGCTTCCTTTCCATTAGCCTCAAGTTTCAGCAGTGTGCTGGCCCCATGAGCTTTGGCTGCTGATGTCTGGACACTCCTGTGTCCATGTGAAGTCCTGCTAAGGCTGACCTGGAGGGGACTTACTGCCAGAGCATAAGGACATGGACCTGAGGTGACAGCAGACATCTTGCTGTGTGAGGGCTGCCCTTGGTCAAGGTTTGTTCAGCACAGATCGTTTTGTCCATTAATTGCTGGTGCGTAACCAAGGCACAGTCAGCATCAGGTATATCCCAGACAAGGGACCTTGGGAGATGCTGATGGACCTGACACATTGAGCAGAGTCAGCCTTGTCCCTCTTGCCCCTGGTGATGTTAGTGCACGCTCTGGGTATGCCTTCCCAGTCTAGGACTCCTCTTGGCTCTCCCACATCTTCTGGTGCTGAGGAGGGTGTCAAGGGCCACACTGAAGCATGGGGGCAGACTCCCAATCACCTCTGGCTCAGAGCAGTCCCTCGCTATTGTCAGAGTGCCACTCCGGTGTCACTCCTGCAGAGCTGCGTGCCCCAGCTGTGTCCAGCTCTGGGGGCACATGCCCCTCAGGGACAGGCTTGGGAGGAAGGAGCTGGTGATGCCAGGAGAGAGACACCAGCTCGTGCTGCCAGTTGGATGCTTCAGCGCAGCCAGGACATGGCAGCAGCTCCCAGCACTGGGTTCCCACCCCATCCTGGGGCACTGCTCCAGCCATCCTTACAGTGTAACTTTCAGGCTTTTAATTAACTGCCTATGAAACACTCATTTGAGATGCTTAA
Source organism: Camarhynchus parvulus (assembly GCF_901933205.1). Lineage (NCBI taxonomy): Eukaryota > Metazoa > Chordata > Aves > Passeriformes > Thraupidae > Camarhynchus > Camarhynchus parvulus. Next base: position 19,388,189 of record NC_044600.1, on the reverse strand, counting down.
TTTAAAGTGAGAGCTAATTAATTTTATGGGCCTTGGCCACCGCTGTTTCATTTCTGAGTTAATTCCCAGGCTGTGCTGGTGGAGGCGCAGAGAGAAGCCAGTCTCTGGCTCCTGGGACAGTCTAGACAGCCCTAGCTGTCAATGTGGCTGGTGGCCCAGTCAGAGGCTGGTGGTGCTGTGTGTGGCTGGTGGCCCTGTGCAGGGCTGGTACCTAGTAAGTTAAGTATAACCTCCTTGCCAGGCTGGCTCTCACTCCAGCCCAGCTGAGCAGAAGGAAAATAGGGCTGAGTTGGGCCTCTGTCCCAGCTGGTCCCACAGGGCTGGACTCACATCCAAGCACCACATTCCAGGGACAGGCTCTGCTCCGCAGCAGTGTCCCTGCTTGAAGGGACTGGCTCAGCATGACATTGCCTCACGCATTGTTTGCCAACCTTGCAAGAACCTTTTCCCCCACTTCAGAGCGGATTTGCTTTCTCATGGCTGGCCTCCCCAAGACCCCCAGTACCTTTGCAATGACTCCCATGGCCATGGGAGCTTGGAGGAGCTTCTCCAGCAGCATCTGCTCAGCTTGGGGATGCTCAGAGCATCCTGCCCAGCCCTCCAGTCCCAGGGTGTCCCTGATTATTGGGAAAAACATAGAGGGGCAGCCAGCCTCCACCTGCTCCCTACACCTGTAAGCCAAATGGCCACCAAGGCGGACAGCAGTGGCACTTGGCAGAGCCCCTTGCTGCTGGCTGCAGGGAGGCTGGGAGCCAGCCCCTGAGACCAGGAGAGCAAAGCTCCCACCAAGAGCAGCCCAGGGCTGAATGACGGAGAGAATTCCCTGCTAGAGCTGACACCAGGCCTGAGGCATGGGAGGAGAAGGTAGGAGGGAGGGGCTGTCTGTCTCTCCCTGCTTCAGACCCACTGGGAAGGGGCTATGGGTGGCTCTGGTGAAGGTGTCCAAGTATCCGAGTACTGGGGTCCAGCTGGAGCCCCTGGCATGGTGACTCCATCCCTGCAGAGCTGCGTGTGCTGGTGCCTGTGCCACAGGGAACACAGATGGGTTGTTTTTGAGGGCCTGGCAGACCTGAAGTCTCCTGCTTTATGGCTGACTGTAAAGGGCCTGCTATAAACTGTGATTGAAAACATGAATCATCTCACTAATTAAACAGAGTTAATACCATGCCAGGAAATCTGTCTCTTTTGTCAGGATCTTTGTTTTCAGATGGGAATAAATCTCAGGCAAAGCTAAAGATTGGCTCCTGAACCCTTTATCACCAAGCAGCAGTGATTTATCCTGCGATTTACCATGGCACCAGAGAAAGAACAGAATTAATAATAAATATTCATTTCTAAGCCACATGTGCTAGTTTGAAAGACAAGTGTCTTCTAGGGAAGGCAGGAACCTCCCTTGGAATGGGGAATGTAAAACCCCCCTCTCCGAATTATTATAATTTTGAAATTAAGGGTCTCTTAGGTAAAGATATGAGGATAGGGATAATAGTTCTTTACTAGTATGTATAACAAGGCAAACAAAACGACAATAACGATGACACTAACAACAAACAGAACCAGGGACCCAGTAAAAGCCTTCTTGGCTGCCAGCACTTTCCCCTTTGGTGCAATTACTGTCACAGCCAGCAGGAATGAGCAAAAAAATCTCGGTGTGGTGGACAAGATGTATTAGAAGTTCCACAGTGGTAGCTGGAACTCCGGCATGGTGCCAGCTTCAGTGTGGAGAAAACTAGAGCAAGACCAAAGAAACAGCAGAGCCGGGGCAGCAGCAGCGGAGCTCCGATCAGGGCAGGGAGAGGCGAGGTTTGGGATTCCCAGGGCACTCGGGGTTTGGGATTCCAGGGGCATTCAGGGTTCGGGATTCCAGGGGCACATGAACAGATGGTGATCGGTCCCTGAGGGCTGAGCTCCAGCAGTGCCGGTGAATTCTCCCCACAGTAAGCAACAGCCTGGCCGTCCTCCTCTGATGCCAAAGAGCAAGAGAGCAGCTGCCCCAGCTGTCTTTTTACCTGCCCCTCATCCTCGTGGTACCTCTGTCCCTCAGAGAGAAACTTTCAGAGAAAAAAAAAGATATAGTCAGATGCTCTATTCTTCTTCTGACTTCAGACACAGTCTTTTGTCTTTTTTAAGTACCCATAAGTATCCATAAGTACCCACTAGTTAGTTTCTTAGCAACTTATAGGAAAAAAATCTGTAAGTGAAATAAAAATTAAAAAAAAAAGGAAAAAAAAAAAGAAACCCAATCCCCAACACCACACCAAGCCTGGAAATGTCTAAACACCCACCAGAGCAGCATTACCATTCCACGCTTGATTTGGCTCTGAGAGCGACTTGCCAAGGCCAGCCTGGTCTGGTGAGGAAGATGAGGGCACTTTGGACACTGCGCTGTCTGGCAGGCTCCGTCAGTGGGGGTTGTGTGCTCCTCCCACATCGGCTGGTGATGTCAAGGAGGGCCACAAACAGACGATTTGTGCTTTAGAGCTTGTAGCCAAAGCATCAGTCGATGTGATACCCTACTCTGCATTGCACTGGTTCCCGCTGAGACCAGTTTGGGTAAAGGTGGCTTGATGCTCATATCCCCTCTGAATCACCAGACTCTGGGCATGGCCTGATTCAGGGTTGTCACCCTAGTTTTTTAAGATTTTCTAAGCTTTCTGATGTTGACATTCTTGTAGTGAACTTTATCACACACTTTCTGTAAATAACCCATTGTTTTGTCTTCCTTTATAGAAGAAGAGAAAGTTGATGAACTGTTAGTTTGTCCAGTGTGATTGGAGAGGTGTCACTGTCACCCTCCAATCCGCTGTCACTTTTAGAAAACTATAAATGTTAGAGTCAGAAAATAAACTACCCTTTTCTTCCTTCACCTTGAAAACAGTAGTGTGCTTGTGTCTTATAGTGACACAGGGTGGGAAGCAGATTCTCTGGATAGCCTAGGTTTTGGGAGGGGTATGCTGGTGGCCCAAGTCCCCATCCTGACCAGGTCTTTGCTCACTGTGGCCATGAGCCTCTCTCCTTCTGTCCAAGCAAGCTGGGACTCATGCTGTCCTCATCGGGCGTGGTGTACCCACACTCTTTGCAAAGAGCCTTGGCACTTATGCAAGGTACAGTAGCCTATGGTGGGCTTTTTCTAGTGGGGTCCTGTGCTGGGACCACAGTTTCTGCCAGCCCCCAGTCCTAAGGTTGTGCCTGGTCCTGCCAGCTCCCTGATTCCTGTGCCATTTGCTTGTAGTGCCTCATTGGTATTTACAGAAGGTTTCCAGGGAGTTACCTCGCATCCACCAATTTGTGACTCAACAATGACAGAGCCTGCATAAACACTGGAACAAGGCACCAGCAATGACAAATAGTGCAAAGTGTTCACCCAGGAAGATCCTCTGACCTGTGTTAGCAGCATCTGCACAAGGCAAGAGAGACCGTGGAGCAGCTCAGAGCAGTGGGTGCTGCAGCTGAAGACAGATGTTCATGTTACTACAATGAGGGGGAAGGAACCCCAGCCCTGAAACTCCTGCTCCTCAGCCTCCACTCTCTGTGTGGATTTATTTGCATTCATGTCTTTGCAGCAGCTCAGCCAAGCAGTCCACAGCATGCTTGCAGTCATGCAGAATGGACTCAGCAATGCCATCAGGAAGGACCATTAAGGTGGGGTGTGACTCTGTGTCTTAAGTTGGAAAATGCAAGATGTGGCTGGGGGTGTGTATTCTATTACCATCTGGTTTGGACATGGGGCAGTTAACCTCTGTTAATTGGGCCACCTGTTAAAACCAGGTGGGGCAATTTTCTTTATCTCTTCCACAACCAATCCTCCCTCCAGGAGATATCTTCTGTTCATGGCCATTGAGTGTCACTGCATGGCTGATAAAATTACATCATCCCATTGTGAGAAACTCTGCCCAGGGGGAGGAGCTCAGCATTCCTACCTGGATACAATCTGAGCCTGGGAATACCACAGCAGCCTTTTCCCACTGCATTCCCAGAGGAAGACCAGGCCCATCTACACCACCCCTGGACCTTCAGAGGGAAACTCCACCCTTCTCCAGGATCTCTGCTCCAACAGAAGCACAGCTGGCACTGCAGGAAGGCTGGAGCCACCACTGAATGGGACTGTGCCACCACCCTGACCCACAGGGTGTCAGCTCCTATTCTGACTCTGTCAGTGTTGTCTTGTATTACTGCATTTTTATTTTTATATTTTCCCCCTTTTTTCCCTAATAAAAAACTGTTATTCTTACTCATGTATCTTTGCTTGAGAGCCCCTTAATTTCAAAATTGTAATAATTTGGAGAGAGGTGGCTTGCATTTTCTGTTTCAAGGGAGGCTGCTGCCTTCCTTAGCAGACACCTGTCTTTTCAAACCAAGACAGATTTTGGTGCCCAACATGCAGCCTGAGGGCATGAAGAGAATGCACTGATTCGTGGATGGTAGCCAATGCTCTGTGGGGCTGTTTGGAAAGGTGGAAAAAGGCCAGCTGGCAATGTAGAGATAAACCAATCTGGGCTGCTGATGAGTGGAAAAACATTACCACTCAAGTAGAAAAGCTACCTGTTAAAGTCCGTCACGTAAATGCCCCTGTCCCCAAGGGTCGGGCTAGTGAGGAACACCAAAACAACGAGCAGGTAGACCAGGCAGCAAAGACAGAGATGACAAAGATAGACCTAGATTGGCAACATAAAGCAGAGTTATTCCCAGCTCGATGGGCCCATGATGCCTCGGGCCATCAGGGCAGAGATGCCACCCATAAGTGAGCACGAGACCGAGGGGTGGATCTAACCATGGACAGTATTTCTCAGGTTATCCATGATTGTGAGACGTGCACTGCCATCAAGCAGGCCCAGCGAGTGAAGCCCCTGTGGTATGGTGGGTGGTGGTCCCAGTACAAGTATGGGGAGGCCTGGCAGATTGAGTACATCACACTGCCCCAGACACGCCAGGGCAAGCGCTATGTGCTCACAATGGTAGAAGCCACCATGGAATGATTGGAAACCTGTCCTGTGCCTCATGCCACTGCCCGTAACCATCCTGGGCCTTGAAAAGCAAGTCCTGTGGAGACATGGTACCCCTGAGAGGATTGAGTGGGACAATGGAACCCATTTCAAGAACAGCCCTATAAACACCTGCACCAGAGAACATGGTATGGAACGGACCTATCATATCCCCTATCATGCACCAGCTGCTGGGAAAGTTGAATGATGCAACGGACTACTTAAGACTACCCTGAAGGCACTTGAGGGGGGACCTTTAGAAATTGGGAAATGAACTTTGCAAAAGCCACCTGGATGGTCAACACCCTGAGGGTCCATCAATTCAGCTGGTCCTGCCCAGTCTGAACCCCTGCACACAGGGGATGGAGACAAAGTTCCTGTGATACACGTAAAAGGTATTTTAGGAAAGACTGTTTGGATTAGTCCCACCGCAGGCAAAGACAAACCCATCCATGGGATTGGTTTTGCTCAAGGACCTGGTTACACTTGGTGGGTAATGCAGAAAGATGGAGAAGCCCATTGTGTACCACAGGGAAACCTAGTCTTAAGTGAAATCTGTATACAAGGTTTCATTGTATAGAGTTTATTGATTTGGGAATGATGCAGATGGTAAGAGAATAAGGGGTGGATAATGTCTTAGGCTGGAAAATGCATCATGTGGCTGGGGGTGTGTATTCTATTACCATCTGTTTGAGACGTGGGGTAGTTATCCTCTGTTAATTAGGCCACCTGTTAAAACCAATCTCTTCCACAACCAATCCTCGCTCCAGGAGATCTCTTCTGTCCATGGCCAGTGAGTGTCCCTGCATGGCTGGTAAAATTCCATCGTCCCATGGGGAGATGCTCCGCCCAGGGGAGGAGCCAAGCATTCCTACCTGGATCCAATCTGAGCCTGGAGCAGCACAGCAGCCTTTGCCCCCTGCATTGCCAGAGGAGCAGCTTTCTGCTGCCCTGCATTGCCAGAGGGAGCCCAGGCCCATCTGCAGCAGCCCTGGAGCTGCAGAGGAAAACTCCCCCCTTGTGCAGGATCCCTGCTCCAGCAGCAGCACAGCTGGCACTGCAGGAGGGCTGAGCCCCCATGGGATGGGGCTGTGCCACCCCTGACACACAGGGTGTCAGCTCCTATTCTGACTCTGTCAGTGTTGTCTTGTATTACTGCTTTTTTTTCTCCCTGATAAAGAACAGTTATTCTTACTCATGTATCTTTGCTGAGATAGAGAGCCCCTTAATTTCAAAACTGTAATAATTTGGAGAGACGTGGCTTGCATTTTCTGTTTCAGGGGAGGCTGCTGCCTTCCTTAGCAGACACCTGTCTTTTCAAAGCAAGACACTCTGGGGCGGCAGAAGAAGCTGCTTACTGTGACGGTGGTCACAAGGGTTTTGGGGTGAAGGAAGAGACGAGATCCTTGACTCCATATTTCAGAAAGCTCTATTTATTATTTTATGATATATACATATACCATACTATACTAAAAAAGAAAAAGAAAGGAGAGTTTCCAGAAGCTGCTAAGCTACCTAAGAAAAGTAAAGAATGATAACACATAAGCTGGCCTTGACAGACTCCCAGAGCTAGCTCTGCTGTGACTGGTCACTGAACCAAAACATCCACACCAGAACCAATCACAGATCCACCTGTTGCATTCCACAGCAGCAGACAATCTATTGTTTACATCTTGTTGCTGAAACTCTCAGCTTCAGCAGGAAAAATCCTGAAAGAGGATTTTTCATAAAAGAAATGTCTGTGACAGCTTACAGCTGGGGCTGTAGCGCAGTTGTTGCAGAACACATCCTCAGATTGGCTTGTCCACTGTAGATGTGGCCCCAAGGCCCTCGTCTGGTTTACAGAGGGTACCAAGTAGGGACGTCACTGCCTCAGGACTGTGGGGTTCACCAGGATTCTGGTGGTGCATCCTTGTGCACTGCTGTGCCTGTGTCCATCACTGCTTGAAGGCTGTGGAGTGACCGAACCCCTCTCAGCTCTGTAGAAGGCTTGGGGCTCCATGGAGGACCTGCAGAGGGGACTGGGGGACATGCTGTGTCCCCCACTACCTGTTTGTCCTGCAGCAAACCAGGTTGGGATCTCTTCTTCACAGCCCAAAATCCCAGCACTATCCCAGTTGTTTTCTGCTGCCTTCAGAGCGCTGGGAGGGAAGGATGGGAGCTTGTCATTGTCAAAATGCTGTTAATTGGCTGCTCAGCCTTCCTTCTGCAGCCCACTCAGACTTCCTCTGAGCCAGTCCAGTCCTGACAGAGTTTTCAGGGGAAGCCTGGAACTGCCACTCAAGCCCGCTTTGGGACCTGGGGTACATCTCCATTCCCATTCCAGAGGGGAAGTGGGGAGCAGCCCCCTCTTGTCACTGCCCTGGGTATGACTGGGCACCTCGAGACTCACACTGGGGTCTTATTCACCAGCCAGAATGGGAATCAGGGAAGTGTTTGCACCCACATCCACACCCATATCTACACATATGCGAGTGACGTGTGCTGCGACACACCATGGCCAGTGCCAGGGACAAGGATGTGCCGCTGGGCAGAGGGACAAGCGTGTCTTGCTGCAGAGTGTGGCTGACCCAGGGCTCTGCAAACCAGTTCTGCCATTCCAGGTGCTGGGTTTGCTCTGAGTGTCTTTATCCAGCAGCAGCAAACAGCAATGAGATAATTAGAGCTAAAATATGGAGTGCAGCAGGAGAGCCCTGTCCTGCGCTGCTGGGAGCTGTGATGTGTTTGGAGTTGCTCTTCCCACAGAGAAGTCTCCTGCATATGTGCTGATATAAAACCTGCTCCCTGGGTGATTTTGAGTGACAGGAAGAAAACAACTTTATTACCTTGAAAAACCACAAGCACTCATCACTTCTGCTGCAAGGCAGATGGGCACTGCCGAGAGTGAGAACCAGCCCAGGAGCAGGCAGTGGTTGGGGGCAACTGGAGAGAGATCTGGCAGTGCCCTGGGGCAGCAGAGCTGTCATCATCAGTGCAGGGAGCTGGGGGGCTCTGAGTTGTGCCTGGGCTTCCCAAAAAGCCCTTTCAACACCTTACTCCCTTTCAGCTGAACTACCTCCAGTCTTCAGTCCACAGACAATTTGTATCACTGCCAGATGTTTTCTCCTTCTTTAAACAAGGGATTTTCAAGGAGATGATTTTCAAAACCCATTTGTATAGTGAAGAGCAGTAGATGAGAATATCACTGACAGTACAAAAAGAAGGGCTTGAATGCTGCTGGAAAAGTTTTTTAGGTGAGTAGATGCTCAGAATTGTTTTGCGAATGTTTTCAAAGCATCTATCATTTATCCACAGGATGCTCTAGGTCACCTGTGATGGCCCTGAGGGGCTCAATTCTTGCCTCCAAAACACACAGAGGGATTTACTAGAGAAAATTTTAACAAACACTTGATGATTTTAACAGTTTCTTGCTGTCTGGGAGACCCAGCACAGCCAGCATATCAGTGTGTCCTGGCCAGAGCAGTCAGGCAACACGACCTGCATTTTTCGTTGGCTACTACGAATAAAACAGCTCCAGAAACTGTTCAAAGGGTCACAGTCATCAGGGGGTCACTTGTGTTGTTCTAACATAGGTCTGGGGTGAAAAGGAAGGTTTGGGACTCTGGGGATGATGACATCCTAGTGTGCTGGTGAGGACTGTGAGGGCTGTGGGGCCCTATGGGTCCAGGGATAAGTACAAGGATGATGCTGTGTGTGGCCAGGGATGATGCTGTGCATGTCTGTGGATGATGCTGCACATGACCAGGGAGGATGTTGTGTGGGGTGCAGGGGGGATTCGGCTGCAGCACCAGTTAGGCTGGGCTCTCTGGTCTCAGGGCGCTGGCAGAGCAGGCTGACCAAGTGTTCTGGGGACCTCCGCAGCCCTGTGCTCACTTTCCCCCCTTCCTCAGCACCCCATCCCATCTCTGTTCTGTTTCTGTCAGTCTCTAGCTGTTTCAAGCTCTTTTCCAGGGTAGGCTGTCAGGCTGGCTGTGGTTTGAAGCAGAAGCTCCTGACACACCATAAGCATGTGGTGAATAGAGAGAGCCAGGAGCAGTGGGAGATGCGGTGAAATGCTGCGGGAGCAGCTTTGAGCTGGCAGCAAGTTGGGAGCGCCAGGAGTGAGGAGTGGGCTCTGTGCAGGAGCTCCAGTGGCTCCATCCCCTCAGCATCCTGGAGCAGGAGCCAGCTGCTGGGATACTGAGAGTCTGGGCTGGGGCTTTTGGAGGAACTGCAGCATCTGTAAAACCCTGGCATCGTCATTTCTGTTGGTGAGAGCCATCAGCCTTGCCCTCGCCTTCACCCTGTGCCCACTTGTACCTCCATAGGGACTGGTGGTACCTGGGGACAGCTTTACCCTAAGACCAGCCATGCTTGGAGGCAAAGTTCTTGCACCTACAGTGCTGGGAATTTTGCTGCCCTGTTTCTGTGCTTCCAGCAGGCACCATGGGCTCCCTGCAGCAAGAAGGGTAGCTAATGGTTCTTCTCATCTCCCTCCTGCACAACTGCATGGATTGGGAAAAGTGGGTCAGTAAAGGGGTGAGATGTGCTGGTTCCTCTCTTCTGGGCTTTAGCTCTCAGCAGCTGGGAAGCCCAGCACCCTCCGGCAGCCAGAGCCTCCCATGGCTCCTTGTGGAGTGGGGGAGATGGAAGAAGAGCAGCAAGTCCCAGATTAATTGCAAGTTCAATGACTGTGTACATGAATATTTAATTATCTACATCTGCCATGAATATGCATGATATGCAGATGTGAATGGGAGTCAGCAGAGTGGTGGGTGTAGGCAGGAGAGCCGAAGAGGTTTGGAGTGGGAGGAAAAACTGGAACCAGCAGCACCAGCTCCCAGGGAACCCACTTGTCCCTGCACTCTGGCACGCAGGGACACCAAATGGATGGAGCTGTGGGACTGCAGGGGACAGCCTGGGGCAGGCAGCATGGCACCAGGAGTGGTGTGTGGCACCCAGGGTGGTGTTGGCACCAGGGGTGGTGGGTGCCTGTGTTGGTGAGACCTGCTGGCACACTCACATCTGCACTGTGCAGAGCAGGCCTATTCCTTTTGGCAGGGAGAAGCAAGGACACATTGAGAACTTTCCTTTTGTCCGAGAATATATTTCCCAGTACTCCTCAAGGACAGGATCTCTCAAAGAGCTCCAGAGATGCCCCAGGTCACCAACAGCCAGCAGATGCTCTACAAGCCAGGCACCCCAACACCCCAGCTCAAGGCATTGCTGCCAGATAAGAATAATCTTCTCACAGGAAGGAATTCTTTCCTGTGGGGATGCTGAGGCCCTGGCACAGCGTGCCCAGAACAGCGGTGGCTGCTCCACCCCTGGAAGTGTCCAAGGGCAGGTTGGATGGGGCTGCAGTGAAACAGATGCAGAGCAAGGTATGTCAGGGAAAGCCTTATATCCAGTTCCTGTGGGATTGTTATGGTGATTAGTGTTGCTGGGGCCAGGCTGACAGAGGCGGGTACTGGGGTGCTGTAAATCTGTCAGCACTGAGCTTTTTATTACTTGTAATTACAGCATGAAATAGCTTTGTTTTGGGGTTTTTTCCTGGCATTAGGAAAAGCTATTATGATATGGGGGCAAGGCTGTTACTCTCCTTAATTTTCTCATAAAGAACACTGTCGGTGGCTGTTGGTGGCTCCTGGGGCAGAAGGGCCATGGTGGAACCACATCTGTCACTGTCCCCTGCCTCCTCTAAGACCGCCCAGCACCTGGGCATCCCAGTGAAGTGGCTCTGTGCCAGCCAGGTCTGTGCCATGGACAGTGTTACTTCTCCTAAGCTTTCATGAGAACAGCTCAAGAGGAACAAAATATACTGCCTCAAATTCTCTGGAAGTATTATTTTTGTTTAAAATAGCATTTCACATCAAAATACATGAAATATATACTCTAGCTTCCTCCCAAAGAAGAAACAAATGTTTCGCCCAGCCCAAGCTTTGGTATGAATGTGGTGGTGAAGAGCCAGTGTTTCCCCAATTTCCAAGAGATGGGGATGTGCAGGGAGAAGCTGGCTCTGGAAAGGGCTCCCAGCCGTTCCTGGAGGATGGGAGGGGGGGCTTGTCTACCGACACTCCAACGCTGCTGCTTTTCCCTCTCCAGCCCTTGTTTGAAAGAGATTAGCTTAGAACATCAAAAGCATTTGCTTTCCATGACTGTTTGATGTTCCCTCGGGCTGGCTGTATGCTCCCTCCAGAGCATAGAGAGGAGGACACACGTGTGCTGCATTAGCTCCTCACAGGGGTCCTGCTGGGCAGTGAATTCGCTCTGTGGCTTCAGCTGTGGCCACATCCACTCCCAACCAACAGAGCGATGCGAGGGTTGCAGTGGAACTCAGGGCTCACTGGTGGCTGCTGCCATGGCAGAGGGTCCCACCAACCCCACCATGGGCACTCGTGCCATCCTCCAGCCCCTGTCCCTCCCAGTCCTGCTGGGGAAGGCATCTGATGGATCATTGTCAAAGGGACTCTCGGATTAGGTCTCCTTTCCCCTGCTGCTTTTGCCAAGATGTAGTAGGCAGTATTGATGCTGAACACAGTTCTTGGATTCTTTTAAGCATTTTGTTTCCCTGCACTGCACAGATTGCAGCACTAATCTTCTGTTCTGAAAAATCATTTACTATTTCTGAACCCACCGTTCCCTCACGTTTCTTCTCTGGAGTCCTTGTTCCTCATGATGTCCTGTCACATACACATCATTTCTGTAGAACAACAATCTTCGAGAAGGAAATAAATTACATCCTTTCAGTTCTTCAAATAACAGGAGTTGCTTTGAGAGTTACGGGATTATATTTCCTCCTTCCAGGCTTATATGCAAAATGATGTTGCTGAGGGATGGACACAAAGAGGAAAAGGCATTTTGCCACAGAGTGAGCACCTGGCTTGGGGTTGGCAGCAGCAGCTCACAGGGTGAGCCCCAAAGGGTTTAGAAAGCACTAGCAAGCCCAGGGATAGGGCAAGGGCAGGACCACAGCTGCTGGCAGCTGCATCCATCAGCCCTGTGGAGTTACATCAGCCCTGACCATCAAAAAGCCTGGAACACTGCAAAACTCCACTGCTGAAGGATCTGGGGCCACCTTCCCCCAGGGATGTGTCTGTGTGACCTTGTAAGGACTCAGTGCCAGGACACACTGGAAGTAGAACTTGCCTTTCTGCTTTGCCCAGTCAGCTTTAACCCAAATCCTCTGTAGTCTGTTTGGGGATACAGCTGCACCCCAGTGCTGCAGCAGCAGGGCACAGAGAGGGGACAGGCAGGAGACTGAATGGAGTCAGTGACGATGCTCAGGGGGGGACCTCTGGCCTGAACCAAGGGCTTGGGCTTTACTTCTGTGTTTGACCTTTCCCCCAGGGAATCAGGGAGGAAGGGCAGGATTTTCTCTGGCTTTTGCAGCTTCTCTTCCTGCTTTTGCAGATCTAGGTTAATAAATAAATCAGTGCAGCTTATTTTCTAGCCCAGATCCTCTGGTGCCCTGGTTTGGTGCACTGATGGGTTTGTTCCCATCAGCGAGAGGTGGTAGGTGAAGGGCAGTGCACCCATGGGAGACCAGATTCCCTATGTGCCCAGGACAGCAGGGCCCTTGGGCCAGACCAGTGACTCGGGATGTGCTCAGGAAAGTGTGACATGGATGAATGGCACAGTGGCACTGGGGTTGCGTCTGGAGCGGTGCTGTCCTCTACACCCCGGCCTTGGGAATGAGGGTGTCCATGGAACCCCTCCAGCATCTTGTGAACTTGCAGCAACAGCACAAGAGTGGTGCTCAGGTGTGGCTAAGAGGATGAACACACGTGCTTCCACCTCTGGAAGATTAGGGAAGAGGAGAACATGTGCTCATCACCAATCCCTTGAAAGCGGGGGGTGCAGAACTACCTGCACTGGTGCTGCAAAGAGCCCACCTGCAGCACAGAACCACTGGCCCTGAGGAACTCAGAGAGCTCACCATGGAACCTGTCCCCCCTGTTGGGGTGCAGGAGAACAGGGCTCCCCCAGGGCCCAGGGGCTCCCTTCCATGTGCCCAGAGCCAAGCATCCAGCCCAGTGCCACTGGGGTACCAAAGACCAAATCCATGAGACCTTTCTCAGCTGGTAGAGGTTGCTTATGAGCCAGAAGGGATCACACTGAGGGGACATATTGCAAGGGGACCCTCTCCTTGACTCAGTGCTGTCCAAGTGCTCTGTCAGTGAGCTGGAAGGAAAGAGGCATTTTTGTCACAGACATTTCTTTTATGAAAATTCTCTCTCAGGATTTTTCCTGCTGAAGCTGAGAAGCTCAGCAACAAGATGTAAACAATAGGTTATCTGCTGCTGTGGAATGCAACAGGTCTGTCTGGATTGGCCCAGCTTGGATATTTGGAGATAATGGCCAATCCAGAGCTGAGCTCGCTCGGACACAGTCCGAGAGAGCGGGGTTTGTTATCATTCTTTTTTTTTTCCTATTGGCTTAGCAAGCTTCTGAAAAGCTTTCCTGCTTTTTCTTTGTAATATAGTTATAATGTAGTATATATATAATAAAATAATAAATCAAGCCTTCTGATAATGGAGTCAACCTTCTCGTCTCTTCCTTCACCCAAGAACCCTTGTGACAACCATCACAGCATTTTCAGGGGGGGATTTCAGGCTGCTGGGGTTTCAAACATCAATAGAAACATGGCAGATGTACAGTGTGGTGGGGAGCCAGAGGGGAGCAGGACTGGCCAGTGGTGTGGGTGCAGCTCCACTCTGTGCAAGAGGATCGAGCTGCTCCTGCCTTTGCTCCAGAGCCAGGACGCCTGTGCCTGTCGTGTACATGGCAAGATGCTGAGGGGTTGGGAGAGGCTTAAAAGCCAGTGACAGGAGGGTGGGCTTGTCAGAAGGACTCACATCAGTCTGTGAAAGCACAGAGGCACGTGGCAGGGTTGCTGTGCTGGGGCTCAGCTGACCATCTGCACCACTGCTTCCAGGCTGCTGCCGTCGGTCGGCGTTTTCCCACCGCTGCTCCTGCGCTCTCAGGCTCACCTCCTGGTTCTGTCTGCTCACTGGAGCTCCGTGGGGCTGCCTTGGCTGGAGGAGCACAAACCCTTGCTCAGGGACAGCAAGACTCCCTAGAAACCCATCCTCTAGAACACAGGAGCTGTATGTGAGGCAGAACTGCTCCCTGCTCCCAGAAAACTTGCCTGGGAGGAAGGAACAAGCAGCCCACATGACCTTAGTGCAGGGAGAAAGGTTCTGCCGGGTCTGGGAAGGGGCTGACACATGAAAAGTGCATCTCTGGCCCCCAGTAGCATCATGTTCTCTCACAAAGGTCTTTAAGACCTTTTATTCAGAGACTGAAGACAGGTAACTCAGTCCACTGTGCTATCAGGGAAGGCAGCCCAGGGGGGCCAGGAAGCAGACCCTAGTGCCACTGGTGCCATTGGTACCAGGCAGTGATGTGGGCAGCAGAGGAGCTCAGGGTGCAGCCAGCTGCCCTGGAGCTGTGCTGTGCTCTTTGTGTCACAGCAGCACAAATGGTCTCTCTCTCCTGCTGCTCTCTCACTGGTCACTGACATCAGAGCCATCAGCACTGAGAATATCAAAAGTTTGGGAAACTGCTGGGGTGGGAATACTGGGGATGCTGGTCGGAAGGATGGAGATGCTGTGCAGCACAGCCCTTGCTGCCAGGCTCAGCTGCTAACATGCCCCAGCAGTATCCATCAGTGATCAATGAGCCGCTTCAATGTCAGGTAAAGGAAGAAGAGGATGGGACAGAGTGGAGAGGAAGCCCCGCACTGGCCTCTTGTGCAATAAATCATGCCACGAGTCCTCGGCAAACCTCTGCTCCACTGAGCATCGCAGCTGGGGACCTCAGTGGGTAAATTGCTGCCCCAACAGTGCACATCCCATCACTTTTTTCAGGAGCAAGGAGCAAGCATCTCTTGTGAGAGGCCATTCAGTACCTGTCAATGCCGAAAATGTCTCTCCTCAGAAGCACACAGCACATCTGCTTGCAGATCCCACTCAGGAATGACTGCCAGGTGATGTGGTGGGAGGAGGTTACAGATGACCAGGACTGGGCATCTGTAACCCATGAACTGCCCAGGTAATTGAGTTCCTTCACAGCTGCCTTTCCCTATGGACAGGCAGAGAGGTGACCCTTAGCTCACAACCTGTGCTAGAGTTTGGCTCAGCTCCAGCCTACGGGCAGCTCCCGGCTCCAGGCTCTGGGCTGTGAACAGTCCAGGAAGGGGGAGAACAGGGTCAGTCCAGAACAAGCCCTGCTCACAGTCGCCATCTCCTCCCTGTCCTTGGACCCAGCCAGTACAGATTGAACCAAACTGAGAAATCAGATGGCTGAAAAATAACCCTTCTTTCATGCCTTTCTTTTTCTTTAGGTTATTTCTCAGCTGGATTTGTCCCTGCTCTGGTTCACAATGCTTTGCCCCTGCTGTGGGTCACAAAGGATTGGGCACAGCAGAAGAACAAACGCCTCAAACTGTCCCTGGAACCATGGGAGGTCTGTACCAAGCTGTGTCAAGAGGAACAGGGGCATGGGCTGGGGCCCAGTGTGATAACCCCAGGGCTTTCCAGCCCAGCTGACACCCAGTGTATCCTTCAGACAGCACGCGAGCACAGTGGGAATTCCAGAAGGATAGGAGGCTCTGAATCTGGGCTGCAGGCAGAGGCAGAGCCAGCCCTTGGGGCACAGACAGCAAGCTTTGGCACCCTGGGGTTTGTACCCTGGAGTATTTGAAGCTGTGGCTGCCCCATACCTGGAAGTCTCCAAGGCCAAGTTGGGCAGGACTTGGAACAACCTGGTCTAGAATACAGTGTCCCTGCCCATTGCAGGGAGGTGGAACTGGATAAACTTTAAGGTCCCTCCCAAACCAAACCTATCTGTGATTCCATGATTCTATGATTTATATAATGAGATTTGTACCCTGGATTATTATTTGTACCCTGGGATATTGCCGTCTGAGTTTTTATACATCCAGCCTGAAAACAGGGAGAAATATAAGTGCCCACCATCTGTTACCAGCAGCATCCTTCCCCTGATTGTTTGTGGTTGATGCCAGTCACCAGTTACCCACTCGACATGTAAGAGACTCTAATTGAAATTTGATTATATTTTATGGCTGACATAATCCATATGTGGTTTAATTTTCTATCTTCTTTTGCAGCTCCAAAGATTCAGCCAGGGCTGGGGAAGATTTGAGGCAATGTGGCAAATATTGACCCTTCCTAGAGCCCATCCTGCCCTGAGCTGGGTCCCTGGATGGCACAACCAGGGACCTCAAGCAGCCAAAGGAAAACAAGCTATTTGTTACCTGAATGAAGTGTCTGCTCAGCTGGGTGTGGGGTGGCCGGGTTTGTCTCCCAGACACAAGGTGAGTCCAGCAGCCCTGACCGAGAGCTGATGACCATCCTCATTCTGCTCCTGCTCTGACAGTAGCCAGGCTGGGGCCCACAGCACTGTGGAATTCCTGATATGTTCCCAATGTTTGTATTTTCTCAGAGAATTCAGTGAGTGCGTTAGGTGTGAAGAATGGATCTGCCTTGGAAAGAGGTGTTACCTGGATGGTGATCTAAAAGAAGTCAGCAGAAACATAATCAGAAACCAGACACTGGAACTAAACTGAAATATTTTTTATTTTAACCCTGGAGACTGGCATTAGGCTGCAAAGCAGCTGCTCTGCCTTGGGAAACAAGGAGCCAGCTCTTCTGTATCCTAATGGAGAGGGATCACTGACAGGATCATAGCAGCACCAGTAAAGAGGACCAGTTTTTGGACTGTAACCCCAGTTGTCTGATACTGAGTGTTTCTCTAAACCAGGGACATGTAATCTGGAGACAGTGGCAGCATTTCCAGCGGGCTCTTTGTGCATGGTTCCTGAGGTTCCCTGCCTGGCCCTGGCTCACAGTGCAGATGTGTGGGATGGCCAGTCTGACACAGCAGCTCCACATCCTCCATCTCGCTGTGCCATGGACCAGTGTAGAGGGAAACAAACCCAGTGTGGGCGAGCAGCAGAGCCAAGGCCAGCACTCCTGGTTTTTGCCTTTGATGTGTGTTTATTTCCAAAGAACCTGGATTGAAATTAAAAACCTGGATGGAGGAGAAAAGGTTTTTAATTGCAGTGGGTCTGCTCTCTTCTGGTATTACCGGCACTGGCAGAGATTTGGCCTTCCACACAGATTGCCCAGCAGAGTCGCAGCCCTTCCTATTCCCCACTGCCATGAGATATTGCTCTGGTTCCCAGTGCCACATGCCAGCCCAGCTGTGCCTGGTTATGGTGGTGGCAGCTTTCTTTGGGAACAGATGGCTGAGTCCCTCAGCCCTGGTGCCATTAGCTCCCCTGTCCTCCTCACTAATATTCATGTGTTTTCCCCTCTCCTGGGGCTGCCGTCCCTCCGTGTGCTCCAGTGAGGGCTTCCAAGGGCTGGAAATATTCACAACCCACTAATGAGGACCTTTGTCCCTGGTCTGGCTAAAAATTAGATCTTGCTTCAATTAGTGCAAGAGAGGTGACCACAGCTAGTCAGGCCTGAGTCCTGAAGGCAGTTTCCCTGCTGGCCAAAGGAGATAGGAAGCAGGGGGGTGCTAGGGAATCCCTTCTCTTCCTGCACACCCTGCCCAAGCAGCCCCAGTCACAGTTGCCCTCCCCAGACTTACAAATCATTGAGCAATGGGCACAAATTCATCTATTTCATGAATTAAAACAGCACTTCCTCATATTTTTTTCACTTGCAGAGAAACAGCAGTGCCAGGAAGGTATATAATTATGGCTCATGATGCCAAATTTTACATCTCCAAATTGGAGTGTTTAATTCAATAAACCATTATAAAGCTCTCGTTATTCCCTTCAGATATTAATAAACTCAAGAACTTACTGTATTTGCAGCTCTCATCACCCCAAACTGCTGTTATTTATATGTTTCTAAGCTGTTTCTAAACAGAACAGATTTTTATTGCTCTCTGGCTCTATGCCCAGAATAAATGGGCAAAATTTTGGGGAAAAAAATTAAAAACTAGAAACTTCTCTTTCTGTTTCTATCTCCTTTGCCTGTTTCACTGAGGGGTGCATGAGCTGTGAAAAAAACCCCAGAGGTTAATGCAGTGGGGGTTGTGTCTGAAACCATTAGGGACTCTTCAGGAATGTCAGAGAGGAGCATCCTGCGGGAGCTGGACAGGAGACACTGCCCTCGCCCCGTGTCTGCCATCACAATGCTGCTTTTGGGAGCTGCTTCTGGAAACGGGTTTTCTCTGATCCCTTTAGGTTGTGTGCTGTGGGGCAGAGATGCAGCACAGATGGACACAACCCAGCCCTGCCAGCACGGGGGCCAAGGTGTTAAGGCAAAGTTCAGCAAACAGGATTGCCAAAGTGCGTGTTTGTTCACGCTGTCTGGGGATGTTGGCTCAGCAGCCAGACCCCACAAGGATTTTATTCCCAGGGTTCTGAGATGACCACAGGGTGATCTCTGGAATGACTCAGAGCATGCTTGGCTGAGCTCAGGCAGCTGTGCCCAGCTGAGCTGCTGTTGTCATGAGATACAATCCTTGAGGTCTTGTCAGCTTCTTGTTTTCACTTGTGGGAAATTGGGATAACTAGGGGGAACCCAGGCTAGAAACCATCTGTGATGCTTCTGGAAGGCTCCCTGCCATTCCCTGTGGCTCGCCATGTCCAGTCCCCTGGTACACATACAGCAGGATGCTCAGGTGCAGGAGGTTTCCCCCCAAACTGGTACAGTCAGGCCCTCTGTGGTCCCTGAGGAAGGGAGTGCTGCATTAAAATGGAAAGAGGGAAAATTTAGGTTGGATATATGGAAGAATTTGTTCCCTGTGAGGGCAGGCAGGCCTGGCACAGGTGCCCAGAGCAGCTGGGGCTGCCCCTGGATCCCTGGCAGTGCCCGAGGCCAGGTTGGACACTGGGGCTGGGAGCAGCCTGGGACAGTGGGAGGTGTCCCTGCCCACAGCAGGGGTGGAATGAGATGAGCTTTAGGGTCCCTTCCAACCCAAACCATTCCATGACTCTCTGTCCCCAGAGGCATGTGGATAATGGGGGTTTTGGAGATCACCTGCCTCACAGAGATTTTTGGAGCCTGGTTTTGCCTGGTTCCCAAAGCTACAACCCTTACTGGCCACACGTGAGTCAGTGAGGCCCCTGGCTTGATCTGTGCCTTAGAACTGAGTCAAATGGTGGCACGTCCCAGGTCACTGTGGCTGTGGGCAGGTGTCAGGACTGATAACATGGGGACAATCTGCTGCGTGCCAGTGCGGAGCCCCCGGGCAGGCACTGCCTGCACAGCCCCACGCACTTGTCTGGGAGCAGCGCCTGGCAGGGCAGAGCAGGTAACTGAAGATGTTTCATAACCAACAGCACTGGAGGAGATGAGGGGCTGAGCACATATTCCTTCAGACATGCTTCTAACAATTCTCTAGCTCCAGACTGTTTCAACTTTAGCTGGAAAAGGTTGAGCTATTAGTTCATGGTGCAGAACAAAGCTGCCCAGGGCTCGTGGGGCCAGGAGGGTGATGTGGAAGTCAGAGAATTCTTTTGTATGAATGTTCTTTTTTTTTCACTCTTTGCCTAAGTCCCTGAGGCCTTTCAACTTTTAAATCTGCACTCTTGTGTGGCAGCTGCATTGACCAGCTCTGTAATGTCAATAACCCATGTCACAGAGCGTTCTGGAGGGCTCATTGGCATTGGGGAACACAGCAGCTCGTCCTGGTGCTGGGATTCACTTCCAGAGTTGTCTTCTAAATTAAACTGGCTTGGGTGCATAGGATGGGAGCAATGGAAATGCTGAGGACTGGAAAGAAGGATCGCTGTCAGACCAAGCTGGGGATCCAGGTGAGTTGGAGTCTTGTGAAAGAGCATCACTACTGTGAGAACAAGCTGCAGAGAGGGGCTGGAATCCAGAGGAGCAGAGGAATATGTCAGTCTTGGCACAGTGAGCTCTGAGATGGGCACTGAGCGTGCCCTGGAAAGGCTCCTTCCAAGCAGGAGGCACCTGTGGCACTTTTGTATCCCCGTTTGAGAGAGGCAAGTGTTCTGAACCAGTGTTGAACCAGTTCAGTAAGAGTATCAGAAATGAGAAAGCACATCAGGACCAGTGATTTGTTTGAGGAATTCAGGCAGTAATTCTGTCTGCAGGTTATCAGAAAAAAGTGCTTTGATTTGCAGAAATTCGTTCATTATTCTCAATTATTCAGAGCACACTGTGCTGCCTCAGCACTGCTGAGGGATCTCTGTGCAGTGCTGGCTGTGGTGGTGGCCCTGGTCCCATCCTGGGGGCTCAGGTCATTGCCTGACATGGTCCTGTGCTACAGCTTCTGAACAAGACTCCAGTGCAGTGAGGGGAAGAGCAGCAGCATTGCATCCTGCCTGAAGAGGTTTCCTTGGGATTTCTCACACCAGGGATGTGTGACCAAAAGTGTGACAAATGATTGAGGTGATGCATGTGCACTGTCACCCCAAATGGTAAGCTGGTGTGGCTTTCTGAAGTGGGAAATTAACTCTGAAGTGGGAAAACCTGCTTTTACAAATGTTTCACAGAAGGAGATTATCAAGTAAGCTGGGGACATGAGGTACATCCACCTGTCACAGCAGCTGTGGCTGCCCCATCCCTGGAAGGGCCCAAGGCCGGGTTGGACAGGGCTTGGAACACCCTGGGATAGTGGAAGGTGTCCCTGGCCATGGCAGGGGTGAAACTGGATGGACTTTAAGGTCCCTTCTGACAAAAAACATTCCGTGATACCTGTGAGGGGCTTTTTGCCAGCTGCATGGTGAGTCCAATCAAAGCTGCCAGCTACAACCTCAGCATGCACAGACTGAGGAATTTGAAAACTGAATAAAATGTGCAACATGACCATTGCCATTCCTCAGTCACATGTCAGTAGCATGGCTCTGAATCCCAGCCTCTGCCAGATGGATGTTGGGCAGTCTTGGTCAGTACCACAGCACTCACCTCTGTCTCCTTCCTGAGCACCTATCTCCACATTGTGTGAGGTCCTGGCATTGTTTTTACTTTGTTTGCAGAGATTTTGCGAAGGAATCCCCAGCAGTCGAGTGCTACACAGAGCACTGGGGTGAGCAGCTCATGGGCATGGATTCCAATTGGCCAGGCCAAGACACCCATGAGGGCTTAAGCTGCCAGCCCCAAGTGCCCCACAGAGAGCTTGAGCCTGCCCTGCCTGCCCCACACATCTTCCTTGAGGGCCAGACTTTTCTGTTGAAGCCCATTCACTGTCTATCATTTTTGATACAGCCACGAGGACATTGAAAAATGCTTTTCAATGAAAACAAAACCCAGCATTTTTGTTTAATTTTTTGGTGCTATCAAAAGCTGCTCACTGCCCTATTTTTAGCTCCCCCAGAACAAGCTGCATGAGCTGTGAAAGGAGCAGCACATTGATGAGGGGCAGTTATTGAATCCCAACCTCCCACTGCTCCCCCACACAGGCTGTGCCCAGCAGGGCTCCACACTGGGCATCCTATACCTCACAGGGTCCCAAATGGGGGTCTTGATCTCTCCTTGCTGTGAGCATGAAGTGCAAGTTGGCAAAGACCTTACAGGTGTATTAAGACCTCTTGGTTCCTCATTAGCATCTTCATGTTGGGAGAGAGCAGTCCAGTGGAGCCCAGCATGCCAGGGCATTCATGGATGTGCTCAGCCCCTGCTGAATTGATTCTGCCTTTGGCTCAAGGTTTGAGCTTAGGTGTGCTGGGAGAAATTCCCATTGTGAGTCCTTGTTTGGGAAAGAACTGCTCCATGGAGAGTTTTGTCCCAGTGAATCACCCTGGAAGGAGATGGCAATGAAGCAGAGCTGGATGTTGGGGAAGGGCAGCACTTTCAGCTCCCTCGAATATGCTACTGAAGAAGGAATAAGTTTGACCCAGATACATGAAATAACACGGTCCCTGACAAAGCACTGCAGCAAGAGCTAGAATATCACATTTATTAAAAAACCAACTTACTTGCTGTCCACAGATACACAGCCCAGATCTAGGAATGCACTGGGATACAATGGCATCAGCATAGGCTGAATCCAGCTGATGCACTGCCATGGCTCTGTGCTGGGGCTGTGCCAACACTGCTGCTCCACCTGCCCTCAGCATTGCATCTTTTTTTCCTCTTGAGGTCCAGTTTGGGCAGGAAACACAGAAAGCATCTCCTATGCCAGACACCTGACAACTCTGGATTAGTGCTGGGGTGCAGACTGTGCACTGGGGCTGGAGACAAAAAATGCCACAAATTAACTTGTGAAAGCCCAAATCCTGGAGTTTGCAGCACCATAGGAACAGTGATGATAATTCCTGAAGGTTTATGCTCCAGGTCTGGAAGGGATGGGCTGCCCATTGCACAAAGGATTTCTGAGTGTTTCATGCTGGCCATCCATGTCTGGTGTATTCACTTGCTGTGCACATCTCCAGGACACCTACTTCCCCTTACCTGGGTCTGCTTTTTCTTCTTTGCAATGGCTCTTCCCCTAATTAGGAGCCATAAATATGATTCTACAAAAATTTAGGTTAGGCTCCATGCGTGATGGAGGGAGGACTTTAAAGCTCATCTGTACAGACAGATGAGCTTTAAAGCTGCAGAGTGGAAAGGGATCTTTGCAGGGATTTTAATCCCAGAATGTTTCAGTTCTTTCCAAAGAAAGGAGAGAAAAATAAATAGACAGGGAAAGAACCATCAACACATCTCTTTTAAAGTCGCTAATGGAAGATTCCCCAAGGTGCCCAGTCAAGCTGGAAATCTTCCTGCTTCACTTCTTGACAGCTTCCTGTCTCTGCTGGAGTTGTTAGCCCAGACACCCCTGTGTTTTGGCACTCAAGAAATGACAGACATAGCAGGACATTGCTGGGACCCAGCTGGACCTGGGCTCGGGGGCCATGCAGACCCCTATCTCTGACCCATCTTTTCCCTAGGTGTGCCCAGGACAGGTGAAGGTTTTCTCTTTTGCTCTTTTCTCTGACTTGCAGTGGTTAGTGATGGAGCCAGTCCAGCTGAGATCTGTGCTCCGTGTAATGCAGCCAGCAGTGGCCATCGGAGCCAGGAGGGACAGGTGGGTCTTTGCCATCCCAGCACACCTGAGCTGACACAAAGGCATAATCTGTGTCCTGGTCCTGCCTTCCCCTTGCCATGGGCTGTGGGGATGTGTGATGTGCACCAACAGCTCTCCAGATTTCCAGAGGGCTCATTTTATGCCCCTTCTGCATTTTCTTGGAGGGCTGCGTTGATCAAAGCGTTTCGATCAAAAGGTGTCGGAACACTTGCAGAGATCAGCTTAGAGCCTTTTTATACCATGGGTATGGGAGAGACCCCACAGTCCCATGCTGCACCCACAGGATATGAATAGGAACACTTGCAGATCAGCTTAGAGCCTTTTTATACTGTGGGTATGGGAGAGACCATGCACCCATAGGATATGAATACAGAACAGACCTGTGAGCACCAGCAGAGCAACATCGGGCATGCTGAGCAGGGGTGTGTGTCCCAGAGCACTCACTGCACCACAAGCAAGTTCATTAGCAAGAAAGTGGCCCATCACTTAATCACCTGTGTGGTGTCATTGACCTTGTGTCCAGCCACAGGGAGGGAGGTCACATAGCTCCCAGCACCCTGCTCTGGGAGAGTGTGTTTTTGCACTGGCAGTAAGGTGTAAAAGCCTGTGGTTGCTCATCTCGGGCGCTGCCAGCCAGGCCCAGACAAACAGCTTGTTAGTTCTTATCTAAAAGCAGAAATCTGGATGGAAACCTGAAAGCAAAATACCCCAACCCTCTGAAAAATGCCTAGAACAGCACCAGAGTGTTTCCCTCTCCAAGGCAGCAGCCACTGGGAAATGGGTATATCAATAACAAATGGAAGATGCATCCAAAAATAAATAGTTGAAGTTTCTTTGCCCCGGCGGGTCTGCATCATCCCCTCATGAAGCCAGGCCTCATATGAGGTGGCTGGTGGTACTGGCAGGAAATGCCCTCAGTCTGCCAGGCCCAAAGTCTGCACAGAACTAGCACAGGAAGAGCCAGTGGTGATTAATGCCTTGTACTTCATCCTAGAGGTCCCTAAAGCCTCCTGTTTGGTGAGTGTTCCAGCACCTTTGGTGTTGGTCTGGTTTTGTTCATTTCTAGGTTGCAGTAAAACTCCCAGAGGGGGAACTGGAACACCCCTGGCCCTGCTGTACATCTCTGGACTCTGTGGGGAGGCAGCATCCCTGTCTGCCACCAGGACAGAACCAGATGTATCTCCCAGGTAGCTGCCATGGGGAAGAATATCATCTTCCCATGTATTTCTGGTGGCTATAAAAAATAATCCCAAAGAGATCTTGGCATCATTCTCACTGTTTTTCTGAGAGGTGTCCCACAGCAGGGACCCCTCCACCACTGCAACCAGTATGGTCTGACCAAAGGGTGAGTGTTGTGTTGTGGTTTTATTTGGCATGTTTATTGTTTGATTTGTGGTTTGGTAGTCCTTTTGGGTTTTTTCTCGCCGTTTTGAGAGTGACACGGACCTGCCTTTGTTGTTTAACTGAGCCAGGCGTCAGTTTATCTGTTTGTTACTTAGCTACTCCCGGCCAAGTTTCAAACCCCCTTCCCCACCCATCCAGTTGTTAACCCCTCCTATCCCAAGCAGTTTTCCCCCCTTGAAATCCTTCGCTGGTTTATACATTGTATTCCCTGCGTTGTGTTCCACCCCCGGTTCTCCTGGTTAGCTGAACATTGTATCCTCCCTTGAGACCTGCCCCCCTGTACAAGCCGTTGTTTGCCCCTGCTCGGGGCCTGGGACTCCAGGACTCGGGGAGTGTTAGCATCAAATAAAGTAACCCAGCGCCCCCCAGGCCCGTGCTGCGGCCTTCTGTCCGTGCTGTGCCTCCGCGGGTAGCTGGGATCCTGCGGAGCCCGAGAGAGGGACTGTCACCCCCCGCCGTCACCATCCAGCCGGGACCTGCGACAGGTGAGGAGTGTGACACTCCTTGTTATGGAAACAGGAGGCACAGGAGCTGCACTTGGGGATCCATCCAGCAGCTGTGGGAGGTGGGCCATTCTCCTGGTCCCCTTTTCCAAGCGACTGAGCTGATTCCTCCGAGCCATCGAACACATGGGTTCCTGTTCCCCACGGCTGGTTTTGTGGCATAACTCCCTGTTCCTGCCAATGCTGAGGCTCCTCAGGGAATCTCACAGCTGCCCTCCAGCCTTTTGAGGAGTTGAGGATTTTGGCCAAAGGATTTTAACTGCTGAAGGCAAGTCATTCAAATGGGACCACAGCTCCTGGCCAGGGACAGGGAAACAGCGCATGTGGTCACATGTGCTGCCTTTGAAACAGGCTATGGAGCATCCTCTGCCCAGAGGAGAGCCGGAGAAGGAGGAGGATGCTGTGGAGAGTGCAGGATGAGCCCTGATGGAGCTCAGACACTGAAGTTAACTCCTACACTGGGATGTGTGGCTCACTCTTCCTGCTTGGCATCATTCCCAGAGGTTAATGTGCCCTTCAGGAGGCCACACTGACACCTGCTCAGCTGGGGGCAAAGAGTACCCACTGCTGTTCATGCTGTAGGGTTGCTGGAGACCCTCTGAGCCCCACATGCCCCACACACACAGAGCTGGGAAGGGAGGGGAGGGATGGGATTCACCACAGAGGGATCAGACTGTGCTGGGGATTGGAGGTGCTGGGGCAGCTGTGGCCAGCCGTGAGGGTGGTTTCCAGGAGCAAAACTCCTGTGGGCAGCAGGCTGACACCAGTTTCAGGGCTGGGAGTTGCCAGAGCTTATCCTGACTTGCCCCACACAAAGCCAGGCAGTGATCCCACCTTGGTTCCCCTCCAAGCACCTCTGGTCTGAGGTATGTGGGATGTCCAACTCCCCCACAGGGTGCTGAAAAAAGAGATGAACCAGTGCTTCAAAGGCAGCCCAGAACTCCCTGGGTTCTGTAGGTGATTCACTGCATGTAGGAAGCCCTCTCCTGCTCCAGTGCTGGGACAGATTGTGCTGCCAAGCCTGGCCAGCCCAGCCAAAGCCATGCAGAGGGGGTCCAGGCACACTGAGCAGATGGCATTACCCATCCTCACAAAAAGGGGCGATCCTGTATAGCTCTCACAGGGAATGTCCTGCCCAGGGCAGCCTGGGCTCTGCCTCCATTGGGACCAGCCCTGACACAAAGTGGCAGCACCAGCTGAGCTTCCCCTGCCATGTGAGAGCTCCTGAAAGCCCTGACAGCTCCTGGGGTCTCTGTTCCCCACTGAGCTGGAGAGGCAGCTCCTGTTCTGCCTCTGCTGGGGGGGGGGTGGGCAACAAGACAGGCTCTTTATGGCAGCCAGAGCATCCAAACAGAGCCAGGGAGAGCAGCTGTTGCCAAAAGGATCTGCTCCCTGTGTTCCTGGGTAGTTCCAGCACCATGGCATCTTTCTCCTCTAAAAACTGGGAGCACCACCTGCACACCCCATGGCACAAGCACAGCCCCAGGGCTGGGAGCTTTGGCAGCAGGACTGGCCTCAAGAATGGGGAGCAGAACCATGGCTGAAGACAGGGTCACCACAGGGTGACAGGGGCAGGGCTTTGGCCAAGTGCTGTTGCATGGCCAGTCACATGCTGCATCCGGCCACTGAACAGCAAAATGCCTTGAAAAGGCACTGGCTGGGGACAGGCAAACTGTCACAGGAATGCATGTGTCACACACCTGGAAAACACAAAGCAATGTCCCTGCACCCACATTGCTATAGCTAGACAAAACAGAGCAAAAATATCTATAAAGGCTTATCCACATCTATCCCAACATTTAGGGATGCATTGCAGACTTTCCTGGGAAAACACACTTAAAAATTCTAATCTGAGCCTTGTAGTTATTTGACCTACTCAGCACCACATGATCTGTGCAGCAAATCATCTGGATACCAAGTAATTACAGCCTGGTGCTAATAAATGAGCAACAAACACATAATTATCTGCAGAAGTTTTGATGAATGATTTTTGGAAAACCCTCCATGACTGGCTAAGTTTGGAAGGACTCAAATCTATCTGTGCCTGCAGGAATGAGGCAGTGGAAGGACAGTCGCTCCTGGCAGCAGCATGGTGCTGTCGCTGATGTCCCGGCTCACAGGGGAGAGTTCTGTGCCCCTTGAGGTCTCTGTAAAGCCCCAGTTCTTGGTTCCTGTGGAGCAGGGCAGACCACCCATGCTTCTGTGTGCAGAGCGCAGGGACAGTGGCACTTGGGCTGGCCCTGGGTGGCTCTGGTGGCCATCCAGTGCATCCATCTGGTGTCCCATCCAGCGGGAGAGGGCAGGGCAGGCACCATGGCCCAGGGTCAGTGGTGAGGGGCTGGCAGAGGGCTGCCCTGCAGTGCCCTCGTCCTGACTGGTTCCCACATGGCTCCTGCCGTGCTGCAAAGCCAGGAGAGCTGCCTCACACCCAAAAAGGACTTTGCACCACCTGATACCAGCCAGAGATAATGGCAGCCCTAGGTGGGAACCCACCCAGGGCTGATTCTGGCGCAGGCAGCGGGCAGGGCTGTGCAGCACTGCTCTGCAGGTGTCCAAGGGCATTCCCAGGGCCTCAGGGGGAGTCCTGCTGGGGCAAATCCCGCTGGTGACATGGAGAGGGTGAGGCCACCTTCAGCCAAACCTTCTCCTGCAAACATCCACTCTGCTCATCCCTGCTGGGCTCAGCACTGGGTTAGTTCCCTGTTCTGATAAGGTCCCCCTAAGGTGACCCCTGGGCTCTGGTCCCCCAGCCCCACATCTCTCTCTGCGCGTGGGGATGGAGATGAAGGCTGAGGATGAGGCCAAAGCACACATCAGCTCAGCTCCATCACCTCAGTCTCCCGTCCGTGGTTTGTGCTTGGGCTTAGCACCCACCCAGTCCCTCGGGACTCTTCTGGGTTGTGCTGCTGCTCCCATCAGGACAGGCAAGCCCTGGGAGCATCTGGCATTTTGTGGTGATGCCCTGCAAAGGCTGTGGGCAGCCCTGGAGCTCTTCTGCCCACTGCAGCCCACAGAGCAGCACCCTGGGGTT
The DNA here is from genome assembly GCF_901933205.1 of Camarhynchus parvulus. Taxonomy (NCBI): domain Eukaryota; kingdom Metazoa; phylum Chordata; class Aves; order Passeriformes; family Thraupidae; genus Camarhynchus; species Camarhynchus parvulus. The sequence goes on along the minus strand of NC_044600.1, from coordinate 19,360,272 downwards.
CCCAACAGCTCCTGCAGAAAGCCTGGGGAGGCGCTGAGTTCAGCCCAGCCCACTGAGCACCAACCCCTTCCAATAGCAACATCCCCCCAGGAAAGCAGCATCCCGTGCACTGAGCCAGCTCTTCTGCCCTCCTGAGCTGATGGAAATACTTTTTGTTAGACCTGTAAACCTTTGTGAGTGGCTATAAAGTTGCCAAAACCCACCCAGGGCACTGCAGCACCTGTGAGGACTGACCCAGGTACTCCCTGGGGCTGCCTGCTGGAGGGGGTACCAGGCAGCACGGTTCTGAACGCTCTGCTCGCTATGAAAATGAATTGAAAGCAAATTTTTCCTCACTCTGTCAAGCCAGCAATGTGTTCCCCAAACACAACTCTCAGTTGGCTGATGGGTGTCTCAGAGGGCTTCTTCACTGACAGAGTGAAACACCTGAAGCAGAAGTGCTCTCCAAAAGTCCTCGTAGCCCTGATTTGTGATGATTTATCCTTGGCAGTGAGGCAGAAGCCATTAGGATGGATGTGCCTGTGAAGGAGCACATTTCTTGTGAGAGCTGCAATTACAATAATGAGCTGTGTGAGAGGGAGACCAACTTTTCCCGCAGCAGCAAAGCAGCTCCACAAACCTCGGGATGCAACCAGCATGAAGGGACAGTGTTGGGAAGTCTACTTCCATCAAAAAAGCATCAGATCTCCTTAAAACCTTATACTGACATTCTCTTTGCATCTGTGAGTTGCTGGGAAGGCAAGAAACTTGTCTTACTTTAAGTAGGTGGTGAGGTATGACAATCCTGCTGGAGCTTTAAAAGTAACAAAAATAGGTGTGAGTGCCCTGCTCTGTAGGAATTTGGTGCTGGCTGAAGACTGAGATGCTCAGATAGCTGCACAGGGGTTTGGTCAAGCAGGAGCCTCTCTGGAAAACAAGGAGATAAACCACCTCCATAACAACTTCCGAGCCCTTAGATGTGAAGTTTCTACCTTTTATCTCCATCCAAAAGAACAATATTTTTGTTTTGCCATGTCAGCTGAATGGAGCATCCCCAGAGAGTGAGGGCAGCCGGGGTGACCAGGCAGCTCACCACACTGATCAGCTCAGCTCTGGGTCCCATCTCTCTGGGAATGAAGCACAGGCTAGTGGTGCTCAGAGCTGGTGGTAGAGATCCCACCACAATCCTCAGTAAATGGTTTGAGTAACTAATCACCCTCCTAATGAGCTGAGTGAATTGTGTTTCCCCTCTGAACTGCTGGTTGATACTCCCAGCTCAGCTCTTGTGCCAGACCTGTGCTAGGTGAAAGAAGCTTTTCCCACGCAGCGTCAGCTCCCCATGCAAGCTTTCATGGGCTGGACTGGTGTCACCATGTCCTCTGCTATGGGAAGTAGCTGAAATTTTGAAGCTTCACCACAGCTTCTCAGCTTCTCTGCATAGTTTTAGCTCCCATAAGGGATGTCCCTTCCCTTCACCAGCCGCAGCATCGATGAAGGAAGAAAGACAGTCAGTGTATGTATACACCTGTGCGTGGTTCCATCCTCCACCTCCTCTTCTTCCTCCTCCAGACTTCAATTTCCCATCAAGCCTGAACATCACTTTAATTTGGAGCCAGCACACACTACCCTGCTCCCGAGACCCATGCCTGCCGAGGGAGGAGCAGAGCAGCAGGCAGCTGCACCCTGTTGGACCTGCTGGGCCAGGTGCCTCTTCCACAGGGAATTCCTCTCCTGACACTGGGGAGTCACAGCTGGCTGGGGGAGGAGTGCAGAGAAGAAGGGGCTGGAGCTCAGGGAGGCTTCACTTGAACCTCGCATGTGGACCTGAGGGCTGACAACTGTCATAAGGGGGCAACCATATTCATGGGTAGGGTCTTCTCCCACCAAACTCAGCCACACACATCAATGTCCTTGTCACCTCACGCAGCCTCACTGAGCTTGCAGCATCAGTTGCTCCCCCAGCTCCTCTCACTGAACAGCAGCACATCACATTATCCTTGAGATGAGCTTCTCTCGCTCTGATTTGCATTTTGTTCTGTTCTGCATGGCCTGCCCCAGTGTCATCTGACTGGCTTGCCACAGTTGGACACAGCGAGGCAAGCTCCAACTCTCCAGGCTGCCTAAAATCTCTTGGCCTCTCTCCTGGCTGGAGAGGAGCCAACTCCCTACCCAGGGCTGCGTCCAGCTCTCTCCCTGTGTTTCAGCTGTTCCTAAGGTTAGCTGCCTCCCAGGAGGCCTGCCTGCTCCTGTTGCCCAGATAAACATCTGGGCTTCACCCGCTGCAGTCTCGCCATCCCCACACCTGTGCCTTGGCAGGCGCTCTGCCTGTGCCGCCTCTGCGCAGAGACTGTGGGCAGCCAGCCCGTGCTGATGTCTGAGGCCCCGCAGCCTCTGTTTCACAACCTGATTCAGTAAATGCCCTCAATGTGCCTTTTGCTCCCTCCTCTGCCTCAGTAACAAAGAAAGTGCTGTTTAGGAACATGAGTTATTCACTGAGGGTGGGCAGCGGGCTCAGGGCAGCCTCATGGGCCCCACACATAGGGATGAGCACCTGCTCAGCCAAAACAGGATCCTGCTCTGGCAAACCTCAGTCCTTGTCTTTCTAGTTCCCTGCCCAGCACGTGCTCCTACCCAGAGGTGCTATTGTGAACCCCAAGGGAGGATCTGCTGTCATTTGTCTCTCCTTAAATTCCCTCAAGCTCAGCATTCATTTTTTTCTCTCTAGTTCCAGCTGATGAGGTGTGAACAGGGAGGAGGAATCATTTGCTGGGTGCTGCAGGCAAGGGGGTAGAGGAATATATAAGCTGGGAGAGCATACCTTTCCTTTTTGGAAAGTCTTTGATATCCTTTGAGTGCAGATGATGACTGTTGAGGAAATTTTGAGTGCTCCGAATTGAGCATGTTGCTTTTTTCTGGTTATAAGCCTGACCTCGGTCTTACTAAGTGCATATTTGCTTTGTTTAATTGCTAAGATAGCCTAATGCTGGGGTGAAAAAACTATAGTAGTGGAATACCTGTTACCTGTGTGAGGCTCAAAGAAAGCAGGAGGTTCATGTAAACATGGAAGCGCAGCCTTGAGTGTGTGTGAGCCATGAGCTGGGAAGGGGGAATGCTCCTTGCAGCATGGTGAGTCAGGGCAGCCCTGGTGATGCCAGGAGCTGGCTGGGGTTGAGGAAGGCTGGTTCGGCTGCTAAGAGCTGGCTTCTCTTTTGCACAGCACAGGGGTTACCTGAAACATTCCCCAAGCCGGTGTGGTCACTGTGGGAGCCTCGTGACAGCAGCCTGAGCTATCCTTGGCTAGGACCTGGTGAATGCAGGTGTGGTGTAACCTCCCTTTCCCTTTGTGCTATCACAGGGATATGCGTGTACAAATGGACATTCTCAAATGCAGCTTTGGAAATATGTCAGAGGAAGGAGAAATTCTCATAAAAACACATTAGAAATCTCTGGGCTTTGAGAGCCAGTATTCCCCTTGGATGCTCCATTGAGCAGGTCCAGCAGCTGAAATCAAGTTCATGGGGAACACTCCAGCAGCGCTGCCCTGCTCCTTGCAGTGCACGTCCCACTGAGTGCAGTGCTGCGCTCTGCAGTGCGTGACCTTGGGAGTAATTTCTGTACTTCCTTCTTGTTTTATTTCCTACTCAATTGATTGTTTAGGGGTCAAAATCGTGTCCTTGGGTATGGAGGCCAGTAAACCGGCTGGGAAAAAGCTTACCCTGCTCCCCTGGAGGGACAACCCTTAAGCAACAACCTCTTGGTCATGGCAAAGAAAAGAAGCTTCCTCCAGAATGCATTGTTGCTGTATGTTGATTCCATGTATCCCATTGGCCTTTCCCCTTAGTTCTGCTCCTATGCCCTCATCTCCTTCGTTCTGATGTTCTGCTCCACCCCTCGCTATCCCTATATAAACCCCTGCTCTGTCTGCCTGAGCGAGTTCTTGGGGCCTGGACCCCTCTGCAGTAAAAGCTCTATGCAGATCCTCTGTGGAACACCAGAGGAAGGCTCCATCCCTTCCTTCTGCATCGCTCATGGCTGTGAGAGCAAGATGTGCCTGTGTGCCCAGGATGTCTTTTAAAACCACTTCTCTGGGAAGGTTGGGGCACTCGGCCACCTCTGCCCACTGCAACCCCCAGGTGCAAGGCTGGACAGGCCTGGGCCCTTTCCATCCATGGGCTGGTACAGGCGCAGCTCAGGTCAGCACAGCTGGCTTTGTGCATGGGATGTTGTGCAGAATGCAGAATTACAGGTGTGTGACACTGACCCCTGAGCTCCGCAAGCATCATGCAGGTTTTTCCCACATGAATGTGTGACAGTGGGGACCCAAAGCCCAAGGACGCGAGGGAAAAGTAGAGGCAGGGTGTCATCCCTCTGCATGCCTGACCTGAGGGACTCGGGAGCCTTTTCCTTGGCACAACAGGTCTTTGTGAGCAAATCTGCTGCTGAGCTCCAGCATGGGAGAGTGCAAATGGCATTGGCAGTACAGAGATGTGCAGAAGATGGCTGGAAACCTGGCTGGATAGTTCTCACCTATCAAAGCCTGCCTCCTTTGCCTCTTGAGGGTCCTGGGGGAGGGAGGCAGAGCAGGGGATTGCTCACAAACAGGGTGACACAAAAATCCTGTGACCCTTCTGAAAGAGCTGGACTGCATTGGGGAGCATCCAGGGTTGGTTTGAATGCAGAAAAGGGATGGACTTGAGAAAACAGACTTTCCTCTTCAGAAATCACCCCTCAGAGCCTGTGAAACGGCTCATCTGGCTGCTGCGGCTTTGGCAGGTCTGTCAGATCACGGGGCCTTAACAAAGGTCTTAACACTGCCACTGAGCCCTTGTGTGAGGATGAGGCATCGCTGTTATCCAGCAGAGTAAATTCCGGGGCAGATGAGTACTCCACCTCCCTCGCCACGGGAGAGAGGTGGAGCTGGTAGCAGGCTCTGAAATTCCAGGCCTCAACGTGAGGTGGTGCACAGCATCCACTCCTATCCCTGCTCTGCCGCTCCCTTCGCAGCAGGAGGGAGTGAGAGCAGAATGCCTTTGGGGAAAACTGGGGATAAAGGAGGTGCTCATGAGAACTGGAGAAATGAAATCATCAAAATGTAGAAAAGAATTGAGAAGAAGTTCTTCTGGGGGAATTCATCCATCCAGCCCTGCTCATTTCCACACTGCCTGCCTGCTCTTCAGAGGGAGTGGGAGGACGGATGCAGAACATAAAAGGATTTTTTTCTTCTGTGCTTTCCACTGGAAGAACAAATTTTCAAGGGGGGATCCTGCTTTATAACCTCGTGTTATTTATTCAGTCGGCATCCCAGGCGCATGGCACAACTCAAGTGTTTCCATTCCTGTCTCTGCAATGAGGATGTGAGTGCAGACCAGCCTTGGGCGGGAAAATCACAATTCCCTGACTCCAAGCAACACACTCACAGCCGTGTGATGCAGAAACTGAGGTGGTCCCTATTCAAAATGCACAGGTCCTAGAAGGGCTGCTGAGCACTTGCCACTCTGACAACGACACTCCTTTGTGGGCAGATGATCCCCCCACCCTGGACTACTCAGCACATCAGTGTGAGGAGCTCTACCCTCCTGCTGCCCTGCAGCTCATTAAAGTGCCATTTGAACCCTACCCCTTCTGTGTTTTGAGTACATGCACAGACACGACACCACAGTAATTGTAAATATTTGCCCAAGGTCACCTCTGCCACCTCTGCCGATTAGTGAAGGATCCCAGCTAATCCAGTGTCCATCAGGCCTCCAGGGAGGCTGGCATCTGCAGTGATCCACACGGAAAATTCCTGTCTGAGGGACTTAAACATACTGTGTCTCTGAGCTATGATCTGGTGGGTCCCAGGCCACTCTGGGCCTTGGCATTGGGTCTGTTCGGCAGCTGGAGCCGCAGCTGTGCACATCCAGCACAGCCCTCGGCTTGGGAGCGCCAGCAACAGCCAGATCCTGCAGAGCAGAGGAACCACAGGGGCTGATCTCCACTGGGGCAGCCCAGCAGCTGCTCCAGCCCCACGAGCTGGTTCCCAGTGTGCAGAGGAGACACTGAGACTGATCTCTGCTGTGACACCCCTGCAGCTGCTCCCTGGCCCTGCTCATTTTGCAGTGAGACTGGCACTGGAGCTGGGAGCTAGAGGGACATGGGCACACCATGGAGCTGGCCACCACTGCGCAGTGCCACCATCTGGGCTTTGTGGCTTTGTGTCCCTGGCTGCTGTGGGAAGAAGGCTGAGGCTCTCAAGAGATCAGGGCTGAGCTGCCACTGGTATCTGCACTCCAACGAGTGCTGGGCAGCCAGGTTGTCACCCAGAGTCCCTTGGTGGTGGGACTTTGTTGTGACCTCCAGCCATCTGCTCATTGTCACTGGTCTCAGTTCCCTGCAGCCTAATATGCCATGTCTGGGGGCTGCATATCTCTGCTGTTGCCCAGCCACGGGCTCCAGCTCTGCTCAGAGCCTGAACCCACCCCTGGCTACCTGCTGTGAGCTACGGGTGGCTCTGAATTTGGAAAAGTGTCTTCAATCTCCTGCCTGTCCAAGGGTCAGAGGATGGGGCTCTGGTCAGGCTGTTCACTCACCTCACATTGCTCTGCACAGGTACATAGACAAAGGCCAGTCCCAGGACAGCTCTAGATTCTGTGATTTGGCCACAGCTGCCTGGGCTGTGCTTTCACTGCTAGAAAATCAGAGATGGGGCTTAATGCAAACAACATGGTGCATATTAACTCCCCTGTTGTCAGACCCTGCTGGAAGCAAGCATTTGTGATCTCTCTGCACAGTGAACCAGGTAAGAACCAGGCCAGTCATGGTGGTGGAGGCAGCCTTGGCTGCTCAGCGGCCTTGTATGTGTCCCGTCTCACTGGAGAGCCACAGCAGGACAGCTGCCATGTGCTCAGCGTCCACCCGCACCAACACGGTGCCTGTGTGTGTGTGTGTGCAGTGATGATGGCGCCTGCTGCTCCAGGCTCACTCCCAGCGCCTCCTCCAGCACCTGCCGGCAGCTTGCCCGGCCTCACCTTCAGATGCACCAGGAGCCTGGATGTATTTTTCCTCAAGTTTATTTTTAAAAGACGGCTCATTTTACACTCTGGGCAGCCTTCAAATATAAATGACCTGTGCCACATGTCCCCATATTACGAAGGAATAAATTACAGTTCTGGGTTTCCCCTCCCATGTTTCCCTTTGATGTTATTGCTGTGGATACATATATATGTGCACTTCGCATGTAACAATCCAACCTCACCCAGAGCTGGTTTGCTGTATGGAGAACACTGTGTGGGACGTCCCTTTGTGATGCTGAACCAGGTGGTGAAAACCCCATTTAATTCATTTTTCACTTTGAAAAAAATAAATATGTTGAAAGACCCACTGTCAAGGTACCAAGTCTCACCATAAACACACGGACATACAGTGCCATCCATGGCATGGGAACACACAGCTCCCCTCATCTCACAGGGACACACACTGCCTCTCACCCCACAGAAGCATGCGGTGTCCCCCATCCCATGGGAACACACGCTGCCCCCCACCCCATAAGGACCCACACTGCCTCTAAACCCACAGGAACACCCCACCCCACGGGAACACGCTCTGTCCCCTGCCCCAAGGGAGCACACAGCGCCCCCAATCCCACGGAGCACGTTGCGTCCACAGAGCATGCACTGCCTCGACCCCAGAGTGGCATGCTATGTCCCCAGAAGGGTATGCAGTGTCCCCAGAGTGGCACGCAGTGTCCCCAGAGGAGTACCCAGTGTCCCCAGAGGGGTACCCAGAGCGGCACGCAGTGTCCCCAGAGGAGTACCCAGTGTCCCCAGAGGGGTACCCAGAGCGGCACGCAGTGTCCCCAGAGGAGTACCCAGTGTCCCCAGAGGAGTACCCAGAGCGGCACGCAGTGTCCCCAGAGTGGCACGCAGTGTCCCCACGCCCCGCGGTGCCGCCCAGGCCCGGGCGCGCTCCCGGCGCCGCTGCCGCGGCCTCACCTGCGGGGGGGGCGGGGCCGAGGGGAGGGGCGGGGCCGCGCGCTCTCTCTGGCCCCGCCCAGCCCGCCCCGCGCGCGCCGCCGCCGCCGCCGCCGTGTCCCCGCGCCTCCAAGATGCCCGGGCAGCGGCAGGGAGGCTCCCGCGGGCCGCCGGTAGGTACCGGCGGCACCGGGGCGGGCGGGAACACCGGGGCGGGCCGGGGGGGCTCCTGCGGGCCGCCGGTAGATACCGGCATCGGGGCGGGAGGCGGCACCGAGTCGGGGAGGGGATGCCGCGACCTACTGGTAGGTACCGGGGCGGGAGGAAGCACCGAACCTGGCCGTCGGGGCCCCGGCGCGGCCCTTCCCGCGGGTTTGCAGCAAGTGCCGGGGCGGGGGACTGCCGCCCTTCCCGGGAGCCGTTGCCGGCTCCCCCCGCTCCCGATCGCCTCTCCCCGTTGCCGAGTGCGTCTGCCAGCCGGCTCCGTCACCTTCCGCCGTTTAGCGGAGAGACTCGGGTGGCCTGTCCCCGCTCGGGGCTTCCCGCGGCCTTCCCGTTCCCCCGGTTCGCCGAGGGCCGTCGTGCTGGGGAGCGGCGGTGCGTTATCGGCGGAGCGGATACGAACTGGCCGGCTCCCGGCCCCCCGCCCGCGGCTTGAGGGATCCCGCGCGCACCTCGTCATGCCCCCGCCGTTCCCCCTCACCCCGGGTTTCACGGCGGAGACTGTCGTATCCCCTCTCGCTGCCCAGCTCCGTGCCAGCTCCCAGCGGTTTGTGGTGCCGGGTTGTCGTCGCCACCGCAGAGCCGGTGCGGGGCCGGTGCTGCCCTGATCCTGCTGGGCCCCCCCACCCCTTCCCCCAGCGGGGCTGGAATCTGACGAACTCCAGGGCCACGGAAGTTAATCGGTAGCGGGCTCCGTGACCGGTGCTTCGGAAGCCGCAGAGGAGAGACACGGCCACGTGTGGGAGGTCTGCCAGCAATGTCCCCCCGGGCACCGGGGGTCGGGAGACGTTTCCGGGGTGCTGCCCGCACTTTGGGGTGTCACTGCTGAGCTGGCAGCGGAGTGTGTTTGCTTGCGCCGAGGACCTGTGCAGCTGCTGGAAAACGTGCCCAAGTGTCACCTCGTTCTCGCGCTTTATTTTCCTGTTTTGCCTCAAAAACATCCCAACCGCAGGTTTCTTGCCCCTGTGTGCACAGCTGGCGAGGGCTGGAGTGCGGTGAAGGGCCGTTCTGCCCAGCGGTCTGCGGAGTTTCCGGCGAGGGCAGATGGCTCTGCTTGCTCCGTCATTCCCTCAAGTCCGGACACGCCGGCGTTAATGGCTCCTGCCCTTCCTGGCTGCCGCCCAGGTCTCCCCAGCCAGCCCGGAGGTTTCGGCTCGGCTTTTGTTGTCGGAAGGCGGCTTCAAGGAGACCGGCTCTGCCGGAGGAGCTGCCGCAGCCGGGTGGGAGCTGGCAGCGGTGCCTGGCGGAGCACAGGGCACTGTTGGCTCCCAGGTGGCAGGGGGGCATCATCGGGCAGTGTCTGGCAAACCTGAGAGGTGGCACCGACCTGTCGGCCTGCCGGGGGGGCGTTGAGTGTGGGCTCGAGCTGCTCCCAGACCCTTCTGCAGTGCCCTTCCCTCCTGTACCCCGGCTGCAGCGGGCAGTGACCCTCGGTCTGTGCTGGAGGGGCTGTGCACAGCTGCCACCACTCCCCCGGGTGGCATGGGCTCTGTGCTGAGGTTGTCTGTGCTGCATTTCACCGTCGAAGAGTAGACTCGAGGCTTGGCTGATGCCCCTGACCAAGGGGTAGTAAAACCGCCCACAGTACCGAGGGAGGGAAGGAGGGAGGCTGGCCCAGGCAGCAGTGCTGGAATACTCTCGCACTGAGGGGATGTTCCCTGAGGATGCTCCTGGGAAAAGACAGTAAGTGCAATAGCAATGCAAGGAGGAAGGATGAATTGATGCCAACGACAGCAGCAGCTGTCTCGGTTCAGGCAGGTGGCTACAGAGCCCTGGATGCGCTGGCTGCTGTGATCTGAGCTGGGTCTGTGCCCTGTGCAGCCTTCCATGGCGGCTGGGAGGCCGTGCCTGTGCACAGCCCACATCCTGCCTGGTTTGGAAGTGCTGCTTTGCAAAAGAGATGGAGCTGCAGTGGGTGATAAATCCCTGCCTTGCAAAGCATGCACCGGGTGAGCTGTGCTGGCCTCCGAGGTACAGGCACGGCTCAGGGGTGTGTGTCAGTGTGTGTGCCAGTTTGTGAGCAGAGTGGGATTGGCCCTGGGACCATGTGAGATTGATAAACGACTTAGTTTTAAAGCCAGGATTATGTTGTCTCCTGCTCCATCCCCTCCATGGATGGATAGGTGTTTCCAAACCCACGCTGCAACTCCCCTGGGCTCTCTGTGGGTTTCTGAACTGTCACTTGGGGCTTCTGTACTGGGGAGGGGCGCCTTAAGCCTTTTAGCTCTTGGGTCATCCCCTGGCTTTAGGGGGTTGGTGCATCCCAAAGGCTGGTCACTGGAGAGACCAAGGCTGTCCCATCAGAGATGCTGGAACCAGAACTGTCTCTGCAGGCTGCACAGCTGGTTCATTAAAGGAAGCTGAGGAGCAGTGTGATTATTTTGTTCCTCTGTAAGGAGTTGCCGCTGCCAATTACAATCCCGCCTTAGCCTGCTCGGAACCCCTCTGAGGCTGGTGCTCCCCACATTGGGGTGAGAGGGTCTGTGGCTGCTCCCCTGAGCTCCCTTCTGGAGGGTACAAAGCCTTGGGGAGGCTGGAGCCTGTGTTGCTGCTTTCCCTTGTTTTTAGTGTTCTTTGCCTGGAAAGCGAGTGTGTGTTGCAGCCTAATGAGGCAGCCCTGGCAGCCCCTCTGACCAGCGAGCACCCTCATGGGGATGCTGATGACCAGTCTCGGGCTGCTGCTTCCAACGCTATCACTGGCTACTGTGGAGCCTGGGTCCCAGAAATGTCAGGGCAAGGAGGTCACCAGCAGGAGAATGGTGTGTCTGTGTGGCTCTGAAAGGCGCCTTGTGCTGTGCGAGGGCGGGGGGCTCCAGTGGCGTGCAGGGAACGTCTCACCCCTGGGATCCTGGGCGCCTGCGAGTGTTCCTACACAGTGCTGGAAACACTGGGTTGGACCTTCGTGCCAGCAGCCCTGGACGTGCCTCTCATCCTTGGGTGCAGGGAGGGGGACGGTGCTGAGCCCGGAGCTTGTGGCTGTGTCATCCTTCGGAGAATGCGGGACAGAGCTAGGCATGCTGCAGCCCTGGCTTTTGGGGTGCCAGTGGTGGGGCCCTGCCAATGCTGGCTTCATTGGGCAGGGGGCTTCATCTTCTGCCCTTTCCTGTCTTTGTCCCAGCCCCTGGCCCAGGAGCATGACCAGCGGCAGAATGGCCCTTTTTGTGCCTCTGGATGCACTGCACTTTCTCAGGAAACAGCCAGTTGTGCTTGCTGGCAGTCCATCACTCTGCCTTGCTCTGGCCCCCTGCCCTGGGGCCAGGTGGGTCCTGTGACCAGGATGGGGACACCCTTGCCCTTGTTTTCTGGGGCTACCAACTCGCTGCTGTGGGGAAGGCAGCTCCCAGGAATGCCTTTTAACACAGCAAGGACAGGAGTGGGTTGCTGGCTCCCAGGCCTGCTCCAGTGACAAAAATCTGGGATGCTGATGGGGGGGTCAGGCTGGACCACTTTTCATCTTCTTTTCTTGCAGTCTCAGCTCTGTCGTAGCAGTCAGCCTCCATGCAGCTCACTGATCCCCCTGTCACTGTGGGCTTGGCTTCCTCCCCCAGCAAACAAACCTGAAGTGCCCTGGGTGCCAGGAGGCCAGGAGGTGTTTCTCTGCAGGGGGAGTTCCCTGTGTTTCAGTGCTGCTGTCATCCCTGTCATGGAATCATAGAATAGGCTAAGTTGGAAGGGACCCATCAGGATCAGTAAGTCCAATTCCTGGCCCTGCACAGACACCCCAAGAATCTCATCATCTGCCTGAAAGTGCTGTCCAAGTGCTTTATGAGCTCTGGCAGCCTTGGGGTCATCACCACCTCCCGGGGGCGCTGTCCCAGTTTCCAGTCACCTGCTGGGTGAAAAAACATTTCCTGATGTCCAGCCTAAATATCATGTCCCTGTCCCCCTTTCCCTCCCCCTAAATGATGTCCCTTTCTCCTATGCGTGTTTGCTCACAGGGGATGTGGGCTGTCCCAGATGCCCCCTGGTGCTGCACCAGTGACTGCTCCCAGGGCCCAGGACTGGGGAGGGGACACTGCCCCACTGCAGGTGCCATCAGGTCCCCCATTTCCCAGGTGTTTGGGAAAGCCTGGTGTGTTCTGTGTCTGCTCCCACCTCAGCCAAGGCTGCCTTGCCATGGTCCAGGAGCATTTTGGACTGTGCTGAATCCGAGGAGTCTCTTAAAATGGAAAAGACTTGTGGTGATTCTGATGGAAACTGTTTATTATTGAAGGGGAGGCTGCCTGGGAGGTCCCAGTGAGGGGCTGCTGCTGCAGGAGCCCAACACTGCTGCCAGGTCTTCCCAGCTGGGTGGTGGCATCTGGTTTCCTTCTTTTTGGGCATTTCCCGTGGGATTTCCGCCCTCGGACAGGAAAAGGGTGCGGGTGAGATCTGGCTGGAATGGAATCTCAGCCAGAGCAGCCTGTGAATGAACGGGGATGCTACTGCCACTGTGTGGGTTAAACAACTTTTGAGTTTTTTACTCTCAGTAGAGTGAAGGGGAATGGGGGAGAGGGAGGAGAGGGAGAGGAGGGGAGAGTTGTGGGGGTTTTTGTTTGTTTGGAGGAGTTGGAGTTTTTGATTTTTCTGGGATTTTTTTACAGATGTTGCAGTTGGATGCTACAAGCTCTCAGGTCTCAAAACTGTATTTTATAGATCTCACTATCTGGTGACTGCTAGAGAAGGAAAACCGACACCCACAGGCTTGTGAAAAGCCAATGTGAGAAATAAGTGGAAACTTGCTGCATCACTGAGACTCTGAGGGCAGATCCAAGGGACTCGTGCTGCATCCATGCAGGAACACACACAGCTGGTCTGTGTGCCAGCTGTGTCAGGGATCCCCCAGCTTCACACACTTTCCGTGGGATTCCAAATGAAAGGGCTCCTTGCCTCTGCAGAATGTCATTATGGTGTTTATAACTGAGATTTGTGTCTCAGAGAGAAATTAATTGCTCAGTCTATTTCTCGTTTTGCAGATGCAGGAAATCGACTACTACACAAACCCAATTTTGAATTGTTTGACTGAAGGGGGAAAATTGCATTCAGGCAGGAGGCAAAGGCCTGGCTGGAGTGGGGTTCTGTGGGGCCACAGGGGAGGCGACAATGTGACAGCTGTCACAGGTGGAGCCTGCAGCATCTTCTGACACCACAGCAGCAATATTGAGGAATAAATTAGCTTCCTTTTTCAAAGAGACACAGAGTAGCTTAAATGCATTTTGTGGATGATCCTCGAAGAACCCCACAAACCTGGTTGTATAACAGGACTGAATGCAGCAAGGCAGGGAAGGGTGGTCTCAAGGATGGTCAATAACCCAGAGCAGGGGTGGGCTGGGGCAGTAGCGCTGGCCTTTGAGCTCAGGGCATGGGGCTGTGAGCAGCTGCTCTGGTTTTGAACTGCGTGGTGACCTGGCTCAGCATTTCTCTAAGGAGGCTGGGGTTCATTGGATGCTGTACTGGCTCAGGCTGCCTCCCTCACTGTCGTGCTGATGCTGGGACCCAACGTGACACTGTGGTGCTGGCACTGCTGGCTGTGGTGCTGCTCAGTGCTCCAGCACCTGGATGAGGCAGACCACAGGCCTGCCAGACTGAATATATATCTATACACATAACACTGTTATTTTTTTAAGGTGGAATTTTTTAAAACTCTTTTGCTGCTGTCAGTACTTTCCCAAGCCTCTGGCCACCATTGTGGTCAGTCCTGGAGTGACCCGGCAGAGTGCTGTGCTCCCTCCAGCACTGCAGGAATTTGTGTCCACTTGCCATTCCTCAGCAGGTGTGTGCTTTGCCTGTCTGTGGAGCCGCAGCCATTTCCCATGGGGCATCCGGAGTGTCAGGTGCTCTTGGAGGCCCCTTGGTGTGTGAAACCCCCAGGGAGGCTCTGGAATTGTCTGTGATCATGACAGATGCGAAATTTGGAACGTTTTGGGCTCCTTTCAGATCATTAAAGAACTTATCAGTGTGTGAGAACAGGTATTGTCTGTGCCGTGCCTCTTGTCGCCAGCCAGAAGCCTCTGCCTCCCTCCGGCAGCCCACAGGGAGGGAGCAGGGATGGCAGGAGCAAATTACCTTTGTAGTTAGCTGCTTCATGTCCTGAATTGCAGCTGAGCAGAGCTGAAAGGGATGGCAGGCAGATCCAGAGCTCCTGCATGCTGCCAAAATTACCTTGGCTGCCCCTCAGAGCAGGGAAGAGAACTTTGGAGAGATGCAGTGTGGTGGAGGCAAGCTGGCTGGGAACGGGGGTGATGGAGGCAGCCAGCATGGTCCAAGTCCTCCACCCAGCTGGGTGGGGGTGGTGGATTTGTTTAGTGTGCTCCGGGATGCAGCCTGTGCTGGGTTCAAGGCTGTTCCCTGGTCCATTGCCACAGGCTGATCCATGGGTGATGGGGTGAGCTGCATCGTTCTCCCCTGGCTCTGTGAGCTCCGTGCCTGCCTTCAGCAGTTAGTCCCCATGCTGGCATGAGCCATGGAATCCACATCCTGCAGTGGCACGGCTGTGCTGATGCCCTTGGCTCAGGAAGCCGCTCCTGGGTGGCTCGGGGAGTGAGCCTGGGGCTGGTCCCAGAGGGTGCAGTGGTATTGCTGGTGGAGCATCCTTTGATGTGCTTCATAAAGTGTGAATGACACCACTGTGGGTGTCGATGACATTCAGAGCAGACCATGGGACATGGGGACAGCCAATGGCTCTGCCATACCTGTCCGTTCTGTGTGCTGGAGCCTCCTCCTCCTCCTCTCTAGAGATCCAGCCCCTTGACAGGGGATATTGCAGGGGGAAGCCGAGCCAAGGGGAATTGGTGCTTTTTTGTTTATAAATGTATTTTATTTTGAGATGATGGGCAAAAGTGCTCCTGTGCAGCAGTGGAGAGGCCTCCCCAAAGAGATGCTAATGGCTTTGAGTCACCTCAGGGCGTGGGAGCATTTTGTCTTGAAAGGCTTTAAATGACCTGTGTAATGCACTGGAAAAGTGTCCAGGGAGCGCTGGGTCGCTCTGTCAATCCGCAGCACCAGGAGGGGGACGAGGAAATGTGGCTGGTCTGTGGAGCACTCCCAAGGGACTGGGGTAGGAAAAAGGATTAAAAATTGCTGTAGTTTGAAAACAAGCCCTAGTTGGGCCTTGGCTGTGATGGAGAGGAGGTAACTGTGAAGAGCAGATCTCCGGCTGGCTGCGGAGGGAGGCGTGGGGGCCCGTGGGTCCCTTCCCGCAGCGATGGGAGCTCTCCCTGCGCTTTGCTCGAGGCTGACCCGAGCAGCGCTGGCATTGCTGGCTGTGCCCTGCTGGAAGCGGGGCATGGCTGCGAGCTCCATCTCCAGACCTCCTCTGCTGGGACTCTCCGTGCATGGGCCCAGCATGAGCCGGGCTGGCTCTGGGAGAATCGTGTCTCCGAGACTTGTGCTCGTGTGCCTGGAAGCCTGGAATGGTGAAGCCCTTTAGAAAGGGGCAGCTTTCCTCCTTCTAAACAATTAATCTCTTTTAGGTGGCCTGGGAGCCCCGTTATGCCAGTCTGAGTGCCTCTTCCTGAGCATTGCAGGGTGGGAGGGGCGGTGCAGAGGGAAGGAGGAGGGTGGAAAAGTCCAAAATATCTGCTACCTGCTTTGTTTCTGCACTGGGCATTAGTACTAATTATCCCCCCCATTGTCTCCAGTTCCTGCAGGAAGTGTTGTTTATCCTTTCAGCCTCCCAGGAATGCAGCCCAAGGAGCTGTGCAGATATATTTAACCTTGCGCAGAGCAGCACAATGGCCCTTGGATTTCCCGGCCCCGTGGTATCTCTGGGAAGTGCAGCCGATCTGTCGCTTTAGGACGGGGAGGTTGGAGAGGGCGCTGGCTCGGGACAGTGACCAGGCTCCGGGCTGGCTGCACAGCCTCCATGCAGTGAGGCCGGGGTCTGCCAGGGGGTCGGAACTGCTGCTTTTACAGCTGCACTGAGCAGCAAAATGGGGCTGAGCCGATGGCGTCGGCAGCGTGTGTCCCATGGGCTGGGAGCTGGCGTGGTCCGGGGTTACGTGTGCTCCTCGGAGCTCCATCAGCACACTCGGCAGCCCTGGGCCGGCAGGGTCGTGGCAGAGCCTTTGGTTCACACAGCAGCTCCCATTCCCTCTGGAGCCCTTCTGGCTCCCTTGGCCCCATTCAGTTTTCTCCCTTCCCGGCATGAGTCAGGTGGCGCAGAGGAGCAATGCCCAGAGCAGGTTGGGGGTACCATGGTGGGGTGCCCCTCTTGGGCTCTGTGCCTTTGCTGGGTTGGGACTGTGCTGTGCAGGGGGAGCCCCCCTTCTTTGGTTGAGGGTCTGTTGTTATTCTGCTGCCCAGAAAACATGCCTGCAGCAGAGCTTTGACTTTTGCACAGTAGGAGGGGCCCTGGGGAGCGCTGGTGCGGGGCCAGCTCCTTGCTGGGGTGCGCTGGCCCCTCACTGTGGTCACGCTCATGTGACAGCAGCACTGCTACCTTCCCAGGTCTGGGTCTATGTTTCCTGGCTGTTTCCTATGGTGGGCTTTGCCACGAGCTCAGCCTTGCCTTCACTGTGGTCATGTCTCTGCATCTCTTTGAACTCCCCTCCTCTGTGGGTGAGTTGTGCCAGTGTCCTGCACTTGGTGTCCTCTAGGAAACACTGGAGTGGGGATAACCCTGGCATGCCTCGTAGGGTGCAGACCCTGAAGGATGCTGGTCCCCTAGTACAGCACTGGGGCTGTGAGCACAGGAGCTGGCTGCTGCTGCTGCAGCCTCTGGAGAGACCAAGGGGTGTGCCTTGCAGTGCCCTCCTCCTCAGCAAGGCAGACCTCTGTGCCAAGCTGTAGGATCTCTGCAGCGTCCATCTGGGGGATAAGAGCCATGACTTGCTCTGGAGCCCAAAGGTTATTCCAGAGCAGCAGCTGCCACTGCAGCTATGCCCTCCCTCATCCTTGCTGGTCTGGGGGCTGGTAGCTGTGGTAGGGACGAGGCCGGGCTGGAGCTGCATTGCAGGCGGTGGCTGAGGAAGAGGGGAAGGATGCAGAGCCACAGGGTGCGCCTGGAGAAAGGCTCAGATCAAAAGGCTGCTGCCATGTGTGCTCTGGCAGGAGCCAGCTGGGAGCGGGGCTGTTTGCAGGAGCTGCTGGGTCTGCTCGCCTGCTGTACAGCATCAGCTGGAGAGGCTGGCAGAGCAGGGTGGCAGGAGAGCACAGAGCTGCAGGAGAGGTAAGGGAGGGGAGGGGGTGGTGAGACCTGGAACAGTGGAGTTCTGTGGAAGGAGGGGAGGGACAGTTTGCGGGGGGAGGTGGTGGGGGGTGGTGGCAGGGCTGCCAGGGCTGTGTGAATGCTGGATGTGCCACTTTGGTGGCATACCTGGTCACCAGCTGCTTTTCTCAAGGGCCAGGCTGGAAGGGGGTCACTCCCTTCTGCAATGGCCTGGTGGGTCTGCTCCTGCTAAAGCCTCGTGCCTGCAGCTGTCCCTGACAGTGCCACGGCCCCTTCCCAGCCCTCAGAGTCACTGTGACCCCCTGGCTTCAGCCCCTGAGCTGTGGGGGCAGCTGCTGGCAGAGAGGCAGGGACTGTGGGTTTCATTGCAGGGGGGATGGGTGGACGGACGGACGGACAGATGGACAGACATATGCAGCGTGTGGGAAAGAGGGTTGCCGTGGTCTGTGACCTGCCAGAGCCTGAGACTGTCTGCTGCAGCCCCAGGTTTCACAGATTAGGGAGGCAAGTGCTGGGGACCTTGGGGAGCTGCTGTCTTCCCCAGGAATTGGAAGCAGCTGTGCTGTGCTCCAGGGACCTGCTGCAGTGGAGGGACTGGAGAGGTGCCCTGAGCCTTTTGTGTCCTGTCAACCCGCAGGCCACTGATGAAGATGGCAGGGGAAGGTTCCCACATGGTGTCAGTGGGAATTGCCCCATAATGTCCTGGAGAACAGTGTGTGCCATTGCTGCCTGGGGTGTCTTCAAACCTCTCCAGCTGATGAGGAATCTATGTGGCATGATTCCTGCTGTATGGCTGCAGGAGCCAGGGAGCAAACTGCAGGGAATCCCTTTCTGATCCACCCTGCAGCTCAAGGGCTCCAAATGCCACATCCCCTGGGAGCCCTTTGTGGACACATGCTGTGCTGAGGTCCTGTGGGAGCACTCCAGGAGCTGTCACCTTCCTGGGCACTATTTGTAGAAAAGAGGCAAAATTTTTCCTTGTACCAGGATATCACTAGAGATCAAACAAAGGATCTTTTCTTGGTGCTTGCCTCTCTGACATCATGGAGGTGAATGAGGTGGAGACCTTGTAGGCTTTAGCTGGAGCATCCTTGTCCCGAGCAGAAAACCCAAGACAGCCCTTCCCGACCTTGGAGCCTGACAGGAGACATTCAGGAGTAAAGAGATTTTGTGATGGAGCAAAATGGTCTCATCCCATCAGTGAAGGCAGCGATGAAGGTGAAATTCCCTGAGGGAATAAGGTGCTGTGCAAATGGAGGAGTTAAAGAGCACAAATGGCCAGTGCCTGCTGGGCTCTGGTGGCTCTTCTGGAGGGTTTAAGAGTGAAGCAACTGAACTGCCAGCACACAGGGGTCTCTCACTGAAGTGAACTGCTGCATGGGAACCCAGCCTCCTGGCTCTGTCCTTCATTTAAGAGATGCAGGGAGAGCGGTGGAAATTATGTGGAGCAACCTTGCTTTAGCACTAAGCAAATTGGCTTGGAAAATAATTAAAGCTGGTATGGAAATGCTGTTTCAATTTGATGGATTAGGGACAGCAACACAGGCTTTTACAGGGGGAATCCAGTTTAACTGCAGCAGGTGGTGTTCTTTTTCTAGTATGGCAGTAAAGTGATTGGGGAGGGCAGCTGGGAGACAGATCATTGGGATTTTCAGAAAGCCTCAGACAAATCTGTGGAGTTATTACAGTGGGAGTGGTGGGAGGAGAGGCCAAGTTCTGTTTGATGTGTTCAGGTGTTCTGGGAGGGAGGAGCAGAGGCGATGATGTGGCCAAGTGATGCTCTGTGCTGGCTGCAGCTTTGAGCTTCAAGTCTGATGTTAAATATGCACAGCTGATGGAAATAAAGCGCAGAAGGAATAAGTAATGGTGGTTGTGAACTGGCTGGAGGAGCCTGGAGGCCTCCCCTCTCCCTGGGGTGCCTTCCTTAGGTCAGAAGCTGTTGCTGATTATGCAGCTGGGGCTGTGTTCCTCCTAGGACCCTGTTTCTCCTGGCCAGGCCCATCCCAAGGACAGATTCAGGCAAGTTGGTTGGGAAGGCTGAGCTGGCAGGAGCGCAGGGTCATTGACAGAGCTGGGGAAATGGAGGGCGACCTCTTCCCGTTGAGCTGCAGAATGGGTCCCTGCTGCCGTAGGGGCTGCACCGGGCTCCTCAGGAATGAGACGAACGAGATGTGGCTGCTGCACGGGCTGTTCTGTCCTCCCCTCAACACTGATCCGGTTTTGAACTAATTTTCCCAAGGACAACAAAAAGGATGGAGACAACTGCTGCCCAGATTTTGTATCCTGCTGTCACTGTGCCAATTAAGGAAAGGGTTGCCATATTTTATTACTTTTTTCGTTAATGCACGGGTGGAGCAGCATAGCTCTTCTAAAGCCTCATTCTTGGAAGGAGCTGAGCAATCTCGGCTGGAGCTTTTTTGAGGGGGAGGGGAAGTTAAAAAAAAAGAGAGAGATAAAATAGGGAAGGGAAAATAAATAATCATATTTGGTGCGGAAAATACCAACCTGCAGAATTAACATTTGTCTGAACACGTCTGGATATCCTGGTATGGGACTCTGAAGGCTGGCCAAATTCTGCCCTGGGTTGATGCTGGGGGACACCAGAGGGAATTTTATGTGGACTTGGAAAACATGGGTAAAAGTGGGGCCTGGATGCTGCTTGAGGGGAAAGCATGAATTTTGGGTTGGGTGCTTGTGGCCTCAGGTGATGTACACCAGGATGTCTCCCTCCCAGGTATGGATGGAGTGATGTGGGCAGCATCCCTCCTTCCATGACTCTCCTTCCTTCTTCCCGTGGTGCCAAACCTCTGCATGTCTCCTGGCAAACCCATGAGCTTGAGGCAGTGATGAAGAGTTTTGATATTGTGAAAATAATTATCTGGGAGGAGAGGTGGGGGAACCCTTGTATCCAGGAACCCTTGGTGTAACTTGCCAAGGGTGACCCATGTACCCTCACCACGCTCCTGCTGCTCCAGGCTGGCACACAGTGTTTGGAGACCATCTGGGCTGGAAGTAAAAGCAATGGTCACTGTGTCCCAGAGGACCTGGCACTGGCTCTGCACTGGCCCTACATCATCCTCAGCTCTGCTTCGCCTGGGGTTTGCTGCCCTTCCCCATCTTTTCTGTTAGTCATTGATTTCCCACCCCCTCCCCCTTTTCCCTCAGTTTTGGGCAAAGCTCAGATCAACACAGAAAAATGTTTGGTTGGATGTCACATGCTGTTAACCTGCTGCTGCTGCACATTGTCATTACAGGCCAGCATGGACAGGGCCACTGACTCTTGGGCACAAAGGACACGGGGCTGTCTATAAACAGTGGTAGTATTTTATAACTTTTATTTTTAGGGAGTTAATGACTCTAAAGAAAGCACATTTTAATCTAATCAACTATTCCATGAGCTGTGTCAGTCCTGGACATCAAAGAGAACATCAAAGTGAGAGGCATGAAAGGCTCTGATGGCAGCATGGCTGCTTTGCCAGGTGTAGCATCTTAGAGCAGGGCTCCCCTTCCTCCTCTGAGGGGGCTCCTCCAGCAGGGCTCCTGCAGTTCCAGGCAGGCTCCTGTCCCTGCTGCTGTACTGCCTTTGAGCAGGCTCCTGTGCCTCCTCCACACCTCCGAGAGGGCTCCGGCTTCTGTCCCAGCCTGAGGCTCCTCTTGGGTATGTCACAGGTCTTGTCCCAGCAAGGAAAACAAGATTAATGTACAAATGTCCCTCAGTAACAAAACCAAAGGCTGTTTAAACTTTCTGCATTGTTTTCCCTTGGACAGCAATGGAGCTGCATGTGAAGCCTGAAGTTGGATATGGGAGTGTGAGATGCTGCTCCGTGGGACATCTGGCTCTGGCAAGGTGTTGGGGAGCCTCTCACGCCAATCCTGATTTTTAAATTCTTTTCTCAGTCTTAGGCTATGAAACAAATCCTGTTCTTGTCCTTTCTTTTTTTTTTCATCTTTGTGTTTGCTGACCGGGGAGAACCCGTGAGTGATGGGAGGCAGGAGGGGCTGTGCCCCCAGCTGGGCTGCCACAGCAGGGTCTGGGGCTCTTGGTGCCAGGCTGCAGCTCTGGCACAGGGAGAGGCCGGCGTGGGAGGTGCCCGGAGCACTGGGGGTGTATTGGGACCCCTCATCCTGCCAGGCCTGCAGCACAGGGAGCCCCCTGGATCCAGGGCAGCCCAAGCAGCCAGCAGGCTCAGGGCCAGGAGCAGTTTCCTCCCCGCTGCTTTCCCATGGCTGCGGCAGCTCCGAGGCTTCAGAAAGCCTCTGTGGGCTGTGCAGAGGAAGCTGCTGGGAGCCCTCGTGCTCCTCTGCTTGTTTGGATCCAGCGACTTCTCCACTGTCTCTCTCTTGGGGAAAAGCAAAATAATTTTAAATGTGTGTATGTGTGCGCAAGGCTGCATTTGGCCAGCAAGAGCAGCTTCGGCATGAACGTATGAAAATATCCAAGGGATTTATTTTATAAGCCCCTTGAGCTGGTGCAGGGAGGAGCTCTGGGTTTCCTCCAGGCACTTGCACATCCTATTTCAGACAATGGGGAAGAGATGGTGCAGTGGGGTGGGGGTGATGGACCGGATATGTTCAGTGGGATGGGGGTGGGCATGGACCAGTGTGGCACCTGCGCAATTTGCCATTTGCAGGTGCTAGCAGCAGCCTGGGGCTTCCAGCAGCCAGACCCTCGCCTGCTGCTGGGTTATCCCCCTACACTTTGGTTAGAGTCCTTTTTCATAGAATCCTAGGCTGGTTTGGGTTGGAAGGACCTTAAAGCTCATCCAATTCCAATCCCTTGCCATGGGCAGGGACATCTTCCACTATGTCAGGTTGCTTCAAGGACCCTCCAACTTGGCCTAGAACACTGCCAGGGATCCAGGGACAGCCACAGCTTCTCTGGGCACCCTGTGCCAGGGCCTGCCCATCCTCACAGGGAAGGGTTTTTCATCTTCTCCCCAGGCAGAGCCTGTGCACCACACCAGGGTGTTCCGGGGGTGAAAGCAAGGCTAGGTTGGAAGCAATCGTGTTGCTTCCCACAGGGTCAGTTCCTGCAGTAGTGCCTGTGGCTGTGACTGAACAGGGCTCTCCTTACATCCACAGTGAGGGACACCACAGTGGGCATCACTCGGAGCCTGCCTTGCTGTGGCTGAGGAAACCAGGAGGTACCACTTGTGCACGGGATGGTGGGTGAGAAAGGAGAGGCTGGATCTGGTTCCATGTCACTGCATAACTGTTTGGGAACATGCTGGGATGCTGGCAGAGGCTGGGTAGCACTTGGGATGCAGCTCCTGGTGCTCTGCAAACCAGAGTTGGGAGCAGCAGGTTGAGTTGCCTGCTGGGAGCTGTTTTCCAGCCTCGTGCAAGGAAGTGAGCTAAAAATACAGCTTGTTTGCCTCCAGCTGGAGTTGATTTAGGTATGCCTGGCTGTTGTGGAGTGCAGCGGAGGACAGCCAGTAGTGGAACTTTGCCAAGTATAATTTCACTGCTGTGCCCTCCCCACCCTGCTCCAAAAAGCAATGGCCAGGAAAAGCAGGGAGCAGGATGGGATGTTAGGAGCATCCTGCTCTGCTCAGAGTTTCCACGACACGATTTGCCTTTTCTCCTTCATGAGAAGCAGGCCTGGAGCTGCTGGAGGGGATGTTAAGAGGTTTATCTGTGCCATGCAGAGCAGCATGGAACGCCAGCACGGCCACGCCCTGGTCTTGGCAGCACACACCAACACAAACATGAAATCATGTGGTTTCTCCTGGTTTTGTCTCCAGCCTTGTGGTCCAGGTCCTGCCCTGGCTGGGCTGGAAGGTGTGAGAGGAGCTGCTTCTCCTCCTCTCCCATCCCCTCCATGCGGCTCCTGTCCCACTGCAACTCCAGGCTCTGCTCCATGCCGGGTGAGACAGCTCCAGCCTGTGCGTGCAGGGGCCTGGCAGGGCTGGAGTTGACAGCATCAGAATGCAAAGGGTGTCAAGGTGTTGCATGGGTGATGTGTCCAACCCCCCAGGCTGCTGGAGGAGTGGAGCAGCCCAGGAGTGCAGCTGTGGTCTCACATCTCTGCTCTCCTTCCTTGCAGGTTCCTGACCACCTTCCCTGGTTTTTGATGCTGAATCAGGATTGTGTTAACTAAAGATGGAAACACTGGAGTCAGAATTGACCTGCCCAATCTGTCTGGAGTTATTCGAGGACCCCCTCCTGCTGCCCTGTGCCCACAGCCTCTGCTTCAGCTGTGCCCACCGCATTCTGGTGTCCAGCTGCTCCTCCAGCGAGTCCATCGAGCCCATCACCGCCTTCCAGTGCCCGACCTGCCGCTATGTCATCTCCCTCAACCACCGGGGCCTGGAGGGCCTCAAGAGGAATGTGACCCTGCAGAACATCATCGACCGCTTCCAGAAGGCGTCCCTGAGCGGCCCCAACTCCCCCAGCGAGAGCCGCCGCGAGAGGACCTATCGCAACAGCCCTACCATGTCCGTGGCCGGCGAGAGGATCGCCTGCCAGTTCTGCGAGCAGGATCCGCCCCGCGACGCCGTCAAGACCTGCATCACCTGCGAGGTGTCCTACTGCGACCGCTGCCTGCGCGCCACCCACCCCAACAAGAAGCCCTTCACCAGCCACCGGCTGGTGGAGCCCGTGCCCGACGCGCACTTCCGTGGACTGACGTGCCTGGAGCACGAGAACGAGAAGGTGAACATGTACTGTGTCGCTGATGACCAGCTCATCTGTGCCTTATGTAAACTGGTGGGCCGCCACCGGGACCACCAAGTGGCATCGCTCAGCGATCGCTTTGAGAAGCTGAAGGTAAGGATGCAGGATTCCTCCAGAGTGCTCGGAAGCTGTCTCTGTGTGGGAGCGGAGGTTGCAGTGAATGTGATGTGAACCTGCGTGGATGATATTTGACCTATATGAAGTTTGAATTCCCTCTCCACCCCCCATGCATTCTGAGTAAGCCTGCAAAACACTTTTCATTCCTTTTTTTTTAAATGAAAAAAAATTACAGCAAGTCCCATCTGAGGTCATGCTGGTGAGGCGTGACTGTGGCAGCAGTCATGTTCCCATTAGAACCCTGCTCATGTCTTTCTCAGCTGCTGCTTCCTCTGGCCTTTCTCCCTTCATGTTCCAGGCTCATTCTGCCCCAAAAGTGCTTTTCTGGGATCTTTGACCTGTTCATGTTCAGAACAAAACCACTCTCTCTGCTCTCGTGTATTTTGGGGGCAGAAGGAATACTTCAATGCTCCAGCAAAAACACAGAACACTTGGGGTTTTTTTTGTGCAGAACAGATTATTTTTTCCTCCTTGTTTTTAAACAAACTGGTGCCTGGAAAGAAATCTTCCTAGATGTCCAGTTTCTTGGGCTGGTTTCCCACCTCCCCATCTCCAGACTCTCCTGAACATGCTGCAAGGTGCCCAGTGCTGTGACTAAACACCCCTGATGGCATGAGGAATGGGATGGGATGTCCTGGGTGTTTCTTCTTCATATTCCAGCCACCAGGTTTGACTTTGGGCTAGTGCTGCCAAATGGGGCCTGGGGAGGCTTGCTTTGCCTGCCTGTCTCTCATCTCATCATCCTCACCTAAGCTTCCCCGGTGTGCAGAGCTGCGCCAGCAGCCGTGTCCATAGTCCAGGACATTCTTTTTCCATGAGGAAATGTCTCAATTAGCAAATTGGAAACCTTCAAAAGCAGTGACCATGTATGTTTGCATGCAATAAAACCTGGGCAGAGAAATTAAAACCCTGGAATATTCCTCCCTGATCCAGCCTGTGCCAGCCAGGCAAATCCTTTTGAGGAAGCCTAGCGGGTTGCCAGAACACTTTTCCCTTTTAAATAAGTCTTAAGTGATTCTGGCCATGGATGGAAGCTCTCTTCTGCTGAAAGCATTCTTCCTGTGCCGTTCATCCTGCCCAGCTCCTCAGTCTCTGCAGGGCTGGAGCTGCTGGGGGAGCAGGGCTGAGGGTGGCCACAGCTGCCTGGAGAAGACCTCAGTGTGTGTCCTTCTTCTGGTTCATCCTCCAGCACATCCCTGCCTCTGGCTGTGCATTGGTGGGGCTGGTTTTGGGTGTCTCTTTCCCTGATACTCTGCCTCCACTGCAGAAATTGCTCAGGATTGATGCTGGGCTTCACCAACAGAGCCAGTATTTGTTTTGGCATCTTGTGCCATCTCCTTACATGGCCTCAGTCCAAGCTCTGACCCCTGTGTGCTCCTTGGCAGCAATGAAAATCCTTGCAAGTACCTGAAATACTTGAAATCCTTAAATGTGTGCTGATAGGATGCTGCTGCCAGGGAATCCATGGCCAGTGGAGCAGCTGCTGCCTCCCTGGGTCTGCCCCATGTCCCTGCCCACGGCGGGGCTCTGCCCCTCTGTCCCCTCCTCAGGACGTCACTGCTGAGCTCGGTGGCTGCTCCCAGAGCTCTGCAGTGTTCTTGGGCAGCCAGCAGTGAGCAGATGCACTTAATCCCTGGCTTTGATCCCTCATCCTGAGTGAGCTGGGAACGCCTTTCAAGTTAGACTTTTTTGATGAAAAATTGGGTTTTTGAAGTGAGTAACTTCCTGTTGTCAGAAGGGCTGTGCTTTCCACAGATATCTTTGGCGGGGAATTTTTTTTTGTCTCTTTAGAAGAACTGAGTGCCTGAAACTGGACTAATGTGTGTAAATGAGAAACCTTCTCCCAGTGCTCCCCTTTCTTCCAAGCTGGTTTTACATCTAAAGTCTCCAGCATATGCCAGCAGCCTGACTTCCCTGTGGATGCTCTGCAATGATCCATCCATACTGTGTCATACACCTGCAGATGTTTTAGGAACCATCTTTAATCCCTTTAATGCATGTGATGGGTTTATTTTGTGCATCTTCAACTCCATTTGTTAATGTTGTAAATTACAATTCCAGCCAGTGTGAACAGTTTTCTGGATTTAAGCAGGGACCATGGGGATGCCAGGCAGGATGGGGCAGAGGATGGAGTGCTGAATCATGTCCAGGAGCTTTCTGAAGCTGGGGTGCCAGGGATGGATGCGGTGACATTTTCCTTCCCTGGGAAGGTTCATGTCAAGAGTTCTCAGCTGCAGATACCATTCCATGGTTCTCTGATTGCCCAGTGCAGAGGCAGCACCAACACTGCTGCTGTGTGAGCGTGGCTGGGAGCATCCATCAGGATGGTGCTGCTGGTTTTCCCTCTCTGTGGGTGTGGGATGGGTCGAGATGCTGAGCACTGGCTGGAAGTCGACGTTAAAGACAAAATTAAAACTGTGTGTAGATTAAGAGCAAAACTAATGGCCTGACCTAGATACAGCGAGTGCCCAGGACAGCAGTGCATTATCTGCCGAGTGAAATCTCAGCCAATTATAAATTCAGATTGCTAGAAATTTGTAATTGGCATCCTCTCTGCAGTGCCTGCCTGGGTCCTGCCCGTGCTGCTGCCATGCTGAGGCTGGGGCAGGGCTACACGGGGGGATACAGCAAGAGCAGCTCTGTGTGCAGAGCTCCAGCTGGCTCCCCCATCCACGATTTCTGGTGAAAGGAGTATTTGAAGAAAGGATTTTGCCTTAATTACTGGCCACTGTCGGTGGCTTTTCCATGAGCTCTGCTCCCTTTAAAGAGCCAGAGAAAGGCCAGCTCTGAGGAGGCTTTTCCTTTGCTGGTGCTGTGTCTTCTGTAGATTGACAGGCTGGAAATATGCAAAAGAAAGAGAAGTGTGGTGTTTTGTAACACATCTGCTCTCTGCTGGAGAAAGAGCCATGAGCCAGGTGGAAAACCCATCCTCTGTTACCTGTCAGAGCAGCACTGCCTCCCGTGGGGCTGTGGGAGTGAGACCAGGATTAACAAAGCCTCCCTGTGCTGACAAATTGTGCAGAGAGCTGGTAGTCATTCCAAGGCTTTTAGGAAAGTGGTAGGGTAGAAAATTGAGGAAAACCCTCCATCACGCTTCCCCATGGGACTTGTTCACCTGGGAGCTGTGAGTGTGTTCCCACCAGTGCAGGGTGAGTCATAGATTGCTGCTTGATTTATAATTTACTGCACTGCCATGGTGCTCAGAGGAATTTTGGTGTGTATATCTCTATTTCTTCACACCAAGAAGAGTCAGCTGAGGACAAGGGCTGCAGTTGTGACTGCTGAGACTCCCACAGAACAGATGGGGGCAGTTCCCAGCAGGAATAGAGTTCTGGTGGTGTCGGAGCTGTTAGCACCTGAGCCCTGAACCAGGGATGCTTTGGCTGCTTTGTTTCCAGAAGGGGAGAGAAGGGGATGCAGCCCCAGCCAAGGCTCACTCCAGGTCAGTGGTGCTGGAGGCTGGAAGCCCCCACTGCTGTGGGGACCTGAGGGGGGAACCCGTGTCCCCTCAGGTGCCACAGCCTCAGCTGTGCGGGCCTTTGGGCCCCCCAGCTCTGCCATGAGCTTCTCAACAGCTCTGGGTGTTTTTAGTGTTATCTCAGAGCCACTCTGTTATCTAGTGACCTCCCTGAGCAGGGGCACCTGTGCCACACACCAGGGTCCCCCCAGGGTTCTTGTCCCCATCACTACCCTCAGTGGCGGAGCAGCAAGTGCTCAGCTGACGCTGAACACCCAGATCATCCTCATCCCTGCTTAAATATTGATTGTTTGGAGGTCACGGGGGCCAGGAACCAGCACTGAGGGCTGGGGTCTTTGATAATTTGCTTTGCTTCCCAGAAATCTTCTTTTTAGGGAGAATTTTCCTCTTTTACCTTATTAATAACTAAGCTATTATGGATATTGAGGTAGCAGAGCTGCAAACTGCTTTGATTAGATTAATCTCTCACTTTTTCCAAACCTACATTCACATCCAAGATGATTTCAATGTTGCTATCTCAAGAGCAGTTTGAGCTGGAAAATGAAAGCATAAAACTGTGAAAATCCCTTGGTGACTCTATGTTTGGGATGAGGCTGGAGGATTCATCTCTAGCCTTTGTATCCTGGGAGATGGCAGCCCAGAACTGGAGTCCAAGCTCTCTGGAGGGAGAAAGATGGTTTGTAGATGAGGTTCTTTTTAAATAACAGGTGTTACCTTCTTTGATCAAAGTCCTTGTGTTTCTGCAGCAGGGTGTGGTTGCCTGTCTGCTTTTCCCTTCTGTAGGTTGTTGAGCTGTTCAGAAAGGCCTCCCTTTCAGGCGACCCTCTTGCACAGAGGGGCTGTGGAGGGTGTGAGTCTCCATCCTTCCCCATCCTGTGGCTGTAGTTCTGGAGAGCTTACAGCTGCTGCATTTTATATTTTATTTGGGTTTTTTTCCTCTTTCTGCTCCAGGCACTTCAGCCATGTGAGTGACAAGCCCGACCTGAAGGCAGACTGTGCTTGGCAGACCTCAGTGGGATGGGACCAGGGGTCACAAGCTGCTTATGTTGGAAGGTGCCACCCTGTGAACACCTGATTTGGGGGAAACAAAGTCTATTTTTGCTTTTAAAAAAGGCATGGCCAGCAGTTTTGGAGAGCGTAGCCCTCCTTGAAGGCTGGGCAGCAGTGCCGGCCCAGGAGCAGCACTGGGCTGCAGGGCTGGGTCAGTGGGCTCTGTGCCCTTGCCCCTCCTGGGCTGTGTGCAGCGGGGCTGCTGCGAGGCCGCCAGCGCTCCTCCCCCTGCACCACCTCCCTGGGAGATGGAGGAGCAGCAATGCTGTCCCTCTCCCCACAGCTGGCAGCCCTCCATTCCCCAAACAACCAGCAGCTTTGCTGAGGGATTGATATTCCTGCCCTGAGTAGCTCTTGTTTAATATTCAGGATATATTGCATTTGGACACAATGAATATTCAAGACTGGGAATGAGCAGAGCTCAGCTGATGCTGCTGGCTGAGCGCTAGGGGTGATGCTGGCTCTTCTCAGGCTCTGTTTGGTGATTCCTGGCATGTGTGTCCCTGAAAAATGGGTCCCAGCAACACTCAGCGGCTTTGAGTAATTTGGAAAGTCGGCTACATGCAGTTGAGTGTCAGATGAATTTCTCAGAAGGCTCAAAACCTTGCTCTCTGATACTGAATATTGCTATTATTATCACATTAGCCTGTGAAGCACCTGACAGGTGTAATTAAGTGATTTTACCTTGACAGCTGATGTGTTTAAAAAAAAAAAAAAAAAAAAACAGCTTGGAATATCCAATTGAAGTAGTTTGATGTGCCTTTTTGTAGAAATCAATATGCAGTAGCAGCACATCTGCTGATAAATCCTCCTATGTCAGGAGTGGAGATGGATCTCAGGGACCTTGAGAAGGAGGAGGTGGGGTTACCTTATGAGTTGTAGGCTGGTTCTTCCGAGTGTCCCAGCTCCTGCTTTGTGCTTTCAGCATCTCCAGGGAAACCATCCTCTTGCTGGAAAGTGCTTGTTGGCTACTGTGGGGCTGAGCACGTCCCCCAGAGCTGACAGACTCTGCTCCCCATGGGAGCTGTGACCTTCCATTTGACCTCAAAGGTCTTTTCCACCCTAAAGGATTCTGTGAGCAGCAGCAGATCAGCCCATCTGGGTTTGATCTCTATCAACAAACAGGTAGGTCTGTGATGAGGAAAGCAGAGGTGTGTCCCCAAAATTTTCTGAGCTGGCTTCCAGATGAACAAGTTCTTGCACGTGTGATACTGCTTCTGAGCTCTTGGCTGGGTGGTCGTAGGAGGGCACGTCTGGAGCAGCTGGGGAGCCCTGTTCTTGCAGGGTGTCATGCCCCTGCCGTGCTGTATGATCTGCAATGGGAGCATATAAAGTCTGCACATGTGAGGTAGAGCATTACGTCAGGAGGTGGAAGAGGAAGCTGTGCGGCCAGGCTGGGTGGCAGCACTGGAATGGCACCGTGAGTTCCTGCGGACTTGCTACTCTGATGAGGCACTGAGTCCCCCTGAGCTGCCTGTCCCCTGTGCCGGGCTCTGGCCATGCACAGCAGGATTAGGGCTGTCTTTGGGTGTTCACAGTGTCTGTGGGAGCCAGGCCCTTTGGGGCATCGATCAATGTCCTTGGCTCTGCTGCGTGAAGCAAGCAGAGTCTCAGGTATGAGGAGCAGGGATATTTCCAATCATCTTAGTCTCTGTGGCATGGATTAGGCATTTCCTGGTCCTGCTGCTTGCCTTCCCTTCGTTTGGTTGGTTTGGGAGAGTATTTTGCTTTGATGGGAACATGTCCAGCAGTGTTCTTGGGAGGGATATCGAACACCACCACCAATGTGAGCTCCCCTTGGCTCTGCCCCGGTCAGCTCTGTGCATGTGGGGCTTCATCAAATGTGCTCCAGGATGGAGAGACCTGGGCAGCCGAGGGCAGGACGGGCTCCTGCCCCATGGCCAGAGGTGCAAGCAGCCACGGTAGCCAGGGAATTGGGTGGGATGTCCCAGCAGGAAACACCTTTTCCTCCTGAGAAAGCAGGATGCAGATTTATCCAACAGCTATCCCGTGCACCCTGCCATCTCCTCTGAGCATAGCCCTTTTTGAGCCCATTCTGAGCACTTCAGCTTTTCCAAGCATTCACATCTGCTTGTAAAAGGCTGGGATTTGGGCATTTTAGTGTTCAAAATCATCACGATATGCAGCCAAATACTTGTGAGCCAGCTGAACCCCTTTGTGCTCTTGTGCAAATCTCTGGTTTATGGGATAAGCTCAGCAAATAATGTGCAATAAGGTGTGTGTCATGCAGGATGTGCCAAAATGATAAATCCAGATTCCTCCCTTGTTTCTCCAAAGGGCTTTTGGGAACCAGACATCCGGTATCCAAAAGAAAACATGCACGGGTTGTCTTTCAGCATGAGTTCTTTGGCTTTGTTTGTTTATTTTTGTGATGATGGTTATTGGAAACTAAAGGTCGAGAGACAAGAGAGCCTGATGGATGTGCTCACTGCAGCTTTGTGTCCTG
Organism: Camarhynchus parvulus; assembly: GCF_901933205.1. NCBI lineage: Eukaryota > Metazoa > Chordata > Aves > Passeriformes > Thraupidae > Camarhynchus > Camarhynchus parvulus. The sequence continues at coordinate 19,329,187 of NC_044600.1, read as the reverse complement.
GCTAGAGTCGGATGCTTGTGGTAGAGTGATCCATAAAAATCCAGCCTATAATGGAAAACATGAAAAAAACAAGTCCATTCTTTGGCCTGCCAAGGAAGGAGCTGTGTCCTGCCTGAAGCTCTCCCTGTACTATGGAGAAGGAGAGGTTTCCAAGTGGTTCAGGGGTAATGGAGCGCAGCATGACGCCTGACAAAACCCATACCTCTTTCTGAAGTGTGTTTGTAAAGTTTCATCTCAAAATAACTCACCCTGAGTATTTCCATACTTCTCAAAATGGTGTTTTTCCTGGATAACTGGTGCACAGAACCATTTTTTATTAACACTGGTTGGAGGATTGTGAGTTTATTGGGTGCAGAAGTTGAAAGCTGGCTATTCCCTGATGGCATCTGCAGGCGTAAAGCTGGGCCAGGATGTTGGGAAGTTGTGAGCCCATGGTGCAGTCAAGAATGCTGATGTTCTAGGGGACTAATGACTAGGTTAAAGGCAGGAGAGTCTGAATTTACCTCTGCTTCCAACAGCCATGGCTTTGTTAGCAGACTCCTGACAGTCAGATCCAGCAGGAAGCCACGCAAGGCTGAAAAATGGAAGGATGCTTAGAGAGGTGTTAAGGAGAAAGCAGCTGGAGCAGGGGGGGTTTAGGAATGTGTTTTAGGAATGCTGTTTGCAACATAAACTTACTGGTTTTGTTTGGAATGTGCCAGGTGAGGACAGAGCAGGTTATTTATGCATTGCAGAGATGGAGGTGAGACATGTGTTGTGGCTTTCATTGCATTCTCCTCCCAGAGACTCTCAGGCACCAGTACAGGGACCATGAGGTATTGTCCTCCAGTGACAGGGCTGGAGAAAAGGATGCAGTGGCGTCTCTTCCCCAGCCCCTTGGGAAGCATCAATCTACTGGCAAAAGCTAAGGGGTTGCAATTCCTACCCTCCAGCTCAGGAGGCTCTGGAAGTGGTGGGAAGCAGGCAAACTGAATAAACCAAGGACTCAGCCCATCTCCAGGGGCCGTGGAGCAGGGCATGGCATGCAGTGTCCTCTCACCAGGCAAGGTCGGGCTCTGCCCACTGCCACAGCCTGTGTGTATCTGTGGTGTGGCTTCCACATGGCGTCACACTGCTGTGGGCCTTGGCAAGGCCCTGCTTTGATGCCATCCCAGGGCAGATTGCTCCTGGGATGCTCCTGGGCTTCCTGCGCCTTTGGAGTGCCAGCTCTGAGCAGGGCAGCAGCTGCAGGGCAGATTCACAGCTGCTGGGGGTCACTTCACAGTGCCACGGGCTCGGAGGGGGACGGTGCTATTCCATTGCTGCTGGAGGAGTCCTGGGGTTTTGCTTTAATCTTACAAGTCACAAGATGAAAGGGTGAATTTTTAGCAGAGCCCGGCTACAGGTGATGTGTGCGAGGCTGAAGCCTCCCACTGTGCACAGTTTGCCCAGTCCCAGGTGTGAGCTTAGATGTGCCAGCTTCTCCACCCGAGGGGTCAGAGCACTTCCCTTGGGAATGCCCTCTCCCTTCCCCTAGGAGCATGCCCACAGGCCGTGCTGGGCTTGCTGAGTGCCAGTTGCTGGGGACCAGAGCAGTGCTCAGAGAGGAATCTGGTGTTGGTCCTTTGGCTGATGCTTCCACTGGAGACAAAGTGCCGCTTACTTGTTTCTTGGTCTTCTCTATGTTTGGGCTTTCCTTGGACATATCTCCCAAGCGCCCTCAGGGGAAGCCATCCTGCAGGCAGAATTCCCAGCAGTTCATCCCCATGGAAGCTGGTGGTTTTGGAGGTGGCAGGTGCTGCCAGACACGCAGTTTGGGCATCTCTATTCCTCCTTCTCCTCATCACCATCTCTAAGCCCTGCAATCTGCCTCAGGTGTAGCAGAGTTGTTATGCCCTGGAAGAAGAGAAATTATTGTCTTGAGCTCATTTTTATCTGTTTTCCTGATGAAATGAGAGGGAAATTTCTTGTTTCCCTTCCCACACAGTGATAGTGTGGCCACTGGAAAAAAATCTATAATAAAGTTTAGGACTGGGAAGAGGGCGAAGGAGGGTGGCACAGCCTGGGGCTGGTCCCAGGGAGCCAAGGCCTCCATCCATAACAGGGACCCCTTTCCCCCTTTGCAATGCCCCTGCCTTGGGGAGGCCAGGCCTCTGCCCAAGACTGTGTTTGCTCAACCCCTTCATCTCCTGTTTAAATCAAGCATTTCTCTTTCATCTGATGCCACTCGGTTCTTGAAGCTGTGATTCTGAATTTCACAGTGTTCCTTGTCAGTCCCAGCAGGAAATATGTTTGGGACCAGTTGGGAAACAGAAGGGAAAAAAATTACCAGAAGGGGTTTGTTTCACTCCTTTGATCTGCATTTATTTATTTATTTATTTATTTATTAGCAGAAAGCGCAGCGAGAGCACAACTCATCTCCCACAGTCTGTTTGCTGCTTGCTGGGTATTAGAGAATGACACCAGCTGGGCTGGTAAAAAAGTCTTAAAAAAGAATAATCCCAAAGCCACATTAGCAATTAAACATGTCACTCCCTGAACTCTGGAGTTTAATCCATTTTCTTCCCACTTTTTCTCTTCCATTTTTTTTAATTCTCTCTTGCTTTGTTTCTGGTTCTGGTCAGAGGCCGTGCCAGATGGGGGTTGTGCCTCAGACTGATGCTGAGTTATTTTATATTCTCCACAGGATTAATTAATGCAATGCATGGGCAGCTCCTGGGTGACAGCTCCGCTCTGAGGGCCGTGGGGTGAGCGGGGGTTTGGGTCAAAACTCTGAGTGGGGGTTTGAGACACTGAACCATGGAGTCCTTAAAGTTGGAAAAGACCTTTAAGATCCAGTCCAACCATCAGCACCATCAGCTTGTTCATCACTAACCCATGCCCCCCAAACCATTCCATGGTCCTAACACAGCAGAAGGGACAAAGGCCCCTCTATATGGGACCAGAGCCTTGAGAGAGAGACTTGGGAAGCCGATGGGGTAACCACACCCTTCCCGTTCTGGGCCGCAGGAAGGTAGGAGGGGCGGTTCTCAGCCCCACCTCCCCTCGGTTGGGCTGCAGGGGCCAGCCTGGGGGGTTTGCCATCCCTTCATCCAAACTGGGTGTGAGCAGAGCAGAACAGGGGATGCCTGGGGGTCCCGCCTGAGAGGCAGCCCTGGCACTGAGCTCCATTCACTGCTGGGCTGAGGCACAGGGAGAGCGGGGAAAATTAAGGAGAATAGAGGGTAATAAACGTGACGGTTTGGGAATAATTTAAATCCAAGTCATGCCCAGCCAGGGAGTTTATTGTTCAAATTGCCCACGGCTGAGCTTTGTGTAACCTTGGGTTAGTGAAGGGATCCTGCACACCTCTAGTATGATCTGTGGTGAGTTATTTAGTGCTCAAAAGATTTTTTTTATCTGTTGTAAAACACCGTGAACAAAAAATAGAAATTCAGTTCTAATGGGACTGTTCCAGAGCCCAGGCTGAGGCCTCTCATGGAAGCTGTTGCTCACAGCAGCCCTGCCAGCACATAAATCTGTGGCGTCAGAGGGAACAAAAAGTTCCCATTGGCAAAGATAGTCTCTAAAGAAAGATGAGGGGACTAATGGGGGGAAGAAAGGGAGGAAAAGCAAATTAGATCAAGGTTCAGTGAGTGACCCTCAGGGTTGGGGTCTGCCAGGGAGATCAGTGTGGGAGGGTTACTCTTGTGCCTTGACACTGTTCAATGCTGAAATAGTCTTTAGACCCATTGGTAGGTGAGCAGGAAAGGGGCTGCTGGAGCCAGATGGGACCAGGAGTGGGCAGGGAAGGGGCGGGAGCAGGCAGGGAGCAGGATTCCTGTGTCAGCCTCTCATTATAATAACTCAGGATCTGCTGCAGAGAATGGCCCAAGTGTTTTGGCTGATGCAGCTGAGCTCCTGATGTGGTGGCAAAGGATACAAAGAGGTGAGGCTCCGATTTTCCTAGATGTGGGAATTCCTGTTGTTCCTTCCATGTACGTAGTCTTCCTGAGGTGTTGCTCCACTCCTGAACTTCATAGGGAGCTGCTGCTTTGGGGTTCCCAGACTCTCTCTCCCACTGGGAGTTGGGAGTCAGGCCAAGACCCCAAGGAGCTGGGATGCTCTGTGCAGCTCCCTGTGCTGGTGATGCTGGTCTGCTGCCCACCAAGCCAGGCCCCAGTGGGACTTACTGGGCTGAAGGGTGCCTCTGGTTTGGGCTCCATCCCAGCTATTCCAGGGGTTTTGGGAAGCCCCTCCTTTGGGAGGAGAGGGGATGTGAAATCAAAATCATGTCAAATCAAGCATCCCAGGGCTGGTATGTGTGTTATGCTGAGACTTTGGAGAGAAGCTCAAACGTTGACTCAAATCCACTCCAAAGGCTTGGGAAAAAAAAAAAAAAAAAAAAAAAAAAAAGCAAACCCACAAGGTGTTTGTTTATTTTCTGAAACTCTTGGGATTTTCCAGCCAGCCTCATGACTCCCTCAGGCTCTGTCTGACTCACTGGGATGGAATGGAAGGCCTGTGCTGGGCAGCCAGGGTTGGTGGGTAGGGGCTGGCAGGGGACCCAGGGGCAGGGGCTGCCTGGGGGCTGCTGCTTCCCCCTCCAGAGCCCTTGACTTGCTGCTGCATGCCAGTGATGGTGGCTCCAGCCTGACCCAGGTCTCTCTCAGGGAAACCGCTGGATGCTCTTGGTCCACACTGGGAAACCTTGTGCATGTGGAGATGGTTGCAATTGTGAGGAGGGGGTGACAGCGATGCTGCCCCCTTATCAATGCCCCTGAGGGTCCATGGGTGGCCCTGGGGTCCTGCCTACAATGCTTGAGGCTCCCCTTTACTGGCTGTATCATAGAGCAGATCTGTGTCTGTTCTAGTGCAGAGGAGGGAAGGAGACTTTTCCTTTTATCAGAAATTGATAGGCTTTTTCTGTAAAAGTGAGCAAGGGCTGATGGGAATTTTGCACTTCACTGGGTGCAGCTTTAGCCAAGTTTGAAGCAGCTGGAGCAGGTTTTGGCATGAGCACTTACCCTGTGCTCAGCACGCAGGCTCCAGTGGTCCCTCCCCTCCGCGCTTCCCAGATGTTGTAACTTTTGGAAAAGTCTGCCTTGGGTTGGTTCCCGGTCTGGTTCCTGAAGGTGGTCTGTAGAGAGGCTTGGGCAGCGCCATGGCACGGGGTAGGGAGCTCCTGGGGTGCTTGGTGCTCCTGGCTGGCATGTGGTCGTGGTTTTGGGGGCGAGGAGGGCAGCAGGGCTGGCTGAAGGCAGGCTGGGCACGCGGGCTCCCTCTGCACTGCCCAGGGCCGCTGCCCTCGGGCACCTGCCAGCAGCGCCCCAAGCGCCCCAGCCCCAGGGCAGCCATGGCAGGCACGGCTGGGTGCTCCAGGAGGGAAAACCTGTTCAGGCATTTTCTCTCGTGCCCATTGCCGTAAGACATCGGAGCTTGAGTAATCCATGGGGCTGGTGCCCAAGATCTGCTGGATAAGCTGGCACTGACAGCCCAGGAGCGTGTTAGGATGTGCTGGAGGAGGCCATGGGCTTGGACCGCTGGGCTGGTGTGGGCCTCAACCCATCGGGGTCAGCAGTGCTGCCCTGGTTGTGCAGGGGGAAGTGCACTGGCTTTGCTGGCCCAGGATTTCTGTGGCAGCCACGGTGCCACTTGGTCTGGTGGGACTCTGGAATACAAAGGCTTTGGAAATTCAGTGTCCCTTCCACATCTCTGCCAAGTCTCTTCTAGTGCCCTGTGCATTGCAGATGCAAAAGGAGTCCCCAGGCAGCGCCAAGGCTCTGGCCACAGAAGAAACTCCAAAAATTCTGTGTGTGCCACTGCTTGGTGATGGTTTTGGTGACTTGTTGGTAGGTTTAGGCATTTTGTTTACTTTTCCAGAAGCAAAAGAGAATGGGGATCAAGGCAGAAGGACTGGGACACAAGGGGTTGAAGCCTTCTCCAGCGTTGGCACATTCACCCTGAGGCTCAGCTTGTACCGAGTACATCTATCTCAGCATCTCCAACGCTGGTTTGAACAGTCTCATTGTGGCTTTACATAAGCAACAAATCAGCCAAAATAAGCCCCATCCCAGGCAGTTGTTGGTGTGTTGGTTCTGCTTCTCAGAGAAACCCAGGGGTTTGCATCCTCCTGCGTGCTTTGGCAGCGCCCACACGCAGCCCTGCCCGCCCGGGCATGGCCGGGCCCGGAGCAGGGAGTGCTCCCCGTGCCAGCTCCCCGCGTTCCCAGGATCCTGCCTGCTGCCCCCGCAGCCAGGTGCTGGGGCAGGGAGCCTGCAGCGCCCGCAGAGCTCACCCAGCCAAGCAGCTCCCCCTCCCCTCGGCGTGGCTCGGAGCCAGCCAGGGAGAAACTCGGGGCAGGTTCCCCGGGAAATGTGGGATGGCCCGGCTGAGCGTGGGGGTGAACGTGCCCCCGGCAGCTCTCACACTGGGCTGGTGCTGAGAAGGTGGAAAAGTTGGTTCAGTGCAGGCACGTCCCACCCAAAGCAAGAGTTTGGGAGGAGGTGATTTATGCAGCAGTCTCCACTGGGTTTATGCTTCATAGGATCACAGAATATCCTGAGTTGGAAGGGACCCACCCCTTCTGGCCAGCTCCTCCACGTTTTCCATCCAAATTTGTTCTGCTGCCAGGGGAGGCGAGGAAGGGAGACACAGGTTGTGGTGTCACCCTCCAGCCCATGCCTGATGCTGCTCCATGCCAGCCTCTCACAGCAAGAGATAACTGTGGATGAGAGGGGAGGTCTCCAAGGGGCTCATTGGGCTTAATTGTCCTCATTTACTCCTGTCCTGCCTTTCCCAGCAGTGGGATGTGGGTTTCTAAACCATCCTTGGGGAAGGGGGGGGTGCTTCTTGCTCACTTGGGCAGGAACATAGCAAGGCCCCAGTGGCAGAACACCCATCAATGGCTCCCAATGCTATTCCCCTTTGTCTTCAAGGTATTAAGGGAAAGTAGCAGGTTGTTTCCTTCAGACAGGCTGTTCCCTTGTCAATCCAGAAAAATAAGGTTGCCAGGGCTGCGTGGGGACATGCTCCAGGATCATCCTGGCTGTCCTTGGGGTGTTCAGGCATCTTTGGGAGGGAAAGGACTTTGTATTGCTCAGTGCTGGGCTGTGTCTTCCTACTGCTGCTGCTGCCCGCCTCATGCCAGCTCCCTCCATCGGGGTCGGTGCTGCCAGCTGCCGCCAGGAAACTCTGGGACCACCGGTGCTGGGTGCTGTCTCTTATGGCCCCGGTGCCTGAGTGCTCACACAAGAGCAAGGTTTGCAGTTGCCTTTCAACCCTGACACTGAAGTTTTGTGACAATTAATCTTGCTATTTATATCGGTCTAATTAGCAGCATTATTAATATTATCGAGGCGCCACAGTGGTAATTATATGTCTGCTTAACATGTGCTATCAGTGCTGTTCCAATCCACTGTGATTCCGCCTGACATTATCCCACCATTAGCATTGTTTGTTGTGTGCTACAGAAGATAATTTGATGCTCCTAATCACTGCAATCCTCATTAGCAAACTGTGCCCACGTGCCCAGGCTTTTGAGAGTGATGCCACCAAATGCAAGGGATGTTTCTCTGGGAAATCTTCCCCGTTTTGGGGGTTTCCTGTCCATCAGACTCTCCCTCAGAAGGGAGGCAATCCTTGGAAGATCCTACCCTCTAAAATAAAGCAAGTAGGTCTTTGCTTTGGCATCTGCAGGAGCTTCTCTGGTATTTTGCCTGGAAAACGTTTTAACCTGAGAGGAATCCTTTGATATGGGGCAGGTGAAGAGATGTGTGTGATTCCTGACATTGTCCTGCTGCTGCTCTGCCTCACCTGTCCGGTGGCTCCCGCTCCTGCGCCTGCTGCTGCAGAGGTGGGGGAAGGAAGGGGAAAGGCTCCTGAGTGTGCGCAGGAGCTGCATCAGCAGGGAATTAAAACCCAGCTGCTGGAGCGTTTGATCAGCTTGTTTGATCATCGGAGCTGGAAGATGAATTTTCAGGGCATGCTGGGAGAGGGAAGGCTCCCGAGTGCGGGCTCTGTGTTCTGTTCTCAGGCGTTGGCAGCCAGCTCAGGGCCCCTTTCCAGCACAAGCCCCTGATGGGGGCAGGAGGGAGGCTGTGAAAAAGGGGGGCTGAGGAGGTAATATTCAGGAGTCCTGGCAATGACTCACTTGCCCTGTGTCATGCTGGGAGAGGGCTCCCGGGGGCAGGTGGCTCTGGTACTTCTGGCTGCCCAACTCAGTTCCTGCAAGTGGGATGCACTCCAGAGATGGGATGGCTATTGCAGCCCTGGAGATGGTGTTTCAGCCCAGAGATGGGTGTCACATCTTCCAGACAGCATGTTTCAGCCCCGGAAATGCTGTCACAGAGGTGGCTGTTGTAGCCCAGAGATGGGTGTCACAGTCCCAGGATGGGTCTCAGAGCCCCAGAGATTAATGTAGGCAGGGTGGTTTCCTTCCCTTTGGGTTTCTTACTGAGATTTTCCTATCAGATGGTCCCCCCCCACCATCCTTGGACATTGTCACCCAGCACAACCTCCTCGGCTTCCTCCTCCTCCTCCTCCTTGGCCCTCATTCCCCATCCACTTCCAGCTCTCATCCCTTCCAGCATGGATTGTCTGATTTCAGGCTCTGCCTGTACCCAGCTCCCAGCTGGAGGAACTGAGACGCAATCCACAGGGACAGGAGCTGGGTGCCAGTGCCATGGCAGGTAACAGTGAGGTGCTGATAAAGGCAGTAGAAGCATGAGGAGGACGAGACACCAAACAAACCTCAGACTGGGACAAACAGGCAGGCTGGAGCCTGAACCATTTGCCGGCATAGTTTATGCATTTATTGCCAATTAGTATTTTAGATTAAAGCTTGTTCTGCAGTGTAACATTTTCGATTAAAACTGTGTTCTGCAGTGTTTTGGCTCTGTAAAGCTGAATCCTGTGTCATGCTCACAGCACAAGTCAGGCTTGGTGTCACCCCTGTCACTTGTCACCGACCTCTGGTGCCAGGTCTGGCTGATCTCTGCAGATTGATCTCCTGTGACTCTTGCCATAATTTAAAATGCAGGAGCTTTAGCTTCACACTCGGCTAATTTTGTATTTGTAATTCAAACCATTTCTTCCTGGTGTTTAGGTGTGAATTAGGTGTGAATTCAGCCACTTTATGTTTCCCGTTCAGTTTGGGAGCAGCCAGATCTCAATCTTGATGTGCATCCCAGATAGTGAGGAGGTGGGGAACAGGTACCTTCTTCAGAATTCTTCCCTACTTTTTGCTTAAATTTTGTTAATTTAGTTTGGGAGGTGAGATAGGAATTGAATGAAGTGATTAGTAAATCTTTGATAAGCCCATTATCTGGTGAAAATTGCAAAGTAGCTTTTTTGATGTTGAATGGAACCAGATGTTCTTTGGGAATGTATGAATCTTCCATGAGTTTCTCTCTAGCACTAAACTCCCTGCTCAGTGTATTCCCTTTGAATTGCATCTCTTAATTTCTGCCACAGAAGCTTGGTTGTTTATTAAATGCAGAGAGGAATTTGTGTAAATGACTTGCCAAATCCCAGATTTCCTTTAGCAGCCTCAGATGGGTGTTTGTGCCCCTGAGATTATATAGCTGCTTGGAAAGGCTGTTGGAGCCTGTGGAACCCCAGCCATGCTCTGAGCCAGGTGTCACAGGTGCCCACGGGATGGTTCCATGGCTCCTGAGAACACGTCCCTATCACAGGGCTTTGCCTAATGAAACTCTCCTGGTTGTGAATCACACAGGGAGCCCCAGAGGATGAGGAGGAAATTTTAATGGAAAAAGTGATGTTTTTTCAGGTAGTTTGTCCTCTTCTGCCTTTAGTAATTGCTGGTGACGCTGGATCTCCTGCTATTCAGACACACCTGTGCACCTCACATCAGTATGTGTCAGGCTTTTTCCCTGGAAATTCCATCTCTGAATTCTCACGCACCCTGAGAGTATTCCAGAGGGCTCTTCCCAGCCAGACAGTTACCTGCAGCAAGAGCAGTTAACATGATTGCAGCGTCCTTAGAGCACCCCTGGAGACTGCTGTTCACTGGAGTTAGTGTCTTGCCCTGCCCTGCCCTGCCCTGCCCTGCCTTTTCCTGCCCTGTCCTTCCTTCCTTCCTTTTACCTGCCCTCCTCTTCCCTCCCCTACCCTCCTCTCCTTTCCTCTCCACTCCTCTCTTTTGAGGAAAACTTTGGTGGTGTTCTTTGCCCACCATGTATTCATAGAACTCATTCAAAAGATGCATCTTCTTTCCGCCATTGGCTCTTCCAAGGGGATATACATATTTATGGCATGAAGCATTTTCTGTCTTTTATACTTTGAAAGGGTTTTGTTCACTTTGGCTTCAGAGCCAGCAGTGCCAGGATGCTGGCTTATGCCTGACAGTCAGTCCTCAAATGTGGGGCTCTCAGGATGTCTCATGGTCTGATCTCTCCTTGAGCTGTGTTGTTGTTGGTTTGTCCTCTGGTTATCCCTCTGCCTTCTGACAGCCCCTCCAGGCACATGCTGTGTGCTCCTAATCCTTCCCCATGCCTGAGACTGTTGCTCTGTGTTTCAGGCTGTGGGTTGTGCCTGTCCTTTGGAATCTCTGTCCTCCCAGGGTTGTGGGTGACTCCTGCTTGACCTTGCTCTGGGGCTTGCTGGGCTGCTCTCCCTGAAGTGCTGCTGCTGGAGCTCTCTGGCAATGGGACCCTGTGAGCCATCCCCCCTTGGGGGTCTTGCAGACCCCAGATCTGGCAGGATGTGCAACAGGGATTTGTTCACCTGGCTGTCCTTGGGACAGTGAGGATCTTGGGAAGGATCTGCACTGCTGCCAGCACTTGGATCCTACAGCTCCAGCAGCAGGAACCCCAAGAGGTAGAAGGAACTTGCTCCCTTGCAGCCTCCACAGAGCGATCCTCCCGCGCAGGGAGGGCTTTGGGCATCATCCCCAAGGCCACAGTGACCCAAGGGGGTGACGAATGAGTCCCTTTTGCTGCACAGGAGAGACAGAAACCTGAGAGGATGGAAGGCTGGATGGCTGAGACTGAAGGAGCAGGTGGACATCTGCAGCGTCTCCTTTCAGTTTTTTTCTCTCTTTCCTCTATTTTTGTGGTCTCATCACTGTGGCAGAATAAAATAGGATCATTGTTAATGGCTTACTTTTCTGACAGAAGGGATTTTTCAGGGAAGCAGGAATTCCAGTGGCATTCAGCTCCATTGGGGACAACAGAGCTGCTTCCTGGGTTCCTACCAAAATGAGCTCTGGGGTTTTCTGGGGCCAGCTGGGGAGACCACGGCTGGTGGGGAGCTCTGGGGCTGCTGCCAGCACTGGCTTCTTTTGCTCACCATCACCCATCCTGCAGTGAACTCAGAGGGGAAATGGGGAGCTGTTCCCCAGCCCTTCTACTCCTCGGGCTGTGCAGCTGTGGTAGTTCCTACAGCAGAGCATCAGAAAATGACCCCTCTATAACTCCTGGTTTGGAAGGAACCAGGAGAAAAAAATTCCTGGAAAAAGGCATTGCTTGGAGCACTGGAAATCTTTTCCTTCTACTCTGTCTTTTTAAAGGAATAAATAAAAATAGTGGGAAATGCACAAATATGCTCGAGGCTCACTGTAGTTTGGGAATTTTTTTATATCAAATGTAGCACATTTAATAAGATGTCTGAAAATCACACGGCCTGAACTGGGGAGTAAAATCTCAGTGTTTAACTAGGACAGCTCCGACAAGCAGATCATGCTTAGATGACTTCAGGAAAAAAAAAACTGGCTTGTCACAGTGAGGACGAATTTAATAAAATATTTAAACCATTTTCAATACTTCTGTAATGGTACAGAAAGCCAGGATAATATGCAAGCTGAGAAGAATGGCTTTGGAGAGATTGAAGGATGTAAAGACTGAAGGACCTAAATCAGCCATACACATTTCTGCCAGGATGAACCTCTGTGATGCCCAGAGGCTGCCCCATCCCTGGAAGTGTTCAAGGCCAGGGGCTTCAACCAGCCTGGTCTAGTGGAAGGTGTCCCTGCCCATGGCAGGGGATGGAACTGGATCAGCTTTAAGGTCCCTCCCAACCCAAACCATTCTAGGATTCACTGATTCTGGTGAATGCTTGGGGAACTGGGGGATCTGCCCAGATGCAAGCAGCTGCCTTGGGTGCTGCGGGCCCCATCATACCCATCGAGGCAGCAGGCAGTGCAGGGTGGCATTAAAATGTCCTCTTCAGTCTGTTGGGTGTCCTGTGAGAGCTGCTGCCACCTTGCTTGTTCACAGGTGGGGATGCCTGGTGCTCCAGCAGCCGTGGGCCTCACATGTGCTCTCTGACTGCTGGGGGGGCTGGGGCCCAGGGGCTGGCCTGCCACATGTCCTGCCTCTCCATGGCCTGGAAGTGTGTGTCAAGATCTGTCCCAAAATGTCTTGGTTGATAAGGTAGGATGCAGGAGAGGGAACACCCAAAAGTTGCTGTGCTGTGCCCTGTCACAGGAATGAAAGGAACCAGCCTTTGCTGGAACTGTATTTGGTGGAAGTGTGGAAGCTGAACTTGTCTTTGGGCAGCTCCTGGTTTTCTCTTCCAGTTCCAGGAACTGCAGAAATGTGCTGTGCTTTGCCAGGCTTCTGCCTTGTGCTGACTTTTGGGTGGAGCCGCATGCTTAGGATGTAGGAGAAGGTCCGGTCGCCCCCTAACAGGGAGGGTGTCAGCTGTCTTATTCCCATCCTTTTTCTCATAGCCAGGAAAACGGCTGTTGGGAGTAAGGGGTTAAAACCGGAAGATTTGGTGAGGAGGAATACTTTTGCTCAGTGGCCTTGCAGCTGGGAATGCTAAGAACATCAGTGTGGGAAAACCTCATTTATTATGCCAAGTGTTGTTCATCCTCTGCCTGTTTTGAGAAGTAGAATTCCTGTGTAGGGGTAACACACTTTTGACAGACATGCTGGAGCCTCCTGCTGGGAGACAGGGAGACCATAAAAACACAGCCTTGTAATAAACTGCATGTGTACAAAGCCCTCTGATACACCGGGGCAGGCAGCCGTGCCTGCTGGGGTGAGCTGAGCCTAAAGGAGCAGTGTCCCCGTGTGTCTGTGCCACCCAGCATTGAGGTAATGAACTGCATCTGCTCCTGGCATTTCCGCTGTGGTTTGGTGTCCCCTGGTTACCTGTGTGTGCTGATTGCCACCAGAGCCTGGTGTGGGTGCCGAGGAGCAGCTGGTTCCATGGGAGACATGAGGAGCAGCTCCTTCTATGGGAGACGTGCGTGCGTGGCCGAGCTCCAGCAGCAGGGATTCTCTCCCACCACAGCCATTTCTCTTGTCCCTGCCTTGAGGAGGACAGCCGTGCCAAGGACTTCCAGGTGTTCGGGCTCTTACAGTGTTTTGCCTGAAGGAATATTTTTGGAACCAAAGCCCCTGCTGCTGTTAAGTAGCACAGGGACAGGGGTAAACAAGGAACAGGGAATGTGCACCCTGGAGCTGCACCAGGCAGCCAGACACAAACCTTGCCAAAACAATGCTCAGACCAAGTCTGTAACTAATCAGCGACTTTGGAGAAACAACACCATTGAAGTAATTTGTGTGACTTTTCCCCCCTTGTGATTTTTCCCCAGGACACTTTGATTTACAGGAGAACTAGCAGCACTCTCCAGCCCTCAGGTTGTCATAGGAGCAGGAACATTTGGTCATGTTCCTGGGTAACAGAGGCCAAAGAGTGAGGCACTGGGAGGAGGTGAGTGGGACCCTAGGTCATTCCATCAGCAGGTGATGGAGCAAGTTTTACCTGCAGCCATTTCTGTCCCTCTCATTTCTTCAGCTGAGATGTACCCTAGAAAGGAAGGAGCTCTGCAGGCATAATTAAATGCTGGAGCTGCCACAGATGTGTGCGCTGGTAATGGTGTCCCATGGGAGTGTGGGTATGAGTGACACCTCCCCATAGGGGAGGCAGCTGCATGACAGATTCGGAGTGTGCTTTTAGCTCATGTGGTGGCACAAGCAACAGGTTTGCTCCCCAAAACCAGGCAGGTTTGGGCGATGCTGGTTGGCTCCGCCCAAGAGAAGATGCTGCAGGAGAGCTGACAAGACACAAATCCAGGATGTGCTGATTTGGCAGCAGCACGTGCAGCGCCTGCAAATCCCATACTCAGCTCACCCTGTTTGCTCGAGTTTTTCTCTCAATTTAAATTCCCAAGGAAACACAAGACACGGTTTGTACTGATGCAGCCCACGCAGGAGTGCTGTGGAAGGAGTGTGGATCCCACCTGCCTGCCTGCCCCCCCAGTCCCTGTCCAGCCCAGCACAGCTGCTCCTGTGGGCTCTTGATAGTTCCTTCCTTTCTTTCATCCCATTTACAAATTGGAGTGTGGCCACTGAAGCGGTGGATTAATTCCACTGTGGGCAGGATCCAGCCTTAGGTCTTGCCAGGCTGAGATTACCCTGTGCTTTCTGTGAGGTGGAGAGGCTGGGGCCACCCCCAAGCTGGGCACTGGGGATGTGGCTGGAGCACTGTGTGCCCAGGTAGCATGGGTGACTCCTGCCACAGGGCTCATGGTGCATGTGGCTGGGAGCCCTGGCTGTGACAAACCTACCCCTGTGCCACCTGCATCCCCAGCCCTGCTCCCCACAGGGAGCTTCCCTCCAGAGCTGCTTCCCAGCTGAAGGTGAGCTTAGAAAGAACAAGTCAGGGTTTAAGCCTAATAGATCATCAGGGATTAAACCTGATTAATGGATTTGGAGCTGCTTTTTTATTGCTCACACTGATCAGGGGGCATGGGGCTTGTCACTGCACCCTCGGGTGTGGGTCGAGTGCATCCCCCTGGTCCCCATCCCCTCCATGCCGGGGTCACTGCCAGAGCCCCTTTGCCTGGCTCAGGCTCTGGCTCTTGACTCTTCAGCACCATCAGAGCCCCCTCACGCCCATGCTGTGCAGACACACTTGGTTTCTAGGTCAGCTCTGCCAGTGGGTGACAGCAGCCCCAAATGCTGGCAGAGGTTTCAGCTCTTACTCAGTCTGGCTCCAAAGTGACTTAAAAAGCATTAATGTCACTCATGGCAGCCCAGTCCTGTTCCTTTGTCACTTGTGCCGTTGTCTAGGGACATTCTCTGAGTAAAGCTTGGTAGCTGACTGGCTTTGCATATTTTTCCCCAAAGTTTTTTTTTCTTGGTGGTGGGAATTTAACTAAACATAGATTTGTGGAATCACAGAATGACTTGGCTTAAAGGAGACCATGAGCTCATCTTGTTATACCCCTTTTCCTGAGCAGGGACACCTTCCACTATCCCAGGCTGCTCCTGTCCAACCCGGCCTCGGGCACTGCCAGGGATCCAGGGGCAGCCCCAGCTGCTCTGGGCACCTGTGCCAGGGCCTGCCCACCCTCACAGGGAAGAATGTCTTATCGCCTGGATGTGCTGCTGCCAGGGCTGGCAGTGACAGTGCCGTGGTGAGCCCTCTGTGCAGCCATGGGAGGTGGGAGTGGGAGCGTCCGCTGGCACAGGAGCAATGCCAGGCTCTGGACCTGCTGTGGCCACTGAGAGGAGCCTGATCTGTGCAGTGCTGTCAATGCCTTGGAAATGTCCAAGGCCAGGTTGGACAGAGCTTGGAGCACTCTGGGATAGTGGAAGATATCCCTGCCCATGGCAAGGGGTTCTATGATATGGGCTTTATGGTCCCTTCCAAACTTCTGTGATTTTTGTTTGGCAATGCAGAGGCAGCTGCCAGTGGAGTGAGAGGATGCTGTACCAACCCCACTGTCACTATCCTGCTCCAAAATCCCCCCAGAGCAGATGGGGTTGGAATGACCCTGGTGGGAGCTACCTGCAGATTAGCCTGGCCAGCTGCTGCGTCCCAGAAAGCTGTCCCAGCATTCCTGAGACAAACCACATCAGTTCCATCATCCCCACAGTGGGTGCCTGGGGCAGGAGCTCAATGCAGAGCAGTGTTTTGGCCAGGAACAGGGACATGGGTGGAGGTTCCCACAGCTCCAGTGTGATTACACCTGTCTCATGCTATCAACAACGTTGTGGTTTTAAAAAATGAGCAACTTCCTCAGGAGCTCCATGGCAGACTCCTGATGCCCTGGGCAATGTCCTGGTGACATCTGGCTTCCCTGTGCTGCTCCAAAACAAGTCAGAGGACATCCAGCAGGAATCGTGCCCCATGCTGGGACCTGGCAGTGCATCCCCAGCCCCGAGGGCTTGACTGTGCGTCCTCAGCGTGGCAGCGATCCCGATGGCCGCTGCGAGGGCTCATTCCCTGCCCTGTCCAGGTGAGGCTGGGGAATGCTGGTGGCTCCAGGAACTGGTTTTCCTGCCATTTTGGCATGCATTTTGAGGTGGGTTTGACTCGGTGCCTGTGTGCCTGCACGTGGGTTTGTGGATGCACACATGATATGTGTTTGTGGTGCGCAGGAGGATCGGGGCAGGGATTCACCTCCATTACTGGAAGTGATTATAATGAACAGAGGCAATGAGAAAAGCCCTGAGTACTGGAAGTATCACTCTCCAGTTTTGGCTCCCTTCCCATGAAGATAAATGCAGAAACCTCTCTGGGGTAAGGCAGAGCCGAAGGACACCCTCCCTGCCATCGTGCCAGGCTGAATCTCTCACCCCTCAGAGCGGTGCTGAGGGATGGAGCAGATACCCACCACCCCTGCATTCCTAGGGCTTTCCCCAGCTCCAGGGTTCTCCGGGTCCTCCCATCCCACACCCACAAGTTCATGCCACTGGAGATCTGAGGCTTGCATGGCCCAAACCTCTGGGGACTTGGACTCCCCTCAGGTCTGTGTGACACATGGAGAGCTTGTTCTTTGGCCACCTGCTTGGGGCTCAGAGCCTGCTCTGTTCCATCTCTCAGCTGGTTAAAGCCACAAGGCTGACAGCATTTCTGAGAGTGAACCAGCTGCCAGACTCATGGATGGGCCGGGGACCGGCCATGGAGGGCAACTGTGGCCAGGCACAGGCAAGGTTGTGTTTGATGAAGCACAGGGACCAGGAGGACACCACGTATTTATACTTCCTGAAGTTGTCTTGAGCCTGCAACCTTGATGGATTCTTCAAACAGAGAAATAAATCTTTAGTTTAGTTCAACTGCTTGTTTGGTATTTGGAGGAAAAAGAGTTGTGTCCCATTGTGCTCATAATTGAAGAAACATGAGCATTGGTATTTGCAGGTCAGTGCTGTGTGATTACTCTCCTCTGGTGGAGTGGGAATGGATTTATTGTGTATCTGGTGACTGGCAGGTAAAGGGCTGCAGGTGCTGAGCTGCTCTGCTGGAGTTGTGGGAGGGTTTGATCCTGTGGGTCCTTGACACTCGGCATGGGGGAGGCTCAGCCCCTGTCCCAAGGTGCCTGGGCACTTCCCTCTCTGGTGCTGCTGTCCCTGGGTTACCCAGGCCCTCCTCCCCACTCAGCACCAGTGACTCCTGCTCAAGGCCTTTTTGTCACTTTTTCTCACTTGTCTCCCCATTTGTAGAGAAATCACCTATTTGTATTTTGGGACAGAAGGTGGAGGTTTGGGGAAATGACGGGCATTTTATAAAGCAATTAAAACCCAACCCCTGTAATTGCTGCAATTTATATACACCTACAAAATAACCAGCTGGTGTGATCCAGGCTTCAAGCCCATTTTATTAATTTCAGCACATCAAACAGATGGAAGCATTCCATCTATGTTTTCCTGGGATGCAGAGGGGTTGGCAGCGAGGGTCTGTGGGTGCACTGAGGGGCAGGGGAGCAGCAAAGGGCTGTGGAACCATGGCTGACACCAGTATAGCACCTCTGATTGCCTCAGCATTGCACAGAGGATGTGTGATGAAGGGATTGGTGCTCAGGGACAGCGTTTGTGTGTGTTTGTGGATGAGAGGAGTGATGCCATCCCCTAGAAAACTTGGGATGCTGCAAATGGGGTGTGGGCACGCGTGCTTCAAAGCTGTAGCCCAGCCCCCCGCCCTGCCCTCCATCACAGCCTGGAAGATTAAAGCAGATTGGTTCGAGTTCAAAGCTGCAACCTCAGTGCAGCCACACTGGTGATGAGGGAGGTAATTAGCAAGTGAAATGTTCGTTGCTGTAGTGAAATTATGTTTATAATATTGGGTTATGAGGAGAGGGGGGTGGGAGCAGCTGGCTTTTCCATTATCCATACAGCCCCACTCTGCAAACCCTTCTGGCATAACCAAGGCTCTCTGGGTTTTATTCCATTTCTTCAGCCTGTTCCTGCATTCTGCCTTACTTGCCCTTGGCCAGCAATTTTCAGGGTTGCAAACAAGCTTGGGATATTTTAGGAGCCAGTGGTTTTTCAGGAATGAGTGCTCTGCCTGTGCTCTGTGCCTGTAATTCAAGTTCTCCCGGCTCAGTAGCCCCCAATTACCCATGTGTATGGAGAGGGGCTGTGTTTATGGGCCTGCTGGAGTCAGATGAAAGCCTCAGACTGCAGTTCCTACCTGCAGATGAATGAACCACCTCAGGGACCCTCTTCCAGCCCTGGAGTTTAAAATATTAATAGGATATCATTTCCTGACAAGCACTGCAACAAGTAGCAAGTGCTTTGTTGTAAAGCATTCCCGTTAGCAGAGCACGTGGAACTGGCAATGCTGTGTCTCTGAAATTGTTAACACCCAGAAACTGCGTTCCCCCCATGGCCACAGGTATCAATATCCCCTCAAATGGGGTCTTCATCGGTGCTTCACTGGATCCCCTCCTTCTCCCAGAGCAGTGCAGCCTCTGGGCCCCAGAGCAGGCCCTGCATCCCTATCCTCTCAGGTCATGATCTGCTGGCAGAGATCTGCTGGCCATGAGCCACTGGTCATGACTTCCTGGTCAAGAGCTGCTGGCTGGGATCCACCGGCCATGATCCACTGCTCATAATCTTCTGGCCCAGATCCACTGGCTGTGATCTGCTGGCTGAGATCTGCTCTGGGGAGCAAAGGGCAGCATGGCTGGGGAATGAAAGCCAGCACAGTGCAGCTGAGCTCTCCCTGCCTGTGCCATTGTAGCTCCAGCTGAAGTGGTTGGCAGAGAAGACATCCCTCTCCCATGGCTCATCAGGCTTTTGTTCATCTTCCTCACCCTGTGCACAACAAAACTGATGATGAAAATAGTCAAAATTTGCTCTCCAAAGGAGTGACAAAGGGCAGACACCCATGCTGTCCTGTCCAGCTGGTGACAGCCCAGGGTCACCGCAGTGCTGGGCTCAGTGTCTCCCATATGGCACAGCCCCCTGGCACGGGCAGGAGCTGCCCAGGACCCCCAGAGCCTTTGCCTGAGGTTATTCCAGTGTCCCTCCCTCAAGCAGTGTGCTTGGTGGCAGAGGGTCTCAGCTGCTGGCAGGGGACTGGGGACACTCCAGCTTTGCTGATCTCTATTTTTTCCTCTTTCTCCCATTTCTGGACCTGCAGCAAACCCTGGAGACAAATCTCACCAACCTGGTTAAACGCAACAGTGAACTGGAAAACCAGATGGCCAAGCTGATACAGATCTGCCAGCAAGTGGAGGTGGGTGAGGACCGGGGGGGCTGGGGGAGGTGCCCGGGGCAGCTCCCAGCTCTAGGGGAGCAATGCATGCATCACCCCAGAGTCCTTTCCTGGGGCTTCCCTGGAAGCTGAGATGAGTGTGGGGGGTAGTCCCAAGCAGTGGAGGACACAGGGATGGTTCCCAGGGGTCTGAAGGAGTTGTCATGATTGGGAGCCACTGAGAAGAGACATGGGCTGCTGAGCTGGCTCCAGGCAGGAGGACCTGCCTGCTGCTCTGTGCTGGGGGCAGCAGCTGCTTTTGGTGGAAGACTGAGTGAAACTGAGTGTGAAAACAGGGTTCAGCCCGGTGACACTGAGCTTGTAACAAGGCTCATCAACTGGGTGACACTGAGCCTGCAAAGAGGTCTCAGCTGGGTGACACCGAGCATGCAGCAATTCCTTGAACCACCAGCTTCCCTCAGGACTGAGCCCCAGGTTGCTGCCAGGATCCCAGCCATGGATTCAGGGGGAGTTTGCCAGTGCCTGAGAGAACACAATTGTTTACTTCACCCACAGCACCCCAGGCCTTGCAGGGTGTGCAAGTCCCTGCACTCCCCCAAGCCATCCCATGGGCCCAGCAGGATGCAGGTGGGATGTGGGGATGTTGCCTCAGGATGCTGTGGGTAAGATGGAGGGATGCTGTGGCAGGATGCAGGGATGCTGCAGCAGGACAAGGGATCCTCCTGTGCAGGGTGGAGCCATTTGCCCACAGCAGAGCATCTATGATGCATTTGCCTAGGGAGCTGCAGCTTGTCCTTCACCACCTGAATCTCAGAGCCGCTGGGGTTTGGGGCCGTCAAGGTGCTTCAGGCCCTGTCGTTTCTGCAGGCAGCATCAGCACTTTGTTCTTCACTCCCTCAATAATGTCCTGATGATCTGGCAGGAGGAAGTGAATGCAGAAGGCCTTTTTGTGAGTGCCAGCAGGGCCGTGTGCCGCCAGCAGCTGGCAGCCACTGACACAACGTGCAGAGAGAAGGAGGAGGGGGCTGAGATGCTCTGAACTTCCAGCCAAAATAAGGAGCAGAAAAATCCCACTTGGCTCTGCAGCACTGCTGGCCTTCTGTGTCACTGATGTTGTCCTGCTTCTCTCTGCCTGTGCATCACTCTGCAGTAGGAATGGCTTTGTTGGAATGGTCTCTCCTGGGCTTCCTCTTCCCCAGGGCTCAGTGGGCTTGGACTGAGTCTGGGAATACAGACGGCAGGGATGTTTGGCAGAGAGAGAAGGAGCCAGGATACCCTTGCAGAGCTCTGGTGGCAGTCAGCAGCCCTTGCTGCTCTGATGGGCCATGCTTTGGCTCTGAGATCCCACCAGAGATGGAGCAGGCATGTGGCTGGATGTCCTGGATTCCTTTGGATCCAGCTCCAATATCTTAATGACCTGACATAGGATAAATTGAAAGATATTTGATATTTCTGTCTGATCCTCAGAGTCTGGGACCTCTAAGCTGTCATTTTTGACAGAGTTTGTGAGTTTTCAGCTTTGTCAGACACTCTGCTTAAAATAACAGTTCAAATAACATTTCTCAGCTATGTTGAATGCACAGCCAGGCCCTTGGAGGCCCCTTCGCAGAGAGCACAGTAAACTGTGAAGCAGAAAATATCTGTGCTCTCCATCAATCTGATTCCAGGGAATTTTGCATCCGAGATATTTGCAGACATGGCACACAAGCAGGCACATGCAATTCCCGTGTACTCTGCCCCCCAGAAATATCCAGTGAAAATCTGATGGCATGTCCAGAGAATGGTGCCACCAACACCTTGAGGGACAGGGGTGAGAAGGGCAGAGAGAAGAACCCCAGAGAAGGGCACTGCAAGTGTCCTCAAGGCCCTGAGCCTGTGCTGCCCCTCAGAGTGACTCTGGTGATGGGAGGCTGTACTGAGAGAGGTTGAAATGGCCAAATCCTCTGGCAGTGATGGAAATGTGGACCAAGGAGGGCAGATAACAACCCTCCAGAGAAGCTGAGTTTGTAAAACAGGGATAGTACCAGCCCAGTGTCCCATTGTGGGGAGAGCAGAAGCTGCAGGTGTGCCGTGGGACGGTGTCACAGCAGCCTCAGTGTGAGCTCCTGGTGTCCCCAAGGCACAGCGGCTACACAGCCAAAATCCTCTTGAGGACTGTGGAGGTGGGATGGGGTCCTCTGCTCCATCCCCAAGCTGCCAGGAGGAGCCTTGCCTGCATGTGAGTCAGGCTGTGGGCTGAGATGCTGCTTCTCATTCCCATGAGGTGCAGGACAGAGCTGGTTTATTCCAGGACTGTTGTCCCTAGCACATTTTCCCCCAGCACTGAGGTGGGTGAAATATTTTTTCTCTCCCTTTTTACAACTAAAAGCTGCCCAGCTTTCCTGCAGCCATAGCACCTGCTGAGTGTTCACTCCCAAACCCAGCATTTACCTGGGAGCTGGTTCGTCCATACAGAGTGCTGTGGCCACTGTCCAGGTGTTTTTGAGCCAGGGCTTTGCCAGTGGAGCAGTCCTGGTCTGCAGTACCCCCTCCATGCTCTGCTGGCCCTTTGAGGGAACCCCAGCCTCGAAAATGCTCCTGTTTTGGTAGAAGGCAACTGGGAATGGGACTGTGGTGTCATTTGAAACTTCATCTGCCTTTAGCCCCCCTAAACATCAACATGATTGAGGGGAGATTTCTTGCCCTGGGCAGGCTGTGGATGGCTACAGATTTACATTGTCCTGTAGCTGTCCTGGGAGGGGAGCACTCCAGGCCTGAGCTGGACTGTTGGACAGCAGCTGGTTGGAGTGATGGACCCAGGGCCCCCTCCTGTCCCTTGGCCCAACAATTCTTTCTTGCCCCTTGCTGTGCACAGCCTTCAGCCTCATATTCCCTCACCCTCATGTGTCCCAGAAGCTGAAAGAGGAGCTTCAGGTTTGTGCTCCTGGGAAGTTGGGGTGACAGCCATCCCTGTGGGCACACAGCTTTGAGGGACCAGGGTGCTGCCAGCTCTGCCACAACAGCACTGCCACAACAGCACGGCAGCAGTGCCACAGCAGCTCTGCCACAGCAGCTCTGCCACAGCAGCTTGCTGCAGGCTCCAAACCCTGGGGCTGTTCCCCACCCCCTCCACACGCAGCAGATTGGGAAGATTTTCCACTGTTTTTCCTCAGTGGAGCTCTCTTTGCAGACCATCAGCTGTCTCCCACTCCAGTGTTGCATAATCTGCTGGCCAGGTTTAAAAAAAGATCCTGTAGCAAAAATGTGGTTCACTCTAGGCTGCCTTGTTTCAGAGGGATTTGGGAGTATAAAGTGAGGAAAACTGATTTCTGTCCTGTAGTGTGCTTTAATGCAGTGTTAGGGCTCGATTCCTCTTCCATGAAGTGCATTCCCCCTTGTCCTGTCCTGTCCATCCTCCCATGGATACTGGTCTTCCCTGGAGGCAGAGGACTCTGCTTGTGCCCGCACTGCACTCTATGTGTGCACAGCCATGAGAGCATGCTGTGTGTCCCTCCCAACGCCTGTGTGTCCCTCCCAACGCCTGTGTGTCCCTCCCAACGCCTGTGTGCTGCTGTTCCTGGCCAGGTGAACACAGCCATGCACGAGGCCAAGCTGATGGAGGAGTGTGATGAGCTGATGGAGATCATCCGCCAGCGCAAGCAGGTCATCGCCGTCAAGATCAAGGAGACAAAGGTGAGGGGTCCCAGCTCATGAGGGGTCCCTGGTCACAGGTCCCCTCCTGTGCCCAGGCGTGGCCGCTGCAGGGTCTGCCCCTCCTGTCTAGGGGCAGCACTCCCACAGCCAGTGACGCTGGGACGTGCCAGCCTCGGGCAGAGGGGCTGCAGCAGCGCGTGTTGCATTGCCATGAAGAGTTTGCTTTGAGCAGCACCCGTGCATGTCCTTGTCCAAGCTGCAGGTGTCCCCTGGTGCTGCCCTCCATGCCACCCCATATCCAGGTGTCCATCACTGCTGCTGCCCCAGGGCTCTTCTGCCAAGGACAAAGCATGTGCTGGCTGGAGGAGGAACTGTGTGTTGGTTAGCGTGACAAGTTGGTGCACAGGCTTGGATCACTCCAGACAGCTTCCTCGGGGCTCTTCACCACTGTGGTTTGAATAGAATAATGGGAATTAATATTGAAGGACCATAGTCCAGTGCTGCAGTGAGAGCAGAGGCTGCATGCTCTGCATTGCAGCACAGCTGAGGGGGAGCTGCTTCTCACCCTCATCTTTGTGGGAGTGTTGGACCT
Organism: Camarhynchus parvulus; assembly: GCF_901933205.1. NCBI lineage: Eukaryota > Metazoa > Chordata > Aves > Passeriformes > Thraupidae > Camarhynchus > Camarhynchus parvulus. The sequence goes on along the minus strand of NC_044600.1, from coordinate 19,305,588 downwards.
TTCCTCCAGTGTCTCCAGGTCTTTCCCAGTGGTTTCTATGTGTAGCATCCCACTCCACAGGGGAAGGGACCCAAGATTCATAGATGCTCATGGTTGAAAGGAATGACAAATGGATCAGGGTCCTGGGGCCACTGCCTGTGCTTAGGGGGGGACCTTTTTATAGGTAAGTTTTGCCTTTCCTGGGAGTTCTCACCTTCTCTGCAAATCAGTTCTCATGCCTAGTCCATTCTTCTAGACATTTCTGGAAATGGGTCAGAGGCTTCAGGGGTCTTTTGTGGTCCTGATTCCTCTACAGTCCATGCCACTGCTTCATCTCGCTCCTGTGCTGGGCTGTGTTGTGCTTATTGCCAGGAGCCACAGCAAGGATGTTTGTCCCAGGACAGTGTTGCCCTATCTTCCTGGGGCCCCTTCTCCAGCCCCAACAACCCTCAGCTGGCTCTGCAGCTGTCCAGCTGTTGGTGTTTGAGACATCAGCCTCACCTTCTGGGCTCTCCATGTGCAGCAGCAAGAGGGCTGGAGGGCTGTAGCTCTGAGGGTGCCCAGAGAGCCTGTGTGACCCCGCTGCTGTTCTCAGTGAGCTTGGGTATGCACTGGGGTGCCACCATGGTACCCATGGCCAAGCCCCAAATCCAGATGCTGCCAGGCAGTTGGGAGCAGGTTCCACCACGTGTGTAGTCACAAGAGCCACCGGCACAGCTCCAGGACACACTGGCAGCAGAGGGAGCTTTGAAATCCTGCTTCTACCCCAAGCACTCCAGGGAACATATTTTATGTAACGGTGCCGTCTGCCGGTCCATCTGTCTGTCTGCTTGCTCTTCCCACCCTCTTCCTTGACTCTTCCAGACTCTGCTGTCCAGTTCCAGCCATACTTGGAAAGACCTGGAAGCTCCAAGATGTTATTTTCCTACAATTGGCAGCTGGGTAGAGGTGAAGGGCACAGATTAGTGCCCAAACCCTCCGCAGAAGCAGTGGAGAAAGGAGTAACCTCTAGAGGCTGTGGCTGGTTCAGAATTCCTCCAGCTGAGGAGCGAGAAATTCTGCTTTCCTGATGGATTGCCATTTGGTTTTCCATTTCTTCTGCCCTGCTTTGCCTGACAAATGGCCCAACGCATGTATGGAGCCTGGGAGAAGGAAGGGGGAGAACATGCACATTCCCTCATACCTTGGTCACCCAGCAGTTCACTTCAGCACCTGTGAATGTGATCTCTTCCATCAGCTCTGTAAACTCTTCCCCTGTTCCTGAGGTTCCCTTGCCTTGTGCTGAGTGACCGGCAGGAGTCTCATGGCAGCCTGCTCTCCTGGGGCTGGCATGGGGGGACATTGTGTTTGCAAGGGAGGAGTGGAGAGAGGATGTGTTGTTTTCCGGGGTCCAGCACATATGGGACCCTCAGAGCAAGCGCAGGCTGTGCCCTGGGGCTTTCCCACTCCCAGCAAAATTCAACATGGAAAGCGCTTTGCTGCGCTCCCTCCCCAGAGCCATTGGGACATTCCTGTGGCCTTTCACTGCTCCTTGCTCGCCATGACCAGCTGCTGGCTCAGGGTTTCCCTCTGTGCCTCTCAGGCTCCTGAGCCCCCTGTCCCCTCTGCTCTCGGCAGGTGATGAAGCTGCGGAAGCTGGCCCAGCAGGTTGCCAACTGCCGGCAGTGCCTGGAGCGCTCCACGGTCCTCATCAACCAGGCCGAGCACATCCTGAAGGAGAACGACCACGCTCGGTTCCTGCAGACTGCCAGGAACGTGGCTGAGAGGTGGGCTGGGCTCAGGACACTGCTGCTGGAGCTGGCCCCCGGTGTAGGTCCCTGCCCAGAGGTGACCCAAGTGCCCTCCAGTCGCTTCCCTGGAGATCCCCAGCCATCCCTGCAGCCTCCCACTGTGCGGTCAGGTTCCCATCCCTCACAGGACTGGGCTGCATGGCAGGTCCTAACAATTCTGTGGAAGCAAGCTCCCTTGCCTGGGGTAGGAAAGTGGTGGAAATGCCAGTCCAAAGGCAGTTCAGGGGCCAGTCAAAGCTGTAAACCCCAGGGGTGGAGCCCTCCCACTCTCAGGGAACCCGTCCCCAGGCTAGGCCACCCTCCTGGGTACGGGCAGTGGTCTGTAGGTGCAAGCTGTTTTCCTGATGGCAGATGAGGCACAGTGAGGCTCTCCCCATCCCTGTGCCTCCCTCGTGCACCCTGTTGCATACTGATGGTCCCTTCTTTCCTTCCAGGGTCGCCATGGCAACTGCATCCTCGCAAGTCCTGATACCAGATATCAATTTTAATGATGCCTTTGAAAACTTTGCTTTAGATTTTTCCAGAGAGAAGAAGCTGCTGGAGGGGCTGGATTATCTAACAGGTGAGTGCTCAGGTGTGCTCCACTCTGTATCTTGCCCTCAGTCCCCTGGCCTGTGCTCCGCCAAGGGCTGGCAGACCTATTTTAGGGCTTAACCAGTAACAAGCACTAGGTCATCTGTGTCAGAGCAGGGCCTGTGCTGTCCCCAGGACAGTGATAGGTCCCCATCCTCCTGTTTCACCCTGCTGTTCCTAGAAGACCCATGGAAAAGACCAGAAAGCTTAAAAATTATGGTCTCCATGACCTGGTGGGGGAGGCTGATGTCCATAAGGATGCAAGAAAGATAAGGATTATATGAGGGTCCATAAGGATTACAGAGGAGGAATGATGAATGAACTAATTATTATATTTCTAAGGCACTCTGTGCTTTAACATTTCCGTTTTCCTGCCCTTTTTCTGGGTCACTTGCTTCTAAATTATGAACCCTTCTGGGTGGGACCTCAGTGGGCCCCTCAGGGCTGCCCTGATGCCCCAGCCCAGACTGATTGCTGCCCTCGGTGGTCTGGGAGCAGCAACGGCTGCTGGATCAGCCTGTGCTGGAGCACTGGAGGGATGAGAGCTCCAGGGAGGCAAGGACATCTTCACTCACCCAAATCCGATTGTATCATCATGAAGCAGATCGGCTTTCAGTGAAAGATTAGCACAAGCATGTCCAGATCAGTTATGGGATGAAATACTGACTCCACAACCAGGGCAGGGAAATAAGTGGATTTGGAAGTGGGTTCTCAGCCTGTTTCAGGGTGGGGGTGTCAGACCTGATGGAGCAGCAGTGAAAACCCTGTGCTCTGACCTTTGGATGCCTTGTTAAACTAAAAGGTTCAGTTCAGTGGGAAACACAATGACAGATTAAAATGAGAGAGGTTTTGGTGTTGAGAGACTACTCCTGCCACAAGCTCATCTCAGTCCTACCATGAGTGGAAAAGGCCTGGGTTTTTAAGGAAGGAAAGCCCAAACTGACCAAAGTCTGTGGTCTGTGCCATCCCACAGCACCGAACCCCCCGTCAGTCCGTGAGGAGCTCTGCACAGCCTCCCATGACACCATCACCGTGCACTGGATGTCAGAGGATGAGTTCAGCGTCAGCTCCTACGAGCTCCAGTACACCATCTTCACCGGCCAGGCCAACTTCATCAGTAAGTCACCACACTCCCCTTCAGGAGTCCCATGTTGCCCGCACAATCTCCAGCTGCTCCATCCTTGGAAGTGTCCGAGGCCAGGTTGGAGCAACCTGGGATAGTTGAGGGTGTCCCTACCCATGGCAGGGGGTGTCACTGGATGAGCTTTTAGGTCCCTTCCAACCCAAAGCATTCTGGGATTCTGTAAGGAAAAGGTTCTCAGTTTCATCAGTGGTTTTAAAGGCTGGGTGTTTATGGAGGAAACAGCAGCAAAGGATCTACCAAGGCCTAGTGGTAGATCAGAGCAATGGACATCTCCCCATGTTGGGGGAGCCATCCCTGAGGTGCTCTGGTCTGCACTTGGTGTCATCAGCCCCAACTTGGTGAAGCATCAGGAACACTGGAGGCTCCTCTCCATCTCACAGCTCCCAGATCCATGGACACCTGGGATCGTACACAGGGCAGCACTGGCTGCCCCATGGCTGATAACTAAGGTGGTTTACAAACCCTCTGGAACAGCTCTGAGGCATGTTTCCAGGTAATTTTTCATGAAAATTACTGTCATACCTAGTTGTTTTTCCACAGCGCCACAGATTTGTCTCATAGGAATGGGATTTGATTTGAGGACTGAGGACAGAATCACTGATGGTCTGTGGCTTGTGAGAAAGTTTTGTTCTTGGTTTTCGTAGCAGCACTTGCCATTGTGAGAAGTGCTGACAAGGTGCCTCAGAGCGGGTGTTTGGGCTGCTGTCAGTCTGTCCCACTGGCTGGGAGGACGTTGGCACCGGCAGCACGGTGTCACGGCTCCGGAACGCTGCTCAGTGCACTCTGAAATGTGCAGGAAGCTCACAGAGAAAGTTCCCTGTGACTTTCCAAGCTGGATCTCACCTCCCCAGCCCTGGCCCAGCCTTTGTCCTTGTTTTGGAAAACAAGATGATGCATTTCCTTTTCGTGGTGGCTGTTGGGTGCCGGTGCTGCCGCAGCCAGACCCATCCTGCTTGGCTCTCCTCTCCTTCCCAGCTAGAGCACGTTGTCTCCAGCACTTTGTCCTCTGGAAGCCTGGAGAGCTCAGCCACCTCTCTGGCTCTGCTTTTGGATGGCCACCAGCTCCATGTCCCCTGCACTTCCAGCTGTGGACAGTACGGGACTTGCTGGTGTCACCATGTGGTTTTGGTAGGGAGGGATGTCTGAAGGTCCCTGTGCTAGCTCTGTGCAGTTTGGGCTGACAAGTTGCTTAGGGCTTGCTCCTTGAGGAAGAAGGACTGTTCAGGGATGGAGCATCCAGTGCTTCCTCACCCTCAGCTAGGAAGATTTTGCCCTTTTCCACTCAGGATTTCCCCTGCTGCAGCTTGTGCCCTTGCCTGGGACGATGCCAGGGAAGGATCTACTCTCACCTTTTCCCACATGCCACTTTGGACACATGTGGCTTGGAGTCCCATACCCCAAGGGACTTGGGAATGAGTCACCTGCCCACCTCTGGCAGGTGGGGCACAGGCATTGGGAAAGGAGGAGCTGTGGAGACCACGAGGGTGAGGAACAGTGAGGGCAGTGCTGGAGTAGAGCCCGGAGGGTCACACGTCAGAAGTGTCCTCCTTGGCCAGCCAGCAACCTCCAGGTTGCTCTTTGTAGGAGGAGTGAAGAAAACACGAGTTAAATTCCTGAGAAGAAAATTAATAACTTACTGTCCCTTGCAATAGCACAGTTTGGGTCATGGGACTGTGTGAGCCCTGGCTGAACTCATGTGCAGAGACACTGGAACACTGAGCAGGGCCTGGGACCCTGACCAGGAGAGGAAATACCTTTCCAAGGTGTGCAGAGTTGGCCTGTGGAACCCATCTCCTTCACACTTCCATCAAAGCCAAGAGTTTGGCAAGAGCCAGACATTTTTGTGGAGGATGAATGCTACAATAAAAGAGATTTTTTAAAGCTTTGGTGAGGGTAGGAGCGCAGAGGTTAGTCTTCAAGGCCAAGCTCTTTGAGGTTGTTTTGCAAAAGAAACCTGCTTCGAAGGTCAAGTCGTTGTCATATCTTAGCCACCTTGTTCTTCCTGATGGAGCATCCCCAGCTGGTCCTTCCTGCAGGAAGGTGACACCGACCGGGCCGGGCTGGAAGCTGTGCGCTCCAACGGGAGCAGCTCCGTGTGCAGGCTGCAATCAGGATCACATCTGTTTTATTTTCTACTTCACACACTCCTCTGTGCCCCTCGGCCATTCCCATGTGTATCCCAAACCAAATTCAGGATGACAGGGACTGCAACTTGCCCTTGTCCCGCGGCTGAGCCAGCCACTGAAGATAAATGAATTGGAAGCCGTTGCAAAAAAGGTGTGGAGCATTCCCAGCTCCTGCCTCCCAGCCCTGCACATGTTGAAACTCCCTCTCCAGTCACCCCAAATTCACAATGCATCCTTACCTCGCACCAGATCCAGGAAGCCTCCAGCTACTTCTTCCATGCTTCCTTATTCCTTTTGGCTCAAAGCCCTACCCCTGTGCTGTGATAGCTGTCCTGGTTTCCCCTGAGCCCCAGAGCATCTTTGTCCCCCAGTTCAGCTACTCAAGTGCTCGTGCCAGCTGCAGGTGATCCTCATCCCAGATGCCGATGGCAGGAGCAGCCTGTGGCACTATGTAAGGCTTTTCCCCTTTCCTGGAGCATTGTGCCACCCCACCTGAGGTACAGCACTACATTTTCACACATGCCAGGCCCTGTAGCTCTGACACTGCAAATCACTGCAGCAGTCAGTTTGGCACCTCCATGGTCTTGGATTCTTCATTCCTTCCCATTTCCAGAAGGAGTTCAGCCTGCTGAATGGTTTCCAAGTGTCTGGATCCCTTCACTGGGAGCTCATTTTCTTTGAACCACTCTGCAGATCAGTCTCTTCAGGGAGCCAAGCATCAGCCTCCCTTAGCCATGGATTATTAATTCCCACATTGGAGCACTGCGGACTGGGCAGGAGCAAGATTCAATTGCAAACACATTGATTTGGGTGCAAATGCATCCCTTTCTGCTGCTGGAATTGCATACTGAGCAGGAGGGAGGCTGTCCTGTGGGACAGCGTGATGGTGGGGTGGTGGTGGGAGGATGGTGGCCATCACCCCCTCCCAGGCACCAACAGCTTCGTCTGCCAGCTGCCCTGGCTGGAAGGTTCTGCTGGCTGCATTTCCCTTTGTCTGCACCCTTTCCCCATCACTTCCCATGGCAGCATCCCAAGATGCCAGCACTGCAGCCCTGGTCCTGCCTTTGTGTGATAATGGAAGAGATTCTGTGTTCCTGGGATTTATAATCCCTGGAAATTTCCCTGCCACTCTGAACTCCCAGGCAGGTGGTAAATCCTTCTGAGGGACACATGGTCATGAGCACTGCATTAGCAGCACAAAACCTTTGTATGCTGTCCTTCCCTGGGAATAAATCTCTGCCCCTTTCTTGCACTGCAGGTCTCTACAACTCCATGGACAGCTGGATGATCGTCCCCAACATCAAGCAGAACCACTACACAGTGCACGGGCTGCAGAGTGGCACCCGCTACATCTTCCTGGTGAAGGCCATCAACCAGGCAGGCAGCAGGAACAGTGAGCCTGCCCGCCTCAAGACCAACAGTAGGTGCCCAGGCACTCAGCTGGCCGTGCCAGGTGGGGGAGGAGAGTTTCCAGGGCACGGGGGCGCCTGGGGTATGGCTGGGTGCTGCCAGTGAGCGGGCAGTGGCTGGCAGTGGGATGGAAACACTGTGTTGTTGAATCACTGGAGTGCCCATCTCCCTTGGTGCTTCTGTGCCTTCCCTACCTCAGGGATGGTCTCCTGATACCCCATGTGGTGCCAGGGGCTCCCATCAGCCCTCTGCTCTGGTCAGCACCCATCCCTGGGGTCTTAGGTCATAATACTCCATTCTTCTGGTGGCTTTACATCCCTGGGCTTTTTGGGGCTGATGCAAGGGGTCACAGAGCAACTGTGTTCTTGTGTGTGGCTCAGCTTGCAGAGCGTTGTGGTTTGGAAAGCCTTAAGATTGAAAAGTGTCTCCATGGTGGTGGATGGGGACTTTGCAGCCACACACAAAGCAGAAGATTTTTCTTTCCAGTGCCCTGGGGATGGCAAGGAAGGTTAAATATGTTTAGGGAGAGCTGAGCTCTGACAGCAGTGGAGCTAGACCTGTCTGTGCTGGCACAGACAGAGCTCCAGGGTTTGTGGTAGGAAACTTTTTCCATTGAAAGACAGCAAAGACAGCAGAAGCAGTGGCACCCATGGCCTGAAGGGTGACACGGGAGGGACAGTGTGAGATGTTGGGAGAGGAATAAGTTGTCTCTCCAGGCTGCCTGCCCTGTGCTCATGCCTTCCCAGTGCTTGCATGTCTCTTTGTGGTCCTGGTGAGCACAGCCCTCCCATCTGTCCCTCTCCCAACAGTTGCTTCTGCCTGAGCAAGGCTTTCATGATGATTTATCACCTCTACCTCCTCCTTTTCTTTGCACGACATTAAACTGAATAAAACAACATTGAGGCAGTGGAGCTGAGGGAGCTGCTGAAGAGCAAACTCCAACCCAATCTGCCTGTTCATTAAAAATTTATCCCTCCTGCAGCTGCTGTTTCTCAGTGCTTCCCTGGCTTTGAAAGGCGCTGGCTCTGGGAGTGAGGGATGGGCGGCTTGGGAGCAAGGGCGGGTGGCCGTGGTGGCAGCTCCCATAGGACAGGGTCTGCTCTCTGTGATCTAGCCCAGTGCCAGTCACCGAGCTGCCAGCACAGCTCTGAGGGTTCCTGCCTGGGGATGGACTGGGTTCAATCAGAGTCCTGTCAGGTGCTGAGCCCCCCTTGCTGCAGGGATGTGTCTGCAGCAGCTTCTTGCATGTTTGAAACCTGGAGCAGCCCCACCTGAGACACTGCACAGGTTATGTGTGATTGTGGGGGTGCTAAAGCCCCTAACACAAGGCCCTCGCTTCCCACTCAGGTGTTGGGCAGGAGAGGCATGTGGCATTGGTGGGCACATCCCTCTCTGCCACCAGTTTGGTGTTCCTTTGCTGTCTGTGTTTGTGGAAACTTCTGAATTCCTGAAAGTCTGATTTAGCCATCTATATTGATTTTCTTCCTTCTGTGGCCATCCTCAGGTGACAAGGGCTCCTTTGGATGTCTAGTGGTGCTGCCACCCTGTGCTGCAGCCCCAGCATGCCCCCACTGGCTTTTCCTCTGGTATTTGGGACCAGGGCTTCTCCTTTTGCAGTGGACAATATCCAGAGGACATCACACCCTTGCTTTCCCACTGCTGTAACCTCGGTGGAAGTGTCAGCAGCTCAACACAGAAACGGCCCATTAACATATTTCACAGCCTGTTCTGTTCTGAAGGGATGTCTGGAGAGATCTCTCCATGGCCAGAAGGTCAGTGTCAGGACACATCGGTTTCCACAGCATCAACGCTGTCAGTGCTGGCACTAAATCTGCATTCCTGAGCAGAGCAGCTTGGGAGGACAGGTTTGGTGTAGTGACAGAGAGACCATCTTCTGCTGAGGCTGGGCCTGAGCAGGACTTATTTAGGAGCAAGTGTCCAAAAGTAGCTGAAAGTGCTGGAATGCAGGGACAGGCTCAGCTCTGGCCAGAAATAAAATGCAGGGAAATGGGTTTTACAGCCCTTGCCTTGGCCACCACATCCTGGCCTTATTTTCACTTGCAATTCTGGCTTTTCCTGATTTCTGCATATCTTGGCAAGACCTTAATGTGCTACAGGATGGCTCCATCCACATCTCATGTGAGATGTCAGGAGTGGGTTTGATGCCTGAGCAGTGGGCTGCAAGGTCACTCTTACTGACTGAATCATGTTTGTGCAGGTGTTTCTAAGGGCAGGATGATCCCTGCAAAAACTTCCCAGCAGGGAATCTGAAAATTTAGATGTATTTATGGCTTTCCTATGACTTGATGACTCAGCATCTTTGTTTCTTTTTTTGCTGAAGGTGATTTCTTCAGGGAGGATAGGATGGTGCTGGCAGCTGTGCTCTGTGGGTGTCCTGTGCCCCACATGTGGCATCTTGAATGGCTGGTGGGCGTAGGGACACTGCCACTGCAGGCACAGAGGAGGCACAGAATGCAGGAACAGCTGCCTTTGTGTTCCTGTGTCCCTGCTGCTTTCTTTGCTCTCTGGGCAGACCATGGTGGGTACCTGCAGCATCCTTGGGCGCAGAGTTCATATCCATCCCTCCTTTCTCTCCACACATTTTCAGCCAAACGCAGTCACCAGCTGTCCACCCTCTCTGCCCTGCCCCGTCGCTGTGGCCCTGCAGCCAGAGGAGTGGGGCACAGAGGAGCTGCTGTGCCACAGGGCACCAGTGGCACCCCTGCACTGTCCCCCCCTGGGCTGGGCTGCTGGACCTGGATTTGGCTGTGTTGGATGTCATCTCCTGCTCCTGGGGATCTCATTCCAGTTATTTCCGTGGCTGTTATGTAAAGCAGCAGGCAGCCTGTCCTTGCTGTCCCTCTGGGTGGGTGACAGGAGCGTCCCAAGCTCCTGCTCACTGTGATGGGTGCAGGAGCCCTGGCAGGTCCAGGGGAGCGGGGTGGGTGTCCGGGGTCCTGCAGGGTGGGGATGGAGCTCCAGCACACACCTCCTTCTGCCTGGCTCCATCCCCGCATTCCACTGACCTTGACCATGTTCCTGGCTGCCTCCTCTTTGCTCCCTCACACCCAGTGCCAGACAGGATTTCCTCTGCTCTGCTCACTCTGGCTCTGCTGGGAAGGGAGGGCTAATCCAGCTGATAAATGCTCCAGGGGTGCAGCTGGCTGTGTCCAGCCCTGAAGGCAGCTGCTTCCCCACAGCTCCCGAGCCTCATACAGGGATGACCAGCAAAAGGCTATCAGGAATATCCCAGCAAGCTGAATTTGTGGGATAAAGGTAATCTGAGCGACCAGCCCAGGAGCTACATGTTAATGATGAGAGAAAACGTTAACGATGAGAGGAATCATCGATGATGAGAGGAATCATTGCAAGCCTTGGCTCTCTGCAGGGCAGGGCTGGAGAACAGTGACTGGGAGGCACAGAGGCTGCTGGTGGTGGAGGAGCAGGGAGTGAAGGCTACAGTCAGAACCCCCCTTCCTTTGGCAGCTCCCTTGCTGGGGGGCTGAGGTTGGGACTGTTATGACCTCTGTGAAGTCTATATTTTTTCCCAGTGCCAGAATGATATTTTGGGAAGGGTAGCAGGTGCCTGGCTGCATTCTCTGAAATGCCCTCCAACCCTTCCGAGACTGCCCGTCACACTCACTGCCTGTGCATGCAGCTCAAGCACTTGCTCCAGGACATGCCAGCACAAACCAGTGATAAGGGCTGGGCTCCACTTCTTCACACTGACCTTAGCAAGAGGTTGCCTTCGGAAACAGAGCTGTGAGTGTCTCTGTCCTGATGGAGCCAAGTATTTTTATACCTCACTTCCTCGGAGCTTGTCTCTTTGCATTACTGCCAGGAAAAGATACAGCAGAAAGATCAGAGCAGCCAGAAGAAGGAGGGGGAAGGTCACTCCCAATTTGCAGTTTTACTTTCAGGCTTCTCAACTCAATTATTCAGCAAATTGGGCTCCAAGGAAAACCAGCTCGAGCTACCATCAGGTTACAGAGCACGGCACAGATGAGCTCCGCTCTGCAGCTGCAATGGTCACTGATGTTGCAGCTCGTTGCAGACGTTCCCAGGTGTCCTGGGCTTCTACTTGTGTGTTTCCCGGCTTTCCAGGGTTTTCAGGCTGTTCTGGGGGTCCCCAGCCCAGGCTCAGGACCCCATTGACGTGGTGGTGTCGTTGTTTCTTCTTGCTGGGACTCTGTGCCTGCAGCCAAAAATGAGAGCGTGAAGGAGGACACAGCTAGTCATGCCCCAAGCTGGGTACCAAAACATGAGGCTGAAGATACTGGTAGAACTTGGGGCGTTCTCTGCAGCTGTCATTTGCTTTGTCCTGAAGCAGGTGAATCCCTATGGAAATGCTGTCTGGTGCCTGTGTGCACTTTACTGCATCTCACATGAAACCACAGCAGCAAAACCCACCTGAACTCAATTTACTTCTTTGTAGCATCTTGGGGTTTTGTTTGCAAATCCAGGGATAGACTGAGGACTTTCAGAAGAAATCATGAACAAAAAAGGAGTCTGGTTGAAGCTCTGGGACATCACCCAGATCTGGTCTGGTTTTGGGGAAAACACCCAAGCAAACCACCATTAAATATGCAAAGCTGAGAACGCGGGATGTGAAGAAGCCCCATTCCTGCACCATGATGCTAATAACACAAATCGTAATCCTTGTGTCTCCTCCCTACAGGTCAGCCATTCAAGCTGGACCCCAAGATGGCTCACAAGAAGCTGAAGATCTCCAATGACGGGCTGCAGATGGAGAAGGACGAGAGCTCCTTGAAGAAGAGCCACACACCAGAGCGGTTCAGCGGGACAGGCTGCTACGGCGCGGCCGGCAACATCTTCATCGACAGCGGCTGCCACTACTGGGAGGTGGTGGTGGGATCCTCCACCTGGTAAGGCACCACCTGTGTGAGGGGGGATGCTTTCCCAGTCCGGCCTCTGCCAGAGATGCCCACCCTGTGGCCCTTACAGCAGATGGGCTCTGAAAGCACAGGGTGTTGTAGCCATCAGGGCTGGGCTTGGTGCTGGGCTGAGGCTGGAGGATGCTGAGCACAGCTTCTCCTCTCCTGCAGGTATGCCATCGGCGTGGCTTACAAGTCAGCCCCCAAAAACGAGTGGATTGGGAAGAACTCCTCTTCTTGGGTGTTCTCCCGCTGCAACAACAACTTTGTGGTGCGGCACAACAACAAGGAGATGCTGGTGGAGGTGCACCCGCAGATGAAGCGCCTTGGTGTCCTCCTGGACTACGACAACAACGCCCTCTCCTTCTACGACCCGGCCAACTCTCTCCACCTCCACACCTTCGAAGTCTCATTCATCCTGCCAGTGTGTCCCACCTTCACCATCTGGAACAAATCCCTGATGATCCTCTCAGGGCTGCCTGCCCCAGATTTCATCGATTACCCTGAGCAGCAGGAGTGTAACTGCCGGCCCCAGGAGTCCCCATACGTGTCAGGAATGAAAGCCTGTCACTAGGCTGCCCAGGCCTGCCCGTGCCCCATGGCAGCACTGGCCGTGCCGGTGGGTGCAGGTGGCCAGAGCTGCCCACTGGCAGCCGTGCCAGAGAGCCACTGTGGCGCCCGAGCAGTCGGGCACCATCCACACCCAGCTCCATCTTACTTTAATGGAAAAAGTGGAGGAACCTCGAACCACAGCTGGAAATGAACTGCTGTTGGTGAGCTCCAGGGTGTGCAAGAGTGGCTGGAGCAGCTCTTTGGCAGTTGCTCCCATCTCTCCCCAAGAAGATTGTCACCTGGATGGTTCTGTCTTCCCTTGGGGGGCTGGAAAGGCCAGGGCAGGTTTCGGGGTGACCTGAGGTGCCATGGTGGTCAGGAATGGCTCGTGTGTACCATGAGGCACAGATTGGGACAGGAGGGATGGGCTCTGGGGCCCGCTGACAGCTGGTGTAGGGACCCAGAGCACTGAGCAGCACTTTCCAGGGAGGACTCTCCATGTGGCCAAGGCTTGGTAGCTTCCCTGGTGGGATGGGTAAGGCTTGGAGCACTCGGTGAGTGCTGGCAGTGGCTGTGTGGTGGATGGTGGTCCTGTGGAGGGAGGGTGGTGCTCTGTGGGAGTGAAGGTGGCACTGAGGGTGTTCCTGGTGGCTGTCTGTGCTGCAGATGGCATGCTCCTGATAATTTTCGGGGTCCTGCAGTGGAGAGTCACGGACCCCTAGCCCACCATCTCCTCCTTTGAGAGCTTCCCAGTATCCAGGGAGGCTTGCATCCTTGAGAAGCTTTGGCCCCTGGCACAGAGGTCTGGCAGCTGCTCCTTCCCAACAGAGTGTCTGGCCAGCAGTGCCCTGCTCCACATAGGTCTCCATTGGTGTCCTGTCTGTGTGTCCCAGCAGCAAAAACTCATCTTCCTACTCTAAGCCCCCTAGAGTCCTGCTCAAAGACTACCTCTATGCTCTGTGACCCAAAATCTCAATTAATTACACTGAATCTTGACTTCTGGTTTGTTCAACACCACGCCAGGGGATTGGACTGGGTGCATTTTAAAGATCCCTTCCAGCCCAAACTATTCCATGATTGTGTGGTGGTGTGAGTGTGGAGCCATCCTGTTTATTCCATGGCAGAGGACTGAGTCTGTCCCAGAGGCTCAGAGACCCTGGTTACTGGGAGCTCTTTGGCTGTCTCCAGTATTCCCAGTAACCACAAGCATCAAGTCCCCTGGGCAAGCTCCAGTCTCCAGATTTATTTAAGAGGCCAAGAGGAGCTGGGCTGGCACACAATCCCTGTTGCCACCATGGGGGTTTGGGGCCAGTGGGCATGTGAGTGTCTGGGGCATTGTGGGGCAGGGATTTCAGGCATTATGGTGGCCCAAGGCAGCTGGTGCTTGGGCTTTGCCCTGTGACATTTGAAGCCCCTTTTCCTCCTCTAGATGTGGTGCCTCAGTGGGAGTGGGAACCACTGAGCTGAGACCACCCAGCTCTGCCAGCCTCTCCCTGTGGAGCTTGCTGATAGGGAACTACCCCTGCTTGTATTTTCTTCTACAACAGGGTAACCCACCTGATGGATCTAGGGTAGCCATGAGATGCAGTCTTTCTGGACTTTAGCAGGCTTTAGCAGTCTCTGACAGGATCCTTCTGGACAAAATGTCCAGCCCACAGCTGGAAAAACAGATCATGGGGTGGCTGAGTAACTGGCTCAAGGGTCAGGCACAAAGGGTGACATCAGGCTGGCACTAGTCACTTTTGGGGTTCTGAAGGGCTCCATCCTCGGCCCTGTGCTCTTCAACATTTTCATCAACAATCTGGATGCAGGACTGGGAGGGATACTAAGTCAGTTTGCTGGCAGCACTAAGCTGGGAGGAGCTGTCAACTCTCTCAAGGGCAGAGAGGCCCTGCAGAGAGACCCAGACAAATTAGACAGATGGGGAATCACCAACCATGTGAAGTTTAACAAGGGAAGGTGGTAAATTCTGTGCCTGGGATGGGGCAACCCTGATTGTGTGTATGAACTGAGGAAAGAGAGGCTGTGGAGCAGCCGTGGAAGGGCCCTGGGGTACCTGGTCCAGTTGGATCTCAGTCAGCCAGGAGGGAAATCCCTGTTCTGGGGGCATCAGGCTAGCTGGACCAGGGAGGGGATTGTCATGTTCTGCTCTGGGCTGAGGCAGCCTCACCTTGAGCCCTGAGGGCAGTTTTGTACATCACAATATAAAAGAGGCATGAAGCTATTAGAGAGTGAACAAAGAAGGGCTGTGAGGATGGAGAAGGGTCTGGAGGGGTCTTTTGAGGAGTAGCTGAGGTCATTTGGTTTGTTCAGCTGGAGAAGAAGAGAGGGGAGGCCTCTTTGTCATCTTCAACTCCTCCCAAGGGGGAGTGGAAGGGCAGGACCCATCTCTTCATTCTTGTGACCAATGACAGGACTGAAGGAAATGGCTGGAGCTGAGTCAGGGGAGGATTAGGTTGGATGTCAGGAAAAGGTTTTTCTCTCAGGGGGTGGTCAGGCACTGCACAGTCTCCCCAGGGAATGGTCATGGCCCCAAGGCTGCCAGAGGCCAAGGGGCATTTGAACAATGCTCCCAAACACAGGGTGGGATTGTTGGGGTGTCCTGTGCAGGGCCAGGAGTTCAACGCAATGATTCTGATGGGCCCCTTCCAACTCAGCCTATCCTGTGATGGTAAAGCCCAGGCTCAGGGAGTGAGTGGCTGGCTTGGACAGGGCTCTTGGGGCTCATCCCATGGGGGCTGTGCCAGGGACAGGTTGAATTCATCTGGAGCCAGTTCAGAATTCATGTGGTGACCCCTCCCAGTGACCTGGCCAAGAGGATGCATGTTGGTGAGTCTGGTGGTGACAGCTTTGTCCAGGAGGAGAGTGTTCCCCAGCATGCCATCTCTCGGTGTGTCTGGGCTGTGGTTTTTGGAAGAGGGAGGTGGGCAGCACCTTGGGGAAGGATCTGCTGCCGGCCCTGCCAAGCTGCGAGGGCTTTCCCTCTGATCCAGGCTGCTTCCCCATGGTGCCTGGCAGGGCAGGCCCAGGGGATGCACCCTCCTTCTTGACTCCTCCTGAGCAGAGGAGCAGCTCCGTTTGCTTCTCCCAGCCCTGGCGTGCAGGAGCTCAGGGAGGGTGCAGCAGGGGCAGGCCTTCCATCCCCACAGCCTGGCTCATGCCCCCTTTCACTTTGGGAGGTGAATTCACCCTTTTAAGTTGGATGTGTTTCATGGGAAGGTCTCATGGAAGTCCCTTCCGCATGTGCCGGTCCCATGGGGCTGCTCAGCCTGTGCCACCCCAGAGGGATGCCAGGCCCTGCAGGGGGATGGTGGCCCTGGCAATGCCGAGGAGGCGCCGGCACTGCTGGGATGGGCTCAGGGAGCATCCTCAGCCCAGAGACCATGAGCCCTTAATGTGACATTTGCACCTGATGAAATTGCACTAATTGTGGGACCCCCTGGCCCCCACACATGTCTCACACCCGGCCAGATGGGGACTGGGGGAGCCGCACACCCCGAGCAGGGGCTGGGGGCCTTTCCCAGTCACTCACATTGTCCTCTTGTGGTACTGAAAGCAGAGCCCACCCAATTGTCACCATGATTTGGGAGCAGCAGCCCCATCCCTGGGCCCTGCTGATGACATGGAGGGAGGGCAGAGTGCTGTTGCTGGGTCCTCTGCTCCTGGTGACGCGCATGTTCAAGTTCGGGATGTGTGGACTCCTGGCTCCCCTCAGCCTCCCCTTCCACGTGTAACATTCCTGCTTCCATTTTACTTGGGGGAGGGCTGTTCTTTCTGTTGGGTTTTTCCCTTTTTGTTGGTTTTTTTGCAACTTCTTTGTTAATGTGTATATATATATATATATAAAAATATAAATATAAATATAAAAATATAATATAATATATATATACATTGCTGGGTATGTCTGTGTGTGAGGGAGGCCATGAGGTGAGGACAGCCCTGGGATCTTCTTGCTGGCCATCACAGTGTTCCCCAAACCTAGCAAAACATATGGGCATGCATGCACAGGAGCAGAGGGGATTTGTGGTACTACCCAGCAGCAGCTTTCCTTGTGCTGGGCTCAGCCCAGCCTGGAGAGCCTGTGGGGTGGCCAGGCACAGGGGGTGCTACAGCTCCATCCAAAAACATCCGTATACATAAATATTGAGCACCCTGCTGCCAGCCCCTGGATGATGTTCCATTACCCAGGACACTGCGTGTGCCAGTCTGCCCTTTTCCCAGTCCTGGATGGCCACAGCAGTTCTGGACATCTCTGAGTGCCAGCTATGCCCTGGAGAGGGTGGGGATGGAGCAGGTGCTTGGGCCAGGCTGGTGATGGGGCTGAGAGCTGGCTGTGAGAGCCCTGGCTGCACAGGGGCTGGCAGCGAGCAGGGAGGAGCTCGGCGGTTCCCAGCCCCAGCCCTGGGTGCACATCCCTGGGCTCTCCCAGGGGCCCCAGCAGGCAGGACGGGCCCGGGGAGTGGGGAGAGCCCACGCTGGAGCGGTGCCACTGGGCAGAAGCTGCTGGAAAAGGGCTAATGGGGGCAGCCTCATGTGCGGGAGCACAGGCACACAAACCTGCAGGAGACAGAGCCCATTTTTGGAGCACATGTGCCTAAAATATTTGTTAAGTGGAAAACATACAATGCAAACCAGCACTGTGGAATTAAATATTTCTTACTTTATGCCTTTGCTCCAGGCTTTTCCTGTTAAAGATAAACCACCAGCACATGGAACCTGCCTGGAGGATGAGTTTCTGGTTCTGCTAGGAACAAACCTGTGGCATTTGTGTCGGTCAGAGCTCTGCCCTTGCTGTGGGTTGTCAGTGCCATGCAGCAGTGATGGGCTGGGTCTGGTGCTGGTGCTCCTGCTTCTGCCACAAAGACCCCACTGCCCAGAGCCCCACACTGAGGAGTGGGGAGCTGCAGTGCCCAGGGCCCACAGCCTCCATTTCCAGACTTTTTATTCCCTGGTCCAGAGACTGGCAGGGTAGCCCCAGCCCACCGCAGCTTGCCAGCGGGTTGTCCCAACCCCATTCCTTCATCTGTTCCATCCCTCTGCTCCAACCTGGTTTGCTGCATGCCTTGGGACAAGTGTGTGGGGTCTGGCAGGTATCTGCAGGTGCTCCTGAGCTCTGGCCACTAGTGAAACAGATCCTGACACGGTTGCCAAAAACCAGAGGTGCCCCAACCCTGGTGAGCAGCCCCCATGGCAGGAGAGACCCAGAGCCCTGCCACCCAGCCCGGAGCCCAGTGAGCACCCAGCAAGGACACAATAGGAGCAAAAATCTGGCTATTCCCACATATAAGGGGACACAGATCCTCTCCTTTCACCATGGGACAGTATTCCCTGGGAGATGACCTGCTCCCCCCTCCATGGGATTGACACAGGGTGGGAACCTTCTTTTCTTTTAAACTGAAAAATAAAACCTTCCAAAGGAGAAACATTCCCCGAATGGCCACAAATGGGCACTTGCAGGGCAGAGCCTGGGTTCTGGAGAGGTGAGGCGCTGCCCGGCTCTGCTGCCAGCCCACCCGAGCTGCCCTGAGAACGCCCCCGTGCAGCCCAGCCGGCCCGGCTGAGCCTCCGGACCCTGCGGGGCTTCAGCTGGGGGGCTCATCCCGGCTGTCACAACAGCTCAACAGCATGGACCATCTGCTCAGTGCATCCAGAGCTTCCAGAAAGGCAGGAATTCTCTGCGTGGATGTGTCTGACACGCTGCTCCCCCGTGCTGCTGGCAGGATTCCTGTCTCGGTGGCTCAGGCTGGCTGTGGGCGTTGCTGTGGATCACCAGGATGGATGTTAGCCCAGTGCCTGGAGAGCTGGCGGGGCTGGGACGTGCTGGGAAGGGCACACCTTGGCAAAGCAGGGTGCCGGGGCTCACACTCGCCCCATCCCTCCTCCCTCCACCCCGATGGAGCGAGAGGAAGCTGCAGAGATTGCTTCATTGTCCCTAGAACGACCCTTTAGGTGGGGAAATGAGTCCTGGGAGAGGAGGATGCGTTTTCCTTGAGTCATTCCATAGGAGCACTTCATTATCCCTGAAACCCATGGGTTTCATTACCAGAAACCCATCTCCAGGACAAACCACAGCCCGAGGCAAGGCCCAAAGGGATGAGGAGCACTGGGACAGCAGTGCCGGGAGCTCGTCCCTGCTGGGGCTGCTCAGGCTGGCTTGGCTCAGAGCCCACTTGGTGCCAGCCTGAGGAATGGGCACGACTGGGGGGTGCTGGGCAAGGGAAAAGCAGATGGCAAAGGATCAGTCTATACTGAGGTGGTGACAGGGAAGAAATGTGGCAGTGTCACCTGTGTGTCCTCTGGCTGTGGCCAAAACTCCCTGAGAGCCATCCCCACCGTGGGACTGCTCCCACGTTCCCTCCAGCCAGTGCCAAACACTGCTCCAGCCCTCGCCAGTGCTGGGGATGGCCCGGGGCTCTCTGGCACAGCTCCTGGAAACCAGGGGAAGCTGCTCAAAGGATGTCACCTCTTTGCCCAAAACAGCCAGTGACACAGCCGGTGTCAGCATGAGCCCGGGAAGGAGCTCTGCCCTTTCTGTTCCTGCTTTGTCTGATGCCTTTCCCTGTCAACCTCGGGTTTCTAGGAAACTGCATCCCTCGTTGTGAAAGCCAATTTAAAACCATCACTCACGTGGCAGGTTGTTTCATGGAAAGGAAAAGGCTGCTCTGAGATGATGGAATGAGCTTTGCTGCTGCTTTTGAGGAATGTGCTTTAAACACAAGAGGTTTCAGCATCACAAATACTGAAAATCAAACCAGAAATGCATTCCACAAGTCAACCAGGAGGGGAAAAAGCAGAGTGTGGCACGGGCCTGGGAAGGCTAATGGCAGGTTTTGGGGGACTGAGTGGAAGGTTGGTGTTGGCTTTTCATTTCTTTTTTACTTTTCATTTCTTCTGTAGTTCATGGAATAGGAAATTTTAACAATCCCTCCCTTGAGAAAGCTTAAAAACACACTGCCTGGGAGCCCTGGGGCTTCCCCCCTGCTCTGGGAAGCTGCAAAGTGAAGAGATAAGAGAAATCACTGGGTTCATATAACGAGTGACATCAAGATATCTCACCTGTCCCATCTGCAGCAGCAATGGCTCGCATTGGGGTGGGATAATCCTCACTGGAAATACATGCTACAGCTCTCCCATCCAGGAATGAAAATCCCTTTAACTGGTGATTTCACTCCAGGCTGGGGGAAAAAAACAGTTAATAAATGGATGGGAAAGAAAATGACACCCTGACCTGCTCATAGACTGTGCAGGGCAAATGAGTTAGAGTCTGAGCTGGCCCAAATTAATCCTTAATGGAACTTGAGATTTTAAATACTCATCTGAATAACCACCCCCTAAAACTGATCAAGTGTTCTTGATCATTAGACTAAGCATCACTTAATATTCTCAGTCTGGCTAAGGAGTGATGGACAATGCCTGGAATGAGACCAGAAGCCTTTATTGAATAATTCTGGGGTTTAGCACATGTGAAAGGGAGGGACGGAGAGCGGCGGGGGGGAGGTGGTGAGGACATCAGTGCTTGTGTCTCAGACTAAAAATGGCTGCAGGGGGAGCCTCAGGAATTCTCCTGAGCTTCAGGAATGCATCTGGAGTTTCAGGAACTACCCTGAGCTCCAGGAGCCTGTCCTGAGTTGCAGGGACTGTCCTGACCCACCTGGAGCAGGCAGTTCGAGACTCCAGCCCTTCATCAGCCCTTGCAAATCCCACCTGGCCCCTCTCCTGAGAACATCCCATCCAGGCTCACCACTGCATCCTCCGAGCTTTGGAGTCAGGCAGGGACTGTTAATGGAATTGGGTCCAGTTCTCCATGGCAACGAGCAAGAACTGGGTCAGTGCAGGATGCGAGGAGCCAAGCACTCCCAGGAGTTTTAAAAGTAAACACCAGCAGAAATTAAGGCACAAGGAGCCGGGGGGGACAAGGGGACCCTGGGACCCCCAGAGCTGCAGTAGGGCCCCCATCACCACATGTCACAGAGAGCAGTGGGGTCCCAGTCCTGCCCAGGGAGGGGGGCACAGGAAGGCTCCCGTGGGTACTTCTGCACAAGACAGTGGATCCAGGGCTGCACAGAGCAGGGGCTGCCTGGTCCCCAAGGCACACACAGACCTCCACAGCTACAGTGAGCAACTGAGCCTCAAAAATTCCCTCAGCCACAGCCTCCCTGCCCCCTATTCCCCACCGCTGTGAGCCAAGTGCCTTCTCTCCACATGGCCCTTGCCCTCCTGCCTCCCTGGCTCTAATTTGTCCCTGTTTATTTACACAGGCAAGCAGGCTGACATCCATCACTGGGATTCTCTGTGCAGAGGCTGTCTGTGTGAAAATCCTCATTACAGCTCCTTGCTGACAGGAGCTGTGCTGGGCTCCTTTGATCAGCCAGACGCTCGGGTGGAGCCTGGCTCTGTGTGTGCAGCCGCTGCCTTGCTCTGTGCTCAGCAGCCGCCTGGCAGAGACTCCACCGTGCCCCTGCCAGAGCACAGGGGCCTCTGCCCCCACAGCCTGTCAGTAATCACCTGAGTGATGGGCCAGTGCTGAGCTGTCAGGGCAGCAGCGATGGGGGAAGTGGTTTGAGGGGGCTGCAGGGCAGAGCAGGAGGAACTGGATGGAACTGGAAGATGGAACTGGATAATTTTTAAGGTCCCTTCCAACCTAAACCATTCCATGATTCGAGGAAGCTAAACACCAGAACAATGAGAAAATTGCCTGCAGAGTTTCCTCAAGGCCCATGAGAGCCACGAATTTGGCTGCCGTGGTTTCTGATGGTCACGAGGAACCATCACCACCTTCAGCTGCTTTGATGATTTAATTGATACCTGGGCTCTGAGCTTTCATGTACCAAAATATATGTCCATCATTTGGCAACCTTTGCCCTTCATTTTTCATTAAAACCCATCTGTTCAGTTCCCAGTGTGTCACCCTGATGTGAATAACTTCTCTTGAGTGGTGTCTTCATTTGTAAAATGGGCTTTTTAATCCTGCTCCACCTGATAATGAATTAAACACTCTTAACATTCACACAGCACCTGGAGGATGGAGAGAAGTGCTGCTGATGACAAAATTACAGTGTTATTTTATTTCACTCACTGCACAAATACACAGCAGCATCCTCTGAGCCCACTGAGCACCTTCATCCTCGTGCCACAATGGAGCCTGAGCCCTGTCCCCTGCACAGCCCCACACTGCCCCAGCTACATCTTCAGGCACTTCCCAACCCAGTCCCCACCACAGGGGCCCAAGGTGGCCAGCATGGAATGGCCAAAGCCCCACACGGCCTGGGAAGGTGGGCAAGGGGGGAAGTGGCCGGGTGGGGATGCTCCCTCTGTGTCACTGCAGCCCTCACCTGCCCAGGGCAGGCAGTGCTGGAGCACTTTGGGGCTGGTTAGCGGCATGGGAACCCTTTATCCCTGATGGCGTGGGTACATCAGACGTCATGCACGGAACACCTGTGTTCTCAAGGCTCCTCAGCCAAGTGAGATTATCCCCTGGATCGGTCAAGGTAACCAATCCTACTATGCATGGTTCCATGGGAGCTGGGATCTGCCCCCTGTGCCCTTCCTGTGTATCTGGGCCTGCCCCTGTATTTAACCTGGATTTCCCCTCAATTGTCTTAGAATCAGAGAATCAGAGAATCTCCTGAGTTGGAAGGAACCCATCAGGATCAAGCCCAATTGCTGGCCCTGCACAGACCCCCCCAACAACCCCACCCTGGGCATCCCTGGAGCGCTGCCCAAAGGCTCCTGGAGCTCTGGCAGCCTCGGGGCCGTGCCCATTCCCTGGGCAGCCTGGGCAGTGCCCAGCACCCTCTGGGGGCAGAGCCTTTCCTGATCTCCAACCTAACCCTCCCTGGCACAGCTCGAACCCTTCCCTCAGGTGGAGACAGGCTCAGCAGGAGGCAGCTGGGAGGGAAGCACCTCCTGGACCTCCTCTCCAGAGCTCCCTCTGCTCCACGCCCAGCTCCAGGCCAGTGCTGCCAGGTGACGCCTCAGCAGAACCCAAGAGATGCCCAATTATCCATGGACCCGAGTGACCGGAAACCAGGGGAGTGGAGGAATTTGTAATTAAATTGCCATTAGATGGGTAACAGATTGTCTGGCAGCTGACAGTGAGTGAAAATGCTCCATTCTGTCATGTTTTATCAGCATGAAAACCATTTGCAAGTGCTCTAATTACATTCCTAATTGCCAATGTGATTAGGGACCTGCAGCTGTTCATTAAGCATGTGTCACCCTCAGCCAGCAATCTGGAAGAGAGAATATTTAATTAATTGAATAGCACATTGGATGAGGAGATGGCCGGACCTGGAAGCTGGGAGCCTTGTGCTGAACAGAGCTGGTGGGCAGCAGCCTCCTCCTTCCGGCTCTGGGCACAGTGTCACACAGCCTCTGTTGGGAGCATAATAATATAAAAAACACGGGAGCTCTCCTGCCCTGATGTCCAGCCAAATTTTTATCTTCTCGGCCAGTCATGCTTCTCATCAGTGGAACAGCGTGAGCCATGTGGCTGCTGCTCCAGTGACCAGGGCTCAGCCCCAGAGAGGGGTAGGGCCTTCAAGGTGCCCCTTTCCCTGACACTGCATCCCTCCTGCCACTCTTCCCAGCCCTCCCTTGCCTTCTCCTTGTCTGTGCTTCTGCCTTCCTCAAACACACCAACAGCTCACGTGGGGGTTCCCGTTGGAATAGGATGCCCAGAGCAGCTGTGGCTGCCCCGTCCCTGGAAGTGTCCAAGGCCAGGTTGGATGGAGCTTGGAGCAACCTGGAATAGTGGAAGTTGTCCCTGTCCATGGCTAAGGGTTGGAACTGGATGTTTTTTAAGGTCCCTTCCAACCCAGACCATTCCATGATTGCATTTGCTATGGCTCTACTTCCAGCTCCCCCTGCTTGCCTGAGCAGCCAGAGAGAGGGAAAAACACGAGTGCATCCAGATCAGCTCATTTCTTCAAATTTAACATACTCCAGTGCCTTAAAATATTCCTGGTCACAACAGGGAGAGTCTTAGGAGGCTTCACCTTAATCCCTGTTTAATTTCCACTTAAGAAAATGTCACTGCAGATGTTTAATAAGAATTAATTCTGGGTTTTGCACAGTTACTTTCAATTAAATAGCCCCAAGTGTTCCATGACTCTTCAAACAGACACTAAAGCACATGGAATCCTGCTCCCCATCCATCAACTCCAGCGCTTCTGTCTCTGCAGGCTGGAGCTCCCAGCCCTGCAGTCGCTCCAGTGCTGAGGGATGATGTGGGGCTGCAGCCCCAGGCTGGCTCTATCCTGCCATGGGCCCATTTGGGATGATGCCAGGCTCCCTCTCAGCCTGGACATCATTTTATCCCAAACATTTGAGCTTTCTCTGAAGGGTGGGGGCTGCTGTAGTCACAGTCAGGCTGTGAAATAATTCATCTGGGGGAGAGCAGAGCCTGGCATTGGGTCAAGGTGCTTGGAGGAAGGGACACCCAGAGAATATCCCAGCCCCTCTGCCCACTCTCTGGGCTCCCCACAAGTGTGCAAACCTGTCTCTGGCCCTGCTGCCCCAGGCCTGGGAAGTTGCTTTTATAAAAAAGAGAATTAAATAAATTAAAAAATAGGGAGTCCACTGCAGAACCAATTATTCCTCCTTTCATCTTTTTGCATGCTTTTTTTCTTTTTCTGCTGCCTAAGTGCAGTGCTTTGCACTTGTTATTATTGAATTTTCCATCTTTGATTTTGGGCTATTTTTTTAGCACGTGGAGATTATCCTTAATTCCAAGCCTGCCTCTCTCCCTGCAAGCCTGCAGCACGCAGGAACATGAAATCATTCTGATTGAAAAAGTGCTCTGAGACCATCAATCCCAACTGCGCTCCCAGCACTGCCAAGCCCACCACCATCCATGTCCCCAGGTGCCACATCCACAGGATCCATCCCCAGGCAGTGCCTCTCCCCTCTGCTGGGAAATGACCCCGTCTCACTTTCAGACACTTTCGGGGTGCAAGTGCTGACAGTAATGCTGGTCCCTGCCCAAACTGTTCCATTGAGCAGCTGCAGCCCTAAATCCCAGAAAACTGCCCCCATCAACCCCCATCCATCTCTGCCAAAGGCACCCATGGAAATTTAGGCACTCTAAGGAACTACCTCTCTGAGCTGCAGTGCTTCACTGGGTGAGTGGCAGCAGGAGCATGTGACAGGAGAGGAAGGAAACTGCAGCCTGATCAGGATGAAAACGATTTTTAAATCCACTGATGAAAATGGGGTCAATAAATATCTGCCCCACCACAGCCATTTCCCACAACAAAGGCCTTCCTTCTGTCCCACTGCCCCCTCTCTGTGCTGGGACGATGTGGGAGCCAAGAGCCTCAGCTCTGAAACCTTGGCTGCAGGAGAAAAACACCTCCTAAAGTCACCTTTTCTGCTCATCCCCTCCCCCCTGTAAGTAAATCCTGGGAGCTCAATCTATGGAGCTCAATGGAGCTCACCGCAGCCCTCCAGGGTGGAGTGGGGCACGGGAATCAGACAAAAACACCACTGGAGAGGGAGATGGGAACACACAGTCTGGATTTGGCATCCTCATCTTGGATGTTTCCTTTGAGAGAAACCCTAACTGGGCTCAGGCAGCAGGCTCTGGACCCAGGGAGCCCCTGCTCTAACAAATCACCTCCAGGACACGGGGCAAGGAAAGGCAAATGGTGATTCGAGTGTTCAGACCATCCTTGATCCTATTGCTCCATGGGATGGGCTCTTCTCCATTGCTTCTCGTATGCTTTCCCACTTCCTGCTCCCAGTTCCTCTCTCTCTCTCCTCTCCATCACCTCTCATCCTCATCTCCATCACCTCCCTCGCATCCTGCTCCCAGTCCTTCTCCCTGCTCCCAGTTCTTCTCGCTCCTTTCCATCCTCTCTTGTACCCTCGCTTGGTCTCTGCTTCCCGTCCCTCTGCCTGTTCTCAGTTGCTCTCTCTGGCCCTGTCCCTCTCAGTCCCCCCCATCAGCTCTCAAACCCTCACTGACTCCCTGTTCCCGGTCCTCTCCTTGCTCCCCATGGCTCGAACATCCTTTACCCAGGAGCTGCCCCTCGGCTCCATCTCCCTCTCCATTCCCCTTCCCTCGCAGCTCCTGCACGGAGCCGAGTGCCCCTTGCCGTGTCCCAAACCCAGGACAGCCCAGAGGCGTGGAGTGTGTCAGACACTGCCTGGGCACGCGTGTGCCAATTTCGCCGCTGGCTGCAGGGGCTCTGCAGAGCCCATTCCAAGGGGACAGGACCCCATCCCCGCCTGCTGCTCCGCGCCGCCAGCGCTCACGGACGCCAGGCAAACCCCGCTCTCCTTAGCGCGGATTGCATCGTCCCCGCCCGTGGGTCACCCGAGTCAGACAGTGAATTCATCACAACCAAAGGGAGGAACGAGGCAGTCTGGAGCCTCCAGCTCTGCTCAGTCCCGTCCTCTCCAGGGCTGGGACCCAATTAGAGCTCAGTGCCGCAGGCGTCCGTCCACCAGCACCGCACTAAATGACTGCTCCTGTTCACATTAGAGCGCCTGGAGAGAAACTGGGCAACAATTACTCCCTCTAATTAATGGCCAGATTAAAACAGGGCTCAGTTCTACCCAGTAATTTGAAAATGAGAGACTCCATAACCATCCCCAGCACATGAGAGCATCAGCCTTATAAAGACCTTTTAAATTAAGATCTCTGAGCTACTGTTACACAGAGGCCATAAATTACTGTCTGTGTTTAAAACAGACACATTATTTATTGAACCCATGGAATTAAGCCTTTCTAGTCTGCTGGAGACCTCGAGCAGATGTGATTCAAAGCCCGGAGCTGGCAGCCCTGGCCATCAAGCCTGCTGGGGCCGGGCACAGCCAGGCTAATTCACAGCTCCAGGTTGCTGCAGCATGACACAACATTAACCAGTCCAACTTCAGGAAATCCAGATTTATATTGCTTTAATTAGACTGGTCTCTTTAATCCCCAAGTGCATGTGGGACTAATGGTACACAGTGGCACAGAGGGGGGTGTTACCCCTCTCTCAGTCAGACCCACCTTGCAGGTTGCCATCAAGATTCACACCCACAATGACACCCCCAAGCACACGCCTTGCTCCTCCCAAGTCATCAGCAAGATCTTTGGAATGATTTTGAGAGGATAAACCCGAGGCCATTAGAGAAAAGACCTTGAACTGAACACGTCAGAGGCTCTGCAGCATGTTTGGTATGCAGCATCCATGGTATGCAGCATCCATGCTGGAGAGGGAACGTTCCTGTGCTGGAAAATGAGTCCAGAAGAGGAACGAGGCATTTGGAATATGTGATCGAAGCAGGGAGGATGAGCACAGGAGTGAGGGACAGGAGGGCTCTCAGAGGCAGCGAGAGCTTCAGCAATGTCCAACACATCGGGGCTGGGAATTCAAATGAAATGTTGTGGAAGAGAACAGATGATGGTAAAATAGTTCAGCACAGCATTGGGCTGGTAAATAGAACAGGACTACACATATGGAGGATCCAGGGAGATGTCCTCTTTGTGTTGCTATCCTTCCCCATTCCCAAGTTCTCTATGAGGTTGCAGCATGCTGTGCTGGCTGCCAGGGAAGAAATGTGATTTAAACAGAGACAAACCACCACAGTGGGGTTTTTGGGGGGGAAAAAGTAGTGCACATTCCCACCTTTAGCTCAGCATCAACTGTGGCGCTTAAATCCCCTCCATCACCAAAGGTGCTGACCTAAGCAAGTAATGGTGTGACATGGGAGCAATGGTGACAGGGAGGGGAGGCATTCCTGTGCCATTCCCACAGCATCCCCCAGGACAGGGAGGCATCAGCCACGTGGTGCACAACGCAGGGAAAAAAACAGTGTTGGTGACACAGAGGAGCCATGGAGAGGATGAGCAGGAGCAGCTGCCTTTTTCCCTGCACAACATCCCAAGCTTAGTGCCTCTGGCTCCAGATCTGCCATCACTGCAGGATGCTGTTACATTACTTCCAAAGATGTTTTTGTTGACCCAAGTTCTGAAAATTAAGCAGAAACTGCTATCTGGAAAAAAAATCAAGTCCCCCTCCAGTCCCCCAAGACAGCCTTGTGTGGTGGTTCCTTGCCCTGCCCGGCTCTGACAGCCCAGCCCGGGCCCAGGGACAGCAGGGAGGGAGAGCCCAGCCCAGCCCCAGAGCCAACGCTGCGCAGTAAATCACAACACAACAACCCAGAGTGGCCCGTGGATCATTTATCATCCTGCATGCACAGGAAGGCAGCAAGGGAATGATAAAAGTCTGTTCAGATTAATGGCTTGAGGAATTAGAGAGGAAGGAAATTGCATCAGCACTGGAATTCCTCAACCCTGTGCTGGAAATCACCTTCCTGATGGTGATAATTGCATGAGCCACATAATCACACCTCTGCCATGTAGCACTTTAGTCTGGATGCTGTGTAACCCTTTAGTAGAGATACACTCGTATTGCACAAAGGTTTTCCTTTCTTCCCTAACTCCTAGCACAGGTACTTTCCATCACTTAGGGCATATCAAGGTTTTGTGCCGGTCTCCTTCCCTATTCCCCAGGCTGCTGATGCTGTATCTTGATCCCAGAAACATCTTCAAGAAAATTAAAAATAAAAAGCAAGAGTTTTTTACAAAACCTGATGAAAAGCTGAAATAAAATTAATATACCTAAGGCAAAAAGAAAATAGCTGAATCCAGAATTCCCCCTTTCTCCCTTTCTTCCCCTGTGTGTGTACCCATATACACATATTTAGAGAACTTCAAACAATTTCCATTCCATTTCAGCTGATCTTTTAACTCATTTCCAAGCACTTTGTAAAATGAAAAGACGTGGGAGCTCCTCCTCCTGGAAATGACAAGACCCAGTTTCTGCATCAACCATTTCAAGCCATTTATCCACTCAGCAGCTTTTTGGACCGAGGAGTCACTGAAGCTGCACATGCATCTGCAGGCAGCTGGATTTTAAATTAAAAAAATGAGGCAAAGCTTAATCGGGGGCTTCCAGGGGGTCTGCCTGTGAAAGTGATGGCTGAAATGTGGCTGTGATGTGGAGAGGGGCTGGTCTGGGTTGGTGAGCTCCAGTGGGGTGATGGGCTTCCCTTCTCCAGCATCGTTCCCAGCGCTGGGATCTGCAGCACGCCTGGCTGTGACACAGCTCTCACTTCATCCCTTTGGACAGAGAGGGAGTTCACCCCTTCAGCCCCAGCTCACAGCCCCCTGCACCCTGCTGCTGCTGCTTGAGTGTCTGTTTCAGCCCTACTGGGGAAAAAAAAAGGAATACAAAAGTAGAATAGAGGGTTTATTTACTTGCAGCAAAGGCAGCGTTGGAGCCGAGTTCTCGCCATAAGCACGAGGAATATAAATAGCACAGAGAGAGAAAGGAAATTCAGGAGCTGTTTTGGGAAGCACGGCTTGGATAGATTTAACAGCTCTGGCTCCTTCTGATGGCATTGTGCTGGGACATCAGATTAAACCAAAAAGGCACAAATTGGGAAGCACTGCTTCTGCCCAGGAATCATCAGGAGACAGTTTCTGCATATGAGCCATGGCAATAACTTCCCTCAGTAAAAAATCCATGGATAGTGATGAAGTTCTGGGACATTCACTCCATATTTCCATCTTTTATGGCAACAGCTGCTATTAAATAAAAATCTTCTCTCTTGTATTCCCAGGCTGGTGACAACCGCAGCTGCCACCACAGGCATGGACACATCCACGGATTTCCAAACCCCTGGGAGTGTCCAGTGTGTGAAACTGGACTGAAATGGGAGCCCTCTGGTGCTGGTGGCCTGGAGTAAAGGTTTGTTGCTGGTCAGGGGCCTGTGCTTGGGCACAGCTCTCCTGTGTCTGCCCAGTGCTGGCTGGGAGCTCCAGGCAAGGGGGGTCAGGGATGGAGTGAAAGGGATGTGGTGGGGACAGGGATCCCTTGGCAGGGAGTCTTGGCAGAAAAAACCACATTTTAACACTCTATTTGCCTTAAATGAGTCCTCCCTTTTCCACGTACCTTCCAAGGGTTTGGATCCAGATGACTTGACTGACCAGCTCATCCCCGTGGATCTGCAAGAGACTGAGTGGCTGCTGCTGGCACATGGGGACAAGATTATTATTGATTTTCCAATGAAAACCCAACAATACAGCCAGAGCCAAATAACCTCCTAACCCCTCATCATGTTCTTGACATGTGTTTTCTACATTTCAACATTTTCTCCCCTCAGTACAAAAAGGGCTCCCAGACTCTGCAGCTGGCACAACTAACCCCTCCACCCGCACAAACACACACCAGATCAGAGCAAAGCATTTATTTTTCAGCCCAGTATTAAAGCAAGAAAACAAATAAAACCACTCTGGATTTCTCCAAAATAGAAGTATTACCATTTTCTTATTGAACTATTTCATTGGGAAGGGGTTTGTTTCATTTTAATCTGAAAAAATCCCCACATTGCATTTAAGAACATCAGTTTGGAAAGTGAAATAGGCTTGTTTTCCTTTAAAAGAAATCACAAAATTAAACATTTCAGCAAAGTTGTTTTCCAGCAATGGGCCACCCAGTTCCTCTCACAAGCAGGAGAATTCTGTCTTGGCCAGGCCCTGCTCCAGCAGCTTCTGCCTTGTTTAAATTACAGTCAGAACCAATTACCACTGCCACCAGCCCAGCCTTCCCTCAGCTGCATTTTTTGTCTGACAGGGTAAAATCCTATTCATGCAGTATTTTGCAATAATTTTCTCTCTGAAAACAATTTCCCCCTGGCTCCTAGAGACCTGATTTCCAGATTAATTTTCCTCTCACCAGCTTTTCTCCTTTCATTTCTTTCTTTTTTTTTTTTTTCTTTAACTGCTGGGGAAAAAAAATAAAAGTTTTCTTCTCCTGATTTATCTGATTTCTCAGCAGTGCCAACCCCAGCCTTTCCCTTGCTGCCCCAGGGCCGCAGGCACGGAGAGGAGGCAGAGGAGGGAAGGCAAAGGGGGTTATGTAAGAGGAGGGGGCACTTTCCCACCCCATGAAGGGGATCTGACAGCACTGGTTGCTGGGACGCAGGGCAGGAGCAGCTGCCCCAACCCCTCCTACAGGCTGAGCCTTCCAGACCCCTCCAGCCATTTCAGCCATGCTCAGACAAGCCCAGCTCAACTCTCCGCCTTGGCGATGCTGCTGCATACCATGAGGAAGGAGGCTTAGGGAGGTGCTCCTTTAAGAATTCCAGTCTGCACTGGAGGCTTTTACCCTTTCCATGAAAACCTGCCCATATTTTCTCAGCCTCAGAACAGCAGTTGCCAGGAGTTCCCGTGTTCCACGCTCTCCTGTCCATGTCCTTCCCTACAGGAAGCTGGAGATGTGCTCCTGCTGTCCCAGCAAGGTGGCCACTAGCCCAGGAGGCTTTCCCAGGAATGGCTTCCCATGGGGTTCTGCTCCTCACCCCGAGTGAGGCAGTGCCTGGATGGGGCTGGGCATGAGCCCTCCCCTCCAGGGGGCTCCAGGGCACCGTGCTTGGTGCCCTGAGCTCTAGGGAGAAAAGGAGAATGTGGCAAACTGAGCACAAGGAATGCCACCGAGGAGACCTCCCAGATTTCCATTCCCTCGTCCTCACCAGGCTCTGACTCCTTCCTTTTGTTCTGCTCTGAGTTAGTCCAAGAGCCTCTCCCTTGTTGGTTTTCCCTTCCACCAATGAAGGATGCTGTCATGCCTCCACTCAGCTGTAACCCTGGAAATAACAGTTCTTTACCTTCCTAAGCTGATGTTGTTTGCCCAGTTACCGAGCTCACCAAACCTCTGCTTAAACAGAGCAGAGGAGCAGCCAAGTCTACCCACTGCCAGCCACGGGGGACGAGAGCTTTTGTCTGCTGGGGAAGCATCCAGGGCACTGTGAGCAGCAGAAGCAGCCCCCCATCCACCTGAGGTCACCCTGAAGCCAGGGAGACCTGCCCACACCTGATGCACCTTGGGGACACCGCTGTCCTCCCTGGAGAAGCAAAAGTCACCCACGGAGTCACACCCACGGCTGTGCCCGTGCCACTGCATCCAGCATGGAAAAAGCCAGTTCCAGGGACAGAGCCTCTCCTGCTCCAGTGCCAGCTCCAGTCCATGCCGCACAGGAGGGACCCCAGGCGATGAGGAGCCCAGTACACCACCATCCCTTGGGTTGTTCTCAACCGCTGGCTCAGGCACTGCACTTTATCCAGGGGGGATTTATTTGCTCCAAACACTTTTTGGGTCACCTCAATAATTCTAATAGCAACAATCTTATTTTCAAGCTTTTCTGCTAAGCTGAAGCACTTTCCCTCTCCTCTTGAGTCATTTAAAGGCAGTTAATGAAGAGTAGAAGCCCTTACCAGTTTTTTTTCCCCACTATCATGTATAATAAATGCGGTTTTGATTAAATTTTTACATGCTGCTTAATGCATCAAACAGGAATTTGCTATTCCCCTGGCAGCATGACAGAAACCCCTCCTCAACACAACACTCATTCCCAAGACTGATCTGCAGTGTCACTTCCATGGGAAGAAAAGCTGGCAGTGACAGTTTCCTGGGGGATGCCGAGACAACAGCTGCTCCAAGGTTTTCAATCAGCATGCCTTCATTTCACAGCTCCAGTGCAAACATGTTTATGGTAAATAACCCATCTCATATGGAGAGAACCAGGTAACCCTCCCATCTGTGCAAACACACATTTGTTCCTGGCAGAAACTTGGATTTTTGCTCATTCGGAGCCCTGTATAGCTGAGAAAACCCAAGGATCTGCTTAAACCAGCCTTATCCAAACTCAAGGCTCATTAAATAACATCTCAGCTTTGGCTGGGAAACTATTCTAGGGAATGTGGGTGTTTTTCCAAAGGCCATGAGTGTTCTGCAATATCCCCAGGGTATTTACAGCAGGCTACTGGGCATCCCAGGAAAATCCCTCAGGCATCTCGGCACCCCCATCCGTGGCAGGGGGTTGGAACTAGATGATCTTTAAGGTTCCTTCCAAACCTTATCCGGCCACTTGCAACTCCTTCTCAATTCCCACCAAATGAGCAAGAAGAGCACCTGGGAGCTGCTGCTCCTGGAGCCCGACAGTGCCTGAGACCGGCAACCACAGGGCAGGGAGGGAGGGGCAGGGAGGGAGCATGAGGAAGAGACACAATCTGTTTCCAGAGGGTGTCAGCTGTTTCTTGAGGTACCAGACCACTGTCTCAGGGTTTTCTCCTCCTCTGTGCAGCACTCAAGTTCTCTGGTTTTAGCTGGCAGAGGTTTGCTAGTGAATAGCTGGTGAGTGCAGGAGGGTTTTCCATACATGTAAGGATTGTCCAGGAGGCACACAGAGTTCCCAAGGGGCTGGTGAAGCTCCTGCAGCCCCTGAGCACGTGGACTTTCCTGAGATACACAGCCTGACTTAGCTGCTCGCCTCAGGCAGCAAGACAAGCCTCCATGAGGTGCATGCTTCCCGAGGGAAGCCCAGCCAGCCACACTCTGCTCTCCTGTGTCAGCAGCTTCTGTGGATCCAGCCTTCTGCTCCGGCACCCTCAGCAGGCCCCAAGTGCAGCTTTCACCCTGCAATCAAAGCTTCTGGGCTCATCCTGCTGCCATCCCCCCCTCCTGGTGCTGGTGCTGGGAGCAGGATGGATGGACAGCCCACACCAGGTGTGGTGCCCCTGCTGAATTTTTCACCCCCTCACACACTGGAGAGCACCATTCCACTGACGCTGAGGCGGCCGTGAGCACCTCTCAGGTCTCATTAACTTACCTGGAATTTATCCATGGAAATGGAACCAGCCTGCGAGGACAAGCCTTTTTGGAGAGGGCAGCTTGGGAAAAGAGTGGGAAGGGGGAAAGAGCCCCAGAGTGACTCTGGTATGTGTAGCCAGAGGCTCCCTCCCACCCAGTCCAGCCTCACTACTGGAGCCATTCCCTGAACTCAGCTTTTCTCAGGTTTTACCCCATTATTCCTGCAGGCACCATTCCAGACAGGATTTCTCACCTTGTGCCACAGAAGCCATGAGGTGCCAAGTAGGAGTTTCCTGCACCTTTCCACCAAAACTGGCCAAATTGTGCCTATGAAATACTGATCCCAGAGTTCTCAGGCTTGGCCAGGTGGGCTGGGCTCCTCCCGGAGAGGCAGGAGGTGCCCTAGCCCTAGTCCAGGTGCCTTCAGAGTGAGGAGGAATGTCTCTCACTACTCCACGTGCTGGTGGTGGGTCACCATCAGGCTGCCTTTGGAGCTTGCTAATCTGGAAGAAATACGTGAAGGGAGTGATAGAAAACAGCTCCTGGTCACAGGGTAATGGAGAGCAGCTCCAGCCACAGATCTTCCCGTGGCACAGGAGTGCCCAAAGGGAGGGTCTGGTTCCCCAGGACTCAGGGAACCCACGCTGTCCTTGCTGCCAGGGATTCCTGTAGGAGGAAGCTGAGCTGTGGGCAGTGCAGTGGGCAGGGATGGGGGGTCCAGCACAGGTCAAATCCACACGAAGTTCCACAGGGGTGGGACAGTCTCTGGAGCTCTCACTCCAGACTCTCAGCAGCTTTCCCAGGTCCTGCAGCAGCAGTGGGAGAGCTGGGTTGTGAGGGATACTGCAGGGACTGATCCCAGCACCCCGAGCTGCTGACTCTGCACCAGGAGCATCGTGGGTGTGCAGAAAGCAGGGAAAGGCACAGCAGCACCGTGAGATGTGGGAGCAGAGCTGAGGAGGGGGAGCCACCAAGGCAGGTGGGACACTCTGGCCCCTTCCCAGGCAATCTGCATCCTCATGCCTCCACAAGGCCCTGCTCTTCATGAGGAGCTTTCTCTCAGAGCCCCCTCTGAAAAGCCCAGAGTTCTGCAGCCCTGAAAAGGAAGGGATCTGATCCTGGTCACATTTTGAAATGGTTTTGATTTCCCCAGAGAGGCTGCAGATGCAGTTCTGAAGGGAGTACAGTTAATGCTCAATTTAGCTCCACATGACCTAATTTGCCTCCACTGATTCAACAAAGGGGAAGCAAGGGAAGAGAAATCCTTGCACATGGACCTTGAGAGACAATCCATTCCGGGCTGCAGAGGGAGGGGAAGTGTCTGCAGTGCCATCGGCACAGGCAGAGTTTGCCCAGTGGCCACGGGCTGGGGACAAAAGCTGGTGGTCTCTCCAGGATTCCTCCAAAGCTGGGCTCCAGTTCCAGTCTTCCACCAAGGCCATGGCTAAAGTGCATCTCCCTTAGGGCCTCTGCTGGGGAGGTTTCTGGGGGGAGTATCTGTGGCTGGCCTGCTCCACCCGCTGCGTTACTGTGCAAGTCCTGTGCCCACG
Organism: Camarhynchus parvulus; assembly: GCF_901933205.1. Taxonomy (NCBI): domain Eukaryota; kingdom Metazoa; phylum Chordata; class Aves; order Passeriformes; family Thraupidae; genus Camarhynchus; species Camarhynchus parvulus. The sequence continues at coordinate 19,270,924 of NC_044600.1, read as the reverse complement.
TGAATCACTCCTTTTTCTAACCCACAATGGGACATCAGCGCCTTAAAGGAGATAGAGTGAGTCAGGAAAGGATCAAAAGAAAGTTTTCTGTGCTGCACCCCAAGCCCATGAAGAGGCCAAGGTGAGCTGACCCTGCCTGCAGTTTGACACAATTTTCTCCCTGCAGCCAATAGTGCAAGGGCTTGGGGAGTGGTGTCACCAAAGGAGCTGGTCCTGGGAATGCCTGGGAACTGCAGGAGGGCCTCGAGCAGGTGACCTCAGGGTCTCCATCCTGGGGGAGCATGTGCTGCTGTTTCCACAGCCCCTGCATATTAATAGTTACCAATACAGCCGGACAGGACGTGCCTGAGCTTGTCTGGCCCTTGCTGCTGAACCAAACAGCAGCACTGTTGTGTTTCACCCCACAGACACTTTGGGCTCTATGGGTGTGTGGTGTTTCACCCCACAGACACTTTGGGCTGGCTGGGTGTGTGGTGTTTCACCCCACAGACACTTGGCTGGCTGGTGTGTGGTGTTTCACCCCACAGACACTTTTGGCTGGCTGGTGTGTGGTGTTTCACCCCACACATTTGGCTCTTTGTGTGTGGTGTTTCAAAATGGCTGGCGTGTGTGGTGTTTCACCCCACAGACACTTTTGGCTGGGTGTGTGGTGTTTCACCCCACAGACACTTTGGGCTGGCTGGGTGTGTGGTGTTTCACCCCACTGACACTTTTGGCTGGCTGGTGTGTGGTGTTTCACCCCACAGACACTTTTGGCTCGCTGGGTGTGTGGTGTTTCACCCCACTGACACTTTGGGCTGGCTGGTGTGTGGTGTTTCATCCCACAGACACTTTTGCTGGTGGTTTCCCCCACAGACACTTTGGGCTGGCTGGGTGCTGCTCTGGGCACTGCAGACAAGTCCAGGCCTGCAGGAGCTCTGGTGGTGCTGGGATGGAGCTTCCCCCCATACCAGGGGCTGCTCCTCAGGTTTCCCTGTGGCAGAGAAGCTTTAAGGCGATGGTGAAGGAAAGGAGTCGGTTCTGATGGAGGGTTTGGATCCAGAGCTTTATTCTGGCCCACAGGGCTCTGGATGCAGCACCAGCTCCAACAGAACTCCCTGAGCCCGTGGCTGCTGCTCCTTTGAACCCCGGGAGAGGGGCAGGGAAGGGGCAGGGAGCCACCAAGCAGGGACAGGAGGGGAGGGACAGAGGGACAAAGGACACCTGGATGGCCCAATGCCCCCCAGGGGTAGAGGGCATCCTTTGGATCTGCCAATCACTCCGTGCCCTTCTGGAATGCCAGGACTGACAGACAGTGCTGGGAGGGGTCAGGGTGGGGAAAGGAAGGATGATTGACACACCTGGCAGGGAATCTTCAGGGTTTCTGAGGTAAACCATGAAATCACACTGCAACACCTGCAGCTCAGGGCAGCACCTCTTATGTATTTCAGAAGTCAAGCATTTACTGGGGGGATTTTCTGTCTGGGGACCACATTTGCTGACTCAGTGCCCAGATGCCATCACTGCTCAGTGTTTTGCCCTTTGGTTTTGGGCATCTTCATGCACCATTTGCCCTCTGTAAGAGAAATCCCCGTGTGATGCTGTCCCTTGGTGCCACCTTCCCACTACTGGAGCAAAGGGTCCTTCTGGTCGAGTGTGTGATGTGGCCTGGGTACCATTGGCCTCTGGATCCAGCCCAAGCCTGACATTAGATGGAACACTGTTCCATCTGTGCCCACTGTTCCATCTAGTTCCCCATCCCCAGCTGCTCCTGGTGCTTCCATACCCCTGCATCTCCGTTTCTGCTTCCCAGTGTTCCCAATGGCTCTGCTACCAACCTCCTCCATCCCCCCGCTCCTCTTCCCAGCTGGAGTCTCCCCCAAACCACGTGTGTATTTCTGATTAAAGGAAGAGAAGTGCATCTCTGCAGCAAAGATTCCACTGCCCATTCCCTTCCAAAGGGCCTGTTTCCAGCAGACTGTTACTCCAACATGCAATATGCAATTTTTTTATTTAAGAAAACAAGGACAAATGTTTGCTGATAAACATTTCAGGGCAGCGTGCCAACAAGCTGATCCTTCTATTCCTCCCAGAACTGTAAAACACCAGCCTGCTGCCAGCCACAGGGATCAGAATGTTTTTCTTTTCATGCATAAAAATGTCTTACTAATGAATGCCCCTCTCAGTGGCCAGAGCTAAGGCAGCTCTGCCATATGCTGATGCACCCTGGGACCTCATGGCTTGGGGAATGTTTAATACTCATCAGACACGGGGAATATTGTTCCCTCCCTGCATAAGTGCTGGCTGAAAATGTAGGGAAGTACGTGACGCCCATGGTGTGGCCCCTGCCCATCTGCTCCAATGCCACATTGTCCCTGGGAGGGTGAAGGGCACCCAGTTCCCTCTCTGCCCTGGCCCGGACTGCAGTCCTACTAAATCAGGGACAATTGTGGTTGCCAGTGGCAGAAAAACAGGTGAAGTGCCAGGAGTGACAGTCCTGCGCTGCAAAGGCCGTGTGGCAAGTGCTGGTGCTTCCTGGCTTTGCTCTGCACAGTGGGGTTGTGAGGGGATGGGTCACATCTTCTGCTGGAACTAGAGATAGGTGACAAGCTTGTCCCCAGAAGAAGTCACAGATCCATGCTGGTCTCAGTGACAGAGACCCAAAGTAACTCCCCAGTGTATGTTCAGAAAATGCCTTAAATATTTTTAGAATATTGAGAAGTGGTTATAACAGAGTTAGAAACTTCAGCTCTGTGAGGACCCATCTCCATTTTCAGAGCCAATCTGCCGAGAAGCCGTTCTTCTGAAGCCTGTTCTGATCTTTTGTTTCCTGCAAGACAGACAGAGTTGTGTGTGACCACGGGGAGCTCTGGAGATGCTCCACAAGAACAGGCAGTTCAGAGCAGCCCCACACACCCCGCTGTGAGCTGGCCCCAGAGGGCACTGGACAGAGCCCAGAGGGACAGCCCCAAACATGTGGAATGTAAGATGTGTGGATGTGGCACTTGGGGGCATGGGTTAGTGGTGGCCTTGGCAGTGCTGGGGGACGGCTGTACGTGATGAACATGGAGGGAGGAGGGATTTTCCATGACTCTGTGAAATATCCACACCAACTCCAGTGCTTCCTGTCCCAGCTGGAATGTGGCTGAGCTCAGCTCAGTGACTCGCATCCCCACCTTGGGCTGGAGCAGCTCCACACCCAGCTTTACAGAGATCCTAAACCAGCAAAGCAGGGATGCAGCCCTGCATGTTCCCAGCTCCAGTGGGAACAGCCTCATCACAAGGCTGCGATTGATCTCTGTTCCACAATAAACCTCACCCCCATGTCTCAGCTGTGAAATGCCAGTTTTAAAACCATCCCTTTGGACAGGAGAAACCAAGATGTTATGAGGAAAACACTCATGGATTCATCAAAGATCACATCCCACTGCAGCAACCTGATGTCAACCCAAGCAGGAGCCCCTAACTGTGACTGTGACATTTAACAGACAGTGTAGATCACACACCCTACCCAAGGTTTGGATCCCAGCTGTTATTTCTGCATAAATGTCCTAATTTCTGCCTTTTAAATTACACTCATAAAGAGGGGAGGTCCATCAGTCACTGGTCCCCCATTACAACAATGAAGAACATCACAAATAAATCATTAACAGGTATGAAAATGGCAGGTAATTAATGTAGTATGAGCATAAACACTATCATATGACTTCATTACCAGCCCGATCTTCTGGAGGGGACATCAACAGTCTTAATTCAACAACATCTTCCCAGTTAATCATTCCCAGGAGACAGGAGGTGGGTTTTAAGTGCTCAGGGCTGAACTGGAAAACCATCAGAGCTGTCAAAGCAGCATGCAGGAATCCCGTCTCTCTCAGGACATTCCATCACACCCCGGGACACCCCGTGTGGGACACACAGGCTGAGGCAGTTCACACACTGCCCAGGAGCTGAGCACACAATTTGCCATCTGAATTAAACTTGGCACAGCCAGAGTTATTCCTTCCTCAGCCACCATGAGATGCTGTCCCAGAAAATCACCTCCTGCTCTTTGGGTCGCAGCAATTCAGACTCCCTTGGGTAACATCTGGTGGGAGACAGCAGAGATTTTATTTTCATAACCTTGAATCTACTTTTCCTGAAGAGGTGGCCACATCCCATGGGTAGAGAGGCATCCTGGAGCTGGGAGTCCAGAGCCCTGAGCTCCCACACTGGTTCAGCTCTGGTGAGCATCCCTGTGCCACAGCCTGGAGAGCTGGAGCTGCTTCTCCCATGAGGGAAATAATCCCGCCCTAAAGGCGAAATTGCCCCTATTTGGTTAATTAAGTGGGCACCAGGGAGAAAAAAAAAGCAAAACAAAGGCAGACAAAGCCCAACCACATGGAACTCAGGGAACACAGAGCCCTTTCAGGAAATGGGGGAGTGAGAAGCATCAATTCACTCTGCAGACAAGGTGTTTGGGCACGCACCCCAGGCAGTGTGAAGAACACACAACGGCGTGAAGAAATGCGTAATTACTTCCCCTGCATGGGGAGACACAGACTAATGAGAAGGAGGACAAAGGGCCTTTCATTTCGGTTTTGGCTGTGTGCTGACGCTGGTGTGTGCCTTCCCCGTGCCTCCCTGCTCCTTGCTGAGCCATCCCGGGCTCCCGGGGCAGCGTCTGCCTCCACGTGTCCCAGATGGAGCCGGGACACCTGCGGCCACAGGTGCCGGCCTCAGGCAGCCAGGTGTGCTCGGGACAGGAGACTTCCCCGTGGGGTGCAGCTGCTGCTGCCCCCCATCCCCCTGGACAGGGGCAGCACCACACCTGTCCAGGCACAGTTCTACAGCTGCCCACCCTCCCCAGCAGACAGCACCTCATTCCAGCCCACAAGGACGGGGGAAGGAGCTCTGCTGGCAGCACCAGGCACCCTGCCGGCATTGCCAGACAGCCCAGGCTGGCTTCTGAGGGCCCTGCAGCGCTGCCAGACAAGCTCCAGACTGCAGCTCCGGTCCTTGTCAGAGATGGGCCACTGTCCCTGTGCTGAAGTGCTCACCAGCCCCCCATCCAAGCATGTTCCACCTAATCAAGAGCACCTGGGCAGGATGCTGACCCCTCTGCCCAGCCCGGCAGGGGGACGGCTCTGCCCGGCGCTGCCCAGCGCCCGCGGAGGTGCCCGCAGCTGGCACATCACAGAGCTGCTCCTGGCATGCACAGGAGCCTTGGGATGTGGACTCACTCGCAGGTCCAGGGTGTGCCCACCCCTGTGTCTGTGTAACAAATGCCGTGCTCACCCTGTTCTGTGCTCAGACAAATAAACCATGATAACGATGAGCATCAACTTGTGAGTGAGCATGAGAGGCAGTGAGGAAAAAATAAAAGCAGTTTGCATCAGGAGCACCAAAACCCATCCCTGCGAGGCCCTGAGCCTGCATAAATCACCTGGTGACTGACAGAGCTGTCACTGGGGCTGACTGGAGCACAGCCCAGGAGCAGTTATCCTGTGCTCAGGTGTCAATTACCATTGCTAATTCTGAAACGGAGACCAGCTGATGCTAACAGGGGACAGGGAATTAAAGTGTCACAAGTTAAACCATCAAGTGCCTCTGGTTGATTTCACCAGGAATGCTGAGTTTGAAACGGCCAGAAGTGCTGGGACGTAAATGTCATAACTGCTGCGAGATAAAAGGAGAAATCAAAACCATCAACTTCTGTCTCGGGTGGATCTGCTTGTAAAAGGAAATAGAGGCGTTTCCACCCCGCATCCCACCCCTCCTCCCACCCCACCTTCACCACCAGCGATGGAATGACACCGCTGGGCTGCTGCGGACACATGGCACTCCAGTAAAGCTCCCTCGGGCAAGGAGCAGGGCTTCAGCTGGAGTCCAGGCTGGCCTCGTCTGTACTTCTGGGGAGGGAGATGACTAACGGGGTCAGGGATCAGCTGGTTGCTATTTTTAGGTATTTACTGGATTCCGACTTCAGTTGCAAGGCAGAGCACCCGGCTCCCTGCACTGCTTCCCGCCTGGATGTCTGAGTGGGATGAGATGCCAGAGAAGTGCCAGACCCGCTGATTCATTGATTTCCCGACTAAAGGAATCACAGCTCCGCCCATTCCCTGCCATCGCTTTCCTCCCTCTCCAGCCGGGGCTGCTCCGTTCCCCCCCGAGCTGCCGCACAGCCCTGGGCTCCGGGAGCATCTTCTGCCCCTGCTGACCCCGCGGCAGGGCCTGGGCTGCCTGGGCACTGACAGGGCAGAGGCTGCACCCCGCATTTTGGCACCTGCTGGTTGTGTCTTGAGGCAGGAAGATGGGTCCTGAGCAGTGAGAAGTGTAAGGTGGATCGAGTTCTTCCTCCAAAAAGAGCTTTTTAACCCAAAAGTGAAGTTTTACTTGAAGAGAAACTGGAACAAGTGGCTTTTGAAGGTGTGGGAGGCTCAAAACAGCTGAATGCATCAGAGCAGGGATAAAAGGGGGTCATAAATAAACCTGTACCCATGGCAGGTTCTCTCTTCTATGTCTGCTTCCCACCAGCTCTGGACTTTCAGGAGTTACCACAGCCCTTCAGAGCCCCAGCAGCTGCCCAAGAGGAGCAGGAGTCTGAGCCAGAGGCAGGAGGAGAGAACCAGAGTGACGTCCAGGATTTTAGCAGGAGGGGGAGAGAAACTGGAAAAGGACAGGCCAATGAGGACCGGCACCCAAATCCAGAGCTCTTGGCCGTCAGCCACACTGGCAGCATGTCAGGCCATGAGGAATACTTTCCTTCCCTCTGCCGGGCCAAATCCCCGCCCAGGCAGCGCTGCTCGGCAGCTCTAGAGCGATTGCACAGTGACACCCACAGGAGAGGCCCCCGAGCTGTCCCCATCACACCCAGCCACCGTGCCAGCGCCGGGAGGGAGCTGACAGGGACACCCCGAAGGAGAGGACAGGGACATCCTCACAGAGGAGCTCTTCAGAGCCACCCAGGCGTGAGCACGGGGTCCAAGGCTCCCTTCCGTGGTCCGCATTGGTGCTGGATATGCACACCTGAAATAACTCATTTCTGTTCTAGAAAAAAGGGACACTATTTATTTTCATGTACTGATACCACACACCCCCCCACTCTGGGCCCTAGAAGTATTTATATGAAGCCAGGGAAAAATACGTTGGTGATGTAGTGTGCCTTTGAGGTATAGGTTACATGTAAAGCAGCCCCTATTATTTGGATCTGAGCTGCATCACACACATAGCTCAGTTCAGCCATTCACAGCCACATCAGACATTAGAAGTTTGGATTAGGAAAGGACACAGTGTGAAGCCCAAAATGTAAAGTCACAGTTTGGCAGAGAGGTGCTTTGCTCTAAGCCCCGTGTGTGTCTGTGGCTGCTCCCTGTGCTGGTGTGAGCCCAGCTGGGCCGCAGGGGCTGAGTGCTGATGGACAGATGTCCTGCTCCTCTGGGATGATCCTCAGGTCCTCTCTCCTGCTCAGGCTCCTCCTGCCCCACATGCTCTTTGTTTCACAGTGCTTGCTGGGATGTTTCCCCCTTGGAGGACCTTGTGGTGTAGGAGCCATACCCCCAGTTCCGTGCCCCTCGGAGACTCTCCGAAGCACACTGCCACTCTCTCCCTCCCCTGCTTCCCCTGCCCCTGCAGTGGCTGGAGAGGGATCCCAAAGGGACCGGCCATGGGCAGCACTGCACATGGGCAGCACTGGGGCACTTTCCACGTGAGTATGAGGGAGTGGCCTCTCCCATGGGAGGAAGCCCCCAAGGGACCAACCGTGGGCCCCCTCCCACTCCTGTTTGTGCTGTTCTGCAACACGGGGCTTGGGGGGCTCATCACAAAGCAAGCACAGCACCTGCTGTCCGGGTGTGGAAGGAAATCTGGAGGGAGTAAACTCAAAAAATACGTGAAACCTGTGAAATCCACATCACTTCCTCACTGAAGTGCAGAGTTTCATCCTGACATTGCCTCCCCAGGAGGGCTGTGGTGTCAGGAGTCTGCACATACACCTGGAGTATCAGAGGAATTCAGCATCTTGGGTTGCAGAAGCTGAGGTTTGTAGGGAATAAAAACCAATTTGGTGCAACAGTGACTCAGCGGGTGTAATAATGTGATTATACAACAAGGGAGTTGTTAATTGCTGATCTGCTCTCAAAATTCTTCCCTGTGTGGGAGATGAGACCCTGGCACGCAGTGCCCCAAGAAGCTATGGCTGCTCCTGGATCCCTGGAAGTGGCCAAGGCCAGTTTGGATGGGGCTTGGAGCAACCTGGGATAGTGGAAGGTGCCCCTGCCCATGGCAGGGGATGGAATGAGATGACCTTTAATGTTCCTTCCAACCCAAGCTACTCCATGATTCTATGAACATTCATCCTGCTAGTGCAGCCCCTACTCTACCTGGCAGCAATTCCCATACCTGGAACCAAAACATCACCAGGGTTGAAGGAGTTATAGGCCAGTGAGTCTGTGTTTGTTCCTGGAAAATGGCTTTAAATTGTGATTAAAAATAGGCTAATGGAGCACAGATGGGATGACATGGATTCTGTGATGGAAAATGTGTCAGTGTCTCCAAAACATCCCTGGTCCTGCTCCTGCTCCCAGCAGGAGGTGTGGATGGTTGGGGCGGCCAGAGGCTGCAGGACTACAGACAGGTAAGAGCCAATGGTGCCTGTATGGAAAAAATTACTTGAATAGAGAACTGAGGGACTTGGTATTCAATTTTTCACCATGGATGTCACCACTGTGCACACTAATGTTTTCCACAGCAATCTGAAAAGGATGAAGGGCTGGGCAGTGCAGCCAGTCCACAGATTACAGAGAGGGAAGTTAACTGAACTCAGAAAGTCCATTGCACCTCCAAACAGCCAAGCCAGGGAGGTGGAGGACAAGTTTGTAGCTGAGCATTCTCTTCAATGAACAAGTTATTCAGGAGCACAAAGCCCAGCCCCTGGAGTGCGTGGTGGGGACTGCCAGGGTGGGAGGGAATGAATTTGGAGGGAAAAGGAGCTGCTATAATGATTAGGACCATGTGTGAGCCAAGAACAATGGATGCTGTAGCACATTTTGGTAGCAAATAGCATCAGTGACCAGACCTGGCTGTAGGACACCCTTGGGGTAATGGCTGTGCCAATTAATTTTTAGCAGGGGGACAGGGACTGGGAGGTGGTGGGAGCTGGATCCATGGGCCTGGCTGGGGATATTTCACACTCCTCAGATGAAGTTCCAAAACCCTGTGTGTAGCTTGGGAAATAAAGTGAATGGTGTGGGAGAAAATCTTGATCCCAGGTGCTGTTCCCTGTCCTGCCTCAGTGTCCTGGGGCACGGGATCATGTCCAAGCAGACCCACGGCAGCCTGTGTGTCCACGCTGGATCTCCTTGGCACCGTCGCACGGGATGGCTGGAGGAGACACAGGGAGGGCAGGGGGGCTGCAGGAACTGTCGGGCTCTGGAGCAGGAAAGGGAGTTCCCAGAGGCACCCAAGGGGTGGCCTGGCAGGCACAGGCTCCCAGGCTCCGGGGCAGGGAGCTCTGGGGCCGGCAGCGCGGGCTGGAGGCGCTCACCCACGGCTGGGGCACAGAGCCGCTGCCCCGCAGCAGAGCCTGCGAGGACAAATCCAAGGCGGGAAGCAAACGGGGGCAGGACCTGGTGCTGGGACGTGTGGCTGCGTGAGGATCCCGCGTGGTGCCCAGCAGGGTCCAGCGCCGTCTCTCGCAGATTCCGCCAAAACGGCTCCAACCCGTCCCTCGTTTCTTTCTCATCAAGAGCCGCTTAGAAGCATCCGCGGTGCAAATCTTGGCAGAGAGCACCCTCCAGCGGGCACTGGGAGGCCAGGAGGGTCCCCGCGCTGGGCACGGCGGGTTCCAGCATCCCTGCAGCAGGAGCGAGCCCCTGGTGAGCGGTGCTGAGGCAGCTGGAGCAGCCCCCATCGGAAGCTGTCCATGAGGAGCCGCGCTTGGCTCACCTGCACGGCTGCGGGCTCCAGCTGAGCGTTGCCCTGGCGCCAGAGGTCTTGGAGCAGTAAGAAGCAGTTCTGCAAAAGTAGAGAATTTGGCTGTCGGACACTGAACGTCTTGGGGCTGGCCCAACCAGTGACACTGCTCTGGATTTACCAGCATCCAGGGATGCAACGTGGGACGGGCAGCTGTGTGGAGAGCCGATGATCCTCACTCAGTCACCAGATGTTTGGTGAGAAGACACAAGGCAGAGGCAGTGGGAGTCCTCAGGACAAACCGGGGAGAAGGTCAGGACCGCCTGTGGACGCCCTCCAGGGTCTGGGCACCACCATCCCCTGACCCCCTCCCCCAGTGAGACTCAGCCAAAGCCCCACGGAGTTCCCCCGAGTGTCCCCTCTGGGCGCGCCTCCCCTTCCTCGGAGGGGATGCTCTCCGCGGGGCGGAGCGGAGCCGGAGGAGGGAAAGCAATCCCTGCGACATTTGGTTGTAATCAGTATTCGCAGAACTGGCCTCGCTCCCGCCCGGCCACTGGCCAGCGGGGCTGTTTCCCACGGGATGCCGAGCCCGGTTCCAGGGTCCGCACGTCCGGCGCAGCAAGTGCGCCCCGAGCAGCCCCTGGGCCCCGCTCCGCCCGCGCCGGGGCAGCCGGTCCCGCCGGGAACCAAAACAATGCTCTGGCACCGCTGCTCCCGCCATCTCTCCCTGGGCCTGTCCACAGCTCCAGGGCCATCACGGGGCTGTGGCTCCTCATTTCCAGCCCTCCCACCCTGGCCAGCCCCACTCCTGATCATCACAATAATGTGGTGACTTCATGGTGCAGTTTACTTCACATGGAAAGGGCCCTTGTCATTTTCTCATGCTAAATCTTTGACAGAAGATTTCAAGAAAAAACAATCCATTTAGAAAAAAAAAAAGCCAGTTTAAGTTGCTAAGTGACCAGATTTTTACCATTTATTGAGGTTGTTGCACTGCACAATGGTTTTATGAATCCCTTGGCTCCCGGAGTCTGGATCTTGGCTCACACTCAGCGGCAAGGTGTTCTCACCTCTCCAGCTACAGAAAAAGGTTTGGAAACGAGTCCAAGGCACACAGACAGCAAAAGGCAAAGCCCTTGGCACTTACCTGGCTTAAAATCATCCTCGCTAAGCCAGCCTCGAGACCTGGGCACTGCTGCCACAACAGACCTGCATCATGAGGCAGAACAAGAGGAAAACCACCTGAAAACTAAACAAAAAATGCAATAAATTCCCATTTCGGCAGGGTTGTTTGCCGTTGCCCTGACCAGCAGGACATTGCCCAAGTGGGTGTTGAGGAAGACAGTTTAGGCCTCGTGCTTGAATTTCAAGATACACTTGAATTTCAGGATCTGTGTTGAAAAAACCACAGAAACAGGGACACTGTCCATGTGTTCCTTCTCAGCCGGCAGGAGGAGAGGTCAGTGCTGGGAAGGGCAGCTGGGCTGGGAATGGGGAATGAGCAGAGCCCTGATGGGCTCCAGATGCTCTCCTTACCCAGATGATGATTCATGATTGAGGCTGCCCAAGCCAAGAGAATCGGGCTGACTTCACCCTCCCCACATCCTAGCAGGGTGTTACACTGTGCCTCAGTTTCCCCATCTGTGCTAGGAACAGAGCCAAGGCACCAGCACTCCTCAACTCCTTCTGCCTCAATTCCAGCCAGGCAGGTGGCAACCACTGCAGTCCATCCGCCCAGGGAATGACAACATGGGAGAGCTCCAAGTCTCCTGCAGGAGATGTTCAGCTCTCGGCACAGAGAGGAGCTCAGGGCACCTCACAAAGATGAAAGGGGAAAGGGGAAAGGGGAGAAGGAATGGGAAAGGGAATGGGAAAGGGAAAGGGAAAGGGAAAGGGAAAGGGAAAGGGAAAGGGAAAGGGAAAGGGAAAGGGAAAAGATAGTTCTCAGTGGCAGCAGCCCCATGGAGCTGGGTTTGGATGCACAAACATTTACACAAACCCAAGCAGAGCAGGAGTGGTTCAGGAGTCCAGCAAGGTTCACCGTGCATGGAGAAATGGTATCACAAGAAATTCCCAGTAGGAATTCTAGTCCTGCTCTGTCCCAGGCAACTGGAGCTGCTGGGGAGGGGGTGCTGGATGGAGCATCTGGATTGGAGGTTACATCCACCACAGCCACTCTTTTCTCAGCTTTTGCTGCTGCCCTCACTGCTGCCAGGAGCCACGCAGCCTGGATCCCCCCGGGGCTGGGCAGCCAGGACATCCCCACTGTACCCTGGTGCCACCCCGGGGCCACCCAAATATTGCCTTTAGCGGGAGCTGGAGCAGGGAAGACGGGGAGGGAACAGCTGCTGGAGCAGAACATCCACGGGAAATTCGGGGGGAAAGCGGGATTAGCTGTGTGTCCTGCGGCGGCTGCTGGGCGCTGCCCGCCTCGGGGAGCATTGAAGCCCCGGAGCCCGAGGAGGCCGGGGCAGGACTCGGGGGGCTCCGCAAGCCCTCGGTCCCAGCACAGGAAGGACGGCTGCAGCTGGAGACAGTGCTGGAGGAGCCCGCAGCGGGGAATCGCCGATACCGAAGGGTGCCCGTGCCCCCGGGTAAGGCACCGGGGGGGAACAGCCGGCACTGGCCGGGGTGCCCGTGCCCCAGCCCGAGCCAGCTCCGGGCTCCGGCCGGCAGCGTCCCCGCAGCGTCCCCGCAGCTCCTGCCGCCGTGCCCCGCCGTCGGCCCGAGCATCCCCGAGCGGGGCCGCCCCTCCCTCCCCTTCCTCCTCCTCCTCCTCCTCCTCCTCCTCCCCTTCCCACAGACCGGCTCCGAGCCCCGGCGCTGCGGCCGGACCACAACCCTCGCAGCCGCGGACCTCGACGTGGGGAACGGTGCCTGCCTGGGCTGAACCGAACCGGCCCGGGGGGCAACCGGACCGGGGGGAACAGAGCCGATCCGCCCCGAGCCGATCCGCCCCATGCCGTTCTACCGACGGAGCGTGGCAGTGCGGGTCCGGCCGGCGGGGCCGCTGACCGATCTGCGGGACACCTGCAGCCTGGCGGCCCTCACCCTGCTGCGGCAGCTGGCCGAGCTCTGCGGCCACTCGGTCGCTCTCCTGGGGGACATCGAGGGCCACCTGCGGGCGCTGGCCCGTCGCGCCGCCCGCCTGCACCGCCGCGCCGCCCGCCTGCAGTCGCTGCTGCGGGGCCGCCCGCTCCGCGCCGCCGCCGCAGGTAAGGGGACACCGCCGTGGGACGGGGCGTCCTGCGGGCCCCATCCCCACTGCTGGGGCCGCTTCCCGCTCCCAGGGCTTCCGCCCCTGCCCCAGTGCCGGAGGGCTACGCTGCTGCTCCCCCGACGTTGTCACCCCGTGTCCCCTCCCCGGGCGGGTGACCCGTGCCAGCTCCTGCTTTTGGGGCCCATCACCCCTGCTCCATCGGCAGGGAGGGCTGGGGGAGCGGGGTGCGGGTGGCAATGCCTCGCCAAGGCCCGTGGTGCCAGGGAACCGTGCCGGGCACTGGGGTGAGGTGTCATTGGGATGCTGGTGGCCAGGGCACCGGGGTGAGGCCAGGACAACCCTGCGCCCTTTCCTTCTGCCCAGACTTTATTTCCCTGCTCACAGTGGGCATTTTCCAGGCTGCCAGCCAAGCACACCTCGCGCTGTGTCTGCAATTACTGGGGGCTGTTTTGAGAAAGCGGGGACACTGGGCTGTCAGGGCTGGTCCTTGCCACCCCCACACTGTCCCTGCCTCAAGTGCTTCACCTCATCCTGGGAGGGGACCGAGCGGGCTGTCCTGCCCAGTGTGGGGCAGTTTTCACTCGGGGTCTTGCGTATCTGAGAAAAATGTTGGGTTGTCATCCAGGCATCGTGTCAGCTCGTCCCCTCTCCTGGCAGCCACAGGGTTTGGGTTGCCCTGGACTGCTTCCACTTCCCATTCCAAGTATTTCGGTCTGGCACAGGCTGCTGTGCTGGGTCAGGAACAGGCAGCGCCGTTTCAGAGGATCTTAAAATAAGCTCATTTTGGAGTTGTTTATAGAAGTTTATTTTAAAGGCTTTGTGGGGCGGGGAGGGCAGCGCTGCTCCAGCACGTTCCCCTCAAGCACCGCGCTTTTCCCAGGCCCTTGGCAGAGCGTGCGCCTCTGCTGCCGGCAAATCCCCTCGCAAGAGCTCCCCTGCTGCTCCATCTGCCTGGAGCCATGGGAAATGACTACCAGATCCAGCCAGCGTCCCGGATGCCGGGAGCGAGCAGAGCACCCAGCCTCAGTGTGGGAGCTGCACTGCTCCTGGCAGCGCTGTGGATCCGTCATTAGACTGGGAAGATGCTCCCAGTGTCCTGTGCATGGCCCAGGACGAATGACGGGACAGCGAGGTTTCACCGTCACCCAAGCTGACCCGGGCACTGCACCAGCGTGTGCCAAACCTGGCAGCAGCATCACTGTACGTGCTGGAGCAGGCTCTGCTGGAGGAGGAGCTGCGTGCCCGTAGCCAGATGGTCCCTCACTGCCTGTGTCTGGCCAGCAGGCCGGGCCTGCTCCAGGTGGCCACAGGAGTGCTGTGCGTGTGCACCGTGGCAGCAGGGCATTAGACACCGTGGAGGAGATGGTGTAGGGGACAGGTCAGCAGTGGGATGGTGGGGGGGGATTGTCAGGGGACCCTGCAGGAGCTGCTGTGGGCAGGTGAGGTGTGTAGGCCGGCCTTATGTGTTCAGCTAATTCCGCGCACCTGGCGAGCAGCACCACCAGTAGCTGGAGGTGTGTGTGTGTAAGGCAGCAGCAAATTCTCCTCCTGTGCTACACTTCCTCATCAGAGCCATGAATATGCATGTGAGCATGTGCTGGGCTGGCTCAGAGCTGGGATCAGAGGTGAGTAGTGATAAAAATGCTGTGCTTTATCTTGTGGGAAGAGCTGGGGCAGTGTGAACAGAGCCAAGCTCACCTTCATTGCTGCTCAGTGGCACAGAGGCTTAGGAGGTTCATTTCTTCCTCCATCCTAAGGGAATAGAGCTCATTCATCCCCACCTGCTCCACATCCATTCACCATCAGCCAGCGGGATGCCAGAGCTTCCAGTGTGACTGAACTTACTTGGGTAAATAATCAAATTCTGACTGGTACTTCAGTGGCAGTTTGCTTTGCTGAGTGCTCCAGCATTAGCCCATGGTGGGGGATCAAATCCTGTCTTGGGGGGACAGAGCTCCTTGTGAGGCCCCAGCACTGCAGGAGAGTGATGGCTGCCCAGGGCTTGAGAGAACACTTCCCACTGAGTTGCAGCACAGCAGGTCCCCAGGAGTGCACTGGGTTTGGGACTTATTTTCTCCTCTGTTTTCATTTCTCGAAGAGGATCCAATGGCAAAAATCACAATTCCCCTCTTAAAATTGAATGGAAGCCCATGGAAGATGCTTCAGGGGAGCTCACCCAGGACCAATCGTGCCCTGGTACAGCCTCTACTTAGCCAGTGTGAGTCCAGGTGACATGTCACAGCCTGTCTGGCCAGCTTGTAAGGACAGGGATGGATCAAGCTGGAGATCCAGCAGCTGTCTCCCAGGCAGGGCTGGAGACAACATCAGCCCAGCACCAACCACAGCAGACCCGACATCATCCTGGGCTGGAGTAGTTCCATCCTTTAGCTCCTCTGAGCACACAAGATGGGGACCAGACAGTTCACAGGAAGAAGAAATATTCCAGGCATGACCAAAGCCCAGCTGCAGTGCAGACAGGGCATGGGGGTGGCTGTCCAGCCCTCACAGATGACCTGACTCCAGCTCCATGGGCCTGTGGTGGTTTGCCCTGCCCAAGCATGGTCCTTGGGCCAGCTCCCAGATTTGGGCATCCTCAGCTGGGTCACAAGCCTTTGCCTGGTTTTGGTTCCTACCAGCCAGGTTAGAAAGATTCAAAAGCCATGGGCCTCCTCACCCCGTGGCTGGGGAGGTCAGGTCACTACTGTGCAGAAGGACATGGCCACTGGTGTTTCCAGAGGCTGTGAGCTGAGGGAGCTGCCTCATCCTCCTCAGGAAGGGGAAATGCTCGTGGAGCAGTGTTACTTCCAGATGAAGAAATCGCACAGCAAAAGGCTGGGGAAACACTTGTCCAACGAGGCAGTGTGGCTGTTTCCAGCAGGAGACGGCAGCCAAGGGCTGTTGGATTCCTCTGCTCTTATTCCCCGGCCATACTGGGAGCGGGGAGGGCTCACGCCTGGCACCGGGAGCAGGGAGCACCCCTCATCCCTTGGTGCAGCCAGCCAAGGAAGCCACGGCTGGCTGCAGGGTCCCACTGCGGCCAGAGCAGAGCAGGGACAAGCCCCCTGTCCCACTGGCACAGCCACGTCCTGGAGGGTGACACATGCCAGTATGGCTCAACCTCCTGTTCAGAACCCTGCAGCTCCAGAAATAAATCTCAGTGAAGCAGTGGATGGGGCCAGCGCCGAGAGCTGTTCAAGGTGCAGTCCCTGAAGAGCTGCAGGACGGTTCTCTGGAAGGAACCCCAGGCTGTGCTGGCAGGAGCAGCTGTTTACTGTTCCTGCTGAAATGTGCAGCGTTCCCATCCTCTGACCTCCCAGCCTTCTCTGAGACCAGCCATGGAGATAGACAGAGCTGTCTGCCAGCAGGGCTGCTGCTCCCCACACTCTCTGCTCAGCTCTTCCCTGGCTGAGCTAGCATAGATGTTTCCCCCCATATTCTGAGACTGGATTTTTAAAAAGGAACGAAAGAAAGAAAAAAACCCTTCCGATATGCTGGAGTTTCCTGCCAGGCTGAAGTGGCTGTCTGTCCTTCAGTCCCCGGGACAGGGGGCAGGGGCTGAAGCTGTAACTGCAGTCCCAAGGCTCACCCACATGAACCTACTTGAGCCCCACTCCTTTGATCCCACAGCTGCCCTTGTCAGCACCTGTCCATGGGGTCAGTGCCCTTCAAGTTAGAACAAAGTGCCAGGAATGGTGCAGGGCACTCACTGCAGGACCACGGGAAGGAGATGTCCCAAATTCAGGGGACAAGAGGCGTCGGTTTGGAGTGAGATGTGGTCTCAGCTCACCCTGATGCTCTCTTCCCAAGCAGCCCTGGCCTGCCGTGGCCGCAACCACCCCTGTGAAATGGCTCTTGGAGCCTTCTTAGCCACCAGGACAGGCTGTGGACAGTGTGGGGTGAGGGTTGCTCACCCCCCAGAAGTGCCAAAGCCTCACAGTAGTGCTGAAGAGGCTTGTGGGGGCCTCCCCCTCAGGAGCCCAGCACTGCTCATCCCAGCCACAACCAACTGCAGCCTCCTCTGCAGGGAAGAGCAGCTCCCAAAACCCTTCCAGATCTCCAAGGCATTTTCTCTGCCTGCATTTCCCTGAGCCAGTGGTGATTGCAGTGTCAGAGGGGCGAGTACATCTCCCCAGGCTGCTGGTGTGGGTGGGAAATGGGATGCTGACCAAGGCTGGATAGTTGACTTGGCTGCCAGAGGAGGGGGAGAGGAGCCACACCCTCCTCTTAACAGGAACCGTCTGACAGCTTAGCAGGAGGGGATGGACGGATAACACACGGCTCCCTCGGCCCTGCTCTGGATGAAAGCCGTCTTCGGCACTGGGCTGATGGCCACTCCCAAAATGTGTGCTGCAGGCAACATGAGGGGCAGGATAGCCTGCTGATGTCCCTGCAATGAAAGGGCAGCTCTGTCTGGGCTTTTCCAACCTCCACAGTTTCCCCTGGCTCCCCTGCCCGTGGGTGTGGGGTTCCTGCAGAGCCTGACCATGCTGGGGGACACACGTGGGACATCCTTAGAGCTGATGTTGAGGATAGCATCTCCAGCTCATTGCTGCAACCTCTCTTCCACCCTGCTGGGTTTTCTTCAGGGCTGAGATTCCTGCTTGGATGGATCTAAACATTCATTCCAAAAAAAGTGTTTTCACCCTTGGGTGGTGTTTTGGAAGGGTTCGTGTTAGGGCTGAGCTGGTGGCCCTTGCTCAGGAGCTGGGCTGTGGCCTTCAGGGGCAGTAGGTCCCCTGGGGAGAGCAGGTCCTCAGGAGTCCCATCACCCAGTAAGAACTGCATGAAAACATGAGGGAGTACAGCCACTGCTGTTCCTCGCAGCCTTGGACACCCCTGGTGTTTCTGGTTCCTCCTGCCTGGGGCCATCTCTGCAGAGCAAGCTTAGAAGGAATTCCATGAGCACCGGTGCTCCTGGTTCTTCTTAGGAAGCACTTACAGCCTCACTTTGGCTGGGAATATGGCAGCACTTACCAGGAACATGGATTGGCTTCAACTACGTGTCTCCTTGGAATTTGCGTCATCCTAAGTCAGCATGTGGGATGCGTTCACCTCCGTGTGGAAGCAAGCGCTGGAGCGTGCCTTGGCAGCCGATTCTGCAGCTGTAGGGAGCTCTGTGGTGCTCCATGGAGGCAGAGGTGGGAGTGCAGGATGGCTCCCATGGCACCTGTGCAAGTTATCCATGCAGCGAGGCACCAGTGGCTGCGGGGCTGCGCTTTGGAGAGCAGATGACCCTTGGGGAACCCACAGGAACCCTCCAGTCCATTGTGGATGCGTTTCCAGCTCCCAGCCTGGTCTGCACTCCCTGGGTACCCAGTGCCATGCCCACTGGCCAAGGATGCCACGGCTGGCTGCAGGGTCCACCAGCCCTGCCGGTGCTGGCACAGAGCTGGCCACACTCCAGTCCCCGCGCGTGCACAGGAGCCACTGCCTGCGAGCACAAAGTCTGGATTGAGCAGGAGCTGGCACGGTGCCCAACAGGCCAAGGATGCTGGCAAGGAGAATCTTCTCCTTAGCCACGCCAGCAGGCTCTGCCATCCTCCTCCTGCTCTCCCGCTGGGTGCCCACCTTGGCACTGGGATGCCTGGCAGGGAATCGGGCTGGCACCTCGGGCAGTGGCAGGCGTGTGGCTCTGTGGGAGTACCCACCAACGCAGAGGGTGACTGTCCCCTCTGTCTGCTGGAGCCTGACCCCTCACAGATGCCAGCCTGGCACAGCACAGTGTCTGGCAGCTGGGGACAGCTCCAGGAGCCAACATGGAATGGCATGGCATGGGGAGACTGAGCATGGTGGGCAGTGCAGGGATCAGGGGAGTATCATTGCTCCTTGAGTTTAACTAATGGCAGCAGATTGAAGCAGACAGGGAAAAAGGTAATTCCGCCTGTTACCCAGAAAGTGGCTGTGAGAGGCCATTTCCTCCCTCCCTGGCACCCTGAGTGGCAGGCTGTATCCATAGGGACCAGCATGGCCCCACTGTGAGCTTGGATCCTGACTCAGTGTCCCCATAGCCAGGCAGGAGAAAGGGGACAGCAGCGCACCAAATATCCCCAGCACAGAGCAAACCCCCCTGGCACACGTGTGTCTGTGATTCTGTACGTGTCTGAGTGTGCAAACCTGTGTCTGTGATTCTGTACATGTCTGAGTGTGCATACGTGTGTCTGTAATTCTGTACATGTCTGAGTGTGCACACGTGTGTCTGTGATTCTGTACGTGTCTGAGTGTGCATACGTGTGTCTGTAATTCTGTACATGTCTGCACACGTGTCTGTGATTCTGTACATGTCTGAGTGTGCACACCTGTGTCTGTGATTCTGTACATGTCTGAGTGTGCACACGTGTGTCTGTGATTCTGTACGTGTCTGAGTGTGCACACGTGTGTCTGTGATTCTGTACATGTCTGCACACGTGTCTGTGATTCTGTACATGTCTGAGTGTGCACACCTGTGTCTGTGATTCTGTACATGTCTGCACACGTGTGTCTGTGATTCTGTACATGTCTGAGTGTGCACACGTGTGTCTGTGATTCTGTACATGTCTGTGAGCGCACACGTGTGTCTGTGATTCTGTACATGTCTGAGTGTGCACGCCTGTGTCTGTGTGCACACGTGTGTCTGTAATTCTGTACATGTCTGAGTGTGCACACGTGTGTCTGTGATTCTGTACGTGTCTGAGTGTGCACGCGTTCTGTGTCTTTGTGTGCACACATGTGTAGTTCTGTAATTTGTACATGTTGGTGTGCACACATGTGTCGTATTCTGTTTTGTTTTAGTGTCTGAGTGTCACACGTGTGTTGTGATTCTGTAGTGTTGTGCACACGTGTTTGTGTTGTTTGTGTGCACATGTGTCAGTAATTCTGTGTTGGTGTGCACACGTGTGTCTGTGATTCTGTACGTGTTTGTGTGCACACATGTGTCAGTAATTCTGTGTGTCTGAGTGTAGTTTCTGTATTTGTACGTGTTTGTGTGCACACATGTGTCAGTAATTCTGTACGTGTCTGAGTGTGCACACGTGTGTCTGTGATTCTGTACGTGTTTGTGTGCACACATGTGTCAGTAATTCTGTACGTGTCTGAGTGTGCACACGTGTGTCTGTGATTCTGTACATGTCTGTGTGCACACGTGTGTCTGTGATTCTGTACGTGTCTGATTGTGCACACGTGTGTCTGTGATTCTGTACGTGTTTGTGTGCACACGTGTGTCTGTGATTCTGTACGTGTGTGCACACATGTGTCTGTGATTCTGTACGTGTCTGAGTGTGCACACGTGTGTCTGTTGCAGAGATGGGGGCTCCTGGCATGCTGAGGGTGCCAGGATCTGTGCTGTCAGTGCTTCTGTTAGGACGCTCCTGAGCTGTCGTGTGCTTGGTCCGTGCTCTGTGGAAATGGGGGGACTGTGGAGTCAGCCCTGAGATCACTTCCCTTGTGTCAGGATTTTGCTCCAGTGCTTTCCCATCCCTCCCAGCAGGCTGCTGCGGCCATGGCTGCCCAATGCCCACACCTCTCCACTGGACAGGGAGAGGTCCATCGCCATCCAGTCACAGCCGTCCCCAGGGCCTGTCACGGAGCTGCGTCCTGTGAGCACGGAGAGCCGATCCCCCATTGCACGCCCAGCACGGCGTGGCCATCCCGCGGGCGTTCCCTCCCCACAGCTGCCGGCAGCCGCCTCCCGGGTGGTCCTGGCTGTCAGGCACAGCGTGGGCTGCCGAGGCCACCTGCAAGGCGCTGCCTGTGTGGGAGCAGCTCCCTTCCAGCTGCACTGGGACCCCAGCCAAGGGCAGGGGGGAATGGACAGCCCCCTCCCTGACAGCCACAGGGCGCTGCCAGCCGCAGGAAACCTCCACCTGGCTGCCTGACCCCTGTTAATTGCAGGAGGGTCAGCTGGCACTGCCCACAGCACCCACGCAGGCTGGCACGGCTGACAGCAGAGGTAGTGGATGCCATCTCCTCTCCACCAATCTCATCCCTTGCTGTGGTTCTCAGATCCACCGAAAAGACGCCGGCTGGCAGGATGCTCCATCCCCGCTCAATCTCCACGGCTCCAGCACCCGCAGCAGGGTTGTGTAGCTATGTCTTTAAGAAGGGCCTGGGCTGGGGTGGGAGAAGCGTTTCCATCCAGCCTTTCTCCAGAAACCTGGTTCGATTTAGTGCGAGCAAGCGACTGCCAGAGCTGGCGCTGTGGCTGTCTCCCGCTCCCGGCCAGGGCAGCCGCCAGTCCATCCCGGCCGTGGGGGCTCGGGCCGTCCCCTGAGCTGTGGGGCAGCTGCCGTACCCCGGGCCCGGGGCCCGGTGGGGAGGGGAAGAGGAGGAGGCAGAGTTGGGTAAGTAAGAGTTTTGTCCTTTCCTGCCTGTGGGACTCCCTGCCCCGCCCCGGGAGGGCCTGGCAGCGCCGCAGGACGAGGGCAGGGAGTCGTGGGTGCACGACATGGTGGCTGTCACTGCAGGTGGGTGCAGGCAGCAGCAGCCCCAGGGCTGGCACAGCCGCCTGCTCGGCTCCTCGCTCCTGCCTGTTCGCACCAAGGGATGGGGACGGTGGGATGGGGCCAGCTGGGCACCCAGTGCCCATCACGGGAGGGCTCGCAGGCAGGACACATCGACGGTGGCAGCGGGCAGAGCCCCGGGAGGGTGCGGTGCCCTCTGCTCCCTGGCAGTGCCCGTGCCCAGCCCAAGGACTGGATGTGTCCCTCCTCTTCCTCCTCACCCGCTCGGGCTGGGACAGGAAGCCTCCCCAGAGACCCCGCCGGGAGGAAGGTGCACGGCGTGCTCCTGCAGAGGGGCTGGGGGATCCAGTGGCACTGCGGGGGAGGTGCCAATGCCACCCCTGGCACCCCACGTCTCCCGTAAGAGGCTTACGAATGACAGGTACTAGTGATGGCGCCACGGCACGTGGTGGCAGCCTGGCTGCACGCTGCTCTCTGGCACAGCTGTTTAGGGGGGCGTTCAGAGGAAGCCCTGGGCATGTGGGTGCAGCTTGTGGGGTGATCGGGGCTGGGGCAGCCCTGTCCCCTCTGCCTGACCCCACACACCGCTTCATGCCGAGCTCTCACTCCAGGGATGCAGCGGAGCCAGGTGACTGCGTCCTGCAGCCCCGGCACACCGGGAGCAGGGAGGGCAGCCCTGACAGTGCCGCTCCTGGGCAGGACGGTCAGGCCCCCAGTGCAGTTACCAGGACACAGAGCAACCAAATATGTTTGGTGCACTGAAGGAATCCCAGGAATGCAGAGCCTGGGGGGGACTCGAGGTGGCACGAAGGTGTCACGGCAGCTCCAGCCCTGCACGTAGATCCCCTGCCAGCCCCAGGGGGCAGCTTGGGGGTCACCTTCAGCAACATAAGGTGTTGTGGGGCTCGGTGTCCCAGCTCTGCCCTCCAGCTTGGCGGGAACCCTGCCGGTGGCTCTGCTGGAACGTGGCACCTTTCAGGGTCCAGTACAGCCCTGGGAGTGTCTCTCCATGGTGCCTGCGCGGGGCTGGGAGCCCTGGCCCTGCTCCTCGGCTCTGGCCCGGCCCCAAGCCGTTGTTCTCCAATGAGTTCATCTGCCTCGCTGACTGTGAGCTTTAATATGGCCTCTTGGCCCGAAAATAACCAGCTCGGCCACTTAGCAAATGTTTATGGCTTCTTCATAGCTGGGTTCTCTGCCAGGAGAGGGTCTGCTCCGGGAGCACAGAGCGGAGCCGCTCCCGCGTTCGGGCCGTTCTGAGCCGCGGCGCCGGCACGTCCCCGCTCAGCCACTGCGCCCTCCCTGCCCTTGCCCGGCACGGTGAGCCCGGTGTCCGGTCTGAGGCACCCGGATCTGTCTGTGCTCCCGGGAGCCGTGTGGCCAGGACAGTGCAGGCAGCCCTGTGTGCCCACGGGCCTGAGAAGGATGCAGGGTCTGGGGCTGCCCCGCGCAAGGTGACAAGTGGCTCCGAGTGATGGGCACCCGGCGTGGCTCCCCAGGGCAGGGAGCAGAACAATGGCCACGCTGCCGGACCGGAGCACCATGAGTCACAGTGGGGCTGTTTGTGCAGGGGCCGCTGCCCCCTGCCTGACACCGTGTGCTGGGCTCGGCTGGAGCTTGGGGAAGTGGCAGAAAGTATTTTCTTGTTGGAATTTCTGCAAACCACCCCCAACTCGTCGCAGTCCTTCACCTCCCTGGGGAGTGCAGAGGCTGGGTGAGGTACCTACAGCCCCATGCCCGGGTCCCTGGGAGCTGAGGCACTGCCACAGCCCAGCCCCAGAACGGGGACACAGCATGGGCAGAGGGGTGCCACTGCGGGACCCCCGCACCGCTGCGGCTGTCACACCCACCTGCTCCCACATCAGTCACACAAACTGCTCCTTGCACCAAGTACTGATCCAATTTGTGGCTGTTTCCATAACAACCTCCCAGCGCTTTCTGGTCCTTTCTGTTGCTATATGGATGCCAAGATCCGATGTGTCGGGGATGCTCGGTCCTGGGACACAGCGACTGGGCTGAGCCATCCCAATGCCTCTTGGCTCCCAGGGATTAAGCACTCTGCACGTGGGTGCCTTGGCATGCTGAAGAGGCTTCCCCACTCTGGAAGGGCTTTTTTCCCCATGAGAGGGATATGGTGAGGTTTGAGCCAGGGGAAGAAACCCAAGTGCAGTAGCTGATCCAAGACTCCTGGGGGTCCCTGCATGCAGCTGAGCTTTGTGCAGTCATGGCACTGCCCGGTCCTCTCGATACTAGGAATGGGGACCTTGGAGGCACTGGCAGACAGAGACGACCCTGTTTCTCCTACCTGAGATGACATCACCCCCAGGCCTGGCCTTTGCAATGTCTTGCAGCTCTCACACAGGTTTCCTGACTGAACCCAGTCCCAAAGCTCTTCCCACACCTCCTGTTTCCCTCTGTGCATGACTCCAGCTGCTCTTGGAGCTGACCTCTGCCTCCTGTCAGAGGTCCCTGACCCCTGGCTTCCATCCATCCTCTGATCAGCCACCCACTCCACAGGGCCAGCACTGGGGTCTCTACCCAGCCCCAACACGCCTGGTGTGCCCAGCCCCAGGACCTCACACGCAGCCCCATTGCCTCAGGGGTGCCCAGCCCTGGCACCACCTCATCCCCACCACCCCAGGGGCTGTCCAGCCCCAGGACTTCCTCCACTCATCCCTAAAGCAAACAACTCCCCAGGGGTTACCCAGCCCGAGGGCCCCCAGGCCAATCCTATCGCCCTGGGGGCTGTCCAGCCCCGGTATCCCCACACTAGTGGTCTCAGGGTGCCCGGCTCCAGCACCGCCCCACAATCACCCGGATAGCCCATAATCCCTGTCTCCTCGGGGGGTGTGCAGCCCCGGTACCGCCATCCCCATCACCCCAGTACTCCCCAGCCCCAATCCCCCCACCCCATCCCCATCCCCCCGGTATTCCCGAGTCCCGCGCCGCCCCCGCCCGGCCCCCGCAGCCGCCGCCATTGGGCGCCCGTTCGGCTCCGAGGGGGCGGCGGGGCGGGGGCCGGTGCCGGTGCCGCCCGGCGCGGCTCGGCTCTGCTCGCCTGGGCTCGGAGCGGCGCGGAGCGGAGCGATGCGGCCCGGCCCGGCCCGGCCCCGCGGCTCCTCCCCGCGCGGCGCGGCGGGCCCGGCGGGGGGCGGCCGGGGGCGGCCCGGGGGCGGCGGCGCGCGGAGCCCGGGCTGGGCGGCGGCGGAGGATGGGCAACGCGCAGCGGAAGGGGCCGCGCAGCCAGCGGCGGGGCAGGATGCGCTCGGCAACAGGTACCGGCGCGGGCGGGGCGGGACCGAACCCGCGCCCCCGCCGCCCCCGGGAGCACCGCCACCCCCGCGACCCCCGGCTGCGGCGGCGGGCAGGGGCGGCTCGGGCTCGCTCGGGCTGCGGCTCGGCACTCCTCGCTCCCCGGTCCCGGTGGGTCGCTTGGAGGACACGGGCAGAGGTCACCCCGGCCGAGGCTTGGCCTCCTGACGGGGACGGCACAGGATGGGGCTGGCGGTGGGGCCATCGCGGTCCCCCAGCGTGTGGGACAGGTGCTGGCTGTCCGAGCTGCGGGGATCCAGCCCCGGGTTACAGGGAGCCAGCCCCATGCAGTGGGGAACCAGCCCTGGGCACGGGGATCCAGCCCCAAGGTGTGGGGAGCCAGCCTAGGCAGTGGGGATCCAGCCCTGGGCATGGGAATCCAGTCCCAAGCTGTGGGAAGCCAGTCCTGGGCCTGGGGCTGCAGCCCCGGCCGTGGGGAGCCAGCCCTGGGGGCAGGGGTGCAGCCCCACGGCGTGGGGAGCCAGCCCCGAGGTGGGGAGCCCCTGTAGTTGCTGTCTCCCGAGCTGGGCCCCCCCAGGCAGGGAGCCCAGTGCCTGTGCAGCCCCCACAGCCCAGCTCCCTTCTCCCACACATCGCAGTGGTGGTGGGTGTCTGGGGGCTCCTGTTCCACAAACAATCTCGGGGAGGCGGACAGCCCTGCAGCTCTGCAGGGAGCTTTTTGAGGGGGAGCAGAGGGAGCAGAGGACTCACTTGGAGCTGGGAGCGGGCAGTGAGGGCAGTGCACTGTGAGGAAGTAGGGTCAGAGAAGCAGGACCTGTCTGGTCACTCCTCTGTCCCCATGTAGCTGGTCCAGGCAGTTCAGCAACCCTCCCCAGTACTCCAACTCTTCTTCCAGCCCAGCTCCTGGGAATGCCAGAAGAGCCAGGAGCTGGGGTCTGCCACAGCGCCCAGCACCAGGCCCATCAGAGTCCTGGAGTCCCGGAGTGCAGCATGCTGGGCTCTGCTGGCCCCAGCTCCTGCTGCCCTTTGCCTGCCTGCTGGTTGGGAGCGGGACACGGCAGTGTGGGCAGCAGCAGGGAACTGACAGCCCTGGGAGAGACCTCAGGAAGATTGCTTAGAAACTGTAGGAGAATGGGGACTGCTTGTCACAGCCCAAATGACTGTCACAGCTTAATAATCAGTGGGCAGAGAGGGTGGCATCACAACCTGATGCTGTCTAATTTTGCAACCACTGCTGTAGCGGTGGGTGCAAAGCACCGAAATGGGGCACAAGAACTTGGGGCTGCACAGGAGGCGACCAGGAGAGAGGCTGAGCTGCGGGTCAGAGGGGGTGAGAGGGATGGGGCTGGTCGGTATCCATCGCATCATCCTTGGCTCCCCTCTTGGGGGCATGGGAAGCGGACAGTGATTGGACTGTGGGACTCAGAGGGATCATGGGATGCTGGCCCGTTCCCCACTGGGAGGCAGTGCCTGGACCACAGGGTGCTGGCCTGCAGGTGGTGGGGGATGAGGGATGCTGTGCCACCGCTACCCAGCACAGTGCCCTCGGCTCCCATTTACAGGCATGGAAGATGAGCAGTGCCCAGACCATTGGATGCTGCTCTGCTCCCTGCCTGCCTCTGCCACCTGGTGCCAGTCACAGGGAGAATTAATCACACTTCTGGATTGTCAAAGGAATTCTTGGAGCTGTGGGAAGGGCCCAAGGGGGATTGTGGGGTCAGGCCCTAGCCAGAGCTGGTTCATCTCTGTCCTCAGGTCACGGTTCCCCGCCAGCCTGGAGATCTCCAGCAGATCTCCCTCAGGTGCCTGGTCTCCCTGGAGAGACCTGCATCTGGCTGCTGGGGTCAGGGAAGGGTGGGATTTGGCATTGCATGGCTCAAAACTGGGGTGTAAAGCTTGAACAAATACTTGGACGCTCATAGGGCTGCTGGGACTTCAGTGCCTGGGGCATTCCTGAGCAGTTGCACACAAGCTTCCATGCAGAGAGGTGGCAGCAGATCCAGGCTGGAGCTTATCTGCTAAGGGGAGGGAGCTGAGGCTCCATAAGGAGCAGCCCTGTGGTGGGTGTGGGTCGCTGCTGGTGTGGGATATTCCTGAATGAAGCCTGTGCTTGGGGCAGCATTCTTGGCTCTCCTGCAGCCCTGGCTCCCAGGAGCCTCCATCCTCTGGGAGAAGCCAGCTCAGCTTTACAAAGCCCTGGGGCACTGGGAAAGTGGTCCCCAAGGAGCCTTTGCTCCAGACTTTGGAAGGAGCTGAAGTGAGATGAAGCTCTGGGAGCTCTGGCAGCTCCCAGGTCAGAGCCAGGGGGTTCGGAAGGGCCCCTGGTTTTGGTAGCTCTAAGGACTGGACGAGCTGGCGGGCCGCAGTTCAGCCCGGCCGGGGACAGCCACAGGCTCCAGGTGCTGCTTTCCCCACAAGGAGGCTTGTGGGTGCTCCATGTAGGAACAGCCATGCTCTGCTGAGAGGACAGGGACCCACATGCTGTGTCCCCCCAGGTCACCCACCACTCTCAGATGGTGCTCCAGCCACAGCCAGGGGATATTTTGGTTCCATGACCCTGTCCAGCTTGGAGAGTCCTTCTGTCCTGGCTATAGTATCCCTCTCCAGGTGCTGCAGCAGGGATGTGCACAGAGGGATGTGCATTCCTGGGTGGCCCGCTGTGAGGGCGGGTGGATGTGGGATGGGCTGTGCAGAGTCGCGGTCCCTCCACCATCCTTCCCCGGGGAAGGAAGAGGGGCCGGGGCCAGGACAATGGGCTGTGGCGCTGACTCAAACAGTCAGTTCCTGGTCGCTTCCTCTCCCCACTGGAGCGGGAGGCAGTGAGGACGGGGGGGAAGCTCAGTGCTCTCGGCTTGTTTTGAGGCAGGAGCTCCTGGGTGGCCCGAGCGAGCGGGCTCCCCCAGCACTCACAGCCATGGCCAAGGTGGAGTGGCTCCTGGCACCCTGGCAGCGGGCAGGTAAGGCAGGCAGCAGGGGAGGGCTGAGGCGCGCAGTGCGGGTGGTGGGATCTGCAGGCACTGCTCACTCTGCAGGGCAGGACCCCGGGCTGGGGGCAGCTCTTGGGCACAGACCCTCTGGAGGCCATGCAATAGCCCCTGGGGTCAGGGCTGTCCAGCAGTACCAGTCTTGTGCCACCTTCCCCAGACTGACTTGAGCTGCGGAGTGTCCCTGTCCCTTTTAAATCCTTCTGCCATACCCCAGCCTTTCTCTGGGGGTGTCCTTTCTCTGACAAAGCAAGAGAATGACTGAGACTCCCAGCCCACGTGTCCCACTGACCACTCACTCATCAGTCCTGTGGGGACAGGTCCTGCCTGTCCCGGTGGTTCTGTGCCCTCCTGGCAGCTTCCACGTGCTGCTGACAGCAGGGGGGAGGACCATGGGACCATGGACCGTGGGTTGGCACAAACATCACAGACACCCAGGACCCTCGCTGTTGTCACTGCTCTCAGTCCTGCTGTAGCTGATTTCAGGTCTCAGGCCCCTTTGTCCCAGGACCTCTGGCCACATTCCCCTCTCAGGCGACTTCCTCACATTGTCCCGGCCCCGCGGAGTGTAAAACCAGCTGGGCACAGGGGAAGCCATGCTTTCCTGGAAGCAGCCTCTGGCACAGGCAGCCCACACTGGGCAGAGTGGTGAGCACTGCCTGGGCTTCCAAGTGCCACCAAACAGTCCCAGCCAGGCTGGGACATCACCGTGGGAAGGCTGGCGGGCAGCCAGCCACGGCCACCCTGTGCCCAGTGGTTCCTTTGGCCATGATGCAGCGATGTTGGGCTGCCAGAGCTGGCTGGGTCTGACAGGTTGCCATGCCAGGCTTCCTGAGGCTCTCAGGAAAGATTTGTGGCTGGAGTTTTGCTGGGAAGCATGGGAGAGTGAGGGTTGCAGTATGAGGAGGCTGCCAGGCTCCCAGGGAGCCACAGCAGGGCTGGGAGAGGGCTCTTGGCACTGGTCCTACTGCCCATGGTGGAGGGCTTGGTGCAGGAATCTGGGTCCAGCCAGACTCTGGGGCTCCAGTGCCTGCCCCAGTGCAGCTGCTCTGGCCCTGGGAGCAGTGAATCTCAGCCCCTTGTCAGGGAGCAGCCTGAGTCCACCTTGGCTGGCATGGTCCCGGGCCAAGCCCTGCTGCCAGCACAGCTGCGGGCGGTTCCCATCCCCACAGCATGGGCGAATGGCACAGTGGGTTCCTCCTGGGCCAGGCTCTCTGGCCAAATCCTGCAGCACACACACCTCCCCTCCTGCCAAAACTCCCTGACCAGGGCCCATCGCACTGCTGGGACTGAATGTCCTTGTACACTGCAGCTCTGAGTCCCACCAACGGACAGGGACCTTATTGACTGGTTTGCTGCTAGTGGTTTTCATAGAAACCTCACATAATCCAGCCTTCTCCCCATGAGCTAAGGGACCCCCACAGCTGTCAAATCTGCCCTGCCACCAGCAACTTCTGCAGTGCCCTTGTCTCCCATCAGTACAAAAACAACTGATTCCTTGTTAGACAAGGAGCTTGGAGGAGCCGAAAACCTCAGGCAGATCGGGTGTGTCGAGACAGTGCTGTTTCTCAGTGCCTCTGGTCCTGCTGGGCACCTGCGTGGGAGCACGGGGATGTGCTGTACCAGAGGCCTGGCATGGCCAAGCTGGGGTCTGGGCATGGCACCCCTGAAAGGCTTCCTGCCCCTCTGGCCTCAACCACCAGCAAGTCAGACACCTGTGCAGGTGGCCCTGCCTCGCTGGGGGATTGAAGCTGTGCCACCAGACATGTGGCAGTGGGAAGTGTCCTGGAGAGGATCAGATTTGGAGAGGGCATAGTCTCTTGGCTTCCCCAGTGAGGGCTCATCCCAGGCACAGCATGTGCAAGTGGCACACGGGGCAGGTCTGCTCAGTGAGCACCGCTGCCTTGTGGCATTGGGCCTGGGGGTCTCTTCAGGATTTCATTCAGACCTGGGTGGGCATCCGGCCCTGGGGCTGCCGTTGCACGCAGACGCGCCTCCCCATCCCGCAGGGAGCCGGTCCGGCAGGTCCGGTTCGGCAGGGGGTGAGCTTGGGACAGGAGGTGTTTCTGCGGCCGCTGCCAGCTCCCTCTGTGTGCTCGTTTCACTTCCTCTCCGCTCGCCGTGGAGCAGCATGCGCCTGGCTCGTACCACGGGAATGTCCCCAAGCCGCACGCGCCGGCAACGAGCAGCCCAGGATCGAGGGCAGGCCGGGCACTCGCTTGAAGCTGGTGGCACACGGTGCCGGCACTGCGGCACACGGCTCCGGCCGCGGGCTCGGGGTGCTCTCAGGATCGGTCTCGGCCCCCAGGTTCACTGCCCTCGCCCTCCGGCGTGCTCGGTGCTCCGGACCCGCGGCGGCAGCTGCCGCTGTGCCTGTACCCGTTGCCATGGCTGCTCTGCTGATGGCGCATCGCCTGCTGCTGCCGTTACATCATTCCTGACAGTGCTCCACGCTGGCAGAGGGTCCGAGCGGCTCCAGACGTGCCCCCGGCACCTCCTGCACGTGGGGAGCGAGCCTGAGAGGCAGAAGTTTGGCAGTGAATTCAAGCGAGAGGCATCGTTTCACAGGAGCTTCAGCCTGGATTGAAACAGCTCTGATGGCTCTGTCAAATATCTCCTTGTGGATTCGGGATGCCTGGGCTGTGGGTGAGTAGGGATGCTGGCATGGAGCAGGGGTGACTCAGGAGATACGGAGGGGCTGGGGATCCTGCAGGGATGCCGTTCTTGCAGGAGAGAGTAGAGCTCAGCTCCCCTTCAAGCAAACTGCCCTGGAATTCAGCTTCAGTCCTTGTGTACCTGCCATGGCCACAACACCCTGAGCCTGGACACTGGCTCACACTCAGCAGGACTCCGAGGCAGCAGCATCTGCTGCAGCTGATGGTGCTGACTCTGGGAACATTCCAGGCAGATGTCCATTGGCAGGCAGGGTAGGGGATGCTGGCTGCTCCTCTCTGCATGCCCTGGGGCCAGGAGGGCGCCTGTTGCCAGCAGGGAGTATGGTGAACCCTCCACCACATATGCCTCAGTTTCCCTCTGCAGCAAGGCTGGCCAGGCTCAGGTCTAGGCTGCTGGGCTTGGTGGGATGGAGCTGTCCCTCTGGCTCTGCTGTCCCAGGATGCCTTCATCTCCTGCAGGCATTTGCCGCGGGGTGGGAGCCCCTCAGAGGTATTTTGTGCTCTGAGTCTGTCGCTGATAAGCGTGGTAGGAGGGTCACTGCCAAGGGCATTGGCTTGGCTCAGCTCCACTATCCCGGCCAGCCACTGGCTCCTCTTGCCGGACACTCCCGCTTGGCTGGGGCATCCCGTGCCCACAGATGGGTGTGGCAGCCTGGCTTCCTTGGACACCTAAAACCTGCCCTTGTACTGAGCCTGCATCAGGCTGCTCCCAAATACTGCCTGTCCCTCGGGAGCACTGTGGCAGTGAATCAGGACTGCTGGCTCCTTACATCCCATCGCCGTGCTGTGCTTGGCTTGGCGTGCTGCTCCCAAAACACCCTCAGAGCCACTGTTCACGAAGCACCCTCAGAGTGGCTGCTCCCAGGGAGCCAAAGCCTCAGGGTGCTGCTCACTCTGGCACAGTGCTGTCCTTGCAGTGCACGTTTGGGCCATCTGGGCACCAGGAGATCAGCTCATCGGTTCTTGCCCCCACCCCTTCTCCGCTGCTGGGGAGATGGAGCCCACGATGCCTATGCCTTGGTGATGCCAGCACCTTGGCAATGCCAGCAGCCCAGCAGTGCCTGCACCACAGCCCACACCAGCTCAGGACTGCACTGTGTCACTCACAGTCCCCACTCACAGTCCCAAATAAGCATGTGTCAGCAAAGAGGGGAAGGCTCCACAGGGGAGGACCCCCGGCACTGCGTGTTCCCTTCTGACCGAAGCTGCCCCTAGGCGGGGCAGGGTGCTGGGCGTGGGTGCTGCCACGTTTCCGCCGCGCCCAGGGCGGCCCCGGGTTTGGTGCTGTGGTTTCCCCACGTGGTCGGCGCCCGAGGTGGGTGGCAGGGGTGACTCGGCAGCAGGGCCGAGGAGCAGAGGTGAGCTCTCGTAGTCCGGGCACAGCATCAGGGGCTTGGAGAGCTGCAGGGGCAGCAGGGGCTGCTCAGGATGTCCCTGAGCCCTTGGTGGGGGGTGGCTGCTGGGGGATATATGGGCAGAAGGTGAGGAGCATCACCTGTGCTGAGGCCAAAGGCTGGGGCTGCGTGAGCCAGGCAGGGGGTGCAGCAAGCCAGGATTTGGGGTGCGCCATTGGGCTGTTCTCAGAAATGACAGGGCAGCACTGGATCCCCCACCTCCCCAAAACCAGCAGGTTGTGGGGTCTGGAGTCTGCAGAGGGGAAGGTGTGGTCTCTGCCCCTGGCACTGGGGGTCAGGTTTTTGGGGAGATGTCCAACCTTACCCTGTGCATGGCACACACATGCACACATGCGCCCCAACACCTCTTGGTTGGTATGGAAACAAGTCAAATTATTTAGAGGAGGAGGAATGGGAAAAAAAAAAAAGGAAAAAAACCCAGTGTTCCCAGTGTTAAGGCCCGTCGTTATGGAAACAAATCATAAGAGTAACTAG
The DNA here is from genome assembly GCF_901933205.1 of Camarhynchus parvulus. NCBI lineage: Eukaryota > Metazoa > Chordata > Aves > Passeriformes > Thraupidae > Camarhynchus > Camarhynchus parvulus. The sequence continues at coordinate 19,238,584 of NC_044600.1, read as the reverse complement.
GGTGGGGACATGGCACCTTGCTTTGGGTGCTGGGCATTGTGCAGGCTTCATCAGCTGGGGGAAGGGTGGGCATGAGGGCACCCAGGGGCACAGGTGTTGTAGGCAGGAGGGCATCTGGGGGCAGGATGGCACCAGAGCAGCAGGGGGGATGCTTATGATGAAGTGCAGATCAGCTGGACCACAGCTGCCTGACCAATGGGGGCTGAGGGTAATGTGGCTTGTGCTAGGGGTCCCACGCATGTTTTGGGGCCATTCCCCTTCCCAGGTATGTGGGATTGCTTCCGCTGCCTCAGCTGGGGCCTGGCACAGAGCAGGCTTTGGCAGCAGGGCAGTGGTGTGTTCCTGGGGCCGGGCACTGTGCTGCAGGTGGTGGAGGGGAAGTGTTTGTCACACACTGGTAGTCGGAGCGTCTCAGCTGATGGGGATGGGGACAAGACCATGCAGCAGAGGATGAGCCCTAAATCTCCAGGGATGACACCCTGGTCATCCATATCCCTGTGTAAAGCTCACAGAGACCCACTCTGTGCCTGACAGGGTGTGGGTCCCTTTGGAGGCAGTGTGCCAGTGGTGGCACTCCCTTGAATCCATGCTTGGTACAAACCCACATCCACTCAGAGCAGCGCAGCCAGGGCTGCAGTGTTCCCATGGCAAAGCATGTTTGTGGGAGCAGCGCTCAGATCCCCACAGAGCCAGATCTGCTGAGCCCAGATCCTGCTCCCAGGGACTTTTCCACCCATCAGGGTGTTTCAGAGGGTCTGAGCAATCCTCACAGAGGTTTCCTTCCCTGGAGAGCTTTGGGGGTGTCCATGCCAGGGAAGGGCATGTGGGCCCCAAGCTGCAGTGCAATGGAAGTGGTGGGTCCCTAGCTCCTGCCTTTCAGTTGCAACTTCTGCTCCTCCACAGCCAGGATGTTGCTCCACCAGAGCATGCAGCGTTTCCTGCGCCCGGGCGCGGTTAGGCACGGGTGGCAGGGCTGGCTTCCTTCCCCAATTTCAGCCAGCTCCCTTCTTGGCAGCCCTCAGGGACAGCATCCAGTCCCCAAAGTGGTGGCAGCAATGAGGGCTGGTCCCAGCAGGCAGCAGCCTGCCAGGGTGGGATGCAGCCACTTCCCGGCATTCCTGGAGAGCTGGGGTGGGGTGAGCATTGTGCTGGCACCGTACTATCCCACGGCAGCACCCGCAAGAAAGCCGCCCCCCACCTGCCTCTGATCCCACTCTCCTCTGCCTGCAGCCACCTCTAACCTGGACCTCGAGAGCAAGAAAGCCGCCCCCACCAAGCTGCCATGGCAGCAGCCTGTGAACGTCTTCCTGGCAGCTGGGCGCCCACCGGGCATGGAGCAGCTGCACCAGGAGGCCCAGCTCAACCTCCAGAGCTTGCTGCAAGGTAGCAAGGAGAGGGGCTGGAGTAGTGGGCTGGGTGAGGGTGGTGGGTGGGTGCTCCCCGGGCTAGGTGACCACCATGAGACTGAGCTCATCTCCCACACGCATGTCCGAGCCATTCCTTGGACCTCACCAAGCTGCAGTAGTTGGGTCCTGGGGGTCCCAGCCTCCAATAGTCCCTCACTGATCTCTGCTCCCAAGTCACGGCTGCAAGGTGCCAAAGCAACTGGGACCACGTTTGCCTGCTGGGGCCACTGATGCCAGTGGGGCCACCAGGGCATCCACGAGCCCCTACACAGCACAGTTCTCACGAGGGCCTAAGGGACCTGCCACTGATCTGCCTAACTTGATCAACGTGGCCAGTGGTTTTGTTTCCTTCCAGTCTCTGGCCCAGGCTGTCACGCGGCCCTGGCTCAGATGCTCCTCAGGCATCAGATGAGATCAGCAGCCCAGCCATCCCCCAGCTCGTAATCTCATTAAGTCAGCCTGAGCAGCCCTGCTTTCTGCCACTCCATAGCCACCAGCATTAATTAGCTCAACAATTACAGGATGGGGATGCACTGAGTTCCTGGCTGTTCCCAGTGGGGCTGTGTCCCAGTGGGACCCATCGCATCCCTTGACTGCACCCCAGGAGGAGTGGGGCAAGCTGCTGGCATCTTTGTACTTCTTCAGTTCCCCTCCTTGGGGTCTCCCTTCCTCACCTTCTGAGTTGCCTGTCCTGAGGAGGGACAGCCAGCTAGGCTGGGGATAGCCAGAGGGGACAGTCACCATTCCTTCACATGCCCCCTGCTCCAGGATCTGGCAGCAGGAGCAGGGTCCCAGGTGCTGTTTTTCTTGCAGAGGAGTATGAGGAGCAGTACACCGAGAGCAGGGTCACTGGGCAGACCTTCCGCGCTGCTGGTCATCTGCCCCCCGACACCTCCCCTGAACCATCACCTCGACCCCCACCTGCCAAGCGCCTTGAGTTCGTGCTTATGGTGAGTTCTGAGGTGGCAGGGCGGGCAGCAAGTCCCTGTTTGTGTTCCACCCTTGTCCCTTTAGTGGCTGACGTGCCTTTCTCCCCTGTAGCCCCCGAGCCAGCGAGCGACCGAAGAGGAGACCACCAGCAGCACTGTGCTCAGTGCTCGGCCTCCTGACACCTCCCTGAGCCTCCCCACCAGCCCGGACAAGGAGCACCCCTGGCCCAGGGCCTTCCCCTTGCCCCCTGAGGAGGAGAAGCAGTGGCACCAGCCCAGCTCCATCCAGACCAACATTGTCCCCATCAATGTCTCCGGTAGGGCAGCACCCCATGGCAAGGTGGGAGGACACGGGTGCAGGCAGAGATGCACCCCAGCAGCCATCTGGGGCTGGGGACGGGTGGTGGGAGGGGGCTGTGGCTGCAAGCTGTGTTCCTGTGGGTTAGGTGGGCACCAGGGCAGAGAGGGGACAGCAGGGCCATGCTGGCATCCATCACTCCCAGCCATCTCTCGTGCCATCTGCAACTTTGTGTGTCTGGTCCGCTGGCCATGCTGCTGGCAGGTCTCACATCCCTGATGTCATGTCCAGCCAGTCAGGTCTGTTGTCACCTGGGCTCTCACCACATACTGTGCACCCTGCCTGTCTCACCTGTCTCCCCTGTCTGTCCATCTGCTCATCCTCTCAGGGCCGCAGCTCCCAGCAGCACAGTCCTGCCCAGTCCTTGCAGACACAGGTGCCATGCTCTGGCCCAGGTCAGAGTCAGGGGCTGGTGACTGGGTGAGGTGCCCCTTCTGAAGGGCAAAGGTGTCTCTCTGCACTTTCCCTCCATCATGGAGAGCTGTGCCAGGGCCACATTGGTCCCTTTCCCTCTCTATGCCTCATGTACCCATCCCCGAGCAGGCTCAGCACAGTGGTGTGGGGCCCAGCCTCACCAGCACAGACTAGTGCCTGTCACACAGTGCAGGGCTGGTCTCTGTGGCTTTCCATCCATCCCACTTCCATCTCCAGCATTCCCACCATGCCTCCATTTCCCCCGTGCTCACCTCACATGGCTCACACCATCGTCCTGCATCCCACACTCCCACCTGTGTGACCATCCCAGGCTGGGGACACACCGAGAACACGGGTGATGGAGGGGCCGAGCTCCCGGCCCAGCAGCGGCTCCGGCACCGCGGCGTACCGCTGTTTGTTTTGGCTACAGGGCAGCACTTTGCTAGGCATGCGAGTGCTCGTCACTCCCTGTTTAACACAGAGACTGCGATGAACCCAAAGTCCACCCTGCGGCGTAGACGGACCATTATTGGATTCCCTAACCTGTCCCTGCGAGACCAAGGTGACGGCAAGAACCGCGCAGGCTGCACCCGGGCAGGGCTGGCAGCCCCCAGAGGTGCCCTGATGGTGGCACAGCCATCCCGAGGCTGGCAGCCAGCCCAGGCACAGACAGGCTCCCGGGGACACCCAGCCCACGGGGAGGTGCAGGCACCACACTGACTCTGAGCCCTCCCAAGGCACTGAGGTGCTGGGCTCACTGGTGGCACTGGGCTGGCCTGGGGCTGGCATGGCATCAGGGACAGCCACTTTGTCCTGAGTCAGGATTCTGAGGCAGGAGTCCCCCAGCCTCGGCTCCAACAAGGAGGGCTCCCTGTGCCCATTTCCCCATGGGCAGACCCTGTCTCAGGCTGCCATGGCTGTGGGGCACACACCTGGCCAAGGTGTTTGCTGGGGCTGGCGAGCTGGCCATGCCATGTGAGAGTGGCTGGAGTGCATGTGAGAGTGGCTGGAGTGCTTCCAGGCTGGCATTGGACCCTTGGGAACAGCAGCCACTGTGGCTCAGGGGCTCTGTCCGGCTGTCCCCTATGGAAGGTGTAGAGAAATCAGAGCCAGCCTCTTTCTGAAGGGAGGTAGAGACAGAGAGAGAGAAGCCATGGCACCAGCTGCTCCAAGGCAGTTTTCACGGGGTAGGAGGAAGGTTTCTTCCCATGACAGTGGTCAGACCATCAATAGGATGGTCATGGCTCCTCCTTGGAGCCAGTCAGCCTTCAGCCCACCACAGCCTTGAGCATCCCTGTCTGCTGGGGGTGTTCAGAGTGGGATTGCTGGCTCCTGTGATGGGGTGGCACTGTGAGCCACCATGTCCCTCTCTGTCCCAGCCGGCAATGCCTGACCTGGCTCCTCCTGAACCCCATCTGAGTCCCCACCATGGAGCAGCACCAGGGCAACACTTTGGTTGCCATGGGACTGATATCCCCATAGGTAGAGCCTCCTGCTATGGCTGGTTATTTGCCCCTGGCACATTCCAGCATGCCATCAGATCCACATTTTATGCCTGGGCAGAGGTGCAGCCTCCAGACTGGCCACAGGCTGGGACAGCATGCAGAGGAGGGCCATGTTCCTGGGAGGGAGGCGGGATGGTGCTCACGAGGCTGTGTCTCTCCCCGCAGGCAGTGCCAACGGCCCCACATCCAGCACACACGCGCCCATCAGTGAGTCCCTGTCCTGCAGCTTTGTGCCTGAGACCACGAGCAGAGGGACGACGCCCCAGGAGATCAGCCCTCGTCCGCCCCTCTCAGCCCCACTGAGGAAGACCTTCAGTGACCTCGGGGCCCACCGCTGCCAGCCACCTGCTGTTATGGATGGGACAGCCAACCCCTGTACCAATGCCTGCAATGGGACACAGGGCACCCCTTTGTCTCCACCCTGGACCCCCCTGGGTTATGGGAGCCCCCCCAGCCTTACCACTGGCCCAGGCAAGGGGCCCACCTGCACCTCGCCGGGCAGCTTCATGCCATCACCCAGCCCAGGTTCACCTGCCGCCTCCACCTCCTTCTTCATCGCCACAGAAGAGTGCATGGGCAGCAATGGGCCCAGCTTTTTCTCTGGCCCAGTGCCTGCTTCCCCCCCCAGCTCCAGGTGCATCCAGGGAGCCAAGGGGAATTTCTTGCCAGGAAGCCAAGAGGAGCTGGAGCCAGCGGCAGGGCCAGCGCAGCTGGAGGTGGAGCGGGCAGGGTGCCGGTTCCGTGAGCGGTCACTGTCAGTGCCCACTGACTCGGGGTCCCTCTGCTCTGTGGACATCACATATGCTGAGACCCGGCGGGGCAGTGCCAACTATGCCCTGGGCTACCCCAGCGCCAGCTCCGAGGGCAGCACCAGCACCGACAACATCTCCCTGGGGCTGGAACCCGAGGGGCAGCGGCGGCGGCGCTCCAAGAGCATCTCCCTGAAGAAGGCCAAGAAGAAGCCCTCGCCACCCACGCGCAGCGTCTCACTGATCAAAGAGGGGCAGGATGGTGATGTGGGGCTCAGTGCAGCACTGCCCAAGGACCAGCGACCCAAGAGCCTGTGCATCCCACCAGAGCTCCAGGGTCACCGGCTGGTGCACGCCGACCCTCAGGGGAGTGCAGGCAGGGAGCCCAACAGCACAACTGCCCCCCACCAGTGGCATCTCACAGACTGGAGGGCTGGCAGTGATCCGTACCAGTCCCTCTCTGGCTCAAGCACAACCACAGGGACCACGGCTGTTGAGTGTGCCAAGACACGGGGCAGCTCTGAGTCCCTCGTGTCCCCTTCAGTCTCCAGGGCCACAACGCCCTCCCAGCTCTCTGCCGAGGCAGACCTCAAGACCTCATCACCAGGCAGGCCCACAGGGCTGATGTCCCCATCCAGCGGGTACTCCAGTCAGTCGGAGACCCCAACCCCCACCGTACCCACCTCCACCATCCTCGGGCACTCCCCGCACCAGGTGCGTGTCAGGCCGCTGGTCCCTGAGAGGAAATCCTCTCTGCCCCCCACATCCCCCATGGAGAGGAGCCCCAAGGGCAGGCTGTCCTTCGACCTCCCACTGACTCCACCCGCCCACCTTGACCTCTCAGGGCTGAAGATCTCCCTGAAGGGGAAGACTAAGGTCAGCCGGCACCACTCTGACTCCACCTTTGGCACCAAGCTGGCCCAGAAGACCAGTCCCATCACACCCATCATGCCCGTGGTGACACAGTCTGACCTGCGCTCTGTCCGCCTCCGCTCCATCAGCCGCTCAGAGCCAGAGGACAACACTGATGGCCCAGAGCACACAGAGGAGCCAGCACACATCCCCTGCCCAGGGCCAGAGAGAAAAGTGAAGCCACCTGTGGCAGAGAAGCCACCACTGGCCAGGCGCCCCCCATGCATCCTGCCCAAGCCCCCAGTTCTGCGGGAGGAGGGTCCCCTGTCCCCCAAGTCCCCACCAGGCACTGCCACCAAGGAGAAGGGGCTGGCACAGGATGCCTTTGTGGTGCTGCGGAGAGGGGAGCTGAGGAGGAGCTCAGCTCTGGGGGAGCCCCACTTGTCCCTGACCCCAGCGGGGCCCCGGCGGCTCTCCCAGGGCAGCCTGGATGAGCTGAGGCCAGAGCGGAGCAGTGCCGAGGGGGAGCGCAGGAAGGCCAAGGTACCCCCGCCAGTGCCCAAAAAGCCCAGCGTGCTGTACCTGCCACTCATCCCAGCCCCAGCACAGCTGGGAGCTGGTGTGGGGGACCTGCCACCCACCCCCAGCCCCATCATCACCCTGGACACTGACCCCACCTGCTGCGACCCTGACGCTGAGGATCCGCCATCCCCCAAGGCTGTGGGCACCACGCCTGCCAGTGAGCCTGCCTCAGAGCAAGGTGAGGGTCTCTCCACCACTGTGGTGGGATCACCCCAGGGATAACGGTTCTCCATGCTGCACAGGGGATTCACTGCTGTCTTCTCCTTGCCCACAGGCAGCTCAGCAGAAGCCGGCATGGAGGAGAAGAGCTTTGCCAGCGACAAGACAGCCGAGTCCATCGTGGAGGAGGACGATGAGGTGTTCACAACGTCCCGCACTACGGAGGATCTCTTCACAGTGATCCACAGGTAAGGCTGGTGCATGCACCAGAGGGGACAGCCCCTGCACCCACTGTCACAGCTCTGGGTGTAGTGTCTCTCCACCATGACAGCTCCATTTTCCATACTGGGGCCAATGTTCATCCTTAGGGACAGCCCAGTTGCTGCTACCTTGAGCAGAGTGCAACCAGCAGGGAGAGTCCAGATTAGTCCTACCTGCCAGGAGCACCACCTGCCATGCTCATGTTATCACCTTGCCCCAGCAGAGCAGGCTGGGCACTACCATGCCCCTAGCTCTGGGACCTCACCCCAGCCCCAGACTGCTCCCACCTGTGTCCCTTTGGTGCCTAGGTCAAAGAGGAAGGTCTTGGGGCGGAAAGAGCCTGGTGACACCTTCAGCAGCCGACCCACCTCCCACTCACCTGTAAAGACTTCAAGCACCCCAGCTGGTGAGTCTCTGGCAGCAGCAGGCAGCAGTGGGAAGTCTTCCAGCAGGAATGAGGATTTTAAAGCCCTGCTCCAGAAGAAGAGCAGCAAAACAAGCCCTGGTACTCGGCCATCTGCTGCCGAACTGCTCAAGACCACAAACCCACTGGCCCGGAGAGTCATCACAGAGTTTGCCCCTGAGCTGGACGGTGCAAACAGCCCCAAAAGCCAGCCCTGACCACACAGGGGCTCCTCCAGCCAAGAGGAGAGAGTGCTGCAGAGAGAGCACTGCTGCAAAGGGCTGTCCTGGCTGCTGGGGAGCCCCTGTATCCTGCTGGGGGGTTCGTCTGCTTTTGTTCCTTACCTGGAGAGCTGCTGGCAGAGATGCAGTGGCTGGAGCCCAAACTCTCATGACTCTGGGTCCTTCCCATGGGAGAAGTTGCTGGAACTGGCCCTGGTTGAGCCAGCTCCTGGGATTGAAGGCACCTGCCCAGGAAGCAGAACAGGATCACAGCCCCTGGTGTTGCCTGATGCCTGCAGCAAAGCAGCTTGAGACTCTTTGGTCCCTTCGGCATGTGGTACTTTAAACAGATTTTCTAATGCACAGTGGTGGTGATGTTTGATTCTCTTCCCTTTGACATTGTACCTTGCATGAGAGTTTCCCATGCAGAGATCCCCTGGTTGAATTCAGCTGGACACACAGATGCACTTTGGGAAGATGCCAGGGGTTCAGCTGGATCTGCGGTTGCTTTTGAAGAGTCACAGGAAGTTCCCTGTCATTGCCCTGAACATCCTCCCTGTCACACAGGGAACTGGCACCCGGCGTCCACAGCCAGCGCCACCACCTCAAGCCAAACCCCCACCCCTTGAAAGCCCCCAAAATGCTGCATTTTGGAGCTCCTCAGCTCTCAGTCCAAAAACAAACCTTGGGGTCTTCTCCACTACCAGTCCCCCTGGCCTCACTGCACAGGGGGTCTGGCAGCCACCCCACTCCCACGCCAGGGGTCCTGCACCCAGATGCCAACTGGGGCAATGAGGGTGCTGTGCCACGGGAAGGAAGCTCGTCCCCAGCTCTGCCTCCTGCATCTCCACAACAGACCCTGTGACAACTTCTCCCGCTGCCCTGGCCACCAGAGGTCCTGAGATGCTACCAAGATGGTGGCTGGAATCCAGATGGACTTCACCTGACCCACCTCCCTGGTGACTCCGGGGTCCCCCCAGGATTGCCCACCCCTCACCTGTGCCCACTGGCCAGCAGGGAGCTGAGCAAGGCCGAGTGGGACACGTGCCATCAGGGTATGTGCACGGGGCCATGGAAGAGGGTTTGCACATCCCCAGGTGGGATTTGTCCCCCTCACTCCCAGCTGCCTCTTCCTGGCCAGGCTCCAGCATGGGGGGCCAGCAACCAGTAACAGAGGCTGTGGTGGGGAGGCTCAGGGCAGGGCAGGGAGGAAACACGAGCTCTGAGCAGGAGCACAGCCGCACGCCCAGAGAAACAGGAAGGGCCAGCCACGGCTGACAAGGAAACAGAGTGTTTAGGGAAATTTCTGCTTGATTTCTTGATGTATTTCCACACACTCCAGCCTTCCTGTGCTGCAAGGGGAGCGGTGCAGTGGGTCCAGGCAGCAGCAGGGCACCACAGCACTGCTTCAGCTGCCCCTCCAAGGGGCCTGGGCTGCTCTGGGGGGTCTCTGCCCCACCAGGAGCTCTGCATCCCTGGGGAGCACAGCCCAGGCAAACACTTCCCCATCCTTGCCACTACCCTGGATCTGATCCCACTGAGGCTCCAGTGGGTTCCCCTCCCCTCCCTCCTGGTACTTTCTCTCTTTCCTCTCCCAGGGCTGCAGATTTAAGCCTGTAATTAAGAGCCAGGCTGAGAAACTCAGGAAAAAAAATCACAAAAAAAGCTCTAATGAATGTCCACATTTCACCCCCATCCCATGGCCTCAGCTAGTGGCAGCGTGCTGGCGTGGGATGGGGCCAGGGCACAGCTTGGGAAGCTCTGGGGACAGGTACATTTTGCACATGACTGCTCAGGAAACCAGGGACAGAGTCGGTAAAGGGGGCTGGGGGCAAGCACAGGGCAGGGACCCCCCTGCAACACCCCCAGCACCACTGGCAGCTGGAGTGGCCGATGCTGCTGGGGTGAAATATCCAGGTGGGCTAGAGGTCAACTGTGGGACAGAGGTTGGCCATGGGATGGAGATCGGCTGTGCGATGGAGATTGGCCATGGGATGGAGATCCTAATTTCCCTGGCCAGAGGAATGTGCTCTTCCTGGGCCTCTTCCTGGCTGAGCGCTCGTCTCTGGCCGCTCTCTCCCTGCTCCCCCTGGCTGCAGCTATTCCACTGGGAAGGCAGTGGGTTCCCGGGAAGAGTCCGGCTGGCAGGACAGCCCTGCCCCGGCGTGGGGGCCGCCAAGGTGCCAACTACGGAATGTTGTACTTTTTATCTCGCCAGCTTGGTAAAGTGCTCCCTGCTGCCTGCCTGTGCCTGTTCTTTGGGCTGCTGAGGGACCGGGGCTGGGGAGGTGGGCACCCCCCTGACTGCCGTGGGAGAAGAACCGGCCCTATTAGCTGGGGCTTTTCACAGCGTTTGCCGCGCACTCCTGTGTCCCCATGGCTCTGGGGCGGGGGGGGGCGCAGGGACACCGTGAGGTGTCAGGGGCGGCCCAGGCTGGGCGCTGGGGACAGGCCGGAGCGGGGCCCGGGGATGGTGTGAGGGGCTGCGGACGGACTTGGCGTCCGGGGGGAAGGTGGGATGGATGAGAGGGACAGAACAGCCCGGGGGGACTGCTGAGGTCAGCCCTCGTGCTGGGAGGGAGCTGGGGACAGCCCTGGGCCCTGGGCACAGGCCGGGGGGAGGACTTCGAGTGGGGAGGGGTGGACCGGGAATTGGAATCCTGGGGCCGGTGGGATGGACGAGGGGACAGCCCTCAGTGTTGGGGCCAAACCTGGGCGGGCGCTGGGTACGGCCGTGGATGCCGAACGCAGCCCTGTGTGCCGGGTGGCTGCAGCCCTCTCCGGGCGAGCACGGCCCCGTGTCCCGCAGCCCCCGCCGGGCTCGGCGCCGCGGGGCAGCTCCATGCCGGCACAGCGCGGGCAGCCGGGGGCCTCGGCGCGGGGCAGGGGCGGCCCCGCCCGGCGTGGAGTGTGCAGCGCGGGGGCTTTACGGCGGCAAGATGGCGCCCAAAGGGAAAGGCGGCGGCAAAACCGGGAAGGGTGAGCGGGGCTGGGCCGGCACCGGCCGGGCGGGAGTGCTGGGCCGGGACCGGCCAGGCTGGGGTTGTGGGCCGGGACCGGCCCGGCGGGGGTGCTGGGCCGGCACCGGAACCGCCCGGGCTGGTGCCCGGGGGCGGTAGGGGCCGGGCCGGTCTCAGAGCCCGGCAGGTTCGGCGGGGACCGGGCCGGTGTCAGGGTGCTCGGTTCACAGGCGGCGACAGCGGCAGCAGCAGCGAGAGCAAAGCACAGGGCCCGAAGGGAGGCGGCAGCGCCGTCAAGGTGAGCGCGGGGGCCGTCGGGGACCAGGCGGGGTGCGGGTTCTCTGCCCCAGCACCTGCAGGCTCGTCCCGCCCGCCGGCCCCGCTCGCCACAGCCCCGCTGCCCGCCCCTCCAGGTTCGGCACATCCTGTGCGAAAAGCACGGCCGGGCCATGGAGGCCATGGAGAAGCTGAAGTCCGGACAGCGCTTTAGCGAGGTGGCGGCACAGTACAGCGAGGACAAGGCCAGGCAAGGGGTGAGTGCGGCACCGGGACAGAGCAGTGGGGCCGGGTAGCGGCTGCGGGAGCCTGGGTCCTGCTCGTCACCAGCAGGGCCTGTCCCACGGCCACATCACCCACCCTCCCTGCTCCGAGTCTCAGAGCTTAACCCCCAACGGTCCCTTGCTGCAGGGAGACCTGGGCTGGATGACCAGAGGCTCCATGGTGGGACCATTCCAGGAGGCAGCATTTGCCCTGCCTGTGAGCAGCATGGACAAGCCCGTGTACACGGACCCTCCTGTCAAGACCAAGTTCGGATACCACATTATCATGGTGGAAGGCAGAAAATAAAATGTGAATGACCATGATGACCTTGTTGACTGCTTGAATCCCGAGTCCCAGACACCTTGGCCTTGGAGCAAGTTGGGCACAACCAGCAACATGCCTGGAGGCAGCTGGCTGTCCTTGCCACTGTGCTAGCAGAGCAGAGCCCTGCCTGAAGAGGTAAAGTGTCCCTGGGAAGGGCAAAATAAGAGCCTTTTATAGATGTTGATGTCTCTGTTGCCTGGCAGGCCAGCCTCCTTCTTCTCCACATTATCTGTGGAGATAACGGCCTGTCAGTGGAATGAGGTGCCCAGGTTTTTATCTGCAAACAGAAATGATGCAGAAAGGGACAGAGGGGGCCCCAGGGCTTGGTCTCCATCCTCCCCAAGAGGATGCAGTCAGCTCCCATGGTGCACTTTGTGCTCCAGAGCTGCAGGACAGTCCCTTCAGTGGAGGGTGGGTAACACTGGAGCTGGGTCAGGCCAGGCAGGGAAGGGACCCGGGGGTAAGGAGGGGAGGACGAGCTCTCCTGAGCACAGACTGATCTCTTCCTACAGCTCCACCTTGCCCACTCAGAGCTGGGGGAAGAGACTGGATAATTCAGGTTTGGATAAGAAAAAAAGCCACTAAACACTTGTGTGCTGCTTGCTGCGCTCCCCTGTGCTGTGGGGTGTGCAAGGGAAGCAGCCCAGCAAGATTCCTGCTATCTCAGGAATCCAGCCCAGAGCCATGATCCCCTTCCTGCCCACAGAGCCTCGAAACCAGCCACAGCTCCAGCAGCAGACACCAGCTTTGTTTACAGGTGAGCACCATGCACAGAGCTCAGACATGAGGAGGAAACATCAAAGAAGAAAAGGTCCTTCTCTTCCCTCCCTTTTCAGGGTGTTGGTTTTGCTGAGTATGGAATGCTCAGAGAAGCCAGTGAATGGCTTGCAGTGGAGGGCAGACAGGCTGCCCAGAGCAGACACTGCCCCATGTAAAGGTGCTCTGTTAATAAACCACTTGTTTCCAGGCTAGCAGAGCCCTGTTCTTTCTTTTGGCAAAAAAACCGCTGACACAACTGCACCCGCAAATCTGCCGCGTTTGCTGTGGTTCCGAATACAAAGAGCTCCTCTCCCAAACTGCACAGCTCAGCCAGGTGTGGGGTCAGAAGGCAATGCCATGGCACAAGGAAACATCCCTATCTGCTGCTGTGCTGTTACCAGGTGAGACTGGCAGGACAAGCACACCAGACCGAGGCTGTGTTGGTGAGGGGCAGAGTCACTCAGAGCCAGAACCAGGAACTTTTGAGCTGCTGGTTTGTAGGACTGAGGCACTCTCAGCCAGTTTGCTGACAACACTGAGCTGCGTGGTGTGGTCACACACTGGAAAGGAAGGATGGATCCAGAGGGACCTGGACAGGCTGGAGAGGTGAGACCATGTGAAAAGTACAAGGTTCTACACCTGGGTTAGAACATTCTCAGGCACAGCTGAAGAAGGGGCAGAGAAGGGATTGAGAGCAGTCTTGGGAGAAGGGCTTGGGGGTGATGGCTAACAAAAAACTCATGAAAAACCATGAGCCAGCAGTGAGCATTCCCAGCCCAGAAACCCACTGTGTCCTGGGCTGCACCCAAAGGAATGTGGGCAGCAGGTGAGGAGGGGATTCTCCCCTGCTCCCAAGATCCTGCCTACAGTCCTGCACACAGTTCTGGGGGCCCCAGCATAAGAAGGACATGGAACTGTTGGAGCAAGTCCAGAAGAGGCCATGAAGTCGATAACAGGACTGAAGCACCTTGCCTGTGAAGAAAGGCTGAGAGAGTTGGGGCTTTTCAGGCTGTTGAGCCTGGAGAAGGTTGTGTGGACACCTCAGAGCACATTTCAGTATCTGAAAGGGCCTACAAGGGAGCCAGAGAGGGATTCTATCCAGAACTGGAATGACAGGATACAGAGTAATGGATTCAGGCTGGCAGAGGACAGAAGGGATATTGGGAAGAAATTCTTTCTTGTGAGAGTGATAAAACACTGGCACAGGTTGCCCAGAGAAGCTGTGGCTGCCCCATTCATGGAAGTGTTTCAAGGTCAGGCTTGGAGCAACCTGGTCTAGTGGAAGGAGTCCTTGCTTGTGGCAGGGGTTGGAACTGGAAGGTCTGCAAGGCACCCAAACAGTGGGTGACCTTCAGGCACCCAAATTGGCTTATTTAAAACCCAAAGGAGGGAGGAACAACAGCACCACAGAGCTGGGCTGTACAGTGACCATGGGACTGTACTGTCCCCATCTTCTCAGGAGAGAGGAGCAGCAAAACCTGGAGGGTAGAAAGGTGAATCCAGGGCTGCCAGCATGGAGAGGTGTTGGAATCCTAGATGCTGAGAATTTTAAACTTTCTGTGCTTAAAGGCACAGAGCCACAAGAGAATACTGCAATTGACCTGAGGCTGTGGAGAAGGCTTCCAAAATTTATGGATAGCACTGCGATTATGGGTGTGTAGTTGGTTAGAAGTATGTAATGTCACAGGGTGGAAAACTTCAGAGTTTTAGGTCTTAGAATATAGAAATAAATATGAACCAAGATGGAGGTTTTAGGGCCAAGGCAGGTTGTTCTTTACCTTCTCCTTCACCTTCTTCTTCCTTCTTCTTCATGTGTTTGGGTGATGTTTTGTAATTGGACAGAAAAGTCTGCATTGCAGGTTTTGAGAGATCAGTTATTGGGTTAAAAGGGAAAATAATCTAGGTGTCATTTCTTAATTGGATAGTTTAGTCTTAAAAAACCTTGTAACAAGAGATAGCCATTTTTGTGCCTTGCTAATAAAAGGCTGCAGAACTCATGGTTGTGAGGCTGTTTCGCTGATAAGAAATAATAAACACCTGAGTCCCAGCATGAGCTACCTCCTCAAGTGCCTTCCACCCCAACCTCGAGAAACTGACGGAGAGGGGCTTAGACATCAACAATACCATTCTTTTATTGAATAATCAGACAGGAACATGAACCATTTTCACCTTAGTGAGTTGACTCCCCAGTGAAGCTCCCTCCCCAGCATCCAACACCTGGATGTTTGGGCTGTTTTCTCAAGCAGGAGGTGCTGAATTTGCTCAGTCACGCGAGGATATGGCAGGCACCAGCCTGGAGCTGGCTCAGGGATCCCAGGGCCGTGGTGCAGACACATGGTAAAAAGGAACAGCCAGACTGTCTTCTCAGAGCCACATAGATGTCACTTCTGGGCCAGCTGTCTGTACAAGTTCAGAGTCAGAAGCATAACTTCAGGATCTCCACTTTTTATGTCAAGAGCTTGCAGGAAGCAGTCCAAAGCCTCCTGGAGTTTTCCATCATTCTGAAGTTTCTTCCCACTGTGTACCAAAGAGTCATAATCTGCAGCAGGAGAGGAACTCTGCCCAATGTCCTTTTCAGAGCTGCTTTCTTGGGTAAAGTACTCAATCTGCTCACCTGACTGGAGTTCAGTGTCGCCTGTGGATTCTTCCTGAGATGACTCCATCTCCTCTGCCTCGGACTGCTCAGATTCCACGCTGTCTGTGTGGGAGGACTCTTCACCTGTATCAAGTGTTTCTCCACTAGGTTCTTCTTCAGGCGCAGCAGATTCCCCAGTGCACTCCTCAGCTTCGTCTTCCACAAGCCCATCTTGCTCCTCATCACTATCATCATCATCTTCTTCACCAGTGGTTCCCATGATTTCCCCAATATCCTCTACCTCATCTACCAACCTGCTGATGAATGAGCGCCTGGAAGCATTAGACCTGTTCCCACTGTTATTTAGTTGGGGAGAAAAGACGGCTTTAGCTCTTGTTGTGTCATATTTAGGGGTGGAAGCACTAATTCCTTCCAGAAGTCCGTGCCCAGTGCTGTCTAAGGGAGAGGAGGGCACTTGTTCAGGCTGCTCTTCACTCTCACTGTCTGAAGCAATTCTGTTTAAGCATTTCTTCCTACCAAAAGTAAAGAGACCACTGCTTTCCTCCAATGATTTACTCCCTTGCAGGGAGGCATTTGGCTCTTCCTCTGCTGTGGGACAGGGTTTGCCATGGCTACTGGTCTCACTTGGCCAAGTTTTGTTTGGAGATTCTTTGTCTGGAGATTTATACAAGCTTTCTGCCTGGAGCTGTAAGCTCTCCTTCTCAGGAGATCCTTCCACTGATTCTCCTCTATTTGAGGCATCCTGCCATCCTTCTTCAGACTCTTCCAAAACCAGATTGAAGTCAACTTGATCCTGGAAGGAAGGAGCAGATGTACCCTCCAAGCTGTCTT
This sequence comes from Camarhynchus parvulus, assembly GCF_901933205.1. Taxonomy (NCBI): domain Eukaryota; kingdom Metazoa; phylum Chordata; class Aves; order Passeriformes; family Thraupidae; genus Camarhynchus; species Camarhynchus parvulus. The sequence continues at coordinate 19,222,735 of NC_044600.1, read as the reverse complement.
CCAACACGTGAGACTTGTAGAGCTCAGCATTGATTTCTGGCGTATTATTTGATAAACTCAGCACTGCAGAAGCAGAAGCCAGCTCAGGAACATTGTTCTGCTCTGTCCCCAGGGCAGTGTGTGGGTCAAGTACCTGAACTGACAATTCTGCCTCGCTTCTAGGATCGTCAGCCATGCCAGACTCAGAGGAATTGTGACAATGCCAAGACAGGTCATTCCTTGTCTTGGCCAAGCTGTCCGAATGTACCTGCGAATGCTGTTTCTCTTGAAGGCTCTGACTCTCTTTCTCGAGTGCAGGGAATGATGGTGTAATGCTAGAGTCAGGATTTTGCTCAGATTCTTGTATATCAGATTGTTCTGCTGTCTTGCTCGTATTGAGCACTTCTGTCTCCATACTGGACACACCTTGTGCCAATTGCTCTTCATCCAAGTCACCAACAGTCAGAGTTGTCATTCTGGAGCTGACATCGAGCACCTGGGCCTCTTCATCCTCTGTAAGATCAACAACTTTGTCTTTTTCATGTGCATCAGCTACTGGTGGTGAAACGAAGTGATTTTTGTCATTCAATCCTGGAGACAACTTCTTTGGCCTGGAAACTGATCCCGATGGTCTTTGCCACTTCTCTTCACAAGCATTTCTGATCCCCTCCATCCTCTGATCACTGAGCTGGGACTCTAGCTGGACCAGCTCGTGGGCTTTCTGTACCCTCCGCTGGATGTACTGATGGGCTTCCTCGCTCTCCACCTGCTCCTCGTGAGCCATCTCCCTTGTGTACATCAGGTCATGGTCAGAAATGCCAAACATTGCCAGGGAATGCAGGTAAGCAAGGTGCTCATCCAGCTGCAGGTCAGACTTCCTTTGCATGGCGTGCAGGGACTGCAGCTGGATCTGAGTTGCAGATGTCTGAGTATCTTCCAACGTGAAGAGCTCCCTTAGCTCCTGTTTGGAGAAATAACGGAACGGGTTCTTTTTGTCACCGGTGGTCTGTCTGATTAACGAGTCCTTGAATACCTGCCGCCTGTATATCTTCTCTTCCACGGTGCCGCAGGTGATCAGTCTGTAAATCACTACATTCTCTTTTTGCCCAATTCTGTAAGCTCTGTCCACAGCCTGAGCATCGGTTGCTGGATTCCAGCTGGGATCAAAGATCACCACTCGGCTGGCTGCTGTCAAGGTTATGCCAACACCCCCAACCTGTGTGGTGAGCAGGAAGACAGAGTAGTCAGTGCTGCTCTGGAAGGCGTTGATGCGCCTCTCCCGCTCCGTCAGGTGGGTCACTGTGCCGTCAATGCGCAGGATCTGGAACTGTCGGCGAGACAGGACGAGCTCTATGATATCCAGCATCTTCCTTGACTGTGAGAACACCAGGGTTCGGTGTCCCTCTTCTCTCAGCCGTTCCAGCAGTCCCACAAGGAACTGCATCTTCCCAGACTCCTGGATCACAGTCTCATCAGAGAGATGATCTATTTTGTTCATGCCTGAAAACACACCTGCTTCCATTGTGTAATCCTGCTCAGAGCCCACCTGCTCTTCCAAGCCCAGCTGGATACAGGCTCTCGCAGACAGAAGCCTGGGGTGGTCACAGATTTTCTTCAGGACTGTCAGCTCAGCCAAAGGTGATCGGGTCGTCATCAGTACTTCCTTCACATGATCCAAGCAGAGAAAGTTCCTGTAGATTTCTTCCTGCACCGGTGCCAGGTACACCCACACAACAAAGTCATTTTTCCTAGTGAGAGATGGCATGACAGGAGCCTTGTACTCACTTGGATCCTCAGGAAGAGGAGCATCAGCTTTATCAGCATGATAGCTTTTGATATCTTCCTTGGTCCTTCTGAGAAAATAGGGCTTTATAATTGCCATGAGATTCTCTGATATCTTTAGCCCCAGTGCTTTCTCACCTGCAGTTGCATCCTTCTCCCTTGCCCTGGTAATGGGATTCTCATATTCCATTTTAAAAGTTTTGGCAGTACCCAGGAGGGAGCCTTGGCAGGCAAAGTCAAACAAGGACCACATTTCCCGCAGGTTGTTCTGCACAGGGGTGCCTGTAAGCAGGATGCGGTACTGGGCTGGGATTGCGTACACACACTTGGTTGTCTTGTTTGACGGGCACTTGATCTTATGTGCTTCGTCGAGAATGATGTAGTCCCAGACAAACTCCTGCTCATGGCGGCTGGCCAGCTGCTTCCAATTGTTAATGAGCATCTGGTAGCTCGTGATGATGATGCCATTCTTCCTCTGGACCCTCTCCAGGTTCCTGGTGCGCTCTTTCTTGCTGGTGCCATGGAATTCCTTGACGCGTAGGCCAGGGGTCCAGCGAGTGAACTCAGCCAGCCAGCTGCTGACAAGGGTGGTGGGCATGATGAGCAGGACATGCTGGACGAGCTCAGCGTCGAACATACCCGAGAGGAAGGCGATCACCTGGATGGTCTTGCCCAGGCCCATGTCATCTGCCAGGATGCCACCAGGCTTGCCCTCCCGGTGCAGGCGGTACAGGAACGCAACACCTTCCCGCTGGTGCTGGAACAGCTTCCTGTGCATCTCCCCGTAGATCAGCAGGCCGCTGCCGCACACGTCCACGAAGCCTTCATCCTCCTCCTCCTGCTGCTGCTCCTGCTCGGCCGCCGCCAGTGCCTCCTGCACCCGCTGCATGCGGCCCCGCAGCTTCTCGCTGGGGCGGATGGCAGCCGCCAGCCGGAACAGCCGCAGCGCCTCTTCCAGGTCCCCGTCGGCCGCCGCCGCCTTCGCACTGGTCACGAGCCTGTGGGAGTCACCGTGAGCACCGGGTGGCCAGGCCATGCCCGGGCTACACCCTGGAGTACCGGCCCACCACCGCCACCCCCGGCCCGGCCCGGCCCGGCCTTGCCGCGGCCCCTCCCAGCCGCTCAGCCCCGTCCCCGCTCACCCCCGGTACCGCTCCTCTTCCGCCGCCGCCGCCGCCTCTCCCGGCCCAGGAGCGGCCATGCCGCCAGCGCTGCCGCCCTGCGCTTCAAACCCGACCCTTCCCGGCCTCCACCGCGCCACATGTAAATCAGCAGCGCTCCCAGCCAATCAACATCGGGGGCGGGAGGAAAGGGGCGGGATCGAGCGCTCCTCCCGGTTTGGGGCAATACCGGGACGAGCCCCGGTCCCGGCTGGTCCATTTCTCGCCGCACGGTGGGAAGCGAGGTGCGGGACATCCAGAGGAACCCGGCAGATCCACAGGTCCCCCGCTCCCGGTGTACTCTCGGTTCCTGCCGCGCAATCGGCGCACGTCACGGGCACGGGCGGCGGGGTCCTCCCGCCAGCAGGGGGCGCGGCGGCGGCGGCGGGCGCCGCTCTGCTCCGCGCCCGTGCCCAGAGCGGAGTCGCCGGGAGACCGAGCGGCGCCATGGAGGCGCGCGCCGCGAGCTGCGGCCTGCTCGTATCCACCGGGCGCGAGGGGCCGGGCGGGCGGGGGGCAGCGGTGGGGCGGGGCAGGCCGGTGACCGGAGGTTTTCTTAACTGCGGCGCAGAGCGTTGCTGGCACGGAGGTGCGGGCCGGGCGGCGGGAGCCGTGCGTGCTCGGCCTGGAGCGGCGGGCCGGCCGCTACGGGTGAGTGCGAGCGTGGCGGGGCCCGGCTCGCCTCGGTCGGTGCCGCCGCGGCGGGGCCGGGGCGGGACGTGCCGTGCCCGTGCACAGCTCGGTTCTTCGCCGAGCGGCCGCAGCCGACGTGACTCTCGGGATCCCTGCGTGCTGCCCCGGCGGGCTCCCCTCACCCTGCGGGCGGGGGGACCCGCGACACCGGCGCTGCGGAGGTGCCCCCCCGACTCCCCGATGCTCCTCCGGCAACCAGAGCCGCTGCCATGCCGGTGTTGGCCCTGCCCCGTGGCAGGCAGAGTTCAACAGCTCTTACTTCTCCCCCGGGGTATCCGCGTCCTGCACAGTCTCATCTTCGTTGCCTTTTTCCTCCTCCTGCCCCAGAAGTTTAACGATAAAAATCAAACACTCTCTGTACACACAGCTCCCGTTTGTGTGCATGGCTGCCGGATTTTTATAAGCCTTCCTTCTGTCTGCAGGGTCGTTATTCGCTCCCAGGAGAAAGAAAACTCTGATCCGGATTATATTCCCATCAATAGCCGTTTTAAATGTGTGCAAGGTATTGACTGCTGGGGGGATGGTTGAGGATCCCCTGCTGTTCATCCACAAACCTTAAATTTAATGGTGTTTCCTGACCTGTCTCCTGAGCCACAGCAGATTGAATCCTTTCCTTGTGAAACAGCAAGTCACATTTTATGGCATCCCCTTGTTCCTCATCCAGGCAGGTTGTCATTCCATGTCAGCATGCACTTGTGAGGAACTTGGCTGGCTCCAGTGCGTGTTGGGCCTGGCATCACACAGAGCCAACACATGCAGAACCTGGTTTCAGGGTCTGGAATTTGGTATTTGTCTCTCAGAGTTCTCTGCTATGCCAAGAGTTGGGAGCTGTTGCCTTTTCCTGCATGTTTACATCTAAACTTCCTAAGGTCTAGCGAGCTCTCAGCATCTCACCTGTTGGATGAAGAAGGGCTTTAGGCCTTGTCCTGGAAGAAGTTAAATAGCAACAAGTGACCCTGGGGCAAGTCCTTGTGAGGAGTAAAAGTCCTTTTTTCTGAATTTGCTCATTCCCTTGTGTGTAGCTCAGGGATGTTCTGCCCCTGGTCTTGCTCTGTAGGGAAGCTCTGAAGTTCCTTGTCAAGTTGGTCTTCCCCAAAGTAGCTGCACTGATGGGGAAAAACCATCCAGGTGTATGAGAACTGTGTGGTGGGAATCTCCCTGGGACACTTGTTGGGAGGTGATTGTCCAGGTTCTGTCAGCCAGAACCGTTAGGAATGTACAGATGTAAATTAGAGCTCTTTGTTCCTCTCAGGACTCTCTCATGGCTGGTAGTGTAATTAGATGAGTCCTCAATTACTGCAGCATCCAGCGTCAGCTCTACTGATCCTGGCTTTCTCTTTTCTAGAGGCAGAAGAAACTCTGCTGATTGATATAGCTACAAACAGTAAGTTTCATAAGGGCAGTGGTGTAGCTAAAGATCCTGTCAGGGAACAGCCACTGGTGCTTGTTTTGCCTTCCAGTCTTCCCCCAGGCTCTGTGTTTGTCCTCTGCTCAAACAGGGATGGTTTTCCCTCTGATACTGTCATCTGGCTGTGTCATGACACTCAGTTGCCATGACAGACAAGGTTTGAAATGCAAATGGTCAAAATGTCTGCAATTTTTCTTTCTGCTTTTAGAGCTCTTCTCTGCAAAATTGCGGTAGGGACGATTCCTCAAGCCAGGAGAATGTGCTGGGGATACCCCAAGAAGGTGGGGGGACCTCAGAAGCGCAGGGAGGGTAACTTAGGTGCAGGTTTCCATCACAAACAACACCTGGAAGCTGGGTGGGAAGCCTGGAGACTCTGAGGCAGCCTGGGCTGACTCAGTGAGTGTGTTTGAAGCAGGCTGCAAGGTCAGGATCCAGGGTGGGGAGGCACCGGAGCGGCTCTTTGAGATCCCTGACGAGGAGCGCTGCTTGGGATTCCTGTCAGAAGTGCAGAGCATACAGGAAGGTGAGCAGAGTTGCCCCTGTGCCTGTGGAATCCTCTGCCAGTTTCTGACAGAGATGGGTTTTTTTCCAGCCCACCTGAAAGCATCTCTTCCTGAACCTAAGGACTCAGCCATTTGGCATCAGGTGGAGAAGAGCCTCACAGGTCTATCTCCAGGTACAGTTGGCTTTGCTCTGGGGCCTGTGCAGTGCTGTGGTGCCCAGGGTAGGAGCTGGGTCTGGCCACGCTTCCTTGTCTGTTAATTCCTTCCTGAGTGCTATTTTCACCCTTGGTTTGTGCATGTTAAGCTTCTTCCTGCCTTACCTTGTGGTTAGTGCCCCTTTCTCCCATTTCCAGGGTCACACAGTTGATGTATTCCTACTGTCATTTTGTTTTTCGCTTTCTGTGAAGTTACATTTTTTTCCTTCTTGATCTGAGCTCTTTCAGGTTGTTTCCCAGGGTGTTTTTCTTGGATTTTTCATTACAGGAGCTCTGGGGTTTGAGGATGACTTCAACACCCTGAGCCTAGAAGAGAAAAGGAACATGCAGAACCACCAGACGGGCTCTCGACGGGAACCCCCACCTCCTCCTGTCCCTCAGAATAAGCAGTAAGTAATGTGGGGGATCTGTTCCCTTTTTTACTTTTCTTCCTAGACAGCAGAAGTAGTGCTAGTGCTGCTCTTGCTTCCTTCCTAGATTTCACCGAGAGAGAGAAGGCGCATCCAGAGACCAGCCCAAGGTGACAAACACGATGCGCAAGATGTTTTTGCCCAGCACACAGTCGGGGCAGAGAGAGGGGCTCATCAAACATGTGCTGGCCAAGAGGGAGAAGGCCTACATCAACCTGCACAACTTCAGGTGAGAGCTGGGAGGGAAGGACAGAGCTGTGGGATCTCTCCTTTGAGCTTGGATCTCACCCAGGATTGGACCCTGGCAGCTGGTGATGGGTTGCAGCTCAGGTGGCCAGTGAGGATGGTACAGCCAAAAGTCTCGTGTCCATGGGGCTGCTTTTGTGTTATCTCTGTGTATGTCAGATCTCCTGAGCCTTGGTAAAGCTGGAGCAGATGGGCAGAAAAAGTGAAGACAGACGTCCCACCATAGTGTCGTGGTGTTGCCCCTGTTGACGTGATGTTAAAATAGCCAGATGTTTGCTGGTGGAATGCCTTACTCTGAGGGGAGTGTCACTGGGAGGGAGCCAAGCCTGGGAGAATTTTTGAGGAGCAGCTGAGGGAGCAGGGAAGCCTCAGCCTTGAGAAGAGGAGGCTCAGGGGGACCTTCTGGCTCTCCCCAACTCCCTGATAGGAGGGGGCAGCCAGGGGGGTCAGGTTCTGCTCCCAGGGAGCAAGGGAAAGTACAAGAGGAAATGGCCTCAGACTGCAGCAGGAAAGATTCAAGTTGGACACCAGGAGGAATTTCTTCATGGAAAGGGTGGTCAGGCATTGGAAGGGGCTGCCCGGGGAGGTGGTGGAGTCCCCATCTCTGGAGGTGTGCAAGGGAGTCCTGGATGTGGCACTCGGAGCTCTGGGCTGGGTGACAGGGTGGGCATTGGACACAGCTTGGACTCAATGATCCTGGAGGTCTTTTCCAGCCTCAATGATTCTGTGACTTTCAGTTCCCCCATGGCAGTCATTGCTCCATGCAGGGACAGCATAGTGCATGCTTCCAGCCAGAACAGTGCTGTGCTGCTGTGGTTTTAATGGTGTTTTCTACAAGCTCAGCTGCTTTTGTATTGTAGGTTCTTTGTGGGAACATGGAATGTGAATGGGCAGTCTCCTGACAGCTTCTTGAACCCATGGCTGGTGTATGACATGGAGCCTCCAGACTTCTACTGCATCGGGTGAGCAGCTGGGGGGAAACCAGGAGGGCTGGGTTGGGTTTAGGTTCCTGTCGTGCTCTCAGAGGCTGCACAGAGCTGAGCTGTGTCACACAGGGGCTGTCTGAGGGCAAAAAGCCATTGGATGCGGCAGAGGATCAGGTTGAACAAAGCTAGCATGACAATAGATTTTCCTGGAGGTATCTGCAGAGCTCACTCATTTCCTCTGCCTAAAGTGGTGTTTCTCAGGGAAAGGGTTACTGGGGGCTTGGGGTAGGATCTCAGAGGCACATGGGGAAATTCTACTGCTTTATTTAGCAAGTGGCCATAAAGAGCTGTTCCTCCAAGGGCTGTTGTTGGAGGTTTCACATTTCTGTAGGAAGAGGAGGATGTGCAGGAAGGCTGGAGGTGCTAAGCTCTTGGGTTTCCAGGTTCCAGGAGCTGGACCTCAGCACGGAGGCTTTTTTCTACCTTGATTCTACAAAGGAACAGGAGTGGCTGTCTGCTGTGGAGAGGTCCCTGCACCCTAAGGCCAAATACAAGAAAGTGAGTTCTGCTCAGTGGCATGGGGGCTTGTCATGGAGCTGGCATGATGGGAAGGAAGGAAAAAGGAAAAGGGCTTCCCTTTTCCTCCCTGTCCAAGGAGCGAGGCTTGGAGAAACCAAGTGTGATACTGGGCATGTGCATGCCTGGTTATCTGTCAAATGTGTCAAGTTAAATCTGGAGAGTCTGTTTCTGCACCACAGTTGTAGGAAATATTGTCCTTTGAAGTAGAAATTTGTAAAGGTGGGGACCACAATACCTTTATCAAATAGGAGGTAGGTGTAAGGGAAACAGCAGGTTCAAATTCTCTACCTATATTACCTTCTCATCCTGTACTATAGAAGCCAGGTGTGTCCTGAGCTGGTAAATTAAATGAATAGATTTTCTCTGAAGGAATGGGATGATTTATGAAGTGAAATCTTCCGGATGCTACTGCCTTGAGTCAGAATTGCTTCAGCTGTGGCAGCAGGGCTGTGTTCTGGCTGGTTTAGAGCAAGACACTGGTTTTATCTCTGCTATGACAAACCTTTCTTCTGCAGAGACCAGTCCTGAATACATGAATGGGTTTCCCTTTCTTCCTTAGCCTGTGTGTTTGCTGTCACACCCCATACTGCTTGCTCTGAGCAGATGTTACAGGAAATGAAACAGGGAATAGAGTATCTTGCTGAACTGAGACCTATCAAGGGGAGCCAGGAGTCAGGGCCCGAACTGCAGAGGCTCCTGCTCCCTCTCCTCCCTTTGCTTCACTTTAGTTTTGGGTGAATTTCTCCCAGTTTAGTGAAAGGGAGAGTGCAGGATACGGCTGCAGGAGGGGGAGGTGGCTGAAGCTGTAGATAAGACTCATGGTCACCTGCAAATTCTGCTCCTGCAGAGCACACCAGGTGCTGGGCCCTTGCAGCCAAATTCTCTGCTCTTAGCTTCTTTCCTCACTCCATAGACTTAATCCCAACACATGTGAATGTTTCTGTGCATAGAGGTGAGCATTCAGACTGTGCTCAAGCAGGTGAGGCCTTGTCATTGTTTCAGAGTGGTGATGTCACTGTTTCACAGGGATGATACCACTGTTTTGGAGGTGCAGGAAGGTCACAGACTGGACAGTGTTGGCTTAGCACATGTAAAAGATCAGCGGCAGACCTGAGATCCCCATTGGTACAGGGCACATGAGCACGGTGTTAGCCTCTGTAGGCTGAGCTCTGTGGGAGCAGATAACTGCTCAGATCCAGAGAGGCCCTTGGCTTTAGGGAACAAGTATTTCCTGCAAATGAGTCAGTCTGTGCAGCTCAGAGATGCCTTTTGCTACCTCGTGCATCAGGCACGTCTGCCTCAGGGAAATAGGAACATCTCTGTCCATTCCCCTCTGCACTGGAGTCCGCAGTAAGCCAAGGTGGGCTCTGACTCCCACTGCATCTGCAGCCCCAGGACAGCCCCAGCTCTGGGCCTGGCTGGAGCACTCTGCTTGTGCTGGCTAGAGCACGGCAAGGGCTGAGACCCGAGTCATAAACTTGCTGGGCATTTATTCAGTTTCTCTTTGCCCGCTCTGTTGTAGGGAGGGACCAGAGTAAGGAATGCAGTGGGCTCAGCACCACTGACAGCTCCTGGGCGGAGACAGATGGACCCCAAGAACCTTGCTGTTCAGGACAGGAGACCCTTTGGGTTCTGTTGTTGCAATTAGAGATTGAGTAGAGAACATTACGAACAGGGAGAGCCAGAGCAGCAGAGCATCAGGGAGAGCAGATCAGAACTGCATTCCTGCTGCCTCTCTGGGAATTCAGGATCCTGTTTATTTTTGCAGGTGCAAATGGTCCGCCTGGTTGGGATGATGTTGCTCATATTTGCTAAGAAGGATCATCTGAGCAATATCAGAGAGATTGTGACAGAGTCTGTGGGCACAGGAGTCATGGGAAAGATGGTGAGTCACCAAGGCCAGCTTGTTGCTTCCCTGTATCCATGCAAGAAGTGGCACAGTCTGGTTTGGTTCACCTGTGCCATCCCAGTCCCCTCACCTGCCACCCACTCCCCACTGGTCCCTCCTGTCCCTAGGGCAACAAGGGTGGTGTGGCCATCAGGTTCATGTTCTACAACACCACGTTCTGTGTTGTCAACTCCCACCTGGCTGCCCACGTGGAGGACTTTGAGCGTCGAAACCAGGACTACAAGGACATCTGTGCCCGGATGAGCTTCCTGATCCCCAGCTCAGACTGTCTGTCTGAGCTCAACATCATGAAGCACGAGTGAGTTGTACCCTTTGGCAGTGGTGTTAACTAACCCAAGTCAGAACTGCAGCAACAGGAGGTTTCATGCAGATAAGTTTTCTGGCTTAATAAAATAATTTGAAATCCTAAGGGCTGTGGTGTGCTGCAGTTCCTGCAGACAAACTGGTCACCTCCTTGTTGCAGTGCCTTACGCACCTGTGCCCAGTGTCCCTCTCCTTGTGTTTGTGTATAACTTCCTTTTCAGCAGGCCTAAACAGAATACAAATGGTTGGTATTTCTGTAATTAATACTTAAACCATTTAAAAACAAAAAATGTAGAGTGGATTAGTACAGAAAAAACCTTACAATATTAGATTATCCTTGATAATCCACTAATGGAAATGTTGAGGTTTGACTATAAACAGGAAGAGCTTTGGTACTAGCAAGGGGTTTAAATTTTAATCTTTAAAGGAAACCTTTATGGAGTAAAGAGTGCGTCCCATGAGTGCTTCTTTAGCTGCTGATAGCAAGAAGGCTGCAGGCCTGTTTGGAAGCCTGGAGAGGAACAGGGTGGAAGCAGGTGCTGGTGAGGTGTGGCTGATGGCAGGGATGGGAAACATCGTCCAAAAGGTTGTAACCTCCAGGAACCTAATTCTGCTCCTGCGAATTCTGTGTCAGGCGGTCTTGGCTCAGTAGGTGGTGCAGCAGTGGTCTGCTCTGGTTGAAGGAAAGGCAGTGAAAAACCAACAGGTAAAAGCAGGGTGTACATGAGGGATAACCCTGCAGATGCCTCACCTGTCCCGCTGGCTGATGGGCTGACTCTGCTTAATGAGCTCCACCATGGCTCTCTTCTTAACATGAGAAGAGCCTCAACACCAGCTGGATTTTACGTGAACACTGGTCTTGCTTCTTTAGAGTCAGTGCTGTTCTCTTGGAGCAGCCTGGGAGAGTGGAAGGTGTCCCTGCCCAGCTGGTACAAGGTGAGGTTTAAGCTCATTTCCAAACCAGACCGTTCCATGATTGTATGTGCATCTTTGTTTGCAGCGTTGTTATCTGGCTGGGAGACCTGAACTACAGGCTGTGTCTGCTGGATGCCAGTGAAGTGAAGAATCTCATCAGCAGGAACGAACTTCAGAAGCTGCTGGCTTATGACCAGGTCAGTGAACTCGCTCACATTCGCCCCATCCCTGGGAGGTCATCTTGGTTTGGGAGGTGCCTCTGCTAGGGAGGAGCTGGCAGACATGGAGCTGGGGATGGGGCTGGAGCACAAATCTGATGAGGAGCAGCTGGAGGGGCTCAGCCTGGAGAAAAGAAGGCTCAGGGGGACCTTCTCACTCTCTACAACTCCCTGAGAGGACAGTGCAGCCAGGTCAGGGTTGGTCTCTTCTCCCAGGTAACAAGTGGCAGGGCAAGAGGAAATGGCCTTAAGTTGCGCCAGGAGAGGTTTGGGTTGGATATTAGGCAAAATTTTTTAATGGAAAATGCTGTCCAGCCATGGCACAGACTGCCCAGGGCAGTGATGTCCCCATTCCTGGAGGGATTTAACAGACATGTAGAGGTGGCACGTGGGGACATAGGTTAGTTGGGGCCTTGACAGTGCTGGAGGAACCATTCGACTCAATGGTTTTGGAGGGCTTTTCCGACCTACATAGTTCCATTGCACACTGCAATAAAGGTCTGGACACAAACATAGATACTTGACCCTGACAGAGCTCTGGGTGTGCTGGTTGCAACATCCCCCTAACAAAACCAAATTGTCCATACTGGGGTAACTGGGTAACTCAGGCAGTCACTGTGTAAGTGTGTCTGTGTCTCAGTGCAGGAGCTCCCTCTTAAGTACAAACTACAAGCTGAACACAAGCATTTGTATCAGCAACAAAAGCTGCTGCAATCAGTGTTGTGAAAGAGGTATTGATTTGGAGTCTAAATCTGCTCAGCCAGTTTGACCTGAATTCTGTGCTGTCGCCTTCCCTGCTCAGCACTTCCCTGCAGCACACGGAAGCTGGTGGCAGGTCCCTTTCAGGTGAAGGGTTGCACCCTGGAAACATGAACAGCAGTGGTGCAATGTCACCTCTGACACAGTTTAACAACAAATTTGGTTGGTTGTCCTCTGTAGCTCATTTTTGCTGTGCTACAGAGCTTTGTTCAGGAAACAGCTGTAGCTTAGGTCTTACTGAGGAAAACATCCAGAAGAGGAAAGGAGCAAAGGAGGGTGGTGTCAGGTTGTCAGGCAAGTGCAATCCTGGAGGCTCTTGCTAAAATGATTGGTGGGAAACAATTAATGATGGCAATCCTAAGCCTGAAAACTGATGAAAGCATTTAGTAATTAATATTTCCCTTAACTCTTGCTTGAAGCTGCCTGCATGGTCTGGTGAGCAGTATGATGCCCATTTGTACTCGATCTGTTTGGAAAGCTTTCCACTTGTGTGTTAAAGGTGTGAGGTCTGAGAGGCAGTTTGGGGTTGTCTGTGAATCCCACAGAATGGCCACAGGCCATGGTTGCTCTGCCTGTAGATCTGCTCCCTAACACTGCTGTGGCGAGGGAGGGTTTCTTGGGTTTGGTTGGGTTTGGGTTTTTTCTTTTTAAAGCTTTTTTTTTTCTGCTTTAGCTGAATATTCAGCGCATTCAGAAGAAAGCATTTGCAGATTTCATGGAGGGAGATATTAAATTCATCCCCACGTATAAATATGACTCTAAAACAGATCGCTGGGACTCCAGGTACATTGGCTGCAACTGGGTGTATTTACCTATGACATGAAACACATTTTCTCACAAAATTTGATTTCCTGCTTCTTAGAACTGCATACCTGTCAGTGTTACATTTGGCCTTCCTTTCTTTGCCTGTCCCTGTGTACATTGAGCAGGCACATCCCTTAAACCTCTGTAGCTGCTGATCCCACTGGATGAAGGCAGGTGAAGTGTGAGCTCAGGTGACCCTGCACTGGGGCCTTTTTCTATTACCAGGGACAGACAAACAGTATAAAAAAGGAATTGAAGAGCTAAGGAAACGGGCTCTCTGAGTCACCCTGTCCCCTGACTTGCACACCCACAGGGTGGCTGCACTGTGATAGCAGCTTTGGTTCCTGCTTGGTGCCTCCCACAGACATGGCTGCATTTGCTGCAGGGGCTGCTCCAAAGGGAGAAACTCCCAAGGAGGGCTTTCAAACCATGTAGTGATTGAACTTGACTTGCCATGTTTATGAATCACCACAGTAGTTAATCTGAAGAAGGATAACCCAGGATTCAGGCTGCACAACATAATAGTAGTCACTGAGTAGACTTTCTGGAGTGGAAACAATAAGCGATGGGTTGGATTGTCGGCAGAAAGTCTGGCAGCACAAGAAAGTCATGCAGCTTGGGTCACAGCACACATGGGTTCAGGCTGTGGTGGGCTTGACTGAGGGTTATTTTGTTTCCTGGTGCTGGAAAGGATGGGAATTTTATCTGCTGTATTGGGAAAGGGGGAGAGAGCAGAAGAAATAACAGAATTCAAGTTGGAGTAAGTGATAGGAGTTCATGCCATCACTGCTGTGATGATGTGGGTGGAGAGAACTGCGTTGTTGGGAAGAGGAACAGCTTGGATGGCTTGATAGGATTGTTGGATTCCCCTGGTAACCTGTTTTTCTTTGTAGCGGTAAGTGTCGTGTGCCAGCGTGGTGTGATCGGATCCTTTGGAGAGGAGGGGACGTCAGTCAGCTCCGGTACTGCAGCCACATGGACCTCAAGACCAGTGACCACAAGCCTGTCAGTGCCCTGTTCCGCATCGGGGTAGGTCTGTGTGTTTGTTGGGGCAGGATCCCAGCACTGCCAGGCATTCCAGGCATACTGTGGGAGGCGGTGACAGAGTCAGGGCACCTCTGCTAAGGCTGTTGCAAGAGGACACATGAACCCAACTGAGGTGTGCCTGCTGTGGGGGTGCTGCATCTGGCAGCAAGGGAATGCATGAGTCCTGCTGTTCCCTCCTGCACATGGAGACACAGCAGCAGCCTGGACCTGGCTGTACCTGTGCTGCGTCGGATGTGTCACTGGTTCACACCTGGATGTCTTCAGTGGAGAGTGACAGCAAATTCAGGTTTTTTGGCACAGCAAATGGGGACACTCCATGTCCATTTTTGCTACCTCCTGCTCCCTGGGTGGCTCAGGTCACAGAATGGGTCAGGTTGGAAGGGACCACAATGGGTTTTTGGGTCCCATCTCCCTGCTGCAGCAGGGCCATCCTAGAGCACATGGCACAGGATTGTGTCCAGGCAGTTCTGGACTCTCTCCACTGAGGGAGATTTCACAGCCTCTCTGGGAAATCCATTTCAGTGCTCTGTCACCCACACAGTGAAGAAGTTCTTCCTCATGTTCAGGTGTTCCTGCCCATGCCTCTTGTGCCATTGCTGGCCCCCACAGAGCAGATCTCGGGCCCTGCTCTGAGCCCTCCCTGCAGTCAGGAACAGACAGAGCCCCTCTCAGCTGTGTCTCCTCTTGAGGGTGAACAGCCCCAAGAGGAGACACAGCCTTTCCCTGTAAGGGAGATGCTCCAGGCACTTTAGCATCTCTGTAGTTTTTGCTGGCCCCACTCCAGGGGCTCCATGTCTCTCCTGTACTGGGGAGCCCAGAACCAGACACAGCACTTCATGTGTGCTTCACCTGCGCTGAGTAGAATAGGCTGAGTCTATTTAAAAAAAGCCTTTCTCCTTTCCCTATGGACAATCATGAGGAATGCTGCAGCATGCCAGTGTTGTCTCACAGAGGTTGCCTCCAGTGATCTCTCAGTTGTGTGACCAGTGGCCAGACAGACCCTGGTAACACCTGCTGGGGTGAAATCTGTGTAAAGTTGCAGACGCAGCTTGGGACTACACATGTGTGTGTGAACTCTCAGCCTTGCAGCTACAGAAGCAAGTGCTTAGAGAAATAATTCACTTCTGCAGCTCACTCATGATCAAGAGAGTTCCTGTGAAAGCCAGTCAGAAGTTTCATTGAGTATTTTTTGTCTCCCGCAGGTGAAGGTTGTGGATGAGCAGAAGTATCGGAAGCTGTTTGAAGACATTGTTCGTATAATGGACAGGATGGAGAATGACTTTCTTCCTTCTCTAGAGCTGAGCAGGAGAGAGGTGAGGATGAACCTGGGATCACTGTCTCTGCCCAACCACAGCAACCTTCAAAGTGCCAGAACTTCTTTCAAAGACCTTGTTTCAATTAACTGGATTATAGAAAATTGAACTCTATCCTTTATCTTATGATCAGGAATTGGGTTAGCGAGGACATGTTGTCTTGGCTCTTTGGCAGGACTTCTATGAGGAATTCTGCATTAGGTGGGCTCCTCTCAGCCTCAGGGGGCCACTGTAGAGTCTGTGGGGGGCTGGCCATGGGCCATATCCTGGCCACTAATATCACTCGATTTCTTTTTGCTCTACAGTTCGAGTTTGAGAACGTGAAGTTCCGTCAGCTGCAGAAACAGAAGTTCCAGATTACCAATAATGGGCAAGTCACCTGTCACTTCTCCTTCATCCCAAAGCTCAATGACAACCACTACTGCAAGCCATGGCTTCGGGCTGAGCCTTGTGAAGGTTACCTGGAGCCAGGTGAGTGTAGTGCTGTAGACCCCCCCCCCATCCCATCCCATCTCCATTCAGTCCTTCCTGTCTTTCCTGTGTCCCACCTTCCTTGCCATCAGTCTTGTCTGTCTTTTGTGGCCTTTGTCCCTTCCACTGTATGTTTGTCCCCACCATCCCTTTTAGAGAGTGTCTGTGTGTTCTTGAGCGCTCCAGTGTGTTGCAGATGAGAGCACAGAGATCTCCCTGGACGTGTACGTCAGCAAGGACTCAGTCACCCTCCTGAACTCTGGCGAGGATAAAATTGAGGATATTCTTGTCCTGCACCTGGACCGAGGGAAGGACTATTTCCTGACCATCAGTGGGACCTACCTGCCCAGCTGCTTTGGCACTTCGCTTGAGGCCTTGTGCCGGATGAAGCGACCTATCCGAGAAGTTCCAGTCACCAAACTCATAGACCTGGTGAGTTCTGAAGCGGCTCTTCTAACCCAGAGAAGCCTGATTCCCTCCTGATTGCTCCCAAAAGCAGGAGCAGTACCTGCAGGCCAGGTTGTCTGTGCTGGCTCTGAGATGAGTGACTTCACAGAGCTTGAGGTGCTCTTTTATCTTCCTGTCTACCACAGCCAATGGTTTTGACAGCCTGTACTTTATCCCTTTTTTTCTGAGTAGGCTCTGAATATTGTTTGATGGGATGAAAAAGTGATCCCAGCACCTCATGTTGGCGTTACTGGTGCCAGCAGGCTCAGCTGGGTGGCACTGCAGTGTCATAAGAGATGTGATTAGGGTCCTCTCATCCAAGGTATATGGGCTTCTTTTACTATCATGAGTGCCTTGGAGGCCTTTTCCTTCTGGATACGTTCCCACTGCTCAGGGGAAGGAGCAAGCAGAAGCAGAAGGACCAAAGTGTGTGGTGTGGGGTGCTGAAGGACACAGCTCAGCAGATGAGCAATGTCACAGCCTCTCTGGCCATTTCCTCCCACACCAACCGCAGTGAGAGATAATGCCTCGGGTGAGAGATAGCTCATCAGGGAGAGATCTCTCTGTGATGCAGCAAACCGTTCCTCTCCCCAGCCTGTGCCAGCCCCCAGCATCAATTTTCCTCCTCCCACAGCTCATTGTGTGCATGAGAGAGGGTGCAGTGGTGCCCTAGTCACCTCTTGTTTTTTGGGTACTCTCAGCTGTTTCTGGGGTTGTCCCATTTTGGGGATGTAATTCTTATTTCCAGGCTGGTTTCATTCATCTCTCCTTACTGCCTTACCTGGCCATGTTCAGTGAGGTGCAGCAGCTCCTGAGTGCCAGTTCATGTCCCCATTCTTGTTCAGGCTGGAGAGTCCTTTCTTTCTCTCCACCTGAAAGCTCAGCCCCATTGTTTGAGTCTCTCTGCCATGTGATACCTTTCCTCACCTCTCCTATCTCACAGTCTCACCCTTACATGAGGGGTTTTTTGTCCAGTAAGCTGCTGCTTTTCCACCTCTGTAGATTTGCCAGCCTCCACTCCCATTATTTCGACATTTTCTTATCCCTTCAGCAGTTGTCCAGTGCCTCTCCCTGCCTCTTTCAGTTCCCATCTTTTATTGTAGGTATCTACTTTTCTCACAAGTCCAGTATACAGAGAAATCCTTTTTATATGAGAATTTTGACTTTTTAACACGCTAATCAGGCTAAGCAGGATGCAGGTGGCAAGGTACAGTGTTTGCCTCCTCAGGTCAAACAACTGATCCAGGCTTCAGGCTCCTCAGATTTCTGAGGGTTTGGTTATAGTCAGTCTTGTTCTAGAAGTGGGTCTGGAACATTTCACTGGCCTCGGTTGCTTTTCTACCAGCTTTTTCCAGCTCAGTACCAACTTCTTGCTTGATAGAGAGGAATTTGGGCCCAGACTCTTGGCTCTGCCCTCACAGAACACACTGTTAGATTTGTAAGAGTCCATTGAGGCTTCTTCTCCTTCCATCTATAGATTTCCTTCTCCTGCTACTCAGTGAAACATCTAGAAATAAAGCAGGCAAAACAGTCAGCAAGGAGCACCTGCTCCAGGGTCTGCAGCAGGGGCACAGCTCTCCTTATGGGCATGGGGGCATATTTTAAGTTTTTTGATTCTGATTTTACCTGTGAGCTGAGAAATCCTTGGAATCAGACCAAGCTGAGCACTTACTGCTTGGGTCAGTGGTGCTGGGGCTGCCTGCCCTGCAAGCTGGAGCATTTGGGTGCAGTTCCCTGCGTGTTGGTGCTGCTCAGGCTGTGTGAGGCTGGCAGTGTGTGTGCATTAAGAACCTTCTGCACTTGCATGGGCTCATCCTTCACTGGACCCAACATCTTCCTCAGCCTGGCTAGACATCTTCTGTCTATTTCAGTGGAGAGAGGTCTGGAGATCCAGTCGCTGAGGGGCTGAGGTAGGTGGGTGCAGGATAGCACCATGCAGGTGGGAGTTTGTCTGGGAATGGCCTTCCTGGTTCTCCAAGGAGGGAGACGGTGACATGGCTGCTGTCACTTGAGCACCTCCCCTTTGGGATTTCAGTATTAGTGGCTCATCCTGTTTTTTCTTGGGATCCTATTTTGGGTTTTAAAAGGCCTCTTGAAGAACCCCTGTGAGGAACAGGTGAGTCTTGTGGAGCAGATTGTGCTGAAGGCTCAACATTAGGGAGAAATTGTTCCCTGTAAGGGTGGGGAGGCCCTGGCATTGTTTGCCCTGAGCTGCCCAATTCCTGGAAGTGTGCAAGGCCAGGTTGGACAGGGCTTGGAGCAACCTGGGATAGTGGAAGATGTCCCTGCCCATGACAGGAGAGTGGAATGAGATGAGCTTTAAGGTCTCTCCCAACCCAAACCACTCTGTGATTCTGTGGAGAGGTGAGCAGCCAGGCTCAGGTTGGGGGGGTGAGGTGGACATGACTCACCCGTTACAAAACGTGCAGGTGGCCCTCTGCCCTCCCAAACCTGTCACTGTGTCCCTCCCCCTGTGCCTGAGGAGAGAAACCTGTGCCAGCTCCTGTTTGAAGCAAGCTGTTCTCAGGAAGAGGACAGTCTGTTGTGGCTCTGTTAGAGCTCAGGGAGGCTCCAGAGGAAGCAGGCACTGCAGAGGCCACGGGGGACCCTGAGATGCTCCTCCCTCCTGGTGTCCCTGTGCCATGGGAGCTGCAGCTGCTCCCAGCTCAGCCTGGGAATGCGCTGGGGCTGTTCCCACCCCAAAAGGTCAATCTGCCAAGACTCAGCATGGACAGCCTGCTTCTGCTCCCTCCTGCAGACCTATGAGCAGTGTCCGGCCGGCCCTGGCTCTACAGGGATGGCTGTTTGGGGATGCTGAGGGCTTGGCTGTGCCGGCAGAGGGCTTGGCACACTCCTGTCTGTGCAATGCTAATGCTCTTAGGCTGCAGCAGCAGCAGCCGGGTTTGAGCACAAACCCTCATTTCCCTGACTGTACCGAAAGCTGCTTAGGGGCCCTGTGAGCTCCACAGCTGCCACGCACTCAGAAATACAGATTTAGCCCAGGGAACGTTTTATCTCTGGCCTGGTCACAAGGGAAGATGGCTGAAATAATGTAGGGACAGTGATTCTGACTAGGGAACTACTTCTTGGTGGACACGTCTCACCTGCCCATGGCCCGGCTGTTGGCCAGCGAACAGTGCTAAGCCCCTTGGGGGGCTTTCCAGAAACCCTGATGAGGCTGTGCATCATATGAGCAGGATTGTTGTTAATTGGCAGGCAAATCTCTCACCACAGGTTTAACTTTGGCCGTGTCAGCAAAATGTGTGAAGGACCTGGTGTTCAGTGGGTTCTTGTAATGCAAATTAGGCTTCTGCTTAATCACAAGAGTTGATCCGAGAGTGCTTTCTCCCTCTTAACCACACTTTTTCCTCTCCTCTCTTTCCTGCTGCTCTCAGGAAGAAGACAGCTTCTTAGAAAAGGTAACACGAGCAATTGCTGCGTGGCAGTCTGCTTCTCAGTGGTGTGTTTGTAAAGAATGGGAGCTTTTCCCTTGTTTTCTGTGGCAGAGCGAAGGGGAGGGGAGCACAGAGGGGACACGGCTGCCAGCAAAGCTTCTTAGCACAGCTGTGGGCTGGATGAGAGCATGGAGAAGCATAGAGTGACCCCAGAGCCAAGCCCAACTGCAGTGTTGAAGTTCATCAAATTTGCTTTGGGAGGAAAAAAATTACTTTCTCGATCCTGACAGCAATGCTGGATATTCCTAAAAAAGATTGGCAGCCTTTGACATACCTCTGACTGTAAGGAGGGATTCACCACAGCATCCTCTCAGACCTGTGAGAAGAGGGCTGGAGGAGGAAACTCAGGTCTTTTGTTCCTTCCATCTGGTTGTGTCCCTGTGGAGGCCGAGGGAGGTGGATGTTTCTGTGCCTCCTCAAGCAGTGGAGCTGGGGCTGCTGGCTCTGATGGCCGCGATGCCTGAGTGGGATCACTGCTTCCCTTGGCACCCGTGCTTGGTGCTGGAGCAAAAACTTCCTTGGGAGAGCAGGTGGGAGATGCTGGGGGTGTTCATGAACGCTCCCTGCACTGGCTCTGACATTTGTAACTTGTTCGAGCTGGTTCTGCACCGGCTTCCCAGTCTGAGGAAGTTGTTCCTCTCTGGGCTGTCAGCGCAGTGGCAGAACACAACAGGAGAGGGGAGGAATGTTCCCTCTCCAAGAGGGGATCAAGCTCGGGTGTTTAACCTCATGAAGCTCACATACTCCCTCCTGGCAGAGGAGAAGGGAGGAGTTTTGATTTTTGGGAGCATCTTCCCGTGGGAAGGACGTGGCGTACCTCCCTTCCTCACACGCGGCAGGAGAGGGCGCTCGGGGCTCGGCCAACGCGCGCCCGCCTCCTCCCCCTGCTCCTCTTTCTCTTCCTTCTCGTCTGCCCGAGGCACCTTGAGCCTTCTCCTCTTCTCTGAATACCTGGGATCTCCTGTATGGGGGTCTCCACAGCTCCCCCAGTCATGCAAAGGGCTGCTCCAGCGCTTGGCTCCAGTGAAGCCCTGACACAGGGGGGTTCTGTAGAAGAGCCTCGGCCCGGGAAGAGTGTCCACAGACCTGGGAGAGGGTGTGCAGCTCTCCCCTTTTCCCTTTTAGAGGAATTCTGTAATGCTCTTGCCTGACATGCTGCTTCCCGACCTTGCCAGTGCATGTGGCTGAGCAAGGCAGCTGTGCAGCCGTGACTCCTCATCTGCTGGCAGGGTCAGACCTGGTGCTGTGCAGGGCAGAGCTGTGCTGTGTGGCAACTGGGGCTACTGCCCGTGCCACCAGGGCTTGTGTCAGCTTGGTGTGTCTCTGGGCATAGCAGGGAAGCCACCCCTGGCTGCTCTCAGTGGCTGTGTGTGCTGCAGGGACAGCCATGGCAGTTTTGCCTCAGCTGGTGTGAGGTGCTTTCTGTGTGGCTTTTGGACTCCTCTGCTGGTGGCGGGGTTGTGTTCCTGCTTGTGCTGGTTCCTGGGTGCTTTGGGAGTGCTGGGCATGGCTTCCTCCTTGGAGGTCACAGGAATGTGAGTGATTGTGAAGTGAGAGTAAAATCAAGCCAAGAACATGGATCCGGTTAAAGCTTGGTGTGATGGAGACATCTGAGCCACGGAGCACGTCAGCTGCTCCACAGGAGTAAGCAGGAACTGTGACAGTGGTGGCCTGTCCTCAGTGAGAGCTCTCCTTGGGAAAAGGAAGGAAGAAACTTCAGGAGTCAGGACAGTTGCAGAGCCCTGAGAGCAGCCGTGGCTGGAGCACCCGGAGGCAGGGAAGGCGTGGGCTCGGTGGGGACTGGCTGGGTCCCAGCCTCTGTTGGCTGCAGGGTGGGAGCTGGGATGGGGCCAGGGCACCGTGGGCAGCCAGAGCCACCTCCTGGGGGTCTGAGGGGGCTGGGGCGGTTGGAGAGACCAGGCAGGTTGTTCCATGGGGCAGCAGAAGGGAGAGGAGCCAGGACCTGTGGGGCAATGGCTGGTGCTGTGAAAGTGATTCAGGGCTAGAGCACCCCAGGGTCCTGCTGCTTCCCCTGTCCCAGCTTTCCCTGCCAGGGACTAAGGGAGTGAGGCAGAAGGGACTGAGTTTCCCTGAGCCCTTGTGTGCTTTCTCCCCAGGAGAAATCCATCCTGCAGGTGGGCTCTCTGGACAGTGAGGAAGCAAGTGAGGTGCCACTGCAGGTGCCAAAGGAGATCTGGCTCTTGGTGGACCACCTATTCAAGCATGCCCTCCACCAGGTGAGAAGGAGGGGGCCTCTGCCACACTGGAGCTCTCCTGGTGACCTGGTTCCTCACACACACCTGGTGATCAGCTCCAGTTTGGTGTTTACAGGGCAAGGCTTTTGCCTGTGCTCAAAGCACTGGCTGGATGTCCCAGGGTTCACCATTCACTGGGAGTCACCATGTGCCTCAGCCTTTGTGGGGAAGGTGACTTACTCCATCCCTGTGCTGTTTTTGACAGGAGGACCTGTTCCAGACTCCAGGCATGCAGGAAGAGCTGGAGCAGATCATTGACTGCCTGGACACCAGCATTCCCGAGACAATCCGTATCCTTCTGTGATGGATCTCAGCTCTGCTGGGAGAGTTTGCTCTCGGGAGAGCTTGTCTGTCACCTTTACCTGGCAGGGTTCCTGGCAAGGATGGGCTCCCTTGGTCCCCCCATAACCTCTCTCAAAGTTGAATCTGTGCTGGCCAAAGCAGCCGGGGGCTCTGGAAGCTTCTGCAGGGCTGTGCCAAGTGCAGGAGCTGGGATACTGAAGAGCATGGTCTGGAGAAGAAGCTAATGGAGCAGGGAGCTTCTGTGCAGCCAGAGGGTGGGAAATGCCAGTGCAGGGTTTTTCATAGGTGGGGGACAGTGGAGGAGAAGGAGGAGGAGGAGGAGAGGTTAGACAGGCAGGGAACTTGTGTGACCTCCTGTGAGATGCACCTGGGGAGGGAGGGGATCTCTGCTCAGCATGACCCTTGATTCCCAGCCCTCCAGCGGGCAGTAATCACTCTGTGGCTGAAGCTCTCCTCATCTTCCTGGAGGCTCTGCCAGAGCCTGTGATCTGCTATGAGCTGTACCAGCGGTGCCTGGAGGGGTCCCACAGCAGCCGGCTGTGCCGACAGGTGCGTCTGCTGCCGGCTCAGGGCAGCTCCTGCTGCCTGGGCTGTGCCATGCCTCTGGGCCTGCCTGGACCCTGCTGCCTGCCTGGGGGCTGACAGTGGCTCTGGGAGAGTGGGCAGCTCTTCCAGAGACCCCAAGTGAGCCCTGTCTTACCCTGAGCACATGGGGAATGGGGAGGGGCCAAGCTGCCCCTGGTCCTGAGGGCTTGAGCACCTGCTCAGAGCTACAATCCCTGTCCTTCATGGAGGGCTGTGCATGGCTCTTAGCAGCTGGTGGGGCAGCAGGCCAGGTCAAGCATGTCCCTGAGCAGATGGGGAAGGTTTGGGGCAGTGAGAGCTGGGATCCAACTGGAAATAAGCAGGAAGCAGCCACAGGGCACTGGGAACTTTTTCCTGGTGACACAGCTTTGCTTGAAGCAGTGTCACCAGGAGCCACAGCCCGCAAGTGCCATCAGTTCTAGGCTGCAGCTGTGGGTAAGTTGCTGTGGCACCCAGAGTGCCACACATGCCCAGGCTGCAGCAGTGGGAGCTGGGAGAGCTTCCTGACACCATTTCCTTGCAGGTGATCCTTCAGCTGCCGAGCTGCCACCGCAATGTGTTTCGGTACCTAATGTCCTTCCTGCGGGAGCTGCTCAAGTACTCGGAGGACAACAACATCAGTGCTACCATGATCGGTGAGTGTTGTTCCTCTGCAACCCTCGCTCCATCCCAGCCTCTTCTGTGCCTCCCAAGGTCTTCATTCCTCACCAGTGACTGATTTTACCTGCCTCCACAGCTGCCCTGTTCTCCAGCCTCCTCCTGCGCCCTCCGCCCAACCTGATGGCCAGGCAGACCCAGCAGGACCGCCAGCGTGCCATCAACTTCCTCTACAGCTTCCTGCTCAGCGGGGACGAGGAGTGACTCGTGCCGTGTGCCAAAGGCGGGCCCGCGCTCCAGCCGGGCCTCTGACAGCTCCGAGGGGTAAAGGCTCGAAGGTCTCCAAGTGCCGTGTTTACAGTGGGAAGGGACAGTTCCCCCTCCTTGCCACGCCATACCCCACGCTGCAGAGGACCTGCATGCTCATTGCACTGCCATCCACCTCTGGAGCCTCCGGCTTCCCCGTGGCAGCCAGGTGGATCTGTCGATACCCGAGCACTGTGCCAGAACCCATCGTCCCGTGGCAGTATCACCAGTTCCCAGGTCATGCTTCTCTCTGTGTCACCTCCGTCTCCCAAGAGCTGCTGTAGAGAAAGGTGGGGATGGCTGGTGCTCTTGGAGGTCGCGGCACACTGCGTCCCTCCAGTGCCAGGTATGTGTGCTGGTGTGTACATCACCCCAGACTGCTGTGGGACATGTGCCACCCTCTGCCACACAGCCGTGCCAGCCCTGATGCCATCACTGTGCTATGGACCGTGCTGACCCAGGAAGGTTGTTTGGACATTTGGCCTCTCCCCTTCGGCATGGCCTTTCCCCTCTCCCCTCCCTCCCAGGACACAGGGCCTCAGCACACAAGTCTGTCCCTGCACCCCCCACTCTGCCTTCACTTTCCTCTCCCTTGCCTGCCCCAGCTTCTTCCAAGGACACAGGATGGTGGGCGGCTTGCAGTGACCAGGGTAGAGCCATGAGCTGCCCTCTGCTCCTCCTGGGCTGTCCTGTGCGTTTGGAGCAGGATGGGACCACTGTCCCTCTCACCCAGCCTACAGTGTGGAGGTAGGACAGGCTGGGTCACCAATGGACATTGGAGTCCGTTGTCTCCTTCCTGGGGTGCTAGCAGAGGGTGTGGGTTTTGGGGGAGTGAAAGGAGCCACAAATGCTCCTCAGGGGCCAGAGGAGTAGCTGGGGGGGCTGTGCACGGGAGCTGCTGTGCAAGGGTCACACACAGCTGGCTGAGGGGACAGCCCTGGGGCTGGTGACTGAGGGTGCAAGAGTGGCCTGTCCCACTGAAACACTAAGGCTGTGGGGCCATGTGGCCTCAGGTGAGGGAGGCCCAAAGCCAAGGGGAGGAGGTTGGGGTCACAGAGCCCCGCCGGTGCCTGGGCTCAGCCCAGGGTATCTTGTGGCTCTGTGGTCCCCATGCACTGGCTGAGCTGCTGCAGGCTCCCCTCCCTTTTGCCTTTTTCTTATCCTTAAAATTTTTAAATTACATAATTTATTAGGAAACTCTTCGTTCCAAATAAACCTCCATTGTGCAAGGCCTGGGGGCTGTGCAGGGCACACCTGCCCTTCCTCATGCAGTTCTGCACTGTCATGGAGCCCTGCCTGGAGCTCCAGGCTCACTCTGGGGGCAGCTGAGAGCTGGGCTCTCCCCCAGCCACTTCAGGAGTGTGCTGGGCACAGGTGGAGACAGTGGCAGAAGGTCCCGTGCCGCTGGTTCCTGCTGGTTGAGCTCCTGGGTGCAGCCCTGATGTGCTGGCACTGCAGCCCAGTGCCCGTCCCACAGTGGGTGGTGGCATGTGCCCCACCGGGATGGGCATGGCACTGGGTCTGGCCGGGTGCAGCAGGGTGCTGGTGCCCGGGTGTGGCACACGGCTTTGGCAGCCCAGAGCAGTGATGCCTGTGTGCCCAAGGCCCTGCTGGGCCAGCAAGGGGAGCGTGGTGGAGAAAGCCCGCACGTCCTGCTGCAGGAAATGGCGGCCGGTGTCATCTCCATCTGCTTCCTGCCGGCTCCTTGGGAGCAGGGCTGTGCCTGGCAGCTGCTCCTGTGCTGTCACCGAGGTGACCAGCGCTAGGTGCCGGCATTGTTCCCGCGGCCACCACATTCCTGCCACTGCCGGCGGAAATGCCGGAGCAAGAGGGAAGCTCTGATGCTCCCTGGGGATGGGACAGCCTCGGCCTGCCCATCCTCCTCCTCAGGAGGGTGCAGGGATCCTTGTGGGGGAGCCTGGAGGCTGTTGGGGTGCAGCTCCGGGGGTCTCACTCGTGCATCAGCCCACCATGAGCATGGGCACTGAGGGATGCTGGTGGTACCCAGGTCGTGGTGGTGGAGGAGCTGGTGCTGTCCCACAGCCACACAGAACATGCCTTGCCAGCCCTAGGTGGGCAGTGAGCTCTCCTGTCCCCCCTGGGGACATCCAGAGGTCCCCAAGGAGCACAGGGCTCCTACGACGGCTCAGCACTCTTCCTGTGCCCCTGGCATCCCTCTTTCCTCGCTCAGTGAGCTGGGACCTGGCAGAGCCCATCTTTGCCCTGCCAGGACAGACCCTGCTTGCACAGCAAGGGGGACAGGACTGCCCCGTGCCTCTGCCCATGTCCCCAGCACTGCCCCTGTGCCCACTGCCCGCTCTGCCGCACCTCCTGTTGCAGTACAGGAGCTCTGGCACTGCCGTGGCACACGAGGCACAGGGAGCACAGCCGAGCTCAGCAGCTCCCACCTGCCTGTGGGCAGCCAGCCAGGCCAGGAAGAGCCAGAGATTCCTTAGGTCTCCCGGTCCAGAAGCCTTTTCCTCCTTCCAGGTTGGCCACAGACCAGCCAGGAGGTCCTCCCTGGCCTCCTCCTTTCAGGCTGGTGCAGGAGGGCTGGGGTCAGGGCTCAGCTGTGCAGCCCCTGGCTGCAGCCCAAGCACTTGGGGCTGGGCGATGCCTGGGGGACGTGGGACATCGCTGCCTTGCTGCCATGGCCACAGCAGTTCCTCCAAGGGTCTACTGGGCCCCCCACTGCCAGTCCTGCCTGTGCCCAGGCAGGGACCTCGCCACATCTCTTGGGCAAGGCACCTGCTGCTGCAGCTGGGGAGGCAGAGCACGGGCATGGAGGAGCAATTTGAAGTGTAGGGGCCTCCTAGTTCAAACCGGTAGCAGCAGCACTGTACACTGGCAGTGGAGGAACAATAACCCCCCAACATCCTAGAGCTGGGGGCAGCTGGAGGGGGCTGTGGCTGGGGCACCATGTCCCGCCCCACTCCAGCTCTGGGAGGCTGCTGGCTCTGGAAAACTGGGCATGGGGGCAGGACAGGACTGGGCAGTGGGCAGGCAACCCATGCCCAGCCGCCCAGACCATCGTGGGGACGCTGGCAGTAACTCGTGGGGTGGCCGTGAAGCCACGCGGGGGTGGCAGGGTCTCTCGGGGCAGCTGGCAGTGGGGACGTGGGGCAGCGGTGGCTCGCAGGGCCCCGCGGCTGGCGGGGTTCGCGATCGTGCGGCGGGCGCGGCGGCTGGCGCGGGGCCGGGCAGCGCATCCCTCCCGGTCCCGGCGGATGAGCTAATGGAGGCCAGCTGGGTCCCGGCGCTTCCCCAGCCCGCAGCTGCAGCCCTTCCGCTCCTCCTCAGCCCCTTAACCCGCTCCCCGCCGGCAGTGCCGACCCCTACCCGCAGCCCCGTGCCCGGGACGTGGGCAGCCCCTGCAAACTGTCAGGGGTTTGGAGGCCCCGCAAGGGCACCCCCTGTCCCAGTGTCCCAGCCATGGCGGGGGGTGTCCTGTCCCGTGGGGTCCCATCCCTTTGCAGGGCTCAGCTCCTCCTCTCCATCTGCAGAGTCCTTCTGGGACCCTCAGTCCCCTGAGCTTTGACCCCCCGCCCCCCATATGGGTCCTGCGCACACCCAGCCCCATGGGGTGGGGACACGAATGCCAGGGACAGGGACACCAGAAACAGGGATGCCAGGGATAGCAGTGACTGAACACAAGGGACAGGGATGCCCAGGAAGACCAGCATCCCTGTGCCCTTCCAGCATCCCCTCCTCCATCTCCCAGCCCCTCTGACCCTGTGTTTTCCCACCCTCCTTGCCAATTCCACAGGATCAGCACATGGCTTCACTCCTTGCTGAGCACCTTCTCTGCCATCGTTGAGCTGGGAAAGGGGCTGCCATGGCCCCAGCCATGACCCCCAGTGCCTATAGACAGCCCCAGGAGGCAGCAGAGGGACCTGAGATCCCTCCCCACCAGCAGGAGAGCAACCCCTACCTGCCCTTCCAGAAATCAGCATTAACTGAGTTAATAATCATAACTCTTTATTATAAAGATGTATTTACATGGAATAAATCTTTACAGACACAAGAGACAATCAGCAGGGACCAGCTCAGAGCCAGGGCCCCTCCTTTGGTGTATGGCAGAGCTTGACAGAGACCCCAGTGCTCCCCCATTCCTACTGTCCCATGGCATGAAGCAGAGGGGCCCAGGGCCCCACAGTGCGTCCTGCATGGGCACCCCACTCCCCCACGAGGTGAGTCTGCCAGCAGGAAAGGGTGGGCAACTCACCCAGGGTGTGGGATGAGCACCATGGGAATAAATAGACCCAGGACAAGCTGTGTGCTCCCCCTGGCGTGGGGGTGACAGACAGGGCTGGGGCAGGACCCCAAGGGAGATCACACGCTCCTGAGGAGAAGCTGCTCTGCCTGACAAAGTGCTTTGCACAAAGCCTGTGGTCCCAGCGGGCCGATGCCCGAGCCAGTTCCGTGCCCACCGGGACAGGGCATCGTGGCAACCCTGGCCCCTCTGTGGGCAACCCCGATGCAGCTGGCCCTGCGAGGCAGTGAGGAGGGGCAGAATGCACCCACAGCGCCAGACATGGCACTGGGGCCGCCAGGGCCAAGCGCCGGGAGAAGCTTGGGGCGGCCGAGGGCTCACAGGGGGAAGCCCAGGCTCAGCGCCGGAGGACGAGCAGATCAGGCGAGAACACGATGCGAGCAATGGAGGCCGTGTCCGTGGAAGGCTGGTGACAGCCCTGCAACGACAGCAAGCCCAAGTACATATGAGTTCCCTCATGGCACGGTCACATGTTTCCCTGCATCCCCCGTGCCCCTCTGCAGCTCACCTGGCTCAGAATGGCATGGGGCCCTTGTGGGAGAGCCGGGGCCGGGGCCGCCGGTACCTGCGCCAGCCCCCGGGCCGCTGGCCGGGCCCACGCCGTGCGCCCCGCGGCCGCACCAGCCTCCGGGTGAGACCATCCTGGGCATCCTTCCCGTCCGGCGCCTTCCCCAGCGGCCCTGAGGAGATCAGAAACAGCGTTAGCCGCGTGTCCCCCACGCAGGACAGGGACAGCAGTACCGTGGGGCTGCCTGGCCCTGGGCCGGCCGGTTTTCTGGATTGTCCCCCACGAGAGCCATCAGTGCCAAGCGCTTCCTGTGCCGGCACGACTCTGCCACCTGTGCCAAACATGGCCAGCAGCGGGGCGTGGGGCTGCTCAGCCTCTGCTTTTGGCCCCAGCCCTCCCCACAGCCACCCCCTTCTCTATGCCACCGAGACACTCAGCCCTTCACCCTGAGCCGGTTCCCGTATCCCCGTCGTGCCTGGTGCTGGTGCTCCAGTGGTTCCGTTCCCGCGGGGCCCTGGAGCCCCTGGCCGGGATGCTTTGCTCCCTAAGCACTCCCAGGTCCCGCTACCCTGGGTGCCTGGCGGGGATGCTTTAGTCCCAGCTCCTGTCCCGGCACCCCGCGGGCTCGGTTGGCAGGCGGGGCCCGGGCCGTGCCCCGCGTGGGTCCGGTTGCGGGACCCGGCGATGCCCGGGGCTGTCACCGCGGCTCCGGACGCTCCCGCTCTGCACGGGGACCGGGAGGGTTTTGGCTCCAAAGAAAGCGCTTTGTCTTTCCCCAGCCCGGCGGCAGCGGATTCCGCCGGTGCGGGCGGGTGCCGGTCCCCCCGACCCCCCCAACCCACGGCCACCCCGGCCCGGTCCCCTCGGTCCTCTCTTTCCTCGCTCCCTCCCTTTATCCCCTGCTGCCGGCGTGGGGTCCCCGCGGGTGTTCCGCTCTCACCGGGGGCGGCCAGGACGAGCCCGAGCAGCAGCAGCAGCAGCAGCAGCGGGGCCAGGAGCCGGCGCGGCGCGGCCATGGCGGGGGGCGGCGGGGGCGGCCGCCGGGGGAGCCGCATTTGTAGGCGGTGAGAGCCCGGCCCGGCCCCGCCGCCTCCCGTCATCTGGTCCCCGGGATGGGGGGGAGGTGTCCGCCCCCTGCCCTGCCCCGCCCCGCCGCCGGGACACCTCCGCGGGTTTCCCCCGATCCCGGTTTGCTGCCTGATCCCCTCCCGGCGCATCCTCCGGGGGATTCCCCCCTCCACAGTCCCCTCATGGCGTCCCCAGCGCTCTGAGACCACCCCAGTTTGTCCGGGCACCCCCATCCAGCCCGAATCTGGGATCCGCTCCCAGCCCAGCCCGGCCTCTCTGCCCAGCCTGGTCCAGGACTCCCTACCCCGGATGCTGCTGGAACCCCAAACCCAGAATGGCCCTCAGACCCTAACACTGCGGCCAGCTTGGCTTGGGACCCCTGCACAGCCTGGATCCAGCATGTCCCCTTCCACCCTAGTCCTGAGACCCCTCTCCCAGCGTGACCCTCAGATTCTGGGACCCTTCTGGCTCATGCAACCCCTCCCAGTGCCCCAGTTCCCCCGGCACCCAAGGAGACAGGGGCCTGTCCTGCCTGCTGTCCTCTCCAGCCCCCCCAGGCAGGCAGTGTCTGCAGAGGGGTCTGGTGAACTGCCCACAGCCACCAGTGCAGAGGGGAGAAGGGAGAGAAATCAGGAATGACTTTGAGCCCAAGAGGAAGGAAGAGATGGGAAAAGGGGTTAAGGTTTGGGGGTTTTTCTCATTACCCTGTTCTGATTTGATTGGTGATAATTATATAAAAGGGGAGATTTAGATCAGATATTAGGAAGAAGTTCTTGGCTGTGAGGGTGGGCAGGCCCTGGCGCAGGGTGCCCAGAGAAGCTGTGGCTGCCCCTGGATCCCTGGAAGTGTCCAAGGCCAGGCTGGACAGGGCTTGGAGCAACCTGGGATAGTGGAAATTGTCCCTGCCCATGGTAGGAGCTTGGAACAAGATGGGCTTTAAGGTCCCTTCCAGCCCAAACCATTCCATTATTCCATTATTTTATGAATTTCCATTAATTTCCCCAAATTTAGTCTATTTTACCCATGCCTGCATCTGGTGATGTATACTGGTCCTTAGCTTGATCTTTTCCTTGCATTTTCCCTCCCTGCTCAGTTGAAGAGGGAGTGACGCAGTAGCTTTGGGGGCACCTGGCCAGGGTGAGCCTCCACAAAGGTGGGGTCATCACCGCTCAGAAAGGTGGATCACAGCCACAACTGCGCCCCGAGAGAGCCCCTGCCAGCGGGGGGGTGGCCCAGACGGGGTGTGGGGGCAAAGGGAGGCATGGGGGGACTGCAGGAGGAGTTGTGTGGGGGCGTGGGTGTACGGGGGGCTCTAGGAGGGGCTGCTGACTGCAGTGGGCTGTGAGGGGGCACTCTGGGAGGGGCTACAGGAGGAGCGGGGGGATGTGTGGAGGGGCTGTAGCCGGTGTGTGGGTAGCATGTCACAGCCCCGCACGTCTGTGGTACCACAGGAGGGGCACATCCTCTGAACCTGTTCCAGCCCTGTTGCCTGCAGCCTCTCGCCCCAGCCAGGTTCTCCTGCAGCCCCCGCTTCTGGCGCAATGTGGGGCCAGCACTCCCCTCCCGTGCTATGCACCCCCAAAGTGGAGGTGCTTCTTCAGCGGGAGCAGGAGCTGCAGCCTCATGCCCGCAGCCCGGCTGCCGAGCTCTGTGGTGCAGGGAGGACGCCCCAGCCCATCCCTGGGCAGGCATCACTGGGCACACCCTGCCTGCCAGGGCACCTCAGGGATCCTGGCAGCATCCCGGTGCCACCGCCGGCTTCCGCATTCCTGCGGCCGCACGCCCGCCCCGCGTCCTGTTTGCCGGGCGCGTCTCCCCGGCCTGAGTCACCCGCGGCCTCTGCAGGTGACGGAAGGCCAACAATAGCCCACAAAGGGAGGATGTCCCCCAAAGCCTTCCTCCGGCTCGTCTTCGAGGAAACCTCCCGCGGGAGGGACGGGCCCCACCGGACGCACGGCGGCCAAGGAGCTTCGTCCTGTTGACGCTGGCTCGGAGCGACACGCGGCCCTGGGGGTCCCCGGGGACGGCCCGTGCCACCTGGGCTGGGCCACGAGGGGGCTGCCATTGCGGGCCATGGCACCGGGAGTGGCGCTGGGTGTGAGGCGCTGCGGGGTGCAGCTCAAAGGGCAGGAATAAAGGGGGGGGGACCTCCCTTGCCCTGGGGACCCGCCGGGGTGCAGCTGTGGGGTGATGGGTGCAGCCCCCATCCCCGGCCCCGGCAGGAACCAGGCAGGGAGGACGAAACCCCATTAGCGCCTCTCACTAACGAACAGGATGGCAGCAAAGTGCTGTCTGACTGTCCCCGGGGCATCCTTGGGAAACTGCCTAACAATCACAGCAGCTTTGGTGTCCCTCTCTCACCTGTCCTTGTCTTGCCCCGATGGGGTCCCCGCCCTGCCCCTTCCTGGGTTCCTCTCACAGAGCAGGGACCAGCGGGTGATGCCAAACACAGCCCGAGAGATTCAGACATGAGCGTTCAGGGCTCGGCCGGAGGGAGCGGATGGCCAGGGGTCCCCCCGGCGCTGCTGCTGCCGGAGCTGCAGATTAGGAACAGGACAGTGGGACACGGGACAGGACAGTGGGACACGGGACAGGGGTCTGCGGCTCCACGGCGCAGTCCTGGTGCCACCTCGTGGTGAGCAGGGTCCCAGTGCCACAGCTGGACAGTCGGAGCGGTGTCCCGGCGGGTGGAATGGTGACAGTGCTGGACAGGCAGGCGTGGACACACTGTACAGTGTGGGGACACAGCCGGACAGTCCCTGAGGGGACACAGCCGGACAGTCAGAACAGTGACACAGCTGGACAGTTCAGTGACACAGCTGGACAGCCAGTGTGTGACACAGCCAGACAGTCACTGCAAGGGCAGGGTAAACACCTGTGTGCCCAACAGGCCATGAAGTGCCACTGGGAAGAGGCAGCAGCTCGGAGGGTTCGTGGTCCCCACAGAGATCCAGCTTTGTCCAGCCTTGAGCTGAGCCTGTGGCAGCTGGAGTGCAGGGACCCCAAGCCCAGGAAGAGGAGGTCACATCCCCAAGATCTTCATGGGCTTTGATGAGCAATGGTCCTGTAGGAAGTGCTCTGGGAGGGTGGGGATATGAAGCTGTGAGGACAAATGTTTTGGCAGATCAAGGCAGGGTGGTTTTAAATTAAAGAATGTTGGTGTGGATTAGATAGAGGGAGGAAAATTTTCCCTATGAAGTTGCAGGGGGCCCTGGCAGAGGTTGCTCAGAGCAGCTGTGGCTGCCCCATCCCTGGAAGTGTCCAAGGCCAGGCTGGAAGGGGCTTGGAACCACCTGGAATAGTGGAAGCTGTCCCTGCCCATGGCAGGGGGTCAAAACGAGAGGGTCTCTAATGTCCTTTCCAGACCCAACCAATCTGTGACTCCATGACCTGTCCAGGGTGGGGATGTGCATTCACCCCGGGAGATCTGTGTCCATGCCAGGGATGAACATCTCCAATGCCCGTGGCAGCAGGTCTGCCCCTCACCCAGCCCTTCTCTCCACAAGCAGAGTCATTAAAGCCGCTGGAGGAAGTACCTGTGCAGGCAAAGTGACAGCCTCGGGGTCAAGGCTCCTTATGATGAAGATAATGAGGTTTTAGCAAGGCAGATGCACGGAGGTGTGGAGCTGATGGGCCTGGAGGGACAAAGGGCACGTCCCAGCAGGATCCTCGTGTGGAGCACAGGTCCCTGTGCAGCCTCAGCAGAGCTGCTGGTCCCGGGCACTGAACAGGGGCCGGTGCCCACCTGCATGGCTCCATGTCCTGTGGAGGAGGACAGATGGATTCGGGGGCTGATTGGCTTGGGGAGCATCTGGCCCGCACCCCAGAGATCCCCTGTCAGCTCTCCACAGATCCAAAATATGGGGGCTCCTCAGGAAGCAAAGCCTTTCCCTGACCTCTCCCTGGCCATCAGGGGGTGCCAGACTCAGCTGGCACGCTCCCACTTCTGCTCCGGCAGGATCTTTGGACTTTGTGCTGATTTTGCTGTTTGCTTTTATTTAGCAGCGGAATTCACTTTTCAAAGGGACAACAACCCTGCTCCCCACGCCCTGTATCTGCTGAGGCCTCGTCCCTCCCATTCCGCATCCCTCTGCCCCCGGGGCAAAGGCGCAGGAGGAGGGACCTGTCCCGCTCAGTGTCCCCTCGGTGCCCCGTCGCGCCTGGCCAGGGCAGCCATGTCCCCCCCGCTCTGGATCGCAGCCTGGGCGCTCCTGCTCCACGGTACGGGGGACGGGGCGCTGGGGTGGGACGGCACAGCTGGGGACTCCCAGGATCCAGATGTGGGGAACGTGGGATGTCCCAGCCGCAGCTCCGGGTGAAGCAGAGGTGGGTCCACCCCGGGGTAGGAGCCAGACTGTGTCACGGGGCTCACCCTGCCCAGCTGCCCCAGGGATGGGCCCGGGGCAGTGACGGGTAAGAAGCAAACCCCCAGGGTGCAGACACCTGGTACCCAAGACCCCTCATGCTGAGGATGACCCCATCATGCATTGTCCCACGGACCCAAGCTGTGTGCCCTTGGCCCAAAGTGAGAGGCCAGGTGCCACCTGGTGATGGAGAGCCCAGGGAGTGGCGGTGGATCCCCACGCCAAGCAGCCCTGGGCAGAGGTCAGGTCCAGCTGGACCAGTTCTTTCTGCAGCCCCAGTGCTGGGATGCTCCAGGCAGGCTCCTGCCAGCCCCTCCGTGCTCTGTGCTGGGCACCAGCTGCTCCCTGTGATGATCCCACAGGCGCCAGGACATTTACCTCCTTTTGAACCAGGGGATGGCGTTGCTTTTCATCCACTCTTTCTGGGGCTAAAACCACTGGGTTTTGCAAAAAGCCCCAAGCTTGGCTGGCTGGTGTTTGGGGCTGGGGACGAGGGTCACAGCTGCCTGGTGCAGTTCCGGGCGGGAGCAAAGGTCCAGCGAGCCCCCAGGCTGCAGCCTGAGGCTCCCGGGCGCTGCCGTGCCCACAGGCTGCGCTGCAGGGCGGGCGCCGCTGGCTCCTTCCACCAGGAGTGACATCCGGGACTGCTCCGCGGACCCACCGGTGAGCCCCGCCTTGCTCCCCCGCCCTGTTGCTGACACCCCCGGCACAGGGTCCCCCCCAGTCCCAGCACGTCTCCCTGTGCCACCAGTACCTGCCACCGACGGCCACCAACACCACGGCGCGTCTGGCCGTGCTGCGGGGCATCCTGCGGACCCACGGCGCCCACGCCTACATCGTGCCCGCCACGGATGCCCACATGGTAAGGTGGGAGTGCCCCGCACCCCCGGGGACCCTCTCCCTGCCCACAGCCACCTCTCACGGCTCCATCCCGGCTCCAGAGCGAGTACATCTCCGAGCGGGACGCCCGGCTGGGCTGGCTCTCTGGTTTCACCGGCTCCGCAGGTGAGGGCGTCCCCCAAACCGCTGCTCGGGGGGCTGGCACCCGCCTGCTGGTTCTCATTCCTGGGGATCCGTGCCCACGGCATGGTCCCACTCCCTGAGAGCCGCTGGGAGTCCCTGCCGGCTGCAGGGACAGAGAAAGAGGTGACCCCTGAGCCCCTCCGCTGTGCCAGGCACCGCTGTGGTGACGCGGGACGAGGCTGCCCTGTGGACTGACAGCCGCTACTGGACCCAGGCAGAGCGGGAGCTGGACTGCAACTGGGAGCTGCAGAGGACAAGTCAGTGGGGGCAGGATGGGGCCCTTCTGAATCTCCCCGCTCCCAGGGACACCCCCAGCCCCTGCCACAGCCTCCTGTGGGCTCAGCGTGGGCTGGGACGCCGTGGAAATTCGCGGTGCCACTCAGCTCTCTCCTGCAGCCTCCATCGAGTCCATCGTGACGTGGATCCTGAAGGTGGTTCCCGCGGAGGGGAACGTCAGTTTGGACCCCTTCCTCTTCTCCATCGGTAGGGCCGGCTGACACTGGGGGTCACCCTGCCCACGGGAGGGCAGCCCCTGGGTGTGAATTTACCAGGAGCACAAACCTGCGGGCTGCTCACCCCCAGACACCTGGAACAGCTACAGCCGGGCTCTGCACGGCTCCGGACGGACCCTGCTCCCCCTCGAGACCAACCTTGTTGATCAGGCATGGGGTGACCAGAGACCCCTTCCCTCCTCCAGCGAGATCTACAGCCTCCCAGCAGAGTTCACAGGTCTGACCCCAGCCTCCCGCAGCTCACCCACAGCACCCCCAGCCTGG
Source organism: Camarhynchus parvulus (assembly GCF_901933205.1). Taxonomy (NCBI): domain Eukaryota; kingdom Metazoa; phylum Chordata; class Aves; order Passeriformes; family Thraupidae; genus Camarhynchus; species Camarhynchus parvulus. The sequence continues at coordinate 19,187,135 of NC_044600.1, read as the reverse complement.
GGCCGCGGTGGTCCCTGCCCTGAGCCGACCACTTGCCCGACTCGCAGGGAGCAGCTGGCAGGAGAAGGTGGCCGGGATCCGGCAGCGGATGGAGCAGCACGCGCGGCGCCCCACGGCCGTGCTGCTGTCGGGGCTGGAGGAGACGGCCTGTAAGAAGGCACGGGGCCGTGGGGGCATGGCAGGGGCCGTGGGCTCGAAGCCTGAGGGTGGGAGGGCAGTGGCAGTCGCGGGTGCAGAGCTCTCGTTCCCGGCAGGGCTCTTCAACCTCCGCGGAGATGACATCCCCTACAACCCTGTCTTCTACTCCTACACCCTCCTGACCAACACGACCATAAGGTGGGCAGCACATCCCTGTGGGCACAGGGCTTGGAGGGGGCTCACCACGCACCCCCCTTTCCAGCCTTCCTTTCCTGAGCCAGCCCCCATGGGACCCTCCTCTCAGCCCCGTTGCCCCTTATTCCCAGAGCGACTCCATCCTGCCATGCCCAGCCCCACTGACTGTCCTTCTGAGCCACACATCTTTCCCAATCCACCCCCCCGCTCCCAGCCCGCTCCAGGGCACGGCACACTCCCTTTCCTCACAGCCTGAGTTTCTCCCGTTCCCAGCCCAGCATCCCCTCACAGCCCCCCAGGTCCCTCCTCTCTGCTGGCGTGGCCGGAGCTGGGGGGACCAAAGGCAGCAGGTGACCGCCACGTCTGTGCCCGCCCCACCCCGCTCCCTCCGCAGCCTGTTCGTGGAGCAGGCCCGGCTCTCGGAGGAGGCGCGGCAGTCCCTGCGCTCGGGCTGCCCGGGGCCGCTCTGCGTGGAGCTGCAGGAGTACGGGCAGGTGAGCGCCCACCTGCGCCGCTACGCCCAGGGCAACGTCACCGTGTGGCTGGGCACCGAGTACACCACCTACGGCCTCTACGCCATCATCCCCCAGGTGGGCACCCAACCTGCCCGTGGGGCATGCGGGTCCTGCAGGTGACATGGGATGGCCCCATGTCACCGCGTTGTGGCCGCAGCTGGCGCCTGAGGGGACAGGTAGCTGTGTCACCTTCTGCCTGCCCTCACAGGAGAAGCTGCTGGAGGAGAGCTACTCGCCTGTGATGATGGCCAAAGCTGTGAAAAACACCCATGAGCAGGAGATGCTGCGAGCTGCCCACGTAAGGGCTGACCCCATCCCCACAGTCCCCTGCAGATTGGGGGGAGAGCGGAGGAAGCAGGGTGCTGATGTCCCCCCCGTTGTCACTGCGTACCCCAGGTCCGGGACGCGGTGGCCGTCATCCAGTACCTGCTGTGGCTGCAGAGGACAGTCCCGCAGGGGCAGGTGGACGAGTTTCCGGGGGCTCAGCGCATCGATGCATTTCGCTGGTCAGTGCTGCCCCCCGGGCCTGCCCTGCCCAGGGAAGGGCAGCCAGGGACCCTCAGCACCCCCTTCCTCCCTGCTGCCTTCCAGGGCCCAGGAGCACAGCCGTGGGCCCAGCTTCCAGTCCATCTCAGCCAGCGGGCTCAACGCAGCGCTGGCTCACTACAGGTAGGGCTGGGGCAGCAGTGGGCAGTGGGCAGGGGGCGGTGGGCAATGGGCAGCTGGGAGAGGGCTCTGACCCCCCTCCCCTCGCAGCCCCTCCAACGGGAGCAGCCGGACGCTGTCTGCGAGAGAGATGTATCTCTTTGACACCGGAGGGCAGTATCTGTACGTAGCCTTGAACAGAGACCCCCCACCACAGCCCCACATCCGGGGGCCCCCAAAGCCAGCGCTGGGGCTGCACCAGCCCCATTCATGATGCCCTTTGCAGGGATGGGACAACAGACATCACTCGCACAGTGCACTGGGGTGAGCCCACCCCTCTCCAGAAGGTACCAGCCCCTCCCATGTCAGCCAACATCCCCCTGCACTGCCCAGGGCAACCCTGAGATGCCCAGCATATCCCCACACTGGCCAGCACTCCCTATGGCACTCAGCCCCTGCCATGCCCTACAGGAAGCCTACACCCGTGTGCTGATGGGCAACATTGACCTCTCCCGCCTCGTCTTCCCATCCAACACAGCAGGTGGGTGCCCAACCCAGCATTGGCCCTGCACAGAACCCCTGGCACAGGGAGCAGGATGGCACAGGGGAGCCCCAGAGGCTCCTTGGCCTCCATCTCACCTCTTCATTCCCCAGGGAGAACAGTGGAGTCCTTCGCCCGCCGGGCACTCTGGGATGTTGGACTCAACTATGGCCATGGGACCGGCCATGGCATTGGCAACTTCCTCTCAGTCCATGAGTGTAGGTGCCACCAGCACTGGTGCTGGGCATGTGGGCTGAGCTACGGGGACAGGGATGAGGGCAGGAGCTCACTGGGGGCTTCCCAGAAGAGCCTCTATAACGGGCAGAGAAATCCCCACTTGCAACATCTTGTGGTCTTTGCCAGGGTGGCCCAATGATCCTTGCTGAGGCGGTCCCAAGGTCCTTACTGGGATGATCCTTGTCCTTGTAGTGGTTCTTGCCATGGTGGCCCCATAGTCCTTGCCTTGGTGGCTCTGTGGTCCTTGCTGGGGTGTCCCTGCAGCGCCTGCCATCCACAGAGCTCTAACCCACCTCATGTCCCGGCAGGGCCCGTGGGTTTCCAGTCCAACAACGTGCCACTGGAGGCCGGCATGTTCACCTCCATCGGTATGTCCCGGCACCCCGACCGGCACCCCGGCTCTGCAGGACAACCCCGGGCACAGAGCCCAGCCAGGGACAGGCTGTCAGCTCTCAGCCCACTCAGGGCCAGATCCAGCCTTGCTGGGGTGGGCTGGGGGAGTCGCTGGGGCTGGGGGCTCACCAGACATGTTCCCGGCCCTCAGAGCCCGGGTATTACCAGGATGGTGAGTTCGGGATCCGCATCGAGGACGTCGCCCTCGTGGTGGAGGCACAGACTGAGGTAGGGCAATGGGGAGGGGGTGACAGGGGTGGCACACCATGGGGGCCTGCATTGAGTCAGGGGTGGAGGCACCTCCAAAGGGGTAGGGGATGTGCAATGACACCTCTCTGTGGCAGCACCAGAGCGGGGAGAAGCCTTTTCTGACCTTCGAGGTGGTGTCCCTGGTGCCCTATGACCGCAACCTCATCGACCTCAGCCTCCTGTCCCCGGAGCAGGTACGGCCGTGTGCTCAGGGTGGGGAGCAGAGCAGGGATGCAAGGTCAGCACAGGGGCTTGGGGGGTGGATGCAGGAAAAACCAGGACCGTGGCACGAGGCTGGAGTGGGTAAATGAGGACAGAGCAAGAATGAGTGCATGGATGAAGAGGAGCAATGAGCTCTGCAGGTGGGGCCAGCGGTAGGAGTGTGGGGCAGCTGGATGGGGAAGGCCAAAGGCAGGAGCGACACCCAGGCCACCCCCGGCAGCTCCCCGTGGTGCCTGGCTGCAGATCCGGTACCTGAACTCCTACTACGAGAGGATCCGGGCACACGTGGGGCCGGAGCTGCGGCGGCAGCGGCTGGAGGAGGCGTACGCGTGGCTGCAGGAGAGCACCGAGCCCTTCCCGGTGAGCAGCGCCGGCACCGCCGCCGCGGGCTCGCTGGCCCTCGCCTCGCTGCTCTCGGTGCTGCTCAGCGGGCTGGGGGTCTGATCCCGCACCCGTGGCCCCGCTCCCCCACCCCCCACCACGGCCGGGTCTTCCCCCGCCCTCGCTTCCTTTTTTTGGTGTATTCTATTTGCTTGTCTGCGATTAAACATGAGCAAGGCGGGCCCTGCTGTGCCCGATGTGCTGCGCGCTGCCTCGCCGGCGAGTTAGGGCTGGAGTCCGGTCCCCAAGCCCACCCCTGTGATCCTGCTTGTGCCACCTTGTCCAGCCCTGAGGCGACCAAGCCAACGCCGACAGCGAGGAGATGGATTTGGGCAGATTATAATTCTAGGACAAAAGCTGGAGGATTTGGAGTGAGAAGATGCAGGGCAGCCAACCACGGATGTCCCCGCGGGTGGTAGCAGCGGGGTGATCATGAGCACATCCCACCTGGGTGTGATGCCGAGCCGGGAGGACCTGCGATACAGGGGACATCCCAGACCAAGTGTCCCTCAGAGGGCTTGGCTATCATGTCCCAGCAGGATGAGCAGGCACGGGGGTGGGCACGGCAGTGGGGTTGGGGTTTGTCACTTTCTCCATGGGGGGATACAGGATGCCCATGTGCAGATGGCCAAGGGGCAGCACCACCGAGGGGCGGCAGCACTGCCGAGGGGAGGCAGGGCACGGGCAGCATCACCGAGGGGCGGCACGGCCGAGCAGTGCCAGGGCGCAGACACCGTCCCCACCCAGGGGCCCCGGGCAGGGCAGCAGCTCGCTGGAGGGTTTCCTTCCTCCTGCCCCAGCCCGCGCTTCGCCAGCCACCCCGAGCACGGCTGCAAGCGCCTCTCATGTGACCGCCGGCTTCCTGTGCGCTCCCGGCTCGGTGCCGGTGCCGCGACGGGACGGGCCGGGCCGCGCTCGCCGCTGCCGGACGCTGAGCCCTCGCCACCGACCCCAGGCCATGCTGCGCCGCAAGCCTTCCAACGCCGGCGACAAGGAGCCGGGACACAGGAAGGTGAGTCCTGGCGGCATCCAGGTGCCCTCAGCACCGCGGATGTCCCGGTGCATCCAGAGCTGTCCGAGCCCGGGCTGCCGTGGGATGCTGAGCAGGAGGGCTGGGGCAGGGCCCCGGGGGCTGGGATGGCACGGCAGCTGCCCTGCCATCAGTTCGTCTGTGCTGCCACCAGCCACCGTGGCCTCGCCAGCGCGTGGTCCTGGCCTTGTCCACCTCCCCCTCCGCCTTCCATCCTGCTGGGACGTGTGGCTGGGATGCACAGCACCCGGGATCGACGTGGGTGCCGGCTCGGGTGCCGGTGGGACCCGCAGAGCTCTGCTGGGGGCGGCTGTGCCCCCCGCCCCGCCATGGCCTCCCCGGGCGTGGGCGGCCGCCTGTCATTTCCTGGGGGCCATGGCTGCGGGGGCGGCCGTGCAGCTCTTGCGCAGCAAGGTGCTGCGGTCGGGGCTGCAGCTCCGTCACGTGCGCCAGCCGCTTCCTCCGGCAGCACCGCTGCGAGGTGCGAGCCACAGGAGCGCAGCTGCCAGTGCCACGGCCTCTCGAGAGCCCCCTGCGTGCCACGGCCGTGTGCCACCCTGTGGCTGAAGTCACCAGTGGGGGCCAAAACTGGCTCCTCATCCCCCGCCAGGTCTCGCACCAGCTGGCACTTCAGCTCTTGCCAAGCTTTGCTGGGCTGGCATCAACATCAGCAAGTCACCACGGGGAGCAGGGGCAGTGCCTGGTGGCAGGGTCCTGCCCACGACAGGCACAAATGCTGCCATGGCAGCTCCTCCGTGCTGCCAAGCTCCGCCAGGAAACCTGGGTGAAGTCCCCTTCCCTGCACGGGGGTGGCCCATCCAGCCAGGCCAGTCCCAGTGGGCATCCCCTGCCCTTGCCCAGTGACAGCCACTCTCACTTCCCCCTCCTGCTCTGCTCTGGGAGAGCCCGGCCGCCCTGACTCACATCCCACTGCCAGGCTCTCCATGGCTCCCCCAGCCCCGGGGCACTTCTATCTCAGAGCTGTTTTATTTCAGCAGTGAAGCCCTGGGAGGTTCAGTGGACCTGGATATGGTGGATTCAGGGCGCTGGGGCGGGAGCAGGGCAAAAGCCAGCATCCACTCTGCACAGCTGCACCTGGAGCTGGCATGAAGCCACAGTGGGTGTGCAGCTGCGTGTGGCTCCATGAGCCAGCCCTCTGCAAGGAATGGCAAAACCAAGCGCTCAGGGGTGCTCGGTGGAGCTGATGAGAAGGAGAATAAAGAGGGAACAGCACAGGGCCAGGCTGTGCAGGGCTGGGAAAGGCCTCAGCCACCACAGGAGCTGGCAGAGCTGCTTGAGAACAGAAATCCCTGGTTGTGGTGGTGGCAGAGCAAGCACCGTGGTGTGTGCTCTGAGGGCCTCAGGAGTGCTGGCAGTGGCAGCTGAGCTCACCGTGCCCCAGTGTGCGAGCACGCTGGTGCTGGCATCCAGGGATGAGGGACACCTGGGACCATGTGGCTGTGCTGGCACCAAGGACGTTCCTGGCATGGAGACACCCTTCCATGTGAGACAGGCACCTTAGGCCATGGAGAGAAAGGCAGGCAGGGGGCACAGGAAAGACTAAAAGGGGCAAGGGACAGAGAGGTGTACCAGGAGTGAGATCCAAACCCAGCTTTGATGGCTTAGGCAGGAGGTGGCACCAAGCCAGCTGGTGATGCTGGGGGTGTGCTCTCTGGGCTATGGGGTGACACTCACAGGTGGAAAACATGGATTTGTGATGAATGCTCCAGGATTTCTGTCCTGGAGCTGACCCTGTGGGGAGCAGCAGGGACATGGTTGCTCTGGTGCTACCTGCCCTTCCCTGCCTGCCCACCTGTGCTGAGAGGAGATGCAGACCCCTGTGCGCCCCCATGCCCTGGCCCATGTGCCAGGGTGGCATCATGGCACAGCTCTGGGCTGCTCCTGGCACAGCAGTGCCAGGCTCCACACTAGAGCATCCCTGCCCTGGGAATGCTGTGCCAAGCAGCGGCACAGGCACCAAGAGCTCCAATCCCAGTCCTGGGGGGTTGATGACACATGGCAGCTCCTGGAAGAGAGCAAAATACTCTTCCCAGCCCTGGCATTACCCTGGGATGGGCAGAGCAGCCCAAAGAGCAGAGAGGAGCTGGGGCAGGGAATGCAGGAAGAAACCCATATCACATCTTTCCATCGGGAGATGGACATCTTTCCATCCTCACACCTCTGCCCCTGCTCCCAGCTTTCCCTACAGCGTTCCAGCAGCTTCAAGGATTTCAACAAGTCCAAGGTCAGCTCCCCCGTGTCAAGCGAGGAGTTCAACTTGGAGGAGAACGTGAGTTCCCAGCACCCCTTGACACATCCTGCTCCCCTGGGAACAGCCCATTTCAGGGCTGGTTTCCTGAAACTCCTGGTCTTACCAGTGGCCTACATGTCACGGAGCAGCCCCAGAGTGTCAGCACTGGTGGGATTTGGGATCTCACAGTCCCTGTGTGACCCTGTTGAGGCTTGCCCAGGGTGGGGGGCTCTGCCTTCACTCTCCATCCCTCTGGCAGATCCCTGAGGATGATGCCAGCAGTGCCAGTGCTGAGGAGGCCGCGCAGAGCAGCGCGACCAAGCTGGGCAGGAAGTGGCGGGCGGTCATCTCCCGCACCATGAACCGCAAGATGGGCAGGATGGCTGTGAGAGCGCTGGCCGAGGGCAAGGTGAGCAGGGGGCGTGGGGACACGGACAGGTGAGTGGGGGACAGCTCCCGCTCCCTCGGCCTGACCCTGGTACCCCCAGCAGGGAGAGGTGGAGGCAGAGAGGCCGTGCCCCCTGTCCCCAGCCAGCAGCGTGGAAGAGCAGAGCCATGACAAGGTGCCCCTGTCGTACCTGGAGCTGGAGGAGGAGGAGGATGGGCGCCCAGCCCTCGGACGCCAGATGTCCAGCGGTGAGGCCAGCCCCGATGGGACACTGGTCCCACGTCCCCAGCCGGGCATATCCTGCCTGACCCCCTCCTCTCTGCAGGCAGCGACATTCCCAGCCCTGGCGATCCCAGAGACAGCCAGCAGCTGGAGGAGACCGTCCCAGCCTACACTGGCCCCTTCTGTGGCCGGGCCCGCGTCCACACCGACTTCACCCCCAGCCCCTATGACAAGGACTCCCTGAAGCTGCGGGTGAGCCACGGCCACCGTGGCCCTGGGGAGGGAGGGAGGGTGGCTGGGGACCCCCTGAGCTGGGGGTGTTCCCTGGCTGTCCCCAAGCCTGTGTCCCCCACCCTCCCATGTCCCTTGGCCTAGAAAGGGGACATCATCGGCATCATCGAGAAGCCACCTGTGGGCACCTGGACCGGGCTGCTCCACAACAGGGTGGGCTCCTTCAAGTTCATCTACGTGGATGTGATCCCTGAGGAGACGGTCCCTGCCCGCAGGAGCCGGAGCTCCAGCCGGAACAAGCGCCTCAAGCCCAAGACCCTCCATGAGCTGCTGGAGCGCATCAACCTGCAGGTGAGGGACAGGGGCTGTGGGGGACAGCAGCACCCAGCTGTCCAGGGACCCAGCACCCAGCAGCACCCAGGGACCAGCAGTGCAACCAACCCCTCTCCCCTTCACTGTCCCACACCTCATGGGTCCTTCCACCAAGCACCCAGGGGCACAGAGGGGACATGTGGGGCATTTCTTGGTAATGTGGGCTAAGTGCCCACCGTGGACCCACTGAGGGGCGAGCTACAGGCCAGCACTGGGGGTCAGGAGGAGCCAGGGAAGCCACCTGCTCACCCCTACGCACACCCCCTACCCAGGAACACACCCCCACCCTCCTGCTGAATGGGTACCAGACCCTGGAGGACTTCAAGGAGCTGCGGGAGAGCCACCTGAACGAACTGCACATCATGGACCCCCAGCACCGCGCCAAGCTGCTGACGGCTGCCGAGCTCCTCCTGGACTACGACAGTAAGAGTCCTGGGGAGGGGCGGGGAGCCTCACTGGGCACCCCAGCAGCACCACTAACACCATGGCCCCTTTCCCAGCAGCCAGTGAGCCAGAGGATGGTGACAGCACTGAGGCCCTGCCATCACCCTCAGAGCCCAAAGGGGACGTTCCCCGGGACTCCGGCTGCTTCGAGGGATCAGAGACCCTGGATGGCAGCCGGGAGGAGGCCGAGCTGGGGGGTCCTGAGGAGCAGCTGGGGGGTCTCTCCGTGGCAGAATCCCCCTGAGCCCGCCAGCACCGCCACTTTCCACTCTGGCCCTAATAGGGGGGCTGGACTGGAGGGGACAGTTGCTGGTGGGGGACAGGGGAGCCCCAGTGGTGGCACCTCAGGGCCCAGCTTGGCCCCTGCACCAGAGCCAGATGCCAGGACATTTTGCATGGCACTGCCTGGCACCACTGCCCCGAGGCAGGGACTCTGGGCATGCTGGGGCATCGCACTCCCCGCCAAGACAGCACAGGCATTGGCTGCTTTCCCCAGGTTTGCCAGCAGGCTCAGGAAGGGAGCTGGGGATGGAAGCCGTGTGTACAGGCAACTGAAGCCTGCCCAGGACACTGTCACTTCTCAGCATGGACACAGAGAGACCCTCCCCCCCCCCCACCTGCCATGGGGGACAGCAAGATGCAAATAACACAGCTAAGACACCCTGGAAGTGTGAGATGGAGAGTCCTGGAAATGCACAGGGAAGAGGCAGCTGGCTTGGGGCAGCACAGAAACGCAGGGGCTACAGCTCAGCCATTTTCAAACCAATTAAGTTTCCTTCATTGTTTTAAAATTAAAAAAAATAATAAGAAAAAAATAAAGAACACCCAGCCCTCACCCAGTCCCCTTCCTTCCTTCTGGAGACCCTGACCCGTGCAGGCAGGTCCCGGCAGGCAGCACTCCACACACCTCATGGAACAGGGAGCAGCAAAGCCAAAATACACACTTTTTCACGCCGAATTGGAGTTTTGGTCAGTAGCGTGTTGGGGCGACTCCCACAGGGTGGGGCACAGGAGCCCTGTCCCCGGAGGATGGAACGGGATGGGGCTGGGGGCCGTGGCAGGGCGGCCGGGGCTCCTTCCCAGCCACATTCCAGCTGGGAGCAGCTGTGGCAGCTCTGCCCTCTCACCCAGGAGGAGAGGCCCCGCACCGCGGGAGAGGGGGCAGTGCGGTGCCACGTTCACACCACACCCCTCACTGCCAGCCAGGAGCATCACGGACACACAGACCGGCAGGACGCCCCCCAGCAGCCACCACACACCTGCCGGGAGGAACTGAGTGCCCAGCACTGTGACAAGGGACGCGGAGCTGCCCGGGCACAGAACGGCTGCAGGGATCCCAGAGGCGTGAGGGTCCTGCCAGGGCAGGACAGGGACTGTGGAGTGGGGGAGCCCTGCCACGGCACAGAGCTCTCCCACCATCCCCCCAGCCTCTCCTCCTCTGTTGAGGACACACAAGCCCAGCCCTGAGCAGCTGGTACAATCCTGGGAAGATCCAAGGCTCCTAAAGCCAGTCTAGGATAGCTGAGAACAGCAGAGCAAGGCAAGGGGGGGACATGGGGATGCAATGACACAACACAGATTGGGGCTGAGGTTCTGCAGAGCTGCTGGGGAGGGCTCAATGCAGAAACCAGACACCCAGAAACAAATGCAGCCCCAGCACCAGCCAGGAGCCAGTGGCACAGGCAGACCCTTCCCTGCAGCTGTCCACCTTGGCTGCCTTCTCCCTCCCTCGAAGCCCAGGGTGGTGTGAGCACCAGGGCAGGATGGAAGGAGGGTCCCCTCACAGCTGCTGCCTTGTTACATCACACGGAAAGGAGCACAGGAAGACAGCTACCTAAAAACCGCTGCCAGCAGAACTCCTTCCCACTTGTTTGGGTCCTTGGGGCACCAAAACGTCTCCTGACAAGCCTTGCCACGCCAACCACAAAACAACGCCACGGATTAGAGGAAGGAGGGAGGAGGGGAGAGAGGACCTTGCTGCCACGATTGCTTTCCCCGTCCTTGGGGATTCCTCAGCAGGAGGGCGCAGGCTGGCCCTGACAGCCTCACCCTGTCAGAGCTGGGCCCGGGCGGAGGGACAGCCCCAGCCCTGAGCTGGGACGGAGCACCCAGGACAGCCCACAGAGCCAGAGGCCCGGCCCCAGGCAGACCTGGTGCTGGCAGTGCCCCACGGTGAGCAGGGGGTGCCACCGCGCAAGGCCAGCGCTGCCCGCACCGCGGTGAGTAATGACTAAAGCAAAATGGCCATGGGGAATCAGGTGCCTGCCATCCAGCCCTTCTCCTCTCCTCCACCACTTCCAGCTTTGATTAGACAAAACAACAAAGTTCTCCCTTCCAAGCAGATGCTAGTGCTCCGCTCGCCCAGCGTCCAGGGAGGGCACCGGGAGCTCCCCAGGCGTTCGCTGCTTCTCCTCTGGCATCTCGGTGTCACTCACAGACGGGGCAGGGACCTGGAGAGAGAGGACAGAGTGACCTGCAGGGACACCCCCAGTGCAGAGCCCAAGCACACAGGCCCCACCGCTCCACTTCCACCTCCAGCTCCACTTGCAGCAGTCTCAGGTGGGCTTGGGAAAATGAGAAACCAAAACCAGGGGCCACCCAACAGGCAACACAGCAGCTTCAGGAAGAACTGGAGCACTGGACTGCTCCAGCAGAAGGTGTCTTGGACTATGTCCACTAGGGAAGGGCAGCTCATGCCCAAGCAGGAGCAAGCCGAGGCATTTCCCACCATGTTAATGGAATAATTTAGGTGGGAAGGGCACTCTGGATGTGTCCTGTCAAACTGTGTCCTTAATGCAGGACTAATTTCAAGCACACAGCAGGCTGCTCAGGGCCACAACAGCTTTCTCCCCAGACGGAGATCCCAGGGACAGCCCTGCAGCTCACATGCAGAACCAGAACAAGATGTTTGCAACCTCTCAGCCCTCCCCAGCCCCACCGAGCTCCATGGGCAACAGCTCCTGAGTGCTCTCATGGCAGGACTGATCCCCAAAACAGCAGCCAGCTGTGATCTTCTTTTAGGAAATCCAAGGAAACCAAGATGCTGGTTTCCAGGGTCAGAGCAAACAAGCTTTTCAGCAGCAGCCTCTCACATGGCCCCTCACGTAGTTTTGTCCTTCTTAAGTCATACTCTCAGCTTTCTCCCACCCTCCCAGGGCCCCCCCAGCTCCCAAGGGGATCACTCACAGCACTGGGGGGAAGAATGCTGCCATCCTGCTGTTTCATGCCACCCTCCTGGGCCTGCCCAGGGCCCTGAATGGCCGGGGGCTCCTGCGTGCCGGGTCCCCGCGGGCACGACCCCTCCTGAGCTGTGCTCTCCTCCTGCTGCAGGATGCCCCGTCTGTCCAGGACACTGCAAGAACACAGGCACGCCATCAGAGACCCACGTCTCCCCAAATCTCACCTCTCTTCCCAGCAGAATGCTGCTGGAAGACAAAGGTCAAGGCCCCTCAAGAGCTCACCTCGGGGGCAGGGGCCCGCAGAGCACCTCGCAGCAGTTCTTCACTATGTTGCCGTGGCTGTAGGGATTCTGCACACGGTTCTTCCCAGTCCAGGACCCCTTAATCTGAAATAGTTGGGCACAAACTCAGGTTTACTCCAAGGCCACCCTGCCCCAGCCCCCAGATCCCTGCGTTCTGCACAGCCTTGACACACTGAGAAACGCTGACAGCTCAGAGGAAGAGGAAGAGGAAGGCTCTACTTACGTCTTCGTTGGTTGTCTGATTCAGTGCCACCAGGAAGGTGTGGAACCCAGTTAACCCCACCACCGACCACAGCGTGAAGAAACAGATGAGCACCTCCAGTACAGTGAGAACAGTTAAGGACTGGGAACAACCTGAGAGCAGGCCCAGCCCACCTGTTACTGCCCCCACAAATATCAACTTCTCTTCCTCTCCTAGCCCCTGTTTTCTGTTTTATTCTCCTCCCAAGAGCCAAGAAACTGCTCCCCACATTGTCATCCAGGGGAAAATGCTCGGAAAGACTCAGACTGGCCTAAGCAGCCACTCCACAGTGCAGCTCCCACTAACCCCCAGTTGTGAAGAAGTCAAGCACTTGGGACCATGGAAGGATATGTCCCTGGGGTTTCCTTCAACGTGTTCAGAAACCCAATCTTCAGAGATTCTGCAATACAGAAAGAAAGATTTTTTTCACCTGGAACATCCCACTGAATCCAGCTCCCTTTCCCACTCCCTAACTCTGGTTTCACACCACCATCTGTAGCCCCACTCCCTCTCTCCCTCCCTCCCAGCTCTCCAGCTCTCCAGGCAGACTCACTCAGTGCTACGTAGACGATGTTGAAGGTGAAGATGTAGATGGTGAGGAGGGAGAGCGAGAGGATGAAGAGGTAGAAGTAGCGGTAGTTCCTCTTTCCCACGCAGTTGCCCACCCAGGGACAGTGATGGTCAAAGCGCTCTGGGGAAGCCAAGATGAAAATTAGCACTGCCCTGGCATGGGCCTGCTCAAGTCTAGATCCTTGCCCCTGTGCTCCCACTTCAAAAATCCCCCAGGCTGACAAAAACTGCCAAGTTCAACCCTCTGCTCAGTCAGGACCCCATATCCTGGCCTCTTTTCAGGAGGTCAAAAAGTCCAAAATTGTTTTATAATGAGTCATTTTGCACATTAAAAGAGAATTTGAGCTTGACTCCCCCCATGTGTCTTCTCTCCCTGGAGTACAACAGCCACAGCACATGGGTTAGATGAAGGCCTGGGAGTCCCCATGTTCTTACCCTGGAATAATCAGGAGAAGGTTCAAGAAACTGCATAAACACACAAAGGCTGGGAATCTGAAGAGGAGGAAAGGGGGTCCAAAAGGACAGGATTTCTGCCTGGAGCAGTGATGCTGAACATGAGCCAGTTACATATACAGAAGGAAGACAACAACCAGGGCACCCCAGAGAATGGCACAATCTCTGTGCTGATGAAGGAGCTGCTGTCACCCGAGACACAACTCTCCACTGGAACCCTCCAGTCCTGCAAGGCCAGAGTCCAGTGGGATTCAAAAATGGGCTGCACATGTACACAGAGCAGCTGGACTCGGTTATGCCTGGTTATACGTCCTGGCAAAGAGGAAGCACCTGGCTCCAGGTTCTGAGCAAACCTCAAGCTCCTGGAGCACAAGACGAGGCAGCCTGGACACTGCCCCAGCCCAGAGCCGCCCAGCACGAGCCTGGGCGCAGGTCTGTCCCTGTGCCAAGGCTCTCTGCGAGGAGCAGGGCCAGGCCAGGCCCAGCACCACTCACCCACGCAGTTGTCGCAGATGCTGCAGTGCGAGGCGCGGGGCGGCCGGAAGATCTTACACGTGTAGCAGTACTTGAGCTTCACAATCTGATTGTTGATCTGGAAGTTCTTGATGCGCGGGGGCGGGCGCTGACCCTGCGGCACGGTCCCGTTGGTGGCCTCTGCCAGAGAGAACCGGGCACAGGTCGGACCTGCTGCTACAACATGACAGGCCTCAAATGACAACTCGCTTCCCTGCCTTTCCTACCAGCAGGATCAGAGCCCACTGGCTCTGGAGCCGGAGGCTGCAGCTCTGCTCACGCAGGCCAGAGCCAACCTGGCAGCTTGGAGGCAGGAAAAGGGATGCCAGAGCTTTCATGGGCATGTTGAGAGTGGGCTGGGTGTTATCACCTGCATCCACCAAACCTCCTCCCTCCCTGAAGGATCAAGGGGACCACTCCAAGATTTTTGCACCCCTTCTCAAAAGCAAACTGAGTTTGTATGTACACGGCTATGGGAGAGAAAGCAGCAGGTGAAACGGCTCCCAGAGAGGGACACAGGTACATCGTGCTGCCTTCTTGAAACTTGGCCAAGTACGGTCAGCCAGCAGATTGGGGCAATCCTCACTTTTGGAGGTCCAGCCAGGAAGATAAGCTCTCGCAGGGACTGTAACCTAGAAATATGCCATAAACAGGGAGGCTTTTCCAGCCCTCACCAGCTTGGCCACTCCACACTCACTCACCAATCTCCATCTCAATGAAGGCTGCCTCATCGGGCAGGGCCCTCGGGATCACGCCAGGGTCGCTGAAGCTCGTCCGCAGCAGCGTGGCCATGGCGAACAGGAAGAGAACTGCTGCAAACACGGGGATGGCCGGGGACAGCTGGACCGCCAGGTACCGGCACCTGCGGACACGGGGCAGGAGACAATGAGTCAGAGTCTCATCGCCTGGCACAGCGTCAGAGCCCGGGCACTCCGCAGCACTGCTCAGATCTGGAGCACAGAAGCTGTTCAGAACATCCTTCTGATCCCACCACCGCAGGGGAACACTCCTGAGGCAGCTCCAACAACCAGGCACCATCACAGCATCTCCACATTTTCCACCAGCTAGCCACAGATATTTCCCAGCATTTGTTCTGTTTTCAGCTCCCATTTTAAGCAATGCCAGAAACACAACCAGGCAGCGGGAGAGACCTTGTCCATTACATTCCTGCTGCCAAGGGATGGGCCAGACCATTGGGAGAAGTACCCAAGGCCTGGTCAGGGACCCCATACCTGGAGAGCTGGAAGGCATGGAAGCCTGTGGGGATAGTGGGAATCTCTGGCTAACCCCTAAAGAGCAGGAGCTTCCCATATCACAGAAATTATTGGGATTAAGTGGATCCTGTATTTCTTAGGAATGGATTCCTGTGGAAGTGCAACATTCCCATGCAAGAAGACATCTGGCTTCCTTTGGCTTTCCTGAGACAACAGACTAGAGCACTCCAAATAAAGCAGAAAGGCTCCTGCTTCAAGACTCCCCCAGCTCAAAAGGGAACAAGGTTTGTTTCCTCTATAAATACAACAAGGCCCAATGAGGAGTTTATGGTGCTGATCCTGATGATAAGAGGATGCAAAGGGAGCATGGGACCCATCTCACCGTGGCCATGCTGCTCCTGGACACTCACAGCCATGTCCCCAGAGGTGCTGCAGCCCTAGCTGTGTGGGAGGCCTGGGCAGAAGTCAGAATTTAGAGACATACTGGGCTGAAAAAATCCATATTTTACCCTGATTCCTTCAGAAAACCTTACTGATGTTGAGGTGAAGTTCCTATGGAGCTTTGCTATGGTTTAAGGGAAACCCCACCTAAATCCCACCACTTGTGTCATGTGTCACCACTCCTCGCACGCATCCCTTCCCCAGCCTCCTGATGCAGCTGGGCACCCAGGCTTTCAGGCACTTGGCTTTCTATGATCCACCCTTTATCCCTGCTGGTGAGGGATGGATCCAACCCAGACTCCTGCTGTTCCACTGTTACTTTCCATGGGACATCAGGCTACTGCGGTGAGGGGCCAGGTATTACCCTCTCTGAGGGGCTGCCATCCCAAGCAAGGCCATTTCCATTACCTCCACAGCACTATTTAATTCTGGACAGCATTCCCACCACAGATTCCCCAAACACAATGCAGTTTCCAGCTCCAGCTGGCAGCACCAGGCTCTGCAGGCCCACTGCAGGAACATTTCCTGGGCCATTGCCTGACTCCAGCGCTGTCCCCCACGTGTGGCAGGGACAGAAGGCCTGCACACTGAAGTTACAGCACGCTTCAGTCACAGCTGCAACACCAGAAGCCCACAGCAACACAAAGGGCCTGGGCCTTAAACCAACATCCTTCACTTCAGACACTGCACACTCTGCTGTTCCCCAAAACAATGTCCCTGTGCCCAGCCCTGCCCACAGACGAAGAACTGGAGTGCCAAGCTTATCGTCTTCAGGCAGCCTAAGATAACTTTGCATTCCCTCTGCAAGGGCAAAGTCCAGGGACAGCTGCAAGTCAGTCAGCAAGTAAACAAAAACCTTGGAGCCCATTTGGGGTAGAAATACAGGGTTAGGAAGATGGAACATGGATTTAGGTGCAGGTCAGCCTCTTCTCCCATCAATCAGTGACAGGACAAGAGGACACATCCTCAAGCTGTGCCAGGGGAGGTTCAGGTTGGACATCAGGAGAAGGTTCTCCACGGAAAGGGCTGTCAGGCATTGGAAGGGGCTGCCGAGGGAGGTGGTGAACTACCCATCCCTGGAGGTGTCCAAGGAACAATTGGATGTGGCACTCAGTGTTCTGGTCTGGTTGACAAGGTGGTCACCAGTGACAGGACTTAATGGTCTTGGGGGTCTTTTCCACCCTAAATGATTCTGTGATTATTCCTTTAGAGCTGGACACTGCCTGCCCCAAAGGGCTGCAGCCTGACCCTTGTCCAGCTTTTGGAACTGCTGTGACAACATGAACATATATCGTGGGTTTAAATATGGATCCATGAGCTGTGTTAAAGCTGAGGCACGGCCCTCCTACTTCCACACAGGCTTAGCTTAGCTTCCCTTAGCTGGGCTGGCATCTGTGGCCCCTTGCAGGTGAGGGCAGAGGTGAGAGCCAGAGGAGTCCCCCACCACGGTGAAACTGCATCGCCAGGCCCAGCATGGAGCCCAGCATGGAGCCCAGCGTGGAGCCCAGCGTGGAGCCCAGCGCGGAGCCCAGCGTGGAGCTCAGTGTGGAGCCCAGCGTGGAGCCCAGTGTGGAGCCCAGCGTGGAGCCCAGCATGGAGCCCAGCGTGGAGCCCAGCGTGGAGCCCAGCGTGGAGCCCAGCGTGGAGCCCAGCGTGGAGCCCAGCGTGGAGCCCAGTGGAGCCCAGCGTGGAGCCCAGCGTGGAGCCCAGCGTGGAGCCCAGCGTGGAGCTCAGTGTGGAGCCCAACGTGGAGCCCAGTGTGGAGCCCAGCGTGGAGCCCAGCGCGGAGCCCAGTGTGGAGCACAGTGTGGAGCCCAGCATGGAGCCCAGCATGGAGCTCAGCGTGGAGCCCAGCGTGGAGCCCAGCATGGAGCTCAGTGTGGAGCCCAGCGTGGAGCCCAACATGGAGCTCAGTGTGGAGCCCAACGTGGAGCCCAGCGTGGAGCCCAGTGTGGAGCCCAGTGTGGAGCCCAGCGTGGAGCCCAGCGTGGAGCCCAGCGTGGAGCCCAGTGTGGAGCAGGAGCTCAGCGTGGAGCAGCGTGGAGCCCAGCATGGAGCTCAGTGTGGAGCCCAGCATGGAGCTCAGTGGAGCCCAACATGGAGCTCAGTGTGGAGCCCAGCGTGGAGCCCAGCGTGGAGCCCAACGTGGAGCCCAGTGTGGAGCCCAGTGTGGAGCCCAGTGTGGAGCCCAGCGTGGAGCCCAGTGTGGAGCCCAGCGTGGAGCCCAGTGTGGAGCCCAGTGTGGAGCCCAGCGGAGCCCGCGTGGAGCCCAGTGTGGAGCACAGTGTGGAGCCCAGCATGGAGCCCAGCGTGGAGCCCAGCGTGGAGCCCAGCGTGGAGCCCAGCATGGAGCTCAGTGTGGAGCCCAGCGTGGAGCCCAACATGGAGCTCAGTGTGGAGCCCAGCGTGGAGCCCAGCGTGGAGCCCAGCGTGGAGCCCAACGTGGAGCCCAACGTGGAGCCCAGCGTGGAGCACAGTGTGGAGCCCAGTGTGGAGCCCAGCGTGGGGCCCAGCGTGGAGCTCAGTGTGGAGCCCAGCGTGGAGCCCAACATGGAGCTCAGTGTGGAGCCCAGTGTGGAGCCCAGCGTGGGCCCAGTGTGGAGCCCAGCGTGGAGCCCAACGTGCGTGTGGAGCCCAGCATGGAGCCCAGCGTGGAGCCCAGCGTGGAGCCCAGCATGGAGCTCAGTGTGGAGCCCAACGTGGAGCTCAGTGTGGAGCCCAGCGTGGAGCCCAGCGTGGAGCCCAGCGCAGAGCCCAGCGTGGAGCCCAGTGTGGAGCCCAGTGTGGAGCCCAGCGTGGAGCCCAACATGGAGCTCAGTGTGGAGCCCAGCGTAGCCCAGCGTGGAGCCCAAGCATGGAGCTCAGTGTGGAGCCCAGCGTGGAGCCCAGCGTGGAGCCCAGCGTGGAGCCCAGTGTGGAGCACAGTGTGGAGCCCAGCATGGAGCCCAGCGTGGAGCTCAGCGTGGAGCCCAGCGTGGAGCCCAGCGTGGAGCCCAGCATGGAGCTCAGTGTGGAGCCCAGCATGGAGCTCAGTGTGGAGCCCAGCGTGGAGCCCAGCGTGGAGCCCAGCGTGGAGCCCAGCGTGGAGCCCAGTGTGGAGCACAGTGTGGAGCCCAACATGGAGCTCAGTGTGGAGCCCAGCGTGGAGCCCAACATGGAGCTCAGTGTGGAGCCCAGCGTGGAGCCCAGCGTGGAGCCCAGCGTGGAGCCCAGCGTGGAGCCCAGCGTGGAGCCCAGTGTGGAGCCCAGCGTGGAGCCCAGTGTGGAGCACAGTGTGGAGCCCAGTGTGGAGCCCAACATGGAGCCCAGCGTGGAGCCCAGCGTGGAGCCCAACGTGGAGCCCAGTGTGGAGCCCAGTGTGGAGCCCAGCGTGGAGCCCAGCGTGGAGCCCCCCACATACCTCCCACCCTCCCTGTGCTGATGGGGCCTCGCTCTTCAGGTGACTCCCAGGGAACTCGTCCATGGCAGGGAAAGCAGCCACACAAGGTCCTGACTTGGTACTCAGGCACTCACTAGCACTGCGGTATCTTCAGTCTACGCCTTGTCTCTAAGATGATTTCACTGCTCAGAAACATACATTTAAAGATCTTTTGTTTGGAAGAGCTCAGAGCCAACAGAGATGCTCTGTTGGCCTGTGAAGATGCTGCTCCCCCATTCCCAGCACCATTTCTGTGCTCTGGAGCATTTTGTCACCAAAAAGCAGACAATAACAGCACTATCACAACTCATCATCACAGTGGGGTGGGCTGAGGCAGGAAAGCTGAACAAAGGGATCATTGGAATGGGGAGCAGGGGGAGAAGCAGCTGGGAGGTGCCATGAGTTATGGTGCTTGGCCCGTTATTCTGCACCCGCTTGGGAAGGTCTGCTGTAATCAGCACACTGAGCAAAGCTCTGGAGGAAGGGGAAAGCCACAGGGACTGCACAGCCACGGCCACAGGGCAGCACATCCCCCAGGCAGGCCCCACCAGGGCTCAGCACAAGCTCCACAGCATCACTCACCTACATCTCACCTGCAAATCACCTGTTTAACCTTCCTCAGCTACAGCACAGCCACATCGTGTGCCTGGTCTGGGTGCCAGCAGAGCTGTATCTTTCCCAGTGCCTGACCCTCACTGCAGCCTGGCTGTGCCGGGCGCTCACACCAGGGAAGGGATGGTGTCTAGCAGCTGCTGTGTTTGCAGTAACTGTGGAAGCAGCTGCTCCGAAGCCCGGCCACACCACACCACTGTGTCCAGGCCCTTTCCAGCAGCACCAGGCAGGGCTGGAGCTCTCCCTGGAACCTCTCCCTACCTGCCTGCAGTGACACACCAACTGTCAGCACACACCATGTGTTTCTGACACAACTGAGGCAGGAGACAGGTGTGTTATGCCAATGTCACTGCTCCTTTCCCAGCTAAAATCTCAAATCTCTGCACAGACAAATCACCCCAACATCCACCCAGGAATGGGGGTGCCACAGAGGATGTGGAGGCTGCAGAGAGGGCAAAGTCATCTCCTGAGAAGGGGCCCACATATGAAAAAAAGGTCAATCCAAACCCCAGGAGTGGCCACTTCCCCCAGAAACACGAACAAAACCAGCTGAACTCTGGACACCAAAAAGTTCACATCTATTGAGAGAAATTACAGTGATTAAAAAGCACGAATTAACTCACATGTAAGTTTTGACCATGCTTGACACAGATCTAACCAGAGGTAATGCCAGCTCAGAGGCCCCTCTCTGAGTCTTGGGTCTCTGGGCTTTGGAAATCAAAACTAAAAAATAAAGTCACACGAAGGGCAGTGTAGGTGTTTTCAACTCATCAGAAAACAAAGACATTTTCACCTATACAAAGTTAAAAAAGTAGGGAAAAGAAAGTGGCAAATATGCCTGGACACTGGAAGATCCAAGAGCAGCCCCTTCCCATGAGGACCCAGCTATCATGCCTCTAACATCTACAGATGTCAAGTTTTGTGCTGAAAAGCCAGAGACAAAAGAAATCTCATTTCCTTCAGCTGAGCGTGGAACTCCAGGAGAGACGGGAACTGCAAAGGGAACTCCCAGCCTGAGAGCAGGCACTGCATCCCATCATCCCAGCTCCTAAAGGCATTTTTGACAAGTGCTTTATCTGGTCTCCTCATGCTGGAACACCTCAAGCAGACAGCAGCTAAGTGCCCAACCACAAGGCTGACGTACCATTAGGAGTCTGAAATAATGCCAAGAGGATGTGAAACTGTATTTTATGGGACGTGCTGTGGAGCAGACCCAGTTAAGCACAGGTCTGGGACTCTGCAGGGAGCAGCCCCAAGCCGCGGGAGCTGCTCCCGTAGCGCTGAGAGGTGCCCTTGGGCAGAGGACTCCAGTGGTGGCTGCAGAGCCCTTCCCGAGAGCCAGCACAGCTCCAGCCAGCACAGCTCCGTCCCTCCGCCTTATCTAAGAGGGAGGAGTCGGATCTCAGGTACAGCTCTGAGTTCTGCCAGCCTCTGGCTCCTGTTTGCTCCTGGCT
Organism: Camarhynchus parvulus; assembly: GCF_901933205.1. Classification (NCBI taxonomy): domain Eukaryota; kingdom Metazoa; phylum Chordata; class Aves; order Passeriformes; family Thraupidae; genus Camarhynchus; species Camarhynchus parvulus. Next base: position 19,166,284 of record NC_044600.1, on the reverse strand, counting down.
GGAGAGATTTCCCCAGTCCCAGAACACAGCGCTGCGGTTTGGGGATGAACGCACAGAATTCCCACCCACAGGCTGAGGCGCTCAGCCCGCTCGCCTGCGGACACCGCGGAGCAACTGGCAGCACTGGAGAAACTTGGAGGAAAAAACCAGCACCAGCAACAGCCCCGCGAGTGCGACCATCGCTCCAGGGCTGGGAAGGAAGGGCTGTGGCTTTTCTCCCGCCGTGGGTGCCGGTCCCCACCGGCCTCAGCTGTAACCGGAGCCAGCGCGGCCCGGAGCGCCGGGATCGAGCCCAGCCCGGCGCAGGGCGAGCAGCCAGACAGATCCTGGCTCCAGGCACCCCGGAGCCGTGCTCAGACAAGGTGTGACTGCGCAAGTGATTCAGCTGAATGGAGCAGGCAGCACGGCACGGGCAGCCTGCAGTGAGGGGCAGCCAGGGAAAGGCTCCTCCGCCCACCGCCGGCTGCCGCGCTCCACATCCAGACACCAGCTTCAAGGGGGAAACCAGGAATTTCCATGCAAACACTAAAGAATCTGCCAAACACCGAGACAAACGGACAACACGGTGAAAGATCGAGGCTGAGATCCTCACCCAGAGCTCCCTACACATGCAGGGCAGGCAGGGCTCCTGAGAAGCCAAGCTGCTTATCTCGGCCTGATCAGTGAAACAGAGACCTTGGGGAGTGCTTCCAGCTGGGAAGGCAACATTTCATCCCTATCCCAAATTCAAAAATCCCCCAAACAAGTTCAAAACAACCCTCTCTCTTCCAAACAAAAAAAAAAAAAAAAAAAAAAAAAACACTGAGGTGTTCTGCACTGAAATAATCAAATGGGTATTTGGATTTTCCCAAACTTCTCCTTATCTCCCTCAGATGATTTAACTAAAATTCAGAGGTGATCCTGTTCCCAGCAGCATTCCCCCCACAGAACCCACCCTCCAGGTCTAGGCACGGCCTGGATGTCTTAGTGCAAGCCACTCCTCCACAGGCCTCTGCCTGCCAGAGCATGGAAAGGGGTTTCTCAAGGAATTTCCAGTCACGTTCCTGACTAACCACAGCCTAGGTCTGGAAAACAGCCTCGGCTCACTCTGCCTTAGCGCAGCCACGGCAGAGCGGGATGGAGTTCACTCTCCTGCTACGGACAGGATCCACAGGGAGCCAGAGCAATTAAACCTCAAATCGGTGTTTCTGGTGCAGCAATAAGCGTTTCTGGAGCAGCAACACTTATTACTTCTTCCTGCAAGGCAGGAAGGCTCAGCCTTTCCATTTTTCAGATGGAAAAAACCCCAAATATCAAACCAAGAGTGGTGTCACTTGGTATCTCAAGACTGAGCCAGGGATAATTTGAGCAGGGAACTAGGGAGAGACGCTGGGCCAGGGAATGTGGAAACAAGTTCCCTGGCTTAGGAACGATGCTGAAGAGGACAGCATCTGGGCCAAGGGCTTTTTGGAACTGCAGGAACAGCCAGGGCTTAACCAGCCAGCAGGTCCTTCCACTCGTTCTTCTTGGCTTTGTGACCTTTTGTGTCATCCAACCCTGTTTCAGCCCTTCTGCTGCCACAGAACACAAACATGCCCATGGAGACCAAGGAAGGGAAGTTTTTCAGATGTGTGGCTGATCCAGGTTCATTCTCTAGCTAGACAACAGAGGTATCCTGCCCCCTCCCACAGCATCAGCCCAGACAAACATAGGCTTTTCCCTTTTTGCTTGGTTTTTTTTTTTTTTTTTTAGGATTAGTATAAGGCCAGCCCAACTCCCCAGCCCAGCTCCCAGGGAGAGCCGAGGGGAGAGGGCAAATCCCTCTTTTTCATCAGGATCAAAGGTTTTGGCTGAAGGTCTTTAGGCTGCCAAGGTAATGTAAGGGGTGGTTGGATCCTCCCAAATACCAGCACGGCTCTGGCTGCAGTGCAGCCTGGGGCTGGGGGTAGGACTGGCAGGACCCCCAAGCTCACTCCTTATTAATCCTCCAGCTGGGGTCACCTCCCTGGTGGGGCTGATGCGGGGCTGCACGTCCCCCCGTGGGTAGGGACACAGGCTGTGCCCCAGGGCTGCAGCAGCAGTACCCTTGCACTCCAGCTACCCTGGAGCCAGGAACACTCGGGACAAGGAACTGCCAAGTCCCAGACAGAAGGTGACCCACGGGAAGCAGGGCCAGCGTCACCCCCCGGCAAGGCTCGGCAGGGCCCATTCCCCTCAGCACCTCCAGGGTCAGTCTGCTGAGGGTGAGGAAGCAGATCTGGACAGGGACAGGCACACTCCGCGCCACGCTGCAGCGTGCCAGGCGCCCCTCCCTCTCCCGAAGGCCCCGAGCACACGGGCCCGTCCCCATGCCCCTCCCGTGGGGTCCCCGGGGAACTCACTCGAAGGCGAAGAAGAGGGCGCAGGTGCCGAGGATGAGGAAGAGTGTCAGGTAGAAGATGCCCTTCTGCCGGGCCATCATGATACGGCCGTCGCAGCAGAAGGTGTTCCTGCCCGGCAGCTTCTCCCATTTCCGAACCACCTTCTTCCTCGCCACCATCACCGACATGGCGGGGCCGTCACTGGGGCGGCAGCGGCCGCCGCACGTTCGGGCGCTGCTGCTGCTCCTCCGCCGCCCGCGCGCCCAGCATCATCGGGGCCCCGCGGGGCCGAGCTGGGCTGGGCCGGGCCGGCGGCTGCGGGAGAGGGAACGGGGAGAGCGCTCGGTCAGCACCAGGGCGGCGGCGGCACCGGCACGGGGGGCGGCGGCCGCCGTCGCCATGGAAACCCCGCGCCCGGGAGGGGCGTTGCCGTGGGGATCCACCAGGGAGGGGGGCGCGGGGCGCGGGGCGTGGCAGGAAGACCCTCGGCTGGGCGGCCCCGCAGCGGGAGGGGACCCGGCAGGGCCGGGCCGCACAGGGCAGGGCAGCCCCGGCTCTGCGGGCGTGCCGGGAGCCGGCGGGCAGAGAGCGGAAGGGAAGGGTTAGAGAGGAGACGGGAGAGGACGGCAAGGGAGGGAAGAGGACGGGAGGGCCCGCGCCGCCGCTCACCAGGTGCCGGTGCCGCTCGGGCCGCGCCGGTCGCTCCCACCGCGCCGGGAGGGGCCGCCACGCCCCGCGCCCGAACGGGGCGGGGCCGCCGCGGCCATTGGTCCCGCCGCGCCCTCCGACCCGCCCCGCCGCTTCCCGCCTTCCCATTGGGTGTGTTCGCTGTCAGTCCGACGCAGATCCTCCCATCTCGCCGCTTCTCGCCACTTCATTGGTTACCAGCGTTGTCACTTCGCAGCCACTCGTCCCTCCCCGCCGCTTCTCGCCGGCCCATTGGCCGTACGCGCTGCCACTCCGCGTGGCTGGCCCCGCCCCGGTGCGGACAAGGGAGGGCGGGGTGGGGGCGGGGCGCGGCACGTGTGGGGGCGGGGCGGGGCGCTCCGGTTTGGTTCGGCTCGCCCCGGCCCGTGCCCGCCGGCGTCTCCCGCCAGACCTCCTGGTGCAGCCCCCGGCGGGGCACGACTGGCGCCGCCCCCCGTTCCTCTTTTTCGTTTTCTCTCACGGGATGCCCACAAGCACCGGGCTTCCGAACCCCAGCGCCGCGGGGAGCGCACGGGATGCTCCCGCCGTGGGTTCCCCGCCCCTCTCACCCCATCTGCACATTCTCACATTTCGCACAGTAGTTTTCCCACGGTTTTGCACACCCGGACCGTGGGGTTGGGTTCGGGGAGCCCCCCAGGATCCCATCGCCGGCAGCCTGCCACCGGCATCCCATCGATCCCTGGAATCCCACCCCCGGCAGCCCTCTCTGGAATCCCACACACAGCGCTCCCGCTGGGCACGCGGCTGCCAGCAAAGGCAAGGCCCGGAGCGTCAAACCCGAGGGGAAAATACAGAACTTTTCCCGCGGTTGTTGCTATGGAGACAGGAGCAGACGGGAACAGCTCGTTATCCCTCTCCCTCCTGCCCCGAGCGCCCTGCGCGCCCAGCTCGGGACGGAGGAGAAGAACGAAGAGGACGAGGAGGACGGATGCTGCGGGCGCAGTGACAGGCACTGACACCGCTTCGTGGTTGACGAGTCCGTGTATTTGCTCCAACGATCCTTTGGATCTCATCTACCCCAAAAATGCTCCCAGGAGCCGGGTCCGGCCGGCTGGGAGGAACCGTAGGTGCGGCAGCTCCGTCCCCGAGCTCACTGGCGCGTCCCAGGGGGAAACAGCGAATCCTGCAATCCCTGGGGCCGGAGGGACCGACGAGGGTCACGGACGGAGCGAAGACCCTCAGAGCTGCTCTGGCCCGCGGTGGCACCGCCAGCTCCCGCTGCTCGGCGAGCCGGGGGCGTCCCGGGAGCGCCAGAGCCGCCCCGGAGCCCCCGGAGGCGCCGCCCGAGGCCGGGACGGCGCTGTCCGTGCCCCGCTCCCTCCCGGGCCCCCCTCGCTCCCCTCCGGTTCTCCCACCCCGCCCGCCGGACCCGCTGCCATGGCAACCTTGACGTCATAGGGGCGCGCTTTGCGGCAGGGCGCGAGCGCTCGGCGCGACACTCGGTGGCGCTTTGCGGCAGTACCGGCGTGCGGAGCCATGGCGGAGGAGGACCCGGCGGCGGCGGCGGCGGGGAGCGGCAGCGAGAGCGAGGAGGGGGTGAGCGGGGCCGGGAAGAGTGCGACGGACTCTCCGAGCGGCCTCCACCGCACTTTGCGGGGCTCTGGGCGCTCTTCTGGCCGGGATGGGCGCAGCGGAGGACGGCGTGGCCTGGCCGGGATTATCGGGCCGAGGATGTCGGGCCCGGGGCCCGCCCGGGCGGTGCCGTGGGGGCACCGAGGAGCACGTGGGAGCGGGCGCTGGGGCCATCCCCGCGCTCTGCCAGGTTGGGTCTGTGACCGCGTGTGCTGTGTGGCAGGAGGATGGCGAGCGGCGGCACCGGCAGCTCCTGGAGGCCATCAGCGCCTTGTCCGGACGGAAGCGGTGAGTGGGGGGTACGGGCGTCCCGCGTTTAGGCCCGGGGGCTCCTGCAGCAGCCGCATCGCGAGGCAGCACAGGAAGGGGGGCAGGGGGGACGGTTCTCGGCCCCTGCCCTCGGCACCGGCCCCAAACCCTCCAGAGCACCGGGGGAATACGAGGAACCTTTGGGGTTGTTTTCTGTCTCTGTCTCGCAGGCGGAAGCTAGCGGAGCGCTCGGAGGCGAGCGGGCAGGTGTCTGAGTTCAATGTTACCTGCAAAGGTGAGGCAGGGAGCTGAGCAGGGCTCGGGGATCTGGTGTGGCGCTGCCCACCGAGAGCCACTGTGAGGGCTGGGACAGCTCCCTCACCTGGCAGTGCCACACCTGTGCGTAGGTGCTGGGGAAAAGCTGGTCCTGTCGGAGCTGCTGCAGCCCATTCATCCCAAGTCCACGCTGGGCAGTGTGAGGAAGGAGCTGGCCAGAGTGAAGCGGAAGGCGGCGGTGGAGCTGCCACTGAGCAAAGAGGAGGCCAAGAGGGTGAGTGCAGGGAGCCAAGGGGGTCCAAGCTGAGCCCCCAGGACCCCCGTGCTCCTCCCTGACGCCGGCATCACCATTCTCTGCCCATCGTGTTCCCCTCCAGGTGGTGAGGGAGGCCGCCTACGTGACCACCTCGAAGGACGTGGGGAAGTGGCAGCAGGTGGTGCTGCAGAACCGGCGCGCGGAGCAGCTGGTGTTCCCCCTGCGGCAGGACATCGCCACTGTCACCCCTCTGGAGAGAGTCACCTCGGCGTGGAAGGTGGCCACTGTGGGTCACAGGCTGGGTGGCTCTGAGGGGGCAGCCAGGGTGGCTCCAGGAGCAGCTAGGGCAGGTCGATGTCCCCTGGCTGTGCTGGGGGCAGTGATGGCAGGCCCAGCCCAGCGGTGACACTGGGCAGGTGCCCACCAAGCCTGGGAAGGTTAGAAGGACAGTCTGTGTTTGTCTCACAGGTGTGTAAATTCCATCTGGGACAAGCCAGGTGAGAGGGTTTGGAGCCTGCTCTGTCCTTTCTCCTCCTTGTAGCCTCTCAGGGCCAGGCACATGGAAGTATGCCTTGGCCATAGGGGATGGCATAGGAGACAGAGGGGATTGGTTTGCCAAATCCTGCATGCCTGGAAACATTCCTTACAAAAGAGGGATATGTTTGGGTTTGAATGCAAGTTCCTGTTGGGTTGTGCTGCTGGCAGGAATCCACTGCTATCCCTGGGAGTTGTCGGAAGCCCAGGTGAGAGAGGGGCAGCCCCTGCTGAATTCCCAACAAACCTGTCACTCACACTGATCTGCCCAAAAGTCCCTTTGTGTTTTGGAGGGACATGGCATTGTGTGGCCTGGAACTCCTGCTCCATGCTTCTTGTGTGGTGCCCCCTGGTCAGCGCTGCCTGGCTGCTAGGAGGCCATTTTTCTAATGTGGGAGGAATTCTGCCTGCCCTCACCTGGCCACGTGGCTGGGAGAGTGCCCAAGGGCTGTGGTGTGGGACCTGCGAGTGGGGCTGTGACCACTCAGTCCCCCAAGGCAGGGGGACTCTTCTCTGGGCCTTCCACAGACCAACTTGGGGGCAGTGAGAATGGCTGGGGACATCCAGGGGAGCACTGGCCCTTGCAGTTCTCCTCATCCTCTTGCCATGTCTACTGTCCCAACAGGCCCGAACTCCACTGGAGCAGGAGATCTTTGGATTGCTCCACAAGACACAGCAACCCATCACAGACCCGCTGCTGACACCTGAGGAGATGGCCTCAGTGCAGGCCATGAGCTTGGAGGAGGTGAGGCTTCACCCCGTTGGGGCCTGGCTCTTCGGGCCTCTTCCTTGGCCCCATGCCTCACCCCGTGCTCCCCATCCCTCACCCCTGCCCTTGGCAGGCCCGACGCCGGCGGGCAGAGCTGCAGAAGGCCCGGGCAGTGCAGTCCTACTATGAGGCCAAGGCTCGGCGAGCAAAGCAGATCAAGAGCAAGAAGTGAGGCTGTGCCTGAGCTGGGCTGGGCACGCTGGGAGGGCAGGGCGGCCCTGCCTCGCCCATGGCCTGCCCGGCTCTGAGCTGGGCTGGGCACGCTGGGAGGGCAGGGCGGCCCTGCCTCGCCCGTGGCCTGCCTGGCTCTGAGCTGGGCTGGGCACGCTGGGAGGGCCGGCGCGGCCGCTGCCTGGCTCTGAGCTGGGCTGGGCACGCTGGGAGGGCAGGGGGCCTGCCCCGGGCCTGCCCGGCTGCGGGCTGGGCACGCTGGGAGGGCAGGGCGGCCCTGCCTCGCCCGTGGCCTGCCCGGCTCTGAGCTGGGCTGGGCACGCTGGGAGGGCAGGGCGGCCCTGCCTCGCCCGTGGCCTGCCCGGCTCTGAGCCGCCCCTGTGCCGCAGGTACCACCGCGTGCTCAAGAAGAGCCGGAGGCGCCAGGCCCTGAAGGAGTTCGAGCAGCTGCACAAATCGGACCCTGCGGCCGCCTTGGCACGGCTGGAGGAGCTGGAGCAGCTCAGGATGCAGGTGCTGCATTGGCACCTCTGCCTCACCCCTCGGGAGGGCCCTGCTCCTTGGGGAGCTCTGTGTGATGCTTCTCTTCCCACAGGAGCGGATGAGCCTTAAGCATCAGAACAAAGGAAAATGGGCTCGATCCAGGGCCATTATGGCTAAGTATGACCTCGAGGTGAGATGGAGCCACAGAATGGTTTGGTGACAAGGGACCTTAAAGCCCATCCAGTTCCACCCCCTTGCCATGGGCAGGGACACTTTCCACTAGACCAAGTTGCACCTGGCCTTGAACATTTCTGGGGATGGGGCAGCCACAGTTTCTCTGGGGAATCTCTACCTGGGCTTCCCCACCCTCACAGGAAAGAATTTCTTCCCAATATCCTGTCTATCCCTGCCTTCTGTCAGAGTTCAGCCATTCCCCCTTGTCCTGTCCCTCCAAGCCACAGTATAAAGTCTCTCTATCTCTTATAATCCCATTTGTGTATTGGAATGCCATGACAGGGTGTTCAGCATTGCTTGGGGAAGGGGGGTAGGCTGAGGTGGGCAGGGAAGGTTGGGAATGTTTTCTCTGTCCTATGTTAGAGCCTCTCGGTGCCTCCCAGGCCCGCAAGGCCATGCAGGAGCAGCTGGCCAGGAACAAGGAGCTGATGCAGAAGGTGCAGGTGGAGCCCCCCGAGGAGGAGCTGTGTGAGGTGCCCGAGGAGGACACCACAGCCTTGCCCATGCCCAGCGGGGCTAATCCCTGGATGCTGGGCAAGCCCAGTGGCCTGGCCCCAGAGCCTGAGGCACAGGAGGGTCCAAGAGATGACATAGTGCCTGGTGCTGTGGAGAGCAAGGACGAGATGGAGGAGGAGGAAGAGGAGCTGTCAGAAGAAGAAGCTCTGCTGCAAGACTTCGAGCAAAAGCGACGGGAGCGGGCAGGGAGCCCTGAGGGGCAGGGCAGAGACCATGGTGAGGAGCTCAAGGCCCAGAGCTGGGTGGGCTGGGAGTGCTGGGGGCTGGGACAAAGGGAGGGGGATCTGGGGACAGTTTTTGGCTGATTTCACACAGCTGCTCTTACTCTCTGCTCTGTGGAGTGACCATTTCTACCCTCAACATGTAGGTGCTGATGAGACTGAGATTGGTGGTGAGCAGCCCAGGGAGAGCCCAGTTCCCCCAGTCTGTGCTGAGGAGCTGGGGGACAGCCCAGTTCTCCCAGTCTGTGCTGAGGAGCTGGTGAGCACAGGGCCAGAGCCTCCCCCTCAGGCCCAGGAACAGCTCCTGCTCTCGGAGCAGCTGCGCCGCGTGCACACCATGGAGGATGTGGAGAGTCTGGCTAAGGACGAGCTTGTGGAAGAGCAGGAGAAGCTGGTAGCCCTGAGAGCAGGGAAGCGAGCACAGCAGCAGGAGGAAGGCAGAGCTGGGGACAGACATACCAAGAAAGCACCGGCCAAAAGGAAGATGATCAGCTTGGAGGCTGTGCTGGATGGGAAGCCCCAGGTGATGGACTGCCCCAGCCTGCCTGTAGTCCTGGAGGAGGAGGTGAGTGGGACGTGTCTCCCCTGTGCTCCCCACTACCCAAAACACCCATCCAGTAATGCCCAAACCTTTAAGTCCCAGTAACCCCAAACCCTCACCTGGTAACCCTAAACTTCCTTCCAGTAACCCCAAACCTTCTTTCAGTAACTCCCAGTAACCCCAAACCAGTAACTTTAAACCTCCTCCCAGTAATTAGAAGCCCCAAAGTAGTAACTCCCAGTACTCCTAAACCCTCTTACAGTACACCCCAAACCCCCTCCAGTAATGCCCAGTAGCTTTCACCCCCTTCCCACTCTCCCCAGTACCCACAAACCCTCTCCCAGTGCCTTCCAATTTGTCCCAATCTCTCCAAATTCCACCAGTAACCGTTAAACCCACTCAGACTTGTCCTCGTGCAGGAGGGTGGCATCGAGCAGCGCGGGATGATCACGGAGGCCTTTGCTGGGGATGATGTGGTCGCTGATTTCCGCCGGGAGAAGCGCAAGGCAGAGGAGGCGGGGAAGCCGCAGCCGGTGAACCTGGTGCTGCCAGGCTGGGGCGAGTGGGGCGGCACGGGCCTGAAACCCAGCGCCAGGAAGGTCAAGAGGTGAGTGGGGGAGAGCTCAGGGTTGCGCCCAGCCCCGTGCCAGCCCTGACCCCTGATGTGCCTACAGGTTCCTGATCAAGCCGCCGCCGGTGCCTCCGCGGAAGGACCAGCACCTGCCCCACGTCATCATGAGTGAGAAGCGCAACATCCACGCGGCAGCACATCAGGTGGGGCACACCTGGTCTCCATGAGAGCTCCAGCACCTGGGCAAGCCTGGGGCATTCCTGTGATCCTCCCCAAAACGTCCACAATCCCTGCCTGAAATCCCTGCCCAAAGCTTAGCCTCCAGCTTAAACAGCTCAGAACTGAAGGAGGAGGGATGTACAGTACTGCTCCCTTGGTGGTGGTGGTTGTTCCAGCCCTCTTGGGCTCTGCTGGCAGTGGAAAGGGAAGCAGAGTGTGAGTGGGTCCTGGACAAGTGGGAAGCAGTGAGCATTGGGAGCAGCATAGGCTGAAAAAGCTGGACTGGGTGGCTCAGGGCCATTACCCCTGTGATGTCCCCACAGGTCAGCGAGCTGCCCTTCCCCTTCGAGCAGCACCAGCAGTTTGAGCAGAGCATGCGGACGCCCGTGGGCCCCACGTGGAACACTCAGCGGGCCTTCCAGAAGCTGACAGCCCCTCGAGTCATCACCCGCACTGGCCACATCATCCAGCCCATCTCGGCTGAGGACGTCCCCGACACAGCCCCTGGCAGCGAGGCCAGGCTTGGGGGGGAGGCCATGCCCAGGAGGAAGGCTGGGCCCGGGAAGAAGGCCGTGTTCAGGGGGAAGGCCGTGTCCAGGGGGAAGGCTGTGTCAAAGGGGAAGGCTGTGTCCAGGGGGAAGGCTGTGCCTGGGGAGAAGGCCGTGTCCAGGGGGAAGGCCGTGTCCAGGGGGAAGGCTGTGCCTGGGGAGAAGGCTGTGTCCAGGGGGAAGGCTGTGTCAAAGGGGAAGGCTGTGTCCAGGGGAAGGCTGTGCCTGGGGAGAAGGCATAGCCCTGGTGCTGCAGAGCACGGTAGCTGTCTGCAGCCTGGGGGCTCAAACTGGAGTGAGTGGAGGAACCAGGAGCAGCAGCAGCAGCAGCTCCTGATTCTGTCCAGTTCCTTCTACCTCTTTCTCTGCAATAAAACCCAGGGCTGCCCTTCCTGTGCTGTCTGCATGGCTGCCTTGGCAGTGTCCAGGGCTAGGTTGGGCCCTCCATCCTCTCCTTGGGGTCCATGCAGGGTCAGGTGCTTTGGCTGAGTTGAGGGCGAGAGCTTGGTCAGGAGTTCATAGTGGGGCACATCTAGGTGCATGGTGAGGGACTGGAATAGCTGCCAACATCCTGTCCTTTGTCTTTTACATCCCCATTTTTGTACCTATATAGATCTTTAAATCTTGGCCAAAGGGGCTTTCTCCCCACCTTGTCATGCTGAGCCTGGCCTCAGGAGTGTTTCTCAGATCCCACCTGCACTCCCAAGGTACCTGCTCAGCCCTAATAAACCTGATCACCTGGCAATGGCTCTGTCAGGTGCTTCTGCTGCTCTGCACGTCCTGGGAGCTGGCTCTGTCCACGGGCAGCCGCCACTCCTGCTGCCCATCTGCAAGCCCTCAGAGTGTGACAGTGAGGTGCCTCTCAGGGGGTGGTTGGTGCATTCAGCACAATTGGAGGGATGTGCCAGAGCCTTACGGACTGGGCAGGGACCCTCCAGGCCTCTCCCCTGACTTACAGCGTGGCCTGTGCTCAGCACCAGTTGGAGAAACACTTCCCGGCCCCAGCGCAGGAGCTGGAGCTGCTGCTGATCCCAGGAAACGTCCCTCGTGTCAAGGACGCCTCCTCCCCCCTTGGCACTGCAGCCCGCCCTGGGCACGGGCTGTCCCCAGGGCCGCCCTTCTCCTCTGCCCTGGGTCAGAGCAGGAAACGGGGGTCGTGCTGTGGGGTCGGGGCGCAGGCACCGTCCGTGCTGGCTGCGGCTATCCGAGACTCCCGCACGGCCCTTCCTAGGCTGGGAGGGGACTGGGAGCTGACGTGGGGCAGGTCTCGCAGCTTTGCCAGGGACCCATCCCGAGTGCCTCTGGCCCCTGCAGCAGCCGGGGCCGGGGAGTCAGAGGGCGCTGGCCTGTGATGGAGCCACGGTTGTGTTGCTTGGGGGAGAAAAAAAAAAAGAAAGGAAGCAGAGAGCATTTTCGTGCCGTGATGCCGAGAGCCCTTCGCGAGGATGGTGGCCCCAGCAGAGCCTGCGTCCCTCTGCCATGGGAAACCTTTGCCTCGGAGATGTGAAGGGCGGGGGGGTCGTGTTTGTTTTAATAAAAGGTGAAGCGTCCTGAAGAGGGGGAGGCAGCGTCCCCTGCCAGCGCCTCCACCTGCCTGCAGTCCCCCAGAGCCGCCCCGGCCACTGAGGCCAGGAGATCCCTGCGGCACCGCTGTCCCTGTCCCTCTTGCAGGGGCCCTCCCTCGCGTGCCCTGGCCAATGGCTCTGCCTTCCTCCTCCCCAGCCCGGACAGTGTTTGGCTAGACACGATGGGCTGTTCCAGCACCCAGCCCGCCTCCTCGGCTCCAGCCCCGGGATGCTCAGGGTACGCGGGCTGGAAACGGTCCGGGGGGCCTGTTACAGCAGAGCTGGTTCGGGCTCAGCAGGACCTGCGGGGTGCTGACCTGCTGTTTGCCTCCCTGCAGGGAGGGGAAGCCCCCCACGTGCCCTCAGCCCCCGAATTTGGCCCACCCCACGGCAAAGGATGCTGCTGCCGTGCGTGGTGTCGCCTGTGTCCCTGAAGAGGGGAGCACTGCCCCGCAAGGTCTGGCCCTGCCCCGGCCTGACCTGGGACCTCCCCAGATCCAATGCGATGCTCCCTCCAGGGCCGGGGAGATGGTGGCACCAGGGCAGTGCTCAGATCCTGCAGAGGACCGAGGCCGGCAGGTGTAACACCAGCTCAGACCTGGAGCAAGCAGGTCTGCAGTTGTCACAGTTGGATCACCTGGAGCAGCGACAAGACCTGCCGAGGTGCAGATCCCTGAACGGATCCCTGCCTCACACAGGATTGGTGGGTCTGGCAGCCTGAGTGGGGGTGATGCTCAGCGTGGGAGGGAACAGCTGTAGCCACACATCTGGAGCTGCCTCATCCTGTGAGGAACGGCAGCAGTGAACTGGACTGGCTTGAACTGGGGCTTCCATTATCCAGAGATGCTTCAAAAATAAACGGGGACAGCATTAGCATGAGCTGCTGGGTTGCACAGGAGGGACCCTGGCGCGGGGTGGCCACTGGTGCTGTCATCCCCGCCCCTCCAGGCTCCTGCTACAGCACAGGCTTCTCTGGAGCCCCCACATCGAGGCAACACTTCGCACTCTGACTTCTCTGCAGAAATGGATTCACTGGGCACAGCAGATTGGGGTTTTTCAATTGATAACCCATTCCAAGCCTGCCGCAGGAAAGGGGGATGCCAGGGATGCCCACTTGCAGCCTCCCAGTTCGGCGAGGAAGGGGGCGAGAGCCCTTTGCAAGGGGACAGAAACGGGCCGGGGAACCTAGCACGGCTGCGGGCTGGGGTGGCTCCCCGCGGGGACTTCCCCAGCCTGATCGTCGCTCTCCCCGTGACAGCAGGGCCGGCCGCAGGCTGCCAGCCAGGGTGCGAGTCGAGGAGAACCTGGACAAAGCCCTGTTGTCGCCGGCCACCGCGTGGGCCACGGGAGCCCCGGAGCCGCGGTGCGAACACGCAGCCCTCCCTCGGCAGCCCGAGCGCCGCGTCCCCCGAGAGCCGCGAGCGGCTGCGGTTGCTCTTACTGGCCTACTTTCCGGGCTACGTCAAAGCCGGGCTTACGGAGCAGCGAGCCGCGGCAAGGGCGGCCGAGCTGCTCCCGGTGCCAGCGGGGAGCGGGGGCTAATCCGGGCCCGGGGCCGCCCGGCCTGGCTGGAACACGGGCGGCGGGCAGCGGGGCAGGGCCGGCGGCGCTGCCGTGGCGCTCGGGACGAGCACGGCCACCGCGAGGTCCCCCGGGGCAGGGACCCACCCGAGAGCAAGGGCCGCTCAGCGCCGGGGAGCTGCCGGTGCAGCCGGGCTCCTGCGCCCGGCGTCCCGGGAGGCCAGTGGGAGCGGGATGGAGTAAAAGGCAGATTTAAAATCAACAAACAAAAGGCTTTTGGTCGCTGTTTTTTGGGGGGGGTTGGGGTTTTTTTGTTTCTTTTTTATCTTTTTTAAATGCAGGCTATAAATAACCTGTAAAATATTTCGTCTGGGCTGTTTCTGCAGCTGAAATCTTGTCCCTCTGGCTTCCCAAGCTCAGGATGAATGCGAGCACTGAGGCCGTCATGGAGCACCCCTGGATCCCCGGGGTGGATCCCTGGGGTCCTGTACCTTTGCCCATTGGGATCAGAGAATGTCCACGTCCCCGAACACCTCCAGCCCCCAGGGGCTGGAAACGGTCCTCCCCAGAATGGGCCCGAGCTCCACTCCCCGGGGTGCGAGAGGGTCTGAGCACCGCCTCCCGACCGGACGGAGGCGAGAGATTCAGCCTGGCACAGTGCGGGACAAACAGGACAGGGGAGGCAAGGCTGGGCTTGGAACGTCAGGCTCAGAAATGCTCTCCCCAACACGTCCCGTGCCGGGGACAGGGGTGGTCCCTGCTCCCCGAGTCTCTCAGCCGCCATCGCCCCGCACCAGGGGCGCGCTAACACCCCGCTCCTCCCGCCGCGGTACCCGGTGCCCGGCGCATCCCGGCCGCATCCGGGCGCCGCAGCGGTTTCCGTGGAGATGGCATCTCCCAAGCCCGCACCGCCCGAGCCGGGGGTTTCCATGGAGATGCCGTATCCAGCACGGCACAACCTGAGCCGGAGATTCTGCCGAGGTGCTGTAGTCGGGACCCTCGCCCCGCAGCGGGGCCATTCCCGGGGACGTGGGTGGCCGGGCCCTCTGTGGCTCGGCGGTGCCCGTGGTGTTATCCGCCGCTCCTCACACCAGTTCCGTGACAGCGCTGGGACACCAGTACCTGCAGCTGTGAACATCCTGGGGGAGCTGTCACCAGCCTTGTCACCCTCCAGAGCGGGAACCCACTCACTCGGGCTGCACTGTCACATTCTGTCAGGGTCTCCAAGAGATGGCAGTTCCCTGCCTGTACCCAGCTGCCTGGAGACGAAAAGGGGAAATCCCCGTGTCCCCTGATGACTTTGTCCCAGCTGCCACCCTGCAGCTCCCACAGTGACTCGTCAGGGTGGGATATCAGCAGCACCAGGCGGGAAGCAGGCACCGTGCTGCACTCCTGCGCCAGGGGATGAGGCACCCAGACCCAAACCAGCAGCATCCCAGGGCTGGGGGACACCTGCTTGAGTTCCAGCACAGCCAGCGCACCAAAAACTTCCCAGGGGGAACGTGAAGGGCCTCAAAGGGCAGGACTGAGGCCAAGTGGAAGGGTGAGCGGAGGCAGATGTCCTCCTGGCAGGCAGCTGTGTGTACGCGTGCCCTGGCCAGTGTTACAATAGCAGCTTCGTTTGCGCACAGCTGCCGCAGAGGTGGCACCTTCCATTCTGCGCACGGCAGAGCTCTGGCAAACCCCAAGCTCCTGCTGCAGAGACGGGGGAGAAGCACAGGAATGCCCCTGGGGCACACGCTGGGACATGCTGGGACACACTCCTGCCCACTCGGTGCCTGTGGGAGATGTGGGGCTGGTTCAGCCCCTGTGTCCTTCCTTGCCTCAGCCCCCTCCATGTTCCTGCTCCACCTCTGCTCCCAACTGGACCTTCCTTGGCCACCCTTGTCCTGCCCAAGCCAAGGCCATCTGGAGCCTCCATGGGGGCTTCTCAGCGGGCAGAGCAGCAGCAGCCAGGAGCCTGGGGATGATGCCTGAGGCTGGGCACTGCTAGCCATTCCAGCCTCCAACTCCTGGGGGGCCTCAAGCCCCCACACAGCCTGGCCACTGCCAGGACTGCCAGCAGCACTTCCAGCGTCCCCAGGCACAGGCTGTCAGATGCAGCACTGCGGTCAGAGCCCAGCTCTTTGTCTGCTGTTATAATTAGGAGCCCCCCCGGTGGCTACCGGGGCCGGACCTGAGAAGCTCAGGGCTGAGGGACAGACACTAAAGGAGCTGGAATCTGGAATGGCAGCCTGAGAGCAGGGGCAGGCCCTGGTCTGCCCATAGCCAGCTACTCTCCAGAGCCTCGTGCTGCATTGAAAAGGGCTGGAGTGGGGCCAGGGCTCTATGCGGTCACCCCTCTCACCCCTGCCAGCTCTGCAGGGTTCCTCACCTGATTTCTGGGGCTCCCCTGGTACCCCAACCTCTGCTCACCCACTGTATTCTCCTCCCCTCCATCACTTTGGCCTTGCCCTGGCTGCCAGCTATTCCCTTGGCTCCCAGGCACAACATGGTTCCTCCCTGCCTTATCCTGGTGATCCCACATTCTCACCCGTCAGCGGTGCTCTCCCAGCCCAGTGCTTCTCCTGGGATGTGGAGGAGGAGGAGGAGGGCAGCAGAGACAGCGTGTGCCTGCTGACTCCTGTCTGTGCTGCTCACCATGGGCAATACACACTTCAGCCAGTGCGGAGACCTGGAGTGGATCCGGAGGAAGAGGCCAATCCCAAACTCCCTTGGATGGTCCAAGAGGAAGCCACCCAAAATATCAATCCATTAAATTCCCTTCCCGAGGCAGGAGCAGCCTTGTTTTGGCCCCAGCAGCTGGGTTCAAAATGTCAGCCTCTGAACTCATAACAGATCCAGTTTCTCTCGCAGGAGGTGGGACTCTGTCCCATGTCCCTCCTGAGCGCCGTGTCCCCTGGGGAGCAGGGGGAAGAGGGGCTGCACAGCAGGAAGCAGGCAGCAGCCTGGCCTGTCGTGTGCCCTGCAGCACTTGGCCTCCCTGCCCACCATTCCCCGTCCCCGACTGCCAGCAGGAAGGACAAGGCAGCCACTCTGACACCGTCGCCTTCTATGTGCATTGCCACCCATGCTACCAGTGTTTGCTGTCGGAGTGGGACAGCCCGTGGAATGTGGGAGGACAAGGGCTGCAGGTAGAGGTGACACCTCTCCACAGTGCCACTGCACCAGCCAAACCCAGGTGAGCTCTGCCCACCTCCGAGGGAGCAGCATGAAGGTTCCTTCTTCAGAAAAGTCCAAGAAACTCAATGAGAAATCTCCAGACCCCATAGAAATGGACACGCTGTTCCTCCCAATGAGACATCCATCCCCTGGCTCTGCAGTCACAGCTCCACCTTCCCAGTGGAAGCTGAGGTGTCCAGGGAAGAACCAGCCCTGGACATGGAGGTGACATGGAGCACATGAGGCATCACCTCATTCCTCTTCTTCTGGTGCCAGGAACTACAGGCCACCTTTGCTGCCACCAGCTGTCACCACCCTGCCAGAGGAGAAGGCTCCATGGTCCCAGCTCATCCAGAGATGCCTGTCAGCCTGGCTGCTCAACTGCTCAACCATGGCTGGCACTAATGTGATTCCCAGAAGGGTCAGGGTCCCCCCACAGCAGCCTGGCAGGAGCAGAGTGTGCCATGCCCAGCTGGTTGTGTTAGCCAACATGTTCTGGTTTCTGGTCGGGGAGGGGGCAATGATGTGGATTCTGTCCCAAAAACAGCGGGGAGAGGAGAAATAAATAAAAAAAGGACACAAAATGGAACAGTAATGACAAAAGCAGCAGCAACAGTACTGCAGGCCAGGTCAGAGCTGAGCGCTCAGGCCCTGGTGGCCCAGGGGACCAGAGCAGGCAGGGGACACACACATGTCCGGGGCTACCCTGAGCACTCAGGGCTCATGGGTGCCCTTGGACCTGTGGAGCTCGGCAGAAGTCCTGCTGCCCAGGAAGGTGGTGTGGAGGAAATGCTGAGGCGAGGCAGCAGCTGGGGCTGCCCACAGCTGGGGGGTCCTGGGGGATGTGTCCCCAGGATAGAGGGGAGGTAAAGGAGTCCCCAGCTCCCCCTGCAGCACAAGGCCCGGCTTGATTCCCTTGAGGAATTACCAACAAGGGCTCTTTATCGTATTTTCGCTGCGACAGATCATTCCCATTGGCATTTCTTCAAGTTAGTCCATGACTGGTGCCTGATTAGCTCCACTCCCTGATGGAGAATGCCCCTCATTCCCCAGACTTTTCCATTTCCCTGGAACATGAGAGCCGCAGAATTTTTCACCACCACCTTTTAAAGTCCTTTGGTGTAAATTATCCCATCCTGAAGATTTTAAAGGTTCTAATTAAATGGGGCAGAAGCAGTAACATGTCGGAGGATGCGATGGTGGGATGCAGAGCTCTCCCAGTCAGCACCATGCAACTCTGGGTGCGATTCCTGCAGGGATGGGGTGAGGCAGCTGCAGGATGAGGCCGCTACTCAAACTGTCTGTTTTTAATTGCACCAGGATGCAAATAAGGCAGGTCTTTATGAACCTGGGGTCATGTGCCTGTCTCAGGCTGTGCCAGCCTGGTTTTCTGACCATCACCCAGCCTGAAATGCCTCTTGGAGCACCTCTTTTACCCACAGTCTAGCTGGAGGCAACAGTGGGAAAAGGTTCAACATAATGTGGAGAAGTGGAGTAATTCCCCTCTGCAGGAAGAGCTTCCTCCCTCATGGCCTTCCTCCGTGAAGCCCTGGCTCTCTGCCTTCCCACGGTTCTGGCAGCCCCGTGTTTCACCCTGCCACCCCTCTCAGTGCTGTCTACACTTCCCGAATCTCATGCCCCACAAGCTCAGCACTCATCTGCCCACAGACCTCTGCCTCAAACTGCTCTCCAAGCCCCCACAGCCCCAAAACAGGGACAGGCCGTCTCCTGCCCCAGGCTGCTCTGGCCTTTTCTGCAAAAAATAGAGATCCATCTCTGTGTAAGATGTTTTTTCCTCTCCTTAGGCACTGAAAAGGTTTGGAGCTGAGGCTGCAGAGGACTCCCCCGGCAGGTGACACCAGGGTGTGGCTGCCAACCCAGATGTGCCATCTGGGGGTGGCCACACGCTGAAGCCCATGCCCACCTCCTGGAGGCCTCGGTCATGGCAACGCTGAACTAAGACGAGACCTCGCCATCGCCATCGGATGGACCAAGCCAGCGGAGCAAGCGGGTCCTGCAGGGGTGAGGGCAGCACGGAGCCCATGGAGATCAGCAACGGAGCCCACAGGGGTCCGAGCAGCACGGCACGGGCGCGGGACGGTGACATCCTCCAGCTCCCACCCCAGCGCCCACGCGGGATCGCGGCCGCGGTCACCGCAGCACAGCCCCGTTCCGAGCCCACCACGCAGCCCTGCGGGGCCCGGCCCCGGGGAGCCCCTGGCCCCTGCCCGCCCCCGGGGCCGCTCCATGCCGGAGCGCGGTGCCACCGCACGGGGACGGGGGACACCGTGGCGACATCGCTCCCCGTGCCCCGGGACCGGCCGCTCCTGCCCGTCCCCGTGCAGCCCCCGCGCCGCGGGCCGGGGGGGGTCCCGCCCTCCCCTCCGGGTCGTGCAGGAGCAGGGACCCCGCGGCCCCCCAGCTGCCGGTACGCGGGGGCCGGGCGGAGGGGGGCGGCGGGGCCAGGGCGAGGGGCCGCGGGAGAGGAGCGGGCACGGGGCGGTGCTGCGCGGGGCCCGACACAGCCCGGGGCGGCGTGGCCGGGCAGGGCCGGGCCGGGCCGGGCAGCCGGTGCCCGCACGGCGGGGCCGCGCCAGGGCGCTGCGAGGCCGCCGGTCTCCGAGGCCCGTGCGGGTGCCGGCGGCGGTGCGGCCCCGGGCCGGGCGAGGCTGTCAGCGCCGGGGCGGTGCGGGACGGTGCGGAGCGGGCCTGGCCGGGCACCACGGGGGGTGCGGCGGCCTCCGGGCCTGCGGGCCCCAGTGCCGCGGGCGGGGACCGGTGACAAACTTGCGGCCGCCGCACCGTGCCGTGCCGCTCGATGTCCCGCATGGCGCGGGGGAGGCGCCTCGACCCCCGCCCCGCAGCGCTGCGTGCCCCGCGCGGTATCGAGCCGGAAGGGGCAGCGGGCCCTGGGGGGTCACCCAGCGGCAGCGTCGCCGAGGTGGGGGCCACACGCCCACCTGGGCTGGACAGGCGGGTCCGCGTTCTCTCAACCGGCCGGCCCCGCTGCGCCCGGGGACACCCACCCTCCCGCGGCCGCGCCCGGCGGTGGGCACCGGGCGGGGGGTACCGGGCGGAGAGCAACGGGGCGGGGGACAGCGGGGCGTCGGGGACCGGGACTGAGGACTCTAGGGCTGGGAACATCGGGACTGCGGGCAACGGGGCTGCGTGCGCCGCGCTCGCCGTGCGCTGCCCGTCCGGCTCTGCCCGCTGTCGGGCGCCCGGCGCTGCCCGGGCGTGGAGCGAGCGCCCGCCCCCGCTGCCGCCTCCTCCTCCATCCTTCTCCTCCCCCCGGCGCGGAGCGAGCGTCGTTCCCCGGTGCGGGAGCCGGTGCCCCGGCGCGGGGTCGGGCGGGCGTGTGTGTGTGCGGGGCGTGTGTGCGTTGAGCTCCCCCCGTGCCGAGCCACTCCGCTCCGTGCCGTGCCGAACCCCGGGCGCGGCGGCCTCCCGACCCCCGCCCCTCCCGGGGCCGCGCCGGGCGCGGAGCCCCTCCCTCCCCTCCCCGCGCTCCCTCCCTCGTTCCCTCCCCGCGCCCGCCCGTTCCCTCTCCGGACCGGCCCCCCCGCGCGGGCCGGGGCGCGCGGCACGCCGGGACCCGCAGTCCGCGGGGCGGCTCGGCGGCTCCCGGCCCCGGCGGACGGACTACGGCTCCCGGCAGCCCGCGCGGCCGCGGCTCGCTCTCGCCCTCACACTCCGGCTGCCGCTGCCAGTGTCTCCTCCGCCGCCGCCGCTGCCGCCGAACCGCCGCTCGCAGCGCCCGGGGTCCGACCCGCCGCCTGGGGCAGGGGCCCGCCCCGGCCCGCCGCCCCCCGCCGCCCGCCCGCCTCGGGAAGCAGGTGCGTACCCACCGCCCCGCGCCGCCCCGCGCTGGACCCCGGCCCCCGCTGCCCGGGCACCCCGGGCCCGCGCCGCCCCGCACCCACGGCACACGGGGGCAAGCGGAGGGGAGCGGGTGGCCCGACCCCTCCTCCGGCCGTCCGGACGGGATCTCCATGGAAACGGTCCCGGACACCCCCGGGGGCGGCGGTGGGGCGGCGCGGGGGGGTGAGCGGGCCGGGGGGACCGGCGACGTCCTGCGGCGGGACAGCGGCGGGGGCGCGGCGGGCACTGACAGCGCCGGGCGGGGGGCAGCGGGCGGCGGCGGCGGCTCCGCTCCCCGCCCCGCGACGGCGCGGCGGAGCCGCTGCCCTGCCCGGCACGGCTGCTCCGGCTCCGGCACCGGCGGCACCTGCCGCTGCCGGGGCGGTGCGGGGGTCCCGCGGCGGGGCGGGGCGGCCGCGCAGCGCGGCGCTCCCGGGGCGGCGGTGGGACGGCGGTGCCGGGCGCTCGTGGAGTTTGGCGGCGTGGCCCGAGCCCGCCCCGGCCGCCGCTGTGCCCGGGGCCGGTTCGGCTGCGGGTGCCGGCCGGCCGGGTGCCGGGCGGTGGCGGAAGAGCCCTCCCCGGGGGCAGCGCGGCCGCCGCCACCTCCATGTCCGGGGCTGCCCCGGTGCGGCAGCGCGGGGGCCCGGCCGCGCCTGCTGGGGCTGCGGGACGCTCCGCCGGGGAGTGGCCCCGGGGGCAACTGTTGAGCCGGGGGCTGCGGGAGCGGGCGCGGGGCAGCACGGCGGGGCCTAGCCCCCGGCAAGGCTGCGGGGTGCGGGGCGAAGCCCCCGGAGCGGCTGCGAGGCCGCCGGGTCCCGGGCAGGGGAGGCTGCCCGCCCCGCGGGGCCCCGGCGGCGGCGCGGGGCCGTGGGCCGTGCCGTGGCCTCGCGGGGCTCGGGAGCGGGACACGCCGCGCCTCGGGCGGGGGGCTCGCCGGGGAACCCGCGCGGACCCGGACCCGGGGCGGGCTGCGGCCGGGGCCGGGGCGGTGCCGCTCCGTGCCGACGCCCCCCGACGCCCGGGGCGGGGCGGCGGGGGCGGCCGGTCCCCCGCCCGTGCCCACGGTGATGGCCGGGCAGCGGCAGGACCGGGCGAGGGAGGCGGCGCTTCCTGCCGCCCTCACCGGGGAGGAAACCAGCCCTCCCGCGGTAGCGTGCCGGTACCGGGAGGCATCCTGGCTCCTCGGCGAGCGACATCGGTCCCCTCATCCCAGCCTGGGTGAGGCCGGTTCAGAGCAGCGCCGGGAGAAGGTCCATCAGGCTAAAATAGAGACGAAGTGAGTTTCTCCTGTCACAGAGCATCCGCTCTCTGGCACCCTCATCCCCTGGAGTCTAGCGATGAGTGCTAGGGCAGGGCCGGTGCATCCCGTGCCCTTCGCAGCTCCTCTGCATCTTTTTGGCCCTGTCTGTAGCAGCCTTCCCTTCCCTGTCTTCTCTTGCCTTCCTTCCCTTTCCGCTGTGCTTCCATTGCCCTGGCCACCCTTTGGGTTTGGGTGGTCCCAGTGCCAGCACTGGCTGGAGGTTCCGTGGCGCCAGTCGAGGACACCGACTGCATTGCTGTCACCTGGGTCTGGAGACGCATTCCAGGTGTCAGAGCCCAGGCTCCAGCAGCGTTTGGCCTTCAGAGCTGCCCTTGGGACCTCTGGGCTCTGGAGCACTAGTCTGGCTCCCAGGTATGGGAGGCTGTGCTCTGCTTTCGGGGTTTTGGATGATGTGCACCTTGTCAGGGACATTTTTTAATATTATCATCCCTTAATAGCTCTTTTTCAATCCTTAAAAATTTGTGGGCTTTGGTGGGGGCAGCCTGGTTGTTGCAGACAAGCCAGGGTTTAGTGACACCAGTTGTCCAGCAGCTGGGACCAATTATCGCAGCACTGCCCAATGTACAGCAAACTTTTATTTTTTTCTGAAATAGGGATGGATTTTTTCTTTTTTATTTCCAATTCATCGTGCCGAGGATCTATAATTATGTGTGGTGTTACTGTGTCTTTAAATCAGCTTAAGCAAATGCGTGTAGGCAAAGCCTGGCTCAGCTCTGCAGCGGCCGGGCGGCTGTGCAGGCAGCGGGGACCAAACCCGGCTCGGGGCTGCCCTCGCCGGGCACCGCTCTGCCCAGACAGCCCCAGAGGTGGCCTGGCCCATCCTTGCTGGATTTTGTGCCACTCTTGTCATTCCTGGTCCATTCTCCTACAGTTTCTGACCTCTGCATGAGTGATAATATAACGTAAGATAGTCTGTTCTCTTTTTTTTTAGTTTTCTTGTTTAAATTTTTCCCTCGTTGCATATCGTGCCCGCTGCGAGTCCTGTGATAGGGCCATCATAGGTTTTTTGATTTAATTTTTGATTTAGTTGTTAATTTTTTGCCATCAGTTTACTCCACCGGCTTTTCCAAAGTGGTGCTCAGAGCTGAGGTGCTGGGGGCATGAGTGCTTGCTCCAGCCCTCTGCACCTCTGATGGACACCAGACCATCCCATATCAAAACACATAGAATTCCTTGCCTGCGTTACTAATGGCAACGAAGAATTGCCAAAGTGAACAAACTATGGCAAGGGAAGGAGACCTGCCTGTCTGTGCAGACCGTTCCCTTCTGGCCCACCTGACCTCCGGGGAGAGCTGCAGGGCACGTTGCACCTCATTCCGCTGCTCCCGCTCCTGCCAAAGCGGCCAGCTGTGCTCTGAGCGCTGAATCCCACCCGAGTTTCCCGCAGCTGACCTCATTTTATATTTTGTAGCCATCCAGGGGATAAAACCCCCTTCCTTACAGGTTTTGCTGCTCTGGGAATGAATGTTTCAAAGGTGTCTCCCGCGGGTGTGTTTCCAGGGTCAAAGTGCATTGCTCCCGGCCTTCCGCAGTGTCCCCTGGCCACAGGAGCCACGTGGTGCTGTGGGAGGGCAACCAGAGCATCCTCCCCATCTCCTGCTGCCGAGGGATGTGGTAGCCTTTCTCTGTTCCACACCCTAGGCTGGGAAGTCCTTTTTTTTCCTCTGTGCCACTGGCCCACTCAATGCCAGCATGGACGGAGGCACCACCGACTGGGCAGCATTTACTGTGTCCAGAAAGGCTCTGGAGCAGCTCATGCTGTGGCTGCCACTCAGGCAGGGGGAAATGCCAGGCTGATGTTCTCCCTGGGTGAACTCATGCCATTGTCTGAGTTCCTGTTGCCAGCAGTGGAGCACGTTGCTACCTGTTGGGTCTTTGCTTGGTGCTCTCCCACCTGTGTTGGGGATGATGTGCCTGCCCAGAGCAGGCAGGGGGAATCCTTGTGCTGGGGGGGCTGCTGGTGTTTCAGTACTGTCAGCTCCCACCTGCCTAGGCAGGGTGCAGCGGGACACTGTCCATCTCTTGGTGTGTAGCTCATGTGCTGGGGCTGGCATGGTAGAGAGGAAGGGTAAGTGCCTTGAAATCCACGTGGTTTTAGTACTTGGAAATGCACAGAGCAGGAAAATACATGGAAAGCCTTTTGTGGGAGATCAAGGCAGCATGGTCCTACAGAGGGATGTGTTTGCACCATGGAGAAGTGATTGGCACAGGCTGTCTCTGGAAAGAGCAGGGAAAAGCCCCCTTCCCGCCCTGGTAGGCCTGGCTCCACTACAGGTGCCATAAGGTGGATGCTGGAGGAGGTCATGGCTCTGGGTAATCTGATCAAAGTGAGTTAGACCAGGTGGCAACATAGTTGTGACATCTGTGAGGGCAAACACCAACAGCACCAAACTCCCCAGTGAGAAGCAAACCCTTGGCTATCTGTGACTGGCAGGTTGATGCCAGCCTGAGAAGTTGCTTTGCATTGTTTGCCAATGCAAGCGCTTGAGAAACTGAGGCTGGGGACCTGATCGGGCCAAGGGATTGCTGTCACTGGGAGGAGAGGGTGGCTTGCAGCGGGGTGGCTTCAGAATCTACTTTGCAACCGCTTTGCTGCACTAATGCTGGGGTGGGAGGTGTGACTTTGAGGGGCTGCGGGAAACAATTAGGCAGCCTCACTTCAGGCAGCTCAAGTTGGGATCCCCAAGAGCCAGGGAACAGACAGGGTTTAACAGGGGTCAGCGTGGAGATGGCATGGGCTTAATTCTTGTCAGCAGTGGGAGCTGGTAGGTGAATGCTGGGGGAGCCTGTCCTGGAACCTTTGCTCAGCATGCCCTGAAATGATGGTTGTCTTGGCGCTGTTGGGGTTTCATTGCAAGGAGGACTTGTCAATAGAAAATGGTTTAAAAATGTCCATCCCTGAAGAACTTAATCTCTGGAAACTTGTTTCCATCACTGTACAGCAATATTTCAGAAGAGTAATTTCTTGACTTAATCCAAGGGAGCTTCCATGGGTAGCCAAGTCATCACTAACCTGAGTAACAGCACACTTTCACTGCAAGGAAAACATCTGCTTTGCTTTTCCTGGAGCCTGGAAGAGGCGGGTTTGTGGAGTAGCATCGTTTCCTTTTGCGAAACGATGAGATGTATTGCCTTAATGAACAAAATCCCCTTTTCTTTTAATTTGCCATAGTAGTTTCATTGCAAACCTCTCAGAGGGTTTGCTGTTGGAGGCGAGCGTGTTCAGCACCTTCCTTGCTCGCAGTTCTTAGGGCACGCTTTGTTTCAGGAGGTGAAGGAGCTTTAATACCGTATGAGCTTCCCCATATAGAATGCCTCGATGTTCTTACTTCATTCTAAACTCGTTTTCTTTGGCGTTAATTAGAATTGGCTGAGCACCTATTTAGCTAAATCAAAATAAGACTGTGGTTTCGTATACACTTCCTTTGGCAGACGTTGTGGATTAAGTAGAGTCTGTGCCAGGCTCTGCCCTCTCTCCGTCTTGGTGAAGCTGATCTAGGAGCTGGTATGGGTTAAAACCAGTCCAGCCAGGAAAAAAAAAAAAAAAAAAGAAAAGTTTTTTTAAACAGCGATCAACTCCCTGGTCGGGTTTACGGGTTTGCAGGGCTTCAGTGACATGACTGAAGGGGTGAGGGGAGAGAAGGGCTTCAACAGTTTCTCAACAGCTTCTTCTGCTTGAAGACAGGCATGTGAAGCCATGCCCTAGTTGTGTTCTCCAAGGGTTTCCTATGAGTTTAATTACATCCCTTTAATGTTGCTTCCAACTGCACCAGTGTAGATGGGAGATCTGCTCGCTTTCCTTGTGCCGACTCGGCTAAGAGTGTTCTGACCCAGGGAGGCTGCACTTGCTCTCTGTGGTTCAGTGTTGCATCGGGAGGCTGCTCATCCCTGCATTTCCCAATAAACTTCCTGGTCTGCCTTTTTAAGAATGCTGTTGCTCCACTGGTTTGTGTTTGAACCCACGTCTGGTGCTTGGCCCCTGTTTTATTCCTTCTCTGAGTTCATTTCTGGATTATTTTTCTTTTCTGTTCTTCATTCCCTGTGAAATGCCTGTCTTTGGCATGTGTCCCACATCGTCTGTAGAGGATAGAGGCCAAGAATCCACGAAACAGTGTTGATCTCTGTCACTGTGTCCTCCCAGCTCCCCTCCTGTGGCCGTCGTTCCGGCCCTTTTGACCAGCTCTTACTTGAGCACTCGAAACGTGCCGTTTCTTCCAGCTCCTCATGGCACCCCGTTATCACTCCTCCCTTGCCAGACCTATTCCGGGGTCATGCCTGATCTCTGCTTGTCCCCAGCTCCACATCGTGCAGCTGCACACATCCCCTTCTCCCGTTGCAGAGAAGGTCCCTTTTGATTCCTCCTGGGACATCTGTCCTGCTGCTGTGCTTGGGGGCAGAACGTTCCTCCTCCCCTCCTTTCAGTTTAGCCTAAGATGGTGAAATCCCCGCAGATTGTTTGTTCCCCTATTTCCTTTATGTTGCATTTCTCTCCAAGCATCGAAAGACTCCTCCCCTTCCTGCTCCAAGCCACCTCGGTCTCTTTGGGTATGACCCTGCTCTCTGCCTTGGCGTCTGCCCGTCTCCCCCATCGGGAGGATTTCTCCCGTCTCACAGTGTGTGTTTTTAGCAGGTTTCCCCTCTTCCCCTGACCTCTGATTTCCGTACACTGTTTGTGCACTTGTGCCCTCGTACGTGCAGATGGGTCCGTCGGTTTCTCTTTGGCACACCAGCTGCCTTGCCCCCATTTCTGCCGTGTGCCTGGCCCCTTTTTCCTCCTCGGAGGATCCCCAGCGGCACGTTCCGGCTGCAGCGAGGACACCCGGCAGCAGCTGCGCTCGGGGGAGCCCTCAGCCCTGTGGCTCGTCCCTTGAGCTGCTGGCCGGCAGCTCCCTGTGGGGCTCCTTTCACGGCACAAACTGCTGCTCGTCCCGTGCAGAGCTGGTGTCGCCAGGAGTTTGTCAGGCAAAAGACAACCGGCAGAGATTGGGGATCACGTGCTGCTTCCAGCTAATTCCCACTCCCACCGCTGCACTGAGAGCGTTGCCGTGGCTCTGTGCCTGCTTTACCTTCAGGGTTTAGTAATTCCCTGAACCTCCTTGACAGCATCTCTCTCCCTTTTGCAGTCAGTCCTGCTTGGTTTGGCCGAGTCCACTTGTTAGCACAGGAGATCCTCTCTTCCTCTGCCTTTTCCCTGGAGCAGCAGAGCTTCTCAATGCTCCAACACCCAGCGCTGCACGATTGGCTGCAATGCTCTCCCCTGAAAAGCTCCACCCAGCTGACAGTGCCTCATGGATGCTCCTGAATCTCTGGATTCCCTCATATTTTCCACTCATAACTCCAAAGAAAACCAGCACCTTCCTCACAGAAGGAGGGGATAAACCCTTGGTAGCACTACTGGCAATCCTCTGCTCCCTCCAGGAGCCCTCAGTTGTGGAGAGACCCTCCTTGTTTGCGGCTTTGCCCCTAGGACCTGCCATGGGCTGCTTTGGGAGAGTCCTGTGCAGCCTTGAAGGTTCAGTGCTGTAAAGGACCATCACCTTGTACAGCTCTGTTTGGTGTCTTCTGGTGCTGGAGGTTCCTCTGGAGGGAGAAGAAAAGTGGGGGAAATGTTTCAAAGGATTGAGAGTGTGTGAAGACACTTGTGTGAAATTCTCATGGTAGCCAGTGGCAATAACACTGTTTATTGAGAGGATGAGTGGATGGCGGATTCTGTCCAAAGGCACTGCTAATTCCTCCTAGCCCTCTTCCAGACCTGTGGCATCCCGGGGTGTTGTTCCCCATCTGCCTGGCAGCAAAGCTGGGGACGAGTTTTCTCAAAGGGCGGTTGAATCGATCAGCCTAGGAGAGTTCCCAACCTTCTGTTTTCCTTTTGCAGACAGAGCGGTCCCTGGAGCCCCAGCAGATCCTGGAGGGTGAGGAGCAGCTGTCATGATCTCTACAGCACCTCTCTACAGCGGGGTGCACAACTGGACCAGCACAGAGCGGATTCGCATGTGTGGCCTCAACGAGGAGAGGTGAGGTGCGTGGGTGGCGGGCAGGGGAAAGGAGGCACGAGGAAGCCGGTTAGGGATCTGGAGAGGCTGTGGGCAGGGAGCTGGTGCTGACTGAACCCCTTTTTACTGGGATCTAAAATGCCCCAACGTGCAAATGAGCCACAGGGAGGAGTTGGATGTATTGGATATGTTGGCATTCCAGGAGGGTCTCCACATCCTCTGCTCCACCAAGGAGTGTGCTGGAGGTCTCGGCAGAGGATCTGTTGCCCATGTGTGGTTACGTTACCTCCACAGCTTTGGTGCTGACAAGACCAAGTTGTCTGCATGTGCTATTGGCTTCACTAGAGCTGTGCTCTCAATGGCCAAGGAAGGGAAGGAGCTTGAACTAAAAGCTTTTGGTGACCCAGGAGGGTTTGTGCCAACCAGATGATCAGATGGGAGGGTGACTTGCCACCAAAGAGGAGATTAGGGAGCATTAGTGGCTGGGAGGTAGGATCGATCAAGCCAAGCTCTGTCGCTTTGCATCGCCTGTTGATTCCCATGGCTCGGGGTCTTATTCTCAGAACTGACTAGTTTGTGGCTTCCTCAAGGCCACCGTGTCTGTTCCATGCATTTGCCAAAGCCAGGGAAGTTTTATGTGCACAGAGGCAGCGTGTGGCTGTCATTGCGGGCCGCGGGTGCCGAGGGTTTTGGCGGGCGTCCCTCGAGGCCGGTGCATCAGCAGCGGGCAGGGACGAGCCCCGGGTCTGGCTCGGGCAGAGCCGATCTGCCACATGCAGCACCGCCGGGCGCTCTGTGTCCCGCAGATAAGGGCTCCGATGGCGATACCCGCCGAGCCTCTCGGCGCTGCTCCGAGCTTACAATAGGCGTCAAATTTTGAGATGGCTGGGCAGGCCGGGGGGCTGCGCCCGGGCGCTCTCTTGTCCCCGATCCTCATCTCATTCCTTGGGCCCCGTCTGTGCGGGTGGCATCGCGCACTGCCCCGGGAGCAGCCCCGGCAGGGCCGGGCGGAGACCACGCACCACCCTCAGGGCTGCTCCGGGGCAGCCGAGGGGAGCTGGGCAGGGGGTTCCCGTCGGCTCTGCGGGTAGCGGCGGGTGAGCTTCGGACCGGGAAGCGCCGCGAATCCCCGGGAAGCGCCGGGAGCGCCGTGCCCGGGCGGGCCCCGCGGGGCCGCGGGCGGGCGGCTGCGCTCGGGCTCCCCCTCGCGCTCGGCCCCGGCCCCGCTCCGCTCCGGCCCCGCGGCGAGCCCGGGACCCGCGCCCGCTCCGGCCCCGCTCCGGCCCCGGCAACCCCGAGACCCTCCGGCCTCTCGTCCCGTTCACCCCCGCTGCCGGCTGAGGCGGCTTGGCCCCGGCCGCCATCCCCGCCCCGCGGCCTCTGACGGCCGGGCCGGGGAGCCCCTGGAGGGACTGAGCGGGCTGTCACTGACCGGAAGGTCGGTGGGGATGGCACGCAACAGCCCCAGGCAGGGTCCAAGCAGTAGGGGTACAGAGCAGCGTCCTGGGGCTGAGCATACGGAGCGGGTTCCTGGCACTGGGGGAACAGAGCAGGGTCCTGCTGCAAGGGGTACAGAGAATGTTCCTGGCGCTGGGGGTACGAAGCGGAGTCCTAGGGCTGAGGCAGCCCAGAATGAGGTCCTGATGCTAAGGGTATGTAACAGGGCCCCAGCACTGGGGGTACTGAGTCCAAAGACAAATCGTGTGCCCACAGTTCTGTGTCTGTGACTGCTGTGAAAACCCAGGACATAGGAAGCAAATCCATCTGAAATTATGTCATCAACAGAATCCAAATTTGATCGGTTTTGTGCTTGCACTAGCAGCTTGTCCCATGCAAAACAGTGGGGAAGGGCTGTCTGATGAATACCATTGGGGAAGGAGTGTCCCAAAGAGGTCACAGTCCTTGTCCTTGTCCTGTCCAGACTTTCCACTGAGGAATCACATTCCAGAGATGAAGGGTCCAGACACGCTGGCCAGCAAGACATGGCACATCAGGATGGCCATGGACACTCTCTGCTCCTGTCCAGGCCTCCTGAGCCCAGAGTGCTTTGGCACCAGAGGGAGAACCCCACTGGCAGCTAGGCTGGGCAGGGGGTCCTAGGATAGGGAGGAAATAGAAGGAATGGGAATGAGGAGGTGCCTGTTGGGGAAAAGACAAGCAGGATGAGACTCAAGGGAGGATGGAAAGGTGTGATGGGGCAGAATGGGAAATGAAGGGGACAGGAACAGGTGTGTGGCACCAGGCTGTGGTGACACTGGGGAAGGCTGGGCTGGCCCACGAGGAGGCTGGGTGGCCATGGGTAAGGAAGGTGTACAGCTGCTCCACTGTCCCACACAGGCACAGGGAGGGGTGGGATTCTGGAAGGGTATTTTGGGGTTTCGTAATGCTGTGTCTTCTTCCTCACCTAGGAGAGCCCCC
The DNA here is from genome assembly GCF_901933205.1 of Camarhynchus parvulus. NCBI lineage: Eukaryota > Metazoa > Chordata > Aves > Passeriformes > Thraupidae > Camarhynchus > Camarhynchus parvulus. Next base: position 19,136,236 of record NC_044600.1, on the reverse strand, counting down.
ATTTCTGATGAGGAGTCAAAAACGAGCAGCTCCCAGCACTTGGGGTCTCAAGAGTTTTGTGTCAGCAGCAGCCTTTCCGAGGTGAGTTCTTTGCCTGCACAGCTGAGTCCAAGAAGGCCATTCCCTGATGGAATAGGCCAAGCAGGAGCATTTTCCCTAATGGATTCATCGACTCCTTTTTGAGAGACATGCAGTGAGGCAAAGTCGTGCTCTCCTTTGGGCAAAGCTGTTTGCTGCTTTTGGCTCTGGGTCCAGGGTGGGCAGATCCTTCCTGCTTCCCTGGGTGCCACTTGCACAGCTCCCAGGAACACTTTCTCCCTTCCTGCTGCAGGTGGAGCTCACAGCAGTCAGCGGTGGTGGCAGCAGTGCCCAGGGGCTGGATGCTGATGGCAAGGTGGAGGAAAAGCTTGGACCCAAACTGGAGGAGCAACCACCTGATCCCAACCCAAACCTGGAGTGTGTGGGAAAGACTGTGACAGACGACGCCCTGGGCCCTCTGGCAGGTCAGGGGGATGGCAGAGGGCAGGAGCCAGCAACCCCCAGAGCTGTGGAGCAGGAGAGCAGTGGTGCTGATGCTGCCTGGACACCAGCAGATCCTCCCAGCGACAAGCAGGCTGATGCTGCCCCAGCCTGCTCTGTGGCTCCAGAGAGTGAGCCTGCTGGGAACGAGAAAACCACCCCGAGCACTGCAGCACAAGGGCCAGGCGTGTTGGCAGAAGGGACGTTGTCTGTGGTTGTCTCCAGCTGCAACACCTCTGCCTCCAGTCCCGCCACCTTCACATTGAACAGGGTTTGCTTTCCCCCCTCTCAGGCCCCTGCTATGCAAAAACTGCCCCTGTCCTTCCAGGCTGGGGCTGTGCTGAGCCCGAGCCAGTCACTGGTGTACATCCCCCCTCCCAGCTGTGGGCAGCCGCTCAGCGTGGCCACACTCCCAGCCACTCTGGGGGTCTCCTCCACACTCACCTTCCCCGTCCTGCCTTCCTACCTGCACGAGCGTTGCCTACCGGGTATTATCGCTTCCCCAGAGCTGCGTTCCTACCCCTACACCTTCTCTGTCACCAGGCCCTTGGCTTCAGATGCCAAAGTGGTGTCTGTGGAGGTGAATCAGCTCAGCTGCCCCCCACCTTCGGGTGGAAGTAGTGCCCAGGCTGCTGCTGAGAGCGCTCCCCTGTCCAGCACCGGCCTGGCCCTGCCCTCCAGCCAGGCTCTGCCGGCAGCACCAGCACCAGGGGGGAGCGCTGCTCCCTCCTCTGGCACAGCTGTGCAGGCCAGAGCCCCGGCAGCTCCCGAGCCACATGCTCCGGGGGCTGCCACTTCCCTGTCTCCTCTGAAGTCCCCTCCCCAGCTAGAACGTGAGATGGTCTCCTCCCCGGAGTGCAGTGAGATGCCTCTTGATCTCTCCTCCAAGTCCAACCGCCAGAAACTGCCTCCACCCAGCCAGCGCAAGACTCCTCCCATGCCCATCCTCACCCCCGTGCACACCAGTGGCAAAGCGCTGCTCACCACTGTCCTCTCCAAGTCCCAGCGTGCGGCACAGGCCACGGGCAGCAGTGTCACCTCGTGCCTCGGCACCACCCCACCCTTGGTCATCTTTCCTGAGTTCCTGCGCAACGGCGAGCAGGGCTCCTGGATGAAGAACACCACGCTCATCAGCACCATTCCCGGCACTTATGTTGGTGTCGCCAACCCGGTGCCAGCCTCGCTGCTGCTCAGCAAGGATGTCGGTGTGAGCCTCAGCAGGGACCCACGCCACCTGCCCAAGCAGGAGCCCATCTCCATCATTGACCAGGGCGAGCCCCGGAGTGCCGGTGTTCCCTGTGGGAAGAAAGCCAACCAGGTTGGCACGGAAGGACAGCAGGATCCTGCCAAGAAACTTCTTCATGGTAGAGCTGCTCCAGGAGCTCCTTTGTGTCAGTCCAAGGACATCGCCACCTGGAATCCTGTCCAGGGAAGCGTGTACCCGCGATGCCCCATCAATGGAAAACCTTCCAATCCTCAACTTCTGCCTCTGGGCTGGTCTCCGTACCATCAAACCCCACTGCTTTCCATTGGCATCTCCACGGCAGGACAGCTGCCCCTGAACCAGAGCAGCCCCTGCAAGACAGCCGGGGCAGGCAAGCTGCTGGCATTCCCGAGCGTGCAGCCCGCCGAGCCCAGTGCGGCCGCCCAGAGCCTGCCAGAGGGCGAACAAGATGCTGCAGCCAAGAGCAAGAGCTGCCGGGCCTTGCCCAAGCCCTGCGAGGAGCCGACCAACCCAGCACCACCGGAGGCAGGTCCAGCTTTCCATACCAGTGCTTTGGATGGGAAAGGGGGGAAAGGGAAGCTGGACAATGCTCCAAAGAGTCAGGAGTGCACTCAGCCAGAGTCTGACTGCGGTCAGGAGAGCAACGCACAGACTGAGGCTCCCCAGGGGAGCTGTAGCCTCAAACAGCCAGATGCAAAACCCAAAAATCAAGTGTTAGCAGCGTATTTGTCACATGACCTGCCAGCAGCTGGGCAGCAAGGCCTGCGGATGGTGCCAGAGGTGCCCACAGATGGCCAGCGCAAGGAGCTGGGCTGCAAGGGCTCCCAGGAGCCATCGGTCACGGAGCCCGTCCCGTGTGTGCAGAAGGTGGATCTGTGCAGGGTCAAGAAGGAACGAGTGGAGTGTGATGTGTCCTTTCCCTCAGTGACCTGCCTGCATGCTGGGGCAGCTCCCCAGGCCTTCGCTGAGGCCAAGCTCAAAGGAACGGGGCAAATCAAGCAGGAGGGTGGCACACGCTGCAAGGCCAAACGGCAGCACGATGGGGACACCAGGCAGAGCCACAAGAGACTGAAGTGCCAAGGCCAGGACAGTGAGGAGTCCCCAAGCAAGTCGGGAAGCTGGAGCGTGCATGGCCGGAAGGTGCATAGGATGGGCTGGGACTGCTGGGTCAGGGCAAAGGTGGGGCTGGGGGAGAGGAAGGAGCTCTCATGGGGGGACAGTTGAGGGCACAGGGCTTTCTACCTGTGCTCCTGGGCATTGCCTAGCTGTGGGGGAAGTACCTGTGCTGCAGGTTGTCCAGGGCAGAAATGTATCTGGATTGTCAAAAAAGCGGGAGGGTGCCAGCGTAATCAGTGGAGATAGAGTTTTGTCCTTTTTGTGCTGCTCCAGTTCAGCCAGTGGGAAGCTCCAGCTTCAGCCCATGTCCTCCTTTCACAGTGGCAAAAACACCACGACAATCCACATGAGCTTGGCAAGCAGGCAGGCCGGGAAGGCCGAGGCGGCCCGGGTTCCATCACGGATCACAACAGCCTCGGGGTAAAGCGCAAGCGTAGGAGGCCAGCGAAGACAGAGTGCCCATCTCCGGCTCACCGTGGAGACAGCCACGAGGAAGGTACTCTTGGGAATGGCAGTGGGTTCCTGTGGCATCAGGCTGCCCTAGAGGCCAAACTGCTGTTCTCCTGAAGCCAAATGGGCTCTGGAGCTGGGTTGGGATCCAAAATAGAGCTGCAGCGTGATCAGACTCCCAGAATGGAGGAGGTTGGGAGGAACCTTAAAGCTCATCTTTATCCGCCCTGCTGCCATGGGCAGGGGCACCTTCCATTAGATCAAGTTGCTCTTGGCCAAGCCTGGCCTTAGATGTTTCCAGGGATGGCACATCCCCCACCTCTCTGGAGAACCTGTGCCAGTGTTTTAGGACCCTCCTTTTCAAAAACTTCCCTATGTCCAGTCTAAACCAGCCTCTGTTGGTTTAAAGCCTTGGGCCATCACAGCAGCCCCTGCTATGATGACACTGCACTGCCCTTCCCACATGACAGGTCTGTGATCTGTTTTCTCATGGTTTGGTTTTCTTCACAGGTTACTTGGAGAAGAAGCCCAAGAACAACTTCCGGGATTTCATTCCAGTGGTGCTGAGCAGCCGGACGCGCAGTCAGTCGGGTGAGTTGGTGCCCAGGCTCCCGGTGACAGTCCTGCTTGGACTTGGGAGCATTCCCTTTTCACGTCGCCTTGTCGGTGCATTTTGTCCTGCTTTGAGGCTTTGCCTTGTGGATCCTCTTGGCTTTTTTGTCAGCTAGAAATCCCACTTTTTTGCAGGAAGCATTGCTGGCTCTTCTGCAGGTGTGACGGGAGAGTGTGATGTGAGTGGTCCGGAGATTTTGCCATTGCTGGAGGAGGATCAGGAAGAAGAAGAGGAGGAGGAGGAAGAGGAGGAGGAGGAGACATCCTTGAAACATCGCAAGCTGCGCAAATCCCACAGGACATCGCGCTGCCACAGCCGCAGGGACAGGGACAGGGACAGGTCTGTGTCTGAGAGGAGCAGCTGTCACACAAGGAGGACCCGGGAGCTGCCCTGGAGAGCAGAATCACCCAGGCAGGTGTGGGAGCCCAACGAGGAGGAGGAGGAGGAGGAGGAGGATGGCCACATCAAAAGGAAGAAAAGGAGACGGCAGAAAAGTCGGAAATACCAGACAGGGGAATACCTGACTGAGCGGGAGGAGGAGCAAGTGGGATATCCCCACCGGAGGCGGAAATCCAAAGCAGGTACAGCCTGGGAAGGGGGTTCAGGTACTAAACTGGGGACCAGAGGAGGAAATTTTTGTTTTGTTATGTGTGGAATTTCTGGGGGGATTTGGTTTTCATTATTTTTTTTTGTAATGATGAAACTCCCTCACTTTTAATGACCTGGTGGCTGTAGAATGGGCTGCTTCAATTGACCAACTCATCTTTCAAAAACATTTACAGTAAATTCCAAAGCAGTAAACAGCAATTTATGTGGCTAATTAGACACTGATCTTACCCTTGGCTTAAGACAGAGGGCATGGGAAAATGAGAATGGGATGAGGTAGCACAGTGGATTTCTGGACAAGCAGGGTCCCTGGGAGCTATCTGTGCTAACACAGGGGGATGTGGAGCCATCCTGATCCAACTAGGCTGCTCTTGGCTTTGTCTTGCTCTATGAGGGTCACTTGCAAACTTGCACCAGGGAGCACAAGGGTGAGAGGATTAGCAAGGGTGCAGTGATGGGGGATTCCCCTCTGTGGCTTGTAGGCGTGAGGAGGAACACGCTGTGCCTGCCTGTGCTCACCTCTGCTCTGCCACTGCTCCTGCACCTTCCCCGGCCACTGCCAGACCCTCCGTGAAACCTAAATCCATGATGAGCACATCCCTGAGGGCAGCAGTCTCTGTGGTCCCCTCTCCCTGTGCAGGGACAGTCGAGGCTGTGGCACCTGTCCAGCCGTGCTCGGTGCGTGCTGCCGCTTGGCTGTGGCTCGTAGTCCAAAGTCACACAGGTGACGGGGGGGGAAAGCTGTCATGGGCAGCACTTGTGCCAGCCTTCTGCATGCTTGGGCTGTGCTCTTGGAGGGCATGAAGTGGCCATGGCCCTGCTGCCTTCTGCCACATTGGAGCTCAGACTGGCACTCCTCAGGTGCTGCTGAGATGCTGTGGGGAGCAGAGGTGGCTGCTGTCCTCCCAGCAGCTGATGTCTGCTCCAGCACAGCGTTACACTATCCTGTGGTGTCTGGGAGCCTCTGTCAGACCAGGAACAAAGTTTCGAGTTGGCTTCCTGATGTCTTGGCAACTCAGGCACTCTCGGGATGCCTCCTGTTCAGAATGGGAGCCTGGAAGGAGCTTTGCAGTGGCATTCAGGAGGGTTTGCCAGCAGCTTTACCACACATGTTATGAGTCTCTGTCTGTCTGTGCAGCTTCCCTCAGAGGCTGGACCTGCTGTAGTTTGGATTCAGAAGTTGTGGCCTTGAGCTACCTCCAGTGGCAGTAGAGTCCTGAAGTTCTCTCCATGCAGTGCAAAGTCCTTTCCTCTGTCTCTTTTTAACTGATCTCTTACTCATTTCATGGAGTGCCTGTAAGTCTCGTGCTGCAGGATTGGGTGAGCAGGATTCCTCCATTCGGGGAAGACAAGGCTGGATTTCCCTTGAGAAATCCTGGTGCTTCTTAACTGGATGCATGTTAATGAAAACTTAAATGTGCTCCTTAACTTCAGGGGAAGATGTGAGAGGGCAAAGCAGGCCTGTTATGTTTAGGCAGCAAGCACTGAGTGTTCACAGACAGCTCCTCCGTGTCCTGCCCCTCTCAGACATATCCCAATGAATCCTGCTCCCATCTTTCCGTAGGTGTCTCATGTACATGCTGAGTTCATCCCAGATGGGAGAATCTGTGTGTTCCCTCTGCTTCTCCTTCTTGCAGTGTCCCTGCCCTGGGGCTGGATTTAGAATCATGGAATCCCAGAAAGGTTTGGGTTGGAAGAGACCTTAAAGCTCATCAGTTCCACACCTGCCATGGGCAGGGACACCTTCCACTATCCCAGGGTGCTCCAAGCCATGTCCAGCCTGGCCTTAGACACTTCCAGGGATGGTGCAGCCACAACTTCTCTGATTTCTGTGCAGCTCTCAGAGATGGGTGGTTTGTCTTGCCTGGTGCCAGAGGTCTGGGTGACCTTCAGTGTGGTACCTACAGAAGCTCCACACTCGTTCACATTTCTCCTTTAGATTGCAGGCACCGGAAGCAGAAGGAGTCTGGGAAGGGCAAAGGCACAGAGCTGCAGCTGAGGAGCAGGCTATCCCCATCCCCCCGGAAACCTCAAGGACACACGGACTTTCGGAATGGCTTCTTCCTGGAGCACTCCGACACCTCTCCTGTCCAAGAAGAGCTAGAGAAACCATCAGGAAAACGCAAATGTAAAACCAAACACCTGGCAGGGATCTGTGATGAGGGGAAGGTATGGCTTGAACAGATGAGGGGTTGAACATGTGAGGAGAGAAGGAGACTCCCACGAGTCATGGCCACATGTACCAAGGAGTTGTATTCCTTTCTTTCCCAGGGGAAAGGCTGCTGCAACCAGCCCAAAATGTGCTCTCCGAAGAAGCCCCAGGACTTGTGGACACTTTGTAAGTCCCATCGGGCCAGCCCAGGGAGTTCCCCTGAGCTGCCTCCAGCCCAGAATGTTCCCCCCGGAGCTCGGCGGCTGATTGTGAACAAGAACGCAGGGGAGACACTCCTGCAGCGAGCGGCTCGCCTGGGCTACAAGGTGAGTCCTGTGCCCTCCTGCCTGTGCCCCCGCTGCCCTGCCCGGGGGCAGGTTGTCACAGCTGTGCTCTTGCTGTGCAGGACGTGGTGCTGTACTGCCTGCAGAAGAAGAGCAGTGACGTGAACCACCATGACAACGCGGGGTACACGGCCCTGCACGAGGCCTGCGCGCGTGGCTGGATTGACATCCTGCACATCCTGCTCCAGCACGGCGCCAACGTCAACTGCAGCGCCCAGGACGGCACCAGGTGAGCCAGCGCAGCATGGGGCAGGGAGCACAGTGGGTTCTTGAGGTTGGTCATCACTGAATTGATCTTAACCCAAACCAGAGCATTTCCTTAGCAAAATCCCGGTCCCTTTTCTGCCCTTGCAGGCCTATCCATGATGCAGTAGCAAATGACAACCTGGAAACCATGTGGCTTCTCCTTTCCTATGGTGCTGATCCCACTCTGGCCACATACTCTGGGCAGACAGCAGTGAAGTTGGCCACCAGCGATGTGATGAAGAGCTTCCTCTGTGGTAGGTGCCAGGCCTGGGGTCACAGTGCTCCAGACCTTCCCCTCTGGCAGCAGGCAGGGCCAAATCTGGGTGTGAAAGGGCCTGAGCAGAAAATGACTTAGTCTTTAACTCTGTCCTGTCACAGAAGCATGTTTTTACCACTCAAACTTTAATTATAAAATTGTATGTGTTTCCTGTATAAGAAAAAAGTCAGTTTTCAGTGTGCAAGGAGATGGCTGTGCTGTGGTCACACGACTGAAGACAGTGCTCTGCTTGGAGATGCTGTTCCACAGTCCCTAGTTCTACTGCTTAACCTAAGGGAGCAGATTTTTATTGCCAAATAATGCTGCCTTCTATGGCAAAAGAGCCCTGCCCAAATACTGCTGCTGGCAGAAGGGGCTGTTTTGGATCTTTATGGTTGCGTTCGGTGCCATTTGTGTACAAGCAAGATGAGTGTTGTAGCTTCTCCACAGCAGCAAGGAAGGGACAGCCAGAGGTGGTTCCCAGACAGAGACAAGACAGAAAATCCCCAGTGTTGACAAAACTCTCTTTTCCCACTGCTGTGTGAGCTCCTCTAGGGTCAACTACTCACACAGGTTTTGAGGATGGTGATTTGGAGCTCAGGACTGTTCTACAAATCCTTCTTTCCAAGCCACTTCACACTGTCTGTTGTTTTCCCTTTTCAGCTCCCATTTCCTGGTTGGGGGCCTGGGGTGATGCCCACTCCTGAGCAGCGACACCCTTCCTGCAGCTGTGGTTCAGCTTTTGCCATAATGCCCAAGTGGGAGAAGCAGCAGGGGTGAAGCAGCTCCCCCTGGATCTGTGGATGTGCGCACCAGGATGATGCTTCAAGCCATTAACTGTCTGGATTTTCTCTCTCTAGATTACCTGTCAGATCTGCAGGGCCGCAGTGACGGAGACCCTCGGACAGCCTGGGATTTCTACAGCAGCTCCGTGCTCGGTGAGTGCAGCGCGGGCTGGGTCGGTGGCAGCAGAGCAGGAGGTGAGGCTGTGGAAAACACGTCATTACCTCGGGTTTGGCCACATCCATCTCTACTCATGCTTTGGGTAGAGACCTTGCTGTGGTGACACATGCTGGGAGTTGCTCCTGGGAGGGATTTCTTTGAGAAGTTGAATATTTGCATCTCTTCAAATGCAAGACTTTGCTGCAGGTGCTGCTGCTGATTCCTGAGGGTCTCTGGTTGTCGATCCCAAGCATGTCATTCTTGTAGCAGTTCTTGTTGCTCCCCTGCTAACTGGTCACCAAGGAAGGTGAAGGACATACTCATTCCTTCAAGGTGTAGAAGTCTTGAACTTCCAGGTTCCCAGAACTGCCCATCCCTCTCCCCTGCTTTGGATGGGAGATGTTCATCCAGGGGAAGTCCTGTTCTTACAACACCAGGCATTTTTCCCAGTGAAGGGCTGACTGCTGCCTTTACTGTCACTTCTTCAAAACCGTGGTTACAATGGAAGATGTTCTGGGTCTGGCATGGGCATGTGGCACACTGGAGTCCCTCCAGCCTCTTCCAAGTTCAGTGCTCCCAAGCCCTCCGTAAGGACTTGGAGCATTTACACTTCAGGTTGAGAGACTGCTTGTTGATTGTAGTTGTTCACCTCCATAACTTCCAACATCCTTCTAGAAACAAAAACAAGTCTGATACTTTCAGGAGGGTGCTCTTGGAAGAGGACTTGTCTTTGGAGGACCCTGAGGTCTTTCCATTCCAGAACAGGAGAAATTCTTCACTCCTGAGAGCACTGTTTGTAGGCTGCTGCACCTCAGCCCTGCCAAGGGAACAGTTCAAACCTCAGCCTCCTTCCTCAGAATTTCTCACTCTCAAAGCTGCCACAAGCCTTTACAAAGAAAAATAGGTGTTCTTTGCAATATTTTTAAAGATACTACCCCTTTTGATTCATCACTGATTTCCTGCTGCCCCATCCATGGGGCATTCCCAGTGTTGCCTTTGGGAAGCTGTCTGGCAAGGCAGGAGCTAACACAGCTGGGAAGTGATCCTTTACCCTGCCAGGTCTGTTTCCAGCAGGCACGGGAAGGGACCACCCTCCTCCCCATCCTCCTGGGATCAGTTTACAGCAGCAGCAGCTGAGGTGCCAGCCCCTCATCACCTGTGCTGTGCCAGGCACTGCTGCCAGACACTGCCAGAGCCGCAGAAAAACCAGGATGCCCAAGCCTGAGACATGGGCTGCTTTCTTTCCAGCCTGTTTACTGTGTGTCCTGCAATGTCCCTTTCTGGCTCAGGTCCCTCAGCAGTCACCTCGGGTCACCTGGAACAGGTACAACCCAGGGCAGGGAAGTACCTGGTTCTGCTCTGGAATAAGGGAGCTGCTCTTAATCATCACAGGCAGCAAACAACTCTCCTCCTCCTGTGGATCAGTCCTTTGAAATCTCCCTTTCCATCAGCTCCACCAGGTGAAGCACTGTATGTCCCTCAGGATACAGGAGAAATCCCAAGCCCTGCTTGAGCTGTTCCTATTCTGAGGCAGGAATGCTGTCCACATTTTCCTTGAGGTCTGCAACTCTCTGGGGGCAGAAGGATAATGAAGGAAGCCAGGGTGTGGGATCTCTGAGGTGTGGAAAAGTCATCAGTGTCCTGCACTTGGTGCTGCTGGAGCTCCAGACAGAAAGTCCCAGTCCGGGGTTTGTCTGCACCTGGGACAGGCATTGTTGTGCCTGATTGTCTCCCTCAGTGGTACAGAATGTTCCTGTCCTTGTCGCAGCCTTTGCACGGGCAGACGGACAGGACTGAGCTTTCAGGACAGACAGTGAACCCTATTTTTGCCACATTAAATGCATTTAATTATTTTTTTCTGAGTTGCTCAGGATATCTGAGGTTTTTCAGTGATGGCATCCGAGCTTTGCCAGCAGCAACATTGAATCAATAATCACGTCACTTATTTTTGTCCTATTCTATAGCAAGTTTGGATGATTTCAGCACCCTGTTTCTTAGGGATTCTTTTTTCCTCCTTGGCAGCACTAGGAAATAACTGTTTTTCCCCCAAGACCCTGGCTAAGCCAGTGTCCCTTGTCATCTGCTGTTTTCCTCAGTTGGAATCCTACTCGTGCTGGGTGAGCAGCTGGGTGTGTGAAGCTTCCTCGTGCAGCACACCAGAAGATTTTCTTCTTTTCAGCCTTTTCTCTTGTGCGTGGGGCTGAACTTTTGCATGACTGGTTTATTTGCTTAGGGACACATTGGGTCTTGCTGCTCTCTGTAGAATCTAAACTCTCTTATCTGGAAGTTTTTGGAGTTCTCCTGTATTATCTCAGTGGGACAACACCACTCTTCAAACTTAAGACTATTCACACCTCTTCATAATAAAATCCAGGCAGCAAGCTTCTCTTCAACAGGAGCTTTTCAGATTGGTAAACAGGAAAATAACCTGTTTTTAAATGGTTTTAGATCTAGCCTGCTGTTCTCCATCCCCTCTGGACACAGATCCTGCTGGAGCTCAGATGCCTCCTGGAACACCCAGGCAAATTCTCTAAGTCATAGAATCATGCACTGGTTTGAGTTGGAAGAACCTTAAAGACCATCTTATTTCACTCTTCTACCATGAACAGGGTCAATTTCCACTATCCCAGGTTGCTCCAAGTCCCATCCAACCTGGCCTTGGACACTTCCAGGGATCCAGGGGCAGCCACAGCTTCTCTGAGCAGCCTATGCCAGGGCCTCACCACTCTCACAGGGCAGAACTTCTGTATATCAGCCTTAAATTTCCCCTCATGCTTGTTGCTTGGTTGGATTAGTGTCTGGTGGCACAGCCTTGCTGTCCTCACTGAGATGGGTGATGGCTGCCCTGGATCACCTGCCAGAGGTTCTGAGGGTGGGATTTGGGTGGAGAAGCTCTAGAGGAACAGAGTGCTCGCTGTGCCTTCCTTGGTAGGGCCTGTGCAGGCAAAGCCTCTCTACATCCACCTCCCTCCTTGCTGTTCCAGGCTCTTCCAGGCTGAGGATATCTGTGCTGGCATGGGAGAGGGGTCAAGGTCATTTTGGAGAGAGTCTGAGGTCTACCAGTAGGGTGGCTGATGGTGCAGACTGTGCACTGTCCCACCTGTGGGACCAGAGCACACCTGAGCTTCCTGCCACGACTCGAGATGTTCTCCCCACCTCACCTGGCCAGTGAGCAATCTCTATGCAGAGCAGCCAGCACTTGCTCCATGTTCCTCTGGGACAAGGGGCTGGAGGGGAGCAGGAGGGGTGCAGTTCTCACATGGCTGCAGGAATGTTGTGGGAAGGTGCCCGTGGGGTTGTGGAAGTGGCCAGGGAGTACCAGCACGGGCTGGTGTGTGACTGAGCACTGCCAACCTCTGTCCTGTTGCAGAGGGGAAGGACAGCATCGGCTGCGACCTGCTGCTCAACCCTCCAGGGAGCTCAGACCAGGAGGAAGAGGAGCAAGAAGCAGATAACTTCATGTTTGAGTTCTCAGACAAGCCGCTGCTTCCCAGCTACAACCTCCAAGTGTCCGTGTCCCGGGGGTGAGTGCCTTTCCCTGAGCCCTGAGCAGGACCACACGGGTCTGCAGCCCCAGCATGGGCAGCAGCACCTTGGTTGTTCCAGTGGGGTTAATAGCTGCTCGTGTATCTCAGGTGGTTTTTTTCATAGAATCATCACAGAATCCCAGAATGGTTTGGGTTGGGAAGGGCCTTACAGCTCATCCCATTCCACCCCCCTGCCATGGGCAGGGACACCTTCCATTAGACCATGGTGCTCCAAGCCACATCCAAGCTGGCCTTGGACACTTCTAGGGATGGGGCAGCCACAGCTGCTCTGGACAGCAAAGGGAAGTTGTGGCTGTGGCACTGGGGAAGTTGGGGAGGCAGTGCCTGGCTTGGCACAGCCTGGAATGTTCTCAGGGAAGGCTCATCAGGGTTCCCCCCACCCTCCATGGCCAGGCACATACTGCTGCCCTGAGTGTCTCTGTGCTGTGCCTGTCAGGAAGCTCCCCTCTCTCATCCTTGTGATCCTGCTAGTTCTAGCCCTGTGTTCCTTCAGCAGCAGCTCACACTTATGGCTCTGAGATTGTTTCCTTTCCATCATGGCTAAATCAGTTCCAGCACGGGAGCACCATTCCCACCTGCACCCCCTGTGACACAGTGGGGCAGAAGGGTGACTTAGAAGAGGCAGCAACCAAAGTACCACTCTTCTCTGCAACAAATTTTTGTGCCTGCCAGTGTTTGTCCATGCAGAGGGACACATGCAGCATGCCCTCCAGCAATAAACCACACCAGAAGCTCCATTTCCTGACCATGTGGCTTATTCCTGGCAGGGAAGCTCCCAGGACCTTGTTGAAGGCAGGGCTTTTCACATCACTGTCCCTGCCTGGCTGTGAGTGTTTTAAAAAGCTGTGACCTGTGAGGCCATGATCAAACCCCAGTCCGTGGGCTCCTGAGGGGAAGCAGCACATGGAGAACAGTGCCAGGGCCAGAGGGGAGAGCCAGCATGGCAGGGGGGAGGGCACCGTGCCTGCAGCCCCCTCCACCCCTATAACCCACCGTGCTCTTACCATCCTCGCAGGCCCTGCAACTGGTTCCTGTTCTCTGATGTGCTCAAGCGGCTGAAGCTGTCCTCCCGCATATTCCAGGCCCGCTTCCCGCACTTCGAGGTGGCCACGCTGCCCCGGGCAGAGTTCCAGCGCCAGGTGTCCCTCAGCCAGGTGCTGGCGCAGGAGGAGGTGCCAGCAAGCCCCGAGCTGGCGCCGGGCGCGGCAGAGACTGTGGAGCTGGTGCACTACGAGCCCGAGCTGCTGCAGCTGCTGGGCTCGGTGGTGGAGTACCAGGCCTGGAGCAGCTGACGGGGACAGGCCACTCCCGGCATCACGAGGCAATAATAAGGACCAAGGGGAAGCAGCTCTCTCAGCGCCAGCAGCAGGGACCCGAGTCTTAGAGCAGCCGCTCCTCCTCTCCTCAGGGTCTCCGCCAGCTGGGGAGGGAGGACCCTCGCCTCCAAGGCATCCCAAGGTCCCCCGCCCACGAGCAGTGGCGGTCGCTGCCGCCGTCGCCTCATCCAGCTCCGGTGGGTGACGGAACCCCCTGCACGGGGCTCAGCGAGGGGTGCGAGCCGCCGCCCCTCCCCACCGGACCCTACGGAACTGCGCCTCTCCGTTTGCCCTCCCCCTCCCAATGTCTTCCATAGTATTTATTTAATTAGTATTTAATTTGTAATGTTTTCTTTGTTTTTGCTGAGTCTGTATCACTGTGATGGTGAGCTCCGGGCTGTGGGATGAGGCCGTCCCCCGCCCCTCTCCACTGTGCCCCGAGGCCAGCCGGGCCCAGGGGTTCCCGTCCCTCCCTGGCAACAAGCCAGGGGACAGCCCCTTCCCTTGCCCTTGTAACTGGCTCCTGCTGCCAGCGCTCAGCCCCAGCCGGGAGCCAGCCCCACTGCTCTATCCTCTCCCGTGCCTCCTCCTCCATCTCATTCGTGCTGCAGCTCCCTGTCCCCGGCGGTGCCGCCCGGGCAGGCGCAGCCCGCGGCCCCAGCGCGTCCCCGCTTCGGCAGCTTGTGCCCCGCCCCAGGCCCTGTCCCCTCGGCAGGAGCCGCCCCCTTGGCCCGCGCCCCGCCGGTGTCCCGGGAGCGGCTTTCTGTGCAGCAGCGGGTGCGGGCGGGCTGCTCTGCCTCGGGGCCGGTACAGTTTTATTGTACAGGTGCTAACAGGACTGAGGTCGGGACAATCGGGGGATTTCTGGCTCTCCCCGCTCCGCAGCGGGAGCTTTGGGTGAGTTTTTTTGTTGGTTCGTTTTTTCTTTGTGTTGTGTTTCTTCCCAGCCAGGGCAGGCGTTTTCCCCCTTGGAGCCCCGCTGCCAGCCTTCCCTCCGAGGGCCCGGCAGCACCTTCTTTAAGCCAAGGGTTTTTTTGCCTTTGGGTGTGTATTCTGGTTGCTCTTTCTGATTTCTGTTTTATTATATGCAGCAACAGGCTGTGGTGTCAAAAACACTGATGTACAGAAAAAACCTGCATCAGGCTCCCTGGCTCCTGCCTTTTCTTTTCGTGTCCAGGCAGATTTCTATGCATGTCAGCCTGAGTCTGTGGCTCAGGGAAGGGAGAGGGGAAGTGGCCTCTGGGACCTGCAAGGCCCATGTGTCTGCACAGCTGGAAAACCAGGGAGACTCCACTGCTCCTCCCAGCTTCCTGCCTGACCCTGGTGCTGGGAACTCTGCAGCCAAGCCCAGCGATCCCCAAACACAGATGTCATGGTAGCCCTGTCTGGTCCCAGCACCCCCAGCCTGTTCATGGGGCAGCTGGTCCCTGGCTGGCTTTCTCACCTCTGTGGGAGCAGAGGGTGCTCGGGGCAGTGCTGTAGTTTTGTTGTTTCCTTAGGAAGGACAGCAGGAATGCCATTATGACAGGACTAGGAGGAAAACTTTGCCCACACACCACCAAGAGGAACTCCCCAAAGTGGTACAGGAGCAGTCAAGGCAGACCTTAAAAAGAGAGGGGAGAGGTGCTCCCACACTGGGGAGGTTCCTCGTGAACCTAAGGAGGTGCAGCCACAGGGAAAACTCACCAAATGAATGATCTGAAATGTTCACTTCGAAGCAGATGGGTGGGAGGGAGCTGACAGGGTTCAGTTGGAGGCTAGCCACCAGCACCAGCCCAGAGATCTCAACCAGAGGAGCTGGAGCACCTGAAGCCTGGCGGAGGCCAAGGGCACAGGCTCTGCTTGGCTGGAGGAGCTCAGGGGCTTCCTGCTCTGCACGGGCCTCACGTGCAGCCGACTTTCTCCTGATAGACCAGGCAAAGGTGGGCACAATTAGAGAAATGAAATATTTTATTAAAACCGGTTCATCTCAATGAGCCATGGCCAAGAGTAGGGCGGCAGTGCTGTCCATCCCCACTTCTCTGGTGTGCTGCGCTCAGGCCGTAGTGGCTGCCTGGAGCAGCGGCTGTCCCTGAGATCCTGCAGGGCACTGGCAGCATGAGGCTGTCGAGCCGTGCAGGAGCGCCAGAATGCCCTGCAGGACAGGGAGGGTGGCTGCTGGTGAGCCAGGGCCTCAGTGCCTGTGGAGGGGGCAGAGCTGTGGGCCTTGGTCTGTGTCCACTCATCAGTGATTTGAGAAGAAGCTGAACTCTTCTTTTGTATTGGAGTCTCAGTTTCTGTCTCCTGGTCAACCATGAGGGGAGCAGCTGAATTTTTCTCCTCTTCTGCCACAGTATCTGTCTGTGTCTCCTGCTCAGCATATTGAACAGCTGAATCCACCTCTTGTGCCCAGGTCTCAGTCTGGGCTTCCTTATCCACACGGTGAGAGGCCTTTCTCCGTGGGCCAGGAATTGGTTTCCTTGTGGAGGCCTGGAAGGAGAGTTGGGGATTTGTAGAGGCCACTGGGCTTCCCCCAGCAGCAGCTGCTGGGACAGGAGCGCTGGAGCTGCTGGGCCTGCAGCGCTGTGGGCAGGGAAAGCCTCGTCTGGCCCTCTGTGCTTGGCCCTCACCGGTTCTGGCCCCACCAGGCCGCTGCGGGCCCGGCGGCTCCTCACGGGTCGGAGCTGGCCACGGGCTGCGGCTCTGCTGGCCAGGATGGCCGGCTGCAAGGAGCCACCAGGGCGGGACTTGCGCCCCTGCGGGCCTTGTTCCCGGCCCCCCGCGTCCGGGCTGAGGCGGCTGCTCGGTACCCGCCGAGCTCAGGGTGCTGCGGGACGATGTCAGCCGGGACACAGACCAGGCCTGGCTGCCCTGCGAGCTGCAGGGCGATGTCAGCCGGGGCCGGGACCGGCCCAGAGAGCTGCGGGGCGATGTCAACCGGGTTAGGGACCAGCCCTGAGAGCTGCAGGGCGATGTCAGCTGGGTTAGGGACCGGCCCTGGGAGCTGTGGGGCGATGTCAGCCGGGTTAGGGACCGGCCTTGGGTGCCCTGGGAGCTGCGGGGCAATGTCAGCCAGCGCAGGGACCGGCCCTGGCTGCCCCGAGGCTGCTGCAGCTGTGGGCGGGAGGAGGAAGAGGTGTGGGATGGAGGCAGCTTCCTGGGCAGGGTGCTGATACACCTGGTGCCATCCTCCTGTTGGCCTTTCCCTCCATCTCTCAGCTGGGGCCTCTCCTTGGGGCTCTGGGGATTGGGGTTCTGCTCCTCCATGGCTCCTTTTCCACAGGTGTCCTGGGAAGCTGCTACTTCCTCAGCAAGGTGTTCTGCTTGAGTTGGTAGCCCAGAGAGGCTCCTTAAACACCCCATGGGGAGGATGTGGCCCTGCTGTGTCACAATGGCCCAAGGGCACCATGAGGCCCCGCATCACCCAATGCAGTTGTCAGGTGTGTTGGGTTTGCATGGCCAGGTTTTGGCAGCAAGGGAGCTACTGGGGCGGCTTCTGTGAGAAACTGCCACAACTTTCCCCATGTCTGACAGAGCCAACACCATCGGCCCCAGGATGCACCCACTGATGCTGGTCAAGGCTGAGCCCAGCAGAGATGGTGGTGACACCTCGGGGATAAAAGATTTAACTGCAGCCCATAGGAAGGACTCACACTGGAGAACTTCATGGAGCACTGGCTCCTGTGGGAGGGATCCCGCACTGGAGCAGGGGAAGGACTACAACCCCTCTCCCTGAGCAGGGACAGAAACAACATGTGATGAACGGACCATGGCCCTCATTCCCTGTTCTCCTTGTGACAATGGGAGGGAGGATGGAGAGCTCAGCAAGGAAAGGGAGGGAGGGAAAGTGGTTTTAAGATTTGTTTTACTTCTCATCATCCTGCTCTGATTTTAATTGGTAACTGATTTTCCCAAGTTGAGTCTGTTTCGACAGTCTGGAATACAGGCAGAGAGCCTGCAGGCCTGCTTGCTCCCCAGTGGGAATTCCTGCAAGGAAAGAGGGAGTTCTGCAGGCTTCTCCAAGGCTCATACAAGGGAAAACTGACCCCAGTGGGGCAGCACGTTCCCCTTTCCTCACCAGCCAGGCAGTGGTGCAGGAAGGAGCAGGCGACTAGAACAATCTGACTTTATTGGTGCAAACACTGGGCTTGGGTGAGTGGAATATTCCCAAGTGCTCCCAGGAAGCTGCCCAAGGTGCAGGGATGCACACAGCCAGCAGCCCATTCCCTCCAGGTGTTCCTGCTGTGGAGTTCAATCTTCGTGGATGTTGAAGAGCTTTGCTACTTCATTGAGGTCCTCATGCTCCTCCCCATCTTTGATGATCTGGAAGGAGGAGAACACATTAAATCCTGCAAATCCTGTAGGGAGCCAGTGCTGCAGGACTGTCACAGACAAAGCCAGGAACTCCTTGGATCCTCTCTGAAGCACCAGACTGAGACAGCCACAACACAACTGCACTTTCTACACCCAAATTCACATGGGAGTCTTAAATGTACCATCACCTGCCTACAGGAACAGCAGGAAAACCAACCTCCTGTCCCTGTTTCTGGTTTTGCTTTACAGCCAGGGAGAACAAGTGTTTTAAAAAGAGATTCAGCTCTGCAAAGGTAAGCCTGGCCCTGACTTGGAGCCAGGATACCTGGCTTGAACCTGCAACTTTTAGACAAGATGAAGAGACTACGGATTTAGAACTGCTAAGGGAGGGAGGGAGGGAAGGAAGGGGAGGGAGGGAAGGGGAGGGAGGGAGGAAGGAAAGGAAGAAGGCAGGAAAGAAGGAAGGCAGGATGTCCCAAGGGGATGGCAGAAGCAACATGTTTCAATTGCATCTTCATTTTAGATATCAACAAAGACTTCCACCATGAATAGTTTGTCTTGGGACAGATCACCCGAGGGCAGTGTGGGATCACTCCCACGGTTCAACCAAAATTCTTCAGAGGTGTTAAAACCTGACCTGGGTCTGGCTTAGCTGAGCTGAGAGGTCTGGGCCAGGCCACAGGGGTGGGGACACACCAAGCCCCTGCTCAGGGCTGCTCCAGCCCTGCCATGGTGGCTGTTTCTGGGATGGTGACATTTGAGACTTTTTCAGATACTTGGACATGAGACAAAGCAGCACAAAAATGGGACACTTCACTCTTGTGCCATCACTGTGACTCCAGCCTGTACTACAAACCTGGAATTTCAGCCATGCCAAGGCAAGGCTTGGAGCACACACCCGATTCGAGTTATTTGTGTAAAAACTTTGCAAACATCCAAAAAAACCACAGGGACAGTTCCCCTAATTCACCCAGAACAGTGTTCCCATGGGATGTTGCACCAGACAGAGCTTCTGCCTTTATTTATCCTCACTTTGCATTGACACATTGATTTTTCCACAAGAAAAGCCCTGCTCTAACAAACCCCCCTGTCCGTCATCCTCCCTGCACTGACCTTCCGAGCAATGGGCATCCTGTTGAAGATGTTCCACAACACAATTCCCACCACGACCTTATCCCTGAGGTAGAAAATGACACCTTTGCCGTAATCTTCTCCTTGCTTTGGGACTTGAGGCATTGGTGAAGAGCTTTGAGAGATCTGAACTTCTGAGGCTTCCGCTTCTGTTTCACTCTCAGATCGAATTCCAGTCCCTAAGGCAGAAATAGGAGGAGTCACGCACCCAGTGCAGGACATGTGATGATGGGAGCAGACTCAAAAGCATGTTCTGCAGGAGCCTGAGGTGTTTCCCTTTGAGTTGTGTTCCCCAAAAGTTAAGTTTCATTAACACAAAGATGAAACTATCCCAACATGGAGCATAACACCAAGAATCCCCAACTTCTACCCCCAAATGCAAAGGAGAGCAGTCTGCTTCCTCCAGGCAGTAGATACAAAATAAACATGCTTGGATCCAGAGTCTCTGTTGTCCCAAACTGATCATTTTATTGCCAAGAAGGAAATCAGACTTCCCTGAGAAAATCTGCCTGGCAGTAGACATGTTCCATGATACCTTCTTGGAGGAATGCTTTAATCACATTTTAATACAAGAGCCAGCCTTTAAAGCTTGGTGAAGAAATGAGACAGCAGATTGCTGTTTCCTCGTGCTCTCAGAGGTCAGGGTGACTCCGTGGTCCCCACACCAGCACGTGCAGGAGCTCCCCAGTCCCTACCTGACTGTTCTGTTGCGCTTTTTGGCGTGTCCTTCGCTGTCGCCTTGGCAAACACTCCCACTGTGGGCAAACTGCTGTCCACGAGGCCAATGGCTTCGTACCCCACGTTGGGGCCCAGATCACTCCTAGGAATGAAATGGGAATTAAGTAATTTGTAGCAGTAGCAGAGACAAATCCAAGGCAGTTCTATCCATCCCTGCTCCACTCCTTACCCCAGCATGCTATGGGCAATGCTGGACACTGACACACTGACTGAGACACGGAGTCTCCTCTGCACACACAGGTGGAACAAGGAGTCAAGACATGACAAGCCCACAGCCATGAGAAAAACGAGCTCACTGGCCAAAACTTTGAAATCCTTCAGGCCTGCTCCCTGGGAGGCAGCTGGAGGCTTCCCAGCTTCTGGCAGCGCTGTTATCCACACCAGGCTTGGCAGCATGGACAGTCATTCAGTGTATATTTTTGAGAGCATTTGAAAAGACTAAAGAGAAGAAACCTTGCCTTAACACATTCTTGAACAGGGCACCCAGGTCTGAACTGGGGTGCTGATAGTAGATAAAGCAGCTGTGGTTTGGGACCAGTAAACAGCAGTGTCTGAAGTGTTTCCCAGGATGCTGAGGAAACAGGTGCATCACAAACCATGAATCTATGTACAACATGACCTCCCTGGCCAGAATCCTCCAGCACAGACTGGGGTGACTGCAAGAAACACCAGTAATGTGGCAGCTGTGATCATCTGGAGCTCAGGAGGGATCATGGAATGATTTGGGTTAGAAGGGACCTCAAAACCCATTTCATTCCACTCTTCTGCCATGGGCAGGGACACCTTCCACTATCCCAGACTGCTCCAAGGCCTGTCCACTTCCAGGGATCCAGTGGCAGCCTCAGCTTCCCTGGGCACCCTGTGCCAGGGCCTCACCACCCTCAGAGGGAAGGATTTCTTCTGTATATTGAACCTAAATTTCCCCTCTGTCAGTTCAGAGCCTCTCCCCCTTGTCATGGAGGAGGGACTCCAGTCCCTCTCCAGCTTCCTTGCAGCCCCTTCAGACACTGGAAGACGCTGTGAGGTCTCCACACAACCTTCTCTCCAAGAGGATCAGGATCCTGAGCACGCTGACAAAATGCATGAGGAATTCCTGTCATTTCCCAGCTTTTCAGCACGGGGGATGGAAGTGTCACTCTTCGAGGGCTGGCATAGTGTGACACCTGCCAACAAACACAGGGCTGCAACTCACAGCCCTCCTTCACCTGCATCTGGTCATGGCTGAGAGCATCCCAGGAGAAAGCACCCCTGGGAAATGGCTTTCTCTGTCCTTAGCTGCACCTGATGACCTCTGAAGTTTTTCCCAACCTCAAGGATTCTGTGGCTCTACGTTTCTTGTTAGAAGTGAAGTGAGAAATGCTCTGGGCCCTGAATCCAGGCAGGACAGACCAAGAGTTCAGGTAAGTGACAGCAAGTCATAAATAACTTTTTCTATGGGGATTTCTCTGAAAAAAACTAAAACTCTTTTACCCATATTTGAAATCCTGTCAATAAACAGGATTTGGGATTTTTCATTGGTCTGAACTAACA
This sequence comes from Camarhynchus parvulus, assembly GCF_901933205.1. Lineage (NCBI taxonomy): Eukaryota > Metazoa > Chordata > Aves > Passeriformes > Thraupidae > Camarhynchus > Camarhynchus parvulus. Next base: position 19,115,211 of record NC_044600.1, on the reverse strand, counting down.
GCCTTTTGGATTTTAATTTTTGGGGGGCTTTTTTTTGTTTCATTTTTCTGTTCTCATTCATTTTGTTTTAAAAAGAACTTCAGGAAAATATAGCCAAGTTGCCCATTTTCCTGATACCTCTCTCTGGAAAACAACTTTTCAGGTACACCTGGATGCAGCAATGCTTTGCCACTAAAACATCAGTTCAGCAAAGTGCAACACTCAGACCCACAGATTGGGCTGGGGAACTTCAGATAATCATCACAGAAAAGTTGCTGCTAAATTCAACCTGTAAATCGGTCTGCTCTGAGGAAAGGGCTGCTCTGTATTGCTCCTTGCTCTGCGGAATGGGACTCGTTCTGGGAGAAACTCGCATCTGCAGGAAGGGAAAGCTCTTGAGGGGGATGAGGGCAGAGCAGCAAATGCTCAAACACCTCCCCCACCCTGAGCTTTAGGAACATGAAGCTGTGCCAGGTGTTTGCTGAGGTGGTTTCACTCCCCGTGGGAAACAGACACTTCTCAAGGTGTATCTTGTCCAAACTCCTGCAACATGGCCACACAAGGAACCCCTAAAGAGGAAAGGACTGTTACCAGAACATGGACTGGTGCCAGTAGGGCTTTGCAGCTCCTGTCATGTTTTCTCCAGCCAATCTCCCGCTCACCACGGCATGATCATGGTGCTCCACACGCCTGCGGCCCAGTTTGATGTCATAAAAGCAGGCAGCATCCCCTGCCTTGGAGAGAACCATGCCGTGAGCACCGTGACAGGCAAAGCTTCCACCAGTGCCCGAACAAAAAACATCAGGAACAGAACAAATGGAACAAGGAACTGAGTTTTTCTGACAAACCCCAAACACCACCACTACCTCATCCCACTCCCTGGACTACACAACTCCCAGTTTCTCAGCATTTTTCCCCGATCTTTGGAAAAATAATACAGCATGAGGTACGTTTTCCAGAGGAATCAAAGTATCAACGCCCACCAAGGGACTCTTATGCAAGCAAGTGATCCAGGCTATCTTTAGGTTACCCCAACTCCTCTTACACAGCATAAATATTCCAAACTTGCTGTGGTTACCACGGCAACGAGGTGGCTGCAGCGCCTGACCAGGCTCTGGGCCTGCGCTACAACTGCTCTCCTTACTCGCTCCTGTTCACCCCCTTCACCTCCTCCTGTCACTGTGTGTCCCACTACAGCAGCAGCAGCACTGGGAAGCTGTGCCCACACTCAGCACCCAGATGTTGTGGGAGGCTGTGCCCACACTCAGCACCCAGATGTTGTGGGAGGCTGTGCCCACACTCAGCACCCAGATGTTGTGGGAAGCTGTGCCCACACTCACCGCCCAGCTGTGGGAGGCTGTGCCCACACTCACCGCCCAGCTGTGGGAGGCTGTGCCCACAACTCACCACCCAGATGTTGGAGCGTGCCTGCAGCTCTGCGTTCACCCGGAACCCCCCAAAGTCAGAGTCCACCTCCAGCCCTGCTGACTTGGCCAGCTCCACATTGGGCTCCAGCCCCACTGCAGCCACGATGTGATCTGTCTCCACCTGTTTGGGAATGCATAATTAGGATGTTAATTTCTTGTGTGCTCCTCCAAACGTGACCCTCTCCCTGCTTTCCCATTTACCTTCCGGCCATCCTTCAGTTTAATCAGCAGCCGGTTGCCGGAGACAGAGACGGATTTGACCACGGCATTAGGCAGGACATTGACACCCTCTGGAAACGAGCACAGGACACCTCACTGCCTGCTCAGGGCTGGGCAGATCCCACCTGCAGCAGGTGGTTGGTGCAGACAGATGCCAGGTGAGGAACCAAGACAGAGCCCACTCGAGCTCTGCTGCATGTGCTAGTGCAGCTCTGGGGGAAGGACCAGGAGAAACCCAGATAAAAAGTCTGAAAGCTGCTTAAAAGACAATCCAAAGTACATCTCATGTGATGACAAGGCCATATCCAAAAGAATTCCCTAAAACAAGTGTTCAGGAACTAAGGACACTCAATTACCTATTGCTGTGCCACAGCCAGAGCCAGAGGTCCAACAATGCAGCTTCCAAAAAAGAAAGTAACTCAGACCTGTGGGTTATCAGGCCCTGCAATCCACACCTCAGTGACATTCCTCCTCCCTCCCTCTCCACTTCCCAATGCACAGGATTATTTTGCACTTAATGCCGCAAATGGAAAAAGGTGTTTTGGATCTTACTGACTTTATCAGCTAAACACTACTGAATCTGGCCTGACCCAAGTGTGTGCATGGACACAGAGATCATTCCAGGGAAACAGCCACAGGGAAGGAAAGCTGCACTGATATCAGCAAGCCTGCTTATTCAGCTTCCCCAGAGGAACTGTCAAGAAGCCCAGGTTTCATGGCAGCTTTGTGCTGCCCAAGCTGCCTGAACTGCAACTTCCCCTGTGCTGCACCCAGGCCACTTTGCAGGGCCCAGACCTCCCAAGGCTCCAGGGAAAGAAAGGAGCTGAATGTCCCCAGGAGCAGCTGCCTGGCAGCCACCAGCCCAAACCCGCTCAGCAGCTTCACCTCTTCTGACTTTCTCCGTGGTCCAGTTACTCAGGTATTCGGGCAGGACTTTGCCCATGTTGCCGTTCTCTGGAAACAGCTGGATCACCTCCAGGCCTCGGGTTCGTGCTGGAAGGGAAGCATGGAGCAGCAAGATGAAGAGCAGCAGCAGATGTTGGAACACACACACTTTACACAAGGAGCTTGACAGAAGTTTCCAAATCTGGGAGTTCTGACTCCCAAGGAGTCACAAAGTGACTGACTACTGTTTCACATATACCTGCAAAGTCTAGATAACAGACTTTTAGGGAAAATATTGGTATTTTGGCAAAAAGTTTTAAAAATTACCATAAAGGTCCTACGCACACACTGACAGAATCCAGCTGCTCACCACCTCTTTGAAATCACAGAATTATGGACTGCTTTGGGTTGAAAGGGACCTTAAAGATCATCCAGTTCCAACCCCAAAATCATAGTTTGAGGGTGGCATTGAGCACAGAGAACAAATGTAACTTTTGAGAGGGTGGAATGACTCTGTAGCTCGCACTGGCCTGCAGAGCTCTCACCTCTGTGGTCAGAGGGCGAGACTGGGAAAACCTTGGCCACACAGGCAACAAGACACTCGTGTGTTGTTTCCTTTAAGCAAACACAGAGTCTGTGCAAAAACTGAGCAGCTGGGACTGAAAAGAAGTTTCTAATGTGAGGCTGCTGCCACTCAGTGCCTGTCAAAGCTGGGGACACGCTCACCTCTCCTTCCCAGAGCGCAGGCCAGCTCACTGCCAAGGAAACCACCACCAATAATTGTGATGGATTTGACTTCTCTGGAAATCTTCTCCAGCCTTTGGAAGTCCTCGATCTGAAAGAACATTTACCCCCATTTCCAATCCTAACAGCAATGGCAACATTGGTCATATTCAATGGCTTTTATTCACTTTGGAAGGTGCAGCAAAGTCACACAGGAGGGAAAATTTAAAAAAACACCTAAACCCCATAATCCCACATACTGTTACAGCTCTCAGGCTGAGACAAGCAGGTTGAGTAGACTCTACCCTGGTTTCCTGCCTGGGAAAAAGAATAAGCAGGCAATTGATTCCTGGGCATCATCTGAGGGAAGCATCTGAGCCAAGGCAGGACCATCCCAACCCAAAGCAGAAGAGTTTAAAAACTGAAGAGTGGTAAATGGCTCTGATTTATTCAGCCTCACTGGGGCTGGCAGCACCTGGAGGTTACCTTTCGGAACAGGGTCAGCCTTTTCTGCACATCTTTTCCTGCTCTTTCGATGGCAGGCAGGTTCCTTGGGGATCCCCCTGTGCACAACAAGGAGAGGAGACTAGTGACACCACAGCCATGGCACTGGATATCCAGACAGTGCAAAGCTGTCTTGGATCTCAGTTGTGCTTCCCAAACTGTTCCAGTATGGGAATATCCCAGTATCCCTGTTGCTGCCTGAATGTCCCAGAAAATCTGATGATGCAAGGCAGGTGAAAAACGCAGCATGGCTGTCTGCACAACTGTCCTTCGTGTGACTGCTCCACATCATGTTTGACACTGCAGAGACTTCTTCTCAAATAGAACCAATGCATCATGGAATGGTTTGGGTTGGAAGGAACCTTAAAGCTGATCCTGTTCCACCCCCTGCCATGGGCAGGGACACCTTCCACTATCCCAGGTTGCTCCAAGCCCCATCCAGCCTGGCCTTGGACACTTCCCAGGGGCAGCCACATTTTTTCTGGGCAACCTGTGCCCAGGAAGAATTCCTTCCCAGTATCCCACCTAATCCTGCCCTCTGGCATTCCCCATTGTCCTGTCACTCCAGCTCCTTGTCCAAATCCCCTCTCCAGCTCTCTTGGAGCCCCTTTAAGCATTGGAAGGCTCAATGATCTCCCAAAAGCCTTCTCTTTCTGAGGCAGGACTCCCCCAGCTCTCCCAGCTTGACTCCACAGGGGAGGTACTCTAGAGAATTTATGTCTAGCTAAATGTCACTGAAATAAAAAGCCTGGCACAGGACCAGGAACAAGAGAAAAAACCACAGCACTTACCAGTGGCAATGAGACATTTGTCGTAGGATATCTGGGTCCCATCATTAAGCTTCACTGTGTTCCCTCTGACATCCATGTGCACAACCTGCAAGATGAACCAAGCTGAGCTCGAACTCTTAACTTCATGAACTACTGAGCAGAGTTACAAACTTGCAATTAACATTCTCCTACCTTTAGGTTTAGGGTAGGGGTAGGAGTGGGGAAGTGAGAGGACTGGAAGTGGGAATTGAGACAACTTCTTTGGGAGTCACCATAACTCAGGTTGATCTTCCCAAGGTCTGAGTGTGAAATGGGCTCAGACACAGCACATCTCAGCAGAAGAGGAATCACTGACATTTATCATAGCAACATACAAACAACCAAGGATATAAATATTTTAGAAGGTTCACCATATATTTCTCCACCTTCCTGCTGCTTCAGCACAGTGCTCCTGCTCACCTTATCACCCACTACCTTTATCTCTGTGCTCTCCTCACCTCACCTTCCAGCCCACACAGCCCAGTTCCCACTTGTCACACCCTGTCTCTAAGGTCTACATATTTTTGTCCCATGCCCAGACTCCAAACGTATCCTTCTCTCTTCTTCATCATCTTCCCTCAGCTCACTGCTATTCCTCTTGGCTTCTCCCACTTTCAAACTTCAATTCAGATTAGCATAATCTCTGCTCAATCACATTTTTCCCAAACTTATCCAAATTCCCCTTCCCAGCCAACTCCTCCTCCAACTCCAGTGGTTCAGTACCAGCTTAGAGTGCAGGTTCTGTTCAAGAAGAGCTGTGGGAACAACAGCCAGTGCTGTACCCACCTTCTTGCCAGGCAGAACTGCCACCCCACCATTTTCCACAGAAGGCAGGTCCTCGACAGGCACATAGAAAGATGGCGGCTGGAAATAGATACTGAGAAAAGTTCCATTATCAAACAGGTTCCCCTTGCTCTGGGATACCAGATATCCAGCTGTTCAGCAACTCCGACGAGATAAAGACAGCTCTGTGCTTCTCTAACAAGCTCCACAATTATTTATCTATTTTTAAGTATTAGGGTCTTCACACTGTTGAAGTTCTAGGGTTTGGATCGTGGAATCATAGAATTGGTCAGGTTGGAAAAGATCATAAAGTCCAACCACCAAGTAAGGCTTAATCACGGAAATCACAAAAATCAAGTGTGATCCTGTGTCCCTGGACCTCTGTTCTAACGTGTGGAGCTTCACCTTTAACTTACTTCCCAGGACTCCTGCCCACAGAGGGACATATCTAAGGGGAATCACAGCAAAGTTCAAGAGGCATCGAGTACTGAGCGAGCTCTGGTGGGAAGCAGAATTCCTGAACCCCTGCTAGCACCAACACCCCCTTCCCTACGCTCAGTGCTCCACTGGCTGGTGGTTCTCTCCCAAGAACAGTTTGGTCGTTGTCACCTTGTCACTAACCACTTCCTGTGCCCTGTCACCTGCAGTGCCATGTACCTCCTCTCCTTGCCATTCCACTGCTTGAATCGCAACGTCTCTGTCACTTTGGGATCATCGGAAAACCACAGTTCTTTGGAAAGGGGTGGACGCATGTAGGGCAGGGCGGGATCTTCAGACACAATCAGCACCTTTAATTGGCCAGGAAACACATCAGCTGGAGCGAGAGCAGGCAAACGGGAGCACACAGAGCAGGACAGGATGGAGCAGGACAGCGCTTACCCGCGCGCCAGGGTCGCGGGCCCGGATGGATCTGGCAGCAGCGAAAGCAGCAGTTCCTCCGCCAATGAGCAGGAAAGGGACGTGGGATGGGACCTTGGGAGGAGTGACCGGAGCTGCAGGTGACAGATGGGACAACTTACTGCAAATACAGGCACACGGCCCAGCCCCAGGGCACAGAGTATGTCATCAGAGGCCTTCCACATCCAGACTTCCTTTGGAAATTGTCCTCCTTCTGCACCAGTACCCGTCCCAAGAACCCTGCTGCTGCTTCCCCCAAAGCTGCTCCCTGCAGGAATCAGTCAGATTTAACAAACTGGTTTTTCTAAGCGAGCCCAAAAGTCTGCACTGGCCAACCAGTGAGTAGTTTATAAGAAAGGGAAGTTCCCCAAAAGGCCAAGGCACGTTTTTTGGTAATTTTGTTCAAGGAGACAACTTTTGAGTTGCGTGCAGAAAGAACCTCCTCCCACAGGCAAGTCCTGTTGCTGAGAAACATGCGGTTAATCCGTGGGCAGGGACAAAGCAGGCAGTTAAGTATTGGCACCAGAACTCACCTGCTGTGCCCTGAGGAGCAGCACCTGCACCGAAAGGGAAGAAAGACATGGCTTACGTCAGCGAAGCACAGGCTGTAGTTTGAGAGCTGCAGTTCAGGGCTCACTCCAGGATGCACAGGCTCTCCACCAGCCAGGGAAGGAGGCCCTTCCTTGCCAGACTATGCAAAGGTAAAAGCCAGAAGCAGGGCACACTTTTTTCTCTTTTTACCACAGAAGGAGTAAATGACAGAAATCAGCCCCAGGAGACATCCTACTTCATCCTCAGGATGGTCTGTAAAATAGCCTCTTCTGGGTCATGGAGCCAGCACTGTCTTCTGTGCTGGGAAGTCATAGAACAACAGAATCCCAGAATGGGTTGGGCTGGGAGAGACATTAAAGCTCATCCAGTTCCACCTCCCTGCCATGGGCAGGGACACCTTCCACTAGACCAGGCTGCTTCCAAGCTCTGTCCAACCTGGCCTTGAATGGGAATTTGAAACAATGGCACACACTGAGAGGTGCAATCCAACAAAGACACGTCTGTGATTCCAGAGAGGCTCTGTTCTGTTTGTTTTGGAGGGCTCAAGCTCATGAAGAACAGAGCCCAGCCCTGACCTGGCAGGGTACCCACCTGAGGCAGAGGACTCCTGGTCTTGGGATTGCCTGGCTATCGTCGCGAGCCGGCTGGCGTATCGCTCTTTGCTCTCCTGTATTGTTTTGTATGCCTGCAGACACACAGGAGACATTGACCTAGTACACCTTACAACACCAAGGCACCATCCTGCTGCTGCCCTGACAGGCTTTTGTCCACCCCACATGCTGGAAAAGCCAGTGACAACATGTGAGGCAAAATACACCTCCCTGGACAAGGTGCCCATTGAGAATGGCCTCAGAAAATGACCTGCTCCACCAGGTGTGGTGAGCCCTGGATGTCTGGCTGCTTCCCAGAAGCCATGAACCTTCCTGCAGGTGTTTGGCTGCACACCTGTTCTAAGAGGAACCAGCTCCAGTGAAGGAAATGCAGCCAAACCACCCCAAGATGACATGCAAGCTGGGCCATGACACAACACGAGACTGCAGAAAGGGAAGACAAATCCAAAGAAAAAGCATCTCCCACCTTCCAAAGCCCAGAGCAGCTGGGCAGAGCCAACAACCTGACTGGCTTTCTCTAGGCATGGTGGTGGCAGGACAGCCCTGACATTAGCAGGGCCTTGAGCCACGGGAGCGGGGCTGTTCCAGGCACTGGCCCTTGGATGTGGAATCTCTTCCAGCTGAATCCTGACCTGCGTATTTGACTGTGAAACTCAGGATACAGCATAAGCAGAGCCTGCATGTACAATTTACTGGTACAGACAAGGAGGGAACATCTCTTATATCACGTTAACTTACAAGAAAAATTGGGTTCTCCTGAACAGGAGCTGAAGACACTGGGAGTGCTGGGAGCAGTTCAGAGTCCAGTATTTTTCCCCAAGGGTAAAAAAAATAAAGGGAAGCAAACCTTTCTTTGGGGCAAAACCTTTGCACATAATAATCTCCATCATGTGCATGACATCAAATTTTATTTGCCAATCCTCATAAGTTGGTGTTTTATAGCAAATTCTTTTAAACAAGAACGGAGGAATTTAATGCCAGGCACAAAAAAGAGCACAGAACAAAGGCTGTCCAGGGAACTGGAGAAATGCTGGAAATACTAGAAAACAAGAACTTGACAGTGTTTAGAAGAATTAAGATAAAGGTATTTTAAAGCCTTTTGCTCAAAGACAGAAAAGTCAAGGTTTACAAACCACCTCTGCTTTTACAAGCAGAATCAGGAAGGTTTTAAGCGAGTCCAAAGGGCAGCATACGGCAAATTAAATCCGATCCTTTAGGAAAAAAACACTATAATGCACAGGCAGAACATCAGATCAGCCCTTGAGGATAAATATTTCCAATGGGACAATGTCAAGTTCTTTCTAGTGAGAAGCAGAACTATACTTTGCCAGGACATGGGGTGATGTTTCAGTGCTCCTCCATGAGGAAATCACCAAGTTGGACAAGTTTCCTTTCATTCCCTTTAGCACACTTATATTTAGGTATTATTTCCTTTTCTGCATGCCAACATTACTGATATAATGAGAAGTGCACTAATTAATAATTTGTGCCCTTAGACAGTCACAAACAAAGACAGCCAGTTTGAGTTTAGATTTCCTTAATGTGGAAAGGTTAATTCTAAGGCAGGTTTCTCCACTAAGAACTGCACCATCTGAGAATATTCAATTTGTAACCTTAAATTCTTTGGCAATGTCCCTTGGAAATGAAGTACCTGAGAGCAGGGAGCACAAAGAGGGCTGGAAGTGAAGGGCTACAGGGTGGGAGGTACAGACAGGTGCCCACCCTCCACCCTCCCACCCCACAAACACCTTTAGTGAAGCATCTTACATAAACTCCTGTCCCAGTGACTGTTCCTCCCACTATTAAGTATAACAAGAGGTTGCTGCCAGCTTTGCCAGGAACACCTGAAGACGTCAGGGATCTAGAAGGGCATCTTAGCTGATGGCATTGCAAAACTGCAGGGGAAGACAGGCAATGGAAGAGAAGAGGGAAAGAGCTGAGTATTAGGAAGGATTCTTGATTAAACAGGTCTTGGGAAAAGCAGAGTGCACTTTGTAATTTCAGCTACCTTGTCTGCCAAAAAAAAAATGGGCAGCAGGGCACAGGAAAGAATTATATTTAAAGGAAATAGAAGAATATTTTTCTTCCATGCACTGTTTTGAATTTTTTTTCCACTTTCCAGGAGCTTCCGTTGGAGAAAAATGGAATTTGGAACTTTTAGTGAATATGATCCTCCTAGAGAAAGAGCTTGGAAACAAAGATTTGTGTGGTGTAAACTTGGGATCCATCCACTCCCAGGCAATGCTGAAACTCTTCAGCTCTCTGGGAGTGTCATTTACTCTTTCAGTGAGGCTGCAAATCTTTATTCTTTTTAAGTAGAACATAAATACCCCCCAGCTGGGAGTTGATTTGGTAAACTTACACAAGTTAAACAAATGTTCTGAACTGAGATTTGGCAAGGAGTTGTTTGTCTCATACAAGACAACAGACAGAGCTGTGTCTGGTCATAACAAAAAAACCCAAGAGTGCCTTTAAGGTAAAAAACTTAAAAGGTAACTGAAATTACAGTTAAAATCCAAGTAATCATAAGAAGTTACTTTCCATTTAGCTCTCCCTTGAAGTTTTCTGAAGGGGGAAACAGAGATAAAGCTACAGAAATCAAAAGCTGAGTTAAGAGAGCTGGAATACAGCAAATGCTCGACAGGAGAGATGGACTGCAGCTTCTTCCCAGGAACCACCTTTCTACTTACATAGGCACCTGCTCCTAAGGTGGACAAGCCCACAATAAGGACAAAAACCGAATTACTGCCCTTTTGCCCAGGCACGCCTGTGCTAGCCACTTGTCTGCTCAGCTGCAGGTCTGGGGGCACATTCCAGCGCTGCAACAACGTGCCTAAGGAACACAATTTATTGGAAAAACAACACAAAAACACCGTCAATACAAAGGTAAGTCTGGAAATTTAGAGACTAAGTCAGTTCTGAACCCAAACAAATTCCTTGTTTGGAAAACCCAGCCCCACATCTGAGCGACTGCAGGGCATTATCCTGAGCCACGACAGTGTGCTCTGGGCAGCTGTGGAGACCAGATTATCTGTAAGATCAAGGGGTAACTGAACTGATAGCAGGAGCATCTCTAGGCAGCTGCCTGCAGCTGGAGCCTCCAGCCTCTCTGGGCTGGCCGATCACAGAGATGTGTCTTAGTGGTTCCAACACCTTCTCCAGGCCTCTTTTGCCCGAGGATGCGCCTGGCTCCAGCAAAAGCAGGAGCCAGGCCAGGGTGGGCAGCAGGGATGGTGACACCGGCACCAAACTCCCTCTGCTCACACAGCTCATTCCACCGGGATAAACCTCCAGCAAGGAACGGGGTTTTGCTGGCAAAAAGGGCATCCCCGGTGAAAATGAGCAGATGCAGGTGCAGGCATCTCCCGCCGCGCAAGCCGGACGAGGAGCACCCGCGGCTGAGCCGCTGCACCGCGTTTTATTTCTCCATCACCAAATCACAGCCGGCGGCCGGCCCAGGTCATGCCTGAATGGAGCGATGGCGGGGACGGCTCCGAGCGCCGCTCCCAGCGCGGCCGATGCTCCCGGGAGAGGTTCGGGCTCTCTCAATCCCCGCCTCCACCTGCTCCCGCCCGGTGAGAGCAAAACCCGCCTCACCCCCGCCTGAAGGCACTTATTTGTGACAAAAACCGCAGCAAAGCCGGCAGCACCCGAAAAGAGACCGAGGTCCCGACCAGCTCCGGGTCACTCACGCTGTCCCAAACACGTTCCCGAAGCATCCGCACCTCCGCCGCCCGCGGCCCCTCCCGCAGCGCCCCGGGCACGGCCGTGCCCGCACCGATCCCGCGGGATGACCGCCCGGCCCGGTGCCCTCCGCAAACCGCGCTCCCGGCCGCCATCGGCCCCAGGCCTGTGCCGCAGCGGCGGGAATCGCGCCCGGTGCCCCCGGCCCCGGTCCCGGCACTGACCCGCGTGGGCGCGTCCCCGCGGCGGGGGCGCAGGGCGCGCGCCGGGCCCGCGCGGCAGCGGAACATGTCGCCGGTCGCCGGTCCCTCGGTCGCGGCCCCGCCGGCCCGGCCCGGCCCCGCCGCGCACGCGCCTCCCGCCGCTTCCGGGCGGCCGCTCCGCGCCGCCGCATCGATGGTGCCGCTGCCGACATGTGGCGGCCGCCCCGCCGCCTCCCGCGCCCGCTCCGCCGCGCCGCCGCCACCGGGCCCGGCCGCCGCCTGCTGCTCTCCACCCCCATCTTCTACGCGAACGGGCCGCCGCACATCGGGCACCTGTACTCGGCGCTGCTGGCCGACGCGCTGCTCCGCCACCGCCGCCTGCGCGCCGCCGGCCCGGCCCGGCTCTGCACGGGTCAGCGAGACCCCCGGTCCGAGCCCCCTTCCCCGGGGATGACCCCTTCTGCCGGGGCTGACCCCCCTCCCCGTGTCCCAGGGCCCCTGTGTCCCCGCGGGGCTGCGGGCTCCGGCCTCTCCCCACGGTCCCGCGGCCTCTCTCCGTTTCAGGGACCGACGAGCACGGGCTGAAGATCCAGCAGGCCGCGGCCGCGGCGGGGACGTCGCCCGCGGAGCTCTGCGAGCGGGTCTCGGGGCTCTTCCGCCAGGCCTTGACCCAGGCCGGCGTCGGCTACACCGACTTCACGCGCACCAGCGAGCCCCGGCACCAGCGAGCCGTGAGGCACTTCTGGGGTGCCCTCCGCGATGGAGGGGTGCTCTACAAGGGCTCCTACGAGGGCTGGTACTGCACGCCCGAGGAGAGCTTCCTGCCCGAGAGCCAGCTGGCCGAGGGCACGGACGCCCAGGGCCGCCCCTGCAAGGTGTCCTTGGAGACCGGCCATGAGGTAACGGGCTGCAGGAGCACTGCGCGCTCACCTGCCGGTCTGCTCCGGCCAGATTTGGGGTGTTTAATGCTTCCCGTAGCCTTTTATTAATTCGTGTTGGCCGAGACTCACCTGTATTTCAGTGGAGTGTCAGAGAGCTGCCAGACCCCACCTGGCAGGTGCACATTGCAGCTATGTGCGACAGGAAGGATTCAGCCCCTCCTGAGTCCTGTGGCTGTTGGCTTGGGAATGGTGTTCTACAGGAGTGATGACAGAAGCTGAACAGGAGGATAAGGGTGTATTTCACTGAGGGGTTCCAACTTTGAGACCTGTTTTGTGGCACAGTTCAGTTTGGCCTCTGGACACTTACCCATCTCTTGAATGGGTTTTGCCCTGCCTAAAGCACTGTAACATCACCTGTCAGCCAGGATGGGCGTGCCCAGGAGTGTGGTACCTTCCCAAGCGTCTCTCTGACACTGTTTTCTTAGAAGGTGTGGAGTTACATGATTTAATCCAGCAGCTACAGATAATGCTGCTCAGAGCTCAGCACAGGTTATGCTCCTGTGCTATTTGTATGAGGCTGGGATGTGGGAGCACTGGTCCACACAGAAAAGGCTATATTGGCAAATAGTAACTCTCGAGAAAGCACCTAAGATATAATTGGGAAAAAGATACGTTTCCAGGCAAAGTAATCATTCTTTAGACTTAAAACAGTCAGCAGACTTCAAAGTCAAGAATGCCCTGAGAACAATTCCTGGCCTCGCCTGTGTGTTGAACTGTCCAAGGAAATAGGAGTGTTCATGGAGCAGAGAAGCTCTTGCAGTGTGGTGAGCAAGGATGGGAGGGTTTATTTCCAACCTGAAAGAGGCAGTTGGGCAGTTTGTTCCTTGGGAATTTTGTGAAGGAGAAGGGGGAGCTTGCACATGCCATAAACCGCAGACTTCTGGTGAGTGAGTGGATTCTGGCATCTCGTGGAGCCTGGGGCTGAGGACGTACAGCTTGTCTTTGATGATGCTCTTTAGGTCTTCCTTGTACACTTCAAGATTGCTGACCCAGCCGTGGATCCCTGAGTGCCTTACACAGCTCACTCGTACCACATCCACCCACCACGTTTTCACTGGTTTAGCTAAATGTGTCATTTAATGGATTTAACTGTGGGGGAGAAGTGCTGTCAGTGCTGTAAGCAAACAAAGTTAGTGACTTAGATGCATTAAAGCATAAATTGAGGAAAAAGAGGAGTATGGTCCCAGGAGAACAAGGCAGGCACCAGGAGTGGCAGTAGGGCAGGACTTACAGTGTCATTTTGTCTTTTCATTATTTTCCACTATTACTGCAAAACTATGTTGTTAAGAAGGTGTATTCTCATCTCCCTAACTCCTTTCTGATGTCACATCAGCCTGGCAGGTAGTCCTTCCCAGGGTTACAAGTGTTTTTAGAAGCAGGATGCTGAACCATCCCAGGTGCCTGAGTCCTCAGGTGTGTTCCTGGGGATCCCAAGGAGGCAGCATCTTGGGTAAGAAGGTTGCTACTAGTCACGGAAAGGTGCTGACAGCTTCCCGTGGCATGGGAGGACACCCAGACGCAGGCAGTGTGCGACAGCCTCCATGCTGAGAATGGTGTGTGCAAATTGTCAGCCTGTTCTTGGGGCCATAATCCTTTCTTCTCCTGCTGTCCCAGGTGCACTGGACCAAGGAGGAGAATTACATGTTCAGGCTCTCAGCATTTCGGGATCCCTTGCAGAACTGGCTCCGGGACAACCCACGTGCCATTTTTCCTGACCCCTTCTACCAGTGCGTGCTCCGTTGGCTGGACGAGGACCTGCCAGACTTGTCGGTGTCCCGCGAGCGAAACCGGCTGCAGTGGGGCATCCCCGTGCCCAGCGACCCCACACAGACCATCTACGTCTGGGTGGATGCTCTGGTGAACTACCTGAGCGTGGTGGGGTACCCTGAGAGCCACGGCGCGTGGTGGCCGGCCGTGCATCACGTCGTGGGCAAGGACATCCTGAAGTTCCATGCGCTGTACTGGCCGGCGCTGCTGCTGGCGGCAGGGCTGGAGCCCCCTGAGCGCATCCTGGTCCACTCCCACTGGACTGTGCGGGGCCAGAAGATGTCCAAGAGCCTGGGCAACGTGGTGGACCCCAGCGTGTGCATGGGGCAGTACGGCGTGGATGGGTTCCGGTACTTCCTGCTGCGGCAGGGCGTCCCAGAGAGGGATTGTGACTACTATGATGAGAAGGTGGTGAAGTTGGTGAATTCAGAGCTGGCAGATGCGCTCGGGGGGCTGCTCAATCGCTCAACAGCCCCCAGCATTAACCCCAGTAACACCTACCCCTGCTTCTCAGAGCCCTGTTTCCCAAAGGTCCTGGATTCCAGAGAGGCAAGAGGCACAGGCAGGGCGTGTGCTGAGGACTACAGGCTCGTGGCAGCAGTGGCCTCGCTGCCTGTGCAGGTGGACAGTTATTTTGAAGGCTTCCAGATCTACAGGGCTTTGGAATGCATTGCCCAGTGTGTGAGGCAGACCAACGGCTTCTTCCAGAGGCACAGGCCTTGGAAGCTTGACCGAAGGGATGCTGTGGAGCAGCTCTGGCTGGACACCATCCTGCATGTCACACTGGAGTGTCTGCGCGTGTACGGGACGCTCCTGCAGCCCGTGGTCCCACACATGGCAGACAAGCTGCTGTCCCGGCTGGCTGTCAGGCCAGGGGAGAGGCGCCTCTCTGGTCTGACGTTCCTAGCACGCTATGATGGAAAGTCATGTCCCTTTGAGGGGAGGCAGCTCGGACCTGATACTGGCATCTTGTTCCACAGGCTGGGCAAGTTGGAAACTATGAAGAAGAGAAAGCAAGAAGCTCAAGTCCCTGACAAACAGCTTCTGTGAATAAAAACTTCCAGGAATTCCTGGAAAACGTTGTTAAAAGCACTTTCCTCCCATTCCTGGTGGTGGTGTGGAGGGGTGGGAAACTGGCCTGAGCAGGGAGGATCAAGCAAGCCCTGAGGAGAGACAGGCTTGGTCCTGGGCCTCCTTGGTGTTGTGTCTTTGCACAGGGAGATGGAGGAAGGGTCGGTCTGCAATGTCCTCATCTCACTTTTGGTCCACAGGTTTTTGGCCAGGTCAGAAGTAGCTGGGAGTGGTCAGAAATGGTTCTGGGGGACCCTGGTGCCCATTGGGTCTCTCAACTGAGCTCCCTTTGTGGGCCAAAACTAGTCTGAGTGAGCCTCAATGGGGACAATCCTGTGTGGCTGCTCTTTATTCCTAGGGCAGGACAGTACCATGGTCAGACAGTGTGTCTCATTCAGCAGTGCAGGACCGGCAGACATGACCAGAATGGGAAAGGGGGGGCATGTGTTTCATCAGACTCAGCTTTCTAAGGCTTTTTCAGTTGCTGCAAGGCTTAGTGCACCCTGTTTTATGTCCATGCTGCTGGAAGCAGATGAGCACTGACACTCTGGGGTGGTGGTGACCACTGGGAGTCTCTGGTAAATCCTTCCCAGCCTCTGGCTCCTGCAGGTCCCATCAGTGCTAGCACTGGAGCAGTCATCTTCCAGAGGCTCATTCTGGGGGTCTTTGGGTTCTTTTGGGATCACCTGGGCTGTGTGAGCAGGAGCTATGCCCCATGTTCCAATCGGTCCCCATGCCACTGTTGCTGTGCCACTGCCTGATGCTGTCCCAGTCCAGCTGACCTGAGTCCCCTCATCCCCTCCTGCCATGGCTCTCCTCTCTTCCTGCAGATTGTCACCTGCACCCCTGACTTCTGCAATCCTTGTGTGCGTGCTTCCTACTGCAGCCCCGTGCCCTCGTGCCGTGGGTGGTGGCTCCCCACTGCCCTGTTTCTTGGGGCAGAAGGGACACATGCCCTTCCTGGTCTCTCTGATGCTGGCACACGGGGGCTGTGGCTGCCCAGCTGGACGTGAAGAGGGTCATTCTGGCACCGGCGGTTGTGATCTCACTGCCACCTCTTGGCACTGGCACCGTACGGATGTTGGTGTCCCCGCTGTCTGGCACGGCCTCGCTGTGCCCCTCGGTCTCTTGCTCCCTCCGGCAGGGGCCAGGCCCGCTGCCCGCAGCCCTGCCGGTCCCCGCCGCTCCTCTGGGAACGCTCGGGCCGGCCCGGGCTGAAGGCACTCGGTGCCCGGTGTGCGGCGCAGGGCTGGCCCGGGGCCGGAGCTCTGAGCCGGGCCAGTGCCGCTGCCGGAGCCGGGAGCGTAGGGCGGAGCCGCGCGGTGCCGGTGCCGCTACGCGGGGCGGGGACGGGCCGTGCCGGAGCCGGTGCGTGGGGTGGAGCCGTGCTGTGCCGGTGCCGGTCCGCGGGGTGGGACCGTGCAGTGCCGTAGCCCGTGTGTGGGGCGGAGCTGTGCCGGTGCCGCTACGCGGGGCTGCGCCGGTGCCGGTGCGTGGGGTGGAGCCGTGCTGTGCCGGTGCCGGTCCGCGGGGCGGGGACGAGCTGTGCCGGAGCCGGGGCGTGGGGCGCAGACGAGCGGTGCCGGTGCCGGTCCGCGGGGCGGACCCGGTGCCGTGCAGTGCCGTAGCCGGTCCGCGGGGCGACGCGCCCCTATGAGCCGGTGAGGCCGCAGCGGTGCGGGAGGGATGGCGGCGGGCGGCGGCGGAGGGCGGCCGCCGGGCCCCGACCCCGCGCTGGAGCCCTACGTGCAGACCCGCATCTTCAAAATCATCGTGATCGGAGACTCCAACGTGGGCAAGACGTGCCTGACCTTCCGCTTCTGCGGGGGCACCTTCCCCGGCAAGACCGAGGCCACCATCGGCGTGGACTTCCGCGAGAAGACGGTGGAGATCGAGGGGGAGCGCATCAAGGTGGGCCCCGCACCGGCTCCGGGCTGGCTGGCACCAGCCCCGGAGGGACCCGCTAAGCCCGCGGTGGGTCCCACACCGGTACCAGTGGGCCGTGCTCTACCCTCCGTGAGCCCCACTCTGTCCCCGGTGGGCCCTGCACCGGCCCCGATCTGCAGCCCCAGCAGCGATGGCAGCCAGTCCCCCATCCCTGCCTCTTGCCAAACCCCTCCTGGGGGCTTTTCCTTTCATCCCAGTTGGAGGGAGGGAACAGGGCCAGGGAAGAATTCTCGTCCCTATGTTGCAGAGATGGCCCTGGACCAGTCCCTGCTGCCTTGTCACTATTTCTGGGGTTGGCTTGAGCATGCAGAGATCAGAAGTGATGGCTCCGGGTGAGTCACCGCCACCCTTGCGATGGGCACAGCTGGATCCTCGCAGCATTGGGGTGGCTCCAGCTCCGGACACTGGACCAGCAGAGGGGTAGAGTTGCGCTGGGATGGGGGACAGGACTCTGTGCCACAGCCAGGGGGTCTGCAGGGGCAGGGGGCGGTGGGCTGGCAGCAGCCACACTGGAAGGCTGAGGGCTCACATGGGCCAGCGGCAGTGCGCTCGGCTGCTGTGGCAGCAACGGTGCAGGAACCTGCTCCCAGCTGCACCTGGAGCTGTGATTGCAGCAGGATGAATTTTCTTATGAAGGCTGGTGTGACACCTGTAAAGAATGATCAGCCCAGACCTGAAGAGCTCTGGCTGGTGTGTCAGAACAAATCTGGCACTGGTAGGAACCACCCAGGAGCAGAGTTTGTGGTGGAGCTTGGCCTGCACAGCTGTGGGGATCAGCACCCACAGCCCCTGAGGCTGGTGCTGGAAGAACAAACATCACTGCTGTACTGACAGATGGCTGATCAGAAGTTGAACTCACAATGAAACCAGACCTTGTGTTGGTGGGTGAGAGCTTTAGCTGTGCTTCTAGGCTCTCCATGAATGTTTTTCCCTCTCTTCTTTAGAGGTGCTCATCCTCCCTGCCCTCCCTGGCTCTGTCCAGCCCCATGGAGCTGTGCCGGTGTGAGCTGTGGTGCAGGCTGGCATGGAGCCTGTTTGCTGCCACTATCTGGAAAATGTTGCCAGGTTTTCTACCTTTGGATATTACTTGAGCTCCAGTGGGCAGGAGTGGGAGGTAATGCAGCAAACCGACCTTTTCCTGGGATATGTATCCTAGAGAGGAGGTGAGAGGAGGGACAAGGACCCTTCTTCTCTTGCTCTGCCTGGGAGAGACTGGCCCTGAAAGGCCTGAGCAGCAGCTCTGCTTTGCCAGCATTTTTCAATTGGAAAGACTCTGAGGCAGGTCCTGTCTCCATGGGTACAGGGCAATTTGGATTAACTGGGAATTGCCACTTCAGGCTACAAAACATTTCCAGGAGAACCCAGACTGACCCCTGGGACATGCTGCTGGTTGCCAGTGTTCAACCAGACTTGGTGTCACTGACCAGCACTGTCTAGGCCCAGACACTCAGCCAGTTCCCAGCCCACCTCATTGCCTGCTCATCCAGCCCAGAGACCTCCTGCCATCTCTGTCACTTGGGTCAGGATGGTGTCCTGGAATGTTCTGGATTGCCTGTACCCTGCTGTGCTGTCCTTCCATGAGATGTTGGGGTGGCTGAAGTTCTCTGTGAGAACCAGGGGCTGCAAACACAAGGCTGCTGCTCATTCTCCACAGAGCACCTCATGTGCTTCCTCTGCCAGGTGGTCTATAGCAGAGACCCCCTACAATGTCATCTGTCATGTTTTGTTTTCTAATCCTCCCCCATGAGCTCTGTTGGGTCCTCACCCATCCCCACAGAGCTCCTGGCCCTCCCACTGTGCTCCTACACAAAGGGTGGCTCTCCCTCCTCATTTTCTCTTTTCCTCTGTGAAATCATCAGTGTTCTCGTTCATGGCGTAGGATTTGGTGCGCAAATAGACATGGATCTGTTGGAATGAGTCCAGAGGAGGCTGAAAAGATGCTCAGAGGGCTGCAGCCCCTCTGAAGTCAGGCTGGAAGAGCAGGGGTTTTCAGCCTGGAGAAGAGAAGCCTTGGGGGAGACCTTAGACCCCCTTCCAGTGCCTGAAAGGGCTCCAAGAGAGCTAGAGAGGGACTTGGGACAAGGGGTGGAGGAACAGGACAATGGCCTTAAACTGAAGGGGGGCAGGTTTAGATTGGATATTGGAAAGAAATACTTGGCTGTGAGGATAGGGAGGCCCTGGCACAGGTTGCCCAGAGCAGCTGTGGCTGCCCCTGGATCCCTGGAAGTGTCCAAGGCCAGGTTGGACATGGCTTGGAGCAACCTGGGATAGTGGAAAGTGTCCCTGCCCAGGGCAGGGGGTTAGACTCTATGATCTTTAAGTTGCCTTCCAGTTCAGACCATGCTGGGACTCTCTGAAACCCAGACACAGGAAGACCTTTTGCAACCCCTTCCCCATGGCCTTGCCAGGGCCATGCTCCACACTCCTGTAGCGTTTTTTCTTGTCTGCTTCAATTCCCAGGTGCAAGTGTGGGACACAGCTGGCCAGGAGAGGTTTCGGAAGAGCATGGTGGAGCACTACTACCGCAACGTGCACGCCGTGGTCTTCGTGTACGACGTGACCAAGATGAGCTCCTTCACCAACCTCAAGACGTGGATCGAGGAGTGCAATGGGCACGCGGTGCCCCCGCTCGTCCCCAGGGTGCTCGTGGGGAACAAGTGTGACTTGAAGGACCTGATCCAGGTGCCATCCAGCCTGGCCCTCAAGTTCGCCGACGCTCACAACATGCTTTTGTTTGAGACCTCGGCCAAGGACCCACAGGAAAGCCAGAACGTGGACGCGATTTTCATGTGCCTGGTGTGCCGGCTGAAGGCGCAGCGCTCGCTGCCCTGCCGGGACACGGAGGGCTGGCCGGCGCAGCCCCAGCCGCACCCCCGGCGGCTGGACGAGGCCAGCGGGAAGGGCTCCTGCCCGTGCTGAGCGGGACCCGCCCGGACCCCAATAAAGGCTCTGAGCCCCCTGCGCTCCGACTCTTGCTTTGCGCCTCAGCCCAGTCGGCCGTAATCGTCTGTGATCGGCTCGGCTCGGTCACAATCGGTCCGGTTCGGCGTGCAGCGTTCGGCTGCAGTCGGCCCGATTCGGCTGCAATCGGCCCTGTTCGGCCGTGCTCGGGCTATCTCGGTAATTATTGCGCTGACTCGGTTACAATCGGCTCGACTCGGCCCCATTCGGCTATAATCGGTCGATTCGGCTGCTATCGGCTACGTTCGCCTCGGCTCGGGGCGGGGCGGTGCAGCGCGCAGGCGCAGTGCGCGCTGCCGCCGCCATGAAGTAGGTGTGGGGGCGCGGGGGCGCAGGCCGGGCTCGGCCCTGTCCCGCCGGTACCGGGGCTGACGGTGCCTCGCCCGCAGCCCCCTGACGAAGGTGAAGCTGATCAATGAGCTGAACGCGCGGGAGGCGGAGCTGGGCGTGCAGGAGGCGGTGTCGTGGCACGCGGAGTACAAGGACAGCGCTTGGATCTTTGTGGGTACGGACCGGGCTAGGGGCGGGGGCCGGTGCCGGTACCGGTGCCGGTACCGGTACTGGTACTGTTGACCCGTTCCTTCCCTTCCCTCTCCCGCAGGCGGGCTGCACTACGCGCTGACCGAGGGTGATGTCATCTGCGTGTTCTCGCAGTAAGTGCCGCAGCCCCGGCCCCGCCGCCGCGGGCGCTGCCGCCGTGCTGACGGTGTGTGTGTCACAGGTACGGCGAGGTCGTCAACATCAACCTCGTGCGGGACAAGAAGACCGGGAAGTCCAAGGGTTTCTGCTTCCTGTGCTATGAGGACCAGAGAAGCACCATCCTGGCTGTGGATAACTTCAATGGGATCAAGGTGAGTGGAGCTCCGGCGCTGCCGTGGCTCCCCGAGTGCTCCCTCCCGTCGGCAGCGGCCCTGGGGCCGGGAGCCGGCGGTGACAGCCCGGCCCCGCAGATCAAAGGACGGACCATCCGCGTGGACCATGTGGCCAACTACCGGCCCCCCAAGGAGTCTGAGGACTGGGATGACGTGACTAGAGCCCTCCATGCCAAGGGCTGCGGGGTCAAAACGCCACCTCACACCTCGTCCGACTCCCCGTCTGAGGATGAAGATGTGCTCGTGAAAAAGCAGAAAGGTAAGGAGTGTTCCTGGCAGGCTGTATCCCAGGTGGACGTGCCCTTGGTAGGGTTTGGGGGCTGGAGTCGGCGTGGAGAGAAGGTTGGAGAAACAAAAATGGGTACAAAATGAGGGTGGGAATAAGATGTTGTTGCAGAGTGCTGAGGAGATGCTCAAAAATGAGGGAGAAGGAGAACCATGAGGGAGGAGTCCTCAGGTCTGGAGAGGTAATTTTCACCAAATGGATCACATTATTACTGAGGAAGGGGAATGAAAGCAAAGTTGGAAATTCTCAGCATTCCAAGTGGTGTGGAAATGCCCAGAGTTGCTGGGAAGAACATGATGTGAATGTTAAAGAGAGAAGTGGGGTGGCTGCAGCTGGAGGAGAAAAAGTTGTGATTGGAAGTGAACTGGGATCTCCCTGAGGGGGAAGCAGGCTGGGAAATTGGGTGGAGGGGGAGAATTTGTAATGGAAGATGAGCTGGGATGGTGCCAGGGGAGCCATGAGGAGCAAGTTGCTCCTGGAGTTTGGTCCATCCCGAAATGTGAACCCTAATTCCAGAGAAGCAGCGGAGCAGAGTAGAACGGTCAAAGTCGAGCCCACAAGCTGGGAAGCGGGGGAGCACGGAGGAGCCCCATCCCAGGATCAAGATCAAGAAGGAGAAGGAGGACCCGGGGTACGAGCACTATGCTGGCGGGAGCGCCGGCAGGAACGCCGGGAGCAGGACGCAGCGGGATGAGGAGCAGCGGCGGCACCAGCGGCACTCGGACAGCAGGGGGGACAAGAACTGCCGCGAGCAGAGGGGCCAGAGCGGCTCCTGGGAGGAGCGGGAGAAGAGGGAGGAGGCTGGCAGGAGGGGCGACGGGCACAGCAGCCGGCAGGACGCATCCCCCAGGGGAGGCAGGTCTCGGGAGCCCCATTCCAGGCACAGGGAGCGGGGCTCTGGCAGAGACTCCGGTCGCTGCTGAGCCCTGTGTGAGCATTTGGCGTGAGGGAGGCTCTGAGCCTGCCCGAGCCTGCTCCAAGCTCCTGGGATGCCATGGCTGGACCTTTCACCTGGGAGCTTCCCCTTGCCTCTCATCCCACCCTGGGCCGGGGCTCTCCATGCTCCCTGTGCTGCTGGCTGGGACAGGGATCTGTCCTTCGACCGGGGGGGGTGTCAAGCAGTGAAGGCTGGGAGCAGCAGGATGCTCCCCTTCCCTAAATCCCTTGGGGCGGTGTCCCCCTCTTGCACCGTGGGCAGAGGCTGCTGGGTGTCCCGTCTGGCCTCGTGGGCCGGGTTTGGGCCCTGTGCCCACCCAGCATCTTCTGGATTCTGTGATGAATCCATAGGGCTGCATCGCTGTGTTGGGGTGATTTATCATGGATTTGTTTAAAGGTTTCTTAATAAAAGTTCCTGTTAGGGAGAAGCTGGTCCCGGGAGCAGTGTTCTTGTGGGTGGGTCAGGGAGGAGGTGTCATCTGTTTTTCTTACGCTGATTTTAGGCTTATTTGGCTGGAAAACCGGGAGCGACAGAGTGTGGGATTCGCAGGGCGGAGAAAGGAGGGGCTTTAGCTGGATTTGGTTTCTATAACGAGTGATCCCTCCGGTCCGGGTCCGCGCCGCTTCTGGGCGCAAGGGGGAATTTCCTCCCCGGAGCAGCCGGGGCCGCTCCGAGACAGCCGCGGGGGCTGCGGCGGGGTTGGGGTGCGGGCGGCCCCTGCGGCTCCCACCGTCCCGGCGCGGGCGGTCCCGGCGCGGTGCCGGCAGGGGGCAGGCGCGGCGCGGCGGTGCAGAGCCCGGTTCCGGTCGCGGTTCCGGTTCCGGTCCCGGCCCGGTGGCGGCGGCGCGCGCGGCGGTGTCCGCCCGCCATGCGATGTCCGCGCTCAACTGGAAACCCTTCGTGTATGGCGGGCTCGCCTCCATCGTGGCCGAGTTCGGTGAGGCGCAGGGGCGGGGCGGGACCGGGACAGGCGGGACGGGCAGCGTACCGGCGGGCGCTGAGGCCGGTGTCCCCGCTATCCCCGCAGGCACGTTCCCCGTGGACCTCACCAAGACGCGGCTGCAGGTGCAGGGTCAGAGCACCGACGCGCGGTTCCGCGAGGTGCGGTACCGGGGCATGTTCCACGCGCTCTTCCGCATCTGCCGCGAGGAGGGCGGACGGGCCCTGTACTCGGGGTGAGCACCGGGGCCGGGCCCCTCGGGGCCGGGGCCCATCGGCAGCGGGTGCCGCTTCCCCCGGGGATGCCGTCCCCATCCATCCGTACCGGGACACCCACCCATCTGCCACGGGTTCTCCGCCCGGCCCGGCGCCTCCTTGCACCCACCCGGGTCTCCCCGGCGCCTGCCCCGGGTCCTTCTCCTCTGGCTCAGGAGCTCCCACCGCCTGTGCTGGGCTCCCTCTTCGCCCGCAGCATCGCCCCGTCTGTCATGTTCACCCCCACCAGCCCGTCCCGGCATCTCCCTCCGCCCACCCCAGGCCCTCCCACTGCCCACTCCGGGACCTCTCCCACACTCCGGCATCTCCCCCTGCCTTCCCCGGGTCCCCCCCGCCCATCCCGGGTTCTTTCCCTCTGCCCGCCCCGGCCCTGCCCTGCCCTGCCTCTTTCCCGGCACGCCCTCCCCAGCCCGGGTCCCCTCTTCCACCTTCTGTCACGGCATCCCTCTGCTCCCTTGCTCGCTGCCCATCCCGGCCCCCCATTTCCTGTACGCTGCTGTGACACCCTGGATCCTTCCCTGCCTTGTCTCCCTGAGCGGAGCCCCCCGGTGTTCCCGAGGCGGGGAGCAAGGCCAGGGCTGCGTGGTTGCCATCTCCTGGCGCTGGGCTGCGTGGGGCAATCCCGGATAACCCGGGCAGGACTGCATTCTTGGAGCCCCAGCAGGGTTGTGCCTGGCCCCGGCAGTTTGAGGGCGGGTGGGGAGTGGCCCGGGCTGGCCCGCAGGGATGCTCAGGGTCCATTCCCCCTCAGGATCGCCCCGGCACTGCTGAGACAGGCGTCTTATGGCACCATCAAGATCGGCATCTACCAGAGCCTGAAGCGGCTCTTTGTGGATCGCATGGAAGGTGGGTGCTGGGGAAGGGCAGCACGGGCACCTCCCAGCTCCCCTGCCTCACACTCTGGGCTGTGTGTTTTGCTCATTCCTTGCTCTGTCCTTTCCACCCCAAGATTCCCACAGGAATGGAGCTCCATTACTGGGTGCTGTGGTTTTGTTTGTCAGTGAGAGCAAGGATTGGATTCAATCCTGATGGGAACCTCACTGTGCTCTGCACTGCCTGTGGCTCCTACCCAAACATCTCCTTCCAGCCAAGTTCCTTCCTTTCACAGAATCATAGGAGAATCACAGAATCCTTTAGGTTGGAAAAGACATCCAACCTGAATCTGATCCGTACCTTGTCCCCAGCCGAGAGTGCTGAGAGCCACATCCAGTCCTTCCTTGGACACCTCCAGGGGTCGGGACTCCAGACCTCCCTGGGCAGCCCCTGCCAATGCCTGGCCACCCTTTCCATGAAGAAATTCCTCCTGATGTCCAACCTAAGCCTCCCCTGGCACAGCCAGGCACATTCTGGATAGGAGTTGTGCAGTCCAGCTCTCTGGCTTTGGCCCTGACTGTAAAGGTGAGGTTCCACCAGTGCCCTTGACCTGTGCCCTCTGCAGCTCCTGCCTGGGGAGTGGAGCAGCAAGAGTCTGGTGGATGTTCCCCGAGGGAGCACTGAGATCTGCAGGTGAGATTTCCATCCCTGCTGTGATATGAGGGAATGGTGTAACACCGTTCCAACCTGGGAAAGCGGGATGGGCGGGGGAAATGCAGCACACTAACGATACCAAGCTGTCTCAGGGGAGCTTTAGATTGATATCAGGAGAAGGTTTTTTTCCCAAGAGGGTGCTGGGGCACTGCCCCAAGGTTGCCAGAGCTCCAGGAGTGTTTGGACAGCACTCCCAGGCACAGGGTGGGATTGTTGAGGTGTCTGTGCCAGGTCAAGTGTTGGACTGGATGATCCTTGTGGAACCCTTCCATCTCAGGAGATTCTGTGACTCTAGAGGTCCTTCCAGGGCTGCTGTCCTGCTTTAGTAAGGCCTCTCCCTGCCTGGTTCTGTCTGTGCACACAGTCCCCACACCTCCCTCGCTGTTCCAGCCTTTTCAGCTGTGAGCTCCATGCCTGAATGTTTGTCTCCCTACAGGCCTGGGGCAGCCAGTGGCCTGGTGTCCTCTGGGAAGTGTTGTGGTCAGTACCAGCAAAGGCCTGTGTGCTTTCCCAATGTAACCATCATCCTAACACTGGGCCTGGAATCTGGGGTTATTCCCTGGCACTAATCACATCTAACTCCCTGCCTGCTCTCGATTCTCGGCTGGCTCCAAGTGGCTGCGTGTAGGCAAATCCAGGGGGCCTGGGGAAACACTGGGTTGTCCCTCTCTGTCTGCCTCTGTCCTGGCTCATCCCTGCAATGAGAAACCTCAAATAATTGTTCACAATTTTCACGTGTCCAAGGATTTTCCTTCTCATCAGTCAGACCCTCTGAGAGTGCATTGCTGAGTGTTTCAGCTGCCACCTTCTGTCCCTGACAGGTGTGGGGACAGACCTGTCACGGGCTGTGGCACCTGCCCAGGCCCTGCTCCTGCAGCTTCACCGTCTGATTTGAGAACTGAGCTGCTCAACCCAGCCCTTGTTCCCTCCTTCTGTGCCCCCTCCTGTGAGGGTCTGACCTTCTTTCCTTGGTTGCAGATGAAACGTTGCTCATCAATGTGATCTGTGGGGTGGTCTCGGGGGTCATCTCTTCTGCACTGGCCAATCCCACAGATGTGCTGAAGGTAAGGGCTGCTTCTGGCTGGCTGTGGGACCCGGGAGAGGAGCAGCTCAGTTCTCCCTGAGCCACCAGTTCTGCTTGTTTGGGTTTTTTTAATGAATGGGGACCAAAGCCCAGGGTCATTAATAGATGTTTAAAAACACAGCTCTTAAAGATCACAGAATCCTGGACCTGTTTGAGTTGGGATGGACATGAAAAAACATCTCCTTCCACCTCCTGCCACAGGCAGGGGCACCTTGCACTAGAGCAGGTTGTTCCAAACCCTGTTCAACTTGGCCTGGAACACTTCCAGGGATGGAGCAGCCACAGCTTCTCTGGGCAATATGACATTTGTACTGGTGAGGGGTGGGAGCTCTGTTATCTGACCTGGGCCAGGTGAGCCAGCTGCTCCTGTCCCCTGGGTCACAGTGCTGGCACTGTCCTAAGGGCCTGCCTGTTACATGGAGTGAGCAGAGCCCAGTGGGGACTGCCTGGTGCCCTGGGCTCAGGGTAGCCCTGCTCTGGGCGGAGAGAGCTTGGAGAACTTCCCCACTCTTCTCCCTGTAGATCCCCCTTCTGGGACTGCTTTCAGGGGGAAGGCCTTGTTCTTCATGTTCCTGTGCCCCCACCCTGCTGCTGCCCCTGCCCCCTGCCTGCTGCCATCCTTGTCTGTGTGGTTTGCAGGGAGGTGGACGTGGAGAACAGTGTGTGCTCTGAGCTGCTCTGTTCCTTCTCCCAGGAGTTCCATGGAGTTGCTGTCCCTGGTGTCCTTGCCCTGTGGCCAAGTGCTGGTGTCAGGACGGGTGTAGACGTCTGCCTGCTGACTCTTTCCTTTCTTTCAGATCCGAATGCAGGCTCAGGGCAGCTTGTTCCAGGGCGGGATGATTGGCAGCTTCATTGACATCTACCAGCAGGAAGGTACCCGAGGCCTCTGGAGGGTGAGCACCAACTCCTAGAATCCCCCAGCAGCAGCAGAACTAAGACAAATCTTAGGGAAGCAGGTGTTCTCCTGCTCTTCTGTAGCAAGGAACACCTGGAACACCTCCTGGCCCCTTAAACTGCTGCTCTTGTGGGACAGAATCTTTTCTGGTGTTGAAATGGTGCAGAAGGTGAGGGGGTGACAGCCTAGTTCCCATGTGCTGGTGCTGGGAGCAGGGAAGCAGTGTGGAGTTAATCCAGCTGGAATAACGCTGCCAGGGTGGAGTTATCCTCCTTGGCTTTGAAGCAAAGCTGGGAAGCAGGTGGTGTGGTTGCAGGGGAGGTGCAGGAAAGGCTGTCAGGAGAGGGAGCTGGGGGATGTGGCTGCAGTTGGTGACAGTGTCTGTGCTGCACAGGGTGTTGTCCCCACGGCCCAGCGAGCGGCCATCGTGGTGGGGGTGGAGCTGCCAGTCTACGACATCACCAAGAAGCATCTGATCCTGTCGGGCCTCATGGGGGACACCATCTTTGCCCACTTCGTGTGAGTACCTGCTGCAGGCTTGGGGGGCTGTGTGAGGGCTGGGGAGAGACCATTCATGGAGCGACTGGTCTGGATCTGCAGGGAACAGGGTTAGTGCTTCCAGAGGCTCTGGAGCAGGCTTAGTGCTTCCAAAGGATCTGCTCTGTCAGCTGGAGCAGCTCAGAGTTAGCAGCAGGTATGGAATCGTTAAGGTTGGATCAGACCTCCAAGACCATTGAATCCAACCGTTTCCCCAGCACTGCTAAGGCCAAAACTAATCCATCCCCACCTCCCAGAGACCTCCTTGGGGAAGGACCTGGCAGAAATCCTTTGGTGACATGAAATGCCAGCTTGGTTTCAGCTGGCTAATGACAGAAATGTTGCCCCACATCTGTGTCCTGGTATGAGCCAGGCAGGAGATCCATGTGTAGCTACATGTAGCAGTTCCTCAGAAGCTGCTCCAGTCCCTAGTCCTCACCTGTCCAGACCCTGTGATCTTGCAGCCCCTGCTGGAAGAGCCTTGAGAGAGGAGCAAGCACAAAGTTGGCAGGACCCAGAGCAGTCAGTGCTGCAGTCAGCTGCTCTGGGCAGGGCTGGCAGAGAACTCTGGAATCCTTTTTCACCTCTGTGTTGCAGATGCTGCAGTGCTTCCATTGGCTTTGCCAGCTGGGGTGAGGGTGAGGAGCACTAGACCTCTGTGGAGGGGGAGACTGGCAGTTCTGTGGTCCTTTCTGGTGGCATTGCTCTTCCTCCCTCCTTCCCAAAGCAATGTTTGCTCTGGTGGGAAGGATGTGCACTCCCAGGGGTGCCTTAGGTCTGTGTCACCTGGGCAGCACCTGGGACCCTTGCAGGGCTGCCAGTGCCCTGTGGAACCAGCTGTGGGCTCAGGTGAGGGTCTGGCTTAGCTGAGCATTTCCCTCCCCTGAGCTCCGCAGGGTCCTGTGGCAGCACCGCCTCTGCCCCTTTTCCATGTAGGAGCAAGTAGTGCACCTCCTGTCCACTGCTAAATGCCTTTGCTGATGTCCAGTGGGAGGTATTTTGTGTCTGTCTGAGCGGGAGTGGCTGTGTCCAGGGCTGTTCCTGCCCTGATTTGGTGTGTGCAGTTCCAGCTTCACGTGCGGGCTGGCGGGAGCCATCGCCTCCAACCCCGTGGACGTGGTGCGGACGCGGATGATGAACCAGCGCGCCATCGTGGGCAGCACCGAGCTCTACAAGGGCACCCTGGATGGCCTTGTCAAGGTGAGGGAACAGGTGGGCACATCCTTGTCCTGGGAGGCTGGCCAGGTCTCAGCACCACACTGATGGGAGCCGTGAGATCCTGCAGTGACACAGTTTGTCGTCAGTGAGGTGGGAGAGGGCCCAGAGTCACTTTCCTGAGGCCACTGTCAGCCTGAGCATCCTCCCAGCCTCCTGGAACAAAATCCAGGCCATGACGCATTACCTGGGTTCAGAGACTGTGGGTGATGCTTCACACTCTTGCACAGGGGCCTGTCTGCTCCCTGCAGCAGCTGGGCAGGGCCAGCAGGGCACACGTGGGGAGGGACGTGGGCAGGGCGTGGGCCTGGTGTGTCTCCTCATCCATTTGTCTCTCCTCCCAGACATGGAAGAGTGAGGGCTTCTTTGCACTCTACAAAGGCTTCTGGCCCAACTGGCTTCGTCTGGGTCCCTGGAACATCATCGTATCCTTCCCTGTGCTGCTGGGAGGTGGGGTGGGACAAGGGGAGAACCCTGCTGGGAAGGGCAGGGCAGAGCTGACACCCCAGTGGGGTGCACTCGGGACCCTGATGGGCAATGCTGATGGTCTCTGTAGAGCCTCTGAGGGCTTGGCTGAGACCTTGCGTGGCCTGGGCTGCAGGAGGTTCCTGGATGAGCTCCTGTCTGGGAGGGAGTCGTGGGGAACATTCTGCTGCTGAGGCAGGTGCTGACTCCATGCAGGAGCAGTGCTGCTGTGTGCTGAGCCAGAGCGTTCTGCCTGCTGAAACTGGGCAGGGAGTTCACTGTGAAGAGCTCCCAGTCTGGGCTTGGAGCCACTTCCCTCTCCCAGTGGTCTGGGCAAGGCTGGGTTTGCTCTGGGTCCGTTCTCCCCGCTCTTGGCAGCGCTGTGCCCCAGCTCTGTTCTACCTGGGCACGTCAGGTTGTGCTGCCCGGACAGGGAGCTCCATGGGTGGGTTTAAGGAGCCCCCTGGATGGGTGTCCAGCCCAGCTGAATGCTCTACCCACCCTGCCAGGCAGCTGCCTCACATCTGTCCCAATTCCTTGACGCTACCTTCAGTTTTTTATCACATACGAGCAGCTGAAGCGCCTCCCCTTCTGAGAGCTGCCTTCATCTTACCAGAGTCATCCTTAGGGCTGGCAGCAGAGCTGTGCTGCCGCCTCCCTCTTCATCCCACTGTCCCCATGTTGTGGTGTTTGGTCCCTGTGGGCTGGGCTCTCCCCACATGCATGGTCCCTGGAGCACGAGCTGCCTGGCGCAGGCGGGAGCCACGTGTTTCCCACCCGGAGGTGTTGTGTGCCTGGGCCTGCAGGAATATCTTCTGTGAAGATCTGTGTGTTGCAGTGGCCTTTGGGGCACTGGGGCTCGTGGCTGGCAGGTGTGGGTCTCCTCCCGTGCCCGTGGGGCAGGGCCTGTGAAGGTGCCATTGTCATCATGTTTCTTGCAGAACTTGTAACTCCATTAAATTATTTATTGACTGGATGGCTTGAGTTTGGGTCTGTGCTCATTCACTTGCAGGGGTATCTGCCCTTGTAGAGCACAGAAGTATGGTTTTCACCATGCTATAGACCCCTTTATTCTCCATATATTTATATAAAAACAATCTGTAGGATTCATTTCAGTAGAGATGTTTCTAAACCCAAGTTTGTTAGTATCAGAAAATGACCCTGTTGCCTTCTCAGCTCAATTTTGCCAAACCTCAGTCTCTTAAATTCCTGCTTATTATTACACTATTTTTGCTTAAATAATTTGTAAAGACAGATACTGTGCTTTAAAGGTGAGCTCTGCACTTGAAAATAGTGGTTCTGGTGCTGAGGAGAATATTTTGGTCATCCTCTTCTGATTTTTGGTTATTTTTAATGTTCATGGCTATGGAAGCAAATGTTTTTTATGTTCCTGCTCCCTTTCCTGTTTGTGGGGTGGCTTTGGTTTGGATGAAGGTCCCTGGTGACACAGCAGCATGTCCTGGCTGAGCCTGCTGTGAGCTGAGCGTGTGTGTAAGTCGTACGAGGAATGCTCAGCCAAATCCCGCTGGGAAAAATGGGAGGGAATTGGTGTTACAAAGTCAGAGCTGCCTGTAGAAGCTGCAGGGGAAGGGAAGGTGACTCCACTGAGCGCTTGGGCTGAAATCCTGCCGTGAGCAGGGCTCTCTGTGCAGAGCCCAGCTCAGCAGGCTGTGCCCCGCACTGTGTGGGAGCCTGCTCCTGCACACACAGCAAGGGCTGGGGGTGGAACTCCAACATGGAAGGCTCCTTGGGAACCAGTCAGCCCTCCCCAGGTGTTCAAGGTAGAAATACACATCCTCCTGATACATGAAAGCTAAAAATGGCAGTAAAGCAGGAGAGGGAGGCACTGGCTCCAGCCTGTACTTGCTCCTCACTGCCCTGCCACTTCTCCCTGGTCCTTGATCTCATTTTGGGGGTTTGGACTCTGTCCAGCATCAGGGCAAAGGCTCCCCAAATGTCTCCCTGAGCAAACAGAAGCAGAGGATGTGTAAGGCCACCACCACCCTTCCCGTGACCGCACGCAGTGCAGAGCCTGGGTGTTTTGGAGGGCCCTCATTGCCGAGCTCCTGCCCTCCAGCACTGCCCCTCCCGCCCCAGCTGCCCTCTCCCCAGTCACTGTCTGACAGACACGTGCTCAGTCCTGCCCATTTCCTGGCACCTGGGATCTTTCCAGCTCGTGAGGCAGGAGAGGCTTGTGACACTTTGTGTAGGGGCTGGAGCCGTCACTGTCAGACCCTGGGAAGGTCGGAGCCCCCCGGGAGGGGTCAGGGGTGTTGGGGGGTTCTGTAGCACAAGGTTGCAGAGGCTTTGCTTTCATTAATTTCTTTGTTACAAGTTACTGTTAGGTAAATACACTCATGACTAGCAAAGTGAGTGTGTGTGTACATAGAATCATTATTTTTTACTGTTAGTAGCACTCACATAGATTTCACTGGAAGCATCACAGCAAAGTTCATCAGACTCCTGCAGGAGTGAGGTCAGTCAATGATGGACAAGGTCTCCCTTTAGATATGAGCTGTGTCATGGAGCCTGGAGCCAGCCTGCTGTGCCTGGGGATCTGCAGGGGTGTGCAGGGGAGCTCCAGGACAGAGAGAGGCTCTTTGGGGCAGCAGCCAGTTACTTCTGCTTGGATCCATTAGTGGGCAGAAGACACCAGCTCTCAGAGGTCCATGTCTGCCTGGATCAGAGGCCCCTCTGCAGGTTGTGTGGTTTTTTGCCCTGCAGGTTCCAGCAATTCTTTGGTTTCAGCCTCTCCAAGGATACCCTGGGCTCCCTGTTGTGCTTGCCAAGGGCACTGCAGGTTCCCAGCTGTGAATGCTGCTGTCCCAGGCTGGCAGATGTTTCTCCATCTGTTTGAGCACACGTCCCTTGTCAGTGCTTTTCCTCATTGTAACCAGGTCACCTTCAGGGCTGCTGTTCCAGCAGGATGTCAGTGGTGTTCCCTTGGTCCTAGCAGCAAGAAGCTGTCCTGGGTCTGGCAGTGACACCCAGGAGCCCCAAGAGCTGTGCTAGACTTTGGGAACTCTGTGCTTGTCCCCATTCCCAGCCCCTGTGTCTGAGCAGGCACTGCTCTGCTCCAGCCCCTGGTGCCTGGGGGGGACAGCCACCGCCCTGTGTGCCACCGTGGCAGCTTCCTGCCCAGGTGCTCCCTGCTCAGCCCCTGCTCCAGGGTTGTCTGGAAACGTGGCTGGAGGGGAGGGACCTCCGCGGGCACAGCAGCGAGTCCAGCAGTCCCTTCCACGGGCAGCTGCTGGCAGAGCTCTGCTCCCCCAGAGACACCCCTGCTCCCCCAGAGACACCCCTGCTCCCCCAGAGACACCCCTGCTCCCCAGGCTCCTGCTGCTCCCTGGAGAGTGAGGGGCTGTGCCTGCTGCCGAGTTGCACCTGCCGAGAGGCCCCAGGTGAGTGATGGCTGAGAATCGTGTTGGGGATGCACCATCCCTGTGGCGTGTCTCACGTGAGGCAGCCACGGCCAGCTGGGCCCTGGGAGCCATCCTCGCCGTGCTGGCCTCGCTCATCATCGCTGCCAACGTGCTGGTGGCCATTGTCCTCCTCTGCCACATCCGGAAGAGTGGCTCCAAGGGGCTGTGTTTCGTCCTCAATCTTGCCTTGGCGGATGCCATGGTTGGTTTTACAGTCATGGGCCTGGCCGTGGATGAGCTTTCCCAGCCCTTTCATGCTTCCCAGAAGTTTTGCATCCTGAGAATGGCTTTTGTGACCTCTTCCTGTGCTGCCTCCATCCTGTCCCTGATCCTGGTTGCATGTGACAGGCACCTGGCCATCCGGAAGCCTTTCCACTATTTCCAGCTGGTGACAGGCCCGCGGGTTGGGCTGTGCTTGGTGGGACTCTGGCTCTTGGCTGCCATCATCGGCTTCCTCCCGGTCTTCATCCTGCGCTTCCAGAGGATCTCCAACCATTGGAAGTGCTCCTTCTTCAACCTCTTCCAGCCTTCTTACATGCTCACCATGTCCTGCCTCGGCTTCTTCCCCGCACTCTTCCTCTTCCTCTACCTCTACTGTGACATGCTGAAAATCGCCTCGGTGCATGTGCAGCATATCCAGGAGGTGGAGCAGGCGGGGCTGGGTGGCAGCTGTCCCCCACCCCGTGCCACCAGTGACATGAAGGCCATGCGCACGGTGGCTGTGCTCATCGGGTGCTTCACCCTCTCCTGGCTGCCCTTCTTCATCGCCAGCACCGTGCAGATGGCCTGCCCTGAGTGCTTCCCCTACAAAGTCATCGAGAACTTCCTCTGGCTGCTGGCGCTGGGCAACTCCCTCCTGAACCCACTGCTCTATTCCTACTGGCAGAGGGACGTGCAGCTCCAGCTCTCCCAGCTGGCTGCAGCTGTGAAGAGGAGGGTCCTGCTCCACCTGGGCAAT
The DNA here is from genome assembly GCF_901933205.1 of Camarhynchus parvulus. Classification (NCBI taxonomy): domain Eukaryota; kingdom Metazoa; phylum Chordata; class Aves; order Passeriformes; family Thraupidae; genus Camarhynchus; species Camarhynchus parvulus. Next base: position 19,081,835 of record NC_044600.1, on the reverse strand, counting down.
GGCCGCTGTTTCCCGGGCAGAGACACCAAGGCTCCTCCTGCCGTGTCCTGCCTGGAGCTCCAGGACTGACTTGGTAAGGAGTGGCTGTCTCTGGCTTGCCAGCTCTCCTCCTGCACTGTGACCATGAACTCGGGGCCTGCCAGCTGTGAAGAAGATCACAGATGGGTGGGACCAGTCTGGATGTTAACTTCCAGGCACCATCATGGCAGGATTCCAGCCTGCCCACCGCCCCACAGCCCCCAGCACAGCCAGTTCACCCCAGCCCCAGGCAGCCCAGGTTGCAGGTGCTCCCTGGAGAGCCTCTGCTGGAGCAGCCCCGTGTCTGCTGGACCATGCTCTCCCACGCGCTCTGCAGGCAAAGACCCTTTGCCCATCACTACCCAGCTTCCCCTGCCAGGTGTGCACCCCCTGCTCCATGGGCAACAAACCCCCCGTTCCTGAGGTAGGTGTGGGCACAGGGACAGCTCTGTCCCCTTGGCCCTGGCAGCAAAGACTGGGCAGGCTGTGTACATCCCCGAGCTCTCCTGGAGCGCAGGTGCTCTCCCTCCCTTCTCAAACCCACCTCTCAATTCTACACAGGGCCATCCCTGCTTTGGACTGTGCCCACATGGAGCAGAGGTGAGGAGGTGAGTTTGGGCATGGGGACACAGAGGCTTGGCAGTGACCATGCCTGTGTGGGGGGTGGTGTAACCCCGGGCAGGGGGGGCAGCCCCAGGGCAGGGGGACAACCTGGGCACTGCTGTCACTGTTTACCCAGGCTGTAAAGTGAGTCAATGAGTAACTGGCTAACAAGGAGAGGGAGGATTGGCTGCCTCAGAGATCCCCACGAAGAACAGCTGCTGTGTCCCACCCGGGATTTGGGACTGGAAGGATCCCTGCACACCCACCCTGCCCATGGGAGCCCCCCTTCTGCCCTAGTGGCCAGATGGCTGCCCCTGCCAGAGGTTAAAGTGGTACTTAGCTGCTTCTTATAAAATAATTTCATTTCATCCACATGTCAAGAAAACTTCGCTTAGAAGAGGTTTATTTGCTAAAAAAGTACATTACGCTGAAAATGAGGGTGCTCTGCACGAAACAGCAACTGTTGCCACCTCTGTCCTTGCCCCACTAGCAGACACAAAGGCTCACGGCTGTATCCACTTGCATCCAGAACTTGCCATGAAGCTAAGGTCTTCCCCATCCTAGAGAAAGAGGCAAAAATGACAGTGTCTTTAAAAGACTCCAAACAAGAGGCCCTCTGTGGCATCCCCCTCTGCCAGGGAAAGGCCTGGGACCAGGTCCCACAAGGCAGACACCGTTCCTGGCTGTGTCGGAGGCACTGACCCTGGGGGAGGGCTGCCCAGAGCAGGCTGGCTCTGGCGGCTGCTGTAGGGATCTGGTGGGTGGATCCAGCCTGACTCACTCTGGGCTCAGCCCATCATCTCCCTGCACCGGGGATTTGCTGCCTGTTCCTGGTGATGCCTGAGCTCTGCCGGCTGTGCCTTTGATCATCCTCGCTGAGCCTCTGCTTCCCTCCAACGTCTTCCTGCAGCAGGTCCCAGTGGGAACAGGGACACTTTGGACATGGGCCTTGTGCTGCTTCCTGAGCTTCCTGACTGCCAGCTCTGCCACCTGAGTCTGCCACTGAATGGCCAGGCTGCAGGTCTGAATTGGCGTGAGGAGCAGGAGCCCTGGCCAGGCAGGAGCTCGTTCCAAGTGGGATCAGAGCTCAGGCAGCCTGCTCAGTGCCACGAACACACTGCAGTGCCTTGGATGGGAGAGGGGACACCTCCAGATGCACCTCCAGGGGACACTAGAAGGGAGCCTACAAGAGAGATGGAGAATGTGGACTTTGAACAAGAATCTGAAGTGATGGGACAAGGGGGAATAGCTTCCTGCTGCCAGAGGGCAGGGTTGGATGGCATAGGGGGAAGGAATTGTTCCCTGTGAGGGTGGGGAGGCCGTGGCACAGGGTGCCCAGAGCAGCTGTGGCTGCCCCTGGATCCCTGGAAGTGGCCAAGGCCAGGCTGGGTCTTGGAGCAGCCTGGGGTAGTGGAAGGTGCCCATGACAGAGGGTTGGAATGGGATGGGCTTTACGTTCAGATTCAAACCATTCTGAGATTCTGTGACACTGTGCAGGTGGGGGACAAGGTGCAACTGGAGGCAGAACTCCCCCTGCAGTGGAGTGTCCCTTCCTGGGCATCTCCCTGTGGCACTGACCCCTCTCCTCCCTCTGCAAGCCATGGCTGAGGGGGCTCACAGGCCGGCACGGCTGGGGCTCCATCCCCGGATATATCTCCAGCTCCCACCGGGTAACCTGGAGGGGCAGCCGGTCCTTGTGAGGCCGGGCCTGCTCCCATCCCTCATCCCAGAGAGCCCCTGCTGCTGTCCCGCTCCAGCCTGCGGTGACCGCGGCACCGAGCAGCGGCGCGGGAGCGGCTGGACAGGGGGGCACAGGGCGCCCATGGCGGGAGGGGGACGGAGCCATCCTGCTCCACACCGGGACCGAGGATGGGGGGCGCCTGCCCCACTGCTGCCCTGCGCTGAATAAACGCCCTTGTGCCCGGCTGGTCTCTGCTCCGCTACCGGGGGCTCGGGGCGGCACCGGGGACAGCTGGGGGCCGCTCTGCCCGAGGCCAGGAAGCAGCAGTGGCGCGGGGGGCGAGCACAGAACCGGGGCGGCGGAAAGGAGGGCGACAGCAGCGGAGCCGCGGCTGCGGGGCCGGCCCTGTCCCGGTGAGCTGTTTACGGTGGGATGTTCCTGCTGGGATGTTCCCGGTCCCGGTGGGATGGTCCCAGTCCCGGGGGGTGCGGCCGGTCCTGGGGGAGTGTGGCCTGTCCCGGTGGGATGGTCCCGGTCCCGGAGGGGTGTGGCCGGTCCCGGGGGTGTGGCCGGTCCCGGTGGGATGGTCCCGGTCCCGGAGGGGTCTGGCCTGTCCCGGTGGGATGGTCCCGGAGGGGTGTGGCCGGTCCCGGTGGGATGGTCCCGGTCCCGGAGGGGTCTGGCCTGTCCCGGTGGGATGGTCCCGGAGGGGTGCGGCCTGTCCCGGTGGGATGGTCCCGGTCCCGAAGGGGTGCGGCCTGTCCCGGTGGGATGGTCCCGGTCCCGGAGGGGTCTGGCCTGTCCCGGTGGGATGGTCCCGGAGGGGTGCGGCCTGTCCCGGTGGGATGGTCCCGGTCCCGAAGGGGTGCGGCCTGTCCCGGTGGGATGGTCCCGGTCCCGGAGGGGTGTGGCCTGTCCCGGTGGGATGGTCCCGGTCCCGGAGGGGTGTGGCCGGTCCCGGGCGGTGGGGGCGGTCTGGCGCCGCGCGCTCCCGCCCCCGCCGGTCGCCGTCACGTGCCCGTCACGGTGCGCGCGCAGCACCCGCCCCGCCAATGGGCGCGCGCAGCGGTGGCGCGCGGGGCGGGGCGTGCGGCGGAAGCGGCGGCGCGTGCAGGAGCGGCCGGGCCGAGCCGAGCCGAGCCGAGCCGGGCGGTGAGTGCGGGGAGCGGGGCGCGCGCACCCGGGAACCTGACTGCGGGGAGCGGGGGGAGCCGGCCCGGGAACCTGACTGCGGGGAGCAGGTGCGGCCGTGCCCTGCCCCGGCCCGCCCCGGCGGGAGAGGCCGAGCGGCGGCCGGGGCCGGCCCGCAGCGGGAGCAGCCGGGGCCGAGCGCTCCCCTGCCGGAGCCCAGGCGTGCGGAGGGGCCGCCCCGCTCTCCATTGCTCTCCGGGCCGCTGGCCGACCGGCCGCGGGGCTCGCTGGGCAGGAGCGGCCTCCTCCGCACCTGCGGCCCGGCCGAGGCAGCCGGGGAGTTTGTGGAGGGCCTGAACGGCCTCGTGGGAGCCGGCGGGACTTCGGGAAGACTGGCGGGGACACCCGCAGGGCTCCGGGTCCGTCTGAGTGGTGGGGAGGCTGTGTGGGAAAGTTTATTCCATGTGGGAAGTGTCTGTGCCGCTATTTGGGTTCAGTGGTAGTTAAAATCACTTCAAAAACGACATTAAAATTACATCAGAAAAGATGGAGATTGTTACGGAAAGGTGTGGAGCACCCGGAGCAGCCTGGAAAGGGGCTCAGCCTGGAGAAAAGGAGGGACCTCAGGGGGGAACTTGTGTCTCTGCACAACGCCCTGACAGGAGGAGCCGCCGGCGGGGTCGGGACCTTGTGCTAGGTCGTGTTTGCTCAAGGTGAGAGGAAAAAGGCCTCAAGGTGTGCCAGGGTAGGTTCAGGTTAGGAATTACTAACAATCGTTTCCCTACCAGAGCGGTCAGGCCTTGGAATAAATTGCTCAGGGTGGAGGCAGCATCTCTGAAAGTGTTGAGGCATTTGGGGGTGTGTTTTAGGGGTTATTGTGGTGGTGCTGGTGGGTCTGGGTGACCTTGAAGGTCTCTTTCAATCCCAGTGGTCCTGTGAAATTGGCACAAGGAGAAATTGGCTGCATGTAAAGAAATTACTCTGGTGTTCCAAGAATGAGCAGTTTACAGAAGGGGTGGGGGGTGAAGGTGGCAGCAGCTTCCCCCGAGGTGGGATGCACCTGGCTGTGCTCTCTCTCCCCCAGCCTCACACTGTGCTGGGCTGTGCTGGGTCTGTGGTGCCACAGCAGATGGTCCGTGGGCAGCACAGGGAGCTTTGGGGATGCTCGTGCTGGTGCCCACAGCTTCCGTGGGCTGCAGCTCTCCCACAGCCCTGGACTGTAACTCTTATATGCACATGCATGCATTTATTTGGTTCCTTGAGCATTTATATTGAGCTTCTTTGGTTTATGTGCTTCTTACTCTCTTATTTTCCTCATATTTTGGTGCTGTGTGCTGTTACCAGTAACGTCTGTCAGTGTCGTGCTGCGTGGAGATGTTTTTTAGTGCCATGTATTTGTTACACAAACATTAATCCTTGGGTAAGCTCCTCATTAGTCTGCACTGTCCCTACCTCCCCTGTAGCTACATTAATTAGCCATTGTATTTTTCCATATTTTCCTGCAAAAAGTTGCAGCAGAGCTGTGAGACTGTGGGAAAGCATGGAGGTGACCTGGGATAGGAGTTTATCCCTCCAGCTTGTGTTCCTTCTTACTCCAGCCATACTCCTCCCTGGGGTGGAAGCCAAGGGGTTCGATTCTCTGTTTCTTCAAGGCTTATTTGAGGAATTTTGAGGATCTAATTAAAAAGGCCCTTGAGCTGAGTTGTTGAAAGCTGTGTGGGACCTGGGGTGAGGTCAGGTTTCTGTGTTGAAGGTCATATGTTTGGAGCTCGTAGCAGGGATGAGGTTCAATCACCAAGTCATTGCAAAGATCAGGTGTTGTTACTGAGGTATTCTGTATACCTTCCAAAGATGGTGTGAGATTTCTCCCTTAATCCCCAGCTTTTCTGCTGACATTATTTCAGTTCCAGCATGTCCGTTCCATCCAGCTGCTCCACTCTCAGCTAGCAGTTCCTCACGCTGATGCTGGCTTTCCACAAGGCTCTCTTGCCCATTAGTCCAACCTTTTGCAGTGGGATTTTCTGATGATCCTGACTGCTGGCTTTACTGGAGTTTATTTTTGTGTCTTCCCTTTTTTTTCCCTCTTCTTTTTTCCTTCTTCCCCCTTTTTTTTTCTTTCCCAGTGCTCTGTGTAGTTAGTTCTGCATTTTTGCCCATCAGCTTTCTTCTCCTAGCTTTTCCAAAAGATATTTCTGAAAGTAGGAGCTGTTGAGCATTGTTCAGAGGTGGCACTTGCTGGATGTTGCTCTCCAGGAGTGCTGAGGGAGTCTGGGAGGACAGGAGGGGATGGGATTGAGCTGCCTGCAGCTGCCTGCTCTGCATCCTCTGGAGCACGGGCAGCTCACCCCCTGGAAATGCCAGGGTTAGAATTCCTAGATGTGTGTGCAGAGGCAGGCTGGTTTGGCAGAGCCTTGTGAGCATTTTGAAAACATTTCATGGAGTATTTAATAATTTGGCATGGACATGGCAGATTTCACTATTGGGAAGCACCGAGGGCTGTGTTGGGTCACTGCTGGTGCCACTCATACATGTACACACATGCTGGTTTTTTCCTTTGTTTTGGGTTACAACATTGAGTGTAGAGCACAACTCATACAGGACTTGGTCAAATTCCCCTGTTTTTGCTGCTGTGGCTGTATTTTTGTGAAAACTCTGCAGGTTGGTGTCCCTGACTGGGGTTGCTGACTGCTGCATTCTCAGGCACAAAGGAGGAAGGGGCTCTTTGTGTCTCTTGATTTTATAGAGCCCTGCTAGAATAATTAGCTGCCTGAAATTAATATATTTCTTTCAAATGCAAGCTTCCAGAATCAAGGAAAGCGAGCAGTGTGCCTCTTGCCATCAAGGATTACCAGGAATTAATCTTTCAGTGCAAAGGCCGCTAATCTCGGGCATGCAAACAGGGTTTATTGAGCTGCGTGCCAGTGCTTAGAGCAGTGATGGATGAAATCCCTGGCAAATTCAGATGCTCTGGCTGTTAATTGCCTCCCCACCTGCTCATCCACCTCCGTCCCCTGCATGCTGGAATCTGCCTCTGGGTGTCAGTCCGGGAGATGGATGGTGACACGTGGAGCTGCTGGGTGCCAGCCCCGGGCCAGCTTGGGCTCTCATGCCTGGGCTGTCCTGCCTGCCCCAGGGCAGTTCTACTGTCACTGGGTCCCAGCCTTTCTGTTGTGCTGGGAGCTGAGTGAGGGAGCTCAGCCTGGCACTTGGATTTTCAAACACAAAGCCAAGCTGGGAGCAGTGGGAGAGCTGTCTGAACTCCTGCCTTACGATGAGCATCTTGCCATGTTCCTCGTGCAGTTCGCAGGTAACGTGGGGGGGTTCTGGGGTTCCCTGCACGGCTCCTGCTGCCCTGCAGGATTATCTGGAGTTGACAGAAGTCACTGTCAAAATTGTGCTGCTCTCATCAGTGTGCCTGGCCAGCTCCTGGCTCAGACTGATGTTTGGGAAGCTCTACCAGTAGTAATTGAGCCAGGAGTATGGTAGAGGAACATGCTTGAGCCCAGCAGTAGTTTTCGAACCTGGAAATTATTTTCCAAAAGGAAATGATTGGGATCAAAATGTAACTTCAAAGCTTTGGTATCCCTCTCTTCTGCCTTCCCTGCTGGTCTCTTTTCTCTTGTGTTCTAATAGATTGCTGCAGATGTACTTTGGTGTCCTCTCAAGTTCATTTCTTGAGGGCTTAAAATGAGAACTGCGTAATCAATGGCACAGTGTATCCTGGAATCCAGTTTATTCCCAAAAACACAGGCACCCTGCTCAGACTGAGCAGTGCTTATTCCCCAAATTTGCCAATGTTGGCAAAAGGTAAATCCGTATTTATAGTAAAGCCTGTGTCAGCCCATTTCTGAAGTTCCCCTGATGCTCAGTAAGAGAAGCTTAATATGCGTTCAGAGGAGCCCAGGGGACCCCAAAATGTCACCTGAGGGGTGCAGAGGGACCTGGGGCACCCCCAAGTGTGACCCAGCGTAGCACATAGGGTTCCAGGACATCCCAAAATACGACCATACAAGCACCAGCCTGCACAGGCTTTTTGAGTGTATAATTGAAAGGCTTTTAGGTGTGTGACAGTGTCAGAGTACCTGGTAATAGTTGTCATTTGAGTTTTGGGGTAGAGGTTTATGTTGCTGCTGTTTATAAACTGGTTGAGTGGCAGGAAAGCTGTTCCAGTTCCTGGGCAGAGTGAGGCTGCAGTTGGAGCTTGTGGCTCCAGAGCAGTGCCAGGCTTGTGGCAGAGCTCATGCCACCACTTAACTGAATGTACCTGAACCCAGCAGGGAACATTTGCCCAAATCCCGAGGTGGCAGCCCTGTGGCTCCTGTGTCATTTGTAAGTGGTCCCAGGAGTGTTTCACAGGAGCTGCACAATCCTGTGTTTTGGTTGTGATTTCCAGTGTTGTTTTCTATTGGTAATGGGAGTGATCTTAAAACAGCCTTTTCAGTTTGCCTTGGGGACTTTTGGAGTTTATTTTCCCCCTGGTCATTAAGGCAAATGGCCCAGCTCTGTTAGGATTGGAAAACCGAGTCCTGTCCTGGGTCTGGCATGGGACCCAGTGAGGATGGATACTTCCCTTGATTTATGCCTGGAACATTGAGATCTTTCCTCTCTCCCCAGCCCCTTTCTGAAGCTGTGCTGTGGAAGCTGCAGCCGTATTTAGCCACAGCTCAGACCTGGATTGATCCCAGCCCAGTGGGACAGTGGGCTGTGCATTGTCAGTGCTGCTTAGGCTAGTGGGAGCTGTGGACTCTTCCCGTCAGGCAGAGCTCAGCACCTGTTTGCAGAGGGGAAAACCACCCACAAGAACCCGCTGTGCTGTGGGAGAGGCCTTGCTCAGAGTCGCCTTCTGCTCATCTTTCAGCATCCCCCCTTCTTTCCCTGATCCATTTTTCTGCTGAGGAATCTTCTAGTTTTTATTTTTAAATGTTTAGTCACTGCATTATGGCAGTGCCTCATGTGTCACTCAATTTTTAAATGGACTCCTCTGAAAATCCCTGGGGATAGGAACAGGGAGATGAAGGGCACACTGACACCTGTGCCACATATGGCTCTGGAAGTGCTGACACCAGTTCTGACACTTGCTGGAAACCCAGATTTTCTCCTCCCCCCTTACCTTCTGTGTAGCATTTCCCAGCAAATGCAGAAATCTTATTTTGGCCTTTCCAGGCTGGCTTACTACAGGAATGCTGAGCAAACCCCTGTGGTTTGCTCCTGTGCTGGTGCCTTCCCTCCTGAGCAGAGCAGCTTGGAATGGCCAAGGACACCTTGTTCTGGCTGGCACAAAGGACAGAGGGATGCTCCTGTTTGTGCCTCCTGGCTGTACTGGCTTTTAACCTGCCAGCTTTTAACCTGCTCAGAGCTCAGGAGAGAGGATTTCCTGCAGCTTCAGCTTTCTTCTGAGCCTGTTCTCCGTACCCAGTGGGGTGTGGCTGGAGCTTTGGCTGCTCGCTGAGATGACAGGAGAGAGGCAGGTGGGTCTGAAAGTTGGCTGCTATCCACAGCATTTATCCTGTGTAGGGGTGGCAAATCTAACACAATGAGGGGTTTCTTACTCCAGAGTGTGTTGGGAATCTTCTCTCTGGCTTGTTTTAATTTTTGGAGCAAACTGCTGCTAGAGAGCAGCAAGCAAGGTCCCTTGCTTACAGCTTCCATCACCCACTTTCCATACTGCTCTTTACTGGGACATTTGCTTTTTCTCCATCCTGGTGAAGTGAGAGCACAGCTTTCCCAAGGCGTTTTCTGCTCGATGTTTGTTGTTAGGTTCCGGTGGGTGGCAGCTGGTCCTCATTTGGCGAGCCCTGAGGACAAGGCTCCTGCTCCAGGTCACACGGGTGCCTCCACCCAGAGCCTTCCAGCTGATGCTGCTTTGTTTCTGGCTGTCAACTGGCCCTGGGGACATGCTGTGTGCATTTGAGATTCCCACTCAAAGTGGGGCTGGAAATCCTTGGAGTGAGTGGCTGCCTGTGTTCCCCAGTGGGTTGGAAAGCAGCGGCTGGAGCAGTGTCCATTCAGGTGCTGGTCAGTGCCAGGTGTCTCCACAGTGTTGTCTTCAGCCAGAGCAGGGTGTCTGTCCATGCTGGTTACACCAGTGTCCAGCTGTCCCACTGCTTCTCTCCATCCTTCCTTATTCCCAAATGCAGGAAAACTCTTGTTCAAGTTCAATTTTGCCTTTTCTATCACATGGATAATACCAATATAAGTGTAGAACTGCTCCTTTTCTTTTCTCCTGCTGTCTTCCCTGGGCCCGACCCCTCTATTTTTAACCTGCTGCATTCAGATTTGTTTTCCTGAGCCCTCATGACCTCCATGATATTTTGACTTTGGAATATTTAACACCGCATTGTAGGCATCCTGCGTGGCCGGGCGTGACTATTGTTGTTGCCAGCTGAATAGTCCTTGTGTTTTTGGCTGCTTCTTGCGTTCTCAGCTTTCAGTGGCTCGGAGAGGAGCCTGCCAGGCTCCCTGTACCCACTTGGCTATTTACAGCCAGACCCAGCAGCCATGTTTGTTAAGTTCTTGGAATCCTCTGGAACAGAAATCACAACGCTGCAGAGGGGCTGGAGGAAGGTTTGGTACAAATGCCTTGGCCCATCAGTACCCTGGGATGGGAATTATCATTGTTGCTGCTCTCAATTCTGCTGATTTCCCTGGGAACATAGGGCACCTTAGAAATGTGGTAATTTTTATCACTTTATATGGGTCCACAAAAAATATTTGTTTTTTTCTTTTTTTCCGCTGTATTGGCTGTTCAGGGTGAATTTGCTGAGACAAAGATAAATCAAACTTGATATTTCAATGCTCCTTCAGCCTTGCATTCCTGCAAGTGCTGGCTGTGACAGAAGGTGGAGTGAGGAACTCAGTGGTCAGTTCAGGGCACTGGACCCATCTCTTCAGCCTTGAGAAAAGGAGGCTCTTGGGAGAACCTTGCTCTCCACAGCTCCTTGACAGGAGGGTGCAGCCAGGGGGGGTCTGGAGCTCTCCTTTTTGGAATGTGCATCCCAGAGCTCCTTCCATGTCAGTGACCAAGAGCAGCTGTGTGGCAGACTCCTTGAACAAAAATTCCAACAGCATCTTCTCATTTTGAAGATGTTCTCAGTTGTGCCTTGTTTTTTGGTGGTAAATCACTCCTGCTGAATTCTCAACTGGTGAAACTGAAATAACTCTTAACAGTGTGTTTCTGGACTGAAGAAATAGGGAAAAATTCTGTCCTTTGAGTTTCCAGGCTTGAAATGCTGCTCAGCCCAGGGAAGATGCACCCCTGGCTTACACTCAGGCAGTTTGATTTGTGTGGGTGGTAGAATTGGTGCTGGTGAGTAATATTTTGTTGTGTAACATTCAGATCAGGGGCCAGAAGTCAGGATTCCTTCAAGGCCTGGAGGGCTACTTGTGCCCAGAACTGGGCATTTCTCTCACTACAGTGATCCAAAAGCATCACAAACCACTTTAAGTCCCTAAGTGTGCTTTCTCTTTCAGGTTTAAACGAGCTGTCCTTTGACCCTGCCAGCAGCGAGTCCCTGGGGCTGGGCAGCACCGCTGGCCCGCGGCTGTCGGACAGCCCGGCTGAGGATGGAAGTGGCCCGGGAAAGAGGAAGAGGAGCAGCATTCCCCCAGGTGAGCTGCTCCCAGCTCCTGCTGCTCCCAGCTCCATTGCTGGCAGGACTCAAGGGTTCTGTGAAGGGTGGCCTGGATCCAGGGCTGGGGCTGTGCAGGGTGGGCAGGGGGAGCTGTGTGCTGCTGCAGCCCCACCGCTGTGCCTGGAGCCAGGCTTGGACTGTGGGGTCTCCCCAAGGGGTATGTAGTGATAGAAGAGTGGGGAGTGGCCTCCCACTGCCAGGGGGCAGGGATGGATGGGATATTGGGAGGGAATTGTTCTTTGTGAGGGTGGGTAGGCCCTGGCACAGGGCAGCTGTGGCTGCTCCATCCCTGGCAGTGTCCAAGGCCACGTTGGGTGAGGCTTGGAGCAGCCTGGAACAGTGGAAGGTGTCCCTGCCCATGGCAGGGGTTGGAATGGGATGGTTTTTCATGTCCCTTCCAACCCAAACCCTTCTGTGATTCTCTATACTTGTCCAAATAGATGTATTTTCCTAATTGAACAGAATCTCAAGATTAAAATCATGTCCTTAATTAAAAGCAGGATAAGACCCCTCAGGCTGAATGACTGGAGACATTCACATTTAAGATAATGTCATAAAAACAAAGTGTTAAAAGAACTGTATGATATTGTAATGTCAGATCAAGGAGTCTTGCAAGGAAAACTTCCTAGATGCCAGCTTCAGGATTTCTCACAGAGCATTGGGAAAAAAGGGAACACAGAATAATGCCTTTGCAGATTATATTGTGGCTGAAAACTGCAACCCCACCAGTGTGACTGGGGAAATGTGGCACTTGCTTGTGCTATGGAGGTGGGATGTTACAGCATGCACAGAGCAGTCTGTGGGAATGAGGTGGGAACTTCCCTAGGGAGGTTCCAGGTGCAGAAGGGAAGGATGAGGCTGCACCTGAGGCAGAAGGTGTAGGATTGATGAGGGGTAGCATGGTTGGGACAGACGGAGACGAGAGATCTCTGCAGCCAGGTCAGGAACTTGGGGTTTATTGCAAAGGGCCTGGGTGCAGGGCCCTGCTGGGAGCTGCCAGCCACAGCTCAGAGCAGGCTGAGAGAAGAGAGGGGGAGAGAGGATGAGAGGGTAAGAGAGTAAAGTGTAAGAGAGTAAAAGGGGTAAGAGTGTAAGAGAGGTAAGAGTGTAAAAGGCTAGAGCTAAGAGACAAGAGGTTAGAGAGCAAAGTTCCCATTACAATACAATAAATCTTCTTCTGTGTTGAATACTCTAATTCTCACTAACCAATCTAGTACAATATACAAATCCTATAGCATTTACATACAGCCTATAAGAATCACTACATTACCACACTGTGTTACATTTTAAACCCTAAAAACTCCTCTTTGGGCCCCTTCTGCCAAGCTGGCAGGGTCTGCTCTGACCCTTGGGCCTGTCTGCAAGCAGAGGGTATTTTTTCATCAAAAGGGGATTACCTTTAGTCGGCCACACCGTTGTTTTCCAGTTGGTCAGTAACTAAAGGATCTCAAAGCTTGCTTTCATTTCAATCTTGCTTATAGTTTCAATATTCTCAAAATCTTTTGCCAGACAATCATATTTGTAAGGCTTTCCTGTTTCATCTTCCCCAACAAGAAAGAAGGTGATGTGCAAAGCCCTCAGCTGCAGAAAGAGAGGGTGAAATGCAGCTGTTTCCCTGGACAGTTAAAAGTCCTTGAAGGAGAATCAGGGACTTTACAGCACAGTTCAAGGATGGTTTTGAAGAGCTGACAGAGCACTTCAATGGCAGTGGGAGGATCCTGCTGGGACAGCTCCCTTCAGTTCAGTGCAGTCTGACAGTTTATACCTGCTGGATGTGTCCTTTGTTCCTAAATCTCTTGTGAGGAATCAGTGTCTCCTTACCCTTAATCAGTGCTCCTTCAAGGTCCCTTAGAGCTGTTAATTGCAGTGGATGAACCATAACTGAGGTGCTTTAAGGCGTTTTCCAGGACCCAGCTGCTCCAGACTCACAGCACTGGTGGTTTTTTTTTTACTGTCTCTTCCCTGAGAGTGGGTTTAGTTCTGGTTTTGGGTGCTGACACTGCAGAGCCTAGCTGGGCAGAGCTGAGATCTGCTCTAAGCCCTTAATCACTTTTATGTTCCTCTCAACAGATGGTGGCAGAAATCTGAGCCTGGACTCCATTCTGATGGGATTGCCAATGTCCGACCCGACTGCCTGGGCCACCGCCATGAACAACCTGGGCATGGCTCCCATGGGCATGACAGGACAGCCCCTCCTGCCTGGTGAGCTGAGCCTTCACAGCTCTGTGGGAACAGCCTGTTGCGCTGTGGCTGGGTAGACACCCACCATGTACACACTGACCTGTGTTTGAAATGCATTCATGCTGCAAGTGATCTATTTAGAGACCTGAATTGAGAGGACATGAGAATACATGTATTTTGATGGAAATAATAGTTTTTGTGGGGTACCGCTAGGTATCCTGCAGTGGTGCAGGAGGATGTCACACAGAGGTCAAGAAACCAGTGGTATCCAGGAGCATGTTACTCTAAACTGAACTGCAGTGGCTGGTAAGAAAGGGAAGAAGATGAAGAGGAAAGCAACAGGGTAGCAAAATGGATAGGGCAGAAATTAATGGAGAATTCTGGTCCAGAAATGACCATCTTGTAGTGTGAAATACATGTGCATGACTGAGTCATCTTGTACTGGATGAAAGAGCTCCTGCAGGAACAGAGCTGAGCTGTGCCTGGTTTCCCAGCAGTGCAGGATGCTGGACATCAAAGTCCTGAATGGAACTGACTGTTCCAGTGCTTTGCTGCACTAAGAAGGATGTTTTCCCTGCCATAAGACCTGTCTGCTCACCTGGGGAGGGAATGTCTGTGTTGGCAGACAGCACAACCTTCTCTCCTCCAGTTTGAACAGCCCCAACTCTCTCCACAGTAATAGAGTTCTCTCCTGTTCCCAAGGCCTTGTTTCACATTTGGCTTTGCTGTGGAGATGCTGTTTCTGTGTCATTCTCCTACTGACATTCTTCCATGAAGGAAAAATCAACACAGGCCTATCCCATGGATAAGGATACAAGTCCCATGTAGTCCTACATCCATGTTTCACAGTTGGAACAGGAAGGTTTCTTGTTCCTTCCTCCAAAAACGCCGGTTGGTGGCAGAGGATTGGCCTCAGATGTGTGGTTTTGCTGTGATTGTGTTTCAAAGTACCAAGGAAATGGCAGGTTCTTAGCTGCTGCAATTGCTGCACTTGTCTGCTTGGTGAGATGATGCCCTAAATCCCAGCACCATTTACATTGGAAAAGACCTCCACATCGAGTCCAACCTGTGACTGATCCCCACCTTGTCAACAGCTCAGAGCCCTGAGTGCCACATCCTTGGATACCTCCAGGGATGGGGCTTCCACTCCTTCCAATGCCTGGCAACCTTTTCCATGTACAAATTCTTCCTGATGCCCTTAAGCCTGTGTCACAACTGTCTGTGCTGCTGAACTACTTAATGCAACCAAACTGGGTCAGGTTTTCCACTGTTTCCATATGTCACAGGTGTCTTTTTGTGGACAGACCTCTCTGGGAAGGGTTGGACATTAGATGGGAGCCAGTGTCTACAGAGGAGAGAAGGAAACAATTTATTTTAACAGAGAAAAGTTACATGACTGTGGCAATGAGCAATGAAATAGTTTTAAAACATTATTTTAAGGGCGCAGATCTAAAGTTTGATGTTGGCATGCTGCTGATTTTCACCGGCACGCGTGGGAGTGTTCCCCATTTGCTGTCAGAGCTCACAGTCACTGTATGACTCTACCCCCCACGCTTGACTCCCTTATTCTCTCCCCCATTTAGATTTTGATCCTGCTCTTGGAATGATGACTGGAATCCCTCCAATCAACCCCATGATGCCAGGCCTGGGGATTGTCCCACCTCCCATCCCTCCGGACATGCCGGCTGTGAAGGAGATCATCCACTGCAAGAGCTGCACTCTCTTCCCACCTAACCCACGTAACTGTCTCCTTGTGCTTTGTCTCTATAGGGTATCCCTTTGTTTATCTAAACCCACGTGTGTGTGTGAGAAAAGGGCCATTCCTGGGACTCACTGCTGGCAAGAGGGTGACAGAGCAACAGGAAAAGCCTGGTCTTGTCACTGTTTGCCATTTTCAGAAATAGCCTTTTCAGCTGCTAGATTTATAAGGTCTGGGGAAGAAGCCATTCCAGTCACTGAGTGTTTGAAGTCCTCATGGTTTGATTCTCGTGTGCAGTGTGAGGTGTAGCTCAAGCACACAAGTCTGGAGTGTGTGCAGTTGCAGCACAAAGAATCTCCTGAGTATGTTTTTTATGTGTTATTTACATTAGGACAGTTTTTTAAGCTGTGATTTTGAGGCACCTTCCACGATGAAGTTGGGAGCTCCTGGTGCTGCTTATGTTCTTTGACAGCAGCTTAGTGAACCTTCTGCACTCAGGAGAGTGTTTGGAGGGCTCTAGATTCCCAAGATCTTCTTTTTGCAAACATGCTGGTGAATGTGCTTATTTTTATCCAGCACCTCAGCAGTGCTATGGATCCACTCCGTAAATCTGAGTGTGGCATAGCCAGGAGTGTGTTGGGAGGAAGCCAGGAAGGTGTGGTCATCTCTCAGGAGAGAGGAGCAGGTGGAAGGAGTGTGTTCTGGCAACCCAAAACCTGACCTGCTCTGCTTTCTCTCTTCAGATCTTCCCCCTCCAGCCACGAGAGAGAGGCCCCCAGGGTGCAAGACAGTGTTTGTTGGAGGCCTGCCGGAAAACGGGACGGAGCAGATCATCATGGAGGTGTTTGAGCAGTGTGGGGAGGTCATAGCTATCCGCAAGAGCAAGAAGAACTTCTGCCACATCCGCTTTGCTGAGGAGTTCATGGTGGACAAGGCACTTTACCTGTCTGGTGGGTGTGTTTGGCTCAGAGGGAAGCTTAAAATTCTGGGACAGACTGTGGTGGTATGTTATAGGCAGAACAATAGAATTGGGGCAGATTTCTCTGATGCTGTGTCAGTTTGCCTTCTGCTGCCATTGCATTTCTGCTTAAATATATGAAAACAGCTCTTGAGAGGAAAGGCAGCAGTGCTTTGTCACCTGAAAATGTTTACAAAACACTGGGCTGAGGTGCAGAGTCTATTTTCATCTTACATGGATAAGTATCCAGCTAATTCTGTATATAGTGCCTAAAAAATGGACATTTGCTCCTAATTTGCTGACTGGTGGACTGGACTTACTTGGCTGGTTGGTTTGCCTTAGTGGAGTTTTATTTGGCTGGTTGGCTTGTCCTGGTGGGGTTTTATTTGGCTGGTTGGCTTGTCCTGGTGGGGTTTTATTTGGCTGGTTGGCTTGTCCTGGTGGGGTTTTATTTGGCTGGTTGGCTCGTCCTGGTGGTTTTTTTTTCCCTGTTAGCCAAACCCTCTGGGCTCCTTTAGCCATGGGAGCCTCAGGTAAGTCCCCTGCCCTACTGACCAGGCTCCCTCCTGCCAGGCTACCGCATCCGGCTGGGCTCCAGCACGGACAAGAAGGACACGGGGCGGCTGCACGTGGACTTTGCGCAGGCGCGGGATGACCTGTACGAGTGGGAGTGCAAGCAGCGCATGCTGGCGCGCGAGGAGCGGCACCGGCGCCGCCTGGCCGAGGAGCGCTTCCGCCCGCCCTCCCCGCCCCCCGTCGTCCACTACTCCGACCACGAGTGCAGCGTGGTGGCCGAGAAGCTCAAAGGTGAGAGGGGCTGGATGGGCAGAGCTCTGTCTTCTCCAGGGGTCAGCACACAGCAGCTCTGCCGCCATCTTCCTTCTTTTGTCAAAAACCCCCTTGTCTTGGTTTGGAAAGACAGGAGTCTGCTAAGGAAGGCAGGAGCCTCCCCTGAAATGGAGAATGTAAACCCTTCCCACCCCTCTGAATTGCTATAAATTTAAAATTAAGGGGCTCTCAGGCAAAAAATATGGGAGCAGGAAATAACAGTTCTTTAATAGGGAAGAAAAAGAAGAGGATAAAATAAATAATGCAGTAAACTAAAACAACACTGACAGAGTCAGAACCCAACCTGACACCCTGTGGGTCAGGGTGTTGGCAGCAGTCCCATTGGAAATGTGGCTGCAGCCCTCCTGCAGTGTCAGGGGTGGTTCTGCTGGAGCAGGGATCCTGTAGAGAAGGATGTATTCTTCCTTCGAAGATCCAGTGGAAGAAGTGGCAGCTGCTGTTCCTCTGGGGCATCCAGGGGAGAAAGCCGTGCTGGTGTCTCAAAACCCCTGGATTATATCTGGGTAGCAATGCTTGGCTCCTCCCTCTGGGCTCACATTTCCCAATGGGATGTTACAGTTCTTATCAGCCATGCAGTGACATTCAATAGCTGTTATCAGCAGATGCCCCCTCCCGAGGGAGGTGTGAATGTGGTCACTCAAAGAGAGAGATAAGGCAAACTGCCCACTTGACAAAAGACAACTGGTGTGCAGATGGTAATAGAATACATCTTGCCTTGCAATCTGGAACACCCCTGCGCTTGAGTCATGATTGTGGAATCTCAGGATGGGAGAGGACCTGAAGGCTCACCTGGCCTGACCTTTCTTGGCAGAAGCATGGTCTAGACCAGATGGCCCAACACTCTGCCCAACCTAGTCTTGAAAGCCTCTGGTACTGGGGAGTCCAGCACTTTGACAATGCTGCTGTTGTGAAAAGTTGTCTCCAGGAGTACCCGTTCCCCCTCATCCTTTCCACACGCCTCTCTTGTGAAAGAGGAGTTTCCATCTTCATAGCCCTCCCCAGGACTCAGTGATGAGGTCTCCCTTAAATCTTATTTTCCCAAGGCTGAACAAACCTGTTGAGTGCAGGAAACTTGTGCAAATCAAAACTGTTCAGTACAAGTTTCTTCCACATAATTTTGGTTGGAAGGACTAATGTAAGACCTTCTTGGAAGCCTGAGATTCATGTGTGGTCTGATGATTTTGGAGCTGGAGGTCATCTCCTTTCACAAAAGGTTCCATCTCAGTAGATGTGATGTTTTCCAGTAAGTTTCTAGTGCTTGTTCCTCCTCTTGCTGCACCTCAGCAGGTGATTTGCTCATCAGCTTGGTGCTGGACTTGCCTTCCTTTGTACGCCACGTGTTCAGATCCTTCCCTGCTCCCAGGAGTTGTGATGAGTCACCTGAAGGATGCTGACCTTTGAAGGAGCAGTTCAGCTCTGAGGAAAGGACCTGAAAGCTGCCCAGGCCACCCCAGAGCTGTGGTGTAAAGTTGTCCTTTCTTCCTGCAGATGACACCAAGTTCTCGGAAGCCATCCAGACCTTGCTGACCTGGATAGAACGCGGGGAAGTGAACAGGAGAACTGCCAACAACTTCTACTCCATGATCCAGTCAGCCAACAGCCACATACGCAGGCTCATCAACGAGAAGGCAGCTCACGAGAAGGAGATGGAAGAAGCTAAAGAGAAGTTCAAACTGGCTCTCTCAGGGATCCTGGTGCAGTGTGAGTAGTGTTTCCAAGCTGGATGTTGGTTGTGTGGTGTAGGGAAGACTCTTAATTTCCAGAGTCTGGAGAGGCCCCGCTAAAAGGGCTTTGGGAAAAGAAGTGGCAGTCGCTTCAGTGCAACTCTGGCTGATTTGGAATCACATGGCACTAACCTGGCAAAAATATCTTGTGGTACTTTTTACTGGAGTAAGAGTCCACATCTGGGGGGAGGAGAGAATGAATTCTGATTTTGTTTCCTCTTAATTATCGTCTTGTTATTAGTTCTGTCATCTTTTCAACCCCTCCTGTGCACAAACAAGGTAAGTTCCTGGGAATCTGGTGCCTCAGCGAAGTGTGCAGGATTTGTTCGCAAAAGGTAGGAGCAGCAGAGTGCTTCCAACACCCTGTTGCAGACCCTGGGTCTTTCAAATCCCAGTACTTAATAAAACCAGGAAATCAAGGAAGAGTCATGGACTGTATTAATTCCAGGATGTGATTTGTAATAGTTTCTCAGACCATTCATTGCCACTTACACATCCTTGCTTTAGTAATCTGAATATTTTTACTTCATTTCAAATACCTTCTCCACAATTGTACTAATTTTCTTTGAGCCCCTTGCCTAGCTTTTGAACATTCTTAACTTTTGGTTTTGTATATAGTAATTTTAGCTGTTACTTGTTTTTTAAAAAATTATTATTTTCCTTTAAATTCTGTTAATGGTAAAAACTACGGGCACACGGTCCAGAGGGACTTACAATGAGCACTGCAGAGTAAGTAGTAGTAGAGACTAGTGTGTATCTCCACCCTCTGAAACCAAGACTGAGATCTCAGCCACTCTTAGGTTACTCTAACGAGCAGGGAGATGTGTTTATTTTATGAGAATTATGGGTATTGCATCACAAGCATAGAAAAAATCAAGTGGATGTGCTCTGTGCTGTGGGTGAGCTCTCAGCCAAGGAGAAACACTTTGTGTATTCCAAATCCTCTAAATTTTCTAGAGAAGCAGGAGGAATAAATCCCAGAACCCAGAATAGTTGATGGCTGGTGCCTTTGCTTTGGTCCTGGTCGTGTTCCTGTAGCTCACTGTCCAAAGGCCAACTCATGGTTGTAGCTCATCGCCCCATTTCAGAGGTGAGTCCTGCCCCTCTGAACTTACACTCCCAGCCAGCCTCACACAGCATATTTGGATATTTTTCAGCACCTGTGCTGCCTTTTTTTTCCACATGTCCTGCCTTTTTCCCAGCTGAGAGCAGAGCCCATGCCCCAGTTGGTCGTTGCTCTGTGAGCGTTTGGCACTGGCCTGGTGAAGCCCACAAGGCTCTTTCCAGACACTGAGCCCCCTCCCTGAGTGTAGCATCAGCACAGTGCAGTGTTATGAGAAAAGGGGAGCCAAACCACCTGCCTGATTCCACTTTTTTACTCCTTTACTCCTCTTGTTCGCCCTCTCTGGATGCTATTCGGGCCCGATTTGCTGCTGATTTGCCACTCCAGTCGAGCAGATAGTGGCCGTGTACCATTCTGCCTCCAAACAAAAGGCTTGGGACCATTTCACGAAAGCTCAGCGTAAGAACATCAGCGTGTGGTGCAAACAAGCAGAGGTTGGTAATCTTTTCTTGTGTTAGATCCTCCAGCACGGTCTCTTGCTTGTCAGGATGTTGATGTTCAGTTTGCGCGATGCTCGCATGGATAACAACACCTTCCTTCACAGTGTGAGGTGGGAATCACTCAGGAGGCTCTTGTGGTACAGGTAATAAATTTTCTCTTGGTATTTGTGTCACCAGTAGCAATACATCAAGACCTGTCTGCTGATGGAAGTTGTGCACAATAATAGTCATAATACTGATGATCAATGTTGATTTTTCTGATGATTTTATATTAAAGCAAGAAGGATTTCTAGAGAGATTTAAAAAACCAGCAACTCTTAAGTGTCGTCAGAATCTTTTATCACATTTTATGTGATATTTCCACCTTGAGGTGGAAATAATTGCAGATGAACAGCCTGGAAAGCTTGAGGGAGGATGTTCTCATGTTTGTGTATTTACCCCGTGAAGTGACATGATGAAATGTATGGTTTAAAAATGGTGATCAGAAAGGAACTGATGGAATAATGCTTGTCACTCCCACTGCTCTTCCTGCAGGAGGAAGAGTAGTTCTTAGTTAAGTAAGATTTTATAAAATCAGATAAGAGAGTCAGGCAGAATGTCAGAAATAAGGAAGCCAAGGTAAAGAAGGGGTGTCCATTGGAAGGTGATGGGTGGGGAGATGTTTGTCCTGGAGGCTGTGATGAGATCCATGCTGCCAGTGCCACCTTGGGGGTGCAGGGCCTTGCACTTGGCCTTGTTGATTCTCATGAGGTTTTATCCCACTCCTCCACCCTGTCCTGTTCCCTTTGGCTGTCATTGCTTACCCCTAGTGTAAATCTTCCTGTGGTTCTGGATTTGTCTGGGATATTGAGTTCCTTACTACAAACTTGGAAAGCAAGTCTATCCCAGCAAAGCCAGGAGGTGTCTTTCACCTTTAAGGTTATTTAACATCCAGAGTGAATCTCAGCAAAGCTGAGAGGCTGCTGATCCATAAGCACCACAGGCCAGGGATGTGCAGGCCTGGGATCCCCTTGGGCTGGAGGTATCCTGGCCTGTGATCCCTGTGGACTAGGGTGTCCAAGCCTGTGATCCTTGTGGACTGGGGTGTCCAGGCCACCTTCCTGCAAAGCTGCAGCCTGGGAAGGCTCTGGATCAGACCCAGCCAGGGCCCTGCTGCTACCAAGCAGATGGTTAATCCTCCACCATGCTTGAGCACTGAATGCCCACGTTGTCCTGGGAAGTTTCCAGGTGTGATCTCCCCATGAGACTGTACCTATGGGACTTTCCAGATCCCAGTGAGTCAAACCTTTGTAGCAGCTCAAAGAGGAGCCAAGGTTTCTTTTGCACCTGAGAAGCCAAGTGCTGATTCAGATTCACTCTGAGCCCAGTGCTCCCGTTCTTCCCTGCCTTCTGATCACTGGCTGTGGCTGGGGTGGGAGCTCTCTCTCCAGTCGGAGCTGTCTTTTGTTCCAAGGTAAGTTCTCCCAATAGGAGGAGACTGTGAGACCACTGGTGAGGCTTCTTTCAGGAGCACTTCAGCTGCCAGGCTCAGCTTCTGCTCTCCCCCAGCTTAGGGACTGCTCTTAAAGGAAGGTGGAAGCCACAAGATGCAGCTTTTTGATACAGATTTTGGCAGATACTTATATATTTATAAAAATGCTGCTAGTATATGGTACATTTTTAGGTGAAATTTAAAATGTCTCTTACCTCATTGTAGATATCAGATGCTGGCTAAAGAGTCTCTCAGCCTTTTGGGGTCACCCTGAGGAGGTCCCTGCAAAGGTGCAACTGTAGCTTGGTTTGCTCTGTCCCAGCTCAGGTTGAGACTTTTGGCTCCAGAGAATTAGGGCTGACTCCAGTTCCTCATGGTTTGCACAGCAAGGCTGAGCTGCCTCATCACAAGAGCAGAAGGGAGATGGAAGGGTCTGTAATCCCAGTAGCTCTGCCAGAGTGACTTGTGCTGGATATTGCCCTTGATCTAATAATCTGTGCCAGTTTTTAAGTCATATCCTGGAGTTGTTTTTTGCAGATCTAGATTTCAGGAACTTTTCAGTCAGCCAACCTGTTCCTTGAAATCTGTATTGAAACCCTCTCTGCTTCTGAACCCCAGGAGATCCGTAACATCCACAATGATGAGCTGATGGGCATTCGGAGAGAGGAGGAGATGGAAATGTCTGATGAAGAAATAGAAGATCCATCAGAGATGAAAGAAACAGAAGAGTCAGGTAAAATCCCTTTTTACAGCTCATAATGTGCTTCTCTTCAGTGGTTTCTTTCTGGCAGTGGGAAGCCATTCCCCTTGTGCTGTCACTCCATTCTTTGTCCAAAGTCCCTCTCTGGCTCTCTTGAGCCCCTTTAGGCCCTGGAAGACCCTCTGAGGTCTCCCTGGATTGTTCTCTTCTCCAGGCTGGACAGCCCCAGCTCTCCCAGCCTGGCTGCAGAGCAGAGGGGCTCCAGCCCTGTGATATCCCAAGCAGCTGGAGCCATTCCTTTGTGTGCTCAGGATTTGTAACCCGAGCAGCTGAGCCCGTGTGGCGGGTGGGGAGAGCAGCCAGGGGTTCCTTGCTGTGCATGGTTTGATGGCTGTGCTGTCCCCAGCGCTGGTGTCGCAGGTGGAGGCGCTGAAGGAGGAGAACGACAGCCTGCGCTGGCAGCTGGACGCCTATCGCAACGAGGTGGAGCTGCTCAAGCAGGAGCAGGGCAAGGCCTCCAGGGATGAGGACACCACCAAGGAGCAGCAGATGAAGCTCCTCCAGCAGGCTCTGCAGGGCATGCAGAAGGTGGGCCTGGAATTTTTCATAGCTGGGGCTGTGCTGCAGGGGAAAGAGGCTGGGATGGGTGGCAGAAACACTTGGGAAAACATTTTAGCAGGATTTTAGCAGGATCCAATCTGGCAGGGGGGAGCAACTTTGTTGTGTCCAGTGTTGCTAAAAAAACCCAAAGAAAATATTGATACCAGGGATTGTGGATGAGCTGATAAGTCCCATGGAAGCAATCCATAGTTGTAGGATTCCTTGTGTGCTCTTTACTCTGATTTCCAAAGTACCAAGTCTTGGTACTTGGACCTGTCCATAACCAGCTGAGTTGGGAAATGGGAAATCCCATCCATTGGGGATGGAATTACTGCTCCATGTTTACACAAATGTGGTTTTTTCTATGCTAATAGGCAAAGGTGTTTCTAAGGTGGATCCTTCTTTTATATTTCATCTTGTAGTGGTTCTGGATGTGATCTGTCTGGTCTTCTTGGAAAAGCCCTTCTAAATTTTATGGTCTTTGAACAATAGTTGGTAGAAGGCAGGTTGAGAAGGTGGAAGGCAGGTTAAGAGTTTATCTTTTTTCTTCCAGCATCTTTTGAAAGTCCAAGAGGAGTACAAAAAGAGAGAAGCTGAGTTGGAAAAAGTGAAAGAAGACAAACTTAAAATAGAAACATTACTAGAAAACCTGAAGGAGCAGGTATGTGCCATGCAGGTCTTCCTTGTGCAGTTCTCACCTTTGTGGTGAAGGACATCCTGGTGAGAATGCCCAGCCCTGGTTTTGAGCAGTTGTCCTTGGAAAGTGAGGAAAAATTACTTGTCAAATTGCAGGATGTCTGTCAGGAATGGACCTGCAGTTGCTTCATGTACCTGTGAGACAATCTCAGCAACTGTATAAATAGAATAGGACTGCCACTGAACAGTGTACAGTGGCATCACAGCTGGGATGGGGTTTTCTGCAGCTTGAGCTTTTAAAAGACAAGAACAAAGGTCTCAGTTATCAGACACTGATATTTACAACTGTGGTTTAGGAGCATGTTTTGATCTGCCCTCCATAAAACACTTTGGAACTGGAAATTTTTGTGAGTGTTTTAATATTTTTATTCTTGCTGGGTTTATTCCAAACAAAAATCCATGCAGTATTCCAAACAGAAATCCATAGTGCTGCTTCTCAGGTTTGATCCCCTCTGATTTGATTGTGGATTTGACTCTATACTTGCTGGGTTCTTTCCTCTATAGCATGGGCACAATTACAAAAGAAGCATGAGGCAGCACTTCCCCCTTGGCCCACAGAGCCAGATACTGGGTTTATCTCATTTTCCATCTGTAGTCCCACTTTTTTGTGCCAGGAGCCAGGGAAGATAATGCCTTTCTACTAACTAAACATGGTTTTGTGTATTCCAGTAATGATCAGAGCAGGATCTTCGAAACAAAAATAACAGATTATCATCAGTAATCTTTCCTTTCTTTGTCCATATATAGCAGAGCATGGCAGATGAAGAGGACAAGGAGGGAGATGCAGCTGACTGCCAAGGGAATGTAAGTCCAAGAGCTGCTGCTCTGGGATAGTGGAAGGTGTCCCTGGGGGTGGAACGGGGTGGGCTTTAAGGTCCCTTCCAGCCCAACCCATCCCACGATTCTATGATCTTCAAGAGCAGGCAGGCTGTGGGTTTGCAGCGTAGCTGCTGGGCTGCAGTCCCTGGATCAGCTTCCACAGGGCAGAGCTGCTCTTTCTCCTCTAGAAGCAAATGTGGAAGCTCAGGCCATTTGGGCACAGCCTCAGCCCTGTGAGCTGAGAACTGCACTGGTGTAAGAATTTGAGCAAACCCAGAGGACTGTTCAGTTCTATCTTGGTCACTGGCCTCCCTCCAGCCCATCTCAGTGGTCACTGGAAACTCTTCCCAATTATAGCTGTCCACAGCTCTCAGGCCACTGGAATTCCACATAAAACTAGGGAATAAAAGCAAGTTCTGCTTTTAGCGCAGCCACCGTCTTTGCATTGTTGTGTTTATGTCAGGGATAATAAATTATGCTCAATTCTGTTTTAATTCAGTACCACAAACTCAAGTCAGGGACAGTCTGATCCTAAGCCCTGTGCAGCCCCATGGCACTTGATTAATCCCATTTGTGTCAATGTGGGCAAATTTGAAAAATAAACCTCTGCAGCTTAATCAGTCTTGGCAAGGCCATGGTCTGGTTTGTATTCTGTTGTTTAAAGCAAGGCCCTTGTGGAGCATGTGTCATGTCAGGGAGCAGGGCTGGTGCAGGGTGTGTGGTGGCATCTGCTGAACTTTGTGACCTTTTCATCTCACTTGGTGGATGACGCCCAGCACCATGGACACAGCTGTGCTTTGTTGGGAGCATTTCTGAAAATAAACTTCAGATGCAGCAGTGATGGATGCAGTGACTCAGAAAACCAGGAAAACACCCCTGCATGCTCTGTGGAGCCTGCCCAAGCCAGTCCCTGGTGTGCCAGGTTGTCTGGAACGTGTCCTGTGGCTTTTGCAGGAGAGCAGCATGTCCAGAGTTTGTGCCTGCAGCCAGGAGAAAGAATGTCCAGTGGAGAAGACCTTGAGCAACAGCCCTGTGAAATCTGAACGAGAAGTTCTCTTAGTTGGTGAGTTCTGCTGGCTCGGTGGTGATTCCAGAGACCTGAGCTGGGGAGACCTGCTTCAAGGTGACCTTGCACTCCTTCTGCCCACCTCTGCCTCCTTTGGTTATCCCAAGGGAGGTGGGAGTCCTGGAACTGAGGAAAACCTTGGGCTCTGCTGGGGTCAGGGTGTGGCTGCCTGCAGGGGCACAGGGCTGGTGTTCCCAGCTGGCTTTTGTCTCATGACAATGACCTTTGTGGTGTTCCTTTCCCCAGGGATAATTTCAACGTTTCTCCATGTGCATCCGTTTGGAGCCAGCATTGAGTACATCTGCTCCTACCTGCAGCGCCTGGACAGCAAGGTGGGTGTGGGACAGCCTGGCCTGGACGCTGAGGCCTGGGCTCTGCTCCCTGCAGAAATCTGCTGGAAGAGAATGGGGGATGGGGTGAATTTCAGGATGATAGGATGGTTTGTGTTGGGAGGGACCTCAAAGCCCATCCAGTTCCATGCCCTGGCAGGGACACTTGCACTATTCCAGGTTGCCCAAAGCAGCCCAGCTTTGGGGTTCACCACTAACTACACCCCCAAGCAGTCCCATGTCCCGCTGGCTTTGTGCTACTTTTCGGAGTAAATGTGCAGAGGCTTCTGGAAGAAATTACATCTCATTCCTTTGGGAAGGAATTACATCTCATTGTCCTCTATCCCGGTCTCCAGCTGTCTTCCTTAAAGAGCCCCTGGGACAGGAGGCCCCACAGTCATGGGAATTCTGTCTTTGGATTGGAACTTACCCAGCTGCTTGTGTATAAAAATGAGTGTTTAGTTTACCCTTTCCTAAGAAAACATGGCTCCTTGGCCTTGCTCACTCCAGCCTTATAAAGACAGAGTTAATAATTTTATCTCCTCATTCTAGCTTGAAATTTGTGTGTGGGGCCACCAGCTCCCTTTATTTTGGTTTGGAACTCCTATAGAACTGCCATCATAGCACTCAGCTGCCTTCTGGAACTTCCTCTTTGGTATCCACAGTGCAGAGAAGGGCTTCTGTGAGCTTCTGCTTGGGAGAACCCCTGTGCAGAGCCCACCCTTTATTTAACCTGTGCTATGGCATCAGTCTCCTCGTGTTCACTCACACTTAGAGCTATTTCCATTGTCCTTTGTGTTCCTTCTGAGCTCTTCTGTCTCCTCCTTGACTCTTGCAGGAGCTCAGATTAGTTTGGGATGTTATTTTTAACCCTGAGCAGATATTTGGGCCTGAGGTGAGGCAGGAGGAGGGGGAGTACTTGGAAGTACAACCTGATTTCTTGAAGCTGCCAACAGGAAAGGAAGGGGAATATCTTTCCCCTGTTCCCTGTCCATCATTCTCACCAAGAAGATCAGCAGAGAGCACAAGAATTAAGATCCAAGGTGGTTTGGAGCCATGGAAGAGCCCTTCAGAAGTTGCCTGTAGCCCTGAGCGTGGCTTGGCAGGACCTTGGGCTCACCTCAGGGTCCTTCTGTGCAGTGGTGTAACCCCAGTCTTAGCTCTTGTCACAGCTCCTGGTGTCCCAGCATTATCCCCAGGAGTTCAGGGAAAGCCTGGATGAGCTTCAGCCATGTAACTGTTTGAGTTTGAATTATCAGCAGCCATCAGGGCTTCCATCTTCCCTTTCAGTGCTGTTTTCCTTGTGTTCCCCCAGATCTGCACGGCGGAGGTGGAAGTGCTCATGACACGACTGCAGAACACGTTCCGGCAGGAGCTGAGCGGGGTTGGGGCCAGCCTGGAGAAGAGGTGGAAGTTTTGTGGCTTTGATGGGTTGAAAATGACTTGAGCTTTGACTTAACGCTGGAAACAGTGGGATATGGATGCTGAGAAAACCTGGGATGCTCTTTCCTCTGTTCCTGATGATTCCCTCACACCACGGCCTCGGGGTACAAAGTGTAAAAGTGAAACCAAGTCCAGAGCAGCACGGGAAGAACTTCCAAGTTCTGCAGCTGCTTTGATCAGTTATTTGTTATTGGGCAAGTGCTGTTCAATATGTTTGGGGAAAAAAGCTCCTGCCTGACCCTTTGAAGCACAGCTTGTTGACTCTGTGTTCTGCCAATGTTGTATGTGCTTGTGTGCCCAAATTCCTCCTCCTCTACCTTCCTTCTGCTAGGAACAGCCACAGACTGTCCTGAAGCAACAACAAAGGGGCATCTTCTGGTTTCTAGATCACCAAAAGGGGAAAAAAAAAGGCATTTTTTGGATATTTCTATTAGTAAAAACCAAGGTATGTTTAAAGAGAAGATTTAGATGTGTCAGGGGCCTCTGAGCCAAGGAATTGTTTCTTTTTTTGCTGTTCTCTCTGTTAGCAGTTAAGCTGAGGTGTGGGGGCTGAGGGGGATTCTGGCAGTGCCACTCATGCTCTGGGTCAGTCTGTACAGAATCTTCCACATGGGAAGGGTGTTTAATTTTCAGGGGATGTGGGTGGAGAAGAGCAACATCAGCCTGACTTTTGGTGATTTTTACCACTCAGTTCCTTCACCTACTTTGCTTTGGAGACCAAGCTCAAGTAGCACAGACTCCTCTGCTCCTGATCCTTGCTAGCCCTGTTCTTCATGTTCCCAGTGCATGCCATGCCCTTGCCCAGCTGTGCAGAGGTGCAGGCTAGCACAGCTCAGCCCATCCCAGCCTGCCTGGAGCCCTCTGGATCCTCCTGCCCGCAGCAGCCTCACATTCCCAGCCTGGCGTCACCTGCAGAGCTCTCAGGCACCCCGTGCAGTATTCCTGTTCTGCTAGACATCCCCATGTGCTCCCAGCACGGCAGCTGGCACAGCTCCAGCCTCTCCTCTTTGTTCCCCACGCCCCAGGTGTTGGTGCCCTTCACTTGGGCTATTGATCCCACCTCACTTTGGGGGAGAAGCCCCAGTTCATATGTTCCTGTTCTCAGGTATTTCCCAACCCTGGTGTCATCTTCCTCGGTGCTTCTCCACCCTGTGCCATGGCCAGGGTAGTGCCCAGGTGAGTACAGAGACATTTCTGGTGTGTTCTGTGTACCTGGCACAGAGACCTGATGGTGTGTGAACCAATTCCTCATCCAAAACTCTAGAATTCCACTGGTGAAGCCAGGCTTGGAGCCAGCTATTGACCTGCTGGCTCTGTTTCTCCCCTCACCATTCCCTGCAATAGGAAGGACAGAGGGGAGCACTTCCTGTGCTCCTGCTCCCTTTCCCACTCGCCCCAAGGCTCTGAGGTCTCTCCAGATCCCTTGTATTTCTTCCTGCACCTTTATCCTCCAGCTCCAATGAATCATCCTCCTCGTTGTTGTTCCCCCTGGCAGAGCCTGGCACCAGTTCTCCCCAGGCACTGGGGGAGCCAGGCTGGTCTCAGGGGAGACACCCCTGCTGTGCTAGGTGGGAATGTGGCACCTGTGCCACCTGTCCCTTGGGGTCAGCCAGGTGGAGAGAGAGCAGGGTGGTGTGTACTCAGTGAGAGCTCTCCTTGGGAAAAGGAAGGAAGAAACTTCAGGAGTCAGGACAGTTGCAGAGCCCTGAGAGCAGCCGTGGCTGGAGCACCCGGAGGCAGGGAAGGCGTGGGCTCGGTGGGGACTGGCTGGGTCCCAGCCTCTGTTGGCTGCAGGGTGGGAGCTGGGATGGGGCCAGGGCACCGTGGGCAGCCAGAGCCACCTCCTGGGGGTCTGAGGGGGCTGGGGCGGTTGGAGAGACCAGGCAGGTTGTTCCATGGGGCAGCAGAAGGGAGAGGAGCCAGGACCTGTGGGGCAATGGCTGGTGCTGTGAAAGTGACTCAGGGCTAGAGCACCCCAGGGTCCTGCTGCTTCCCCTGTCCCAGGGCCTTTCCAGAGGGGCTGAGGTTTCTCCCAGGAGAAATCCATCCTGCAGATGGGCTGCTGAGGTGACATCCAGGGATGGGTGACAGAGCTCTTCCCTTGGGACCAGACTGTTCCCACGTGGACTGTTGCTCTCCCTGCTCCCAACACTGAGCGCTTGCGACACTGGGAGCAGATAAAACCCCTTTTAAAAAATGCTCTGAATAGTTGTGTCCCTGCAGATGAATGCTGTATTTTTAAGGAATAAACATTTTTTATGGGCAAATCTTGGGCCTGCTGCGTTCTTTGTTGTTCCAACCCAAACCATTCCATGATCATGGGCCAGGAGCCCAGCTGTGGCCCCCGAAGGGCTCACGGCAAGGAGTGCGTTAATTGGCAAGGAAGTGCCAATTTTGGGTGTTGATAGAGGTTTGGGAGGCTCTCCAAGGTCTGTAACCCTCTGGGAACAACCTGAGCTGTAGATCCACCCCATGAGGTCTGTGAGCTCCTCAACAGCAGAGCTCTGCAGGGACCCTGGATCTGGAGAGCATCCATGTGCCCAGCCTGTGCCAGACCCTGCCAGACACTGTCACAGGGAAGATGCCCTGGTGGAGCGCCAGGAAGGTCTGCACGGAGAGCTGAGGTGGGAATCATCCACTGGCCCTCCCCAACCAGCCCAGGCAGCATGTTCCCAGTTCAGGTTTCACCTGGCAGCACAGCTGATGCTTTGGGGGTGTCCTGGTTGCCCATGGATGGGAGCGGGGAAAGCTGAGGATGGAGGGGATTGAGCAATGAGCAATCCCTGCCAAGGCTCCGTGTCCAGCGTGGGAAGAGCAGTTCCTTCCATCCAGCCCTGCCCTCTCTCCACACGCTGTTTCTGGCTCTCATTTCTTTGGCAGAAAATTCACATTCTCATCCCCTCTCTCCTCCCCTCGGCTGTGGCAGCTCCTTTCCATCACTTCCCCACTTCTCCTCCCGCCTGTGGGCTGGAAGGGCCCCTGGAGCCTTTGAGGAGATGCTGCTGTGAAAGTCATTGTCCCAAAGGAAGAGCCGAGAGCTCCAGGAGCTGCTGGTGCTGCTGCAGGAGCACACAGGCAAGGTAAATGTGGGCCCTTTGTTCCAGCTGGGAAGAGAGAAACTGCAGCTGAGACTGGGGGAGCAGCCACTGCTCCTTGGGAATGGAGGGGGCAGCTGCACTGAGCTTTCCCCATGAGATTTCCTGAAATAAGCACCAGTTCTGTTTTTGAGTTAGAGAGATTCCTGCCCTGGCATCCCCTCCAAAGGAGGATTTTTGTGGGGCTCTGCCTCTGCCCCCACTGTGGGCCAGCATTTCTTTCCTTATGGGGAGCCTGGTGCCTGTCCAGGCTGAGTGAGCTCTCCTGTCCCATGGGATTCACAGGGATCACTGATCCCTGTCCCCTGCAGGGACACCCACGCTGCTCTTGTGCCTCTGGCTTGGAGGTGCTGGTCCCCATCTCAGCTCTTCCCAGGGATATAAATCCACACCTGGGGTGAGAAGCAGGACAGGTGTTTGGGGTTAACTCCTGGAGGGTGAGTTTTGGCAGTACCAGTGGTGGTGGCACATCACAGGGCTCCTTGAGTGGCGCCTGCGCTTGGGCAGATAAGCAGCAGCTTGTCCTGCCTTCTCCTTCCTGCCTTCTCCTTCCTGCCTTCTCTTCCTGCCTTCTCTTCCTGCCTTCCCTCTGCTGCTCCCTCTCTGACTGGGGTTCCTCCTCCTCCTCACCCCATGGCGGCCGCATCCCCCAGGGCTCTGCTCAGGCTGGGGATGTGGCCGTGAGCTCTGCTGGATTGTGGGGCTTCACCTGCACAAAGGTAATTCCCTGCAGTGTGTCTCTCTGGGGGTTTGTCCATCCATCACCATCCATCCATCCATCCATGCACAGCAGAGCTGCTCCCGCCCTGCTGGGAGCTCCCGATGCAGCAGAGGCACGGAGCTGTCCCTGGCATTGTGGAGATGCTTTCATCTGTGACAGCCAAGGAGTTTCTGCCCCACGCTGTCCCAGGGGAGCAGGATGGAAGTTATAAAAATCCCTGCATGGTACCTCTTTAATGTGACAGAGGGCAGGGATAGATGGGATATTGGGAAGGAATTCCTTCCTAGGGTGGGCAGGCCCTGGCACAGGTTGCCCAGAGCAGCTGGGGCTGCCCCTGGATCCCTGGCAGTGCCCAAGGCCAGGCTGGATGGGGCTTGGAGCAGCCTGGGACAGTGGAAGGTGTCTCTGCCATGGCAGGGGTGGAATGAGATGGTTTTTGAGGTCTCTTCCAACCCAAACCAGTGTGGGATTCTCGATGTAGGTGAATTCCCTTTTCAGTGTCCACTTACAGGGAACTCTGAACAACTCCTTTATATTTGTTTTCTTCTTTAATTTATGTAACTTTCTAAATTCTAATTTCTAAATTTCTAATTTCTAACCTTTAGAAACTGAGATTTTAAACCTGGCCAGAAGGAACCAGTCTCAGGGGCTACAGGGTGGGGCAGAGACTGACACAGGAGCCCTGTGCCGTTCCTGGGGGTCTCACTGCATCCCTTGAGACTTCCAGGCATTTATTTTTCATTCTTGCCTTAAGCCTCTTTGGGGAGGTTCTTTTCAGAGCCCGTACTCTGACCTCAGTCCTCTCTTCTCTCTGGGGCTGCTGTTGCTCTTTGCACTGTGCCAGGTGGTGCTGGGGTGGTGGCACAGGTGGCACCAGGAGGAGGTGGCACCGCTGGAGGCAGCCAGGTCAGTGTGAGGAACCAGGTCCCTGTGTGGGCTCCCCCAGAGCCTGCACACAACAGGGAGGGCTCCCCAAAGCTCTGGGAGAGGAGATGGGGTGTCCAGGGTGTGTCCATGGTCTGTGGTCCAGCCTGTGCCTGGGGTAAAGGGCCTCAGCACCTCTGGTCACGTGCAGTTGTTTGTGATTTAAAAGAGATAAATCATAGAATTTGGGAGAGATCTTAAAGCTTGTGTCCTTCCATGCAGAGACCTTTCCCACCAGTGCAGGCTGCTCCAAGCCCCATCCAGCCTGGCCATGGACACTTCCAGAGACAGAGCAACCACAGCTCCTCTGGGCACCCTGTGCCAGGGCCTCCCTCACAGGAAACAATTCCTTCCCAATATCAAATCTAAATATCTTCTCCTGGTCCCTCCAAGGCCCTTGCTTGGAAGGTTGAAGTGAGATGATGTGTTTGGGGCTCTGCAGCCCCACTGGCTCTTTGGAGAGGTGACAGAGGGACAAATGTCTCCTGCAAAGACTCCCTGGGGTGCTCCCAGCAGTTTCTCTCCTAAAGCAGGTGTCGCTGCCATGTGTTCCTTTCACACAGGTGTGTTTTCCAGAGGACTTTTGGCTCGCCCCCTGTGCCAGGCCCCAGCCCTGGGATGCAGCCCGTGGCCCTGCAGAGCCTGTCTGAGCTGGAGAGGGCCAGTCTGCAGGAGCTGGCGCTGTTCCAGCTGCAGGAGAGGCTGCCCGTGGGGCATCTCAGTCTGGACAGAGGTACAGGGGGAGAGGAGGGGAGAGGAGGGACAGGATGGGAGAGGAAGGACAGGAGGCTCCTGCCAAGGGCGGCTGAGGCTGAGCCATTCGTGCTGCTCACCGCCGCACCACAGCCCGGGATGATGGTTATGGAGAGACATTTGTGACATATTTTGGTCCATTCTGTTTCTCATTCCTGCTTTATTCTGAGCCCTGAAGGCCTGATCAGCCTGTGGAGGGGTTTGTGTGTCTGCAGCAGTGTGAGAACATGACCCTCCAACCCCCAAACCCAAACCAGATGTGACAACTTGGCGGGGTCTCCACAGGGATTGTCTGAGTGCCCTTGGGGTGGGACGGGATTTGCTGTTTGGATCCATGGCCAGCACTACGTCCTGATGCTGGAAAGAGGCTCATGGGAGAGTGGATAATGCACTGGCACATAAAAGGGTGGATAAATTTAGGAGCTCCACAGGAACTGAGCACAGAGGCCCTGTCAGGGTTCTCAGGGTTGCCTGTGTCCCCACCAGCAAACCAGAGAGTTGTGGTTCCCAGACTCCTTCCCAAATCCACTTCTTATCCATTTGATGTGCCTCCTGTGCCCTGGGCTGTATTTTGGCATCCCAGCAGGGCAGGGGATGCCACCAGCTCACCAGGTCTGGGGCTGGGGGTGCAGAGGGAGCCTGGGGGTCTCCAGCCCCCCTTCCACTCCTGGCACCCCAGGGCACAATGGAGGCTCCAGGTCTCCGGGATCCTCTCCCAGGGATGGGGCATCTCCCAGTGCCCAGCCTCACACTGAGCACCAACTGCTTGAGGTGGCACCCAAGTCTGGCTTCTCACTTAATATCCCAAAGATTTCATGCCATGAAACGGCGTCATGAAGAGTCAGCTCCCCTCTCCTTCCCAGAACTCCCAGTTGCTCCAGGCTGCAGCCCTGGAGGACTTTGACCACAAACATCCTGATCCCTTTTCTATTTTGTTTTATTTTGGACTGTTTGTAATCCAGCTTGCAGTGACACCCTGCAGCAGCAGCTCCTCTAGGGACTCGTGCAGTGCCAAAAAAAGCCCCAAACCCCAGTATTTCCTTCCTGGTTGGTCAGTGTGCTGCTGGATAAATTATGCTGGCTTCTATACTCATGTTCCTCATTCCAGCTGTCAGAGCTTTCCTCTAAGTCTTACAAAATAACCCAAACAAGTAGATATAAGCTGTTCCTAGGAAGAGAATTCTTCAGGAATGAAGAGTATGAGCCAGAATAGGGTGATGTGTCCTGGAAGGATTTAGGATGGGCAGTGAGTGAATTCTCAGTTCACTGCTGCTGGATGTGTGAGGTGGGAGTCCTACAGAGCAGGATGGGATTTGTGATGGTGTTTTGTACAACTTTTAATGTCTGTGTTCTGTAAAACATTCCCAAAAGCCTTTCTGGGTCTCACTGCTCGTGTAGAGCCATGGGGTCCCTCCACCCCTTCACCCACAGAGGTTGGTACCCATCTCTGGGAATGTTCTCCAAGCAGCGATGTCCATCTCCAGGGCTGGTCCCTGGGCAGCTGCTGCCCACTGTGTGTCCCAGGGCACTCCTGGATCCCCTCAGGGCTGTGGCTGTCACTGCAGTGTCCCCTGGCTGGAGGCTGCAGAGGGACAGGGAGCCTATGCTGAGCCAGCCCCAAGATGCTGGTGCTGAACCTTCCCCTTTTCCTCCTAGAAGGCTCCAAAGGCATTAAATCCATCCGGCAGAAGCTGGAGAGCTTCTCGAAGGAGAGGAGAGGTGAGCAGCCTCACTTTTACCTGGGCTTTGGTCCCTGCTCTCAGGGGGAATGGGTGGTTTTTGGTGGGGTGGGGTGGGAGGTACCCGAATCCAGTAGGATGCTTCATCACAGCAGTTCTGCTGTTCTTGGAATGGCACGAGCTTGATGGAGCCTGGAAGGACAGAAAGGTGTGTGGAGTATGTGCAGTGTGAAATGCATTTTCAAGCTGAACACCTACAAATGTGTCTATCTGCCCATTTTGCCCCACTCTTGTTACCTCCAGTTCTATCTTAGCATCCCCTGAAGGACCTCAGTGACAACCCTGGGCTACTGAGAATCCTAGAGCACAGCCAGGTGGCAATGAGCTTCCCCACACCAGTACAAAACCATTCAAGGAGACTACTGAAATTAATGCCTCATATTTTACTTAGTAGAATGTTTAAACATATCAATCATTGTACAACATGCTGGTAGGAACTTAGTAGCTGTTTGATCTGTGTCTGTGGTAAAAGCATTGTATAGTTTCAATCCTAAAAGTTCCCAGAGAGGGAATGATAACATAGAAGCTTCATCTGCAGCTGGAAACCCCTTCTGAATGCATAATAGTAAGTCCTTTAACTCAGATTTTGAAACGTTACAGGAATTATATTTGACCAGATCTTTAAGGTTTTATAAGTATCTCTAGGCAAATTGGACATCTTGTGTCCTAACATGTTCCCTGAGGCTTACCTGATGTTGAACAACAGGCAAGTCCTTGGATCTCTGTCCTGATCGAGCCAGCGACAAGGGCAGAAATCCAACTTCTCTCTTCTTGCAAGAGTCATGATCCCAGGATCCGTGCTTGTCTCAGCAACACCTCACAAAAATGACCTCGGGGCTTTCTGGCAGGTCAGACAGTTTAGTTGAGTTATCTGCTCCTCACACAGGGCACCAGTTTGTTGGACAATACTCTCTTCTTGATCTCAAGATGGGGCAGCTGAGAGGTGTTTTAAAAACTTCTATTCCATTTTCAGTCTCATGAGAAGGGTGAGACAGCACAGATGTTATAATTCACGCCATCACAATCAGAAACCAATTACTTCCTAATTACAATACACTATGAGCGTTTCTTGGCCCATCAGCTTTTTGCCACGCCTTAAAGCTAATCATCCAAAACTACCCCTCGTGGGTCCTAATATAATGCATTTTTCACAGTTTTATTTCTCTAAAGTATCTAGTCTTATTTGTAAGGTCATCTTTTGAAAGTTTTTCTAGCTCCATTTTTCTCTCAACAATATCTGTCTTATTCCATGGTATTTCTAAGTCAGCATTTCTTGTCTCAAAGTTTGCATACACATGTATACTGTGTGGGCCTTCTGTTAGGCCCTGAGAACTCTCTACAAATCCATTTCTCACAGTTAGAATTTGGAAAGGATCTTTTGGTGATTTATGAAGTTGTTGCTTCATAGATGCCATGGCGTCTTCATGGGGCTGTAGCCAGTCAAAGGAAGGAAACTCCAGGAAAATCTGGGATGGGCTCCAACAAGCCCACTGCTGGAGAGGAGAGCAGGGCCCTGTGTCTCCTCCCTGTCCCCCCAGCACCCCGTTTCCCATGGGGTGCCCTCCCCCTTGGCTCTTTGGCACCCAGGGTCCCCCCACACCTTTCCTGCTCTCCAGGAGGAGCAGCTCCCTCGGGGATTGCCTGGCTCCTGGGGGCAGGACACGCGGGTTCATCCCTGCAGATCCCTCGCTGCAATTCCCTCCCTGCCGCGTTCCCCCAGACTGCTCTCCCCACACCTTCGGGGTGCCGCTCGCCCAGGTCATCGCCAACGACCGCGCCTGCCGGCAGCTGCAGGAGGCCGTGGGCAGGAGCCGCCGCCTCTGCCTGGAGGTGGAGGCCACGGTGACGAGGTTCCGGGCCCAGAGGCACAGGAGGCTGGCAATGGGCACCAGCTGCATCCGGGCACCTGACGGGGGCTGCCCAGAGGAGCCGCTTTGCCCAGCACTTGTGGACAAGAGCTCCTGGAGCCAGCGGAGGGTATGGTCCCCAAAATGGGCTGTGGTGGTGCTGTGGGATGGGGGCGTCGGAATTTGGCAATAAATGGGATTTTCCAGGATTTTTTCTTACTAACTGAGTGGGTGGTGTCCCAGGCTGAGCCGGTCCCAGTCTGTCCTTGGGGAAATGGTGATGTCCCCAGCCCCCTCAGAGATGGACTGTGAGGAATGGGAGGACCCTCACTAGCAAAGCTCTTATGGAGATGAGGTTACCAGGGGCACATTTAAGGGTGCAGAGGGCAGGGATGGATGGGATATTGGGAAAGAATTCTTCCCCATGAGGGTGGGCAGGCCCTGGCACAGGGTGCCCAGAGCAGCTGTGGCTGCCCCTGGACCCCAGGCAGTGTCAGGGTTGACACGGGCTTGGAGCAGCCTGGGACAGTGGAAGGTGTCCCTGCCCATGGCAGGGGTGGCACTGGATGCTGCCCTTTCCCAGAAACCCGTGAGGTCACGGCAGTGATGGATCTGTGGGGTCATTCCTGCCACCTGCAAATGCCCTCTGCTCCATCACAGGGGGCCATGTCCGTGGATTCCATCACGGACCTGAGTGACAATGCCTCCGAGCTGCTGGAGGCCCTGCAGCTCTCACACCCCCATGAGCTGGACCCCCGCAGGAGCCGTGGCAAGAAGAAACAGCTGAGCCTGAACCCCATCACCTGGCAGGTGCCACGGATTGTGGACAGGTGCTGCACTCACCTTGAGACGCACGGTAAGGGCTGGAAAAACTCCCTGTGTGTGGCCACCAGGACATCCTGGCCTGACCACCCCCAAGGTGGGAGGAAGGCCAGGTTTAATGGGCACCGTGGGATTCGCCCGAAGGTTGGACTCGATGGTCCTAGAGGTCTTTCCCAACCTGAATGCTTCTGTGAGTCCTGGGGCAGGGCATCTTCCAAAAGGCCTCCTGTGGAGAGTCCTCTGGGTTGGATGCAGCACCAGAGGGGAATGTCACTGAGGAGGGAATGTCACTGTGTGTGTCAGTGACCATCTCCTGGTGCCTCAACCTCTGCTGCACATCCAGCCCTTGCTCACAGTGACTGTAGGGATGGGATCTCCTCCCTTCCCACAGGCAACCCAAGGAAATCTCATGGCTCCACAGCCTTTCCTTTTCCTCACTGCCTGGAGAAGGGAAAGCCATGCAAGAGAAGCCCTACCACGGTGCTGAGGTGCTCCCAGGGGCAGCCAGGGTGGCAGGGAGCAGTGGGAATGCACAGCACTAACCTCTCTGTCCCCCAGGGCTCCAAACTGTTGGCATCTTCCGTGTTGGAAGCTCCAAGAAAAGAGTCCAGCAGGTAAAGGGAGGCATTCACTGCATCCTCTGGCTGTGCCTTGTGGGGGATAGAGGCTCGTGTGGATGGGGATGGATAGAGCTGACATTGGTGTGGAGAGGTCTGAAACAGACTAGAACTGACTGTGATTTTCATCCTTTCCATTTCTTCCATCTCCAAGCTGAGAGAAGAGTTTGACCGAGGGCTGGATGTTTTCTTGGATGAGCATCAAAGTGTTCATGATGTGGCTGCCCTGCTCAAAGAGTTTCTCCGGGATATGCCTGATTCCCTGATTCCCAGAGAGCTCTATGGAGCCTTCCTCAGCACAGCCAGTGAGTACCTGTGGAGCAGAGCCTGCACAGCCACAGGAGGATTTATGTTGGTCACTTGGTCAGGTTGCTCCAAGTCCTGTCCAACCTGACTTTGGAGACTGCCAGGAATGGATCCTTCCTCACCACCCTTCTTTTCCAAAGCTTCTGGGATGGGTGTTGTGCTCCCTGGCACTGCCACATGCAGTTACTGTAATCAGTGGATTTGGTGGGGCTTTTGTTTGATTTCTTTTGAATTGGACTATAAAAATCCCTCTGCTCTGTGACAATTTTTGGCTGTGTGGCTGTGCAATATCCAACAACACCACAGCTCTTGCTGGGTTCTCCATCCCATGGGAGGAAGGGTGGGACAGCAGCCTGGCTCCCACCAGGGCTCATTCCCAAGCATGTGGAGGAGGGCTGGAAGTGCCTGGTGGGCTGGGACCCTCACTAACACTGCTCTCCCCAGCGCTGGAGGGGCAGGCCCAGCTGGACACGCTGCAGCTGCTGCTGTTCCTGCTGCCCCCGTGCCACAGTGACACCCTGCTGCGCCTCCTGCGCTTCCTGGCCCAGGTGGCCCGGCACGCCGAGAGCTCCTGGGACCCCGAGGGCCGCCAGGTGAGGCTGCTGCTCCCGAGGGCTGCCCTGGAAAGGTGCTCGGGCTGCTGTGGCTGCAACTGAGCGGGGCTGCTGAAGCCTGGGGGAGAAAACAAATCCTTCACGGAATCCCGGGATCATTGTGGTTGGAAAAGGTGGGAATGGGATGAGTGTGTGCTCCAGCACCTCGAGCCCTTTGTGCTGGCCCTGCCACCAGCTCAGAGAGGACCAAACTGGACCCAGAGCAACACCTCACCCTCACCTCGCCCTTGTGTTCCTGCCCTGGGGTGGGTGAGGACATCCTGGCACATCCCATGCCACTACACCCACAGTCCACAGGTTCCTTTGGTGCTTCCTTGTAGATCCCTGGGAATAAAATGACAGCGTCAAACCTGGCTACAGTCTTTGGTCCCAACATCCTGCAGAAGGAGAAGCCTGGAGAGAAAGATGCTGGTGCCCTGAACTTTGAGGACAGTGCTGCCATAATCCTGGTGCTCCAGAGGCTGATTGAGCACCACCACTCCCTGTTCATGGTACGTGGGGCTCCTCAGGGCAGCCCCTCCAGCCCCTCCTTCCCTCTGAACTCTTGCAAGAGCAGCAGGGGAAGGATTTTGTCCCTGTCAGAGATGCACACCTTAGTGTGTGCCCATCCTCTGGGAAGGCTCTGGCTCCATCCTCTCTCCACCCTCCCACAGGGCACTCGCAGGCAGCAGTAAGAGTTCCCTCAGGTCTATTGGAATGTGACATTTCAGGTCCCCAGGAAGCCTTATAGCAAATTTTGTGGTCTGCAGGGAGCCAAAGGACTGGGGATAGTGGAGGGAAAGCAGAGGCTGAGATCCTGCAGACCCTGGGAGGTGTGTGGGGTGTGCTGGGTCTGTGACCACGTCCTGGGCTCCTTCCTTGGCTGCCTCTGCTCAGCCTCCAGCCGAGAGTGGCCCCACAAGTGGTGTGGCCGTGTCTCCCCAGGTGTCCCCAGAGATGCAGTGTGACGTGCTGAGGAGGCTGTTCCAGACAGACCCCGATGTCATCGAGTACCTGCTGCGCAGGAAGTTCCCTGACGTGCCGTAAGTGCCCGAGGGCTCCTCAGGGCACAGGGACAAGTGACAGCACACCCTGCTCATCTTCCTCCAGACTGCTTCCTACAGCGCTCTGGTCACAGCTCCTCAGCAAAAGCCCTTCACACTCCATCCTTCCCATCCCTCGGAGCTCCCTGCTCTCCCTCTTTGCTCCCCAGCCTGTGCCAGCTCTCTCCAGAGCTCTCCAGAGCTCTCCAGAGCTCTCTCTGGTATCCACACAGCTCCTGTCCAGCCCCTGGCCTGCTCCTGCCTCTCAGTGTCACACACTGATTCCTGCTCCACCAGCAGCCTTCTCCAAACCCCATCCGTCCTTGGTGTCCGTGTTTCGCTGCAGTCTTTGCCTGCCCCGGGTGTCTGTGTGGGGCTACCAGCTCAGTCCATACCTCCACATTTTGGGTGCAAGATGGGACAGTCCCACTGAGGCTCAGAACTGGAGCTCGTGCCCTTCCCTAAGGTTAAAGGTGGTGGCTGAAAGGACCTCACATCCCATGAGCTGGGTACACCATAGCACATAATGCAGGAGGGGGTTTGCTCCCTGGAGTTGGAAGTAGGGAATGATTGAAAGCAGGGGATGCTCAAGAGCCTTCAGTAGAGCTGGTGACTCATGGACTAGATGCTCTTCAAAGTTCCTTCCAACCCAAACCTGGGATTCTGTGATCCACGCTACAGCTTCTTGTTTGTCTTCACATTCCTTTTGGGACTGTCTGGAGATGGCAGTCTTTGGGATCACTGCTTGAGCCCATTTGGGAGTGCAGTAGGCAGTAGAAGCATTTGCAAACAGCCTCTCTCTCTTTTTTGCTTCCTTAGGAGCCCAGAGCATGAGGATCCCGGGGAGGAGCTGGCTCCGTGCGCGCTGCCCGGCTGGACACACAGCCTGGAGCGAGGCTCGCTCTGCTCGGAGCTCTACAGCAGCGTCTCCTTCCTAAACCTGCATGTTGGCATCTAGCCCTGCCCAGGCTCTCTGGACACAACCAGGCAGCTTTTCCCACAAAACCCAGCCCTTCCTCACTGTGGGGGCAGCCCCTGTGCCGGTGCCCTGGGGGCAGAGCTGTACTCGGGGGTCACCTGCCAGGCTGGCACCTCCCTGCGGGTCCAGCCACTGCCACGTCCTCAGCACAGCCTCCCCTGCCACCTCCTCCTCACAGCCCCTTGGGAATGGAGCGCCATCCCTACACCTGCAGGCACTCCTGGGAGGACAGGCTGAGGGAGCTGGGACTGCTCAGCCTGGAGAAGAGATGGCTCAGAGGGACCTTATCCATCTACCCAAATGCTTTTGTGAGGGCCTGGAGGGACAGGACAAGGGGAATGGCTTCCCACTGCCAGAGAGAGAAACTGGGATATTCATAAGATATTCAGAGAAATTCTTCCCCATGAGGGTGGTGAGGTTCTGACACAGGCAGGGACACCTTTCCCTGCACCAGGCTGCTCCAAGCCCCATCCAGCCTGGCCTTCTGGCCTTGAACTTTTCCAGGGATGGGGCAGCCACAGCAGGGCACTTTTGGGGACAAAACAGTACTTCTGCAACCAGTATTCCATATTCCACCACAGCCTGCACCCAGTCCTGGTATGAAGGCACCCAGACCTTCTCAGGTGCCCTGCTCATGGCTGGGCTCTTATTTTGCAAAGGTCCCTTCCCTGCAGATCAGAACAGTTGGGATGGGTGGGGAAGCATTTCCAGGAGGAGCCTGTGCTGTGAGATAGCTGGTGAGACCCCCTGGGAGCTGATAAGCTCCACAGAGCAGCAGAGCTGTTGTGTCTGGAGGAGCAGATAAATTTGGGACACCATGAGGCTGTGGAAGGTTCCAGAGGCCACAGGAACACTTGAATGTCAGCTGTGAAACCAACATTGTGTCCAGCCACTGCTCTGGGTGGGATTGTACCTGCTGCAAGAGCAGCCCCCAGCCTTTCAAATTCCTTCCTAGGGCGGTAAAACACTGGCACAGGTTGCCCAGAGCAGCTGTGGCTGCCCCCTGGATCCCTGGAAGTGTCCAAGGCCAGGTTGGATGTGGCTTGGGGCAGCCTGGGATAGTGAAAGGTGTCCTTGCCCATGGCAGGGGGTGGGACTGGATGGACTTTAAGGTCCCTTCCCACCCAAACCATTCTGTGATTCCATGATTCTAGGATGGAACAGGGATGCTGACACAGGAGGCAGCTCTTTGCAGGAAAAGTCCTGCTGGATTTCACTTTCCCAGCACCATAACGGGGGCAGGGGGGCACGGGGAGCTCCCTGGGAAGCACCAGCTTTCTCTGGCTGCTACAGAGCCGTCCAAGTCGCCGTAGGGTGTTTATCCCTGGCAGCGTTGATGCGATATCGCTGCAAACTCCGCTTGAGGGCAGCCCGGCACCGGCCTGGCCCGGCCCCCGTGCGGCTGCACCGAGACTCGGCCGGAGCTGCTCCATTCCAGCCTCACGAAATAAACGCCCTGCCCGGCCAGCTGCACATCTCATTCATGGAGCCTTGGCGTTGCTCTGGACCCGCTCTGCAGGGGCTGGCTGGCTTTTGCTCCAGGTTCTGTTCTCACGGGCTCTTTGCCCCTGCAAGCCTTGGGGGTCACCTCAGAAATGACAGGGAAGGTTCTGCCCTGATCCTTCCGGATCCCCAGTGCTGGCACAGGAGGGGCTGCTGCTGTTGGGGGTCTCTTCCTGGGGGGTGGTTGCTTTTGGGGCAGTGGCGAATGTTTGGGGCAGTCTGCTTTTGGGGGATGGTGGCTCTCAGGAGCTGGTTACTGTTTTGGGGCTGATCACTGTTTGGAGGGGTCATTGCTGTTTAGGCAGCAGTTGCTGGTTTTGGGGGCAGTTGCTGCTGTTGGGGAGATTCTGGCTGGTTTTTAGTTCCAGCCCCACCAAAGGCCCCTTGAGCCCCTCAGACCGGTGGGGCAGAGCCAGGCCTAGGGCTTGTGTGGGGGTACAACCGGGAGAATCTGCAGGAGTGGGACCGGCTGCTCGGATCCGTGGGTGGGTTTACAGTCAACAGCAAGGAAAGCAGAGCCCGAGCTCCTCTTTTTAAAACCCCCGCGTCTCCCTCACGCTGCTGACCAGCATCCATGGCAGGGCCCAGACACAGAGCTCTGGGCT
Organism: Camarhynchus parvulus; assembly: GCF_901933205.1. Classification (NCBI taxonomy): domain Eukaryota; kingdom Metazoa; phylum Chordata; class Aves; order Passeriformes; family Thraupidae; genus Camarhynchus; species Camarhynchus parvulus. The sequence continues at coordinate 19,039,126 of NC_044600.1, read as the reverse complement.
TGAGAACTCTCTGGGAAACCTGTGGGAAGGAACTGTGGAACCGCTGAGGTTGGAAAAGCCCTGCAAGAGCACCAAGTCCAAGCATCACCCAGCACTGCCAAGGCCACCCCAACCCATGTCCCCAAGTGCCACATCCACACGGCTTTGAAATCCCTGCAGGGACGGGCACTCCACCACTGCCCCGGGCAGCTGTGCCAGGCTGGACAGCCCTGTCCATGAAGGGATTTTCCCCAGTATCCAACCTGACCTTCCCCCGGCACAGCTTGAGGCCGTCTGTCCCTGGTTCCCCCGGAGCTGAGCCCGACCCCCGTGTTCCGCCTCCTGTCCGGGCTTTGAGGGAGCGAGACCGGGCGGGGGCGTTCGGGGGGGTTTGTTGGGAGTGTTCGGGGCTGTTTGATCGGGGGTGTTTGGGGGCATTCGGGGGTGTTTTTTACGGGGTGTTTGTTCGGGGGTGTTTGATCGGAGGTGTTTGTTCGGGGGTGTTTGGGGTGTTTTATCGGAGGTCTTTGGAGGTGTTTGGGGGGTGACCCCGGGACTCCCCCGCCGGTCCCGCGCAGCCGTTTGGGGGCGGAGCCTCCCGGCGGCCCCGCCCAGCCCCCGGTGCGGGACCAAAAGCGGCGGGAGCGGAGCGGGAGGCGCTGCTGCCGCTGGGACCGGAGCGCAGGGAGCCGAGCAGCCGGTGAGTGCCGAACCGAACCGAACCGAACCGGGGGATGCTGCCCCTCGGAACCCGCGAGGGGCTCCGCTCCTGTGTCCCCCCGCAGCCACCGGGCACCCTCCGGGAGCGGGATGGAGCCGGGCCTCCCGGAGTGCCCCGGCCTGGGATTGTGCCCTCCTCCGCTCCTCCGTGTGCCCCAGCCTGGCCGGAGCAGCTGGGGCTGCCCCTGGATCCCTGGCAGTGCCCAAGGCCGGGCTGGGCGTTGGGGCTTGGAGCAGCCTGGGACAGTGGAAGGTGTCCCTGCCATGGCAGGGCTGGGATGGGGATGGGCTTTGTGCTCCCTTCCTGCTCAAACCCTTCTGGGATTCTATCAAGCCTGCGTAGGACCAGCTCTTACTGGGCCAGCTGTGGGATGAGCTGGGGGGAAGGCTGAGCTGTCCGAGGAGCCGGGTGTGCTCGGAGCGGGGCTGGCACTGCCTGCAGAGCCGGGACCTGCAGCCTGGCTCTGCCCCATCCCCAGCCTGGGCTGCTCCCGAGAGGCTCTGGCTGGCCCTGCCTGCCAGGTGGGTACCCCAACACCCCCATGTTGCCCCCAGCGATGGCTGAGGAGCTCAGTGAGCTGCTGAGAGAGTTCGACGAGGTCATGGAGGACTTTGACCGGGGCCCTGCGAGTCAGTACCAGCAGCACCTGGAGGAGCTGAAGAGGAAAGCGGGACAGAGTGTGTATGACAGTGGCATCGATGAGCTGGAGAGTGAGTCTGGGCTGGGGGTGAGGAGCCCTGGGGAGGATGGTGTCTGCCAGGGTGGGAGCTCTGTGGTTCCTCCACGGAGCACATCTTCCTGCTGATGCTGCCTGACTCAGCCCTGGTGGGCTGGATGAGCAATGGGGGGATGACCCCTGGATACTGGCCCAGGACCTGCCAACATCTGCCAGGGCTCCTCATGCCAGGCAGGCTGCTGCAGGACCCTGAGGGGCTGGGGATAACCTGGTTCTCTGTAATAACCCTGTCCTTGTAACTGTGCCCAGACAACCTCTGGTGCTCTTTGACCTGAGAAAGAATGTTCCATTTTTCCAAGCATTCCTAGAAGCAGGGGAGGAGCAGATGGGGTCTCCAAGAGTGTGCCACCCTGTACCATGGGCATGATCGGACCGTGTTCCTGCAAAGTGTTCATCAGGTGCCTGTGCCCAGGCCAGGGACTGATGCTCTGTCTCTGCAGGTGCCAGCATGTCCCCAGGAAGCAGCCTCAGCTCCAGTGAGGAGCGCCTCAACAGCCCAGCTGACACTTATCCCCCCAAAGGTGAGCCTGGCCCCACCCAAAGGGGTTTGCAGGGCTTCCTTCTCTGTGCTCAGCTGGGCTTGGCAATGACTGCCAGCCCTGGATAGGGGGGTGCCAATGGAGCCCTGCAGAGTGGGAATGAGCCCTTGTGTCCTGGCAGGAGCCTGGAAGGGGCAGAAGTTGGATTGGGATTTTCCCAGTTAAGGCTGGACTGGCTGGGACAAACACAGCTGGAGCAGCTGTGCTAGGAACAAGGGGTTGGGGTCTCTCCTCTCCCCAGTGAGAGGGGGAATGGGGAGACTTGACCGTGTTTTTCCCCACTAGCAAAGCTTGGAGACACACAGGAGCTGGAGGAGTTCATCGCAGACCTGGATAAAGCCTTGGAAGGTACATGCCCAGCCTTGATCCTGGCACTTCCCACGGGATGGGACACCTGGGCTGGGGCTCCTCCCCTGCCCCTGACTCGGCACAGCCTGGCCAGCGCCTCCTCTGCCTGGGGGTCCTGCTGCAGGGGGCTTGGGACTTGATTTTGGCTGCAGTGGTAGAACCCTTCCATCCTTCCTTTTGGGGACGGGCTCATGGATGTCACCTCCCTCTTCTAACTCTTTCAGCTTGGAAAGAAATCCTGCGGCTTAAGTGTCTTCCCCTCCCTGCTGCCTCAGTTTCCTCAGTGAGGCGCAGTGCTGGTGCCTGGGGGAGGGGACTGGGGACATGAAGGCTGGGTTAGTCCTGGCAGTGAAGCCCAGCAGCACAGCCTGCAGAGCTGGTGATGGTTTTGGGAAGATGCACAAAGACCTGTGCTCCTCTGCCTGCGGCCTCCCTCCAGCTGCTGCTCAGAGGCTGCTCTTTACTTGGGGGGGAAGGTGAGCAGGAGGAAAGAAGGGATCTTCCCTTGTGGTGTATCCTAACCTACCCCATCAGGAGGGAGGAGAGTGGGTCTGTGTGGCAGCAGGGAGGGCAGTCCCAGCCTGTTGGTGATGCTCTCCTCCTCCAGATGTTTCCCTCCTGGTAAGAGCCTGGGGATGTCCCTGTGAGAGGGGGTGATGCTGTGCTGGGCATCTCTGGCCTCTCTGGAGAGTTTGGCTGCTGTACCCAGCAGCTCTGGAGAGTTTGGTTGCTCCCCAGTGCCTGCTGTGCTGGGGAAACCGAGGCAGAGGCCACTTCCTCCTGCAGCGTGACAGGCTGGAGGCAGAGAGAACCTGGTTAAAAAACCATTTCCCCCCACGCAGGCAACAGCACACAGTTCTGCTATCTGTTCCCATCCCTGGTGTGCAAAATGAGGTGGCTGGTGGGAAGTGTTCCTTTGCAGGCCCCAGCCATGCTGGAAGGGAGGGAGGGAGGGAGGGGGAGGGAGGGAGGGAGGGAGGGGACCAGAGCTGACCCCCTGCCCCAGATTTCTGCTCTAACCCTGCAGACTGTCACCATCTTCTGTGTCATCCTGCAGAGATGTGAGCTGTGCTGTGGAGTCTGGAGAGGAGCAGCCCCAGCCCTGAGTCTCCCTGATGCTGCCTCTGCACCCCTGGCTGGGGTGGGGATGGCTCTGGGGACAGGGACGGGCAGTGGGGACGGATCCGGCCGCGGGACGATGGTGACGAGGCCCTGCCAGTGCCAGGAGAGGCCAGCCCTGGGCGGGACCTGGCCCTGCCCTGCACGGGGTCTGGTGGCTCCAAGGGCTTTGGGGGGGGAGCTGGGCTGCTGCTGAAGCCCCCAGAGTAATTGTGGGGAAGATCAGCTTGCAGGACATCAGCATGACCTCAGTGTCCCCTCCAGGATGGGAAGCCTGGTTCCTTGGTGGCATCTGTCACTGTTGACCTTTGCTTTGCTTGGGGAGCCCCAAATTGGGCCCCTCTCTGCCCCCCAGGTGCCTCTGCCTCAGCTGCTGCTGTAAATACTGTAAAAAATATGTTTTGTGCTGTACAAAGGGGACGTGGTTCTGTGAACAGGATTTTAAACATCTGCCTGTCTGTGTCCATCTTTTTCCCATTGGCAGGGGTGGGAGCAGGGATGCCTGGGGCTGCCAGCTGGTGGGACTGGCATTGAAGAAGGGGGAAACCTCAGGGAAGCAAGTATAGCAGCACAAGCCTGGCTAAAGAGGAATATCAGGAATCCCTTGTCCTGCCTGCCCTTGGCACTCGGACAGTGTGGGGTGGCAGAGGGTGCAGAGTGTGTGCCTTCCTCCCCTGCCCAGGGACATGGACACTGCCTGTCATCCCTCTGGCATGGAGGGCCCTGCTCTCAGGCTCCTGCTTCCAAAGGGAGGGGCTCTGGTGCCACTTGCCCTGGATCTTGCCCCTGTCAGCAGCCCAGGAACAAGGCCCAGGGATGTGGGTTTGCAGCCTCTGCCAAGCTGAGCTTTGAGTGAGGTTTGGCCGTGGATGGGATGATGGGTCCCCCTGGGATTCCCCTCTGGTCTTTCCCCCGGGAGTTTCCCGTCCTGGGAGGTGCCAGGATGACAGAAGAGGAACCTGTGGCTGGTCCCCCTCTTTCCCTGTGATCCTCACGTGGAGCAGGGGCATGTGTGGCTCTGCTGCAGCTTGTCTGAGCAGGAAATGGGCAGTTTCAGTTTGTGCCCTCACCCCTGGTGCATGGGTGCTGAGCAGGAGGATGCTGGACACCCCCTCTGCCAGCCCCAGCACTCAGTGCTGCTGAGGAGGCTCTGAGCACACACAGATCCCAGCCTGGTAGTGCTGGTCCAGCACGAGGGTGGCAGCCCCTGGGCAGGGCTGGCAAGGAGACGCTCTGGGCTGTTGCTATCCCCATGCTGTGTGATGTGACCACTGATGTCTGTCCCCAGTGGACCCCGAGGGGCAGCTAGGAGATGGGAGTGAGTGTGTGCCAAGGTGGTGACACCCAGAGATGTCTGTGACACTCAGGGATCTGCCTGTGGCCTTCTGTGGGGACACACAGCCCCCATCACTGGAGCCAGGGTGGTGTGGGGACTGTCCCACTGTGCTGATGGCAGCAACCCCTGTGTCACTGAGGGCGTTTTTCCCCTCTGAGTCACTGCAGTCAGCGTTTCGCCCTCGCTGTCTTGCTCTGACTCTGGTGTCTGTTCCCGCCACGGTCCTGTTCTGCCCCCGGGCTGCACCAGCTCCTCCCCAGCCTGTGCAGGAAGGGGCTTTAGCCCCACCCCAGCCAGCACGGTCCTGATGGTCAGCAATGATGACAGCAATGCTCGGGCTGTCACTCTCCCCGGGTCCCATTCGCCCCCTTCCACCCCTGCAGCAGTGGCAAATGTTGCCAAGCTACAGAAATAAATATTTTCCAGCCCCAAATCTGCTGAGGGTGATAACCCCCGCAGCCACAGCACAGCTCTGGTGACGCTCTGGGCGTTTGTTTGTTGTGGGGGTTGCCAGGAGCAGGTTGGGGTGTCACCCCGGGCTCCTCCAGCCCCTTGCGCTGGGGATGGGTAGGTGGGAGCTGCCCCATGGCTGAGCTGTCCCATCAGCACAGGAGCCTCTCCTGCCCCAGTGCCACAGACCTCAGCATCTGCTCGGGTTGGGGCTGGGGCCCAGGGGGTGTCACTGGGCACTCCACAGTGCCAGTTCTATGCATGGGGTGACAGAGGCCCTAATGCCAGCCCTGTCCTGCCCAGCCTGTGCTGACAGCAGATCATCCTAAAACCTCCGTGCTGGGCTGCCCAGGGCAGTGGTGGAACCCCCACCCCTGGAAATATTCAAAAAACATGTGGATGTGGCATTTGGGGACATAGATTAATGGTGGCTTTTGCTGTGCTGGGGGAACAGTTGGACTCGATGGCCTTGGGAGGCTTTTCCCACTTAAATGATCCCATGATTCTGTGGCTTCTGCACCTTGCTGAAGCAATGTACAGAACCCCCTTTGGGCACAGGGGCTCTTCTGCAGGGACAAGGGGTGGATTTTTTTTCCTGGGAACCCCAGCAAGAGCTTGGGGACACACCAGAGTGGCCCTGAGATGGAGGTTGTGACATCCACCGATCCATGGAGGAGCAGTTGTCCAAGGGCTGTTGTGCAGCCTAGCAGGAACCCTGACCTTGCTCTCACACTCATGGGGATACAAGGCTGGGGGGCTGGGGGGTCCGTGAGGGAGGGTCTGGTGTGTAGGAATGTCTGTAGATCAGAGTGTCTGTGGGTTGCAGGCTCTGTGGCCCTGCACGTGCCCTGGAGGTGCTGCAAAATCAATCAGAGCGAACACGCACGTCCTGCAATACAGGCAGTTCCTCCCCAGGGTCCTGCTCCCCACAGCAGGAAAAGCATCCAAGGCAGCCCTGGCCAGGCTGGAGTGGGGCTGTGCTGCTGCACAGGGCCACCAGCGAGGCTGTCACTGCTCCCTGCTGCGGTCCCCAAGGGCCCCCGGGGGTTTGCTCAGAAGCAGCGGCAGCGGGAAGTGGCTAACCCGAGTGAGGCGGCTGCGCGGGCCCGCGGCTGCTCCCACAGGCCCGCTCCCCCAAGCCCGGCTCCCCCAAGCCTGGCTGCCACAGGCCCGGCTCCCCCAAGCCCAGCTCCCACAATCTCATCTCCCCCAAGCCCAGCTCCTCCAAGCCTGGCTGCCACAGGCCGGCTCCCCCAAGCCTGGCACCCCGAGGCCCAGCTCCCCTAAGCCCAGCTCCCCCAAGCCTGGCTCCCCCAAGCCCAGCTGCCACAGGCCCAGCTCCCACAGGCCCAGATCCCCCAACCCCGGCTCCCCCAGGCCCAGCTGCCCCAAGCCCAGCTCCCCCAAGCCCGGGTTCCCCAAGCCCGGCTTCCTGTGGCTCCCCTGCAGCCCACAGGGATGTTTGCTGGCAGAGCAGGCAGGTGTGTGTCCCACACTCTTTCTCCCATGGTCCCCTGTGAGCCCCTTTTCCAGGCTGGGGGATGCAGCTCTGGCTTGGAGCAGATCTCCTGCCTTCCTGGGGACCCAGATGGACCTGCTGGGACATGGAGGTGACAGCTTTGTGGAGACGGCCCTGGCTGGCAGCCAGTCACCTCCTTCCTGTAGTGCATGGAGGGCACCACTGCAGGGACCACCTCAGGACAGGTGCTGCCTGTATCCCCCTGCTTTCCCCCAGTCTCAAACCCCCAGGAAAAAGGGAGGGAGGGATGCGTCCCTCAAGGCAGGACTGCCATGCACAGACCAGGGGGCTGATGGAACTGGAGCAGCTCAGTGAAGCTGTTCCCACCTGGAAGGATCTCCCCAGCCACTGAGGGGGTAGAAAGAGTCGGCAGAGTTCCCCAAAGGAAGTTGTTGCCACTCTGCAATTTGGAGAGGAACCTCAGCTCTCTGGGGAGGGGAAGTCCAGACGGTCTGGCTGTGACAGTGGAAGAGGCTGTAACTATTTTGGGAGACAGCCTAACCCCAGGGATGTCACAGGCTTTCTGTCCTGCAAAGCCCCCTCACATATTTTTCTGGAATCCCAGAATGGTAGCGGTGAAAAGGGACCTTAAAGCCCGTCTTGTTCCACCCCCTGCCATGGCAGGGACACCTCCCACTGTCCCAGGCTGCTCCCAGCCCCAGTGTCCAGCCTGGCCTTGGGCACTGCCAGGGATCCAGGGGCAGCCCCAGCTGCTCTGGGCACCTGTGCCAGGGCCTACCCACCCTGCCAGGGAACAATTCCCAATTCCCAATATCCCATCCATCCCTGCCCTCTGGCAGTGGGAGTCATTCCCTGTGTGCTGTCCCTCCATGCCTTGTCCCCAGTCCCTCTCCAGCTCTCCTGGAGCCCCTTCAGGCCCTGGCAGGGCTCTGAGCTCTCCCTGGAACTTCTTTTTCTCCAAGTGAGCAGTCTCAGCTCTCCCAGCCTGGCTCCAGAGCAGAGAGGCTCCAGCCTTTGGATCATGGAGCGATTTTTCCCCATTTACAGGACAGGGAGAATTTGGGCCCTTTTGGGTTTGCGGGGGGCTGCTGCTGCACCTCAGGGCTGGGAGGATCCTCCACAGTGCTGGGACTTCACCGACTCCTGGTGTCCCTGGGGAGCCTCCGTGTGACCTCCAGCTGCCCAGGGGAGGGGACAGGAGAGTTCCCCCTCGCAGGGACCCCAGCCCCCAGGGATGGAAGGAGAGAGCCTCCCCGCAGTGCCTGGTGAGCTTCAGAGCGTGCGGGCACTGTCATCAGGGGTTGGTGTTGCTTCCTCCGGCCCCTGTTCCCCGCTCAGCCTCTGACCTCATCCCGCAGCTATCCAAGGAGACAATGCCGGTGGCGGTGGCCAGCACGGTATCCTGTCCCCTCGTGTCCCCCCGGTCCGGTCACTTCCCGGGATTGTTCTGCTCCCCTGGCCGGCCTGTCCCCCGGGAGGGGCAGGGATGAGCCGGTGGCTGCTGGAGCTTTGCTCGGCTGGAGCATGGCTGGGGCATGGCATGGGACAAGGAGAAGTCATCCTGTCCCTCCTGCCACCCTCTGCTCCGCCAGGAGCTGCCCTAAGGCCACCAGCCCCGTTCCTATCGCAGACAGAGCCCTGGGTGTGACGGGACGAGCCTGAGCCGGCTCAGGGCGAGCTCAGGAACAGCGGGGTCGGGGCTGAACCGGGCCGGGCTCCCTGCTGCCTTAGCGGCATTAACCTCAGAACTGAACCGGTTAATCCCACACCAGGAGAATCCAGCCCTGTGTCACCATTCCCTGGCTCCAAGCCTCCATTCAGGCAGGGGCTGAGCCTGCAAATACCCTCCTCACCATAATCCCTGATTTCTGTGCCCAGAGGCCAGCAGCTTGCTCCAGCAGTGCTCTTTGGACCTGGAATATCTGCTTGTTCTTGTTTTGGGAGCACCATGCCCAGCCGGGCTCCTTCCTTGCTGTGTCCACCTGTCCCTCTCGTGTCCTGCCTGTCCAACCCCTGTGGGGAATGTTTAGATTGCAAGGTTCAGCTGGTAAAGCTGGATACTTCAGACTGTAAAGTTCAGCTCTTTTCCCATGTGGCTGTGATATTTACTTTTTTGGGGTATGTTCATAAGAATCCAAGACTAGTTTGGGTTGGGAAAGAACTTAAAGATCCAGTTCCACCCTCTGCCCTGAGCAAGGACACCTTCTCACCTTCCCCCCTTGTCCTGTGTTGCTCCAAATCCCAATGTCCAGCCTGGCCTTGGACACTGCCAGGGGACCCAGGGGCAGCCACAGCTCCCCACCCTCACAGGGAAGGATTTCTTGCCAATATCCTGTGTGCCCTCTGTTTGAAGCCATTTTCCCTGGCTCTCTGCTGGCTCCAGCTGTGTTCCAGCTGTCAGCCCTGGATGGCCGGTGCTGGCAGCCCCTCTGTGCAGAGGCCAGGGGGATGAAGCATCCTGCTGCTCATCCCTGCAGCTGTGCATGCTCTGGAGCATCCCTCCTTCCCTCCTCCCTGCCTGCTCTTGCTGTGTCAGCTCAGACCCCTCCAATCCCTCTGGGACAGCAGCTCTGGCCCGGCACTTGCAGTAGGGGCTGCACCAGGAGCTGGTTTTGTCCTCCCTGAGGGTTGCCCTGGTTTGTCTCAGCCAGGGAAGCAGCAGGGAAAGCAGCACCTCTCCCCTGGATGCCCTCTCCAAGTGGGGTGCTGGATCCAGGGCGGCCCAGAACATTCAGGGATGGCTCCTGGAGCTCCTGGAGTGCTTTGGGCCGAGTTCTGCTGGCATCAGGTGGGTGGGAGATGAGGATCTGCCACAGCAGTAGAGGCAGAGGGCAGTGGGTTCATGCTGGAGTGATGCCAAGGGCCTGTGCAGGGAGCTGGGGGGACACTGGCCAGCTCCCCCTGGCCACGTGTTTCCAGCTTCTGCTATTTCAGGGTTTCCTATTTCCCTCAACAGAGTGCCTTCCCGGCAGGCTGGGACCAGCCTGGGGCTGCCCCTGCCTTGCTGGGATGGGGCTGGGTTCCATCCAGCCAGGGGGATTTGTTCTTCCTTCTGGCGGTGCTCCTGAGCGTGGAAAACAATGGGCAGGAAATGGGGATGGGGTCTGTGGGTCTGTGTTCCTCCCCCCGGAGCAGCTCAGCGCCGGCTGAGGCAGCTGGGGTGGCTCAGCCCGCAGAAAGGGAGGCTCAGGACAGACCTTTCCTCTCCCTGCCGTTCCCTGGAGGGAGGGTGGAGCCGGGTGGGGATTGCTTCTCCCCGGTAACAATTGGCAGGACGAAAGGAAACGCCTCAAATTGTGCCAGGGGAGGTTTAGGTTGGATATTGAGAAAATTCCTTCATGGGAAGGGCTGCCCAGCCCTGGCACAGCTGCCCAGGGCAGTGGTGGAGTGCCCATCCCCGGAGGGGTTAAACAGCCCTTGCGATGTGGCACGTGGGACATGGGCTAGTGGTGGCCTCGGCAGTCCTGGGATCTTGGAGAACTTTTCCAACACCCAAAATTCCATGGATCTGTGATCACTCTAGGGCTTCGTGCTCCTCTGGGTGGTCTCCCAGGAGGAACCGGCCACGTTTCCAGACCCGGAGGAGAAACCAGCGGCTTTTGAGGCAGCCGCGGGGTAACGGAGCTCCGGGAGGCTCCTGCCCGGGCCTCTGCCGCCCTCTGGTGACCCCGGCACGGACACGGGGACACGGAGGTGCCGCTGGGGCACCGGGACACAGGGCGGGACAAGGAGGGGGCATCACTGCTGGGGGTCTCTTCTGGGGAGGCCAGGGACGGTCAAAGATGGGGGGATCAGCGATGGAGGTCAGTGATGGGTCAGTGATGGAGGGTCAGCGATGGAGGGTCAGCAGCAATGGGGGGGTCAGTGATGGGCAATCTCTGCTGGGGGACCGAGGGTGGGGCTGAACAGCGACGGGGGTCCGAGGTCCGGGGCGAGCGGTGGGAGGTAGCGGGCAGGGCGGGGCAGGGCAGGGGCAGGGACAGAGCAGGACAAGGACGAGGACGGGGCCGGGGACCGTCCCACTGTCCCCGCCGTGCAGAAGGAGACGCTGCCGCTTTAAGAGCGCGGTGCCCTCACCCAAGATGGCGGCGGCGCGCTCCGCCCGTGTTCGAAGGCGCCTGCGGAGGCGTGGTCTCGACAGGCCACGCCCACGGCTAGCCCCGCCCCTTCCGCCCGTCCCGCCGGAGGAGCCGCCGGAGGGGCCGCGGGCGCCGGGCCCGGGACGGGCCAGGCCGGAGGGACCGGGCCGAGGTACGGGAACAGGGCCGGGGCAGGGCCAGCGGGGGCTCAGAGGGCGGCAGCGCGTCCTCTGCCCTTCGCCCCGGTGGGGAGGAACGCGGCCGCCGCACCGGGAGCTTTGCCGGAGGCGGTGGTAGAAGCTCGGGGCAGTGACGGGACCCGGGGCTTGCGGATCCCCGCGTCGGGCAGGGACGTGCCCGTGGCTGGCAGGAGTCAGTGACTTCCAGCTGCCGGGGGGCAGGGTTGGCGGGCTGGGGTACTGGGCAGGAATTGTTCCCTGGCAGGGTGTGCAGGCCCTGGCACAGGTGCCCAGAGCAGCTGGGGCTGCCCCTGGATCCCTGGCAGTGCCCAAGGCCAGGCTGGACACTGGGGCTGGGAGCAGCCTGGGACAGTGGCAGGTGTCCCTGCCATGGCAGGGAGTGGGAGATGGGCTTTGAGGTCGCTCCCATCCCAAGCCCTTCTGTGGCTCTGTGAGCCCCCTGTGTGAAGTGCCAGCAGCCCCCCTGTGCCAGGTGCGGGCTCAGCCTGGGGTGGGCCCTGTGTCCTGGCCGGGCTTCCTTGCCTGAAACCCTCTTTGTCAACCAGCAGCTTCAGGAGGTGCCAGAGTGACGGCAGGATCAGCTGATCCTTGGCAGAAGGTACTGACACAGCTTGTTGGATGGATAAATGACCCTCTGGAATGGTTGCTGACCTCTCCGTGGGGAATGCCGGTGCTGGGGGCAGAGAATGGGGTGGGACAGCACAGGGATGGGATTCCCTCCTGTCTGTCCCTGCTGCAGTGCACGGAGTGGAGCTGGTGTCCCTCTGGGTCTGTTTGGGTGCTCATGGAGGACTCATGTCTGGAGAAACCTCCAAGAATAGAGAGGGTGAGAAACAGAGCAGCTGGAATTTGGGAATCCTGTGATACTCTGTGTTCCCAGCCTCTGGGTGCTGCGAGCTTTGCCTTGTCCAGGCTTTACAGCCTTCCTTAATTTTGGATCTTGTTCCTCAAGTTTTTGCAGCCAGAATGAAATGAATGATTCAACTTTTTGCATCTGTTCAGAGCAGGTGTTTATGGAATGCACACTTTGGAGTTTTCCAGGCATTGGTGGTTCTGTTCCAGGCTCAGGAGTCCATGGGACAGGACTGGGAGCCCCTGGGAGGCTGTGGGGACATGGCTGGCAGACACTACTGCTCTTCTGACTCCCGTTATTCCCACAAGGACTGAAAACCAGGATTGCTTTTGTTTTCACGGCTGCATGGGTGGTGCTTGTGTAGAATAGAAAATTGTTTTTACTTCTTTGGGATGCAGCAGCCAAATCATCCTCTGGCTGTGCTGAGCTGCCCCCTTGGGAATGGCCCCCACCCTGTGCACGGGCAGGGAATGGGCTGGGGAGTGTGACCTCACACTTGGCTGCACCAAAATATCTTTTGAGATTTGAATTTGTGCTCCTGTACCTTGCATGTACCTTCACCGCCCCTGTCCCAAAATCCCAGATAATTTCTTTCCCTCTGTCACAGTCCCTCATTTTCTTCTTCCCTCCTTGTTGTGCAAGGTGGCACCAGCTGTGTCTCCAGCTGGATGTGGCTGCCAGTAAAGGAAGGCAAGTTGGCCCCAAATTTCTCACCTGGAGCATGTTCACACAGAGTTCATCCACACAGTACCCCACGTCCCTTGGGTGTTCTGGGAGCTGGCCAGGATGTCTGCAGCCCCAGGCTGCCCAGGCAGGTGAGGGCTGGCACTGACTGACCTTGCCATGGTCTGGTCACGGACTCATCCAGCAGGTTTGTCCAGCAGCTTGGATTTGGGTGTGAGTGCAGAGGTGACAGCATGGGTGGGAATGGTTCTGTGCATCAGGCCTTTAATTGTTTCCTCTGGGATAACAACCCCCTCCTGTTGCTGCAGCACAGCCTCACAGCAGGTGTTTGTGAGGGACTGTGAGCCCTGGTTTTATAGGTCATGGAATGCTTTGGTTTGGAAGGGATCTTAAAGTCCATCCAGTCCCACCCCCTGCCAGGGACAGGGGCTCCAGGCTGCTCCCAGCCCCAGTGTCCAACCTGGCCTTGGGCACTGCCAGGGATCCAGGGGCAGCCCCAGCTGCTCTGGGCACCTGTGCCAGGGCCTGCCCACCCTCACAGGGAAGAATTTCTTCCCTGTATCCCACATATCCCCCCTGTGCTCTGGCAGTTTAGGCCACCATTCCTTGCTCTCTGTGGATGGATATGTGTTTTAGTTGGAAAAAGGATGCTGTAAGCCTCCCTGGAGTTTGGGGAGAGGAGCAAGCCTAGCTGAGCACTTTGGTCTGACAGAGCCACTGGTGGCGTTTTGGGGCGGGATATTTCCATCATATCCCTGATTTTCTTCTTAATAGTCCCTTTTCCTCTTCATGGCTTTTCCTCCGGAATACTTGGACCCAAAATGTCCCAGTTTGTGCTGTTGCCGGGTGGAAGGTGAGGTTGGAATGTGTGTCCTGCTTTGGGAGGAGGTTGGAACCATCCCTGGAAATTCAATGAGCCTGGAGAGTGGCTCCAGTGCTGCGCTGGCTCTGTGCTATTGTGCCAGCCTGTTCTGCCTCAGTGCAGTGGGGTTCAGAGCTGCTGGGCTGTGATCCAGCACTTCCAAAGGGCTGCCTTTATTCATTCCTTCTTCAGGAACTTCTGTTTGTTTCTTAACCATCGGCAAGGAAGGAGAGTTTATAGTTCAGGTCAGGGAGGTGCCTGTGAGTGGAATGAGATCCTGTGGTTTGATAAAAACATATAAAATCATCTCCATGGTGTGTGCTGAGCAGCTGGGATGGATTTTGTGGAGAGGGAGGGCTTGGAATTGTACCTGGTGTGCTCAGCTCTCGCTGTGTAATTCCCACTGCAGCTGGCAGCAGCTCCGGGTCAGCCACGTGGCTCCCCGGGGGCTCAGCAGCAGCCCCAGCCTGGGCTCTGGCTCTCTTCCCCTTCCCCTCACCTCAGGGAGGCTTTCCCAGCCTGTTCTCTCCTAGGATTTTGTGCAAGCTGGGTGTTCAGTCTACTCTATGCACCTGAAAATCCCCTGTTAAACCTGTTGTAGCCCATATTTCGGTATGGTGGGGTTTTGTACCTTGCTGAGCAAGAGGCAGAGCCTAGTTCTATCTGCATGAGTCTGGACCTGGTTCCATGTGGTGCTGTTCGGATTTTGGGGTGTGCTGAGAAGTGTCTCCTGAAAAGAACACCAAAAGGGGAAAGTGTTCTGCTGGAAGAGATCCAGTGTTCACAAAGCATGGAATGACAGATTTCTGGCTGGGACTCGATGCAAGTGTGACACTAAACTGGACTATAAAATATCATTGAAAATATCTGTTGAAGTTTTGCTTTTGTAACCGTGGTAGTCCTTAAAACAATTAAAGGAGAAAGAAAAATGGGAAAAAAGAGGTGATTTTTGAGGTGAGATGGTATTTTAACAGTGGTTATTTGGCTTTTTTCTGTCTGGCACAGTTTTGGGCATCAGCTTTCTCTGTTAGATCTGTAACAGCAGATCTTTTATCCTTTTGAATTCCAGGAGAATAACTAAACATAGCAGATATGGGAAGAATGGGATAAGTGTAAGGCATGTGATCCAAAGGTGTAGATCCTCTGTGCTGGTGAATGGACAGTGTGTGAGTTCAGCAGAGACATTTATAACCTGGAAAGTGGAAATGAGCTTACAAAACACTACAGAACAAATGCACAAACCAGTAACTTACTTATTTGGGAAGTAGAGAATTCTCTTATTGCACAGAGAAGCTGTGGCTGCCCCATCCCTGGAAGCGTCCAAGGCCAGGTTGGACAGAGCTTGGAGTAACCTGGGATAGTGGAAGGTGTCCCTGCCCATGGCAGGAGATGAACTTTCAGGTCACTTCCCACCGCAATCATTCTGGAATTCCATGATTCTAGCTACTAACATCTCATTTGCACCCAGGCCATTTTCCAGTTGCTTTTGTGGCAGATGTGCTGGGGCTCTTTTCACACTCTGCTGTGCACTGGGATGAATCGGTGGGGCTGCAGCCTCGGGACCCTGTCCCAGCTGCTCCCCGGTGCAGACCAGCCCTGTTAGCTCAGGCTGCTGCCCCCTGGTCTGTGTGGGTCACACTTGGGGCTGGGTGAGCGGTGCTGGGCCGTGGGCAGGGTGTGCTGGGCCAGGCTGCCCACGGGCACCTGCTCCTCATCCCTTACCAGCCACACAGGGGGATCCTCCCACACGGAGCTGTGACACCGTCCTGGATTCCCAAAGAGCCTAGGAATGGCAGAGAAGCTGTTATTGTGTTTGAGTATGGAAACTGCTGTAAACAACTTTGTTTACAGCAACTTGGTTGTTGTAACTCAATGATACAACTTACTTTAAAAGTTTTTTGACAAATCACACAAAACAAAAGCAGTAGTTGACAGTAGTTCTATCCAATCGCTATAAGCACACGTGGTTTCAATGAAAACAATGCTTGCTTATTTCAAATACAATACCTGTTTGTAAGCCTTAAAACACAATACCCACAGCTCCATTATTAAACTTAAAACTTCCTAATAGCTTGCTAAATATACTTTTCTGCAACTTAAACAATTATTCTAGACAAATGTTAATACACAAACCATTGTTCTATTTGTCCTTACTGTTCTACTTCTTACATAATTTTTCTGCTGACCTATCTCATAGCTACTGCTTAACTCTAATCACAGTTCTGCTGTCTCTGAGGCCTGCCTTTTGCAGCTTTCCCAAAATCCTTTAATTTTATAAATTCTCACAGTATGCTGGGCAAACAGGGTGATCCTCCCACACGGAGCTGTGACACCATCGTGGATTCCCAAAGAGGCTAGGAATGGCAAAGAAGCTGTTATTGTGTTTGAGTATGGAAACTGCTGTAAACAACTGGATTTCGTCTGGAAAATACAGTTTAGAGTCCAGTAGCAACCTCCCCTCAACTGGTCACAAACTACCTGTAAATTTGGTCCTGGGCATTTTCATGTTGAGCTGCTTTTAGTCAGAACATTAAGCAAAAAGGAAAGGAAGCTGGCAGTAGTTGTGAGGAAACTCCTGGGAAGAGGTGGCTGAGCAGAGATTGTGGCTTTTTGAGTGAGAGCTAAAATGGTAAAGATGGAAAGTTTAGGAGGAAAAAAAAGAGGTTTTGTGGTGAAACTAATGGATGGGGCAGATAACTGTGAATAAGTAATCAAGATGTGTTCTTGATTCTGAGTTGTGATGTACCAGTGCTCCCAGCTCAGCTGGATTAGTGTTAAACAGAGTTTATTTTGGCTTTTGAGGACTGGTGCTGATTCTGAACAGGGCTGGCAGTGTCTTCAGGCACATCTGTGCACTCACCTCGGTCTGTACCTGCTGCTGGAGCAGTTGCTGGGATGGTGTTGGGATGGATGTGTTGCTGTTTGCCTCTGTTTGAGTATTCCAGTGTCCTGGGCTGAGGGACGGAGCTCTGTGGAATGGTGGATTGTTCCAGAAGAGGTGGTCCTGGTGTGGATGGAAGGATGAGGGCTCTGTGTGCCTGTGCATCCCGGGATGGCAGCGAATCCCACAACACCCTGTGAGCCCGGCTGCCTGGGAAACCCAAACTGCCACAGGATTCATGTGCTGCTCTCTGCTGTGACTGCTGATGTATGACAGCCCCGTTACCTTGCTGGAGGGATGTCAGAGCAGAGCCTGCAATATTGGCTCCCAGGGCCTTTGAGGGTGTGTGTCAGAGAACAGCAAAAGAGCCCCAAACAAGCCCTAAAACAATGCAAGTCTTTGTGTTCAGCCTGTGTTGGTAGAATTCCCAGTTTCTCTCAAACCTATTGTTCGGGCTGGCGTGGCTGGACAGCCCTGGCCAGCACAGGCAGCATTCCCGGGATGTGTTTGCCTGTGCTGGAGCAGCCTCCGAGGGCAGGAGGCTGCCTGGGGAGGTCAGCCTCGTGCCAGGGCCAGCTCTGTGCCCCTGGGACAGCAGGGACAGCTTCTCCAGGATCCTGCTCCTGCCCTGGCGCGAGGCTGGGGCAGCACCGGCGTCCTCTGCGTCACCCCGGGAATGGAGCTGTGAGAATCCTGGAATGGGTTGGGCTGGATGAGACCTTGAAGACCATCTATTGCATGGACAGGGACACCTTCCACAATCTCAGGGTGCTCCAAGCCCTGTTCAACCTGGCCTTGAATATTCCAGGGATGGGGCTGCCACAGCTTCTCTGGGCAGCTTGTGCCAGGGCCACTCCACTGTTACAGGGAGGAATTCCTTCCCAGTATCTAACCCTGTCCTCTGCAGGGGTGAAACCATTCCCCCTTGTCCTGTCACTCCAGGCCCTTGGAAATTTGGTGTAGTTTCCTCTCTACCAAATGTGGGACCATTTGTGGTCGCTTCATACAGCACAGGGAATTGGAGGAGAGTATGGCTTGGAAAATAACATTGTCTTGGGAACTGCCTGAGGCAAATCACTGCCTCTTTTGTCACAGCATGGGGACACAGGGCTGGCCCCTCCCTGGGGTATTGATTTGGCAGCACAACTGTGCACCAGGCTTCTCAGTTCAGCTCCTCCTGCAGAGGGTTCCATGTCTTGAGGGCTGGAATACAGCAAAATCCAAACCAGCTCTCTCAGTTCACACATAAGTGCAGTTTCACCCTCATGGAGTCCCTTCCTCTGTTTAGGATGGGAAATGTGGGGATTTTTTAGTGTTGGTGGAAGCCTGTAGAGTGATGATGTTGCCCAGAGACGTTGTGGACTCCCTGTCCCTGGAAGTGTCCAAGGCCAGGTTGGATGGAGCTTGGAGCAACCTGGAATAATGGAAGGTGTCCCTGCCCATGGTAGAAGTGGGATGAGCTTTAAGGTCCCTTCCAACCCAAGCCATTCTAGGACTATGAAAGCCTGGCTCTGCTGGCTCCCAGCCAGGCACCAGGAGCATTGACCCAACAGCCAAATGCTACTTTTTTTTTCTCCTTTCTTGTTATATTCAGTTAAAATTGGCTTATTCTGCAGTT
Source organism: Camarhynchus parvulus (assembly GCF_901933205.1). NCBI lineage: Eukaryota > Metazoa > Chordata > Aves > Passeriformes > Thraupidae > Camarhynchus > Camarhynchus parvulus. The sequence continues at coordinate 19,021,241 of NC_044600.1, read as the reverse complement.
TTTTCCTAGTTTATACACCAGTGGTCTGGTACCTGGGGGAAGGGATGTGCCTGAGAACCACGTGGGGCTGGCAAGGAAGGAAAGCCCTGAGCTGTCAAAGCTCAGCTTAGATTTGCTGATCTTTAAAGGAGCCCCAGTCTCGTGATGCAGGTTTTGGTTTCCCAGTGAACAGCCACTAGGTGGTAAGCTGCTCCTTCCCACAGCAGGAGTGGCTCCTTGGGACTGCTGCCTGCTGCTGGCAGGGTGCTCCTGGTGTGATTTCCGTGTGGTGCTGCTGGAGCTGGGGTCGAGCCTCTCCTCTGACAAGGAGGAAAAAATGCTATGGGAGCTTTTTCCATGCTGTGACCGGGAAACCCTCCAGCCTGTGTGCTGGAAGGGCCGCTGTGAGTGTGGGGTGCTGGAGTTCTGCAGTGCCGGTCCCGTCCCCTGCTGCCATGGTGGTACAGCGAGACTGAGGGAGCCCATCTGGGTGACACCCAGCCTGGAGCTAGGAGAAAACCTTGGAATGCTTGGGTTTTGGATTGGAAATGGCAGCAAGGCTCCGGCTTCCTGCTGCCAGCGCTGTCACTGAGTCACTTCCAGGCGGTGGCCTGGGGACCCTGCCGGGTTCTGCTTTGCTGCTTCCCTTTCTCTGACTGCCACGGGGAGCACCAGGATGAGTAGAAGGGCAGAGGAGCTGGATGGCAGCAGCTGGAGGAGGAGGATGGTGTCACATGGGCGCTGGGGACACTGGCAGTCCTGGGGTATGTGCGAGTGCTCCGGGGGTTCTGGCAGTGCCAGGGCCTGTGCAAAGAGGCAGCTGTTGCCCGATGGAGAACTGGGGTAAATGAACAACCAGATAAGCATGAAAATGGGCTAATTTTTATTTAACTTTATTCCTTGTGCCTGGGAAAGCATCTGTAGAGGGAGTGTTTTGGTAAGAAAAAGCGTCTTAAACGTCTTGTCTCGATCTGACAGGAGAAGTGAGCAGGGAATTACCCTCCTGTGTGTCCTTCTTGTGCTGCCAAGCATTCTCTGGGCTCTGCTGTGGCTGGAAGGTGCTGTGTTTGCTGCTGTGCTTTTGGGTTTTAAAGCTGTCAATGAGAACCAGCTCAGGGAGGGATTGAGGGGAGCAGGAGGTGCTGCTGCTCTGCCTGTGCTGCAGGAACTGCTGATTTCTCTGCAAACCAGAGAGCTTTAGATAGAATATTAGGGAGAAATTCTTCCCTGTGAGGGTGGGCAGGCCCTGGCAGAGGGTGCCCAGAGCAGCTGTGGCTGCCCCTGGATCCCTGGAAGTGTCCAAGGCTGGGTTGGATGGGGCTTGGAGCAGCCTGGGACAGTGGAAGGGTGTCCCTGCCCATGGCAAGGGGTAGAGTGGGATGGACTTCAAGATCCCTCTCACCCCAGCCATTCTGGGATTGTATAAATACAGAGATATTTTAGCCCCATTTCCCACATATTTACACCCACCGAGCCTTATTGGAAAATATCTGTAAAACCATGTTATGCTGCAACGAGCCCTGAGACACACAAGCACAGTTCCCTTAATTCTCTGCCAGGCTGACTGGGCCATTCCTGCCTCCCAGGCTGGGAGCTGGATCTTCTGTGCTCCCTGGAAGCAGTTTACTGGAAGAGCATCACAGCACTTGAGTGCCATTGAATTATTTTCATTGTTAAGCTGGCAAATAACTTTGAATTCCTGGGTTTCTCCTGCCCTTGGCTCTCTGGACCACACTGTCTGTGTGCTCTCAGGGTGTGCAGCTGCTCGTGTGCCTTCCCAAGCACCCAGCTCCCCTTGTCTCCCCCCTTGCCAGGATCTTCTGTGGCTGTTTAGTGAGAAAACATGGTGTAAAAGTTAAGGAACATGGTGTTCCACAGTGTGAGGCTCAGCAGAGAGCACCCTGTGCGCTGCCAAGGCTTTTTGTGTGTGCTGTGATGGCCTCTTCTGTGTAACAGGAAGTGTTTTCTGCAGAGTGTGTAACTCAGCCTCTTGGGAAGTGCTGGCTGGTGTTTTCCCTTCCTGGAACAGGCCTGAGCTATGTAATTGGTTTCTCTCTTAATTCTCTGGAAGAAAATCAGTGTTTGCAAGAGCAAAGTGCACATGGCCAGCAGTGAGTCCAGGCGGGCAACCTGGCCTGGGTCAAGAACGGTGCGGCCGGTAGGACCAGGACAGCCTCAAGCTGTGCCAGGGGAGGTTCAGATTGGGCACCAGGAGGAATTTCTTCACAGGAAAGCTTGCTAACATGGGAAGGGGCTGCCCAAGGAAGTTTGGAGTCCCCATCCCTGGAGGTGTCCAAGGAAGGCCTGGAGGTGGCACTCGGTGCTCTGGGATGGGGACAGGGTGGGGGTTTGGCAGTTTGGATTCGATGGTCTTGGAGGTCCTTTCCAACTGGAACCATTCTGTGGTTCTGTCTTCTCATGGAAATGCAAAGATTCCCATTTCCATGTGGCAAGAGCTGTTTTCGAGGCTCATATCTGACTTTTCACCCCCTATTTAGTTTATTATTATGTTTTCAGAGCTCGTGCTTTTGTACTTCCTCTGCTGTCCTGGAAAAGAGGAGGAAAGACAATGGATCTCTTGTCATGGTGTGGCATGGGCAGCTCCTTGAGATTGGTGGGGTCCAATAAAAAAAAATTGTTGCAAACCTGTTGAGAGCACATGTGGAGATTATTTAATAATGATTGAATAATTATTATTATTATAATAATATATGGAGTGGCTCTTGCCCTGGCTAACACTGGAATTCCAGCCTGAACTTCAGGTGACATCACTGCATCCAGCCTTCCCATGGGAAGAGCAGTGCAGCCTCTGGGTCTCCAGGGTCAAGTGTCAGTCCAGTTGGGTGTGAAAATGAGTTTTCCTGCTTGTGCTCTAAAAAGCTTCCCTTTGCTGGCAGGTTTGGAAGCTCTGGCCATGGATCAGAAGGGCTTTCGTCGGGGGAGCTTCCAGAGTGCCACCAGTGATGAGGATATGCTGGAAATAGCTGGAGCATCCATGGATTTCTCCATGGCCGACGATGACCCGCCACTCGACAGGGAGATGGGAGGTAACACCCACAAGCTCTCCTCTTTCTGTTGTTCCAGATGGCTTTGGATAGGATTTAATGGGAATATTTGCTGTGTGGGTCCTGCTGGCCTCTGCCCAGGATGGCTCTGGTGTTTCCTGGCACCAGGGTGAAGAGTTTGCAGGATTCCGTGTTGGGTTGTGTCCCTGTCTGTGTGGCTCCTGGGCTGTGACATGGAGCATATCCTCTGGCTCCAGGAGAATCCTTCCTGGAGTTTTCCAAAGTAGCTGCTGTGGAGAAGAGCTGGCAGTGGCAGGAGGGAGGGATGTGAGTGCCATGAAATTGCAGCACTCAGCCATTCCTGAGGGTTGTGATATGAGCACAGACTGTCCCCTCCCTTCCTTTCTTGCTTATCTGTAATTTTGGAGGTTTTCTGTGGTGGAGAGAATCTCTCTGTGCGGCAGCACAGAGGATTTGGTGCTTCCCATGCCACCCCTTGTCTGGCCAGAGGATCTGCTCCTCCTCCTGGAGTCAGAGCAGTGAAATTCATGGAGAAGGGGTGAATCCACATGGATATGCTGAACTCTAAGGGGTGCTTCCCCTGGCTCTCTCTGTTGACAAGTGCTCAGGTCCTCAGGGGAGGGTGACACTGAAGTAAAAGAGGAAACTTTAAAGGGGGAAGGGCTTCTTGCCCAAATGCCAGTTTCAGTTCTCCCTGTGAACTTCCCCTGCTGACTTCAGATGTTTGCTGGCAGATGTTGGGGTGCCAGTGTGAAACCTGAAGCTCTGGGGGCCCGCCTGGGAGGGGGTGGCCGAGGTTCTCTCCTCCATTCAGAGGAAGACTCAAAAGTGTTCCAGTGGTGGAAGGTCTCCTTTTCTCGGTGGCATTTTAAAAGGTTTTTTCTCCTTGAGTTTTAAAGGCAAGAATCGAGGCAGGTGGTGACAGGGATTGGTTTGAGCTAAGAGAGGGAAGACTGAGGTTAGGTTAAGAAGAAATTGTTCCCTGTGGGGGTGGGCAGGCCATGGCACAGGGTACCCAGAGCGGCTGTGGCTGTCCCTGGATCCCTGGAAGTGTCCAAGGCCAGGTTGGACACTGGGATTTGGAGCAGCCTGGGACAGTGGAAGGTGTCTCTTCCCCTGGCAGAGGTGGAATGAGATGAACTTTAAGTCCCTTCCAACTCAAAGCTGTCTGTGACTCCATAATCAGAGGTCTGAGTGCCCAGTTTACCCTCAATGATTCCCTGGTGCTTATAAGCACAAACAGGATTTAGCAGCGAGTTATTCTCCATCTCAAATTAAAAATTAAATTAAAATTGAAGTGGGAGCCTTGAGCTGGCTCATCTACCCTGCTTTCTTCACCCGCCTTCCTCCTTGACCTCACACAGAACCCGGGAGCTTTTATCAGGGAGACCAAAGTCAATGTGGGGAGTGTGCAGAGTTTCAGCCTCCCAGACAATGCTTGAATGACAAGTTATCACCAGCAAATTGGAGCCCGAGGAACTTAATCACCAGCCCCTTTGAGCTCTGTGTGCACTGAATAAAGGTGAGATAAAGGCTGCTGTGTGTTGGGAGAGCTTTTGAAGTCTGACTGTGCCCAGAGGACAAAAGAAAATTCAGTGCCTGCCTGCTGGAAAGACAGGGAGCAAAGAGCGTTCCCGGGAGTTATTAAGTAAGGAAAATGTCAGCTGGGTGGGAAAAGAAAGGGGTTTGTCTGTCAGTACACAGTGACTGACCCACCACTGTCAGGAGACTGTTGATAAATGTGCTTTCCTGTCCTGCATCGTGACTTGGGGCAGAGCTCTGGGAAAGGGCTGCAGAGCAGGGAGTGTCCCGTGTGGGAGGTGGTGAGCAGAGTGCTCGTGTCTGGGTGTCCCTCCATGGTTAAGGTTTGGGTTTGGTGGATCCTTGGGGCTGGGCTGTTGGGTGAAGCAGAACTGGCACTTGGGTTGGGATAATGGCAGGAACAGATCCAGCCGGCGGGGGGGGGAATGGATGGAGAGCAGCTCTGAGGAGAAGGACTTGGGGCTGTTGGTGGATCAGAAGCTCAACTTGCCCTGACCATGATGCTGGAAACCCCCTGTGCCCTGGGCTGATCGTGCAGCGTGGGCAGCAGGGGAGGGGGGATTCTGCCCTGCTCAGGTGAGACCCCACCTGCAGGGCTGCCCCAGCCCTGGGGCCCAGCGCAGGGAGGAGCTGGAGCTGCGGGAGTGGGTCCAGAGATGTCCCCTGGTGGCTGCAGGGCTGGCTCTGGTGACAGTGTCCCCGGCCGTTGCAGGGGCTGGCCCTGGTGACAGTGTCCCCCCGGTGACAGTGTCCCCTTGGTGACAGTGTCCCCGGCCGTTGCAGGGGCTGGCCCTGGTGACAGTGTCCCCCTGGTGACGGTGTCCCCCCGGTGACAGTGTCCCCCCGGTGACAGTGTCCCCTTGGTGACAGTGTCCCCGGCAGTTGCAGGGGCTGGCCCTGGTGACAGTGTCCCCCTGGTGACAGTGTCCCCCCGGTGACAGTGTCCCCGGCCGTTGCAGGGGCTGGCCCTGGTGACGGTGCCGCTGACGCCAGGGGCGGGGCAGGGGCGGGGAGGGTCCCAGCAGCGCTGCGGGATCGCCAGGAGGAGCCTGGAGGAGGAGGAGGAGGAGGATGCACGGAGTGCCGCTCTGAGCCCCGGGAATGTCCCCCTGCACCCGGCCACAGCACGGACAGAGCCCCGGAGCTGCTCCTGCGGGATGGGCAGTGGCTGAGCCGGGGTGAGGAGGAGAAGGAGATGTGAGCCGTGGGAATGTGTCCCTGTGTCCGTGCGCGCCGTGGGGCAGCAGAGCCAGGCGGAGGGTGGTGGAGCAGGCTGGGTGGGCTGTGGGATTTCTGCTCTGTAATGCTTGTTTGTTCACTGTCCCTGTGAACCCCCCGCATTTCTGGGATTTGCTGGAGCAGGGAAGCAGCCACTGGAGCTCTCCAGGTGCTGTGGCTGTCCCCTTGGCACGGGCAGGACAGGCAGCAAATGCTGTGGCTTTGTGGGGTGGCACATGGCACAGCCTGGAACTTCACCAGGTGCAGCCTGGTTTTCCTGAGCTCAGCAGGGTCTGAAGTGGAGCATTAATTAACCCCTTCTGAGGAGTGATCAGAACGTTGAGAAATCTCTGTTTGAAATGAGCTGTGACAGGGTCACTTTTCACTCACTGTCTCTGATTTGGAGATGTGGATGTTACAAACAGGGAGATCTGTGCAATCATCTTGGATGTGTTTTGGCTCATCATGGAGCTGATTCCTCCTTTATTCCTATCTGGGAATCCTAGGATCCTTGATTTGCAGCAAGCTGAGGCAGGAAATAAGATCTTTATAAATATTTATGGTTGTCAGCCATTTCATAGTTCTGGATTACCCCTGAAAAAAAATATAAAGATGTTTTCTCAGTATCATCTGTCAAATGAACAATTGTCTGTGGCTGGAGACCTCGGGATTCTCCTTTGGGAATAAAAATCCTGGTGCTGTAGGAGGGCAGGCTGGGCTGAGCGGGGATCCTGGAGAGCAGGATCAGGCTCCAACCTGCACCTGCTTGGTCTGGAGTGGGATCAGCCCATCCCATCTGCCCCTGGGCTCACTGGGGCTGTGGATGGGATCACAGGGGCTGTGCCTGAGGGCTCCTGCAGGTGCCATCAGGGTCTTGCTGGGGGTACCAGGACTTGCAGCCCCTCTGTCATTGCAGCTCTGTGCTTGCTTTGTGCCTCGGGGTCTGGTTCCTGGTGCTCCAGGGCAAGCTTTGGGCTGGGAGAGTGTTCGCAGGACAGCTCAAAGTCACTGGTCTGGGCAGTCATTCCAGGAGAGTGAGCATGGAATGTGCCTGATCTCATCTTCTTGTGGAAAATGCTTCTCAGGGTGTTCTATTAGCTTGGTTAACTCTCCTTCATGAATACTTTTCTTGAGGACAGCTGTATCTTTTATCTTTAGAAAAGATTCAGTAGATAGGGAAAAAAAAAAAAAAAGAGGGAATAGCCAGAGAGAGCCTGCAGCACAGAGTCAGGGATGATTGGGGGGCTTCTGGGAGATGGGTCATTCCTGTGGGAGCAAACCCAGCTCCTGCTCTGGGCTGCAGCTGGGACTTGTTCAGGTGACCAGCATGGGGCCTCTGCTTGTTCTCTGAATACCTGTGCCACGTGGCTCTCATGTCCTTGGAGCAGCACCAGCCAGGTGGCAGGAGGAGTTCCAGGCACTTCAGTGTTCCATGTTCTCCCCTTGCTCATGTTGTTGTCAGGATGGTTTATTCCAGGAGGTTCTGATCCATCAGATTTAGAGAGAAGCATTTAGGGTTTCCTGCAGGGATGTTTCAGTGGGGAAATCTCTGGAAGCCTTGATACTAATTTTGCATTTCCAAGCTTCTGGTCTCAAAAATGCTGTTAAAACCAGGGATTCCTCACGGAAAATGTGCCTCATTTCCCTCCCAGTGCAGTTGGGTCTCACAGCCTGTGCACTCAGCATTTGGAAGAGCTCTGCAGAGCTCCATCTTTTCGTTTTTGTCCCAGGTGAAGCAAGGAGCTGTTTTAAGTGGGTTATTTTGTGGTGGCTGTCAGTTCTGTACATGACTCATCTTGTTTTCCTGCAGCTGTGGCAATCTGGGAGATGGGCTTGGGAAGACTTCACAGCTCTTTTCCCTTCCTGCTTCAGATGATGGGGCAGAGGGCAGCTCTTTGAATTCTTTATTTTCCCCATCTGGAGACACCTTTGCCCCCGTGATATCTGCAAGCTAAATATGCTCAAGTATCAACCATTATCCTTCTGTCTGGGAGTTTTAATCCTCCTCTTCCCCCCACCTTCCAGTTTTGACTGGATTTTGGTTTTTGCTCTTCTGTTTTCCCCTCTGAATGACTGCAAAAACTCAGTGTCTTCCAGAACCAGAATTTGGGGAATGTACACCCAACCTAAGCATTGTTTTCCATGGGCTGGAACAGGTTAGACAGGAGGCCCAGTTGTTTGGCTGAGTTCTCACCTGAGGGAAGCTGCAAGTTCCAGTTTGGTGTTTTCCCAAGCCCCCATTTGGTACCACTTTCTGCTTTCCAGGCCCCATTGGATGCTTTGTTTTCCCTGTTTCCCTGCTCCCATCATGCCTTCCTGCCCATCCTGCTCTCATCCTTGCCAGATCTGCCTGGGATACCCTTCAGCTCTGTTGGAAGTCCTAAATATTCCTTTTCTCCTCTCCCATCTGCTTGCCTCAGATGGCAAAATATCCTTATGGCAAGTCCTAGATTTGGGGAAAAGGCACCATCTAGATGCTGATGGTGATTTACTTTGCTCTGAACAGTCATTTCTAAGAGCAACCCCATCTCCAGGTGATCTGTTGAACCTGGGGAGGGTGTCCCTGGCACAGATCACCTGGAAACATGTGCCCGTGGTATTCAGCTCAGGAAACACCTCAGTAGCTCTTTATTTCCATTGAAATCTGTGGTTTTCCTCCTAAATGACTTTTGGTTTTTTATAAAAAGAGGAAAAACTAAGAAATGCTCAATTTTCCCCCTTCCTCCCCCACCAGGCTTCTCCTCATATAATGGAGGAGGGATGAACGGCACGAGCACCATGATGGATTTCCTGGAGGAGCCTCTGCCTGGCGTGGGCACCTACGAGGATTTTAACACCATAGACTGGGTGCGAGAGAAGTCCAGGGATCGAGACAGGCACAGGGAGGTAAAAACTCCTCCTCCTCCTCCTCCTTGCTGGCTCTGAGTGCAGGACAATTCATGTGTGACTCTTGCTGGGGTAGGGGGGCTCTTCTTGGAGACCCCTGGGATGGAGGGATTGCTCTTAGGGTGGGAGCTGAGACTTCAGTTTGAGGAAAAGGAGCACTAAATCCAACATGTCGCAGGTTTTTGGTTGCTGCTTCTCTTTTGAAGGCTTTGATTGATCCAAATGGGGGTTTGGAGAGCAGAACCAGTCTGGTTTACTGCTCGCACATTTGCACTGGTGAATGGTGCTCTTTCTATGGGAATATTTTTGTTTGAGAAGACTGAGTTCAATTCTTCCAGAATTCCTTCCCAGGACTACAGCACTCTGCAATCAAAGGAATGTGCTCAGAGTGCAAGGGGGGCTTTAGCTGAAACACCCATGTCCCCAGGCTGCTCCTGCCTTGCTTTGTCACAGGGATGCTGAGCTGGAACGTTTCTCTTGGGAGAGGCAGCTGGGCACACAATGGCTGTTCTGTCACCCTTTGTCTGCCTGTCAAGAGCAGTGAGACTGACAGGCCTCAGCCATCCTGGGCATCTGGGACAGGGCTGAGTCCCACTTCCCAGTGCCACCAGTGCCCAGTTCCCAGGTGGACCATTCCTCTCTGCTGGCATTAAATCTGTGACCCCAATCTCTGTCCGTATCGTTCGGACTCTGGCACAGGTGCCCACAGAAGCTGTGGCTGCCCCATCCTTGCAAGTGTTCCAGGCCAGGTTGGATGGAGCTTGGGATAGTGGAAGGTGTCCCTGCCCATGACAGGGGGTGGTACAGGCTGATCTTTAAGGTCCCTTTTGACTCAACCCGTTCTGGGATTCCATGATCCTTGATCCTCCTGCCCACACCCAGAGCTGCAGCAGCTGTAGGAGCAGCCACTGTCAGGTGCTTTTTCTTTCCCTCCTCAAAGCAGAGTCACAGTGTCACCAAATAGTTTTAGAGCATTTACGCCACAGTGGATCAGAATCCTCACAGGTTTTGGTTTTTTTCTGCAAACCCTTTCCCAGATCACCAACAGAAGCAAAGAGTCCACCTGGGCCCTGCTGCACAGCGTGAGCGACGCCTTCTCTGGCTGGCTGCTGATGCTCCTTATTGGTTTGTTGGCAGGTGAGAGCAAACCTCCAGGTAAAACTAATTCCTGCACTGCAGCATCAGGATCCATTCCTCCCCAAGCCCTGGCAGGTCCTTGGAGCAGCAGGATTTTGGAGTAAGGGCTTGTGCTGACACCAAGGACTCTGCTGCTGCCTTGTAAATTCACAGGGAATTATTTAAGTGCTTTGAGCCTATGTTTGTGCAAAACCAAAATACAAAACTGGGGCTGAGAGATGTCCTGGACACTGCTCTGGGTCTGCTGCTGGCATAGAACTCTGAAATGAATAAAAAACATTCATTAAAGTAGAGCTGATTGAAACACTGGGAATGTCTGTGCTGAATGCTCCTCATGGGTACTGAAAGGGTTAATTTTAGGGGCTGCCGGCAAGTTTCTTATTTTTTGGGTTTTTTCTGTCTATACTTTGATATGAAAAGGGAGAGGTGTTTGGAAATCAGGTGTCTTTCAGAATTCAGCTGTCTGAGACCTCTTATATTACTTAGAACCAAACCTTGGCCCAGGGCAGCGGGAATAAATCACTTGGATACAAATCTTCCTGATAGGAAGCAGCAAGCATCTGTCACGAGGGATGGAGTGAAATCTTGTGTTAATGTTTACCCAGGAAGGCTGCTGGCCAGTTGGTCATTAACTGGGGGATTTGCTGCATGTTTATTGCAGCCTCTGGAGCTTGTGCTGCCACTTGTTTCTGTGGATTAGAGGTCCCTGGCCTCTGCCTTGTTGTGGGGGTTCTGAGATTGGAGGAATTATTAACAAAAGTGACTTGAAGATTCCTCTTAAAACCTGACTTCTGTTCTGTGCTGGCTCCACTTGCCTTGTTTTACTTGGCACAGTTGTAACTTTCCCCTCCTTTATTTTTCTTTTTTTAAATTAGGGTTGGAAATGTTTTCTCCAAATTCAGAGTTATTCCTGTCACAGTGTTGCTGTTGTTGGTACAGCTCCTGGATCCTGGTGACACATTTTGTCTGAGTCCCCCAGGAATGTGGGACATCCCTCTCTGCCCTCCCACTGCTGTGCTGTATTTAACAAACAGTTATTGAGAAGAATTAATTGCTGGTGATGCAGGGCAGGGTTTGGACACAGTCAACCTTTGAAACATCATCAGCCACGCTCTGTTTCCTGACTTGCTCTTTTCAATATATTGCAATTTTTCAAAACTAGGCAAATCCTCTCATTTAGCTCTCCATAGAATAAAAGTGAGTTGTAGGCAGAAATACCACACTGCTCTATGTGTTGGGAGGCGAGTCCAAAATTGGTGGGGCAGACTGTGACCTTCAGGTGTTTGAGTCTGCTCATTAAATTATTTTGGTTTTTTTCCCTTTAAACCAGGTTCCTTAGCAGGTCTGATTGACATCTCTGCCCACTGGATGACAGATCTGAAGGAAGGAGTGTGTTTGGCAGGGTTCTGGTTCAACCATGAGCACTGCTGCTGGAAATCCAACACCACATTCACCGACAGGGACAAGTGTCCTGAGTGGAAGAGCTGGTCCCAACTGATCCTTGGCCATGGAGAGGTGATGGGTGCCTGGAACTGCTTTTGGTGCTGAATTCCCTGTTTGCCCAGCCTGTATAGCATCCCTGGGGTGATGGGGATGCCAGGAGTCCAAGCTCTGGGTGGTTCAGTGGTTTATTGTTGGGGCCCTAAAGGGGTGTCAATAAACAGGTTATGTGGGTGTTGTCCTTGGAGAGGATGTGGGGAGGCAAAACACTGCCACATTTACAGGTGCAGTGTGCCACTGCTGTGTCCAGGATGTGCTGTTAGAGGGTATTTTGCCCATGAATGTTCTGGGAGAATGCCATGGTTGATAACCCAGAAAATGGAACCTGGCCTTGAAACCTCAGACTTAGGGCAGGTCCCTCCATTTTTAGCTGATAACTCTGTGTGGTGTCCTGCTGATTCCCTGTGCTCGCTTCAGTGCCCAGGTCTGATGTGGTTTCAGTTGAAACCATCTGATTTTGCCTATTTCCTCTGTGTTTCAGGGGGCCTTTGCATATATCCTCAACTACTTAATGTATGTTATCTGGGCCTTGATGTTCTCCCTCCTTGCTGTGCTCCTGGTGAAGGGCTTTGCTCCCTATGCCTGTGGCTCAGGGATCCCAGAGGTGAGTGAGAATGAGAGTGGGTTGTTTTTCAGGCGGGGTAGGGATCCACCACCCAAAATTTACACATCCATGTTATGGAATAATAGATTCCACTTTAGGTGATGGCTTCATACATAGGTGTTTTTCCAAGCTGTTTGAAACATGTCTAATATTAAGTCTCCGTGCAGTCCCTTGGAAAATCAGATGTTCCAGCATTGCTGCGGGAGGGACTGCTCAGGTGCTCCTCCAGCAGGGATAGTGGCCCTCAGGGAAGGACTCAGATAGCTGCTCCTGCCTTTGCCTGGAGAGATATTTTTGTGGACTCTCACTTTTGATAGCTCAGGGGAACTCTTGTAAGCTGTAGGAAAGGGCAGGACTGGGAACGTCCAGTAAATCAGGAGCTCTGACCAGGGCTTGAATGAAAGCCTGTAGAGCTTTGTGTGCTTGACTTCCAGATCAAAACTATCTTAAGTGGTTTCATCATTAGAGGCTACCTGGGCAAGTGGACGCTGGTCATCAAAACCATCACCCTGGTGCTGGCCGTGTCCTCGGGGCTGAGCCTGGGCAAGGAGGGGCCCCTGGTCCACGTGGCCTGCTGCTGTGGGAACATCCTGTGCCACCTCTTCACCAAGTACCGCAAGAACGAGGCCAAGCGCAGGGAGGTGCGTGGGGACACCAGTCTGGGGAGGGCAGCTGGGCCTGGGGCTCTGGGGCTGAGGGTAAGTGGTTCTGTTTTGGGTTAAATGGTCCTGTCATGATAACTGATTTTTTTGGAGCTCCTTCTTAGGGAATTGGCTCACTCCACCTTTTCCCTGCTACCTTAAAGCAGGTCAGACCTAGCTGACTGTGCTGTAGATAAACATTGTACAAACTTAAGTGAAGACAAACCAGAAAAGGGGGTGGTTGGGAGGGCTGAGGAGTCTGAGTGCCTCTGTCTGTCCCTCAGGTGCTGTCAGCAGCTGCTGCCGCCGGTGTGTCTGTGGCTTTTGGAGCTCCTATTGGAGGAGTGCTCTTCAGCCTGGAGGAGGTAACCTTGGAATGCTGTGAGTTAGAAACACAGCCCGTGGAGAAATTCCTCTTGATGTCCAACCTGACCCTCCCCTGGCACAGCCTGAGGCCATTTTCCCTTGTCCATTCTCCTGACAGCTGTGTCCCAGGGTACCTGGGTGTTGCAGCAGATCTCTTGTTAGAGGTAGAAATGAGCCAAGACACAGACTCTCATTTAACAACATGAAAAGGGTTCCAGTTTATTATTCTTTATAGCTTAGCCATCCTGAGTGACTACAGCAAACTCCTGCTGTTGGCTTCTCTGACAGACTCTGACTGCTGGCTATTTCCTGCTGGAAGATGACTGCAAGTATTTCCTTGCTGCCTCTGACCACAGGCTTTTACCTGTTTCAGCTATGACTGCAGGCTCCAACAGCAGGCTCTGAGTCTATCAGACCCAGACTGATCTCACAGCAGATCTTTGGCAGCAGCTCTCTTCCTTGTTCCTTCTTCCTCAGGGCTCCTCTACCTCTGCAAGGTCTTCTCCCTTAAGATCCTCTTCGTCCAGGCTCTCCCTGACTGGCCAACCCACCCGTTTTATCACACTTATCTTTATTACTCACAGCTGCAGCCCATTAAGGGCAGGGCTGTTCTTCTTCTTCTTTGGTAATTAGTACTACTGTGATTTATCAGGGGCAAGGTCACTTGTAATCTCTTCTACACCTACAGGTGGGAACAAGCTTCTCTGGTTTATCAATCCTCTTTTCTTCCCAAGGACCACCTAATCCTTAATCTGTTGATCTGGATGTGAAAGGACCATTGCTGTTTAGCTCAGGAGAGTACCAGAATGGATTTCAGAGGAGGGCTGGGATGGATTTCAGAGGAAGGCAGGGATGGATTTGCTCAGCTGAGCAATAGTTGGTGGCAGTGATGGCAGGCACTGCTGTTTGGTACTTTGGACCTTGCAGAGCTACAGAATTCTCTCAATTCAGCTCATGGCTGATGTGTGACAGGTTTTATTACCCAAGTGAGTCGCTCCAGGGATCACAGAGGACACATGCACGTGCTGCAAGCCAGGGCCCATCCCACTCACTGAAGTCCTCATTGAACTGGAGCTCCAGAGCAAGCCTGGGGTGCTTGGCTGGAGAGCAGGGAATGAGCCAGTGCTCATGGATCTTTGTCCTGGCTTTACTCCCTGCAGTGGGGTCATGCTAAGTGTTCAAGTGACCAAATGTGCTTCATTCTCCTCTTCAGGTGAGTTACTACTTCCCTCTGAAGACCCTCTGGCGTTCCTTCTTTGCCGCACTGGTGGCTGCCTTCACCCTGCGCTCCATCAACCCCTTCGGCAACAGCCGCCTCGTGCTCTTCTACGTGGAGTTCCACATGCCATGGCATCTGCTGGAGCTGGTGCCCTTCATCCTGCTGGGAATATTTGGTGGGCTCTGGGGAGCTTTCTTCATCCGCAGCAACATTGCCTGGTGCAGGCGGCGCAAGACGACGCGTCTGGGCAAGTACCCCGTTCTGGAGGTGATCGTGGTGACGGCCATCACGGCCATCCTGGCCTTCCCCAACGAGTACACCAGGATGAGCACCAGCGAGCTGATCTCGGAGCTCTTCAATGACTGTGGGATTTTGGACTCGTCCAAGCTCTGCGAGTACGTGAACGATTTCAACAGCACCAAGGGGGACGATCTGCCCGACCGCGCCGCTGGCCCCGGCGTGTACACGGCCATGTGGCAGCTGGCACTGGCCCTCATCATGAAGGTCTTCATCACAATCTTCACCTTTGGCATGAAGGTGAGGGTTTCCTGGAAAGGAGCTCATGATCTTCCCGTGCTCTTCAGGACCCTTAAAGTTTTATTTCCTCTCTAACCAGACATGTGTTCCCCCAAGCTCTGTCAGAAGGGGACAGACTGCAGTTGTTTGTCCTGCTGCTTGGACCTGAGGGCAGTAGAAACCTTCCAGTCTGACTGTGGGCACCAAATGCAGTCACAAAACTGGTGCCTCAGGGTTCCACATCCCATTTTCCAGACACAGAATGCTCCTAAATTGTTCTGCCTCAAGCTTTTTTGATAAATATGTGATTTAGATGAAAGAGCTAATTGCAAAGCAATCAGTGTCTTAATTTGTTAATGTATAGTTGGAGCTGTTCCTTGCTCAGAGGGTTTGGAAGTTGTTTGGTGCAGCCTCTGGAGCTGCAGGTGTAGTTCCCAGGTGTGAGCTGATGGACAGTTTTTATGTCCCTGCTCATTGCAGGGGGGTTGGACTAGATGACTTTTCAAATGTCCCTTCCAGCTCAGCTCCAGCAAAGCCTCTGCCTCACTCTGGTTTGAGGTTCCACCACTCCTCTGTGCAGTCCCTGGGCTCTGCTGCTCACTGCCCCGTGTTCCCACAGGTGCCCTCGGGGCTCTTCATCCCCAGCATGGCCGTGGGGGCCATCGCGGGCCGGCTGCTGGGGGTGGCCGTGGAGCAGCTGGCCTTCTACCACCATGACTGGGCCATCTTCAGCGGCTGGTGCAGCCCGGGCGCCGACTGCATCACCCCCGGCCTCTACGCCATGGTGGGCGCCGCCGCCTGTCTGGGTAAGCTGGGGCTGGGCCGTGGTGGCCGTGTGGAGAGGTGCTGTGGTGGGGGAATGGTTGGACTCCCTGATCTTAGAGGTTATCCCTGCCTTAATCATTGAACCACAGAATGGTTTGGGCTGGGAGGGACCTTAAAGACAATCTCCGTCCACCCTGTAGTGATTCCCTGGCTGAAGAGCTGTGGTTGTGACTGACCATCAGAGCTGGTGTCACCTCAGGAATCCCAGGAAACTGTAATAGAGCATGCCATGTGTTTCTCACCCTGGTGGTGTTGTTTTGCCATCTCCAGCCCAGTGCTGGGCACAGCAGCTGCAGTGGGGAGCTCCTGAGTTGGGGCCAGAACAGTTGAGGCTGCCCAGGGACTTGAATTTTCCTGTGGGGTTTTAATTCATTTTACTTCCTGTTCTGGCCTTAAATCTCGTGATGCAATTCTGCTTTTAAGTGCTCTGTTTTTCGGTAACGCTTCTTCCTCTTGGCTGACTTGGAGAGACTGGGTGCATGT
This sequence comes from Camarhynchus parvulus, assembly GCF_901933205.1. Classification (NCBI taxonomy): domain Eukaryota; kingdom Metazoa; phylum Chordata; class Aves; order Passeriformes; family Thraupidae; genus Camarhynchus; species Camarhynchus parvulus. The sequence goes on along the minus strand of NC_044600.1, from coordinate 19,005,299 downwards.
GACTGAACTTCACTTTCACAATTCCCAGTCCCCTCATCCGTGGAATAGTACAGGAGTCCTAGTGGACTACTTTATCAGGACAAACTCTCCTCTAAAAACATGCCACCAAACCCCATCTTTGGCCTTTTTAGAGAGGATACACCTTGTTTGAGCAGCCCAATCTAGTGGGAGGTATCCTTGCCCGTGACAGGGGTTGGAATGAGATAGACTTCAAGGTTCCTTCAAACCCAGACCCTTGTGGGATTGTTTGCATGTAATTGATGGAAGATAAATATACTTCAACTTCATTAATGTTTCTGTTTACTGCTGGGCAGCACTGAAGGGTCTGTGCCCCTTTGGGGAATGGATATTGGAACAAAACTCCTGTAAAATATTTGGGAGTAGTTTTGGGACTTGAATCTCAAACGTGTAATTCAAGCATGCCAAGACAAAACCCTGCAGAGACCTGAGCTCCATGTCAGGACGTGGTGCTGTGGCAGGACAGAGGCTTTGGTGCTGTTCTGATTGTGTTTGGTGCTGCTGAGCGGGGCAGTCCAGCCGTGCTGGCACCACCCTTCTCTAGAGGCGGGGCTGGTGTGACCCAGTGCCAGGGTGACTGAGCTGTGCTGTGTTGGCAGGGGGGGTGACCCGGATGACCGTGTCGCTGGTGGTCATCATGTTCGAGCTCACCGGGGGGCTGGAGTACATCGTGCCCCTGATGGCAGCAGCCATGACCAGCAAGTGGGTGGCCGACGCCATCGGCCGCGAGGGGATCTACGACGCCCACATCCGCCTGAACGGGTACCCCTTCCTGGAGGCCAAGGAGGAGTTCTCGCACAAGACACGGGCCATGGACGTGATGCGGCCGCGCAAGAGCGACCCTCCGCTGACGGTCATCACGCAGGACACCATGACCGTGGAGGACGTGGAGACCATCGTCACCAGCACCACCTACAGCGGCTACCCCGTGGTGGTGTCCCGGGCATCCCAGCGCCTGGTGGGGTTTGTCCTCAGGAGAGACCTCATCATTTCCATCGGTGAGGGGTGGCACTGCCCAGGTGAAGGTGCTGTCATTAATGCCACTGTCACTGACCTGGAGAGGTCACACACTCCTGGTGCTGGTGGCTGGGCCAGCTGGTGCATCCCTGAGCAGTGTGGGTGGGCTCTGCTTGCCTTGGATGGGAAGGACAGGGTGGCTTGTCACAGGATCACAGCATCATTTACGTTGGAAAAGCCCTCCAGGATCATTGAGTCCAACTCGTGTCAGATCCCCACCTTGTCCCCAGCCCAGAGCACAGAGTGCCACATCCAGGCCTTCCCTGGACACCTCCAAGGATAGGGACTCAAGCTCCCTGGACAGCCTCTTCCAATGTTAGCAAGCTTTCTTGGGAAGGAATTCCTGCTAATGTCCAACCTGAACCTCCCCTGGCACAGTCTGAGGCTGTGTCCTCTTGCCCTGTCACTGCTTGCCTGGGACGATATGGAATAAAATAGGGGAACAAGTGCATCAGGATATTATGTGCATTGCCTGCCTTCTGTGGTACCAGCATGAGTTTCTGCACTTGGGTTCCTTGGAATCTCCAGGGATTCATTAACAGTGGTCCTGTCCCCAAGCTGTGCACAGTGATGCACAGGATGGGATTTGGGTTTTCATGATCAAATATTCCAAATATTCTGAAGTATTCTGAATATCCAGCCTGGTGTTTGGGCTGCCGAACCTGGCCCTTCCCAGGAGGCCTTGGAAGGCTGATGTCAGATTGCAGTGTGGCAGGTACCCTCAGTACCTGTGTGTGCACTGCTGTGACGGTCTGGGGGATGGCCAGTACTTGACTTGTTTTCCATTCCTGACCCTCATGACGTCCATAGAGCTGGTGCCAGTCGTTGAGTGCTTAAAAATCGTCCTTTAACTGCTCTGCATGGGACCCAAATCAGTGACTCATAAAAGTACAAAGCATTTTATTTACCTCCTCTAAAAACTGGGGAATTAAAAGGTCTCCAGAGCTTGTATTTACCTGGCCAGAGTACAATGAGATGCACCAGCCTTGGCTTTGGGCAAAGCTGATGTGCTGATCCTGCAGTGGAAATTTGGAGATCTTGGAGGTTCTCCCAGGTAATGAATGACAGGACAAAACCTGAAGTTGTGCCCAGGTGAGGTTTAGGTTGGATATTGGGGAAAGTATTTTCATGGAAAGGGTTGCCCAGTCCTGGCAGAGGCTGCCCTGGAGTCACCATCCCTGGAAGTGTTCAAAAAAATGTGTGGCACTTGAGGACATGGGTTAGTGGTGACCATGGTGGTGGTGCTGGTTGACAGTTAACCTTGATGGTCTTAAGGATCTTATCCAACCTTAATGATTTCATGGTTCACTTAGAAGAAAGGCTGGAAACCCATCACACCCTCCTTGGGTGGGAACAGCTCTGGCAAAGGGAAGGAAAGGACTTCTAAGGCCATTAAATGTGAGCTGAGGAACGGGAATGCTCTTCTGTTTGGGAAAGGAAAAGAGTGCTGATACTGATTCAAATATTTCTCTTTGCAGAAAACGCCCGGAAGAAGCAGGATGGGATCGTGAGCACCTCAATTATTTGTTTCACGGACTACTGTCCCCCCCTGCCTCCGAGCTCCCCGTCTGTGCTGAAGCTCAGGAGCATCCTGGACCTCAGTCCCTTCACGGTGACAGACGAGACGCCCATGGAGATCGTGGTGGACATTTTCCGCAAGCTGGGATTGCGCCAGTGCCTGGTCACTCACAACGGGTAGGAGCCCTGGGGCCTGGGGCCAGAACCCCCTCTGCTCCCAGGACAAAGGGGACTGGGATCCAGCCCAGCTCCAAGACCTGTCCAACCTGGCCCAGGACACTTGCAGGGATGGGGCAGTCGCAGCTGCTCTGGGAGCCTGTGTCAGTGTTTTACCACCCTCAAAGGGTGCAGTACTTTCTCTGGGGTGTCACTTTGAATCCCAAAAGACTCTTCAGCACCTGCAAGGGGCTCAAGTGGCCCTGCCAGGGCCCGTTCTGGCAGTGTGGGTGCGTTAAAAGTGTTTTTTCATTTTCCAGGAAGCTGCTGGGGATCATTACCAAAAAGGATGTACTAAAGCACATTGCACAAATGGCCAACCAGGACCCCGATTCCATCCTCTTCAACTAGAGGCAGACTGTAGGGATTGTGTGTCCCACATACCTGGAACTTTCTAGCCCATCCTGGGTAGACTTTCCTATTTTTATTGAGACCATGGAACTGTTTCCAGCGTTTTCCTCCATGGAGCTGAAGAAGATATTTTTTTTCTACCAGATAACGAATTGCACTACGGAATCTGTGGAACATGATCTTCTTTTTAGAAGAAAAAAAAGAGACTTTATTTACGTTGCTTTTGTGAAGTTGCGTTGGAAAGATTCCATGAAGGAGTAAAAGCAAAATGTTAGAGAATTGTATTTCCTCCTCTTCTTTTGTTGGAACTGCTGTTACAAATGTGGGGAGGAAAAGCCAAGGTGTTTGTGCACTTCCAGAGGCGTGGAAGGAGCAGGATGGTTTTGCACACAGTATTCAGGTGGTGGCAAAGGGACAGGGCTGGGCTCAGGGTGGTGTATTCCCAGTTGTCCCCTTGGGAAAAATCACAACCTTGGGAAGCCAAAATAGGGGAGAGAAAAATAAAATTTAGATGGCTGAGGCTGCTTGGCTGAAAGAAGGAAAAAAACCCAGCAAACCAACCCCCTCCCCCCCAATCAGATCTCCTTAAAATGGGGCCCAGTTTCTGATTGGGAAGATGCTGGTTTTGATTAATTAGTGAATATATTAATTACTCTGCCACTGCCTTGTCAGAAGAACCCCAAGGAGGAGATAGGAAGAGTTCACAGGTGTCTTCCCATCCTGCTGCCTTTCTCTGATCCATTCCCAAGGATTCCTTCTCTTTGATTTCCCTTGAGCACTGAAATCCCAGAGGCTGAGTCCTAAATCCCTGCCCTTCCCCAAACGCGGTGGTGTTGGATGTGGCACAGGTGGCTCCTCCTCACCCTGTCCCACTGCAGAGCCCGGTGCCTGGGGCACAGATGCTGTTCCCTGCTCCCTCCTGTCCCTGGATTCCCAGCAGGGAATTCCCAGGTCTCCTTTGGCCAACAGCTATGCAAGAAACCCTTCCTACCACAGCCTCCTGTGCTCAGTCCCTGTCCCAGCGCTGACCAAATGATTTTGCCGTTAATAAAACTGTGCCCATTTACTGGAATTTGGGAGGCTTCTGGATGCCTTGGAAGACTGATGCTCTTCATCCTGGCCTCAGTTTCATGTTTGTGGGCAGTGGGGACTTTTGGCTTGACTTGGCTGGGTCCCTCTCAAAATCTCTCTGATACAAACAAATTCCTTGTCTTTCCAAGGAGCAAAAGCCAGATTCTTGATCTTCCAAAGCCATCCAGCAGCCAGTCCCTGCTCTGCTGCTTCCACCTGATGTCTCAATCCTTGTACAGCTCAAAGCTGCTTCAACCTGAGATGTCACTGATGGATCCAGTTCCTTCTGCTTGGGAAATAAATGCCTGGACTGGTCTGTGTTGGTTTTGTGCAGCAGGAGATGGTTGAAATTCTTCATGTTTTGCCTCAGCCCATGCCAGCAGCAGTTGTGCCTTTAAATGCCCTTTTTTTCTGTTTGGAGGGCAGGTGGATGCTCCTGGGAGCTGGGGCTGAGTTCAGGGAAGAAGCTGCCTTCTCCCAGTCCCCTGGGAGCTCCTTTCTGGGAATGCCTGTCCTGTGTACTTCTCTTCCTGTGGCACACCTGGGATACCAGAAACACAAAGCTTTTCTATTTTCTCCTCGCCTTCCCATCCTCAGGAGGGTCCCAGCTTTGGGAAATGTGGTCCTGCTTCAATTAGATCCATGATCCATGAGTGGATTCCTCTCCTTGTGGGAAGGCTGCAGCAGCCAGTGCAAAGGTGAGGTGCCAAAAGGGAAACCCCATCCATGCAGGGTTATCCCAGATGGACCATCCCAGCTGGCTGCTGGCTCATTCCAGCTGCTCCTGGGGAAGGAGGGCAGGGAGCAGCTGTCAGAGGGAATTGCAGCTGCTCTGCCAAATGGGGATGGGAGCCTGGGGCAGGAAACACCTGCCCAGCAGCTCCTGGCTCTCCTCAGCTGCTGCTGTGTCTGTCCCATGGATGGTTTTTTCAGTGGGAGAGGTTTCCTGGGGATGCTGTCTGGAGAAAGTCCGGTCCGGGAGGGTGGGAGTGGGAAGGGCAGGGAAAGCCCAGTAGGGCCGGGCTTTAGGGAGGCTCCCTTTGGGTGCCAGCAGGATCTGGAGTCCTCACGGTGCCAAACTTGCAGCTCTTGAGAGGGGCTTTGCCCAGTCCAGTTCTTGCTCTTCCATTTCCTCACTCCAGGAGGAGCCCTGGGGTTCCCTTCGGCAGACAGACAGACGGGATGCAGGACAGAGCCGGGGGGTCCATCCACTGCATCCGCTGGATGAGTGACCTGGAAGGACCGGGGGGTGGGGGGGTTTGCAATATCCCATTTATGGCCCAAGACTTTGGTGACCTCTCTGGGACAAGGCTGGATTCCCTCGGCTGTCGGATGCTGCAAGGGCAGGATGGGACTGCGGGGAGCCGACTCTGAGCCTCCCGCTGAGCTGATCTTTAAATGCCAACCCAAACCAGTCTGATTTCTTGGTTCTGCGGAATAATGCAGGGATTTGAAAAGGACAAAAAATGAGGAATTTTCTTTAAATGTGGAATTATTCCTTCCCGATGTCTCCAGCTTGTCTCATGGGGGAATAAAAGGAGAAAGCGTGGTGAGTGCTGCGGGAGGCGCGCCCCCGGCTGGGGCTGGCTCGGCGCTTCCTTCCCTTGTGCTGCGCTCCCTCCGCCGCGGGCACAGCGGGGCCGGGGCTGCCGAGAGCGAGAGGGAAGCGGGGAACGGCCCCGCTGCTGCTGGGAGCCACGGGCTGCCCCGGGAACAACAACTGCTCCTGGAAAGGAGAGAAATCCCTTTCTTCCCCCTGGGGTCTCAGTGGGGCCGCGGGAAAGGGGCTGGGAGCAGCACGGCTGGGATGGGACTGCACTAAAGGGCCCTTCAAGGTCCTTCCGACCCAAAGCGTCTGGGATTGCTCCAGGGATGCGCTGAGCCTCCCCTGCCCGCTCACAGCGGCCCAGCATCAATGCTTTCCTGAGGGCTTAGGGAGCATCCCGCAGCTCCATGAATCCTCCGTGCTGTAGGAAAGAGGCTTCTGTTTTGTTCCCCTCTTCTTCCAGGCTGAATTCCCCTCGGGGGAGCGGTGGCTGGTGAGGTGCCCTGGGGCAGAGCGAGGGGCCCTGCTGGGCTCACACCGCACCCGCTGCTGCCTCTCTTTGTGTGCTTTATTTACAGTGTCCCAAGGAATGATTTCCTGCCGGGGTGACGTGGATTTCGGCGTGGATTTCCTCTCCCTTCTGTGAACTCGAGCCAGGCTGGGGACTTAAAAGTAAAACGAGATCGTGTCTGGGCAGGGATGGAGATTTGGAAATAGTGATGAGCTGGTTTATAACAACAAAGAAGGGAAAAAAAGAGCCTTTGGCCCAGGATTTATTTAGACACGAAGGCTCAGGGCTATGAATGCCCTGGGCTGAGGTAAAAGCAGCTCCACGGCAGTGGAGATAAGAGGGTCCTTTGGCAGCAGCTGCAGGAAGCACTTTGTGTCTGGATTGAATCCACAGGGTGAGGCCATGGGAAATCAGGTCAGTGTGCAGATTTTATTAGTGCTGCAATCACCCCCCCACCTCCTAGGCTGGGTTAGAGCAGGAGGGAATCGCAGAATTCCGGAATGGTTTGGGTTGGAAGGGCCATGGAGCTCGTCTGGCTCCACCCCTGCCCTGGCAGGGACACCTCCCACTGTCCCGGGCTGGTCCCAGCCCCAGTGTCCATCCTGGCCTTGGGCACTGCCAGGGATCCAGGGGCAGCCACAGCTGCTCTGGGCACCTGTGCCAGGGCCTCACCTCTCTCACAGGGAATTTCTCCCCACTGTCCTTCTGACCCTGTCCTCCTTCAGCTTGAGGTGTTAAGGAAGGGCTGGGAGGCTCTGAGGCTCTGTCCCTGCAGGGACACTGTAGGGATGTGCTGCTGCCTGGGGAGCTGGAGCACTCGGTTTTGGGGGACAGGGTCAGAAGGGATAATGGGGAGTTGTTTATTCTTTTGGCTCTCCCCAGCCTGAGGGAGGTGCTGGCAGAGGAGGCTGCAGAGTTGGTTTAGGGACCATTGACTTCGCTTTCGAGCAGGAGTTACAGTGAACTTGTCAGCAATACACGCATTAAAATAGTACATTGTAATTTCTAATAAACAATTTTAACAATAACAGAAAATTTGTATGAGAAGTCTTCAGTATTTTACTCCATTTGCACAGCAGATTTTGTTTCCTTAGTCAGAGAACAGTGGTGTGTCCTCATCCAGGTCTTTCCACACTTTGTTCTTTCTTTCCTGGAGCACGTCCTGGGACAGGCACTGCTGGCACAGGTGCCTCAGGCAGTTTTTGTGGAGGCCAGGTTTTCATGCTGCTGGGTTCTCCTGCTGGTGGCCAATCCCCGTGTCCAGGTGGGAGCCCGGCCCTGGCCAGGCTGGGGGTGTCCAGTCCTCCTGCTGGAAGCACCAGGACAGGGAGGGCGATGGGGGAGGCAGAGGGGCCACAGGGGCTGAGGCTCGCGGGGTAACCTGTGCCAGTTCCTCACAGTGAGGAATTCCAGCTGGGCTCTCCCCAGACAGGGTGAGGCTGCTCTTTGCCCTGATGCTGCTGGAGTTCTCCTTCTCCCATCCACCCACCCACGAGCCCTCTCCTTTCCAGGAAAGCGGGGTGGGCCATTGCCCGCTGGCACCGAGCCCAGCTCTCCCCACTCACTGCTTTCCCTGCTTCCTCCACGGCAAACACAGCCTCTGCTGGCTCCCTTGGGCCGTGTTAAACTCCCTTTCAAAGGAAATCTTGGAACCACCTGCTGCATTTCCTGTAGCCCCTGTTCCCTGCTTCAGCTCTGCTCTCCCATGGCTGCTGCCAGAGGCGGGATGAGCTCGGTGCTCCCGCGGCTGTTTGAGACCTCAGGGTGTCAAGACCCTGCTGTGGGTCACCGAGGGGGCTGGGACAGCAGGAGGGGGGATGAGAGTTGGAGGAAAGGGGATGGTTTTAGAATGGAGGGGTTTGGAGTGCTTTTTTGGCTTTGGGCAAGAGCCCAGTGTGCTCCAGGGCCAAGCGCTGCAGAGCCAAAGTTCGGCTCAGCTCCCTCCATCCCTCCAAGGGGACTGGGAAAATGGGGCCCTGCCAAGGGGGGATCAGCCCTGTCACCCCTTTGGAGGCTGCAGGAGGCTGTTCTTGGTGCTCTCTGGCTTTGGATGAGCTTTTGGATGAGCTGGGGAATGTTCCCTTGCATGGGGGCCGGTCCAGGTGCTTGTGTGCAGGGCCAGGGTGGCACCATGCTGTGGGGTTTGTATCAACCCCCCTGTGGCAGGGGCCCGCAGGAGATGGGGGCTGGAGAGTGGGAATGCCCAGCAGCTGGGGGTGGGGGGATGTGGGAACTGCCTGGCTCGGCCCCCAGCCCCGGCCGGCAGTCAGGCCTGGGAAGCTGCAGGAGGGATGGCAGGAGCTGCCCAGGAACAGCCCAGGAACAGCCCATCGGTGACCCCGGGGACGGGCTGCCTCCTGCGCTGGGTTCGGCAATCCCAGACTCAAAGAGGAGGAGCACTGGGACCCCCTGGGAGCTGATGGGTGCAGGGGAGGAACTGGGGTGGGCTCAGATTTCATGGGGTCTCTGCAGGAGCTGAGTCCAGCGGGAATGCAGGCTCTGGATTGAGAAGCAGGAACACATCCCCTTGGGACTGCCTCGGGTGTCCGTGGGGGCTGGCAGCTGCAGAGCCCCTGGAGGTGCTGTGGGTGCAGGATGAGCAGGAGACTTTGCTGGGCTCTGTCTGAAGCTCTGGCAGCGCCCCAGCCCTGCTCCACTTGGCTCTGGGTCCACCCTGTCCGGGCTGTGTCCTGGGTGCAAAGGGGCCAGACCTGCGCTGGAGTACAAGGCTTTATTCCGTCGTCCCCGGGAGCCCCATGCCTGTGGCAGCCCACACTGCCACTGTGTAAATCCCCCCAGTTTTAACAGGATACAGAGAGTACAGGGGGAGTTGGAGAAGGGGGCTGTGCCCACGCAGTGTCCATGGGCTGAGCCAGCTGGGCCCTGCTCTGCCCTGCCTGAACCCACCTTTGGCCTCTGGGCTGGCATCCATCACCCCAGGGCTGGTTTGGTCCCTCCAAGGTCTTGCTGTGACCACTGGGCTCACCCAGAGCTGGAATCCTGCGGGGATTGCCAGGGCTGGAGGTGTGAGGAAGTGGGGACTGCGCTGTCCGTGAGGGCTGGAGGGGACAAAATCCACACGGGAAGAGGTGCTTGGTCAGCAGCCGTGCTGAGCTCCTGGTCCTGTGCAGCCTGGCTCGGTCACCACGTGCCCCAGTGCCACGTGCCAGGTGTGGTGCCAGGGCTGGCGACTGCTGCAGTGTCACGGTCCTGCCCTTTGCCCTCCCTGCAACCATCGCTGCTGTTGCCCCAGGCTTTCCTCTCCCAAACTGAAACTCCTTCATTCCCTCCCAGAGGCCGACACTGGACCTGCCCCATCCCCACAAGGTGTGCCCCAGGGGTGCCAGCCCTGTGTCCCAGGGCGCTTCCAGCCCCAGGTCCTGGCACCTACAGCCCTGCCCAAGGTAGCATCAGACTCATGGATGTCACCCTGCCATGGGGACACTTTGTCTTGCAGCGGCAGATGTGGCCCTGGTGCCTTTCCTGCTGCAGAGAGGTGCTGTGCCACCAGGGCTAGGATGTCCCTCCTTGTGCCTGTCCTTTGTAGGCCCTCGGAGACCCTTCCTGGTTGACGGCTGGAGGGTGGCACCAAGCACAGCAGGGCCCTGCAGGCAGCCAGCCCTGTGCCCCTCTTGGCTCATCCCTCACCACAAGGGACAACGCAGCCATAAGAATCCTGTGCCACCCCGGGCCATTGGCCACAATCCAGGGGCAAGTGGGAGCGCAGGCGGTGTCACAGGTCGAGCCGGAAGGCCCCGAAGTAACTGGCGGCTGCGTCACCGGAGTCGATGGCCAGGGAGGAGACGGAGACAAAGAGCTCGTCACCGGCCTTGAGCTCGAAGAGTCCCCCCTGGTAGAGCGCGTGGAGCCCGTAGTCAGCCTCGGGTGCCCAGCACTTGGTGCCCACGCCCTTGAGCAGCAGCACGGGCGGGCTGTGGGCCGGCTGCCACTGGATGCACTGCACCAGCTGCGGGCCCGAGTCGCGGCCGGCGCCGCGGTAGCGGAAGTAGATCTGCGCGTACACGTAGTACTTGCCCGGCTGCTCCACGCGCAGCCGCCCGGCCCGGTACGTCATGTTCTGCACGTGGGACACGAGGCTGCCGTGCCCCCAGTGCGTGATGGCGTGGCGGCACGACTGGGACAGGTTCCCGGAGCGCTGGGAGCGTCCTGCGGGAAGGGAGAGTCGCTGAGGGGAGCGACCCGACGCGGTCACACGAGGGAACGGGGTGGCTCTGACTCCTTCCCACTCATCCACCTTGGAGGGCTGGGGCTTGGTGGTCTTGCAGTGAACAGGAGACACCTCTCCCCATCAGCTGCCCAACCGTCCTGGTCCCCTTGATCTCTCCCTTTCCCATCTTGGAGAGCCAGCAGTGCCCAGAGGGGTTCCCCAACTCACCATCCTGAGCCAGGCTCTGTGGGCGGAGGGTCAGATGTGCTGAGGGCTTCCCAGCTGTTTTGGGAGGAAGTTGCCCCTCTGAGGTGTTGAAGTAGTTCCGCCAGGCCTCTGCAGGAAAGGGACAGATGCTGTAAGAACAGTGTGGGGCCACCCGGCCCCATGCCAGCAGGGCAGGGAATGCCCCACTGACCCACCAGAGGAAAAGGTTATTGAGGGATGGAAAAGTCTTGTCAATCATCAACCAACACATCTGTGAGTGCCACAGCCCTGCTTCCCCAGCCTCCAGACAAATGGACGTGGCTGTCCCCCAGCCTGTTCCCAGAACATGTGCCTGTCATGGCCAGTAACAATCCTGGCTCCCCCCTCTCCTGCCCCAGCTTACAGCACTGGAGTTTGCCCCAGGAGTGACTGCCCCTGCCACCCCCTGCTGACCTCCTGGGATCCCAGCTCCCATAGATCCCAGCTCTCCTGGGATCCCAGCTCCCATAGATCCCAGCTCCCTGGATCACAGCTCCCATGGATCCCAGCTCTCCTGGATCACAGCTCCCATGGGTCACAGTTTCCACGGGTCACAGTTTCCATGGATCACAGCTCCCAAGGGTCAGGCTCTGGCCCAGGAGGGACTCACCCTTCACAGCGCTCCTGCGGATGATGTTCTCGGTCACCTGTGCCACAGAGAAGAGAAAGTTCCCTGGTTAAAGGTTACACGGGGGGTCCCCATGCCTGAGCTCCTACTCCAAGCCTCCATCACCTCCCCTGTCACGCTGTCTCTGGGCCCTGACACCTCCTCCCTGTGAAGGGCCTGAGTCCCGCTCCCACCTTGAACCATCCTGGCTATTCCCCCCTCCCACTGCTCTCGTGAGGCGGATGGAGAAACTGAGGCACGGGGACAACCAGGAGCTCCCCATCTGCCCCCGGTCCCGGGCTCACCGTGGCCACATAGGCTTTGATGGTGCTGGCCAGCTTGAGGCAGCCCTGGCTGCTGCTCAGCTTCTCCAGGCTGGAGCCCTCGGGCTGCTGATTGAGCACCTGCAGACACCGCAGCTCCTCTGCGCTGCCCGGAGCCTGGGACTTCAGCTGGGATGGAAACAGAGCGTGATGGCAAACCGGGACAGAGCGAGGGAGCAGCCGGGATCCTGCCGGGGTGTGAGCAGGGGCAGCCGCCTTCAGCCCGGCTCCTCCAGCACCCGGGCGCTCAGAGAACAACCAGGATATTGGGATCAGTTCAGCCTCTGTACCCACAGCACAGCGCTGTGAGGTCAGATTGGAAGGATCTGGGTTCCTCTCTGCCCTCCTGGTCCCCCGGCCGGCCCTGTCCCGGGCCATTCCCCGCGGGAGGGCAGCGGGAGGGCTCGCAGGCTGTTCCTGCACACACCTGCCCGCCCGGGTGGCAGCGCGTTCCCCCGGGATGGGGCTGTTCCCTTGGGATGCCCGCGGCGGGTGCGTGTCCGGGCAGGGCCGCTGCCCCGGGCCGGCTGCGGCGGGAGCCCGCCCGCGGAACCGGGGCCAGCCTGGCACGGGGAGCTGCTGGAGCGGCTCCAGAGAAAACCACGGAGATGTTCCGAGGGCGGGAGCCCCTCTGCCCTGCAGCCAGGCTGGGACAGCTGAGGGTGTTCACCTGGAGAAGGCTCCAGGGAGAGCCCAGAGCCCTGCCAGGGCCTGAAGGGGCTCCAGGAAACTGACTCCCTACTCCCAGCACAGATCCAGTGACCGGCCGCTGAAATTAGCCCAAATTGCTCCACTACAGTGGTTTTCTCCTCCCTCCGCCTCTTCCTTGGGGCAGTGTCTCCCCATTCCCCTCCTCTCCCCGCCTTTCATGTAAATGCCTCACAGCGGGACCTCATGTGACCCGGGGATGGAGACAAAGGCCGAAGGAGGGCCGGAGCCCATTCCGAAGGATGCTCCGCTGGATCCAGACAGGCTGTTTATTCCCCCTGCATCCGTGGCAGGGCTTTTCCTTCTCCCCTGTCTCTGGTGTGTTTTGTGGAATGTCTGGCACTGCAGGACCCTTTTTTTTTTTTCTTGCCGCACCCTCAGGGATGAGGGCGGCTTCCACGGAGCTGCTGCCAGCCCCGAATTTCCCCCACTCACGGATCTCCTGACTGGCGTTTCCCTCCCTGTGCTGAGGGGTTGTTGTGGGTCGGAATCAGCCCTGAGGGGAGGGGCTGGCGAGGCTGTTGAAAGGATCAGACCGTCACGGCCAAGTTTGGGAGTGGTTTTGCTCGACTGACCCCGTGGGAGGTGGGAATGGCGGGATCCTAGCACAGTTGGTGGGGTTGCACTGGAGCGAGCAAAGAGCTGCTGGAATGGGGCTCCCAGCATCTCACAAAGGGGGTGAGGAGTATTTGGGAGTCCTGGAGTGTAGGGGAGATGGGAATGGGAGGAGGGAGAGATGAAGCCAGAACCAGGGGTCAGTGGGGCCTGAAGGCCAGGGGAGTCCCTCCGCACCCCATCTGCAGCTGGAGACTGTGATGGGATCGCAGGGCAGAGCCCCCCTCTCGCAGTGCAAACCTCAGCTCCAGGCGGGGCCCGGACAAAGGCGCCGTCTCTCCACATCTGCATCGGCGACGGTGTCCACCCCTCCGCCCCCGCCTGCACAGCTGGATCTGCAGCTCCGGGCGGAGCTCGGGCAACGTCCGCCCCCAATCCACATCTGGACCCGCGGCTCCCTGGGGCGCTGGGGCAGTGCCCACCCCCAATCCACATCTGGACCCGCGGCTCCCTGGGGCGCTGGGGCAGTGCCCACCCCCAATCCACATCTGGACCCGCGGCTCCCTGGGGCGCTGGGGCAGTGCCCGCCCCGCAGCCCGCACCTGGACCCGCGGCGAGGCGGCGCCGGTCGCTGCCGTGCCCGACGGGCAGAAGCGAGGGCCGGGAGCGGGCAGAGCCCTCCCGCAGCCGCCGGGACTCCCGGGCCCGCAGCCCCGCTCCGGTCCCGGGACAAAGCTCACCTTGGAGATGGCCATGGTGAAGTAGACGAAGAGGCCGGTGGTGGAGGCGATCTGCAGCGCCAGGATAGCCATGACGGCCACGCTGCCCCACAGCGGCCCGCACCGCCGCCGCCGCTGCCCCCGCGCCGCACCGGGGCCGCCGTCCGGACCGGCACCGGCACCGGGACAGTGACCGGGAGCGGGCCCGGCAGCGGCACCCTCGGCCAGCATGGGCGTGTCGGAGCCGCCGCTGTCGGAGCGCAGGTACTGCCCGGCGCCGGGCGGGTGCGGGGCCATGGCCCGGCCCGGTCCCGGTCCCGCTGCCCCGGGCCCGAGCGCGGCGGGACGGACGGACGGACGGCGGGGCGGGGCGGGGCGGGGGGCGGGGTTGGGGGTGTGGCCTGGGGCCGAAGGGGCGGGGTCTCCCGTGGCCACCGAGGGGACACCGGCGGCGATGGTCAGCCCGGGAGGCAGCGGGGCCGCGGGGGCGGTGCGTGCCCCCAGAGAGCCCCAGAGTGTCACTGCACGGGCACACAGAGACAGGACACAGGGAATGGCTTCACTCTGCCAAAGGGCAGGGATGGATGGGATATTGGGAACATATTCTCTGGGAGGGGAGCAGACCTGGCACAGGCGCCCAGAGCAGCTGAGGCTGCCCCTGGATCCCTGGCAGTGCCCAAGGCCAGGCTGGACACTGGGGCTGGAGCAGCCTGGGACAGTGGGAGGTGTCCCTGCAATGGCAGGGGTGGCGCTGGGTGGGCTTTAAGGTCCCTTCCCACCCAAGCCATTCCATGATTTCTGAATATGCTTCATGCCACCATCACAGGACAGTGTGGGAGCTGCTGGGGTGACCCCAGGTGAGAAGACTCCGGGGCTAAGAACAGAGGGTCTTAGGGCTGGAGGACACGACCCGAACCAGGTTTTGATGATGGGCCTCACATCAGCTCTGGCCATCAGCAAAGGCTCAGAGAGGTGCAGGTTTGCAGGACAGGGGGGCAAGAGCTGCTGAGCATCTCCTGGAGGCCTTGCTGGGGGGGCTGTGCCCGCTCTGCCCTCCTGGGCTGGGCACAGGGCTGTCCATCCCTGCTGAGCCCCAGGCTCTGTGCTGCTGCTGGGTCACATTCCCATTGCTCCACAACAGAAACGTGGAGCAGGCTGGAAAGCAGGAAGGCGGGACAAGCTGCTGTTCCCTGGTGCTGCCGTGGCAGCTCCATGCTCAGGTGAGCCTGTGGCTCCCAGTGCTGTTACCTGTGAAATGAAAGTGAGACCTGAGAAAGCACAGGAGCACTGGTGTCCCTGCAGAACCACTCCCTCCTGTCCTGCTGGGCCCAGGGGAGGGTGGGTGGCCTCAGCCCAGGCCACAGCCAGCTCAGCAGCCCCCAGACCATCATGGAGGTGGCTGCCCCGTGGGCTGTCCCCTCCCCAGGACATCTGACCCTGCAGTGTCCCCAGAAGCACCATGAAGCCGGGGCTCTTCTGAGCCCCAGGGGCTCAGAGCAGGGGATCTCCCACCCCAAAGCGTCTGCCAGGCTCAGGACTGATTTCCCTGCCTCTCTGCCAGCTCAGTGCCTACCCAGTGCCAGAGCCACATCCCTGCCCTGGCACGGAGATCTTTCCCCAGGCGAGATGTCTTCCTTGGAGTCTGGGAAGGGGGCTGATCTGGGAGGGAGGGATGGAGGTGACTAATTATGTCTAAAAAAATCCCCTGAACACTCAACCCTCCTGGTTGTTCTCAGGAAAAGGGCTCAGGACCTGCTGAGCCAGGTGAGGGGGGAAGAGCTGCAAAGGGGACACCTGGGGAACAGCTGCCAGCCTGCTCTAGTGGAAGGTGTCCCTGTCCATGGCAGGGGGTAGAATGTGGAATGGGATGGGTTTCAGATCCCTTCCAAACCAAACCATTCCACAATTCTATGATTTGCCATTTGGGGCATAGATGTTTGTGCTGAAGGAACCTGGGACCACTGCTCTCTGTGCAGCTCCGTGGGATGGGACAGGGGCACGGCTGAGCTCTGCTGAGGGGCAGAGGGAAACCAGGAGCAATCAGAACACTGGAGCCTGGGGCTGCTCTCTTGGAAAGAGAAGGTTTGTCTGTGAGTCAGGGCAGACCAGAACTGGAGCTGAGCAGAGAAAATTGGGTGGGGGCCAGGGGAAAAAGCATGCCTCAATCCTGGCTGAGGAGTTGTTTTTCACTTCTAATGTTTCCTGGTCTGTGCACTGGGAGAGCCGGGTCAGGCAGAGCCTGGAAATCTGTTTCCTCAGTGCCTGTGGTGCAGAGCAAGTGCAGGGGAGCAGGAGAGGGGTTTGTTGGGGTTTCCTGGTGCTCTCAGTGAGGCTGGGATGGGGGAAACTCGGCAGGAGATGCCGACACGGACATGGAGCTGCGTCTGGGATTTCCCAGCCCGTCCCTTGGGTTCGCTTCAGTTTGCTTCAGGCCGGGTAGTGGAACGTGCAATTTTAGTTGCTCTCCACGTTTCCTGGGATGGCCAAGGCAGACCCCTAAGCTGGATCAGTGCAGGATGCTCCTCCCGGGGAGGTCCCAGGGCCGGCTCCTTTCAGCCCAGCCCGGCACTGGCTCCGGCGGCTGATGACTCCGAACAGGGCTGACCACACGGTCCTCCCTCAGGAAACAGCAGCCCCTGCGGCGTGAAGTCATCGCGTGTGGCTCAGGAGCTGCTGTAACCTCCCTGGAATGTGCCCTCAGATGTTTGTCTTTCGATCAGAACCCATCGGTTCCTGTGCTGAGATGTTTTTTGGGAAAAACCTCTTCCTCATCACACCACACTTCCAGTGGGAGGCTCAGGCGTCCAACCTGCTCCCTCCAACCCTGGGAGCACCCCAGCCCTTCCCTGGCTGTCTCCTGCCCGTGGGCTGCGTTTGTTTGTCCCTGTTATCACAGAGGAGGTGGAGACATTCCCTGCCTGGTGGCATCGGAGCTGCTTCAGAGCTGCTCCAGCCTCACACGTGCCAGCTGGAGGGATGGAGGGTTGGGTGGCATTGGCTTGGATGGGCACAAGCTGATCCTCACAGCCCTTCCTGGCCCCTCGCTGGTGGAGGTTGGGAGCCAAGGCATAGGGAGAGAGGGAAAAGAGGAGCAGAAGGGCCCTGTGGGGACCCAGGGGCGCTCCCTGTGCTGCTGGCGGGAGTTTGGCAGGGAAGGGATGGATGGAGGAGCCCCATAAAACCCTGGACCCGCGAGCTTTCCCAGGAGGAATGAGGAGCAGCAGCCTCTGGAACGTCCCAAGGCAGGACAGCAGGTCCCGAGACATCCACGCCCCGGCCAGGAGCGTCCCCGCACTGCGGCGATGGATGACAGGCAATGACAGGACAGACAGTGACAGACACAATGACAGGCAATGAGAGGCAAGTTCTGCTGCAGCTCCTTCCCTGGGCTGGGCTCCCCGGTCCCAGCGGCTCCTGGCGCAGCTGATCTCCTCGCTCCCTCTAGTGGGATTGGGATGGCTGCGTGGGCTCCTGCCTGCCCACACCTGTGTCCCCGTTCCTCCTCTTGATGTCCTCCCGGAGAACCTCCCCATGGGATTTATTTTTTTTCCTGCCACAAAGCCCCCAGCACCTCCCAAGCTGCCCAACCTCCTGGGGAAGGAGAAAAACATTGTCCCGATGGCGCCTGGAGATTCCGAGGTGAATCTCCTGCGGGAGCAGCGCCCCAGCCATGTCCCGTCCTTCCCACAGCCCTGCCGGGAGCTGGAAGGGCTGCTCCAGGTTAAAGCCCCGGTTTTTGTGGCTGAGGTGGGACCCTGAGGAGAGGGGACAGGGTGAGGCCATTCCCCCGGTGCCCTCGAGCTGGGATTTGGGGGTTTTACACCGTGACAGGTAGAGGAGGGACGGGAGGAGGCAGCACCTGGGGGGGGTTCTGTGGGTTGGGTTTGGAAGTCCTGGAAAGGGCAGAGGGACGGAGGAGAAGGAGGAACAGAGGAGGAGGGGAGCAAGGGAGAGGAGAGGAGGGAGAGAGAAAGGAGTGGAGGGGAAGGGAAGAAGAGGGGAACGGAGAGGAGGAGAAAGGCGGGAAGAAAAGAGAAGAAGAGGAGGAGGAGGAGGAGTAGAAGAAGAGAGTAGGCGAGGAGGGGAAGGGAAGAAAGGCAGGGAGAGCAGGGAAGGGGAGGGGAGGAGAGGGGAAGAGGAGCCGGGGGCGGAGGGCAGGCCCCGCGCGGTCCCGCCCAGAGGAGCTGCCCCAGGCTGGTGGCGGAGCTGTCGCCCGGCGGCCCCGCAGATGTTCCCCGTCCCCCTCCTCCTCCCTCTCCTGCTCGCCCCCGGCAGCGCCGCGGCCGCCCCGGGGGTCACAGGCGAGTGTCAGCCCCGGGGCCGGGGTGGCCGGGACCGGTCGGTCCCGCCCGGGTGCCCGGCTCTGTCCCGGCCGTTCTGGGCAGCTTTGGCCGGGCTGGGCCGCGGGGGGAGGCGGGCGGGACCCCCTGTCCCCCCCCTCATGGAGCCACTCCCGGCTTTGGGAAGCTTTTCCTGGCGCCTGATTTAAGACGCGAAGGCGACTCCAGGCTCGGGCACGCCTTAATCCCGGAGAAAAGCTTTTAGGGGAAGGTCGGGAAGGGACTTGCGGCTTTTCTCGGCTCTCAGCGCGGGTTCCCGGCAGGGGCCCGCGGGGGGGGCTGTGCCCGGGGGTCCCACAGCTCCGTCTGTGCCCCCTAAAGCAGGAGGGAGCATTGCCATGGCCCTGCTGAAAGATCTGGGGCTGTGGGTGGGTGAAAAGCTCAGCAGGGCCCGGCCAACGCGGCTTTAGCCCCGGAGCGTGGGCAGGGGGGGATTCAGCCGCTCTGCCCCTCAGTGAGACCCCGGCTGCAGAGCTGCCCCAGCCCTGGGCCCAGCACAGGAGGGACCTGGAGCTGCTGCAGAGAGCCCAGGGGAGGCCACGGAGCTGCTCGGAGGCCCAGAGCTCCTCTGGAGCCAGGCTGGGAGAGCTGGGGGTGTTCAGAGAAGAGAAGGATCCAGGAGAGCCCCTCCAGGCTCCTCAGAGCCCCTTCCAGGGCCTAAGGGGGCTCCAGGAGAGCTTGAGACGAGGGATGGAGGGGCAGGACAACGGGAAATGCCTTCCCGCTCCCAGAGGGCAGGGTTAGATGGGATACTGGGGGAAATTCTTCCCTGTGTGGCTGGTGAGGCCCTGGCAGAAGTTTCCCAGAGCAGCTGTGGCTGCCCCTGGATCCCTGGCAGTGTTCCAGGCCAGTTTGGACATTTGGGCTTGGAGCAGCCTGGGACAGTGGAAGGTGTCCCTGCCCATGAAACTGAGTGATCTTTAAGGTCCCTTCCAACCCAAACCCTTCCATGATTCATGGTTCTATAAATAATTCCCTCCACAGCTGAGGCAGGAAGGGCTCCTGCAGCACCTCCCAGGTGGATGAGGTGGGATCCCCGCGGCTGTGGGGTGACTCCTGTTTCTCTTCCAGCCCGCACGCTCGCTCCCTGCTACTCGGCCGACCTGCGCCCGGCCGTGGGCAGCCTGGTGTCGGCCGTGGGCTGCACCGTGCTGCTGACGGCCCCGGCGCTGCGGGGCAGCCGGGCCGTGGCCTGGGAGTACCGAGTGGGCTCGGAGGAGGGGGTCATCCTCACCTACAGCTTCCGTCACCCCCTCAACGTGTCCCGGCTCTACAAGAACCGCGCCACGTTCAACGAGTCCAACCTGTCGTTGCAGTTGGTGCTGCAGCACGGGGACAGCCGCCTGTACCGCCTCAGGGCCCAGGAGGAGGCCACGGCCTGGTTCTATCTGCACGTTGTGGGTGAGTGGTGGGTGCCACGACCAGCCCTCCTCCGTGCCTGGGAGCCGGGATTGCCATGGCTTTGAGCGCTGATGCTGCCTCTGCCTCTCCCAGAACCACTGTCCCCGCCACAAATTGTGGGCAACTCCTTGGTGAAGGCAGGAGGCAACACCGAACTGGTTTGCAGTGTGGTGCACGGGATGGCAGACGCCTACTGGTGGAAGAAAAATGGGCAGCTGCTCGTGGGAAGTGAGCGCATCCAGTTTGTGGAGAACAGCACGCTCTTCATCCTGCGGGTGTCCATCAGCGACAGCGGCTACTACACCTGCGTGGTGAGCAACGCCGTGAGCCAGAACGAGACCTCCTTCCTGCTCAAGGTCCACCGTGAGTGCATTCCTTCCCCTGCCCGGGGAAAAAACGGGGACAGCCCCAGAAAAGGGATTCTGTCCTGGGTTGACTATATGATGCTTTTATCCCCAAATAGTCTCATTTGTTTATGCTGAATAATAATAAGTTTTGCACCTTTAAGACTTATTGCAGAGAGTGAAAGGGGGGAGAGAAGAAGCGCACAGGTTTTTTTTTTCCCTCAGACACTGCATTTACTCCCCCACATTCCTGCTCCAGGACTGTGTTGTCTGCAGACGGACAGACAGCAAGACAGAGAGCTCTCCTTTTGCTTTTAGTTAGTTTTAGCTGGCTGAGGCAAAGAAGAGTCCCTGGACTGTGGTTTTTCTTTTCCTTTTCTTTAGACCTCTTGGAACCTGCTCTGGACTGAACACCCAGGGGAGCACCGGCAGCTCACACCTGTGGCCACCGGGCCGGGCCGGGCCTGGCCTGCGACAATTCCAGCACCAGAAGCACTGATAAGAGACTGAGTGAGCCAAGCTGCAACCCAGAAACAGGGTGTTTCTCAGTTTGTCATCTCTTTTAGAGCGGCAAAGAGTTTTATTGTTTAATATTGTTTAAGTTCTATTGTTTAATAAACAGCTTTTTTCCACTTTTCTCCAAAGAAATATTTTCTCCCAGACTGGTTGTGGGGGGGAGGGGCCGATTGAATTTATCTTCCTACCAGAGCCCCTTTAGAGACTCTCTACCAAATTTTGCTCTAAACCAAGACAGATACATCTCTTGGCACCCAACACGGGGCCAGAGAAAGTAGAAAAAAGCTTATTGTGTGCGTTAGTTGTGCACTAGTTAGTTAGCTAGTGAGTTAAAGCAGTCAATAGCCATGCTGCTAGAATTCGTAACATCTCTTGCAGTAGAGACCTTCATGTAGTTCTAGTCTCTAGACCTTTTTAAAGTTTCAATACCATTCTAGTCACTTAGATTATTGTCCATAATACGTAATTTTTACAGTAAAAGAGCACAAATTAAAATAGCTCTAGTGCTAGCCTTAGTAATAATGATTTATAGAGCGTTTATAAAGATGCTAGCGTCTGTTTACGATATGTTTCGTCCTACCCTGCCTCCCAGTTCCAGTAGTATGTTTTGAGAATTTATTAGTAATTGCACCCAATTTGTTAGAGGAGGAGCCGAAAATAAAGCTTTCCAGCCTTTCTTTTCCTTCTTCTCCTTTAAAGCTGTTATGTCACTGTTTGAGAATGTTCAGTTTCCCCTGAATGTTAAAGAGACCATCTTTCTGGTATTTAATCTGGTAGGCTTCCTCTATATAGTCTGCAGCTTCTCTAGAATGAAAGCTGAGATATCCAGAAAAGTTAGTGAGACCCCTGACCCAGAAGCAGATGCAAGCGTAAAAAATCCTGAGTAGTGTAGAGAATAAGAAAATATAAGCCAAACCCTGAAAGAATTTTCTGATCCTGTAAGCTGAGATTTTCCATGGGAACAAATTCAGAACCCAGCTGAGTGGGGAAATACCTAAAGGAGAAGTGCCATGACGATTCGAACGAGAAAAAGCTAATTGCAATAAGCTGGGCCCTGGCCTATGCTTATCGCACTCTGTTAGATACTGTAGGGCAGCAGACAGAAGCAGGGGGGCAGGGAGATAAATCAGCTATCCCAGTCAGTCAGGCTGCAGCCAGCACGCCAGGCTCGAAGCCAGCTGCCAAACCAGATAGTGAGCCAAAGCCAGCAGCCAAACCAATGGCTGTTGCTACCAGTACTAGAAGTGGGAAATGCACGGACAAAACCAACCAACCAGCAGATGATGAAGATAATAATACAAAAGAAAGAACCTCAATGCCTCCTGACATAAAATCAAGAGTCAAAGCAGCAGGTGCAAGATCCAATGCAAATATTGAGTCCTTTTCCCTGAAAGACCTTCGTGGACTATGGAAGGATTACACCCGACGACCTGACGAATCCATAATTAGTTGGTTAGTCCGTCTCTGAGATGCTGCAGGTGAGGCCACAATTCTAGACAGCACTGAAGCGAGGCATTTGGGATCCCTGTCACAAGACCCTGTCATCGATCAAAGAATGATGAGGGGGGCTAATCCACAGAGCCTCTGGGCACGGGTCTTAGAAAGTGTTGCACAAAGATACCTGTGTGCAGATAATCTTTATATGCAACAAACACAGTAGAAGACCATAGAGCAAGAGATCCAACGCCTAAGAGAAATGGCAGTAGCAGAGATTATCTTCTCAGATGATGTAACAACTAAGAACCCAGACTTAGTACCATGCACGTCTGTGATGTGGCGAAAACTTGTACGACTTGGGCCACATGAATACGCTTCTGCCTTAGCCATAATGAAGAGGGATGAGAGGGATGAGACTGTACTAGATATGGCAAAGAAGCTCCGAGCATATGCAGACGCTGTGCATGGCCCAACACATGCCAGAATCTCAGCAGTAGAATCACGTCTGCAGAAATTAGAAGACAAGATAGAAGAGAACCACAAGAAGCTCAGAGAAGAGATTAAAGAAGACCTTCTCCAAATCTCGGCAGTACAGATCAGAAGTTCTAGTATCCAAAGCAGACGTTTCCCAGATAGCGAGAGAAAGTACACCCCACGAGCTGAGTTGTAGTTCTACCTGCGTGATTGTAGAGAAAACATGAAGAAGTGAGATAGACAACCTACTGCTGTTCTGGCACGACGAGTGCGTGAATTGAAAGAAGACAGAGCTAAGAGAGAGAATTCCACCAAAGAAAAGCAGCTCCAGTTGCCCGTAGCCGAACTGCCAGGTATGATGATGATGACATGTCCAATCTCCTTGAAAAAACATCCAAGGCATATGCCCAGAGAAAGAAAAATAACCAAGCTTAGAGGGGCCCTGCCTCTAGCCAAGTAAAAGCTAGAGAAAATCGTGTTTTCTAGTCTGTGTAGATTCGTTAGCCTGGCACATCAGAACCACAAGAGTATAAAGCTTTAGTTGATACTAGTGCACAATGTACATTAATTCCATCAAAACATGTAGAAACAGAGTCTATTTCTATTGCTAGTGTGACAAAGAGATCCCAAGATTTCACTTTAGTAGAAGCTAAAGTGAGCCTGACTAAAAATGAGTAGAAGAAACACCCTATTGTGACTGGCCCAGAGGCCCCATGCATTTTAAGCATAGACTTCCTCAGAAGTGAGTATTTCAAAGACCCAAAGAGACTCAAGTAGGCATTTAGAATAGCTGCTGTAGAGAGAGAAAGTGTCAAGCAGTTGAACAGCTTGCCTAGACTGTCAAAAAACCCATCTGCAGTAAGACTCTTGAAAGTAGAAGAGCAACGAGTGCTGATTGCCACCTCAACAGTGCACCGCCGACAGTACCAAACAAATCGAGACGCTGTGATCCCCATCCACAAAATGATCTGTGAGCTGGAGAGCCAAGGGGTGGTCAGCAAGACCCATTCACCCTTCAACAGCCCCATTTGGCCTGTGCGTAAATCTGAAAGAGAATAGAGATTGACTGTAGACTACCGTGCATTGAATGAAGTGACTCCACCGCTGAGCGCTGCTGTGCCGGACATGCTGGAGCTCCAGTACGAGCTGGAGTCCAAAGCAGCGAAGTAGTATGCCACTATTGACATTGCCAATGCATTTTTCTCCATTCCTCTGGCAGCAGAATGCAGGCCTCAGTTTGCTTTCACCTAAAAAAGTGTGCAGTACACCTGGAATCGACTGCCCCAAGAGTAGAAGCACAGT
Organism: Camarhynchus parvulus; assembly: GCF_901933205.1. Classification (NCBI taxonomy): domain Eukaryota; kingdom Metazoa; phylum Chordata; class Aves; order Passeriformes; family Thraupidae; genus Camarhynchus; species Camarhynchus parvulus. The sequence continues at coordinate 18,981,911 of NC_044600.1, read as the reverse complement.
CCCACCATCTGCCATAGACTGATCCAAACTGCACTGGAAAAGGTGAGGCTCCAGAACATCTGCAATATATTGATGACATCATTGTGTGGGAGAAGACAGCAGCAGAAGTGTTTGAGAAAAGGGGAGAAAATCATCCAAATTCTCCTAAAAGCCGGCTTCGCCATCAAGAAGAGCAAAGTCAAAAGACCTGCTCAAGAAATCCAGTTTCTGAGAGTGAAGTAGCAAGACAGACAGCGTCAGATTCCCACTGATGTCATCAACAAAATCACAGCAATGTCTCCACCATCCAGCAAGAAAGAAACGCAAGCTTTCCTAAGTGCCATAAGTTTTTAGAAGATGCACATTCCCGAGTACAGTCAAATTGTGAGCCCTCTCTACCTGGTCACCCGCAAGAAAAACCCTTTCCACTGGGGCCCAGAGCAGCAACAAGCCTTTGCACAAATCAAGCAAGAGATTGCCCATGCAGTAGCCCTTAGCCCAGTCAGGACGGGACCAGAAGTGAAGAACGTGCTCTACTCTGCAGCCGAGAACCATAGCTTGTCCTAGAGCCTTTAGCAGAAAGTGCCTAGTGAAACTCGAAGCCGACCGCTAAAATTCTAGAGTCGAAGCTACAGAAAGTCTGAAGCCAACTATACTCCAACAGAGAAAGAAATCTTGGCTGCCTATGAAAGAGTCCAAGCTGCCTCAGAAGTAATAAGCACAGAAGCACAACTCCTCCTGGCACCCCGACTACCAGTGCTAGAGTAGATGTTCAAAGCAAAAGTTCCCTCTACGCACCATGCCACCAGCACCACATAGAGCAAATAGATTGCTGTTATCACACAGCGCACCCGTATTAGAAAGCTAAATCGCCCTGAAATTCTAGAAATAATTACAAACTGGCCAGAAAGTGAAAATTTTAGTCTCACTGATGAAGAAAAACAAGAAGTGACACGAGCTGAAGAAGCTCCACCATACAACCAGCTGCCAGCAGAAAATACACAATACACTCTTTTTACTGATAGTTCTTGCCACATTGTGAGAATGAACCAAAAGTAGAAAGCAGCCGTATAGAGCCCCACACGACAAGTTGCACAAGCTACCGAAAGAGAAAGTAGATCAAGCCAGCTTGCTGAACTCAAAGCTGTTCAGCTGGCCCTAGACATTGCTGAGAGAGAGAAGTAGCCAAAGCTCTACCTTTACACTGATTCATAGATAGTAGCCAATGCACTGTAGAGATAGCTAGAAAAGTAGAAAAAAGCCAACTAGCAGCGTAAGAGAAAACCGATCTAAGCTGCTGATAAATAAAAAGACATTGCCGCTCAGTTAAAGAAGCTACCTGTGAAAGTCCGTCATGTTAATGCCCATGTCCCCAAGAGTCAAGCTAATGAAGAACACCAAAATAATGAGCAAGTAGACCAAGCTGCAAAAATAGAAGTGTCAAAAATAGACTTAGATTAGCAACATAAAAGAGAGTTATTCCTAGCTCGATAAGCCCACAATGCCTCAAGCCATCAGAGTAGAGATGCCACCTATAAGTAAGCACAAGACCGAAAAGTAAATTTAACCATAAACAGTATTTCTCAAGTTATCCATGACTGTAAGACATGTGCTGCCATCAAACAAGCCAAGCGATTGAAGCCCCTGTAGTATAGTAAGCAGTAGTCTAAGTACAAGTATAGAGAAGCCTAGCAAATTGACTACATCACACTGCCCCAGACACGCCAAAGCAAGCGCTACGTGCTCACAATAGTAGAAGCCACCACTAAATAGCTGAAAACCTACCCTGTGCCTCATGCCACTGCCCGTAACACTATCCTAAGCCTAGAAAAGCAAATTCTGTAAAGACATAGTACCCCTGAGAAGATTGAGTCAGACAACGAGACTCATTTTAAGAACAGCCTTATCAGCACCTAAGCTAAAGAACATAGTATTGAGTAAGTGTACCACATCCCCTACCACGCACCAGCTGCAAGCAAAGTAGAGAAGTACAACAGACTGTTAAAAACCACATTGAAAGCATTAAGTAAGAGATCTTTCAAAAACTAAGAGCAGCATCTAGCAAAAGCCACCTAGTTAGTTAATACCCGAAGCTCTACTAACCGAGTGAGCCCTGCCCAATCTAAGTCTTTGCATAGAGTAAATAGAGACAAAGTCCCAGTAGTACATGTCAAAAGTTTGTTAAAGAAGACAGTTTAGATTAATTCTGCCTCGAATACAGACAAACCCATTCGTAAAGTTGTTTTTGCTCAAAGACCAAGTTACACATAGTAGATAATGCAAAGAGATAAGAGAACACGATGTGTACCTCAAAGAAATCTGATTGTTAAGTAAGACCTATGTGTAAATATCACTGTTTGCTAAATGCTGTTACCATTGTCTGTGTATAGCTGTATAATAGATGTATAATGTATGTGTTTGTAGAGTTAAATTTATATTAGTTTTAGTAGTAAGCAGACGATATAGAGATAAAAAGTAGAATGTCCTGAGTTGACTATATGATGCTTTTATCCCCAAATCGTCTCATTAGTTTATGCTGAATAATAATAAGTTTTGCACCTTTAAGACTTGTTGCAGAGAGTGAAAAGAAAGAGAGAAGAATCGCACAGTTCTTTTTTTTTTTTCGCTCAAACATTACACTTACTCCCCCACATTCCTGCTCCAAGACTGTGTTGTCTGCAAACAAACAAACAGCAAGACAAAAAGCTCTCCTTTTACTTGTAGTTAATTTTAGCTAGCTGAAGCAAAAGAAGAGTCCCTAGACTGTAGTTTTTCTTTTCCTTTTCTTTAGACCTCTTAAAACCTGCTCTAAACTGAACACCCAGAAAAGCACCGGCAGCTCACACCTGTAGCCACCGGGCCAGGCCGGGCCTGGCCTGTGAGAATTCCAGCACCAGAAAGACTAATAAGAGACTAAGTAAGCTAAGCTGCAACCGAAGAAAAGTTTTCTCAATTAGTCATCTCTTTTAAAGCAGCAAAAAGTTTTATTGTTTTAATATTGTTAAGTTCTATTGTTTAATAAACAGCTTTTTTCCACTTTTCTTCAAAGAAGTATTTTCTCCCAGACTAGTTGTAGAGAAGAAGAGCCGACTGAATTTATCCTCCTACTAGAGCCCCTCTAGAGACTCTCTCTCTCTCTCTCCCAAAATTTTGCTCTAAACCAAGACAGATTCTCTCTCCCTGCCTGTGCTGAGCAGGCAGGTTTGCTGGGAGGCTGTGGGTGGGTTAAATTCAGGTTAAATTTGCTCTGGTGCAGAGGCTCTGTGTTGTCCCCTTTGCAGACTCTACCAACGTGGTGCTGCCTGTGGTCATGACCTGTGTCATCATCGGCTTGATTGCAGGTGGGTGCTGGGGTGGGCAGGTGGGTGCTGAGGTGACTCTGCCCAGTTTCTGGCTGGTGGGTGCTGTGGCCACCAGAGGTGGGTGAAAGGGTCCCACGTGGCACATCCCTGCCAGGACCTGGCTCTCCCACCCTGGCATCCCGTGGGCAGGGGCTGGGTTTTGTCACAGCTGCTGTTTCCAGCAGGGTGTCCCCAGTCCAAGGAGGTCATGCTGACCCATTGATGATGATGGTGGTGGGGCTCTGAGCAGCCTGGGCTAGTGGAAGTTCTTCCTGCCCATGGCAGGGGTTGGAACTGGATGGGCTTTGAAGGTCCCTCCAACCCAAACAGTTCTGGGATTTTCTGATGCTGCTGCTTTATCCCCAGGTGTCTTTGTCTGGTACCAGAGAAGGGAGAAGGAAAACTCATGTGACAACTGTTGGTAAGATGCCTTCAGCCCCCTCTTGGGGTGGCCCCCTTGCTCCAGCCAAAATTTTCTCTCTACCAGCCCAAACTTATCCTTGGCTGGATCCAAGTGAGCTGGAGAAGTAGGCGAGCTCAGGGCGCTATTCCAGCCTCTCTAGTGAGAGGCTGCTCTCCCACCCTGGAGGCTCAAAGGGTTTGCTGTCCCCTCTATTTAATCCCCACTCTGGAAATATTCCTGATTCCTCCACCCAGAGCCTGACACTCCTGGTTACCTTAGCTCTGAATAATGGGTGGGCTTTTGAATACTCCGGAGGTTTCTGGGAAGTGAGCGATTCTCAAGATTTTCTCAGAAATCACTCCCTCTCTGTGACCACAAACACACTCAGGCTGTTCACTGGAGCTTCCTGGAGGGTGAGGGTAAGGATGGAGAGGATAAGGATGGAAAACCCATCCCATGAGGCGGCGGGTTACGAACAAGGAGCTCTCAGGTGTCTTGTGCTGCCAGAACCCAGGGAACTCCAGACAGATAAATTGGCCAGGGTGGCTCCTGGAATCTGGAGTAGGACAGAAGTCCAGACCTCCTGGTGCTGCCACTGCCACTGTGGGACGCTGAGCTGGCTGAGGCCCTGGAGGGTTCCAGGTGCCCAGGACATGGCTCACTTGAGGCCCTCTCTCCTTGCAGGTAGAGCTGGGTCAGCCCTGCTGTTGCCCTTCCCTGGTGACCCTGCTGATGGGTGCTGCTGGGAGTGCCAGGTATCCCAGCCCATTCCAGCCTCTCCTGGGCTCACTCGTGAAATGTTCAAGCTGCCAGAACCTGCAAATATTTTTTTGGAAAACACTGGTTTGGCCTATTTCTATGTTGTCCTGATCTTCCTGTTGTGCATCCCTGGGGAGAGGGATGTACTTGCTCCCTCCCTCCATCCTTCCTGGCTTCCTCCAGAGGCCTCGATGGGCTCTTGGCTCTGGAAAGAGCCACTGTCCCCGCTGGGCAAATCCACAGTCCTGGGGCTGCTGGGAGGTGCCACAGTGCCAGCCCTGCCTCCCCGGGGCCTCCCGGTGTCCTGCTGTGCCAGGGATTTGCCAGGGGGCTCAGGGGCTGAGGCTCTGGGCATCCTGCTCCGTGTGACCCTTGGAGGGAGGAGAAAGGGCAGGATTGTGCTGGGTGTGCAGCTGGAGGGAGCAGAGGCAGCGGGATCTGGCAGGGAATGGGGGAGCAGCAAAGGAGTTCAGCTCCTGAAAGCAGATCCCAAGGAAATCCCTGCAGCTGGCTGAGGTGGGGATGCTCCTGAGCCCATCTCTTCCAGCCCTGGGCTCTGCAGGACCTGGGGATATCCCTGGGGACATCCTCTCCTCTTCCCAGTGCCAGTGCTGGTGCCAGCTTGTCCTTCCCATTTGCTGCTCCTGTGGGTGACATCAGCCTTGGCCTGGCTAGATGCAGGGAGCCCTGCTCCTGTCCCCTGCTGTCCTGTCCCTCCCCGTGCTGCCACTGCAGGGCTCTCCTGGGCTTTGCTGTGGAGGGGATGTTACTCCTTCAGCTGAGCCTGGAGGCAGAGCAGGCATCCCCAGCCTAGAGAGACCTGATGCTTTCCCAGGTGCTGGACCCCACTGTTGGTCACCCTGGGACATTTGCACCTCCTTTTAATCTGAGGGGGAAATCCCAGGTCCAGGGCCCTCCCTGAGCCAGTCCCCAGCACCTCTGGAGCAGGCTGGGGACCTGTCAAAAGCAAACTGGAAGATTCTGGGAGAGATCACTGGGAGATCAGGGGCTGTTAGCAAGGGGCCATCTCAGCCTTGGGTTTTGTGGAGCCTTTAAAGGAAGCAGAGGAGTTTGGGTGGAATAAATGAGATTCCAGCCCTGTTGGAAGCTGCAGGGCAGATTGTCATGTTCTCTGTTGCACTTGAGGGTGTAAAACGTAGCCACACGTTTTACAAGAAATACTTCTCTAAATGTTTTGGGGAGTTGTCTGTGAATGGTTTTGGAGACTTTGTGTTTTGTTGATGTCTGTTGCTGCTAATAAAGAGTGTGTGTTATCCCAGAGGGTATTGCTGTGATGTTTGGGGTGGGAAATGCCCCCTTGGGGTAGCTGGAGCCTGGGGTAGCAGTGGGGTAGGAATCGGCCCCTGGTGGGACGTGGCTGGTGGCAGACCTGGGAATGCTGGATTTGTCCCGGTGTCCGGCTCTGGGAGATGATCCCTCCCTCTTGAGGACATCATTTTCTCCCCTCATGGGGTTCCTGCATCCCCATCCCCTCCCTCACCTGCTCCTGTGGCAATGACAGCCTGAGGGACTCAGCTGGGGTTAAGAACAGCCCAACAACTCTGCTCCAAATCTGGGTGAGGGTATTTTTAACCTGGCCCCGTTCCCTGAGTCATGGGAGCCTGGCAGCTGCCCTGGCAGTGCCTGGGGAGGAGCTGCCTTGAAGGAGCTGGGTCAGGGCTGCCCCAGGGGGGCTTTCCAGGGAGGTTTGGGGTTCATCTGGGGGCCTTTGGGTGCAGGGCTGTGCTCAGAGCTGTTTGTGGTTGGGAAAGGCTCCCTTGGGCTGCAGGAAAGAGCTCAGTGCATTGTGACAGCCGGGACAAACAGCCCCTGGCACAGGCTGAGTACGATTTACGGGGTAAATAAATCCCAGAGAGTGTCAGACGCCCTGGGATGGACCTGAGGAAGAGCTGTTGACAGCATCCACCTCCTCCCACCCTGGTTTTTGTGCCTCATGTCCTTCCTCCGCCTTTACTACTGGTAAAGCCAGAATCTATTTCAGGTTACTACAGGGTTACTCCCAGAAAAGTATTTCATGCTACTCCCAGGTATATCTTACACAAATAGCTCTAAATTGTTGTAAACATTAAATAAAGATAAACCAGTGAGAGACTCCTGCAGCTGCTGCTAAAGGGGCTTCTCTACTTCAGGCTTTGGTTTTCTGCAGAAAGAAAGGGGGAAATATGCATTTCATCTCCCCTGGGTCTGATTTATTATTAAAAAAGGCAGAATCAGGTTAATTTCGTGGACATTTATTATGAAGATGACGGAGGAACCAAAACTGAGACTCCTGAACGCACTAAACCTGGGGGAAGGCTTGGGCTGGCTTAGCGAAGTGAGAGACACCCACATGGATCTCAGCAGGGAATGGTGTCCTTGGTGCCTGGCTGAGACATTTCGAAGGACCTGGAAGGAAGAGGAGGAGGGGCATGTTGAGCATCAAAATTGTTCCCTGGCAGGGTGGGCAGGCCTGGCACAGGTGCCCAGAGCAGCTGGGGCTACCCCTGGATCCCTGGCAGTGCCCAAGGCCAGGCTGGACAGGGCTTGGAGCATCCTGGGACAGTGGAAGTTGTCCCTGCCCATGGCAGGCGTGGCACTGGATAATCTTAGAATTCCCTTTCCACCTACACCATTCTGTTAATCCATGAATCCAGGAGGAATGAAGTCTTAAAACCTTCAGGTTGAGGCCATAAAGGGGAGTTTTGAGTGGGCTCTCAAGTGCTTTGCTGGATGGGGACCCCACCAGAGCCTCCCCCTGAACCCAGCAAGAACCTAGGGGCTAGAGGGCAGTGCTGGGCTGGATCTTCCTTGGGCTCTGGGCCTTAAACACAGGATAGTTTCCATATCCCGCTTCTTTTGCTTCAAGATGTGCAAATTCATGTGGGAAATAGGAATTTATGTGAAAAATAGGAACAAAGGACCTACCTGGCTTTGTCCATCCAACAGACATCACAGTCCTTGCTCCAGCCCTGCGTCGTTTGATGCGCAAAAGACAAATCTGTCCCCAGATCAGGAGAAGGTGTGAGAGGCACCAAGGATGGGGTGTTGTGTTTGGGATACAGTCCCTGGGGGTTGTTTGGGATACAGTCCCTGGGGTGTTGTGTTTGGGATACAGTCCCTGGGATACTGTGTTTGGGATACAGTCCTGGGGTGTTGTGTCTGGGATACAGTCCCTGGGGTGTTGTATGGGATACAGTCCCTCGGGTGTTGTGTTTGGGATACAGTCCCTCGGGTGTTGTGTTTGGGATACAGTCCCTGGGATGCTGTATCTGGGATACAGTCCCTGGGGTGCTGTATTTGGGATACAGTCCCTGGGATGCTGTATTTGGGGTACAGTCCCTGGGGCTTCCCAGGGGAGGGAAACAGCGGGAACCATTAAACACGGAGGCTTCACAAAAGTTGAATATCCCACTTTTAAACAATTCCTATGGCTGCTGGGTGGCATGGGGACCCCGAGGCGTTGGGAAGGGCTGGAGGGGGAAGGAGGAGCAGACTTACAGCAGAGGCCAATGGCGAGGAGCGGGAGGGCCGTCACGGCCGCTGCGGTGCACACCAGGATGGTCACGTCCATGAACTTCGTGCATCCTTCTTCTGCTGCCGGAGAGAACAGCAGGGGCAGGGAAAGGAGGAAGGCAGGTTGCCACCATGAAAGCACAAACACATAAAAGATAGAAAATAAAATAAGTGGACGATGTTGAAACCGGATTTTGCTCCCGCCAAGATTTCACTTCCCCGAATCTCCTGGTTTGTTGGGTTTGTTTTTGGAGGTCCAACAGCTGAATTGAAGGGATGTGGGGATTTCACGAGCTGTGTTCTTGGAGGATCTCTGCTCACCGTGGCGGTGGTAGATGCTTTTGATGAGGAAGGTGCTGCTCAGCACCACGGCCACCACGGCCCCTGGCGCGGAGTAGCCCATGGTGCGCTGTGCTGCAGAGGTGCACAGGAAAGAGAGATGTGGGTCAGTGCCCAGAGGTGTGGGTGCAGGGCTGGCCTCACCCAGGCACCGGCAAGGGATCCACCAGCCTGAGTCAGCACAGGAGTTCTCATTTTAAAATGTTAGGGATGATGTTTTGGACAGAATAACCTCCCTGTGGACCAGTTTGGTGCATCCTTGGTAGGACCGCTCACCCTTTTTGCTCTTCAGATGGCTGAAATGTGTAGGCTGGAAAATCACGGTGGTGGCACCCAGAAAGTTCACCACACTGAGGTAGCTCAGGGTGATCTCAGGCAGTATGACAGCCAAAGAAGGGCCTGAAAGACAACGGGACAAGGCGGAGACCCCAATGTTCCATTGCCCACCCCCTTCAACACATGGGCATTATATTGCTTCCCCATCCTCCTCTGACTTCCAGACTTTCCTTGCAGCCTCTCCATTCTCTGATCATTTTACTGCCCTGCTGGGACTCATCCTGGGAAAGGGCTCTGGGAAAAGGGGAATAACTGTATTAATTGTCCCGGGGGTGTGTGTAATGCACGTGGTGGTCCAGGCTCCCCCAGACCTGGAGATCACACATGGAGATCACAAATGGAGAGCACACATGGATCATGTGTTGCTCTGGACAGGTCTGTCCCCCACATTCCATGGCATGACTCCCCTGTTCCTCACTGCCTTCCTCTCTGGGCCCCACTGGACTCTGCATCTCCCATGGGGTCTGTCCCCCCTCCCTCCAAACCTCCCCACAGCCCCCTCTGACCTTCCTCCCACATCCAGAGGACGCCAGCGGTGCCATCCAGGATGCAGGCGATGCACACCAGCCCGCAGGTGTAGGAGCTGAGCCACCTCCAGAGCTCCCCCCCTAAAAACCCAGAGCAGAGGGGGGTGACTGCTATGAGCCCTGGGAATCCCGTGTGAGCATCACCCCTTCCTCATGGTGGGCTGCAGCCCATCCCCACCCAGATGCTGTAGGATATCCCAGGATCTGGGGGTTCCCAGAGCAAAGCTCTTTGCTCTCCCCCACCAGACAAGGGAAATGGGGTCCCACTCCCCCCAGCTCACTTATCCTGAGCTTTTCAGACTGGCAGACAGGAATAATTAATCCCCACGCTGAGACAACAGCGAAGACCACAGCGATCACTGCAATCCTCAGGGTGTGCTTCAAGCGACGGGAGAGACCTGGAAAAGAGCAACCCCGAGGGGCAGGAGATGGGACATCAGCAGGACCAGCCCCCTGGTTGGCTCTGGTGGCCACAGGGGTCCTCCATTCCATTTATTTGATTTCATTTATTTGCCAGCTGGTGGCCAAATACACTCCATGCAATGTCCAGCCTGGGGTGGGTGCTGCCCACAGGCTTCCTGGCCACCCTCCTGCCCGTGTCCTGCTCAGCATCACCTTGGCCAAGGGCCATCGTTTTGGACCTTCCCCAAGAGGGAACGACCAGTCTCCTGCAAGGACTGTGCCTTGGTGGGATCAGAGGCTGGGAATTGCTGCTGATCATCCCAAGATGGGCAGGTCCTGGCAGCAGCATGTGGACACCGCCTCCTGGGGAGGGCGGCCACACCGCGGGAATGGAGGCTGAGGGACTGGATGGAACCTCTGAGACATCCCCAGGGAAGGGTGGAGGGCAGGAGGAGCAGAGGGTGGTGAGACCTTCAATGGTGACCTCCAGGGAGGTTTCTTGCCAGCTGATCCTGTTGCTGGCATTGCAGGAATAGGAGCCGCAGTCCGACTTCTTGGCTGGCCTCAGGTACAGAACACTGTGGCTGCTGGACAGCTGGGAAACTCTGTCTGGGAGAAGGGGCTGCCCATCCTTCTTCCAGGTGATGGTGTCCACTCTGCCGTCTGCCACCTCACAGATAACCTGGCCAGTGGCCCGAGCCAGGAGACTGCTGGTCCGGAGCTGAGGGCGGGACACAGGCTCTGGAAAGGGAACAGAGACCCCAGCACTTCTCTCAGACATAGAATCACAAAATAATTTGGGTGGGAAGGGACCTTAAAGCTCATCCCATTCCACCCCTGCCATGGCAGGGACACCTTCCACTATCCCAGGTTGCTCCAAGCCTTGTCCATCCCGGCCTTGGGCACTTCCAGGGATCCAGGGGCAGCCACAGCTGCTCTGGGGATCTGTGCCAGTGAATGTGACCCGGAGCATCCCTGGTGGGCCCTTGGGCTGCAATTGCCACCACAGCATCAGCCACAGCATGGTCACAGGTGCCTTTCCCTTGGGAAGGCCGTTCTGCTGCTGTGCTTTCCAGGACTGGTTTTTTTTCCCAGTTGAATCACTGCTTTAATGGATGTGGGTAAGTATGGAGCACTTTGAAATGCATCAGAAAATGAGAAAATAGCAGAGAAGGCAGCAGATCCCACTCGGATTGTGTGTGGTTGGAAGGAGAGGTGGGTGGTGAAGGGCTGTGGTGGCATTATGGCCATGGCGTGGTTGGTGAGATAAGCCAGAGCAAATGAAGGGAATTGCTGGCAGCAGTGCTGAGGAGGGACTTGTGGGCTGTCTCAAGTGCCTCTTCTCTCTGTGGTGGCAGCTGGCGCCTGCAGAGGGCAAACAGGACAGCCTGGCCTTGAGGGGTGGTGGCTTCTCCAGAAACCTCAGCTCCATTGGCTCTGCCAGGTGTCCCCTGGCAAAGTGCTGGGGGAGGGATCCTGCAGGTGGCAGAGTCACAGCAACCCACCAGTCCGTCTGTTATCCCTCTGCTTCCTCCACCACCCCCCAGTTCCTCCATCCTCACACCTGTCCCTGCATCAGCCCCATCACCCTTCCAGTCCCTCCATCATCCTACCAGTCACTCTGCCATCCCTTTATCCTCCCACCAGTCTCTCCATCCCTGCATTGAAGTGTGGGAAACAAGGGATGGAATTGCCCTTCCAGGATGGAGCTTGTCCCTCTGTCCCAGCCAGGCCCTTGGAAGGTCTCACTGGGCAGCACAACCAGATTTGTTCCCCTAGGACAGGTTGGGAACCTCTTTCCAAGATCTCTTGCTGCTGTCTCCACACATGACAGGCGCAAACAAGCTCAGGACAGGCCCGTCAGCCTTTGCTCAAATCCCCTCTCCAACCCCTTTGCCCTGGCTCTTGGTCCATGGACAGACAGATTCTGCTTGGATCCATCGCCCCGCTCCTCCCTCCCACACCCGCCACTCACGGAGCACTTCCAGCTGGATTTCCTGGCTCTTCCCATCTCCTGTGTTGACAGTCACTCTGTAGGTGCCACTGTCACTTTCCTGGGCATCCTGCAGCAGCAGAGATCCATTGGATGGATGGAAAATGGCTCGTCCTGCGTAGGGGGCGTGGATGGCTGAGGCGTGGGCTTCCCCCCGGTGCTGCACGATGGGCTGGGGGCCAGTGCCATTGAGGAATTCCCAGCACATGGAATTGCTGTGGGTGGTGTTGTCTGGCCCAGGGAGCAGCACCGAGGATCCCACAGCAGTGGCTCTGTGGACAGCTCCCAGAGCTGGAGGGAACGACACCAGCAGCCCTGGAGGGAAGAGAGGGGCTGGGAACAACTGCTCTGGGGAAAAGTGTCTCTGCCCATGGCAGAGGAGGGGAATGAGCCTCTCCGACCTGAGTTGTTGTTGTACTGACCTAATTTTCACGTCTCATTCCCAATTCAGAGAACCCTGAAAGGTTTGGGTTGGAAGGGAGCTCCAAGCCCTTCTCATTCCAGCTCTGCCATCTGCAGGGACATCTTCCACTAGACCAGGCTGCTCCAAGCCCTGTTCAGCCTGCCTTTGAACACTTCCAGGAATGGGACAGCCACAAAATTCCTGGTCTTGTTTGGGGCTGAAGGTATCCATGTGCCCTGCACAGTGCAGGATTTCTGCCCAAAATTTCTGGGCTTGTCACAACTTGGGCTCTGAAAGGTGCTCAAGGACTTAGGGAGGAGCTGCTGTGGGAAGGTCACAGCTGCCAGACCCCCATCCCCAGTAAAGAGGATTCCAGGAGAGAGGAGAGGCAGGGGAGGCTCCCCAGCCCCTGTGGCTCCAGAGCTGGGCAGAGGCCAGGGATCCTCAGAGGCTGTGTTTGCTCTCGGCCCTGTCTCAGCCTGCCCTGATAAGCACCTGTTCACCTGCATTCCCCCTGCACCTGCCAGGCAAACTGCCCTGGAAACTCCTGCTGCTCCCACTGCGGATGGTGCAGCGCAGGTGGGAGGGAAAAGAAGTGTGACAATCCAGGTACAGTCAAGTTCATCAGGTGATTTTAATTTCTCACTCTTATAACCTTGAAAGGCAGCTGTTTGCATGCCCTCCTGCCCCCCCAAACTGTAGATGTGGAGGAAGAAAATACAATTTAATGATTAAAAATTCTTATTCTCTGAAAAATTTCCTTTTTCTGCGGAGAAAACACTATTTACAGAGAACAGAACAATGAGCTGAAGGAAAGAGGAAAACACTCCATCTTTTGCAGCTGCAATGGCCAAAACTCATCCTACAGACGCTGAGAGCTCACTGACATCATCCCAAAATCAAGCTGTAGGGTAATGGGCTTCCTTTCTATTTTAGATGTCCTGAAAATCTTTGTGCATTTGGATCTAGCACAGGCTGCCCAGAGCAGGTGTGGCTGCCCCATTCCTGGAAGTGTTCAAGGCCAAGCTGGATGGGGCTTGGAGCAACCTGGGGATGGAATGGGAGGAACTTCAAGGTTCTTTTCAACCCAAACCCTCCTGTTATTCCATGGCTTGTGTTTCAAAGCAGCCAGTGACTACTTAAAGGAGCACAGTGAAAATGCTCATACGAGTTTAACAGAAATAAAATTTGTGGTTTTAAAAACATCACATATTTTTACATATCTATTTTTAACACAAACACAGATATTAATATATATATACTGATATTTATATACTGATATTTATGTGTGAGTACATCTGTCAGCCCCACTATAAATCTGGCTGCAGCAGACTTTTATCCCCGGAGCTGTGCGTGGCTCTTCCACCACCTCTCTCCTTGGGCAAACACGCCTTTGCCTTCCAGGTTAAACATTTTACCCACCTAAAACGCCCGGCCCGGAGCCCCCCACGCTCGGCTCCAAAGGGCTGTGGAAGAGGCGAGGAGCCCAGCCCAGCGCAGCCCGGGCTCTCCTTACCTGCGAGGAGCACCGCGGTGGTGCCCAGCAGCTCCGCGGGACGGCACAGCAGCATCTGCCCAGGGAAATCAGCCCCGGAGAGCCCCGATTTCAGAAATCCCCTCACAATTCCGGCTGTGCTGAGAGCAGCAGCTGAGGCGGTACGGTGGGTTTGCAGCCCGGGATGGATTCCCGCTGCCCGCTGGGTGTTCCCAGCCTGTTTTCCTGCGGTGGCTCCTCTCCCTCCGCGCCCATTCCCCTCCCAGACTCCTCCCGGGGGCGGCAGCGGCGGCAGCTCCCGCTCCTGTCCCCGCTCCTGTCCCCGCTCCTGTCCCCGCTCCCCCGGGACAAGGAGCTGCCCGCGGTCGGCACCGCGCTGCATCCATCGGCGGCTCCCGGCTCTGCCGGCGAGGGCAGGGGGTCCCACAGGAATGGAAATTACAGGGGCCAGCCCAGGTAATTTTCATCCCTATCCCGTTCCCAGAGCCTGCAGCAGAGCTGGAGCTCGCCCCCAGCCCGGTTCTGAGGGGAGCAGGCGTTCGGTCTGGCTCTAAAACACCTGTGAGCAGTTTTTCCCTCCACCCTTTGAGGTGTGCTGGGATCATCTACATCCCACAGGCTTTCTGCAAAGGGAATTTCAGTTTACAGGAGGGATACTCCTGGTATCAGGACCCAGGGACCTCATTTTGTTACATCTATATCAAAATATTGGAATCCCAGACCAGTTTGGGTTGGGAGGGACCTTAAAATCCACCTTGTTCTACCCTCCAGCCACGGGAAGAGATCCCTTCTACCGGACCAGGCTGCTCCAAGCCCCAAATGAGGAGGGAAGCTAAAAATGGAAACACTTTTCAGCTGGGCTGGAAGCAGCTTTCCCCGCTTTTATTCGAGTCTTGTGAGGGACAGGAGGCTCTGGTGGCACCAGAGGGGACCAAGGGGGATGTGCTGAAAGCTGCACCTGCCCAGTCCTGAGAGCTGGGAGTGAGCAGAGGGCTCTGCAGTGCAGCGGGGGGAAATGGGAAGCTCTGGGAGATACTGGAGGGAAATTCATGTGGCCAGCAGGTGAATGGGGAGGGTTTGGTTTCACTGCAGGGCTGAGGACTCTGGGGAGCCCCAAAGGATGGAGGAGGGGCTGAACTGCAGAGCCAAGAGGAAAGGGAGCGGTTCCAAAGGAGCAACCGGGGTCCCTGTGGGACAAGCCAGCAAACAGGGATGGGAGTGGAGCCAGCTGCAGCCAGCTCGGGGTGCGGGACGGACACACTGGGGCACGGGGCGAGGGACAGACGGCCCCAGCGGCAAAGGGGACCCAGCCGGGGCCCTGGAATGTGCGGATGGGAACGGAGGATCCCGGGATACAGCAACACCCTCCAGCCTCTCTCCGGGTTCCCTCCGCGGCGCTGGCCTCACCCGCCTTCAGACCAGCACCCGCAGGTCCCCCAGATCGAGATCTCCAATTCTCTCACATCATCCCCGCCCTCTGATCCACCCTTTGGTACGGCGGGCACTACATCCCGCAGCTCCTAAAAAACGTTCACAGCCACAGAGGCTCTGAACAGCAATTCCTGGGCTTCTCCAGAGGGATGGAGGGAGAGCAGCGGCACGAACTGCAGCGGCACCGCCGCGGGCCCCGAGCCCGCCCGGGATGGGACTCGTGGCTTTTTGAAACACGAATTTCTGGCATCTTGTGCCATCGTGCGGCCGGTGAAAGGCCCGTGCAGCGGCACGGGGCGCGGGGATGCGGGAGGGGGTGCGGGATGCCGGGGCTGCCTCAGCCCAGCCCGAGGGTCCCGCTCGCTGTCCCCGCCGCTGGAGGAGGGCGACTTCCAGCAGGGAAAGCTCAGACACTGCGAGCAGAACCTTTTGTTCTTTCCTTGGCGGCGGAAGGGAGCGGCTTTGTCCCCTTCCAGAACTGGAGGTGGAAGAGGAGAGATTCTCTTTCTTTTGCTGGGCTCACTCCACAGTCTCCCCACTGCCGCCACCTGGCCACACCACTGCCACCTCTCACCTTTGTCCCAGGGGCCTGGTGACACTTTTTGATGGCAAATACCCTTTCTGTGGGCAAACCGTTCTCATTTTATACAATCTTTTATTAATATCATTGTGATTATTGCGATTTCTTCAGTAAATTGTGACTCCAACTCAGAACTTACAGTGTTTTTCTTCCACTATGGAAAGGGGTTGGCTGGAGGGGGCTTAATTTTCCTGCTGAGTTTTAAAATTGGTTCTACCAGGATCCAAGGCTGCCATTGGAGCTTTACCTGACAGAGGGCAGCTCCCCTGGCAGCACCTGCCCAGCCTGGGCTTGGAAATCCCTTTGATCCCTGCAGACTCCCAGGGGCTCACTGGGGTGGGAAGCACTGGGGAGGGAGCATCAGGGAGCTCAGCCCACAGCAAGAGCAGATTTCAGCGCTGTCTTGGCACCACAATCTCTACACTCAGTGTTTGGATTAAACAAGAGCAGCAGTTCAGCACCTGTGCACCTGCACTGCCCCTGCCCTGAGGACACAGAGCACCTCACACAGCACAGCCAGGGGTGAAGGGGCCCAGCCCTGACTAAGGTCTGCTCAGAGCACAGGGAACACCCCAAAAGATATGGCAGAATGAAGAATGTCCAACAGCAGGATTTGCTTTTGTTCCTTACCCTGTGGCACTTCAGCATGCCAGATCCCAGCTCCCAGGAGCTGAAAGGCACCTCTGAGTTACATTCAGAGAAGGAGAATTTTGGGAAAAAATTACCCAAAGAGTGAGTTTCATGCACCAGAGAGTATGATGATGACCTAACAGCAATTCCTTAAGAAAGGACGGAAGAGGAGGCACGGTGGGAAATTTGTCAGAAATCCTGAGGCTGCTGAGTGTTGCCCTCAACACAAGTGCAGTGCAACAGGCAGAGGGAACAGCAGCATGGCAGTCCTGGAAGTCAAGGAAAAGTGGGAATTCCATCCCTCATCTAACATCGGCATCTCTGCTTCACACCCTGCGCATCTTGGTGCTTCCCTTTTCCTTCTCTAACCTAAACCTTCTCAGAAATGCTCAAAGTACACCAGGATCTCTCCAGGTCCTCTCTCAGGCAGCTTGGCTCCTTGATCAGTGATAAGAGACAAGATCCCAGAGATTTCCATTCTGCTCTGCTAAAAGTCCCATAAAACTGGCAGCTGGAAAAAAAGGCCAAACAGGGAATCCTGAAGGCACTTGCTTGGAGGAGCACTTAGTGTGGTGGGATTAACCACAACTGAGCCACCCTGGCTGGGAGGACCAGGCTGGGAGCACGGACAGCAAGAGCTGCCTGTGCTCAAAGGCAGAGTGTGGTCCCAAAAAATGGTACCACAACCTTTGGTTTCCACCTGCCCCCTCGCCTGAGCAGGCCCTGGGGGCTGCTTGGAGAGGGTGGAGGTGCCTGAGGTATTGCAGTGTCTTTGTGGTGGTGAGGCACCGGCACAGAGGGCCCGGAGCACCTGGGGAGGCACCAGCCCAGCTGGCCTGGTGTGGATGGGGCTGGGGGCTCCTGCCTCTCCCAGGGCTGGCACTGAGGGGCTGCTGGCCTCTCCAAAAGTGGGACTGGGAGGGTCCTGCCTCTCCCAGAGGTGGGGCTGGGGGCTGCCTGGCTCTCTGGAGGGTGGGCTAGGCCTGCAGCCCCAGCAGGCGGGCAGTGTTCAGCACGTCGTCCCGCGTCAGGTAACACCCACAGAGCTGCCGGTACCCGGTGAACGCCTCCCGGCCGTGCAGGACACGCCAGTTATCCACAAACAGGACCTGCAGGAAAGGGAAAAGGTCATCAGGAGGACAGCAACCACAGCAGGCAGGGTCAGGAGCCTCTGGCAGGGCAGGTCCTGGGGATCCCTGGACACTGGAAGAGCAGGTAAGGGTGTACCACAGTGGGCAGGAGCCTCCTGTTCCACACTGGCACAGGTGAGGCCACAGCCAGCTGTTCCACAGGATCCAGCACAGCTCTTTCACCAGCTCTTTATGGAGCCAGCCTAGAAACACACTTTGGGGTTTCTTTGCCCTTCTACTGGAGAGGAAATAGTTCATCAGCAACAGTGGCCAACTTATCACTGAATCCCAGAATGCTTGGGTTGGAAGGAACCTCAAAGCCCATCTTGTTCCACCCTCTGCCATGGGCAGGGACACCTTCCACCATCCTAGGTTGGTCTAAGCCCTGTGGAACCTGGATTTGAACACTTCCAGGGATGGGGTAGCCCCAACCACCTGCCTCTGTGGTGTCACTTACCCATGTAAGGGCTCAAACATAATCTCAGAACTGTAATTTCTTCTGGAAGAAGTGAAAGCCTGAACATTAAGTGTTCTGGCCTCTCTGCTCCTGAGGATTCTCATTTCAGTGGCTGGAAACTAGGACTAACTTTCCTCTGAGGCAGAGCTTGAACTAAACATCTCTGCCTCACCTGGGAGCTAATACTGCTTTAGGACAGCAGAAAAAACACACAGAAGCCACTACTGTTAACACTGGAGCACCCAGAACGGGGAAAACTGCTGGATATGGCAGTGCCCAGAAACCAGCACACCCACGGAGCATCCTGCCCTTCTCCCTGTGCCAAACCCACGGGATTCAGCTCCCAGTCCCACCCTGGACCAGTGCTAGAGTGCAGCATTAGAGGATACAGCTCCAGGTCCCACCTTGCCTGGCTTGAGCTTGACCCAGAGCTCGTTGTCGGGCCGGCGCAGCTCGGCGGTGAGGGCGCGGTGCGCGTGGTACCAGCGGCGCACCACGTCATGGGGCACCGTGTTGATCACGGCACGGTCGTAGTTGTTGTACCTGCAGGGAGAGGAGAGACAAGAGATTGCCCAACACGGCTCCAGGTGCTTCCAAGAGAGCCTCAGGAGCCTGTGGGATTAGTGGGTATTTAAGGGAGGCTGCAGAGGTGACCAGAGAGGTTGTGCTGCCAGCACAGAGCTTTGGGAACACAGCACTGAGGGTGAGAGAAGTTTACTATCAAGTGTACACCTGTTCTTCCTGGTTTTCCATGGAAGGACATGGCAAGACTGAGAGCTGCTTAGAATAAAAGTGCAAAGCAGTGCTGGACAACCTCTAGAACTGAGGCAAACTGGAGTTTCAAAAATCAGCCCAAAATCCCTTTGGAAGGGATCACTCTGCACTCTCCCTGTTCCCTGTGTGCCAGGAAAGTTTCTAGAGGCTTCTCCAGAGAAGGGCTGAATTTTTCTGCATCTCACATAGAATGAGATGAGAGCTTGGAGCTGAAGGGAGAATACCAGGAGTAAAAAATCAAAGTTCAGCACCGACACCTGTCTGCAACAGTGGTGCTGACGTTTCCTCTAAAGCGGGAGGAACACAGGTGTTCCTGTGGTTTCATCCCTGCTCAAAGATACACTGGTTTTCAGCCCATGGAACGTGCTGGAAAACCACCATCACAATGCCCTCTCTTCCCCAGAGGCCTCCTGGCCATTACCTGATGAGGTAAAGCTCGTTGTTCCAGGGGTAGACGTTGAGCACCGGCCCCACTCCGATCATGTGGTTGTGGCAGCCGCCCACGTTCTCCACGTACTCGTGTTTGAGGGGCACCTTGGCCAGCAGCTCGAAGTGCTCTGGGGCCTGGCGCAGCACCCGCTCGGCCGCGTAGAACCCATCCACCAGCAGCGTCCGCCCTCCCGTGCCCTCGTGCTTCAGGCAGTGGAACACCTGGATGCTGCACAGAGACAGAATCCGAGAGCAATGACCTTGGCTGCCTATGCCCTGGGCACAAAGTGCTCCCCGAGGACACAGCCAGGTGTGGATGGATGCACCACCCGTCCCTGCTGCTTCTCCAGACCCAATCCCATGTTTTACTGGGTGAGGAGGCAGCAAACTGCCCGTGCTGCATCCCAAACATGAGTCTGGGGACTTCAGAAGCTGCAGGATGAAGGCTGTGTCACCCAAAATCCAAACCCAAAGAGGCTGCGGCTGCTCCATTCCTGGAAGCGTCCAAGGACAGGCTGGATGGGGCTTTGAGCAGCCTGGGATAGTGGAAGGTGTCCCTGCAGCAGCACATACCCACAGGGCTCCTGGAAGTAGGTGGTGTCCGTGTGCCGGTCCAGGGCCAGCTTGGTGTAGGCTGTGTCTCCCCGGGAGAAGTCAGAGGTGAAGTACCACATCCTGCCATAAATGGTCTCCCTGGAAAAGAGACGGGCAGTTATCATCGGTCAGTGTCTGGGTAAGGCACATCCTCCCCTACATTTGAGTTATTCCCCTCTGTCCCATGCACAGAGTCATTAAAGCAGAACAACTTCACAAAATTCAGATTGTCAGGGATGGTGCTTCTAATCCCTCTTCTGGTGTTTAGCTCCTCTCTTTCCTCCCCAAAAGACTGGTGATGACGAGTCTTCCCCTCCACAACCACTGATGTTTCCATACCAACCATAATCCCCAGTCATGGAAGTGACACAAGGAGGTGCCTATGTGCAGCCAGCCCTTACTTGTATCCACACAGGTTGCCCAATAATCGCATTTTTTCTTCCCAGTATCCTGTTTTCACTACCTCCCCCCTCCAACACACACAGGAGGGAAGGAACACCAGGCAAGGCCAAACAGCACTCAGGGGCTACAGGGGGAGGGTGCCTGGAGACAAAAGCTGGCTGGGTATTCCCTGAAGCCCCTTGTTTCCATTTGGAGTGACTGTTCATTAACAGGAATCCCTCCTTTTCCAACAACCCCATGCAAATCAAACTGTTTCTACAGCTTGGATAAAGCCCTGAGCCCAGCTCCTGGCATACCATGCTGGCAGTGCTTTACACAAACCCAGCACCAACACCTCTCACTGTTTTTCTCCAGCCAGAGCTCCAGCTGGTCTTTGATCTCCCTGGCTCCCAGGGCCAGGCTGCCCTCACGACCCCTCAAGTCATAACAGGAAATGTCTCTCCTTGCAAAGCCCTGCTCTTCCCAGCCAGTCACTTCCTTCAGTCCCTCCTCTCTGCACAGTCCCACTGTCACAAAAGTCATGGGATGCTCTAGGGGCAGCTCAATGACTGAGTGATTTACAGCTCTTCCATAAAGGAGGATGGATCCCACAGTAGGATACTCCATCCCAGGTCCAGGGGAGCAGCCAGAGCATTTGTCTGCAAACCAGGCCATGCCACACAAAACACAGGACAAGGAGGCAGCAGCTTTCCAAACAGAAAGAAAACAAGTTTATCCTTCCCAGGATAGCCCAGATACCTGATTATGCTGATCCTCTTTGCCAAGATTTCTGTGTCTTCTTTGGTGGGAGTGACATTCTCCACAAAAGCAATCCCGTACAACAAGAAGTTCTGTAGGAATTCTTTCAGGCCCTCATCTGTCTCCAGGAAGCTCCGGCAGTCGATGGAGGGGACCTGGGCTTGCTGGTAGATCTCAGCATTCCAGAGGATCCGGGGGTGCATGACCTGCTGCTTCTGCCCCTCGTAGCTGTTCCTCGCCAGCCACTGCAGCCCGTACCGTGTCACGTGTCCATCCGGCCCTGGCACAGGGACAAGGGCAGAGTCATCAAAATCCCACTGGCCAGCCCGACATCATGGCACCTTCAGCCCAGGACAGGCCTCACCCTTGTCACCTGTCTGGGGATGGGTCCTTTGCACCCTGCTGCCACCCGAAATATGACCTGAAAGGCCACAAGTCCTAAAGGTGTTATCATTGCTGCCACAACTCCAAATTCAGGGCAGCTGCTGCAACTCTCCAAATTCCCAGCTAACTGTTGCATCTGCAGTGGTTTTGGCTTTTGCTGACAGGCCTCCAAGGACAATCAAAGCCCTGAAGTCAAGCCCTCAAATAAAAGCCCCAGCAAAAGGAAGAAAGCAGCTGGGAAAGTGAGGAGAAAGGACAGAGAACGGGCATGGCGAGCAGGGCTGACAGCTGCTCACACAGAACAGGGAAGGAAAAGAGAAGCAACAATGTCATGCCCCATCTGTTCACCACCTGCACTGCTTGGGGAGTTTGACCAACCCAGACACTGCATACACACAAGAAGGGCTGGGGCAGGAAAACCACACCACTTTGATGCAGAGGTGTGTTTACAGCGAGAGCAGTGTTTAAAACCTGCTCACGGCTCAGTGTCTTCCCAGCCAGGCAGACCTGGGGGTAATGCTGTCCATCAGCAGGCACAGGAGGGCACAGGCGTTCAGGACTCACAGGTGAGGAAGAGTGTGCTCTCGTCCACGCGCACAGCCTGGGGCTGGATGGCCAGGTCCACGCTGGCCGTGTCCAGGCTGCGCTGGTTGGTCTTGGTGTTGTAGCAGGAGGCGGAGCGGCAGTGGTCCCGCAGCCACACGAAATCCAGGCGCATCACGGTGCTGCCGTACCTCAGCTCTGCCAGGGATGGGAGCAGAGGAGGCTTTGGGGCAACAGGGAGGACAAACAAAGCCAAGAATTGAAGCCCAGAGCCCACACTGTATCACCCCAGTTACAGGGCATCCCTTGACATAAACTGTCACCAGAGGAAGACCTGGCAGAGGATCTTATCAAAGGCCCGGCTCCTTTGCTTTGGAGCCACTGTGTGAAATGCTGAGCAATTCCCTTTGCTTGCAAGTCACTTGGAGCACTGAGATCTCACTGGCCTCAGCTGCCAACACTGAACAAGGTTGGGCAGCAGAGGTGGGCACACACCAGAGCTGGGGGGGCTGTGCCAGGGACAGCCTGAGCATGGCACAGAAAATGGTGGCATGGCACAGCTCAGACAATTTCTGTTCAGGAATCCCTGGATTTGATTACTTATTTAGCAGTGCCTCACTTATAATAGAAGACAAGGCTGCTCCATCCTGCCTTTGGGAGTTCCAGCAGGGAACATGAAACAGTCTCCAGTGCGCATCCCTCTGACACAGGCTATTTCAGAAGGAAAACACACATCATTCCAGGGAACAAGGGTGGAATCCCTCCCTGCTGTCCCTGGGCAGAGCAGGAGCACCCTCACCCAGCACCTACCGAGATGGTCTCGGTGCAGCTGCCAGGCACAGCAGGGGGACGCTGGGGCTGTGGGGTGGCAGCGTGCAGGGACAGCCAGGACAGGCCCGGGGCCCCGCGGCAGCCACGGCCAGCGACGTCCGGTGCTCCCACGCCGCCCCCGGAGCAGCCACGGCAGCCTCTGGCACCACATCCTGGCAGTCAGGAGACAGAGGACAAGGGGACTTGGATGTGATACTCTGTCCTAAAGCCCAGCAGGACACAGCCCTGAGGAGACACAAAGGACATACCAGGATCCTGTGAGGGTGGGCAGGCCCTGGCACAGGGTGCCCAGAGAAGCTGTGGCTGCCCTTGAATCCCTGGAAGTGACCAAGACCAAGCTGGACACAGGGCTTGGAGCCACTTGGGCTCGTGGAAGGTGTCCCTGCCCTCGCAGGGGGTGGAATGGGATGAGCTTTAAGATCCCTTCCAACCTAAGCCATTCCATGATTCTGTGATTTACCAGGCAAAGCCAATCCAGGAGAGATAGCTGTGTTCAACACTCTTGTGCAAAACAGTGGCAAAGCCTCATCCCTGAAGGTCTTGTCCCCCCTCCCAGCATTCCCAGTTTGAATTCACCATTCCTGGATGGAACTGCAGCAATCAGGGAAGCAAAGTGACCTTGGTTAGGGAAGCAATAACAGAGGAATCTGGTAATTAGGCCAGTTCTAGAAAAAGCAGGCAAAACAATGAGGAGGAGGAGGAAGATCTCTGCTGCTGGTGAAGGACACAGCTGGCATGAAGGAGAAACCACCGTGATTAATTTTAGGATAGAGATTAGAAGGCGCTTTCTCCAAGGGAAATTTGTAAAAACTCTTAAGTGAAAAGAGCAAGGGCAAAAACCTGACAAGTTTGAAGAGATGATGCCTCATTCTAAATGCCTGTCATGTTTATGAATTTCTGGGGGCCAAGTCCAAACCCAGCAGGATTTTAACAGCACTTTGAAGTGCACTGCAATGTGATCTCTCTGGATAAGACACAGGCTCAGAAAGCATTTCTTATCCTAGACTTCTGATTTTCCTTCGTTTTCTTATCTGGAGAGTCCAGGCACTGGAGCTCTGGCTGTCCAAGCTGCTTCTGCTCTGCAGAGACCTCAAAAGCTGCTGATAACAACCAAATCCACAGAGGTGCCACATTCCCAGCAGCAACTTGTTAAGCAGGGATAAAAGAATGCAGACATCCCTAGGGAGAAAAAGTGGGAATGTTTTTGAAGAGAAGGTTTGAGATGAAGGCACACTGACACACTTCAGCCACTGAGCTCTTTCCATGAGAAATTTTCCCAACATTCAATCTAAATCTCCCTTGGCACAGCTTGAGGGTGTTTCCTCTTGTCCTATCCCTTGTTACCCGGGAGAAGAGACCAAACCTCCTGGCTCCAGCCTCCTTTTCCAAGATATCCAGTTCCTGTTCCTGCTGCCCAGCTTTGAAAATCTGCTATAGGAAGAGGAATGAGCCTCATCTGACACACAAATCTCATAACCAAGAGAAGAAAACCTACAGCTACAAAACCCAGGAGCTGCCCCTGATTTTTCTCAGCTTTAAAATCTTAAAGAAATTATTTAAATCCCTGAACCAACAACTCACAAAGCTTATCTGAGAGAGGGAAAGTCTGTCCAGTTTGGCTTTTGGATCCACTATCCCAGTGAGGGGTAGAAAACAAGGAATCTTGCTTGCACACACAAAGGACCCAAAATGCCAGGAAAAGGCTCACCCACAAATCCACCAGCACATGGCCTGTGCCTGGGCCAGCTCCAGCCTTAGTCTGATCTTTCCACACACATTTCTTTGATCTCCTCCTCTCCCAATATCAAAACTGAGAAGGAAATTAACACAGGTAATGGGAAGTGACCCAGATAATTAAACCTAATCAGGGAGATCTTGTGTTGCTCTTCCTGGAAGAAAACACCACGGGCAGCCCAGTGAGAGCCTTAAATTCAATCTTTCCAAGACATACTAAAACTAAGAGGCATTAAACCCCCAAAATATCTGTATGATCAGGGAGGATTTATAATTTTTGTTGTTTCATCAGAGCTAAGAGCTGGATGAGCTACATGAACAGCAAACTCTCTTCCTGCACCTCCTGCTACCTCACCTTTATGCTTTATGTGGTCCAGACACACGGGCAGCAGTGAAATGAGAGAATTCCAGACAAGATTTCCCTTGGAATTCAAAGGGAAAGGGCAGGGGGGAGCAGACATTAAATGCTCAGTGCATAAACACACATGGTGGGTGACACAGGACCCACAGGGTGAAGGAGAGAACAGTGCTGGAGGGAAAAGCAGAAACCTCAAATCTGTTGTGATTTGAGGAATTCCCATCAGTCTTTGGAGAGAAAGGACAGGAGATGCTGTGGAAGGAGCAGAAAGGAAGGCTGGGTTTCACAGGGGTTAACCCTAACACTGCAGTTTGTCTCACAAGAAACACTTCAAGGAAACAAAACTGGGTTTAACCTCTCTGAGAAAAAGCCACAGTCCCCATTCTGGACAAAGGAAACGGTGAAAAAATGAGTGACCAAATAGTTTCAGCAATGGGAACACCTAAGAAAGGAGAAACCCACAAACCTGGAGGCTTTCACCAGCTTTTAGCCAAACCCTCCAGGGCAGGGGATGACCCTGCTGCCCTCCCTGCCCTGCTCCAGCCCTTCCAGCCTGTTTGTCCAGATCCTCTGGAAAAAAAAAAAAAAAGGTGTTTTCTATGAAAAACACCTCAAACATTCAGCTGCTCACACTCACTCAGTTTTTACTTCTGGAAGCACCTGGCTGGAACCAAGGTTTCTGTTCCATATGGAACAGGGAGCCGTCAGAAGCACAACAGTCCAAAGTGAGGGAAAGGAATTTGGCTTTTGATCCTCTGTAATCCTTTAACCTGACAGTTCTCTGCAGTGAAGGAACACCAAGAAAAAGAAAATTCTGCAAAGGCTGAGCTGCCCTGAGGACTCTGCCGGAGCCAGAGGAGCAAAGAGCACCAGCCCAGGTGACAAACCAGATCCCCCAGGATGGCAGCACCTCTTGGACAAGACACAGGCAGAGTTTAACAGCCTGAGCTGACTGAGTTAATTACAATTAATTACCACAGAGACAAAAAGCAGACTGGCTGTTCCCTGCTGAGCTCCTGCCCTCACCCTGCAGACAACTCCATCAGATCTCAGCTGTCAGGAGCCAGATTCCTCTTCCAGCCCTTCCCCACATGGGATTTCAATGAAATTAAGGAGCTAATAAAGACATCCCAGGCACTGCCAGCTTCACAGCTACTTCATTTTCCTGGAAGCAAAGGGAATTATCTGCTCATCCCACGTTTCATGCTGACCACCTGATGGCAGGCCCCATTCCCAGAACCTTATTCCAGCCTCCTGTTTGCATTTCTCCCAAGCAAAGCCTTCCCAGGCCCCACAGCTCAACAGAAACAAGTTCTAATTCTGTTTTTTTCCAGCAAAGCAGCCAGCCCTGATGGTAGAACCCCCCCGCCCCGAGGAGTTACTCCAATAAACTCCTATTGCTAAATCACTCCATGCTCTGGGTCCTGCCCGGGCAAAGAGGAGCCAGGCAGCTCTCCCGGGCAGGGTGGGGCTGTGTTTTTCCAGGGAATGATGGAAAACAGCTCTGCCCACGAGCTGCAGCCTTTCATTCCCTTTCGCTGGGACAGTAATTCCCGTTCGAGCCCGGGCCTGGCATTACCTGGGACCCTGGAGCGGCGTGCGGAGCTGCGGGCCGGCGGAGCGAGGCTCGGGCGGGCTCGGGGTGCTGAAGGGATGGCGGAGGGGCTCAGCCGAGGGGCTCAGCCGAGGGGCTCAGCCGAGGGGCTCAGCCGAGGGGATTCCGCAGGCTCAGCGCCGCTGCCCCGCGCTCTTCGCCGCTCCTTCCCCCTCCTCCGCCTCCCTGCGCCCACCAGGCCGAAAACGCCGCTCGGAGCTTTCCTACATCGGCCGCTGCGGCCCGAGGGAACCGGCGTATGTGTGACCCTGGAAAGAGGGAAAAAAACAAGGAAAAAAGCTACGCTGCAAACGGGTCCCTCTGCGAGAGGGCCCAAGCGCAGCCCCCGAGCCCCGCGGGCAGGACCCAGCCCCGCTCCGAGCTCGGGGAGCTGGGGGACACCGCGACCTTGACCCACCTCGGCCGCTCCCCTTTGCCCCGGCGCGGCCCCGGTGCCTCGGAGCGGCGTTGCCGGGCCCCAGAGCCCGCAGGCGGCAGCGGGGCCGGGTCGGGAGCGGGGCCGGCACCGCCTCAGGCCGCCCCGGGGCGGGGCCGCCGCCGCCATAGAGACACGCGGGGCAGAGCGCCCGCAAACCATAGAGGCGCGGCGGGACGGGGCCGGC
Source organism: Camarhynchus parvulus (assembly GCF_901933205.1). Taxonomy (NCBI): domain Eukaryota; kingdom Metazoa; phylum Chordata; class Aves; order Passeriformes; family Thraupidae; genus Camarhynchus; species Camarhynchus parvulus. The sequence continues at coordinate 18,955,189 of NC_044600.1, read as the reverse complement.
GGCAAGCGGGACCGGACCGAGACAGGACGGGGCCGCCCCGGGAGATGCCGCGGCTCCGGCGGCCGCTCCGGTCCGAGAGGCCGCGGGACGAAGCGCCGCAGGCGGCACGGAGCTCGGGGAAGGGGATGGAGCGCGGCGCACGCCCCACGGGGACAGGCGGGTGCCCCGGCCCGCGGACTGCGCCGGCCGTGACGGGCTCGGGCACGGAGTGGTGCTGCAGAGTGCTGCCCCCTGGCGGGCAGGCGGGCACATGGACAGCGAGAGGCGCGGCGCTGCCCCGTCCCTGTCCCCGTACCCGTCCATGTGTCCCCGTCCCTGTCCCCGTCCCCGTCCCCGTCCCCATCCCCGTCCCCATCCCCGTCTCCGTCGCTGTCCCTGTCCCTGGCATCCCTGTCCCTGTCCCCGCCACTGCCTTGCCCCATCCCTGTCCCCGTCCCCAACCCCGTCCCTGCCCCTTTCCCTGCCGCCCATCCCTGTCCTGTCCCTGTCCCTGCCCTACCCCTTCCCCGTCACTGTCCTCCCTTCTCCCGTCCCTGTCCCCGTCCTTCCCCGCTGCAGCCGATGCGGTGCCGGGGATACACACATCACCTTTTGGGGTACTAAGCGCTGATTTTTATCCAAACCGGCGCGCCGGGCAGGCGGCGGGTCCCCGCTGGAGGGCTGCCTTGGCCCGGCGGTGGCGACCGCCGCCCCTCGCCCCCTTCCACCGCCCCCGCCGCCCCTCGCCCCCTTCCACCGCCCCCGGCCCCGCAGCACGCCCGACCCTGCCCTCCCGCCGCCTCTCTGGAGAGCGTTCCCAGCCCCGAAGATGCCCCGGAGCAGCGCGGGGAGGACCCGCCGGGACTCTCGGGGCGGTGGCTCCGGTCCCTGGAGCTCCGCGTTGCTCTGCAGCACGAAGCACCCGCAGGGACAGAGCTGGTGGATCAGAAAAAGCTCCAGACCCGGCACTGGGAGCGGCAGGTGGCACTGGGGAGAACAGATGACACCTGGTGACACAGGAGCGCTGGGAGTGGTTACCTGGGGATTAGGATGAACCTGTCAGACACAGACAATTCCAGAATGGTTTGGGTGGGAAGAAACCTTAAAGCTCATCCCGTTCCAACTCCCTGCCTTGAGCAGAGACACCTTCCACTATCCCAGGTTCCTGCAAGCCCCATCTAAACTGGCCTGGAACAGGGGACATCCTAGGGACATTCTAGGGACATCCTGCTCTGTGCTTGAACGTGCTGGTGCCTCCCTGGGCAGGGAATGGGGCAGGACGAGGTCTCAGCGGCGCCTCCTCGGTACCTGTGCAGCCAAACCGCCCCAGCGAAGCCCTGGGAGATAATCTCCGGTGCGATGCCGCACTTTCCATGCCTGGTTTCCAAGATCCAGGTGTTCTGATTCTTTCCAGGTTCCCTGCCGTGGGTATGGGGGCAGAGGAGTCGCTCGCTGTCGCTGTCCTGGCAGCGAGGGGACGCGCTGGTGCCACCGCGGATTCCTGATTTCCGAGTGTTTTCAGGAAAGGGGTGGGGGCGGCGCCTGGAACAGGCAGAGGAGCTGTCGGGGATCTGCTGCTTCCCAAAACCTCGGTGCAGCTCCCGCGGGAGATAAACAAGTTAGTCACTGGGTGAGCTCACGGCAAAGGCATCCCGGCCTCCATGAGAATTTGTCACAGGCCCTTCCCGGGGTGCGAGCGTGTCCCGGTACCGGCTCCCGGGAGGAGGCAGCGGATGCGACGAGCAGCCTCGTGCTCCTCGTGCTCAGGCAGTGCCTGTCGCCTGTCCCTCGGTCCTTCCTGGCAGGAAGCCCGGGCCCTGCTCCCTCCGTGCCCGGGCACAGCCTCTCGGACGAGCAGGGACTCCCTGGGTGCCTGCGGGATCCAGGCGTGTTCCCGATGGAAGTGAAGGATGCAAGCAAACAGGATCAAACCGTGCCTGAGCTGAAGGGCTGGGCTGGGAGCTCTGGGGGCTCTGGGGAGGGGGATCCCCCTTCCATGGTGTCCCACTGGCTGCCTTTGGGATGGGCAGTGCAGCAGCACTGGCGTGGCCCGTGGGTTAAGCTCATGGGGTTGTTTCTCCTTGTATGTGGAGCATGGGGGTCTCTGGAGCTCACTGGGATTTGTGGTCCCTCCTGTGCCCCACAGGGTCCCGTGGGACAGGGACAGGCAGTGTCCTCTTGGAAGAGGCCCATGTGCCCCCCAGGAGCCCAGCACTCTGGGATGCACCTGCTGCTTGGCCTCAGCACATAGGAACACGTGCTGGGAAAGAAAGTGCCTGGGAACTTTCTGGGGATTTCCCAGGGAGAGCTGGGATCTGGGAATTTTCTGCCCTCCCCCTTGTCCCCTCCTTCCTCACTCAAACACTGCTCCCGAGGTCACAAACGGCTTTAAAAAAAGCAACAGCCCACACAATGCTCTTCCCTTCTCCAGAGGGTGCTGGTGACGAGATCCCGCATCCGGCAGGGGATACAGAATTAGCCCTCTGCCTGGGAAAGGCCCTGGCAGGCCCTGCCAGCTGGTCCCACACCACGGGGCTCCCGTGGCCATGCGCAGAGGAAAAAGGCTCCGGATCTTACAGGTGCATCCTCCCTTGGGCCTGCTCCGTGGAGTCGTGCAAGAAATCCGTCCCCCTTCCCCACCCCAGGATTTCTTGGAAGTGGCCTTGGTGGTGCTGATGTCAAGCAGAGCTTTGGATGACGTGCAGGGCACATGGAGGTTTCTCTCTGCATGTGGGGGATATTTCTGGACAAGGTTAGGACAGGGAATTCATGTTTTCCAGGAAATCTTGTGGCAATTTCCACAAAAGCAGCAGGAACCAAGGGTGGCTGAGCCAAGGAGATGTTCCTGGAAATAGTTTGTAGGGCAAAAGCTCTGAAAAATATCACTGTGGGTGTTGGAACAGTTTAATGAATGACCCAACTCGCCCCTGCCTGACATGAATGATCCAGCAAAACCCAACACAACCAATCCAGTGGAAGCCAACACCAATGTCCCAACCCAACACGAATGCCCCAACCCAACATGAATGACCCAACCCGGTGTGAATGACCCAACCCAGCATGAATTACCCGACCCAACATGAATGCCCCAACCCAGCACGAATTACCCGACCCAACATGAATGCCCCAACCCAACACAAATGGCCCAAACCAACATAAATGACCCAGCACAACATGAATGTCCAACGTAATCCAACATGAAAAACACACCTCAATCTAACCTGACAGGAATGACCCAACCTAACTGACCCAACACAACCCAAAATGAATGACCTACCCAGCACAATCCCATGCAAAAGATCAATGTCACCCAGCATGAATGACCCACCTTGATCTAACCCAACCCAACCCAACATGGTGGTGCATGGACTGGAGCTCCAGGTGGCTGGAGGTGGCTCCTGACCTACCTTTGCTGTTAGAATGAAACAGAAGCCAGTGGTGCAATGTTGAGGTGGCAATTGGTACTTGTTGCTCTTCCACTTCCAGGAGTCCTACTGCAGATGGGGACTTTCTGATTTGGTCATCTCTTCAGAGCAGCAAGAGGTTTTATTGTTTAATATTGTTCATTTTTTTGTGCGGGTGAATGCTTTGCCTGTTAAATAAACAGTTTTTTTCCACTTTTCTGCAAGGAAATATTTTCCTGAACCAGTGGGGAGAGGGGCTGCTTGAATCTGCTTTCTAGGGGAAACCCTTTGAAGGTTTCCTCCCAAATTTGCCCTAAACCAGCCATCAAGAAGAGCAAAGTCAAGGGACCTGCCTGAGAGATCCAGTTCCTGGGGGTAAATTGGCAAGACGGACAGTGCCAGATTCCCACTGTGGTCGTCAACACAATCACAGCAATGTCTCCACCAACCAGCAAGAAGGAAACACAAGCTTTCCTAGGCACCATAGGTTTTTGGAGAACGGACATTCCTGAGTACAGCCAAATTGTGAGCCCTTTCTACCTGGTCACCAGCAAGAAGAATGATTTCCACTGGGTCCCTGAGCAGCGACAAGCCTTTGGCCAGATCAAACAGGAGATCGCTCATGCGGTTGCCCTTGGCCCAGTCAGGATGGGACCAGAGGTAAAGAACGTGCTCTGCTCTGCAGCTGGGAACCATGGCTTGTCCTGGAGCCTTTGGCAGAAGGTGCCTGAAGAGACTTGAGGCCGACCACAGGGATTCTGGAACTGAAGTTACAGAGGGTCCGAAGCCAACTACACTCCCACAGAGAGAGATTTCTTAATCTTGGCTGCCTATGAAGGAGTTCAAGCTGCCTCAGAGGTGATTGGCATGGAAGCACAACTCCTCCTGGCACCCCGACTACCGGTGCTGGGGTGGATGTTCAAAGGAAGGGTTCCCACCACCCACCATGCTACTGACGCCACATGGAGTAAGTGGATTGCTCTCATCATGCAGCATGCCCCTATTGGAAACTCAAATTGCCCTGGGATTTTGGAGATAATTACAAAGTGGCCAGAAGGTGAAAACTTTGGTCTCCCTGATGAAGAGGAGCAGGAACAAGTGATGAAGGCTGGAGAAGCTCCACCATACAACCAACTGCCAGCAGAGGAAACACGCTATGCTCTTTTCACTGACGGCTCCTGTCACATCGTAGGGATTACCTGGAGGTGGAAAGCAGCTCTGTGGAGCACCACATGACAGGTTGCTCAAGCTACCGAAGGAGAAGGTGGACCAAGTCAACTTGCGGAACTCAAGGGCATTCAGCTGGCCCAGGACATTGCTGAAAGAGAGAAGTGGCCAAAGCTCTACCTTTATACTAATTTGTGAATGGTAGCCAATGCTCTGTGCAGCTGGCTGGAAAGGTGGAAAAAGGCCAGCTGGCAGCGTAGAGGAAAACCAATTTCAGCTACTGATGAGTGGAAAGACATTGCTACCAGGGTAGGGAGGCTACCTGTGAAGGTCTGCCATGTAGATGCCCCTGTCCCCAAGAGTCGGGCTAATGAGGAACACCGAAACAATGAGCAGGTAGATCAGGCAGCAAAGATAGGGGTGTCCAAGATAGACCTAGATTGGGAACACGAGGGAGAGATATCCCTAGCTCGATGGGCCCATGATGCCTGAGGCCATCAGGGCAGAGATGCCACCCATAAGTGAGCACGAGACCGAGGGGTGGATCTAACCATGGACAGTATTTCTCAGGTTATCCATGATTGTGAGACGTGCGCTGCCATCAAGCAGGCCAAGCGAGTGAAGCCCCTGTGGTATGGTGGGCGGTGGTCCCAGTACAAGTATGGGGAGGCCTGGCAGATTGAGTACATCACACTGCCCCAGACACGCCAGGGCAAGCGCTATGTGCTGACCATGGTGGAAGCCACCACTGGATGGTTGGAGGCATGGTATCCCTGAGAGAATTGAGTCCAACAACAGGACTCATTTCAAGAACAGCCTTATTAACACCTGGGCTAGAGAACATGGCATTGAGTGGGTGTACCATATTCCTTATCATGCACCAGCGGCTGGGAAGATTGAACGGTGCAATGGCCTGCTTAAAACCACCTTGAAGGCACTGGGTGGGGGGACTTTCAAGAACTGGGAGATTAATTTAGCAAAGGCCATGTGGTGAGTGAACATCTGAGGTTCCACAAATCGAGCAGGCCCTGCCCTGTCTGAGCCCTTGTGAACAACAGATAGAGGTAAGGCTCCAGTGGTACACATGAGTGATATGCTGGGAAAAACTGTTTGGGTTAATTCTGCCTCCAGTAAAGACAATCCCTCCCGTGGGGTTGTCTTCACTCAGGGACCAAGTTGCACCTGGTGGGTGATGCAAAAAGATGGAGAGACCCAATGTACACCGCAAAGAGACCTTGTTTTAGGGTGAACTATTCATGACACTGGGCATGACACATCCATATATGTCTTAGGTTGCAAGATGTTATTGGGGGTGTGCATTCTATTTGCCATCTGTTAGAGCTGAGGGAGTTATCTTCTGTTCATTGGGCAGTTTGCTTTATCTCTTCCATAACCAATCCTCCCTCCAGGAGATCTCTGCTGTCCATGGCCACTGAGTGTCCCTGCAGGGCTGATCCAATTCCAGCATCCCATGGGGAGATGCTGCGCCCAGGGGAGGAGCCAAGCATTCCTACCTGGATCCAATCTGAGCCTGGAGCAGCACAGCAGCCTTTGCCCACTGCATTGCCAGAGGAGCAGCTTTCTGCTGCCCTGCATTGCCAGAGGGAGCCCAGGCCCATCTGCAGCAGCCCTGGAGCTGCAGAGGAAAACTCCCCCCTTGTGCAGGATCCCTGCTCCAGCAGCAGCACAGCTGGCACTGCAGGAGGGCTGAGCCCCCATGGGATGGGGATGTGCCACCCCTGACACACAGGGGTCAGCTCTTGTTCTGACTCTGGCAGTGGTTTGGTTTTTTCTGTTTGTACTATTGCATTTGTAGTTTTCATTTTCCTAATAAAGAACTGTTATTCCTATTCCCATATCTGTGCCTGACAGCCCCTTAATTTCAAAATTATAATAATTTGGAGGGAAGGGGTTTACATTTTCCATTTCAGGGGGGCTCCTACCTTCCTTAAGCAGGTACCTGTCTTTTCAAACCAAGACACTCAGTCTGCTCCAGAACTGAGGTTAAGTTGAACTTCTGAACTTTTATTAAATTTATGCAGTTATTTTGCCATGTAGATCCCAGAGTCACCAACGTGCAGGAAAGTTCAAACACAGGGTTTATTCTTTTTGTTTTTCCTTTTTTTAAAAAAAAGTTAAGGATATAAAGAAAACTTTATTAATAGAATTAAAAGAAAAATAATTAGAAATCAGAATAAACCTTCAGAACACTTCTCATCCCTCCAACTTTCCTTTCTTTTTCCCACTGACAATGTAAAGAGATAAATTTGGTATATTCAGCCAGGTTAAAAAATAATAAAAATAAAAAAATAACCTTTAAAATAATCATTCTTCAGTCCACTTAGAGTGAGGAGTCTCTCCTGCCATACCATGGAGACTTTTCCACAAGAAACAGTTCTCTCGTGGTTTTAATTTTCACAAATAGCACCTGCCCAGAAATCTGCAATCGTGAAGTCCCTCCCGCGGTTTTGGTAGTTTTCCCACAACTACCACAAGGGTCATTTCAGCTTATTGGGGCTCAGTTTTAAGGATGAACTGTTCTAGCATAGAAACAAAAGTTCTTTTATCTCTGGGAACAGAGATTTTCTTTTTCCATTCCTGGGGCAAGGTTTTTCCTGTCTCTCATTTGTCTCTGTTCAAGCTTCTCATTGGATCACAGCTACTTCCACATTTGCTTGCTTCAACACGGGTGCCTCTGCTCAGAGTGGTGGTTAGAACGCTACATCCCCCCAGTGCATTCCATGAGTTACAGAGAAAAAAGAGTCTGATGTATCAATTATATCTTCACCATTGCCTTACAAGAGAATTTCAGCCCAAGACTAAGGCATCTCCTCATTCTCCTCCCATCTGGGATTTGACTCCTTCTTTACTGACGGTGGTGTCTCCATGTTGTTTTCTTTACGTGTCTTCACCCTTTCTTATCGTCTTACTTGAGAGAGGATTGATGTCTGTAAGTTTCATCTGTGCACTGAAAGAGTTGATACCTCACCCGGGCTGTGGATGGCCGTGTGATCTCTGCTGTGATGGTAGTGGAGCTGCTTGTGCTGTTGATTTCGGCTCTTGCCGCGCTGAGGGGGCGGCCTGAGCCAGGCTCCCAATGGCAGCAGGAGCGGCCAGGATTTCTGTGGCCTGCCCACAACTCAGCGGCAGCATGCCACAGCTTCCCCTCTCTCTGTCCAGTGGCTGTGGGTGCGAAATAAATAGGGCAGGAGATCTTTCTCCTTTTTAATCCTTTATTAAAAATCAGCTTGGGTGGGGAGAACCAACAGGTTGCGCTCACACTGCCGCTGCTCCCAGGAATGGCATGGAGGAGGAGGAAGAGTGCAGCTGTGTCTGTTGGTCTGCAGACAGAGCTGGGGCTTCTGTCCTCACGAGAGCACCAGGAGATTCCCAGTTTTTCAGTTTGACATTTGAAGTCCTCTTTCTAGCTGACATCTTTTTAGGTTAGGGTGAGAGGTAAAAAGGGTCTTAGCGGACACTGGATTCTGTTCCTCACATCCAGGCATCACTTCGATCTCTTTATTCCATGGTGGCTCATTGTTTTAGGAGTTTTTCCTGCTAGATTTGGTAAGGAATTTCCCTCATTTTCCCTCATTTGCCAGCCTCAATGTCACCTCCTCCTCATAGTCCCGGGTGCCACCTTCCAGGAGGCAGCAGGGGGATACTCAACAAAGGGGGATTTCCAACCATCAAGAACAGGTAATTAAAGGAAAACTATTAACAACAGGGGATTACAAAATGAAATTATTAACAATAAATAATTAGAACTCCAACTTGGCAGCAATTGGTTTAACTTGTGAACTCAGCAACCTTTTAAAAAAAAGGGACAACTTTTCTACTCATAACAGGTGGAACTCAGCCGCCGCAGAATCTCAGCCAAGCTGTGCTGGGGGCCAGCCTGGCCGCATGGTGGAATGAGCCCAGCCCGGCCAGCGCTGCAGCAGAGCAGGGCCCAGCCTGGCACAGCCAGCGCTGCAGCAGGGCCCAGCCCAGCCCGGCACCTCTGGTGCTGCAGCAGAGCAGGGCCCAGCCCGGCCTGGCACCTCTGGTGCTGCAGCAGAGCAGGACCCAGCCTGGCACAGCCAGCACTGCAGCAGAGCAGGGCCCAGCCTGGCACAGCCAGCACTGCAGCAGAGCAGGGCCCAGCCTGGCACCTCTGGTGCTGCAGCAGAGCAGGGCCCAGCCTGGCACAGCCAGCGCTGCAGCAGAGCAGCCCAGCCTGGCACCTCTGGTGCTGCAGCAGAGAGGCCCAGCCTGGCACAGCCAGCACTGCAGCAGAAGGCCCAGCCTGGCACCTCTGTGCTGCAGCAGAGCAGGGCCCAGCCTGGCACAGCCAGCACTGCAGCAGAGCAGGGCCCAGCCTGGCACAGCCAGCGCTGCAGCAGGGCCCAGCCCGGCCTGGCACCTCTGGTGCTGCAGCAGAGCAGGGCCCAGCCTGGCACAGCCAGCACTGCAGCAGAGCAGGGCCCAGCCTGGCACCTCTGGTGCTGCAGCAGAGCAGGGCCCAGCCTGGCACAGCCAGCGCTGCAGCAGAGCAGGGCCCAGCCTGGCACCTCTGGTGCTGCAGCAGAGCAGGGCCCAGCCTGGCACAGCCAGCGCTACAGCAGAGCAGGGCCCAGGCCGGCCTGTCCCCATCAGGCTGCACAGCAGAGTGGGGCCCGGCCCTGCCAGTGTCCAGTTACCTTTTCAAAGGCCAGAAACAAGAGAGTTTTTCTGGGGGCTTTTTCGTTTTTAAATGTGATTTCACAGAAGCTTGTCCAGCTTTCTTAAGTGGTTTAACAAGGTGTCAATATTCAAAAGTAGCCAGCTGATTGGTTCTGCTGGGCCCAGAGGAAGCTGTTAGCAGTCCTCACAGAGAATCACTTCCATAACTGATGCATTTTCTCTTCAACTAAAAACCAAGCTATGTTGAACCATGGCACCCATCCCAATATGGTGGTGCATGGACTGGAGCTCCAGGTGGCTGGTCCTGACCTACATTTGCTGTGGGGAATGAAACAGAAAGAGGAAAACAACCTCTCCTACCCAGAGTTCCCCTCCAAACTGGCTGTGAGTTCCTGGTGAGCCACGGCTGTGTGCTGGGGACCTGGGAGTCCACAGAGAACTTCTGATGATCCAAGGGCTATCCGAACCAAGGGGCTTATGCTGGTCCCTTGGGTACAGTGGTGGGCTGCACTTGATGGGGCCACTTGGGGCATCCCTGTCTTTGCTGCTCCAGCATTGTTTCTTCCCAAGGCCAAGCTCCCTCTCCCAGGAATGCATCATGTCACCATGGAAACACAAATGCTTATTTATTTGACTTGTTTTGGTCTTTTTAAATTTAATTGAATTATTGAATTCCTCATTTCTCTCTGTTTTTTTTGTTTGGGCTTTTTTTTTTTTTTTGGTTGTTCGAAGGAAGGAAGGAAGCGCAAACTCGGATGTTTGTTTGTTCTGTCCTGGCTGATGTTCCCTTGGTTGCTCCAGTGGCTGATAAACTGGCAGGGAAGTGGAGCGTGGAGCACAGCAGAGCCTGGGAAAGGCCAGGACCCCACTTCCCCTGGCCTTACGTCACGGTTTCTCTCCTATTATCTTGGCCTGGGGGACGCCTCTGCCAGCTGCCTCTGCTCCCTCTGCTCTTGCCTTTGTCACCAGTTCAGGGGACTGTGCTTGGTGGGACATCCACAAGGAGAACGTCTCCTTGCCACTCAGATTCCCTCTGCCTGCCCTGGTGCCACCTCCAAACTCCTGGCCCAGGGTGCAGCTGGGACCCACGGTTCATCCTGCCTGTGGGGCCAGGGAGAGGGAGAACCCACATGGATCAGAGCTCAGGCGTGGGCTGTGCTCCTCTCATGGAACTTCACCTTCTCCCTCCAGGCAGGTTCCACCTGTGATGGCCCTACCCAGTGATGTCTGAGGCTGTCACAGACCTCAGGCAGGGGAGGAGGGGGTGCTCACTGCTCTGAGCAATGTCAGGAACTTATCCCCTGGCTCCTGCCATGAGCCATTGGCTTGGAAAGTCTCTCCTTTCTCCAAGCTGGAAGAAGTCCAAGAAGAGAGAAATATTTATGGGGTGTGGGGTATGTGCCGTGGGTGGGGGAGCTGGGAGCTCTGTGTTCCCCACTCCCTGTTGGGGGACAGGGATGTGGTTCAAGGGCAAGGGTCGATGGGATCAGCTCGGGAATCTTCTGAGGCTCCTCTGGGAAGAGCATCTTCCCAGGGGTATTGAGTGACTCCAGGGGATGTGAGACCCCCTGATTCCCCAGCATCCCTGGGTTGGGAGGAACATTTGAGTGGGCTCAGGAGATGAGTCCCTGGGAGACTTCCAGGGTAAATGAGGATACCAGAGGTACCAGAGGGGAGGCGTGTTAGGAAATGCTAGAGAAGGAAGGCAATAGGGCTGGCTGTCCAGTGGAATGGAGCCTTTCACTCTCCATGGTCTTTGCAGCAGTGAGGGGCCCTGGGGACCCATGTCAGGTGTCCCCTCTTTAGGGGAGGACAGGAGGCAATGGGTGTCCCCCTGCCCCTCAGCTGATGGTCCCTGTGCAGGAGACTCCAACTTCTCCCAGTCAAGACAAACGTCAATGGCTCCCAAACCTCCTCCCACATCCCAGCTATGCTTCTATCTCCTGCTACAGACCAGTTTATTCCAGGGATTGCAGCAAATTCCCTCACCTTTTCAGCATCTCAGTTCTTTGGGAAAGGAAATTGCTCCAGCAATCTGGAGCGCAAGCGTGGGCATCTGGGTCTGGTGAGGGGAGTGCAGGTGGCTGAGGAGGGACGTATCTCCATGCCCACCCTTCTCCACGAGGTCGCTGTCCCTTTCCATGGTCCCAGCAGCCACCTGGGAGGCTCCCAGCTCTGGCTCCCTTCTCCCAACACCATGTGCTTGACAGCCCTGTGGAGGAGGGTGGTGGGCACTGGTGGGCACTAGTGGGCACTGGTGGAGACTGGTGGGCACTGGTGGGCTCTGGTGGGCACTGGTGGGCACTGGTGGGCACTGGTGGGCACTGGTGGGCACTGGTGGGCACTGGTGGGCACTGGTGGGCACTGGTGGGCACTGGTGGATTTTCTGGGGATGACCAGAGATGCTCTGGGGGGTTCTGGAGCTCTGTGCTGGGCCAGGTGCTCCCCAGCCCCTGCCCTGGCTCTCTGCCCGCCAGCCCGGGACCCGTTCCAGAGGATAAAATATGGCCTCGGTGCCGTTAATTGGAGCTCTTTCCCTACACTTCCTCCTCTCCCTCGCAGCCCCGGCTCCGCAGGGTCAATCAGTGATCCGCATTAGGCAGGGTCTCTGTGGATTCCATTGGCTCCGGCAGCAGCCGGGGCTCTCTGGGGGAAGGAAGGGGCTGCATCCTCAGGGGGAATCCTCCAGACCCCCAGGGTGGGAGACGAATGCTTCAGGGTCTCCTCCATCCAAACCTTCTCCCACCACGTGGTTCTGCCGCCTCTCCTCATGCCCCTGGGGTCCCCCTGCACCTTCTCCCCCCTGCCTCAGCCCCTCTCTCTCCCCCGTCCCTCCCCTCGGGCTGGCCACCGGCAGACAGCCGCTATCGATTTTCCTGGGTCAGCAAAACCCAGCCGTGGGGGGAGCTGGGCATTGGTGACACAAGGATGGCAGTGCTGGCACTCCAAGGGTCCTGAGGGAGTTGTCAGGAGAGCTGTCCCCATCCCCAGGTCCTCACCAGCACTGCATCCTGTTTCCTGCAAGGCACAGGTGGCTCTTCCCTCCCTGTACCCTGGGCAGCCCTGGCTGATGAGATCCAGGGGTGGGAAATGCAGCTCCTGCACAGGATTGCTCTGGAAGCTGAGGAGCAGGAAACCTTCAGCCTTGCTTTGAGCATGAAGAGGCCTTTACTTCCTTCAAACTGACCCCAGTGGGTCAAGACGTGGTGTCCCCAAGAAGCCTGTGATTTTCTCAAGCCTTTTCCTATCTGAAATCCCACTGTCCCCCCAAATTGTCTGGGATACCAGCAGTGGGAGAGGAGCTACATCCAACATTGAGAATGGATCCTCGCCCTCTTTCCAGCCTCCTAGAATGATTCCTGGTGAAGATACTTTGGACCATGGTGTCTCGGGAAGCAGTGGCAGCTGGGGGTACACTGATGTCACCCCTCCATCTCTAACAGAGCCCTGACGCTTGTCTTGGAAGATGCTTTTCCTGGGAAGCATGAGCTGGATGTGTGAGACCCTGGAGCATGGGATCCCATGGCTTGACTCTCCCCTCTCCTCCAGAGCCAGCTGGAGGCAACAGGGAATCCTCTGCCCCTCTGGAGAGAGGAGCAAATCCCCCCCCTCTGCCCTGGCTGGAGACCCTCACCCTCCAAGGCATTGGCAGCCCCTCAGGGAGCTCCTTCCACGCTTCAGGCATCTTCATGCAATGGGTGGGAATTCCTGGGGGATTTGGGGGCTTCCAGGCACTCAGGTGGAGGTGGGAGATGTTGGGGAACAGAGAGGGATGAGGTGTCAGGTGTCCTGGCCGTGGGGCAGCGTCTCTGTGCCAGCAGAGGAAATGGTGAGCAGGGGACAGAAGGTCAGAAAAGTTTTTGCCTGGCCCAAAAGCCTGAGGCAGGAGGGTCCGAGATAACCACGGTTATTTAATTTATTTTTTCTAAATAAAAAAAAGGAAGGAAGTTAATAAATAATGTAAAGTGGAGAATGCATTAATGAAAGGGAGAGCGAGGCAGAGAGAGGGAGAGAGAGGAAGGGACAGGGCAGAGTGAGAGCTCAGGGAGTGGTGGGGAGATATTCCTGCCGGTATCGATTGGATATGATTACATTAGAGCTATCAAATATTCATACTACATTCCACAAGAGGTCATTGTGTGTGTTTTTCCAATTTAGCTCTGCCTTGGTGCAGGCAGCAGGCTCCGGGTGGGAACAGGCTGCGAGCACGGCTCCAGCCCCCGGGCCTGGGGCTGCCACTCCCGTGGCCACAGGGATGTCACCCCTGGAGGGACAGGGGGCTGGGCTGGCTGGGGAGGGTGCGCTGAGCTGGCTGCTGGCCCTGAGGGTCCTTCACAAAGCCCCTGAGGACTGTGGATCGTGTGTGGATACAGAAACGGGTACAGGCGTGTCCCAGCTCTGGCACCTCGCTCCTCCTTGGCAACCACTTCTGCTCCCTCCCAAGCCAGATCAGGGCCTGTGGTCACTATTTACTGGCTGCTCCAGGCTGTTCCTTGTTCTTAATGGAGCATTTTAGCTGGGATGTCACTTTGCCAGCCAGGAAGGTCAGCCCAGGCCACGGAGCCAGGCGGGATGTGGATGAGCTGCCGTGTGGCTGTGGGCAGGGATGTGTGGCAGGTCTCCCGCTGTGGTGCCCATCTGCCAGGGCACTCTGGCCCCTCTCTCCCTGCCTCCATCCATCCCTCCAGGCTGCCTGTGCCTCCGGGATCCTCCCCGAGGGGACAAGCATGAGGGACAAGGGCCCTCAGCATCAGTGCTCCTGAGTCACAGTTGAAGGACACAACTCTGCGGTGTCTCGGGTGTCAACCTGGTCTGTCAGCCTGAGGAGGCAGCTGGGGGCCTGCTGCCCAATTTTACCTGCACATAAGGCACTTCCCTTGCCGTGCCTCAGTTTCCCTGTTTGCCCACGTTCCCACAGCATCACCAGGGCTCCGCTGCCATCCCTGCAGCCCCCGGCCCCGCCGAGCCCCCCCGGCCTCCGCCCGCCGCGGCCCCGGGCGCTGGGAGCCAGCGCTGCCTTCTCTCCTTACATTAATAAAAATTTTACAGCACGGTGGCAGGAAATGCATTTTCAGTTCATCTGCTGCAGCTATTAGATTACCAGGAAATGGCTGGCTGGCCGGCGGCCAGGGGTCCGGAGGGCCGCGGTGCAGGGGAAGGCGAGCGGAGCGCGGGATGAGCCGATGGCACCGGCCCCATCCTCCTGCATGTGCCCGTGCTGTGCCAGGCTGTGCCCACCCGCCCTGCCGGGTCCTGCATGCCAGGCTCCCTGGGCATTCTCTGAGCTGGCGGGCATGGATCTGGTCCCTGCTGCTTCGGGAAATGGGATGAGCAGGGAAGGTGTCTCCTGATGAATCTGCTCCAGCCTGTGACCAACAGAGCCCAACTGGCCGCAGCCTTTGCTGTGGCTGTGCTGGGTTGCAGGGAGAAGTGGAGGATTTGGGACTAGGACCAGGGAGAGGTTGGGACCAAGGAGAGATGGGAGATTTGGGGCTTGGGCCAGGGAGAGATGAGATATTTTGTTTGGACCTGAGAGGGGTGAAAGGTTTAGGACTGGGACTAGGGAGAGGTGGGACCTTTGAGGCTGTGACAGGGAGGATGCATTCACTGAGTGCAGCAGGTCTCTGCAGGGGTTGGTTATTCCAAGTTGTGGGATTTTTAAATCACCAGGCTGGGCCGGTGTCAAGCAGAGCCTGGGAAAGACTTAAATGTGTGTTGTCTGTAACAGAGCTGGGAGTGGGGGGTAGGTGCTGGCTATAAATACCTGTACCTGCCTCAGGGGTGGCAGTGCTAATGAAGGGAGAGAATTGTGAGCAGCCCCTCAGGGAGGGGGCAGCAGCAGCAGCAGTGGCTGCAGTGGCTCTGTGGGCCCTGGGGAGGGAGGGACAGAGAGGACAGGGTTTTAGGGACCTGGTTTTTAGGCTAGGCAGGGTTTTCAGGAGAGCCCTCTTAGAAGTGACTGTGACCAAGTGCTGGAGTTGCTCTCTACAGACGGGACAATTTAATGCTGGGACTCCCTGAGACCAGACCAGTCATGAGCCTTCCATGATCCTGAAATGATCCTGGGATCATCTCCACATGAGCATCAGGCACCAAATCAGGTGCTCCACATGAGCATCAAGCACCAAGCAGCTTCCCTGGGGCAGTGTGTGGTCCCTCCCTGGAGCATCCTGGGCTCCAGAGGGGTGCTCCATGCTCCAGAGGGGTTCTGAAGGCTGCACAGAGATGCTCCAGGCTCTAGAGGGATGCTCCTTGCCAGTGCCTGGCAGCATCTCGTGGGGCTCAATCCCTCTGTGCCTGCCTGGCGTCCCAGAGCTCTGAGCTGGGTGCAGGATGTGCTTTTGGGAAGGAGGTGACCCCAGCCCTGCCACGGTGACAGCTCCATCTCCACTCTGGTACCAGCACTGGGCTGGAGGAAAGAGGAAACCTGGTAAAAGAGCGGCGGAGAACAGGGAAGGCAAGGAATGATGGAAAGGAATGGAGCAAGGAAGGGAGCAAAGTGTGGGGAGAAGGGAAGGTCTGAGCCTCACCAGGGTTTATTAAAGTTTGAAAGAACAGAAACCGTGGTTTGCGTGGAGGGGACCGGCTATTTTTAGCCGTGGGTAGGATGTCAGCTCTGAAAATAGCCTGCTACCAGATTCTAATGAAATCCTCTCTTTGGCTCTCACACGGAGCGAATTTGGAGGGGGAGGATCGCTGTCACACCCGCAGCCGAGGAGCTCCTGACATTCACAATGACTCGCCTGGTTTTCTCTTATTTATTTATTTAATTTTTTTCCTTCCCCCTCCGGTTTCTCCTATTCTTTGCCGGCTCTGCCTTACGCCGAGCAGAGGAGTCACCAGCCAAAAAAGTGACTGCGGGGGCGGTGCTGCTTAGCTACGGCCAAATCCCAGCAGCATGTGACCGGCTTGGCAATTTAATACGGAGCCCTGCTCCCCGGCACACGCGCGCTCGAGTTAAAGTGACATTGAAACGGGGACTCGAAGTGCCGAAGGCACAGAATTTGGGGGGAGCTGCCTCCCCCCAGCCCTTCCCGTCCATCCCTGGAGAGGGGGGTTTGCTCCATGGGATGTGGGAGTGGGAAGGGTGGTGCCCAGGTGAGGGAGGATGCTCGGGACAGTTGTGCAGGCTTGGGAGGGAGCAGGGATTGGGAGAGCTGCAGTGTGGATGGATCAGCTGGTTTAGGGAGAGCTGAGCAGCCTGGAGAACCAGCAGGAGGGACCCCCGGGTATGCGGGATCCTTGGTGTACTTGGGATGGCCTGGTGGACATGGGATACCTGGTACTTGTGGGATCCCTGGAGTACAGGGGATACCTGGCACTTGTGGGATCCCTGGTACACATGGCATACCTGGTACATCTGGGACATTTGGGACATGAAGGGCACCTAGTACATGTGGGATCCCTGGTGTACGTGGGATACATGGTACATTTGGAGTATTTGGGACATGTGGGATACCTGGTGCACGTGGTACCTGTAGTGGAGTTCAGTCTGGAGAGCCTGAAGAAGACTTGGAACACTGGGTGGTGACTGCTCCCAGCAATGATCAGGGACCTCCTGAGGAGCATCACGGGGAGCACAGGGCAGAGAATCCAGCGAGAGAGAGGGCCCTGAGAGTTTGGGACAGAAAAGACACTATGGGAACATCACGTCTCCATCAGGGCCGGGATGAAGGTGCCACAAAGGCACAGGTTGGGTGAGAAACATGTCTTGCAAAGGCGGGGTGTGACTTGGCAAAGGAACCAGTGCTCCAAGGGCTTTCTGGGGACATTCACGGTCTGCAGGGTGCAAGTCCTTTGTCACTTGATTCCCCCCAACAGGGATGTAGCAGTGGGCTTTGGGCAGGATCCAGCTCCACAGGTGTACCACAGGCACAACAGTGTCTGGACACTTCCCAGGGAGCTGGAAGATGGAGTTAGCAATTTCCCAGCAAGGAAATGCCTGTATTGCACATCCCTTTGTAACCCAGTGTCTCGTCACCGACCCTGCTCACATTTCCCAGGAGCTCAGGTCGGGACCTCACCTTTGGAGCCAACACTGCTGGAGACATGTCTGTGTTCTCTGTTGGGAGCGGAATGTGGCTTCGGGCAGGGACCTCGTCAGGACAAATGTGTGCTGTAGAAGAAGAGCTGCTGTGGAGGTCTGGGGAGCCCACGGATCATGGAACCACGGAATGATTTGGGTTGGCAGGCACATTAAATATCCTCTAGTTTCCATCCTCTTCAGGGACACCTTCCACTATCCCAGGTTACTCCAAGCCCTGTCCAACCTGGCCTTGGGCACTGCCAGGGATCCAGGGGCAGCCCCAGCTGCTCTGGGCACCTGTGCCAGGGCCTCCCACCCTCACGCTGACGATGCACAGGGACAGCCAACACTCGCTGTGCACAGCGGGACCTGGGGAGCCATGCCACGGGAAGCCACTGCCCTGTCCTGCTGTCCCCTCCAGCTGGGGGAGGTGCCAGATCCCTGCTCACTCCGGGCGCTGGAGAGCCCCTGGAGACGCTGCTGCTCCTGCTCGGCGCGGGGCCGGAACCATCTGCATCAATGAGTCAGCAGGACCCACTTAACACTTCCCCAGCAGAATCTGCTCCTCTCTGCCGACAGAATGGGCAGCTCTGGCAGGCTCTGGCAGCGTGTTACAATCTCAGCTCATTAAGGGACGCATCCTGAGCGCTTTATTGATGTTTTATGCTGCCTGGCTCCATCTTCAGAGGGAAACTCTCATTGCAGTCAATGACTACACCTCCGGCTGCTGCAGGCTGAGCTCGGAGCTCCGGATCTGGCTCCCAGAGAGGCAGGCTCATCTCCCATGGCTACACTGCAAACCGTGGGGTTTGACCCCAAAGGGGGCACAAAACGTCTCAGGGCCAGCATCCCTCTTATCTTTTCAGGGACTAGGGAACACTCAAAAGAAGAACACAAGGAAGGGGTTGTTTTTTCCCTTGCCTATCCCTCTCTCTGCTAGAAGGAGCTGCATGACAGGGAAGGGAAATGATGTTTCCTCTCCCCAGCACTGCCATCTGTTCAGCCGAAGCCCAGCCGGGTGGGTGTACCTGGCCTCCTCCTCTCCCAGCGTGCTGGGAACCACATGTCCCCACCTCGGGAGAGTCACAGTCCTTTAATAAGTTCCCCAGTGCTGGCTGTTGCTTCTGAAAAGCTCGTGGCACTGTCTGGCTTCAAGTGGCTTTTACATAATACAGACTGTCAGGCTAGATGAGCATCACAGTCCCTTCTGGCCCTAAAATCTGTGAATCTCCAAATTAGAGGGCACCAGCACCTCCTTGTTTCTGGCTGATTGAATCAGGGGAATCGCGTGTTCTCTTTCTCCTCTCTTTTTTTTTTTCCCTCCCTCCCCTGCATCATCTCTAACTGGAGGTGAATTACCCTCCCCCTGAGCCCGAGCTCGGCAAACAGCAGCAGGAGAGACCAGGCAGCTTCAGCCTTGCTCTGGGATATCCTGCTCTCCTGCCCTCTCCAGGGCTGATTCCTGGGGGTGAATTGTCTGACTGTGGGCACAGCCAGGGCTGGAGCTGGAAAATCCATGTTGGAAATGGTGCTGAGCGCTCTTGATTGTTTTAAAATCCCAACTAAGCTCTCCAAGCTTCAGACTGAGCTGCTTGGGATTTGTGACCAAGGTGTGGATGTAGAGAAGCACTTTTTGGGAAGGGAAATGAAAGTGAGTGACTCCCCATGGTTTTGGGGGTGTTTGGGATGTGTAGGGGGAATGGGAAGAGCAAAGCAGGGAGAAATTGCTTATGATCTGTGAGAATTGGTGGGGATGGGGGTTCTCCAAATGCAGGGGTCTGCAACAGGAGCTGGGGCCCTGTTGTTCCCAGCAGGCTCAGCTGGAGCTGGGAACCCAGGGATGTCCACCTTGATCATCTTGGTGCTCTCAGCTGCACTCAGGACATGCACTGAGAGCCTCAAACAGAAATGGGACACCCAGGAGCTGCTTCTCCCCATCCTTTGGGTAGGACCCCAGTGGTGTTCAAGGTGGTGGATTTCCACTGGGATGAGGAGTGGGACCAATGCCAGAGGTGAGCTGGGGATCTGGGGTGGGGAGAGGGGCACAGAGGGGGCTGTGGGGAGGGTGCTCAGTCCCTGCTCCCACACGCCCCACACGGGGAGAGGTGGCCAGAAACCTGCAGAAGTCTCCCACCTTCCTCTGCCATGGCTCATCAGGAAGAACCACATCTCTGTCCCAACAGCCAAAACCCCTCCTAAGGAGGGGGGGCTCCATCCCAGATCTTTTCTTTGGGGGAGGCTCTAAACTTCCCTGCTTTGCAAGTGCCCTCGGGTTCCCAGCCCTCCTCTCCAGCGGTGCTGCGGTCAATAACTCACCGGGAGGCTGCTATTCTCCCTGTGCTTCCCACCCTCCCACTCCTCCCGGGAGCTCTGCATTCATGCCTGTTTGGCCCTCCCTCGGCAGCGAGTGAGGAATAAAGCGGCGCCGGCTGAGCACGACGCGGGCTGTGCTGGGATGCTGTGAGCCAGCGAGGGAAGCCTGAATCACCGGCACCTCAAGGTGGGAGTGAGAGATTCGGGCTGGGAGAAAGGGAGGACATCACACGTGCTCCCGGGAGTCAGGTGCTCTCAGCCAGTTGGCTGGGAATTGGGCACCTCGGATCCTTTCTGTGCCTTTAAAGACGGAGCTGAGAGCGATGGGGAGGAGAGGAGGGGCCGGTGGGAGCGCAGAGGGATTCAGCCTGAAGGCTCTGAGCTGGAGCCGAGGCTGAGGGATGCTTTCAGGGACTCGTTCTTCTTGGAGAAACTCCTGGAGGAGCGTCCCTGGTGGGATCCCATGGAGATGGAGAAACCCTGAGCCTAGAAATACCTAAAAATGAGACTGCAAAGGCTCGGCTGGGCACCGTGTGGGAGAATGGAGTCACTGGCCCCAGCTGGGGGGATTCCAGTGCTTCTGCTGGCATCAGCTGGGAGGAAGCCGCTGAGGTCTGTGGGATCATCCCAGTTTGTCCTCATCTGTTACTGCCACAAGCAGCAGAGCTGGATTTGTCACTCTTATTCCGGGTCTTTCTCTTCCCCTCTGTCCCCATCCTGCTCTCACACACTCAGACCCCGTGTTTGCCATCCAGCCTGGGGACCTGCCCACCCCGAGTGGGTCCTGTGCAGCTGGGCACCTGTCTGGGGGGGCTGAGGTCTTGGTGGTTTCATCTTCACATGTCTGAGACAGATTCTGAGCCCTCCCCGAGCTGGGGCTGTCGCTTTGCTCATCTGGTGAGCACTCCCAGAAAGAATGGGCGACCACCCTGGCAGTGTTGAGGGGAATGGAGGGAGGGTGGGGGCTCTGCTGGGGTCCACAGGTGATGTCCAGGGTCATCAGGGTGGCCTTGTGTCTTTGGGACTGTCAAGCCAGGTCTACTTTACTATAAATGGGGGTGAGGGGTGTCACAAGGACCCCTGGTGCTCCTGAGCCACAGGCACGAAAGCAGGAAAGCAAGGGACTTGGGAAAAGCATGCAGCGACTTGGGAAAACCTCTGGAATGGGAGGTCCAGGTCCTGCTTGGACCTTGAGTCCAAGCTTTTTGTTTCTGGGAGAGTGGGATGTGTGTGGGCTGGTTCTGTGGGTCTCAGGATGGAAAAGCTGCTCCCAGTGTCTCTGCCAAGTGTGTCTCTGCAGGGCTCGTTCAGCTGTTGGCTTTGGGCTTTTGGGAAGGGTTGGAGCTGGATGGCCCCGGGCTGTCCCAGGGGCCTCCTGGGAACAGGTGAGCTGGGAGAACGTTGGACTCGATGACCTTAGAGATCTTTTCCCACCTTTTCCATGGTTCTGTGAGGTGACTGAGCCCATTTCACGGTGATTTATGGATCACACCCAAGGTGACGGGTCCCGAGTCGCTGCCGGCCCCTTTGCGGCCCAGCCCGACAGGACCTGCCCGCGGTGTCACACTGACCCCGAGCCATCCCGCGGCGCTGCTGTGTCCCCAGGGGCGCTGTCCCGGTGGGCGCAGGGGGAGCACCGGCCCGGGGCGCGGCAGGGCCACCCCGGGGGGCGCAGCGAGGGACGCGGAGCCCGGGGCAGACGGAAACGTTTAAATAGCGGCGGAGCATCCCGCGGCGGGGCTGGGCGGCAGCGGCGCCTGGGGAGCGCTGCGGGGCTCTGCGGAGCCGCTAATGGGCCGAGTCCATTTCAGAGGGATGACGCCACTTGGGTAAAGCGTTAAGAGCTCCGGGAAGGCAGCGCAGAGCGAGGGGGAGCGCGATGCTCCCGGGCAGCGCCAGGTCCCTCCCTCCTCCCTCCATCCCTCCTCCTCCTCCTCCCTCCGCCCAGCCTCCCGTTCCCACCGAGCGCGGGCCCCCCGCCGCTCCCGCTGCCCGCGGCGCGGGGCTCGGCTGCGGGGCCGGGGCTGCCCCGCTCCCGCCCCGGGGCTGCCCCCGCCGCGCTCGGGCTCCGCGGGCCGATGGACCGGCGGCGGCTGCGGGGTGAGTCCGCCCGGCGCGGACACGCGTGGGCTGCGGGGCGGCGGCGGGGGACACGCGTGGGCCGAGCGGGAGGGGTCCTGGGCACTCGTGAGCCGCTCCTGGAGGGACGCGGGTCCCTGGATGCGCACGGGCTGTGCGAGGAAGCTGCGGTTCCGTGCGGATTGGGGGGGGGGTCCTGCACACGCGTGGGGTGCGCGCGGTGGGGCTGGGGCCGCCTGTGGGTCCGAGTCACGCGTGGGCTGTCCTGAGAGTGTCCCGCACACGAGCGGGCTGCGGGCGCGGCGGTGCCCGGGAGTCCCAGGACACGGGGGCTGCGTGTGCGTGGAAGGGCTGCGGGACCGCGCCGGGTGCGAGCCCTGCGTGGGCTGCGCGCTGAGCGGGACCGGGGGCTCAGCCTCCCCCCAGCACCCCGCTCCACCCCGCAGCACCCAGACAGGGCGAGGAGGTCCCTTTTCTCCCACCTGGCGCCCTGAGCCACTCGACCCCGGCTCGCAGCCACCTCCAGCCTGTAAATCATTTGCTTTTACGATCCTTCCTCTGGCCCATTATCACACGAACTTTATATGTTTGAGGCTGGTGGTGGCCATAAAGCTGGCCCGGTTTCCGGGGCTGGCATGCCCGCCTGGCAGGCAGGGTGTGAGGAGGAGGAGGAGGCTGGGGGGACGCTGCCCTGGGTCCCCCAGGCAGGCAGGTAGGCAGGGAGGGGTGCAGCAGAGCCCCGGGATTGCTCGGCTCAGTGGGGCTGGGATATGGACTGATTGCAGCCCTGGAATCAGGCTGAAGCAGGGAGGGCTGGGAGGGAGTGGGGGGCGCTGGGCTATTCCGGGGAAGGGGGGGGGAGAAGGAAGAAGCGGGGTCCCAGCTCCAGTCATTCAGTCCCTCTGCAGGACCCACAGATGTTCTCTTCAGCTCCCCTTCGTTCCCACAGGGACGCGTACATCCCCTAGTCAGTGAGCCTAGGTCCCTGTCTGATCCCTGCACCTTGCAATCACAGTTCTGGGGACATTTGGGCCCTGGTCCAGTGTTGGGGGGGCTCCCAAGATCTGTCTTGTTGAAGATGCTGTGTCTGAGCCCTGTCCCCAGATCTGGAGTGTCCGGCACAGCCGATGTCAGCTCCTCTCTGGCTGTGTCCCTGGGCTCGGTTCCTCCTCACGTTGTCCCTCCCGCCCCAGCCTGGCTCAGGGGTCTCCTCACGCCTCTTGAGCTCCAGGTGCTCAGAGGATTTGGGCTGCCTGTGCTGGGCCAGTGGCCCCGTTGGCCCTGTGGCTGCAGGACCCTCTGTGGGGCCTCTCCCTTTGGTGCCCCCCACGGTTGGAGGCCCCCAGGACCCTCACAGGGGTCATCTCAGTGGCCAAGTCTGAATGACCAAGTGCTGAGCTCAGGTGAGTGGGGATGGACACCTGGTGTGAGCAGCTGCTCCCCGGTGGAATCAGCATCGTTCTCTGAATGATCCCGTCCCGACAGGATCTGGGTCATGAGGGGTGTGGGAATGCTCCAAGGCTGCTCCCTGCTCCCCTCTGCACAGTCCCAGCTGCACGCTGAGGTTGGCCCTCCCTCCTGAGGAGCTGCTGGCGCTTCATGTCCCCAGCCTGTGCTTTAGTGAGACCCTCCCAGGTGAGGAGCTCGGTGACAGCAGGTGACAGCCACAAGAGCTTTGCCTCTGGGCTCTTGCCATCTCACAAACCTTCCCCGAGTCAGCCATGCCCTCCTAATTCCCCTTGGTACTGCTGTGAAAGAAAAGGGTACCCAAATCACCTGTGGGTGTCCTGGATGAGTGACTCCTCGCTGTCTGCATTTTCCCACACGGGGAATTGCATGGAGGAGGGAAAACCCCAAATCTGAGCAGATCAGTTTCCTTTTCTTTCCAGAGAGGGGGATGGGAGAGACGGGATCTTGCTTGAACAGTCAAAGTAAGTTGCCTTTGCTTTTCCCTGCTCCTCAAGGTCAGCCTAGCTAATGAAAATCAATCTTCTCTCTGCCTCTCTCTGCTGCATGAGCAGATTCTACCTGCGGCCCCTTCACCTACTTGAAAGCGGCGGCCGCCCCGATCAGTGGGCAGCGCCGGAGGAGCTCCCTCCGCAACGGCGGTTTCCTGCGGCGATGTCCGCGGCCCGGAGGGATCGCTCCTGCGAGCTGTCCCCTCTGTGCCGGGGAAGCCGGCTGTGCACGGGCAGCCCGGATCCCACGGGAGATCTGGGCTGGACGTGCTGGGCTCTGGCGTGCAGTGAGCGATGTCCGTCCTCTGGGCTCTCCTGGCAGTTCCGTGTGCGGGTGGCCGGAGCGGGAGCTTTGTGTCTCCCTCCCTCTCTCCCGGGGCCGGGAGCTGTCCCGTGGCTCCCGTGCCCGCTGCTCCCTCCTCTCTCCTCTCCCAGCCGCACCGAGGGGTTTCCCTGCCGAGGTCTGGCAGATGAAGGTTTGGAGATGGAGCTGCGGCCATGGGGTCAAGCTCGCCAGGAAGGGAAGTGGTGGCACATGGAGTCCTCCCTGCCCCGTCCCACGGCCCTCAGCAGGGCTGCTGTTCCTGGGCACGGCAGGTTCTGCTGCCAGCACTGCCACCCGGGAAGGGCCACGTCCTGAAAACAGCGGCAAAGGGCACAGCAGGGTGGTGTGAGGGGCACCACAGGGCTTGCCTGTGCCAAGGCTGCCTTCCCTGGTGTCTGTGCCAGGTTTGAAGGGAAATCTACCCTTCCCAATGCTCCTGACGGGGGCAAATTAGCTCCTGGGCTGGGGATGGGGTAGTGGGATGCTGCAGTCCACCAGGACTTGGAGTCTGTGGGATAGTCCTGTCCTTGGCCAAACCTAGGGCTCAATTTGATCCCTGGAAGTGTTAAAAAAAAGTGTGGATGTGGGTCTTGAGGACATGATTCAGTGGGGAATGTGGTGGTGGTGCTGCTGCTGGGTTGATGGTTGGAGTTGCTAATCTTAGAGGGCTTTTCCAACTTCACCAATTCAGTGACTCTAAGTTGTCACTGCTGCTGCCTAGAGTTAGAGAATCTGTGTTCAGATTCCCCATCCCAGTGCCCCCAGTGTGTGCAGGGAATGGGAGCAGGAGGCTGCTCAGGGTGTGCTGGGAACCCCCAAAGCAGAGAGAGCCCCTGCTCTGAGGGAGATGCCGTTCCCAGCTCTGTCATGCCTCTGGAGCAGCCACTGCTTCCCATTTCCCCTCCTCCAGAGAGGGCCAGCACATGTCCCTGGGGAAGGAGAAGGAGGTGCTGCTGAGGGGTGGGAAATCCTCTGGAAGGACACAAGAGGCTCAAAAGCATGGAGAGAGGCTGTGCCCACCAGGGTCGAGGGGCAGATCCGACAGCCCTTCCTTTGGGGTGTGTCCAGCCTAAGTGTTCCCAGGCACAAAACTGCTCTGGGTCTGATTGCTGGAAACCCTTTCATTTGGAGTTCTCCAGCCAGCCTTTGTGTCCTGCTTTGCTCTAGTGGAAGGTGTCCCTGCCCATGGCAGAGCTCTGGAATGAGATGAGCTCTGAGGTCCCTTCCGTCCCAAAGCAGTCTGTGATTCAGTGATTTGGATGGATGTTACAGGGATATTTTCTCTCTTCCTGCCCCATCCTTTAGGATCTTTAGATGTGCCCTGATGCCGCAGGGTCTCCTGGCTCCTGGAAATGCAGCTTTCTTCCAGCGTGGCTGAACTCAGCTGTGACGAGACCATGGACCCACCCGCCGAGGACTTCCAGCAGGTCCTATCCATCGACCAAATCCGCTCCATCCGTGCCAGCAACAACTACGTGGAGAGACCGGCGGCGTGCTTCCAGCAAGCCCGCTCCAACCCCTCTCTGTCGCAGCCCCCGCACAAGCAGGAGTGGTCCCAGGACCGCCTGGCGTCTTCCACCTTCCAGGACCTGCACCGCAGCCACAGCCAGCAGCACCAGATGCCGCCCCTGCAGCCGCACCTGAGCCACTCGAGCACGGCCAGCTCGGTGTCGCAGAGCACCACGGCCTCGGAGCAGCGCCTGCTGAGCAGCCTGACGCCGTCGCACTCCGGGCACTCGCTGGTGCGGACGCAGCCCCGCGGGGCTGAGCTGAAGGCGGAGGAGTCCCCGCGGAAGGGCGCGGAGCCGCCGGCGGCGCACGGGCACCTGGTGCTGTGCGAGGCGTGCGGGCGCTGCCGCTGCCCGCGCTGCACGGCCGCCCGCAGCCTGCCCTCCTGCTGGCTCTGCAACCAGCGCTGCCTCTGCTCCGCCGAGAGCCTCCTCGACTACGGGACCTGCCTCTGCTGCGTCAAGGGGCTCTTCTACCACTGCTCCACCGACGACGAGGACACCTGCGCCGACGACCCCTGCTCCTGCGGGCCGGGCTCCTGCTGTGCCCGCTGGGCTGCCATGAGCGTCCTGTCCCTCCTCTTGCCCTGCCTCTGCTGCTACTTTCCCACCCTGGGGTGCCTCAAACTTTGCCAGCGGGGTTATGACGGCCTGAAACGCCCCGGCTGCCGCTGCCAGAGCCACACCAACACGGTCTGCAGAAAGATCTCCTCGGCTAGCGGCACACCCTTCCCCAAAACGCTGGACAAGCCGGTATGACCCTCCCGAGGAGGAGAAGCGGGCTTTGCTCCTCTTCCTCCCCGTCCTCCTCTTCTCTCCTCCATCCCCCTCCTCCCTCGGCTCCCTCTGCTCTGCAGTGCTCCCCCCTCCCCACCATCGCCTTCCAGGATTGAGACGGGTGACCTGGGGCATCCCCCAGGCTTTGGGACGCCCTGGCTGGGTGGCCGGGAGAGCTGGCACTGAGCTGGGGGGTACCACTGGTTTTGCACATACAGGAGAGGGACAGGAGAGGCAGAGCAAGCTGGGGGTGCCCTCCCTGGCTGTGTCCCACAGGGAAAGGTGACCCAGAGGGTCCTTGGGCTCTGCCCCCGTGGCAAGGGTACCTGAGGCCTCTGCTCTCCAGTTTTAGGAGCTGCCCCACAGTGTGGTCCTTATCCGAGGGGGAGGAGACAGGTCTGTGTGTCCCTGTGCCAGAGTCCCTCGGGAGCCAGACCCCTCTCCCACTCTTTCTCCCTCTCCTGCACTTTCTGTGGGTGGCCTTTCGCCCCTCAGGTGGCCACAGGTCCCTTTCCCCAAGGGGCTGGGGTGCCAAGGGGTCTCACCAGTGGCAGTGGCTTCCCTCCAGGCTTGGAAGTTGCTGGGAGAAGTGAGCTCGCTCCAGAATGAGGTGGCACCGTGTTTTTCTATCTCAAAGAGGAAGAGAAGGTGTGGGAAGCTTTAGAAACCTTCTGGCAGGGGAAGGAGCTATCGGAGGCAGCCCAGCCCACTCTCTCCTGCCCGACTGCAGCAAGGGAAAGGTCCCCTCTGGGATTTGGCTGAGAACAAGGAGCTGCTTGGAAATTGCCATTCATTTCTCCAGGCCTTGGAGGGCTGCCTGAGGTGGGAGCTGCCGCCTGGCTCCATCCCACCACCCAGCAGCTGCCACAGGCACCAGCTCTGCACTCGAACCCCGATCTGGTACCTTCCACCAGCACTGAATTCACTTTAAAAAAATACAGCAAAGCCAACTGCGAGCAGCCACCACTCCGGGGACTCCCCAGCAGGGCTTCTGTCACCTTGCCTTGGGCTGGAGCACACCGAGAGCAGGAGGGGGTGTCAAAGCTGGGGACCCCAACCTTCCCTCCCTGCCAAGTTTCCTTTGAGTCCTCATCTCGCTGAGGGGGTTCTGCCACTCGCTGACAGCTGGGAATGGGGCTGGAGACAGCCCTGGGGCCAGCCCTCAGGCCAGCCCTGGGGCCAGACCCGGGGCCAGCCCTGGAGCCATCTGCAGAGCAGAGGACGCTGCAATCCGGGTCAGGGCTCTGTGTTTCCTGCTGGGATGATGATAACCCCAACTGCTTGCTGTGGCTGGGGGACTCCAGGTGCTCCTGGGCTCAGCCCCATGTCTGTGCAGTGCCAGCTCCTGGTTGTGACCCCGCTGGCATCGTTTGGGGGAGTTTGGAGCTGGGATGGAGTCCTGGAGCTCAGCTCTGCCTGCCTGTCCCCCTTCCCAGGTGTGTGAGCACGAGAGGAGGGAATGGTGCTCCTGGAGGAATATATGCAACACATCCCTTGGCTTCTCCAAGCCCCAGCTCCCAGGGCCCGTCCGTCGCCTCCTCCCAGCCGCCTCTTTCCGTAGAGTTCTGTGGATCTATTTTTGTAGATATAAATATAACGTTAGGATGGGTAGGTCTATTACTAATAATATTCATGATACTGCTGTGAATGGTGCCAGGTACAAGGTTTGGCTTCCTGGTGCACTTGCACAGGCTGGAAAAGATGATTTCCCAGTCAGTTTATTGCTAATCCCAGACCCTTGGTTCCCAGGTTGTCAGGAGTGGGGGAAATGGAGGTGTACAGGCTGTCTGGGGGTTTGCTCTGCAGCGAGGGTGGGATTCAGTGCTGGCTGAGAGGGGAGGCAGAAGCGGAATCTCATTGTGGGACTCCTCTTTCC
This sequence comes from Camarhynchus parvulus, assembly GCF_901933205.1. NCBI lineage: Eukaryota > Metazoa > Chordata > Aves > Passeriformes > Thraupidae > Camarhynchus > Camarhynchus parvulus. Next base: position 18,927,112 of record NC_044600.1, on the reverse strand, counting down.
ATCCATTCACTTTCTAAAAATCACCATGGATCCAAGCTCCCTCTGTTGTGGGGAAAAGTGGTTCCAGGGAGTGATTCATCCCGCTTGGAAGCATTATTCATCAAATCCTGTGCTGGCTGTGCCCGCTCCCCTGACTCAAATGGCACCCAAACATTGAACTCCAGGCTCCATGGGGAAGGGGGATGAATCCCATGCCTGGTGGGAGGTTTGTGCTGGAGAATGTTATGGACGTGAGTGAAATCCCCTCCCTGATTCCACCCGGAGCCCGAGGGGGGATGTGGAAGGATCTGTGGGTGTCTCAGGATGATGCTCTGGCATGCAGAGGTATCTCCTGGCATTAGGGAAGGACAGAGCCCCATTCCTGAGGCCACCCTGGACTCTGGAATCATTTGGATTTTAAGGCCATGACCTTCTCAGAGGATGCCCTGTAGGTGTGTGAACCCCTCTAAGATCATTCCTGTGGCAGCAAATATAAAATGCATTGCTAATACATTTATCCTTATGCCAATAATTGCTTGGCTCCCTACTTCCAAGTGATGTTGTGGGGAGACACTTCCTCCCAGAGTCTCCTTCCTTTGGAAGGCTCGGTTCACTCTTCTATTGGTGCTGATTAAACTCCTGCTTCATAAAAACCAGAGAGCATTTTTAGGGAGAAAAGGTCCCTTTTTCCCTGTGGGTTGGAGGAACTGTCTCCCTTGAATGAGAATGAGAAACAGTTCATTGAAACTTTTTAAAGAAAACTAATGAACAGAATTTTCCAACTTGCTCTACTTTGATTTTTTTTCCTCCTCCTTTTTAAACAGATCCCACTTGTAAATTTAGTTACCACCTCTGTATCTTTGCAATTCATTGCTTCCTCTCCTGATGGTGGAATGACTCAACATGTGAAGCTTCATCATTTTCACGGCCTCCCAAGTCATGCGAGCGCGGGGTGACCTCCCCCAGGTGCTGGAGCTGGGGGATGAGGAGAGGCTGCCCATGGATCAGCTCCCCAGAGCTCTGCTTGGCACAGAGCAGCAGCACAGCTACCTCCAGGAGCTGGGGGGACGCCAGGGCTGCCAGGAGCCTCCACCTAATGGGCTTTTTCTGGGTCAGTGCAGAGGCTCCCTTCCTACCAGGAAATGGTGCCATAGCCTGGGGAGGGCTGAGGAGCACGGCCAGGGCTCCCCTCCATGAAGTGACAAACCTGGGGGATACATTTAATGAAATACTGGACATGTAGAAGGGGAGGGATTTCAAAACTGTGGACATGGTTTAGTGATGGCTCACAGTGCTGGGTTAATGTTTGGACTCAGTGGTCTTACAGGGCTTTTCCAGCAGGAATGATTCCATGGTTCTAGGAAATGGAGAGGATGAGAGCCCCAGCTGACACTGAGGGCTGTGGGACCTGAGCAGGGCTTTGTTTTCACCAAGGCCAGACACGAAAGCCACGTCCAGGACCTGCAGGGGCTGCAGGAGTTCAGCTTGCTGGTCCTGCTCATGGGGGCAGACGGCTTTGCTGGAATTCCTGCTGCCCACTCCAGCTGGGGGCCCTCAGCACATTCCCCTCCTTGCTCTCAGCAGGGAGGCGAGGTTGGGAAGCACCAAAAGCTGTCCAAGGAGAAGCACCCAAAGCTCCTGTTCACCGAGCTCATCCGTGGTGCCAAAGGCTGTGGGCAGCCTCAGATTCTTTCCCTGAGCTTTTCCCAACCTTCTCTGAGCAGATCCATCCTGCTCCATGCCCAGCTGGCTGCCAGGCTGTTGGCTTTGCCCACGGAGAGGGCCCTGGTTCTGGTTGGGGTTGGGAGCCCCTTTCCTGCCCCACCCTCCGTGAGTCAGATCCCATCTGCTCGGGGTGTTTGTCTGCAGCTGCCTGTCCCAGCAGTTGGGCTCCCTCTCTGTCCTGACGTGTCTTTTTTGGTTTTCTTTTGGGAGTGTCACATGTGGAGCCCTCTGCTCTCCCGCAGGGATGGATTCGCATTGCTAGGGAGTGTTCCTGGGCTCTTCTCTTCCTTTTGCCAGGGAACATTTGCCCCCTTTGCAGGGCTGGGGGCAGATTGGAGCAGGGAAAAAATTCAGGTGCCAAAGGAGCAGGAAGCAGGAGCTGCTGAGCAGGACCTGAGCTCCCCCTGCTCTGCTCCCCATCCAGAGCCTCCTTTTCTCACCCAGGAGTCCAAAGCTCCATCCATGCAAGAACCTCTGATGCTTTTTGCTTCCTCCAAGGCTTCCCTTGGTCCCACTCCCCTTTTCCCCCACTGGCAAATCAGTCTCAGCAAAGGTGGGGAGGGGTTTTGGGGACCAGGCTGCAGTGTCCCTCCCATCCCACCCCCACCACTCCTGGTGGAAGGGCCAAAGAGGTCCTTGGGCTGCTGTCCACTCATCCTTGAGAAACATCAGTGCCTCAAAGAGCAGGGGGAAACTCTTTGTGACTCACAGATTCCCATAAAATCCCACTGAGTTCACTCCTGCCCATCCCCAGGGGTGAACCCTGATGGAGGGAGGACAAATGCCATTGACCAAAAGATGCCAAAGCCTGGAATCAGAGATTAGGAATGGCTCTGAAGTGTGGTAGAGAGGGATGAGCTGGGTTTGAGGGAGCTGCTGTGGGATTGGCACAGCAAAGGAGCCCACTGTGCCCTAAACTCCTGCTCCCAGCACCGCTGCTGTCACTCTTTCCTGGGCTGTTCCGAGGCTGGAGAAAGCTGGGAGTGCTCAGACACTGGGAGGTCCAATGTTTGTGACAGGGATGTGATAAGGGCTGACCCCCACCCTGAAGATCACTCTTGGTCTTTAACAGGATCCAGGTCAGGCTTGCCTCCTCCAAGGGACCCATGGAGCCCATGGGATGCTCACTGATCCAGTGGGCTCAAACCACCCTGAGCTGGGACCTCCTGGGCGCAGCTGGCTTTGGGTATTTCCCCATGAACACCAGAATCTCTGGCCAGCCCTCCTGGAGTCACACTGGGAGTGGAGCTGGGATCTGTTCTCCTGTTTGGCTTGCAGAAATATCTCCTGAGGGCGCAATCCCGGGGTTCCTCAGAGGGGCACTGCAGGCAGGAGGGGTTTGGATGGATGGGAAGGGCTCACAGCCCTCCAGGGCAGCAGGAATGAGTGAGGGAGGCTCTGGGTCCCTCTCCTGCTGTGCTCAAATGGCTTCATCATGAGTAGGACTAATCCCACCCCAGAGCTGGGCTTGGGAGAGGAGGGAGGTCCCCCCTCTGTGCCAAGGTCACCCCAAGCCCCAAGGCTGGCCTGTCCCCACCTTGTCCCTTCCCCCTTTCCATTGGGATGCTCTCCTGGCAGCAGCTCCTCATCCTCCTCCTCCCCTGGTGTCCTCAGCACAAAGCTCTCCTTGGAAGATCCCCCTGGGCTCCCCAGGACAGGCCCAGGATCCCAAGGCTCCCATCCCGAGTTTCTGGGTACAAAGCCCTTCTGTACAGCCTGTAAAGATCCCTCCCCTGCTCTCTCCATTCCAGTTCCTTTCTTTAAGGTATAATATATGTTTATAACCCGATGGCTGTTTTTTTTGACAATACTCTTGTACCTTTTAAGGGGAAAAAAATTAAAAAACCAAAGTATTTATTTGAAAAGTTTATTTTAAAGATAAGAAAAAAAACCTATTTATTTTACTGCACCCTCTTCTGTTTGGTTTTCTTCTCTTGCAAAGCTGATAACTGTTACAGAACCACTGCTGAGGTGAAAGAAGTGATTCTATGGGTGGCTTCACAAGCCCACTTAGAGCAACTATTCAATAAAAATATATATTAATTTTGAACGTGGTCTTGTTCTTGTCTCCATGGTGGCCGGGGCATGGCTCGGGCCTTGCCTGGGGTGCTGGATGGCTGGGCAGGGACTGAGAACTGGGGGGATTATCCTGGCCTCTGTGAGGTCTCCCCTAGGAGTCTTCTGATGCTCAGACCTCCAAAATGCAGTGTGGGCTTCCCTGCTGCAGCTGCCCCAGCTCCCTGAGGAAGGGTTGGCTCAGGCAAAGAAGGGGAAACTTAAGGAAGGAATTCCTGAGTGCTTGAGGGCTTTCAGTTGCCCCACAGAGATCCCAGCGTGCTCCCAAAGCCTCTCCCAGTGCCAGAGGAGCGGGGGTGATGCCACAGGGCCATGGCCGTGCTCTGCAGGAGGAGCTGCAGCTGCCCCCTGCTCCTTCCCCAGCAGCTCCTGAAGGCACCTTGGAGGTGGGTTTAGCCCAAACCAGGAGGAATTCGGGCCACAGCCCAGCAGCTCCTGGGCCAGGCTGGTGCCTCTGCTCCCTGTGCACATCCCAGAGCTGTGGATCCCAAAGCCCTGCCCATCCAGAGTGCAGCCATCCTCATCCTGAGGGCTCTCTGCTCACCGCGAGAGAGCTCTTCTCTCACACAGCTGGTGGAGCTTTCTCCCAGCAGCTCCAGAGCCCGAGGTCCTTGCACACAGATTTGGTGGCTGATCAATCCCATGGTTGGTGGCACCCCCCTTATTCCTCTTTCCTTTGTTGGCTTCAGTGCCTACCCCTTGGCTTGGGCTGAACCTGCTCCCTCTCTCTGCAAGAGTCCCTCCTTTCCTAGGAGGGTGTCCTAGGCCAGACTTGTGCTGAAGAGCCTTCCTGACCCCTGTGCTGAATGAAACCCACGCACTCTGCCCATCTCTCACCACAAACCCTTTTCCCAGGCTGCTTCCCTGTTTCTCCCTGGCTGTGGCGTTGCTGGTATCGGAGCCTGCTTTCCAAAATCGGTTCCAGTGCCTCATCCCCAGCATCCAGGATCTGCCTGAGGGCTCTGGAGCACAGATGTGAGTCCAATCCCTGCTGTGACTCACTCTTCCCCTGCTTTTCAAACAAAAGATGGCTCCGGGCCATTTGTCACCCATTGGCTCCTTTCAGTGCCAAAGTCCCTCTCCTTTGGACAGAGCCAAGCACTTTCATTCCCAGATGTGCAGCTTTCTGTTAACTGTGTTAGAGCCCTCTTGGTGCCTGTAGTGCCACCTTCCCAAGCCTTCCCTGCCCTCATGCCACCAAATCCCCTGGCATCTCTGGGTCTCTCTCCTGTGGTCCCATGGAGGAAGGCTCAGGAGCTGAACTGCAGTGTGAGACAGTGACCTACAGACCATGGTAATCTGGAACACATGTCAATTGCTCACTTGAACATTTTTCTTCTGTGTGAAGTCACAATTGTCCCAGGAATGACAAAAAACCTGCAAAAATTGGTTTTTTCCCCCCTAAGATTAGGGTGATTCTTTGAACTATACAGTCATTTTCTGTTTTGCATCCATGTGAGGACAAGGAGAGACTCCCCAGGCTCGAACACCCCATGGCACCTACCCCATGTGAACTGGGGCTCTGAGCCACCCAGAGGGTTTAGTCTGGGATAAAACCCAGCTGTCCTTGGCTGGCAGGGGTTGCTCAGAGCTGAAATGTCCTGTTCTGTCCTGTCCCAGGACCAGCACAGCCCGAGCGAGCTCAGCTCCATGAAACCCCTCTCAGACACGGCCCACGTTTTCCAAAAGTGCATTTCCACCTTCCTGGTGTTGAAATCTTCCCTTGCCCGGAGCAAGCAGAGTCAGGCCAAGCTCAGATCCCCCTGAGGATGCCCAGGTGTGATGCAGCCCCGCGCCTGCCGGAGCATCCCTTGCATCCCAGGAAGGTGCCTGGCGGGCTCAGGAGAGCCGGGGAAGGTGTTTGCAGTCGGAGCTTGGCTGTCTAGACAGGAGAGAGAGAGGAGCCCTCAGAAGGAGTCATTAATCTCTTCCTAAGATGGCTAAATAGGTCAGATGACTCATGCCCTGAAAGTGCCGATTTCTCTGCGCTGACTACAAAGAGGGAAGGAGCTCCCTCCCGCCGTCCCCGCCTGCAGAGCCGGGGGAGCGGATCCCAGCCTGCCTCTGGATGTGCCCTGGGCCAGCAGGGAATTCAGCCTCCCCGGGGATCCTCAGAGCTGCTTCCTCAGGGGTGCTGATGAGGAGACGGAGGATTAATTAAACACGGGTGGGTTTTGACTCGTGCTGGAGGTGATGCCTGTAGGAACCTTGGGTGTGCAGAGCCCAGAGGAACAGGCAGAGGGTCCAGCCCAGTTCCCTGCTGTCACCCTCGCCTGTAAGGACCAGGGGACATGAGTTCAGGCTGGAGGGATTCGCACAATGGCTTCTCCACCATCAGAAACCCTTTCCTGCCTGGCCGTGGTGGTGCTCTGGGTGGGGCTGAGGGCACGTCTGCTCTCACACCTCTGGCCTCACAAAGCCAAGACTGCTCTGGGCAGAGACAAGGGGCCATTCTTATGTTGGCCCACCACTGTTCAGAGCTGCTCAGTGAGGTTTAGGAATCCCTGGAGGCATCACAAGGTTCAGGGGGCAGCTCTGAGGGCAGCCAGGAGCCTTTGGAATATTTCCCTCAAGAAATGACCCCCTCAGAAGGGTGACCTGTGCTGTGATTGCAGCCCTGGGGACGTGGGGGATTTGCTTCCTGCAGGAAGGAAGGTCTCCAGGACCCCAGCGTGTACAAAAAGGACAATTTGCACCCTCAAAAAATCCAAAATGCCTGCGGGTTTCAACACTGCCTGGGTATCACAGAGCCACACTCCGGCCCTGCAAAACATCACGAGATTGGCTCAAAAATCAAGATGCAGCTCACAGCAGATTCTTGTTTTTCGCTGCTGCTTTTGGAGGCTGACTGAGTCATGCTCACAAGCCTCCTCTGCCAGACAGCAGGGCTGGCAGCTCGTGGGGCCGTGGGGCGAGCGCGGCTCCTCCCGCGGCCGCAGCGGGGCTGGGGCAGCCTGGGCAGCCCCGGCACTCACCAGCTGCGCACAAAACGGCCAAGGATCCTCAGCTGGGGACGCTGCCCAGCACCCAGCAGGAATGGGAGGTCCCTCTTGTCTCTTTGGCCCGGTCACTGGCAGCTCCTTCCTCCGGCCACCTCACCTTGGCCTTGAAGGCCGTGCCGGTGCTCGGGGCCACGGGGCTGAGGGGCACCCTGGGCTCGCTGGGCCAGCAGCTGCAGAGATTGCAAAGCTCTCCACTGGTGCCTGAAGTGGCAATGCTGTCCCCTGGCTGGACACCCCCTCACCAGGGTGTTCCCTGGCCTCCTTCCTCTCTGTGTTCTGCTCCTAGGATGCGCCTGAGGTTCAGGATATTTCTTCAAGGCACATCTAGACCAAAACTGTTTTCCTGATGTGGAACTCAAATTCCTCCTGGAGAGCTTGTAAACGATTCATTTCCTGTATCCACTTCCCCTGTGCCTTGCTGCTCTCCATGAGGACATTTGCATGGTACAGTAGGATCTCAGTCTTTTGATGTGCAATTATCATCTGCAGAAATGACTAATCAATTAAGGACAGTCACTCCCAGGCTTTCTATTTATTTCTTTCTCATTGAAACCAGAGCAAATGTGCCCTTTTTTCACGGGGAAATGATGTTTTTTTCCAGATGTGCCTGCTGAAACCTTCCCAGCGGATCTGAAAATGACATCATGCCCTTCTTGGTCCCCACTGTTGTCACTGTCAGCGCTGAGCTGGCCCTGCTGCTGACAACAAGTCCCTGTCACCAGCCCTGCCAGCTCAGCGGTGCCAGCAGGAGCAGGGACTCACCAGGAATGGCTCGGATCACACTTGGAGAGCAGCTCAGGCAGGTAAAAAGTGCCCAAAGTGAAAGCAAGAGTGAAGATAGTCCACCCTAAAGGTGGTGAACCCTGAGGGGAGAGAGGGACTCTTTACAAGGGCATGGAACAGCAGGACAAGGAGAATGCCTTTAAGCTGCCAGAGGGCAGGGTTGGACGGGATATTGGGAAGGAATTGTTCCCTGTGAGGATGGGCAGGCCCTGGCACAGGGTGCCCAGAGAAGCTGTGGCTGCCCCTGGATCCCCGGGAATGTTCCAGGTTGGAGCAACCTGAGACAGTGGAAGGTGTCCCTGGCCATGGCTTGCCATGGAATGAGATGATCCTCAAGCTCCCTTCCAACCCAGCCCATTCCATGATTCCGCGATTGGCCCAACCTTCAGCAGCTGGGGGGGCAAATGGATTTCAGAGCAATGAGCCAAGGGACAAGGGGGTTCAGGTCCTTGTCACCTGCATGTAAGGACAGGCAGATGCACTTGGGAAGGGGCTGTGCACGAGACCTTTGCAGGGGAGGGGCTGGGCACTGTCGCCATCACGGCACCCTGAGAAGCAGAAGGAATCCTCCACCCAAACACCTCTCTTCTCTGCCTGCTCACCCCCCTGCTCCCAGAGCCCCTGGTGACCCTGAGCAGGGGCACAGAGCTGGGGGTGGCCCGGAGGCTGAGCTGGAGCTGAAAGAGAAGCGGAGCTGTTTTGTAACAGCCTCCCCTGGGGACGGATCACACCACGCCCGGAGCGCCTCCGGAGACGCGCGGCAGGCACGGAGGTGACCAAATGAATTGACACCAGGCAATTCTCAGTGGAGCTCCAGAGACAAAGTAATTGAAAATAAATGAAGGAACATGACACCTAGCTGGCAGATCAGTTATCTATAGCGTCCCTTTCCTGAAATAACTGCCTCCTGAACTCCGTCCGCCGAGGCAAAACCAAGGAGAAGCTCACGTAAAATAGGCCACTCCAGCAGGGACCTGGAGGCCCCTTTATTCTTAATGGAAGCTGCCAGAAGGGTTAATTGGATGGTGCATGGCAGTGCCCTCCATCTGGGGATTGCCTGCCCTTGCCACCACCGCCAGGAACGTTGAGGATGAGGTGCCCCATCACTCCTGTCCTTGGGGCACAGACCGGTGCAAGAGGGATTTTCCTGCTTCTCCAGCCCCAGACACACCAGGGTGTGCTGCTCACCCCACAGGTTTTGGGTCATTAGGATTCGGGGTGAGTCATCAGCACATCTAAGCTCAAAAATGCCCCAAAATTCCTCTAAGAGGGTCCTGCAGAATCCACTGATCCCAAACTGCAAAGGTTGTTCAAAAGCGCTGTTATTCCTGATGAGACTGAGCTCTTGCAGAGCCTGGTCTGAGCAGTCCCTGCGCCTGTGGAGAGCTGGAAGCAAAGGCCAGGAAAAAGGAGCTTGTGGGAGGTCTGGTGTGCACAGCCCTGCCAACATAACCCTGGGGTCAAACCATCAACAGGAGTCAAAATGCAGCAAATCCAGATCACCCACTGGCCTCTCCATTGCTGAGCCAGGGTCACAGCTTCCCCCTGAAGCCCTGGGCAAGGGGACATCCCAGAACCATGGAATCCTGGGGTACCTGGAGCAGGAAGGACCCACCAGGATCATTGATTGAACTCCTGGCCCTGCACAGACACCCCAACAATCCCACCCACCACCCCTGGGAGCGTTGTCCAAACTCTCCCAGGGCTCTGGCAGCCTCGGGGCCGGGACCATTCCCTGAGTCAGGAATGATGAGCTCAGGGCCCAGGGGCCCAGGCAAGCAGAAGGGTGACAGTGGCAATGCCACGCTCTGTCCTGCACCCTCTGGAGGGCTGAGCTTGTGCTGGGGAGCAGATTTATCCTGGCTATGGACATCAGCACGAGGCAAGATCTCTGCCCACAGGAAACAGCGTCTTCCTGAGGGAAAGGGTCTGTGCCTGTGGAACTGTGCCCCCCAAGGGAAGAGGGGTCCTGGTTACTTGCAGACATTGGCACCACCAGCTTGGCCCTGCCATTGCTCGGCCAGGACAGTGGGGACGGGACCCACAGCAGCCAATGGAGAAGATCCTGTGGACACCTGGTCCCTGCCCATTCCCAGGGGAACGGTTTGGCTTGAACCTCACTGCTGGTTTTCCTCCCTGGCAAAGGGAAGCTGGGTTAAATCTCCCTTTGGGAGCAGCCCCATCAAAGCCCTTCTGTCCCAAGGAGACACCACCTGCTTTTCCCTTTTCATCTGTTCTCCTTGTTCCGAAGATGAAAGCAGCCAGGACAGAAAGCAGGTGCTGTACTTTTTGAACAGAGAAAAGGAGAAAATAAATGGCATGGGGAAGGTCTGGGCCCAAAAAAAGAGTGGCCTTCAAATTGAAGGGCCTGGAGACATCCCAGCTCACACAGCCCTAGCAGGGGGCTGAAAGATCCCCACCATTCCCTGTCACCTGGGGCAGCACAGGGCTGCACCTCACTAGGGACCCCTTCCTTGGAATAAAACTTGGCCCCACAAGGGCTTGAGCTTTGGGGAGAGAAACCAGGTGCCCTGAGCCCTCCTGTCAGGGCTCTTTGGGGGCCTTTGATGGGTGGGTCCATTGCAGTGAGACTTTACACTCCCAAACACGCCAGCTCTCTGAAAGGCACAGGCAGAAGCAATTCCTTTCTTACAGCAAGTTGTGCTCCTGATTTTTCTAATTTATCTCATCAGTTCTCCTGATTTTTGGTGGTTCTGGCACTTGCTGTCATTAAATGAGGCAGAGGAGGGGACGGGCAGCCAGGAGTGTCCCAGCTGGGCCATGTCTGTGAAAAGAAAGACAGAAAGAAAGCAAGAAAGAAAAGCTCTCCCTCCCCCTCCAACCAACCCTGTAATGAAAACATGGCCAACCCTGGGCTCTGCCCTCTGCCCTTTTTGGGGCAGGTTGCAAGGTCACAGGGACGTGGTCCCCCGGTATTGATCAGGACTCTTTGGGACTGGCATATGGCACCAGGTTTCAAAGGCCGAGAGCTCGAAAAGAATTAAGTGGGGGCAAAGAGTGGAACGTCCCAGATTGAACTCCTGACACGCGGGGGTCAGAGAGCGCCGGGGATAAAGCGGGGTCTGCAATGGCCAAAATAAATACGCAGCCATTAAAAATCAACAGCCCCGAGGCTGGGGATGGAATCCCACCGTGCTGCTGAGGGACAGAAGTGGGCTGGGTGAGATGGATGTGCTGGGGAATAACCAACAGGGAGAATGTCCTTGCTTGTCCCAGGGGTGGCAGGAGAGCCTCACCTGCAGAGTGGCCCCATGAGCTCCATCAGGTAGAATTTTGTGGGGTTTCACCTTCCTGTTGAATGTCCCTCAGCTCCTAAAGGACAGAAGGGCCACCTTTGGAAAGGCAGAGAGGTGGAGAGTGAACCTCTGGCTGTGCAGGAGCATCCCTGCTCCACCAGGAAAGTGGCAAGGATACAAAGGAAGCAGCATCAGCAGTCCAGAGTAGGATGAGGTGGGATGTGGAAAGCCAGGGCCTGGGAACATTTCTGTGTCTGCTCTGAGGTGCCCTGACCCCCAGGGCAGCACTGACTCTGACCCTCATTCATGGAGAAAGTTTCCCAGACTTCAAGACAGACTGGAATCCACAAAAGTGTGAAATAGATTATAGAGAGCAGTGCAGGTGTATCACTTAGGTGAGAAATTGAGGTTTTGGGATTTTTAGTGTGTTGTGGATGGAAGCAAGATGGAGGGCACAGTGTGCTGTCCTGGGTTTCTTCTTCAGGCTTCTTCTTCCTCCTTCTCCATGGGTTTGGATGGCATTTTGTAATTGGGCAGGAAAGTCCTCATTGTGGGCTTCCAGGGATCAGTTATTGGGTTAAAAGAGAAAATAATCCAGGTGTCAGTTCTTAATTGGATAGTTTAGTCTTAAAAGACCTTGTAACAAGAGAATGTTGGCCATTTTTGTGGTGCTTTTCCAGTGTGCTGAGCCTGGTGTAGACAGCGTGCAAAACTTTAGATAAGATAATAATAAACAAGAACCTGAAGACTGAAAAAATCCAGTGCATCTCTCTTTCCTGACACAAAACCACTCCAGGAGGGTCTCCTCCTCCAGGAGGGCCCAGCCTGAGTCCCAGAAGTAGAGGAATCAGCGACAGGTACCCTGACAATGGGAGAGGTGAGAGGGTCCAAGACAGCTGGAAATCCGAGCTTGTGTCAGAGGCCCTTTCCCTGAGCCACAGTGTCCCAAGGGTCAATCCAGTGGGCAAGGCACTCCTGACAGGGGCTGAGGGGAGGGAACCACCTCCTGCCCTCCCATCAGTGGGTTCTTCCTGTGGCCAGGGGTCCTGGTGGGAAATGTGGTGCACAAGGATAAGGAAATCAACAGCTTCACCCGTAAAGCTCGTGGAACGCCGTGTCTGGGTCACGTCCTGGTGAGGGTTGTGGCCTTGGTACCACACTGAGCATCTCCTCCCAAAATCAGGTGTTTTTTCCAGCTGTTCTCCTCACCTCACAGTCCACTGCAAAGGCCAACTCCTGAGCTGCATTCCACACAGGAAACTCCAGCTCTTCCTTTGGGGCCTCAGAGAGACAGACTCCTGAGGGACTGTGTGTCCCAGTCCTTGTCCATCAGGGCGTTTCCTGCCTCTCATGCCCTTCCCTCTCCTGGCTTTTGTCATGTTTGTGATGCACAGCTCCAGGCTGTGCTGAAGGAGCGGAATGGGAGACTGTCAGGGCTGCAGTGAAGGACAAGGGAGTCTGTGGAGCTTTCCCTGCTGGATGCAGACTGGTTTATGGCCTGCATTTGTCTCCCAGAGCAGACCCACCATAGCCAACCCCAGAGCCCTCAGCCCCAGTCTGGGAGCTCTGGGGAGGGACACAGAGAGAATCCTGCGTGTGATGGGAACCCAGCTTCCCACAGCCTGGATGGGCAGGGAGGCTGCAGACCCCTGAGCTTGTGCATTCCTGAGCACGTGGATGCTCCAAGCCCAAGGCACAGGCTGATGAACTTAAGCCTGATTTTCCATGTCCCTCATCCTCTCTGATCCCAGAGTCCTGCTGGAGGGAAAGGCACATGGCCTGCGGGAAAAAGGCATGAAAGGGAAGAAGCTTTCAGTTCGTGGCTTTCCCGTGGTTGTTTGGGTTCTTCCCAGCATTGGGATGCTCTGTGGGAACCCACAGGCTGCATCCTCATCCCTCTCATGTCTGGACCATATCAGAGACACAGGAATCCCATGGTGCCCTCTGCTCCAGCTTCACTGAATCCCCAAATCTGTGGTGTTCAATGCTGAGAGTCTTGGAACAAATCAGGGAGCTTGTTTTCCTGGCTGATTTTTTTTGATTCCTCCTCTCCCGTTCTCCCAGAGCCTTTCATGCCCAGCCAAGGTGTTCTATCTCCCTCTCCATCACTGCCTGCAGGGCCTTGCTTGGCTCTGCTCTGTCTCCTCTGCCTGGTTCCTGATAAAACAAACTGCTCAGCATGGCTGGGTGAGCTCCCAAACACGGACCAGGCATCCAGAGCCTCGTGACCACGCACTTCCACCAGAACACTTCCACCACAGCACCTGGTCATGGATGTCTCCCACAGCAATTTCCCAAAATTTCCTCTCAGAGTGTTTCCAGTGTGTAAGAGAACAAGGACCTCCCTGTTGAGCACCTTACCAAGGTTTTAGTTTAAATATTTTTTTCTGAATTTTTCAAAGAAAATTTGGGGGGTTGAGAGGTAGCTCACTAGACAAAGAAAACAGCTGGATACTTGGAGAAATGGGGAAATTTCTGGTTGTGAAGGCCAATTACACATCCAGAAGGTTGTGCTACATCTGCCCTCGCCCTTGACCGCTCAGCTGTGGCAGACAGGAGAGGCAGGATGGCATTTTGTGCCTTCAGATGTTTCTCCTCCATGTGTGTAGGTGGAATTCTCTAAGTGACACATTATCCCTTCCACTCTGCGCTTCCCCCTGGATTTCTCCTTCTCATGACTGCTCGAAAATGTGTTCTAGAGCTGCTGTACGATGAGCAGTCAGTGCTTGAAAGCGCTGCCTGCTTTCCCCCACCCTGTTCCTCGTGGAGGATTTAGTAGCAGATGGCAGCCTCAGAGCCCTGAGAATGAAGTGCTCCAGAACTGACAGCACAACACGAAATCTTCCTCCCTCTCCCAGCGCCGCGGCTCCAATGGCGCAGAGTGAATAATTTAGCATCCATCTCTCATTCAGCAAATGCTGCCGGTGAGCTCTGGGAGGATGATTTTTATTAACTGGCCGGCTGGATGCAATTTTCCAGCAAAGCCTGTGTGCAAACAAATTGGAGCTGAGTGCTGGGTGAGTGCCAGTGCTTCTGGCTGTCTCCTGCTCCGGGGAGATGAGATGCCCACATCCTGTTACACCATCTCCGCTGCTCCTCCGCTCTTTCCCAAGCCCACAAAGAACTTTGCTGCTGGACAATCCTGGGTTCATATCAGCCAGACTGTGCAGCAAGACACATGTTCATGATGGAGTTTTTTTGTTGTTGTTGTTCCCTGGGAACACTTGAGCAAAATCCGGCTGCCCAGCCTGGTCTGGAAAAGCCATCGCGGATGTCGCTGATGGGGCTCGTGGGATCTGACCAAGAAAAACAGTTCTGAGCCCTTTTGTTCCTGCATCATTTGTCCCTTTCTGCCTCATTCCAGCATCAGGGTGACCGTGTCAAGAGGTGAGAGTGGCATCTGGGCTCACTGGGCCCCGCTGCTGTCACCTGCCATGGGCAGGAGAGGTGGGGCCAGCCTGGAGCTGCAGCAGCTGCCAAAGCCTGGCAGATTCTGGAACCCCAGGATGGTTTGGGTTGGGAGGGACCTTAAAACCAACCTCGTTCTACCCCCGTGGGCAGGGACACCTTCCACCAGCCCAAGGTGCTCCAAGCCCCTTCCAGCCTGGCCTTGGACAATTCCAGGGATGGCAGTGCTGGTTTGTAGGTGAATTCCTGGTTTGGCATGGCCTCTTGCCTGCCAGTTGCTGTTTACGATGCTCTGCAGACCCCAAGGGATGGCACTGTGGGGGTGACAGGTCCCCAGCCCTGTCCCTGCTGCCTCCCCAAGCCTGGCAGAGGGGCAGTGGCACCTCGAGATGCCTGTAGGGGAGCGTGATGGATACAGACCCTGCAGTGGGCAGGTAGGAGAGCTCTGTTGGACAGGTGCCTGGAACATTAGGCTATTATTGGAAGCACCAGGCTTTTATGGTAAGTAATTGTGATGTTATTGGGCGTTTTCCCTAAATAATCCACCACACTCCCATCTGCCGGCAGCTGATGCTGAAGGGAGAGGGGGGTGAGTGCAAAAACCGGGAAGGTGAAGTGGTTCTGCTCCAGTGGGATGTGAAACGGGGCTGCTGTGGGGTGGGACGGGGTGGCCGTGCAGGGCTCTGTGGCTCTGCTCCCGAGCAGGGCTGTGTCCCTCTGCCCTGGAGGCTGGCCAGCCCCCAGAGCTCTTTTCCAGCTCTCTCCGAGTTCCTGTGTGCTCGTGGTGTCCTTCTCCTCTTCCTGCCCTCGGCTGGAGCAGGGAAGCGCTTGGGAGATGCAGGAGGTGATAGTGGTGCCTCGGCAGCGGGGGTGAGGAGGGCAGGAGCTTCCAGCAGGAGTGGAGAACGCCCAGTCAGGTCCGGGATGGGCCGGAGCCCGTCCGTGTGTCCGGCTGCACTGCCCCACGCAGCCCCTGCTGGTGGAGGCGTGGAGATCCCTGGTCCTGGGCCGTTCCTGCAGCTTGTAAACACGGGGATTTACTGGGATGTGGGACCCTGCTCGCCGGAACTTTGGAATTCCTGCTTTGCCCTTCTGCACTCCTCCAGCGACGTGGGATATTCACCTTCTGTGGAGAAATACAGTGCACCAGAAATGCAACCAAGGCTCCTGGGTTTTGCAGGGGGTTCTTTCCCATAGAAACATGGGATTGTAGCAGTTGGAAAAGCCCTCTCATGTCATTGAGTCAAACCATTCCCTCAGCGCTGCCAAGGCCACACCAAAACATGTCCCTAAGTGTCACATCCATGCAATTCTAAATCCCTCCAGAGATGGGGACTCCACCTCTGCCCTGGGTTGCCACTTTCATGCTGGGGCTATGTCAGAAGTGACTTTTGGGGTCACTTTTCCCCTAGTCCCAGCCAGAGGTAGCCTTTTAGGAGCTTTGGGGGCATATATGGGCATCTGAGGGGCTTTGGCACCACACACTGTGGAGGTATCTGGGTCAGTCAGGGCTTTGAGAAGCATTGGTGCTGTGCCATGGTGAGATTTGTCCTCTCCTGAGCACCTAGGGGAGGATAAGAGCATCCCCAGAGCTGGAATCAGCAAGGACAGCTCTGACAACTAGGCCACCCTGGCTTGAAATAGCCCATGGGGCAGGATTAGCACTGTTCTCCCCGAGGAGAATCCCGAAAGGTGAGAGATCTCCCTGGAAAATTCAGTCTTCTCCTTTCCTCTCACACTGAGCCTAAAGGAGAGTCTCAGTGCTCTTCCCAGCCCCCCGTTTCTGACTCTCTTGTACACAAACCCCATCACTCTGCAGGATCCTGGCTGGCCCTGGAATTACTCACCAGGAATGAGCCATTTCCATGTGCACACTGTCACCACACACTTGTGTGTGAGAGCTGGGCTGCCAACATCTGACAGCTATAAATAGCCCAGGGCTCACAGGAGGCAGGAAAACACCTTTGAACTCCCCTGAAATCTGGTGGAACGGCAGAACTGCAAAGGGACAAACCATAAATAGTGGCCAAAAAATACATGCCATGGGATGGTAGAACCCTAGAATACTTTGGGTTGGAAGGGAGCTTAAAGATCTAATTGTTACTCCCTGCCATGGCAGGGACACCTCCCACTGTCCCAGGTTGCTCCAAGCCCCAATGTGCAGCCTGGCCTTGGGCACTGCCAGGGATCCAGGGGCAGCCCCAGCTGCTCTGGGCACCTGTGCCAGGGCCTGCCCACCCTCATCACAAAACCCTTTTCCTTGTTGTCTGCTTTAAATTGACCCAGTGGGGGCTCGGAGCAATTCAGAGCAATTCTCCCCTCCCGGTGGTGCCTCCGGAGCCCCCGGGCCGCTTCTTTGGGATTCGCTTTTGCCCGCGCTGTCCAGACCTTCCTGCTGCCGCCTCTCCCCTTCCTCCCCACCAGCCCACCCTCCTCCTCCTCCTCTCGTTGTCCTGGCAACCAGAGGCCAGGACGCCTCTGCCCCGGGTGAGAGCCCCGCAACAAAGGCGGCTTTGAGCGCGCCGCGTTCGGGGCCGGCCCCAGCGCCCCTCAATGCGGCCGGCGAGTGCTGGGGGTGGCCCCGGGGGATCCCCGCAGCCCTCGGTGTCCCACGGGTCAGGGACAGGGGCGGCTGAGGGAGGGGCACGGGCTCATTCTTGTGGCTGTGGCGGGGCGGAGACCGGGTCAGGCGTCCTCGGAACCCCCCAGACAGCCCCGAGGGTCCCCAAGTGTCACTCAGCGTGAAGGAAGTTGTCCATCAAAGCTGGGGCTGTGGGAATACCTGCGGGCAGCCCGGACAGAGGGAGTGCCTCAGGGAGAAAACTTCCAAACCTCTGGCCCTGCTGCTCTTCCCTTTTCCCTCTTCTCCCAAAACGAGCTGCACTTTCCCAGACCCACGAGACTAAAGGAATTCTCTGGGCCAAGTGTAGAAACAGTTTCTCTGCAGCAACACTGGGCATTTGCTTGGGTGAAGTGTGAGGCTGGGAAGTTGTGCCAGGGAGGAATGGATCTGCAGGTAAAGCTGGAGATCTCCCTGCCTAAACCAGCAGCAAGGCTGGGTTAATGCTTGGACTTGACAATTACAGGTCTTTTCCACCCGAAATGATTCCAGGATTCCATAAACCCAGCAGCAGGTCCCAGGGATGTCAGGCACACAGCACATCCTCTTGGAGGCAGCCAGACCTGGGGCAAACAGGCTTTCCCAAAAATGTGAGGCAAGGAAGAAGAAATCCTCCTGAAACACAAACAAACCCCGTGGGACTCGTGTTCCTGGGCAGGTGGGGGTCAGGAAGGCACAGGCTGGCCCCTCATCATCCTCTCTGCTCTGTGGCCACAGCTGAGGGGGGAAGGTGCTGCCCACATTGTTCGTAGAAGGGACCTTAAAATCAACTCCTCACACCCCTGCCATGGCAGGGCCACCTCCCACTGTCCCAGGCTGCTCCCAGCCCCAGTGTCCAGCCTGGCCTTGGGCACTGCCAGGGATCCAGGGGCAGCCCCAGCTGCTCTGGGCACCTGTGCCAGGGCCTGCCCACCTCACAGGGAGGAATATCTTCCCAATATCCCATGTAAATCTTCCCTTCTTCATCTTAAACTGTCCCCCTGGTCCTGTCACTCCATGTCCATGTGAAATGTCCCTCTTTGCCATCCCAGGGTTTGGGGCTGTGCAGCATCTCCTCTTGCTGCTGCTCTGAGTGGGGACATCACTCCACAGACATACAGAGAACCTGCAGGTGACAGCCTGAGATCAGGCAGCCTCTTGCTCCCAGGGTTTTCCTTAAAGCCTGGCATCTGCCCCTTGGAGCTTTTCCTGTTTCACTCCTCTCCTCTCACGTTTCCAGCTGAAGGAGCTGTCCCCAGGTGCCAGCAGAGCAGAGCTCTCAGTCCTGTCCCCAGGCTGGCAGCCTGCCCAGGCATCCCAGAGGCACTGGGTGCTGCTGGGGGAGCAGCCTTGGGGCAGCCGGGGAGGATGGGACCCGAAAACCTCCTCCAGCAGGGGACAGGGAGCACCCCTGGGTGCACACCCTTTCCAGCCTGCTAACCAGGGAAATTCAGGGGCGTCCTGCTTGTCCAGCTGCAGCGGGGCTGCTCAGCCTCCCCAGCGGTCCCTTCCAGCCCCTCTCCAAGCCAACCCTCCTTCCCTTGCATCCCCGACCTCCCACCGCTCCCAGCAGCAGCCGGGGCCAAAAAGTCCTCTCCTCTCCTCTCCTCTCCTCTCCTCTCCTCTCCTCTCCTCTCCTCTCCTCTCCTCTCCTCTCCTCTCCTCTCCTCTCCTCTCCCTCCCCCTCTCCTCTCCTCTCCTCTCCTCTCCTCTCCTCTCCTCTCCCCCTCTCCTCTCCTCTCCTCTCCTCTCCTCTCCCTCCTCTCCTCTCCTCTCCTCTCCTCTCCTCTCCTCTCCTCTCCTCTCCTCTCCTCTCCTCTCCTCTCCTCTCCTCTCCTCTCCTCTCCTCTCCTCTCCTCTCCTCTCCTCTCCTCTCCTCTCCTCTCCTCTCCTCTCCTCTCCGCTGCGGACGGACAGACGGACGGAGGGACAGACGGAGGAAGGAGCCGCGGTGGCTGCGGCCAGGGAGGGCTCCTCGGACCCACCCTCCTGTTCTTTCCTGCCTTCCGAAGCGCCGCTTTCCTGCAGCTGGGTCCAAGCTCTTCTTGGCCCCCGCGGTGCCTAAAAATAACCCGTGCGCAGGTCTGGGGAAGAGCTTCTGGGCTGGAGCTCAGCCCTGGAGGGAAAATGAAGTGAAGAAGAGGCAGTCAGTGCCCCTGGAGGAGCGACCCGGGCGTGCCGCGGCTCCTCAGTTCCGGCTGTCCCTGAGGACAAATGTGACCCCGCGCCGGGATGGAGCGATGCCGGGCTCTGGGGATCCGTCTGCACCCAGAGGCGATGCCCAGCCGGGCTCTGGGTGATCCGTCTGCGCCCAGAGGCGATGCCCAGCCGGGCTCTGGGGATCCATCTGCGCCCAGAGGCGATGCCCACCGAGCTGCTCAGGGTTCAGCCCCGCGCAGATCCCGGCGGGAGGCAGCACGGGGGTGGCTGGAGATTCACACCTGGAATATTTCCGGAGTCCCCTGTGGGACATCCCGGGCGCTCCTGGGTCTCAGCCCTGCCTTTGGGATGTGCCTGGAGAGGAGCGGGGGGGCACATCCACTGCCAGCGCCCCGTGGTGATGAGGTGATGAGGTGATGAGGTGATGAGGTTTTGGGGATGCTCACAGGCCCTGGTGCTGTGAGCGCCGGGCACGATCCTCACGGAGGTGCCACCTCTGCCCTCCATGGCCGCCCCTCTGCTTCCCCTCCCTCTCTGTCCCCAGGAGTCTCCTGCCCTGCAGGAAATGGGATATTAAACGGTGTTAATGAGCTTCTCTGGCAGAGCCTTCAACAAAAGGCTCTTCCCAGGGCTGCTGGATGGGAACGGATGGGTTCAGGGGAGGGGAGGGGGCACGGCTGGGCTGCTGAACCTCCTTCCTCTGCCATCCATCAGCTGCCAGGGCACCGCAGAGGCTCCGAGGCTGGATCCCCTGTGCACAGCCCGGCTCTGGAGTGGGCAGGGATGGTGTCCTGGGCGGGCTGAGACCCCCTGGCACTGCCAGGCTGGGTGGGGGACAGGAGGAGCAGTTTCTGGGTGCTGATGGGTTTGTTCTCTTAAAGCACTGCTATTCCTGCAGGCACAGACAGCATCCTGCAGGGATGGTTGGACCCACAGAACGGTTTGGGTTTGAAGGGACGCTCCAGCTCATCCAGTTCCACTCCCTGCCAAGGGCAGGGACACCTTCCACTATCCCAGGGTGCTCCAACTTGGCCTTGGACATTTCCAGGGATCCAGGGGCAGCCACAGCTTCTCTGGGCACCCTGTGCCAGGGCCTGCCCACCCTCACAAGGAACAATTCCTTCCCCCATCCCACCTCACCCCGCCCCCTGGCAGCGGGAAGCCATCACTCGAAGGGGTAACGTGCCCATCTGCAGGCACGGGTGGCCCAGGTGGATGTCACATCCCATGTCCTGCTCCTCTGGCTCCTGACACAGCCCCAGGCTTTATATAGCCCGGGCTTCCTGTTTGTGGGCTGTGCGGGGCTTCTCGCTCCCTCGCTCGCTCTCCTCCCTCTTGGCCGAGGGCAGGAGGGAACCAGTGTCCTGGGAAAAGTAAAACTTGAAAGCAAAGCTGGACTCTTCATTGTCAGGAGGCTTCTTTTTATTTTTTTGATGCATTTCCTCTGGGTCGTTTCCTTTTCATTCGAATGTGGATAAAAATAAGTTTCCGCTGACATCAGCCCGCTGTCCCTTTTGGGCAGGGATCTGCTGCTGGTCTCCCTGAGCACCCCAGGGCTTTGCATTCCTCTGACAGCCATGAGAAACATGCCTGGAATGAGCAGCCAGGCCAGCTGGGGCAGCTGGGGGACTGGGAAGGACCAGCAGGGAATTTTTGGGGGGGTTGTTGATGTGGTTTGTGGTGCTGCTCTTGTTGTGAGGGTCATTCAGCTTTGTTTGCTCCCCCTCAGCTGAGGAAATGGGGAAATTCATCTCTCGTGCCCTCCCAAGCAGCAACATCCCACAGAGGGAGAGGACGAGACACTGTCCTGCCCTGCCTGGCACAGCTGTGGCCGCCCCTGGATCCCTGGAAGTGCCCAAGGACGGGGCTGGAGCAGCCTGGGACAGGTGCACAGCTCAAGGTGTTCCTGCCATGGCAGGGGTGGAATGGGACGAGCTTGAAGGCCCCTTTCCACCCAAACCAGTCTAGGGTTGGATGAGAGGGCTCATCTAGGCATGAGCCTGGAATTACACCCAGGTGTGGAGCTGGAACCAGGTGATTTTAAGGACTCTTCCAACCCAAACCATTCCATGATTTTATGAACACAAGGGCTGCTTGAAAAATTGAGGCTTTGCTGCAGCTCCACAGGACAGGACCTGGAGCTGCTCCCTTGTTGGAGACAGGGCTGAGGCTGGAGCTGTTCTCCCTCGGTCACCACACACACACTGAGAGGTCCCAGGGATCCTGGGGACCCAGATGTTTGTACAGCTGTGGCTTCACCCTGTTTGCTTTGTGCTGGGTGGCCCTGAACTCACATGAAATGTTTGGTGTGGGGGCCGTGGGGTCCCTGCAGCCGTGGCTGGGGATCAGGGAAATGTCTGGCCTGGCCTCTGAGGGATGGAGCTGCTGGGAAAGGATTTCTCCCCAAGCTCTCTCAGCTTTCCCATCCTGATGAAAGCATTTGGGAGCGAGAGGCCAAATGACTCCTCGAGCTGGTCTCTCCAAAGAGGCTGTTTTGTTGTCCCAATCAACTTCAGAGAGAGCTTCAGGAAGGAAAAGCTGTCCCAAGGAAAATGAGGCTGTGGAAAAATGGGACGTTTCAACCTCTTCCAAACATGTTTTCAATGAGGAGAGATCTGGAGGCGTGGAACAGCTCCAGTTCAAGGGAGTCATCATTTTGGGAGGGCAGCGGTTTGTTTGAGGAGGTCCTGGCTGGGACAAGGACAGGAAGTCCCCAGGCACAGACACAGAGAGCCACTTTTCCATGGCCAGACCATCAGTGCTGTGCCTCCCTGGCACTGCTCCACCTCTCCAGCTGGGCCACTGTTCTGGAAAAGGGGCATTTTCCCTGTTTCATTTCATTCCTCAAGAGTCCACCCCTTTGCTCACCTCCTCCACTGCTCCTCCACCTTTCCCAAGGGCAGATCCCTCCTCCTGTTTGCCTCCTGCTCCTGCACCTTTCCTGTCCTCCAGCCCCAGTGCCTTCAGGGGGCCCATCAAACCTCTGGGGCACGATGCTCCTGGAGAGTTCCGAGGTGCAGCCACACCCCAAAACACCGGGCTGGGACCCGGGTGGCTCTCAAGGGGAGTTCTGCATCCCAGATGGGATCCTGGCATGAGGATCGGAAGCGCTGCTGCACTGCCAAAGCTCATCCCCAGAGGTTTTGCGGAGACCTGGGTTCTGTGGGCAGATTTTTGGGTGCAGAGAGCCCCACGGGGGACAGAGCACAGGACAAGCTGTGGGATGTGGGTGCAGGAGGCACAGGGTGGTCCCGATGCCCCTTTGGCTCTCACGTTGCCTGCGCAGGGAATGCGGTGCCGCTGGGAGCATTCGAGGAGCAGATTTGGATTCAGGCATCCCCTGGGACAGGGACCTGGGACCCGGGAAAGGAAAACCCACTCACCCAGGCTGCAAAACCACCCCGAGACAGGCCAGGAGCGCCCGGCGGAGCCCAGGCGGGAGCGACAAACGGGGCAATTGCTCCATCTTGTGACACGAGCTGCGAATGCAGCGAGGCGGCCGGGAAGGACGATGGGGATTGGAATCGCAGGATATCCTGAGCTGGGAGGGACCCACAGGGACCACCCAGCCCAGCCCCCGGCCCTGCCCAGACCCCCCAGCAACCCCACCCTGTCCATCCCTGGAGCGCTGCCCAAAGGCTCCTGGAGCTCTGGCAGCCTCGGGGCCGTGCCCATTCCCTGGGCAGCCTGGGCAGTGCCAGCACCCTCTGGGGGCAGGATCTTTCCTGATCTCCAGCCTAAACCTGCCCTGATTCGGCTTCTGCTGCAGGAATTGACGTCCCCATCAGGGAGCTCGGTGTCCCACTGCTCAGCAGGAAACCTCTGGGAATCCAGCTCCATCCTCATGGTTCCCATTGAAGGCAGCAGCTGGACTCCCTGTGAGACTTCCCTGCTCCTTCCTCCTGCCAGTGGGAAATGAGAACGTGGAGAAGCAATTCCTGGGCACCAACTACACTGTGAGCCTCTGGCTCGGGCCTGGGGATGATCCTGACCACCAAGGAGCCTCCCTGGCTTTGCTTTAGGGCTGCCCCTCAGTGGGCAAGCAGAGGGAAACAAGGCTGAGATTCCAAGTGCTCTGCGGGAGAGCAGAGCAGCTCATGGGGCTATGGGTCACCCTGGTCCCACTCCAAACATAAAACTGAAAGTGGAAACCATTGTGAACAAAGTCACATGCTGGTGATTGCCAGCTGCTGAGTCCAGAGCTGGGCAGAGCATGGAGTAGAGGGATGGTGCCCCCTCCACCTCTCCTCCATCCTGTAGGATTTCAGTTTGGGAAAAGCGTTGATCAGATCAGCCCCGAATTCCCATCATTCACTCCATGGAGAGGAAACCTTCCTCATGAAAGGCTGCAAGGGTAATTTAGCATCATGGAGTCATGGAAGCTGGGATCTTCTGGAAAACCTGACTCTGTTTTTCAGTGTTTTTTGGAGAATTTGCTGAGGTCAAGGATAGGAAAGAGGCACCAAACGTCATCCAGACCTTTCAGCTGAGGCACAGGATGGTAATTCTCTCAGGTTCATGGATAAAATCCCAGTCTGGAGTTTGGAACATCTGCTCCCCATCCCAAATTTCCTGTGTGGTGTCACCTGTCCCCAAACCCCAGGTGTGACCCGTGAGCTGTGAGCTGACTTTGGCGGGGCTGCTCTGTGTCCCCTGGTGCCCTTTCCCTGTTCCCCAGACCACTCGGGAGCACCGGGGACTCCGCAGAAACCCGGAGAGGAACAAAGCAGAAAGTTCCGAGCCGCCATTGGCACCTCAGGCACGTCCACGGACGGGTTCTGCTTGCTTTTATTTCTCTGAAGCAAAGTGCGAACAAAGGCTTTTCTCCCGGACTCCTGGCTGCCACCGGAGCAGGCAGCGATGTCACCCTGCAGTGACATCGCCTCGCGGGAGAGGCAGCAGAGCGGAGCCCGGCGGTGTCACCGTGCCCGGGCCAGGGACTCGGCTCATGCATCACTGTCCGGGGTGTCACCGCTCTCATGGAGATAAATGGGGACGTGGCTCCGCCAGCGCTCCCGAGTCACTTCCACTTAGGACACTGCAGGAGGAGACGGGTCCCAGACAGGTGAGCAGGAGACAAATCAGCCCCGGGGTCACGGCTGAGCTCCTGCTGGCAGGGACGTGTCCCATCCCATAACCCGGCTGTGCTCGGGTGGATCCAGGCTGTGAGGATGAATCACAGCCTCAGGGAATGGTTTGGGTTGGAGGAGAACTTAAAGAACATCTAATCCCAAACTCTGGCATGGGCAGGGACACCTTCTCCCAGAGATGTGACACAAGGGAGGTGACACAGCAGAGAAGAGATGCCCTGGCTCTGCTCAGCTCCAGGAAAACCAATGAATGTTCACAGAGCTCTCACATACGGGAAGTGTCTGAAGTTCTAAAATATCAGGATAAAAATGAAGGCAGGGCAGGGATGGGTGGCAGCAGTGGGAGCATCTCTGGATGGATAACACAGGGAATTGTGACCCAGCAAAATGGGTGTGCAGGGAGGGAAGAACACATCCAGGCATAAAGGGAATGCAGCAGAGAAGGATGGGGCTTTGAACTGGAAACAAAGTGTCCAGGGAATGTCTTGGCAGAGAGGGATGTGCCAGGCCATGGAAGATTTCCCTGGAGTACTGGAATCCCATGGAGAGCACTGCAGAGAAATGAAGGGAACATGCCTTGGCATCCAGGGCAGCCAGGAGCAGGGAGGAGGGAGGGAATGTGGACATTTCCAGTCCCAGCAGCCACTGGTTGCCTCCATCTGGGAGCAGAGCTCCTGCCTCAGCAGTTTATCACTATTTTAGGTTGGAAACACCAAACTCTTTCTCCTCTGGGCTGAGCTCAGAGATTCTCCAAGTCCCAGAGCAGCTCCTAAGCTCCAGAGCTGCCCGTCCCCAAGGAGCTGGGCTCTGGGACATGAAGGAGAAGAGTCCAGCCTGGTGGGGGATCCCTAGGAGAGGGAGGTGTCTCTTCTCCAGCTCCTGGGGAGTGGAGCCATCCCTGTGTTTGGGACCTGCCTTTCCTCCTTTGATGGCACTAACTGGCCGGAGAGCTGCAGGGAGACCCCGGCACGGTGGTGGAAGGACGAGATCAAATGGGAATGCAGAATAAATCATGAGCCAGTTTCCAGCATTTTCTTGGCTGAGATGGAATGGCTAATCATTCTGATGGCAGAATTTACATAATTACTCTGCCCACCGGCCCAGGATGGGCTGAGCAGTGAGAAAAACAGGCTGCTGATTCCAAGGGGGATGTTTGTGGAAGTGATTGAGGGAATCGTGGGACTCGGAGCTGGGAACAGATGGGCTTGGTCATGGGGCTGGACCTGGGGCTCCCCTCTGCTCTGTGCAGATGGTGCTGCTCAGAACAGAACCCCACAAACAGCATCTCCAGGCAGAATTCCCACCTTTCATGGTCAAGGTTCTGTGACTGATGAGTGAAACGAGAAGGAATTTGGAGAAAAGCAGCAAAGCAGGAGGAATCTGCCAGTGCTGTGATTAGTAGGGAGGTGCAGCAGGACCTTGGATGCTGATTTCCTCACACCCTGCACACCCAAAGAAACCAAATTCAGAGATCCTGATGGACCCCCACTCCCAGGCTGCTCCAGCCTCCAGCTGCTCTCAGAAATTTCCAACTTGGAATTAGTGACATTCCACAGAATCCCAGAAGGATTTGGGTGGGGAGGGATCTTAAACCTCATCCAGCCCAGGTCCTGCCATGGACAGGGACATCTTCCACTGCACCAGGTTGCTCTAAGACCTGTCCAACCTGACTTGGAAGGTTTTTCCTCTCTTTTCTCATGTCACACTCCTGTTTTTCTCTTCTTTTCTGCCAACCCATCATGGACCCCTCATGCAACGTGTCAATTAGTACGAGGCCATGGAAGATATCGGTGGGAAGCACTGGAATCCCATGGAGAGCATTTTTGATTATTTAAGACACTTCCCCATCCCTGGAAGTGTTCACAGGAGTGAACACTTTCCTTACCACAGGACAGCTCCCAGGAATGGATCCACTCCAGCCCTGACACCCTGTGCAGCCCCAACTTTTTCTGATCCTTCTGAAACATTTGACAGAAATCCTTCTATTGCTTGGAAAACTAAAATCAGATCAGCAAAGCCAAAACCTTTCAGTGCCACTGTGAGTTCCTGTGGCAAAAGTGGCTTCAGTCCCGCGTTCCCTGTGAGGTTTTGGATTGCAGAGCATTCCTGTGTGGTGTTAACACACTCCACAAGCAGGACAATCCATGTTTCTTGTTTGGTTAACACTGGGAGGCTCCAGGGCCTTCCCACACGCATTCATTTACATATTTCTTCCAATGGAACCTAATAAAATATTCATATCATTAAAGGAGAGGGGGAAAGAGAGGGCCTGGGGCTGCTCCTGTGGCTGAGGCAGTGGGAGAGCTGTGTTCTCCAGCAGGGGAGGGTGGGGACAGAGGGTGACACTGATCTAGAGGGAACACTGAGCTGTCACTGTCCTGCAGCCCCTGGCCTGCTGTGCCCCACAGACTGGGATAGAGCAGCCCCTGCTTCCCAAAGGTTCCCCTTTCCTGAGCCTCGTGTGGAGGCACTGCCTGCCGGGCACAGAGGGAAACTGTCGGGACCCAGGACATTGCTCTGGCTGCCCTTCGTGGTTCGAGACCCTGGCAGGGGGCTCAGAGACCTTGGCACGGAGTCAAAAACACCTGGGCCTTTGACTTTAGTCCATGGAAACAATTACCAACTTTGTGTGAAGATGTACAAGCCACAAGAGTTTGAGTAGAATGATAGTTAATTTGTCACAAGCTAAAAAAATAAAATTTTGGAGTTTTAGAATAGAAGTTCAAGAGGCAAGATGGAAGAATCTAGGTGTGTCTTGTCCTTCTTCTTGTCGTCCATCTCCTACTGGAATAGTGGCACTTTTTGATTAGTTTAAAGTAGAGACAGACTGTCTAACATTGGTGATAGGTATTAAGAAATTATTGTAAATAAAGTACATGTAGTTCGTAGTATAAAAAGCCAACACCACCCGAAGGGCAGGGACTGTGCCACAGCCTGACCTGATGGACTGATCTCAGCAGGTCAGAGAAAGAATGTAAGAGATAAGGAAAAATAAACAACCTTAAAAAGCAGAACTGATGAATCTCAACTTCTTCTGTTGCGGAGCTGGGAAAAAAGGCTTTCTAATACCTCAAGAGTCATCTCAACCACAGAAACCCGAGAGGAAACCACATCCCTGTTGGTTCTTCCTCTCCTCCCTCCGTGCTCCCACCCAGGATGAGCAGCAGGCCATGCCCTGAAGCCCATGGCCTGTGCCAGGCCCCTCCATGGCCCTGCAGCCCAAGGCCTGTGCCAGGCCCCTCCATGGCTGCCCTGCCCACAGCCTGTGCCAGGCCCTCTATGGCCCTGCAGCCCACAGCCTGTGCCAGGCCCCTCCATGGCTGCCCTGCCCACAGCCTGTGCCAGGCCCCTCCATGGCTGCCCTGCCCACAGCCTGTGCCAGGCCCTCTATGGCCCTGCAGCCCACAGCCTGTGCCAGGCCCCTCCATGGCCACCCTGCCCACAGCCTGTGCCAGGCCCTCCATGGCCCTGCAGCCCACAGCTCTCGGGGTCGGCTGCTTGTTCTCTGCACCCGAGGTGAGTTGGGTGGTCCAGGGAGCGACCCCAGGCTCTGAAGAATGAGACTGGACTCTTTGCTGTTCGGTCTTCAGGTTGTTTATTAAGTCTTATCTACAAAATTTTCTTCCTGGCAGACAGAGGTCTGACCAGCAAGGCAGCCACGACGCTCTCCGACCGCCCCCAAGGCTGCTCTGTCTCTTATACCACAAATCACGTATATCATATTTACCTTTACCTCCCAATACCTATCACCCATGTTGGACAGTGCACCCCTTCCCCAAACCAATCCCTGAGTGCCATCACCACAGCAGAAGATGGAGAACAAGAAGAAGAAGGAAGAAGGATGAGACACGCCCTGTTCCCTCCATCTTGCCCCCATTACCTTTATACAAAAATTTTTAAAAATTATATTTTCACCCTGTGTACACCTTATAAAAACACCCTTTAAACCTGTGACACCTTCCAGCCCTCATACCAAACTGGCAATTCATTTGCAGGATCGAAATCCAGCCACCAAGTGTTCCGGGCATCATGCCAAGATCTCCGAGCCCCCTGACGGGGTTTCGGCTCTCGACGTGGTCTCGGGGGACTCCTCACATCCGGAGTGATGTGCAGAGTTCCCACACACAGCCTGTGCCAGGCCCCTCCATGGCTGGCCTGCCGGCCCTGTCCATGCTGAGGAGCAGCAGCACCCTGGCCTGCAGGAGCTGAAGTCAGGCTAATCAGGATGTATAGCCAGCCACCGAGGCCATGAATATTTAATGAGGCCTGTTAAAGGATTTTTAGAAGTGCTCTCCCCACGGACAACACGATGACTTCTTTGTTTATAATTTTTCCCCCTTTCCTGTTGCCACTAATCACCGACTCTCAGCTCCTTAATGGCACCTTGGGGGAGCTCTGGGGATGACTTATTTCTTTATTTATTTACTTGCTCCAAAGTGAAGAGAAACCCTGCCTGCCACTGCCACGGGTGGTTCCAGGTGCCAGGATCCATCCTCACAGGAGTGGAGGTTCCTGGCTGTGCTGGGGGGACAAGAGTGGGACCTGGATCCATCCCCTCCCTGGGTCCATCTTCTCCCTGCATCCATCCCCTCCCTGGATCCATCCCCTCCCTGGGTCCATCCTTTCCCTGGGTCCATCCTCTCTCTGGATCCATCCTCTCCCTGGGTCCATCCCCTCCCTGGGTCCATCCCCTCCCTGGATCCATCCCCTCCCTGGCTGAGAGCAGAGAGGCGCCAAGGCAACAGGCAGGGAGGGCAAGGAAGGGAGGGTCCCTGCGCTGGAGTTACATGAGGGGTTTTCACTGGAGAAAATGAAGTTGTTTATTACAATAAGGGTGGGAAGGCCCTGGCCCAGGTGCCCAGAGAAGCTGTGGATGCCCCTGGGTCCCTGGAAGTGTCCAAGGCCTTGCTGGCCTTTTTCTGAAATGTCCAAAAGCATCTTCGGTCTCACACAGGCCTGAACATTGCCAGTTGGCCTTGGGAATCTGTTCCAGGAAGAAATTTGCCTTTTCTTAAACTTAAATGTTTTTGATTATTTAAGACAGAAAACTCTGCTTGCTTTCAGAGGGAACTGTTACATCTTTAATTTTGTGAAGAAGAAGAGCCGGAACTTGCTGGTGCAGAATCCCTGACTTTCCCCTGGAGATGGGGGAAGTGTCACTCAAAATCTTCTCAAGAAGATGCTGACAGCTGAGGATGGGGGTCTGGGCCTGCCCCAGGCCCTGCCTGCGCTGCCCAGCCCAGGGCATCTCCCCCAGCCTCATGTGGGGCAATTTAGAGGGAGCAGAGCCAGCCCAGGCCAGCCCCTTCTCAGTGGAGGCTGCTGGGGATGCTGAGTGGCAGCAATTTGGGATGATGAGTGGCAGCAATTCCTCTTCCTCCTCACATCAATTTGCACCAGGTTCTGCTGCTGGCTGGGCCTCCATGCCAAGCTTTAGTGCTTTTTAATTGCCTGGTGGATCTGGCTCAGCTCGGAGCTCTCCAGAGCCCCAGACTCGCCTTGGTAACTGTCTGAACCACCAGGGCAGAGCAGCAGGAAAACAGGACAGGAAATTGAGCTGGTTCCTCTCTGGGAATGTTCCCACACCTCTGTAGTTGGTTTTCCAGACCTTCTCTTTGTCCTCTTACTGGAAGTGAGTCCTCCTTCCCCAGTGCTGCTGTGAGAGGTGTCACAAGACATGTGAGAGATATCACTGCATTCCCAAATCCTGCTCCTGCCCAGGCTCCTGCATTTCGGCAGGAGCTGGGGTCCATCCTGGACAACCTGTTGGCATCAGCTGAGCAAAATCTGCTCTCCTTCCTGAAATTCCACCACCCTTCCACAGCTGTCTCTGGCCCCAGACAAGTCCCTGGAGGATTTTGTCATCCTCATTCTCTGCTCTCAGTCTGGCACAAGGCATCCTTCAAGTCACAGAATCATGGAATTGTTTGGGTTGGAAGGGACCTTAAATCTCATCCCATTCCAACCCCTGATGGGCAGGGACACCTTCCACTAGACCAGATGGTTCAGAGCTCCCTCCAGCCTAGCCTTGGATGAAGAATAAAGGCATGGCCAGGATTTCCACGTGGGTTTACCCTGCAGGTGGCATTCCCAACCCAGGGAGCCTGGAGAAAGGGCTGCACCTGAGCCCCAACTCCCAAGACCTGCTCACGGCACGGCTGGGAATTTCTGCAGGGATGTTAATGGCACAGAGAAAAGCCATTAAAGGAGGAAGAGTTGAGGTTACAATATTGTGCTGAAAAGTTTATTGCTGCCTGTAGAGACATCAGGTCTGTACTTCCAGGATTACTCAGTGCTTAATGCCCAGTGCCTGCACATTAGTTTTGCCGGGAAGCCCATTTGGGGTTCTTCCAAAACGGAAAAATTAAAGGGCTTCCCTAATAAATGTGCTGTCCAAAAGCAAAAGGGAGAAAAAAAAGGCTCCAAGCCCAGCTCAGGAACCCAGCCTGAGGCAGCAGTGTGGGGCCAGGGGTTGTCCTGCTGCCTGAGCCCTGGATGGGCAGTGCTGGCCCCTGGAAGTTCTGGGAATGGACATCCATTGCTGCTCCCTTGCACCTCTGGCTCCCCCTGACACTAAGCTACAGCAGGAAAACATGCAAATTTACACACGAATTTGGGTGTCCAGCAGGTGAATTTGCCTGGGAAATTCTCCTGATTTTACTGATAGGTGGAAACTCCAGAGCAGCGGCGACTTGTTTGTCACCTTGCTCTCCATCCATCCATCCATCATCGATCCATCCATCATCGATCCATCGATCCATCGATCGATCCATCCATCCATCCATCCATCCATCCATCCATCCATCCATCCATCCATCCATCCATCCATCCATCCATCCATCATCCATCCCCTGTGCTCGAGAGAACAGCCCTTTTCCTACATCCAGGCTCTCAGGCCACCCTTTTCCCAGCATTTACCACTTACCCTCCACCTGGGAATGGAATGAGTGCCTGGAATAGATGCAGCCTGGATGGGGAGGCAGCAGCCATTTGGAGAAGCGGCAGCAATTCAACCCAAAGACTGCTTGGGCTCCCTCCTGCTCCTCTCCTGGCACCCAGCTCCAATCTGAAATCAATGTGAGAGAGGTGCCAGGATGTGAGTGAGACTCTGTGTCTCTTTGCAATCCAGAGAACCCAGAACTTTGTGTAGGCACTGCCTGGAAACAGAGCACAGCGTGGAGCAGCAGCTTTGTGCTGCTCTCAGGAGCTCCTTAACTGCCTTGGGCTCCTCCTTGGGTGGGCCAGGGATGGTTTGTGTCCTCTGGCCATCTCCAAGAGTTCTAGGGGCTGGGGGGTTTCTGTGTGTGTCCAGGTGAGGGTTTGGTTCACTTGGAAATGTCAGTGGGAGCTGGGAATGGCACCAGGGCCCAGTTTGCCTTGGGAGCAGAGGGTGGGAGCTCCACAGCAGCCCCTGCTCCCAGGGACATCGATTCCCTGGTGGCTGAGCTGGAGAAAAGGAGGCTCAGGGAGCCCTTGTGGCTCTGCACAACTCCCGACAGGAGGGGACAGCCAGGAGGGTTGGGCTCTGCTCCAGGGAACAGGGACAGGAGGAGAGGGAACGGCCTCAGGCTGGGCCGGGGGAGGTCAGGGTGGACATCAGCAGGAATTTTCCTTGTGGAAAATATTGTCAGGCATGGGAAGGGACTGTCCAGGGAGGTTTGGAGTCCCCATCCCTGGAGGGATCTAACAGTCATGTGGATGTGGCACTTGTGGACATGGGTCAGTGGTGGGCTTGGAAGTGCTGGGGAACGGTTGGATTGGATGATCCTAGAGAGCTTTTCCTGTGTAAATGATTCCATGAGTCCATGAATTCACCAAGGAATGTTGCCTGCACACGAGATTTGTCTCTTCATGGGGTCTTACCAAGGGAATTCAAGGTTTGACTCCCTTGGTGAGCCCGGGGCTGGGCTGTGGCTCAGTTTTTGGCATAATCCCTGTGCCAGGGACATTGTGGGACTGGGAGATTCCCTGGCAGGGAAGTGTGAGGATTTTTTTGGGAATACAAGGAAGAGCAAAGGAAGAAGAGGAGAGAGGAGAACAGTACAGGCCAAGAAAGCCCAAGGCAGTGAGCACCAAACCTTGGGGAGCACAGGAAGAGCTCACAGGCAGAGCCAGGCTGGGCAGGTGGGTGCTCACCTTCACTTGGGTCTGGATCTTTCCACGAGCTGAGCTCAGCATCGTTTGGTGAAATTAGATCTATGCCTAAACTTAATCAAAAAGAGGCAGCAGAAGAAGATGTGTGGAATGATTGGAGATTACAGGGAAGCAGTGGAACTTGGGGAGGGGCAGAATGAGAAACCTCAGGGAGCTGGGGCTTTCCTTGCAAAACCCGATCGTTTGGGAATGTCAGTACATCCAAGTGTCACCCTTCCAGAGTCTGGGTGCTCTGCCCAGCCAGGGATCTCATCCCATCCCTGTCTCCCTCTTTACTGCCCGAGGCAGTGCTGCTCTCCAGTCAGGAATCCTGCTGAGGTAAGCTGGGATTGCAGACCCGGCAGGGGCTGGGCACACGATCCTCGTGAGGGGCAATGCCAGCTTTCCTCCTCCCACAAATCCCTCCCGGCTCCGAGGGTTCATTAGGGCTCATTAGTGCCCATTAACAGGTCTGTCCCAGAGCACAGCAGCACCAGCAGCTGTGAGCTCCAGGCCCGTTCCTCTGCTCCTTCCTTCTCTGCAGCTCCTTCTCCGTGCCTCAGTTTCCCGGCCTGGGTAACCTCGGAGCTCCTGGATGTTCCTTGGATCCAGGGTTTCTCCTCCTGCCCTCCAAGGGCTGTTTCCTCTCTCTGCAGGAGCACTTTGGCTGCTCCATCCTTGGAAGTGTCCAAGGCCAGGTTGGATGGGGCTTGGAGCACCCTGGGATAGTGGAAGGTGTCCCTGCCCATGGAAGGTGGGGATGATTTTAGGGTCTTTAGGGTCCTTTGCAAGCCCAACCATTCCATGATTCTCTGATTTAAGCACACAATGTGTCTCCTGTCAGGTCTTGTCTCTTTTGCCCACACCAGTTTTTTCCTAGATATTTTTTCTTTATCTCTTGACTTTTTCCAGTTTATATTTCTTATTAGATATTTATACATTTCTTACTAAGGAGAAACAAGAATTTTAAGTTTGAATTTTTTACTAAACAAGAAATTTCCTTATTTATACGCTGGCGGCTGGCGGTTCACGGGGAGGTGACAGCTGAGTGACAGCTCTGGCAGAGCAGGAAGGGAGGGACTCAGGACCTGAGATCAGCCATGACAAACTGCCTGGGGAGGGCCTTTCCTTGCTCACATCCCCGTGACTGCTGAGGAGCCGACGGGGCAGGAGATGGAGTTAAACCCAGCTTAGAGAACTGGGAGAGAACAGGAGGAGGAGAGGCTGCTGCGGGACCTCCCAGCACTGGAAACTTCGGGGATGTGGAGCAGAAGGTGCTGAGGGGGAGAGCGACAGGGCCAAGGATGCTGCTCCTTTGCGGCAGCTGAGGAAAGCCTTTGGAGAATCAGAGCCAAGCCCGAGTCTGCCCTTCTCGGGAGGTGATGTGGGAGATGAGTGGGAGCGTTCAGGTACAACAGCCCCGACTGCAGAGGTCTGTGCATCATTGCCCACCGGGATCTGCTCCCTGCATCGGCTCCTCCCGTTCCTTCCCCACCCAAATTCCTCACGGCACCAGCGGGAGGGTTCTAGCTGAGCCGTGCTCCAGCGCGGAGCCGGAAGGTGCAGTGGAGGATTCCCCCGTTCCCCAAGTCTCGGCTGCATCCTCGCTCCCCTCCTGCCTGTCTCGGCGGCCCCGCGGAGGAGCAGGGACCGTGTCTGCTGGCAGCCCGGGGCCCTCCAGGAGTTGTGCAATGTGTTATCAATTCCTCAGGGGAAGATAAGGTTGTCTTCCACAGCTCCTGTGTCAGCTCTGCTGATTAGTCTGATGCAAATGAGCTTTTAGCCTTGAGGTCCGGGAGGAGAGGAGGAGGATCCAGCACAGCCCTGGAGAGCTGGACCACTCCTGGCAGTCCCAGCACCACCCTGAGACAAGGAGCAGGACTTGGGCTTGTCTTTTCTGGGGTTTCTCCATCATTTTCATTTCAATAATTTCCCTTTGGTCTGTGGATGAAGGTCTGTTGCTCTTCTCCTGGTTCTGCCCATAGGTTTGCACCAAGGCTGAGTAACTCCCACCCATCCCCCGTGGCTCTTCCCCAGCCTCCTGCTCTGGGACACATTCCTGGGGGGCTCATGGAAAATGCCTTCTGAACAAAGAGCCCTTTGTACCTGCAAACTGAGGGAGAGGGGAAAAACCTGAGGAACGTCCCATTTGTGCTGCTGCTTTTCTAACCAGAGCTGCCCCTCAAACCCAGGCCTTTCCTTTCCTGTCTCCAACACCTGCTTCTGCTAAAAAGCCACCCAGCACCAGCCTCCCTGCCTGGAGAGGTTGGTATTTTATTTAGGGCTGATCCATTTTTCTTTTAATTCAGATCAATGCGGGTTAATTGAGAGCAGCTTATTTTTACTTGTGCTGGTCTCTGCCTGCCAGGATCGATAGCAGTCATTTCCACTTAAACCGTTGTACCTTTACTGGAACCAGCAGAGCCCCCAGCCCTCCACGCAGCCCCATCCCTGTGGTTCCTGGTGCAATAATTCCAACCAGGCTCTCGTCAGTCTGGCTGCAGCGGCATCCTCGTAATGCTGGGAGGAAATGGAGCCGCGCTCAGCCCCGACCGGGGGAGATGGATTACAGCCTGCAACATTTGCACACTAAAAATACCCAGCGAGGGGCAGCCGCTCATTGATCCCTGTGCCTTAATGGGCCGCACAAGGTCCCTCTGGCCACCCGCTGCCACTAGATGGGGCGATGCGGCAGCGCTGCAGCCCCGAGCCGGCTGCGCCTCCCTGGTCACGGAGGCGGCTCCGCTCAGCCCGGCACCTGCAGGAGCCCGGTGTTTCCACACCCGAGACTCCTCCGGTGGATGCAAACCCCACCACGGCATTCCCGGGGAGCTGAAGGAAACATGGGTGTTCTGCTGCTGGCTGTGTGTCCAGAGGGAAATCCGCGTGGATGGGGGGGGGTTTGGGGCCAGGCTGCTGCATCCCAGGGGTTGTCCTTGGCCAGTGGAAAATCATAGGATGTTTTGAGTTGGAGGGGACCTTAAAGTTCATCCCAGCCCCTGCCATGGGCAGGGACACCTGCCACCATCGCAGGTCCAGCCTGGCCTTGGACGCTTGATGGGATGTGACAAATCTCTCCCGCTGGATCCTGGGTGGCTCAGAAATGTCTTGGTGTGACTGCTCTTATCGTGGTGCAGAGTTTCATGTTTAAAACTTTGGATTTAGATCAAACCCAGTGGGCAGCATGGTGGCCCAAAGGGGCCACTGTCCCCTTGCTCTGCCTGCTCCCACCTTCCCTGGCTCCCTGGCCATCATCCCCATGCACCCAGCTCTTCCCTCTCTGTTCGAGCAGCTGAGCACTTGTCCACTTCCATCACCTGCCACTGGAGCCTGTGGAAGCATTGCAGGAATTCTTTCTGGGATGTTATCAGTTGATCTGTTAATGGAGAACCAAGTCGGGTGGGCACAGAGGAGGGAGATCCTCTGCAGGACATCAGCTCAGTGTTTGAAGGACCTTTTCCTCTCAACCACTGGGCGGAGGTTGGCTTTAGCTGGAGTTTTGTGGAGCAGTTCCCATGGCTTCCCATGGCTCTATGGCCACCTGGGCAGGTGAGGACCAGCTCTGGGGGCTGCTGGGCCTTGTCCATTGGAAGGAAAAATGGAGCAATGGGAGAAGGAACCATCAAAGCAACACCGAAGTCCTTCCCTCCTTCCCCTTCCCTGGCAGCAATCCCTGATCCCTGTGTTTGCTGCCCTTTCCAGAGCCGGCAGATTGAGACCTCCCAACGCAGCTGATGTTTGGGGAAAAGGAGAATTACCAATTTCCTGATGGGTAAAACCAGGGACAGAGCAGGCGGCGAGTTCTGGTCATAAATGTCAGGGAATAATGGCTTTGGCCCCTACCCCTGGAGCAGAGCTGATTTAAAGGGTCGTTAAAAAGGGTCGGTGTCCATAAGGGTGGTGCACAGGGTCTCCAGCCCAGCTCCTTTATTTCCTCTGGCTGGATCCACCAGGGCCATGGGTTTAGAGAAGCCATATGTCAGCTAAATGTGTCTCTAATTGATTTCTGGACCTGCATGGAGTGTAAACATTTTACCAGTCAGAGAGCAGCTGATCTGGAGAGGAGGTGGGAGGGGAAAGGGCAGGAGAAAGTCTGGTGTGAGGCTGAGGGGAGCCTCGAAAACGACTTTTGTCTGGCCCCATCAAACCCCGACTCACCGCGGCCCCTCCGCGGGGTTCCCGGGTAATGGAGTCGCTCCCAGGGCAAAAGTTAACTCCAATTAGAGGCTGTGCAGGGAGGGGTTTCACTCCCACGTTTCCCCGCCGGAGCCGTGTCAGCTCCCGTTACGGAGATGGGCCGGGCAGCAGCTGGGAACAGCGTGTGGACAATGAGGGGTGTCCTGGGAATCCTTCCTGCAGGGACACAGCCCGGGCCCGCCGCTCCTCCTCCTCCTCCTCCTCCTCCTCCTCCTCCTCCTCCTCTTCCTCCTCCCTCCCAGCCATGCACAGCTCGCACCCAGCCCTTCTCTCCTTTGAACCACGCAACCTTTGCAAGAGCTTGACCCCACTGAAATGGTTCCTTCGGGACATTCCCCAAATTTCCCCCTAAACCGTTTCTGCTCCCTCATCCTTGCACACAGCCCCTGTTCTAACCCCTTGTTTGCCCAGGCCCCCTGGGGACGCTGGGTGAAGCCTGACGGGACCAAAGAGGGAAAATCAATGCCAAGGCTGATGCTGCCCTGCAAAAACCATGGTCAAGAGCCAACCCCAAATCCAAACAGGTGGGGAAAGGCAGGTGAGCGCGGGAACAGTGTCCCCTGTGTCCCCGGCACTGTCCTGGAGAGGTGGCCGTGAGTGCTGGGGAGGGGGACCAAAGCCCCAGTGTCACCCCGTGTGAGACCCCTCTGGAAGATCCCCCCAGCAGCCCTGGCCCCCCCGGGCGGTCCCCAGCACCCCTCGGGCTGTGTTTTCTTTCCCACCTCAGCCTTTGCTGTCACCTGCCGAGGACGAGCAGTCCAGGTGGTAAACAGAGATGGAAACCAGAGATCCTTCATCTCTTACAAGCCTTCAATTCAACCTCCAAGATTTTGTTCCAGAGTCACAAAGAGCAGGGAGGATTTGGGATTTCTACTTCTGAGCAGGAAAAACAAAGTCCATTAGAGATCTCCTCCTGCTCGATGAATAATCAGCTTTACTGAGCCTTTTAATTAAACAGCAACGTTGTACAAAACTACTTACTTTAGAAAATATTGTGGAGCATTTACTGGAATAAAACACAACAAATTCTGTTTCAAGCCAGGTTTTTCTTCTTTCTTTTCCCTCTCTCCAAGCTTCTCCAAAGCTTTCAGTCAGCTTGAATTTAATAAGCCAGCTCACCTGAACAGAACTAAAACTGTTCAATAAACCCAAGGCAAAAGAGAGGGAAAAGTGGGGAATTATTAGAAAATGTTGGAGTGTAATGATTTTGGGGAAGCTGGGGTTTTTCTTGGGTTTCAAAATGGTGATTTTGTTCTTAAACAGTTCTAAAATGAGCAATGACAAGTGCAAACAGGTTAAAACTGACGTCCAAATAGCTGCTGAATGGAATGTCTTGGGAAGGAATCGAGTAAAGCATCGGGGGTGTGTGTGTATCTGTGTTACATTTTTTAATTTTTTTTCCTCCAGATGGAGAGAAAAAAGAAAGCCTCGCTGTGCATCCAAACCGAATTTTTCCTCCGGTGACTCAGTGGGATTCTCTGTCGGTGCAGGCTGGGGCAGGAGCTGCGGTTTTTCCGCCTCCCACCCATCCCCGCTGTCAGCCCCTCGCTGTGCCCGGCCCCGCCGTCTGCGTGTGCCCCGCGGCCACCGCAGCCCCCAGCGGCCACCCGCAGCCAGGGTGGCTCTGTGCTGTGCCTGACAGCTGACGCCGGCTCCGCTGACCCTGCCTGGCGGCTCCGGGCCGGGCCGTGGGCGCTGCGAGCGGCCGCCCGCCCCACCGCGGCTTCTCAAGCCCGGGCCGGGCCGGCCCAGCTGCCGGCTGTCGGCTTTGCGGGGGGAGGAATAGCTCTACACCGGGATTACTCCGAGGTGGAAGCCGCCGGCAGCAGCGCTGCAGCTCCGAGCCAGCGGCAGATGGAATTCCGTGCGGCTGGAGGCTCCAGATGCGCTGGGTCCAGCTTTCCCTGCGCGGGTTCCTGGATTAAATTGATCAGATCCAGCTTTCCCTGCACGGCTTCCTGGATTAAATTGATCAGATCCAGCTTTCCCTGCACGGGTTCCCGGTTAAATTGATCAGATCCATCTTGCTCTGCAGGGGTTACTGGATTAAATTGATCAGATCCAGCTTGCCCTGCGCGGGTTCCCGGTTAAATTGATCAGATCCAGCTTGCCCTGCGCGGGTTCCCAGTTAAATTGATCAGGTCCAGCTTGCCTTGCCCGGGTTCCCGGGTTAAAGCGCTGCCAAAGGATCCGAGGCTCGGTCGGGATTCAGTGGGAGAAGGCAGCGGCAGGAGCAGTGACCGCTGTCGTTGAAGCCCTTCCCCGCTCTCCCCCAGCTCCCGGGGGAGATGACCCCTCTCTCTGCCTCCCAGCCACCCGCACTGATTTTTATTCCAGCCTCACCGAAGTTCGCTCCCGGCGGGGTTGGAGGTGAGAGGCTCCGGCTCCGGGAGCCTCTCCCGAGCTGTGAGCAGCATTCGGGGCCAGGCGGGTGCACGGCCACCGCTGCCCCGCCACCAGGGTCACGGGCAGGGGGACAATCCCACACCAGGGCTTATCCCATCATTATTCCATCGGTCCCGGCAATTCCTGCCGTGCTGATACAATGCCAGCGCTCTGGGAGCGCTCCAGGCTGGCACGGAGCCCTTGCCGTGCGTGGTGCCGGGAGCAGTTTGGTGCCCAGGGTGCCTCTGTGACCCTGCCGGGGTGGCACAGAGCCAGACGGGACATGAGGCCTCTGCAACACGGGGAAAGGCCAAGGGGGGGCTGGAAGTCCCGGATGTCTGCATGGAGAGTGAGATTCCCAAGGAAATGAAAGTATGGAGACTTTTTGCTGCGAACCTTGGCAGCAGGCAATCCCTCGCAGCTCGGAGCTGCAGAGAAGCTGCGCCTGCCTTCGTGAGGGAGAGGCAGAAGGATGCAGCTGGAAGGCCCTGGAGCTTTGGGAAGGAGCTGGCGTTTGGAGCAGGCTCCTTGAAGGGACAAGACCCGGCGGAGCCAGACAAGCAGTGGATAATGCAACGGGACAAGGTGTGCTGGTGGCTCTGGCCGTGCTGTGAGGTTTGGGTGCCTGGCTCCCTGCGGGATGCTGAGCACAGCGGGACAGCCCAGAGCCCTCCAGCTGCAGAGCGCGGCCCGGGGCCGGGAGGAGCAGGGCGGCAGCGGGCGGGCCCTGCAGCATCTGCCCTCGGCCCAGCGCTCCGGGGGAGCCGCCGTGGGGAGCGAGTGCCAGCCGGTGCCCCGGCAGCCGGGCTCTCGTTTCGTCCCCGCAGACACCATTGGCCGGGCACCAGCCCGTGCTCGGGGGACGCGGATCGGGTGGCCGCGGCTCGCATTGTCGGGCGGCTTCCCCGCCGCGGTTGTGTCCGTGTGTCCCTGCGCTGCGGATCGGGTTACGGCACCTCCACAAAGCCCCGGCCATGCATTATTCAGCCGCTGTGCTACCGTAGATGTCGGGGTGAGGAGCTGAGCCCTGCGCCTGGCGGAGCAGCTGGGCCCTGCAGCGCCCGAGCCGGGGCTGGCGCTGTAAATCAGCCCGGGGACGAGCAGGATGCGAGCGGGAGGCGGCGGAAACCACCCGGAGGTACCTGGCTCCAGGAATGCTTTATTTAGCACGAGTGAAAGGCACCACAAAGCTGCGAATTCCCGTCAGAGGGAAGCAGCGGCTTCCCGCCCGCGCCGCCGGCCGTGGGGAACCTCCCGAGGGTCAGACTGCGGGACGCGGCCCTGACCTCCCGACCGCCCGCTCAACCCGAGGCAAAAAACCGATCGGAGCCATAAACCCCACCCCGGGAGGCTCCGTGCTCGGGAGAGCCGCGAGGAGGGAGCAGCCGAGGGTCTTGGCCGTGGCTCTTTGTTCCGAGCACCATTCCCGGCTCCCGGCTGCCAGCGCCGGGCACCCGCAGACGTTCAGGGAATGAGAAACGCCCGGGGCAGAGCACAAGGAAATATTCCCGCACTGCAGGGGGAAAAAAAATTCCCCCTGGGTTGAGTCTTTTACGGGGGAACGTTGCTTTGCTGACACTTGGGTTTGGAGGGAGAAATCCGTTCTGATGGAATTTCAGTTGGGAAACCGGCAGGCAAATGAAAGCGAGCAGGGTTGATGGCAGTGAAGTTGGGGTTTATTACAGTCACAGCTGAGTATTTTATTTTGGTTCCACATCAACTTCATTCTAATTCATTAAAGTCACTTTGCTTTTACAGTTTTCTCTCTTTTTATAAATAATCCAGTGAAAACACAAGCATTACAGAGCAATAAAACGGGAATATCCCATTCAGCACAAGCCAGGCTCCCACACTGCCTTTCTGCAAATGCCATCTTTTCCAATAAAACCCAGCCTCAGCCTTTTCCATCAGAGTTCCAAGTTCCTGCATTGCTCCATGTCTCTCACCAATGCACCTGTAAATTAAATGTCCCAAATGGCAAAACCATAAACCTCATCAGAGTTCTGTGCAGGTGGGGGTGTCCTGCAGCCCCACCTGTGGAATAACATCTCATGAATTCCCAGTTTGTGCCATCCAAGTTCTGGGTTGGATCAGTGCTTCTTCCAAGTTCCATTTTCGTCCATCTCCTTCCATTGGCAGTTGGCATGTGGAGCAGGAGAGGATGATGGGAACACCAGCAAGATTCCCAGCTTTGACAGATTTTACATCTGAAATCCTGGCCAGAACCAGGATCCATGGAGTTTCTGAATCAGCAAGTCCATGGACAAATTCCCACTTCGGGTATCAGTGGTCCTTCCCCAAGGATCAAACAACACCAAACTCCTCTCCTCTCCTCTCCTCTCCTCTCCTCTCCTCTCCTCTCCTCTCCTCTCCTCTCCCTCTCCTCTCCTCTCCTCTCCTCTCCTCTCCTCTCCTCTCCTCTGGTGAGCTCTGTAGGCTTTGTTCCCCTCCAGTTCCCCTTTCCCAGGCTCCTGTTCCCAGAATTTCTTCCCCCATGGATCTGTGCTGCCACAAGTCTCTCATTCCACGTTGTGCTCTGCAACTTCCCCGGCCGAGCCTCGCTGGCCGTGCCTTTTATTTCTCAATGGACAAGCTTAACAGAGATGTCTTGGGTTTTTAAAAATAGTTAATATTTAAATATTAATTGAGCCATTAATTACATCTGAGCCCCAGAACAAAACAGCTGTGAATAATTAATGAGAGGGCCTATGGTAAATGCCTCTAATAATTCACAAAGCGACCAAACCAGGTATTTCCAGAGCATTCAGAGGGAAGAGAAGCAGGGAGTGGGGAAGGAAGGAAATGCAGGAACACTGAGAAAAGGAGATCAAAGGCAAGATGGAGCATTATGGGCTGTGTGATGCTGTTCTCCCAAGGCTCATTCAGCATCATTTGTGCACCCTGGTCCAGTGGAAGGATGGCAGGGAGCTGGGACTGGGGGGTTTGAGGGCCCTTCCAACCCAAACCATTCTGGGCTTCTCTGATTGTACATCTCCATAACATCCATCTGCTGGGATGGGATTTCCTTTGGGATTCAGAGTGGAAATCTGAGCTCCAGGGATGCTGGGTGTCACCCAAAAGCAGCCCTGGGAAGACCCCCAGGACTCCTGACTCCCTCTCCAGGATGTTTGGACCATGTCTCTCTGAAACACCAGGATTTCTGGACCCCACTGAGGTGGCTGCTCTCTGACCAACCTGCCCTCAAGAGGGACCAGTCCATGAGGAAAAGGTTTTTGTTCCCACCCTCCACTCCACCCTCCTTTCAGATGTTTCAAACTCTCCCTCTGGAGCTGCAGTGGGGAAGGTAATGCTCTGTAAATCCATGCACACACTTTCCATGGCCTGGGGAAGGACCCATTTAGGATGTTTATGTTCAATAGATGTAATTCTTAATGACAGGTGGTTTGAGATCCAGGTAAGGACTTCAGCACCCAGGAGCAGGACACCTCCCTGAGCCTCCCGGAGCTGGGCACCCCATGGTGCCTCTGAGCTTTGTTTGGGTGGCAGGCTGTGACAAACGACCCCATTCAGGGAGCAGCTTCTCCGGGGCTGACCAGGGCTTGGAGGCATGGGAATCCATGTCCTGGAGCTGCCTGTGAGGAACAAGGCCTGGAGGTGATTGCTGGCTGTGCCTCTGTGACTCCTGGGGAGGGATCACAGCTCGACTCAGAGACTCACGGGAAGGTTTGGGTTGAGAGGGACCTTAAACCCACCCAGCCCCACTCCTGCCATGGCAGGGACACCTCCCACTGTCCCAGGGTGTCCCAATGTCCAGCCTGGCCTTGGGCACTGCCAGGGATCCAGGGTGGGCACCCTGTGCCAGGGCCTGCCCACCCTGCCAGGGAACAATTCCTAATTCCCAATATCCCATCCATCCCTGCCCTCTGGCACTGGGAGCCATTCCCTGTGTCCTGTCCCTCCATCCCTTGTCCCCAGTCCCTCTCAGCTCTCCTGGAGCCCCTTCAGGCCCTGGCAGGACTCTGAGCTCTCCCTGGAACTTCTCCTCTCCAGGTGAGCACCCCCAGCTCTCCCAGCCTGGCTCCAGAGGGGCTCCAGGCCTTGGGAGCAGCTCCGTGGCCTCCTCTGGGCTCTCTCCAGCAGCTCCAGCTCTATTTTATACTGAGACCCTCAACACAAATCCTGCTCTGGCACTGCCACCTCATCCATGCCCAGGGAGAGCCCAGGCAGCCCGTTTGGAATTGGGCACTGGTGCTGTGGAAGGGGAATCCCAGCTCTGCCTGCACAGCCCGGGCTGCCCTTCCCTGCCTGCAGTGGGCAATGCTCGTGCCCCAGCCCCCCAGGGATGTGTCCCGATCCCATTTCCAGCCTCTGCTGTGGGGGCACAGCCCCGTCCCTGCCCCGGGGTTGATTGACGACCATTAAATGTCCCGCGGTGCCCTGCGGAGAGGGGACACCGCTCCCACTGTCACCCCGGCAGCCTCTCCTTGCCAGGGTGAAAACGATACAAGCCAGCATGTGCTGGGGAGCTGTGACCCTCCCGAGCATCCTAACGAGCGTGTAATCAGCAGCCATCAGGAGCCGGCTGATGCAGCGGTGCCGCTCCCCCCGCCACAGAAAGGGTTCGCTAAATGTGGCTTTGTGCCTCCTCGGGGATGGAAAATTCACTGGCCTTCCTCAGCTTCTTGACCTCCTCCAAATCCAGGAGAGAAGAACACGGAGCCCTTCCTGCCTCTGATATCCACAACTTTGAGTTCTACAGAGAGTAACAAAACGGATCAGAGTAATTATTATCAATGTCTCCTGCTCTGTCCATGCGGATGCAGCATTTATAAATTAACCAAAAACACTTGCAAATCTGCATAACCAGTTCCCCGTGTTCCTAATGCTTTCAATTTATCCTAATAGATATTTAATGAATACTTTATAAAGCCTTAGATGGGGAGTTTTAAAATCAATGGTGCTATTTTATTGCTGTTTGTATTATCTTTATTTGGATGGTGGCTCAGCCCTCTG
Source organism: Camarhynchus parvulus (assembly GCF_901933205.1). Lineage (NCBI taxonomy): Eukaryota > Metazoa > Chordata > Aves > Passeriformes > Thraupidae > Camarhynchus > Camarhynchus parvulus. The sequence goes on along the minus strand of NC_044600.1, from coordinate 18,883,344 downwards.
CTGCCCATTGATTTCAGGCCTGGATCAATGAAACCAGGTTTCAGCTTAAATACCTTGGGATGCACTGGGGAAGGTGGAGCTGGGAGCAAAGGGCTCCTTGGCAGGTGAGGTCTGGCTGAGCTCACACCCCAAGGGTAGCACAGGAAATCCAAGACATTGTCCTTGCTCTGCTCAACTCTTACCTGCAGCTTCTGGGATGACACCAATTCATCATCCTGGAAGCAGCCCCACTCAGTTGGTCTGGATCTCTCCTTTTGCACAAGCTCTGCCCCAGTCAGGGGGCTTTATCCCCATTCAAATAATGGATATTCCCCTAAATATCTCTGAAATCCTTGTGCAAGTCTCCACAGATTGTTGGCCACTCTGCCTGGAGCTGATGGATAGATATGGACCTTGAAAGTTTTCCCCAGTAGTATCAGGCCTGTCCAGTTCCAAACCCATTGTTCCATCTCTGGTTCTCTCCAACATTTTGAGTCACAATCACCCACAGACCGGTGTGGATATGGAATTGTTCCCTGCCCAGTGAGGGATGAAGAGTCCCAGAATAGCCCCAGGTCAGGATTTGGCTCTGGCAGCAGTGACCTGACTGTGAGTCCCTTCAGGAGGTGATGGGAATCATGCTCAAGGCTTCCCCCGGGATCCTGGAGCTTTCCATCAGGAAAAATCACCTTCTGTCATTGCTGCCCTTGTGAGCAGCACGTGCCTGAGCCCTGCCACCCTGCCTTGCTCTCCTGACACCCCCTGCTCGGCCTGGTCAGGCTGTTCTCACATCCCTTGGGAGCTTTTCAGATTTAGGAAAGAAAACCCCAAATCACAGAGTTCCTGAGATCTCCCTTCTTGCTGTCCCTGCAGTTCCTTCCCTACCCCGCAGCTGCTGCCCGTGGTGCCCAGCTCTGGCGGCTCAGCTGCACCCCGGGGTTAATGCACCACTCAGGGCGCTCACCAGGGCCCCAGCTGTGGCTCAGGGAGGGTTCAGCCCCTCACACTCTGCTGGCCACGGCCAGACTCTCACACGGCTTGGGGTGAGCCCTCACCGTCCCCACCTTGGCCAGTCCAGCCAGGCAGCTCCAGGTTTGTCCCCACAGTCCCATCCCGAGGACTCTGCCCCTCCCCGGGGCGCCTCGCTGCTCTGGAGCTGCTGCTGCCCTGGGGAACAGAGGAGCTCCAAGGGCTGGAGCTCTGCTCCCCCAGCAGGGCTGGCTCATCCTCCCGCTGTCTCTGTGCCTCCCTTTCCCTTCCAGCCCTCCGGGCCTCTTCCCCCTCCAGCCCTTCCCCTGCATTTCAGGATCCCAGGATCAGCCTCTCTTTCCTCCTCAGGGCACAGCCCAGGGCAATCTGCTGGTGGCTGATGTCCCCAGGGGCAGCGGATAAGAGGGGACAATATGGGAAGGTCTGTGGGTCAGCCCATGGCCTGGAGGGTTCTTAACCCTTTCCCCACCAGGGCCTGCCTGGAAGAATTCTGCCTGTTGGAAAGGACAGCAAAGATTCATGCATGAAGGTCAAGTAAACCTTCCCACCCAGATATTCCCTCATCCTGTCCCTGAAAAAGGTGGGGGGAATTTCTCCTGGAGGGTTTTTTACATGCTCTCCTATCAGACATTGTCCTCTCCTCTGGCTGCAGGTGCGTCCAGAGGGATTTGACACCTTCTTGTTCCTGCTTGTTTTGGTGGGAAGTTTGAAATCAGTCTTGTGTCCAAGCCCGGGGACAGTGGAGTTGGCCATCCCCCTTTGGCTGGAATGACCCTCCTGGCACGTGGCTGCTGACCAGGACAGCCAGGAGGCCACGCCAGGGGTGAGGACTGAGCCCATCTCAGGGCTTCCTTCCAAGCTTTCATTGCTTCTCCCCAGGCCAAGCTTCCCTCGAATGGGCTTGGGGATGGGCAGTGACATCTGGGCCGCTGACCAGACAGCTCCGAGGGGATGAAAGGCCCTGGCCACAGCTCTGAGTGACCAGACCCCCAAGGAGGGCACTGGGAGGATGGGAAGATGGGGTTAGAAATAACCTGAGCCACGGGGTGGCTGTGATCCCACTCCCGGGAGATGCGGGCGCTGGGAGAGCACAGCTGTGTCTGCTCTGCAAGGACAGAAAGTGCTGTCGGGAATTCCTCCCTGCGCTGGCTGTCCCCGGAGGAGCGGGGACACACTCCTCCTGTGTGCGGGGACACAGCTCGCTCCTGTCACCGGACCGCCCTGCGAGCGCTCCCGACTGCTCCGAACCTCCTGCCCGACCTCACCCGGGTTTGTCCCCGCCGGGAGAGCCGGGCTGAGCCGTGCCCCAGCGCCGTTCTTTGTCCCACAACAAACCCAGGCGCACGGAGCAGCTGCCACCGCTGTCACCAGGGCTGCCCGGGGCCGGGTCCCCTCCCGTGTCTGTCGGGGCTCTCCCTGCGCTCTGCATCCTCCCGGCGCTCCCCCTGCCCCGCTCGGCCGGCAGAGCAGCAGGACGGGTTCTCTCTCTGGAGTGTGAGAGCAGGAGCAGGGCTGGGGGAGCTGGCAGTGCCACTGGGGGTGGCAGGAGCGCCAGGACAGCGGGGACAGCGCGGCCCAGGCACAGCCACAGCCCCCAGTCAGTCACCACGGCTGTGTCTGAGACTGCTGCCTCAGACTCATTTATTCAGGCAAGCTTTCCTGCCCGCGGGTCTCCCAGAAGCGAAACAGTTTCATCAAGTGGCTTTGACACTTGGAATTATTCCTTGATTTGCTTTTTGCTAATTTCCCTTCCCTGCTCCAGGAGGGTCGGGATTGAAGCACCGCTGTTCTTCAGCGGGGCTGTCTGAGGTCAGACAGAGCCTCTGCTCCCAGCCCAGCCCCTCCAGGCTTTGTGGGGACAAATGCTCTGGTAGGACAAGGGTGGATGGTTTTAAGCTGCAGTGGGGTTGATTTAGGCTGGATATTGGGAAGGAATTCCCAATTCCTGTGAGGCTGGGCAGGCCCTGGCACAGGGCACCCAGAGCAGCTGTGGCTGCCCCTGGATCCCTGGCAGTGCCCAAGGCCAGGCTGGCCAATAGCTGGAAAAAGTTGGAACGAAGGTGGTGAGCTCCAGAATCACCGGATAAACTTCACATCAATCCTTGATGATTTCATACACTTTTTTCCCCCCATTTAATTTTAGCTTTCCATTATTTTTAAAAAAATTCTGTTTAGAGACTTAGAGAAAATTCTGAAAAAAAAGCCAGCAACTCAAACCCTACCAATTTTCCTGAGGAGCAGAGAGTCTGATTCCAGCTCAAGGGAACAAAAATTTTGTAGAAGGTGGAGATATTTTGATCCAGAAAAGGACCAGGGTGATCTGTCTAATGAGCACCAGAACAACAAGTATTGCTCATGGAAAGATCTTTCCTCAGGTTGTGAAGTTTAGGGAACAACACAAATTAAACCTTCTCAAAAACAGTCCATTCTTAGAGATATCAGGAGTAAGCCAGTAACAGAACTCAGAAAAATCAAACAGTTTTTTCTTACATCAGATAATCACAAATTGACACTCCTTGAATCATTAGAAACACAAACACAGGTTATTTCAGAAAAAAGCTAAAAGGAGGTAAGAAAATGAAAAGAAAATTTGGGTTTAGGTTTTAGTTTCTTGGTTTTCCAGTAGAAAATGAAATTTTCAAAGACCTGAAATCTTTTCCATGAACACTTCTGCACAATCACTAGGCTATGTTTTGTGAAAATAAAAGCTGTAATGATTTTTTTTAAATTTCCCATTTACACCATATCTTTGGGGGCTCAGTTTGGGAGGAATCAGCTTTCTGGAGAGAGGACTTGGGATATTTGGACCGTCCTTAGGGCTGGGAATGGATCCTTAATGCCAGAAGCTGAGTCCCGGCTTGGAGGTTCAGGAGCCGGACCCACCCCAAGAAGGGGCAGAGGAGCTCCCAGCCCTGATGGGGTTGTTAGAGTTGGGATGTTCCTGGACACAAGGAACACTCATAGACACGAGGGATGCTCCTGGACAACACAAGGGACACTCCTGGACACGAGGGATGCTCCGGGACACGAAGCCGTGTGTGGGAGCACCAGGGGTGTCCCCCACGGAGCCAAGTTGCTCTGATTTAAGCCCTTCCACCCTGCTCGGGTTTTTGGCAGCCCCGGCGTGGCCTCGCTCCCCCCGCGGGCCCCTCGGGCCGCTCCCAGGAGCTGAGCGAGCCGCGCTCCTGGCGGGGTAATTGAAGCAGCACGCAGAGCATATGGCCGGGCAGGGCTCCCTGCTGCTGCACCAGCTGGGAACTGGGTGCTGGGGGCAGCGGGCGGGGACCGGCCCCGTCTCCCTGTCTGGCTGCTCCCCCTGCCCCCGCGGGCTCCAAATGACTCCTCGGAGGGAGGCTCGGGGCTCTCGCTGCTGTCTGGGAGCCGCTGCAGGGCGAGCCGGGGCTCTGCAGGGGGATCTGGGGCTCTGCAGGGGAATCCTGGGTTCTGCAGGGGGATCCGGGGTTCTGCAGGGAGATCTGGGGTTCTGCAGGGGAATCCGGGGTTCTGCAGGGAGATCTGGGGTTCTGCAGGGGAATCCGGGGTTCTGCAGGGAGATCTGGGGCTCTGCAGGAGGATCCGGGGCTCTGCAGGGGGATCCGGGGCTCTGCAGGGGGATCCGGGGTTCTGCAGGGGGATCTGGGGCTCTGCAGGGGGATCCGGGGTTCTGCAGGGAGATCTGGGGTTCTGCAGGGGGATCCAGGTCTGCTCAGAAGGCATCGCTGCCTTCTCCTCACCCCCGGCTCCCCTATGACACTGTTGGCCTCCCAGGCTGCTCTGCCCCCTCCTGCTGCCAGGGGCCAGCTCTGCTGCGGGATTTGGGGTCCCGGGTGTGGGTTTTGGTGTGATGGGCCCCAGCCAGCAGCCAGCCCGGGGATGGGCCCTGCTTCCCGTCAGCAGACACTCTGCAAGTGAACTCAACACGCTGCAGACCCCAGAACTGTCTGTGCTCCCCCCAAGGTGTCCGCACTGCGTGCTGGGGATCCCTGAGCCCCTGTGGGGTGCAGGCACTGCGGGCACACAGAGGGAGCTGTGTCCCTCCCAGGGTGGCCCTGGCACTGCAGCTCCGGGCGCTGCCGAGGGCCGAGCGGGGCAGGGAGCAGCAGGTGGGGCTGGGAATGCACCTCAGGTACCCCACGGGGAGCCCTCACAGGGACACACGGACACCTGGACACATCTGGATTCTAAAGCCAGATCCCCCACAGGGTGAAGCACCCCCATGCCCAGCTCCACGTGTGACCCCCCAACCTCAGGGGGACCTGCTGGGCACCAGCCAGGCCCCCTCCACCCCCTCCTGTCTGAGCTGAACAAGCACACGGGGAAGCACAGAGTGTCTGTGTGTCCCACAGAGCATCCGTGTGTCCCACAGGGTGTCCGTGTGTCCCACAGGGTGTCCGTGCATCCCACAGGGTGTCCGTGCATCCCACAGGGTGTCCATGTGTCCCACAGAGTGTCCGTGTGTCCCACAGGGTGTCCGTGTGTCCCACAGGGTGTCCGTGTGTCCCACAGAGTGTCCGTGTGTCCCACAGGGTGTCCGTGTGTCCCACAGGGCGTCCGTGTGTCCCACAGAGTGTCCGTGTGTCCCACAGGGCGTCCGTGTGTCCCACGGGGTGTCCGTGTGTCCCACAGAGTGTACATGTGTCCCACGGGTGTCCGTGTGTCCCACAGGGCGTCCGTGTGTCCCACGGGGTGTCCGTGTGTCCCACAGAGTGTACATGTGTCCCACAGGGTGTCCGTGTGTCCCACAGGGTGTCCGTGTGTCCCACAGAGTGTCCGTGTGTCCCACAGGGTGTCCGTGTGTCCCACAGGGCGTCCGTGTGTCCCACAGGGTGTCCGTGTGTCCCACAGAGTGTACATGTGTCCCACAGGGTGTCCATGTGTCCCACAGAGCGTCCGTGTGTCCCACAGGGCGTCCGTGTGTCCCACAGGGCGTCCGTGTGTCCCACAGGGTGTCCGTGTGTCCCACAGAGTGTCCGTGTGTCCCACAGGGGCTGACCGGCCCTGCCCAGGGCGCTGGCACAGCGGGTCCTTGCTCCCAGCTGCAATCCCCGTGTCCTGGGCTTAGAACCACTCAGCTCCCCCTGGGAGACACTGCTGCCCTGAGGAGGTGCTTGGGGTGGATGCGGCCAGCAGAGTCCCTTCCAACCCTGCCCTCAAGAGCTGTGTGAGGAGGAAGGTCTGTGTGAGAGCTGGGGTAGCAGGGTGGGAGCTTTCCCCTGAATCCTCCGAGGAATGGGAATTGTGTCCAGCACAGAGGCAAATCCTTCCCCACTCACTGCCCTGGAACCACATTTGCCTCCAGTGCCTCTCTCCGTCCTGCACTGGGCACACGGTCAATGCTGGAGGGACTCCCCATTCCCTCTGATCCCAGGGATAGCCCTGGGCGTGGCTCCCCCTCCCTGCTCTCCTGCGGCTCACCCAGAGGCAGGAGATGTCCTTTTGCAGCTTTCCCCACTGGCTGCTGGAGCCATGGCTCTCCATTTGTGAGCTGGAGGTGAGCGTTCCACGCCATCCAGCAGCCACTCCTGGGCCCCCTGGCCCACACCATACCTGGGGTTCACTCCAAGGTGGGAACTTCTGGGATAAGACCCCTCTGAGTCCTCAGGGTCACATCTCCAAGTCCTGGCAAAGGCTGAGGAGGTGACAAAGGTTCCTGCAGCACCTGCTGGGCTCATCCTGAGGATGATCCCAGAGCTTCCCCCTCTGGGTGCAGGGACAGCATCCCAGCCACCCGTGCTGGATCCCCATGCAGGGAGGGGCAGGGGGGACTTGATGGCAGGGAAAGGGGCTTCATTTGGGCCAATTATTCTCAAACTGAGGCAGAGGAAGCCGTCATTCTGGCGTTTCCTTTTTTCCCCCTCTTTTTCCATTTGTTGTGTGTGTTTTTTTCGCACTCTGGCAATGGCTGAATATCACACAAGTGCCCTGTCAAGAGATATATTCAATAAACACTTGACACCCAAGCTCAGGAATACATGGCCCGTGGCAAACATGAATTATTCAAATGGAAATCAAGATAATTTTGCTTCTAACTCAGAAAACCAAGACTCTCTCTTTCCTTCCTTATTTTTCCTCTCTTTCTCTCCTCATTTTCTTCCTGTTCTTTCTTTCTTTTTATTTTCTTAGCATTTATTTCTTATTCTTTCTTTCACCTTCTTCCTCTTGCTGGAAAGCCTCCCCACACTCATTTCCAGGGAACTCACTTTGCTGAATGAGCCAAGGTGAGGGCCAGGAGGAACCTCCTTTGGATGAGGAGATCCTCTATCTGTTTGTGCCCTGGAGCTGCTGGATCCCTTTGAAAGGGGCTTGGGATGGTGGGACCAGGTGTGCTGGAGGTGCTGCGGCAGTGGGATCTTGGATCATCCAGCCAAAAACTCATCTGCCAGCCCAACACTGGTGATTTGGGAGAAGCTGGTGCCACAGCTGCTCTTTGGGATGCCTTTCCTGCCTGCCTGGGCCTTTCCTTTGCCCAGGTCTGGGGTGGGAGCTGATTGGGATGGGCTGGGCAGGTGGCAGGAGGTGTTGGGGGTGCTGGGATCTGCCTGGGGATGTCTCCTCAAGGAGGAGCTGGGTGGGCTCGTGGGAGCTGGGATTAGCAGTGGGACTGGAGAGCTGGAAGGATGCAGGACAGGGCCACAAGGCAGGGATGAGGGTGATGAGCAAGGCTGGAGGAAGGCAAGGGGCCTCTCTCCACTTCCTCTCCCTCTCTCATTCCATACCAACCCAGTCCCGAGCCCACCAGCTCCAGGTGGGACCAAAGGCTCCTGGAGGCTTTTCCTGAGCCTGGGGCTCACTGAGAATGAGAAGAGCCAGAGGTGACTCTCAGGAAGGCTTTGGGAAAGGGCTGCCTTGGCAAGAGCCGTGGGCAGCACAGGGGACATTGTCCTCTTTCCTGCCCCTGTTTGCAAGGTCTCTTTCCAGCTGCCCATGGATTTCTCCTCCTCAGACTGATGGAATATTGGCCTCTGCACTGACTCAAATGTGGAGTGAGGTTCTTCCCTGGATCAAAACCAGAACTGAAAGAGTTTTCCTGTGGGCAGAAACTCACTGGCTTTTGATATGGAGCTTGGAAGCCTCAAGGAACAAGAGGAACTGCTCAAGGCAGCACTTCAGGGCTCTGCAGGCTTGGGGATGGGCACACACAGTGACACACATGTCACAGTGCTGGTCCCCCCTGTGTTCTCAGTGCAGGTCCCACCAAGAGTCTGCAGTGCCTTAGGACTCACAGGGGCTGCAAGATGGGGCAGAGGATGGGTCAAAGCAATCCCACCAGCAGTCCATGATATCCCAATCCCACCAGCAGACCAAGGTGGCCTCTGTTCCACCAGCAGTCCATGGTGTCCCAATTCCACCAACAGCCCATGGAATCTCAATCTCACCAGCAGTCCATGTTCCTTGAGGCTTCCAAGCTCCATATCAAAAGCCAGTGAGTTTCTGCCCACAGGAAAACTCTTTCAGTTCTGGTTTTGATCCAGGGAAGAACCTCACTCCACATTTGAGTCAGTGCAGAGGCCAATATTCCATCAGTCTGAGGAGGAGAAATCCATGGGCAGCTGGAAAGAGACCTTGCAAACAGGGGCAGGAAAGAGGACAATGTCCCCTGTGCTGCCCACGGCTCTTGCCAAGGCAGCCCTTTCCCAAAGCCTTCCTGAGAGTCACCTCTGGCTCTTCCCATGCTCGGTGAGCCCCAGGCTCAGGAAAAGCCTCCAGGAGCCTTTGGTCCCACCTGGAGCTGGTGGGCTCAGGGCTGGGTTGGTATGGAATGAGAGAGGGAGAGGAAGTGGAGAGAGGCCCCTTGCCTTCCTCCAGCCTTGCTCATCACCCTCATCCCTGCCTTGTGGCCCTGTCCTGCATCCTTCCAGCTCTCCAGTCCCACAGCAGTCCATGGTGTCCCAATCCCACAGCATTCCATGGTGTCCCAGTCCCACCAGAGTTCCATGGTGTCCCAATCCCACAGCATTCCCTGGTGTCCCAGTCTCACAGCGTTCCATGGTGTCCCAATCCCACAGCAGTCCATGGTGTCCCAATCCCACAGCATTCCATGGTGTCCCAGTCCCACCAGCGTTCCATGGGATCCCACCTGCCAGCTCCTGGCAGACCCTCAGAGCAGGTAGGACAGGGAAGACCCTTCCCTCCCTCGAGGCTGTTCATTCCTTGACTGCTCCCCTTCCTCCCTTCCCTGGGAACACCCCCTGGGCAGGAGGAGGCTCCATCCATCTCCATCCTTCCTTCCTCTGCCGTTCTCCAAGGCTGCTGGCAGGGCTGGAGCTTCCCTCTCCCGGTGAATGGCCGTGGTTGCTTGTGAGGTCGGGACTGGCTGTCAGCCAGTCCCAGCCCAGCAGAGGGATCTAATGGCCCCGGCGCCAGGCACTCGGAGGCAGGAGAATGTGGGTCAGCAGTGACGGCATCTCTCGGAAAGCTGGGGGTGGAGAACACAGGGGGAAGCCATCATTTAAATTTGGAGAGGAGCTAACTGGAAATTTGGGCCATCAGTGGAGTAATGGGCCGAGAGGAAGAGCTGGGATATTAATAGAGCTGGTTTCTGTAAGAGCTGGAGCAAGCAAGGCATGGACAGCCACAGGAAGTGTCCTGGCAGGAGCAGGCTGGGACCCCCGGGGCACCGGGACCATCCACTGGGACCTCCATGGAAAACCTCCCCCTGCATCCCAGGAGCCCAGCAGGCCTCTCATCCTGCTCCACACCTCCACGCCTCCTCCATTCCATCCTGACTGCTCCTGCCTCCCAGCCACAGATATCATCCCAAGAAACCCTTGGAGAAACCCCAGTGGGTTCATGGGGACCTCTCTGGAGCTTGGTGTGGGTCCCACTTGTCCCTCCCTGCCCGGCTGCTGGTGCCATCCGAGTCCCGTTCCCTCCATCCACAGCCCCGAGGGCTTTCCATGGCAAACCAGGGGGATGCAGCATCCCCAGCCAACTTTGGGTTGACTTTGTAGATGAAGATCTTGGGCAGCCTCTGCCTGCTCGTTTTCTGGGAGCCCAGGGGGACTTTGGTGTCTCCATCCTTGGAAAGGTTCAAACTCCACTGCACAAACCTGCCCTGCCTGGCCCTGCTCCAAACAGGGAATTGGGCTGGAGGCCTCATGTATCCCTTCCAAACCATAGAACCCATGGATGCTTTGGTTTTGAAGGGACCTCACAGATCACTGACTTCCCATCCCCAAATCTGGAACTCCAAACCCCTTTGGAGGGCAAAGGACCTGCAGACACAGCTCCCCAGCGAATTCCCTCTTCCCAGGGGTCTCTGTGTTTCCTGCAGGGCTGGAGGAGCTGCAGGAGCTGAATATGGATGAGGAGGGCAGGGAGAAAGGCAGGGGGTGTTCCCCTTGTTAAATATTTACCATCCCAGGCGGGTGATGTGACATTTCCTACCCTCCAGGAATTCCTACAGACTGGCAGGGTTGCCCAGAGAGGAGCAGGGCTCTGTCCCAGCCTTGTCCGAGCAGCAGAACCTTGTCCCCAGGTCACAGGGGCCATTCCCAGGGCACTGAGTGTGCCCATCTTGGCATGGAACCCCAGGATCATTGAGGCTGGAGAAGACCTCCAGGGTCATTGAGTCCAAGCTGTGCCCAATGCCCACCCTGTCACCCAGCCCAGAGCTCCGAGTGCCACATCCAGGCATTCCTTGCACACCTCCAGAGATGGGGACTCCACCACCTCCCCGGGCAGCCCCTTCCAATGCCTGACCACCCTTTCCATGAAGAAATTCCTCCTGGTGTCCAACTTGAATCTTTCCTGGTGCTGCTTGAAACACTAAAAATGGAGAAGACCGTGAGAGGCTGCATGAGCCGGGACTATGAATTCTTTGCAGACACCTCTGCTGCTGGAGCCCCTCTGTGTCCCTCCCAGTCCTGTCCATCCACATCCCCCTCACCATCCTCAGCCAAGGTCTGACCCTCCTGAGGGACAATCCCTGCTAGCTGGGGCCAGCATCCAGCACCTTCAAGCCATGGAAACATCCTTGACAAGAGCAAAACCTTCTTTTCCTGCTGAAAAGCTGAGGAAAACACTCCCTTTGAGGCACTGACAGAGAAATTTGGGCTTCTTATATAAAACAAACCCACAGCACGGGGCACAAACCCGTTTTCCAGCAGAAAGTGCACATTCCCACCCTGAAAGTGGGCTAAAGCCAGCCCAGTTACACAATGGGAAGGGCTCAGGTAGTGCCTGGCTGCAGCTGCATTTGATACCCTGCGAGGGCTGCGGGAGCATCAGCCCCAGCTCCTTCCCTCACTCAGGCAGCCCATCAAATATTTACTGGGCTGCCATAGGCAATTACATTAGAGGAGATAGTTAAACACCCCCTACCCCAGGGCACCCCCCTGCAATGTAAATCAAACAAATTGGACTCTTTTCACAATTGACACACACGATTTTACTTACTGTAAATAATTTAGTATTAAAAAGTCGAGCTACACTTTGCCCCATCTGGATTTTCTTTTCTCCCTCTCTCTCTCCCGCTCCACGGACTCCAGGTTCCTAATGCAGGAGATGGAGTGCAGGAATTTTGCTGCCTGGGTGAGCTGTTAGAAGATTCCCATTTCCTAATGGAAGAAACCACACTCAGGAAAGCTGTGAAGTTGCCCATTTAAAAGCGGCAGAGATGTTCCAGCTAACAAAGGATGGGAGGGATCCCTCCCTCCGGAAGGAGCTGAGTCTATTGCTGGTTGGCATCTCCTGGGGTCACAGCAATCTCCTATAAAAGTTGGCTGAATGGTTGCACTTTTTAATTAAAAGCCATCTTTCCTGATTAGGCTCAGTGGGGTTTTAATAAGGATTTTTACAAGCTGGATCTGTTGGCCAGCACGGATCATCTTTCTCTTACACCTCAAGTGCAAGACCTGCATTAAACGCCCTGCTCTTCTGGCTGGGAAGGGATCTCATCCTCATTAGGAGCTATTCCTGCATTTTCCTCCAGAAAGAGGCATTTTGGAAGTGTGGTTTTTCACACCACGCCTTGGCACCGTGGCTGGAGGGGCTCAGGAGCTGTGGGGACATGGGTCACTGGTGGCCCTGCTGAGGAGTGGTTGGACTCAAGGATCTGAGAGGATTTTTCCCACCTCAATGATTCCATGGTTCTGTGATGTCTGCTCCTAATTCCAGTGCAGAATTTGGTCTCTGTTGAGTTTTCCATAACGCCACCATCTGTCCCCTCAGGTGTCACTTCAGCCTGTCGAGGTCCTGTTCTTGACCCCACACCACGTTTAGCCCAGTGTGGGAGGAATGTTCTTCCCAATGCCACGGGCTTGTCTCAGGAGCGAGCCAGACTTTAATTGAGTTGAAAAGCTCCTGGGCCTGGATTTTCCATTCCATTCCTGCACTCCATCAGCTAACTCCAGCCACCCCCAGTCCCAGTGCACGGGCCTCTGGCAGGTAGTGCCACTTCCCCATTTCCTGACAGAACCAATTTTCATCAGAAAACACCAGTTCCAATGAGATCGAAGCATTTAATCCCCCAACATCTTAATTTTGACAGCTGGCTCCTCCCTGGGGCTCCCACAGAAGGCTGTGGGTCGTGGGGGATGTGATGTGCTCACTGGAGACTCGGCCTGGGGCAGCCGGGACCATCCTGGCCGAGCAGCTCCAGGGGCTGGGATGGCTCCTGGAGTCAGAATTCGAGGCTGAAAATTCCAAATGCACCAGAAATCCACCCGTTTTGGCTTCTTCCACCTGCTCAGGCCCTGTGCAGGAGCACAAGGAAAAGGGAGGGAGGACCAAGTGGGGCAAGGCCGTCCATGCCCTGATCTCTGTATCACCCCACATGAGGTTTTCCAGGAGCAGCCCCGACAGCCAGGGCAGGTGTGGAGCTGTGCTTAATGTCTGGTGTGACACCTGCCCTGGCCACCCACCAGCACAGTCCCCCACTGCTGGGAGATGAGCCTGTGCCAGGCTGGGACGGCTGAGCCCAACCTCCCCTGGCGAGCAGCAAGTGGCGGCGGTCGCTGGGGGCAGAGCCATTTCCAGGCAGCCCAGCTGTCTGCTCGGGATGCACCAAGCCGCGTCCCTTTCGCAGGATCCTCTCGCGGAGCCCTGGAAAGCCGCGTCCCCCCTGCTCCGCTCCGGATTGCTGGAAGCTGTTAATCGCCGCCCGTGGGTTTAATTGGGAGCGAGAACACACAGACCCCATTAAAGCCCACGAGGGTGCCAAGGGCTCTCGCTCAGGCACAAATGAAGGAGCAATCAAACCCACTTAGGTAATAAAAACAGCTGGAGTCTGCAGGCAAGTGCCTGAGGCAGCGAGGCACATGGCAGGGCTGCGATGGAAAACACCGGCAGCGGGCAGGGCTGCGGGGCTCGGCGGCTGCGGGCAGGGAGCCAGCCTGCGAAATTACGGGGCATCCTCAAAAGGCAACGGAGAGATGGAGCTTCTCGAGCTCACACCTCGCTGGAGAGTGTGTCCAGCATTGTTTTTCCAGTGGGAATGAGAAGCCAGAGGCCCTGGGCACTGGCTGTAGGGGTCATGATTCCCAAAATATTCTTGCCCTGTCGGCTCATTTGCCGTTCCATGGCACAGAACCACAGCACACAATGTGAGGAGACTCCAGGCTCTTCATTTCTCCCCTGGGATTTATTTCAGAAAGGGTCCCCAAAGCCACTGACCAGGCTGAGGTTCCAGCTCTTAGCCTGGAAGCTGCAATCATCCTGCAGGGAATTTGTTTTCCAAAGACTCAGATCTTGAGGGTCTTTGTTCAGTGCTTTGTTCTCATAGGAAGGATCCTGACTTTCCTCTATTTAATTCCGGTTCCAGTGAAGCATTTCCTGCTTCACAGGGGTTGCTGATATGGATGGGTGGGAGAGGTGGGTCTGGACTATTCCAGTTTTTGGATCAGCTAGGGAGGAAAGCTGGAACAGAAGTTAAAAGGCTCCAAGGAGCATTGCAGAGCTGTTCCATCTTAGTCCAGAGAGCCAGAGCAGAGCACTGGCAGTCCCCTGGAGGTTCATCCCACTCCATGGAAATGCCAATACTCAGCTGCCCAGGGCTAAAGCAACAACTGTGGAAGTGTTTGAGGTGTTTGTGATTATCACTGCTGTAGAAACCTCTCCTTGTGTGGTGTTTCCACATCTTTGCACAAAGACAGGAGGGTTTTCCTTGTTTTTCCCTGCCCAGGAGGAGCCTGATAAATCCCAGCTCGACCCAGAGGTTTGATATGGAGGCACTGGTCTCTTCCCCTCTGGGAGCAGCCCAGATCCACAGTGGAGGAGGTGTGGAAGGACGAGCTCATCCATGGAACGGGGCTGGGAGGGGGTTCTTGATGTCCCTGTGGTGTCCCTGTGTTTGAGTGTCAGTGCCAGAGCCCAGAGGTGCATTCAGGGATCCTCCCTGAGTGTCCCTTGCTCAAAACGTTCATTGTCAGGACAAAGTTCAGGGCAGGACGTTCAGGGCTGCCACAGGAAAAGAGCAAAGGCTGGGTGGTTTGGAAAAGTCTGCTGGCACACGGAGGGATGGGAAGGAGGGAATGCTGTTTACTTCAACTGATCCAATTTTCCTACATGAGCAGCAGTGAAATGCAGCTTGGCACAGGTTTGCTTCCTTGGGGAGAGTGAAATCCAGGGCCAGGAGCTGAACTGCTCTGTCCAACCTTCTCTGAGCTGCTGAAATGCAGAAAATGAGGAAAAGTGGGGTAGAGGGGCCACCAAGAAGAGCCCAGCAAAAGGAACTGTGGAATATCCTGAGACAAAAGTTCCCCGAGTCGAGAGAGAATCCACAAACCCAGCTGGAGGGGAGAGATCCCACCACAGAGCACCAGGAAGGGACAATTCCCCTCCTGAGGAATTCTGCTGGAGCCTCAGTGGAGCTTTCCAGCCTCCAGACTCCTCTGGCCACCAGCTGATCCTGCAGCTCTCCAGGAGCAGAGCGGAGGCCGTGGCTCAGAGCTGTGCTGGCAGCAGGAGAAGGGAAGAGGCTCCTGAGCTGCTGCCCCCGGAGAGCCGGAGCATCCTGGCAGGGCCGGCTGTCCCTGGCACTGGGGGATGCTCCAGGAAGGGCTGGCCGTGTCTCAGGCCACCAGGGACAGTGACAGGGCCTCCCTGGCAGCACCTTGATGCTGGTGCAGGTTTTTCTCCAGGGGGATTTTTCTGGAGTCAGGATTCAGCCCTGGGGACCCTCCCCCATCCCTCTGCATGAGCCAAGGGCTGCACGGGGCTGGTTTGGGGGACTTCCATGGTGGGTGTGGGCATGGTGGGCATCACCAGACACAGTGATTGCGCCTTTCAGTCTCCTATCACTGGATCTGACCTTCCCCTGGGCAGGCCCAGCACCAAGGAAATGTCTCTCGTGGTTCCCTCGTGTCCCTGCCCACGGCAGGGGGCTGGAACTGGATGATCTTTCAGGTGCCTCCCAGCCCAACTCACTCTGTGATCTTTTTGGGGATGGTTCAGCCTCTCAGATAAGGTGGGGATCAGGTCATGGGGTCAGGTCAGGATTTTCCTTTCCCTGTGACACTCGCTGACCATGTCTGTCCTGACACCTGGCAGGATCCCCAGGAGAAGGGACTCAGAGGATGCTGTGCTCGGGCTCTGTGGAGAAGAGTGGCGAAGGGAGCAGGAAACTGATCCTGCCCCTGACTCTGGAACAGCTGCTCCGTGCACCAAAGCCATCGAGGCTGGGTTTTGGGGCTGGAGAAGCACACCTGGTTCCCTGGAGAAGTTTGCTCTGAGCATGGGACCCTCCTGTCCCCTGTCACGCCAGGCACTGGGATTCCTCCTCGGCTGCCCCCTGCTCTGGGCTGCTGGGGCTGTCACGCTCCTCGTGCACCTTTGAGAGCTTCTGGGGGGGCTGCAACGCCCCCACCCCCTGATCCAGCAGTGCAACCAAACTCCACTGCAGCGCTGGCAGGAGCTGGCCTTGGTGGCAGGGAGGGAACGGGGGAGGGAAACGCCGCGGGCTGTGGGGAAATTCGCGTGGACGGGCGAGTGCAGGGGCAGCGGTGAGCTGGAGGATGGAGAGGCTGCACAGACAGGCGTGGAGCCCGTGGGACTCTGCACTGGAGGATTTGGGGAACGAGTCAGGGAGATTCACTGAAGCAGGGGAAAAGAAAGTTGGTGAAACTTTTCTTGATTTCTTTGTTTTTATGATTTTTGACCCAAGGTTCTTCCCTTCAAAGGGAGAAGGGGAACGGCTCCTATTCAGGCCCGGGTTCCGGGCTGCTCTGCTCCCCAGATCGTCCCGGGGGACCAGCCCGGAGCCGCGGGCAGGGCTGGACGGGAGGTGATGCCCCCCCGAGCAGACGCGACGAGGGGTGACAGGAGAGGGGCGCACCTGTGGAATGAGCAGAGCCGGGGAGGGGCGGAGATGGGGGGTTGAGCCGGGTTTGGGGGCCCCACCGACAGGTGGGGAGCTCTGGTTTTGGGGGGGTTACAACTGGATCGGGGGAGGCCCGATCTGGGCAGGGAGTACCACGGGCGGAGGGGGGCTGAGCCCCGGGTTGAGGGGGGGGTGAGCTCAGTGCCCGGGGGCGGGCGCTGGGAGGGACCTCCCCGGCCCCTCCCGGTGGGCGGGGGGCGGGGGGGCCGGGCTATAATGCCATTGATGCCGGGCGGCGGAGCCAGACAATACCGCGCCCCCGAGCCGGGTGCCCGGAGCGCCCTGCCCTGCCCTGGCTGGCCCCGCTCCGCTCCCACCATGATGTCCATGAACAGCAAGCAGGCGTTCAGCATGCACCCCATCCTGCACGAGCCCAAGTACCCGCACCTGCACACCAGCTCCGAAGCCATCCGCAGAGCCTGCCTGCCCGCCCCCCAGGTAAGCCCAGCACGGCTTTCGGGAGGTTCCGTGCCCGCCGTCCCTCGCCAACTTACTCTGCTTTCCCTTCGGATCTGGGTTGCGGTTGGGTTTGGGGGGGTCCATCCTTCCTCCTCCTCCGGGCCCGGCGGGCGGGGGCTGTTCCCGGGGCAGGGGGCTGTTCCCGGGGCAGGGGGCTCTGGGGTTGGGGGGCTCGGGGAGCTCCGGCCGCCCCGCTCCGTGCGAGCGCTGGAGCAGCGCGGGCTGCGGGACCCCCTACGGCTCCGGCCTCTGCCGCTGTTTTGGGAGCTCGCCCCGGAGGGCAAAGCGGGTGCCCGGCTCTGAGGGAGAGCGCTCGGTGTCCGGCACCGCGGTGCTTTTATCTGGGGGTCGGGCAGGGCTCGGTTCGCATTACCTGTCCCCGGCAGCGCCCGTGGGGCAGAGCGGGATCTCCGTCACGCCGCTCCCCTTTAATCCTCTCCCGCTCTCTGCGTTTGTTTTCGCTCCCGCTTTCCCCCCCACCCCCGCCGCTCCGTGCAGATCCAGGGGAACATCTTTGCGGGCTTTGACGAGACGCTGCTGCGGGGCGCCGAGGCTCTGGCCGCCGTGGATATCGTGTCGCAGAAAACGCACCCCTTCAAGCCGGACGCCACCTACCACACCATGAGCAGCGTGTCCTGCACTCCTACCTCGTCCTCCGTGCACCTGCACCACCCGTCCGTGCTGACCACGCACCACCCCCACCACCACCACCACCAGCCCTCGCAGGGCCTGGACGGGGAGCTGCTGGACCACCTCAACTCCGCCCTGCCGCTCGGAGGGGTGCCGGGCCCCGACGTGGGCTCCACGCCTTCGCACCCGCACTCCCACATGTCGGCCATCAACCACATGGCCCACCACTCGCAGCCCATGAACATGTCCCACCCCCACGGCCTCGCGTCCCACGCCGTCATCTCCGGCCCCGAGACGGAGACGGACCCGCGGGAGCTCGAGTCCTTCGCCGAGCGCTTCAAGCAGCGGAGGATCAAGCTGGGGGTCACGCAGGCGGACGTGGGCTCGGCGCTGGCCAACCTGAAGATCCCGGGGGTGGGCTGCCTCAGCCAAAGCACCATCTGCAGGTTCGAGTCGCTCACCTTGTCCCACAACAACATGGTGGCCCTCAAGCCCATCCTGGAAGCGTGGCTGGAGGAGGCGGAGAGGGCGCAGCGGGAGAAAATGACCAAACCCGAGATCTACACGGGGGGGGACAAGAAGCGCAAGCGCACGTCCATCGCCGCCCCCGAGAAGCGCTCGCTCGAGGCCTATTTCGCCGTGCAGCCCCGGCCCTCCTCCGAGAAAATCGCCGCCATCGCCGAGAAGTTAGACTTGAAGAAGAACGTGGTGCGGGTCTGGTTTTGCAATCAGAGACAGAAGCAGAAAAGGATGAAATTTTCTGCCACCTACTGAGGAGGGGGCTGGGGAGGCCGCGGTGCGGGGGGTGCTGCCCTCCCGACCGCCCCCCGGCCCCTCCAAACAGGGCTTGGCGTTGTCGGCTTTTTTTTTTTTTTGGGTTAAAAAATTGGGAAAAAACCAACCAACCAACCAAAAAAAAAAAAAAAAAAAAAAAAAGGAAAAAATAAACTTTAAAATAAAGGGAAACACGCCCAAAGCAAAGTGAACAGTTTGGTGCCTGCTCCTCACCCCTGGGCAAAGTGGCCCCGCTGTTCTGACTGGTACAGACTGCTTTTGTAGATAAAACTGGAGAAAAAAAAAAAAGATGGAGAAAAAGGAAAAAGACAAAACGAAAAGGCCAAGGGGGAAGTTTGGGGGTGCCCGGAGTCGGGGCAGCAGCAGCGAGAGCCCGGTGGGTCTTTGTCACAGCTCCTCCCGGCTTGGGGGCCGTGGCGCCGCTCACTCCTCTGTGTCCGCTCCTCTTCTTTAAAAAAAAAATAAATTAAAACAAGGAAAAGAAATGAGAAAGGAAACGAGCTGGAAGCCAGCTGTAAAGCCGGGGTGCTCCCCGCCGCCAGGGTCCCTGCACACCCACGCACACACACGCACCTGCATGGTTTTGTTCTTTCCCCTGCCCCCCGCAAACCCATCGCGTTTTTGCAGTACCATTTCTGTTTCTACCTCATCGGCTAAATTGAAAAAAAAAATTAAAAGGATAAAAAAAGGAGAAAATATTAAAAAAGAGAAAAAAAATTGGCCCGTCCCTGGAGTCGCGGTTTATTCGGGGAAATGGAGATTTATTTTGCGTTGGTTTCACTCCAGCCGTTCGATTTCTGTATGGTTTTCACTGTATAAAATCCTAAGCTTCGACAATCACGTCCTTGGGGCTCAGCGGAGCGGCGGGAGCGGCCCGAGGCAGCGGGGACGGAGCCCGGCCCGGCCTCGGGGCGGCTGCCTCTGCGCATAGGGAACTCTGCACTTTCGAAGGCAAGAAAACTCTTATTTTTTCCCCCTTTCCTTTGCATATTTAATAGAGAAAAATGCCTCCTTTTGTTTTCTTTTTTTTTCTTTCTTTTTTATTTTATTTTATGAATTAAAGGAGATTTCGTTCCGCTGTGTGTGTGCTGAATGAAATTTTGGTGTCTGTGTACGCTGCAGCATTTCAAATAAATCATGCACGTTTTACCTCACCCTCCTGCCTCCTGCACTTACTGCGGCTCCGGGGTGCCCGGCGCTCCTTTCGCGGGACTCCCGGGCCGGTGTCCCGGGGGGATGGGCACGGACAGAACGGCCCGGGGGGCAGAACCGGGGGGTGCTGGCTCCCCTCCGGCCATCGCGGCCGTTTTGGCCCTTCCTCGCCCGGGGGTCTCGCCCGCAGCCCGGGGGTCGCTCCCGCGGCCCGGGGTCGTTGCGGCACTGCCCGCAGCATCGGGAGTTGCCCCCCTGAGCCCGCAGCCCGCGGGGACACCCCCGGGTGCCCCTGTCACCCCGAGGTGCCCCTGTCACCCCGAGGTGCCCCTGTCACCCCCCGGCTCCGAAAGGGACATTCGCCCTCTCCCGGCTCCGCTTCCCAAACTTCAACTCCCGGCGGGTGGGACCGGGGCTCCCCTCTGCCCTCCTGGATCAGAATCTGGGGGTTCTCTCCGTCCCCGGGACACGCCGGGAAAAGCGCTAAAACCAAGCGGTTTTTGTTGGTTTTCTTTGTTTGAGTTGTTTTTGTTTTGGTTTTTTGTTTGTTTGTTTGGGTTTTTGTTTGTGGGTGGTTTTTTATTGTTGTTTTGTTTTGTTTTGTTTTACAACTTGTTCGGGGGAAAAAAAAGAATCAAACGCGCGTCGTGGTGTTGAAGCCCGACAGCCGGGACGCTGCGGCTTTTACAGGAGAAAACCGAAGTAGAACAAGAAAAAATAAACTAGAATAAAATTAAATGAAATGAAATAAAGGGAAATGAAATACGATAAAGTGAAATAAAATAAAACGAAGTAAAATGAATGAAAGTGAACGAATGGAATGAAGCGAAATAAAATAAAACCAAAACCAAACAAGCAAACAAAAACCATAAAACAAACCAAACAAAGATACAAACAAACAAACCCTTAAAACTCCACAAAGAAGTAAGAAAAACAAACAAAAAGCAAACAAACAAACAAACGAAAAACACCAGAAAGAAAAAAAAAAAAGAAAGAAAGAAAAGAGGGGAAATTGTGCGGCGCCCGAAATAACTGTCGGAGGAGTTGCTGCACCCGGGCGAGCGGGCCCAGCTCGGCGGCGGCCGGCAGAGCCCTGCCTGCCCTGCCTGCCCTGCCCGCCCTGCCCGCCCTGCCCGCACCCTGCGATTCCCGCAGCCCGTCCCGCACATCCCTCTTTATTCCCGGGCTCTTCCCAAAGCCCATCCCTTTGTTCTTGCGCTCCGTCCCTGTTTTCTCCACGCAGCGAAAAGCGCATTTTCATAAATAGACCTTGGCCGAGCGCTGCCGATGAAACTTTAATGAGGCGGGATGCTGAGTGCTGCCCGGGGGGGCCCGGACCGGCTCCGCGCAGCATTAGCGGGGCCCCGGCCCCCCCTTCCCGCGGCTCCCCCCGCAGCCGGAGCCGCTCCCGAGGCTCCCCCGCCCCCCGCGCCCCTCCCGGCCCGTGCCCGGTGCCGGGGCCGGTGCCGCGGTGCCCCCGCTCCGCCAAGTTCAGGGCCGATGCAATATTTATCAGCCGCGCCGATAAAACGCCGGCCGGGTATTTCCCAGGCACAAATGCAAAGCGCTGCGCCGGGGAGCCGGAGCGGGGCAGCCCGGGGACCCCCCGGCCCCCGCGGCCGCCAGGTAAGGCGAGATCCGAGCGAAGGATGGGCAGCTCTGGGCGAGGAGCAGGGGCTGGAGGCCGGGAGGGGCGGGCAGAGACAGCGGGAGCGGGGCTGAGGCCCGGAGAGCTCATCGCAGCCGGGGCGCCGGGCAGGAGCCGGCCAGGGGATTGATCCTGCTGCTGCCGCTGCTCCTCCTTGTCTTGGTCCTGCTATTACCCCTGCTCCAGCTCCTGTCCCTGCTGCAGCTCCTGCCCCTGCTCCAGCTCCTGCCCCTGCTCCAGCTCCTGCCCCTGCTCCAGCTCCTACTCCTGTTTCTGCTCCCATTCCTACCTCGGTTACTGTTCCTCCCCCTGCTCCTATTCCTACTCCTGCTCCTGCTCCTGCTCCTGCTCCTGCTCCTACTCCTCTTTCTGCTCCTGCTCCAGCAGTCCCCACTATGCCCAGGCCAGCGTGAGCCTCCAGGATCCTCAGGGAAAAGCCTGGCAGGAGGTGGAGAAGGGCCCCCTGTGCTTCCCCCGCCCCCTGCTCCCGAGCAGCCACTCCTGGGCACAGCTCAGGGAGAAGCTGCTGCTCCTTCGGGCGGCTCTGGCAGCCAGGACGCACCTGGGAGCAGGTCCCAGCCCTGGTCTGGTGTCTCAGGTCCTGTGTTCAGCTCCTGTTCTCCTGAGGGTCTCTCCTCCTGCACCAGGGCCCCAGCTGGGCACCCAAAAGGACCCAAATCCCTCCAAATCCAGGCTCTCTGCAGAGCACCTGGCACAGGGTGAGGTGAGGGAAGGAAAACAGACACACACAGGGGTGCCACGGGCACTCCCTGCTCCTGGGGCACCCCTGAGCCTGACACTGGACCCAAAAGAGAATTAAAGGAAGGGAATATTGACTGGAATAGACACCCCACTCTCACCCTGGCTTTTCATCTGAGGTTTGATGCATGAGCGAGGTTTGAGATGTTTCAGCTCTTTTGCTTCAGCAGCAGTTCCTCCTCTACAGGCACCTGATAATCCAGCCCTGAGCTGGCCCAGAGCTCCTTCAGGAGGAGCTCAGCTCCAGCCACCTTTGAGGACTCAAGTTCTCATCTACCTGCAGGCTGGTGGGACTGAGGGGGTGGGCCAGGTCTTACCCCTTCCCCAGGGGCACCCTGAGAACTCAGAAATATCAACACCACCAATTCACCAGGGATTGGATAAAGATGCTTTGGGGACCTTCAGAGCAGGGATGCACAGATGAGTGGAGGACTCTGGGCTTCCAGTGAGGGGCACTGGAGAGGGACCAAGGAGCCTTTGTTGCAGTTCAGCTCTGATATCAACCTCTGATCTGGCTCAGGGCTTGGAGGCACCTTCATCACCTTCCAGCCTGCAAGGGTTCTGGATGGCCAGCTCAGGTGGAGGCACCAATAAACGGGGATGTGACAGCTGAGTCCCACCCCTGGTGCTGCAAAGGCTTCCCAAGGAAAGCTGCCCACCAGTTCTGGGCTGCTGGAGCTGTCAAACTCCAGTTCCTGGAGCTCTCCTGGCCACTGGTGCTCTCTCTCAGCCAGGATCTCTCTTGCAATCCAGTCATTGCTCCAAGATGTTTCCCTCCATGTCTCGCGCTTTTGTGCTACTTCTTCCTGCTATAAAAGCCAAGACCCTCCAAGAATTTGGGCATCTAAACCCGTTGTGCTGAGATGTGACAGAGACATGATCCAGGCCAGTGTGGCTGTGCCAGCACCACCAAAGTGTGCAGGGACGTGTTTAAAGCTATCCACGCTCTGCTGAGGTGGAGTATGTGTGAACAAATGTGGATGTGTTTGAAGAAATCCCTGGAGAAGCCCTGTCCCTCTTTTATCTTTTAGGATGGTGCATTCTTTAGGCTGTACAGCTGCTCTAGATCCCCTTCACCCCACTGCTCTCACAGGCACAGGGCCCATCTTTGCTCCCCGGGCAGCAGGGTGACAGCGACTGGTGCCACCCCAACCCCTGTGTCCCGCTAAATCCCATGCTCAAGAGGTGATTTCACCATTGGAAACAAGGGCAGGAACTCCCAGCCTGTCTGGGGACCATCAGTGGGCCCCATGTGTCCATCCAGGGAGCTCAGGGTGCTCACAGAGAGCTCTCAGAGGTGTGGGGAGGCTGCAGCAGCAGCAGGGACAGCAGCAGGCACTGCCTCATCCCAGAGGGATCCAGGCCAAGGGGAGGGATGCAAGGATCCCTGCTCAGAAATTACTGGCACGTCCCATCTTTGGGTCAGGAGCAGAGAGAAGGCTCCGTGTTCTTTAAAGGATCCCTGCCTTTGAAAGCTGGGCAGGTCCAGGCTGCGCCCACTCCAGACTTTCTTCTATTATTCCATGTGTTTTAGTGCAGGGCAGAGCAGATGTATTTTTAAAGATGCTTGGGGTAGGCTCTGTTCCACTACAGGGAAAAAAGGAGTAAAACCATCATTAGATTTCACTGAGCAGGGGGGAGGACAGCCAGGGTGAGGGGAACTCAGGAAAAAGGCTTGGGAAAGAGTTTGGGAAATGGAGCAGGGCATTCTGCGGGACACACCTGACAGCTGGCTGCAGGGTAGGGCAAGAGGAAATGGCCTCAGGGGAGGTTTAGGTGGGATTTTGGGGAAGTGTCTTCATGGAAAGGGCTGTCCAGCCCTGGCACAGCTGCCCATGGCGGTGGTGGAGATGCCATCCCTGTTGTGTGGATGTGGCACTTGGGGACATGGGGCAGTGCTCAGGGAACAGCTGGCGGGCTGTTCCAATCGAAGCCATGCCATGATCCCACAATCCCAGGGAAAAGGAGCAGCCATTATCCCCTTCCCCAGTGGATCTGTCGCCCTTCACAAGGACCAAGCCCTGGGTCAGGTGCAGCCGCCTGTGGTAGGAGCAGCTCCAACCCTTGGCTGTGCAAAATCAGAGCTCCCTGCTCATCCCAGTGGCAGCGGGGAATGAGAGATCCTAATAAATTTACACATTTCTGGGTTTTTTTTACTTCTTTGGGCTTTTGTTTGTTTGTGTGGGTGGGGAGTGGTGGTGGTTTTTTTTAGGTTTTTTTTTTGGTTGGTTGTTTTTTAGTAATTTGGTTTGTGTTAAAGAAATACTTCCAGAAATTTAAGCTTGTGCTTTTCCAGAGGCCTTTATCTCCCCATCCTTCACCTACAGAAACAGCCTCCTGCCCCATCAGCCCTCCCAGAGCCCTGCAGGAACAGCCCCTTGCTTTTGGCCATAAACCCTAAGGAGGTGCTGTAGGATTTGGCTTCGGATCTTTGGGGAAATCTGTGAGCAGGGAAACTCACAGGCAATTGCAGGAGCTTTGGGATCCTGGAGACAGAGGGACCAGAGGTAAAATCTCCATTTCATCTGCAGCACCTCACCAACACCTCCAGCAGCTGTAGGAAAATTGGAGCTCTCTGAGTGATGTGAAAGTATCAGCTAAGGACAGTGTTTTATTTGTCTCAGGCACAGGAGGGGTTTGGGTTCACACAAGGAAAAATCCGTGTGTGTGCCTGGAATCCTGCTCCACCACTCTGCCACTTCCAGCTGCTGCCTGGCAGCCGCAGGGAGCTGTTCCAGAGCTGCTCCAGGGAAGCAGCCTCGAGCTCAGGGAACACTGCCTCATCCCTCCCCAGCTCCAGGATGTACTTCCAGGATAAATTGTGGAGCAGGGCCGTGTTTGCCTCTCCTGCAAAGCAGAGGAAACACCTGCTGGCCTTGCAACAGCACAGGGGAGTATCCACCACACTGGATCTGTGATCTATCCAGGCTTTGAAAAAACTCCCATCACCAAGAGAGACCTTCAGGGCAGAATTTTCCCGTTGTTTATCAATATTTGCACCATGTCCAGGGAGATCAGCATTCCAGACCCTCAGATTAGGAAGGACTAATTCATCATCCCCTTTCAGCTGGGTTAGGGTGCCACTGGTGGCAGTGGGGGTTCAGGGCAGCAATGCTGCACTCCTGGCACCACCCAAATCAGTCAGTGTTTTTGGGAGGCCCCTTCCCTCACCCCGAGTCACACCAGGAGTGAGTCTGTTCCCTCTTGTACCTTCCCCTTCCACCTTCTGCCTCCAGCCCCTCCACCATCTCTCCTGCTCTTCCCTCCTCCCTCCTTCCCAGGCAGCTCTGTCTGTCTGTCTGTCTGGGCAGTCTGTCCTCACACCTGGTCCCACCCAGCTGCTCAAGGACCCTCTCACCCCTCACCTGGTCCAGCCCAGCTCCTGCAGCACTCGGGCTCTGGACCAGCCCATTCCACGGGGGATTGTGGCCGCGTGTGCCAGGCTGAGCACGGCTCCTTTTCTCCTTCCCTCTCTCCCGGCCCCCTGGCACGGGGGACTCTCCTGTGGGGTTCCCTCCTGCAGGAAGGGCCACGGCTCCTCCAGAGGGGCCCTGCAGGCAGAGCTGCCCCCGGTGGTGCTGGGTGTGCCCGGGCCCGTCCGCTCCCACAGCACCCGCCAAGCTCGGGCAGACGGACCGGGACCGAACCCCGGGCAGAGGAACCGGGACAGAACCCCGGGCAGAGGAACCGGGACCGAACCCCGGGCAGAGGAACCGGGACCGAACCCCGGGCAGAGGAACCGGGACAGAACCCTGGGCACACGGACCGGGACCGAACCCCGGGCACACGGACCGGGACCGAACCCCAGGCAGAGGAACCGGGACCGAACCCTGGGCACACGGACCGGGACAGAACCCCGGGCAGAGGAACCGGGACAGAACCCTGGGCAGAGGAACCGGGACCGAACCCCGGGCAGAGGAACCGGACCGAACCCCGGGCAGAGGAACCGGACCGAACCCCGGGCACAGGAGCCGGGAGCGGGACCCGGGCTGCAGCCGCTCCCCGGGAGCCCCGAGCGCTGCCTCCCGCACGGGCAGGGGCTCCTGGTGGCGCTGCCCCCGCCGTGCCCGGCTCTTTGCTGCCGTGCCCAGCTCTCCACCGCCGCCGTGCCCGGCTCTCCACCGCCGCCCTGCCCGGCTCTCCACCGCCCTGCCCGGCTCTCCACCGCCGTGCCCGGCTCTCCACCGCCGCGCTCGCTCTCCTCGCTCAGCACATGCAATGCCGACTTCCTCCGGCTTCTCGCATGGATTTTTTCCCACCCTGGCTGTGCTCTTTAGTTCAGATCTAAGCGAGCTTTCCGAGCGCGCTGCCTGGATGTCTTTATTAAAACACACAGTTTAGGGAGGGGGCTGAGGGAGAGGGGGGTGGATCGGCTCTGGATTCACTCTGCAGCCAAAACCATGGGAATCTTCTGCTCCACAACTGTTCCCAGCCGCCGACAGCTGGGCGGTACAGCCAGCGGGACACGGGTCACCCCTCTGGCCGTGACTAATTCATCGCCGAGGGCAGCCCCTCTGCTCGCTCCCCCGGGGCTCTGTCCCCTCGGGTGTGAAGGCAGGTGGGCAGACAGGGACATGTCCCCGAGGGGCTGGTGGCCCGGCTGCTGGGGAGGCTGTGCTGGGATTCCCTGTGGCTCCTGAGCAGCCCAGCTCTGTGAGAGGGATGCGAAGCCGGCGGGCTGCTCGTGAGACCGACTCCTGAAGAGGAGCTTTCCCTTGGGAAACTTTGAGCCCTGGGTCAAGTTTTGTTCTCAGATACCTGGAGGCTGAGAAAATCCCGGCGGGCAGGAGTGACAGTGCCGGAACTGGGGCCTCTGGGGGTGCCCGTGCCTGCCATGGCAGCGCAGCACCCCGGGCTGTGCCGTGCCTGGGAGCAGGGAGTGATCCCGGCTCTGGCAGGGACCTCCAGCCCCGCCTGCCAGCGCGGGCTGCCCGGAGCTGTCAGGGACCGCCGTGCTGACAAAAGCAGCTTTTCCTTGCACCAGGAGCTGTTTCCCCATCACAACAACCCTGCTGACAGCCCAGAGGCCTCAGACACAGCTCTGCACTTCTCCTTGTGATGTACCAGCCCTGGCCAAAGCTCCCTGACCTCCTGCCAGCCCAAACCCACCCTGTCCTCGGGCTTGGCCATCCTGTCCTCCCGGTCTGGAGGAGCCCTGGGGAGCAGCTGCCTGCCCTGCCCTGCCCAGCAGCAGCTGCAGCAGGCCCTGCTCTTGCTGGGCAAGCGCTGATTTCTGCCGTGCTGGCTGCGCATCCCCCTGTGAGCCACTGGCTGCTGGAAGGCACTGCCTGAGCCAGCCACATGCTTCGTGATGTCAATCGCAGTTCAGGGTGAATTATTCATGAGAAAATTTCATAATGTGCTGTTAAGTGGGCTGCAGGATATTTTGGTTAAATTAAGGGAACCTGAAAGCTCCCTCTGTAGGGTGCTGCTCCTTGGGCCTCGCTGAGAGCAAAGGTTCAGTCAGAGCTCAGGTGCTGTGGCCTCTGCATGGCCTGCGATTATCGGAGCCACGGCAGTGTGGAGATCAATCCAACAGCTCAGCTTCGGGTTTCCAGCAGGAAAATTCCCAGTCAAGTGTTTTCCAAGAAGACTTGGGCTGATGGAAGTTTCCCTGCTCACTGCAGGGGCTTGGAGCAAGATGAGCTCTGAGTTCCCTCCCCACCCAAACCATTCCGTGACTCTGTGACTTCAAAGCAGGGTCTGTGGAGTCCCCCTGAGCCTGCAGAGAGCCCAGGAGAGGCTGTGCAGGTCATGGAATCACGGGATCATCCAGATGGACTCCTCTAGGAACGCTGAATTCATCTGTTAATAGGCCAGATCACTCCCAGACTATTTTCTTCTTTTCTTCCTCATTCTTGAAATCATTTAGGTTGGAAAGGACCTTTCAGATCATCAAATCTAATTCAGCTCTAAAGAAACCTCTTTCATGGGGTCAGTCTCACCATCCTGCAAACATGGCATGCCTTGGAGCCTCCCCTTGGAGCCTGGGGTGAAGGAGTGGAGGGGCAGCTCCCACAGCACAGCTCCCACAGCTCCCACAGCTCCCACAGCTCCCACATCTCCCACAGCACAGCTCCCACAGCTCCCACAGCACATCTCCCACAGCACAGCTCCCACAGCTCCCACAGCACAGCTCCCACAGCTCCCACAGCTCCCACAGCTCCCACAGCTCCCACAGCTCCCACAGCTCCCACAGCTCCCACAGCACAGCTCCCACAGCTCCCACAGCTCCCACAGCTCCCACAGCTCCCACAGCTCCCACAGCTCCCACAGCCCCACAGCTCCCACAGCTCCCACAGCACAGCTAGCACAGCTCCCACAGCTCCCACAGCTCCCACAGCTCCCACAGCTCCCACAGCACAGCTCCCACAGCTCCCACAGCTCCCACAGCTCCCACAGCACAGCTCCCACAGCTCCCACAGCTCCCACAGCTCCCACAGCTCCCACACGCTCCCACAGCTCCCACAGCTCCCACAGCTCCCACAGCTCCCACAGCTCCCACAGCTCCCACAGCTCCCACAGCTCCCACAGCTCCCACAGCCCACAGCTCCCACAGCTCCCACAGCTCCCACAGCACAGCTCCCACAGCACCCACAGCTCCCACAGCTCCCACAGCTCCCACAGCACAGCTCCCACAGCTCCCACAGCTCCCACAGCTCCCACAGCACGCTCCCACAGCTCCCACAGCTCCCACAGCACAGCTCCCACAGCTCCCACAGCTCCCACAGCACAGCTCCCACAGCTCCCACAGCACACAGCTCCCACAGCGCTCCCACAGCTCCCACAGCTCCCACAGCACAGCTCCCACAGCTCCAAGCTCCCACAGCTCCCACAGCACCCCACAGCTCCCACAGCTCCCACAGCACAGCTCCCACAGCTCCCACAGCTCCCACAGCTCCCACAGCTCCCACAGCTCCCACAGCTCCCACAGCTCCCACAGCTCCCACAGCTCCCACAGCACAGCTCCCACAGCTCCCACAGCTCCCACAGCTCCCACAGCTCCCACAGCTCCCACAGCTCCCACATCCATCTCCCCTTGATGCTGGGACCTTCCCGAGGTGCCCTGGTGACCCAGGGCTGCAACCACAGGGGACTTTGGGTCTTCTCTTGCTGTTCAGAAGAGCTGGACCTGGTTGGTGAAGCAGGAATCCCCCCTCCCACGCTGCTTTTCCTGGGATGGCTGCAGGAACCTGCAGGGATCTTGGGATGCCCTGGATTCCTTTTGAAGCCTTGTCAGAGGGGCTGACTGACAGAGCTGGACTGGCTTTGGAGCCTTTCCCGAGTCTCCCCTTTGGCCACGCTGCCTCTTCCCATCCTGCCACCGTGTGTCACTGAGGGACCACAGTGACCTGGCTCTGTGCTACCCATGAGTGAGGAACATCTCCCTCACTGGCTGGTGGATCAATGGATGACCATCCAGAACAACTTTCACTCCTACGTTTTTTGCCAACCTTGCTGTTCCCCTGCTCCTTCTGCTGCCAGGAAAATGCCGACTGGGAAAAGTCTGGCCCCACACCCCGACATGAGGTGGGAACACCTGCAGGAGACTCAGGGCATGGATGGGATTGGGCATGGGCTTGCCCATGGAGCTGGGGTCCCTGCCCCACAGCTGTGCCTCCAGCTCACCTCCCCCACGTCCTGCTGTGCCATGCGTGACTGGTACAAGTGTCTGACACAGCTGAGCACTCAACTGCCCAAACACCAACGTTTCTGGGAACAACAACCCTGGAAGCATGGCCAGGGTCATCCTGGGGTGAGACCTCAGGCTTTAAACAGCAGAGGGTAGATACAAGGAAGGATTAGATTTTGGATTAGATTTATGGAAAAATTTCTTCCCTGTGGGGGTGCTGAGGACCTGCACAGGGTGCCCAGAGCAGCTGTGCTGCCTCTGGATCCCTGGAAGTGTCCAGGGCCAGGTTGGACGGGGCTTGGAGCAGCCTGGTTTAGAGGAAAAGTCCCCAGAATGGGGGACTCTGTGCCCCAGTTCTAGCTGGAATGAGATAAGCTTTAAGGTCCCTTCTCACCCAAATTGTTGTGGGATTTTATGAAAGGAGAGAAATTAAATTATGAAATTATATGAAATTATGAAATTTTATGAAAGTGATGCAGTGATACCACCCTGGGACGGTGCCAGGGGCTGTGACAGGGGAGAGGGGAGGGCACCCTGTAAGGGCCTGGTGGGAAGGAAGCCTCTTGCCTGCCCTTTTCTGGGCCCTGTCACACACAGGGGTTGGGGCTGAGCACAGCCTGCAGCGCATCCCGCTCCTCCTGGATGGGCTTGGGGCCAGGCAGCCCCTTGGACACGGTCAGCAGCAGAGAGGATCCAATGCAAAGCTGCTCTGGGCATCTCTCCAGAGGTGGTTGTGTGGAGGAGAGGGAATCTGCCCAGGAACTGTGTCCTGCTCCCAGCACAGCCTTGCACTGCAGTTACAACACACCTGGAAAGGCACAGGGAGCACAGGAACCCTCTCAGAGGCAGCAGGAGGGAGCTGAGCAGCAGTGACTGGGCACTTGGCAGGCAATGAAATGCAGCTTGCAGGCAATGAAATGCAGTTTGCCTCCATGCCAAGCCTTGATGGCTTCATTCTGCTTCTTAGGGCTCTCAAGGCCTGCAGCCTGGAGCCAGCTCCGTGCAGGGCTGGGAGGGAGGGGTGGAGGCAGGCAAGGAGGAGGCCTCCTGCAAGCCCCTCCAAAGATTTAACTCGGTGGAAACTCTGCCCTTCAGAGCTCTCAGCTCTGCTGTGGGGTATCCTGGCAATGGATGTTGCCTGCCCTAGGTGCTCCCAGCCCTGCTGCAAAGTCACAGTGCTGCCTCCAGGATAAGTGTTCATGGAAATAAGAAAGCATCCAGCAAGTGTTTCCATCCAGGCACCTTCCGTGGATAAATCTCATCCTCACCCCTGCCTCAGTGCAGGAGGATCCAGTCCTGGCAGTATTTTGGCAGCTCCAAGGACAGCACAGCCCTGCCCAACACCTCCTCTCACCACATCCAGCTCCAGACCTCTCAGGGCTCCTTCCCTGGAGGATATTTCCCTCTGGGACAGGAACTTGGATCATGGGCAGAGGCAGAGCAGAAACTGCCCGATTTTGAATTGGGCTGAGAGCAGCAAATTGCAACTGCTCCAGCAGCAGCCCCTGACCAGTTCCCACCCCACCCATGGAAGGGATCACATTCCCACTTCCAGGCTCAGCTCAGAGGCGTCAGCCTCTTCTCATTTTGGAGGGCTCTTGACTTTCTTTCTCTCTTGCCTTTTTTTTTCCTTTTCCTTTTTCCTCCAGCTTTTCTCTTCCTCCTTTTTTCTTTTTCTCTCTTTTCTTTTCCCCCCCCCTCCCGCCTCCCTGTGCAGCCTCTGTTCTTCATCCATTATTTAGGCTTTTCTGACTGTAACAGCAACATTCGCCTTGTATACCTTGTGTGGGGTTTAAAATATAGATAAAAGCAGAAGGTCAGACTTGAAACACAGATTCTGACGGTTGCTGCTGACTTTGTCTGGAAGCTACAAAATCTGGAGCTTTCTGTGCCCAGCAATGGTTTCGGTACAATTGGGTTTTTGGGGGTTTAGGGTTTGTTTTTTTGGTCTGGTTGATATTCCTGCAAACTGTCTTGGTGTTTGGTGCTTTCATCCAGCCTTTCAATTTCTAAATGTTCTGGGGCCTGGCTGGCTTCAGGACAGGGGAGCTGGAGCCATGGAATTCCTGCTTGGAGGTGCAATCTTGACCCAGCACAGCAAATACCTGCTGCTCTCCTGTCTGGGGTGAGCTGGGGAGGGGTGAGGTGCCTCCATCCACATCCAGCAGGCTCTAATTGGCACCTCTGGTCAGCAGAGCCAGGGACTCTCCCTTTCAATTATGAATAAATGCCCCGCTTCTTTTATGTTGCTTTCTTCAGCCGTCAGAGAGATTGGATTTTGAGGACAAATGTTTGTGGGAAATAAATTTCAAAGTCAATGTGGGAATGGTCCCAGAAAACATGAAACACTTCATTGTGTGTTTGAATGGGCAGCGGGGCAGGGAGGGCGTCCCTCCAGCCAGGAGACAAACTGGACAGGGGGGAATCATCATTCCTGGAGGGTTCTCAAAGCCACGTGCACGTGGCTCTTGGGGACACGGGTCAGTGGTGGCCTTGGCAGCGCTGGGGGAACGGTTGGGCTTGGTGGTGTTTAAGGTTCCTCCAAGCCCAGCTGTTCTGTGATTCCCTGAGAAGGGGCAGCAGGGGATGGTGATACTCAAAGATCATTTTTCGTGTCTCTGAGATCCACGTGGGCAGAGAAGGGCACTGGAGAGGAGCTGGGGATGCTCCAAGGAGTGGCTGGAGGGGCATTACAAACGGAGGCGCTGGTGGAGAAACGCCAGCCCTGCCAGGCAGCGCGCAGCAGGCACAGGGCAGGACAGTGACACCCCGGGCTTTTCCTGCTGGGAGGTCAGTGGGGAATGTTCTCTCCCTGCACAGGACGTTTTCAGAGAACAGAGGCTTTGGCTCACTCTAAACCAGACCCAAGGCTCTTCCACTCCTCACCTGTAACAGGAGCTCTCAAGAGCTGTCTGCAGAACTGAGACCTGCACATTTTGCTGTCAGAGAATCCCAGCCTGGTTTGGGTTGGAAGGGTCCTTAAAGACCTCGCTGGTGCCAATCCCCTGCCATGCACAGGGACACTGCTGTCCCCACCATGGTCAGGGGCTTCAGCAGCCAGCTGGGGTCTGCAGCTCTGCACAGGTCTCAGCCTGCTGGGTGCCAGCAGCCACTAATCCAGGAGGATATTCCAGTGGCAGCTGCTGTTCAGGAGGCTCCATAGCCCAGCTGGCACTCCCCAAATAACCTTTCTCCACTCTAGCCCCAGGGAAAATGCATCTGTCAGGTGAGGAATAGGAAGATAGAAAGAAATTATTCCCTGTGAGGGTGGGCAGGCCCTGGCACAGGTGCCCAGAGCAGCTGGGGCTGCCCCTGGACCCCTGGCAGTGCCCAAGGCCAGGCTGGACACTGGGGCTGGGAGCAGCCTGGGATAGTGGGAGGTGTCCCTGCCATGGCAGGGGTGGCACTGGGTGGGCTGTGAGGTCCTTTCCACCCCAAACCATCCTATCATTCCATGATTCTATTCCAGTTTCCCTGCAGGCACTGTCCTTACCCAATCAGGATTTGGAAGGACGCAGGGAAAGGCTGCAGCCTTCCTGTCTCAGCTCCATCCCACGGGTCTCTCCAAAAGCCAGGCTGGGCAGTAGATCCAGGCACGGATCTGTCAGTGCTGAGTGCTTACAGCAGCTCTGGCAGGGGCTGGGATGGCTCATGAATGATCCCATGGCCAAGGAATTGAACTCTTCCCGATTTCCCAGCATGGAGCATTTCCTTCCCCGTGCCTCCAGCTGCAGCTCATGTGATAGGGGTGTCACACTGAGCAGGAGGAAAAGATGCCCAGGTATGGTATTTCCAGGAGCAGCAGGAAAAAAGTGACGCAATGAAGGGAATCACCAAGAGCAGCATCTCCTCGTGCTCAGGCATCTCTGGATTGGGGGATCCATCCCAGCAGCACGTAGGGATTGAAATTGGCCTGTTGTGGTTTCTGGGGCCTTGAAGAAGAACATTTCAAGGGAAGTGGTGGAGTCCCCATCTCTGGAGGTGTGCAAGGAACGCCTGAATGTGGCACTCAGAGCTCTGGGCTGGGGACAAGGTGGGCATTGGGCACAGCTTGGACTCGATGATCCTGGGGGACTTTCCCAACCTCAGGGATTCTGGAATCCTGTGACTGAGGAGCATCTCCAAAGTCCTTGAGGTGACATCTTTACATCCATCCACAGGCTGGCCAAGCCAGGTGCACAATCTGCTCTTCCCAGGATGTTAAACATCCCAAGGAAAGAAAGAAACAGGACTTTCAGGAAGTCCAGGAATCGTGACACTGCTCATCAGAACTGGATGAGCTGACATCATTAAACTCAGGAGGTTTTGAGGTAGGACTGTGGGACTCTTTATATTTTAATAAATGTCTCCCTTCCAATCCTAGTGAATTCCTGGCCTTGCTGGCAGGCTGGCATGGGATAATTATCCATTTCTAAAGTGTCTCTTTCCACTGATGTTCAGGACATTTGGGAATCCCTTTCCATTGTGATTCTCGGAGCGTTCTCCCTGTGACACCTGCAGCTCGGTGACGGCCCCTACTTAAACACCAAAATACAAAAATTCCTGAATATTCTGCTGCTCCCCATGAGGTGGATGGGACCTGCAAGTCCTTGGTGCTCTGGGAGGGGAATTTTTACCGAGAGGACTTTCCTGTGGCTTTGGTGGCCAAAGTCCAATGTCGCAAGTCCAGCTCGTGAATTCCCGCTGCTCCTGGTCCCACAGATCCCCTGCTCCTGCTGCTGGGGGGCTGAAGCCGCCCCACTTTGCCACGATCCTGTGCCTGCAATAATCCCTCTGAAGCCCAAGAGTTACTTCTGTTTTCTTCCACCAATTCTGTCCATTCCGCCTTTGGCAAACATCGATTTTCCACAATTCCCCGCAGCCCTCATAAAGCAGCTGCCAAAACGGCTCCCTCGCGGGCCACTTCTTTTATTTGTTGAACAAAAGAATCATCAGCATTGTCTCCCGAGCTCTCCGGCCGGTGGAGCCTGGGATTAGGATGCCGAGCTCCCTCTCCTGGCTGCCGGATCAAAAGGAATTGCTGAAAAGTCCTGCGCACCTGAAAATCGGGATCGCCGGACTCCGGCTGAAGGAGGAAGAGTCCTTCCATCAGCTTTGCAGATTTTCAGGATCCGTCACTTTTCCTCTCCATGAAATATGCTGGGAAAACGTTCAGGCGCAACAGTTTTGGGAGAAGGGTGAATTTGTCTGTGGGCTAAACTTGCTTTTGCTCCTCTCCCTTTTCTCTCATCTGTCACTGTCAGGGAACAGATGCCAGCGGGAAAATCACTCTGAGGGTCTCTGCAGGAAAGCCACGGTTGTGTCCCTCCAGTTATCCATGAAATGTTACTCCAGGGAGAGGGAGAGTGTGGGAAGGACATGCCCAAGGAAGAGCAGCAGGGAACAAGTCGGGATGAAGGGTGGGGATCACTGGAGCACGGGAAGCCCCAGTGTGATCCCGATGAAGGCTGAAGGGCTGCTCTGGAGAGAGGGGGCAGCAGGAGCAGCAGGATCTGCTGGCACACAGCAAGCACCTCTCAGGGCTCACAGAAGGAAATCTGGGAGCTCAAACATCCCAGATGTTCACCTCAAGGGTCCCAGTACAGGTGTCAAACACGGCTTAATTCCAAAAGACCCATCAAATATCTCCAAGTGACATTTTCCACTTTCAGATCAAGGCTCCCTTCCTCTCTCCTTTGCATGATGTGCTGGCCCAGCACCTGCTGCAGTCTGGGAATTCTGGTTGTGGTCTGCAGCTGGGATCCTGCAGGAATTTGGATTGGAAAGCTCAGAGCTCCGCACCCATGGGAGGCTGAAAGCACCGATGGATTTTGAAATGGAATAATGAGTTGTGTGCGTGTCCTGTTGCACACTTTGGGAGCAAATGGGCACCACAAATCCAATTCGGAGAAGTCAAGAAGCCCTGGAAAACTTTTAGTCTCCCCACAATGCAATTATGTGACTCTCTGAGCTGCTTGTGGTCTAAGGAGAGGATGGTACAGGCTGTCCTTGGGAATTATGGAACCAATGGATCAGGGAATGCTTTGGGTCGGGAGGAACCCTAAGGACCATCTCACCCCGCCTCTGCCATGGGCAGGAACTCCTTCCACTGTCCCAGCTTTCTTCCAGCCTTGGACACATCCAGGGATGGGGCATCAGCTCCCTGGGCAATGCATGGATTTGGCTGACCCAAATCCCACATTCCCCATGGATTATGTTCCAGCCACCTCTCCTGTCCCTCTTCCAGGCCCAGGCAAAATCAAGGAGCAAGGAAGAGCTCCAAGAATGAGTCACCTTGACTCCAAAAATGAGTTACCCTGGGAGGTGTTTAGGAGAGGTTCTACTGGGATATTCCATCCATCCATCATCCATCCATCCATCCATCCATCCATCCATCCATCCATCCATCCATCCATCCATCCATCATCCATCCATCCCACTGCCCATCACTGACCACGAGAGCAATCTTGGCCTGGCCAGAGGGTGCTCAGGGCTCTGCACCAAAGTCCTCAAGAGGGGGGAAGACACTGAAAGCCTCTGAGCATCAGCTCAAACCTTTTGTTCCCTTGAAGCCCCTTCACTCCTCAGCCCTGTTCTCAAGGAGGTCCTGGCAGAACGAGGGCAGGAACAGGCAGGTAACAAAGGTGGCTGGAGGTACACGAGGCTCTCTTGCCTAGGGCAGTTCAGGTGCCATCACTTCTTCAGAGTTTTAGTATCTCTGAGGAATATTTGGGCCACAAATCCTCCCACTTCTCTGCAGCTGCCCAAACCCTGCTCCTCTCTCCCTGTCCCTTCTCCCTGTGACAACTCACCTGTGCTCACCTGTTTTACCCCCTGGAACCCATCTGAACCCAGCTCAGGGGATTTAGGGGCAGAAAGGACCCCGTGAGGAGGTGCGAGCTGGAAGGAGGTTTGGGAGGGGGTTTGTGCTGGTCCTGGAGCTGGGCTCAGGCCTGGCAGACCATCCTCACTTCCTCTGCCTCCAAGACAGATCCAGGCCAGGTGGGAGATACTGATCCCATGGAAACACAGAATATCCTGAGCTGGGAGGAATCAGGGTCATGGAGTCCAGCCCCTGACCCTGCAGAGCTCCACCCCAAGGATGGGAGCTCCAGGAGCCTCTCACAGGCGCCTTGCATGGCTGAGTCCTGCCTGAATGAGCCTTGCTCTGACAAGATGGAAAAGGAGCTTCAGAGCGGGGCTCTGGCTCGGCTCAAAGAGGGAGAAGCTTCAGTGTGAGAGGGAAACTAAGCTCAGCAACAAGGTCACCTCCACTGCCTCGGGCGATCCAGGGATGACAAAAGTTTCCGTGTAGCACAGCAGCAGAAGACAAAAGCCATCCCTGGAGGGAAGGAAGAGAGAGGCAGCGCAGAGCAGACAAGAAATTCAATGTAGGGAAAGCCACAAGGTTTGCTGGCAAGGAACGCTCCTGGGTGGATCAGAGGATCATGGAACAGCTGGGGTTTGATGGGACCTTCAGGGGGCACCGAGTCCATCCCCGAGGCGCAGGATAAAATGGATAATGGCTCCCAGGAGCCTTGAGCAGGATTCCTCAGAGCCATCAATGCTCCAGGGCTGGCTCCGAGTCTCCCAAGCGCCGGTGGTGGGCAGGGGGCCAAGGGGCACCCGGGAACACCAATAATTGCTGGAATTTGGATCTGGACTGCAGGTCTACAGCTCCTTCCCACTCTACCCACACCATCTGAGTCCATTAGGGAGGGCTGGGAATTGGTAGTGAACCAAGATGACAGGCCCAGGGAGCCCTTCCCAGCATCCGAGCTGCACCAGTAACCCCACAGGGAAAGGGCTTGGCTTTGTCTGGGAACTCTTCCTCTTCACCAAGGACTTGTGGTTGTCCCTTTCCACAGGTCCAGCAGTTCCTGGGACCAGAAGGGTCAGGGCAGCTGCTGCTCTGTGATTCCTAGGAGAAGGGCAAATGGCTCTAAAGGCAGCAGCCGGGACGCAGATGGCTCTGATGCAGGAGAACAGCTGGGATGTGCACAGGTTTTCCAGAGACATGAGGGAAAATGGAATGGAAGGTGTCTGCATCCCTGCTGCAAGCCGTAGCAGAACAGAAAATTGGACATTCCTCTGTGCAAAGTGCCTGGCCCGGGCAGAGGAGCAGGGAGTTTGTTCAGGGCAGCACTGCAGCCTGCCCAGGAGGGCACAGCTGGGGCCGAGCACTGGGCACGCAGGATGGGCACCCCACCCATGCTGTGCTCCAAAAGGAGCCCTGGAGCTGTGGGCTCCCTGCTGCACAGCTGGGAGGGCTCTGAGGGCCAAGGGAGGGTGAGGAGAAGCCTGAATCCCACAGGATCTGAGTCATCCATCCCTCGGGGGTGCTGGTGCCTCCCCAGCCTCCAGGCTCAGCTGGCTCCGGGCTCCAGAGCACCAGGGCCTCCCTGGAGCCCGGGTGGGTGCAGTGTCAGCACAGCTGTGTCTGCAGGGAACAGGGGCTCTGTGCTTCCTCTGGCAAACCCAGAACGGGGGAGGTCACCTCACAACCACCCCAGCGGACTGGGAAAGGCAGGGTTTGCCCAGGGGTGCTGCATCCTGAATGTCTGAATTCACTCAGGCTCCTGGATGTCTAAGGAGCACTAAAACCTCTCCATCTTCTCTCGTCCCCCAGGTTCTTCTGAAATGCCTCTCCTGGGTGCCTGGCTCTCCTGGGATCCATGAAGATCCCAGTGTGGAAGGAAAGTGTCTCTCAGCTCCCAGGCAGAGTTAAAGTGATGTGTGGGCAGGCTGGAAGCTGGAGCCACTGCAATCCTTTCAGCCAGGCAGCTGCACTTCCCCTTTCTATCACACGCACTTAAAAGCTTTTAAGGGAACGATCCATCCCCTCTGCTGGCAGAGCCGGAGCTGGGCTGGTCCTTGGGATCTTAAATCATCTTAAAATACGGAGCAATATTGGTTTAAAAGCCTTTGCTCTCCCCCTGCTGCAGGAAACCTCAGCCCGGGGCTTCCTGGGGATCCATCACTGGCCAGGGGAGGGCCGGGCCCTGCCTGGCAGGGACCCGCTCTGGGACAGTCCAGGGGTTCCCCCCACGTCATCCCGGCTGCTCCCAGGGCTGCCCTGAGCCCAGGGAGTGTTTGTCACTCAGTGCCCCCGGTCCCCGAGGCTGGGGCAGTGTTTGTGTTTGCTGAGCTGCTGAAGGACAGGGACGGATGGCTCAGCTGGCAAATGCACCCCAGAGGGGATGTGCCCAGATCCTGCTCTCCAGGCAGGGCTTGGCTGCAACGGCCCTGGGCCTGCCATCCACACCCAGGCTTTGCTTTGGAGCCCAGAATCTCCAATTCTCCCATTTTGCAGTGTGCCCTTGGAGAGAGGAGAGGGGGGATGGACTGGGAATGTTGGGAGGACGCAAGGACAGCTCCCACCATCCAGGGACAGGAGGGTGTCTCTAGGCCACCTTCCCTTTGCCAGCAGCTGGAACTCTTGCCTGTTGTCAGAGAGCTGGGAATGTCCAGCCTGGAGAGGAGAAGATTCCAGCAAGACACCAGAGCCCTTTCCAGAGCCTAAAGGGGCTCCAGGAGAGCTGCAGAGGGACTGGGGACAAGGGATGGAGGGACAGGACACAGGGAATGGCTCCCACTGCCAGAGGGCAGGGCTGGATGGGATATTGGGAATTGGGAATTGTTCCCTGGCAGGGTGGGCAGGCCCTGGCACAGGTGCCCAGAGCAGCTGGGGCTGCCCTGGATCCCTGGCAGTGCCCAAGGCCGGGCTGGGCAGGGCTGGGAGCACCTGGGACAGTGGGAGGTGTCCCTGCCATGGCAGGGGTGGCACTGGGTGGGCTTGAAGGTCCCTTCCAACCCAGCCCATTGGGGATTTTATGATCTGTTTTACTTGTTTTGCTGTCTTACCCTGTTCCTGCTGGGTTTCCGTTCTGATTTCCTGGGACAAACCTGCTCGGCTGCTGCTCCCTCAGGACTCAGGATGAGCCATTGCAGTGACCCAAGGGGCAGGACTGGGGCTCAGCCCTGCTTTCCTCAGGATTCAGGGAGTTCCTGGGATTCTGCTCCCCTGCAAGGCTGGAGAGGCAGGGAATCCCATTTCCACTTCATTTCCCACCTCCCTGGCTCACAGAGGGAATCCACCACAGGACCAGCCCAGCTGGGGCTGGGAAGGAGGATCCCTGGAGTCTGGGGAGGGAGATGAGGACAAGAACATTTATTCCCTTCTTGCAGACACTGCAGAGGGTCTCTCCTGCTCAGCCCCCTGTTTGCTGAAAGAACCAGGGGATCCCTCCCTTCCTGCCCCACTCCAAAGGTCTCCAAGATGCTCCATTGCTTCTTGAGCCCATTCCGGAGTCGCCGAACTTTTTCTGAGCTGCTGCCAGGGATCCTCCCTCTAATTTATCTGCAGGATCTGTTGTAGCTGTATTGATTTTTCCTCCCTGCCTCTCCTCTCTGTGTTTGCTTTCTGAATTATGCAGCTGGGCAGTTTTTCCTCCTTGTGAGGAGCAGGAGAGTTGCAGAGGATCAATTGAGCCCTGCCATAGTTTAATCAGGAATCCCCAGTAGGAACCAGGAGAGAAAAAGGAGAAGGGAAGACAATGAAGACAGGGTCGATCAATCCAATCCTGGTGCAAAGGAAAGAAAGGGAAAGAAGAGAGGAAGGGGTGGAATAATCAGCCAGGTTTCCTCACGCAGCCCTCAGATCCCGCAGCCTCAATCAATAACCGACTTTGACAGTCATTGCTTCAGAAAGAAACTTTCAAAATCCCCCTGAACTCAAAGAATGTTGGCGCTTTATAGCGTGAAAATGGCCAGTAAAGCCCTGCTGAAGACATGGAGAGGGGTTGGATTCCTTCCCCTTCTTCCTCTCCCCTTTAAAATCCACATTAGGAAGGCAGAGCTGAGATGAAAGGGGAGCAAACAAGGCTTTTAGTCCTCGTTTTGTTGTTGCAATTATTTTGCCAATAGTAATGATCTCAGGAGTGGATGGAGGATCCTTGGTGCCGTGCTGGGCATGTGGAGGGGGGGATAGAGCTGCTGGGATTGTTCCAGAACCACAAATCCAGGGGATGGAACCCCATGGATACAACAGGGTTTGGGTTTGGAGCGTGGAAATAAAACCAAACAGTGCCACGGGGCACAGGGGCCACAGGGACCATCTGGATGTAGTGACAGGGCGTGACAAGAGAGATTTCTGTACCAAAAATTGTGTGACCATATCTGTTCCTGCTCAGGGCAGGATTGTGCCCTGTGGTGGCACTGCTGGGACACCTCGAGTGCTGGGGGCACTCTGAGCTCTGCAGGCTTTGGAAATCAAACCTCCCAAAGTCCTGCCAGATGTCCCATGGAGGGCCCCAGGCTCAGGGCTGCCTTATTTCCAGAAGGAGAGCCTGGTTCTGGATTTTCATTTCAAACAGCTCAGGTTGAGTTCAGTTCCTAAAGAAAACTTTTAGGTCTGGAAGCTCCAGATCTGAAGGTACCAGATCATCATCTGTGGGAAGCCTGGGAGGAGCACCAGGACAGGCACCTGTGCAGCTTGGCTCCCAGCTCCATTCCCAAGGAGAGCAGCATTCCAGGCTGCACCAGGTATGCAGGACAGAGCAGTGGAGCCCACAGCAGCATCCAAACTGAGGTGAGGAATGGCAGGATGGGAAGTTTGGATTGTTGACCGTGGAGGGATCATGGCTGCATCAGGTCCCATGGCAGAGGGCGACTGAATTTCCTACACTCCAGTGCTTGAATTCAGAACAAACCTTTCTTTCCCCAAATTCATTTTAGCCAAACAATCTCTGCTTTTGGGGACAGAAATGCTGGAAGAAATCCTTGTGCAAATTTCAGAAGAATAACTGATAGGGTTAATTAGTCCTCCCCTTGTCATCTGTGGCAAGGACAGCCAGGAGTTGCATTAATCTCATTCCACCATTCCCACAAAACACGTGCTAACTCAGTCCCCCTCCATAT
Source organism: Camarhynchus parvulus (assembly GCF_901933205.1). Lineage (NCBI taxonomy): Eukaryota > Metazoa > Chordata > Aves > Passeriformes > Thraupidae > Camarhynchus > Camarhynchus parvulus. The sequence goes on along the minus strand of NC_044600.1, from coordinate 18,842,082 downwards.
TCATCTTTATTCCACAGGAACATTATAATCCCTAAAATTCCTCACCCATGGGGCTGACTTCAGCCAAGAGGCCCAGAAGTCTCTGATGAGAAGAGCAGAGCCTGCCAGACATGAGGACAAGAGAGAGTGGAGTCAGCAGAAAACCAGTTCAAATTCAGCGTTTGCCCTGATAGACCCAGTTCAGTCTAAAAAAAAATGTCAGTTTTGAGATCTGTGTGTTCATGACTCTTGGTCCCATAATCTTATGGAGGGCTCAGCACAAGGATCAGTCAGTTGCAATAATTAACACCTTGGTTAATGGGAATGGAGGTGGAGCTCCAGCTGGGAGGGGTGGAGGTGAAGCTCAGCCTGGAAGGGATGAAAGGAAAGCTCAGTCTGGAATGGATGGAGGTAAAGCTCAGCCTGGAATGGATGGAGGTAAAGCTCAGTCTGGAATGGATGGAGGTAAAGCTCAGTCTGGAATGGATGGAGGTAAAGCCCAGCCTGGAATGGATGGAGGTAAAGCTCAGTCTGGAATGGATGGAGGTAAAGCCCAGTCTGGAATGGATGGAGGTAAAGCTCAGCCTGGAATGGATGGAGGCCCAGCCCAGCCTGGAGTGGATGGAGGCCCAGCCCAGCCTGGAGTGGATGGAGGTAAAGCCCAGTCTGGAATGGATGGAGGTAAAGCCCAGCCTGGAATGGATGGAGGTAAAGCCCAGCCTGGAATGGATGGAGGTAAAGCCCAGCCTGGAATGGATGGAGGTAAAGCTCAGCCTGGAATGGATGGAGGTAAAGCTCAGCCTGGAATGGATGGAGGTAAAGCCCAGCCTGGAATGGATGGAGGCCCAGCCCAGCCTGGAATGGATGGAGGTAAAGCTCAGCCTGGAATGGATGGAGACCCAGCCCAGCCTGGAATGGATGGAGGTAAAGCTCAGCCTGGAATGGATGGAGGCCCAGCCCAGCCTGGAATGGATGGAGGTAAAGCTCAGCCTGGAATGGATGGAGGTAAAGCTCAGCCTGGAATGGATGGAATGGATGGAGGTAAAGCCCAGCCTGGAATGGACGGAGACCCAGCCCAGCCTGGCCGGGCTGCAGGTGCAGCTCACCCCTGACACTGGAGAAGGTTCAGTCTTTGCTTCCAGGGCCCTTTCCAAGGCAAGCCCCTGTCAGGCCAGCCCCTCCAGCAAGGGCAGCCAGTCCATCTGGGCACTGGCTCCAGCTCCTGAGGGCCTGGGCTGCTCCTGGCTCCAGCTCCTGGGCCAGCAGGGCCTGGGCTGCTCCTCACGGAAGGAGCTCCTGGCTCGCCTCCTCCCAGAATGTGTTCCACATTTTCTGCTAATAAGGGCACAGGGAGAGAGTGAGACAGAGAGAGGAGAGGAGAAAAACTGCTCTAAATTATTCATGGACAATATCATTATGTGTCATAACAGTGTGTCTGTGATGGGAAAGAGTGAGTGTGGCAGGGGCTGGGGTAGCACAGGCCGGGCTGCACAATAGCGAGAGCTGATTAATTATTGATGTGCACTAATTGGCTACAGGGTTTCAGGACAGCTTGGGCTTTGTTGGGATCATTTGTATTCTTGCTTTGGAAATGGACCCCCCCACACACATAAACCCAACATTTTCGTGTGCAAGTCCTCTCCCTCCTCCTCTTTTCCTCCTCCCTCCCTCTCTCCCTGCCCTGCTTCCAGGGCTCCCGATCCCCTGTGTGTGTACAAATTAACAGGATCTTAACCTCTGCTGATTTCCTGCAGCCCTGACACGCTGCCAACACCTCTCTGCAGTTGGGCTCAGCCTGCAGCGCTGCTCTGTGCTGCAGAAAACCAGCCCTGCCCTCAGCACTGGGCTCTCTTTGCACCAGGGCCGGCCTCTTCTCCCAGCCCTTCCCTGCCTTTGCCCCCAGAGCAGCTGGAAAGTCCTTCCCAGGCATTTCTTCCTTCTGGAATGGTCCAGACCTTGCCTTGGAGCCTGCTGTGGCTGCACCCCTTGATCTGAGTGCCAACCTGGAGGTGCCAGCAGGTGAGGGGAGGGCTTTGAGGTTCAGAGCTCGGCTCACCCCTTGGTTGACTTTAACAGCACAGCAGTTCCAGAGCTGGGGCTGCTCCTTCCATGGCTGCAGCTGTTCCCAGGGTGTCCATGCAGGTGAGACCCCACCTGCAGAGCTGCCCCAGCCCTGGGGCCCAGCACAGGGGAGGAGCTGGAGCTGTGGGAGAGAGCCCAGGTTTGACCAGAGGGATGGAGCAGCTCTGCCATGAGCAAAGGCTGGGAGAGCTGGGATTGTCCAGCCTGGTTCTGGGGAGAGCCCAGAGCCCCTCCTGGTGTCTAAAGGGGCTCCAGGAGAGCTGGAGAGGGCCTGGGGACAAGGGATGGAGGGACAGGACACAGGGAATGGCTCCCACTGCCAGAGGGCAGGGCTGGATGGGATATTGGGAATTGGGAATTGTTCCCTGGCAGGGTGGGCAGGCCCTGGCACAGGTGCCCACCCTGGATCCCTGGCAGTGCCCAAGGCCAGGCTGGACACTGGGGCTGGGAGCAGCCTGGGACAGTGGGAGGTGTCCCTGCCATGGCAGGGGTGGGGCTGGGTGGGCTCTGAGGTTCTTCCAACCCAAAGCACTCCATCATTCCAGGTTCCATGACCAGCCACTAGTCCAACATCTCCCTCTGCCCTTGCCCTCACATGGGATCAGCAGGTTGCCACATCTCATTCCATGGGATGGGCTCACAAACATCAGCTTTTCACCCTCTCAGGATGCCCCAATGAGTCTCAGGATTAATCTGGGGTCCCTTCACCCCCTGACAGCCCAATGAAAGCACAGCTGAGCTGCCTGGAGCCAGGAGCTGCTCCCAGCAGAGCAAGGGACACTCCCTGCAGTGCTTCATGCTCTGCTAGGTCCCTTCATCCCACCCTCTGGCATTTTAAGGATGCTGTTGGCAGAGAAGAACATCCAAGTGAATGTCCCAAGGACGGCACCAGGGCCTTGCTATGGAGTTAACTGGGGCTGGTGACTTTTATTTCAGTTCTCTGAGCTCCTGTTTTCTGATAGTTGTGATTAAAATTTGAAGGGCAGGATGAGATGCGTGGGATGAGGCATCTTTCAGCTGAATGGCTGAGAGGTGCACTCTGGGGACAGGTGCTGGCTACAGATGTTTCCCAAGCTGCTTTTAAATAAATCACACGTGAGGCCTGGCTGAAGAACCTTTGGCCTGTGCTTTTCCCCACTCCCACCCTGTGGAGCTCCAGTGAGAGCAGCCAGGAATTCCCAAGGGATTGGCTGATCCAGAAGGGCAAGAACAAGGCAGATGTTGACAAGAGGGTGGCACAGCTGCAGAAATCAATTTGTGAGATCAGATCTTGGAGTTTTCTCTGATCCTGATGAGTTTGCTGGCTCCCTGGACAAAGCAGGTTGGAGTAGGACTGGGGGATGTGGGCTCAGTGCTTCCCTTGGGCATGGACTGGCTGGATGGCCTGGACATGTGTCTGCATTCCTCACTTTGCCCAGGATTTCTCTTCCTTCAGAACCTGGGATACCTGGGGCCCAAAGCAAACCTGCTTCTGTTGGGCTGAGAAGTGAGAGTTGGAACCAATCAGGTGAACATGGCCTTAAGCTGGAGGAGAAATTCCTCCCTGAGAGGGTGGGCAGGCCCTGGCACAGGGGCTGACCTGGGGGAGTTTTGTGTCTGTGCCCTCAGGATGGAGCTGACACTCTTTGTTCTCTCTGCTCCTTCTCCCTCTCCCTCTCCTTTGAAACCCTTTGCATTATTCCTTATAGGAACAAAACAAAGAAAGAATTTAGTTTATTTGTTATTTATTTAGGACAAACCCTTCCCTCCCACTTCAAAAGGGGCTACGTGCAGGAGCCTCTGGTGGGTCCCAGGAAACTCTTGATTGATTATCCGAAAGGAGCCAAGTGAGATGAAAAGCAGAGGGATGGAAATCATTTTAAGGGGAACAGCCACTAAAATATCATCAATTTTTTATTAAACAGAATCTTTTCAATAGACAAAATGAGCTTTTCTCTCCTCACTTGTATTTTCTCTCTCTTTTCCCTATTTTTTTTCCTTAGGCATGGGCAGATTCTATTTTCCTTCCTTTTTCCTCTTTTCTTCTGCTCCTGGGACTGGTGAGAGGTGTGGGGTTAAATGGTGACCTGGGCCACCAAGCAGGAAAAGGTGCCTAAAGCTTCCCATCAAAATCCTCTTTTGTTTTTCCACTGGAAAAGGACAAGAGACAGAGGGAATGAGATGAAACAAGAGAAGTTCAGACTGGGCCTAAGGTTCAGACTGGTTATTAACAACAAATTCTTCTCCAAAGTTTTCCAGCCCTGGCACAGAGTGCCCAGGGCAGTGGAGGAGTCACCATCACTGGAAATGTAGGAAAAGCTTGTGGCTGTGGCACCTGGGGATGTGGGCAGTGGTGGGGCTGGCAGAGCTGGGGAATGGTTGGACTCTGAGATCTCAGGGGGCTTCTCCAACCTCAACAGTTCCATGATTCTGTAAAAATCACCTTAAGGTTCCCCAAAAAAGCTGAACCCAGCACTGCCTGGATGCAGCCCTGAGGGTCTTCGCTGAGCTCTTTTGAGCAAGAGTTTGGACTGGAGACCTCAGGAGGTTCCCTCCAGCCTGAATTCCTCCCTGACCCTTGGCTGGGAGCCCCTGGGAGGGCAGTGACAGTGAGGTGGGGACATGGCTGAGCTCAGGCTGCTCCTGGAGAGCTGCTGGGCACATCCTGAGTGCTCAGCTCACTGCTGAGTGCTGCTCAGCAAGGATTTAATGAAAGAGCATCATCAGCTTGTGCTAAAACCACCAAAGTGTGAGGAGAGCTGTGTGGTGGCAGGTACATGGCTCCAAACGGACAGGGAACAGCTTTGGGTTGGATATTAGGGGGAAATTGTCCCCTGTGAGGGTGGGGAAGCCCTGAGGTTGGGAGAAGCTGTGGCTGTGCCATCCCTGGAAGTGTCCAAGGCCAGGTTGGAGCAATGTGGGGCAGTGAAAGGTGTCCCTGCCATGGCATGGTGGAATTGGGTGATCTTGGAGGTCCATTCCAGCCCTACCAGTGTCTGATCCCATGGCAGGACGTGTGGGGTTGAACTAGGGTTTCTGCTGGGAGAAGGTCTGTGCGCAGGGATTGGGGTGTGCTGAGGGTGTGAGCGTGTGCAGGGGCAGTGTGGGTGTGTTTGAGGCACAGGCACACAGCCCATTGCAGCTCTGCCTGCTGTGTGTGGCGGTGCTGGGGCTCTGCACAGTGACTGGGTGTGCTCTGTGGGCATTTTTGGGTGTGCAAGGGCTGTGATGTACAAGGAACCCGCTGCTTGGCACAGGGGTTGCCTCATTTCCTTCCTTACAGCTTCATCCAGGAGCTCCTGGCGTGGAAACCTTGTCCTGACTCCAGAATGTACCACAGAAAAAACCCCCAAAAAAAAACAAAAAACACCACGGACAACAATGCGTGTTTAGGGTCCATTTACCAAGGGGATTTTTCCCCCCCTTCCCCTAATCCCTCCCGAGCCGAGCGAACGCGAGCACCAGAATAAAAACCACACACAAAAAAGAAAGGGCGAGAGCGAGGGAGAAAGAGGATTTCCTTCAAATCTGCTCTGTCTGCCCGTGATGGAGACTCATTCCCATAATCATTTTGACAGGTGTGCAATGGTTGAAGAGTTGGGGGGTGCGGGGGCGCGGCGGGGAGGGGAGCGGCAGCATCGCCCTTTGGCGGCGCCGTGCGCCGGGCGCGCTGATTAGACATGACAAGCACACCTGCCAGCGCCGAGCCCGGCAATTAAAGCCTCTTTGAGGTCCCAGGAAGTGACCGCATTAGAAAAGCCCCTCGCAGGCAGCTCCTTAGCATATTCCCAGTGTCATTAGCGCCGCGGCAAAGGCGAGGCTCAGCGGCGGAGGGCTCTGACATGACCCGTGCTCCCTTCCCGCTCGGGGAGGGGATGCAAAGTGACTTTTAAAGAGCAGTATTTTTTTTTCTCCTTTAAATTTGATTTCCAAGCCCCTCGTGCCGCTGCCTCCCTCCTGCTCTTGGAAATGTTCCATCGTCGCCGGGGTCGGCAGGGGGAAGGAAACCAGAATTCATTAAAGACAGAAAAGGACTTTGCTAAAAAATGGGAGGCTTCTGGGACAAAAAAATTCAATTCTGAATTCCAGTGTGGATTCTCAGTCTGCTCCCTGCTTTCCCTTCTTCCTTCTCTTTTCTGCATCCTCTTCCTTTCCTTATCACCTCCCTGTCCCTCTTTCCTCTCCCACATCCTGCTCTTTATATTCCCCCTCCCAGTGCCCCTTGTCCATGGAGGTTGTCAGGTGCACAGCGTGAGACCCTGGTCTCACCAGAGTCACTGACCTTGGCAGCACCACGGGAGGTTGGTGCCATGGGCATCATCCATCATCCATTCATCCATCCATCCATCCATCCATCCATCCATCATCCATCCATCATCCATCCATCTATCCATCCATCATCCATCCATCACCCATCATCCATGGATCCCTCCATCCATCCATCCATCCATCCATCCATCCATCATCCATCATCCATCCATCCATCCATCCATCCATCCATCCATCCATCCATCCATCCATCCATCCATCCATCCATCCATCCATCCATCATCCATCCATCCATCCATCATCCATCCATCCATCATCCATCCATCCATCCATCCAACCATCCATCCATGCATCCATCCATCCATCCATCCATCCATCCATCCATCCATCCATCCATCCATCCATCCATCCATCATCCATCCATCCATCCATCATCCACGCATCCATCCATCCATCCATCCATCCATCCATCCATCCATCCATCCATCATCCATCCATCCATCCATCCATCCATCTGCTGTTCTCCAAGAGCAGCTCAGCCTTGCAGTTTCTCTCCATGAACGTGCCCAGGGTCTCTTCCCTTAGGCAGGAATGGCAGGCAGGACCTTTCCTGTGCATTCCTCAGCTCTGAGGGAGCTCTCTGAACTCTTTGTGTCCCTCAGCCCTGTTTCCACATGAGCTTGGAGGTGCCAGGAGGATCCTGCCATTGCTCCTCAACATTCATAATGCTCCTTGGCAGGGTGGCTGTGTGCCCTGGAATTCCTGTCTTCATCCCAAGTGAAGCCCTAAGTCCATCTCCATCCTTATTCCCTTCATTTTTGCACCCTCCAAGGTTATATCCCAGAATCCCAAAATGGAAGGTCCCCTCAGAGCAGGTGCACTGTGCCAACACCTGTGTGATCACACTCAGTTCCCCAGAGCTTCCCTGAGCCCATATCTGTGGATTTCAGACTCAGAGTGGTACCTGATTCCCATTGCGGGCTGCTCCTGGCGCAGGGCAGTGCCCAGGTGCCCCGGGCATTGCTGTGTGAGGGAAGCCACATTGGCAGGTCCCCAGGGAATTGTCCCCCTCCAGTGCTTGTCGGCGAGGGCTCTGAGGTGGCTGCTTCCCTTCTCATCCAGGGAGAAACAGCTCCCCAGGGGGCTCCCCGGGGTGTCCCTGCAGTGACTGCTTCCTCAGCTGATGCCAGGAAAAGCAGGTTTTATTTCCTACACACCTTTAGGGGAGAAGAGGCAAATCCCACCCTGCAGGTGCACACCCCCAGGGCACGGCCACCTCTTGCCACTGCTGTGAGCTGGAAGCTCCTGCAGGAGAGCTACCCGAGGAGCATCCCTGTGCCTGGAGGGATGCAGGGATGTTCCTCGAGCAGGAGAGCTCCCGAGGAGCATCCCTGTGCCTGGAGGGATGCAGGGATGTTCCTCGAGCAGGAGAGCTCCCTGAGGAGCATCCCTGTGCCTGGAGGGATGCAGGGATGCTCCTCGAGCAGGTGTCCCCTGGAGTGGCTGCAGGTCAGGGGATGTTTGGGCTGGGACAGCCGTGACATTCCTCACCTGCTCCTCTGGGCAGGGGCCAGAAAACTCCGTGAGAGGGGGAGATGGAGCACGGGATGGGCAAGGCAGAAGAGGAGAGGAAAGAGAGGCGGCAGAGGAGGGGCGGATCCTGCAGGAGGAGAGGAGCAGAGCCGGGGGATGAGCGCCGAGCCTGCCGTCACCGCAGGGCCCCGGGGACAGGGATCCAGCGAGGAGCAGCAGCGCTGTTCCCGGGAATGTGGAATCAATGTGTTTACGGATGGTGACACGAGAGTGACACACAGTGGAGGAGCCTCATGAAAAAATAAACAGGTAATAATCACACTGCCATGTGCACGCTCCGCTCCTCGTTATTCCGGGGGAAAAGTCCACCAGGGTTGGAGGCTTCAGGAGATTAACCATTGCCTCCCTGGGTGGCACCTGCCCAGGGGTGCTGCTGCTCAGGGGGTCCCCAGCTCCTGTCTCCCCATCACAGAGGGGGTGCAGCAGTGCCTGGGGGTGCTGAGACACCACTGAGCACAAGCTGAGGCTTGGGAGAGCATGAGGAAGAGGCTCCAGCTCCTTCCAGGGAAGGCAGCCCCAGGAACAGCTTGTTGGTGTCTCACAAGAGCAGCTTCCAGGACTGCTTTGGCACAACCCAGCTGCTGCTGCAGGCACTGCTGGCCTTCCATGTCCCCAAAGCCCATTTTGGTGGGCATGGCTTCCCACGCACACAGCCAAGCCCTGGGGATCTGCTCTCACACGGCTCAGCCCAAGCACAGAGCTATGAGGTGACTTCTCAGATCCCCCTCTGCCTCCAGCCCCCCCAGAGCTGGGAAGAGAGGTCCCTGGCCAAGGAAAATGTGTAAAAATCAAGCAAATGAGTAAAAGCCCCACTAAAAATCAACTTTTTAGATGTCTTGTTTCATTTACAGATGACTCGAGGAGAAACATTTAAGGAGGAGATGAATAAAAGCGCCTGGCTGAGTCTGGGTGAGCAGTGACCCTCTGAGGGATCCTGAGGCAGCTCGGGGGTCCTGCAGGGCTCTGGGAGATGCCACCACCCTGGCAGGACCTGTCCATAAAAAAGTGGTCAACGCAGAGCACTCCTCCCCCAGATGTGTCCCTGCAACCAGGGAGGGGGGCAGGAGGATTGAGTTTGGGTTGTGGAATGGTCCCACAGAAAGCAGAGAGGGAAAAGCCCCTTCAGACAGTGAGTGAGTGTTTAACGGGTTCTGGGGAAGACTCCACTTCTCCTAAAGCTGCTTTGAGAGAGCCAAACTCTTCTCTGCTGTGAATTTTCATTTCCTGACATGCTGTATCCCCTCCTACTTCAGCATCTCCCTTCGGTGCCAGCCGGAGATGGGTAAAGGTGATCCAAGATTAAAAAAAACCCCACAAGGAAGTGTGACGTGAACTTGATGCTGGAAAAATATCCCTGAAGGAATCTTTTCCCTCTCTTGCACCAGCAAAGTTTGAAAGGAAGCTCGTCTCCTTTAGTCTGCTGTGGGGTGGCTGGGGAGAGTGCCAGGAGGCAGAGGGGGACAGCAGGTGGTGACACCATGAGCAGGGACAGGACTGAGCAGGGGAAGGAGCTTCCTCTGAGGCTCTGGGTCTGCCCAGGCATTTGACCTTCCAAGAAAGAGCAGAGAGAGCCCCAGGGGCGGCTGCCACCCCTCAGGTGCCATCTCCAGGTGAGTCCCCTGCCCAGAGAGCAGCTTGTCAAAGGGACATGTGGAGATTGGGACAGCAACACTGATGGGGAGGAGGGTGGAGGGATGGATGGATGGATGGATGGATGGATGGATGGATGGATGGATGGATGGATGGATGGATGGATGGATGGATGGATGAATGGATGGATGGATGGATGGATGGATGGATGGATGGATGGATGGATGGATGGATGGATGGATGATGGATGGATGGATGGATGGATGATGGATGGATGGATGATGGATGGATGATGGATGGATGGATGGATGGATGGATGGATGGATGGACAGATGGATGATGGATGGATGGATGGATGGATGGATGGATGGATGGATGGATGGATGGATGATGGATGGACGGATGGATGGATGGATGATGGATGGATGATGGATGGATGGATGGATGATGGATGGATGATAAATGGATGGATGGATGGATGATGGATGGATGATGGATGGATGGATGATGGATGGATGGATGGATGGATGGATGGATGGATGGATGGATGGATGGATGGATGGATGGATGGATGGATGGATGGATGATGGATGGATGGATGGATGGATGGATGATGGATGGATGGATGGATGGATGATGGATGGATGGATGATGGATGGATGGATGGATGGATGATGGATGGATGGATGGATGGATGGATGGATGGATGGATGGATGGATGGATGGATGGATGGATGGATGGAGGGATCCATGGATGATGGGTGATGGATGGATGATGGATGGATAGATGGATGGATGATGGATGAATGGATGGATGGATGGATGATGGATGGATGAGGGATGGATGGAGGAATCCATGGATGGATGGATGAGGGATGGATGGATGAGGGATGGATGGATGGATGGATGGATGGATGGATGGATGGATGGATGGATGGATGGATGGATGGATGGATGGATGGATGATGGATGGATGGATGGATGGATGGATGGATGGATGGATGGATGATGGATGGATGGAGGAATCCATGGATGGATGATGGATGAATGGAGAAAGAGCTGAGCTGTGTCTCCACCCAGCAGTGTGTGGGTGGTGAGGAGAAGGAGGATGAGCTGCAGCTCCTTGGTGGTTCATCCAAGAAGAACAATGTCTCCTGTGCAAAGTGGTGTCTAAGAAGAAGTCCAAAGGCCATTGTGGTGTGGGAGGGCTTGGGATCCATCCAAGGGTCCATGCAGAAGCCAACTGGAACTTCCTCCTGCCCAGGAGAAACGCAGCTCTCTGTCCTCTGCTTGCTTGGCCCCCGGCTCTCTGTCCTCTCCCATGTGTTGTCCTTGTCCAAATCCTCAAGTCAGGCAAGTTTTACCCCAAATCATGGATTTTTCTCCACTGACAGGAAGTGAAGCTGGTTCTGGATGTCAGCAGAAAAGCATTTTATGTGTGGAATCCAGACCTTGCCCTAAACCTTCTCTGAAGGCCTCGAGGGCTGCACTCTGTGTGGTGACAGCACCGAGGACACAAAGTGCTGCCCAACTCTGATCCCGCTGAAGGCTGACCTCACTGCCCAGCATTCCCACTGTGCCACTCTTGGACATGGTGAGGAAGCCCAGGAGGCAGGAGAGGGGCTGGTGAGCCCATGGAAACCACTGAAATGCAAGCACATCCTGCCCTGGAGCAGCTGTGTCAGCTCCTTTTGGGAAGGATTTTCCTAATGCGGGGGGATTAGGTCAGGAGCTCTCCTCCACGGCACTGCTTTGCTCGGGATGTTGGACAAGCAAATCAATCAGCCTCAATCCAGCCCTGAGGAGGGGATGAATGTTCCTTGCCTTTATCAAGGAGACTGGGAAACTGAGGCACAGAGGGATTTAAGTGGCCTTAAAGGAAAAAAAGAGGAAATCAAGAAGATAATCGCAGAGCAAGGCAGGCACAGGGAGAGGGAGGGAATATGAAGCTCCCACTTTTGAGCCATCGGCCACCAAGATGTTCCTCTGGTGGTGGAGTGTCCCTGGTTCTGTCACTGCTGCAGAGCACTCAGTGTGGAATGAGAGAGGGTCCAGCCTCAGCATCCCCTCGGGAATGGGCTGAACCAGAGGGCTCCTGGCCGAGGACACACGGGCGGGAATGACAGACAGACAGATGGACAGAGCTGAACTCCAGGCAGGGATGGGGAGCGGGGGAGAAGACAAGGTTTTGTTGAGACAGTGGCTGCACCCTCAGGACTGAGAGCTCATCCATATTTCAAACACCAGTTAGACAAACAAAACAAGAACCAGAGAGCCAAGCAAGGAGCCCGTTTGTCATATCAAAAGGGGTTTCAGTGGTACCTTCCTTGCCCTCCTGTCCCCTTGAAGTTTGTAGCTGGGGGGGAGAAGGGACATCTCCCTCTCCAGCCGAACGGCTCCGTGCCACAGCCGAGCCGGGCTGTGTGTAATTAACCCCGGAGCCAATCCCCCAGTGGGGGCTGCCAGGCAGATCAAAGAACTCACACATCTTTGTCTGCAGCCAAGGGGAGCTGGGAGGAAAGCAGAGCAGGGGTGGGAGAGAGCCAGGGAGCCGCGTGTGTGCTCCTAATTGATAAAAAGGGAAGAGCATCTTCCTCCGAGAGATCTCCAGCCCCATCAAAATGCAGCAGGAGAAGAAGAAGGGGAAAGAAAGAGGCTTTGCTTTCCCTTGCAGGAACCAAAATCCAGCTGCTTCCAGCAGGAGAGGTGGTCAGCGCCCCGGGCAGGGCTGGGGGGAGAGGGCACCTCTGGGGTGGGGGGCACATCCCCAGGGTCAAGGGCTCTCCAGGGTTTGCCATGGGAGCCCTTGGCAAGGTGAGGCATTCCAGGAGCACCCAGAGGGCTGAGGGAGCCCTCTGCCTCACCTGCACCTGCAGCACCAGGAGAAAGAAGGGTGAAACCAGTGCATCCCACACCTCTGCCTCAGCACATCCCACACCTGACCCAGCACATCCCACACCTGACCCAGCACATCCCACACCTGCCCTGACCCAGCACATCCCATACCTGACCTCCAGCACGAGCCCTGGTCCATCTGTTTGCCACCAGCCCATGCTTTTTGGAGAGTGGCCCAGACAGGTGAGCAGACCATGGATGGGCACCTGGCTGGAGCTCATACTGCTGGTGGGGACAGGAGGAATCACCAGGTGTGCCAGGTGTGCCAGGAGATGATGGAAGGAAAGCATCATGAGGGGCAGGGGGGGTTTACAGGTGGTTAAAGGGAGTTGAGGTGAGAAATGGCCAAACCCCACAGACAGCCAAAGGGAAGGAAGGGCTGAGGACATCCTGGGTCTGACAGTGACCCCAGCGTCTTGTTCTGAGCGTGGCACAGGTGTCTCACCTGCTTCTCAGGATGGCCAGGTGGCTTCACCTGCTGGGACAGGTCAGAATCCTGGTGTCACCAAGCATCTTCCCAATCGATTCCAACATGGAGGCTGCAGGACAGAGCCCTTCCCTGAGGCCTCCCACAGCCCCGTTCACCCAAAACTGAGATATCTGAGCCCAAGCATCCCTTTGTCCCATGGAGAGGGACAGCAGTGCTGCCCAGAGCTGATTCACTCGCCCTGGACTGGAGTGTGAGACAGATGGGAAACACCTGCCAAAGGGTTGTTCTTCCAGGAATTGCAACAAAAGCCTGGATTTCCCAGGAACTGGGAGATACCCCAGGCTTTTCTGCTCCACAGACCATAGGGCTGCCCCTGAGCAGTCCCACAGTTAGAGTTTGGCTGAAGCACAATTTCAATAAATTGCACATTCCCTGATCCACAGGACTCAGTGGGGTTGGTCCTGTCCTGACAAAATGCCAAAGGCTCCATCCACAGCAGGGTGTAGGGGTGGAAATGCAGGAATCTCCTGATGGCCCCTCCTCATGTTCTGCAGCCACCCCATGGCAGAGCACACCCTCACCCCAATCTCCCCTCACATCCCCACCCCAATCTTCCCTCACATCCTTATTTACACTTGGTTTTTGCTGCCTCACTGGGGAGCTGCCTTGGTTTGGAAAGACAGGAGTCTGCTAAGGAAGGCAGGAGTCTCCCCTGGAATGGAGAATGTAAACCCTCCCCACCCCTCCGAATTGCTATAATTTTAAATGAAGGGGCTCTCAGGCAAAAAATATGGGAGCAGGAAATAACAGTTCTTTAATAGGGAAGAAATAAAAAGAATAAAATAAACAATGCAGTCCACTGGAACAACACTGACAGAGTCAGAACCCAACCTGACACCCTGTGGGTCAGGGTGTTGGCAGCAGTCCCATTGGAAATGTGGCTGCAGCCCTCCTGCAGTGTCAGGGGTGGTTCTGCTGGAGCAGGGGTCCTGTAGAGAAGGATGTATTCTTCCTTCGAAGATCCAGTGGAAGAAGTGGCAGCTGCTGTTCCTCTGGGGCATCCAGGGGAGAAAGCCGTGCTGGTGTCTCAAAACCCCTGGATTATATCCAGGTAGGAATGCTTGGCTCCTCCCTCTGGGCTCACATCTCCCAGTGGGATGCTGTAGTTCTTATCAGCCATGCAGGGACATTCAATAGCTGTTATCAGCAGGTGTCCCCTCCCAAGGGAGGTGTGAATGTGGTCACTCACAGAGAGAGATAAGGCAAACTGCCCACTTGACAAAGGTAATCTGCCATACAGATGGTAATAGAATACATCTTGCCCTGCAATCTGGAACAGGAGCCCAGCAACCTGATTTGGTGAATTTTTAGGTTGTTATTTTTAAAAATGCACAAAACAAAAGAGCAGGAGCAAAAATTTAAATTATTTACCAGAATTCAAATTGGGGTGAGCATCATCCCAGCATCAAGTGGCTCCAAGCAAGGAGGATTTTATGGTTTGGTTGGTGGTGGTTTCCAGGGCAGGAGTCTCATTGCAGGAACCTCTTGGTTTGTTTTTAATCCAAGAAGACACAAATAGAAAGGCAAACATGCTGGGGACTAGGTGATGGAACATTTGGATTGTGGGTGTGAGTGAGAAAGGAGAAAATGGGAATTGTTTGTAGAAATTCAGCTCTAGAAACAACCAAAGGGACTTCAAAGGGATGGGGTGGCCTGATAAAAGAGGAGATTAAAACTGGGCAAAGGTCAGTGGGGAATTCCCACTGCTGGGCTGTCCCAGCCAACAGTGAGGAATGGGATAACAACACACCTCAGCCCTGTGCTCTGGAAGTCATGCAGCCTTTGCCACTTGGGTCAGGAAAGAAATGGAAAAGAAAGAATTGAAACCCAAACAGAAGCCCACAATGGCTGGTTTGGAAGGGACCTTAAAGCTCATCCCATCCCACCCCATGGGCAGGCTGCTCCCAGCCCCAGTGTCCAACCTGGCCTTGGCTAATTCCAGCGATGGGGAATGGCACTCAGGGGTTTGGGGGCACCCAGGAGCTCACGTCAGCTGGTTGGGATTAGACAAGTTCAAACTCCCAGCTTGGTCAGGAAGAAAAGGCATTTCCTGGGTCAGAGCCTGGGCTTGGGGATAGTGCAGCTTTTCCAGTGTGATCCCTGTCCCTGCTGAAGGAAAACCAGGAAACAGCTCTTGGTTAAAATAAGTAACTTATTCCTTGTAGTTTCTGGACAGAAATCTCTGGGGTAACAAAACCAAAAAGAGCTTGGTTGGGGTTTTTGTAACTTCCTGACAGGGAAGAGCCAGATTCCCAGGAGGAAAAGGCAGAGCAGTTGGATATTTCACCTGGTTTCACCTGGTCCTGGTGGTTTTCCCTCTCCTGTGTTGGGATCCCAGCCCCTCCTCAGTTACACTGCAGTAAAATCAGCCTCTCCCAACCCTGACGTTCCCCCAGGCAGGATTTGCAGGGAATCCATTTAAAATTATATTAATGAAACAACTTCGACTTAATTAAAGCCAATTATTGGCAAACCCATATCCTCACTCACTGACCAGTGTCAAATGATTTGATTTCCTCCCTCGCCACCTGACTCCGAGCACGGATTGCTGATATTTCCTGGATTTCTGGAAATCACTGTGCTGCTCATGGCAGGCAGCCCGGCCTGTGGAGAGCCAGAGGCTCCGTGGGTCTGTCAGGATGGAATTCCTGGCTGGGAGGGTGGGCAGGCCTGGCACAGGTACCCAGAGCAGCTGGAGCTGCCCCTGGATCCCTGGCAGTGCCCAAGGCCAGGCTGGACAGTGGGGCTTGGAGCAGCCTGGGACAGTGGGAGGTGTCCCTGCCCATGGCAAGGAAGGAGATGAGCTTTAAAGTCTCTTCCAAGCCAGTCATCCTGGAATTCCACAGTCTGTGATTCCATCAATAAGATCAAAACTTGCTCCTCTTCCTTCCCCAAAGACGTTGCTTGTCGCTCCCTCAGGAGAAGCCATGAGAGCAAACTGTGACACCAGCACTGAGCTGCCAGGCTGGCAGAACTCCTGGTGGGAAAAGGAGAATGTCCCCGGCTCAGTGGCACAGCAGGGCTGTCACTGGAGCAGAGGAGGAGGAACCTTGGTGTCCCAGCCCGGTGTCCCAGCCCGGTGTCCCAGCCCGGTGTCCCAGCTGGTGTCCCAGCAGCACGGGCGGGTGTGGCCCCTCCTGTGGGCAGGGAGTGTCGCTATCAGTCGCTATCAGAATCCGTATCTCGGGCTCTCAGGAGGGGAAGCGATCTGAGCAGGGAGCTGAGCTCCCCTCACAGCTGCAGTGCTCGGGGCAATCCCTCACTGATGCTTGGCTGCCAGGCCTGGCACTCGGAGCTGGCCCTGGTGTAAGAGCTCCTCTGCTGCTCCCAAACATTCCCTGTTGCCATGGCCAGGGAGGTCAAACTGGGGCTTTCTGCCAGGCTTTGCCTGGGACTTCTCCCCATGAAGGTCTCCAAGAAGCCCGATTCAAGGAGTCCTGATAAAATCTGGGCGTGAGGATTCCAAACCAAGACCCACCTGCTCCCTCTGGGGCTGCAGCTCACCCCAGGCAGGAGGAAAACCCCATGAGCAGAATTTGGGTTTTTTCTACAGCCACTGAACAGTCTTCAAGGGAATCGATGGCATTATAGACAGGGAACCTGAACAAAAGGTCTCAGGATGCAATCAAAAGGAAGGATGAGGAATTTGGGTGAGGTCATGGTTGAGCTGAGGAGTTCTGATGCTGTTTAGACCCAGCTCACCTGCCCTGACACCAAATATTTCTGTGGCTTTGAGGCACGTGGGTGAAACTCTCTTATATTATTTATTCCGTCAGATTTCTCCTGCACATCTCCAAAGAACATCTCCAATTTTCCAGGAACAGCTGTGTCACAGCATGGAAGAGTTTCCAAACAAAAATTCCAAACCCAGATCCCTCCCCAGGCCAGGGCCTGCTGCTCAAGCCTGTTTTTGCTATTGAGCAGCCCCAATCAACCTGAGCTCTAAGAAAAGGTCTCTCAATCTGAGTTCAAAAGAGAAGAGAGAACCTCAAAAATGCTCTTGACTTTAAATGAATCAATGGAATCAGTCAATAGTCTAAGGAACTCTTCAGACTCAAGCCTGAAGCCGCAGTGCCAGGCTGTGCAGGGTCTGTGATCAGCTGGGCACCAGCCCTGAGCTGAGCTGGGCACAGAGGTGGGGAAGGTGGGAGATCCCAAATCACAGATTTTTAGCTGGCTGTGGCTTAGGTTTGATCCAGCTTCACAACAAAGAATTAACTTCCTGAGGTCATCAGCATCATTCACCAGAATTTCATTGAGTTAGGAAGTTCTCCCTCTACAGAAGCTGTGGACAAATCCCACCTCAACATTTGGGGCTTTTGGGCTCAGCATTTTGGGCTTTATGCTGAGCCCTCTTCAGGAGCTGGTGACTGAACTCTGCCTAAAGAATCCACATGGGATGGGGGAAAATCTGAAGGGAGAAACCAACAAAGCCCTAAATTTCCACGGAGAAGTGCAGAACAGAGCTGAGAGTAAATTCCAGCCAACTCTTTGAGCACAGTGTCCTTTCTCCAGAGGAGCTGGTCACTTCCCCTGCAGCTGTGCTCAGAAATCTGCTCTTATCAATAGCTGAATATGCTCAGGGCAGCATTTAAATGCCTCGCATCGGTGTCCCTGTCCCCTGTACCATGTCACCAGGTCACCTCCTGCACATGTTAATGACCCCCAGGGTGAGGGGCTGCTTTCTGCTGCCTCACCCACACTCCTCTTTATTCAGTCCCTGTGCATGCCCCAGGTTTGCGCCCTTGTCACTTATTTTATTCTGAATCCAAACACTGCCACACAATGCACTTGACCTTTGCCCTGCAGGGAACGCTCCTGGGACGAAGGAAGAATTCACTCTTTATTCCTTTCTAATCTGAGTTGTTCCTCCACCATCCTGGACAAATCCCCGCTTACACAATGGAAATCCAGGCGTCTGCTCTCCCCAGAGCTGGGGCTCTGCACAGGGTTCCTCCTCCTGCCTTTGCCCACCTCAGCTTTCAGCAGCTGCATCTGCCCTGAGTGACCCTGGTCCCAGCGGGGCAGCAGCTCCAGGAGGGGTGGCTGGGATGGGCTCTGTGCCCCTGCCAGGCTGCGTGGGTACAACAGGAATCCACCAGGGCAGGGAGAATCCCAGAGTCATGCAATGGTTTGGGTTGGAAGGACCTCAAAGCCCACCCAGTGTCACCCCTGCCATGGCAGGGACACCTCCCACTGTCCCAGGCTGCTCCCATCCCAATGTCCAACCCGGCCTTGGGCATTGCCAGGGATCCAGGGGCAGCTCCAGCTGCTCTGGGCACCTGTGCCAGGGCCTGCCCACCCTGCCAGGGAACAATTCCCAATTCCCAATATCCCATCCATCCCTGCCCTCTGGCAGTGGGAGCCATTCCTGTGTCCTGTCCCTCCATCCCTTGTACAAAGCCTCTCTCCATTTTTCTTGGAGCCCCTTAAGCACCTGGAAGGCCATGATAAGGTCACCCCAAAGCTTCTTGTTTGCAAGAGGTCAAGCGCTGAGCTTCTTCTGAGGATGTTTATAGTGAGCTCCTCCGTCTGCTGGGACTCACCTGTCCCCACACCAGACGGGTGGCAATGTCCCAAGCACCACACCTGGGCCATTCCACCTGCACCAAACCAGCTGAGGGAGAGCCTCACATTCCCTGACTTCTTAACTGCCCATGCTCTGCATGGGACACCCCATGGGACACTCATCCAGAGCGAAAACACTTAACTGCTGAAAGCCAGGCCCCTTTTCCCAGAGAACCCAGGAGCAGCCTTCTTCAGCTCCAAGCATTTATTCATCCCCTTTTCTTTTTTTCCTTCCTGTTGTGTTAACAGAGCATCTAATGTGACTAAATAGGACAACCTGCTCTCCCATCCCCATGAAAAATAAATTATGTGCTTTCCCTCGACTCCCTCCCCCCTCCTGCTGGTGCTTTTCCCACCAGGCAACTGTGGGACCTGGTGTCCCTTGGGCAGAGCTCATGGAGGGGCCGGGGAACCTCCCCAGCCGTGGTGGGAGCCATCAGCTGGAGCCAGGGCAGTGGTGGAGGCAGAGTTTGGGGGAGCAGAGGAGGTGGGGAGGAGGAGGAAGGGGTGTGTGTGCATGTGGGGGTGGAATCTGTGTGCAGAAAGCAGCCAAGTGGCAGCTTACCCTGTGAAATATTAATCATCCCTGCTTCTGCAATTTCGGCAATGCGTTCAGGCCCACCACTGCTGAATATTTCATTAACACCACTCACTTCCCACTGCACTTCTCCCACTTTTCTCTCTCCCATAGACCCTCTCCCTGTTGCTGCCCCCCAGGCCTTGCCACCAGCAGCAGCCATGGCCACGAGCTCCGTGCTCCATCCCCATCCTGGACACGCCAGAGCCCAGCCCAGCCCTGCTCCAGCCACTGTCCCCTGTGGTGGGGAGAGAGCAGAGGCCGTTCTGAGGCAGGAAGATCATCAACTCCACTGGGAGCAGAATATAAGTGTGCATCAACAAGTCCCCTGCTGAATAATCCATGAGGCAGGGCAGGGCAGAAATGCTGACTCTGGCCTGGGAGCTTTTTAAACCACGGAGTCTCTGGTTCTTCATCCCTGACTTGCTCAGTGGGAGCACTTTGGGAGCGCAGTCAAACGTGCCAGGGTGAGCTTTGTTGGGGCTGAGCAATTTTCACCTCAGGTTCCCAAATGCAGCTTTTCCTGCCTGATTCCAGCCGGGATGGAAGGAGCCACGAGGAGAGGGGTGGAACCAGCCAGGGCAGGAGCTGGGGCTGGAGGAAGACCATGGAGGACATGAGGATCTGCCAGGAGACCAAAGCAAGGCACGGTGTTGGTGCTGTGATCCACACCTGGGCTGCCTCCTGTTAACACCCACAGTGAATCTCCACCTCTCCCATCCCAAACCCTTTTCCATCCCTCCTCTCCTTCTGTTCCACTCTTTCTCTCCCCTCCACACCCAGCCTTGCTCTTTCTCCTGTCCATACAAGCTTACACCAAGCCAATGGCTGAGGAAGCTGAGGGGCTGACCCATGGATGCTGCACTTCTGAACAAGAGATCCAGGGTAAAGGTTTGTGGGATCCCAGTGGATTGTGAGGAGCTGGAGGAAACAATGGGATCAATCAGCCCTGGATGCCAGGCTGCTCTGGGGTCAGATGCTCTCTCCTCATGGTGCACCTCCCTCCCTGGGGGAGATTTCTTGTGCTGATGGGGAGACCTGAGGAGCTGTAGACTCACAACCTATCGCTCCAAGGGGAGATGGACTTGGTGGGAAAGAATCCTACAGGAAAGATGGAGACTTTACAGGAGCATGGAGTGACAGGACAAGGCAGAGTGGCTGCAAGAGGGCAGGGCTGGATGGGAGCTCTGTGCTGTGAGTTCTGACATCATTTCTGGTTCTCTACAACCTGCAGAAAGACACACAGGTTCCTCTTCCCACACACAAAGTGAAAAATCCCAGCCAAGCTTCAGTGCTGGTATCTGAGAATGAAAAATTGGGATTTTGATCAGTAACAGAGGGAATGCCTCCAGCCAAGGGCCCGTTCGGAGCAAGGCAGGGTTTGCTCTGCAAATCTCACTGGAGGACCAAGACATTCCTTTTGTGCAATACATGAAATAGAATGTGTGCTGGAGAAGCCACTTGAAAATATTGAATGAGATAACTTTGTCTGATTAATGTAGTGTGCTTCCTTCCCCCTTTTTATTAAAAATTCACAAGGCTTCCCAGCCCTTCTCTCAATTAAGCAACTTGTTTGTCAGGATTATTTGTTACGCATTTTCATAAACATTTGATGAATTATATGCAAACATCTCACTAATGTATTAACAAGGCTGAGGTTTTAATTACACAACACTCAAGGAAAGTGGGCTTAAGGCTCCTCCAGTGGAGTTAATTGTGTTTTCTGCTGTGTCTGGGCATTGCAGGAGGAATTTTCCTCTGGGGGAAATCCCATTACAATGGCAACACCCCTGCCCAGGCTCCCAGCTGGAGCCCCATGGAATTCATCCACTTCCAGAGCTTCCCTTCCCTCTGCTAAAGGCTTCACCCAGACTCTGGTAATGAGGAGTTGGGAGTTGATAAAATCGGTTTTCCATCAGTCCTTGGTCGTTGTTTGTCACATGGAGATGAGATTTTTAAGGGACTTCTGACAGAACAGGAGAAGGGCCGTGCTTGATCCCCCTCTTGGCAGTTCCAGCTTAGGAGGGCATGGAATGTTCCATGGAATGGGTTGGGTTGGGAAAGCCTATCCAAGCCTTTAGAATATTGCACTTCCCAAAAATAAGTTAGAAATCCCTGAAAGTCCACCTTATTATTAATTAAATATTAGCTGTGGTCGAATGTTTGTGATGGAATTATTTGCTCAATACAATTTCTTTCTGTTTTGTTCAGAGCTGTACATACACACTACTTGGGACTTCTGATGACATCTTGACATATTCTGATATGACAGAGTGGACAACTGTGCTCTTTTTTTAACTTTATTTTCAAGCCTCTGATTTGATTTTCTGTTCTTTTCATTCCCAAATTGGGAGATTTGCAGTGTTTGAGACCCTTATTTCAGCCAAGCAATAATTTAAGATGTTTCTTCTAAAATCAGCTTCTCCTCTAATTAGTCCTGAGATCTTTTCTTTCTTTCCTTTTCAGAAATATTAAAACATCAAACTCTTTCATTAGGCCACTGAATGGCACGGCCTTTGATTAATAAAATAGACTGAATTGCTAATTAGCCATTCATCATTGGGCCATTTACTTGTGACACAGGAGCAATAATGGGTCTTGCAGGACTCGTGAATGTCACTTGTCCCTCTCTCAGATTTATCTCAGTGCACAGGTGCTCAGTTCAATGGCAACTGGGGAGCAAGAACCAAATGGCTCTTTGGACGAAATTAAAAAGAAATTAATTGTTTCAAGACTTGAATTCCATGGACAAGGAAGTCATAGAGTTGTGGAATCATGGAATGGTTTGGCTTGGAGGTGATCTTAAAGCTCACCCAGTGCCACCCCTGCCATGGCAGGGACACCTCCCACTGTCCCAGGGTGTCCCAGCCCCAATATCCAGCCTGGCCTTGGGCACTGCCAGGGATCCAGGGGCAGCCCCAGCTGCTCTGGGCACCTGTGCCAGGGCCTGCCCACCCTCACAGCCAGGAATTCCATCCCAAATCCCATCTTATCCCCCTTTAATTCCTAACGACCGCCTTCTCTAAACCTGGCCTCCCACTCCCCTTGAATGAACCCAAAATACCGTTTCAAAATGCCTGAATTTCTCTGGGAAGGGATATTGAGTTCTGACCGTGCTGCAGGCGACAGCCACCAGCACGGGGATGGCTCTGGAGGTGCCCATCCCATCCCATGAGATGGGGAGGGGCAGGGCTGGTCCCTCCATCTCCCACATGGCTGCCCAGGGTGGCAGCTCCAGCCAGGAGTGAGCTGTGCCTCCCTTCCCACTCCCCAGCCTGCCTGGGGTGGCCGGTGAATACAAATCAAGGCAGCAGTGTTAATATTCTCATTACATTGAAATCCAACGGCCTTTTTTAATATTCAGAATCAAAGGCACCTCACCACCAGTAGATTCTTTTATAATTTTTTTTTAATGGAGCCCTGCATCTCATTCCACACTTCCTCCTCCTCCTCTAATATATATATATATTTTTTTTTATATATTTTATTTATATTTTTAAAATTATTTTAAGCCAGGCTAAACCACCAGGGAAGGGCCATGTCTATAAACAGATGCCACTCACAGAGGGGCTGGGAGGCCTTCCCATCATTAGATGATGCTGAACTTTGAACCTGTGATTTGGAGGCTGCTTTTTCCGGAGAGGAGGAGGAGGAGGAGGCAGCCGGGATGAGGCCGGGGCGGAGGGAGCTTGACGGGGCCTCTCTGGTGAATTGCTGCTCTGCCCAGCCCAGGAACGCTCAGCACTTCAAATCCTCTCCAGTCACTTTGAAGCTCCTCTCTCTTAATCTCTCTCTCTCTCTTTCTCTCCCTCTCTCCGCCTTTTTCCCCCCTCACATCGATGAATCATTCATGCCTTTTTTTTTTCTTCCCCCCCACCTCAGAGGTTCCTTTAGGGGAAAAAAAAAGGGAAAAGAAGGGAAAAAAAAAGGAGAAAAAAAACTTCTCCACACAAAGCCCTGCCTGTGTTTATGTTCTTATTGCTTATTATCACCAATGTAGAACAAATTACTGACAAGATGCTGCCGAGGCTCCGGCGGCCCTCGGAGGGAGGCTCCTGATGGAGCTTCCAGGCTTGTTTTAAATGGAAATGCTCCGTGGGGCTCTGCATTCCATGGAAATGTGCCAGAAGAGTTTGCGGGAGCAGGGAAGGAGCCTGGACAGGCGCTGGAGCTGCCAGAGGAACGGCAGGGTCTGCACACGCGGTGGAGCAGCCGGTGACAGTGGGACCATGGGTGGGTGGGAAATGGGGTTTTGATGGGATCACAGAACATTTCAGGTTGGAAAAGCCCCCCAAGACCATTGAGTCCAACTGTCTCCCAATGCTGGTGATGGTGGGACCATGGGTGGGTGGGAAATGGGGTTTCTGGCGGGATCACAGAACATTTCAGGTTGGAAAAACCCTCTGAGACCATCGAGTCCAACTGTCTCCCAACGCTGCCAAAGCCACCAGTAACCCCTGTCCCAAGTGCCACATCCACAGGTCTGGTATTGCCCCAGGGATGGGGAATCCACACTGCCCAGGGCAGCTGTGCCAGGGCTGGTCATGAACACCTTTCCACACTTCCCACGGCTCTTTCCATGAAAATCTTTTCCCCAATACCCTAAATCCAATCTAAACCTCCCCTGGCACAACTTGAGGCCATTTTCTCTTGTCCTACAGGAAGGGTTTGACAGTCTTTGGGAAAGCTCTTGAGCATCTCAAATGATCCTGAAAATGGGATATTCGGGCTTTTGGAACACATTTCTGCTCCCAGACCAGCCCAGGAATGGGTCAATCCCTCGTTTGTGGTTGCACCACATTCACTCCTGGTCCCTCAGAGTGAGGATGGCTGTCCCTGCTGTCCCTGCTCTGGGCCGCCCCAGGTGCTGCTGGACCAGGCTGTGCCCACCCTCCCAGGAAGGAATTCCTTCCCCAGCTTTGTAGGGGCGGCTCCTACAAAGGGCAGAGCCTGCGGCTGTATCCACGTCCAGGTCAGGAATTAGGGGCTGCCCTGCACTTGGAAGGAAATTCCATGGGGGTCCCCAGCTTTTCCCAGCTCCTGGGAGGCCTGGGGAGATTGATGTGGGGTTAATGCCATTGGAAGGGTTGTGCAACACTCATTGGAGGGTTGTGCAACACTCATTTCCCCCCGACAGCTGGACCTGGCAGCAATTAAGTCCTGATGCACTTAAGCTTCCAGCAAACTTCAGGAATTCAGGCTCTGGAGCTCGGGAAGGTTCATAGATATTTGCTTAATGATGTCTCAGAAGGGGAGAAAGAGCTTTTGCTGTCACCATGTGCCTCCCAGTCACTCGGAGGATCCCAAAGGGCTGCTTGGTGCAATCCCATTTGCAGACTGCAGCCCAGGCTGGGGTTTAAGTGGTTTATCCATCCTGACACAGGGAATCCCTGGATGGGCTGGACCTTCATCCCCACCTCTTGGTCACATTTCCAGACCACGTCCTGGGAGATGCCAGAAGCAGCCATGCAGTTACCCAGGCAGGATCTTCCAGCCCTCCTGCAAATCCAAAGGCTGGAGCTTTGGGTGTGATCCCAGCTTGCCCAGCCCAAGCAGGAACTCCTGTATTCCCACTTTCTGCTCACACCACAAAGCAAAATCCCTCTCCCAGCGAGCAGAGCCAGCCCTGAGGTTTTATTAGATGAGATATGACCTATTTAATATGTAAAAAATAAACAGCTTTGCTATTAATAATAAATATTTAGGGCTCATTCCAGCTGTTCTTGTGGAGCTCTGTGATAGAGTGTTTACCATGGATTTGGGTCCTCAGGAAAATGTTTTTACAGATGCAATGCTCTGCAAACCCCCTGGGTCTCTATTATTATTAATAATATTATTAATATCATTGTTATTATTATTGTTGCTGCTGTTATTGTCACTATTTTTACATATCACCTAATTATTTTCCCAATAAATTTAGGGCAATAAGGGTTATCAGGAAGCACATGAAGGGCACCCACTTCCCCTTCCAGGTGTGCTGGGTCACTTCTCTCCATCCCTGGCTGATTTTAACCCCAAATTCCAAGTACAAGCTCCAAGTTCACCACCCAGGGAAGCCAATATGGGATGGATGGGGGTGACTTGCCTGGCAGCAGGTTTAATTAAACCTGGTTTAATTAGACACTGCCTTCCCACTCCCCAAAGACGCTGGCTGGGAGTTGCCATGGGATGTGAGGATCACAAGAAAAGGACCCACATTTGGAGCAGAGATCCAGAATTCCCACTGCTGGAGCTATAAACGCATGGAAGCATTTTCTCTAAACACTTTTCTTTCACTCTTCTCTTCATGGCTGTGATCCACAGTGGGAATGGGAGACCTGCAGGTCCAGCAGGGACATCCAGCAGGGATGCAGCAGGAAAGGGGAGAGGCTGCAGGGAGAGAGGGGTGGAGGGAGGGAGGGAGGCAGGAATGATCAGACACCTCGAGGGCACCAGCCAGTTCCAGCCACACACAGAGCCACGTGGGGCAGGGACAACAAAATGCTGTTTGTCCTCACCCCAAAATCAGTAGGAGAGAGTTTTTCCCAAGAGGTTGCAAGGAAAGGTGTGTTTGGGTACAGTGTTGCCAACATTAGGGAATTATCACCTCTCCCAGTGTCTTTAGCCTAAAAGTGAATTTTGTGACAATGCAATTAAGAAAAACGAAATTTCTTAGACTTCCCTCTCTGCAAGGGAGCCAGGCACCTCCACCTCTTTTTTGGGAGAAAAGGTGATGCTCTGGGAGAGTGGCACTGCGGGAATCTCACCTTGGGAGGGAAAACTGGGCTGGAGGGGAAAACACACAAGGGTTAAACACCAGACTTTAGGGGAGGCTCCTAAGACTTCCCTGCTTTCTGCACAGAGTTGGGAAATACATGAAGG
The DNA here is from genome assembly GCF_901933205.1 of Camarhynchus parvulus. Taxonomy (NCBI): domain Eukaryota; kingdom Metazoa; phylum Chordata; class Aves; order Passeriformes; family Thraupidae; genus Camarhynchus; species Camarhynchus parvulus. The sequence continues at coordinate 18,816,199 of NC_044600.1, read as the reverse complement.
GCTTGTGGAAAAGCATCAGATCTTCCCAGGCTATTGATTCCTGACCTTCATTCCACAGCCCTCTCCTGGCTCATTAGCCCCAGAGCAGGCTGAGCTGAGCTGGTTCTGTGATCTTCACTGACCAGGCTAAAGGAAAATTCCCCTTCCCAGCCCTAAAACCGAGCCTAATGGGCCACCTGCCCCCTCCAAGGACTCCTGGAAGCATCAGGAGCTCACTAGGGCCTGGCAAGGGCAGCAGCATCCGTGGGTTCCCCAGACTGGGAGCAGTTTCCCCCCAGCGCCTGCGGCCAGGCGGGCACGAGTTTGGGTCAAGGTTAAAGATGGGCTTTGGAGCTTAAACTCCAAGTTCAGGCACAGAAGGGCTCTGTGAGGCTGCTCTGCTTTCCAGAAGCCACAGGCTAGGGTCAAAGCCCACAAACACCCAGGAGCACTGGTGAGCCCAGGCTCCGGCATCAGCTGGAAGAGGAGCAGGAGCCACAACCCTGCAGTGTACAGGTTCATTTAAATTCAGGTAGAACCAGACCAGACTGGTGGATTTTTTGGCAATTTGGTCAAAAAAAGAGAGAAGCAATCAGGCTGAAAGGATCTTTGGTGTATGAAAGGGGAACAGCATTGTTTTAGATAAGATTGAGCTGTGTTTCCCAGCTTGAATTTCCAGGTACACAACAGAACCCACCTGCCCTTTTCCCAGGAAATTCATTTCCACCCGTCATGCCTCAGTTTCCCCACCCACCCCACAGAGCTTGCCCTGGGTTTTCTTTTGCTCTGAGACCTTCACAAACACCTTGAGGCTCTCGCTGTGAGTTTTCAGTCGGTGCCTTTGGGGCTCCAGCTCTGTCCTGCCCAGCTGGGGCCATCACCGTGGGCTCCAGCCTTCCTCACCCCCGCTGCCAGGCTGGAAAAGTGCCCTCCTTGCCTGGAGTGTGCCAGAGGCAGGGAGAGGGGAAGGGGAGGAAGAAAGAGGAGTGTGCCAGAGGCAGGGAGTGGGGAAGGGGAGCAGTCGGTGTGGCCAAGGCAGCCACGTCCCACCAGGACATGGAGGGCAGAGGGTCCCCTGTCCCACTCGGGTCAGACCTTTGGCCCCATTGGCCAGCTGTGCCATCCCTGGAAAATCCCTGGGGCATCCATCAACCCCTGGAGCATGTTCTGACCCCGCATGGCCGAAGAAGATTTTCCTCAATCCTTTTAAACCTGCACCAATGCGACCGATGCAGGTGAACCGAAACACTTCTGGATCAGGAGAAGCTCTGGTCCTCTCCCTCCATCCAGGGCTCTCTCCTTCCCTTCCCCACAGCTTTCAATAATTTAATTTCCCCTCCCCCTGGCAGCATCTGAAAGCCAAGTGCCTTAAATACAAATCACCTGCAATCATTACGGGCAGGACCTTTCAGCCCCGCTCAGAGCAGCGGGCCCGGAGTAATGAGCTCTGCTGAGAGTTTGCTGCATTTCACATCCTGCACATGGAAAGGATGGGACTGGGGAAGGGGGAGGGAAGCGGGAAGGAGGCCAGATCCAGCTGGGGAGGGGAAATATTCGCCACTCCCGTTTTCCTCCCTCTGCAGGAGGAAGTTCAGGCCCTCGGGAGCCTCGGGCTCCTGAGCTGGGGTCGGGTGCGCAAACAGGGAGGTTGCAGCTGGAAATGGAAGCTCTGAGGGGCTCAGATATCCTTCCAGGGCTGGGCTCCCACCCTGGACCTTGCCCCCGGCAGACTCTGAGCAATCCCTCCTTCCCTTCCTTCACTCAGCTCCATCCCTGAAGGGACTGTCACGGACCCCAGGGTGCCTCTCCCACGTCTCCAGCCTCAGTCCCTCTGGTGCAGGCACCAGCTCTCCACATCCATCCTGCCTTCCCACCCTGGAATGCTCTTTGCAGGTGGCTGTCCCTCCCTGCAGGACCCCAGGGCACTGAGGGGCAGGACCCAGGGGTGCCACCCTGGGGGTCACCCACAATTAGGATGCTCCAGACTCAGGTCCTGGCGGCATCAAATGGCTCCTGGAGTGCCTGGAAAGAGCAGCACAGGAAATCCAGCAGGGACCTCCCTGCCATGAAAGCTGCCCTCAGCTCCTGGGGCTCCCAGGGCACCAGCAGGACCAGGTGAAGGCCTTCACTGCCCCTTCTCCTTGAGCAGCCACGTCCAGGCAGCTGCTGAGCTCTCCCCAGAGTCCACCCTGGTCCCTGGAATCAGCGCCCAGAGCTTTCCTCCTGCTCCAGCAGTGCCATGGAGCTCCCACGCAAGGACCAACACACCCTGCACACCCTCAGGCCAGACCCCATCCCCTGGGACAGGCAGAGCCAGGCAGGGCTGCCCTGGCCTCCCTCCCTGCCTGGGAGAAGGTGTGGAAGGAGGGGATGGAGCAGGGAGGGAACGGAGCAGGGAGGGAATGAGAGCAAAGCCTCGCACCGCAGACTTCAAAGTCCTCGTCAGCAGGAGCCTTCGGAACAGTTTAAGTACAAAATGAATTGTTTTAATATTTAATCAGCCTATAATAGGCCTGGGGATCCCAGTGGACATGGTTTGCAGCTGAAAGGATGTCCAGAGTGAGAATCCCCCCTCCAGAAGGGACAGTGGTCCTGCAGGAGCCCTGAGACACAGGGAGGGACAATCCCCTCCCTGCTGCTGCCCTGGATGTCACACAGCACCTGGGACCCGCTCACCTGCCAGTGCCGAGGGCTTGGAGAGCCACAGCCATCAGTCCTCACCCCGCAGGAGGATGATTTCATTCTCTGACGAGCTCAGAATAAATTCCAGCCTGCTCCCACCCACTCTGTAACACTCATGCCAAAGAGTCAGCGCCCCCAGGCCCTGCTCTCCCCCTGCCAGTGGGACTGTGGGGGCAGCCAGCCATGGGAAGGGCACAGCCCCAAGTGCTGGCACTGCCCAGGCTGGGGAGGAGTCCCTGGGAATTGGGGTTCCTGGATATGCAGGGAACAAACCAGGCTTGGCTCAGCTCAGCCTTTCCCCTCCAGCATCCATGCTCGGCTCCACAGGGCGGGAGCTGGGGGCTCAGACCCCAAAGCCACTTTCCCATGGTCCTGGGGCACATCCCAGCCCCAGTCCCACTCACACCTTGGGCATGGGGTGATGACTGTAAACTAAAAGAGGGCCAGATTAATATTAAATATAAGGAAAAAATATTCTTACTATGAGGGTGGGCAGGCCCTGGCACAGAGCACCTGTGGCTGCCCCTGGATCCCTGGCAGTGCCCAAGGCCAGGTTGGACACTGGGGCTGGGAGCAGCCTGGGACAGTGGGAGGTGTCCCTGCCATGGAATGAGATGATCTCTAATGTCATTCCCAACCCAAACCATTCCGCCAGTCTCTGCTGCCAAGCCCAGCAGCAGGGTGTTGGGAGGAGGGAAGGAGCTGCCCTGGGGTGGCTGATGGCTTTGGGGCCTTTTTCCTTGGCACTGGGGCAGCTTACCCCCCTCCCCTGGGAACGGGGATCCTGTGGCATTGCCAGGCTCTGCGGGCAGGGCAATCGGGGAGCAGCCAAGGGCAGCAGCTCCAGAGGCACCGGGGATGCCCCAGTGGCTCCAGGGGGGTTTGCCCCCGGGACAGACTGTGCCTGTCCCGTTCTGCTGTGAAAGGGGGAGTTAGGAAGGATTCTTTTGGATCGATTGCTCAGGTGAAAATAAATGCAAACATGGCAATATTATATCTGAGAACTGCGTGTTGATAAAAAAGGGAAAGCTAAAGGGGGATGGGGAAAAAAGAGCAGAGAGGGGAAAAAGAGACACAGAGAAAGAAACAGCAGGCAGGGACAGGTTCCCAGAAGAAGCCTGTCTGTCTGTCTGTCTGTCTGTCAGCCTGGCCTGGCAGATGGAGCGTGCCCTGAACCGCGGTGTGTCCGCATGGCTCTGTGCTGGGCTGGGCACCATTTCCAAACAGCAGCAGCCTGCTGTTCCTTCCATCAGGAAAATCCACAAACCAGAGGTTTATGTCCAAAAAAGGACACAGAGGAGTCCTGCAACTTTATTGGGCAAAGGGAGAGAGTGCACCGGGGCACACACCGCGGGGTTTTCTCTCTCTGGGGTTCGGAGGGCTCAGCCTCCATTTGTCCTGAGCTCCCGGCCGCTTGTTGCCCTCTTCCTTCCCCCACTAAGGGGTACCAGGAAGGTCCAGCCTTCCCGAGCTGCCTACCCCATATTCTCCCCTTGAACCCGCTGTTTCACCCCAAAGTTCAGAAGTGCAGACCCTTGACTCTATCAGGAGCCAAACTGTGTGGGCTCTGCACCAAACCTGCTGCCCGAAGCTCGTAGAGACATCCAGACCCATTCCAAAGGTCACCACCCATCCCTTCACCCATCCAATTGTCTGCAGGACACGAGCTCACATCTTCCCTCGGGTGCAGACGGGGCCATGGGGCCACAGGGAGGAGAGCAGGAGGGGTGAGGGGGCTGAGCAGAGCCCACAGGGGAGCCCTGCTCCCTGCCGGGTGCCCAGAGATAATCAGCTCCAGCCGCGGGCTGTGTGCGCCTGCTGAGGCTGCTCCCACACCCGGCTGCTGCTCCCACTCCCATGCCCATGACAGCAGAGCTCCTGTCCAGGAGCCCACAAAGCTCCCCAGAAACAAACATTTCATAAAATGGGATATTGGCGGTGTTTTCATAATGAAATCCTCTAAAAAAATCCTCTAAAAAAGTGCTTCGTGGGCACTTCTGGCCGGCTTTTATTGGCAGGCGTTTTCAGAGGGCTTTTTTGGTGGGTGTTTTTGGGAGGGTGTTTTTGGCGGGCTTTTATTTTTTGGCGCTCATTTTTTGGCACACATTTTTGGTAGACGTTTTTTGGCAGGAATTTTTGGTGGGCTTTTTGATGCACGTTTTTGGTGGACATTTTTGGCAGGAATTTTTGGCACACACTTTTGGCAGATTTTTTTTTGGTGGGAATTTTTGGCGCACATTTTTGGTGGACTTTTTAGTGCACGTTTTTGGTGGACATTTTTGGCAGGAATTTTTGGCACACTTTTTTGGCAGATTTTTTTTGGTGGGAATTTTTGGCGCACATTTTTTGGTGGACTTTTTTGGTGCACAGTTTTGGTGGACATTTTTGGCAGGAATTTTTGGCACACTTTTTTAGCAGATATTTTTTTGGTGGGAATTTTTGGCGCACATTTTTTTGTTGGACTTTTTGGTTCACGTTTTTGGTGGACTTTTTTGGCAGGAATTTTTGGTGGGCTTTTTGGTGTGCTCTTTTAGAAGACTTTTTTTGGCAGGAATTTTTGGCACACTTTTTTAGCAGATTTTTTTTTTTGGTGGCTTTTGTTTTGGTTTTTGATGCACTTTTTTGGTGCACATTTTTGGTGGAATTTTTGGCACACTTTTTTGGCACACTTTTTAGCAGATATTTTTTTGGCGGGCTTTTTGGTGCACATTTTTGGTGCACGTTTTTGGCAGGAATTTTTGGCACACTTTTTTAGCAGACTATTTTTGGCAGGAATTTCTGGTGGGTTTTTTGGCGGGCACCCTGGGTTTGCATCACCAGCCTGTGGTGGGTGCTGCTCACAGCCCGATCCTGGAGGATTTCCCTGCCCTGGTTGGCTGCTCGATGAAGCCTTCGTGGCCACAGCCCCTATAAGAACATAGCATATGTTGAGGCATAAATAAAAATAAGATTGGTCCCTCTCAGTGCCCCAAACTGCAGCAGGATAAACCAACGCCTGCATTTCACAGCCTTTGCCGGAAGGGCAAACCCTTTAAACCCCCCCAAAAGCCCTTCCCCAGGGTGAGGTGTCCCCCTGTGCTGCTTTTGGGGGGAAATCCCCAGAGTTACCCCACTGTGGGGCAGCCTGGCTCAGCCCAGCCTGTCAGGAGGATGCTCTGAGAAGGATCCTGGGGAAAAATAAATCAGCTTAAAACCATTATCCATCAGGGTTGTGCTTCCATTAGAGAACCCTCTGCCCAGAAGCTGCCGGAGCCTCCCGGGTCTCAGGTTACTGCAGCGGAGCTCTCAGGACCCCGCTGGATGCAATAAATAACCCGGTGGGTGCTGTGGGGTGGGATTGGGACCATTAAATGTGCCCAGCTATTTTCACAGGGATTCTTCGAGGAAGAAGGAGGGGAAGAAAAGGAAAGATCTGAGCTCTCCTCTGCTGGCAGGAGCGGAGTGGAGCAAAGGCTTCATCACCTTCCTACCAGCACCATCTTCTGGCCAACAGCAGCCCCCCGGCCAGAGGCTGCTGCCCTGGAATCCCAGAATGTTTTACGTTGGGAAAGAACTTCAAAATCACCGAGTCCAACCATTGGGAAAGAACTTCAAGATCACTGAGTCCAACCATTCCCCAGCAGTGCCAGAGCCACCACTGCCCCATGTCCCCAGGGGTCACATGCACACGGCTTTGCAAGCACTCCGGGGGATCCCTCAGTCTATCCATGGCAAGGGCAGGGTTGGGATTAACTCTTCCCTTTGGAGCTGCTGGCCAGCCCCTGCCCTGGGTTTGGGGCAGGACCTGCAGCATTTCTGTCTCTGCAGCCCTGGCCATGCCTGCTTTGGAGAGCCTAGGGAATTGTCTTTGGAGAAATGAAGGAAGGGATGTGATCCATCCCACCTGAGACAGGCTGGGGGCACTGGGAATGAGCTGCAGGTAGGATTGGATGGCTCACCTTGGCAAGAGTATAGGGAAAGGAAGGAATTCTTCCCTGTGAGGCTGGGGAGACCCTGGCACTGCCCAGAGCAGCTGTGGCTGCCCCTGGACCCCTGGAAGTGTCCAAGGCCAGGCTGGATGAGGCTTGGAGCAACCTGGGATGATGGAATGGGATGAGCTTTAAGGTCCCTTCGAATCCAAACCATTCTAAAAATCCTCAATGCCTAAAGAAAGGGAATAAATGGACACAAACGATGTGCAAACCCTGTGGCTGTGTGATGGTTTGGCAGTTTGGGACAGGTCCTACACCCACCTCCCCGCAAGGCCCCCAGATGGTTTTCAGGGCACCCCACAGCCCCACTGTCCCCCCAGCCTGCTGCCACCGCCCCAAGCACTCAGACCCAGGAGGGAATTTCTCCTTGCCCAGCAGCAGCAATCCCAAAGTTTCCAAGGAGGGGGAGAGGAAGGGAGGGCAGGAGGAGCTGAGCTGCTGCCCCAGCTCCCCGGGAGCCCCAGAGAGGGCCGGGAGCTGCAGCCGGGTCAGGCCGCGCCAATGGCCCCGGTGTCCCGCGGGCTGAGGCTGTGACAGCCCGGACACTGCTCGTGTCCTGGGAGTGAATTCCACACGGGCCCTGCTTCTGCACAGTTCAGTGACACATCAAAGCCCAGATAAGCCTTGCAGACCATTGCACTCTCCAGGGGAGCTTGGGGTGATTTATCTCCCTCCAGCTCTGGCCTCTGCATTTCTGGCCCATCACGTGGCCGTGGCCCATGGAGACACTTCTGCCCCTGCTCCTTTTCTCTGCTCCTGCCCCTTTTCTCTGCCCCTGCTCCTTTTCTCTCTGCTGCCCCTCCTTGGCCCCAGGTCTTCCATGGGTGCCCAACTGCTCCTAGAAGTGCAGCAAGATGTTCAGCATTCCCACTGGACACTGTGGCCACGGCATCTGTGCTCCTTACCCACGCTTGGCACTCATGGACTTGCTCCAGTGGTGACACCAAGAAATTAAACTGCAATTCCTGTAATAAATTCCAAACCTGCACCAACTGGGCTCATGTTGGTGGTTCAGCTCTCACAGGTGACAGAACTGTCCCCTCTCAGAGGCAGGGCCAGGTCCTACTGAGCACTGGCAGTTCCCACCAGCTCTGTTGGAAGTGTGGGTCATGGAATCATGACATGGTTTGGGTTGGAAGGGATCTTAAAACCCACCCAGTGCCATGGCAGGGACACCTCCCACTGTCCCAGGCTGCTCCAGCCCCAGTGTCCAGCCTGGCCTTGGGCACTGCCAGGGATCCAGGGGCAGCCCCAGCTGCTCTGGGCACCTGTGCCAGGGCCTGCCCACCCTGCCAGGGAACAATTCCCAATTCCCAATATCCCACCTAACCCTGTTCTCATTCAGCTTAAGGCATTCCCCTTGTCCTGTCCCTCCATGCCCTCAGGGGAAATCCCTCTCCAGCCTCCTGGAAGTGAAATCACAGGGCCAGTCCTTGATTTCACCTGCACCAGTATCTGAGGTAAGAGGAAAAACAGGAGCCGATCCAGCAAAGAGAGCCCATAACGTCTTTTTCCCCATTAACTGGGACAGATTCCTGTTCCATACAGGACAATCCCAAGCATCTGGAGTGATATTGCAGATGCTGGCCTTGCTTCAGCAGGGAGGTTGGGCCAGAGGATCCACTGTGGTCCCTTCCAACCTGACCCATTCCATGATCCTGCTGTAGCTGCCAGGAGGGTGCAGGGGCAGCTGTCCAGGCCTGTGCTCCCAAACCATCTTCCAGACCCTCACACAGCCCTGCAGCATCCTTGCCATGACCAGCTGGAGTCTTCCTGGGCCCCCTGGAAGCCTGGTGCCAGCTCAGCGGCATTGGGATGATGGGCAAAGAGATTCCCAAGATCCAGGAGCACAGAGCTGGGATCCCAGCACTGCCCCTCTCTGTGCCACAGGAGTGAGCTGGAATCCCGGCAGGATTTGAGCCTGGCATGGCTGGAGATGTCTCCTTTAGCCCTGGGGGTGCTGGCAGAGGGGTTCCTGGGCAGGGAGCTCTTTCTCAGCCTCTCTGTGCTTAGGGCAGCGGGTTAATTAGGTAGCAGGGTAATGAGGAGTCATTAAATCTGCCTGCGCCGTGCTGTCAGCGTAACAAGGGCAGCCCAGGAAGGTTAAAGCTGGGATTCTCCTTTTCCCTTTGCCTTCAATTAACCTTTCCATGTTTTTGCAACACTCCAGGCCCCAGAGACAGGGTCTGGGTGTTCTGGTAATTAGCAGAACACAGAAACAAACTTTGCTTTGAAGTCACCAGCAGGAGCCTCTTGGCTTCCAGCTTAAAATAAACAGGAGAACCCAGCTTTGCCTTTAAACCCTGTCCCGTCCTGTTTGGGTGGGGGTGGGGGGACTGGGCTTCATTTGGGGTTGTTTTTCCACTTTTGCTCTCCGCTCCTCTAGTGGGAAGCTCTGGGGCTCATCTCAGCCCCCAGCAGCGAGACATCTCCTTCCACTGCCCGGCTCCCAGGTGGGGCTCCTTCCTCCCCTCCCTTTGACCTTCCAGATGGCTGGTGAGGCTCTCAGGACATCCCAGCTCCCTGAAGGAGGTCCTTCCTTCCTTCCTTCCAGGGTGTCCCAGGAGTGTTTTCAGGGCGCTTTCATTGGTGCAGAGACCCCTCAGGAGCCTCCCAGGTCTGGTGGAGGCATCCCGTGGTGGGGGATGGAGCTGGGTGACCCTCAGGGTCTCTCCCAACCCAAACCATTCTGTGGTGTGGTCAACAGGTGACAGAGGGCACCAGCTCCTGTCCACGCGCTGCTTTCCCTTGGTGAATCCCAGAGGAGATCTGGGGGTGACAAATGAGGAGTCTCCACAAGGAAATCCTTGTCCTCATCCACCCATGGCAGCACAGCTCCTGTGCAGGAGCCCACAAAGCTCCCCAGAAACCAACATTTCATAAAATGGGATATTGGGGATGTTTTCATAATGAAATCCTCTAAAAAAAACCATTTCCATTCCCTCCCTGCCTCTCCAGCTTAATTCCCGGAGCAGGGAGGGGCTCCCCAAAACCCTGTCCTTAGCTGCAGTGTCCAGTCACATGTGGTGCTTGTGATCCTGTGGGGACGTGCAGCCCTCACAGAGGGCCCAGTGTCCCCTCACAGAGCCCCATTGAGCTCTCACATGGCCCAGTCAGCCCTGGCACGCGTGACTGCTGCTGTCCCCAGGCCATCCTTGGTGTACAAGGCAACCCCTCTTCCCCATGGTGTTTTCTCCCCTCCATCAGTGCCACTCCGGCTCCACTGCAGCAGGATGGAAACCCCTCTGAGCCCCTCTGTCCCCCCTGTCACCTGACCCACCCTGGGCTCCAGGCTCAGCCCCACGCTGTCCCCCAGCACAGCACGTCCCCTCCTGCAGAGCATCCTGGAATATCCTGACTTGGGAGGGACCCCAAAGGGTGTGAGTCCAGCCCCTGGCCCTGCCCAGACCCCCCGAAATCCCACCCTGGGCATCCCTGGAGCGCTGCCCAAACCCTCCTGGAGCTCTGGCAGCCTCAGGGCCGTGCCCATTCCCTGGGCAGTGCCAGCACCCTTGGGGGCAGAACCTTTCCTGATCTCCACCCTAACCCTGCCTGGCACAGCTCCAGCCATTCCCTAATTCCTGTTCCTGCTCATGGGGAGCAGGGACCGGAGCTGCCCCTCAGGAGGAGGTTCCAGACCCCGATGAGGTCTGACCTCAGCCTCCTCTTCTCAAGTCACCTCAGCCACAGCTCCTGGGCTGCCCCTCCATCCTTCACACCTCTTAGGCCTCCTTGGGATGCTCTCCCACACATCTCTCTGAAGGGAGATTTGCCTGCTCTGCCCCTCCCCATCAGGAGGCAGGATGGAAGATTAGAGGTTCATGGCAATAAATCCTGGACTGGAGCTGCTGAGGGCAGGAAGATCTCCCGGGGGCACTGAGATGGGATGATTCCTGTGCAGGGATGGATTTTTAGCTGCTGGTTCCTCGCTAAAGCCAGCTCTGCACACGTGCACTCCGTGTCTTCCCACCTCTCCTTCCAGGATCCCTTTGAAGCAGCCAGGGAATTAAAGATGGGACACTTCTTGTCTAACTCAAGCGTTTTTGGGGACACTGATCTCAACAGCCAGTGCCTGACCCAGAGACAACTGTCCCAGGATTAGGTGGGGCTGCCAAACTTCAGAGCTCTCACCTCCAGCAGGAGACATCCCCTGGCAGGATTCCAATGCTCCTAAAGCAATTTCCACCCTTCTTTTTATTGTCTCTCCGGGGTGGCTCCAATGGGCAGAGCTCTAAAACTCAGCTGGTTCATTCCAAGCCTCCTCCAGGTCCCTGCTGGAGGTGCCACTGCAAAACTCATCAAAAAAGGCTCAGATCCTCTTCAGGCAGTGGGGACTCCCAGGGCCAGGGATTCTCCCTTTCCTTCAATGGCATCCATGTTTTCTCTTCCCACAGGGAATCCATGTTTTCTCTTCCCACAGGGAATCCATGTTTTCTCTTCCCACAGGGAATCCATGTTTTTCTCTTCCCGCAGGGTCCAGGCTCAGGGGTGAGTCTGAACTCAGCACCAGTTGTGGTTTTGCCACCACCTGTATTCAATTCTGGTTTTTCCTGGCTCATCCCTCAGCTGGCCACCAAGGTGTGGAAGTGATCTGGCAAATCCCAGAGTGAGGGCAGCCCGGAATTCCTGGCTGTTTCACCCTCCTTCCCCAGGGATAACCAAAGCCCAGACCATGGGAAGGACAGGTCCTCTCCCAGATGCCAGGGAGGGGATCCCCACTGGTGTTTTCCTCTCCTTTCTCTCATTCCCAAGGCATTTTTCCCACTGTGGAATGAGGCATTTTTCACTTCCCCATTGCCAGCTTTCTCTGGTGAGCATTGAGGGGGCTCCATGGGCTGAATGTGGGGAGTCTCAGCAGTCCTGCCCTCCCCAGAACTTTGAAGCCTCTGAATTCCACACTGTTTATCCAGCCCGTTTCCTGCTGCCTTTCCTCATTCCCGTTTCCTGGAAAGGTCAACAGCACTTGAAGGCTTCGGTGGCTCTTCGAGGAGAGGCCATTAATCTCTCTATAATTATCTGCAATCATTTCAGGAGCAATAACCCATTTGTCCAAGATTTTCTCAGAAGCTTGTTAAGCAGAAGGAGGGAATGGAAGGTGGGAGACACTGGGAAATAATCCAGGGAATGTCCCAGGAGCTTCCGGCTCAGTGTGGCTGTGGGAGCTCCAGTGCTGGCAAAGCCACTGAGATCTGCCCCAGCCCTTCAGCCACTGGAAGGATCTGGAGATCTCCCCAGATCTTCGTGGGTTTCACATGGAGTGTCTGGATCCACTCCAGTACTGACAGTGCTTGGATTTACTTCAATTGAAATTCTTTAGAAAGTTTGGCCCTGAATTCAAAATATTCACAGTTCTGGAGCTGAACTACTTAAATGAAGCAAATTTACCAAAATGAATGAAGATAATAAACAGCACTCAGAAATTAAAAAGCCCAAATCCACTCCCATTTTCTATCAATTAATAACAATATTTCTTACATACATAGGTGTGCACAAGCAAAGGATTAATCAAAGGTTAGAACAATTACACAGGGCAGGGGAGTTTGCTCAGGTTTACAGCCCACAGTATTTAGGATTCAGTCAAAGACCTGCTAAAGAGAAATGAATGTAATAATTACATCCCACTCTGCTGCAGCAGCCAGTAGCCCACCTTTAATCAAGCTCATTAGCAAATGGCATCAGTGCTTCCAATGGAGGGAGGTTTGTGGGAGACCTCCCCAGAACACCTCAGGGAAATGCACCTTGTGACACACAGAACCCTGGCAGAAATCCCGTTTCTGTGTCCATGGACCTCGCTCCCATGTCCAGCCTGGCCCCAGATCAGCTGGGGAGCAACCTATGGATCCTGAGGAGCCACAGTTCCACACCCAGGGGAGCAGGGACCTTCTCGGGAGCCGTGGCAGAGCTCGGGGTGAGGAGGGACAATTCCACCAGCCCTTTGGGGGGATCCTCTGTCACCTGCAGTCACCAACCGCCTTGAGAGCGGTAATCCCCACCCTGTGAACACCTGGGAGGTGCCTCCCCTCTGCCTCTGCAGAGCCCTCAGGACTTGTGGGGCTCCTGGAGAAACCCGGAGGGAGCAGCCAGGTGGGATTGGGCTCTGCTCCCAGGGAACAAGGGGCAGGATGGGAGGAGACGGCCTCAGGCTGTGCCAGGGGATGTAGGAGCGTCGGGGGTCGGACGGTCGGGGACAGAGACGAGAGATCTCTGCAGCCAGGTCAGGAACTTGGGGTTTATTGCAAAGGGCCTGGGTGCAGGGCCCTGCTGGGAGCTGCCAGCCACAGCTCAGAGCAGGCCTGAGAGAGGAGAGGGGGAGAGAGGATGGGAGGGTAAGAGAGTAAAAGTATAAGAGAGTAAAAGGGGTAAGAGTGTAAAAGGGGTACCAGGGCGAGGTTCTTTTTACAATACAGTAAATCTTCTTCTGTGTTGAATACTCTAATTCTCACTAACTAATCTAGTACAATATACAAATCCTATAGCATTTCCATACAGCCTATAAGAATCACTACATTACCACACTGTGTTACATGTTAAACCTTAAAAACTACTTTTTGGACCCCTTCTGCCAAGCTGGCAGGGTCTGTTCAGACTTTTGGACCTGTCTGCAAGCAGAGGGTATTTTTTCATCAAAAGGGGATTACCTTCAGCCAGCCACACCATTGTTTTCCAGTTGTTCAGTAACTAAAGGATCTCAAAGCTTGCTTTCATTCCAATCTCACTTATAGTTTCAATAGTCTCAAAATCTTTTGCCAGACAATCATATTTATAAGGCTTTCCTGTTTCCTCTTCCCCAAGAGGGGAGGCTCAGATTGGAAACTGGGGAAAGGTTCTTCACCAGAAGGGTTGTCCAGCCTGGCACAGCTGCCCAGGGCAGTGGTGGAATTCCCATCCCTGGAAGTGGGTTAAAACCACACGGATGTGGCAGCTGGGGACAAGGTTTAGTGGCACTCATGGTGGTGGCTGATGGTTGGATGTGGTGGCCAAAAAGTCTTTCCCACTTCAACAGCTCCATGATTCTGTGATGTTGATCCCTTTTCCCACCAGGCCAGGATCAACGTGCTCCCGCTGCTGGTTTCCACATCTTTGGGACACAGAGCTGTCCCCAGCCCCTGCGACTTCCTTATGGCTCCTGCGCCCCGAGGGACAGAGCTCAGCCTCTGATCCTTGTCACCAGGGCCAGCTGCACATCCCCGGTGTGCCCGATGTCCCGGGCACGGCCACCCCCGAGCGGTGACACGGGGACAGGTAGGGCGACCCCGGCAGCAGCAGCAGCGGCAGCAGCGGCTGTCCCGTGTCCCTCCCGCTGTCCCGAGTCCCTCCGTCTGTCCCGTGTCCCTCCCGCTGTCCCGAGTCCCTCTCGTTGCCCCGTGTCCCCCCCCGCTGTCTCGTGTCCCCCCCGCTGTCCTGTGTCCCTCCGTCTGTCCTGTGTCCCCCCCGCTGGCCCGGCCGGGCTGCGAACGCCCCGTCCCCTCCAACAGCTCCAGAGAACTCGACTCCTCTCGGCCCCGGCTGATAAGAAAGTTATGAGCAAAAAAAAACCTTCAAGTGCGGGGTCAGCGCGGGCTCGTGGGAACAGCGGGGATGTGGCTGCGCTTCCCGAGGCATCCCCTCCTTCCTCCCGGGAAGGGAGAGTCCCATGGGGATGAACAATCCCGTCCTGCACCCACCGAGACACCCAGGCACCCCGGCTGCGGGGAGGGATGGGCTGCGCACCCTGCAAACACTGCACACCCTGCACACACTGCACACCCAGCACACCCTGCACACACTGCACACCCTGCACACATTGCACACCCAGCACACCCTGCACACACTGCACACCCTGCACACACTGCACACCCAGCACACCCTGCACACCCTGCACACACGGCACACACTGCACACACTGCACACCCTGCACACACTGCAAACACTGAACAGCCTGCACACACTGCACACACTGCACACGCTGCACCCTGCACACACTGCACACACTGCACACCCTGCACACCCTGCACACACTGCACACACTGCACACCCTGCACACCCTGCAAACACTGCACATACTGCACACCCTGCACACCCTGCACACACTGCACACCCTGCACACACTGCACACCCTGCACACACTGCACACCCTGCACACACGGCACACACTGCACACACTGCACACCCTGCACACACTGCAAACACTGAACAGCCTGCACACACTGCACACACTGCACACACTGCACACCCTGCACACCCTGCACACACTGCACACGCTGCACACACTGCACACACTGCACACACTGCACACACTGCACACGCTGCACACCCTGCACACACTGCACACGCTGCACACACTGCACACACTGCACACCCTGCACACACTGCACACCCTGCACACCCTGCACACACTGCACACCCAGCACACACTGCACACCCTGCACACCCTGCACACCCTGCAAACACTGCACACACTGCACACCCTGCACACCCTGCACACGCTGCACACACTGCACACCCTGCACACACTGCACACACTGCACACCCTGCACACCCTGCACACACTGCACACCCTGCACACCCAGCACACCCTGCACACACTGCACACCCTGCACACCCTGCACACCCTGCACACACTGCACACCCTGCACACCCTGCACACACTGCACACCCTGCACACACCCTGCACACACCTGCACACCCCCCTGCACACACTGCACACCCCATTGCACACACTGCACACGCTGCACACCCTGCACACACTGCACACCCTGCACACACCCTGCACACCCCTGCACACCCCCTGCACACACTGCACACCCTGCACACCCTGCACACACTGCACACATGCACACACCGCACACGCTGCACACCCACCTGACACTGCACACCCAGCACACACTGCACACCCTGCACACACTTGCACACACTGCACACCCTGCACACCCACCTGAGCACACCTGCACACCCCACATACCCTGCACACCCTGCACACATGCACACCCTGCACACCCTGCACACCCAGCACACCCAGCACACACGGCACACCCACCACACACTGCACACCCCGCACACCCTGCACACCCAGCACCTGCACACCCACCACACACTGCACACCCTGCACACCCTGCACACCCTGCCCACACCCTGCACACCCTGCACACCCTGAGAGCCTGCACACACCCCACACACCCTGCACACCCTGCACACCCTGCACACACCCCTGCACACCCCCCTCACACCCTGCACACCCTGCACACCCTGCACACACTGCACACACTGCACACACTGCACACACTGCACACCCACACACCCTGCACACACACTGCACACGCTGCACACCCTGCACACTCACACACTGCACACCCTGCACACCCTGCACACCCAGCACACCCTGCACACACTGCACACCCTGCACACCCTGCACACCCCGCACACTTCCCCCCTCCCCACCTCCCCCCCCCCCCCCCCCCCCCCCCCCCCCCCCCCCCCCCCCCCCCCCCCCCACCCCCCCCCCCCCCCCCACCAACCCCCACCCCCCCCACACCACCCACCCCCCCCCCCCCCCCCCCCCCCCCCCCCCCCCCCCCCTCCCCCCCCCACACCCTTCCCACCCTCCCCCCCCCCCCCCCCCTTCCCCCCCTTCCCACACTCCCCACACCCCCCCCCCCCCCCCCCCCCCCACACCCCCCCCTCTTTTCCCTTCCCTTCTTTTTCCTCCCCCCCCCCCCTCTCCCACACCCAAAACCAGAAATTTCCTGTTCGTAAGGAGTTGAGTTCCTCCTGGGCCACTGGGGCAGGATGGGCAGCAGGGCAGCAATGGGGGACAATGGGGGTTTGCGCCCCACTGCTCCCATGGTTCCTAAGCCACTGGGACATTTTTCCTGGCTCTGAGGCTTCAGGCTCAGCTCTCCATAGGATAGGAAAGGGAAGGAGCAGAGGGCAGGGCAGGAACTGGCACCACCTCTTGCTCTCCTCACTCTTCACTGCTGGGTTGCTCCAGGAGTTAAAACTGGGGAATTCTCCTTCCCGGAGGGGGGAAGGAGAAGGGGAAATTCAGAGACCAGAACTTGATGTGAATGAAAACATTTGCAGCAGAAAAGCACTGCTGGAAAGATGCCGGAGCTGTTCTCCAGCTCTCCAGAGCCCTCTGGCATAAGAGGCAGGGCAAAGGGAATGCTGGCAGCAGGACTTGAGGACCATGACCAGAAATGCAGGCACAATCTTCTATTTATTTATTTTAATGATGCCAGCAGAGGTGTTGGGCTGGGAGGCAGTTCCTGAGCTTTCCATTTCAGCATTCCCAGTGCCCCAGAACTAAATCCAAGCCTTCCCAGAGGATGCCTGAGCAGAAATACAGCCAGCATTTCAGTCAGATGACACCAGGCCTCCCAAAAGCAGAATTTGCCAGCTGACAACCCTGGAAAAACGTCTTCCTGAAGGATTTGTCCCTGCAGGTCCCCAGCAGTCGCTTCTCTGTGATGTTCTACCTGCCTGAATTCCCGAGGGAATGTCCCTGAGCTCTCCTGTTCAGCTCCCAGAGGAGAGGCTGTTTGTGGTGCCTCCAGGGATGCTCCCTCCTGCCGGGCATCCCTGGTTTCCCACAGCCTCTGGGATAACCCAGACCCACACTGGGCACGGGGCTCTTCCAGCTGAACAGGAACGGGGGCTGGGCCGGGCTGGGGGTCAGGGCTGTGAAGAGCAATTAGTGCCCTAATTAGTGCCATAATCAGAGCAATTAGTGGGGGGCCTGGGAGGCACCTCCATCCCCTCCTGTGCACATCCCAGGGCACACAGCTGCATTCCCCCTGCCACGGGGTGAGCACCCAGATGTTGGGAGGGGAAAGGAGAACCTCCCAAATGATTCTCCAGATGTTTCTCTGCTCCATGGCCACCCCTGTAAATCGGATTCCTCTCAATCTCCTCACCCCGAAGCAGAGCCCAGCTGAGCCTCTGTGGGGCAGCTCCCACCTGTCCCCTGCAGGTCAAACCCTGTGATTCCAGCTGGGAGCAGCAGCCATTCCCCTTCACCAGCCCCTGCCTGGCAAAGCCGTTCCCGTGGCTTGGACTACAAAGCCATTGGCACATTCCCACAGCTGGCACAGCCATGAGGGATGGCTGCCCTGGGCTGTGGCTCTGCCCAGGCCTCAGGGATCCCTGGAAGCTGTCCTGCTTTCCTGCTGGGACACAAAGCACGGGATGTGGCGTGGCTTTGGGGTTTCGTTGTCACCACTGATGGGACTCAGCGCCAGCCTCGGAGCCCAGGGAGTGTCAGGGCCCCTCTGGCTGGGCAAGGCTGGGTTTTCCTGGGGGTCTCCCAGGGCTTGGAGCCATCCTTTGTCCCCAGCAGAACAGAGAGGGCCATTCATGCCCTGTCCCGTGCAGGAATGTGACTGGCCCAGAATAGCTGCAGGACCCCCCCAGGGGCGGGGAGGGGGGCTCTGCACACCCCAAGCCCCTCTGGTTTGGGAAGAGAGCCCAGGAAAAGCTGCAGCTCCTCACAGAGGCCAAAGGTTTAAAGGGTGGTTAAATCCATGGATTGTGCCCCGGGCAGAGGAGCCCTTTGAGGGGCTCTCCCTGCTCTGCTGGGGATGGAGAGGGCACAGGGGACAGGGCCAGGTCACCTCCTGCTGCCCTTCAGGGCTCCAGCTGGCAATGGACTTGTTTGCTCCCAGACCAAAAGTCCAGGCCCAGAGTCCCAGGAATGCACCACGGTGCAGGAATGATCCACTGAGCTCCAGAGTCAACTCTGGGACACGAAAGGTGGAAACATCTCTGGGTATTGCTGGACAAAACGGGACAGAGCTGAGTGCTCCAGGCAAGGCCAGGGATGGGCTGTGTCCTTCCAGCCCAGCCCAGCAAACCTGGCTTTGCCTGCTGTCCTTCCCACTTAAACCTGCCTCTGCCTCGTGTCCTTCCCACTAAACCTGGCTTTACTTCCATGTCCTGCCTACTAAACCTGGCTCTACCTCATGTCCTTCCCACTAAACCTGGCTTTTTTTCCATGTCCTTCCTACTAAACCTGGCTTTACCTCCATATCCTTCCCAGTAAACCTGGCTTTATTTCCATGTCCTTCCCACCAAACCTGGCTTTCCCTGCACATACAGATGATTTCTGCCTTATTTACAAACCCTGACCACTGAGAAGAGCCCGGCTGCTCCAGTTCCCATCAGGAACTTTGGACAAATCTTGAGCTGAGGATCGTGTCACTCATGGAGCAGACAGTGGCACCCCCTGTGCAGCTTTATTTGTTTATTATTTTCACTCCCTCCCAGAGCTGTCCCGTGTTTCTCCCGCCTTTCCCTCCTCCATCCCCATCCCGCCCTCAGCCATTGGTCGCAGGGGCTGTGCTGGGGGAGCCCTGGGATGTTCTATAAAACCACCCGCGGCAGGAAGGAGCATTTTCCACAGCTCCAGCCCCTCGCAAAAGCCAAGTCCAGCATCCAAAGCAGTGCAGCTCCCCCAGGACATGCCCAGCAGGGGGAAGGAGCCCTGAGGAGCAGCTCCCACGTTCCAGGGTCAGCAGGAAGGTAACGACTCCCAGGAAAGCTCTGATCTCCTGTGCATTAATCTGCAGACAAAATCATTCCTTGTGTCGGGGTGAATTTTTGCAGCCCCCTCTGGGGAAGGTGCTGGAGGCACCGCGGCGCCTGGACAAGGTCCAGGATGTGGCAGGAGGGGAGAAATCCCGCACACCTGGGGTGGGAGCTCCTCCTGCTGCCGGGGCAGGCTGGGCGCAGGGCAGGGAGCCCTGGGGCTGGCATGTGCTGCTGCCGCCTCTCTCCCTCCTCTCCTCCATCCACAGCGGCTGTGCTGCAGTATTTACCCACAGAAAAGCTGTGCTTGGTGTCTGCAGAGATGGGTCTGGAGAGGGGGAACTGCTCTGCAAGGGAGGGACAGGAGGAGGAGGATGGAGGGAGAGGCTGCTGGGTGTGAGGATGGAGGTGCTGGGCTCTCCTGGGCTCCAGGGAAGAGGGATTCCAATCCCACTCACGGCACCTTCCAGCAGAATCAGGCTCTGCAGTTTTCAGTGTGAGTTTCTCTCTGGGAGTCTCTCCCCGATTCCCTAAATCCGTGTCAGCATTCCAGTGGCTTCAGCTGCCATTTGGGCTCAGCACAGTTAAAATTCCCACTGGAATGGGTGAAAGCAGTTCTGGATCTGGGGTTTAACCGTGCTGGTGTTGGTTTCCCATCTGAACAGGCTTCTTGATGTTCCTGTGCCTCAGTTTCCCTCAGCTGAGGAAGGGCTGTGCTTCCAAGCACTCCAAGAGGGGAAGAGCGAGGAGTAAATGAGCAGTTGGACAGGATGAAACAGTTTCTCATTGCCTAAATTTTGGGTTTAATAAGATTCGATTGAGTTTAGGGCGAGCTGGGGAGGAAGAGTTTTTCCTCTCCAGTGTTTTGTGGTTGTGCCATGGAGGGGCTGGGCAGGAGCCGTGTCCTGTGATCCTCCCTCACATGAGCCCCTCTGCCAAGCCCCAGGGTTTTGTGCTTCTACAGAGCTCAGAGGCCAGGCTGGGCTCATGAAACAGCCCCGGGCTGTGGGGGGCTCTGGGCACGTTCCCTGTCCCAGGGGTGCTCTGGCACCTTCTGCCAGTGCCACCTCTGTCCCCCAGCCACAGTGGCTGTGCCATCCAAGCTGTCCCTGAGAGCCCTCAGGGATCTCGGGCAGGAATTCTGAGCGGGGCCTGCCCTCTCCTGAGAGCTGCAATCCCGTGGGCACGGCGGGGAGGAGAGCTGGGGACGCCCCCAGTGAGCACCTGTGCCAGGCATGGCTGGAGGAGTTCAGCGAGGCTGAAATCCCTGCAACAGCTCAGAGTGGGGATTGTGCCCGGGTTTGTGATCCTTTGGGGTATTTATCCATCTCTCCTTTTCTTTCTTCACCCTTCCCACCCAGCCCAGGCATTCCCACGCAGGCTGAGCCCTGGGGAGGCACGGCCGTGCCCACAGGAGCTGTGGTCGGTCCTGGGGGCTCCTGCCTGGCCTGGCCACCTCCTCCCAGGGTGGGAGCCCTGCTGGGCCCGGGATTCCCCTGCCATGGGCAGGGAGAGCCCTGCTACACCTGGGAGTGCCTTGGCTGTCGCTCCCAGGTGTATAGAACTGGGATATAGAACAGTTATGGCACTGGGAGCAGCTCCCGCAGTGCAGCGGGTTCGGGATCAGATCCCAGCTCTGCCTGGAGGAGTCAGAGCAGAGCTTGAGCCCCTGCTCTGCTCCCAGCCAGGCTCCCTGCTCCCTGCTCCCTGCCTCACTTGTTCCCTGGAGCAGGGAAATCCCAGGGACTCTCACAAAGGCTCCAGCTCCCAGTCCAGCCACAGCAATTTCTTCTTCCTCCGGAGCTGGGCAGTTTCACAGTTGGACAGAAGTGTTCCCTATTCAACCAGGAGCCCCCAGATTTATCCCTGTTTGAGGAATAGGCCGGAGTTTTCTCCTTCTCTGGGCTCATTTCTCAGCCTGGATCTCCCAGAGCCCCTTCCTCAATCCCACCCCCTGGGATGGAGCCACCACCACCCCCAGCTCCTCCCGTGGTTGTGGGGCAGCCCCTGGGCTCTCCTGCCTGCTCAGAGCTGAGCAGAGCAAAACCACCCTGGGGATATTCCCTGGTGCTCCAGCCATGGAGACCTTCCCCTGTGTCAGCAGCCGGGGCTGGAAGGAGCCCAGGGGGAGTCACAGCCCTGGGCAGGGCAGGCGGGGCGTGGGGAGGAAGGGGCGCGGCTGGTGGGGTGAGGGAGGGCAGGGAGGGGCTGTGTTCACTGGGTGGGGTGAGGGAGGGCAGGGAGGGGCTGTGCTGCTGCACATGGGTGGGGTGAGGGAGGGCAGGGAGGGGCTGTGCTGCTGCACATGGGTGGGGTGAGGGAGGGCAGGGAGGGGCTGTGCTGCTGCACAAGGGTGGGTGAGGGAGGGCAGGGAGGGGCTGTGCTGCTGCACAAGGGTGGGTGAGGGAGGGCAGGGAGGGGCTGTGCTGCTGCACATGGATGGGTGAGAGCTCAGGGTCAGGGTGGCTCTGCTGTGAAAGCCCTGCAGCGTTCTCCCAGCAGGGCTGTGCCGAGCCCTCCCTTTGCAGGGGCAGCCGTGGGACCAGCTGGGCAGGGGGATGTTGGCGAGGCTTCGGTTTCCCCCTGGAATGAGCTGGAAAAGTTGTGCTGGTTCTCTGGAGCCTGAGGTGGGGCTGCAGAGCTGCCCAGATGGGCAGGGATTGGCAGAGGTGCCCCAAAACTGCAACCTCAACCTGTCAGGAACTAAATGCCCCAAAACAAAACCCTACAGCTCCCTGACAGGAGGGAGAGGTTGGGCTCTGCTCCCAGGGAACAGGGACAGGAGCAGAGGGAACGGCCTCAGGATGGGCCACGACAGCTCAGGGTGGGCACCAGGAGGAATTTGCCCATGGAAAGGGGGCTCAGGCCTTGGCAGGGCCTGCCCAGTTTGGAGTCCCCATCTCTGGGGGTGTCCATGGCACACCTGGGCTCAGCTCTGGGCTGGTGAGCAGGTGGGGATTGGGCACAGCTTGGACTCGATGATCCTGGGGGCTTTCCCAGCGTCAGTGGTTCTGGGATTCTGAGTGAGGAGTGGGATGGGCACAGGAGGGCATTGGGACTGTCCAGGAGCAGCAATGCAGGAGGTGCAGTCCCTGCTCCCTCAGTCCCTGAGCACAGACAGGTGTCCCAGCCACTGCAGGGCCACGCCAGAGGCACAAGGGACAGTTTGTTCCCTGGACTGTTTAAATTTAGCAGCACAAACCCCACCCTCAGGGTCAGCAGCTCTGACCTGGTGGGATCTGATCTGGCATCGTTTGTTTGCTGGGATGATGGAGATCTCCAGCAACTCATAAATGGAATTGAATCATAAAATAGAATATCCCAGTTTGGAAGGGACCCCCAGGGATCACCCAGCCCAGCCCCCGGCCCTGCACAGACCCCCCAACAGCCCCACCCTGGGCATCCCTGGAGTGCTGTCCAAACCCTCCTGGAGCTCTGGCAGCCTCGGGGCTGTGCCCATTCCCTGGGCAGTGCCAGCACCCTCTGGGGGCAGAGCCTTTCCTTGATCTCCAACCTAAACCTGCCCTGGCCCAGCTCCAGCCATTCCCTGGCTCTGTCCCTGCTCACAGCCAGCAGAGATCAGAGTTGCCTCTTGTGAGGAGCTTCCAGACCCCAGTGAGGTCCGACCTCAGCCTCCTCCTCTGCAGGCTGGACAACTTTCCTCTCTCCAATATCTCATCTCTCCATCCTCTGCTAAACGATTCTCTCCCTGCTCCCTTTCTCCCCTGGCAGATCCCAGCAGGACCCAGGACACCCCACAAGCACCATGAGCACTCCTGCAGCCCCCAGCCTCGCTGTCCCCTCCTCAGCAGCACCCATCCCCTTCCCCGCCGCCCTGGCCATTGTCCTGAGCTGCCTCCTCTCTGGGGCTCACAGCCAGACCCCAGGGGCCGTGCAGGAGAGCCCGGTGCCCCTGGGGGAGCTGGGCCTGGTGCAGGTTGTGTCCAACGCGTCGGGCGGGAGCCGTCCCTCGGAGCCGCCGCTGCTGCCCGTGTGCGCCCGGCCCGCCGACATCCGCCACGCCTTCAAGTACATCAACACCATCGTGTCCTGCACCATCTTCGTCGTGGGCATCATCGGCAACTCCACGCTGCTGCGCATCATCTACAAGAACAAGTGCATGAGGAACGGCCCCAACGTGCTCATTGCCAGCCTGGCCCTGGGCGACCTGCTCTACATCCTCATCGCGCTGCCCATCAACGTCTACAAGGTCAGCTCCGCCTGGCACGGCGGGCATGGGGCTGCTCTGCATCCTCGGGGCCTGGGAGGAGCTCCTGCACCGGCTGGGCCTGCCCCTGGATCTCTGGGGTGTCCAAGGCCAGCCTGGATGGGGCTGGGAGCAGCCTGGGCCAGGGGAGGGTGTCCCTGCCCATGGCAACGGGTGGGATGGGATGGGATGGGATGGGATGGGATGGGATGGGATGGGATGGGATGGGATGGGCTTTGAGGTGCCCCAGAAACCCTTCTGGGGTTCCGTGGTTTGTGTTGCTGCTGAGGCTCAAGGAAAGAGCTGGAATGGGTTCTGGGATAGCCTCAGGAAGGGCTCCAGGGGTCAGGGGGACAGAAGGGTTGTGAACTCAGCCTCATTCTCCTCTGGAATGAGTGGCCTGGATTTCTCCAGTTGTCAGGACACATCGTCCCCACCTCTGCTTGTCCTGGCTGAGTGTGGGGCCACAGAGCCCATCCTGTGTGCTCAGGGGTCAGAGTCTGCAAAAGGCTTAGGACACACAGCTCTGGAGCTGGCCAGGCTGGATTTTGGCTGTGTCAGAGCATGACTTTCATTCTCACTTTGAAAACAATACAAAGCAGCCTAGTGTGGAGTTTAGGACTCAGATCCATCCAAAACCCCCCAGGGTCTGGAGTCAGGAGCTGGTGTCTGGACCATCTTTCATCTCTGTGTCCAGTCAGGGAAATGAAAGTTTCCCAGTGCCAGCAAACCGTGGGAAAGTGCCCCCATTCCCAGTGGTGGGAAGCTCAGGGAGCTCTCCCTGCTCTCTGCGGGCTCCCCACACCCTGTGGGTGCAGCCACAGAGAGGAAGCTGGGAGCACGTTCCCAAAGCAGCCTGGTAACCTGTGGATCCTCCCCAGCTCCTGGCCAAGGACTGGCCCTTTGGGGTGCAGGTCTGCAAGCTGGTGCCCTTCATCCAGAAAGCCTCCGTGGGCATCACGGTGCTCAGCCTCTGCGCCCTCAGCATCGACAGGTGAGACACGACAGCCACCCCTGCCCTGCCCTGCCCTGCCCGCCCCGTCCCTTGGCTGGACCAGAGGCAGAACCAGGAGCTCGTTCCCAGGCCAGTGCCAAGATGGGGACAGACTGCTCCCATGTGGAGCTGCAGTCCAGCAGGAACTCTCTGGTGACAGGGCTGCAATCCTGCTGGGAAACGCTGAGGGGAGGATCACGGTGTGGGTGGGGTGGGTGAGGAATGGGGGCCAAGGACAGCCCCCATCCCACTCATCCTCTGAGCCCCTGCTTCCCATTCCCACACCTGGGAAGGTCCAGACGTGGAGGGAAAAGGACTTTTGGGGACAATTCTAACCTGCACCTGCTGCTCCCCTCCCTGGCTGCTTTTCTCTCTCCCATCTGCTCCTGTCACGTTCCCACACTGGGCAGGTACCGAGCCGTGGCGTCCTGGAGCCGGATCCAGGGCATTGGGATCCCCATGTGGAAGGCCGTGGAAGTGCTGCTGATCTGGGCAGTGGCCATCGTGCTGGCCGTGCCTGAGGCCATCGCCTTCGACATGGTGGAGCTGAGCTACTGGGAGCAGCACCTGTGGGTGTGCATGCTGGCCTCGGAGCAGAAATCCCGCTTCATGAGGGTACCTGTGCATCGCCATCCCAATCCCAGCCCCAATCCCAACCCCAAACCCAATCCCAATCCTAATCCCGCTTCATGAGGGTACCTGTGCATCCCCATCCCAACCCCAATCCCAATCCTGCTTCAGGAGGGTACTTGTGCATCCCAACCTAAACCCCAACCCCAACGCAACCCCAATCCCAATCCCGCTTCATGAGAGTACCTGTGCATCCCCATCCCCATCCCAACCCCAATCCCAACCCCAATCCCAGCCCCAATCCCAACCCCAATCCCAACCCCAATCCCAATCCTGCTTCATGAGGGTACCTGTCCATCCCAATCCCAACCCTAATCTAAATCCTGCTTCAGGAGGGTATGTGTGCATCCCAATCCCAACCCCAATCCCAATCTCAATCCTGCTTCAGGAGGGTATGTGTGCATCCCAATCCCGATCCCAATCCCAATCCCGCTCCAGGAAGTGCACATCCCAAGTTCCCGCTGCTGCCCTGGCCCCATTCCAGCTACCCTCTCTCCCTGTCCCCCGCAGTTCTACCGGGATGTGAAGGACTGGTGGCTTTTTGGCTTCTATTTCTGCCTGCCCTTGGTGTGCACAGGCATCTTCTACACCCTCATGTCCTGTGAGATGCTGAGCAAGAGGAACGGGATGAGGATCGCTCTGAATGACCACATGAAACGGGTGAGAGAGCAGGGAGGAATGCTGGCATTCCCAAAGGGGAGGGAGTGCTCTTGGAGGGGGGACACTTCCCACCCCTCTGAAGGACAGGATGAGCTGGCAGAGCCTCACAGAGGATCTTGGCATGTTGGTGCAGGGATCACACTGGGAAAAGGGCCTTCAGCTCCATAATCTCCAGCCTTAAGGATGACCCCAAACCCTTCTGGCTTCATTAGAGCTCTCCTGGTCATTTATCCCAGCCCACACCACACTGGATGTGCCAAATCCCAGACAAGGGGTGCAGGGAAGAGTTCACTGTCCCCTCCCACGCTTTGGGAATCATTCCCTGAGGAGCTCCAGCTGGTTGTCACCTTAGCAGTGTGCTGGGTGGACAGAGGAGGCCCCGTGTCCCAGGAACACCATCCCAGCAGAGCCACCAGGAGCAGGGGTGGGGAGGGATCTGGCTCACATGGAGCTGCTGCTGCCCTGCCCCTTTCTGCAGCCTGGACCTGATGCAGGGCTCCAGGAGCAACCTGGGCTAGTGGGAAATGTCCCTGCCCATGGCGAGATGAGCTGTGAGGTTCCCTCCAATCCAAACCATTCCACAATTCCACAATTCGGGACCCACTGCCCCGTGCTCATCCTCCCCCTGCCCCTGTCTGGCAGCGCCGGGAGGTGGCCAAGACCGTGTTCTGCCTGGTGGTGATCTTTGCTCTCTGCTGGCTGCCCCTGCACCTCAGCCGCATCCTCAAGAAGACCATCTATGATCAGACAGACCCCAACCGCTGCGAGCTGCTCAGGTAGGGTGTGGGAACCCAGAACATCCCTCTGCTGCCAGGGGGCTCAGAAGCCCTGGCACGGAGCCCAGAACACCTGTGGGATTGATTATGACCCATGGAGCAAACTACCAACCTTATCTGAAGATCAGCAAGCCACAACAGTTTAGGTGGAATAATAGTGAAGTTATCACGGGGTGGAAAAGTAGATTTTGGGGTTTTTGGTATGGGGGTTGAGGAGGCAAGATGGAGGGAACTGGGTGTGTCCAGCCTTTCTCCTTCTTCTTCTTGGCCTCCATCTTCTGCTGTGATGTTGGCACTCACAGATTGGTTAGAGCAGAAGCTCACTGTCTAACACAGGTGATGGGTATTGGGAAGTCATTGTCAACATTGTACAGGTAATTTGCAGTATAAAGATATAACACCACCCAGGGGCAGGCAGAGTGCCTGGAACTGTCCTGCTGGATGGATCTCGGCAGGGCAGGAGAAAAAATTTTATACATAAGATGCAATGAACAACCTTGAGAAGAGCTCTGACTCCTTCTTCAAGCGCTGGGCTGGGAAAAGAGACTTTGGAACTCTTCTCAGGGTCACTCTGACAAGATAAATATCCCGACAGCAGGGCCCCCAGCAGGGGACACCGGCCTGGGAGCCCGCCTGGCACCAGCACAGGCCCTGCTGGGTGGGACCAGACTGGGGGAGCTGCCTTCCACCTCCTGCTTTCAGCAATTCCTTGCCCAGACTGCACTGCCCTCCTGATGGGCACAGAGAGGGCAGGGGGACATGAGAAGGGTTAAATTAAATTTTGGAATGTCTCTGTGAGGCTGAGGTCTCCTGGGCACAGCAGGGCTGAGGGCTCCTCACTTTCTGCCAGGTGGGAGGTGCCCGTCTCCCTCCCCTTCCACCCATCAGCCAAAATCCAGCCCGGGCCAGGGGCTGCTGCTGTGCTGGGGTTTGGGAACATCAGGAGCACCAGGAGAAATCACAGCTCCTGCTCTTGGCTTCCTCAGGGAATGCTCCATGCAAGGAAAAGTGGTTTTTCTCAGGGAAGGATGGATTTGTGCTCAGCTCTGTTATCAGTCACTGCTCCTCCACGGAAGCAGGATCCCAGGCCAGGCAGTTTGCAAATTCCCTCTGTTCTCCATGAGCTTCTGACACATCTGTTCTCTCCCATTTCAGCTTCCTCCTGGTGATGGATTACTTTGGGATCAACATGGCCTCCCTCAACTCCTGCATCAACCCCGTGGCTCTGTACTTTGTCAGCCGGAAATTCAAGAACTGCTTCCAGGTAGGAATGACCCCCCAGGCCCAGGGGCTGATCAAATTCCTCACCCCAAATTTTCCCTGTTAGATACCTCTCTTCTCCAAGTACACCAGAGCTCAGTGCCCTGCTGGGGGGAGCCTTTTGCCAGAGCAGGATTTAGGACAAGCCAAAAATTCCCTGTCACTCTGGAACAGGAACACCCCCACAAACCATCAGACCAGGGGCTGGGGCTGCTGCAGACTTTAAACCCAAGATTTTGGGAGATGATTGTCAGTAGTGAAGCCCTGAGAAAGAAAGGGAAGGAGATGGGATGGGATGGGATGGGATGGGATGGGATGGGATGGGATGGGATGGGATGGGATGGGAGTTGAGCCCACCTGTTGGGATGGTATCTAAGCATCACCTGTATTTTCTGTCCCCTAATGACGAGAACACACAATTACAAAAAATGCCCCAAATTTCAGTGTCCTCATTTCCCACCCTCACCAGCTGTATCCTGGAGAACTCGCTCCCAGCAGAGCTGCCAGACAGCAAGGCTCAGCAGCTCCCAGCCTGGCTCTGTGCAGGGACACCTGCTGGCACATTATGGGAATATTTCCTCCTCTTTTCCCATATCCCACATGTGTGACCTCTCCCCCTTGTGTCTCCCCAGTCCTGCCTGTGCTGCTGGTGCCAGAGGCCAGCCCTGAGCATCACCCCCACGGATGAGAAGGGCTCTGTTGGGAAGTGGAAAGCCACGGGGCAGGAGCTGGGGCTGGACCGGAGCAGCTCCCGCCTGAGCAACAAGTACAGCTCTTCCTAAAGGCGTGTCACCATCCAGGACAAGGCACAGGGACAGCAGGACCCCTCCGATCCTCCCCCAGGCTCTTCCTGGCTGGGCCTGGATCTGCTTTGCCTTCGTGTCCTCACCCAGCTGGAAGGAGCTGGAGCATTCCCCAGGACCTGCTCCAAGCCCAGCCCTTGACCCCAGAGGTCCCCTCAGGAGAGGGAAGGGCATTCAAATCCTCACAGGACTTCTCATTTCCTCACAGGAAAGCCCAGGGACTTCTGGCCATTGCCTCGGGGTGGCACGTGGGCGGGGGGATGTGTGTGGGAAGGGAAGGAATGGTGGGATGGTCACTGTGGGGTGAGGAGGAGAGGGAGGGACAATTCCCAGCTGTAAAAGCCAAGCAAAGCCTGGATAAATCCCTGTGAGGCACAGAGATGTCCTTGTGGTCATGTGGAGGTGGGAGAGGCAGTGGAGAAGGTCCAATCTCAGCTGGAAGAGCCACTACAGCAAAGTAAAATATGGGAAAGGGCTCTTCCAGTTCATTATTGGCAATAATTCATCCCCCAGGTGATCTGCCAGCCGGGTTGGACAGGGCTTGGAGCACCCTGGGACAGGGGAAGGAGTCCCTGCCCGTGGCAGGGGTGGGAGGAGAGGGAGTGGAGGTCCCTCCCAACCCAAACCAGTCTGTGACTGCAATCCATGTGATTCCATGTGACTGAGAATCCATGTGATTCCATTCTAACGTTCTTGCCAAAACATTCAGAAAAACTACATGAAAAAGTTGTATTTATCAGGTTTTTGATGATTCTTTGTTGGTTTTCCCACATCTCTCTTTTCCCTCTCTCTCTTTTCCTTCTTTCCCCCTTCTACCTTGTCATAGAAAAAAATGGAGAGAGGAAAAGGGGAGCAGAGACGAGACCTGCAATTAAAACATTCTCCGGGTGTTGGGGTGGGCTTTTAGCTTAACCTTCACTGAAATGTAAATGTTTTACAAATAAATCATAAAAGACAAATGGGTTTCAAGGAAAACAGAGACTGAGGAATAATCAAGACAGCCCATTTTCCCAGTCTGTGGAGCAAAAATTTTCCCAAATTTCCCAATCTGTGGAGCAACCCATCTCCACGTTCTATGACTTTTCATCCTTGTGCTGAGCAGAACACATCATGAGCTCTGCAGCATCTAAATGAATAAACTTTATTATTAAAGAAAATACATTTTGCAGCAAAGTAATAAAAAATACCAACAAAAAACTCGTTTAGACACAGGGAATTCAACACACAGAGGTTACACATCCATGCCATTCCCGAAGGCTACTGCATCTCCTCCTCCTTCTGCGCCCTGAACTCCTTCATGCTCCTCTGAAACAAAAGCAAAGCACAAATGTCACCAACCTGTCCCTGGGGTGGCACAAAGCCACCACCCTGCTGTGCTGGGACTGCTCTGGCCACAGCCTGGAAAGGCTGGGAAGCTCTGACAGAGCTCCAGGTGCTTTTGGAAGTGACTGAGCTTTACAGTCACTCCAAGGGAAAGGGAGCCAGGCCATGCCATGGATCAGGCAGAGCCCGGACCAAAAACCTCCCAGGTTCTCCTGCCAAAGGTGTCTCCAACACAGGCCTCAGCCTCCTACTCTGGGATCAAGGGACAGAACTGACCCTGAGCTCCCAGGAATGGCCCAAGGGACAGAACTGACCCTGAATTCCCCAGGAATGGCCCAAGGGACAGAACTGACCTGGAATTCCCCAGGAATGGCCCAAGGGACAGAACTGACCTGGAATTCCCCAGGAATGGCCAAAAGGACAGAACTGACCTAGAGCTCCCCAAGAATGGCCCAAGGGACAGAACTGACCCTGAGCTCCCCAGGAATGGCCCAAGGGACAGAACTGACCCTGAGCTCCCCAGGAATGGCCCAAGGGACAGAACTGACCCTGAGCTCCCCAGGAATGGCCCAAGGGACAGAACTGACTCTGAGCTCTCCAGGGATGTCTCACCTCAAAAGTGTTGAGCACGTGTTGGCAAACACCCATCAGGTCATTCAGCCCTTTCCGGAATGGCTCCACAGCAGGAAGGGCCCCTTCGGGAAAAGATGGGAAAAGATGGATTAGGGACATGGTGATAATGGGGGCCCTGGAAAATGTTAAAGATAGATTGTTAGGCTTTGTGTTTTCTCAGATCACTGCACCTGCGTAAGCAGTATGATAAATGATATAATTGTTGGATGTGATGATTGTTTAATAATTAAATATAATTATTATATAATCATAAGAAAATAATGAGAAACTATGTTGGAAACTTAAGGGGGGCTATGCTTAGCTGAAATCTATGTATACAATAGAACAATATAAGTTTAATAATTAACATGAAAGTTATACAACAATAGAATATAAAAACCACGTTCATCTTGAATGTATGACTGGAGTCAGATTTGGGTGAAAATACCCCGATTCCCAGAGCTCTTAATAAAAGCACCTACATATAATCACTTATGTGATTATGTGTTTCTGAACGCTAACATTTTGGCGACCCCAGATGGGACCCTGTGAGTGCTGCTGAGCGAGTTCGCGACTCGATCTGCTCCAGCCGGCACCGAGGGATTCTCAGGGAGCACATCGGCCGCGACCGCCTCTGCCGCTCACAACGTCCCCGGGAGAAAGGTAAGGTGCTTTTACTTGGTTTGGGTGCCTGCCAATAAGATGCAATGAAAGCTACGCTTGGTTGGGCTAAAGGAATTCTTGGAGGTATTGCCCAGGCGCCGTTCCATAAGACAATCGTGAAAGCGTTGCAGGTTTGGCAATTTGTGGTCTATTTTTGGATGGAGAAGCTCAAAGGGATTTTAGGCAGCAATGCCTCTATTCCGCAAACTTCTCCTTTGGGATGCTTCTTAGCACATTGGAAACAGGGTAATTTTGGGGAAGAATTATGTAAAGCTAAGTTGATTGATTATTGTAATACATGGTGGCCAGAATATCTCTTGGAGAATGGTGAAAAATGGCCAAAATACGGGACTCTGCAATATAACACTATTTCGCAGGTAATGTCGTTTTGTAAACAAGAAGGAAAATGGGATGAGGTTCCGTATGTTGATTTGTTTTCCTATTTACGGGAGAAAGCCAGAACGGCAGGATGAATGTGGATTAATGGTGGTTAAAACATCTGCAAGTGATAAATGTGGGGTTTGTGAGAAACATTGTCTAGAACACTTGGCATTGAAAGAAAGCCTGAGTAGGGAAAATTATACAGATATTGATTTACAGGTAGCTCCAATAAGACCAAGAGAACCTAGCCCTATCCCACCTGTTTCATCTGTCCCTATCCCACTGCCTGCCCCACCTAGTCCTGAACCTGTCTTGTCTAGTACACCCTTCCCTCTTCATCCTCCTCTCCCACCATCACCTGATCCCTCTTCCTCGGAAGATAAGCGAAACCTCACTGTGATAGGAAGGAGGGGGAGGGATGCAGGTGGGGGAGATGGCAATGGTGGTGGGTTGGCGACCCCAGTAGCTCACAGAACTCGAAGTCGGTCAAAGCTTGCCCCGGTCGTGGACAGAAAAGACATAGGCAGACAAAAACGGACTGTGATTGCCCCCTTGCGACAAGGTGTAGGAGTGGAAGGGCCAATATTCTTAAAGGGACCCTTTTCCCCTGCTGATCTGGTTATTTGGAAACAATCAGCCGGAACTTATAGAGAAAATCCTGATAAGGTAGCATGAGTAGTAAAAATGGTTATAAAAAGTCAGAATCCTGACTGGGATGACATACAAGTGATATTAGATACTTTAATGGATTCTACTGAGAAAGAGATGGTACTGAAGGCAGCCAAAGAAAGGGCAGGGGAGGAATTAAGGAATTTGGATAAGCTACTTGAGGTAGACTGGAAGGTAACAGCAAAATCTTTTGGCAGTAATACAAGGGCAGAAGTAGTCAAGGTAGAAGATCAGTTATGCAAGGGTTAAGCCTAAATCAATGTGCATATTAAAAACATTAGAAATGAGAATGCCCAGACTTGGATAACCAGTTTCGCCAGGGCAATCAGTTCCAGCAGGAAAACGTTGCCAAGGCGATAGTTTGGGCGAGTATAGCAGCTGAACTAGGTTCAAGAATTTGTCATAAATATACAGTAGAACTTAATACACCAATATTTCCAGTAAAGAAGCCAAATGGTGAATATAGATTAGTGCAGGATTTGAGAGCAATAAATAAAATAACAAAGGACATTTACCCAGTGGTAACAAATCCCTACACATTGCTAACATCCATAAAAGAGATATATAAATGGTTTACTGTAACTGATTTAAAAGATGCCTTTTCTGCATACCCCTTGACAAAGAAAGTAGGAAACTGTTTGCCTTTGAATGCGAAAACCCAGGGAACGGAAGAAAGACCCAGCTCACCTGGACATGACAAGAACTCGCCGACCCTATTTGGAAACCAACCGGCAAAGGAGCTGGAGACTTGGACTGAGAATGGGCAAGTACCAAGAGACCAACACCTGTTGTTACAGTATGTTGATGATATACTAATAGCTACAGAAGAAAAGTAACTGTATAAAGGTAACCGTTGAGATTTTAAATTCACTGGGAATGGGAGGTTACAAAGTATCCAGAGGAAAGGCACAAATTGCCCAACAGACAGTGATCTACCTGGGATGTGGAATTTCACAAGGGCAACGAAAACTAGGTACTAACCGTATCCAAGCTATTTGTGCTATTCCAGAGCCCCAGAATTTACATGAGCAGCGAGTCTTCCTCGGGATGGCAGGATGGTGTCGCCTGTGGATCATGGACTATGGACTGATTGCAAAACCCCTGTATGAAGCTCAGAAGATGCAGCCATTCACCTGGGGCAAGCCACAGAAAGAAGCCTTCCTAAAATTAAAGAAAGCGCTGACAACTGCTCCAGCATTAGGGTTACCTGATCTGTCCAAAGATTTTCAGCTATTTGTACATGAAAGGCTGCGCCTAGCACTAAGAGTCCTGACCCAATGTCTGGGAAGCTGGAAAAGGCCGGTAGGATACTTTTCCAAACAACTTGACAACATAAGTGCCGGGTGGCCCCCATGTCTGCGAGCAGTTGCAGCCACTGTGATGCTGATACAAGAAGCCAGGAAGCTTACTATGGGAAGGCACATAGATGTCTATGTACCACACATGGTAACCACTGTCTTAGAACAGAAGGGGGGCCATTGGCTATCTCCAAGCAGGATGATGAAATTGCAGGTAGTCCTGACTGAGCAGAATGATGTCACATTAAAAACAACTAACCTTTTGAATCCATCTTTGTTCCTAGGTACCACAACTGAAGAAGGCCCATTAGAACACGACTGTGTAGAGGTAATAGAGTACACCTATTCAGCAAGAGAAGACCTGAAAGATGTTCCACTAGAGCAGCCAGAGTGGGAGCTATTTACAGATGGGAGCAGCTTCATGGAAAACGGAACCAGATACGCTGGATATGCGGTAACAACAGTCAGTACAGTAGTGGAGGCAAAGGCATTACCACCAAATACATCTGCCCAGAAGGCAGAACCGGTTGCTTTAACCAGGGCACTAGAATTAAGTGAAGGGAAAAAGGTAAATATATGGACTGACTCAAAATATGCTTTTGGAGTGGTGCATGTACACGGAGCACTGTGGAAAGAAAGAGGATTATTGTCTTCTCGAGATACGCACATTAAACATCAGGATGCAGTCCTGCAATTGATAAAAGCAGTACAAAAACCTGAACAAGTGGCAATTATACACTGTAAAGCACACCAATCAGGAAACTCCAAAATCTGTGAGGGAAATCGAAAGGCAGACTGGGCAGCCCGACAGGTTGCTCGAGAGGTGCAAACAACAACGGCATTGACACCTTTAAAGCTTAATATATCCCAATTCAATGTGCCTCCAAAACCAAAATATTCAGTAGAAGATGAGAGACTGGCACGTTTGCTAAATGCACAAAAGAATTCAGAGGGATGGTATGTGACTGCACAAGGACAAATAGTGGTACCCCTCTTGATAATGAGAGAAGTTCTACAAATTAAACATAACGAATGTCATTGGGGTGCAGAGGCATTGGTAAAATTGCTAAAACAGAGTTTAATTTCAGTACGGATGTTAACAATGGCAAAATCAGTAATGTCAAAATGTGATATCTGCTTGAAAAATAACCCAGTGGCTAGGCGACACGCCCAGCTAGGAAGAATTCGGATAGGAATAGAGCCAGGAGACTACTGGCAGGTAGATTTTGTAGAATTGCCAAGAACTCGAGGATACAAATACCTGTTAGTGGGGGTTGACACATTTTCTGGATGGCCAGAAGCCCTTCCCTGTCGCACAAACCAAGCAAAGGAAACAGTTAAGTGGTTGCTACAGGAGATTATTCCCAGGTTTGGGGTACCCCTAGGGGTATCATCAGATAGGGGGCTCCATTTCATAGCTGCAGTAGTAAAAGAGGTAAGTAGATTGATGGGGATAACTTGGGACCTCCACACACCGTGGAGACCCCAGTCAAGGGGACAGGTAGAGAGGATGAACCAGACACTAAAAAGGCAAATCAGTAAAATATGCCAAGAAGCCAAACTGCAGTGGCCCCAGGCTTTGCCAATAGCACTGTTGAGGATTCGGATAAAGCCTAGGAGTGGGATGTCAGTCAGTCCTTATGAGATATTGTATGGGAAACCATATGAATCTCCTGAGCCTAACCCTAATGTACACGTCACAGGAAAGCAGGAAGTGTATAATTATGTTCTGTCTCTCGGGAAAACTTTAGCTTGGCCCTGGAGCATCCTCGTGTGGAACAGACTGCTGACTCTGGAGAATCCAGTTCATAACATACATCCAGGAGACGAAGTGTACATTAAAAACTAGAACGAAGAACCGCTGAAAGGAAAGTGGAGTGGACCCCATCAGGTACTGCTGACCACATTTACAGCAGTCAAAGTAGCCGGTGTGGACCCCTGGATTCACTATACCCGAGTGAAGAAAATCCGTCCTGGATCACGGACTGTGTAAACAGTGGAACCAGCAAGGCTGCAGATAAGATGTGTTTAATTGCTTTGAGAAGATACAATGTGTTTAATTGCTTTGAGAATGCTATCAGTAATTGTGCTAAGGTTATGGTCATTAATGTCTTTGGGATATGGAATGCAAAAAGATCAACCAACCACTCTTCATTCTAGAATGAAGAGAGAGGTACAAGCAGAAACACAGGTGATAAAAGTTTCTAATGCAGTTCAGGCTGAGAATGTAATAATTGGATTAGTCAAAGATTTTGCCAAAATGCAAAACACCAGTAGAATAACTGCCTGTCTGCCAATACCAAAGGTAGCAGGAGACCCAGTAAATTGGGGAATCATAACATCAAAGCTACCTGAAATACAAAGGAACAAAACAATTACATGTAAACAGGTACCTGAATCGAGGCAAGTAGCCAAGGAAACTTGGGAGAAAATAGGAACATGGATGAAACCCATGAGCCAGAAAGACTGTATTCTAAGTGATGGCATATTAGGAACACCTATGGGAGAATCAGAAGGCATCACACAATGGCAATGCTATTTGCCACACTATAAAAAGATTATAGAAAATATTACAGAAACCACTCGGGTATGGAAGTGTGAGGGCAAGGATCACAAAGATCAGATAGAACCTTGGGACAGCGCATGGTCTGTGAGTATACTTCAAAAATTCCAATATATGGCAAACACCCCTTGCTCTATTAAGTGGGAAGGCTCCAAGAATGAAACAGATCCAGCAGTAACGAACACTGCCACCAGTAGCAGAACGAGGGCAGACAAAGGAAGTTGGTGGGCATGTAATAAAACTTATGACTGCACTTCTGATGATGCAGAGATAAAACAGATGCCACCCTTGGCAATAGCCCTGCAAATTGGTTGTGCTTGCAGAGGGATCAAACATAAACAAGGCAGACTGAATTATAAAGTAGTTGTAGGATGTACCAGGAGTACAGTTCGAATCCCAGGACAATTTGTATGGGCAACAAGCGATGGTACCTGGACAACACATCTGCCTATAGATGGGAAAGTAAAGGAAATTACTTTAGGCCTCCCAACCTTAAGTCCAATTTGGAAAAAGTCCCCGTTTAATGGAAAACATGAACTTCTGCAGATAAGAGCAAGACGAGAAGTTCTAGACAATGAAAATTCAGACGACACTTGGTAAGAACCCTCTAGTGGAGTGAAATTTGGGTGGGCCTTAGAGTCTATGCTTGGTCCTATAGCAAGCTATCAGACTAGAGAGGGAGGTGCTGTACAAACTTACAGGTCAGGTAGATAGACTGGCAAGAGTCACCCGGGAAGGATTTAAAGAATTAAACGTACAATTACAAGCTACCACAAAAATGACTTTACAAAATCGATTAGCCTTAGATTTGTTACTCCTGAAAGAGCATGGAGTATGTGGATTTTAAAGGGACGAGTTGATCACTGCTGCGTTCATATCCCAAATGTAACTGCAGATGTAGAATATGACATCAATCAGTTGAAACAAATAGAGCATGAAGCACAAGAAGAGCAAAAGGATTTGACTACAAGCTGGTTAGGCAAAATCTTTAAAGGGTTAGGGTGGAATGTGAGTTCATGGATTAAATCTGTCATTGAGAGTGTGATAATCTTACTAATTGTATTCTTAGCAATTTGGTTAGTTTACAGCATCTTAAAGGGAGAGATGCAGAAGAAAACGTCCTGGAACCAGAAAATAATAAAGGCACTGACACGAGATCCACGCCCACCATCTTCTGGTTCTCCAGTTCGTGACAACATTCACGACAATGTTTACATCAACCCTGGATTTGAAGAACATCAAGTATAAATTGAGAGATAAAGGACTATATTAAGTGAAAACATTTACACCTGTAGTGAAGTGAAAATGCTTTCAAAGTGGGGAGAATGATTATGGGGGCCCTGGAAAATGCTAAAGATAGATTCTGAAAATGTTAGGCTTTGTGTTTTCTCAGATCACTGCACCTACGTAAGCAGTATGATAAATGATATAATTGTTAGATGTGATGATTGTTTAGTAATTAAATATAATTATTATATAATCATAAGAAGAATCATGAGAAACTATGTTGGAAACCTAAGGGGGGCTATGCTTAGCTGAAATCTATGTATACAATAGAACAATATAAGTTTAATAATTAACATGAAAGTTATATAACGACAGAATATAAAAACACGATCATCTCGAATGTATGGTTGGAGTCAGATTTGGGTGAAAATACCCCGATTCCCAGAGCTCTTAATAAAAGCACCTACATATAATCGCTTATGAGATTATGTGTTTCTGAACGCTAACAATGGGAGGAGGCTCCCAAGGGCAGTCCTTACCTCCCCAGGGGTGTGCCCCCTCCCCAGCCCCACAGCTTGGGGTGCCAGGGCTGCTCCCAGCCAGCCCAGGTGCCTGGAGGCAGGGATGCTGCTTCCCACTGCAGCTGGAGCAGAATTCTGGGAGCAGCCTCTGAGGCTCAGCACTGCAGTGCCTGGCAGAGGGCAGGGAGAAAGGGCTTTCCTTTCTTTAACAGACTCTTGGGAAGCTGGCATGAGCAGGGGGAATTCCATGAGAACAGGGCCCCAGCCATGGAGGGACAGTCCCAGGCTCACCTCTGGTCTGGATCCTGAAGTTGATCTTGCTTTCTGAGGGGTGTGTGATGCAGTAGCCACAGAACTCCACGTCAGGGCTGCAGGAGGGCAGAGAGGGAGCAGTGAGACCCAGCTCAATGCATGGCAAATCCCAGGGAAGTCGGAGACTCAGGGCATGCCAGGCCTGCTGGGGCTCTGGATGTTTCCAGAGTGACTTAGGGGAGGGATGTGCTGAGGGGAAACTCCCTGTGTGTCCTTGTACCCTCACACCCATCTCTCTCTGAGCTGAGCTGGAGTTCTGCAGGGCAAAGACACGGCTGGCACCACAACCAGAGCAGTGCCAGGGGACCAGGAGGGATTCTGCAGATCCAAACACGGGATCTTGGATGCTTGCAATTCTCTCTGTAACCAAACCTGCTGCTGCTCTGCTGCTGCCAGGGGCTGAGTGGTCCAGGGCACTGGAGGAGCTCCCAAAATGTTGCAGGGCCTCTCCCTCCAGCTGAGCTGAGTGCTGGAGCTTTACCCCCAGCTTTGGCCACCAGCTTCTTTTGTGCTGTCACAGTGATTTATCAGAGGGATCTTAAAGGCCACCCAGTCCCAGCCCCTGCCATGGCCAGGGACACCTTCCACTGCCCCAGGGTGCTCCAAGCCCCGTCCAGCCTGGCCTGGGACAGTTCCAGGGAAGCGAAATCCACAGCCTCTCTGGGCAGCAAACAGAGCCCAGGACCCAGTTACTCCTCCAGCAGCTCAGAAAGGACTGAAAGCCCTGGGCTGAGCTTAACTTGTGTTCCTGGGCAGGGGAGGGTGTGGGTGGGGGCTCAGGAGAGGCTGGTCAGGCCCTTTAAGGGCTCTTGGTGCTCTCAGAATCCTGACACAGCACAAAGAAAGGAGGAGCAGCAGGTGGGAGCAGGGCTCCATGTCTGACAGAAAGGCTGGAAGGATGTGCACAGAGGGGATTTGGGATGGTTTGTCTCATCCCAGGGACAGCTGAGGTGTGGATCAGGAAGGAGAAGGCCAGAGCAGGGCACGGAGGTCCCTCAGAGGCCCCACTCACTTCTTCATGACCATGTAGCGCAGGGAGTTGCCCAGGGTGTGATCCTCGTCGTGCAGCACAAACGTGACGCA
This sequence comes from Camarhynchus parvulus, assembly GCF_901933205.1. NCBI lineage: Eukaryota > Metazoa > Chordata > Aves > Passeriformes > Thraupidae > Camarhynchus > Camarhynchus parvulus. The sequence goes on along the minus strand of NC_044600.1, from coordinate 18,777,084 downwards.
GTTCCCGTCCGTCCCATCCGCCTGGATCTGTCACCAGTGCGAGAGGAGAGAAGCTGTGACCTCCCCGAGGCTGGGGACACCTGAAGGGTGAGGATCAGCTCCCGTGCTCAGCGCCCCAGAGTAGCTGGGAGGGCTGTAGGCCTCGCTGGGCCACCTCTGATGCTGCTGTGGGACCAAAACACCTTCAGAGGGGAGGGAAAGCTCCAAAATTCCACCTCATTTTAAACCAGGTTAGTCCTGACCTCCAGCTGCTGCTGCTCAGCACAGGATGACAGGGTGTCCCTCGGAGCCACCCTGACATGATTTGTCCTGATGCCGATGCCATCCCAGCACACGAGAGGGTGCCCTACCACTAAGCCAGGCTTGGGAACGACAGAATCGTGGAAGCAGGGAATCATGTGGGTTGGAAAAGCCCTGCAAGAGCACCAAGTCCAAGCATCACCCAGCACTGCCAAGGCCACCCCAACCCATGTCCCCAAGTGCCACATCCACACGGCTTTGAAATCCCTGCAGGGACGGGCACTCCACCACTGCCCCGGGCAGCTGTGCCAGGCTGGACAGCCCTGTACATGAAGGGATTTTCCCTAATATCCAACCTGACGCTCCCTGGCACAACGTGAAGCTGCTTTTCCTCGGGAGCAGGGCCTGGCCCACGCTCCACCTCATGGACGGGAGGGAGCGAGGCCCCCGATCCCGATCCCGATCCCGACCCCGACCCCGATCCCGATCCCACCCCGGCTCCCGGTGCCCCCTCACGGTTTCCAGCGCGGGCCCGCTGCCGCTGCCGGCCATGGCGGTTCCGGGCTCCCGGCGGCCCCGCGGCCGGAAACACGTCGAGGCCGGGCCGGGCCGGGCGGGGCCGAGCGAGGCCCGGGAGCGCCGGTGAGCGCGGGGGGCCGGGGCGGCCCGGAGCCCCAGCTGGGCCGGGCTGGGGAGTTCGGGTGCGGGGGTTCCGGCCGGGCACAGCCCCGGCCCCGCGGGCCGCAGGCGCTGCCGGCGGGAGGAGGCCGCGCTCGGCACCGGGAGCGGGGCACGGGCACGGGGTGCGCGGCGGGTGACCGGGGATTACCGGGTGTTGTTGGCGTGTCACGGGAGAGCTGCGGGCCTGGTGCTGGTGTGCTGTTGGTGTGGTACTGGGGTGTTATTGATGTGGTACTGGTGTGTTATTGATGTGTTACTGGCATGTTATTAGTGTGGTACTGGCCTGTTACCGGGGGTGTTACCGGCATCACTGTGTTACTGGGGGTTATTGCTGCGTTACTGGGATGTTACTGGTGGGTTATTGCCGTGTTACTGGTGGGTTATTGCTGTGTTACTGGTGGGTTATTGCCGTGTTATTGAGATATTACTGGGGGGTTATTGCCGTGTTACTGGGTATTACTGGGGTGTTATTGCCGTGTTACTGGGATATTACTGGTGGGTTATTGCTGTGTTACTGGGATATTACTGGAGGGTTATTTCCGTGTTACTGGATATTACTGGAGGGTTATTGCCGTGTTACTGGGATATTACTGGGGGGTTATTGCCGTGTTACTGGGATGTTACTGAGGGGTTATTGCCATGTTACTGGGATGTTACTGGTGGGTTATTGCCGTGTTACTGGGATATTACTGGTGGGTTATTGCCGTGTTACTGGGATGTTATAAATATTACTGGCGTGTTATTAGTGTACTGCTGGCCTGTTACTGGGGGTATTACCAGCATGTTACTGGGGTATTACTGGGGTGTTATATCACTGTGTTACTGGGGTATTACTGGGGTGTTATATCACTGTGTTACTGGGGTGTTATATCACTGTGTTACTGGGGTATTACTGGGGTGTTATATCACTGTGTTACTGGGGTGTTATTGCCGTGTTACCAGCCTGTTACTGGGGCTGGTACCAGTATGTTGTTGGGATGTTATTAGTGTGTTACGGGCCTATTATTGGGGTATTATTGGCGTGTTACTTGCTTGTTACTGTGGTGTTACCGGTGTATTACCAGCGTGTTATTGAGGTGTTACTGGTGTGTCTGGGGGTGGACGGCGTTGTGGATGTAGCACTGCATGGATTAATTAGTTAACTAATTAATGAACCACAGGTGTGCTGGCGGGGGGTGCAGGGAGGCTGGAGGGAGTCGGGCCCTGCTCCCAGGGAGCAGCCACAGGATGACAGGATGTGGCTGTGCCAGGGAGAGTCACGGGGGATATTGGGAACATTCTGGCCTGGACAGGGCTGTCCAGCCTGGCACAGCTGCCCAGGGCAGTGGTGGAGTGCCCGTCCCTGCAGGGATTTCAAAGCTGTGTGGATGTGGCACTTGGGGACATGGGTTGGGGTGGCCTTGGCAGTGCTGGGGGATGGTTGGACTTGGTGCTCTTGCAGGGCTTTTCCAACCTCAACAATTCCCTGATTCCATGCTTTGGGCTGCATGTGTTCCCTTTTGAGAGCTGCTTACTCAATCACCGTGGTATTGTGTGTCCTTACTCCCCTGCAATGCTGCCTCTGGGAAAGGTGGTGGGGCTGGAAGAGCACGGGGATTGATTTCCTTGGTGATTTGTTTCTCTAGTGATGCAGTGGGGGCACCTGAAGTAAATTCTGTGTGCAGAAGGGAGGCTGAACTTGGGATAAGTTGGAGGACAAATGTTACAATTCTCAGGTTCAAAATGAACAGGAGAGCCCCAGGACTTCACGGTGGAATATTCTGTAATGAAATAATGATTTTTCCAGCTGCCCAGCAGAGGTTAAAGGGAAGCTCGGGCTGCTTTCTGCTGAGCTCACCCTGCTCAAACGATCTCTTTATTGCAGCAGTTTGCAACTCCCTGGGTTGCAACACCTCCCCTTGTTCCCTTGTTCTGTGCTCAAACGGCAGCGTGGTGCCCTTTGCTTTCTGTTAAGAGGATTTCTGCAAGTGCAGGCAGGGACCTTCAGTGGCTCACTGGCACTAAGCTGGGAATCTTCTGGGCCAGAAGAGTGGCTGGAAAACAGTAAATCATCCTTACAGGAGTTCTGAACATCATGCTGGGACTGAGCTGTTCCTTAAGAGATTTTTCTGTGCCTTCTTTCTATGCCCTTGCATTGGGAGGGGATTGTTCCCTGTGAGGGTGGGCAGGCCCTGGCACAGGTGCCCAGAGCAGCTGGGGCTGCCCCTGGATCCCTGGCAGTGCCCAAGGCCAGGCTGGATGGGGCTTGGAGCAGCCTGGGACAGTGGGAGGTGTCCCTGCCATGGCAGGGGGTGGCACTGGATGGACTCTGAGGTCCCTTCCAACCCAAACCCTTCTGGGTTTCTAGGATCCCTCAGTTCAGTCCCCAGAGGGACCTCAGGCAGCAGCTCGTGCACCTTGCAGGGTCTTTTTGGAAGGTTTGGTCTTGGCTGCTTCCAGCTGTGTAATGTTGTAAGTTTAGATAGAAAAAAGCTCTGCAGAGTGGTTGATTTGAAGGAATTTCATTCCTGACTGCTGTAACTGCTGAGGAAGGACCTTCTGTGGCAGTTTAACAGATTTGTGTCACTAGCAGGAGTAACCCACGGCTGGCACAGGCTGCTCAGGGAGGAAAGTGCTCCTGGTTAATCTCTTCTACTTCATTTAACCCCTTCTGCTCAGAGCTGGGGCTGGTGTTCCTGCCAGGCACAGAGCTCCTGTGTCCTGAGCACAACGAGGGCCAGGAATCTGGGGAGTCAGGGCTGTGAACTCGGGGGGGTGAGGGTGTGAACCCAGGGAGGGAGAGCCAGGAACTCAGGGAATTGAGGACTGTGAGGTCCTACAGTGCCAGTGAGTGCCCCCTCACTGCTGCTGCTGAGGTGTCACCTCAGGTTCCACCAGTATCCACTGTTAAAAGAGCAGAGATTTGCAGGAATTGTCTAAACAGTTCCCAATGCTCAGCTGGGGCTGCATTTGTTCTGCTCAGGGCACTGAGGTGTCTGTGTGGGCTCTGTACCCTCAGTCTCAGCTGTCCTTGCAGGGCAAGGGGAGGGTTTGGGATGTGTTTTCTGCTACAGCTGCTTCTTTCTGTGGCTCCTGGGTGACTGCAGGAGCAGACAGTGGTTTCCTGGTGCTGGACACTCAGCTGATTGCTCAAGAGGTGTTTGTGATTCCAGGCTGTGCCCTGGTGTTGCTCCACAGGCCTGGGGCAGCCCTGGGCTGGCCAAAGCCTCTGTGTCCAGTGGCTCTGCAGGGACAGGAGGGTGCAGTGAACTCCCTGGGCTGAGTTAGCTCACAATCTTATTTAGGACAGGAGCATTTCGACCTGAAAATGAGCTGAAGTGGAGATTACTCAGAGCTGAAACACAAAGGGGTAAGCAATTCCTTGGAAGCTTCCTGCAGGAGCCAGCATCTCTGCCTGAAGAGCAGCCAAGGCAGAAACCAGACCCTACAAGTTTATGAGCATGAAAGAAAACTAAAACTTGGATAAATCACATGAAATGCTGCTCACAGCAGAGGGAAGGGCAACCCCCACAGCCAGAGCAGCTGGGGCTGCCCCTGGATCCCTGGCAGTGCCCAAGGCCAGGCTGGACACTGGGGCTTGGAGCAGCCTGGGACAGTGGGAGGTGTCCCTGCCATGGGGATGATCTTGGGGTCCCTTCCAGCCCCAACCATTCCATGGTTCTGTTCCCCTTGGCAGTGCTCCCAGGTGGTTGTGTGGAGTCTGTCCTGTGAGTAAATCCATGACTTTATCCTTTTCCCCTCCAATGCTGGGCTCAGATCTGTGAGAGGTTTGGAGATGCTCTGGTTGGTGCTGGCCAAGCCTGGATCTGTGGGGCTCAGCCTGCCCAGGTGAGCCCTGCTGGGGTGGTGGTTGGATCTCCCTTCATGGCCTGCTTAATCGAGAAGAGATCCCCAATTCTCACCAGGCAGTGCCAGGGGGATGGAAAATCTGGATCCAGAAGCCCAGGCAGCCCTGCTGCTCTGTGGCTGTTCCCAGAGAGCTCTCCTGGGGTTCAGGAGAGCTCTGTGATCGTGCACAGAACAGAGCAGGTAATAAGTAGGGCCTAAGTACAAAGTGAAAAATGAGATTTTTGGGTTTTGCAGGGTCCAAAGTCGTTCTAAGTCCTTGCTGAGCAGAAAAGAGGCTTATGGATGTGCAGGATGAGCAGGGCAGCTGGCCCAGCTGGGCTCTGACATGTGCTCCATGTGTTAGATCTGGCTCTGGCCCTAGACTAATGTGCTGATACTTGAGCTGATTAAGAGTGTCCCTTTCTGTGGCAGCAGGGATGCTTTTCCAGCTCTGGAGACTTAGGGAATCCCACAATGGTTTGGGTTGGGAATGGAGCTTGAAGCTCATCCAGTTCCAACTCCCAGCACCTTCTGCTACCCCAGGTGGCTCCGAGCCTCATCCAGCCTGGCCTTGGCCACTTCAGGGATCCAGGGGCAGCCCCAGCTGCTCTGGCTGTGGGGGTTACCGTTCCCTCTGCTGTGAGCAGCATTTCATGTGACTTTTCCAAGGTCTAGTTTTCTTTCATGCTCATAAACTTTTAGGGTCTGGTTTCTGCCTTGGCTGCTCTTCAGGCAGAGATGCTGGCTCCACAGCTTCTCTGGACAACTGGAGGCTTTGCCACCCTCACAGGGCACAGAGGTGATAAAAACCCTTCTTCTAGAGGGTTTTGTGTCATTGGAAGCAGAGCTAAAAGGGGAAATGAGAGAACTTTGTGGTTGTAGTGTTCTGGCTGAGTCCTGGCCATGCCCTGCTCCCTGTGCCAGGGACACTGTGCAGGTCCCTGTGCCAGGGGACACTGTGCAGGTCCTGCTCCCTGTGCCAGGGACACTGTGCAGGTCCCTGTGCCCGGGGACACTGTGCACATCCTGCTCCCCGTGCCAGGGACACTGTGCAGGTCCCTGTGCCCGGGGACACTGTGCACATCCTGCTCCCTGTGCCAGGGACACTGTGCAGGTCCTGCTCCCTGTGCCAGGGACACTGTGCAGGTCCTGCTCCCTGTGCCCAGGGACACTGTGCAGGCCCTGCTCCCTGTGCCAGGGGACACTGTGCAGGTCCTGCTCCCTGTGCCAGGGACACTGTGCAGGTCCTGCTCCCTGTGCCCAGGGATGCTGTGCAGGTCCCTGTGGCACCCTGCCGTGCCCCCAGTGCTGATGTGCCCCTGTTTTGTCCCCAGCAGGAGAGCAGCCATGGCCATCCTGTTTGCAGTGGTGGCGAGGGGCACCACCATCCTGGCCAAGCACGCCTGGTGTGGGGGCAACTTCCTGGAGGTCACCGAGCAGATCCTGGCCAAAATCCCATCTGAGAACAACAAACTGACCTATTCCCATGGCAAGTGAGTAACCCCCCTCCTTGGCTCTGGGGACTTGTGGGGATGCATGAGGGCAGGGACAAACTGGGTGTGTTTGGGGGTTTTTCTGTGATTCTGCAGGTTTTTTCCATCCAAATTCCCATTTGATGGAACGTGCCACCAGCTCAGTACGTACTTCTGTCCCCCAGAACTCTGCAGCATAACCAGGATTTGAGTTCAGCTCTAGCAGCAGCACAGGGCAGTTGATACAAAATCAAATTTTCCATTTTTATACAATCCCAAAGTGAGCTGGAGGGTGCCCAGGTGTGAAATCTTTGGAGTTTGGCTTCTGGAAGCTTCCCCTGGATTTTCTGAGGCTTGAACGTGGCTTTAGGTGAAACTGTCACCCTTCTTGGGGCTTTGAGAGAAGCTGTGCTCACTGATCACATCTTGAGCTGCCCCAGATCTAGTCTGCAGACAGAGGGGTTGCTCCCAGGATTTTCCCAGCTCTCTGAACCCTTGGTCAGTGTTGGTAGGACAGGGAGCAGAAGCTTCACCACCTGTGACTTCCTGCACATGGGAAGTGGGTGAGTCAATAGGAACAAACTAGAACAACTGTGGAAAAAACAGATTTAGAGGTGTTGGAGCCTATTCCAGCTCTTATTTTGGAATTGGCAGCATGGCTGGATCCTCTCTGGTGCCCAAGATGTTGTGGCAGAGCTGTTCTGAGGATACAGAACTGGACTGGGCTTCCCACATGCTCAGGAGCTCAGCCAGTCCCTTTGGGAGATGTTTGGGAGGCAGTGCCTGCTCTGGAGTCTGACACACCTTGGATGCTGCTGCTCTTCTCTCCTGCTGGAATTTTAAGGATAAATGTTAATATTTTAAGTTATTTCTTTAAAATAACTTTGCCTTGAGTGCTGTTCAGCCAAGTGAAAAGCTGAATTTCAGAAGTACTGTGGTGCATTTTTGGAGGTAACTGGGCAGAATGTGGGAGCTGTGAAGCTCAATGAGCACTTGGAGTTGTTCCTCCTGTCTGGAGCCTCCCAGGGATCCTCTGCTTCCCGGCCTATAGGCTGAAAAACTCCCTGAGTTCTGTCCAAGATAATTCATCCTGCTCTGAAACAGGAAAAACTTAAGTTTCTTTGAACTTTGAACTCCTTAAATTCATTTAATGAGTTCTTTGTGTTTTTAAGAACTTCTCTGTCTTTTGTGTAAATCTCCAAGGAAAAGCAGCCCTCTGGCATCAGGAATTCTTGGGTTTCTCTCTCTCTGCTCTTGGCCTCTCTGAGGAATCTACAGGGTGGTACCAGACAACTTTCACCTCACTCCTTCCAGGGGAGTTGTGGATGTGCAAGGATTTTTGAACTTTTTATAGGAACAGACCTTCAGGGCAGAGACCTGTGCCCCAGCCTCGCTTCCCTGGACATTTACCTTGGACATGTTTATCTGTGCCAGCTCCATAGAATAACTGGGATTTTCTCTTGCCAGCCCCCAAAGGCCCCACAGGCAGTATTGGCTTCTGGAAAATGAAATTCTGGAAATGTGGCAGCTTCCAATGACGTTTTGTTTGTTCCTTTCCATTCCCTGCAGTTACCTGTTCCATTACATCTGCCAGGACAGGATCATTTACCTGTGCATCACAGATGATGTGAGTATTGAGGCACAGCTACAGCCCTGGGAAATTGGGGAATTTTGGTTTGGATGTGGCAGTTATTAGTGAGGGCTGCTCTGAGGTGCCTTTTCTCCCACTGGAGCTGCTGTAACCTCAGTTACAGCTTTGAACTCCTCCCAGAGCTCAGATTGGAGTTGTGGGATGGTTTGGGTTGGGAGTGACCTTCAAAACCATCCATTCCAGCCCTGCCATGGGAGGGAGCTTCCAGTCCTGTGGGTTGGGAGTTCTGGGGTGAAGTTCTTGGCTTTGCCCAGTTTCTGTCTCAGTGCAGTGGGTTGGTGGTGCAGAGACCACTCCAGCTGCCAGTGGAATTTGCCTGGTGCTCCTGAATTCTGGGAGTGCTGCAGGGAATGCTCCCCCTGAGTGCAGGAGTGGAGCCGGCCCAGCCCTGGGGCTGCCAGTGCCACAGGCAGAGCTGGAGCTGCAGCCCCAGCCCTGCAGCTGCTGTTGCTGAGTGTGTGTGCTCTCTGCTGCCAGGACTTTGAGCGCTCCCGAGCCTTCACGTTCCTGAACGAGATCAAGAAGCGGTTCCAGACCACGTACGGCTCGCGGGCGCAGACCGCCCTGCCCTACGCCATGAACAGCGAGTTCTCCTCGGTGCTGGCTGCACAGCTGGTGAGGCCCTGAGCTCCCTGCCAGCCCAGCCTCCCCAGAGAGCCCCCTCGGGTGGCCTTTGGGGGTGTCTTGGTTTGGAAAGCCAGGTGTTTGCTGAGGAAGGCAGGAGCCTCCCCTGACATGGAAAATGTAAACCCCCTCCCTCCAAATTGCTATAAATTTTAAATTAAGGGGCTCTCAGGTAAAAAATAAGGGAGCAGGAATAACAGTTCTTTAATAGGGAAGAAAATAAAAAGATAAAATAAACAATGCAGTAAACTAAAACAATGCTGACAGAGTCAGAACCCAACCTGATGTGATGGTGTTCACAGGGGTCTGAGGATGAGGGAAGAGACGAGGATCTGACTCCATGTTTCAGAAGGCTGATTTATTCTTTTATGATATATATTATATTAAAACTATACTAAAAGAATAGAAGAAAAGATTTCATCAGAAAGCTAGCTAAGAATAGAAAAAGAAAGAATGATGATCAAAGCTTGTGTCTGGGACAGAGTCCAAGCCTGCTGACTGTGATTGGCCATTAATTAGAAACAACCACATGAGACCAATCACAGATCCACCTGTTGCATTCCACAGCAGCAGATAATCATTGTTCACATTTTGTTCTTGAAGCTTCTCAGCTTCTCAAGAGAAAAAATCTTAAAGAAAAGATTTTTCAAAAAATATCATAGCTACATTCTGACACACGCTGTGGGTCAGGGTGTTGGCAGCAGTCCCATTGGAAATGTGGTTGCAGCCCTCCTGCAGTGTCAGGTGTGGTTCTATTGGAGCAGGGATCCTATAGAAGGGTGGAGTTTTCCCCTGAAGGTCCAGGGGAAGAGGCAGCTGCTGTTCCTCTGGGGAATCCAGTGGAGAAGTCGTGCTGGTGTTCCAGAATCTCCAGATTATATCCAGGTAGGAATGCTTGGCTCCTCCCTCTGGGCTCACATCTCCCAGTGGGATGCTGTAGTTCTTATCAGCCATGCAGGGACATTCAATGGCCTCTTATCAGCAGATGTCTGCCCAGAGGGAGGAGTGGGTGTGGGAGAGATAAGGAAAACTGCCCACTGAACAGAAGACAACTTCCACAGAGATGGCAAATAGGATACAATCTGCTTGGCAATCCAGGACAGGGGGGTTTGAGATGTCCCTTGGATTCAAGAGGAGGTGTCCTGGGAATGGTGGCTTTAGGGCTGTCCCCAGCCTGTGGTCTGTGTCCCCAGGCCCTCAGAGCTCTGCCGGGGCTGTTCTCCAGGGAGGGCTTGGCTCTTTTGCTGTTTATCCCATGGAAGGGCCAGGTTTGGGGGTGTCACAGCAGGAGGGGCCCTTTGTGGGCACAGCAGAACCCTCCCCAGTGTAGGACTTGTGGAGCAGTCCCAGCTGGACCAGTTGTGTGGTGGCTGCAGGCTGAGGCCAGGGCTCTGAGGGAGGATTTGCACCTGTGCTGCTCCTGCCTGAAGTTTGCACTGGAATTTGGGGCTGGTGCAGGTTGTTTGGAGTAGGGAGAGTCACAGGAGTTCATTCCAGGAGCTTCTCCTTGCCTTCCACAGCAGGGGGAGAGCAAGGAATAGCAATGCCAGTGCATATTGAATAGGATTAACTTCCTGTGCCTGAGAAAGGAGCTTTGCCTCCAGGCTTTGCTGTGTGGGGACTGAAACTGCCCAAAGTGCTGACTCATCACTTCATAAGCTCTTCAGGGCTGGAATAAGCTGGAATTGCCTTATCAGAAAAGCCAGGCTGTCTTTGGAGCCATGGGGCTGATATTCCTCTAAAATCCCAACCTTTCCATCTCCCTGAGCCCAGGAGGAGCTGCCTGCCTGAGCTTTTCCACATTGCTGCGATGCAGGATCAGCTGGGGGCAGTTCAGTGCTGACAGAGCCCTTCCCTCCCCTGGTCCCATGGGATGTGAGGCTGACATTCCCTGCTGGCATGTTCTCCAGGAGGTTCCTGTGTGAGGCAGAGATCCAGCCCCAGCTCAAGTGCAGCACTCAGATAATCCTGGAGAGGGAGGCCGTGCTTCCAGTAAAACCAGTGCCCAGCTTTGACTGTGGCCAGCCTGAAACCTCCTGGCAATCTCCCCTTGAGGAGAAGGTGGAGGTGGAGGAGCTGCTGGGTTTGGTGCTGTCACCACGAGTTGTGACTGCCCAGGTGGGGGTGGCAGTGTCAGACTGGCTCCCTGTGCTGTGAGAAATTGAACTCTTAACCAGAAGAAAATCAGGATTTAAGCAGCTATGTGGGTGGTCATGGAGCAGAGCTGTTGTGATGTGAACAGTGACTGAAATCCCTGCAGGAACAGCAGAGCTCAGTTCCCTGGTGCTCACTGGGCCTGACTGATCCTGCAGCACTCAGGCTCCTTTAGCTGCTGTTGGCTCGTGCTGCTCTCACCCACCCCGAGCTGTGCAGTCACCAGAGGATCCCTGGGATCCCCAAACCGGGGGCACAGTCTGAGAGAAGTCCCTGTCACTTGTGAAGGGAATGGAGGGGGTGGGATGGCAGGAATGGTGCTCAGCATAAACACCAGAGGGGCTGGCAGCAGCAGAGCTGCCAGTGAGGGCTCAGCTGTACCCAGGAGGTGACAGGAATGGCTCTGGGACATGGGATGGCTCCTGGCTCTCCATTCCTTTGGGGAGAGCAGTCAGGCCACTCAGACTGGCGACCTTCAACATCTGGTGTGCTGTTCCCAAACTGTTGGCTTCTTGAGGCTCCTGTTTTCCCTGGCTCCTGTTTTCCCTGGCTTCTGTTTTCCCTGGCTCCTGGGTTTTGAGGCTCCTGTTTTCCCTGATTTTTGGTTTTTGAGGCTCCTGTTTTCCCTGGCTCCTGGGTTTTGAGGCTCCTGTTTTCCCTGGCTCCTGGGTTTTGAGGCTCCTGTTTTCCCTGGCTCTTGGTTTTTGAGGCTCCTGTTTTCCCTGATTCCTGGTTTTTGAGGCTCCTGTTTTCCCTGATTCCTGGGTTTTGAGGTTCCTGTTTTCCCTGCCTGTTCTTGCAGGAATGTGGCCCCTGTTGACGGAGTGACCAAATTATTCTTTGTCTGCTTAAAAAGCCCAAAAGTTTCTCTCCTCAATTTAGTAAAAAGACACCTCATAAGACCTTTAAGGCTTCACCTCAGACCTAGAACTACCTAATTAGACAGAAGCCAAGAGGTCCTGCCTAAGTAATTCACTAAAAAAATAAAAGAAATAATCACTCTTATAGAGTATTGTAGAGTATTTGTACGCTTTTAACAAGAGTACAAACCTCTTACCCCTAAGTCAAGTTTTTCTCCGTAAGAAAAACTTGTTTATTTTGCCTTTTGTTATTTTATTTTGCCTTTTATTAAACCTTTTTCTGTTTCCAACACAACCTCAAAAACCATCCTACTAATTTTAAACCATTCCAAGTAGCAGAGCTATCTCAAGTGTAACAAATTCCTCTTAGAGCTCAGAAGAGCAAGCTCAAGGAGTACAACATGATGTTCTCTGTTGCAGAAATACCACTCGGAGAGCAAGGGCCCAGACCAGGTGGCAGAGACACAAGCCCAGATCGATGAACTCAAAGGGATCATGGTCCGGAACATAGGTACTGCTTCCCTGGGAAATGCTCTCTGCACCTGCTTTCATTTGGGGTTTGGCTGTTGCCAAGTCTGACCACTCAAAATAGAGGGTGAGATCTGGAATTGAGCAGAATTCAGTCCCAGAATGCAGCCTGTGTGATGTCAGGCTGTTCCCTAAGGCCCTGGTTATCCCAGGAAGGCTGGAAGCTGCAGCCAGGAGCTCTGACTTGGGTTTGGGTGTTGGGAGCAGCTTTCTGCCCTGGGGATTTCACCTTCAGAGCTGAATTTTTTGTCTCTTTTCTCCAGACCTTGTGGCACAAAGAGGAGAGAAGCTGGAGCTGCTGATTGATAAAACAGAGAATCTCGTGGATTCGGTGAGTCTGGGGAAGTCCTGGAAGTGGGGAAGTTGTGTCACTGCACAGGGAGGTGGGGACAGCTCCTGGAGACACTTAAAGGACACAGAGGAATTGAGACCTGCAGGGGATCCTTCCCCCTCCAAGCTGTTTCCCAGTTTGGGAAAGCTCCAGCTTCCCCCTGCTCCGTGTGCCACAGCCAGCCAAGGGTGACACATCCCTGTCCTCATCCCTTGTGCCCAGGGTGGGGAAAGCCCTCTGGTTATCTGCAGTGATGAGAAACATAAAATCACAATTTACACTTCCCTGGCAGCCTGGCTGAAGGCAGCTGGCTGCAAATAAACTGGAAAATGTGCATCTGTGGAGCTGTTCTGATACCAGCAGGGAAAGTGTGGCTGATTTAAAATTAAAAAAGCTCGAGTTGTTGCATCTAAATAATCTTTAAAGACTCTAGAGCTTCTTGGAGTGTTTCTGAGGAAGTGAAGACTAAAAAAAACCCAAATTAATGTAATTATAAAGCACAGTTATCTAGCAAAGTGCTGTGCACTCTGGAAGCTTTTTGTCTTTCCTTTGGGAATCCCTGGCCCTGGCTCAGCATCCTCCTCTGCAGCATCCTGGCTTGGTGCCCAGCTCCTGTGGCATCCAATCCTCGGGCTGGGAGAGTGCCAGGAGCTCCTGTGTGTGGCTGTGGGGATCCAAACATCCCTGAGCTGTCCCAGAGCCCTCCTGCTTTGGAGGGCAGCAGAGCTGCTTGGAGTTTATCCAGCAGGGAGCAGTCCTGGAGCTCCCAGGTGTTCAAACCTTCCCCTGCCCTCAGGTGGTGGCAGGGCTGAAAGCTCAGGTAAAGCTTTAGGGAAAGGGACTGGAATTCCTTCAGCAGCTGGGCTGAGCTCATGGAGGACCTGGCCCAGGGAGTGCAGGCTTTTGGAAAGCTCAGGGAGATGGAGGGATGGAACATCCTTCACTGGGAATGTCCCACAGCCCAGGAGGAAGCATCCCTGGAGATCCAGGGCTGGTGTTCCCCACCTTGGGAATGGGCCCCAAGGCAGAACTGCAGCTCTCAGGGATGCTGCAGCCTCAGGAGGGTGGTTTGTAGGAAAAGCTGGCACTGCCCAGTGGGATGAGCTGCTGGAGTGGCTGCTCCCAGGGGCAGGTGCATCCTGCCTGAGCTGTGTGGGAATGGGTGTGGGAATGGCTGCACTGACCCAGCCTGGGGGCTTTGGGGTCATTTGGTGCCCCAACCCTATTTTGAATGCATGAAATTGCAGTTTCAGAGAGGACACTTGGGATGGGACAAGCTTTCCATAACAGGTTACCCAGAGCAGCTGTGGCTGCCCCTTGGTCCCTGGCAGTGTCCCAGGCCAGGCTGGACACTGGGGCTTGGAGCAGCCTGGGAGGTGTCCCTGCCATGGCAGGGGTGGCACTGGATGAGCTTTAGATCCCTTCCAACCCAATCCATCCTGGGATTTCCCTTGTTTTCCCTTGCAGTCAGTCACTTTCAAAACCACCAGCAGGAACCTTGCCCGAGCCATGTGTATGAAGAACCTCAAGCTCACCATCGTCATCATCATCGTGTCCATTGTGAGTGTGGAGCCTGGAGCTGCTGTGCCAGGCTGAGCCCCTGGAAACTCCAAACCCATCACTGTCCTGGGATCTCTGTGTGCCCAGCTCTGCCTGGGAGGGCAGAACCAGGCCAGGGCCTCCTGATGGGCTGCTGTGAGGAGGGTGAAGGGCCTGGGCAATCAGTACTGCAGGGGGTGCCTGGGGGGCTCAGCCTGGAGAAGAGGAGGCTCAGGGGGGACCTTCTGGCTCTACAAGCACCTGGAAGGAGGTTGTGATGGGGTGGGGATTGGCCTCTTCTCCCAGGCAAGTGGGGAAATGGGCTCAGGTTGTACTGGGGGGGTTCAGGTTGGATATTAGGAGACATTCCTTCCCTGACAGCCCAGGGCAGTGCTGGGGTCACCATGGAGGGGTTCAGAAAATGAGTGGATGTGGCACTTTGGGACATGGTTTAGTGGATGTGGGGGGATTTGATCAAAGGTTGGACTCGATGATTGTGGAGGTCTTCTCCAACCTTTGTGACCCGCTGAGAGGAGATGGGGGCACCCTGTCCAGGAGCTGCCCCTGCTTGCCCCAGGAGCAGCTGAGGTGCCCTGCTTGAGCTGGGGTGGCTTTGGAGCTCTCAGTCCTGGTGGGATCTTGTTCTGTGACTCTGAGGTGGCTTTTTGGTGTGACAGTTCTCCTCCAGCTGTGAGGACTGTGGATGGAGCAACTGCAGGGTCAGGGTGGGAAGCACTTTGTCACCTCCATGGGGACTTCTCAGCTGCAGGGGTGTGGAGGGACAGGAGGGTGTTAGACAGGTTCTTCAAGGCTTTGACCACCTGGGGTTTCCATGTCTGTGCTGTGGCAGTCAGTGAATGCTGGGAATCCCTCATTCCCTGTGGCATTCTCGTTTTCCCTCCCCAGGTGATCATGTACATCATCCTGTCAGCTGCGTGTGGTGGGCTGGCCTGGCCAAGCTGTGTGCAGAAGTAACTGGAGCTGGAGCTGCTCACCAGGAGATGAAGCAGAGTGTGAAGAAGGAACCTCCAGAGTGACTCCTGCCCGTCACCACTGCCACCTTCCACCTCCCATCCCTCCAGGACTTCAGACTTTTTGCCTTATCACCCAGACAGACCCAGCTGGTCGCTGCTCTGCAGCTGTGACCTCAAGAGTGGGCTGGGTTAATTACTTGAAAGGATTTTTGTGTTCCTTTTGCTGTCCCAATGCCACCCCTGCAGAGGGTTCTGTGCATGCTGGCCCCGTGTCCGTGTGGCTTCCCCTGGCTGGGGACAGGAGTGGCTGCAGGTCTGCCCCCTGAGATGGAGCTGTCCCACAGAGGAGGTTCAGGGTGGGCTGAGCCAAACAAATGGGGACAGGTGGGTTTGGGGTTCCACAGAGCCTCTCCTGCACATCTGGGCACATCTGGTGGCTCCCAGTGCTGCACCATGGGGAGGTCACGGTGTCACCCTGGTAGGAACGAAAGGGGTCTGGGCTCTGTGCACTCACAGGTGGAGGTGCTGCTGCTGGGGGCACCTCCCTGTTCTGCAGTGATCCTGCAGGCAGGAGGAGGGTGTGGGGTCACCTCAGGGTGTGCAATGGCTGCCTCTTCATCCTCACTTCTTGCTCATCTCCCCCTGGGCTGGAGGCTGAACGGACACAGCAGCGGGGCCGGTTGGACACGGTTCAGGATCTGCTTCCTCACACATGATTTCTCCTGCTCTTCTTTGGAGGCTGGACTGCAATGAGTATAATTCTGGCACTGGCTACGGTGAATTTTTGGGGCCACTCTGGTTTGCTGAGGTGCCAGGGAGCTGCTGCTTGTGCTTCTCCTGGAAGGTGTGCACTGAAACTGGAGGACAGACAAGTGGTGGAGTTGGTGGCTGGTGACTTTCCCCAAGGTCTGAGGGAGAAAGGCTCTGCCAGAGGATGAATGTTCTCCTGTGGGAGTATTTCAAACCAAACCCAAGGCTGGTAACCAAATGCAGGCTCAGGGGTGCTGTTTCTGTGCCAGCTGCACATCTCCATCCCAAGCCAGGCCTGGCTGAGGAGCTGGAGCTGCTGGGGCCTGGGAAAGGGCTGGAGGCACTTCTGTCCTGGAGCTGAGGGGCTCCTTTCCCAGGGAAAAAATGGAAACACTTCAGGGGGGAAGGAATCTGCTTTTGGCCCAGGGAAGTCGAGGGATGGAAGGGGAGGCTTCTTTTGGTGCCTGACGTGGAGCATGGAGTTGGTGCCATGAGGTCCTGGTGACACTGGCAGGGTGGGGAGGTGGCTCTGCTGCTCCTTCCCATGTGGCACTGACCATGGAGCTTCCCAGCAGGGCCCAGGTAAAGAGTTACAGCCTCCTAGGAACAGTGGCTCCTTTGGCTTTGTCTTGTGCTAGGCTGAAGTTTCACCAAGGGTGATTGGATCTCGATATCCACAAAGTGCCAGTGGCCACTGGCACCTGCACCTCTTTCTGTTCTGAATGTGAAGTTGGAGCCCTCTCCCTGCAGCTCCTGCTCCTGCAGCCCCAGGTCCAGCTGTGCATGTTTTAGGGATCGTGCTGTATCATGTTCATTTGGATGATTTGTCTTATGTACAAACAATTTTTAAAGAAAATCCTTCCTTTCCTTCTCAAGGATGCACTGAGGCATTAGTGTAAAAAACCATTACCTTGATTTCAATAAAATTCCTGTACAGAAAGCAGAGTTCCATGGTTCTGTGGAACACCTACCTTAGGAATGCTCTGTGCTGATGCAGGGGGGGTTTGGAAGCAGGCTCGTGCTTGGGATGAGGGAGTTGGATTTTTTCTTGGACTTGCAGAAGTTGTTGGGAGTTGTTGATTGTTATCTCAGTTTGAGGCAAAGCTGCATTTTAATGGTATCAGCCAGGGCTTGGGATGATAGAGAATATTGGGAGCTGAAGTGAGATCACTTGGTGTGAGAACAGCTCAGAAAAACGAAAGGATAAAATTAAATTAACAGTTCCTGAGTGTGTTGGTTCTGTCAGAGCTGTGCTGTGTTCCCTTCTGAAGTGGGACAGCCTCTCCCAAGTGCCTGTCAGCATCAGGCCTGTACTGGAACACCTGGGAATCCAAACAAAATCCAACCTCAGCACCTTCCTGCTGATCTGCTGAGCCTGGAACTGCATCCAGGTCTGCATCTCCACAGGCAGCCAGGCTGGAAAACATGGAAACAATCCCACGTGCCTGAGTGGCTTTAACTGGGATGTGGCCTTCAACTAGTTAATAATATCTGACTCTTTCAGAAGTTTCTGTTCTTCACCTACTGTTACATGTCCGCGGAAGAGCAGCAGTGCTTGACTCGGGTGGGTGGAGAAAGGCAGTGCCTGGAAGATCCCCTTTGGAACACAGGGCACAGAAAAGGCAACAGGAGAAGCCTCCAGTAACAGAGAAACCAGACAGATGTTGCTGTTCTTTTACCTTTCTGTGCCCTGGGAAGATCAGTGTGAGCAGGGTCCAGCTGTGCCAGCAGGGAGAGGTCTCAGAAAAGTGTTCTGGATGAGGGAAGAGCCTCAGCAGGGCAGTGCTGGCACCCCATGGAGCTTTATCAGGGTGGGAGGGACCGCCAGGGATGGAGCAGCAGCTCCAGCTGAGCCTCCTGGGCCCCTTCTCTGCCCTGTGAGTGCAGGGTGCTGGTGCCAGCCCTGGCCTGGCAGGGGCTGGGTGGCGGCAGAGGAACCCTCCTGGGCACCTCACAGCTCTGGGGGCACAACTGTCTCTTCCTCTTTTCCTGGATCACAAGAGATCCCTGTGGTGCAAGAACTTCCCCTGTGCTGCTTCCTGCCTTTGGTTCTGCTCAGGGAACGTGTGGATGTTTCAGAAATGGCACACACTGAGTGCCTTGTCCTGATCTCTGAGGAATTAAAGGTAAATCTCACTCCTTGCATCCTACCAGACTTTATTGAAGCCCTCTTTATCCTTGCAGAGCTCTTTCCTATCAGGACAGGCCTCGTTCGTGGCACAAAACTCACTGTTGGAATAAAGCAGATCTATTTAAGCACCATAACATTTTATTAAACTACACTATCAAAGTCACATTGATGGCAGGGAGAACATTGCTATCAGTGCATATTTCCTGGACTAAGACTGTATTTGTAGCATCCAGCACTTGCTGAGGAAAAGGACACTGGACAGAATCCTTAAGAGACAGTAGAAAACTTCTACAAAAGTCAGGGCAGTTGGGAACCAGCTGAGATCTCCAACACTTCAAGACAAAGTTGTGAGGGAAGGGGATTTTTCAAAATGTACTCTTAAGTGGTGTTGAGCTGACTCAGCTGAGGTAAGGTGCTGGTGCCCAGCAGTTTTTCACTGGCATCCCTGTCCCTGCCTGTTCACACTCCACACAAATATTGTGTACTGCTCCTCGTGACCTGTGCTGACACCTGGATACAACAGCTCAGTGTTCTACAGTTATAAAAACCTGCGGCAGCTCTAGACCAAACAATAAAAAGTAGCAGAAATACATTCTATACAGAAGTAAAAAAAAAAAAACAAAAACAAAACCCAACAAACCAAATCCAGTTGAATTCCAGACAAATATTAGAGTACATCAGGTTGGGTTTAAAAAGTCTCAGATCTAACACCTATGTCACTATTTCTACTCCCCACGAGCTCTGCCACAGCACCAGCTCAGAGCTGCTTCTGGCACTGAGAGGACACCCCCAGCTCTGCAGCATCCCTGGGAGGGGATGGTGACAGACCTTCCCCAGGGCTGCAGCTGGGGTGTGGATGAAATAAGGCTTTTCCAGTCTTCCTGGGAAGACTCAGGGTTCAGTGAAGGGTGGGAGCTGTGTGTCCCAGCCCCGGCTCCTGGCAGAGCAGAGGGAGGTGGGAGGTGTGGAGAGCACAGAAAGAGGGATATGTACAGCAGTCTGCAGGGACAGGGGCTCAGGGCCTCTCCCAGTGAGGTCATGCCCAGCCAGCTGGGATCTGCTCCACAGAGGTGTTCTGGGCTGTCAGTAGCACCCATCCTTCCAGGAGTCGTCCTCGGGGGCCTGGGGGGTCTGTGCTGCCTGGAGGAACCTGGGGGGGACAAAACAACTCATCAGAGACAGCTCCAGGGAAAGCCCTGTAGGGGACACAGGTTTGGGGCTTGGGTTACTAACACCCCACTGCTGTCACACCCTGAGCATCAGCAAACACCAACTTGAGGCACTTTAAGAAATTCAGTGGCTGTTACTGGATGCTTAAACATGATATCTGCCAAATTAAAACTGTTGTGACTTCAGCCCATGAGTGAGTCCAAGAGAAATATTTTTCCACGCAAACACAACTGAACACATGAAAATTAATCAGGTATGTAGAGTACTGATAGAAATTAGGAGATTAAAATTTCCCTTTTTCATGTTTTTTAAGATTTCAGTGTAAGGCTCTAATGGGACATTAAAGATCAACAAGCACTGGTTGCTTATTAGTCTGGTATCAGTCATACCATAATAACTCTGAATCAATTTGATTTCCCTCAATAACGAATTGTAGCATAACAGCTGTTAAAAAACCAGCAACAAGAACAAAAACTCTTAAGTGCTGTTACACCACTGCCCATGCTCTGCTTTCACCCATGAACTTCATGGCATGAAGTTACCACAATGCCAAAGAGGTCTGCAGCCCCTCTCACCTCCTGGACGGGGGCGGTGCCCTTCCCTTGGGCACGGCCACCCCTGCCACGCCCGGCCGTGCTTTCAGGGCAGAGCCTTTGGCCACAGTGACCATGGTGCTGCTTCTGGAAGTGCAACTGCTGCTGGGAGAGCCCGTGTGGAGCTGTGCCTTGCGGGCCGGGGGCACAGGAGCCGTGTAGCTGCAGGGCTTCCCCACCTGCCGGCCGGGCAGCAGGGAGTTGGCTCCCGAGGCCGCCTTGGGCTGGCGCCCCGTGAGCGGGGACTGCGCGGCCCCCGAGGAATACCTGAGCTTGCTGGGAGTCAGACCTGCAGGGACACAAGAGCACCTCTGAGGGCTGGCTAAAGAGAGGAGGGAGTGGAGGCGTGTGGGAGGTGTGGCACTGACCTGCTGACCGCTGCTGAGTCCTGGGGATGCGGCTGCTGGGCACCTGCAGGTCGGACTCCAGGCTGCGGCTGCTGCGCACGGCCTCGAGCGCACGCAGGCTGCTGCGGGCCAGGTTGGGCATGCTGTGCCTCAGCTCCTCTGAAAGCAAACACAGCCTCAGCCCCCTGCTGCTGCTCTAAGGCTCTGCAGAAACCCATGCACAAAGCAGAGCAGTCTGTACCTAGTTCTTAGCTTCCAGTAAACAGCAGTGATTTTGAGATCACAGGATAAGGAGATTGGAAGCGACATTTAAGATCATCCCATCAACCCAGCACCACCATGATCACCCCTAAGCCACACCCCCAAGTGCCACATCCAGAGATGGTGACTCCACTACCTCCCGAGGCAACTCATTCCAAGCCCGGATCACTTCTGTAGGGAAACAATTGCTTCTAAAACCTAGCCTGGACCTCCCCTGGTGCAACTTGAGGCATTCCCTCTCGTCCTTTCACTTGGGACACGGCAGAAGAGACCAACCCCACCCAGCTGCACCCTCCTGTCAGGAGCTGTAGAGAGCAGTAAGGTCTCCTCCGAGCCTGCTCTTCTCCAGATTGCACAACTGCAGCTCCCTGGACATTGCCATCAAGCTCCAGCAGGTTAAGTATGTACAGGAGTCTAATCTACAAGTATGGGGTGGGGGGGTCTCATTTAGAGGTTAAATCTTTTACTTTAATTCCTGGTGCTCCAGCCCCATTCCCTTCTCTGGCCAAATTCCAGCCCCTCAATGTCCTTTTTGGAGTGAGGAGCTCAGACCTGCACATAGCACTGGAGGTGTGCCCAGCAGAGGGGGCAATCCCTGCCCCGGTCCTGTGGCCATCCTTGACCCCTGGGCACCTCACACCCAGCACTGCCAGCTCCCGTCCTGCCCAGCAGCACTCCCAGCCTGGAGCCCTGCAGGAGGATCCGTGTGTGCCAGAAGCCCCGTCCCTGGCTCAGATCGCCCTCACCTTCGCTGTTGGCGTACTTGAGGCGCTCCTGCATGGGGCTCTGCACCGCCCTGCGCGGGGCGCGCAGCCGCGAGGCCGCGGCCCTGCCCAGCTCGGCGCCCGAGGAGGGCGATTGGCAGCGCGGGGAGCTCAGCGGCGACGGCGAGTAGCGGTGGGCGCTGCGCAAGGACAGCGAGCAGTCGCAGTCGTCCTCGTCCTCCAGGCTGTAGGTGTCGAATTCCTGGTCGCTGTAGGTGCCGCGGCGCAGCGAGTGCAGGGAGGCGCTGGAGCTGCGGCGGGACACGGAGGCGGAGCTGGAGGCGCAGTCCTGCCGCAGGCCTGGGGACACGGGGGACACGGGTAGCACCAATCCCAACAACATACCCCGAACTCCAAAGCAATGCTTTGGTAGTGATTTGTTTCACTCTGGAAGGAGAGTCAGGTTAACACCTGTCCTCGCCAGAATCCATCAGCAGGAACAGCATCACCTGCATCAGCACTGCTTAATTACAGCACTGGTTAATTACAGCACCGTTGACATTCAGGGGACCTGCAGTGCTCCCTAATCCCACCTGAGACTGTGGATATTGCCATCAAGCTCCAGCAGGTTAAGTAGATACAGGAGTCTAATCTACAGGTATGGGGGGGTGTCTCATTTAGAGGTTAAATCTTTTACTTTAATTCATTCTGCACCCACCAGCATTTCAAAGGTGGAAACAAAGATTTCAAGTCTGCCTCCCATGAGAACACCCCTGCCTGGGTGGCACCTGGGTTATTTACAGCTTCTCACCAGCTTATGCCTTTATTGAAGTTTTCCTGCCTGACAATATATAAGCAACTTAAAAAAAAAAAAAAAACAAAACAAACCAAAATCAAACCAAATAAAACCCACCAAAAGACCCCAAACACCCAAACCAACTAAACAAAACTTACTCTCTTCCTGCAGCCGTGCCATGACCTGGACATCAGTGAGGTCCTGCAGTTTGTAGCCCATGGAGATGGAGTCGTCCGAGGTGCTGAGCTCGCTGTCCACCGAGGACTGGGAGCTCAGGGCCGAGTGCATGCTCAGGTACCCTGGGGGAGAGGGACACAAACCCAGTCACACACAAGCCCACCAGGAGCAGCAGGGATCTATCCCAGGAATTCAGCAGCGCAGCTGGGAGCCTCAGGTCCAGCTGTGAGAAATAAGAATTTAGAAATTCCAACGCTCAGTTTTTAACCTGCAGTTTTCAGGTGCTTTTCAAACAAGGAATGTGAGGCTGACTGGCAGGAAGCAGCTTGGTCAGTGCCCATGTAAGAAATTCATTTTACACCTGAACTTCACACCTGTGTTTCCCATGTCAGCACTTAGTTCTCCTCCAAGCTGGTTGAAGAAATCATGTTGGGAACCTGCTGCTTTTTCCTGCCTGCTGCATTTGATCACAGCTGGAAAGGGCTGCTCAGCTTTGCTGGCAAATGGTTTATTTTAACATCACTGCTCAGTATTCAGGAGGTGCCCTGCCTTCAAATCTTCTCAGAACATGGCAGGAAAACTGTGAGCTTCAGGATGCTGAAATAATACAGTGACACAAGTGTGGCTGTACCTTAAGGCTGTACCTTACACAAGTGCCTTGTGTATGCTGCACAAATACACACTCCAAGTCAAGATACTGCACTATAAAATCCCATTTCTTTCCTCCTGGTGTCAGAAAAAGACTGTAAGAGTTGAAGTAAATCCATCCTGAGCTGAGCTTGCACCTGTAGGATGTGGTGGAATGAACAAGCACAGGTTTCCTGCTGTAATTAACAGCACATTCAACACTGATTAAAAATCCAGCTGGACCTTGAGACCAGCTTTCTAAAAGGCAAAACTCCCAATCCAACTTTGTTTAGTTTGGCTGCTGCATTTCAAACTGAAGGTCTAGTTAAAAATAGCCAAGGAGGGGGAAAAAACTGCTTCTTCTTCCATCAGTAAAGCTGAGCTGATGATGGTTTTCAAACAGAAACCACATCTGGCTTTGTCAAAGGGGTTGGTTTTCAAGGGAAGTCAGTTAAACATTTTCCATCTGAAGGGTAGAAAATCTGTTTTTTCCTTGGAAATAAAATAAGATTTGGGTCAGTCAGGTTGACAGGAAACTTTAAACTTGTCTTAGCACCTGCACAAGGCACAGGGAAGAGGCACTTGAGATGAAGTGAACTCATCATGCCCTGAAAGGACAGAGCCTGCCCTGGCCCTGCCCTTGCACCCAGCACATTTGCAGAAGCCAAAGACACTTTGGTTTTACACATCAGGAGCTGCTCCTGGGTGAAAAGGTGCTCAGACACCTGGATTGCCCCCCAGCCTCATATGAAAAACAAGAAATTGCCTTAGAGATGTTTCCCTGCAGAGCTCAGCTGGCAAAAATCCTCAGTCCTACGTGCATCCTTTTGTTTGCAAAACAGAGATAAGTGTTAATTTCTATTTATAGCAGAAAATCAGACCTCAAAAATAAACCTGCACCTGTGAAAACAGCCACAGGCAACCTTCTTTTTTCAGAGGGAAAAAAAGTTCATTTAACATCAAGTTTGGAGGCAGAGACTGTTAAACATGCTTTGTGTTTTGAAACATGCAAAGTAGTGTGGAAATTGCTAAACCCAAAACAAACAAATAAGGACGAGTCCTTTGATAACAGAGCCAAGAGGCAAAGCCTTTGTGCAGGGAACAGCAGGAACTGCACCAAGGATAACAAACGGAGCTCCTGGAAGGGTATTCCTGCCTCCTCAGGCACAGGGAGGCTGCAGGCCACAGCATTTTGGAGGAGCTTCATTATCAGGCTGTAACAAGAGTCATGGCTGAGCTGCCTCTAAGGTAGGGAATCTTCTCCACACACAATTAAGGCTGAAGGAAAACTTTGAGTATTTTGTTTTAGCTTCCCACTCAGGCAATTGAAGGCTTTACCCTGGAGACTTTGACAGCTTTTTGTTCCCTGCATTAATCAATATTCCCAAGAGAAACCTTCCCCAGAAAACTGAATCCAAGGGACTCTATAAAAATCACATCTATACTCTACAACTTTATTCAAGTGCAATATATTTTTGCCCCAACAGCTGCTTTCTATTTTAAGTCACTTAAAATTAGTACAATTTATAAATATATATATAGGGAGAGAAAGTAGAGAAACCCAAACCAAGAAATAACTACAGGACATTTAGAATGCAAGGAGGTTTTCTCCCACACAAATGAAATCTGGGTGAGGAAGGGAGCAAACAACAAGGGGAAAACAGCACAAGTGGCCATGAGAACTTTTCCCTGTGCTAATCCCTACCCCTCCTTGCATTTTAAAGAGCCCAGTGCTGCAGTGCCATGCCATACCTGAGCTGCCACAGGTTAGTAGTGCTTTGTTAGTCGATTTGAGGTGCCCAGGAGAGTTTAGTGCATTGCTACAGGAGCCTGCCTCGGAATTCAGGTTATGTGCGCTGGGCGATGCCAGGGGGCTGCAATACAGGTTTTTCCATCTACTGGCTAGAAGGAAAAATACAAAAAAGCCACAAAGGTTAGCAAATTATTTTGGAAACAGAGAGCAAGATCAAGAACAGGATTAAATTCTGTGGCAGAGGTATTTGCTGCTCACTGCCACCTTGCAGGGGGCACAGCAGTGCCCAGTCCCCACTCGTGTCCTTTAACTGCTTTTGTCCCCTCTGAAGAACTCCAGGAGGAACTCCTGACAAGCCTGGCTTTGAAGAAGCCAAACATTTCACAAAGTTCCAGTGCTGGATGGATGACTAGTTTCATCAATATCTGCCACCTCCACACCCCCTTGTCACAGACTCATTTTATGAAAAATCCTTTCCTTAGGATTTTTCCTCCTGAGAAGCTGAGAGGCCTCAGGAACAAAATGTAACCAATGGTTATCTGCTGCTGTGGAATGCAACAGGTGCATCTGTGATTGGTCTCATGTGGTTGTTTCTAATTAATGGCCAATCACAGTCAGATGGATCAGACTCTCTGTCCCAGACACAAGCTTTTGTTATCATTCCTTCTTTTTCTATTCTTAGCCAGCCTTCTGATGAAATCCTTTCTTCTATTCTTTTAGTATAGTTTTAATATAATATATATAATAAAATAATAAATCAGCCTTCTGAAACATGGAGTGAGATCCTTGTCTCTTCCCTCATCCTCAGACCCCTGTGAACACCGTCATACCCCCTCATTTTAGAGAGTTCGCTGAACTTTATGTTACAAGAGTGTTATTCTGAATTTTTGTGATGGAACAAAGACAGTGTCAAACCACAGAAATTATGCCAACCCAATAAAATGAAATAAATAAAAACCAACTCTTTGAATTAAACTCATTCAGCTCACACATGCTCACAAATGAAAAATGAATGAAAAATAAGGCAGGTGGCAAAGCCAAGTGCCCCCATCCTTACTGGAGGTGGAAATAAGCAGCTACAACACTGAGGGAATTACTCACACCATGATCTGGAGATACTCAAGGTACTGCTCAACTGCACACAGAACTCAGTTCTCCCTACTGTGAGAATATCAGCTAAGAATATAATGAAGATTAATCATATTAAGTTTCCTTTTTTTATTTCTCCCACAAATATTACCAGGTCAGACTAAGTACAACTGAAGCCTGACACAGTTCAGAGAGAAAAGAAGTAATCAAAGAGATTTCCTTCAAATTTCTAAGCACAGATGGTTTATGAAAGCAAATGAAGTTTGTTCTCAAAGTCTATTCAGTTATCTCCAGTCAGGAATGCCAAGGTTAAACTCAAGAGTAGCCTGAGATCTCAAGCAGTGCCAAACACTGTTAGAATGAAAACTAAAATAACCCAAACCAACCCCCAAAGCAGCGACCTCAGACTCCAAACCACAGGGCTCAAATTGTTGGTTAAAGTGAAATCAGAATTTCTGCATTCCCATGGAGACAAACCCTCAGACACCAACGTGGGGACCCAGCTGGGGCTGGATTCCAGAGCTCAGGGATATCCCTGAGCTTCCAAACACTGACTCTCTCAGAAGTGTCACTTCTGCACACACAGCTTTTGTGTCTGAAGGTTCCCCAGTCCAGCTGGACAGAGGAGACTGCAGCACATGTCTGCAGTAAACCTGCAGCAAGTCCTGACCAGGGGAGCTGCATGAGAGGGAATCTAGAGAAGGTAAAAAATAGTTCGTGATTCCTTTGCAACGCCTCAGGATCCAGGCTGTCAGGACCTCAGTGTCCTGCCTGTTTTACACAAACCTGGGGGCCATTTGGACTGATACAGGCAGGATATGCACCAGGGGCACTGCAGGTGATCCAGGACAAAAATACAGCAGAATAATTTCGTTTTTGTCCTGTGAACTGCATCTGTTGTGAGAGCTGTCCCACCACTGAAAGCCCAGGTGGAAAAGCAAAGCCCCAAAGCCAGGCCTCTGAACACTGCCTGTGATCAGAGATGTTTCCACTGCACACAACATTCCAGGTTTTTATTTCAGGCAGATGAAATCAGGGATTTCCCCTCAGGATTAACACAGCCCACAGGTGGAAGTGCTTATAGGGGATGATAAACCGGAGGAAAAACCTGGTTTCCAAGTGACACAACTTCTTCAAGTTTAATATTTCATTGTGGTAAGCTTTGAGCAGCAGACAATTTCTTCACCCAGGTAAGAGCAGCTGGGAAGATCCAGCAGGAATATCCAGTAGGATATCCAGAGGAGGAATCATCACCACTAGGAACACTCAGCACCACAGAGAAGCTGCAAGAACAGTTTGCCATGGTTCCCTTCCCACTCCCCAGCAGCACATTTTTTCCTCTACACAATTTTTACATTTAAAAATGTTTAAATATTAACAGAACTTAAAAATTCAAGAGCCTGACAACACTAAGCTCGATTTTCCTGCTTAAAATGAGATTTGCAAGGGAGCCCAGAGCAGCAGAGGCTGCAGCTGCCCTACCTTGGTCCAGCCTGTTGATGAGGGTTCTGCAGGCAGCCTCAATCTCGGGGCTGGGGTTATCCAGCACCTGCCGGCACCACTTCAGAGGAGAGGCTGTTTTCTCATCCATGGATTTCCTTGGAGACACATAGAGCCTTTGCAAGGATTCAAAGGAGACAGGAAGAAATGCTCGTTAATTCAAAGCACACAGCTACCAAAGTGCCACTTGCTAGAGTGTACCCATGAGGAACCAACAGTTACCCAAATTAAAAAATTCAGGTTTAAATTGCATTATGACTCAGAAAGAAAATTTACTGCCACAACAGGAAAATCAATGGCTTCACAGAGAAACCCACAGGCTCTGCAAGGCAAGGTGCCATCCTAGGCTGTTGCAACACTGCTGGAAATGAAGTTGTTGGAATACTCACCTGTCTCTCCCTCCACTCCCCTCTTCCAAAATCCCCCTCAGAGGCAGTGAGGGTGTGAGGTGCTCCTAACTTGAGCTGCAGGGTGATCTCCTTCCAGGAGTTGTGGTTTTTGTTTAAAACCCTCTGGATGTGCCCTCCCAGCAGCTCTGAGACAGCCAAAGGTGCATTCTCAGATTCCAGGGATAAACCACTTCACTGGAGGATTCAGACATTCCCAGACAGGCAGGAAGTGTGGCTGTGCTTTATCTTCCCTGTAATGTCAGATAAATTCTCCTCCAGCCTAAGTGTCTGCCCCATCTCTGACACCTGCACTGCTTTGCATGGACACCCAGGATTAGCCTTATGGATAGACAAGATTTATTCATCCTAAACTCCTGGATTGTTTACAAGGGATTGGGTGGAAAGCAACATCTTCAAGAGATTTCCAAAGCAGAACATTCCTCTGAGGAAAGGTCAAAGCTGGAAGAGCCTTTGCTATCAAAGCAACTCAAGTATTTTATTTACACATCCCACATTTGTATTTTTAAAAGCAAAAAGCAGTTCCCTATTTTTTAATGTTTTCGCTGTTCAGCAACACATTCAAAACTTGCAAGGGGAAAGAAAAATCAGTCCTCTGTACCTCCAAAACTGAAACTGTTTTTAATTCTTGCAGATCACTTGGAGAACACCCTGGTGCAGAGGGCAGTGAGATTTCAACCTAGATCTGGAGCCTGATGGTCCTCAAGGTCCCAGGCAGCCCAAATCCTTCTGGGATTCTGTGATTTATGGACATCACGTTTGGCTCTCAGGTTCCCCCTCTCCTGAGGCTCTGAGGAGCTGCTGGCACAGCCTTCAGCTGCTCCCTCTGCAGCAGAAAATCCCCAGCAGCAGCTCCAGGAGCTCTCCCATGCACACAACCCCACAGCTGCTGCTTTCCCAACAGCACCTCCCTCTCCTGGTGCTCCTTCACCTCAGGAACTGCTCCCAGCTGACAAAGAACCCTCCTGGTCACCAGCAAACACCCACAGCCACACCTGAGCATTTATGGTGTTCCCAAAGCTGGCCTCACTGATCTGTCCAGAGGATTTCACCTTCCTCAGGCCAAAATCCAGTATTTAAGCATAAAATAACCCTGGGGGTGGAGTTAAGATTCCAAGAGATGTCTGCCTGTGCTTCAGTTTCCTCCTCCTCTCTCTCCCAACTTTTGCCACTCCTGCAGCAAGGTACACAGAGCCTTTTTGCTCCAATTACTCACTGTCTCACAGCCAGCTCAGATCCAACCCACAGAACACTGATTTCCACAACAAAACTGCTGTAAATTGCAGGAATGTCAGTCGTTATCCCACTCATTCCTGAAAACCTAGGTTTAAAATAGGAGAAACACTGTGGGACTCTCAGCTGTCAGATGTCCTGGCTGTAACACCAACACCTGGCCAAGACAGAACATAAACAGCTGGGATATTTAAAATATTGTAGAGGTCTGCCTGACCTACTGGCCTGGCTCCTGTCCTGACCCTGATCCGGGCAGGGATAACAGGGAATGCAGAAAGCAACACTCCCCAGCCCTGGCAGTTTTTGGGGCTATGAGATGGAGCACCACTGCATGCAACAGCTCTAAAATGCTGTTTGTTACCTGCAGAGGACATTATTCCCTATTTTTTGACACACCACTCCTGACTTGCCAGCCCTGCCTCTGGCCAGAGCCATTTTTTTCAGTGAATAAACTCAGCCTCTTTGGTCACAACTCACACAGAAGCTCTTCCCCACCAAGATTTACACAAACCCAAATGCAAATAAAAAAATCCAAAGGCTAATTTGTTATTGATAAAATAAATGCTGAGGAATGAATGCAAATATTCCTGAGTCTCCAAAGGTACCTCTCTCAGGGCAGACCCCCCCAGCCAATCTTGCTGCATTTCTGCATGGATAAATGAGCATTACAAGCACTCAAATCCAATCAAAGCCAGGAAGCAAAGTGCTCCCTCTCCCTGGATTTACTGCACAGCTCAGACCACAAAAGGAGCAGTAAAACCATCAGACAAAAAAGAGGCCAGCAGCCTCCCCAGGGCAGGTCAGGCTGCTCTGCACATATTCCAGGTTCAGGGAGAGAATCCTGCCCTGCTCCTTCCCTGTTCCCATCCCAGCTGAGGATGGCAACACTTCTTTGTTTGCCTAGCAGAGCCATTCCCACACGGGGCAAAGCTGTGGAGCCCTCTGGGCTCTGCAAGAGAACTCTGATTTTTTCTGCTGACAAATCCATTGGCAATAGAAGCTATCACAATTTCCCCAAACCCAATTAAGTGAACACAGCTCAATCCTTCAGAGCACTGACAGGCAACTTACTTTAAGAAAAAGGAATTGTGGTTTGATTTCACAGCACCAGGGTTCCCATTTTCCTTCTGCAGGAGCTTTGGGAAGGGCTCAGCACCCTGACTCCTGCAAAGGTGCTGGCACAGCACTAAAATAAAAGCACCAGCCCCTCAAATACGTGAATGTGAATATTTCTCTGGACATATTAAGAGTCAGAAGTCACCTTTTCCTAGGCTCAGGAGAAGTCCAGTGACCAGTGTCACCCACCAGAGGCTGACTTTACCCAGCCTCACATCCAGGGAGCTAAAACATTGGAAAAAGGGGGGTGTGAAAAGGTAAAAACTCTTGGTTTTGTTTAAAAACACTCAGAATTTTTCTTTCTGGTACTTTCAGCCTCCCAGCTGTTTGATTTGCCAGGTGAATCCCAGAAGCACTGGAAAAGCAGGAGCCACCCCAGAGTCAGGCAGAGCTGAACACAGCCCTGCTCAGGACCAAGCCTTACCCTGCAGTCTGTTCCTCAGCTCAGCAGTCTGGGTGTTCCCTCTAAACGTCTCTGAATGTTTTCTTTTGTCAAATTGCAAACGAAAATTGGTTATTTAGATACTTACAAGGCCTCATATGAAATGCACAAAGTAAACATTTGGGCAAATATTCCCAGTTTGACGTACTGGGGGTTTGTTTTATAAATTATTAAATACAAATGAGATTTTCTTCAGCTTCTGAGAGGAAGCCCTTCAATAATAAAGTATCTTTACTTTCTGCTTACTAATGTTTGTGTTTACCCTGTAAAACAGAGTATCTTGTGACAAACATCTCTGGTAAGGACCCAGTGCCACAAGGATTTTTTCTTTCATTAAGTTGCAGCCATTCACAAATAAATTTGTGATACACTCTGCACTTTATTCTGACATAATCCAGAACACTAAAACCAAAGAATATTCCAGATACTACTTCCCTTATGGAATCAATGCCACAGAAGGACTTACAGGAGTTAATGGCCACTATTGTTGGATTTTGAAATTCCTGCTTTAAAAAAACCCAAACCCCAAGAATGCAGAAAACACAACAATTTTCTCAACTTGCACAATGCACCGAGAAAAAGCATCCTCACACTGAAAAACTGCTCAGAGCAGCTCTAAGAGTGGGAATTTTAGATCCTGCTCATGCAGAGGATCTGCAGCAGAAATCTATAAATTGTAAGAGCAGAATTCAGGCTGCAGAAGGCTCTAGAACCAGTGCATTAGGAAATGAAACTGAGCGTAAAGCAAAGGCCATTTCTGAAGACACAGCTTGGGTTATTATCCATCTTCCAAAGCACTTGGCACCAGTGTCTGCAGCAGCTCCAAAAATGGCAATCACTGCACTGATTTGCAGACCTTTGAGTTATACACAACACAGCAAGGAGAACTCAAACAGCTGAAAGGGTTTGGAACAATTCAGGTCTATGAGACACATCTCCATCAAGTGCTAAAAGGCAGCTGAATTCCTCTCCAAAGCATGGATTTCAAACAGGTAATACATTCATTTTCCTTTCCTTTACATATCAGACTTCAGAGAGCTGATTTTCAGATTTAGTACTCTGCTTATGCTGTGCTAATTGCAAATCTAAACATTCCTGCTGAACAGAAATCCTACCACAGACAAGACTGGAGTAGAAAGCCACAGTGAAACAATAATATCCAGGTTCTGAAATGACAGAAATATAAAAGGAAAAAATGGGGAAAATCCTGTGGAGAACACTCCACACAAAAACATTCTGCTGTTAGCCCAAGGAGAGGCCTGAGCTTTATTCCTAAGAAATTACAAAGAGAGAAAAATGACACTGCAAAGACACTTTCTCATGTCTATTTAGGGACTAATCCTGCTGAACAAAACACCAAAAAATCAGTCCCCAAGTCAGAGCAGCTCCAAAGCTCACGTTAAATTAATCTCCTGACCCAGCCAGCAGCCCACAGTGATGACAAGGCAGCTGGGGTGCAGCTCCAGAGTGCTGCTGTGAACACACACACAGACATACAGACACAGAGACACACCCCCAGCACTCCTGCAGCAAGGCCAGCCTGCTCCCCACCCCTCTGGCACTGACACGGAGGATTTCCCTGCCCACCCCTCATTTCACAGAAACGTGAGGAGCAGAAGCCACAGCCTGGAGCACTCCCAGCCTCAGCCAGGCCGAGCTCTGCACGCGATGTCACCACCAGGCAGGTTCTGCCTTTCAGCTCTGCCACGCAGGGACGTGCTGGGGACATTCCCACAGAGCTGCACTGGGCTCTGAGGCAGCTCCTGTACCCAGAAATGTCCCAGCAGGGCACATGTCACCCAGCACAAGCAGGTAACACTCACCTCAAACCAGGAAAGGTTTGGAGAAGTCGCTTGTGCATTATTTAATGCAACAGAGGTAAAAACACCTGATAAAATGATCAGTCTGAGAGAACAAGACCTTGCAAAGTGCTGTTTCTAAGTCGTGTAGATCTTGTCAGCAGCACTCTGTGACCAGGAGAGATCCCAGGGAGGCTACACCACAGCCTGTCAAGGGTATAAACTGATTACTCAGAGACCCTCTGTAAGTGACCTTGTCCCCCAGGCTGGAGGCACAAGGTGCTGCACTGGGAGAATTCCTGGATTTTGTGCAGCATCATATCCTCACTTGGCAGAACTTCCCCAGAATTTCTCTCCCTATCTCTGATGGTATAAGCAGCAATGATTTGCTCCACTATACTGAATTAAAGACTTAAACATGAATGTGGAAGAAGGTCGCTTGACACAGAGCTAAGGCTGAGAACTGCATACCCAGGAAACTCCTGCACTGGCATTTCTGAGAGCACACCACACTCCTGCTCCCTGCAAACACCAACTCAAGGGCACCCCACTTGCTGTGCTGAGCACGGATTCAGGCAGCAGACAACTCAACACTGAGGAGAAGACAGCATGACCCAGTTTCAGTCAAGAGAGACTTTGGGAATGAGAGCAGCAACTCAGGGATTCACCTGAGTGCCAGGGATTCCTTCTCCTCACCCCATGGAAAAACCCCAGAATGACAAACACTGGGGAACACAACCAATGTAATGCTATCAGCAGCAGATCTGGTTTGTTCCCTGGGTAAGAGGGAATTTGGATAAAAGCCTTCCCAAACAGCTCAGGAGCTGCCCTGTGCTCGAGTCCAAGGTGAGCATCACTGAGCTCCTCAGTGCCAGGGCCCAGCTCCATGGGATTGGTCTCCAGGATATTTACAATTTTGAGCAGCTATTTGAGAAAGGGAGCTGAGGGAGCAGCCGAGGCCAGGCAGGCCAGGGCAGAGTTACAGCAGCTGGGAGTGGGCTCTGCCTCGGGTTTCACACAGCTCAGCCGCTGCAAACACAGCTCCAAAACACAACCTCAGAGCTGCTGAACCAGGGCAGCTGCACAGACACTTCTGCAACTTCCAGCTGAATAAAGAGAATTTCAAAATAAAGAAGGGACTGAGACTCCACCTGCACCTGCACAGAAGAGCAAGAAACCCTCTGACAGTCCATCCTCCTTCCAGGGAAGAAGGATGTACAATATTTTAAAAAGGATTGCAAATATACAATACACTCAGCTATTCCCTCTGGATTTGCTCAATCCAGGCAGCGCTAAATTCCCCCCATCAGCAAAGCCACCTTGTTAGAGCTGATCCTAAATTCACAGACAATTAAAGGCATTTGTTGGGTTTTCCTCTTGTTTGCTTTAAGAAAACCCTCCCTCCCCTCCAAGCAGTTTACTGGTTCTTGCTGTGAGAAAGCACAAACACCTGCAGGGGCTGTATGTGGGATGTGTTTATGGAGACAGTTTGGGATATTTGGCAGTGAGCACAGGCACTATTGATTGTACACAGGATTCATTCCCCACTTTCAGAACGAGCTCCAGAACAAGAAGCCGCCACTAAAAGCAGCTTCCTGTTTCAGCAGGTTTGTTTGACAAGAGGAAAAGGGAACAGATGGAAGTGATGCAGCACAATCAAAGATAATTTATGGAAACAGCACTTGCACAAGTGCTCTGGATCACCACCCTTACCCAGCTCCTCAGGGGCCTCTTTGTCACAGGTTACCCTGTTCCAACCAAATCTGGCATAAAACAGAGCTAACAAAGCCACAAGGATCCTGCAAGGTGCAGAGTGAAGGGTACCTGGGAAAGAAGGGCCTTACCAGGCACCAACTGAAGGAAAGGTCAAAGAAGAGAACTCCTGAGCACAGAATCTCTCCTGATTCACTGGGCAGCATCCCCTGCCTGGATAAATCTCAGCCTCTGAGATTCAACTGAATTTGAAGACTATCCCCTGCCACAGGCTCTATAAATGTGAATATAAACCTGGCTGCTCCCATTAGCATGGAAATAATAAAGCTCATCTTCCATATGCAATCTGTTATATATATTCCCTTATATAGTTATAAGAAATCTGCTCAAAATGCTGTTTAGATATATTGAAGAGTTCCAGTGATCAAGTATTTGGGTTTTAAAAGTACACTTGCAAAGAAAAAAAAAAAATCATGTTTTAAATGTAAGCTCAAATTCAGGCTGGAGCTGATGCCATGACCTCATTGAACTCCATTAACAAAAACTTTACCTTCCCTTCTAACAGCTAATGAATGTTTGGAGCTGAAGGTTTGGTTTGTGTTCAGCAGCCCTGTCCTTGCTGCCAGATTAATCTGGCTACACAAATTTGAAACCCAATTTGCAGAGCCCTAAGGCTCTTCCTCCCAAGTCTTACAAATTAACAACTCCGGGTAAAATCTCAAGTCCCAGCTATTGCAGGAGGTGGAATAAGCCTTAAATTTTACATTTCCCTTGCCCTTCCAAAGGTTGTTAATCTACTGATTCATAAAACAAGTTCTAAACAAGGCTGGTGGTGGAAGGGAGAGTCCCAGAGAGTCGGGTCAGTTAAGGATTACATCATTGATCTGGTTCAGTCCGTGTCTCTGAACAAAAGAGGTGCTTAACTGGAAAGAAACAGCCTCCAGGAGCTGGGAATGGTTTGTCTCCTCAGGTCGTAGCAAAAGCCACAGATTCCAGACGGTCTAAGGATTCTTATTGACAAAATTGTTATTAAAATATGGTATTTGACAGTTGTGTACAAGGTTTAAAAGCTCCATTATTCATTCATCTGCATGTGCTATATATAACTAAACTTAGAGGGAAAGGAAGCTGCAGCAGTGGCTGGAAGGAAGGGGAAAAAACCAGCACCTACAGGTAAACTTATTTTTAAAAACATAATGGTCTGGCACAATGGACATAAAAATAAGAACAGTCATTAATGAGAACTGTATTCTTGCTGCTAAAGATCCAGGTCCTGCACAGAAATCAGTTTATAGCTTTAAAGGAGTTGCTTACCTAACCACAGCACATCCCTCTCCCCCAGGCCTGGGGGTACCTACCAGCAATCCTCCTCTTCGGGGCCATTTTCCAGTTCTAACACTTTGACTTCATCCAGATCCGTGTGACTTGGAAGCCCCTCTAGATCTGCATCCTTTTCACTGGGATTCTGTTCATGGATTGCAGCTGGGGTGTGGATCCCTGCCATGAGCAGGCTGCCCAGGAGCTCGGCGCTGTCACTTGTGTGCACAGGCGAGGGACACTGGCCATTGCTGTGGCTCTGCCCCCCATTGGGAGACACCTCCTCGGGGGCACTGTTGCAGCTGTATTGCATTGGGGCATCCAGGGCTCTTCTGAAGTTGTTCTCCCCTTCCTCCTGCCTCATCTTGCTCAGCTGGCTGTGCAGATCCGCCATCAGCTGCAGCTCCTGCTGCTCGGCGATGGCGTTGATGCTGTTGTTGATCTCCATCCCGTTGAGGCCGGGCTCGTGGTTATCCACCCCGGCACGGATGTCCCCAGGCACGTTTGTCCCCAGCAGGGTCCTGCTGCTCCTGCTCCTGGCGTGCTGATTGTCCAGCTCCAGCCTGCGGACCAGCTCGCGCAGCTTGCGCACCTCGGGGCCCACGTCCTCGGGGGGCTCCGGGCCCATGGCCGAGTGCTCGGGGGCGTCCCTGCCCAGGGCCGGCTCCAGAGCGGGGTCCTGCTGGATCAGCGGGGCGTTCCCAGGCACCACCATCCTCCAGGACGCCCGCTCCCACTGCAAGGCATCAAACACAGCACAGAGCCACAAGAGCTTTAGCCAAATGGAATTAGACACCGAAAATTCTGGCTTTTCTAATTACACTGGGGGGGAAAGTGTCTGAATTTCATCCAAATCCAAAAAGAATGACTGAAATTAGGGTTGAACGTTGCAAAGCCCACAAATTCCTCTTTCTGAACTGCAAGGATGTGCACCTGTTCTGCTATCAATGAGTTTAATAGAAGGAAGCTGATTTAATCCCCCACAATAGTTTAGTTTCTATCTGTTTACCAACAAAATACTTGATGGAGCAAAGTCAGGAAACATCATTAACAAGGTGCTGACGTCAGACAACAACAGTGTCAAGAAAATGGTGAAAACATCCTTTGTTCATTACCAGGTTTATCCTGGAAAAGCAGAAAAAACTTGGAAAATTTCTGGATCGCCTTATGCTAAAGTAACAACAGGAACTGCAGTTACTGTGGTACATGAAAATAACCTTAAATATTGATTTTACTGCTGTATTTTCCTGTTAAAATTGAAAAGAGAGGGGTGTAAACAGGGAAAAATAAAAAAATCCCAACTTAAGATTACACACTCTACTAAGCCAAAAAAAACCATAAAATGCATTTCACACTAGTTTTACAACATGGGCAAACACTGCTTTTCCCCTCCGCTTGATTTACGTGAGTTCTCAGTATCACTGGGCACATTCATTTCCAAACTGACTCTTCACTGAAAACCCCTAATACTGAAAATCCCTTAATTAACGGTCCACGGAGCACTAAAACAGGTTAAAAGCCAGAAATCCTCTCTGTTTTGCAGAAGGAGGACAAACTGACTGAGAGAAGAGGGAGCGAGTCAACACAGCCAATTCAAAGTTTAAAAATTGATGCACTTGTTACAACTGCAATCAGACCCTGACTTTTTGTGGCTGTGGATGTTCTTCCCCCTCCCTCTGCTGCCTGAAAATGTCATCTGTTTTTAAGTGACAGCGGGCAAAGGAAACCACAAAAACTCAGTGTCACACAAAGCAAGGTTACAAACAGACACCCCCATAGGTACCTCAGCATCTCTCTATTATTTAGGCACTTGTAACTGCAACAGCCGGGTACACTTCTTTTAAAACTACATTTTGTTTTGTTGGGGTTTT
Organism: Camarhynchus parvulus; assembly: GCF_901933205.1. NCBI lineage: Eukaryota > Metazoa > Chordata > Aves > Passeriformes > Thraupidae > Camarhynchus > Camarhynchus parvulus. The sequence goes on along the minus strand of NC_044600.1, from coordinate 18,740,406 downwards.
TTACCCGACTTTTTAATTATTATTTTGATCCTCTATCCGCAAGATGTAAATTTTCCCAACTTCCACTCAATGTAATAAAAAAATACAAACAGCCCTTAGGAAGAGCTGTGAGGAACACAGCACACTTTTCCACCCATATTCCAAACCTGTGCCTGTAAGCAGCACTGCTGAAGGCATTTTGCTTTGGGGAAAGGAAATTTACTGTGGAGTTACCAAGCAATCCCATTCCTACCCATGTGCCAGCTTCAAAAAGCTGCTCACATGGATTCCCACTCCTCCAAACCCACAGGATCCCCTCGGGTAACTGCACTGTGATTTCCAAAGAGATCTCCAAGGAACGAGCAGTGTGATTCCCAGAGATATCCCAAAGCTCAGCAAGTCTGAGGATGCACCAGTGGAGTGTTCTAGGAGTTCCACTGTCCAAGCAAAACAGTGGCTCAAGGAAGGAATTAAGGAGATGGGTCACCCAAAAAATCGGTTCCCTTCCAAGGATGAGGAGCTGGGAAAAAAAACCTCACATGAGAGGAAAAAACACACGTTGAGGGGGAAGAGCAGCTGAAAAGCGTTCAGTCTTTCCCCACAACCACTAAGCCTAAAAACCACCCAAAAAAAAAATCCCCGCAAAGACATGCGGGGGAAGAGATACAAACCTGTGAAAGTTAATTTCATCGTGTAACGGGGGGAAGAAATAAAACACGTTTAGAAGAAGGCAAAAAGGCGGCAGCCGTGAGCGGGTCGGAGACAATAATTCGGAGTTTGCCGAGCAGACATCCGGGTGTCTCACCGAGGGTAACGGTCCCCTCACCCCGCGGCTGCCAGGGCCAGGGGGCTCGGAGGGCTCCGAGAGCTGCAGGGGCTGGGAAGGGACTGTGGAGGGGCTGGGGGAGCTGCCATGGGGTTGGGGGGGTCTTAGGGGCAATGATGGCCATGGGGCTTACGGGGGCTGCAGGCTGGGGAGGCTTCGGGGGCTCTGAGGACCAGGGGGAGGCTATGAGGGGGCTGTGGGGGGGCTCTGATGGCCATGGGACTGCGCGGGGGGTTCTGGGGGGCAATGATGGCCGTGGGGCTGGAAGAGCTAGAGGGGAAGCTGTGAGGGGGCTGCGGGGCTGTGATGGCCATGAGCGCTGTGAGAGGGCTCTGAGAGGCCGGGGGTTGTGATGGCCGGGGGGCTGTGGGAGCTCCGTGCAGCTCCGAGAGCCGGGGGGTGAGGCAAGGGACGGGGTGAGGCTCTGAGGAGGGCTCTGAGCGGGCTCCGATGGCCGCGATGGGGGTGCGCGCTGTGCGGCACCGGCGGACGCGACCCCCGCGGGGGGCACGGGCGCGGCCGGTCCGCGCCGAGCGCGGCAGAGCCGAGCGCGGCGGGCACCTCCCCCCTCGGACGGTACCTGGATGGATGGACAGACGGCCGGACAGGCGGATGGCGGTCGATCGGAGGGCGGGCGCCCGCCCGGTCGGTGCCGGTGCCGCCTTTCTCCGGCGGCTCAGCCCGGCCCGCGAACGGCGGGAGGCGCCGCCCCCGCCCCTGTGTGGGGAACGGGGGATGGGGGCGCTGCGCCTGCGCGGGGCCGCCTCAGGCGGCGGCGGGCGGCCCCGGGAGGGAGCGCGGGCAGCCCCGGTGAGGGGAACGGGAGTGAGGGGAGAAGGGCCAGGGCAAGGGGAGAAAGGAAGTGGGGAGGAATGGCGGTGAGAAGGGAAAAAAGGGGATGGATGAGGGGGAAAGCGGGGAGTGATGGTGGGAAGGAGGTGAGTGGAGTGAGGGGGATGCGGACGTGAGTGAGGAGGAGAAGGGATGGATGAGGGAAATGGGGATTAATGAGGAGGAAAGGGGGGAGTGGCGGGAAAAGGGTTAAAAGGGGGAAAAGGGAAAGGGGTAAGTGATGGCAGAAAGGGGGTAAGTGAGGGAAAGGGGCAAGTGAGGGGGAAAGGGGAGTGAGGGTGAAAGGAGAATGGAATGGGTGAGGGAGGAAAGGGAATTAGAGCAGGTGAGGGAAGAGAGGGGGTGTGTGAGGGGGGGAAAGGGGTGAGAGGAGGAAAAGGGCATGAATGATGAGAAAATGAAGGAGTGATGGTGGGAAGGAGGTAAGTGAGTGAGGAGGAAGAGGAGTGGGGATCAATGAGGGGAAAAGGTTTAAAAGGGGGAAAAGGTGAATGGGGAAAAGGCAGTGAGGGGGAAAGGGTGCATGAGGGGCTATGAGAGTGAGGGGAAGGAAAGGGAAGGAGGGAAAAAGGTGAGGAAGTGAGGGAAGAGCGGCAGGGAGGGAGGAAGAGGAGCAAATGAGGGGAAAAGGGCTGAATAGGGAAGGGATGAGTGAAGGGGGAAAGGGTCTCTTCCTGTGTCTGTGATCCAGAAAAATGCAAAAATACAGCTTAGCTGGAATCTCCCAAAGCTTTGGTGTGTGTAATGTCTCTTCAGGACAGTTTTATCAAGGAACAATAAAACTAGCTCCATTCTTTGACATCCTCCTCCCAGATGTGCCTGTTGGACCCACACACAGCCTCTGGCACCTCCTGATAAGAAGCATTGGATGTTTGGCAGTCACCAAGGCCACGTGCTATGAGCAGAATCTCGTTTTTATACCACTTGGCCTGAACACCACATCCAGCACTGACACTGCTCAAGGTCTGTCCTGGTGTCAGCTGGGCTACTGTTAATTCTGTCAGTCTGTTGTTAATTTTCAGATGCTCTGGAGAGGTTTGGTCTGTGCAGAAGATGGGATTTCCAAAAGCTGAGGTCCCCATGCCACCATGGGAGCTGTAGTGCCAGGATGGGTTTGCTTCCACCTCTGCTCAGTCTCCACCAGCACATTTCATACCCTTTATTTATTTGATTTTATGTGAAATAATCTGGTCAAGATTTGTCCCCACAAGCAGCAGAATCCCAAGAGAAGTAAGATCTTTTTGTTAAAAGAAAATGCACCTCATCCATCATGTAGGAAAAATCTGTGTGCAGGTGACCCTTCTCCACAAATACCAGGAAGATTCACCTCTTTGAATAATTCATTTGTTTTTTATTCATGGGGTCAGCAATTCTTCAAAGCTCAGACCAATACAAATTATAAAGCATAACATTTTTATAATAGCTGCAGGTTCCCTTTAGGTGATACACGTCTTGAAGGGGGAAAAGCCCCTCCTGTCAAGGAGTTGTGCAGAGCCAGAAGGTCCCTTCTTAGCCTCCTTTTCATCAGGCTGAGCCCCTTTCCCAGCTCCCTCAGCTGCTCTCAAACAAACAAAAATTCACATGGGGGATCAGGGTTCCTTTTTCCCCAGGTAATCACAGGATTTTAGGAGAAGCTTGGTTTTCAGCAATTCTGGGCTGTGAGGATGGGCAACGCCCTGGTTGCCCAGAGCAGCTGTGGCTGCCCCTGGACCCCTGGAAGTGTCCAAGGCCAGGCTGGACGGAGCTTGGAGCAACCTGGGATAGTGGAATGTGTCCCTGGGCATGAACTTTAAAATAGATGAACTTTAACTCCTCCCAGCCCAAAGCATTCTGGGATTCTATAGTTCCATGATTCCTAATGCTTCCCATGAGGAAACAGTAAGTCTGGACACTTTTAGGACACCTGACTTTTGAAAGGTTTCAGTATTCAGCATTCCCAACCTGTCAGCTCTGAGTTAAGGGCTAAAATGACACAATTCTGATTTTACTGAGTGCAGCATCTGCTGGAAGTTCAGTGTTGTTAGTGAGCATTGGGGCTGTGAATAACCTACAGCAATGAGAGGTGGGAAAGTGGGATTTCAGCTGAGCAGAGCTCTTTGTCAGGAGAGGGAATTGAGATGGCCCTGCTCTGGCACAGGACACCTGCCCTGAGAGCCAGAGCCAGACCCCAGGGCAAGGACACTGTTATCTCCCCAGGCAGGCAGCAGCCACAAGTGCTGCTGCAGCATCCTCAGGGAAGAGGCAGGAAGGGGAATTAAAGCTGACACACGATTAGAATAGAGTTTGCAAGTGCTCCTGGAACCCTGGAGAAAGCAAATGGAAATCAGGCAGAAGCTATTTCTAGGCTGCATTTGGGGGTGAAAGACGCAGAAATAGGCTTTTGCTAAGGACTAAATTGAAACCCTCCCAAGAATCCACATTTAGTGTTTAAGGCTCCCAGTGTCTGTGTGCCAGCTCGCACAGCCTGGCTGCACAGGGGAAAGAAATACAAATATCATCAGGAGAGATCGTGGCAATTAGCTGGGATAAACCTGAGGAGCTGTGCCTGACTCTCAGCTCCGGGAGCACTCGGAATCTTCATGCAGCTAAAGCCAGGCTGAGGGGCTCAGCACCTCTGGAAAACGTTATCTTTGAGGAGGAGGCTGCCTTATCTCGTTCCCATCACTCTTGTCTGGTGCAGGTGACAGCATCAACCAGCAGGTGCTGAGCTCATCCACGGCCACGGGGCAGCGAGAGGGAAAAGAACTCGAGGGAAGCAGGAGCGGGAGTTGTGCAATCTCAGCCAGTCAGGAGCTGCGGTATTCCCGGGCGTGCCGCCGGGCACGGGCTGCATTCCCAGCTCCGCAGGGCCCTGCAAGCACACAAAGAGCGCCTGAGCACGGGCTGATCCCGCCGGGAATGCGGCCCTGGAGGTCGGTGGAGCCGGGAGCGCGCGGGGGTGGGCACCTCACCAGTCACAGCCCATTACCAGGTACGGGGAGCAGCGAGGCAGGAGCCCGTTCCCCGCTCCTCCTCCTGCTCTGTGCCGGGAGGCACCGGGAGCACACGAGGTCTCCCAGCCCCAGCGCAGCAGCTCTGGTCGCTGTCATGGCACCTCCTGCTCCTTCCAGATAATCTGACAAAACCAAACCTTGTCCAACCCGCTCCTGTCGATCTGTTGGAATGTACAACTCTACCCGAAGGTTTTCACCTCAAAGAATCTTTACTAAAGGAGTGGCTGGTGTCCCTGTCAGGGGAGTGTCACAGCCCCGAGCCGCCCGCAGTCCCTGTGCAGGGTCAGCCCAGGACACAGCGAGGAACATTTAGCTGCCTTCCGTGGGGAATCTCCACCTCTGAGGGGCATTTCTGTCATCACTCAAGCCAGCCTCTGCCTGTCAGCCCCGGGAAGCCACCACAGCCTGTTTGTCACCGACATTCTGGCTCCAACCAACACCCCCGGGACAGCGTGAGTGAGTTCCCAGCTAATGCTGCAGCAAGGTCACTGCTCCCCACTGAACAGCCCAGGAGGATCCCTGCCTGGCCACCCTGGAAATGTGAGGGTTAAATGCCCTTCACCAGTGAACCCTGAGCTCTCACCCAGCCATCCCCCTGGGAATGGCTCCGGAAAGGGGCCCTGGAAACGCACCTAGAACAGCTTCTCGTAGCACTTGTCACAGTGGACAATGTCCCGGTGGATGAATATTTTATCCAGGAGATCTCCCATTGCTTTGTGGCAAATTCCACACTGCCAAGGGGAAAACAAGGAGGTTGGACAATGGGCAAAACTCCATACAGGAACAGCAGAAGGGAAGGGGCAGAGGGCTCTGCATCATTTTATTAAAAGGTGAGGATGCAACCTTTGAGGCTGCACTTTCCTACAGCAGCCAAATGTCCCTGCAGGCCTCTTCCTCCCACACTCCCCATCCCTCCTCCTCCCACCCTCCCCACATCCCCACACACTTTCCTTGGAAACCCTGCAGGGTTTGAGGATTCAGACACCACCACTAGAGCACAAAGAGCACAAAGCAGCAAGTCTGCCCCAAGGACAGTGGGGCAAGGACATGAGGGTGTTCTGAGGATGCTGCCAATAACAAAGAATTCTCCTTGTTCTAACATTTATTCAAGGACCTGAAAACTTCCCGGGGACACCTGTGACTGCCTGAGTGGTTTTGTCCCAGTGTGAGGTAAGGATTTGCCACACCCCATGTGTATCCCTCTGAAAGCCTGGGGATGGAATTTGCAGGAAGAGCCCTGCTCCCAGCCCTGCCATTCCCAGCAGGCAGGCACTGGGGCTTACCCTGAAGCAGTACTCGTGGCAGTGGATGTTCAGGTGCTCTATGATGATCTTGGGGCAGTCTCGGATCTCCCGGCTGCAGTAGCTGCACAGGGGCTCGCTGGACCTGGCAAGAACAGGGCAGTGGGTGCCTCTGTGATGCTCTGCTTCCAGTGCCAGCACTGGTGCCAGGGGTTTATCCCAGCCATCAGCACTGCTGCCCATGAGCAGCCTGCTCCCACAGGTGTGACAGAACAGGGGACTGTGCTGTCCCAGGGGGACAGAACAGACCTCAGAATCCTACAGTTGTGGAATCATGGAATGGCTTGGGTTGGACGGAACCTTAAAGCTCATCCAGTTCCACCCCCTGCCATGGGCAGGGACACCTTCCACTACCCCAGGCTTCTCCAAGCCCTGTCCATTCTGGCCTTGGACACTTCCAGGGATCCAGGGGCAGCCACAGCTGCTCTGGGCACCCTGTGCTAGGGCCTCCCCACCCTCCCAAAGGAGAATTTCTTCCCAGTATCCCATCTAACCCTTCCTTCAGTCAGTGAGAAGGCATTCCCTTTTGCCCTGCCACTCCAGGCCCTTGGAAGGAATCCCTTTCCATTTCTCTTGCGGGCTCCCTTCAGGCACTGGAAGGCCACAATTAAGTTACCACAAAGCCTCTCAGCTCCAGGCTGCACATCCCCAATTCTTTCAGCCTTTCCTCACAGGAGAGGTGCCCCATCCCCCTGGTCACCTTGGTGGCCTTGGAGTCCATGTCACTGTATTTCCATTTACTGTGGTGCTGTTCCACAACACACCCCAGTGTCCTCAAAAAGCAAACCTTGCAATCATTTCTGATTGAGAATCTGATGAACCTGCCCAGGGCAGCCCCACCCTGTCCTACCTGTGCAGGGGAGCACTGGACAGGTAACTGTGGTGGCTGTAGCTGCTTCTCTCCAGGTCACTCAGATCCACAAGGCTGCCACTGGGGAAGGAAGGAGGCAAATATCAGCACTTGGCAGTGATATGTGGGAAGAGAATTTCAGACAGAACCATAATCCAATGACTTGGAATATCCTGGCTACCTGTTCCCTGGGGAGAAGGTCCTCCAAGTGCCTTCCCAGAGAGGACAAAACTCCCCATGCCTCACAAGGGCCCTCATGTTTGCATCTGGCCCCTACAAATAGCAGCTTTTCAGTGCCAAAACTCCAAATCCTGCACTACTGTGCAGGGAAAGGCACAGAACACATCTCTGTTTCACCCCTCATCCAGCTGAGTGTTCCCTCTCTGCCTGAGTTTCCTGGATCTTTGGCTTATCTCTGGCTGCTGCCAGCAGGTTTGCTGAGCTCTGGGACAGGCTGGAGGTGTGGGCAGTGTAATCAGCTCCTCCAGAGATGCCAGGAGAGCGCTCAGGGAGGATAATGCCTGCAGGGAGCCTCAAACTGGTGTGAACTGGTGCCACATCACTGCGAGGATGATGTGCATGGGGCCAAATCCTGCTCTTGTCACCTGGGGCCAGTCTGGAGCAGCTTCACTTGAGCAGAGCTCAAAGGACTGAAGAATTAAGCTTGAAAATGGTACAATTTAACCTTTTTAAACTCATGTATTGAAGTTTTTCCAGTGAGAGCCCTCACCCTCCACACTCTCCTCATGCATTCCAGTCATTGTTTACAGGAGCACAGTGAAGCCTCCCAGTGCCAAAGCTGCAGTGTGGTGTTTTCACCCACCTCAGAGACCAAGCCACCCCAGAGGAGCTGGCCTGTCCCCTGGGAGCAGTGGGACATGGGTCCTGCTGTCACCAGCACAGCAGGAGGAGAAGGCAGGACCCCACAGAGCAGAACCTCCCCTCCCAGGAACCCCCGGGCTGAGCAGCTCCAGCTGCTCCCTCCTGGTGGGATGTGCGAGGCAGCAAAGCCCAGTGCTCTGCACGCCTGTGTGACACACGGGTGTGACACCTGGCAGTGACACCTGGCAGTGACACACGGGTGTGACACCTGGCAGTACACACGGGTGTGGCACCTGGCAGTCACACCTGGCAGTCACACCTGGCAGTCACACCGGCTGTCCCCAGCGCTCCCTACCTGCCGTGGCGTGGCGAGGCTGCAAAGCCGCCGGTGTTCACGTACTCCTTGACAAAGAGGATCCCTCTCCTGGGAAAACGGGAAGCATTTGCATGAGAAAAGAGCGGCTGGGGCTCGGGTGTGTGCCCCGGACAGCACTGAACTCGTGCCGGGAGAGGCTCGGAGCGAGCGGATGCTGTTGTTCTGGAATAAATCCTGCATATCGAGCATTGTTGCTAAATACCAACTCCTCTAATTACCCCACCAAAACAAATCGAGTTAATTGGAAAGAATGGGATGGATAATGTAACCCTTTCATCCAGTTATGGGGTTGAGGGATAAGTCTTTCGCAGCTCCCGTCAGGATTAGGCACACAATGGGCACGGGGAGAGCTCCCAGCTCCCGGTTACCGCCGAGCCCTGTGGCACAGCGCTGCTTCCAGGGGCTGCTCTGCCTCTGGAATATCTCCAATGTTTCCATCCAGTGTGTAAACTGCTGCTGCTTGGCTGGGGATATTTTTACCTCCCTTGCACGTTCCTGCCTTTTCGCAATCCCAGCTCCAGAATTCCATGTCCCACCCTGGTGCAGCTCCGTGCAGGTCGAGGGGAGCCCCGTGCTCCCCACCCTCAGCCTGCAGCCCTGACAGGAATTAATCAGCCTTTTTCCATGGTGCATTTCCACTGCTGCCTAAAAGCTGGGATTAATCCTCCCTTCTTACACTAAGACCTGTCATGGCTAAGGAAAGAAACCTCTTTTTTTCCCTTGAACTGAGCATGGGCTCTTTCTACATCATGGAATCATTAATGTTGAAAAAGACCTTTAAGATCATCAAATCCAACCATCAATTAGTGCCACCATCATGGTCACCACCAAACCATGTTCCCAAGTGTCACATCCACACATTTTCTGGACATTTCCACCACCAACCTCAACTCCCCCTGGCCCAGCCTGGGGCCGTTCCCTCTCCTCCTGTCCCTGTTCCCTGGAGCACAGCCCCACCCCCCCGGCTGTCCCCTCCTGTCAGGAGCTGTTCAGAGCCACAAGGGCTCCCTGAGCCTCCTTCTTTCCAGGCTGAGCCCCTTTCCAGCTCCCAGATGCTCCTGGTGCTCCAATCCCCGTCCCTGGACACGCTCCAGTCCCTCAGGGTCTGCCTTGTCCTGAGGGGCCCAGAACTGACCCCTGGATTCCATGTGGGACCTCAGCAGTGCCCAGCAGGGGGACAATCACTGCCCTGACCCTGCTGGCCACACTGGGTGGCACCAGCCAGGTGCCAAAGCTGGAATTCCTCCCGGGCAGGATGGCCCCACCCTGCAGTGAGGGAATTGTGCCCCCCTCAGTTGTTTACCCGGCAGAGCTGGAGTCAGGCTGGTACCCAGAGCTGTGGTGGGAGCTGCAGAGCCTCTCACTGGAACTGGAGAGGAGCCTGTGGAGAGAGGGAAAAGTCTGTGAGCCATGGCAGGATCCAAACTGGCCGCCAGGAGAGCGGCTGCCACTGCTGGGAGGGCAGATGGACAGCACAGCCCTTTGCCAGACCTTGTCATGGACCAAACCAATCCCTTGCCAGACCTTGTCATGGACCAAACCAATCCCTTTCTGCTTCCACATCTGGGATTTGGGGAAGTCTCACTTGTAGGGCCATGAGGCAGAAGATCCAATGAGATCTTCCAGTGAGGATGGGCTGAGTGAGTGGGAGCCTGACTGGGAGCAGCCAGGGGGAGAAAGGGCACAGGAGGAATTGCAGGAGATGGGAACATTCCCAAGGCCAATGGAACTGGCCCCAGCTCAGTAATTTGAAGGAAGAACACAACAAAACTATGGAAAACAGCTCTGTCCATCCACTCAGCAATGAGACCTGGAATGGGGCTGAGCCAATCCAAGGATCTTGTGCCTCCCCTCACCCCCACAACCACTCCTGTTACACATCCCTCAGCCTTGCACTGGGGGCTGCACGGAGCATCTGACAGCACATGGGTGGGCTGGCACTGCCAGGAGGGACTGCAGGGGCCCAGGATAATGGAATTCCATACTGGATACCTCCTGCCCCTTCCAACAGCCTTGTTCTGGGAGCAGTTCTGTGCTTTAACCATTGACATTCTGGGGACAGTGGCCCTCTCTCTTTGCTGTGATCTCTGTTTTCCTGTAGCAAAGGCCAGTTCCTGGCCAGGAACCAGCTCCCCATTCTCCTGTCCCTCTCTTCTGGCCTCCCACACAGTGAAAAATCTCCAGGGATTTTTCTGGATGTATCCCAGACACTCTGCTAGGCAGATTTAGCTAGGAATGGTTTAAGAGCTGGTCTGATCATACATCCACTCCCTGGAAACCAATCCTCCCTCTCTCAGCTCTTGGCTCTGCCTGCTGGCTCCAATGTCATAAATTTCTGGGGAATTGCCCTCGGAGCCCTCGTGACTGCCCGTTTACCTGGAGCTGTTAGAGTTTAAGCTGTCCATGTAGAACGGCACCCTGTGGCTTCTCTGGGACATGGGCATGGTGGGATCTCTGGGAAAGGAGTCATGGCTGGGGAGAGGAAGTGGAACAGTCTCAAGCTCAGTTTGGGCACCTGAGGGATCCTCACACAGGTGGAATCTGGGCTGGAATCTCCCTGCTGGGCACTGACCCCTCCCAGGCACACCCCACACCTGCTCACACGCAGGGAATGAGCAATGGATCAGGACACAGGGACACTGAGTGCGAGTGGCAGTGGGGAGTTCCCTGCCTGGGGAAGGGATCCCAGCCCTGCACTCACCGTCCTGCAGGGGGGCTGAAGTCCCCGTGCCCCCTGGCACCATCATACCAGCTGCTCCTGGGGCTGCTGCTCCCAGAATAAACACTCCCTTTGGGATCTGGGCTGGGCCTGCTGGGGGACACAAAGCCCTGAGCACACGGCAGTGGGAATCTCTGGAGTCCCCACTCTGGGCTCACAGTCACTGCCAGGTTCTGGCACTGCCAAGCCCTGGCACAGTGTGCAATCCCCATCCCTGAAAGTGTCCAGAAAATGTGTGGATGTGGCACTTGAGGCTGTGGCTTGGTGCTGACCATGGGACACAGCTGATGATCACAGAGGCCTTTCCCAGCCATGAGAACTCCATGGTTCCATGATGCACTCCCCCATGCTCTGCCTCTGTGCCAGGTCTGTGCTCCACAGGGACAGCAGGCTCCAAACCCAACACCTGAGCAAAGCCAAAGCATTCCCAAACAGATTGCCCAGAGAAGCTGTGGCTGCACCATCCCTGGAAGTGTCCAAGGCCAGGCTGGATGGGGCTTGGAGCAGCCTGGGACAGTGGAAAGTGTCCCATGCCAGCAGCTTTCCCTGTCTCTGCATCCTAAACCCTTCACCCCCAACTCCCCTCCCCAACTCCTCACCTCCTGGTGCTGAACACCTGGCTGTCCACGTAGCCTGGGATCCTGTGGCTGGGCACGGAGCCACCGAAGGATTGGCGCTCCTGGAACAGGGGCACGGGGGGCTGGGGCTCGTGGGCACTGCCAACACCCTCCTGGCAGCTGAAGTCAGACCTGCTGAAGAATGAAAACCATTTTGGCCATAAAGCCAAGGGGTGTCTTTGCCCTGAGCAGCTCCCACGAGTGTTCAGGGTGTGCTGAGGGTGGATCCTGCCACTTCCTAAGGGAACAGGGAGAAATGGGGCACCATGGTGTTAACAGAATCCCAGGATCAGGGAGTTCCAGAATCCCAGAATGATTTGGGTTAGAAGGGACCTCAAAGCCCATCCAGTGCCACCCCTGTCATGGCAGGGACACCTCCCACTGTCCCAGGCTGCTCCAGCCCCAGTGTCCAGCCTGGCCTTGGGCACTGCCAGGGATCCAGGGGCAGCCCCAGCTGCTCTGGGCACCTGTGCCAGGGCCTGCCCACCCTGCCAGGGAACAATTCCTAATTCCCAATATCCCATCCAGCCCTGCCCTCTGGCACTGGGAGCCATTCCCTGTGTCCTGTCCCTCCATCCCTTGTCCCCAGTCCCTCTGCAGCTCTCCTGGAGCCCCTTCAGGCCCTGGCAGGGCTCTGAGCTCTCCCTGGAGCTTCTCCTCTCCAGGTGAGCACCCCCAGCTCTCCCTGCCTGGCTCCAGAGGGGCTCCAGGCCTGGAGCAGTTCCTCCTCTGGGCTCTCTCCAGCAGCTCCAGGTCTTTCTGATGCTGAACTGCAACAATTCTTATGGAAGGTCCCTGCAGGGCTGTGCTCCTCCCAGGGGGAAAGGTGGCACTGGCAGAGCCTGCATTGGTTCCTGAATTCCATAGGCCAGGAAATGAGCATTTGGATGTCCTGGGCAGGCCAGGAAGGAGACCTGGAGGTGTGTGAGGGATGTCCTGGTGTCCCAGCTCCATACCTGTCCTGACGGGGCTCAGACTCGTTTGCATGTGGAATCTCTGGGGCTGGGATGCTGCTTCCTCCAGGAACACAGCTGGACCTGCCAACACATGAGACCTTTATGGTCTGTGGAAGCATCCTGAGCACAGAATTCCTGTGGGATGGAGATGCAGCCCCTGGAGAATCTCCTGCCTCAAGGAAAAATAAAAAACTGCAATATCCCAGCATGGAAATGTGCCAGATAGAAGAATCATGGAATCACAGAATTGTTTAGGTTGAAAAGGCCCTCTAAGATCATCAAATGCAACCACCCAGCAGCAACCCAAGTCCTCAAATAACCCAAAGTGATGTGAAAAAAACAGATGGAAAATCCAGACCTCTTAAGAAGCAGGGCTGAAAGGAAGGACCCCAACCACAGCACCTTTAGTGCCTCCTCCAGAGCCCCCTGCAGCAAATTCCCCACATCTTCCCACCAGGACCAGCAGTCCCATTATCAATCTTGCCTTCTTGCAGTGCTTTCCTCACTCTGCACACAGGATGACAGTCCCAGGTCCCTGTCCCTGCTCCCAGCAGTGTCCTGGGAGTGCAGCTCAGACCTGGGGAGAAGAACACTCTGCTCACCCTCTGACTCCAAGGTGCTCTCACTGACACACCAGGGAGGGAGCCCAGTTTAACCAAGAGCCTCTTCCAGTTTAGGTGGAAAATATGGACAAAAGAAAGGAAATCAGTCCATAAAGTTTTCCCATGTGGACACCCAGCCCTGACTGGGGAAGTTCAAAACCAGACCCAGTGTTACTATGGAGCTCAATGCCAAATTTTACTGCTTATTGCCTCTCCCTAGACACCCTCTGCTCCCAAATCTCAAGTCTAGGAAGGCATTCCTGGCAGTCCAGCTGGACAGGGTTTTATGGCTCCAGCTGAGGAGGATGTTTTCTCCCAGGTTTTGCTATAAAACCATAGTAAAAGGTTCATCCAGTAGAAGCAGCACTAGAATCAGGCACCAGAAGACCCCAAGTTGCACTAGAGGAGGTTTAGGTTGGATATTGGGAAAAATTTCTTCATGGAAAGGGTTGTCATTTCTATTTCTTCATGGAAAGGGTTGTCATTTCCATCTGTTCATGGAAAGGGTTGTCCTTTCCTGGAAACGTTCAGGAAATGTGTGGGTGAGGCCATGGGTTAGTGCTGAATGTGGTGATGGTGCTGGCTGATGCTTGGGACTTGATCTGAGAGGTCTTTTCCAACATTAACAATTCCATGATTCTTTGAAAAGGAGAATCTGGGAGGATATTTATCAGCAGGGGGGAAGATGCCCAAGGAATGACCCCTGATCCCACAGAAGGCAGGGGGAATATCCCATTCCTTACCCAGCCCTGCTGGGCTCAGTGGGATCCTTCAGCCTGGGGGGCTCTGGGGGGCTGTCATGGCCAGGAGCTCCTTGGCCCCTCTCAGTGAGGCTGGCTGAGTCCAGAAACCTAAACCAGACATCCAGGATTGGGAAAACCCATGCTGGGATGGGCAGAAACCCATTCCCTGGAGAGGAGCAGGCCAGGAGCAGGAGCCAGTTTGGCCAGAGTCATTCCAAACATTCCAGATCACCAACCCCAGACATCCTGGGTCACCAACCCCAGACATCCTGGGTCACCAACCCCAGACATCCTAAATCACCAACCCCAAACATCCCAAATCACCAACCCCAAACACCCCAGATCACCAACCCCAAACATCCTAAATCACCAACCCCAGACATTCCAGATCACCAATCCCAGACATCCCAAATCACCAACCCCAGACATCCCAGATCACCAATCCCAAACATCTCAAATCACCAACCCCAGACTTCCCAGATCACCAACCCCAGACATCCCAGATCACCAACCCCAATCATCCCAGATCACCAACCCCAGACATCCCAGATCACCAACCCCAATCATCCCTGATCACCAACCCCAGACATCCTGGATCACCAACCCCAAACATCCTAAATCACCAACCCCAGACATCCCAGATCACCAACCCCAGACACCCAATCACCAACCCCAACATCAGATCACCAACCCCAACATCCAATCACCAACCCCAACATCCCAAATCACCAACCCAGCATCTCAAATCACCAACCCCAACATCCCAGATCACCAACCCCAACATCCCAGATCACCAACCCCACATCCCAATCACCAACTCCAGACATCCCAATCACCAACCCCAATCTCCAATCACCAACCCAGCATCCCGTCACCAACCCCAACATCAAACACCAACCCCACATCCAATCACCACCAACATCCCAAATCACCAACCCCAGACATCTCAAATCACCAACCCCAGACATCCCAGATCACCAACCCCAGACACCCCAGTGCCCCCAGTCCTCACCGTGTCTCATCCCAGTAGGGCTGGTGGTGGGATGGACCCTCAGGATTTGTGGAGCTGCTCCTCTCCTCATAGCCCAGGACAGAGCTGGAAACCAGAGCAACCCCCAGCACATCCCTGAAACCTGGCACCTGGACCCTGGCACTGCCCTGCTCACCAGGCCAGCCTTGTGCCAGGTGAAAGGTAGCACTGGCACTGGGGTTTTCTCTAGGACAGCCCATGTCCCTGTGCTCCAGCTGCTCCCAGCTCCCTGCTGCTGCTGCACCATCCTGGATTATCAGGGAATTGAAAGGGAGTGGCTGAACCCCACTGAGAGCACAGGAGGAGGAAAAATCTGGAGTGCTCAAAGGAGGTGGACGGGGATACAACACAAAGCTCTTGGTTTATTTAAACCTCAGTTGTTTCCATCCTTGGGGAAAAAGCAGGAGAAGGAGCCCCTTTCTGTGCCTGTCCATTCAGGTTTCCCTTAATGCTCAGGATTGTTCCTGCACCCACTAAACTCAGCCTACTCTTACCTTTTAAAGGAATATTCTGTGTCCTCGATGTGCACAGGGGTTCTCTCAGTGGGATGAAAAGGGACATCAGACTGCAAGGATGACCTGGCAAAAAACCAGGGAATTTACAGCTTCCAAAATTTCCAGGGGATTTGTATGGAACAGCAACACTGCACTTTGTATCAGCCCAGGAAAGAGGAAAGAATTGTCTCAGAGAACTGATTTTCCCTCAGAAAAGCCCATTTTCAATCCTATCCAAGAGGAGGAAAGGCTGGTGGAGGAACTGAGGTGGTTACTGGGATTAAATTCCCACACATCTCTGTACAGGAATTTCCTGTCCTGTCCCAGGATGGGAGCACCTAGGCAAAGCACAATAGGAGTAACTTTGGGGAAGACATTCCTACATCACCAGCAGCAGCCCCAGGCCGTGGGATCCTCCTCTCCTCAGCTCAGGGGGATGAATTTATTTCACAGAATCCAGGAATCATGGAAAGGTTTGGCTTAGAAGCACCTTAAAGCTCATCCAGTCCCACCCCCTGCCATGGCAGGGACACCTTCCACTATCCCAGGGTGCTCCAAGCCCCAGTGTCCAACCTGGCACTGAAACCTGCTCATCTCAATGCCTTTGTTGGGCCAATACAGGGAAATGAGCCCCAAAATAACAGACAAGGGAGGGAAGCAGCTCCAGGGAGATCAGTGCTGCCAACAGCAGCAACTCCTCCCTGACCATGCACCCCAGCAATGTCAGGGGAGCAAAGGCTCTAAAGTCCTGTGGGATGGAGGCACTAAAGGCAGTGCCAAAGCTGCTGGATCTGCTCCCAGCATCCCAGGGGCTGGAAAACCCCCCTGGGATCATTGAGTCCAACCTGTGCCCCACCCCCACCTTGTCCCCAGCCCACAGCACTGAGTGCCACATCCAGGCCTTCCCTGGACACCTCCAGGGGTGGGGACTCCAGACCTCCCTGGGCAGCCCCTGCCAATGCCTGAGCACCCTTTCCAGAAGGAATTCCCCCTGAATTCCCAGGCTGCATCTCTGGGAAGAAGTTGTGTAACAGTGAACAGGAAGATGCTGCTCCCACTGTTTATCCACACAGGATTTTCCTTTTCCAGTTGCTTTGTTGCCCAGTTTGGATTCTAATCTCAGCTCTAATCTGGACAAGTTGCTTATTCCCAGCCCAGGTCCCTCTGGAAGCAGAAGGTGCCAGCCCCAGGCCCTGTGTCACACCTGGTGTCCCCCAGGGAGGGCTCGGAGGGACGGAGCAGCTCCGGAGCATCCCCAGGACTGTGCCAGGAACCAGAGCTGGACCTGAGAGACAAGGGGTTGGTTGGTCCCAGCAGGAAGCTCAGCAAGAGGAGAACATCAAGAAGTAAAAATATCCACCACCAGGTTTTCCTGGCTCCAGTGGAACATCTGTCCCTCCCTCCTGCTTAGCCCTGGGAATTTCCTGAAGGGCTGAGCCCCACATCCAACCCACTCATCCTCATGTGAGGAAAGCAGCTGGAAGAGCCCAGGCCTTTTGAGCTGCTGGGTCAGGCCCACCCTCCTCTGCAAGGGCTGCTCCCAGAGCTCATCCACAGGGCAGTCCCAGGTCAGGAGAATCCCTCTTCCCCCCACCCCAACTCTAAAATGAAGGAGAAAAAGAGAATTTTCCACTTACTCTGGTGGGTAAAACCCATTCTTGGCTTCTGTGTGCTCAGCAAAACTGGAAAAGAGAGACACAGCTTGAGGAATGTTCTACAGTGAGTTTCCCCCGATTTCCTAGAGGAGAGAGCAGTTCTACAAAGCCCATGTGGAATCTGTTTTTCCACCAGCAAAGATCCATTCCAAGATTCCAGCCAGCTCCAGAACAGCAGTTTAATGGATTGTGCAGTGCCCAAGTCAGGGATCCCACAGTGACTCTACCTTCCATTTGTGGCAGCCCTGGTGGCTTTGGGGGCCCCTTCATCCCATGGGAACCTCTCAGGCTTTTCCTTCAGAGCTTTGTCACTAGAAAAAAAGGAAAACTCCAGTGAAAATGGGACTTGTCAGCATTTGTAATGTATCATCCTAGAGAAATCTGCTGATACTTGGTTGGGCAATAAAATGGGGTTAAATCTCTCCATCAGGATGGGCAGGGCTGCATTCCTGAGCCCAGTGGGTCTGACTGCAGATCATGGATCAGGGAACCATGGCCCAAGAGCAGCAGGAGCCAGCAGGCAGCAAGGACCAGCACAGCCCTGGGAGGAGGGACAGCTCCAGGGAACGGCAGCAGGAGGCAAAGGGAGCAGCAAAATAAAGGGAAATGCAGGGAGGGGAGTGTTCAGGGGGGAGAATCCCAGAGCAGTGAGGGAAGGGAGGAGATCTCCGCTAGGCTCAGCTTTGCCAGCAGATGCTGCTCTGGGAGTGCAGCCCAGCCCGGGCTGGGGGACACCAGGAGCAGGGAGCTGCTGCTCCCCAGCAAACCCAGGCTCAGCAGCACAGAGCAGCCCCTGCCCAGTCCTTACCCATCTCCACCCTGGGACACCGTTTCCAAGGAGAATTTCCCACTCAAGGCCTGTCTGTCCTCACCATTCCTGCAGGGAAAACAGCAGGAGCGTGAGGCAGGGGGAGGAGGAGCCACAGGAGCTGCACAGGAAGGGCTGCAGGTCTGGATTCCAATTCCCAGCATTCAAACTGTGGCAGGCCCTGGCTTCCATCCGGGAATGTTTCCTCTCAAATGCTTCTGCCCCTTCCCTGGAGTTCCCTGTGTGGTGTTTGCTGTTCTGTGGTGCCCCATGAACACATGGACATGGATGGATGGACAGCTGGACAGGTGGGATGGGCACATGGACATGGATGGATGGACAGGGAAAGATGGACACTGATGGATGGACAGCTGGACAGGTGGGATGGGCACATGGACATGGATGGATGGACAGGTGGGATGGAAAGATGGACATTGATGGATGGACAGATGTGTTTGAGATGGATGGAGATGGATGGACATGGATGCATGGACAGGTGGACATGGATGGATGGACAGGTGGGACAGAGATGGATGGACATGGATGGATGGATATGGATGGATGAACAGATGGACATGTGGGATGGATGGACAGGTGGACATGGATGGATAGGTGGACATGGATGGATGGACAGGTGGACATGGACAGGTGGACATGTGGGATGGATGGACAGGTGGACATGTGGGACGGATGGACAGGTGGACATGTGGGACGGATGGACAGGTGGACATGTCCTGGAGGATTTTTGTCTCCAGGGAATCCCCCCAGACAGAGCTGAATTCCCCACCCTGCCCTCAGGATCCTGCAGGGCCTCCAGACCCACCTGATTTCAGCAGAAGTGGAGATTTTCCCCAGAGTGTCACTCAGGGATGGGGATGTTTGGCTCCTGCTGCCTGGTTTGGGGCTGCAAGAGAGGACAAAGGACAAAACTGTCATTCCTGATCAAACCAGCTCCAGCTGCAGAAAACCTATCCTGCACTGGAGTGTTCCTTATGGGAATGAAGAAAATGGGAATGAATCATCACTCTTCTCAATCCATTCACTGGCAAAGTCATCTTCGCAGAGCAATTTTAAATTAAAAGCACAGATTTTGCCAGGAATTTCTACTTTCTCCAGCAGCACACCAGTAAAAGCACCAGGACAAGGGCAGCAGCCAAAGTGCTGTATGCAGTGAGAACTACTCCCCCTTTTTTACACACCAGGCATGGATTCAGTCAAAAACCTTGGCAAACAGCTAAAAATGATTCCCTTACACCTGTTTGGCAAGAAAGAATTCAGCTGGATGGGGCTTGGAGCAACCTGGGACAGTGGAAGGTGTCCCCGCCCATAGGGGTGGGACTGGATGGGCTTTAAAGTCCTTCCAACCCAAACCAGTCCAGGATTCTACATCTGGGTTTTTTTCCTTTTGGGTTTTGAGCCCTTCTATCAGGATATTGTCAGATCCTGCCATGGGTTTCAGCCATAAAACCTTCATTAAGAGCTGTCTGCATCCAGGAAAGGCTTCCCATGGAAAGATGGATTTGGTTCCTCCCCTTTCCCAGAGTGGTGCCCACAGAGGTCTCTGACCTTCAGCCCCACCTGTCCCAGCCATCCTGGCTGTGCTGGAACTCCTACCTGGAGGGAGAGGCTGCTGCTGCCTTTGGCTCATCCCAGGAAGACCCAGGGCTGGTTTTTCTTAGCCCATTAGCACTGACAAAAAAAAAGAGAACAAAATAACAAATCAACAAAACATTAACCCAGGCGATTGTTAGGAGCTTCTCCCATGGGAGCACAAATGCTGCTTTGTGCCCACAGCTCCTGTGCTGCTCCCTGAGCAGTGTCCCTGTGCTCTGTGGCACTGCTGTCACTCACATCTGCCTTTCTGCTCGGGTTTCGAAACTGATTTTCCCCATTTATCCCAGCTGGAGCTGTTTCTATCCCCAGTGTTTCCTGGGGGGGTCTCCTTTGCAAACTCTCCATGTCTGGCTGTGTTTGCACAGCTGATAAATGCAGTTATCCCCAGAGCTGGCAAAGCCTGGAATCAGAGATCCTGCCCTGAGGAATGAGTACCTGCTGCTCTCCGGGGCAACCCTGGATGAACCCGGCACAGTCGGACTCCTCCTCTGCTGTCCTTCCTCCTCTTCTATCTCAATTCTTTCCACAGGGAGAAAGAGACAAATGGCACATCATTTCCTCTTTTCTGTAGCTTTCCAGGCAGTTGATCCCTGTTTTTCCCCAGCCATGATTTCCCTGTTTCCTGAGCAGGTTATTGCTGCAGCTCCCTGTGCTCCTGCTGAGCACCCCAAGGAGCAGAATGCAGCCAGGTCAGGGGGATTTTTCCACACAGCATCAGCTGAGTTCTTGGATTCCAGAGTGTGGGAATTGGAAAAAGAGAAACTTCCACAGACACCGAAGGGTTTGGCCTGCAGCCTTGGGAGAAACTTGGATTGATGTAAAAATACAACACACAGACATTAAGCAGAAAATCTATAAATTTATGTTTTTATAGTTGTAAGTAAGAATATGACTTAGGTGAGAAAGTGTATTGGGTAAGATGGTGACGGGTTTGTAGTGTAGGGGTGTGGTTGTACAGAGTAAGCTGAGAGTTTAGATGTTATAATAGAAGCATATGTGTGCATGTGAGACAGAAGCCCATCAGGCAAAATTATCTGCAGTGCAGCAAAATTAAATAAAAATGACAACTTAGAAAAGCAAACTAACCCTTGTAACATCTGTTCATTAGATTAGAAAGTTCCATATTGTCTTGTAACAAAGAACTTGTGACTACTCTTGAGCTATGACTGACTACTTACTCTTTTAAAATCTCCCAGCCTCTGAGACTGATGTTTATCTGAGCAGTAAGTTGTTCTTAGCTCAAAAACAGTCCCCTCCCTTCATTACTAACAGTGACAATGATACCAGAGGGAGCCCTGGGCACGTTTCCCTGTCCCACAGACAGCTCCAGGAGGGAGCTGCCTGAGGAGCATTCTCCTGGCTGCCTGGAGCAGCTGGAAGCAGGGAGGCTACGGCTGAGTCTCCCCAGTTTCAGGCTGTCCATAACCCAAAGCACCATCAGGATTGCATTCCCGGTTTTTCCAACACTGTTTCTCCCAAAAAAGCAGTGAGATCCAACCCCCAGCATCCTTTTTAAAGGAATTGTTCTTCCTCTGCTGTGAAACTCCTGGGATCTGCTATCCCAGCCTGGTACGTGCACCAAGCCCCAGCAGTGCTCCCCGAGGTCCAGCACCTACCTCTTGGCAAACAGGGGTGGGAATTCCTGTGTTGGGCTGCTGTGGAGGAAGGATTAAGGAGTTAAAGGACTGGAGGGAAAGACACTCCCTGGGCAGGGGCAGAGCTCCCCCAGACCCTGCCCCAGGTGTGCAAGGTCCTGTCACCCGTCTGGGCAGAGCTGGCCCCAACCAGGGGTGTCACACCAATGAAATAATGCAACAGAGTAGTGCAGAGAGCAGCTGAAGGACTGAGGCTGAAAATGGGACTCTATTGCCTCAGGGAATTAGGGACTCCCATGGATTTTCTTTTCTGGAAGTTTTTCATCCCTCTCAATAAGGAATATGTGGAGGATTTCCCAGTTCTGCAGAAACCTGCAGATACCATGGAATCATGCAAAGATTTGGGTTGGAAGGACCTCAGAGCCCATCCAGCCCCACCCCCTGCCATGGCAGGGACACCTCCCACTGTCCCAGGCTGCTCCCAGCCCCAGTGTCCAGCCTGGCCTTGGGCACTGCCAGGGATCCAGGGGCAGCCCCAGCTGCTCTGGGAATTCCATCCCAGCCCCTGCCCACCCTGCCAGGGAACAATTCCTAATTCCCAATATCCCATCCATCCCTGCCCTCTGGCACTGGGAGCCATTCCCTGTGTCCTGTCCCTCCATCCCTTGTCCCCAGTCCCTCTTCAGCTCTCCTGGAGCCCCTTCAGGCCCTGGCAGGGCTCTGAGCTCTCCCTGGAACTTCTCCTCTCCAGGTGAGCACCCCCAGCTCTTCCCTTGTAGGGAAGGAGCTCCAGCCCTTGGAGCCCTTGTGGCCTGTCCTTGGCTGCTGTGTTGGAGAGGCTCCCCTCAGCTCCAGCAGCCCTTCCCTGGCCCCTGTCCCCCTCCCAGCCCCAGGACTCACCCGTTGCTCTTCTTGGCAGCGGACAGGACGTAGGCGCGCTCGCGGCCGGCCGAGCGCCGCAGGACGCTGTTGGCAGCCTCGGTCCTGGAGGGGGCACAGAGCAGGGAAGGGCTCACAGCCTGCTCACCCTGCTGCTCCCTGCCTGGAGCCTTGCAGGGGCAGGGAACACCCACTGCAGGCTGGGCTAACCCTGAGCGAGCTCCTGCGCTCTGGGGAGCAGATTTCATGGAATCATGGAATGGTTAAGGTTGGAAATAATCATCCAATCATCCTTTAAATTCATCCAGTCCAACCATCAGCCAGCATGGTCACCACAACCCACGTCCTCAAGTGCCACAGCTACAGGCTTTTTGAACACTTCCAGGGATGGGGACTCCACCACTGCCCTGGGCAGCTGTGCCAGGGCTGGACCATCCATTGCAGACTGGACTGTTGCAATATTGGATTCCACGGACAGAAAAATGGGAGATGGGTTCTGTGCCTGACACTCCATGGAGTGTCTGCAGTGACCTGGGTACAACACGTGTCCCAAGGGACAAGGGATCACTGCCAGGAATCCAGGGGCAGCCACAGCTGCTCTGAGCACCCTGTGCCAGGGCCTGCCCACCCTCCCAAGGAACAATTCCATCCCAATATCCCAATATCCCATCCATCCCTGCGCTCTGGCAGTAGGAAGTCAGAAATTCCCTACATCCTGTCCAAAGGTCCTCTCCAGCTCTTTAGTGGCTGGACCCCAGGGGACAGTGACCAAGTTTTCCTTTGTACAAGACTTGTGCCCGAGGCTTTTCCTCAGGCCTCAGAAACTCCATCAAAAGTAATGAGGCGGAAGCCAGAGAGACCAGATCCGTTCCTGTTCCTGTCCTGTGCCCCTGGATCCCTGGCAGTGCCCAAGGCCAGGCTGGACAAGGCTTGGAGCAGCCTGGGACAGTGGGAGGTGTCCCTGCCCATGGCAGGGTGGCACTGGATGGACTTTGAGGTCCCTTCCACCCAAACCACGCTGGGATGATTCTCTGATCCTATTCCTGGTAGGAGAAGGACAGCCCAGCCTGGAGCTGCCCTCGGGTGCCAGTCCTGGAGCGATCCCAGCTCCGGGCACACCTGCAGTGGGGGAGCTGGGCTCCTCCCTCCTGCCTGTTTGTGCATCTCCATCTTCCCCATGGCCACCAGGCAGCCCAGGGATGCCAGAGCCCTCCCCAGCTGCCTGGGTAACTGGGCCGTGCTGTCAGGCTGCATCACGTCAGGATTTTAATTACGTTTTGTTGGGAGCGCGGTGGCCCGTGGGCAGAGCGGGGCTCGGAGCAGGGAGAGCTGGGATTATCCTTGGATTGCACCCAGCCCTGAGCCGTGCCTGGGTCCACCAACCCTCCAGGATGGAACAGAACTTGTCACTGTCCCTGCAGGAACATGGGGGCACCTCCAGGGCTCACCTCTTCTTGTGCTCATCCGGAGAAAAAGGCACATCCTCCTCCTCCCCATCCACGGACTTCTGCCGGACGTTGTACGGAGCCCTGGGAGGGAGGGAAGGGAGAGCCAGGGTCAGGGAATTGCTGCTGTGGCTGGGGCAGAGGCAGCAAGAGCCAAACAGAAGTGAATCCAAGGGATTGGGTCAGACCCTGGAAGGCACTTGTATTTTCCATAGGGGTGCACAGGTCCCTGAAGGACTTTGGTCCTTAGCCCAGAGGCCACAACCCCATTTCAGATCAGAGCCACGCTCTGCGACACAAAAAGCTGGGCAGCAAATGCCCACAGTGCTGCTCTGCCTTTCTCCAGGCTCCAGGAAAGCTCCAAACCCAGTTCCCAGGCTGCACCCTCCATTCCTGCCTGGTGATGAAATCCCCTCCATGCAAAGGCCAGTGTCAGTTCAAGGAGCACCTCCTGGCCCACAAAGAGGTGACCCTGGGAACCGCTGGAGTTTCCAGTGGACGTTCTGGAAGCTCCAGGGGCATTCCTGGGGCTCCCAGTGAGCAGGGACAGGAGGAGCTGCTCCCTTTGCCCACTCACAGTTTCTTGTAGTCCTCTGTGGTCATCCTGTATCCGGAGGGGGAGCGGCTCTGTCCCTTCAGGGCAGTGCTGGGGGGACACAAACCACGCCTGGCAATGTGACCTTGCCATCCCTCCCCATCCCCCTTCCCCAGGGGAGCTCCACAGGGAGGGGGACAACAGCAGAGCCCCAAACAGCCCCACTCTGGCTGCAGGGAATGCTGCTCAGCTGGAGGGGAGGGGACAGGGGGAGCCCCTCGTACTTTTTCTGTGCTGGGCGGGAAGGTGAAGGATCCGGCGAGGAGGAGCTTTTATCGATGGTCCTGGTGAACACCCCCCTGGGGAGGGAAGGGACATCTTACATAACATGGAAAATGCTTGGAGCCAAGTTCAAACCAGCAGTGAAACAACAGGGCTGGCTCTTGGCCCTGAGCACTGCGATGTTCCCAGCTGATGGAAGCCAGGAGGGAACATTTTCTGCTCCTGATCCAGCCCTCCCTCCCTGCAGCCCACATCTCTCCCACTCCATACCCACCTGATGAGGTATCCAGGCTGGGGCTTGGAGGCAGAGGACCTGTGCAAAGAACGGACATCAGGGAGTAAAAAACATGGGGAAAACAACAGCAGCAGCACCAGGACTGAAGGGGAAAGTCCACATGGATGTCAAACCAAAAACCCAGCTAAGCAGGCCTGGAGGGATCCCACAGCTGGATTGACTCTGGAGGGATGTTTTCAAATGAATAATCATCAGAACAAGCTCTGTAGAGGATTTTTTATAGGGAAAGTGAATTTTATAGTGAGCCAATTAATATTAGCCATGCTGGCAGTGTTCTCTGGCCCAGGATGGTGGCAGGAGGGGGAAATCAGCTGTGATGCAGACCCTGATTATTTTATCACTGGAGAGCAACAGCTGCACCCCAGCTCCCCCAAGGTGCATTCCCAGGAGGAAGCACAACGTGGCTCCTCTGGAGAGCACCAGGAGTGGGGGGAGCTGCCACAGGGAAAGGGAAGCAGGGAAGTGCTCAGGGGAGAGGGCAGAGTTCTCACACAGGGCCAGGCCCCTCCCAAGAGTTTGGTATTTCAGGATATTCCTCCAAGCTCCTGAGTTCCTGGAGACCCCTCGTGCTCTGAACCGACCTCAGCCCCACCCAGGGCTCCCCCTGCCCTGAGGGGCCCCTGCTTGGAGCACTGAGGGGCTGCAGCAGCAGAGCCACTGATGTCCCAGCCCAGCCTTGTGCCATCAGTGGCTCAAAGGCTCCGTCCCTCTGAATTAAAGTCATCCCTGCACCCTGCAGCACCTCTCGGGAGCCAGTCCCTGCCCTCTCCGAGGTGAGGCATCCCTGTGAGCAGGGCTGTGCCCAGAGCTGTGCTGGCAGCAGGAGGTGAGGGGGGCACACAGCGAGGTGAGGGCTGGCACCGAGCCCAGCAGGCAGCAGGGCAGGGAATGGGATGGGAATGGGGCCCTGGAATTACCTGTCCTGCTGGGGAGCAGCGGGTTTGGGGGCTGGGGGTGCCCCACCAGCCTGGCCAGACCTGAGGGAACAGCAAACACAAGGATGTGGTTAACTGATTGCTGAGCGTGGGTTTGGAGAGAGGGGAAGAGAAGAGGGGTTTGGAATTGGGTCTGTTCCCAAGTGAAGAGGAGCTGGAGCAGCCTGGTGTTCCCTGGCACAGGGCACTGTGAGACATCCAGGGAACTGTTTGATTTCCTGCCTCTCCCATCCTAAACTCCCTGCAGGCCTGCCCTGAGTTTGTCACTCCAAAGCACAATCTGGCTTCACGAAACTTTGGAGCTCTCCTGAGCCTCCCAATCTGTCTGTGCTGCTGAATCCCAGCTCCAGCAGAAGACATTTGTCTGAGCTTTGTCTGAGCCCAGCTGCATTCATCAGAAATAAAGAGGAGCAGCAACACCTCTGGCAGTTCTGGGCCTTTCTGGGTCACTGCGACCCCAAGATTGTTAAAGGTCTCTTTTCCCAGCCTGGGCTTGAAGAAGAAGTCAGAGCTCTTCATTTCTCAGTCTCAAGGTTGTTTATTGCATCTTATCTATAATAAATTCTCTCCTGCCCTGCTGTGGTCCATCCAGCAGGACAGTTCCAGGCACTCTGCCTGCCCCAGGGCAGTGTTATATCTTTATACTACAAACTACCTGTACAATGTTTACAATTCCTTCCCAATACCCATCACCTGTGTTAGACAGTGAGCTTCTACTCTAAACCAAACCGTGAGTGCCAACATCACAGCAGAAGATGGAGGCCAAGAAGAAGAAGGAGAAAGGCTGCACACACCCAGTTCCCTCCATCTTGCCTCCTCAACCCCCATACCAAAAACCCCAAAATCTACTTTCCCACCCCATGATAACTTCACTATTATTCTACCTAAACTGTTGTGGCTTGCTGAGCTTTATATAAGGCTGGTAGTTTGCTCCACGGGTCATAATCAAACCCACAGGTGTTCTGGGCTCCGTGCCAGGGTTTCTGAGCCCCCTGGCAGGGGTCCTGGACAGCCAGAGGGATGTCCTGGTTTCCCACAGGCAGTGTCAGTGCCCGGCACCAGGGGCACCCCAAAACCTGTCACAGCACACCCTGTGCAGCTGGAGAGCGCGGAGCCTGGGCAGCCCAGGGCTCCGGGAGCGTTCGGACAATGCCCTCGGGCACACGGTGGGATCGCAGGGCCGGGGGTTGGATCAATGACCCAACTCCGGGAATTCTGACGGGGAAAGGGAAGGAGAGGGAAATGCTCTTACAGGGGGCTGCTCTTCTCCTCGTCCGAGTCGGAGTTGTGGTGCTGGATCCAGCTCTTGTCCCCCCGCAGGGTGGTGCGAACCTTCATCTGCCGGATGATCCTGCGGCGATCCTCGTCCGTGGGCGGGATCAGCCCTCCTGGAGAGCAGGGACAGGGAGGGGAGCGCTCAGGACCCCGGGGCCGGTGGGATCCAGCCCAGCACAGAGCCCTCCCCTCTCTGTCACAGCTTCCAGCGCTGCGTGGGAGATGGAGACGTGGCCACCCAGACCTCGGGATCAGCATCCCGCTGGATCACAGAGGGTCACTCAGAGTTTCACACCTCACTGGAACTCCTCCCTGGTGGCCTGTCCCTGCAGGGACATTCCAGCAGCTCCAGCACGGCAGGGGAAACAGGAAAACCAGGAGAGGAAGGAATTACCTTTAGTGACACCCAGGGACATCATGGTCTCAGCAGCACCTTCCCCTTCTGCCACTGCTCACAGCCAACAAGGCCCTGGAAGAGATGGAAAAGGGGATAAGCAAAATATCAGCTGTGGTATAAAAACCTGGCAGGCAAGGGGAGAGGAGAGCACAGCCACAGAGCCACAGCCGTGGTGGCACAGCCAGGGGATGGGGAGGCTCTGGCCTTGCACCAGAGCTGGGATTCCTCCCCATCCATGAACCTGCAGCATCAAGGACAGGGAAAATCAAATCCGGCCATGCCAGAGGTGTTTTTCCAGATCTGGGAGGAAAGTGGTGGAGGAGACCTTGCAAAAGTGCCCAGAGGCACTCAGGTGGGCCAGACCTTCTGGAGCCCACAGAACCCTGAGGATCCTGGAGTTCCCTTGGGATTTGTGCCAGGTGGGATGAGAAGGACCCAGGTTAATTCAGCACCTGGCTGTGTTTGTCAGAAATGGTTCTGTTCTGTTTGCACTCCTAGATTTTCCATGGAAGCTGCAGGACCAGCTTTTGTTTTTGGAGGAGAAAATCTCACCTTGAATCCCAGAATGGTTTGGGTTGGATGGGACCTTAAATCTCCTCCAGTTCCAAACCCTTCCATGGCAGGGACACCTTCCAGCTTTTACCACCCCCAGTCTTCCCTTGCCAAAACTCTCTCCTGGATTCTGGAATGACTCTGCCAGTCAGAAATAAGAAGGCCCAACCCTCTTTGGGAGAATCTCAAAGGAGGCTGTTGCTCCCTGCTGGTGGGCCTGTCCCTGCAGTATTCCTGGGAAGCCACATGCCCAGGAGGAATGCTGGGTGCTGATCTCATGGCATTGGCCTTGGCAAAGCCTCCTCCCCCGGCTTGTCTCAGCCAGGGATCTGCCCACTGCTCGTCCCCTGCTCTTCCCATTGGGATCTTGAACAATTCCCCAGGGCTCCTCTCCCTCTGCAAACATTCCCAGGCATTACACCCACCCCTGTGCCATCCAAATATGCAACAGGCAGCTGATATTCCAGTATTCCTTCTGGTATTTGGAATAACCTGTGATTTATGGTCCAGCTCATGTCCCTGGTAAATCCCTCATGTGCTGGATAAATGCAACTGGTGCTCAGCTTTGGACACCAGCCTCTGGGATGGGCCACTGGGATGTCCCAGGCAGCAGGAGATCCATAAAAATGCTTCATTCCCACTGACAAAGCATCCAACACGAGCCACCCAGCACAGGAGATAAATGTCCTCTCTGCACAGGAGCAAAATCCCATTGAACTGTGTCCTCAGAATGCACACTGCAAACGGGGCTGCTGCTTAAACCCGTGCTAAGTAACACAGAATCCCATTTCCAAAGGCATGGAACACCACCAAGACAGCACACACAGGTCTGGAACACCACCAAGACAGCACACAGAGCTCATTCCCACCTCTGGGAAGCCCTGGGGCTCACAGGCAGCTTTGCTGAGAGCCAGGTTTGAGGTCATCTTGATCCCCTGGTTTGGGACCAAGCCTGGCTGCAGTGTCCCACTGAGGACACTCTGAAGCTCCTCACCCCGAAAGGAAAGCCATTCCAAGCTATTTAATGAGGAAAGCAATTCCAGGCTATTTAATGTGGAAAAGGGAGCTGGAACCTTGCTTGGATGCCAATGTTCAGGGGCTCAGGGGCGCCCGGCCCAGCCCAGCCCAGCTCTGGGGCAGAGCCCAGCCCAGCTCAGGGGCAGAGCCCAGCTCAGCCCAGCCCAGCCCAGCTCAGGGACAGAGCCCGGCCCAGCTCTCCCTCCGCACACTCCCTAGGGTCCCTGCCCTGCCTCGGTTCTTTCCGAAGTTTTGGAGCAGCTCCAGCACCCCAAACTCGCTCCCATCCCCGGCAGGGAGTGTTCCCAATGGATCACAGCCCGTGCATGAAGCAGGGGGCGCCTCCAGCTGTGCCCGAGGCTGCAGAGCTGCCCTGGCCCTGGGGGTGACCTGTCCCTGCCCAGCCATCCTGTCCCATCCTGTCCCATCCGGTCCCTCAGGAGGGCAGGCACAGCCACACCAACTCTTCCCCAATAAATTCTTCAAGTGCCTGAAATCAGCAGCGCAGTCCTTAATTGGAAAGGATCTGCTTTCCACGGAAAGCCCTTGAACAGCTCTAATTACCCTGCAGGAGATGAAACACTTGCTGTTCTTTCAAAGCTGATGGCAGCTCCTCTTCCCTGCTGGCCACCCTGCTTTGGGATGGCTCAGCTGGGACTTTGAAATGTTAAAAACAAGAGTTCAGCCTGCAGTTGGGGCACCTGGGGCAATGGCCCCTTTGAGCCTAACAGCACCTTGTGTGCCTTGGGGACGAGCTGGATCCCAGCTGGACCCAGCTCTGGGGACTGAAGGAATGCCCTGGGAAGAGTGAATGGAGCTGCTTTGATCCCATAAATCCAGCTCTCCTGGGACCACCAGGTGCCCTGAGACCCCTGAAGTGTCCCTGCAGCCAGGCCAGCCCCAGGCCCAGCTTCCAGCACTCCTGCTCCTCATGTTTGGCTTCCTGGCCCTGGGATGGATGCCCCAAGCCCCACCCTCACTCTCCCATGCTGATCCCAGTTCCTTTTGGGACAGGAACTGTCTCAGCTCCCTTTGGGACAGGAACCCCCCGGTCCCTCTGCTGCCCTCCCTGTCCCTGCAAGGCCCCGGTGGCACTGGAGGACCTTGAAGGGCCCTTCCAGCCTCAGTGCCTCTGGGACTCCTGGACAAGGGGTGAACCTCTGGGTTCCTCACACAGAGGGCATCCACAGACGCCAACCTGTGCCCTCACCAGGGTTATTTCCCTCAGCCCAAACCCACGGGGCATCACTGATGGTCCCAGCTCTGAAGTGATCCCGTCCTGCCCACGGTGATCCAGGCTCCGTGGGGACCCAGTCCGACCCGAGGTGACCCAGTCCACCCGAGGTGACCCAGTCCCACCTGAGGTGACCCAGCAGCAGCTCCAGGCTCTGCTCCCCCCAGCTGAGCCCGTGCTGGAGCTCTCCGAGGATCTGTGCCGTGCTCCCCCTGCCCCTGGCTGCCCGCACAGGCCCCGTTTCAGGCCTGGGCACTGATGGAGGCCTTGGCCGCTGACCCGGAGGCTGCAAACAGCACCCAGGGCAGTCATGCAGAAAAACCTCCTGCTCTGAGGATAATTGATGCCTGCTCTGACCTTCACAAGCCTCAAATTAAAATGTATTTAAAGCCTGCAAGAGGCTTGAACTTCCTTCCTTTGAGCCTCCTCAGTCCTACTGAGAGTTTTGGCCTCCAGGCTGTGGTAAATAGGTATGATTCGTGCTCATAAAATTGAAACAGTAATAAATATGGATACAGTAATCAATATTTGGAAATAATAAAACAGTTAAAAAGTTGAAATGCCAAAAAGAAAAGCGGGGAGGAGGAGCTACACCCCTTTCCTGCAGATGTTCAGGATAGGAGGAAATAGCAAGAGATAATGGTTACCAAAATTAACAAAAAGCGAGAAAATCTGGGGCTCCTGGAAAATGGGGTAATTATATGAGATTTATTGCTTTGATGCTAAAATGTAGTAGAATGTTGTTTTGGCTTACATTATATTGGCTTAGCGCAAACCCAGGGGCATAAGGTGAACAAAGGACAAAAGAGGAAGAGGAGCGCCCTTCATCAGGACACCCCCAAAGACTTGTGCGACCACCAAAACGAGTGATGGAGCATGCCGCGTAAAGGTGGTCCGATGAGGCAGAGACGGAAGAGTGATGTCCGAAAATGGGAGGAGATGACATTGCCCCTGGCTTATAAGGGGGCCCGTCGTCAGGCCTTGGCAGCTGATGTGAGGTGGCTGGGGTCCGAGAGCCCTGCACTCCGTACCCCACCGGGTTAGTCTTTTGCTTATGCGCCTTATCTGAGCCAAATGATGCCTATTTTTAATCAAATTATATTGTCAATATATATTCTCTAAATTATTCAATTAAAATTGAACTGCTATCTTAAATATTGTTTGGTTTTATGAAGGGATAATTGGGCAAACATAACAAGGCCTAGCTCCAGGCCAGGTCCCCCCTCCATGTGCAAGGGGGAACTTGTGCTGCTTTTTTATTTTTGACCTTTTTTGTTTTCTTAAGGTTGGGATTAAATGTGTGAGATGGTATTTTTTGTTTGGACTTGGATGTTTATTAGCTTTTATTTGTATTACTTTATTATATTTATTATTATATTTATTATATTACTTTATTTTTACTTTATTTATACTACTTTTATATATACTATTTATATTACTTTTATATATATATACTACATTTATCTACATATATATACTATATTTATAAGTTGTAGTTTTATAGTACTTTACTATAAAGTTGTAGTTTTATAGTACTTTACTAACAAACTAAAAAGATTGAGTTATATTTTTCTTTCTTTAAGGCTTTTTAAGGATAAACTGTCTAAGAAATTACACTTAAATTATTTTTATTTTTAACTTAATAACTAACTACTTGTGGTTTGTAATGTGGACTTTTTATCTAATTACACAATGCTACTTAAACTCATGAAGAAGAAGGTGAAGAAGAAGGACTAGCTACTGCTTTAAAACTTCTAATTTGTTATATATATATTATTATATTCTAAAGCATTAAGTTTTCTACTATGTGATATTACACACTTTTATTCAAATTTATACTCTCAATTTTATCATTTAATTTTGGAAGCCTTCTCCATGGCCTCAGGTCAATGCAGCATTCTCTTGGGGGTCAGTGCCTGGCAGCACAGAAATTCAGAAATTCGGAAATTCTCAGCACCCAGGGTTCCATCACCAATCTGGTGGCACTCAGCAGCTGGAGCTGAGCTTTTGGACACGCACGGGAGGGAGAGCAGGGGGAGGAGGCTTTTCCTTTTCCTTTGGCACGGGTTACCCGGCCCAGCAGGCAGGTCCAGCCCGCAGCGCTGCCTCCCGAGAGGGCACGGACTCGAATTTCTGAGCACCAGCCGAGCCCACAATGCAAACCCTGTCCCTCTCTGCCCTGATGTCACCCGACACCCGATCTGCTGAGAAGGGACAGCAGGAGCTGGAAGGAGCCCTGCCCACCTCATCCCCTGCCAGATCCACCTCGACCCCTGCCAGACCCACCTCAACCCTGCCAGACCCACCTCAACCCTTCCAGACCCACATTAACCCTTCCAGACCCACATTAACTCCTACCAGACCCACCCCAGCTCCTGCTGGAGCAGCACCTGGGCCAGTGGCAGTGCCATTTTTAAGCCAGTAATTTAAAACGGGATTTAGTTCCCCTCTGAGCTCTGACTTGAAGCACATCTCGTTCCTGGGGGGGATGGACACTCCTGTCCTGCTGTCTGCTCTTGGGGACACAAGGGACAATGGGAATTGCACCTCAGGCTGCACACTGGGAGCTCACAGCCTGCACCTGAGGATCCCAGAGCACCTCCTGCACACAGGGGCTCTCTTTGGAGGGGGAGGTTCTGAGGGAGCCTGAGAAGGTCCAGACCCAGCCCGAGGCCCTGGCACAGGTGCCCAGAGCAGCTGGGGCTGCCCCTGAATCCCTGGCAGTGCCCAGGGCCAGGCTGGACACTGGGGCTGGGAGCACCTGGGACAGTGGGAGGTGTCCCTGCCATGGCAAGGGTGGCACTGGGTGGGTTCTAAGGTCCCCTCCCTCCCAACCAGAGCAGTCTGGCATTCCAGGCTGTAGACAATGCTCAGCTGCTCTGCAGGACCAGCTTTTTATTCCTGCCTTTCCCCTCTTCCAGGCAGTGACTGTTTAACACTGATGCTGTTCCATAAACATTGGGGATATTTAAGAAGCACCAGGAGATTTCTAAGGTCAAGCTATAAACAATCAGGAATTCAATAATTGAAACAGTCCAGGCAACCTTCAATCAAACATTAAATCCACCCTTCTGGGATTGTGCAACACAACAGCTCATGCCTGCCTGCTCCGTGAGCCAGAAGCACTCCCAATCCCAGAGTCGCTGAGGCTGGAAAAGAGCTCTGGGATCACCAAATCCAACCTGTGCCCCATCCCCACCCTGTCCCCACCTCCAGAGATGGGCACTCCAGGCCTCCCAGGGCAGCCCCTGCCAAGCCCTGGGCACCCTTTCCATGGGGAAATTCCTGTGGACTCCATCCTGAAGCTCTGTCCTGGTCCCCCTGTGGCTGCAGCAGAGCCTGGGGGCTCTGTGGGAGCTCTGAGGAGCCTCATCCCAGCACCACATTCCCTTGGGATCTTCCCTCCATCACCTGAGGACAGTGAAGGTCTCTT
This sequence comes from Camarhynchus parvulus, assembly GCF_901933205.1. Taxonomy (NCBI): domain Eukaryota; kingdom Metazoa; phylum Chordata; class Aves; order Passeriformes; family Thraupidae; genus Camarhynchus; species Camarhynchus parvulus. The sequence goes on along the minus strand of NC_044600.1, from coordinate 18,707,295 downwards.
TTCCCCTGACGGAAACCTGCAGCTGGACGGGGGAATCCTGCCCCGACCTCACAAACAGGAGCAACACAGACCCGTTCCACACAACGCGTGAAAAGCTGCAAATGCCCAGTTGGAATTTCCTTTCATTCACTCACGACCGCACATCCCACAGAACCATCAGATCCTGCTGAAGCTGGCACAGCCTGGAGCTGCTGAAGGCAGGGAAGGGCAGCACGAACCTCTGAGCCCTGCCCGTCCCCAGGGATCCTCCCGGCGGGACCACCCCCGGCACAGCTCCCCCTGCCGCTGCCAGAAACTCTCGGGCCATTTTCGCCATCCTGGGTGTGCAGTTTCATTGCTCTAATTACATGGAATGAATTCCTAATTGCTCAGCTAATTTCTGGGTTTAAAAGGAAGGATGTGCAGGACGTTCACCACACCCACACATCGCTGACCTTGAGCCTTGATGTTCAAAGATGAAAGGAAAAAGGAAGGAAAAATGGGGTTTGTGTCAAAGGTGGAGCTTTGTGTTTGCGTCACTGACCCACAGAGCAGGACAAAAGCTCCTTGAAGCCTCATGACGTCACACAGACACCACAAAGTTTTGCCAAGAAAACACAACTTTTTTTGTAAAAGAAAGCTAAAATCTGCCACTTGTGGAAATTGGGACTTCCACTTAAGTCCTGGTAAATTTTTTTTTGGGGAAGAAATGTACTGAGTCATTGGCTGGATGAATAAAATAAACTGAGTTTATAATAAAAGTAATAAAATATCCTAAACAAAACCTGCAGGTCCAGCTGAGGAGGAAGGACATCCCTGCCCAGGTGAGCACAGCTCATCCTCCTCTGTGGGGTCTGTCCTGAGCAGGGCTGGGACAGGGAAATGGGGATGACATTCCCTGGATGAAGCAAGGGCAGAGGGAGGTGCTCTCTCCTCCGTGCCAGCTCTGCCACTCCTTCCCAGGGTGCTGATTTCAGCCTGATTCGGGCACAAACAAAACAAGGCAGAGCAGCAGAGAGGCAGAAATCTCTGCCCGCAGCCCCTGTGTCCCCCAGGAGCCCTCCCTGGAGGAGGCAGGAAGGGCTGCAGCTCCCCCAGACCTCAGCGGAGGCTCTCGGGCTCACAGGATTGAATTTGCCCGGAGCTTTCCGGACCCTGCCCACGCCCAGACCCGTCCCGGGGAGGGCACTGCTGTGCCCCGCGGAAATCCAGAGGGGAAAAGGGAATTGGGAGGATGTGGAGCCGTGGGCAGGGAGGGGATTTGAGATCAGACAGGTGCAACAAACCCCAGAGCCAAAGCTCAGCCCCAGCCCGTCCCTGCAGGAGTGAACCCCATCCAACCCTGCAGAGCCACGCTTTGATCCGAGACACCCCCGAACAGCTCCAGCTCCACGGGGCAGGAGGATTTGGGTGTCCCCGGCAGGGCAGGGCAGGGCAGCCCTCTGTTCCCTCCCAGCTGACAGCCCCTGTCCCGTTCCCGCTCCCGTTCCCATTCCGTTCCCATTCCCGGTCCCACCTGCGGTTCCCGGCGCGCAGCTCTCCCGGCAGCGGCGGCTCCGGGCGGGCCTGGCACGGCTGTGGCACACCTGAGCCCCCACCTGCCGGGAGGGCCGGCCCCGGGAAGCCAAGCCTTGTTTTGAGGAGGAGACTTGGGTGTGTTTGGCCCTGCAGGGGAATCAAACAGGTTTCTCCGTTCGGCGGCACGGGCTCCCCTCCCTGTAGGCTCCGCTCTGCATTCCTGGCATTCCCCAGCCAATGCCACCGTCCCCGGCCCTGTGGGCCCTGGCACAGCCCCGGGCAGCCCCCCAGCTCTCACCCCACGGAATTTCTGCTCGGGGCGAGCTCGGCCCCCAGGCAGGGGGAGCGGGACCCCCGATGCTGCTCGGAGCCGCTTGGGAGCGGTGGTACCCGGGGAGCATCAGGGAGCGGGGCTGTAATTAGCCCTCGACACTGATTGTCTACTTGGAACTCATTACCGAGGCCCACAGGTGTGATAATCCCACAGGAAATTGCCGGGCATTCCGCTCGCCCTCATTTGATTTCCCGTTCTAATTGCTCCGGTCACCGCACGGTCCCCAGGGCCGGCTGTGGGGACAGCCCAGCACAGCCAGACCCTGGGACTCCCTTTCTGTCCATCCCTAAAGCCTGGCACCTGGGGCTGGGGCTTTGGAGCTGGTCTGAGTTGTCAGAGCTTCAGCCTGGCACTGCCACAGCGTGGCAAGAACCAGAGAATCCCACAATGGTTTGGGTTGGATGGGACCTTAAAGCCCATCCAGTGCCACCCCTGCCATGGCAGGGACACCTCCCACTGTCCCAGGGTGTCCCAGCCCCACTGTCCAGCCTGGCCTTGGGCACTGCCAGGGATCCAGGGGCAGCCCCAGCTGCTCTGGGCACCTGTGCCAGGGCCTGCCCACCCTCACAGGGAACAATTCCCGGTTCCCAATCTCCCATCCATCCCTGCCCTCTGGCAGTGGGAGCCATTCCCTGTGTCCTGTCCCTCCATCCCTTGTCCCCAGTCCCTCTCCATCTCTCCTGGAACCCCTTCAGGCCCTGGCAGGGCTCTGAGCTCTCCCTGGAACTTCTCCTCTCCAGGTGAGCACCCCCAGCTCTCCCAGCCCAGGCTCCAGAGGGGCTCCAGGCCTTGGGAGCAGCTCCGTGGCCTCCTCCAGCCCTGGAGGTGATGAAGCCCCAACCAAGCCCCCACCAGGATCCCCTGTCCCCTGTTCAAGTACAGGTAATGCTGAGCCTGTAGCAGCTGGAAAGGAAAGCTCCTGCTGTGGAATGAATGGGCAAATATCCCATCCCATCCCATCCCATCCCATCCCATCCCATCCCATCCCATCCCATCCCATCCCATCCCATCCCATCGGGATGTGCTGGAACAGGGCCGATGACCCAGCCCTGGCTCCCAGCAGCACAGTGAGGATGACATCAGGGATTTTCAGGCATTAAGGTGTCACTGCAGCCCCAGATCTTCCCCTCGGATCTGCTGGGGCTCAGCAGCAGCCGGGCTCAGCTGAGCCGGGCTCGGTGGCTGCGCTGATCCCGGCCGAGATAAGCGGGGCTGTTCCCAGGGCCGCGCCCTGAGCTCCCGGCGGGGCGGGCTCGGGGTCCGGCTCAGGGGAACCGGAGGGGTTCAAAGCGGGCTGGAAAACGCAGCCCAGACCCTTCCTGGGCAGCATCCTCTGCTCCAGCGCTGCAGCTGACAGAGCAGCTTTGTTCTCGGTAAGCCCTGAGTCACGGCAGCGTTTGCTGAAGGTTTGTCCCGGCTCTCCCCTGGAACAGCCGTGAGTAACAGCCCAGCCCGGCCCGGCCAGCCCTGCAGGTACACTGGGTCCCCAGGCACCACACGGACAGCCAGGCTCTGCTTTTTCCCTGTGGGAACACACTGTTCCATGCTGAATGCTCAAAAACAGGCAAAAATAAAAGGTATTTGTTACGAGCACCTCAGCATCAAACACCGAGAGGATGAGGAGCTCCCAGAGCAGCACCCAGGACTCACTGCTGGCTCAGGAGATTCATCCCCACAGTGTGGGCAGCAGGAAAGGGATTGGGGTTCTGCCCCTCAGTGAGACCCCAGCCCTGGGCCAGCACAGGAGGGACCTGGAGCTGCTTAGAGAGCCCAGAGGAGCTCCAGGATGGGCAGAGGATGGAGCAGCTCTGCTGGGAGAGCTGGGACTGTTCATCTGGAGAGGGGAAGCTTTGGGGTGAGCTCAGTGTGGCTTTGCAGGGCCTGAAGGAGCTGACAGCTTCTGCCAGAGGCTCAGGGATAGACTCTGGGTTTCTGCTAGGGAGCTGCTCACAGTGGGACTTCAACACTGCCAGATCCAGGATGCTCCAGGAAAAGACACCAGTCTTGGTCTCCCCGGCAGGAGCAGCCCCAGCTGGAGCAGCACAGGAGCCCTGCACACCTCTGGAGGAAACCTGAGTGTGCTGAAGTCAACAACACAAAAAGTCCTTTGTACTCATCCGACCTGAGTGAAATCCAAGAGGGGAATTTTTCCATTTTCCCACTGAATCTGATTAAAACCAAGAGGATCTGGCTTGAACCCCCACCCTGCAGGCCTGGTCCCCCCCTCAGCCACGAGCCAAGGCTCAGGTAAAGCTGTGCCTGAGCCCAGCCCAGAGCAGGAGCAAGGTCCTGAATCCCATCCCAACCCCCCAGCTTCTCCAGGGACACACACACTCCTGCAGCATGGGAGAGCAAGAAAACAGAGTCTTTTCCCCACTTCCAGTTAAAAACATTATTGTCACCAAGTAAATTCCAGCCTGGAATATCTGACTTCACCAGGAAATGGATTTTCATGGGATCTGCTCTCCCAGGAAAGCACAAAGACCCTTTCCCATGAAGATGCCCCACAGCTGGCACTGACTGATCCTTGTTCTGCCACTTCCAGAGCAGCTGGGTGCCAGGAGCTGTAACCCCTCAGCTCATTCCTGCAGGAACAGGGATCTCTGCAGGGAACCTGCTCCACCCTGGAAATCCAGGCAGCCAATTTCATGGCAAGGGGGTTTTACCAAATCATTCCTATGGCAAAGGTGATTCCTGCCCAGAGACAGCCTCAGAGCCCAGCCTGTGTTTGAACATCCTGTAACATTTTCTGGTATGTATTTTCTGGTGGTGAGAAATGTGTTTTCTGGTGGTGAGGAATCCACCAAGCCCACTCGAGAGCCCCGAGCTGCCCTGGAACATTTCCTGCATTGCCGATGGCACTCTGTGCAGCCCCTCCCTGTGCTGGTGCTGAGGGGGAGGGCAGGGCTGAACCCTGCAGTGCCCAGGGCTTTGCAGAGGTGCCACCAGCCCCAAGCCCAGCCGTGATGAGTCGCAGGGTGTAAAACCACTACACCCATTTGTTACAAGGGAATCAAACTGGTTTTTCGTGAGGTGTCACTGCAGAGCTCTGCCAGAACGCCAGGCCTCACCTTCCTAATAGCAGGTGGCAGCAGGGCATTGTCTGTGCCAAGGATTCCCTGCAGGAATACAGCACCCTGCCCGTGCTCAGGGACACACCTGCAGCCTCCTGGGGCTCAGGAGTGCCAGCACAACACAAAGTGGTGCTGTCAGCAGAGTCGGGGCCCGGCAGAGGCAGAGCTGTGGCGGGGACACCGCGGTGCCACCACAACACCCAAAGCCGCTCTGGCGCAAGCAGGAGATGCTGATTTATCCTCAGCAGCTCGGCGAGCTCCCTGCAGGCTCTGAGGCAAACAAGCTGCTCTTCCCCCTGCCCTGACAGAGCAGGGTTGCACCACTCTCCCCGTGGGCCTGGCACCGGCCCGGGGCTTGCACAAGCAGCAGCGAAACTCGGAGAGAATTCTCCCGGGAAGCAGAGCCAACCCAGCCTGCCTCGGCTGGAGCTGTGGGAATGTCCTGGTGCTCCCTGCCACCAGCACGCTGGGCTAACTGGGTGTACTGGGATAGAAAACAGCCCCTCCACAGCTTCCCCAAATGCTGAGCTGGAGCCCTGCAGCGTGGCCTGGATCCCTGGGTCTGGAGATCCCCCCGTGCTTGCCGGGGGCACATGGCACACTGCTCCCAAACCTCACTGAATCACGGAGTGCTTTGGCTTGGAAGGGACCTCAAAGCCCCTCCTGTTCCACCCCATGGGCAGGGACATCTCCCACTGTCCCAGCTTGCTCCTTCCACTGTCCCAGCTTGCTCCTCCCACTGTCCCAGCTTGCTCCTTCCACTGTCCCAGCTTGCTCCTTCCACTGCCCCAGCCTGCTCCCAGCCCTGTCCTGGACACCTCCTGCACACCCCTGGAGTGCCCCCTGAGCCTTTTTGCTCCCTGGACATGCAGGGTCATTTCTGACCTGCTTTCATCCGTTTTTCGTTTTACCTATTTCTGGTAATTACACCCAAGCCACCATTTCTCCTCTCTGGAGGTGTGTCTGGACCAGGGCTTCCCCCATGTTCTAATGGCAAGACTGAAAGGATTCCTTGGTCAATCCTCCTGAGCAAGTTCCCTCTGCAATCCCTGTGAGAGGGGAATGGAGGCTTTGGTTACCTTAACTCCACCTAGAAAAGCACTTGTAATCCCCTCTCCCTTCCCTCCCTCTCCCTTCTGCAGGATAAGCAACAGAAGATCTCTCCTTATCTCTCCCAGTGCCAAAACCAATCTCAGGTCAGCAAAATGAGGAGCTGCAGCAAGGAGAAGCCAGGGAAGCAGAGAGAGGGAGATAAGGAGTTTGATGAGAGTGCTCCAGGGAACTCTTTGAAGTCCTGGGGAGCTCCTGTTGAGTGTTCTGACAAGGACAGACTGCACCTGCATTTGATCCTGGATGTTTGGAAGGGAAGTTTGATAATGGCAATTTTGCTCCACAGCCTCTGCTCGCTGACACACACAGAATACAGACTGGAAGCCATAAAAATCCCTGAATGGTTTGGGTGGGAAGGGACCTCACAGCCCACCCAGTGCCACCCCTGCCATGGCAGGGACACCTCCCACTGTCCCAGGTGCTCCAGCCCCAGTGTCTGTCCAGCCTGGCCTTGGGCACTGCCAGGGATCCAGGGGCAGCCCCAGCTGCTCTGGGCACCTGTGCCAGGGCCTGCCCACCCTGTCAGGGAACAATTCCCAATTCCCAATATCCCACCTAACCCTGCCCTGTGTCCTGTCCCTCCCTCCCTTGTAAATTGTCTCTCTCCATGTTTCCACTTGGCTCCTTCAGGCACTGCAAGGCCACACACTGAGGTCACCCCAAAGCTTCTCCTCTCCAGGCTGCACCATCCCAATTCCCTCAGCCTTTCCTCCCAGCAGAGCTGCTCCATCCCCCTGAGCATCCTGGTGCCTCCTCTGGACTTGCTCCAGCAGCTCCACACCCTCCCAGTGCTGAAGTGGTGGCACAAAAACACATCCAGGCAGGGCACAACAGAAGGATCTCATCACTGCCCCAAAATCCCAGGATTTATGCTGGTTAGAGCTGGAAAACGAGAGGAGGAGGCTGGAGCAGGGCTGGAAGAGGCTGTGGATGGAGCAAGGCTCTGCTGTGTCGTGGCCAGGGATGGAGGCACAGCCAGGCTCCAGCACTCCCTGTTTACCAGGGCTTGGGAAACAGCAGTGCTCAGAGCCAGAGGAACCTGGCAGCTCCCTGACTGCACTGGGAGAGCTGCCAGCCCAGGTGTGCACAGCCTGCCCTCAGTGCTGCTCCCCACAGCTCAGGTGTACACAGCCTGCCCTCAGTGCCACCTTGTCACTGTCCCCAGCCCAGGTGTACACAGCCTGCCCTGGGCGCTGCTCCCCAGCCCAGGTGTGCACAGCCTGCCCTGGGCGCTGCTCCCCAGCCCAGGTGTGCACAGCCTGCCCTCAGTGCCACCTTGTCACTGTCCCCAGCCCAGGTGTGCACAGCCTGCCCTCAGTGCTGCTCCCCAGCCCAGCAAAGCTCTGGGTCCCTCCCTGGGAGAGGGAACACCTCTCTGAACCCCTCTCTGGTCCCCTTCTGCTCCCCCTGCCAGGACAGGGAGAGCAGTGACCCTGCCCTGCCCTGTGTCCAAGCACAGCCACGGCAGTTTTGGGGTGGATTGGAGCTGCCCGCCTGGGAAATGCCACCTAGAGGCCGAAGGTGATGTGTGGGCAATGAATTTGTAAAGAATTTTAAAAGTTTGATAGAAAGCTTCTGATTGTGATAGTGTGAATTTTAACGTCTCTATTGTCTCACCCTTCACATGAGACTGAAAATGGAGTAAGAGTATTTAAAACGCCTCTCAGCTGCCCCATCTCAAGGTCAGAAAAGGGCACAATCCAACAGGGATGATGTGATTTAGCTCTGATTTGGCTTTGGGAAATCCTGGATCCTTCCCCTTCCACCAGACCCCGCTCCCTCCCCGTGGGAGGGCAGGGCTGTCCCTGCTCGGGGGCTGAGCAGTGCCCAGCAGGGTGGTGGCAGCTGCCCCAAGCACCTGGCCAGTGTTTGCTGCAAGGCCAAGCTTGGTAAAACCAGCTGGTAACCAGCAAATCAAAATTCCCAGGAAAAAAAAGCCCAGTGTGGGTTTTTTCCCCCCAGAAAAGAGCCAGAAGTTCAAATAAAATCCATTTAATCAGACTGTAGCAGCACATTGAGGTTAAGGCTCCTTGTGCCTGAGGTTGTGGCTGCCCCTGGATCCCTGGAAGTGCCCAGGCCAGGTTGGATGGGGCTTGGAGCAGCCTGGGACAGTGGAAGGTGTCCCTGGGGGTGGAATAGGATGAGCTTTAAGGTCCCTCCCAACCCAAGCCATCCTGGGATTCCATAATTCTGTCACTGAGGCATTTCCCATCCTTCTGAAATTTGAAACACCAGAACTCCCAGGGATCCAGGAATTTGCACAGGGCAAAACTCCAGCTCAAACCTAAACCCCTCATTGAAAACCAAACCAGAACTGAAGTGCTTAGAAAGATTAGAGGGCAAAGAACATTTAACATACAAGTCAGAGGAAATAGCTTGGGGACTGTTGCTTTGTATCCATTTCCTTGTGGAAAAGAGGTTTTTTCATGGACTAAGTGGTCAGAGCACCAAAAATCCCCATGAGCAGCACTGACAGGGCAGGGAGGAGCAGCTTGGTGCTGCAGGATCTTCCCAGCACTGCAGATCTGCAGAACAGTGCTGGGGCTGCTGCCAGGCAGCTCCCAAAGATCTGTGCCCCAGAAGGGAATCATTAACATCCTGTTTGTGCTGAGAGATGGGACACAAAGCTGCAAAGTCAGCTCTGTGTGATTTACTTGGGTTCTTTTGGAACAGAAATAAATCCTGCATGGACAAAGGAATGAAGCCACAAGTGAACACACTCCTTGTGGGTTCCTTCTGCTGCCTCAGGGAGAAGCCAAACCACCCCCTGATCGTGGAGGGAAAACCAGAAGAGCTGCAATGATTTAAGAGATGGTGGCACAAGTCCTTTCTGGCACTGGGCTGTCTTGTGGAGAGCAAAGCCAAAGCTCAGAGGGGAGCCAGGCCCAGGAAGTGTTTGTGACCCAGCCTGCAGCTCTGGGAAGGGATGGCTGCTGTCACCAGAGCAACAAAACACGGGACAAGGGTGGAGGGAAGGGAGCAGGAATGCTGGTGTGCCTGCTCAGGATTGAAGAGGGCACAGCAGGGTGTTTATTCACAGCCCAGAGAGTTCAGCAGCTGTTTCCAAACAAGAAGTCACATCCAAGAAACAAACTGTCAGCACAGCTCCCACATGGAATGACGAGGAGGAGGAGGAGCAGAGACGTCAGGAAAACTCTTTCCTGGGAACTGGTGCCTTGTGCTCCATGTTAAGGTGTCAGAAATGATGGCAAACAGGTTGGAGAGGCTCCAGGCAGGGTGTCAGGCCCTGGCCCGGCGCAGGCTGGGGTAGCTCTGCACAGTCCTGGCAATGGCCTCGTCCAGGCTGACCACGGGGCTGTAGCCCATGGCCCTCTTGGCCTTCTCACAGCTGTAGTAGTGGAAGGTCCCAGCCAGGGCCACCCTCATGGGAGTGAAGGTGGCCTTGATGGTCACCAGGGGCCTGAGCAGGGCCAGCAGCAGGGCCAGCAGCAGGGCCAGGTAATAGGCCAGCCAGTAGGGAATGTGGTACTTGGGAGGGTCGTAGTCCAGGCCGGTCAGGATGCGGGACATGAACGTCCAGAAGGGAATTGGTTCATCGTTGGTGATGTGAAAGGCCTGGAAGAGAGGCAGAGGAGAAGCCAGGGGTTAAAATCATGGTGGATTTCCCAGGTTTGGCTCTGTGCTGGCCCCTCTCCTGCTCATGTGAGGACATGACACCCCTGACCTGGGCCAGAGCACACACCACCCTGACAAACTGCTTTGCACTGCCCACCTCTGAGTGAAGAGGGGGGAACCCCTGCTTTTCCAAGGAAACAAGCTGGGGTACTTCCAGCACCCCAGAGGCCAGGATTCCTCATAAATGTCAACCAAACTGGCTGCCACAGCACACAGCAGACAAGTTAAAACACTCCAGTGTGCCCAGTGCACAGCAGGACCAGGAAAAGCTCCTCCTGTTCTGAACTGTGTCCCAAAAGCTGCTGTGTTTCCATGTGTGCCTCCTGGCTGCCCCCAGTTCTGCCTGGATTGCCCTTCCCAAGGAGTTTTACAGCAGGGAATTCCAGGATATCCATCCAGCTCAGCCCAGGTGGCTGCACTCAATGGTCACCACAGATGGAAAACCTGGAGCTGCTGGCCTCCAGGATGATGTCCAGGGCCCTCAGGAATCAGCATGGATCCCACAGCAGAGGCTGGAGATCCCTTCCCTCCCTTCCCTCCCCCTCCCTTCTCACCTTCCCACACAGGGGAGAGCCTTTGTGCAGCTTTTCTGCAGCCAGGATGTGCCCATGCACCACGTTCTCCACGTAGGTGAAATCCACCAAGTTCTTTCCATCCCTGCACACAGAAAAGGAATTTAGCCCCAAGGCAAGCTGGGCTGAGAATCTGCTTGAGGCAAAAGGAAGGACTTCCACCAGGATAAATTCATCCCAAGCTTCCTCTTCTCCCACTCTCTGGTGCTGCAATTTCAGGCCATACTTTTAGTGTTTCATATTTAATAGGGATTTTAATTGCCAGAACCTCAAACACCACAAGTGGTATAAATTAACAGCAAGTAATCTGAGCTGTCTCATATTAATGGCACAGCTCTTTAACAGCTCAAGCCATGCCAGCTTTCCTCATGGATATTCCTCTGGCATTATGGACACTCACCATGGCAGGGAGTGAGCCCCTGCTATAGGATTTTAAAGAAAAAAAACATGGAAAGTGAAAAATAAAAGAAACAACACAACTGCTTTCCTTTTGTTCCCTTCCAAAAGGGCTTTGTAGAGCCAGCACTGATTTTGCCCCAGCTCTGAAATGCCTGGGCCTTGCTCACCCAATGATGAACTTCATTTTGCCACTCCGAGCTGCCTGGATGAGGATGGGAACCAGCTGAGGGTCTCTGGGACCAAATATTCCATGGGGACGGATTGCAGTGGTGAGGAAATTGTTGTCTGGGTCGTTTGCACTGAGCACCTCCTGGAGGGAAAGAGGAGAAGAAAATCAAGGAGGAAAACAGAGCTCAGCAATGCATCCCACTGGGGAGTCTTAACTTTTTTTCTGCCAGGGTTGGGATTAAATTGGGAGATGGTATTTCTTGTTGGGACTCAGATGTTTATTTATGTTACAATTTCAAAAATCCTGAGTTCTACAGCACTTCACTCTAACAAACTAAAAATGGAGCCCCATCTCTCTCTCTACAAGGCCTTTTAAGGATAAACTGTCCAGTTAAGAAATGACACCTAAATTATTGTTATTTTTAACCCAATAACCAATCACCTGTGCCCTGCAATGGGGACTTTTATTCAACTACATAAAACCTCCCAAACCCACGGAGAAGAAAGTGGAGAAGAAGATGAAGAAGAAGGAGCAGCCTCCACCCTAAAACCTCCATCTTGTTTTATATATATTGCTATATTCTAAACCCTTCAGCTCTAAGTTTTCCACCCTAGGATATCACACACTTCTCTTCAAACTCCCACCCCCACAATCCCAGCTCTGTCATTCCATTTTGGAAGCTTCTCCACAGCCTCAGGTCAATGCAGTGTTCTCCTGGGGGTCAGTGCCTGGCAGCACAGAAAGTCTGAAATTCTCAGCACCCAGGGTCCCAACATCCCACAGTCATCACTGAAGGGGCTGGGGGCTCCCCATCTCCTTGGGAAGAGCCAGTGGAAGAATTATTATCCCCTCCTGTCTTTCCAAGTGATCCTTCCTTGGTTCCTATCTCTTTTCCCAGTTCTCCTTGATAAGAAAACCAGACACAAACCAGTTTTTATGGTTGAGCACTTAATGAATTGACAAAGGAAGGGAAGGCTTTGCTTCTCTCTTTGAACACCCCAGAAGCCAGAGGAGCTCCCCAAGCTCCTCCACTCCATGAACCCTGTGCAGGAGCTGGAGCAGAGGACACTCAGGAACTCCATTTCTGTCCCTCCCAGCAGCTGTACCCACCCCAGCCCCCCTGGATCTCTCTCAGGAGGGGTTGATCCCACCTCCCTGGAGCTCCAGCAGCACATTCAGCAGCTCTGGAGCAGATTTCATTCTCCTGGGAGTTCCTAAACAACGTGTTTTCATTTCCAGCAGCTGCTGGGATTTCTATGGAGGAGGCACAGACAAAATCCTTTGAGTTTCCCCCAAAACAAAACCATAATCAGCAGCACTGGGGCTACCCCTGATTGCTGCTCCTCAGCTTCCCCTTTATCAGCTACTGCAAAGTGCTGGGGAAGGAACAGATGTTTGCACAATTTAAATTAATGAAGCTCTTGTGGAGGAAATTCCTTCCAGCCTCTCACACTGTCAGCTTCAGCATGGAAGGGACTCTCAATTCTTCTGGCACAAAAAGCACAGATTCTTCCCACAGCTGCATGCAAGCCATGGAAAAAGGATCCAGAAAAGGTCTGCTGCCTTTGATTGAAAACATTGTTATCCCAGATTTAAACCACAGATGCTGCAGCAGTAAGAACATGAGAAGAGCAGATATTGGTGCTGGGCAAGTGTCCACAGCAGTGACCTCTCACATGTTTTTTAACATCAATATTTTCAGTAATGGCCTGTGCCCCTCAGCTCAGGCCATGTTCCCACCTCCTCTCCTCCTTACTCAGTGCCTTTTTCACATTCCCAACTCCAAATTCAGGCTGCAAATCAGGAAAAGCAGCAGAGAGGACAAAGACCTCCCCTGACTGCTGTGAAACCAAAGCTGTGGCAGAGAACTGGGATTATCCTGTGGCTCCTCCATGGCAGTGACACCTCTGGCAGCTCTGGAGCACCTCTGCAGTGTCACACAGCATTTCATTCAACCTCTGTGGCAAGTCATGCCACAGCTTGATTTTATTCTCATTTTATTAAGTGAATACATCCCAAAAGAACAAATAAACCATTGGCAAATACCTTCTCCTGCAGGATCTTGGTCTCTGTGTAGTAATCAATAGGTTTTTGTGCATAGGGGAGATCTTCTGAGCCATTTTTTATGTCTGTGCCCTCAAAAACTACACTGGCACTGCTGGTTAACACCAATTTCTGTAAGAGATAGAGGAAAAAAGACTTGTTTAAAGCCTAAAATAAAATGGTCATTATTTACAAAGGCTGAGTAAAGATAATAATGATAATAATGATAATAATAATAATATTTAACCAACTGATCCTACAGAAAATAACCTGAGTCTAACAGAAGATGAATAGAAACTGCAGGTGAGAGAACTCCCCCTTTTTAATTCATTCTGTCCTATCATTTAATGCTACCTAAAGGAGATAAAAACATTCCAACAAACCCCCAAGGCAGTCAATCCAGGGGAAATATCTCCAGGAAAATCAGAGGCTTGGAACACTTAACACACCCCCCGTGTTTTAAAGAAAGATTTGCTCATCTTGGCAATAACAGATCACAGTGGATTAAACAAAAAAAAGAAACCTTGAATGTTTTTGTTTGGTGACTCAGATGAAATAAATGAAATTAAAATAAATTAAATGAATATAATAAATAAATTTAAAATAAATGAAATAAATGAATTTAAATGAAAACTTATGGGATATCAAAGTAATTTAAAAGGAAATTCAGTCTCCAATTCCAGACTGGCTTCCTCAGGCTCTTCCTTTTGTGGGCAATAGACTTTCTAAACCAAAAGGCACTGAGATTATGGCACAAGTGAGTTCCACCTCATTCCATGGTGAGGAATTCAGGAGGGAGTTGATGCCATGAATATTCCCACTGCTGGAAAAACCATCTCAGGGCTGTCCCCTTATGAGAGCAGGAAAGAAGCCACTGGTGAGGTGCTATTCTCCCAGGGTGACTCCCAGGCAGGACAGATTTTAGTGGAAGCTTTTCCATTCCAATCACAATGTGGTTTTCTGTGGCAAACAGGGACTGAGTTCACACTAAGCAGGAGACCCAGAGTCTCTCTTCCACTGGTTTTCATGGGCCAAGTGGGAATTCAGGATCACAGAGCCCTTTGTCCCCTCTCAGACAAGGCTGACCCTGGCCTGTGCTGCCAGTGTTACAAAGTCCATCAGCCCCTCCTGGTCTCAGGGCTTTTCCAGCTTTACCTGCACTCCAGCTTCTTTGCAGGCTTCAATGACTGCCTTGGTTCCCATAAAATTCACCTTGTAGAACAGCTCCCTGTTGTCACTGGAAGGGGCTGGTGAGGCACAGTGGAACACCACAGACACTCCTTGCAGGGCTGGCAGCAGAGCCTGCAGGAAACACGGGGGAGAAGGGAATGGAGCAACAGCCATCAGGAAAAAATAACAGCAGGGAAACAAACCAGCTCTTTTTCATGGAAACAGCTGCACTTCAAGTCATGTTCCTCTATAAAGGTGGGCAGCTGGATGGGATTAGCATCCAGGATCTCCACAATGTCCTGTCCTCAGCACACACACCTATTGCAATGCTGTGAGGGCCCCAACAAGGGGAGAGAATGATGCATCCGACTCCATGGATATCAGAAGGCTAATTAATTTCTTTATTATACTATATTATTTTATACATCTAAAACTGAATCTGCCAAGCACTCAACCCTGCACACAACTGCTCCCACTGCACTGAATCTCATGACTGTCACCCAACAATCCTGACACACACACACACCTGGCCCTGATAGGCCAAGGAAACAAAACACCGTGACTTTGGGTAAACAATCTCCATATTGCATTCTACTTTGGCACAACACAGGCACAGCAAATGATAAGAATTGTGTTTTCCTTCTTCTCTGAGGTTCAGAGAATGTGAATCCCAGAAATATTATTGGGAAGATGTGGCCTTGCTTTTCTCTGTGAAGAGAAATGTGGGGCTACACACATCCTCTCTTCTTCCCAGAGAAACCCTGGCAGCTTCCCCAGAGCTGGAGGCTGGCCAGGCTGCACTCCCTGCAATCCCCAGGTGCAGGTACAAGAATCAGGACTCCCTGGAGCTGAGTCCCTGAAGAAGCAGCAGGTTTAGAGCTCCCCATGGCACTGGCTGAGTGCAGGTGACTGTCCCAAAGTCACCTCCCACATGGCTCACACAGGCCTTGGCCAGGGCTCCCACTCATCCTGCCCTGACTGTTGGGAATATGAGTTGTGCCATTCTCATGGAGCTGAGAAGGGCTGGGAGAGCCCCCTGCAATTAGCCCAGGGGCTGTAATTACCCTGTAAATCTCAGCTAACAGTAATGTCATGTAAAATCTCAGCTAACAGTAATGCAAGGCACCAGGCACAAAGCAGTCCTGTGTCACAGACATCTTTTATGAAAAATCCTTTCCTTAGGATTTTTTCTCCTGAGAAGCTGAGAGGCCTCAGGAACAAAATGCAAACAATGGTTATCTGCTGCTGTAGAATGCAACAGGAGCATCTGTGATTGGTCTCATGTGGTTGTTTCTAATTAATGGCCAATCACAGTCAGCTGGCTCGGACAGAGAGTCCGAGCCACAAGCTTTTGTTATCATTCTTTCTTTTTCTATTCTTAGCCAGCTGTCTGATGAAATCCTTTCTTCTAGTCTTTTAGTATAGTTTTAATATAATATATATCATAAAATAATAAATCAGCCTTCTGAAACATGGAGTCAGATCTTCATCTCTTCCCTCATCCTCAGACCCCTGTGAACATGGTCACAGTCCTGCTCTTTCCAGCTCGCAGCAGAATCCAGACATCACACACCAGATCTGTTTCCTCCAGAGGCTCCCAAGGAAAAGTGCAAGGCCTGCATTTGCCCCTGTTCCTTGCAGGCAGTCCTTCCTCACCTCCTTGTCACACAGGTCTCCCAGGAAGAAGGTCACCTGCTCACTCTCAAAGCTCTGCTGGATGTCGAAGACGTTGACGCTGTAGCCCTTGGCCAGCAGCTGCTCCACCATGTGCTGCCCCAGGAACCCCGAGCCCCCGATGACGGTGCAGCTCCTGCCAGCCTGCAGGGACAGGGACAGGGACAGGGACAGGTCAGGAGAACCTCCCTGACACACAGGCACACACACAGCACGTTGCCCTGAGCTTCCCTGGGGCTCAGTGAGCTGCAATTCTGCTCAGCAGCTCCACCAGAGGAATCTGAACTCAGGCATCAAAGCTCTGTGCTGTCCCAGGGAGTCATGAGCGCAGACACTGATTTTGGGATTCTGGAAGGACTCGCCTCATGCTCACAACCAAGCGGCTCAAGGAGGAGGGAAGGAAAAGAAGATTGGCCCCCATGAACTCTGCTTGGATAGCAAACAGAATTTGAAGGGAGCCTGCAAGATGAAGAGAGATGATTTACAAGAGCACAGAGAGGCAGGACACAGGGAATGGCTTCCCACTGCCAGGGGCAGGGATGGATGGGATATTGGGATGGAATTGTTCCCTGGGAGGAGGGGAGGCCCTGGCACAGGTGCCCAGAGCAGCTGGGGCTGCCTCTGGATCCCTGGCAGTGCCCAAGGCCAGGCTGGAGCAGCCTGGGACAGTGGGAGGTGTCCCTGCCATGGCAGGGGTGGAACTGGAGGAGCTTTAAGGTCCCTCCCAACCCAGAGCAGCCTGGGACTCTGGGATGATTCTGTGATTTGCCTCAGCCTCCTGCCACAGCTACCTCAGAGCATCAAAACCATCACCATGATCAGAACCTGTGACACTCAGGAGCCAAGAAAGCAGCCAGGTAAAGGCAGGGGCTGTCTATTTGGGCTATTTCTTTTTCTTTAAGCTTTGTAAATCAGTGATTGGAGTCACTAATTATCAGTCTGGCCACTCATCTGACTGGACTGAGACCAAAGAGCTCACTGCCAGCACAGAACATCCAGGCCCTGAGTCTGAGGGAGCTGTTACACAAAGAATGCTCTGTGCTGGCTGGAGAGTTTTACTCCTGGTAGTAACACAACCCCCACCCTTGCAGAGAGCTCTGAGGGAGCCACACAAAGACAGGGATTGTTCACAACTCTTGAAAGGCCACATCCTCAAACCAAGGTTCTGCTGCCAAGTGTTGGGTGATCCACAAGAGAAATGGGAGGAGCTCCCTGAGTTACATCAAAGCTGCAGCAGGTATTTGGGATGGGCCATGCAGAGGAGAGTCTGATCAGGGTCTGGAGCTCCTGTGAGGAGCAGCTGGGAAGGGGCTGAGGCTGGAGAGGGAGCTGGGAATGGGCTGAGGCTGGAGAGAGAGCTGGGAAGGGGCTGAGGCTGGAGAGGGAGCTGGGAAGGGGCTCAGCCTGGAGCAAAGGAGGCTCAGGGGGCCCTTGTGGCTCTGCACAGCTCCTGACAGGAAGGGACAGCCAGGGGGGGTCAGGCTGTGCTCCAGGGACAGGAGGAGAGGGAACAGCCTCAGGCTGGGCCAGGGGAGGTCAGGGTGGCATTGGGGACATTCCTTCACTGAAAGGGGGGCCAAGCCCTGCACAGCTGCCCAGGGAGGTCTGAAGTCTCCAGCTCTGGAAGTGTTCAGCCAATGAACAGATGTGGCATTGGAGAAGATGAGGGGATTCAGTCAGAGGGGGGACAGCTGCTGAGGGGACAGAAACTGTTGCAGCCTCTCCTCAAAGGCAGAGGCTCCCTCCCACGGACATTTCCCTTCTCCCTGCACCTGTTCCCATTAGGTCCCTTCCACCCCACACCGTTTTGGCACTCCCTGATGGCCGTGCACTCTCCAGGAGCCAAGAGCACCCCAACTGCTCTGAGATGTAACTGAAGTGAAATTTTACTGCAGCAGAATGCTGCCCTCTGCCTCTGAGCCCCAGGGCACTGCAGAGGCTGCAAAGGAATCCCAGAATCCCAGACTGGTTTGGGTTGGGAGGGATTTTAAAGTTCATTTTATTCCACCTTCCAAAGGGACACTTCCACTATCCCAGGGTGCTCCAAGCCCCATTCAACCTGGCCTTGGACACTTCCAGGGATCAAGGGGCAGCCACAATTATATATAATTTTATTATAAACTGTCTATAATTTGATATTGCACAGCATAATATTTATGGCAAGCCAAGCTACACAGTCTATATTGATTTTAAGGTATGAATTTGACCTACCCAAATTATACCTTGGAAAATCATGTTTTCTCCCCAGAGTTATCATTAATGCAGGATCAGCCTCATGTCTTCCCTAGTGATGTGCAGAATAGTTATGAATTTGTTTCTGCAAGACAAAACTTTCCCAAGCACCATTTGAGGCCCCAACTCACCGATCTGAGGCGTGTGGCCATGGCTTGGATGAGGCACTGTCCACCAGAATCCTTGAAAAAAAGGAAGAATATTTTTTATTCCCAATAAAATAACACATTTCTAGTTACAGAAATCAAGCTTTGAAGCCATTATGCTGAAGAAGGATGAAGAGACGGAGTTAATGCTCCCTACTCTTCCAAACTAAATCAGCAACTACAGGTGCTGGCCTGACTCTTTGGTACTGATTTTTTGGAAACCCCGTTTGAAATTCCAAGGAAAAAGCCGAGAACAGGCGGGATCGGTGCCTGTGCAGCTGGAGCACCGAGCTGTTTAAAGCAGGGGCACAGGGTGATCCCGCTCTTCCACCCCCTGTCCCTCAGCACCTCGTCCCTCTGCAGAATGCACTTTACGAACTGCTGCATCTCCAGTTCCCCCTCAGCTCTTTCAGCCCCATCCCAGAGCCCCTCATCCTCCTCCCCTCGGCCTTTAGGGCCTCACCACAGCCCCCAGCACCTGCTCCCCTGCTCCCAGCTCCTTCCCCACAGCTCCCAGCTCCTTCCCCATGCCCCCAGGTCCCTCCTCACGGATCCCGGGCCCTGTCCCGCAGCCCCAGCCCGTTCCCAGCACCTTTCCCGGCTGCCGGACCTTGCCGGACCCCTCTCGCCGCCGCTGCCCTCAGGGAGCCCCGGCCACGCCCCCTGCCTACGCTCCACCAATCAGCGCCGCGCTTCCGGCCAGACCACGCCCCACTAGCCCTGATCCCGCCTCTTTCCCTGGGGCGAGCATCGCGCCAGCCCGCTCCCGCTCGCTGATTGGTCTAACCCCCCTTCACTACGGCCAATCGCGTTGAAGAAAGGAGGAGATTCTCCCACGAGCTCATTCACCATTGGCTCCGCCGTCACGTCAGCCAATAGGAGCGCGCGTTGCCATAGCAGCGGCGTAGGGGCGACAGCCAATGGAAGGGCGCGATATTGAGGCTACCAGGCGTGAAGCCGGCGGGATGGTGAGGGCGGGGAGCGGCCGTGAGGGGCTCAGCAGCGGTCAGGGGACGGTCAAGGGACGGCGAAGGCGCTGGGAGGGCACTGAGGGGGGCTGAGGAGGCTCACAAGCTGGGAGGGGGCTCCAGAACTGTGAGGGGGCTCAGGGCCAGGGAGGGGGTTCAGGGGCAGTGGGGGGCTTAGGGGCAGTGAGGGGGCTCAGGGCAGTGAGGGGGGCTCAGGGCAGTGAGGGGGCTCAGGGGCCATGATGGGGCTCAGTGAATCGCCTTGAAGGAAGGAGGAGATTCAGGGGCACTGAGGGGGCTCAGGGCAGTGAGGGGGCTCAGGGGCAGTGAGGGGGCTCAGGGCAGTGAGGGGGCTCAGGGGCAGTGAGGGGGCTCAGGGCAGTGAGGGGGCTCAGGGGCAGTGAGGGGGCTCAGTGAATCGCCTTGAAGGAAGGAGGAGATTCAGGGGCACTGAGGGGGCTCAGGGGCCATGATGGGGCTTAGGAGCTGTGAGAGGGCTCAGGGACTGTGAGGAAGCTCAGGGGTTGTGAAGGGGCTCAGGGGCCATGATGAGGGCTCAGGGGCACTGAGGAGGCTCGGGGCCATGATGGGGCTCAGGGGCAGTGACAGGGCTCAGGGTTTTGATGGGGGCTCAGGGGTGGTGAGGGGGGCTCAGGGGCTGTGGCGGGCGTTCAAAGGCCATGATGGGGCTCAGGGTTTGTGGAGGGATCTCAGGGCCTGTGATGGGGCTCAGGGTTTTGCCGGGGGCTCCGGAGCAGTGCCAGGGCCCAGGGGCAATCAGGGGGCTCCGGGGCAGTGCCGGGGCTCAGGGTTTTGCCGGGGGCTCAGGGCAGTGCCGGGGCTCAGGGTTTTGCCGAGGGCTCAGGGGCAATGAGGGGGCTCCGGGGCCATGATGGGGCTCAGGGTTTTGCCGGGGGCTCAGGGCAGTGCCAGGGCTGAGTCCCCGCTCCCCCCCGACCCCGCTGTCCCGTGCCGAGGCCTGCGGCTTTAAGAAGCCGTCGCTGGGAGCCGCGGCGCCGAGGAAGAAGGCGAGTCCCAAGCTGGAGCTGCCGGAGGAGCAGCAGCGGGAGATCCGCGACGCCTTCGAGCTCTTCGACACCGACGGCAGCGGCAGCATCGATGTCAAGGAGCTGAAGGTCGGAGTTTCCCTGGGGCTGGAGGTCACTAAGGTTATGAGGGAACAGGGCCATAAATGCTGAAATCACCTCAAAAAGCACTGAAGTTTCCTGGATTTCCCCCTCCTCCCTCCAGCAGAACACCTGGTGGCCAAAGGGCGCGGTTTTCTCTTTATTTGCAGCTCTTTACTGCTCTTATGCAGTGTGTTTAGAGCCAGGCTGCCCAAAATTCATGTATAATTCTGTGCTTTGTGTCCCAAATCCTTCTCTGTGCATAAAACATCAAAAATAGGGGTTGTGTCCATTAAAAATGTGGTGAGGGGGATTCCCCTCTTGTTGAGGATTTTGTGCTTTGTTTTTATTGTTGTTGTTGCTATTATCTGGCCCCTTATCAAAGGAGGAAAACGTTTTCCCAACAAGATTTTTATCACTAGAATGAAAAATAAAGTCATTTAAATTCCTTGTGGTTGATCCGTTAAAGATGGTGAGAGTGTGTGTAGGAAATTCCTGGATTAGCTGAGGCACAATTCCAGAACAGGAATGTTTCTATCCCTGTTTTCTGCATCCTGATGTGAGTGCAGAGCAGCCTCACTCTCAGCCTGCCCCTGTTTTCTGGGAGACACAGAATTCTGGACACTTTTTGCCCCTCTCCTGTGGTTTTGGTGACAATTTTGTAGGATTTGTAACTTACTTTGTCCTTCCAGGTGGCCATGAGGGCCCTGGGGTTTGAACCTAAGAAAGAAGAGATCAAGAAAATCATCTCAGACATCGATAAGGAAGGGACAGGAAAAATCAGCTTCAGTGACTTCCTGGCAGTGATGTCACAGAGAATGGTATGGATGTTTCACAGCTCCAAAAGGAATTTTGAAGGTGGATGAGGAGCCTTTATCTCCTTTTGGGTTTACAGGGAGATTAAAGCTCAATGTATTTTAATCCTAACAATTAAATGTATAAAAGTTGGGGTAATCCCTATCCTGGATTCTCTTATTTTTCAGGGAAAAATTAAAATCCTGATATCATTAACAGGTTTCTTTAACAAGCAGAGGTGAATTTTGTGTTGACAAAAGGGAAAAAACATTTTTCTCACAGATGGAAACCAGCTCAGGCCTGCAGGAAGCTTTTGGAAGGTTGATGTCTGGCATGGGGGTGTTTTCTTTCCTTGAATTCTAATTTAAAGATTAAATCTGGT
The DNA here is from genome assembly GCF_901933205.1 of Camarhynchus parvulus. Classification (NCBI taxonomy): domain Eukaryota; kingdom Metazoa; phylum Chordata; class Aves; order Passeriformes; family Thraupidae; genus Camarhynchus; species Camarhynchus parvulus. Next base: position 18,685,967 of record NC_044600.1, on the reverse strand, counting down.
TTGAAAAATCTTTTCAAAATCCAGATATTTAACAGCAGAAGACCCTGATAGTGAAATCCCAAAGATATCTGGCTGGCAAGGACAGGAAAAAAATCCCTGAAATTCTGGAATTCTGATTGTGTCTCTGTGTGAATTTTATGTGTAATCCCTGCTGGCTGGCTCCTTTATTTGTCCCCAAGGGTTTCTCAGTCTTTCAGATCTTTTATAACTTTGAGTGTCACCTACAACACAACCACTCCTGTTTTACCTTAAACTTGTTCTTTCTTCCTTAAGGCTGAAAAAGATTCCAAAGAGGAGATTCTCAAAGCTTTCAAACTCTTTGATGATGATGAGACTGGAAAAATCTCTTTCCAAAACCTCAAACGTGTGGCCAAAGTGCTGGGGGAGAACCTCACTGATGAAGAGCTGCAGGTTTGGACCTGGTGCTTTTGGGGTCTTTGTGCTGGAGCTGGGAGGAAAATCCAGCACTGGTGGGAAGGGAGGAATGTCTGGAATCTGTGGGTTTTGAGGTTGAGGATGGGTTGAGCCCACATGGATGTAGGAATGGGATCATCCATTGCAGTTCTGTGCAGCAGCAGAGATGTGAAAGGAATGACTCTGCTCCAAGCACTTGGTTCCCCCCAGGACTTTCCCTGTAATATTTCCTGCTCAGATTTCTCTATAAGTACACCCAGCAAAACAGATTTCATGAAATATTTTGTCTGAGCTTGAGCCAGCACTGTCCCCTCCAGCACAGCTAAAGAGTGGCTGGAATTCTGAATGAATCCAGTGATTCCCAAGAAACCCCAGACCTGAGTGCTGCCCCCAAATCTCTTGCAGGAGATGATTGATGAGGCAGATCGGGATGGGGATGGGCAAGTGAGTGAGCAGGAATTCCTGAGGATCATGAAGAAGACCGGCCTGTACTGAAGCCCAGTGGGATTTATTCCTTGGCACTTGTGTACATTCCTTAGGGAAGGGGAGCCTCACTTTTGTGGTGTCTTGATTTCTTTGGAGGCAGCAGAAAATACAGGTCAGTTCTGTTAAAAATATTTTACACAAAAAACTTCTAAGTTTTAAAGGTGTTTGTGAGCAGTTTGCACCACTCTGTTTACAAGCAGCAACGTGATTGCTGGTTATGATGTTTACACTGCTTTAAATACATGAATCACATTTTTGGGACCAAATTTAGATCCTTTTCTGACTAAAAAAAATGGGTCCAAACGATTCAGTTTGGTAAAGAGATGACTCAGAACCAGACAATGTCAATCTATTGCTCAGTGTAAATTCATTTTGGGTTTATGTCTTGGTTTGGGCCCTACAGTGAACTCTTTTAATGACATATTTGCAGGAACCACCTTTTTAGAACCTGTTTTATGGGATTATCCCTTCCCCCCTTTTCTAGGGCATTCTTTAAACTCAAAATAAAAATAAACTGCTGCAATTTTCCTTGTGTTCAGTTCACATGGCTAAGGAAATCTTTGCAGAAGGAAATTCCCAGTGCTGCTGCTGAGGGCTCTGTGCTTGCAGGAATGCTCAGAGCCTGCAGATGGGATTGGATTTCAAATAAAATCTTATTTTTAAGCCATCAGAGTTGTGGAAAGAGTTTTGATCCCCACTTTGCCAAAAAAAGATGTGGCCAGGCTGGAGAGGATCCAGAGACCACAAAGATGATCCAAAGCCTGGGAAGTTCCCATGTGAGGAAAGGCTGAGAGCCTTGGAAAAACTGGGATTTAGGGGAGATCTTGTCACCATGTTTGGTATTTGAAGGGTGGCTACAAAGGAGAAGGAAACTCCCTTTTTATGAGGAATCATGGAAAGGACAAGGGATAATCTGTACAGGACACTCCTGGGGAGATTCTGAATGGGACAATTTTTCACCATGAGGAAATCAGCTGTTGGAAGTCGTGGATTCCCTGAGTTTGGGCACTTTGGGATCCATCAGGACAGGCTGCTGGACATGTTCTCTAGACAGCATTTTTACCAAGAAAGGTTGGACCAGGTGAGATCCTTCCAACGTGGAATCCTCTGGTCCTGTTAATGCAGGAGAAGAATTTCACCTCTTCCCACCAGAGCAGGCCGGTGACACGGGGCTGGTCCTGCTCTCACCAGTGTCACATTCCTGCTCCAGTCTGGCTTCTGACAAATCCAGCAAAACAAGGGAGGTGGGGCTGGTGCTGGGGATTTCTTCCTGTATCATTTCCCCAACTGACCCAGAGCTCGTCCTGATCCACAGGGAGAGGCAGAGACAGAAGCAGAGTTCAGAATTCAGTAGAAGCATCAGGTTTTATTTGAGCTGGGTTCCTTCCTTTGGCCACAATTCAGTGCTCTGAGGGAGGGGTTGGGGAGCAGCTGACCCTGAGCCCTGGGGGAGCCTGTGGCAGGGATAGGTGGGATTTTGGGATGGAATTCCTCCCTGTGCCCAGAGAAGCTGTGGCTGCCCCTGGATCCCTGGAAGTGTCCAAGGGCAGCTTGGAGCAGCCTGGGACAGTGGAAGGGGTCCGTGCCCATGGGAGGAGCCTGGCACACGATGAGCTTTAAGGTCCCTCCCACGATCCCACAGCAGCTCCCAGCCCAGCTCCTGCCAGGGAGCGACCTGTCCTTGGCAGAGCACACCACCTCCAGGATTGTCCCTCCTCAGCTGCCACCAGAGCTCTGGGGCAGAGCCGCTGAGTGTCCCTTTAGCTGCTGCTGTGTGAGGGGAAGGACAGGCTCCACGGGGAGGAGCTGGGTGCCTGGGGGAGCTCAGGCCAGCCGGAGCACCTCCCTGACCATGCTGCCGATGCCGTCGTGCACCTGGTGCATGGGGGCGTTGCACATGAAGGCGCTGGTGCTCACCAGGCGGTTCCTGGCATCCACGTGGGCCTCGGTGACCTGGCTGTTCACGTGCCTGCAGCCCAGCTCCTTCATGGCCTCTGCAGTCTTGGCATAAGGCCACCTGCAAGGGAACAGGGAAGGAAAACCTGAAATGGGGAATCTCCTTTGTTGTAAATCAAAGGCAACTCCAATGAAGGGGAGAGAATGATGCATCTCACTCCATCATCAGAAGGCTAATTGTTGGGGAAGATGAAACAGGAAAGCCTTATAAATATGATTGTCTGGCAAAAGATTTTGAGACTATTGAAACTATAAGCAAAATTGAAATGAAAGCAAGCTTTGAGATCCTTTAGTTACTGAACAACTGGAAAACAATGGTGTGGCTGGCTGAAGGTGATCCCCTTTTGATCAAACAACACCCTCTGCTTGCAGACAGCTCCAAGGGTCAGAGCAGACCCTGCCAGCTTGGCAGAAGGGGCCCAAAGAGGAGTTTTAGGGTTTAAAATATAACACAATGTGGTAATGTAGTGATTCTTATAGGCTGTATGTAAATGCTATAGGATTTGTATATTTTACTAGATTGGTTAGTGAGAATTAGAGTATTCAACACAGAAGATTTATTGTATTGTAACAGGAACCTCCCTCTCTTACCCTCTTACCCTCTTACCCTCCCATCCTCTCTCCCCCTCTCTTCTCTCAGTCCTGCTCTGAGCTCTGGCTGGCAGCTCCCAGCAGGGCCCTGCACCCAGGCCCTTTGCAATAAACCCCAAGTTCCTGACCTGGCTGCAGAGATCTCTGGTCTCCATCCGTCCTGTCCTGTCCGTCCTACCCCCCGACGCTCCTAGAGCTAATGAATTCATTTATTATACTATACTGTACTATATCCATTTCATCTAAATTGAATCTGCCCTGCACTCACTCTTGCTCACAACTGCTCACACTGCACTCATCTCTGATTCTCCCCTGGCTGTCCTGTGGCAGTCCCACACACACACACCTGGCCCTGACAGGCCAAGGGAACAAAACATCCTCACTTTGGGTAAACAATCTCCATATTGCATTCTGCTTTGGCACAACACAGGCACAGCAAGCGAGATAAGAATTGTGTTTTCCTTCTTCTCTGCTTGTCTCACAGCTTCTCTCTGTTCAGGGGGCCTGTGAATACCACACTCCTTCACGCTGTGCTTAGGGAAGGGCCAGAGGGAATATTCTGTGGTCACTGCACAAAACCTGCCCAGCAGGATCCAAATCTCCTGTTCGAGGAGTTTCTCCAGGACTATACAACAGGAAAACCTCCTGTTCAAATGAGTTAAACATCTGAAGTAAGGCCAAAATGAGACCTGAAGTTCCACTTTGGATGTTCCGCTACCTAATTCTGCCACTCCAGTGCTCATGTTAATAGGGGCCTGGGAAGATTTGGGTGAAAAGGGACCTCAAAGCCCACCCAGTGCCATCCCTGCCATGCCTAGGGACACCTCCCGCTGTCCCAGGCTGCTCCATGCTCTGTCCAGCCTGGCCTTGGACACTGCTAGGGATGGAGCAGCCACAGCTTCCCTGGGCAACAATTAGATTTAGATTGGGGTGGGTTTTTTCCACCAATTTCCTCCAAGTTAGTGAGAAAACTCCTTCCTAGCAAAAGCCATCAATATTCCTTGCCTGCCCTTAGGAGAATCCAGTCACAGCTTCCCTGTAGGACTGAAAACAGTTTCACTCCCTCCCTCTCTTCCCACCGCAAGCCTTGGGTAACCATCCTGTTCCTGCCTTGGATGTGCTTAGCTTGGAGTCAGCAAAGGCTTTTCCTGCCCTGGGTCTGTGAGGCATCAGGGAGGTAAGTAATTAATTTAAAATAACAAATTACAATTAATTTAAAATAAAGTGTCTTATTCAAAGCCATCAGAGTTGTGGAAAAAAGTCACAAAAATGCAAACAGATCAGGTGTTACATCATTCCTTCTGCTGTACTGAGAAAGGATAAAATCAGTCTTCCAGAGTTTCTATTTTCCCTGTCAAGTCCCCAAAAGGGCTGGAATTGCTGAAAGCCTCACTGGAGGCAGCAGAGCTGAGTTCTCAGCAATAGCATTCAGCTCCCTGTGAACTTCCACCACCTGGCCAGGATCCCTGAGTGTTGGGGAAGATGAAACAGGAAAGCCTTACAAATATGATTGTCTGGCAAAAGATTTTGAGAATATGGAAACTATAAGCAAGATTGGAATGAAAGCAAGCTTTGAGATCCTTTAGTTACTGACCAACTGGAAAACAATGGTGTGGCCAGCTGAAGGTAATCCCCTTTTGATGAAACAACACCCTCTGCTTGCAGACAGGCCCAAGGGTCAGAGCAGACCCTACAGCTTGGCACAAGGGGCCCAAAGAGGAGTTTATAGGGTTTAAAATGTAACACAGTGTGGTAATGTAGTGATTCTTATAGGCTGTATGGAAATGCTATAGGATTTGTATATTGTCCTAGATTGGTTAGTGAGAATTAGAATATTCAACACAGAAGAAGATTTATGGTATTGTAATGGGAACCTCCCTCTCTTGCCCTTTTACCGTCTCACCCTCTCATCCTCTCTCCCCCTCTCCTCTCTCAGGCCTGCTCTGAGCTGTGGCTGGCAGCTCCCAGCAGAGCCCTGCACCCAGGCCCTTTGCAATAAACCACAAGTTCCTGACCTGGCTGCAGAGATCTCTCGTCTCTGTCCGTCCTACCCCCCGAGCTCCTACACCTGGGAACTTTGGGGGACCCTGGTGTGACTGTCACCAACACCCCCATGTCACTCACTGCTCACACTCCGTGTCGTGTCCCACGGTGACCTCACAGCCTGGGAAGATTTTGGCTGCCAGCACTGGGGAGATGCAGCACAGCCCGATGGGTTTGTGGGCAGCGTGGAATGCCCTCAGGACAGCCTCCACCTCTTTGGAGACGCTGCAGTTCTTGCCCTGTGTGGCCCAAGTGCTCAGGTTTTTTGCCACCCCGAAGCCACCTGAGGAAAGATAAACAGTTTAGCTGGATATTATATCCAGGGTAGGATTTTGCCAGGTGTGGTGTGGTGGAATGCTCAAGTGGATGGGATGGTTGGCAGCATTTGTCCAGAATCAAGAAAAGAACTAAAATTGGCTCTCCTTCCAAGCCCTGCTCCAGCCTGTCCCCCTCCATCCTACGACTCCCACGCCCTTCCAGACCTAGGGAATGTCTAAGCTGTGGGTGGCAGACCCCACACAGTCCTACCTGGGATGATGAGGGCATCCAGCCCCTTGACATCCAGCGTGGCCAGGTCCTTGATGTTGCCTCTGGCTATCCTGGCACTCTCCACCAGGACATTGCGCTGCTCTGGCGTGGGCTGCCCCTTCACGTGGTCCACCACATGCATCTGGGGGATGTTGGGAGCATAAACCTCAGCCTGGAGTGAGGGGAGAGGGCTGTTATCCTTCAGCAATGATGGAGAAACGTGGGAATGGCACAGGCAGTGAGTGGGAATGCTGAGGGGCTTTCTTGGGAAAGAGCTGGCGTGGACGAAGGAGGGAAGGGAGGAATGGAACTTTCAGTACTTTAAGAACTGCTTGTCTGGGGGGCTGAAGAGTCCATCCATATCCCAATAAATCCCTCTTGCAGGGTGACCACCCAGAGAGCTGCTGTCCCACCCCATTTCCCACTGGGACGGGACTTGAGAGTTTCCTCTCCCTACCAACTTTCCCAAATCCAGAGTGTTCTTCTGGAAAATGCTTTCCCTTCCTTTAGCACTTTCAAGCTCATATGCAGAAATTAAGGGTGGAGGGTGGTGAACAGATTTTGGGATTGTCCCACCTGTGCAGCTCTGGGCCCACAATTTAAGAAGAATTTAAGGAACACCAAGGTGTCCCGAGGAAGGCAGGGCTGGAAGGAATGTCCTGTGAGGAGCAGCAGAGGACTTTGTTATTGTCTAGGTGGGAGACAAAAAAGCTGAGAGGCAACCTCATGGCAGCTTCCCGTGGAGAGGGAGGTACTGAGCTCTGCTCCCTTGCAGAACTATTCCATTCTACGCTGTCCTTAGGAAAGGAGGGATTGAAATGACGCCCGAGTTTCCTCCACTAGAGGCCCCTGGCGATCCAGGGATGAGGGAGGGACGGGCTCCGAGCCTGCTGGGCTGGGATGTGGCAGGAGGGAAGGACTGCAGCAGCTCCAGGAGAGGACTAGGCAAAATTACACACGTCTGGCCAAGTCTCATCCTGGAGCCAACAGCGAGGGCAGGGTTGGAATGGTTTGGGATTGTGGGGGCTGGCACGGGAAGGTCACCCCTGTGCCTCTGTGTTCCACACAGCAATTCCCATTCCCATGGGGACAGCTCCGATCAGACCCGGGGGTGGTTCACAGCTGAGCGAGATGTTCCAGAGGCTTTCCTTCCCTCCTTCCCCAGTCTCACGGAGCGGCTCTCCCGTCTTTTAGAGCAGCTACACCCTTTTTACCACTCAGGTTTAACTCACAAACCCGTCTGTTCTGACCACCCTGGAAGTGTCCCAGGCCACGCTGGACGGGCTTTGGAGCAGCCTGGGACAGTGGAAGGTGTCCCTGCCCATGGCAGGGGATGGGAATGGATGAGTTTCAAAGTTCTTCCCAACCCAAACCATTCTGGGATTCTCTGATTCTATTTTCACTTCTACTCTTTGAAGGTTTTAAAAAGATCAATTTCAAACAGCCCAAACTGTCTTTTAAACAGAAATAGCAGGAGAGAAAAGAGGATGTGAAGCCAGAAGCGAAGAGAGAAGGCATTCAGGAAAGTCTGTTGGGGAGTTTGGATGCAGAGCCCCGTGCCAATCCCTGTGTACAGCACAGCTGAGCAGGGAGCTCTCCACACCATCAGTGACTCCAGGCACCCCTGCTCGGCTTTTGGGGAGTTCGTCTCAGAGACAGGGAGGGAAGAGGATGAGGAGCAGAGCCGGGACAAGGAGCCCGGGCAGGACCGTGCCGGTGCCTCTTACCTGAGCCCCCTCCCGGCTGAGATGCACCAGCACCGCCGACGCCTCGTGGATCTCGCTGCCGTCGAACACCCCGCAGCCAGCCAGCAGCACGGCCACCCGCTTGGCCATGGTGCCCCGGAGCAGCGGAGTCCCCGCAGAGCCCCGGCCGCTGTGAGCTCTGCTCGCTGCCCCAGCCCTTTATAGCGCCAGCCCTCCCCGGCAGCAGGTGGGGCCCCGAGGGCTGGGCTCAGTTTCTTACTGGCAGGGAGGTTTTATTTCCAGTTCCACAGGCAGGGCATATAAATATTATTTGTTTCCTCAACTGGCTGCTCCCTTACAGATCTTCCTCCCAGCACGTTGTCTGCAGAGCAGCCCCAGCTGACATGCCCTGCTCAACAGAGCAGCTGTGTTTTTCCTCCTCGGCTGTTGATTTTCCATTCTAGTTCAGACTGAAGCACCAAAACCTTTGCACAGGAGATGGTATCAAAGGGAGCCTGCCCAGAGCCAGGGTTTCAGCCAGTGCATTCCCCTCTCTGACCCATTCTTTGAACCCTGCACTGCATAGGCTGCTTCAGGCTTTAAACACCAACATCTCTTTTTTGGATCCTGAATGTTCCTTCCCTCAGATCCCATCTCTCAAAAGTGGATATTTTGCACTTTGCTGCAGTTGTTTGCTGGCTTTTGCACTCTGAGTTTAGAAATTAATGAAGAGTTGGAAGGGACCTCACAATGTCCAAATCCTGGCCCTGCACAGGCACCCCAACAATCTCACCCTGTGCCTGAGAGCATTGTCCAAGCACTTCTTCATCTCTGGAATAATGGGATTCTTCATCAACAGCACCATCTCCCCATTTCTTTCATTCCAGGGAGGTGGCACTGGGAATTGTTGGAGCCCTGAGCTCTGGAGGGGCCCCTGGAGCCAGATTCAGTGTCTGGAGCTCGTTCCTCCCACCCTGGCTCTGCTCTCATGGAGATGATCCTGTACCTCTCTATTTTAACCTGGCCCTGGTGAAATAACCGTGCCCTGTGGAGGCTGAGAGAACAGAAAACTCCCACAACATGGCTGCAGGGTGTTTTTCAGGGGTTATTTATAAGACATGTTCCTTGGGGCTCTGTCATTTCTGGGAGAGACATGAAGCATGTCCTGTGGGTAATGAACTCGTGGCTTGGCAAGGTGTTCAGTCAGGGCAGGCCTGAGGAGGAGGCTCACTGCTGCTGCTTGGGACTTCATTTATGGCATATTTCTCCCAAAATGAGGCATTTCAGGCACCCAGCTGCTACCTGAACAAGCAGGAACAAGAAATGTGTGACAGAGGCCTTGCAGTCCCACTAACCCAACCCAGACTGTGCCTCTCAGTTATTTCTATTGCCCAGAGCAGGAATTAAATTGAGATATGCATGAAAAACACCCAAAGCCTTTCCCCTGTTTTTGTTTTGCTATCTAAGGAATCCTAACTATGGTTTAGGGGTGTATTATTTCCTCTTGCATGGCAAAACAACCGAGTGATGTTGCAACCTGAACAGGCAATTTCTCCTTCCTGCAGCTGCTTCAGGAGCAGTCCCACTAGCCATGGAACAAAGGTAGCCAGAGGCTGAGGATTCCCACAGGCCGCCTGCTGCAAACCACATCAGTCACCCCTGCCTGGTGTAAACTGGCTGGGCTGGTTCCCCTCACCGGAGGAATTGGTGCAACTGGACCAGCCAGGCTTGTTTCCTCCCCTTGGGAAAACATCTGTCACAACAGACATGTCAGCCCTAGAGATCTCTCTGCAAGGAAGAGATGAATGATAAATGACATTTCTCAGCTGGGTTATTCCAGCCTGGATGGCCTTGGCTGTACACGTTTGTCGTGGGCTTTGGTATTAACAAGTGGCTTTAATCTCCATTAAGGTTCTAGTGAGGAGGGGTGGGAAGGGGCTCTCTTCCTGCAGGGTGGGCACAGTTAGAGATGCCAGGAAAGTTTGGGAAGGGGATCCAGCTGGATCCATCGTGCTGCAGCTGGCTCAGGGCAGGAGGAGCAGGGTCCTGATGAGCAGAGGGCCTGATGCTCTGGGGTTCTTCTGGATGCTATCCCAGCTCCAACACCCCTTGGATGATCCCACAGGCCTGGCTGTGAGCTCAGTCAGTGCAGCTCCCAGCCCCATTCGCAGCAGCTTTCCTGTCCTCCTGCCCTGGCTGTGGAGCAGGATTTATGGGGAATCACAGAGCAGGATCTGCTGAGGGGAACATCAGAGCTGGCTGCTGGAGGAGCTCTGCAGAGCCATCCCTGGGCAGCACAAGAGTATCAGTGCAAAGCTCTGCATGCTGTTCTGCACCTTCTACCTTGTCAGGAGAGTGGGATTTGCTTTAACTGGAGCTGAGTTCCCCAAGGGAACAGTCCCTACACTGCTCCATCCCCACAAACAGCACAACAGAGGAACCAAGCTCTGTCATCTCTCACAGAATAGTCCTCCGACAATTCCCACCCAAGCCATGACTCAACACGATGCCCAGGCCAGTGCTTTCTGCATCCTTCCCTCCATCCATAAACACCTTTGTGCCCTGACCACGCATTCCCCATGAGGAGCAGCAGGAAGCTGCCCACAGGTCCTTCGTGTCCCCTTTGGGACACAATCCTCAGTGTTGGACACTCACTGCTGACCTGGAAAGCCAGCGAGGCTCCCCTGGGCTGGAGGAGCTGGATGTGGAGTGGCAGATGGACAGAAGTCACCTTTAAGGGAATGGCACTGAGTCTGCCCTGGGTTTGCCCAGCTCAGGGGGCTGGTGCCAGGCATTCAGAGCTGAGACAGGGACAAACAGCAGGCCCGTGGCCAGTGTGAGCAGAAACAAGTGGTCCCCAAGGAGCTGCTGGGCTTGCAGCGGGCTTGTTTGCTCCATCAAGGTAGATGCTTGCAAAAACCTTCATTTTAACCAGTGTAATTTCCTCACTGGCAGGAGCAAAAAAGGGCAGCAACAGCAATAAACCCTCAGCCTTATTTTTCAAGTGTCTTTTTGAACAAGGGTTAATCAACAGTAAAATTAAGAGGCCCCTGGAGGGAGCTACCAGCAGCCCACGCTGACTCACAGCCCCAAATTTACTGCAGCCAGAACTTCATTTGCATTTCCTCCCGCATGCAGAGAGGAGCAGGAACAGAAGAGGTTTGTAGGGAAAAGGGGTGGAGAGCAGGGAGGACCGGCGGCAGCGGCGATGGTTTGGTTATAAAGAGCATGGGAGGAAAGAGAGGCAGCAGTGCAGCCCTCGGCCGGGGCTGCGGCGCGCAGGGATGGGCGACAGCGGGGCTGAGTCACTGCATTCCTGCATCGGGCTCCTGGGCATTTCCGCAGGTAGGGACCGCTCCTGGCATCCTGGCACGGGACACGGGCTTGGGACGAGCTTTCCGGGACACCCTCCTTTTCCGAGGGGGCTAAGGAGGCTGTTTATCCGCAGGCTTCTCTGCCTGGGGTGAGCTTTTCTATCCAGAGATCCCTGCGCCTGCTTTGGCGGCCAACAAAATATTTGTGTTGGCTTCCAAGGGCTGGCCTGAAGTTTTGTACTCGTTCCATGCTGGGAGGGAAGCAAATCCAAACTTTTTTATAGTCACTGTAGTAAATCATCTCGGTTTGGATGCAGTTTCCTCCCCTTCCCTTTTCCAGCCCTTCTCCCCACAGCTCTGTTTTCTGTGTTCACTCCCTTTCACTTGCTCCTCCTTTGTGTTCCATCTTCCTGGATTTTTTCAGCAGGTTTTCCATCAGTACAAGGCTGGAGGGATCAGCTGCAAGGGTGTGTTGTCTGTCTGCTTTTTGTATAACTGGAATAATCGATTTTTACCTTTATCTGGCAACAGGGGAGCACTTTCAGACTCTTTCATACATTCCCAGGATGGTTTGGGTTGGAAGGAACCTTAAAGATAATCCAGTTCCATCCGCTGCCATGGGCAGGGACACCTTCCCCTGCACCCAGCTGTTGCAAGCCCCAATATCCAACCTGACCTTGATGGGATGGGGCACCACAACCTCTCTGGGCAACCTCAAGTGACTAATTCCAAACTTTTTCAAACCAGGCACCCAGAAAGAAGTGAGACCTTGGGCACAAACCGAGCCACACTCCCCCAGCTCCTAAGGCTTTCCTATTTGCAGATCTTGCACTGTTATTTTCCCTCAGTTCCCTGCTCTGTCTGCCCTGATTGTCCCCTGGGTTTTGGGCCAGGTTTACAGGCTCTGTGTGTTTCCCCCTGTGTCCCACAGGCTCTCTCCTGCTGGCCGTGCATTTCTACAGCTCCGCGCAAGCGGCCCCGCTGATCCCCAGCACGGCTCTGGGGATCCTGCTGCTGCTTGTGTCGGCTCTCCTGGCATATGCAGGTAAGATCTGGGGCTGGCCAGCCCCAAACCTCCCTCCCACAGCTGTGCACATCCAGATCTGCTCTGCCCACGGGATACAAACCCTGGCAGCCCCGCTGGGCCACTCATCCCTTCTCCCAGAGGAGTGTGTTGTCCAGAGCAGCTGTGGCTGCCCCTGGATCCCTGGAAGTGTCCAAGGCCAGGCTGGACATGGCTTGGAGGAGTCTGGGATGGTGGAAGATGTCCCTGCCCATGGGATAAGCTTTGAGGTCTCTTCCAACCCAAACCATTCAATGACTCTGTGTCAGCACAGCAAATTTTCCATCTATAGGCAAGAGAAGATATCAGTGTTTGTTTTAGCAAATGCTCTACCAGGATCTCAGAGTTTTAACACACTAAATACACATTTATCTCCCAGGCTTTCTGAGAGTGCTTTCAGCAGGCATGGATTGAAATGTCCGTGGGTAAGTGCCTCTACTTAGCTGACAGAAGAAAATCACTGCCTAGGACAAAACTCACACTTTCTAGAATGAATGTTGAATTATTTATTCTTTGTAACTCATAGCAACATGAAATCACAGAATTATCAAATCACAGAATTGTTCAGGTTGGAAAAGACCTTGAGTATTGTCAAATCCAACCATCAACCAGCACCACCACCATTGTCACCACTAAGCCATGTCCTCAGGTGCCACATCCGTGTGTCTTTAAACACTTCCAGGGATGGGGACTCCACCACTGCCCTGGGCAGCTGTGCCAGGGCTGGACAACTTTTTGCATCAGAAATTTTCCCTGATCCTCAATCTAAACTTCCCCCAGCACAACTTGAGGCCATTTCCTCTTCTCCTGACTCTTGTTCCCTGGGAGAAGAGCCTGACCTCTCACTACAAACTCTTTCCAGGTAGTTGTAGAGTGGGATAAGAGTGGGATAAGAGTGGCCTCCTTTTCTCCAGGACAAATCCATCATCAGGCAGGACCTGTGCTGATCCTTGTGCCCTAGTGATCCTGCTCCCCACCTTTCCTAACCCCTGCTTCCCACACCCTGTCCAAAACCACAGCCCTGTCTCTATTTGTTCCACAGGGATCCGGAGGAGCCTCAGGAACGCCTCTCTGCTGGTGGCACTGTGCCTGACCCTGTCAGCCCTCTGGAGTGGCTATGGAGTGATCCTCATCCTGGCAGGGCAGGGAGCGCTGCCTGGCCTGGGGGATGCCCACGATGCCCTGGTGCCAGGCCTGGCCACCTTCACCCTGGCCCTGCTCCTGCTGGCCGTGGTGGGCTTCCTCTGTGGGGAGCCCCTCCTGGGCCTGGTGGCCGCTGCCGTGTCCCTGGCCAGCGCCCATGAGGTGGCCCTCCACTGCAGCTCCTCGCTCGGGCCCTCGGCCGTGGCCTGCGGTCACCTCAGTGTCTGCTTGGTTGGGGGCTACTTTGCCCTGGGGAGGATCCTCCGCCTCCTGACCAGAGGGACCCTTGCCCTCCCTGGCACGGATCTCGCCAAGAAGAAGGCCCAGGAGCGGGGCCGGGGCAGCTCGGGCAGCACCAACCCCTTTGCAGCCCCCGGGCTGCTCCTGAACATGCTGTCAGCCAGTGTCTTCTGCTGCAGGCTCCTGGGGGTCACCCACAGGCTCTTCCTGGGCCACGTGCCCTGGCTGTGGGCAGCTGGCACCTACCAGATTGGCATCTGTGTGCTGTCCTACCGTGCAATGGACGCTCTCATGGCCACGGCCTTTGGCTTCACTTCCATCCTCAAATTGGCTGCGGGTTACTGCCTCCTGTACCCCGCCTGGCAGCCAGAGGAGCCGTCTCTCCCAACCCCATTCCTGGTGGCTTTCTCCATTCTTTTTGCTGTCTTGGCTCTTTTTCTCTCCCTTCAGAGCCCTGTGGATGGCCTGTACTTGCTGGTTTTTGTCACCTACTGCATTGCCTTGGCTTGCAGCCCCAGGGGTTTTTTTGCAGGTGGCCCCCAAGGCGTGGCCGTGGCCATTTTTGTGTCCTCGGCCTTGGTGGCTCTGATTCACCTGTACAATGTGAGGGCCAGGGCCAAGATCCCAACAGGGAAGGGTGCTGTGAAGGCCCTCCTTGCTCGCAGCAGCCTCCTGAAGCTCCGGGAGGGGCCAGACCTTCATGCCCCCTACCTGGGCTATTCCAAGTACGCCGATGCAGAGGTCCTTACCTATGCCTGCAGTGTCCTGGCTTCTTTTGCTCTAACAGCCACAGGAGACCCCAAGGCTCCTCTTGCCACCGTGGTCATTCCATGGGTGGTGGTAGCTGGTGGGATCCTGAAGCTCCTTGGTGGCTCAGTGGCCTTTGCCCGGGGTAAAACCCTGGAGAGCAGTGCCTTCATCCTCTACTCTGTCATGTGGATCATCTGGGGCCTGACAAGGTACAGTGGCCTCTGTGGCACTGCCAGAAGCTTCCACGCAGCTGTGGGCATCATTTCCTTCATGCTCTTCAACAGCTTCATTGTCTTCTGCTCACTTTTCTTAAACATGGCCTGGTGCTTCTACTCCCTCACGTTCATGCTCATCGCTGTCAGCTTCCTGCTGGATGCCATCCATGCTCTTCCCACTGGATACGACATCGCTGCCACCCTCATCTTTGGGCTGGTGAGCTTTTATTGCTTCCTGGCTGCCCTGGCCAGCAGCACCTTTGAGGGCTGCTGCTTGCCCGTGGGGAGGCCCATGGTGCAGCTCAGTGGTGTTGGGGCAGGAACGACCAAGTGCCTTCACCTGCCTGCCAGGAAAGCTTCCTCAGTCAAGAGAATCGCAGGTAAGGGGAAAACAGAGGGCAGGATATGGGGATGGAGGGGAAATTCTGGCAGGTTTTGTAGCAGAACACTCTTAAAAGAACATTATCCCAATCAGAGAATCACAGAATGGTTTGAATGGGAAAGGACCTTAAAGCCCATCTTGTTCCATGGGCAGGGACACCTTCTACTAGACCAGGTTGCTCCAAGCCCCATCCAGCCTGGCCTTGATGTGGGAACCTGGATGATGTGGGGATGTTTTGGTAAAGTGGGCCAAGTTACAGGAGTCACGAGCTGAGTAGAGCAGCGTGTCTCCTGCTGTGTCTCCTGCATCATTTCCCTGTGTCCTCATCTGCTCTGAGACCCAGGAATCCTCCAGGCTGGGGCTACCACCCAAAGCTTTGCACAGAGAGAGCAGAGCCAATGCTTGGTCCTTGCTCTCTCCATTCTGGCCCAGAACTTCCCTAAATGCCAGATATCCCCTTGGGAAAATGCACTGCCAGAGCTGGGACAAGGAGAGGAGAGCAGCACATTGTGTGACAGTTCTGCCATGGGAATTGCACCCCTCCCCTGTCACTCAAGGCTCGTGCCCTGTTCCCGTGCCCACAGATATCCTGAGGAACGGTGGCACCTGTGGCATCCCCACGGACACTGTGTACGTGCTGGTGGCCGCCTGCAGCCGGCCTGACGCCGTGGAGAAAGCTCATCGGTGAGTCCTGGCACCTGGGCTGGCCTCAGGAACCTTCCAGAACTCAGAGCTGCTGCCGAGTGCTGGCTGCAGCACCCCCTGAGAGCAAGGCTGCTCAGCCTCGGTGGGAACAGCAAGGGAGGGAGAAGATGCAGGTGAGGAAAGGAGGGAATTGAGCTGTGGTTGTGTTCTGGGACACTGAAGGCTGATGGAGCTGGGTAACTTGGACACCACAAGAAACCCAAACCACTTTTGGCAAGTGGGGCAGGGGGTTATTGTTCTTGCTTGGAGGTACGTGTTGCCACAACAAAACCCCTCTGGTGTAAACTCTCTGGTGTAAACTCTCTGGTGCAAACTCTCTGGTGCAAACTAAAAGCTCTGGTGGAGCCCCTCATATGGGTGGGGTTTCCTCAGAACTTGGGCTGTTGGGACCTCTACTCATCACTACAAGTAGTTAAAGCCTTGATTTGAAAATAGACATTCCTGATTGGGAGTAACCATTAGTGTTCCTTCCCATACGGTCAGTGGTTGAACAGTCCTACTTCTTCAGACTGGTGACCTGGGGCAGAGCCTGCACACCTTCTCTTAGCTCTAAACCTCTGCAGCAGTTTCCTTTCCTTGAATTTAAATCCTCATCTTACTTCCAGCCTCACCTTTTCTTCCCTCGTTCCAGATCCAAGCGCCAGGCTCAGGATCGCCCCATGTCCCTCTGGATTTCCAGCCTAAGGCAGCTGGAACCTGCCAAGCACTTGTTCACTCCCCTCCTCTGGGACTTCATGGAGGCTGCCTGGCCATCTCCCATTAGCTTGGTCATTCCCAGAGGTGAGGAAATGCTGTTAATTCCAAGCTATCTGGAGAGCTTTGGGTTTGAAATTCCCAAAACTGTGAACCCCTGCAGCACCACATGTTCCATAGGGATATTCCCGTTACAATCACCGTGTTTGGGCTGATGTAAACCCCTAAGTGCTGAGTGACTCTGCTTGGTGCAGGTGAATGGGTGGATTTCCTGGGAATGAAGGACTCTGCTAAGTACGTTGGGACCCCTCAGAGTGTGGCCATCCGCATTCCCGACTGCTCCGTCACCACACACCTCATCGACTTGGTGAGTCCAGCACCTCAGCCCAGTGACCTGAGCCCTTCTCTGAGAAGGGCTGGGGCCTGCAGGCAGCTGGGAGGGATCTCATGGCAGCAAAGAGGGGGAAAGGAGCAACCACCAGGTCAGGAAATCAGGAGAATGCCCTTAACAGACACAGTTTAATTTCCAATGTAGCACACTGTTGGAAGCAGGGACTTCTCTGAGGCCGGAATAACTTCAGAAGGTGCAGAAGGTGGCCACAGGAGCTGTGATACCCTGACTGTTCTAGGTCTAGGCAAGTGCTATTGCTGGAAAGCAAGATGTCATTTCATGGCCATCATCAGTAAACCCAAATATGTCAGTGCTGGGCACTCAAATGCAGTTTGGTGGGACTGTGGTTGCCTGCAAAAAAGGTGCCTCACCTGGGTGAGCCACACTGAGCTCTCTTCAGAGTCACAGAAGAAGTTCAGAGCTCCAGTCACCTGTTTTATCCCCAAAGTCCTGCTCAGAGCTCTGACTCCTGTTTTTCTGTCACCAGGTTGGCCCCATTGTGGTCACATCAGCCAACCCAACGGGAGAGGCTGACACGACCCACCACAACCAAGTGTATGCCAAGCTGGGAGATAAGGTAACCAAGAGATGGGGATGGAAAAGTGCAACCACTTTGTTTCCAGAGGGCAAATCAATAGATGGTATCAGGAATCTGGGAAAGGCTCTAACTTAAAAAATCTCATGGATGCTCCTCATGCTGGTGTCAAAGGGAAATAAGATTTTAAAGCATGGGTCTTGGTGTGAAACCAGAACTCTTCTGCTTTACACAGTGTAGTTATGGCTTGGCAACATGAGTGGGTTCATATTCCAACACAGGATGATGGGAGCAATAAAAAATTCATTCTTGCTTACAGGCAAGCAAATCCTGGTGCCTGGATGTGCCAGGGCTCCAGCTGGCATTGGGCTGTGGGAACTCAGGGATTCACATCTAAGGCTGGGGCTGGTCTAAAACTGGTGCCAAGCTCCAAAGTATTGCTGGCTGTTAGAGCTTTCATGGAAGTGCCATGGTCATGGCCTTTCATTGTTTAGGTGGGAGATCAGGAAAGGTTCTTCCCCCAGAGCACTGCCCAGGCTCCCCAGGGAGTGGGCACAGCCCTGAGGCTGCCAGAGCTCCAGGAGTCTTTGGAAGGGTGGAATTGTTGGGGTTTGTCCTGTGCAGGGCAAGGGGTTGGATTGATGGTGCCTATGGATCCTTCCAACTCTGGATGATTCCATGATTCTAAGATTTCACTGCTGAACTCTGGGACTTTTACATTTTGTGTCATGGTGGCAGCTTTAAACAAGAGATGGTGCAAATCTACCACCTCTAACTCCTCAAAAATCAAAACGTCATACACATTCTCTTTGTGGATGGGACTTCTCCAGAGCTCCTTGGCTGCTGTAAACCTGCCTGTGCTGTGCTGCTGACCTTCACCCCACAGAGCTCTCCCTTGTCCTTCCTTTGAGGTTCATTCACTCCAAATCTAGCACTGGTGTCACTGCAGCAGGGCAGGAAGGAGCAGCATTGCCTTTGATGGGAATTATTTACCGTTGGGAGGGAAAACTCTCCCTTTCCAAGGGGAATTTGGTGAGGAAATCTGCTGGTTTTAGGTGGATGCAGTTCTTTGTGCTGGGCCTTCTCCAGAGAACATTGCCTCCACTGTGGTGGACTGCACCAAGATCGACAGTGGGAACATTGGATTCTTCCGAGTCGGCATCATCCCCAAGTCTCAGGTGAAATTCAGCTGGGTTTCAATTCCATTCCCTTTCTCCCTTGAATGAGTTTCAGCCTGGGGCTTCCTAATTCAGTGAGGTGACCAAGAAGTCAGTGATAGCACCATCCCAGGCTGTTGTGAGGGACAAGAGCAGAGCTCCATGCTTCTGTCCTGATCCTGCTCTAGAGCACTGGAGCACCTCTGTGGAGCTGGGGAATGGGCAAGGCAGGGCTGATTCATCCATGGAAAGGGCTCTGAGATCCAAGGTCATGGATCTCTGTGGGTCAGGCTCTCCAAGTTCACCCATCCCAGAGACCTCTGAGTGCAAAAATTATTTGTGTCATCCCAAAACCGAGCCAGACACTTGGAAGAGAAGATCTTGTGGAAGGTGTCCTTGCCCCCTTAAGGGTCACTTCCAACCCATTATTTATGATTGTTTGATTATTTCAACAGCTGGAGAAGAAATCAGTGCTCTCCCCTAATTCCTAACCTACTCCCAGCTGTGTCTACTCATTCCAGGTGCTGCAGATCCTGGAGCAGGTGCAGAAGAAACACCTGGTGGTCCCTAGCAGTGGCGCTTGCCCCACAAAAGGCTGGGAAGAGCTCCAGAGTCGTGGCCATGCTGTGCCCAACGGGGTGGGCAGAGCTGCCTTGGTGGAGCCGGATCCTGATCCCGAGCATCACACCCGCTTCTGACTGCCACAGCTCCGGGCTCAGCGGGACATGGGCTGCTGGAAAATGCCATTTCGGCCAAATTGGGCAATGGGAGAGGCTTCCCAGCTGCAGGGGGGCCTCATTCATCTTCCTATGGACCCTGCTCAAATATCCCAGTGCGGTGCTGCCTGGCAGACCCCAGGCACCCAGTAGGAACATCTTCCCTTGGGGGCACTGCCAGCTTTCCCTGGAGATCAGCCACGGCCAAAGCAAGCTTTCCTTTGGTGATAGCTGGCCCGGAGTGACAGAGCTTCATCCCTGACACTGGGAGGGAATTCTGTGCGTTTGGGGCATGGAGTGAGGTCAGGCGGTGCAGAATTACCTGGTGGGGGAAAATCACTGCATGAAACTTGAATCACACAGAATCCTTTAGGTGGGAAAAGAGCTCCTCAGTCCTTGAGTCCAGCCACCCTCCAGCACTGCCAGTGCCCCCCTGACCCGTGTCCCCAGGTGCCACTCCACGTGGGGAGGGAGGAGGGGAGGTGTGTCCAGGTGCTTTGCTGGTGGATCCAATGGACTTGGCAGAGTCTGGGCTGGGAGCTGGGGGTGTCTCCTGCTGTGTTCTCTCCACAAGGGAGGTCACCCGTGTCTGACCCCTCTTGGGAGGTCTTTCCTCTGTTGGGAGAGCCCAACAGCCCAAAGAAATGCCATGACCTGAGGTGCCATTTCTGTACTTCACACTCAGTGTCAGGGTGGAATTCCCATCTGGATGACTCCAATATTATATCATGAAAGGTGCTGGAGCTTTAGGGAAGACCCTCCCTTCCCGTGGTAGGAATTTCAGGAGGGCAATCTCCATGTGTTTGAGGATGCCAGGAGCTGGTCTCTTGCCTTACAGCCCAACTCTTCCCATCTCATGGCACGTTTCCTCCAGAGTGCAAATTCCATAGGATCAGAGGAAGGAATTCCAGCCACTCCAGGCAGTCATCTGTCTTCTCCAGCTTCTCTGCAAGTTCCTGAAATACAGGGAAGGAGTTGGAGATGTGCTCACCCATGACCTTGCTGGCATCGCTGGGATATGGTGGGATGGCTCCTGGAGTGCAGCAATGGGAGGATGTGGACCTTTTAGGAAGGACAGGCAGTGTGGAGTGGTGGCTGCTGAGCAGGAGGAGTTGGGAAGGAGCCTCAAACCTTCGTGAGGAGTTTTCCTTGGCAAACACGGCAGTTATGGCTTGTTTCATCTCCAAAAACTGCTGGTCTTATTCTTACCTGACTCAGGTGCAAGGTGCTGATCAAACTCCAGCTGAAACCAATCCATTGATCTTTGATTTCACCTGAAGCTGTGCTGGAATTTGAGGATTAAAGTGGTGCAGTCGGAGGAGATCAACCTCGACGAACTCTGGCAAAATGGGGTCTCCTCAACTTGTCCTCACAGAGCTGGCTCTCTTCCTGCAGAGAAAATTCTAGAGAATTAAGTGTGTTCAATAATTTTGCTGATCTACTTCCTGTATCTCCTTGGAGTTTATTAAAACTGATTTTTAGAAAGCAATAAAATATTTTCAATAAACAGATCTCACACAGAGCTGTGCAATCATGACAAAACCTTGTGGGGCAATGGGTTCTGGAAGTTGATGTTCCTGGCCATGCAGGATCCAAGCAGGATGTCAGGAGGAAATCAAATTGTGACACTTCCAG
Organism: Camarhynchus parvulus; assembly: GCF_901933205.1. Taxonomy (NCBI): domain Eukaryota; kingdom Metazoa; phylum Chordata; class Aves; order Passeriformes; family Thraupidae; genus Camarhynchus; species Camarhynchus parvulus. The sequence goes on along the minus strand of NC_044600.1, from coordinate 18,665,325 downwards.
GGTGGGGAAGAGGAGGGAGGGAGAAGATAACTCCTCACAGCAGCTCCTGGTACCAGGTCAAAAATGCCAAGGCTGAATTTCACCCTTTAATCACTAGAAAAACCCCATAAACACCAAAATCTGAGGGAATGTGATAAGGAGTGGAAATCTGGAGAGGTGCTGAGACATCACAAAGCGTTTTTGTGAAGGAAAACTGCCCTGGCTTAAATATACCAGGGGTGCTGCTGCCCTGTGCTGCAAATAATGATTTTTTAGTGTGGCACAAATTAAAAGTGGCTCAAGAAACTGTGTTCTTCACCTGATGCTTTGTCTGGATCCATTTTTCCTTTTTGTCTCCATAATTTTTTTTTGGCTTTTATTCACAGAAAATGTTGGTTTCAGTCTCGGGACACTGTAGGAAGCATTTCTCACTTTGCTGAAGTGAGACAAGGAGAGGTTTCATTTCAGGCATGATTTTACCCCACCCACAGCTCTCCTGTGTACCAGCAAACCAGAAAGGAACAGCTTAGGGAAAAGGGGATTTAAATGGGATCTTTCACTTAAATCAAGGCAAAAAAATATTTCTACTATTTCCACATCATTTAAGGGGAAGCAAAATATTTTTGAAGAGAAGTGGAGAGATGAAAAAAGTTGCTGTTTTAAGTGGCAAATCCAGTCAGAAAGGGCTGAGATAAACATTTGAATATTGGGGTACATGTGCTGAAAAATCACAGATCAGATCTATATTGGGCTATCAACAAGAGTATTTTCATGACTAAAGCTGGAGGTTATGGTCAAGGAAGGTTGTCCAGGCTCCTCAAGGGAGAGCCTCACAGAGCCCTTCTGTCCTGCTCAAGGGGAAGGAACTGCTCCCATGTTCTGGATAAGAGGGACAGGAGGGGGTGTGAGGTCCTCACACCTCCACCACAGGAGGAGGGAAACCAGAAGAGGCCCCTCTGAAACCAATTTTGGTTGCATTGTCAATGTCTCGGAGATCTTTAGGCCTGAAAGGTCACCCTGGGAGACAAAACAACCTCATGAATGGGGCTCTTTGTGAACCAGCCAACTCTGCAATCCCACTGGGGCTGGAAACAGCCCGGGAAGAAGGGCTGTCCCACCTTCCTTCTGCCCTTTGTGGAGTCTAGACACCCGTGTCAATGGAAAAAAGATTAAATAAGGATGTAAAAGAAGTGTATTTTCCAGTGGCAGGAAAAAGCCAGCTCACCCTTCGAGAATAGAGCGGTGCCATGGGGACAGGAACTGACTCAGTGCCATGGCCAGGACATGCCGTGGGGTGGGTGCGCCTGGCTCGGGGTGGGCAGAGCTCTTCCGAGGGGAAGGGCGGCCTCGCAACCACGGCTGGGGCCACACCAGCCCGGCAGAAACCTTGGGACACAGGCAGGAATGTCCCTTGGCCACTTCTAACCTTCAGGAACTGGGAGCTCAGGGAGGATGGGAACATCAGATGATGTTGGAGATGATCTTGGAGATCTCCTCCAAGCTTATCGGTTCTATGGTTTTATGGCTCTTCTCTTGGGCTCTTTCTCCTGAAGAGTCAAAGTCTGCCTTGAGATGGGGTGTGGGGTGGAGGAGAAACATGGTTGGGTCATCTTCAGTCCAAGCCAAGCCCAGTGATCTTGGCAGGGTTGAGGGCACAGCTTCTGCAAACATGGCCTGCAGTGGGTTCTTGTCATACTCACCTCGCTGCGTTCCTCCTGCTGCTCCTCCCTTTCCCAGCAGCAGCCCGGGGTTATTCCTGCAAAATCACCAGATAATCAGCTCTGTCAACAACAGAGAAACACCAGGGTTCAAAATCCTGGGGCAGGTTTTCAGCTGCTCCACAGAACAGCCGGGATTTAACACCCGAGGGGGCTGAGCTGTGGTGCCCAGCTGAACACCCTGGTCTGGGGCCATCCTGGGATCCCCACATTCCTGCCACAGGGAACGCTGGATTTAGAGATGGCTGGGTGACAGCAACGGGGCCCTGAACCAAAGCAAAAATTAACTGTTAAACCCCAGAATCCCAGACTGTCTGAGGCTCAAGGTTCATCTCATTCCACCCCTTGCCATGGCAGGGACACCTTCCCCTGTCCCAGGTTCCTCCAAGCCCCAGTGTCCAGCCTGGCCCTGGACACTTTGTCCTTTGCTGTGCATCTCCCTCGCTGTGATTCTTGGTGGTCCTGGAGGTGCCTGCTGTGGAACAGCAGAGAGAACTTATCTCCCTAGGGAATAGATGGATTGTGTACAAAATCTTGGAGGAAAAACCAGCTTTCTGGAAATCCAGTTTTTGAGATTTAACAACAATTAATGGATTAATTAAATCCAGTTGTGACTCCATCATGTTCTTCCTCTGATTTGAAGATTTCCATCCCGTCCTTCTGCAGGGCACTGCCAGCTGGGGCTGAGGGAGGAAAGGGTCTATGGGAGCTGCATCCTTGGGCAGACCCTGGTGGGGTTATGGGATCACTGGATTTCCCTGCTCCATTCCCATGGGTGCTACCCCTCTCCTGCTCCTTCCCAACCCTACAGTCACTCCAGGCCCTCCTTCCCTTGCAAAACCAACTGAGTCCTAATTGGAAGCACAGGATTCTCTGGTGGGAATTAGAAATGGCAAGAGAAGTGAGGAATGAGGAAGGGATAAGGAAGGAGCAGACATGGAAGCTCACTGCTAGTTTGGAAGTGAAAAAAGAAACAAAGTCCAGATGTTTGGACTGATGCTCCCAGTGCCAGCAGATCCGGGGGATAACAGAGCAGTCAGGGCAGGAGGTCGTGTGGGGCTGGATGGGGAGGTCTGCCCTGAACATCCAGTTCAGCAGCTCCAATAAATACCTTGGGTGAAAATCTCATGTTAAAGGGTCAACATTGTCAGTTCTTGTGAGAACTTTTCATTCCTTCCTGGAAAACACACAGAGATCTCACTCATGTTATTATCTTGTTCTAGATAGCAAAACCCAGGAATTTCAGCAAATTCTTCTGCTCTGGCCATGAGATGGATGTCAGGGTTGGGGCAGTTGTCCTGAGAGAGAGGTTCATGTGTCCCAGCAGCTGTGGAACAGTCACTGAGGTCCCTCCAAGGCCCAGGCACCTCTGAGGAGCCTCATGTTCTCACATCCTGCTGCAGAAGAAGATTCTTTGACCATCTCTCTGCCTTGGCTCTGTGCAGTTTTCATGGTCCCATCCCAAATTCAGAGACATAACTGGCATTCCTTGCTCACTCAGGTGATCTCCTCATGGGGATTCCCCATGTGAGCACCTCCATTCCCATACCCCACTTTTCATGTGCCCCACCCAGCAGGAAGTAATGTGGGCCTTCTGTGAGGTGTTTTTGTTCCTTTTGTGAGGAGTTTCAGTAAATGCCCAGCCCCAGATTCCTTCCCCGACACAGCACCAATTCCTGAAGTGCTACAGCCCCTTCCTCCTTTGGTGTCCCGTGCATCTCTGCTGTTTACACCACCCAGCTGCTGTCTTACCTGCTGAATCAGCCTGGATTCAGGTGATCATTCCCACTGCTGTGGGCTCCAGCATGACCCAGTGAAAACTCCCAAAGGGCCAGGATATGTCCTGGTTTCCTTTCAGGAGTTCTTTAGAACCCGGAGGGTGGGTGGGTATCAGCAGCACTGACCCTGCCCCAACCACCCTCACCTTATCTCCTCAAAATTCCCAGAAGTCCCCAAACCACCTCTGGCATCCTGTGCCTGCAGCCTTCCCAAGGTCCCTGTTGTTCCACACTGGGATATGAGATCCTACATGACCCAAGGGGTCCCACAGACCCCTCTCCCCCTCCTTCCCAACCCTACAATTGCTCCAGGCCCTCCTTCCCTTGCAAAACCAACCAAGACCTAATTGGAAGCACAGGATTCTCTTGTGGGAATTAGAAATGGCAAAAGAAGTGAGGAATAAGGAAGGGATAAGGAAGGAGCAGACATGGAAGCTCACTGCTGGTTTGGAAGTGAAAAAAGAAACCAAGTCCAGGTGGTTGGACTGATGATTACCAACCCCAACGAGCCCATGGCTCCATGGCTGCTGGGATGTGGGGTACAGGAACAGCTGAGCTGGGCTTCCCACAGACATTTAATGGTGATCCTGCTCTCCAGCTCACTTCCAAGGTCTCGCTCAAAGACCTGAGGTGTGAGTCAAGGGAAGGTGGAGGCCTTGTCCAGGTCTCTTCATTGCTAAACCTTAACATGAAACAGCAGCTCTGGGGGTTCATATCAGAGCAGCCTGGCCCAGTGGAGCTGTCCCTGCCCATGAGAGCTCAATGAGATGGGCTTTAAGGTCCCTCCCAACCCAAACCAGTCTGGAGTTTTGGGATTACTGAAATGGGTTTTGCACAGCAGTGGGTGGGTCCTTTGAGGTGGCCTTGTCTGTGGTGCTACAGATTCTGGAGATTTTTGAAGTTTCTGGGTGTGCTTTGCCTAGAACAATTCCTCCTGTCTGTTGAGGAAGTGAGCCCAACCAGATCAGTGGTGGAAGGATGGGAGTTGGTTGTGTACCTGTCTTCACAGGTGTTTTCCTACACTGCATGAGATTATGTTTACATGGATAAAATGCAAATTTGCAGAGCTGTGTCCTAACTGCCACCAGGAAGATGCATTTTCCTGCCTCAGAAAATGATCTGACAAATAGAATTCTTTGATCAATCAGTGAAAAAAGCCCAAGAAGAAGGAAGGAGACAGGTATGGGCAGGGCAGAACCGAAACCAGCCCACAACAGCCCTGATGTGAGGCAGCTCCGGGAAGGGCGTCACCAACTCCTGGCCTAGGAGGGACTTCCTTATTTTTAGACTAAACTATGAGTGGGTAAAAGCTGCACTAAGAGAGTCCAGGTACGAGGATGAGTTGGTTCTCTGCACTGAGACAGAGATGGAAATCCAGTTCTCTGGGAAGCTGAGCTGGCCAAACCCTGCTTTCCTGAGAAAGGAGCCCCCTCCGAGGCACAGGAGCCCTGGTGGTGCCCGAAGGTGCTGCCATCCCCCAGGCATTAGTCCCTCAGTCCCAGAACAGGCCTGGCCAGGGCCACTCCTGAATATTCCCCTCACAATCTCCTGGAGCACACATGGAATGTCCTGCACCACCACTGGCATGGGTGCAATTTAATTCCTTGACAATGTGAACGCTCAGTTTTGTACCAGCACTTTCCACCAGTGTTTCTTTTAATAGAAGAATTAATAAAATAATGTCCTGCTACCTAAAGCCTCCTCTCCCATCCCTGCCTCTCCTTCCCTCTCCCTGCACCCACAAGGGGCTGCTCCTCTCTGCCAAACCTGGTCCCCATGCCTGAAAATGATTTCACTGGAGCTCAGCTCACTTTGGAGCAAACACCAAGGTGAGAAGGGGTGGAAATTATTAAAACCATCCACAAGAGAGATTTAGGGACAAATATGACAAGGTTTGCATCCTTTACCCCTAACTCTGGTTTACATTGCTGCTTCCATTGGGAATTGAGCCTTCCCAGTTGGGAATGAGCCTTCTCCAGTGTGCAGCAGAATGGAAAACACAACAAGAGGTGTTAAAAATCAGCAATAGCTCTGATGAAAGGCCCTTGTGTTTAGAGAGCCTGACTGAAGGAATTGAGGGCTCCTGTTGTTGATCTAAGGGAGGTGTGTTTGTTTCCCTCTAAACTTGCAGGAACACCGGCAGGGGCTGTGGAGACCTGGGGAATTTACTTTGGAAGAATTGTGGGAATGCAACAATGGGGACCTTGCTGCAGGCCCCAGCGTTCTTGGGCTGGTTTGTGTGTCAGAGCCCCAGCACGGTGCTGCTCACCCCTCTGGGGGATGGGCTCTAAGCCATTTCCCAGCCCAGTTTGTCCTGGGAACTGCTCAGAGCCCAGTAACCAATTCCATCATGGATTTGGCTAAAGGGGCAGAACCAACAACCTAATCAAAGAACCCCAGAATTATTTGGGTTGAAATATTTGGGAATTTAAAGAATATCTCCTGCCATGGGCAGGCACACCTGCCACTCTCCTAGATTGCTTCGAGCCTCATCCAACCTGGCCTTGGACACTTCCAGAGATGGTGCATCTCCAGTATATCGCTGCCATGAAAAAGTATTTCTGATAAAATGCTGTGAAATACATTTCCCAATAACATCAATTCTTTGCCATTTGTCTGAGATTTATCAGCAAACCCAGCAAATCTTTGCTCCACAACCTCCATGATGTTGGCCAGAAATTCCCAGCTGTGTGTGCAAGGCACAAATGACCTGGCCCAGTGGAAGGGACTGGGAAAAGGATTATTGATTTGGTTTGGTCCCTCCTGACCCAAATAATTTTAGGGTTATCTGATTCTCCCAAACATGTTTGTTTTGTTTTGTTTTTTTTTTAAGGAAATACTCCCCTTTGTTTAGCAGCAACGCTGAAAAATCAAATTTATTTCCTTCTTTGCAGCAAAGAGAGGTGAGAACTTGTTCCTGGCACAAACTGATTGTGCCATTTATTGAGTTAATTAAAAATCCCCTGTTTTTCTACTTTATCACCTGAGGGTGGAAAACAGGTGCAGAGCAAATACCTCTGACCCATAATTACTCCTGAGTCACCAGAACACTCATGAGATGCAAGTGCCAAAGTGAGCAGCCCAGACTAGGGTGACTGTTTGGGTTTTTTTTTTTTTCCTCTAACATAATTTGTTGTTTCCTTACTCAGTAAATTATAAAAACTCCATTACTGCATAAAATTTTACACCCCTGGCTCATTTGCCCATAAGTACAGACAGTTTATTGATTTCCTTGTGCTCTGCTGGGAGGGGACTCTTTACACACATTTTATAAGGAAATAATAATCCTGGTTCTCCCTGAAATGAAGTCATAAACTCCTGCCATTTTCTTATCTTGCCCCACTTATAACATAAATTCTGGATTTTTCATAGCTCTGGTTGGAATCTGTTTCTATTTTCCCCCCTAATTTTCAATGCAGAGCTTTCCTCAAAGGCTGACACCTCTTGGGCTCCCTTTACCTACTGCAGAGCTCCAGACATAATTTTTTTACCAAATCCTGGCTGTTTGGTGTGAGCAGGGAAGGGGCACTTGGGGAACTCCACGCCCTTCCCTGGAGCTGACACCTCCATGGCACCAGCATGGAGATGGTCTCACCCAGCCCCAGATCACAGGTTAAGAAGGGACCTTCTCCTTTTCTACTTTCTTGGGGTTTTTCTGCTGTTCCAGCAGTTTATAGCCAATATTAACAAACCTCACTTGCTCAGGAAGTTCAAGACGTTTTTCAAGCATTAAGGTGTTTAAACATGAGAGGAGTCCCGTGTTGTGGGACTTCACCACATGCCTTAAAGTTAAGCCTCTGCTGGGTGGTGATGAACCTCAGCTGGCGCCTACATCCGTTTATTGAAGAAGTGTTTATCACACAGCCGTGCAATGGTTTGGCTTGGAAGGGACCTGGAAGCTCATCCCCTTCCACCAGCACAGGTTGTTGGGCCGTCCTAAGGCATGTGCAGGGAGGAGAGCTTGACTAACTTCCACTTCCAGATGCTGGCACGGGCTGGGAAACCACAGGAGGCTGGGAATGCCCAGCTGTGCCCGAGCGGGCTTGCAGGGTCAGGAGGCTGCGGGGTGAAGGGGAGCCTGTGTTCCATCCCAGGAACGGCTGCCAAGGATCTCTGACCGGGGCTTTGGGGAGCTGCTGGGCTGAAATAACATCTGTGACCTGGAGAAGGAGTAAGAGCTGCTATTTATGGCGACTTCTGAGTGCAAACGGAACAGCAGCACCAGCTGGATGACAACAACGGCAGCGCCAAAGCGAGCGAGCACCTCGGGCTGGAGTTGGTGTTTACATGTGAGAAATGAGGCCTGGGTGGAATCCAGCCACAGGGCTCCCAGATATTCCTGCCCAGCTCCCACAGCAGCAGGAGGAATCCAGCCCCAGGGCTCCCAGATTTTCCTGCCCAGCTCCCACAGCAGCATCAGGTGAGCAGGTGGGTTGTGGCCTGAGGGAGAATTCCATGAGCAAGATGCTCCAAAACAATGATAAGTAGCAAGAGAAGGGAAGGATCTTGTCCCCTGGGTGTTGGGAGGTGGGACTGTGGCTGTGCCAGGGGAATGACCTCCCTGCCCAGAGCAGGCTGGAGGAGAGGGAACAAGGACAGGGAACTGGCAGAGGTCTCCCACTTGGACACTGCCTCCAGGATGGGAAAAACATTACAGAAAACCTCCAATCTGTCACGCACCTCGCAGTGTTTTGAAGCCTTTGGGTCTAACTCATTGTTTCCTTTGTTGAAGTTTGACTTTAGTGATTGGATTCCCTCATCCCTGGTTCCCCCTGGGGCTTGTTTGCTTTGGGAGAGAGGGAGGTTTTGTTCTCTGCTCTTGGCAGGAACTTCTGCCCCTCCACAGTGCCTAACACGGGGACAGGGGTGGGGACAGCCCTGGGGACTTGTGTGGGGACAGCTCTGGGGCAGCAGCACTCAGCCCAGGAGCAAGGTGTTGGAACGAGATAATCCTGAAGATCCCTTCCAACCCAAGCCAGCCCATGACTCTGAGCCCTCAGCAGCCCCCAGCTTGGCCATGGATGTTCACGGATGTTCCTTTGCATCTTCCAGGAGCTGAGTGCCCTGGGATGAGCTGGGAGTGGCGAGGAAGATGGCAGGGAAGGAATGGGGTGAGTTACTTGCTGCAAACCCTCTGTTGGAATTGCACCTCCCTGTATTTACTCCTTCCTCTGGTGTTCAGTCATGGAGCTTTGCCAGTTTGGGAGGATGAAGAGCTCGGTGGAGATCAAACGAAACAGCCTTCTCCTTATGTTCCAAAAAGAGGATTTATTTAGTGGGTTTTAGGATTTTAAAATACACAGATGTGAGTGTTGTGAAGGGGGATGCGCAAACATTGTGCTCACAGTCCAAGGCACTTCAGAAGCACAGGAGCTCTGGGAGTTCCTGCAGTAAATCATCAGCTCCTGGGCAGCTCTCCTGGAGATTCCAGGCACTTACTGGAGATAAACAACAAATCACTGCAGAAAGGTCCCAGGAGAGGCCCCAGCTGGGAAAGTGCTGCCATCCCCAAGGAGGTAAGAGCAGATCAGAGAAGGAATGGCTTCCGAAGGCCATGTGCTCCAGCAAAACATAGGACACCTCCTGATTTTAGGCACAGCAGACTTTGTTCCTTTGCTGAGGGAAGATTCCTTCGGTTCAGACCACTCTGTTCTTCACCCTTTCAAAGATCTGCATCACTTTTCCAGCTGGGATGCAGCCTTCCCGCACGATGGTGATGCCACCTTCCCAGAGGGAGAATGAGCAAGTCAGGACAATCCCCAGAGTGGCACAGAAAGGAATGTAAAGGAACATCTCACACCAGCAAAGCCACTCAAAATAAACTTGCGTGGAAGGACCAGAAAGTGAAACCACCGATGAACACTGACCTCACACTTTGTTCAAGGGTTTGGTTTTCCACTAATGAATCCCTCTCAAATGTCAGCCCAGAGTCACCCAGGACACCTCAGCGTGTGCTGCTGCATCACTGTGGGCAAGCTCCTGTCCCACCCTCGTTGTGGTGGGCTGAGGCAGCACCCACCCTCTTTCAGCAGCACCCACCCTCCTTCAGCAGCACCCACCTTTCCTTCCAGCAGCACCCACCTCTCCTTTCCTTCCAACAGCACCCACCTCTCCTTTCCTTCCAGCAGCACCCACCCTCCTTCAGCAGCACCCACCTTTCCTTCCAGCAGCACCCACCCTCCATCCAGCAGCACCCACCTCTCCTTTCCTTCCAACAGCACCCACCTTTCCTTCCAGCAGCACCCACCCTCCTTCAGCAGCACCCACCTTTCCTTCCAGCAGCACCCACCTCTCCTTTCCTTCCAACAGCACCCACCTTTCCTTCCAGCAGCACCCACCCTCCTTCAGCAGCACCCACCTTTCCTTCCAGCAGCACCTACTCTCCTTCAGCAACACCCACCCTCCTTCAGCAGCACCCACCTTTCATTCCAGCAGCACCCACCCCTCTTCCAGCAGCACCCACCCCTCCATCCAGCGGCACCCACCTCTCCTTTCCTTCCAGCAGCACCCACCCTCCTTCAGCAGCACCCACATCCCTTCTTCCAGCAGCACCCACCTCTCCTTCCAGCAGCACCCACCCAACTTCCAGCAGCACCCACCTCTCCTTTCATTCCAGCAGCATCCACCATCCTTCCAGCAGCACCCACCCTCCTTCAGCAGCGCCCACCCCTCTTCCAGCAGGACCCACCCCTCTTCCAGCAGGACCCACCTTTCCTTCCAGCAGCACCCACCCTCCCACTCAGAGCATTCCCACCCTGACGAGGCAGATTTTCCTTACACAACTGTGTTTGTCCTCACGCCTTGTTCCCTGTCAACACACAGGTCCTCCCAGGACATCTTTTGTTTGTTTCTCTTCATCAACATGTTTGCAAATGTCCAGGCACTCAAGAGCTGTTACTCTTGGAGCACTCTGTGCTGCCAGACTGATACTGGGAAAGGCATGGAAGCCTCCCAGGAAAACGCCAGAGCTGACACAGGGCGGGTCTCACACTCACTTTCATCAATCTTGGTGCAGTTGACCACAGTGGACGCCACCACCTCGTCAGACTCTCCATCACACAGAACACCCTCCAGCTTATGGCCAAGGCGCCTGGGGGCAAAAAATAGCAACAACCTTTCACAGACCTTGCTGTGACCTGTGCTGAGGTTCTTCCCCTCGGTGCAGGGCACCAAAGCAAGCTCTGCCAGCACTGAGGCAGGAGGGTGGCACTCCAGGGAGCAGGGACTCACGAGATGACCATGTCGTGGTGGGTGCTGTCCACCTCCCCGCTGGGGTTGGCCGAGGTGATGGCCAAGGGCCCGGTCATGTCGATGAGGTGCACCAGCACCGTCAGGTCAGGGACTCGGATCATGATGCTGTCCTGCGTTCCCACCCTGCTGTATCCTGCTCCGACCCCTGGAAGGACAGGCAGAGGGTGTTGGCAGGGGCACAGCTGGCACAGCCCTGTCGTGGCACCAGGGGGGGTCTCCTGCTGCCTTTGGAAGTGACCCAGCTCCATGCACCCAGCTAAATGTGTCCCTGTGGATGTCTGTTCCTGAACAGAAGTTAGTGAGAGCAGAGGTAGAGTTTGGGGTCCAACTGGGTAAAAATGAAAGGATTCACAACTGGAGACATCACAGCTGTTTCTACAGACACAGGATCTCCCTATATCCCAAAGTCTGACTTCCTGTGACCACTGCCCACCCTCCCATCCTCCACCACCTTCCTCTGCCTGTTAAACGTGGTTAACTCAGAATCACTGAATCCACTGAGTTGGAAAAGACCTTTGAGATCATCGAGTCCAGCCTGTGACCCAACACCACCTTTTCACCCAGACCACGGCACCAAGTGCTACTGGCTTTCCTTAGACACCTCCAGGGATGGGGACTCCAACACCTCCCTGGGCAGCCCATTGCAATGCCTGACCAACCTTTCTGGGAAGATTTTTTTCCTAATGTCCAACCAAAACCTCCCCTGGTGCAGATTAAGGTTGTGTCCTCTCCTCCTGTCTCTGTTCCATGGGAGCAGAGCCCGACCCCCCCGGCTGTCCCCTCCTGGCAGGAGCTGTGCAGAGCCAGAAGGTCCCACCTGAGCCTCCTTTGCTCCAGGCTGAGCCCCTTCCCAGCTCCCTCAGCTGTTCCTCACAGGACTTGTGCTCCAACCCCTCCAGTTCCCCCATTCCTTGCTGTTTCTCCAGGAGCCAGGGTTGGGGTGAATCATCCCAGTGCTCACAGTGCCTGCCTGTGTCCGTGTGCTGGAGGCAGAGGCATGAGCAGGGATGACCATCAGAACCCTCTCATCTGCTGGACACTGCTCCACCCTGCTTTGCTCATTCCAGTGAACAACGGGGGGCTTGGGAGAGGGGACCCTCCCAGGCTGAGGAGCCTCCCTTGCCTCTGGTTAAAGAGCTCATCCTGCTGCTCCCACTCTTGATGAGTCATTGCAGCTGATTAACACCCTCTGCTAAACATCCACCAAAGCATCTGGGAGCTCCAGGGAGGATTTCTTGGAGAAAGTGACCGGAATCTCTCCCCATCACATCCCAAAGGGTGTTGGGATTGCAGACCTGCCCTGCTGAAAACGTGAAAGGGGGACAGGAGGGTTGTGCTGCTCATCTCACCCAACTTCTTCAGCCACTCTCCCTTCTGGATAATGCAGCCAATGCCACCGGGATAAACGTTTTCCATGAATTCCCAGAGCAGGGGGCTGATTGGCGGGGCAGCTGCTCTCAACTGCTCCAGGTTGGAAATAAAGATGCAGATGGGCTTCTCTTGCGGCCTGTCCTGAAAAAAACAGAGGGGGAAAATAGATGAAGACGGAAAGTTTGCCTGGAGAGCCTTGAAGCCTGCTGGGATCCTGGTTTGTGTGTTTCCCATGGAGCAGGAACTCCAGGCAAGGAAGATGCTGTGTCTGCATAAATGCTGAGCTGTGATGGATGCCCCAGCTCAGATCTGCACGTGCAAATTAAAGAGGAGACAGAGCAGCAGCCTGCCCTTGGGAACTTCTGGGATGCATCCAATTCCCCCTCTTTAAGCACATCCATCACAGGGACAGCGATGCTCCACTCAGTATCAGCATTTTTGGGATGTTGCACATCAGGGGCCCGATTTTTACCAAACTTCTGCTGGTGTAAACAAAGGTCAAACACACCAATTTGTGATGGGATAAGGGATGGAGAGCTCAGCCTCCTGCAAACCAACATCTCCATTATCCTCCCCCCAGAACTTTGAAAGAAGCTTGGTGAAATAAATTTTGGTGTGAAACCAGCAGTGGAGATGGAGGGGAAATAAAACAAGCTTGCAAAGCGGTGTCATTTCAGTCCTCAACTGACATCAGCTTCAGTGGGGCCAAATGACTCAGGAACTGGGCATGTATTTACATTCTGTTTGTATTCTCTCATCGGCAGGGAAGGTCAGCACTGGCACCAGGGCAGTGCAGAAGAGACAGCCTTTGTGCTGCTGCTCGCGCTCGGCCAGCTGAGATCGTCTGTTATGGTTATTTCTCCAGGCTAGCCAGGAAATTGCCTCATGGACAGCAGACCTAGCCAGGTTGCAAAAGCTGGAATGGAGGTGCAAACTCTGGGGCTGGTTCCAGCACTGAATGGCTCCAAAAGTCTGGGGGAATGTAGCCCTGGGATTCTGATTCAGCACTTCGCGAGGCACAGAGGACAAACACAGGTTTGGACCCGCTTGTGAGTGGCTGTTCCTGTTTGGGGCTGTGCTCTGTCCATCACCAGGGATGTTGCTGCCTAATTACCAGTGCTCCAGCCTGGAGCAGAGGGGCTGTACCCTGGGATGCTCAGAAAATGGTCCCTGATGTTCTGGTGTGGCTGCCCATGAACTCTGCCCACGGTCACCTCCTGAGTCTTGGGACAACCTGAAGCCTGGGGCATCCCTTTCTGCTTCTGCAGAAACTCATGGACAGGACCCAGAGCCAGGTAAGCAGAGACACCCCTGAATTCCCACCTTGATCCTGTAGACCTTCTCGATGGCCTGAGGGTGCTTGCAGGAGGCTGCCAGGGCATACACGGTATCTGTGGGGACCCCGCACACGGCCCCCGTGTTCAGCAGCTCCGCGATGGTCCTCAGGCCACTCGTGAGGTGGGACTTGGGGCAGACACAGGGCAGGGGATCCTCCCTGTCCTTGCTGGAGCTCTGGACCTGCCAGGAATCAGGAGGCAGTGAATAAGCAAATATATGGAACACTGGGCAAGATTGCACCCACCTGAATGCAGGGATCCGCCATGCCATGACCCCTTGGCCATCCAAGGTCACAGGCAGCACCTCTAGGAACGCTTCTCCCACAGCAGGGGAGGGAATTCCAATTATTAAAGTCAAAGAGAGCAGCTCGGGGTGGACATTTCACCTGCCAATGCCTTAAGTTAGAGGAGATGAATCCCACCCAGCACAGCTTTCACAGAGGTATGGCTGCTCTCCATAGTGACCTAAAGAAACTGTTCAGGAATCCAAAATCCAGACCAAGATGGAGTTTCAAGTGCATTCCCATGAAACACTGATTTAATGGAAATGTTTCTCTGCAGCAGGAATTGGAGCTGGCAGATCCATCACTTTGGACAGGGGGAATTGCCCTAGGCAGACACACCAGATGACAGAAGGAGTTTGAAGCTAAGAAAAGATGGGGAATTCTTGCTGTCCAGTCCGGGAAATTTGTAAGCTCTCTGGGCTCTCAATGTTATGGCTTTAAAACTCCAGTCTATGAGGAATTCTTAGACTGGGGACGGCTGATTCCCCAGGATCAAGGTATGAGTCTTGTGAACATCCTTGCCCTTTTTCCATTGTTATTCCCAATGGAAGAGAGCTCATTTCCAGCTCGTGGCTCCCTACAGAAGTGCTGTGACCAGGACTTTCAATGGCACTGAAGGATTCGGCAGAAGGGAAATTCCACAGGAATCTGCACTGAAGGCCCCAGAACATCCCCTCTGAGCAAGGAAGCTACACCACCATGCCAAGACCTCTTACTGTGAGCAGAGGGGGTCCCATCATCAGGAGGTCCTTCCCAAACATGCAGTTGGTGAGAGAGGCTGCGACTCCATAGAAGCAGATGACACTGATGATGCTCAGCACCACAACTGGAAAAAATCCCAGAGTCAGAGGCAGGAAGGGTGATTGAATCCCCATCCCTGGAGGGATTTAACAATGTGGATGGGGCACTTGGCGACAGGGTTTGTCAATGCTGTGGGGATGGTTGGACTCAGTCACTTGGATTTCATGGTGTTGTGATTCTATTCTGTGGTGACAAAGTCCTGGTGGAAAAGCTCTCACTAATCCCCTTGCTAAAGCACTCCCTGGAATTAAAACTTAAGTTGTCACTTGCAGCAAAGCCAAGGCTTCAGCAGAACTACAGCCATTGACAGTTGTGGCACATCCAGTTCATCCCACACCTCAGGGAACATCCACTGGGAAGCAGTGCTGGACAGAACCTCTAGAGGTGTTCTGATCCAGCAGTATTGGGTTTATTTGGAACCTCAAAGCCCTGGGGGTGATAGGAGGAAAGGTTTCCTTCTCCAGTCATGCTTGCACACATCCCAGACTTCCAGGGAAAGGAACATCCTGCTTGATTTCCCCACACTGCTCCCCTACCCAGGACCCACTCCCTGCCCTCTGTGAGAGAAGGTTTAATGTCCAGGTTTCCCTAAAACTCACTTTCAAATGGCAAAGGGAGGTTCTCCAGTGTAAAGAGCAGAAAACAAACGGTCAAGAGCTCCATGGCCAGGGTCAGGCAGAGCAGCACCACGTTAAAAGAGGAAGCTGTGGAAAGAAACACAAACAAGAGGGACCCACATCAAGCACAGCCTATAAAATGTCCATGAACCAGCAGAAGAGTTCCTAAATCAACTGAGGCTTGTTTGATTGAACCAAGCAGCCCCAGCTCTGATTTCCCTGTTGGTGGAGGAACAAAGAGGCACAGCCAGGGTCTGTTCAGCCCTCGGGTTCCACAGACACGCTGCCAAACCCTTGATCTGCCAGGACACTGCGCTCACACGGAAAACACTTCTCTGGCAGCCAAGCAGGTTCTGATTTACACCAGCTGGGCTGGAGTGTGGCTGTGGATTGGAGCCAGTGGCCCAGTGCGTCGAACACTTTCACCTGATTTGATCCTTTTATTTTCTTTGAGATGTTCTTCCATTCCCTTGGGGCTGTTTCTCCTAAGCCCAGCTCAGCTTCTGTTACTGGCTGTGGGCAAAACATCTCCGTTCTTGCTTAATCAGAGTGACAGGCAGAGCTGAGCCTCCCTCACTGGTGCATCTCCACCACGGAGCAATCACAGGAGGATTCATGACCTGACCCCAGGCGCCCCTCAATAAACATCCCACGTGGTTCTGAGACTTACCCAAAATGATTAAAAAAGCATTGAGCACCAAAAAGGCAATGGAGCCAGCAGTGAATCCCTCGGTGTGCCCCGCCCTGATGTCCAGCAAGTGGCCTGAAACAGGAGCAGCACATCTGGTTACAAGTAAACCACAAAGAGCAGCGTGACAGGAGAGTGGCAGGAGAGTGGCAGAGCCTCAGCTGGGATTACCACACCTCCAGCTGTTGGATGGTGGCCTCCCAAAAACCCTCCCTCACCGACACCCGCTGCTTCTGCCATGCAAAGTATTTGAGGTATTAACTCTGGGGCTGGTGACAGTTATCCAAAAAAAGCTCTGGATTTTACCTCCAGCTTGGAATACTCAGGGCCTGGCTGGACACTTCAGCAGCTCCTGCCACACGTCCCAAGCCACAGCTTTAACTGTCCCCACAGGTGCTCATTTTAAGAGCTCCTGGCACAGAGGCTGTGTGAACACTCTGCCCACCTGGAGCAAAATGCAGCTTTTAAAAGCCAGGCTCAGCTTCTGAGAGCTTCTTTCATGGCTGTGACCAGCTGGAATATACTTCTCCAGGCTCCCGAAGGAGAAATCCAGAAGCTGGAGTCTCTGACTGCTTAAAAGCATCTCCTGAGTTGTTATTCTGAGATAACAGCCCAGAGCCAGCCCTGTCTCACAATGTTTTTGCAGGGAAATCTTGCATTTTATTGGAGTTGAAGACACAACTTGAACTCCTGGAACTAACGGCACCAAGTGTCTGCAGCAATGGCAACCACATGCAAACTGGGGTGATTGGTGAATTATCTTTTTCCAGGGAGGAATATCAGTAAACCTGATGTCACTGACTCTCCTGAAAGAAGGAATTCCATCAGAGAAAGCAATCTGAAATTCCCTGGGAACACCCCTTAAGCCAGGAACCATCCTGTGCTTTACCTGCCAGGCGCAGCCAGGTCCAGGCTGCCCAGAAGGCAGCGTAGCAGAAGGGGAGCACGGACCCGAACCTCTTCCCACCCTGCACCTGGATCCGGCACACGAACAGCTGCCCCAGGGCCCCCGGGATGAGCACGGAGGGGATGGAGAGCTGCTGCCTGCCTGGGGCGCCCATAGTGCCCTGCACGGCGGCGGCAGCAGCCAGGCCATTGCAGATATAGAACAATGAGTCCGGCACGGCAGCGCTGGTGCCGCTGGGGATGTCCTTGGAGCTCGAGAGCCAGCTCTGCACAGCCCCCAGCATGGCCTGGAGAGCTGAGCTGGGCACGGCCTGGGCGCCCACAGGAATCAGAGCCTTCTCCCCGATGGAGTTGATGAGGCTGGCAAAGGCGGCGTACAGGGAGACCGCGGTGCAGAGGCTGCAGGCGGCCCCCAGGAAGGGCCGGGCGCCGGGCAGCGGGATCTGGTGGACGAAGGCCAAGGTGAGGAGGATGAAGGAGGCGTTCTGCAGCATCTCCAGGGTGTCTTTGTGGGTCGACATCAGAAACAGCAGGCAGGCAGTGGCCAGGAAGAACCACGCCCCAAACATTCCCAGCCTGCTGTCCTGAGCCGCGGGCAGCCCGAGGAAGGTGGTGAGCACAAACTCCTCCCAGGACATCACCAGCCACAGGAGGCTGTGGACACCAAACTTGGTGGTGTGGTAGCTGTCCCCTCTGAGGTAGCTGTAGAAGCTGGAGAGCAGCTGGCAGCTGGAGATGATGGAAATCCACGCTGCCCCCACACAGAATGTCTTCATGTACCCAAAGAAGTAAAAGGCAAATATAAAGGGTGACACAGTGTCACAGATATTCCCCAGGGCCATCGGCTCTGCGTACTTGGTGTTCTTCTTCTTTTCTTCCCCGAGGGCCTTGGAGGAGCTTTTCTGTGCCGATCCCAGCAGCAGGACGTTGAAGAGGGGGTGCCCAAAGCCGGGCAGGACGTACCTCTGGGTGATGCCCTTCAGGAGCAGAGCCACAGCCCCATACAGCCCGCACAGGACAATGCCCAGCTCCAGCACCCCGGACACCACCAGGGCCCAGTCCCCGAAGAGCGCGACCGCCTCAAAGCCCAGGGCCAGCGCGATGGCCCCGAAGATGAAGGGCATGATGTAGTTGACAGTGGCCGAGCAGAAGGACAGGATGAAGGAGATGGCAATGTAGGCCACCAGCCCTGCCACGGAGCTCTGGCTGGCCGAGAGCAGGGCCGTGCCGGCGGCCGGGAACTGGCTGGCGTTCCCGGAGGGGAGCGTTGTGTTCTCCGGGGAGGGATACGCAGCAGACAGGACCTTTGTGGCCCCATAGCTGCTCCACAGAGCAGAGAAGGTGAGGAAGGCCGCGCCTCCAAGGTGGTCATACTTGCGGAAGGCGAGAAATCCGGCCAGGAGCTGGACAAAGCCTCCAATCAGGATGAGGTGGACACCTGAGGGATGCAGGAAGGGGTCAGGTGTGAAGCCAAGCACAAAAGGCTGGAGCTGCAGGAAGTTCTAGGGTACACCCCACAGCAGATCCCATGGCCTTCCTGTGAGCAGCCCTGTGGCCTCTGCCTGCCCCTCTTCCCACCTTTACGGAAATTTCTCTGTGTGGCCCCTAAGCCCCTTGGCTCAGTGTGCTGAGCAGGCCCCAACGACAGTTTGGATCTAGCAGGGAATGGCACCTGGAATACTTGGCCCAGTGGCTGGGGAAGGAGGAGCAGCCATCCCCAGGAGCACACCTACCTGCACAATGGAGACAGCCCACATTTCCCACCAGTGGTATCCCTTGGCCCATGGGGATGACCCTCAAAGATCTCAGGGGACATTCAGCCCCACCCACACCACCCTGAGCAGCAGCACCCACCTGCCAGGACCTGCTCTGCTGTGTGAGGCCCGAGGCCGGTGGCGGCCACGGCGAAGTTCTGCAGGCACAGGAGGAAGGCGCTGACCACGTTGCCGAGCAGCCCCAGCACCCCTGGTTCGCTGTAGAAGACGGCGGCGAAGCCCTCGGTGCTCGCCATGGCCCTTGCAGACAAAACAGCAGAGTTGGGCCTTGCCCCCACAGCCTCCCCAGCCGGGCCCTCTGCACCAGGCCTGGGCACCTGTCCTGGGCTGACTATATGATGCTTTTATCCCCAGTTGTTTTGTTTGGGCTGAATAATAAGTTTTGCACCTTTAAGACTTGTTGCAGAGAGTGAAGGGGGTAGAGAAGAAGTGGGCAGTTTGTTTTCAGACACTGCACTCACTCCTCCACATTCTTGCTCCTGGATTGTGTTGTCTGTGGATGAACAGACAGTGGGACAGAGCTCTCCTTTGTTTTAGTTAGTTTAGATAGCTGAGGCAAAGAAGTTACGTGGACTGTGGTTTTTTCCCTTTTCTTTGGACCTCTTGAAACCTGCTCTGGACTGAACACCCAGAAGAGCAGCGGCAGCTAGCACCTGTGGCCCACCGGGCCGGGCCTGGCCTGAGACATTTCCAGCACCGGAGGGACTGATCAGAGACTGAGTGAGCTGAGCTGCAACCCGGGAGGGGACTTTCTCAGTTTGTCATCTTTTCTGGAGCAACAAGGTGTTTTATTTTTTAATATTGTTTAGGTTTTATTGTTTAATAAACAGGGTTTTTTCCACTTTTCTCCAAGGAGGTATTTTCTCCTGGAGCAGTTGTGAGGAGGGGCTAAATGAATCTGCTTTCCTAGAGGAGCCCCTTTGGGGGTTCTCTCCAAAATTTGCCTTGAACCAGGACAGCACCCAGCCAGGCTGCAGAACCATGCCCCTGGCCCGAGCAGGGACAGGCTGGTGACAAGCTCAGGTGTTTCCATGTTCCTCCCCGCTCCTCGCTGCAGACAAAGGCTCCATTCAAAGCACCACTTGAGGTGCCTACTTTCCCCGCAGCCCCATCCAGAAAAAACACACACAACCTATTTAGGCAACCAGGATTCCTGGCAAAAACATGTTTAGGTGCCCCAAAGCGCTGCAGGTGGTGGTGATGGTTGCTGTCCCCTCTTCTCCAGGCTGCTGGAGATGGAGAGGCATGAATAGCCCAACACAAACCAGCAAACATCCAGACAAAACCCACAAGGTATTTTTGAGCCATTCCAGGACGTTTCTTATCCACTATTGCAGACAAACAGGGCAGGCACGGTGCACACACACACACAGTCTCCCTTCCAGATGGAATTTTCCAGCTCCATCCCTTTCTTGAAACCCCAGTGACTAAATAGGCTATTTTCAAACCCTTCATATTTCTCCCATGAACTCGTCTGTTTGCAGGCAGCCCCCACGTTTCCACTCCTCGGCACTCCTGGGTACCAGGAGCTGAAGTTTTCTCTCTGGAGGGTTTTTTCGGGAAACAAAGATGAAAATAAAACAGTAATGTTCTTGTTATTTGGGTATTTTTAGAATATTTGGTGAGCTAAAAAAGCTGGAAAGGGAGAAGGTGATGTATTCTGTTCTCAGCCATTCCAAAGAACCCTTTGGAAAGGGAGGAAAGCTCCACTATTGTTAGGGGGAGTGAGGAGGAGGGAAGGAGAACCACCCAAAGAAAAATAATATGGGAATAATAACAAACCTAAATCCCAGGATCACACAAATCCTCAGCCCAAATTTACATTTTGCAAACATCAGTACCCTCTGGACTCTCTTGTTCTACTATAAATCCCATGTTTTCCTCTTTCCATTTATTCTAAAGGATGTCATTTCCCCAAAGGAAGAAGGATGAAGGATAAATCGACTCCGACAGCTCCAAACTGCTTTGGCAACATCAACTCTCATCAAATAAGGAAAGGCTAAAAACCTCCAAGCAAAACTTGGGGAGCAATGAATTATTCAATTACTTGGTTGTGCTAAAGGCTGGGATTTTGGGTTCAGGGTGGGAGGTGCACCAAATCCCAGTTCCCAGGGAGGAATTCTCCCTTTTCCAATCAAGGCACTGCCTTTCAGGAGGTCCCAAGGAATGCTGTGCCCTTGGGCAGAGCTGAGCCTGTGGATTCCATGATTTAGTCTCTTTTATTGCTTTAAATGACACTTCTATATAAAGAAGCAGTTTGGTTTAAATGGTTATACTTGGAAATGAGACACAAAATTTAGCTCCTCCAGATGTTTTGCCCTGAAAGAGCCCAGGCAGTGGCTCAAAGGCACACTCAGAGCCCCTGCTTGGAGTGGGTCCCAGGAAGAGGGTGAGCTGGGATTTGGGAGGGAGCTGGGCTGGCAAGGTGACTCCTTGGCTCCCAGCAGTGTTTTTTAATTTGCCAAAGCTCATTTTGTTGGTGTTTTCTGCATAACAGACCTGCAACAAAGAGCTGAGGTTGGGGAGGGAAGGAGAGACACAACTCACAGGGATATTTTCCTTCTCTTCAGTGCAGGCACGGAAGAAGGAAGACAAACACCAGAATATGCTGTCAGGCCAAGGAGGTGTAAAGGGGAAGGATGTGAGAGGATCCAGCCCCAGATGTGGAAAAGGAGGAAGCCACTGCTCACACCCACCCCTACCACACCAACCCAGACTCGTGGTCCCTGCCCTGAGACATTGGGCACAATATCCCTGGGCACTGTCCCTGCCTCAGTTTCCTGCAAGGTCAGGATACATCAACCCAGGAAAATCCTCCTGGTGCTGTCTCAGGAGCAGCAGCACCAGAATGCCGAGGGCTGCACTGAGCTGGAAAAACAAGGCCCAGCAGGGGAACCCCCAGGGGGGTTTTCTGATCAAATATGCCCAGGTTTGGTCCTGGGATAGCCCCACCCATGGGTGCTGTCACTGTCCTTAATGCTGTCATTTCTCCACACGCACCACAGAACCCTGGTGGTGCAACAGGATAACGTGGGGCTGTGCAGGAGGCAGGGGGGCAGATGGAAAGTCCCTCTGTGCCAGGTGGGATTAGAGGCTCTCTGCACGCCCAGGGCACCAGCAGCACAGCCACTGTCCAGGGAACCACGGGATGGAGATGTCCCCGTGCTGAGGAGGCACCTGGACACCTGGGCTGCTGCCTGAGAGCTGCATCTCCCGGAGGGATGGGGCAGCCCGGGACGATCCTTCCCTTGCTCAAATCCCTCGCGCAGCGAGGGCAAAGCCAAAGCCACACCCTCCCTCATCCTGCCCCCTCCACCTTCTTTCCTCTCCCCGCTTGCCCCGACATCCCTCACCCTGGGGGCTGCAGGAATGCTCTGTGAGGTCCTCCCTCCCTGCTGGATCTTGTCCCTGCTGACCTCGGAGCTGCGTGGGACAGGCTCTGGACACCACTTCCTTCACTCCCTGCTGTCCTCACAGCAACTTCAGCCCCTCCCAGGAAAGGTCATTCCCATCTCATCCCATTTCCATGGGACTGTAATGTTTGCAGGAATCTCTCTGTGCATCTCACAGCCGCTGCTGCTTCTCCATGACCAGTATTAACAAGAATATTCCAGGGCACAGGAATATTCTGTCCCCAGGAGGCTGGAGCAAGGCTCCCCACACCTTGGGACACATCTGCAAGCACCAAACCATTCCATTTTCACTCATCCCCAGGGGCACCTTGCCATTAGTTTTCCATCCCACCTTGTTAGTGATAACAAACATTTACAGAGCTCTGAGGAAATGCTGCTTCTCTCCAGATAAATATGGAAAGAGAACAAAATTCATTTTGGATAAACACACAGCGAGATGAACAGTGCGCAGCCACAACACACAGCTGGATTTCACATCACAACCCTGCCTCTCCTCTGGTGCAAACCACGACGGAATTGCCAGGGATGCATTGTTACAACAAACGTCTGCATGGGGGTTAGTAAAAAATCCAGTTTTAAATAAAGGTATGTCCCTCCAGGCTGTTACTCTGCCCAAAATATAAATGTCCCCAGGTTCCACTGCTGAACAAAGCAAAGAGCCGTGGCACTCCCCCAAAATCCAAACATTGCTTTGGGAATGAAGGCTCCCGGTGTTCCCTGGAGGCTCCAGGCTGCACTCCCAGTTCAGTGACCCAGCAGAGCTGGAGATGGAGAAGAAGGAGAGCTGGGAAAGACTCAGCCAAACACCCAAACACTGAAGGTATTCAAGAAAAGCATCCAAGAAAACCACCACTGCCTCACTTCTGCCTCTGCAGCTGGGATTTACCTGCTTTGGTGACACTTCAGCTCAATGGGAGGATGCTCTTGTCCCTCTCATTTCCTGGTGAATCTCACTTTTATAGTCCTCCTTGGGAGGAGGAGCCTGGAGCCAGTTGCTTCACCCATTGGCACCTGTGGCACTTTGGAGACAGGAGTTTCCTTGAACCTTGTCCGTTATTGTCTGAAATCTTTATTTATTTCCTGAAACCGGGGGTGTGTGGAGGGGGGGAGGGTTTCCCTTCTGTCCAGCATGGACAAACCACCCCTCCTCACGGATTCCCCCCACCCTCTGGCTCCCCAGGGACTGATGTCATCCCCCTGGAAATCCAGTTGCACAAAACAGAAAGCAAATTGCCTTTTGGACGCAGATATAAACCCTGCCACCAGCACCTTCCAGCCACACACCTCTGCCATCCCTCGCGCCGAGCACAGCGAGCCAGGAAAGGCACTGGGAAAAGCAGCCACCAGCATGGTCTACTCCACCTTGCAGGTAAAACTCTTCCATGCAAACCCTCCCCACCCCTGAGCTCACCTTTTGCACTTTAAGGAGGAAATGTCACTTTCCGGGCAGTTCCTCCGCTGGTCTGGCTGATCGTGGCACTAAACGGGAACCTGCCCCAAAATTAACAAATTCCAATGGTTTTCACAGTGACTTAATTCAGCTACTGACTTTTTCCTGCCATCCTGCTCCTTTCATGTGTCCCAGACATCCCCTGGACCGTGCCACCTGGGGGTTGTT
The DNA here is from genome assembly GCF_901933205.1 of Camarhynchus parvulus. NCBI lineage: Eukaryota > Metazoa > Chordata > Aves > Passeriformes > Thraupidae > Camarhynchus > Camarhynchus parvulus. The sequence goes on along the minus strand of NC_044600.1, from coordinate 18,641,789 downwards.
GTTGTTGGGATGTGCTCCATGGGTTCTTCTCCCTGCGCCTGCTCCGAGCTGGTCCCACTCGCTGCAGGATCTCGTGGCAGGGCTGCACAGGCTCTGCTGCCCCTTCAGCTGTGTGGCTTTATTTCCCTGGATGTTCTTGGCATCCCTGCTGGACGCAGCTTCGGAAAATATTTTTTTCCCTCCTTTAAATATGTTGTTACTTTTACATGCTCGTTTGATCTGTGAGTGTCTCACGATGAGAGGCACAACCAGGAAAACTGCTCCGAGAAACCTTCCAGCAGCTCCAGTGACAAATTCCCTCTCTGTGTCTCTCCTCTAGAAATCCCAGAAGTTCTTGGCAAGCTCTCGGCAAGTTCACAAAACTGCTACCCATGGTTTGTATCTCTCAGCATTCCCCATCCTTTCCTAGCGGGCATCCCTAAATAATTGCTGGAAAAGAAGGTGCTGGGCTGAGCACACCCAGAGAAATCCTCAAATTCTTGGAAGGAAAAGCTTCCAAATATTTGGGGGTCCTGTGGTTCTTCTTGCCCTCGGGGATAAAGGACCAGGAGAAAAGCAGCAAGGAGTAAAAATGTGGATTTTTAGTCCTGTGCTAAACCAGATCTTTAACTGGTTTAGAACCAGACTTTCCAAATTCTTTGACCACAGTTGTAAGGTGTTCAAAGGGTGGCTCAGATCCTTAACTCCTCCACTTGTCACTGCTTCCTACTTACACCTGGTCCTGCTCTGGGCATTGCCTGCAGACATTCATGGATCTCCTTCTGTGGCTCCAGCACTGCCCACCTTTGGATAAATTAACCACAACTTGGCCGTGTAGACACTTGGTATATTGTGTCTCTTAACTTGATCTAAGATTGGCTATTCACTGATCTTAAAATACATTCTTGATCTATTATGTTTATTAACTTATTTCTAAAAGTTTTCTTGGTTTAGTATAAGTTTATTAACTTCTTTTAAAAGGGGGTCTTGGTTAATTGTTTTATTCTAGGTTTATTAACTAATTTTAAAATATATTCTTAGTCTATTGTCTCAATTTATTTTAAAATGAATTACTAATACAATAAATGCAAGGAATGTTGCCTAATGAGATCTGAGGACAAGAAAAATAATAATCCACAGGGATTTATTTGGTCTTGTATCAAATTTAATGTTTGTATGAAGTCCTGCTGTACCAGAAGGAAAACCCCAGAGTCATGGAGTGCTTTTAGCTGAAGGGTTAAAAAACCTCACTGCCTGCTGAGGTGACAAAGAGCATTTGATGCCGGGGAGGAACCAGTCCAGCTTTTCTGGGTGCTGGGTGATGGAAGCAGATTTTCCTGCAGCCTCTCCAAGCCCTGACATCACCGCTCCTGCTCCGGGGGGGGTGCGGGGGGACCTGGGGATGCTCCGGGGGGATCCGGGCTGGGCTGGACAGCGGTCCCGGGGTGCTGAGTGCCAGGATTCCTATAGGAAAGCCGGGATTCCTATAGGAACGCGGTCCCGGGAGGGGGACGTTCTTTCTCCCGGTGAGTCAGGCGTGATGGCATTCCCATCTGTGTTTACAGGAGCCTCAGACCGGGCTCGAGGTGAGCTCGATCATGAGCCAGCGCTCCGTGAGTCACTGATGTGACATTTCAGTATGAATCCAAACTAGCGATATTAGGGAATGGTCATTTCATTAATTGCCATGTTTGCTGCTCCAAAACCAAAGCCTCCTGTGTACCTGCCGATCTGGATGAGCTTTCCTCTTGGGGCAAAGTATTTTTAATTTTTTTCGCCCATGATTCATTAAATTTGGACATTAATTCATCTTTTATCTCCATCAATGTGTGCGCCCCCACATCCACCCATGAGTATATGTATGGATTTACCATCCTGCAAATGTCCACATGGAATTTTATTTTTCCTGCTCTCCTGTGTACTCTCAAATTAACAGTATAAATTGTAATGGGCCATAACAATTTTAATTCTATGAGTTATAAATATAATTATATTAATAATATTCTGTATTCTAATTATAGAATTTTGAATAATTTTATAAATTATAAATTAATGTATAAATTATTAAAATATATAAAAATTAATATATAATAATGATATATCTTTATATAATCTAAACAAGGCAATTTGTCACTGAAATTAAAATATACAGTAGACACAAACTGGGTATTTTCCATAGAATTTTAACTTACTTTTAATGATTAGCATCCATTTGAGTACATAGGGCTTAAGAGCTTTGGTGGCTGAGTCAAGACAGTTCTGTGTCTTTTAGGATGAAACACCTGGATAAATCCAGGCTTTGGGTCTAGTCCTGCTTTCCAAAAAAATTATGGAAATGTTGGATTTCTGTAGTCCATTTGTGTTTGGCTTTCCTCTGGATAAAGGGACATAATTTGTGTTGATCCCTCCCAAAAATGGTTGTTGGAACCCCAAGGTGAGGGGATGGGGCTGAGCTCTGAAGATTCTTCACCTGAACCTTCTGGAAGCCACCCCATCTGTGGAATACGAAATTTTATGTATAGAACCTCTGGAATCAGGGAGTACCCCAAGTCGGAAGGGAGCCATGGGGATGATGAATTCCAGCTCCCTGCCCTTGCAGGGCTCCCCAGATTGACCCACCTGCCTCGGGCAGGTGCAGCTCCCTGGGCCTGGTGACACCAGGGACACGGAGCTGCAGCCAGCAGTGCATGGCTCACTGCTGTCCTTGTCCCCTCCCGGTGTCCTGGCCCTGCAGTGGCGGCCCGCAGCGCTCCCGAGGACACGGTGACCAGCAGCTTCGCCTCATTCATCTGCGCGGCGCGGCCCGAGCACCTGTCCCCGACCGTGCGGCAGCGGAGCAAGAGGATGATCCTGGACAGCATCGGCGTGGGGCTTGTGGGCAGCACCACGCGTGTCTTCGACATCGCCCTGCGCTACTGCCGGGTAGGGACAGCCCCGCCACTGCCACTGCCATTGCCACTGACAATGCCACCGCCACCGCCACTGCCACCGCTACTGCCACTGCTACTGCCGGGTAGGGACAGCCCTGCCACCGCCACTGCCACTGCTACTGCCACTGCTACTGCTGGGTAGGGACAGCGCCACCACTGCCACTGCTACGGCCACTGCCATTGCCATTGCCACTGCCACCGCCACTGTCACTGCCACTACCATTGCCACCACTACTTCCACTGCCACTGCCACTACCCCTGCTACCACCATTGTCATTGCCACTGCCACCGCTACTTCCACTGCCACCATCACCGCCACTGCCACTGCCGCCTCTGGGGCTGATCCCAGTGGCTGCTGTGGCCGGCACCATCCCCACTCCTTCTGATGCCTTGTGAAGGCTGACCTAGAACAGAGATTAGATGGAGCTAAAGAATAAAGTAGGGATTTATTAAAAGGCCTCAATGGATGCACCTTGGGCAGCACAAGAGCCCAGCCAGGGCTAACCCCAGGTGAAACCAAAATGGTCACAAAAATCCCCGACCGGTCACGGGGTCCCACACCTCTGTAAGCCTTGGTCCACCAGCGCACTGGAGTCAATTGCCCAGCTACAGCCCCCGCCTATGAAGTCTCATCTTTCCTGCTTTTCTCTCTTCAGCCCATGTTGTTTGTGCTCTTGGGCCTGAGATTTGGATCATTTGTCCTTTGTCCCCGGATAGAGCAGGAATTGTTTTGTCTCCCTGTTCTGTGCACCAAGCTCACCCCTCATATGAACCCAGACCCACACACTAAAGCAGCACAGAATCTGAAAAACAAAAAAGCTAAAACCTGAGGCATCACCTCCAGGGCTCCCCTGACATTCTCTCCTTCCCACAGGAGCTGTACTCCTCCGTGGCCGTGAGCTCAGTCTACGGAAAGCCAGGAGTGAAGCTCTCTCCGACGCTGGCCGCCTTCACCAACGGCGTGGCGGTGAGGCTGGATCTTCCCAGGGGATTTGTGCTCCTGGCTTTTCCATGGGGGGTTTGTGCTCCTGGATCTTCCAAGGGGGATTTGTGCTCCTGGATCTTCCAAGGGGGATTTGTGCTCCCAGCCCTTCCAGGGGAATCTATGCTCCCAGCTCTTCCTGGGGAATCTGTTCTCCTGTTTTTTCCAGGGGGAATCTGTGTTCCTGGCTCTCCCAGGGGAATCTGTGGTGCCAGGAATTAACATTCCAGGAAACGGAGTGGTCACTGATGGGGGACAAAAGCTGGGAATCTCCTGGCTCTTAGAGGAGCTGAACCACCCTGTGGGGACACTGAGTGGAGGCTTTGGCAGAATTTCCTCAGGAATATCAGCAGGGAGCCCTCATTCCCTCAGCACCCAGCCAGCACATTCCCATCTCTGTTTCCCTGGCAGACTCATTCCATGGATTTTGACGACACCTGGCACCCTGCCACTCACCCCTCCGGGGCCATCCTGCCAGCTCTCCTGGCAGCTTCCCAGATGCTCCCTCCGAACAGCCAAACCCAATGGCCTGGATTTCCTGCTGGCCTTCAACGTGGGCCTGGAAGTGCAAGGGAGGCTCATGCACTTCTCCACTGAGGCTCATGACATTCCCAAAAGGTAAAGCTCCTGTTCTTCACCGAGGATGAAGAGGGTTGGTGAGTCTGGGTTTTAAAATGTTTGTTTAGGTTAATCCAAGTTTAAGTCCAGTTTGATTTAGCTTTACCCAGGGTAAAGCCTTACCAAAAGCCAAATGCCAGAGGTGATTGCACCATGCACCTATTTGGTGATTTCCAGAGATTCTGCCTCAAAAATAACCCTCAGGAGGACTCCCAGGGAGCCTGCAGTGCCATCATCTGACTCAGCCAGGGCAGGATCCCAGAACCAAGCAGAGTTTGGTGGTGGGCATGCCTCCTGGGCCAACTGCTGCCATCATCAGTGCCCTGGTGTGATCCAAGCAATGGAATCAACCAGGAACTTTTCCCTTGGGTGTGGTCGAGGCTGAATTATTTGTCTGAGGGATAGAAAGTTTGGCTGTGTGGACACAAACCATGGCACTTCCTGGAGAAAGCTGAAATTGCTCTTTGGAGATGCTGAGCTCACCCTGGTGTTTCTGAGGAGGTTTCAAGGAGAAACTCCATTTTTAGACTAAATTTATGTTCATTAACTCTAAATTTAGTGTTAAACTAAAATGCAGTAAAACTCTGATTTTAAAGTTAATTTATTAGCTAAAATTTATGGTTAAATTCTGAGTCAGGTGAATTCCATGAAGCCATGAGGGAGTTCCACTGGCTGATGGGCCCCTTGCTTCCTATTAATTTTTCTGTGGGAGGGGTCCTGTGGTGTTCCCTGTGCCAGGCAGCCAGGGCTGCTCATTCCTGCCGTCCCCCCGCAGGTTCCACCCTCCCTCAGTGGTGGGCACCCTGGGCAGTGCCGCGGCCACGGCCAAGCTGCTGTCCCTGAGCTCAGCCCAGTGCTGCCACGCCCTGGGCATCGCCGCCTCGCTGGCTGGGCGCCCATGGCCAATGCCGCCACCCAGGCCAAGCCTCTGCACGTGGGCAATGCCACCCGCCTGGGCCTGGAGGCCGCTCTGCTGGCGGGCCGAGGGATGGAGGCCAACCCCTTGATCCTGGATGACATTCCGGGCTGCTCGGGGTTCAGCGCCTTCTACAGCGTCTACCAGCCCAAGCCTCTGTCTGCGCCTGGCGAGCACCACGAGTTCCTGCTGGAAAAGCAGGACATTGCCTTCAAGCGATTCCCAGCTCACCTGGGCATGCACTGGGTGGTGGATGCTGCCTTGTCTGTCCGGAACCTCTTCATCAACTATGCGGGGTCCTTCTCACCATCTCTGATCCGCACTATTATGCTGAAGATCCCAGTGTCCAAGTACATCAACAGGCCTTTCCCCAGCTCGGAGCACCAGGCCAGGCACTCCTTCCAGTTCAACGCCTGTGCTGCCCTGCTGGACGGCGAGGTGGGCCTGGGCTCCTTCTCCGAGAGCAGCATCCACCGGCAGGAGCTCAGGGAGCTGCTGGACAAGGTGGTGGTGGAGCACCCTGAAGACAACGTGGCCAACTTTGACAAGATGTATGGAGAGGTGGCCCTGCTCCTGCACAGCGGGGACGTCCTGACGGGCAAATGTGACACTTTCTATGGGCACTGGAGGAAGCCCCTGAGCAAAGAGTCTCTCCTGAAGAAGTTTCGATCCAACGCCTCCCACGTGCTTCCAGAGGAAAAAATAGAAGCCATCATCACTCTGGTGGACAACCTGGAGAACCTGTCAGACAGCTCCCAGCTGGCCTGCAGCCTGTGAGGGGACAGCACGGGGGCTTGGTGAGGGGCTTGTCCTGGTGAAGCTGCGGTTCCTTTCTTCATTGGTGCTTTCCTACTGATTCCCAAGGACAGGCAATTTCCCACCCCTTCTACTAGATAATTCCAAAGGAACCCATGAGGCAGGAGGTGTCTGGGTTAACACATGGAGTAAACTTCAACTCCTCATTGGTGCTGGCTGAGGAGTTGAAAGGCCACCATAAGTATAAAAAAATTCCCATGGGAATCTCTGAGAATCCTGGGGTATCATCCAGTTCTCCAGAAGGAACAGTACCTGTGCATTTTTTACAGCTGGATTCCGAACCTTTTCTGTGTAATATGCCTGACTGCCCAGGCTGGGAAGAGGAGGAATTTCAGCTGCAGAGCCCCTGTGCTGTTCTCAGTGCTCCTCTGGGCACTTTTGGGATCAGGGTCAGGCAGTCCCACAGGCACAGGAGGAATCCATCCTTGCTGCAAACAGCCCTGCCTGCAGAACTCTCCAGCAGAGCGGGATTCTTTTCTTTCCCAGTGAAAGCCTCCCATTTCTCCAACCCGTGGGCAGTGTTTGCCACTTCTCTGTGTACAAAGGATGTTTTGAGGACCCTTGAGACCTGGGTGTCTTTTCTGAAGGAGAGACAAGTGAGGAATCCTACATTAGTTCTACACCCTGAGGGTGATCCCTGCCCATCCCAGGGCTGTCCCACACCATCCCTCCTGGCTTTCCCAGGCTTTCCCAGGCACCTGTTCTGAGCTGGCCCACCAGGTGGCCCATGGGCTTCTCTGGGAGGTGACTTGGGCACATACACTGTGACTCCCATTGGGAAACTCCTGTTTCCCTCCTGTGAGAGGAGGGGAAGCTCATTGAGATTTGGCTCTTAACTCATCTTTCCATGAAAATGGATGAAATCTGGAATCTGTGCTCCTGAGCAGCCATTCCCTGAAAGGCTCCTTACCCCGCGCCCTCCCTGAGTAGAGAGATGGAGAACTCAACACTTCTCCACATTAAACACTGGGATTGCTGATCCAAAGAGCTCCTTTCCAATGTGATTGTGATAAAATTGTGGAATCTACTGTGGGAATCAGTATTCAAGAGGGATGAGATGGGAGCAGACAAGAAGGAACATCCTTTTCTCTCGCTGGTCGTGGTTTGTGCAGGGAATGAACCATCCAGAAGAAAAGTGTTTTCCCACCTCTGTTCATCCACTCTCTCCCACTGTCCAATATTCACAATGAATCTTGCTGAATAAAGAATGGAATTAAATTTTCTCCATAAAGATTTAATGCTGTGTTGTGCAAACCATCAGTTTTATTTGGAATACTCACAATACAGAGGCTTTTCCAATAGATGGGGAGCCCAGCAGAGGTTGGGACAGGGACAACTGCAATGCTGGCCTGTGGCCAGTGGTTCCTCCAGGGAAAAAGCTTGAGCCCCACAGGTTCTTTCTCCCAGAGACAACCACAACCATCAGCCAGCAAAGCCTGTGGTGCTCCAACACCATCACTCAAGAGAAGTTCCTCCATCAGCAGCACATTCCAAATACTTGATAAATTTCCATGACAAGTTTTGAGTTTCCCATGGTTTGGGTCAGGTGTGAAATCCCCAAAAATGTCATTCCATGTTTCACCCTGCAGTGAACAGGAAAGCTCCTCAGCCAGACAGGTCCTCCAGGCCTTAAAGGGATCGATGTGTGGGACAGAACCAAGATGGGCTCCAGTGGAGGGAACAAAACCCTCTCCCATGGGCTTTGACACTCTCCCATGGGCTTGGATCCCCTCCCATCGGCTTTCACCTTCTCCCGTGGGCTTTGACCCTCTCCTGTGGGAACCAACCCCGTTCCATGGGGATTAACCCCTTCCCATGATTTTGACCCTCTCCTGTGGAGATTAACCCTCTCCATTGGGCTTTGACCTCTCCTGTAGGGATTGACCTTTTTCCGTGGGAACCAATCCTGTTCCTTGGGGATTAACCCTCTCCCGTGGGCTCTGACCCTACCCCATGGGCTTTGACTCCCTCCCATGGGCTTTGACCCTTTCCCCTGGGCAGTTCGCCCCGAGGGGTCCCGCCGTAGCCGGACACGGCCGGCGCACATCAGCACCCTGGAGAGCAGCCCCGGATGCTCCGCGGGCGCCGGGGCCGAGGGGACTCCGCTGCCGGGGATCGCCCCTGGGATCTCTTCCCGATCTCCATTCGAGGAGATGCCCGTGGCTTTCTGCCATAGCATTCCTGTCTTTAGTACCCACAAACGACTCGATGGAAACCAGCTCATCCCTGCTGGTCATCCAAAGCACTGAATATTTTGTGACCCTGCCTTTTTTCACACCATGAAGAATTTTGGATTTCCCACGAAATTCCAGCAAAGAAAAAATGAGTACGATTCAGAGATTGTTTCAATTTATAGAGGATTTGCACTGTAGAGGTCAGAAGAGTCCTCCCTGCTTTCCAGCGCTGTTCCCGTGAGGATATCGATGCTACCTCAGTGTGGCCAGCCTCGGAACTGCTCCGCTTGAGAATCCCCAGGTCCTTCATAGTTTTATACTTTTTAGATAACTTTGAAATGGCTTTTTAAATAACTAAAGGAAGAAGAAAACTCAGGACAGTCCCACAGGTAACCAGGTGCCATCAGAGTCAGACTCCTCTGTGTCACACCATCCTCAATCCCTGCATAAATCCAGGTGAACTCCTGGACTTCTGACACATTGCCCTTCATGTAGGCTCCTCATCCCTGCCTTTTGCATTCCTGAGTGACAGAAACCCCACAACGATTGATACAGACCTGAGGATGAAACTTGGAGCTTCAGTTTCAGGAGTTTTTGAGTGTCACACCGAGGCCAAATTCCCAAACCCCAGGAGAGGAATGTGTTTGGACAGCCAGAGCTGGATTTAAACCTCTGGTGTGGTGGGAGAGCCACCAGCACCAGGCAGCTTGAGACAAGAAGCAGGAGGATGAGAGGAAGGGAGACAGAAATTTCCAACTGGGGAAGAGTGACTCTGGAGAGGACAGGAGTGACAGGTGGACAGTGTAGCAAAAGGAAGCAGGAATTAGGGAAGATATCCCAGCAATTGCAGTGCAGCAGCAGCAGGACAGATCTTCCCAGAAGGCCATGAAATCTCCATGATGGAGATGTACAAAAGCAGGATTCACACCCAGAGCAGAGCAGAGCAGAGCAGAGCAGGCTGCCTTGGGAAAACTCCCAACATCCTTGCAGCCCTACTTTGTGGCTATGATTTGAGGCTTGCCCCAGGTCTACACAATCAAAGCTTGGACCTTTAAATGGGCCAGCCAAACCTGGCCTCTGCCCCCCATCTCCTGCTGGGACCCAGGCAGAGCATGGGCCGTGGTCAGGGCTCCCCCTCAGTGCCTGCAGCCACATCTGTGCAGTACCTGGAAACCTCAACCAGGTTCTCATCGGGGTCTCGGAAGTAGATGGAGGTTATTGGACCCACAGCACCAGTTCTGGCCACGGGACCTTCTTCAACAGCCACCCCACAGGCCTGGAGGACACAGGAGAACAGGCGTTTGATGTTCATATCATCACTGTGCCCTCCTCCCCCAGCCTCGACAACATGAACTGTAAAGTGTCACTTAGATGCCCTGGATTTGTGTCTCCTGGGGTGACACCGCCCTGGGGACACTCTGGGCCTGCCTCACCTGCAGATGCTCCAGCAGCTGCTCCAGGGGCTCTGCTGTGATCAGGCAGAAATCCGCAGAGCCGGGCACGGGGCGCCGAGCCTTGGGCTCGAACTCCTGCCCAGCCTGGTGCAGGTTGAACTTCTGCTGGCCAAAGCGCAAAGCTTTGCGATTGCCCTGCTCCCAGAGGAAAAGGCCAGAGTCAGGGAGGCTTCCTGGGCTGGATTCTTCAGCACCCACCCCCCTGGGCAGTCCTGGACACTCTGGGGGCCTGGTAGGGTGCTGCCAACTCAGGTCAGGGTTACCTTGAAAGTCACCACCTCCATGCCCAGGACTTTGGAATAAAAGGCCACAGTGTCCTCAATGCTCTTCACAGTCAGCACAAGGTGGTCCAGGCGCTGGATGAAACACGAGGGTGGGCTTGTGCCCCCTTCTTTCCAAGCCATGCTCTCAGGGCTGGGAACTGGCACGGAAAACCAGAGAATATGGAAGTTAGGAGCATCCAGCTGTGCAGGGAAATGGAAAACGGCCCAGGGAGCTGAGGGCTGAGAGGGATGGCCCAGGTTTTCCTCTGTCCTGCAGGTGGCAGAAGTACAGAAGCAATAAATCCTCCTCCCTGCAAGAGCCTCGGACTCCGGTCTGCATCTGGTGGCACCCGAGGCTGTCAGAGCCCCTGGCTGGGCCAGGTGTGGGGACCAGCTGGGTGACATCGTTGAGGGCTGATGTCACCGAGATGCCAAGGTCCAACACACAAACCCCGTGTGCACCAAGGATGGGACCATGTGTGTGATCCTTCCTCCAGCCCCCTCTGGGGTCCTCCCAGGTGTGGACACTCATCCAGGTGGAGCCAAGCCACACACTGGAGACAAACTGGGGCCTGGCACAGCAGCAGGAAACATCTGGGAACGCTTCTTGTCATTTGTCTTTGAGCTGCCAGATGTCACCCCCAGGCAGAGGGTGAGGCCAGGGGCTCAGGGTGACACAGCACCAGGGTGTGGGGACTCACCAGGCTGGGCTCACAGGTTCCTGGGGCTTACGTTGGGTTCAGACCCTCTGGCACTGCCCTCGGCTTTTGGGGACATGGGTTAGGGTGTTGGCAGGCCGAGGGGAATGGTTGGACTCAATGACCTCAGAGGGCTCTTCCAGCCTGAATGATTCCATGATTCTGCATGGGAACTGGTTGGTGAGGAGAGATCCCCCAGCCCCACTGGCACAGGAGCAGGGTCAGTGCAAAGCCAGGTGCAGTTTCACTGGGATGGCTGCTCCCTGCATCCAGAGGAGCCTGTTTGGAGCAAGATCCCATTAATCCCTCCCATGGCTGTGCCCAGTGACTGCACTGGTTATGGGGGAGCCACCACCAGACCCAGAGGGATCCCTGCCCCTCCTTGCTGTGTTCGGTGCTCAACAACCTCGGAGCCACCTGGCTCAACACCTGTGCAAATCCCTTCACCCCAGGAGTCCTCCCAGGTGCTCCCAAATTGCAGCACCTTCAAGTCCCAGCCTACAGCCCCCACCTCCTGCCCTCCCCTCCCCTCCCAGGTGAGCTCCAGAGCCAAAACCTGGAAGGAAATGGGGCTGCAAAATTCCTGTTACCTGCAGAGGGACGGAGAGCTGGGAAGGCAGTGCTGGGAGGTTTCCTGTGACCATCCTCTTCCTGCTGGGAGCAGCCACATCACGGGACAAAGGGAGGGAACGATGAGGTTGGAAAGAGGAGCTCTAAACATTGCTCCCTGCAGAGGTGGACCTTGACCCAAAGGCCAACTGCTTGAAAAATCCCAGAAAAATAGTCTGGATTTTTCCCTTTACAAGGGAAAGTTGGGGTTTTGTGCTGGCTTAAAGCTCCCAGTGAAGAATCCAGGATATCCCTGGAGAAGAGGGGTTGTCCAAGCAGCCACAGCAGCCTCCCACCTCCCTGGCAATGCACAGGGAATCTTGCCTCCAAGATAATTTTCTAACATGCAAAATAAATAAACAATTCTTTGTCCCGTGGGGCAAATATCAAGGAGTTCAAACTCTTCAGTTGTTTAGGAAGAAGGTTGTGACAGACAACATGTGAGCCCCATGATCATCCCAAGAAACAGAGACCACATTTACAGAATGACAATGTATTGGTGAGTTGCTGTAGGAAGATTTCTACAAAAATGGGTTAAAAGCAGGAATTCCCTGCAGGATCGGTTTGGATCTCTAGAACTGCACATTTCTCTACTCCACTTAAGATGTGAGTAAATCTGAGCTAAAAGCAATAAATCCATTAATATTTACAGCTCTGGACTTTCATCTGCTGGATGACTTTCAGTGGAGAGCCGTGGAGCAGCAGCACCTGTTGGGATACCTGGATGTGGGAACACCTCTCACTCAGAGTGTTTCCATGTGGTTTAACCTCTGGTTAACTCAGGCTCACTGAAATTCGAGCACAGAAAAGGAGAAAGTCCCTGGAGAGAAGACATTTTTCTATTGTGAATGTTTTGCTGAGGATTTGCGGCAGCAGCGCTCACTTAGGGGGAAATCTGAGGCTTGGAGTGTCATTTCCTGGTGGCAAAATGGTTTCCTGGAGCGGGGAAATTGTGGTTTGGGTCTGACAACTCCACTTCCCCAAGAGAGATTTAGTCTAGGACCAACAGGTCAGAGACTGGGTTTAAGTTCAGGGTAGGAAGCCAAATATCCAACTTGGGAATGGTTTTGTGTTCAGCTCCTCGGAGGTGTGGCTGCAGACAAGGATTCCTGAGCTGCTCCTGACATCCAGAGAGGGATTTCCCTACATGTTGGCCATGGTGATGGAGTTGAAGTAGCTCAGCAAGTCCTCCATGGTGAAGTCCAGGGCAATCCCTGCTCCTGCATAGCACCGTTGGATGAGCTCCTCAAACTCTTGGTACTGCCGGATGAATCCCTGCTCCATGGTCTGCCACACCACCTGGAAAACCAAAAACCCTGCTCCATGGCCTGCCACACCACCTGGAAAAGCAGAAACCCCATTCCATGGGCTGCCACACCACCTGGAAAAGCAGAAACCCTGCTCCATGGCCTGCCACACCACCTGGAAAACCAAAAACCCTGCTCCACGGGCTGCCACATCACCTGGAAAAGCAGAACCCCTGCTCCATGGCCTGCCACACCACCTGGAAAAGCAGAAACCCCATTCCATGGGCTGCCACACCACCTGGAAAAGCAGAAACCCCATTCCATGGCCTGCCACACCACCTGGAAAAGCAGAAACCCTGCTCCATGGCCTGCCACACCACCTGGAAAACCAGAACCCTGCTCCATGGGCCGCCACACCACCTGGAAAAGCAGAACCCCTGCTCCATGGCCTGCCACACCACCTGGAAAAGCAAAGCTCAGCCCCTTCCCCTGCCCCTGCAGCCCCCCAGGCAGTGCAGTCCTGAATCCCAACCATCCCAATGTCACACCCATCCCGCTGCAGTTACCGGCAGAAGATTTCCCTCTGGGGACAGATGTTTGTGGATTGTCCTGTAGAGGCTCTCCAGGGCCCTTTTGACTTCCTTGCCAGGATATTTTTCGATGACTTTGCGGAGTTCCTGCTTGCTGTAGGCCAGCTGGAAACTGAGCTCCTCCTCCTTCACCCCCTGAGCCAGGCGGGCTTTGACCCCCTCGAAGAAATGCTGGGAAGGGAAGGGAAGGGAAGGGAAGGGAAGGGAAGGGAAGGGAAGGGAAGGGAAGGGAAGGGAAGGGAAGGGAAGGGAAGGGAAGGGAAGGGAAGGGAAGGGAAGGGAAGGGAAGGGAAGGGAAGGGAAGGGAAGGGAAGGGAAGGGGACATTCCATGAGGAGCCATCCTGAGGTGGATTCCTGCACCAGGGCTGACACCTGAGCACTGCCCTCAGTTCCCATGTCTGATTCAGTTGAAATGAAGAATTTAAGGATGTTAAATGAAGTGCTGGAGATCTTTATCCTCCAGGGAAGCAGAACTTAGGGAATTTCATGGTTCTCTCCCCTCCCTGCTCAACAAGCAGCATCCCTAAGGGTTGCAGGCCCATGGAGCAATGGGACTGCTAGGAAATCCCTCCAGTTCCTTGGTGCTCCCCTCAATTTTCTTCCCACAGAGGGTCTGGAGCCAGAGGTGGGGAAGGGGGATCCCAGAACCTGCAGAGGTGTAAAGCAAAACCTGAATTTTCTCCGTTCTCCTGACATCTCTGCCAGAGCTGGACAGGACACTCCACATCTGCTGTAAAACAAGGGAATAATCCCTTCCTTCATCCTCCTGTCTCTTCATACAGCCCAAGAATCTGCTTGGGTATTCCTGCTGCAACTTGTCTGTGGAGAAATACCCTAAATCCCAAGGATTTAGAGTTCCTAAATGTATGAATTGTTTCCAAGAACCAGGAATTGGCCTCTGCATTACTTACACCTCTTTGCCCCTCCTCTTGGTGAAGAGAAACTGGGAGAGCTGGAGAAGGCCTGCCAGGATTTTTCAGGTGCTCTCATATCCCACTCACTTTGTTGCGAGCAATAAAATGATCTTTTCCCTTGGAAAAGGGAGGATTTGAAGCTATAGCAGAGCTCAGGTAGTGCAAGACACGGAGCTGATTTTCCAGCCAAGCCAACAAATGTTTGACAGCAAGGACTGGAAACAAATTGGAAGTAACAGGTCCCATAAATAATTCCAGCTAAGCTCCATCTGCGAGACATTTTAGGGAGAGGGAAGGAGTGGAAGAGCTGCAGCCTCGGGAAGGAGGGAATGTCTGTTTGAGTTAGCAGAGCCAGATGCTCTTAGCTCAGTTAACAGAGCAGCCACTTGGGAAGTGCTGGATGGATCAGCCCAGGCAGCTGTGAAAAAAGAGCTGGGATCTGCCAGATACCGGCACGCAACCGGAGTGGGGATGGGAGTAAAGTGGGAACAAACAGGGAACAAACTGGGAACAAACTGGGACCAAACTGGGAACAAACTGGGAGCAAACTGGGAGCAAACTGGGAACAAATTGGGAACAAATTTGGAACAAAATAGGAGCAAACTGGGAATAAACTGGGAATAAACTGGGAACACACTGGGAACAAATGGAGCAAACTGGGAACAGACTGGGAACAAGCTGTGAACAAACTGGGAAAAACCTGGGAGCAAACTGGGAACAAACTGGGAGCAAACTGGGAACAAACTGGGAACAAGCTGGGAACAAACTGGGAACAAACTGGGAGCAAACTGGGAACAAACTGGGAACAAGCTGGGAACAAACTGGGAACAAGCTGGGAACAAACTGGGAGCAAACTGGGAGCAAACTGGGAGCAAACTGGGAACACACTGGGAACAAATGGAGCAAACTGGGAACAAACTCGGAACAAGGTGGGAACAAATGGAGCAAACTGGGAACAAACTGGGAGTGAACCAGGAGCGAACTGGGAGCAAACTTGGAACAAACTGGGAACAAACTGGGAACAAACTGGGAGCAAACTTGGAACAAACTGGGAGCAAACTGGGAACAAGCTCCCCAGCAATGCTTTGGAATTCTGCCCCCCGTGTCTTTGTTCACCGTTTGGAAACGGGCACGAGGACAAGGCAGCAGGAGAAGGAAAAAGCCCAGACATGGTTTGGATTGTCAGAGGAGGGACTGGGAAAGGCTTCCCTGGGGGAAAGGAGGGCTGAGCACATTGTCTGGATTTCAGGAACTTTCCCAGAGAGAACAAGCTGGGATGATCCATCAAACCTGCCCAGGGATGTGATGGAGTCCCACCACTGGAGCTTTCGGGATGTGACTGGACAGGGAGCTACAGAATCTCATCCAAGCAGTGAAGTTTGCACTGGGAGAAATATCCTAAATCCTAAGAATTTAGAGTTCCTAAATGTACAGATTTCTAAATGTTCTTCTGTTCCAAGAAACAGGAATGGGCTCCTGCACTATTCACACCCCTCTTAGTGTCTGTGCTCAGACAAGGAGAGCTGGAGAAGGCCATGCCAGGATTTTGGGAATCCCTGAGCAGAATGAAATCCATGTGCTCTCATATCCTGTGACAACAAAGTACGAGAATCCCAGACTGGATTCAGGGCAGGGAGATCTGAACACCAGTTAATGCAGAGTTTTGGGAAGAGCCCTTGGAGGCCCAGGCCAGGCCCTGTGCTCACCTTGAGCCTCTCCAGGGGCTGGCCCACGCACGTGGTGATGTACTTCTCCATGTGCTCCCTGCACCTCCGCTTGGCTTCTCCCTTCCTGCCCTCCAGGCAGGGGATGTTCCTTTGGCACAGGAAGGTGTGGATGTGGTGGAAGTTTTCCATCATCACCATATCCACGTTCACCTTCAGGTTGGCTGAGGAGAGGCTGCTGACTGGGAAGGAAGGAGGGAATCAGGTGTGGAGAGGAGCCCCTGCAGGCTCTCAGGAGGGATGTGCCCTTGGGATGGCTCATTTGAACCATCTGACTTCAGAGGGAGTCATTATAACACAAATCCTGACCCCTGTCCGTGATTCCCTGCCTGGCCTGCTTCCCTGCCAGCATTCCTGGAGCCTGGCATGCTCCATGGGTTGTTGTCCATGCCCATGGATTTATCAGTGAGTCACCCCAGGCTCACCCACGGATGGGAGCTGTCCCTCTGCACCACCTCGTGATCTGTGGTCAGAGCTGGGAATTCTGCAGCCCCTCAGGTCCTCTCCAGGCAGGAAAACAGAATATTTCCAATGACAGGAAGCTGAGGGCTCCAGCTGGGACAACACAGGGATCTACTGGAAGCTGCCCACCCCACTCTCCCAACCCCTCTCTCCCTACCAACACCCCTTGGTGGTTTTGGGGGAGTTTTTCTGGTTCCCAAAACCTTGTAAGAGGAGACTGATCCATGAGGAGCTCTCCCTCCACAGTGGGGCGGGAGATGTTGAAACTGGATCCAAAGCTGAGCCCCTGTGTGTAAGCTGAGCCCTGTCACCCCCGGGGCCATCCCCCTGTGACAGAACACCCAGAATGTGCCTGGTGCTCCCAGGACCTTGCTTGGGGACAGGGGTTTGAGGTGCAGGCTCAGGGAACAGGCAGCTCCCACCCTGCCACACCTGGGAGGTGCAGAGAGATTTCAGTGCCAGGGCCAGGCAGCCCTCCCTGCCCTGGTGGCCCAGCTGGTCACTCCTGCAGCTGCAGGGGGACATCTCCTTGGCACTCACTGCTGCTGAAGACGCTGCTGGCCAGCCTGAGCTGGGCCCTGTCCAGCTCCCCCCGGCGCTGGGATGTCTGGAACATCTCCTCAGAGAGGGCCACCAGCTCCTGGAAGCGGCTGACACAGGGCAGGATCCCCCCTCTGGTCCTGCTGGCAGGCTTGGCCTCCTCCATCTCCTTGCACAAAGTCCCCTGAGAATGACACAGAGGTGGCACCCTCAGATCTGACCTCACCTGGAGGAGCACAGGCCAGGAAACAAGGCCAGGAACTGGGATTGGGAAGGCTTTGCCATTTACAATGCCTTCTGCAATCCCAAGGGATGGGACACTCCCTGTTTGAGGCTGACACCAAGCTGTGCCTTTGCCCAGGGGGCTTTGGGGTGCCCATCCCTGGAGGTGTCCCAGGAACACCTGGATGTGGCACCCAGAGCTCTGGGCTGGGGACAAGCTGGGGATCAGGCACAGCTTGGACTCGGTGATTGTGGAGGCCTTCTCCAGCCTCCGTGGTTCTGTTTGGAAGGTTCTGGAAGAGGTCAAACACCCCTCAGGTGTGTGGGCTCCCTCCCATCATGGACACTCACGATGCATTTGTTGAAGTTGCTCTTGGCCAGGAGCAGCACGTTCCCCAGGAGGGTGTGGAGGAAGGACGAGGGGGGAGCTGAGCAAGGGCCCCAGGTCCCCAGCACGGAGTCACTCAGGGTCACCAGGACCTGCAGGCAGCCCAGGGGCTGAACCTTGCTGCAGACATCCAGAAATGCCCTCAGCTCCGGCTCCAGGCAGCTGAAGATCTCACTCAGCAGTTGGGTTGTGGCTTCTTCTGACCTTAAAAACCAAACCACATCGTGGGAAAGGTGAGGAATTAACTGGGAGGGGACACTTCAGTCTGTGTCCTGTCAGAGGACCCAGGGTATCCCATCCCCACGTACTGGCTCTGGCTCTTGGTGCGAGGAGGGTCCTCTGGAGCTGCCGTGGGCTCTCCTGCCTTAGTGGCAGATCCCTGAAAAAAGATTAGAGTGGAAATTATCAAAGGATCCCAGAGTGGTTTGGGATGGGCCCCAAACCCCCTGCCCTGGGCAGGGACACCTCCCACTGTCCCAGGCTGCTCCAGGCTCTGTCCAACCTGGCCTTGGGCACTTCCAGGGATGGAGCAGCCACAGCTGCTCTGGGAATTCTATCCCAGCACCTCCCCCCTCACAGGGAGGAATTCCTTCCCAACATCCCAGCTAAACCCACCAAATGATGATTTGTCTGCCCTCCCTCAGCCAGGAAAATGAGCTCTGGATTTATTTCTGCTGCCTCTTGTTTAATGCTTGGGGACCCCTGATTTTCCTGGAGCTGTGAATGAAATTCCATTTAATTCTCCTCCAAAGCTTCCCCACTGCTGGTTCCTGGAGGATGAGAGCCCAGCAGAGCCCAGGTACCCCATGGATAATGGATAATGGGCCTGCAGAGGACACGGTGCTCACCCTCACCTCCAGCTCCACGGAGCCACAGCCGAGGCAGAAGAATTCCTGCAGGAATTGCTGCTCCGAGGTGCAGAGGGGCTGCAGCTCACTCAGCACCTGCTCCAAGACCTGCTGAGAAACCACCTTTGCTCTGGGAACCCTCTGGGACTCCCTGGGGACGCCGGAGCAGCTCCGTGCCCACCGGAGGGGACATGGGGAGCACGGGGAGCGCCTCAGGCTCTGCCCCAGGGAGGGACAAGGAGCCCCTGAGGAGCCCTCAGCCCCTTACCCCGGGCATGCTCCCCCTGGCCGGGGTGTCCTCCTGGCCGTCCCTGCTCCTGGGCAGGCCCCAGCGCGGCTGCCTGCTCCCTGCTGGCTTCTCCCGGCTTTCCTGCAGACCTGCATGGGGTGGGATGTCAGAAACCTCCTCCCTCTGGGACTCTCCAGCTCCTGGAGTCCTGGAGAGTTAAAGTCTTAAATGTCTCTTTTTATGTCTGACCTCACGCATGAATTG
The DNA here is from genome assembly GCF_901933205.1 of Camarhynchus parvulus. Classification (NCBI taxonomy): domain Eukaryota; kingdom Metazoa; phylum Chordata; class Aves; order Passeriformes; family Thraupidae; genus Camarhynchus; species Camarhynchus parvulus. The sequence goes on along the minus strand of NC_044600.1, from coordinate 18,622,921 downwards.
ATCTTTTCCTGTTGCATTCAGATAAATGGGGGATTCAGATGAAATTCCCTTTTTTTTTCTCTGCCTTCTCACCTGTTTCTCTCTCTTTTTCATTGTTTTTGTTTCACTAAACTGCCTTTTGATTTCACTGATTGAGGTGTTTATCCCTTTGCTGCCTTGTGCTTACTCCTGACAGCTGGGTTGTGGAAAATCCCAGGGGATAAGAGAAGAGATCAGCACAAAAACCTGCAAAGGCCTCAGGAAAATTGTCTGGTGCTTAATTTTGATTGTAAATTGCCATTAAAAAATATCCAGGGGAGGTGGGAATGGCTTTTTCTCAAAAAATGCCCTTTTAAAATTAAAATCCTTCACCTGGAAATAAAAATATTTCTCCTACATTGGCAGTTTTAGCACTGGGGGCTTGGCCTGAGTGGAAAAGTTGAAAAAAATCCTTTGAGAGATGTGTTCGAAAAACATTTTTCTACTCCCTGAAAGGAATCAGTGGGGAAACATCCAGCTTATTTCCTAATTATTTCCAGAAATGGGAATCATTCCCCTATTCCAAAGGTTCTGGGGGAGTCAGGTCACCTCTCCATCAACCATAGTATCTCAAATATCTTTATTTGAGCCACTCCTGAAGGGTTTTCCCTTTGGGAAGGATTTGTGAGCTCCATGCTCAGCAGGGATGAGGGATGAGCCAGCCCTGCTCACGACCTCAGCCTTGCTAAAACCAGCACTAAATTAAGGAGCTGCTTCCTGGCCTTTTTCTCACCATTTCATTATAATTTCACCAGCTGGGAAGTGGCAAAACCCGGGAAAAAATAAATCTTCCAACAGCAAATGGGAAAGAATTTAACAAGCCTGCAGAAAATGGAATGGCAAAAAATGAGAAAGGACTTAATTACTGGCCCCTAATTAATTATAAACAGCTCGAGGTTGCCTTCTAAACTCACTCTCCCATCACATAAGGCAAGAAATCAGCAGGTGGTGCCATAAATAAAATCCTTTATGAGGGCAGGGAATCAACCCAAAAAATTTACTGGGATAATCAGGAGAAAGGAAATGACCTGGAGACCTGGACTGGAATATTTTCCAGCTGGGATGAGGGGTGTTTGACAGCAGGATGAGAGGTGTTTTGGGGCAGGGATGAGGGATGTTTTCCAGCAGGGATGAAGGATGTTCTGGGGCAGGGATGAGGGATGTTTTGGGGCAGGGATAAGAGATTTTTGACAGCAAGATGAGGGATATTTTCCAGCAGGGATGAGGGGTGTTTGACAGCAGGGATGAGGGAAGTTTTGGGGCAAGGATGAGGGATTTTTGATAGCAGGGATAATCGATATTTTCCAGCAGGGATAAGAGATATTTTCCAGCAGGGATGAGGGGTGTTTTGGGGCGGGGATGAGGGAAGTTTTTGGGCAGAGATGAGGGATATTTTCCAGCAGGGACGAGGGATGTTTTGGGGCAGGGATAAGGGGAGTTTGACAGCAGGGATAAGGGATGTTTTGGGGCAAGTATGAGGGATTTTTGATAGCAGGGATAAGGGATATTTTCCAGCAGGGATGAGGGGAGTTTGACAGCAGGGATAAGGGATGTTTCGGGGCTGGGATGAGGGATATTTTTGGGCAGGTTTCCTCCCAGCCCGGGCTCCATCCATGAGCAGGAAGGACCTTGGATGAGGTTCCTGCAGAAGTTCAGCCAAGCCAGAGCTGCCCTGCCAAGCATCCCGGCTCAGCCAGCTCTGCAGGAATGCTGCAGCTGGAGGCTCCGGGAGCAGGGACAGCCCTGGGACGGCGTGTGCAGCACCCTGGAGAGCCCCACCGGGAATTCTGGCCTGTCCTGGGGCTGGGCAGGGGTCACCTTCCCCCTGCTGTCCCCTGCTCTGCTGCAGAGATGGCACTGAGAGCTCGCCTGGGACACCGCCAGCCCCGGGGAAGGTGCCCCCGCCTCTGTGGGCACAAATTGCTAAAAATTCCCCCTTTTCTCACGAACTGTGAGGTTGTTCCAATGTTCTGCTCGCATCAAGGATGGGCTGAACAACCCCTGGGGCTTCCTGTCTGTCCCAGACCTGTCCTCACCCTCTGGAGCAGAGCGGGGACATCCCAGGACAACAAAATTCACCCTGTCCTGCCCGGGGAGCAGCCCCAGCGCTGGGCAGACACTTTGGGCTGATTTCTACTGGAGCAGGAGCACCTTGTAGCCTTCCAAGGGTTTTCTCCTGGGGTTTAATCCCTCCTAGGGTTTACAGATTCGTGTAGGATTTAAAGATGGATGAAACGCTGGAAGGAAATCCCAGTTTAATGTTTATGGAAGGGGATGGGACAGATTGGCTGCCACCCATGCCCTGCACCACCTTTTGTTTAATTTAACAACTTTATTCCCATAAATGGTCCAATGGTGCCCATTTAGGTGCCATTAGGACTATTTAGGTGAAATTTTCCTCCTTTTTATCCACAGACTGCTGTGCAGGTATTTGTGTGAGCACTCCCCATCCTGCTTTGATCCCAGGGTTTGAGGTGCCCTGGGAGCAGCTGAGTGGCTTTCCCAGGGGGACTGATGCTGGGCAGGAGGAGCTGGAGGGGGTGGTGGGGAACCCCAAAAACAATGGGGTTGGGAATGGGAGCCACCAACCCCATTCCCTTTCTTCAGCTCCATCCCCTGGCTTGGGATCTGGACACGGGTGCTGAAGGAAGTGCAGAGCTGGAAGTGCTGACTCTGATGGACAAAACACACCAGCCTGACCTTCAAACTGGGCCAAACTGGCCTGGAAATTTCCATTACAGCCCTTTGTTTTGCTGAGGGAAAATGTGACTTGTGGGCCATAAAAAATTTCCAGAGGAGACAGATCAGTTTCTCTTTTTATCTTCAGAAACACCTGACTGGAATATCTTGAGTCAGACCCAGCGATTTTGGTGGAAATGAGCACCTTGGGACAGCAGGGCCTGGCAGTCAGCTCACTGTGAAATCATTCCATAAATATTGCTGTGAATTCCCTCTGTCTCCTGGGACAGGCTTCCCTCTGCAGGGGAAAGTGCCTGGGGAATCTTGAAAGATGGAGCAGGCTTTAGAGAATCCTAAAATCACAGAATGCTTTGGGCTGGGGTGACCAAAAATCCACCTCGTTCTATCCGTGCTATGGGCAGGGACACCTTCCACTCACTGTCCCAGGGTGCTCCAAGCCTGTCTGACATGGTCTGGAACATTTCCAGGGATGGGGGATTTACAGGGTCTTCCTGGAGCCTTCTGCAGGCTGAACAGATCCCTCAGCATGTCCTCAGGGGAGAGGAGCTCCAGTCCCTGGAGCAGGGGCAGGCAAGGGAAGAGAAAACCTGGTGGGGTTTTTCAGGAGATAATGGTGGAGTGGGAATATTTGAGAGCCAGGGAGAAGGGAACTGACAACAGGTTTTGTTTTCCAGGCTTTTCTACATCCCCCCCTCTCTCCTGTGGCTGCTTGGAACAGGACCCCAGCCACCAGTGTGTCATTCCTGAGCCCTGCTCAGGGAAGGAAGGACGCCAAACTCCAGCTCTGAGGAGCAGCTGAACAGAAGTGGGGAATTCATGGGGCGGAGGCTCTCACCAACACTGCCTGGTGTGGAGCAGAGCTGGCTTTTCCCTCCTGCCACCTGCAGAGCCAGGACACAAAGTCCTGGAGCAAACCTGGGGGAGCCACGTGTGCTGGAGGTGACTGTCCCCGTCCCTGGGTGCCAAACCCTGCCCAGCAGCACAGAGGGCACATTTTGAACCACTCACTTCCTTTTCTTCTTCCTGACAGGGAGATCTTGGCCTGCTCAAAAAGGGCTCTGATTTCCCGCTCGTAGAGCCTGCCAAGGTGCTGGGAATACACCTGGAATGGGGAGAAAAGGCCAGGTAAGAGCAAAAAGTCCAGATTTGGGCATTTCAGACCTTTCTCTTCAGCACAACCCTGGCACCCCTCTGTCACAGACATCTTTTATGAAAAATCCTTTCCTTAGGATCTTTCCTCCTGAGAAGCTGAGAGGCCTCAGGAACAAAATGTAACCAATGGTTATCTGCTGCTGTGGAATGCAACAGGTGCATCTGTGATTGGTCTCATGTGGTTGTTTCTAATTAATGGCCAATCACAGTGAGCTGGCTTGGACTCTCTGTCTGAGCCACAAGCCTTTGTTATCATTCTTTGCTATTCTATTCTTCGCCAGCCTTCTGATGAAATCTTTTCTTCTATTCTTTTAGTATAGTTTTAATGTAATATATATCATAAAATAATACATTAAGCCTTCTGAAACATGGAGTCAGATCCTCGTCTCTTCCCTCATCCTGGGACCCCTCTGAACCCCTCACACCCCCCAGTTCCTGTCGGGCTCAGAGCTCCAGGCTGGCCAGACATCCCCAGGAGCTCTGGAAGCTCAGGTGAGAGCCAGGTCCCACCAGGAGCTCCCCAGCTGGACCTGCTGCTCCCAGGGAAGGTTTGCAGTGCTTGCTGAGGGTTTCAGCCCCACCTTGGGGAGGTCCCAGAACAGAGCAGGGCTGGTGCTCCTCAGCCAGGCCATCAGGGGCGTGTAGGGCAGCAGCTCCTCGTGCTGGGGTCTGTGGCTTGGGGCAGCCACGGTGCCAGTGGGGGCATCAAGAGCAGGAGCCTGGGAATTGCCCTGAAGGGAGAGAAATGACAGAAAAAATTCACATCAAACAGCCTGGAAAATCTGCTGGGACACTGCACTCAAAGAGCTGTGCGGGTGGGATTGGAGTGGGGCAGGTTCGGAGCAGATCCAGATGGAAAAGTTTGCTCAGGGATGTGCCCAGCCAAGGTCTGCAAATCTCCAAGGATGGAAATCCCACAGCTCCTTCCCAGCTCCCTTCTCAGAACTGCTGCTTGACACTGAACAGTAAGGATTTAAGGAAGTAAGGATTTGGGAATTGCTCCTTTCCTCGGAAGGAAATCTCTGGGATTCCTGCCCACAGGGGTCTTGTCCATCAAATCTTTTAAACAGCCAGATCAGTGCTGGAAGGTGTTAATCAAAGGACCACAGGACTGGGGTTTACCCTGGGATTTTAGGTTACAAACAGATCAACAACCTCCAAAATAAAATAAGAAAACCCAAACAAAAAAATCTCCAGGGCTGAGGGTTTAAGGAATGCCACCAGAGGGATTTTGGGAACATGGATTGCTCCTACATCCCTGGAAAATTAACCTGAGGACTGAAGGACAATGGCAAGGGGAAGGTATGTGGGAAGATCTCTTTGGAGAGACAATTTGGGACAATCCTGTCACACCAGCATCTCCTGCACCACTGGCCCAGCCTCCCCAGAATATTCCAATTTCCCAGGATTTCAGGCTGCCGTGGAGAGTGGAGCCCACCTGCAGCTCAAAGATGTTGGTGATGTGGCTGATGAAGGAGCTCTCAAAGTTCTGCTTGAGGGTTTCAAACAGGATCAGCTGCTCAGCCACTGCCTGCAGCTTCCGGTAACCTCGGGGGGAAAAAGGATATTTTGGGATTTGAGGGGATCTGGGGGAGCTGCAGACCCACATCCCTCAGAAAACTGGGAACTCAGAAAGAAGTCCTGAGATAAATCCAAAAGGGGCAAAAGCTTTCCTGTGGTACCAAGGAAATACAGACAAGGAGTGGAAAATAAAATTTAAAAAATAAAAATAATCCATGTGTCTGACCTCAGCCAAGGAAACACACCCAGTCTCACCACAATGAAAACTTGGGATTTCCTGCCAGGATCAAGTCCCTGCACACTTCCAGGGATCCAGAAACTCCCCCATCCTGCCACAATGCCAGAAACTCCCCCATCCTGCCACAATGAGCTGCTGTTTTCCACAGACAGCACCGACCAGGATTCCCAAGCACAGCTTCCCCAGCTCCTTCCCGAGCCCCAAGAGGTGCCCACCCCTGGCAGGGGGGTCCCGTGGGAGGAATCCCTGGTCGTACTCACAGGGGTGGATGGGGAGGTCCATGCAGGAGGACAGAGCCTGGGCTGCAGCCGTGCAGGCTGCGATGGCCGCGGGGCTGGACAGATCTGCCCGGCTCAGGGCGGCGCAGTGCTCCCTGCTCAGCTGCAGCTGGCTCTGAAACACAGCCAGAGCACAGCTGAACACAGCCAGAACTCAGCTAAACACAGCCAGAGCACAGCTAAACACAGAGCACAGCTGAACCCAGCCAGAGCACAGCTAAACAGAGCTAAACACAGCCAGAGCACAGCTAAACAGCACAGCTAAACACAGAGCAGAGCTAAACACAGAGCACAGCTAAACACAGCCAGCCCCTCGTCCCTGCCATTGCATCCCTTCTCATCCCTTCCCATCCCCTCCCATCCTTTCCCTTCCCTTCTCATCCCTTCCCATCCCTTCCCAGCTCCTCATCCCCCCCTTCCCATCCCTTCCATCCCACTGGGAATTCTGCTGGCTGGAACAGCCGAGTACTGCCCTCAGCAGCAGCTGCTGTGTCCATCAGGAAATCCATGGAAGTCCCCATGAAAGCCAATGTTCTGCTCAGGAACAGCTGCAGTGGTGGCCGAGGAAGGCCTGGTGTTGCAAGCTCTGCCTCTAATTAATTAATTCATTCATTCATTGTTGGTTGTGTATTCCCAGGTCATGGTTATTTAATCAGCTTTGTCATTCCTAGTCCTGCCCTGGAAAAGGCCTTTCAGATCCCTCTCTGGGCCATGGTGAGGGTCCTGCACATCCCAGCCCTTCTCTGTCCATCCTCACCTTACAGCACCATCCCCCATTCCCCAGCCAGAGGAGCTCCACAGCCCTTGCAGACAATCAGAGCTCTCAGTGTTTAAAATTCCCTGGAAGTTTTTCCCAGCAGATTCACCAGCTGAAGATTAATGTCCCGGCAAGCCCACGCACCGTGAGGAGCAGGAGCTCATCCATCAGCCTGCTCCTGTTGGAGGCCAGGCGCTGCAGCAGGGAGCTCTCCTGGTGGATGTGATCCATCTGCTGCCTCACAGCCCCCAGCAGCTCCTCACACACCTGCAGGGTCTCCTCCAGCCTGCCCACCTCGGCCAGGGCCTCGTCCAGGGTGCCCATCAGCTGGGCCAGCTGCTGCTCCGAGGAGAGGATGGCGCGCAGGTTGGCCTGTGGGAAGCAGGAGCGGAGGGGTTCAGAGCTTGGCAGGGCATGTGTCACCACCCTGGGGCGGAATGTCCTGTCTGTCACCCTCAGAGGCACAGCAGGGGCCGTGTCGCTGTAACCTGCAGGGTGTTGGTGGGAGTGCCACCGTGCCACCTTGGCCAAATGCCACCTGCATGTCCCCAGGGCACACAGAACCCTGCCCTGGGCAAGGGGTCCCCTCAGGGCACTTCCAGCTGCCCCAGCAAGCAAATTCCTGCGGGGTGTCCAGGAAAACCTGGCTGTGAGCAGAAAAGTCTCCATCATTCTGGAGAGGCCACCAAGCCCTGCTGGATGTGTGCCCTGGGAATGTGTCACTGCAGGGAGCGCCCAGCCCTCCCCTCCACAAGTGGTGGAGTCCCCTGAGGACCTGAGCGTCCATCCCACAAGATTTCAGAGAATCCCAGTCTGGTTTGGAGTGGGAAGGGACCTTAAAGCTCTTCCCATTCCACCCCATTCTTAATTTCAAATTGTCCAAATGGCTGAGCTGTCACTGGAAATAGTTCAGCTGAGCTGTCCTGGAAAGACAAGCCTCTCTGTGATCCAGTGACAATGCCCAATGTCTGGCATCTCTTCACTGATCAGAGTAGATACCATCCCCTATCAATGCCAGGAGACTGGCACCTGGGTTCACTCTCGCAGAGAAAATTTTTGTAAGTAAATGGAATGCCAAGGAAATTGCTAATGTGGCTGTCCCATGGGCAGGGACACCTCCCACTGTCCCAGGCTGCTCCCAGCCCCAATGTCCAGCCTGGCCTTGGGCACTGCCAGGGATCCAGGGTGGGCACCTGTGCCAGGGCCTGCCCACCCTGCCAGGGAACAATTCCCAATTCCCAATATCCCATCCAGCCCTGCCCTCTGGCACTGGGAGCCATTCCCTGTGTCCTGTCCCTCCATCCCTTGTCCCAGTCCCTCTCCAGCTCTCCTGGAGCCCCTTCAGGCCCTGGCAGGGCTCTGAGTTCCCCTCTCCAGGTGGACACCCCCAGCTCTCCCAGCCTCTCTAACCATGGACACTCATCCCCAAAAGCACCAGCTCCACATTCTGCTTCCCTGCCACACCCAGGGACCCCATCCCACCCCACCAGCTCTGCCCAGAGCTCCCATTTATTAATTGCTCTTTAATGAGAGCCAGAAGCCTCCCCCACGCCTGTCCCTACCACTCCTTCAGGCTGTCACCCGGGGAGCATCCCTGGTGACACTGATGGGGCAGTGCTGTGGGAAGGGGCTCTCCAGAGGCTCCAGGAGCAGGGATAAAATCCAGCCCCAGCACAGAGCTGCTGGGAGCTGCCTGCGGTTCCACATGTGCTGGGATCCTGGAATTCTGGAGGAATATCAATGTCCAAATCAGAGCCTTTGGCCTCCCGGTGTCCCGGCCGTGCCGTCCTTCCCTTTGGAGAAATCAACTTTTCCTTGCTGCCAGTGCAGGGATTTCTGTGATTCCCAGAACAGCTGGGTTAGAGTTGGGTGATTAATATGGGAGAGGAAGCCAAGGTGCTATCACTGGGATGTGGGGAAAACATTGAAATGGATGCATGTGCTGGTCCAACTTGCTGGGATTAATAACATTTCATATTGGAGATTAAGGCTCGGAAATGGAAATGCTCATTAATTAATTTGTATTAGAGGGAAGTCACATTTATTCATTAGAGGGCATTAAAATAATGTATTCAACGGTGCCTTTCATCTCAAAAAACTTAATGAAGATGTATTTGTTGCTCTCCCAGGGTGTTTTACAGCTGGGAACAGTCACAAAGTGCCTGAATTCCTTGCCAGGAGCTGGCAGGAACAAACCTCAGGAGTTTGGGCTTCCAGATTAACTTCCAAGTGTAATAAATCATATATGGGAATACAGCAGACTCTGCAGCTAAAGGAGGTTCGATTCAGGGTTTGTGGTTTCTTGTATGGTTTAAGATATTTCCTTTGGCTTGTTTTTCCCCTGTTTTTCCTTGGCTACCAACCATAAAATCCCAGATATTTTAGCAGATGATAAGTGCTCAAAGCAGCTTTCCTAGGTTTTTTGTTCCAGCACTTAAAGGAGAAATTTCCTCTGCAGAAATGCAATAAATGACAGCAAGCCAAATGGAGTCAGTAAAGCTCAGTAGCCAAAAGCCATGGAATGGTTGGGGTTGGAAAGGACCTTAAAGCCCATCCAGTTCCATCCAGCCAGGGGTGGGAGCCAGGGATACTGAAGGATCCTCTTCCAGGGGACCCTTGAGCTCCTTGGTTTCTTTTCCTCCCTTTCCCTTCCAAATCCATGGAAAACCACAGAATCCTGGAATGATTTGGGACAGGAGGGACCTTAAAGCCCATTTTGTTCCAACACCTTCCACCATCCCAGGCTGCCCCAAACCCCATCCAACCTGGCCTTGGACACTTCCAGGGATCCAGAGGCAACTCCAGCTTCTCTGGGCACCCTGTGCCAGAGCCTCCCCACCCTCACTGGGAATTTGGGAAATATCCTGTGCCTTTTCCACTGGACCTTCCTCCTTCCCCTTTATATTCTCCTTTTCAATCTCCTTCCAGCTCTGTTTCATTTTTCTCCCCTTTTCAGTCTCCCTGGATCCTGCTGTTCCTTCTGTAGGGACCCCTTTTGTCCCTTCCCCTTCCTCTGGCAGCCCCAGAGCACCCCATAGTCAGACCTTTCCCTTCCCTGAACCTTCCCTGAACCTTTCCTGAACCTTCCCAGAACCTTCCCAAACCTTCCCTTCGGGAACCTTCCCAGAACGTTCCTGGAACCTTCCCTTCCCAAACCTTCCCTTCTGGAGCCTTCCCTTCCCAAACCTTCCCTTCTGGAACCTTCCCTTCCCAGAACCTTCCCTTCCCAGAACCTTCCCTGAACTTCCCTTCCTGGAACTTCCCCTTCCCTTTCCTTTTCCTCCCAGAATTTCTCCCAGAGCCAAGGGCAGAGCTGCTGATGCCCAGAGACTCAGCCCCTCGTTCCAGGCACCTCCATTACCTCCTCCAGCTCCCGCAGCTCCCGATCCAGGTGCTCAGTGAAGGCCACGGAGTGGCTCAGCAGGGGCTCCTTGTGCTCCTCCAGCAGCGCCAGCACAGCCACGGCCTCCGCCGGGCTCAGCCCCTGGAAGGTGCCCAGCCCCTCCTGCAGCTCAGCCTCCGTCCGTTCCTGCCCGTCCTGCTGCATCCCCGGGGCCGCAGCTCTCCTCACAGACTGCAGCAGGCACAGCTCTCTCCTGGGATTTTTCCTGGGCAATGCAGTGAGAAGCACAGAGAGAAGAAGGGTGTGGTGGTGTTTGAGGGTCACCAGGACAAAGGAAGAGATGAGAATCTTGACTCCATGTTTCAGAAGGCTGATTTATTATTTTACGATGTGTATTATATTAAAAGAAAATTATATACTAAAATTATACTAAAAAAAAAAAGAGAAAAGAAACATCAGAAGGCTAGCAAAGAATTGTGACCGTGTTCACAGGGGTCTGAGGATGAGGGAAGAGACGAGGATCTCACTCCATGTTTCAGAAGGCTGATTTATTATTTTATGATATAGATTATATTAAAACTTTACTAAAAGAATAGAAGAAAGGATTTCATCAGAAGGCTAGCTAAGAATAGAAAAAGAAGGAATGATAACAAAAGCTTGTGTCTGGGACAGAGAGTCCAAGCCAGCTGACTGTGATTGGCCATTAATTACAAACAACCACATGAGACCAATCACAGATGCTCCTGTTGCATTCCACAGCAGCAGATAACCATTGTTTGCATTTTGTTCCTGAGGCCTCTCAGCTTCTCAGGAGGAAAAATCCTAAAGAAAGAATCTTTCATAAAATATGTCTGTGACAAAGAATGAATAATAAAAACCCGTGACTGCTCACTGCCTCCACACAGCTGGACCATCATTGGTCATCAGGTAGAAACAATCCACATGAGACCAATCAATGATGCACCTATTGGTAAAACATCTCCAGACCACATTCCACAGCCATCAGATAATTATTGTTTACATTTCTTTTTGAGGCTTCTCAGCTCCTCAGGAGAACAATCCTAGCGAAAGGATTTTCATAAAATATCACAGTGACAGAAGAGAAAACAATTCTTATCTCTACTTGCTGCTCCTGTTGTTTTTGCACATGTGGAATGCGTTATGGAGATTGTTCACCCAAAGGGATTTGTTAATTGGACACCAGTGAGGGTTGTTTGGATTCCTTGGCCAGCTGGATCAAAGCTGTGTCCTGCCTGTCTCTGACAGTCACGGGTTTTTCTTTAGTACCTTAGTAGGATAGTATCTGTTTAGTAGGGTATAGTATCTCTTTAGTATGTAATTTAGTGTAGTATTAGTGTAATACAGTATAGCTCAATAAAGCATTGGTTCAGCCTTCTGGAATCATGGGGTCAGAGCACATTATTCCCTACTTGGGTACATCCCTGTGGGGTGGGGATGGCCAGAGCCCTTTGGTGAGGCCATTTCAGCAGCCCTGCTCAAATCAGGGCCCGCTGAGGCCGAGGGGGGTGTCCAGCAGGTGGAAAAGATCACAGAATGGGGCAGAGAAAGATGGGTGTGGGATAAAGGGTCAGCTTTGCAAGAGGGACAAAACAGACACTGGGGCTGGGCTGGGATTTTCCTTGCTCGGGTCTCCAGGACTGTGTGCTGAGCCATCCTGATGTGTCACACAAAGCTGGGACAAATTTCACAGGTGAAGAAACTCCTCGATTTGAATTAGACACAAGGAAGAAGAGTTTGATAATGAGGGTGGGGACACCCTGGCACCCATTCCCATAGAAGCTGTGGCTGCCCCTGGATCCCTGGCAGTGCCCAAGGCCAGGGCACTGGGGCTGGGAGCAGCCTGGGATAATGGGAGGTGTCCCTGTCCGTGGTCCTAAAGGTCACTTCCAACCCAAACCCGTGGTTTTTTATCAAATGGACTGAAATTCATCTGTTGTAGAGTTAAACATACATACAAATAATGCATATATAAAATACATTTTCTATTCACAAATGTATTTATTCCTTGATGAGGGGATGTCACCAGGCTCCTGCCCTGGTGTTACCAACCCTCATCTCCCCTGACCAGAGACTCTTGGAAATAAGTTGTTTTTATTCCTAGCCTGGCTCCATGGGCAGTGGATCAATCGATGGCTGTGCCACCAGGCACCCAAACCCAACCCCTGCTGCTGCCCTCCCCAGACCCCACCTCACCCTGTCCCACCAACCTCATTCACTGCCTGAATTTATTCACCTTTCACTGACAGGGACACTGCAAAAAGCTCAGAGAGCTCCGAGTGTGACAAGGCCATTAATTAATGAATTGATTCATTAATTACCTTCCACTGCACCGAGGGGTCGTTCACAAAGCACTGGTTCAGCTTCCACAAGCACTGAGGAAGGTTTTCTCCTCCAAGCTGCTGGAGATCCACTTGTAAATCTTCTCCAAGAGAAGCTCACAGTCCAGGCTGGCCTAGACAGCCACAGGTAATTAACACATCAGTTAACGAGGTTCAACCAGTCCTGGTCCAGCACTGCTCATTTAATTCCACATTACAGAACCCCTTCACCTTTTCCTGCAGTTTTGGGGGATGAGTGATGAGTTTTGACAGTGACCAGTGGCAGATGCTTGGGATCAAAAGCAAGCCCGGAGTTCTGGTGCCTGCAGGATTCCCTGGCAGCTCCCAGGATCCCGTGATCCAGCAGCTCCCCGAGCTGGAGGCTGGATGCACAGCCCTGTGTTTAACAGCCCTTGAAGGAGCTGCTGTCCCTGCTCTCCTCTGATGGTTTTGGGATTATTCAGAGCGTCGGCACTTCCAGCACCCTGCAGGAGTGAGCTGGAAATGCTGAGTGGGAAAGGGTGAGCAACTGGAGGCAAGAATTTGGGATAAATCCAGCACCCACCCCACGCCCACTCCAGATATTCCCTCTGCAATCCCCATCCCGCTGGGATCTCTTCACTCCAGACTGGGAATGTTCAGAGAAACCCCAGAAAGGCTTCCCCAAGCTCAGCCCAGAAATCCCCCTGGAGGCAGTGTGGATAATCTGGGTAAGGGGAAGGAAAAGGAAAATGGCCAGGCAGGAAACACTCCTGGCATTCCCCACGTTGTTTCCATCCATACAAATGTTCCCATCTCCCTCTTCCCAAGGGATGCTTTCTCCTGGAGGGCACCTCCAGCCACACGAGGTGCGGTTTTGCCGCTAAGCTTCATGTAAGTGCAAAGAACAATGGAGGCTGCTGAACTTGGAATATCCCACAGCTGGAAATTCCTTCCTGCACCATCCCAGCTCTGCAGCACAGCCTGACCCGGGTGGAGAATTTCTAATTATGGGTACTAATCACCCTCACAGCCACGGGGAGCTGATTGGGGTCAGACGCGCTCACTCCTGGCCAGGTTGTTCCAAAACACCTCGAAGTGACACTTCCACCCGGGTGCCAGACCCTGGGATGGCACAGAATTTCGTGAGGAGCTATTAAAGCAGGGACACGTTAATTAATCGCCTCATGAATATTCATGATGTTTTGGTCAAGGCAGCTGGAGTTTCAGCAGGGCTGGATCTGTTGTGTCAGCATTTGCTGGTGCCAGGCAAAGCCTGGTTTGAGTTCCAGCTGCTGAGGGGGTCCCATCTGAGGGATGAGAGGGATAATTCTGGATAATTCTGCATGCAGGGAGCCAGGAAGGGGCAAGGAAGAGGCTCCAGGCCTGGTGAGGGGAACAGACAATCAGAGAATCAAGGAATGGTTTGAGATGGAAGGGACCTTAAAGCCCATTTTGCTTCAACACTTTCCACTATCCAGGGTGCTCCCAGTCCCATCCAGCCTGGCCTTGGGCACTTCCAGGGATCCAGGGGCACCCCCAGCCTCCCAGGGAACAATTCCCAATTCCCAGCATCCCATCCATCCCTTCCCTCTGGCAGTGGGAACCATTCCTGTGTCCTGGCACCAGCAGAGGAGGATGTGGAGAGGTCGTCCTGCTCATCCTGCCAGCAGGAAGGTGAAAGGAGAGGAGGCTGCAATCTAAAAATACATCTGGGAAGGCAAAGAGCTGCCTGAGCTAAAGGACATCACAGCAAATGGAAGCGATGGGGGCAGGAATGCAGGGTGGGAATCACAGGGAGGAGAACCAGGTTCTCTCTCTGCCTCCTCTCTCTCTACTTCTGCAAAAATACACCAATATTTAAGATCAGTATGACCAGTTTATCCCAAGAGATGTCAAATGAGGGGGGAAAGACTGAAAATCCTGGAGGTATCTCCTACTCTGCATTCCCGAGGAGCCAAAGCAGCTGCAGGAGCCAGGCTCACCTGCCACAGGAATTCTCAGGTGTGGTGGGAGCTCTTGATCTCCTCACGTGAGGGAAATGTGAGATAATGAGAGGTCACAGCAGATCTGGTATCTGCATTGGGATTTTTCCTGCCAGCCATGCTGTACTTCATTTGTTCTGGATGTAAAACTGGGAAGCTGCTCTTTCTCCCATTTATTTTCACGTTTGTGAAACCCCAGGCGTGTTGCCAAAGCCTCTGGAACATTCCCATTAATAAAAACCCTCATTATCCCAACTTTAACGATGTTCTGCCAGCCCTAGCAGCAGAAAGGGACAACCTGATCCAAGCCGCACTTCCCCAAACCTTAATGTCACCCTAAAGGCACAAATTCCTGCTGACTCCAGCCCTGCACAATCCCTCTTTCCATAAATCCAATCTTTCAATCCCTGATGCAGTTGTCGGTGGAGGAGCTTTGTCCCCGAGGCCAGGTGGGCTCTGCAGCCTCCCTGGGCTGCTGCAAACAGCTCCAGAGCTCCTGGGCCTTCCCTGGGAGCTGTGTCCATGCACCCACCAGGGAATCATGGAACAGGCTTGCAAAAGGACTCCAAAATCCCGTGCAGCCTTTGGGTGAGCGCCACTGCGACCGCTCAGCCACGCTCAGGTCTTGGCCAGGCCAGGACTTTGGCCAGCCTGACTTTCCTAAATTAGAGATGGATGTTCCAGGAGGGAAGGAAACCCCCCAGCATCCCCTCAACATCTGGGATATGGGGGCATGTCCCTGCAAAACACAGCCAGGATGGAGAGAGCATCCACACGAGCTCTGGCTGCCCCGTCCCTGGGAGTGCTGGAGGACAGGAAGGTTCCCTGCCCATGGCAGGGGGAATGGGATGGGCTGTAAGGTCCCTTCCAACCCAAACCACTCTGGAATTCTGGCACTGCCAGCGCTCAGGAAGCCGGGTTGGAAGACACCCTAAAGCTCCTCTCCTTCCCACCCCTCCCATGGGGGTATTGGGGTATATAACCCCTCCAGATGTTACTGGGGTGCTTCTCCATTCCCAGCAGACCCAGCAGCATCAGGATTCCCAGCAATCCAAGGCCTGGATAAACACCTGGAGACCACCAGCCATCCTATCACAGCCTCTGAGCTGCATGGGGAGGGGGAAAACCAAGGGGCCACAGCTGAAACATTGTAAATATTGTAAATAGTTGAGTGAGAACCAGGGGTAAATAAAAATGCAGACAGCAGGAAAATAATAATAATAATAATAATAATAATAATAATAATAATAATAATAATAATAATAATAATAATAACAGGCATTGGGAATGTTTGGGAGGAGGATAAATCCAGTACCTACCACCTTTCACAGCCTCTGAGCTGCATGGGGAGGGGAAAAACCAAGGGGCTACAGGTGAAACATCAGGTTTTGTGAATGTTTGAGTGAGAACCAGGGGCAAATAAAAATACAGACTGCAGGAAAATACTAATACTAATACTTATTATTATTATTATTATTATTATTATTATTATTATTATTATTATTATTATTATTATTATTATTATTATTATTATTATTTACAACAGGCACTGGGAATGTTTTGGGGGAGGAATTTGTTGTTGAATTTGTGGCTCTGCAGTGAACTGAAAGCAATGAACTCCTCAACGACTCCCTCCCAGTTACTCCCTCAGCTCAGCCACACATTTAACAAGCTTGGAATCACATCCCCAATTATTAAAAATTCCTACCATGCCTGTGACCCCGCCCAAAATAAAATGTGATTTGCAGCTAAAATGATTCTGTCAGCACCACATCCCTTTGAACCTTTCTGGATTACCCTGGTTCCTCCATTCCTGTCAGGTTTTCAGCCTCTCCAATGGCATTTCCCTCCCCACACCCATTTCCCAACACTAATTCATTTAGAGCAGCACTTGAACTGCAGGAAAATGATGGAAAGGCAGAGTAATAGAGGGCTCCGTGCTGCTGGATGAGTTAATTCGGGAGGCTCCGCGCCTCCCGTGGCTGGAATTGAAAAGCTGTCAGCAGCAGAGCAGGAGCACAGCCCCACCGCCCCCCGGCACCCAGAGACAGCCTGAGAGGCTTAAAGATGTCAGGGAAAGCTCCTGAGCTTCCCCCATCACCCACCCAGCTGCTGGGAAAGGGAAAACACCTTGGGAAAGGGAAGGGAGGGCAAAGATTTACCAGAGGAGCAGAAATGGAGGGGATCAGCCACGGGGAGCCTCAGCACAGGAAATGATTTGGGGGTGAAATGAAAGCTCTGAGAGCAAAACAGGAAGCCTGAAGGACCTGGGTGAAGCCCTGAGCTGAGGCCGGGGCAGGAAATCCTCAGGTGCAGGAGAAGCATCAGAGCTGCAGAGGGAGAAGAGCAAAACACAGTGAAATCACACCCCATTTCCTCTTTGTTTGGTTAAAGAGTCAAAATCAGGGTTAAATTCCCCTTAATTTCCTCTTTGTTTGGTTAAAGAGTCAAAATTGGGGTTAAATCTCCCTTCATTTCCTCTTTGTTTTGTTAGAGTCAAAATTGGGGTTAAATCCCCCTTCATTTCCTCTTTGTTGTGTTAAAAACTGTCAAAATCAGGGTTAAATCACCTCCACTTCCTATTTCTCTGTTTAAAAGCATGAAATAGGGATTAAATCTCCTCCATTCACTGTTTCTTGGTTTAAAAGCATCAGTCTTTCCAGAGGGAAATGTTTCCTCCATCTGAGCTCACCTGCCACCCAGCAAGCACAGAACTGCAGCTCCAGGGGGGATTTGGTTGGGATTTTTCTTTCTATTTTTCTTTATCTCCCTTTTAGAATTCCCCTCCCAGTGCCAAAGGCAGGAAAATCCCAGATGTCCCAGCCCTCCCAGCCCTGGCACTGCCTCCTCCCCTGGGCTCCTCTTGTGTGGATGTTCAGCACTAAGGGTTTGTGCAGCACAGGCTCCACTGATTCAGATCATCCCAAAAAATCAGGGAAAAGGGAAAACTGCATGGGACACTGTGGATTTTTTGGGGTTTCTTTTGCCAGGGTCGGGGTTAAATGCACGAGATGGTATTTTTTGTTTGGACTCAGATGTTTATTAGTTTTTATCTAAGTTATAATTTCACACGTTGTGAGTTTTACAGCACTTCACTCTAACAAACTAAAAGTGGAGCCCTGTCTCTCTCTCTCCAAGGCCTTTTAAGGATAAACTGTCCAATTAAGAAATGACACCTGAATTACTGTTACTTTTAACCCAATAACCAACCACCCATGGCCCTCAGTGCAGATTTTTTATCCAGTTACACAAAACCACCCAAACCCAAGGAGAAGAAGAAGGAGAAGGTGAAGAAGGAGCTGCCTCCACCCTAAAACCTCCATCTTGTTTTTTATATATTACTATATTCTAAACCCTTAAAAAATAATATTACTATATTATTTATATATATCGCTATATTCTAAACCCTTAAACTCCAGGTTTCCCACCCTGTGATATCACACACTTCTATCCAAACTCCCACCCCCACAATCCCAGCTCTGTCATTCCATTCTGGAAGCTTCTCCACGGCCTCAGGTCAATGCAGTGTTCTCTGGCAGCACAGAAAATCTGAAATTCTCAGCACCCAGGGCTCCAACAGGACATCAGGAGCCAGTTGCCCTGATGGGGACCCGGTGGCACAGCCAGGCCTGGCAGTCCCTGCTGTCCCTGCTGTCCCCAGCAGGACGCTGCCATTCCAATGCAAACAGGGTGATTAATTAAACATAAAGCCTCGCTTTTCACCTCCGCTGCTCTCTGCTCACATTTTTCTGGCCTGCTGGGTTTCTTCATGCCCCAGATAACTCCGGGCGCTTCCTCTCCCTGCAGCCGCCTGCTCCTCGTTCATTTTTCATGAAGATTTCTCTTGCTCTGCTCGTGTGCTCTGAGCCTCGCTGCTCTTTGTCTCCAGCTCTCGGTTTGCTTTCTTGCACACAGGGACAACCCCAGGCCCTGTGCTGGAGCTGCATCCCAGGAAAGCTGGTTTCTCCCCTCTTCCCTGCTGGCAATGAGCTGAGTTTGGGATTGGAGGTGTTCCCGCTTCATTTTTGGGAGAGAAATTGGCAAAACCCATGGGGAGATGCAGGGATTGCCTTTTCCAGGCTCTTCTGGGTGAAACCACCTTGCAGACAGCTCTGAAGAGCTGGGAGGGTGGAAACAGATTAAATAGATGATATTCCTTCCCAAAGCCAAACCTTCCATGATTATAAGATCCAAGAGCTCAAACTGGGGTAGTGCAGAGGCTCCCATTAACCTCTCCTGACATTCCCAGATTTACAAGCCCTGCAGCTCTCCTGCCCATCCCTCCAGACCCTGGATGAGGAGCAGGACTGCAGAGAAGCCACTGGTGGGGGATTCCTCGCAGGCTGTGGAGCAACAACAGCCTGGAGGCAGCTGGAAATGGGAAATTAGGTCAGGAAGCAGCTCCCTGCCAGGAGATGGATGAGGCATGACCTGGCCTTGCTCCCGTCCCATCCCTTCTCCTGGAGAGGATGGCTGGAGGCAGCAGCAGCCGAGTGGGATCTGCATGTGCAGACACTCAAAAGTGAATTTTTGCCCTCTTGTCTTTGCCACACAGGAATGACACCTGGGACTATAAAAACCTCACCAATCAACTTTTTTTTCCTGGGTTTTGAGCTGCTTCATGTTAGGAGAGCATAGAGCAGCAGAATCAAGATTTATGGAGGATAGAAAATATTTTAGGAGAAGCCGTTTGTTCTGTTCCACACCCCATAAAGTTCCAAGGCATTATTTGTCCCCCACCCAGTGCTTGGGGACAACAGCCACTCTGCAAATGAGGAGGCAAAGCTTTAAGACACACAGAGCAGCAGCTTTTAAGGTCACATGGAATTGCCCTGGGGAAGCCACAGCCTCAGGATTCCAGTTGGAAAAATGGCTCCAACAGTTTGGGAAAGCTGGCTGGAGTGTTCCAAAGGATCACCCAGGAGGGCTGGAATGGCTGATCCCAGCAAGGGCAGCCTCTGCTCTGCAAGATCTCTGTGGTGCTGTGAGGTCCCCAGGATGAGGTGAGAGATGAGAAATTGACTCTGTGTTCTCAGAAGGCTGGTTGATTATTATATATTATATTATATTATATTATATTATATTATATTATATTATATTATATTATATTATATTATATTATATTATATTATATTATATTATATTATATTATATTATATTATATTATATTATATTATATTATATTATATTATATTATATTATATTATATTATATTATATTATATATTTTATATTATATTATAAAACTATACTAAAGAAAGAGAAAGGATACATCAGAAAGTTTAACAAGAATGAATAATAAAAACCCGTGACTGACTCAGAAAGTCCAACACAGCTGATGGTGATTGGTCATTAATTAAAACCAATTCACATGTTTGGATAAACACTCTCCAGACCTCATTCCAGAGCAGCAAAATGTGGAGAAGCTGAGGCTTCTCACCTTCCCAGGAGAAGAAATCTTGGTGAAGGGATTTTTCAGAAAGTATCACGGTGACAGATCTCATCCAGGTCTAGTCAGGAAAATGGGCTGGGGCTGCCCCTGGATCCCTGGCAGTGGCTGGACTTTGGGGCTGGGAGCAGCCTGGGATGGTGGGAGGTGTCCTTGCCATGGCAGGGCTGGGATGGGATGAGCTCTAAAGTCTGTCCTGGTTTGAAAAGCCAGGTGTCTGCTGAGGAGGGCAGGAGCCTCCCTTGAAATGGGAAATGTAAACCCCCTCCCTCTGAATTGTTATAGTTTTGAAATTAAGGGGCTCTCAGGCAAAGATATGGGAACAAGAATAACAATTCTTTATTAGGAAAAATAAAAATACAAATGCAATAGTACAAACCAACCCTGCCAGAGTCAGACCATGCCCTGGCCCCCTGTGTGTCAGGGGTGGCACAGCCCCATCCCATGGGGGCTCAGCCCTCCTGCAGTGCCAGCTGTGCTGCTGCTGGAGCAGGGATCCTGCACAAGGGGGGAGTTTTCCTCTGCAGCTCCAGGGCTGCTGCAGATGGGCCTGGGCTCCCTCTGGCAATGCAGGGCAGCAGAAAGCTGCTCCTCTGGCAATGCAGGGGGCAAAGGCTGCTGTGCTGCTCCAGGCTCAGATTGGATCCAGGTAGGAATGCTTGGCTCCTCCCCTGGGCGCAGCATCTCCCCATGGGATGCTGGAATTGGATCAGCCCTGCAGGGACACTCAGTGGCCATGGACAGCAGAGATCTCCTGGAGGGAGGGTTGGCTGTGGGAGAGATAAAGAAAAAACTGCCCCATGGACAGCAGAGAACTGCCCCAGCTCTGACAGGTGAATGAACACACACCCCCAATAAAATCTTGCATTTCCAACCTAAGACAAGTCCCTTCCATCCAAACCATTCCACAATTCCATTTTCCATTCTAAAAAAAGTCAGGCCAAGAAGGCACTGCTTTGTTCCAGGGAAGAGCAGGAATTGGTTTTGCCTCATGTCCTTTAATGGCAATTCCCCCAGGATGATTTCCCATTCCCCCAGGTTTCCTGCTTTGCAGCAGAAAGGAAGCACGCCCAGGGATGCAGGGAAGCTGCAGCTTTTGGGATCTCCCACCCCGGAGCCCTGGGCTGATCCCCTGTACTGCCTGGAGAACCAGCCCTGGCTCCAGCCCTGATTTTGGGGGCTCGTTCATCCCAGAGCATTCCCGGGGTGCTCTGATCTGACCCATCGACCATCGCAGGGAGCAGAGGCAGAGGGGACAGGAGGGGACAGCAGGGACTCAGCTCCTGGGGCACCGTGGGGCTCTGATTTTTGCAGTGTGCACAATTCCAGGGCCATCCCTTCCTCTGGAAAAGCTCCTGACGCCACAGGGACCTTCCCCTTTCTTCATGAGCAGCCCTGGAGCGGATCCCGAGGCACTGCTGGGTGCCAGGGCTGCACACCCGCACGCTGCCCGGTGTGCCAGGTGTTTGGGATGCTCGGTGGGGTTTTGGGATGCTCCGGAGGCAGG
Organism: Camarhynchus parvulus; assembly: GCF_901933205.1. NCBI lineage: Eukaryota > Metazoa > Chordata > Aves > Passeriformes > Thraupidae > Camarhynchus > Camarhynchus parvulus. Next base: position 18,601,656 of record NC_044600.1, on the reverse strand, counting down.
GATCCCACTAGAGGGTGCTGGGAATCACGGAAAGGCTCTGCCTGCTCCCGGCCACCCCTGCCGGCTCCTGCGGCCGCATTCCCTCCCCTCCCTCCCTTCCCTCTCTCCTGATTTATGTCCCGCACAGCCAGAGCTGCCACAGCTTTAAACTGCCGCAGCTTTATGGCCCCGCTTTGTCTTTTCTTCATTTTGCCCCTCGAGTGGACACAACCAACAAATGGAGTGAGCCCGAGCGAGGGGTGGGGATCACAGCCTGGGACATTCCCAAATCCCTTATAGGAGTGGGGATCACAGACTGGGACATTCCCAAATCCCTGAGAGGGGTGGGGATCACAGCCTGGGACATTCCCAAATCCCTTATAGGGTGGGGATCAGCCGAGGGACATTCCCAATCCTGAGAGGGGTGGGGATCACAGATGGGCATTCCCAAATCCCAGTGGGGGTGGGGATCACAGCCTGGGACATTCCCAAATCCCACAGTGAGGGGTGGGGATCACAGACTGGGACATTCCCAAATCCCTTATAGGAGTGGGGATCACAGACTGGGACATTCCCAAATCCCACAGTGAGGGGTGGGGATCACAGACTGGGACATTCCCAAATCCCACAGTGAGGGGTGGGGATCACAGACTGGGACATTCCCAAATCCCTGAGAGGGGTGGGGATCACAGACTGGGACATTCCCAAATCCCTTATAGGAGTGGGGATCACAGCCTGGGACATTCCCAAATCCCCGAGCACCCAACGAGACCTGGCCCACACTGAGATCCCTTTTCCCACCCCAGCAGCCTCCAGCAGAACTGAAAAATGTTCATCCCCCTCTGGACAACCTGCAGGTGACCCCAGAGCCATTTATGGCCCCTTTTTTGGGGGTGTGTGTCCCCACCTGGGTGTCACAAGGGTTGGAACTTTGTGTGACACACGTCCAGATGAGATAAAGGTTTGATCCAACATAAAACTAAAAATGAGAATTTTCCCTCTTTCCCCCCAGTGTTTTCAGAGTTCCAGCCCAGTGAGATGGTGATAAATGTCATGAATTCTAATTAATATCTATTAATTCATCACACTGAGCAGGCTATTAAGATTTATTTTTCTGATAGACTGTACAGATAATCAGATTAATTGAATTTAATTATATATGGGGGGGAGGGGAGAGAGAATTGGACACAGGGAAAAGTGGGAATCATCTGAGTTTTCCTGTCAGCTGGGAATCCCACAGGAGCTGGAATTCCATGGATTTTGCTCCTTGACTCTTTGGATAAATTGGAATGATGGCTCCAGCTCCAGCCATTAACTGTCCCAAGTGCCACAGGGCTGGGAAATCCCTGAAGGAATGGGGACTCCGGGGCTGGACGAGATTTCTGTGGGGAAATCCTCCCTAATATCTGACCAGGAGCTCCTCTGGCACAACCTGGGGCTGTTTGCTCTCATCCTGTCCCTTGTCACGGACATCACTCGTCACTGTTTGGATGGAGGGAGCACAGCCTGCCTGGGAGATGCTGCAGATCCTCCAGGAAAACCCATCCAGGGCCAAATCCAAGCTCTGTTGGGATGAAAGCCCTTGGAAAGGGTTTCACATCCAGCAGGGCCACCAAGATCCCAAATCCCTGCACTGCTCTTGTGCCAGGCTCCTCCTGGGCCGGAGGGAAGCAGGGGGGAGGGAAGCTGGGAGACATTTCTCCAAAAATGATCCCTTGCCCCACTTCCAAACACTGCTGAGAGGGGAAGCAGGAGCCAGGCAGGCTCAGGGAACTGGCAGGGAACATCCTGGGAATGCCCAGGAATGTCACTTTGTCACTCAGGGCAGGGCTGAGGTCCCTGACCCCTCCTGGCACTGCTCGGGGACAGCAGCACAGCCCAGTCACTGCCACCCCACCCTTCCAAAGGGGCTTGGGATGAGATGGGCTGGAAGGTCTCTTCCCATCCAGGGTTTGGGGATTTTTGATCCTTCTCCCAGCTTCGAAAGGATAAATTGTCCATTCAGGAAGCTCCAGAGTTCTGTCCCTGTGCCAGGCTCAGTCCCTGCAGGGCTCTGCCCTTCCAAACCACCCTCAGGGGAAGAGTTATCCCAAACTGGGCTGGGACCTGGGGACCTGGCCCAGGGAGATGGGAGCCATGCTCCAAACCCCCCTCCAAGCCCAGGGAATGCTCCCTTCCCAGCCCTGTGTCCCTGGAGCACTGGCACTGCTGCATCTCCCTGAGCCACCAGGCACACGGGGCACACAGCCAGGGAAATGGGCCAGCAAATCTCCCTGGCACGGTGCTGGGGTAGGGATGTGCCTTCCAAAATCCACCCCTGGCTGGCACAGGGACATTGGTGCTCCTGGGCCTGTCCCTGCCCAGCTGCAGCTCCGGGCTGGGAGCAGGGCTGGAGCTGATGTTCCCAGCACTGGGAATGTTCTCCTGGCTGGGCTGGAATTGATGTTCCCAGCACAGGGAATGTTCTCCTGGCTGGGCTGGAGCTGATGTTCCCAGCACAGGGAATTTTGATGTTCCCAGCACTGGGAATGTTCTCCTGGCTGGGCTGGAATTGATGTTCCCAGCACTGGGAATGTTCTCCTGGCTGGAGTTGATGTTCCCAGCACTGGGAATTTTGATGTTCCCAGCACTGGGAATGTTCTCCTGGCTGGGCTGGAATTGATGTTCCCAGCACTGGGAATGTTCTCCTGGCTGGAGTTGATGTTCCCAGCACTGGGAATTTTGATGTTCCCAGCACTGGGAATGTTCTCCTGGCTGGGCTGGAGTTCCCAGCACTGGGAATGTTCTCCTGGCTGGGCTGGAGTTGATGTTCCCAGCACTGGGAATTTTGATGTTCCCAGCACAGGGAATGTTCTCCTGGCTGGGCTGGAATTGATGTTCCCAGCACTGGGAATGTTCTCCTGGCTGGGCTGGAGCTGATGTTCCCAGCACAGGGAATTTTGATGTTCCCAGCACAGGGAATGTTCTCCTGGCTGGGCTGGCCCCGCCTGGGGGTGGCTCTGGACGTGTCCCTGACCCGCTGGGACACTGGGAAAGCAGCTCCAGGGGACAAAGGGACAGGGGCTCTGCGCTAAAGGGTGAGGGTGGCATGGGAAGGAGTGGGAAGGACAGCAGGACAAGCCCATTTGGGCTGGAGATGACAGAATCCCTGAGGCTGGAAAAGCCCTCTGGGACCATCAGATCCAGCCATTCCTCCAGCTCTGACCCACGTCCCAAGTGCCACATCCACAGGGCCTTTAAATCCCTGCAGGGATGTGACTCCACCTCTGCCCTGGAAAGACTTTCCCAGCGCTGGGCAGCCCTTCCTGGGAGGAAATGAGGGAAGAAGAGAAGGATCTCAGCACTCTCCTGAGTCTGGTCCAAGCCAGGAAAGCTGCAGATCCGCGAGGCTGAATCCCTCCCGGCTGCAGGAGAGAGAGGGGAGGGCACAGCTGGGTTTGCTCTGGGGGACTCCTTGCTGCCCAGACAGATCCCCTGTCCCTGTCCCTGTCCCTGCAGCATTCCAGGCTGGCTCTGGCAGCCAGCTGGCACCTGCATGCCAGGGCAGTGCCTTGGCAGAGCCTGAGGAACAGACTGGCTGCCCCAGGCCCCCACAGGCCCCTCCTGTCACCCACCTGCCACCTCCTCCCGACTTATCCCATCTCCGCTGGGTCTTACTGAACAGCACTGAAATAAATCCTCTGTGTGTGGAAATCCAGTGTTTGGGGGGAGGTTGGAAGCCCAGGTTGTTCCCAGCTCGCTGTGGGGATGATCCACATCCCAGAAATCCTGTGGGCTTTTCACAAGTTTTTTTTTTAACCCATTAATTTTGGTTTGCTGGAGCTTTCCCTGGACCCTGCAGAGGACCCAAGCACCCGTAGGGGAGTGACAAGGCAAAAGTCATGGGACCTGCTTCAGGAAAGGGCTGGGTTCGCTGGGTTCTCCTGTTCTGGGAGCAGAACTCAGCCTGGAGAATTCCCTTGGAGGGAAAAGTCTTCCAGAATGCTGGCAGAGAGTGCAAGGCACAGAAACCGGGAGGCCTTGGTGTCCCTTGCTCCTCTGGCTCCGTGCTGCTCTTCAGGAGCTGCTCCTGCTCTGGCCAGGCCACTCATCACCCCTTCCCCTTTGAGGCTGAAATATTCCCAACCCTGCTCCAGCTGACGGCTCTGGCCTGAAATCCAGAAGTGTCTGCACTCCTTCATCAGGATTTTAATTGCCCAGCTTGGAAAGGCAACAAGGAAAGGTCTGGGTGGGATGGGATGGGATGGGATGGGATGGGATGGGATGGGATGGGATGGGATGGGATGGGATGGGATGGGATGGGATGGGATGGGATGGGACGGGATGGGATGGGATAGACTCTCCTTTGTTACCCTTGCCAAATCCAGGCTGGAAGCAGGTCCCTGACACAGCATTTCCATCATCCTCGTGGTGACAATTCCGGTCCCATCAGAGCACAGCAGAAAACCCTCCCGTGGTGATGCCCCAAGCCCCGGCTCCCTCGGGAGGAGTTTCCAGCCCTGGCCTCACCTCCCCTAATAAGGAGCCACTTAAAGCCGAGCAGAGCCTTTTCCCAGCCTTGTCCGAGTCGATCTGTCACCAAAGGGCCGCGACAGCCGCGGGGCGGGGTGGCAGCGGCTGCTGAGAGCGGCCAGACCAGACGGGCCGTGAATTATTGAAGGAGCTCCGAGCTGGGGGCGGCCGCCGCTCCCGGGGCTGCCGAGCCACCTGAGCTCCGAGCAGGAGCACATTAACCCTTTGTACAGCAGCTAGGAACAAGCAGATCGAGAAGGGGACTCGAGCAGATCCTAGGGGGTCGAATCCGCATTCGTATGGGGATAGATTTTCTGAGTTGGGTGTTATTTGGGCGAGTCAAAAGTTTAGTGCAGTTAGGAGGATGCTTAGGGCCAGTGATGGGGCTGGTATGAATAAGATTATGTTTATTACTCTTCTCTGGATTTAAACCAGATTCTAAGGATTGGAAGTCGATTGTAATTAATATACCAGAGGAGTAAGATCCTCATCAGTAGATAGAAATGTAGAAATGTAGAAATGTCCTGTGGCTGCAGCAGCTGCAGCTTCCAGGAGCTTCCAGGAGCTCTGTGGAGGCACAGGGAGGCGCGGGGGTCGCTCGGGCACAGCCACACCGGGGACATCGCTTCTGTCACCTCTGTCACTTCTGTCACCTCTGTCGCTTCTGTCACCTCTGTCACCTCTGTCGCTTCTGTCACCTCTGTCACCTCTGTCGCTTCTGTCACCTCTGTCGCTTCTGTCGCTTCTCCTCAAGCTTAGAGCTCCACGCTGCCGGCAGAGCTGGCAGCTCCAGGAGGAGGCAGCTGGAGGGAAAGACAAAAAGATGGGGTTTGGGGATGCTGGGGGGAGTTAACTGCAGAATTTTGGGAATCTGGGAGCCTGTACGGGGACAGTGATTCAAGGCTGAGCTCCTCCCTCAGGCCTGAGCGCTTCTCCCCCCAAACCCCACAGTGGGGTTTTAATTAACCCAGAGAGGAAAACCCTGCACGGGGGGAGAATGAAGGGGGATGAGGATGGGGAAGAGGGAAACAGGGCTGGGAGCACCAGAAGGAGCAGGGATGCTGCCGAGGGGGATTTTCCCACTGATGGATGTACAGCCAGAAGACCCTGAAGGGATTCAAAATAATTCAGTGCCCCAAATGTCTTTAAAATAATTCAGAGCCCCAAACCTATAAAAATAATGCAGTGCCCCAAATGGCCTAAAAATAATTCCGTGCCCCACAGGAGTCTGGCACTCAGGGATTCTGTTGCCTTTTTAGGACTTTTTAGCTCCACTTTGTTTAAGGATGAAAGATTCCTGTCTCCAGCCCTGGCTCGTGAATCACAGCTGTGGCACTGAGGAATCTGAACCTCTGTGTGGACCCTTCTGGCACCCATGAGTTAGGGGGTTTTTCCTCTGGTAAATATTCCTGCCTCCACAGGCAACTCCCTTTGTTATCTCTGGACAAGGAATGGATGGAGCAGCATCAGGGCTCTGGAACAGCATCCTTGCAACGTGGTGGGTCACGGGATCCTCATCCCAGCATGGCTCACAATTGATTTATTGGATTTTGGGCTTTTTTAGCCAAGGAAAATCAGGCAATGGAAACATTTGTGTCTCGCTTCCAGTTTACACTCCTCAATCCTTTAAAATGCAAATTTCAGGCGCTTTCGAGGAGTTTTGGGGCAGCACAAGGGGGTTTTAGCAGTGCTGGGGAGTGGGCAGGACTCTCTGGAGGGGGATGAGGAGGATAAGGGGTAAAGGGATTTGTGTCCAAGCTCAGAAAACATGGGAATAGCAGCCAGGAAGTGGCTCCAGGGCCTTTCTCGCAATCACTCTGTGGAATCCCAGAGTGGACACAAACAAACCCTCATTAAACCCTTCCCTGCCTTCTCTTGGGATGGGGATGAATCATCTGCCACTCTTGTGGCTGATAAAAGTCTTCAGAAGGCAGAGAGGGACCCAAATTCCTGCTCCACTTTTCTTGGAAGAACTTGTAAAAGCTGCTTTATGAAACCTCCTGGCAGCTTCTCCTGAGTTTCCAGACCCCCTGGCCACTTCCATGGTGCCAAACATCTTCCCCTTCCCTGGACATCCCATTCCCAGTTGCCTCTGGACACATCAGCAGTGCCCTGGATGGTGTCCATTATTTCCACATCAGCTCATGGGAATATTTGCACCAATTTGGGTGCAATTTTCGCCCCCCATGAGCCTCAGGCATGTGAGGAAAAAGCACAGAGGCAGCTGGGAAAAGGGAAAGGGAAAGGGAAAAAAGAATGGGAAGTGCCATCGTTGCTTCTGTCACTGTCCTGAGCTCCCATCCCGGCTCTCCCAGCACAGCCTCCAGGATAAATCAGTTTGAATTGGATTTTAGGAAAGATTTGTTCATTGCCAAGCCGTGGCAGAGCTGCCCAGGGTGGAGGCACTGGGCTGGAGCAGTAACCATGGCCGGGGTCACAGCGCCTCCCAAGACAGGGAGCTGTGAGCCAGGAGAGCTGAAAATTCCCTGGGAATTCTTTGATGAACTTGCAGTTACATTGGATCAGACCTCCAGAAAAGTGGGACAAAACCATTCTGGATTTCATCCCAATCCCAAAAATCAAACAGGCCCATGGTGGCTAAATTTTCCCCCCAGACCAATTTCAAAGACACTTCAAGTACCTTTTGAGCAAATCTCCATCATCCATCCATCCATCATCCATCCATCCATCATCCATCATCCATCCATCCGTCCATCCATCCACCCATCCATCCATCCATCCATCCATCCATCCATCCATCCATCCATCCATCCATCCATCCATCCATCCATCCATCCACCCATCATCCATCCATCATCCATCCATCCATCCATCCATCCATCCATCCATCCATCCATCCATCCATCCATCATCCATCCATCCAACAAATTGGTCTGGTTTATAACTCTCCCCCATCTATAAATGCATCCCACAAAATATCCACAGGGCACAGTTCCTGCAGTTTATGGGAAAATAATCAAACAGCCCTGGGATACAAGAAAACAACAAGGAGAGATCCAAACAGAAAAATTCCTTGGATGTGAGTGCCCAGACTCAGGGATTTGATTTGTAGCAGAAGAAGAACTCTCATCTTCTGCTCTTACAAAATTTAACAGGAACAAAAATTCATGGATGAACTCAGGCCAGCTCTGCTGTCAGAATATGTTGGGATTTAAGCTTCATCAGACTTCCGATGGAAAGGATTCCAGGAAACGTGTAAATATTGGGATGTTTTTTGGAGTTGTCATATTTTCCAGGATTCACATAAAGTCGGAATTTTCAAGTAAACTAAAAAGAGCTGGATTCTCTTTCCTTGCTTGGGTTTTCCAGCCTGGACAAACAGGCTGCCACAGCAGCCTAAGCTCCTTATGATCCCACTGTGTCATTCCTGCCTTGGGAAAAGGGATTTCAGTCCCTCCAGCTCAACGATATAAAATCATCCAAGGAGTAGCAAGAGTTTGGCTGCTGTAAGGTTTTTGCTGGCTGGGTTTGGAATTATGGAATCATTGAATGGTTTGGGTTGGAAGGAACCTTAAAGCTCATCCAGTTCCACCCCCTGCCATGGGCAGGGACACCTCCCACTATCCTTGCTCCAAGCCCCATCCAGCCTGGCCTTGGACATTCCCAAGGATCCAGGGGCAGCTAAAACTTCTCTGGCCACCCTGTGCCAGGGCCTGCCCCTCCTCACAGGGAGGAATTTGTTTCCAGTATCCCACCTAAATCCCCATTCTTTTAGTTTAAAACGGTTCCCCTTGTCCTGGCACCATCTGGCCGCGTCCCTCTCCCTCCTTTTTCACAAGCCCCGCTGCATTCCCAGGCGGTGGCGGGAATTCCCCAGTCAGTCCCGCCCGGTACCAGAGCGGGGAGGATGCGGGGAGCGGGATGTGCTCACAGGGGATGCGGGAGCGGGATGTGCTCACAGGGGGATGCGGGAGCGGGATAGGCTCACAGGGGATGCGGGAGCGGGATGTGCTCCCCGGGGATGCCGGGACGGTGGGGGCTGGTCGGATGGAGGCGGAGGCAGGCGGGGGAAGGCGGTCCCGGGGACAGCGGGGGACGGCGCTCGCCGCCTTCCCGGCCATAAAGCGGCGGGGCCAGGGCCGGGCGGGCGGAGAGGAGCGGCGGGAGCGGCGCGGCCGGAGCGCACGGCGGGAGCGCAGCGGAGCGGCCGGGCCGCCCTGCCGAGGTAACGGGGGCGGCGGGGTCGGGGTCCCGCGGCCGGGGAGCGCCGGGACGGCTGCGGGGCTGAGCCGGGCTGAGCGGGGCTGTCCCCGCAGCTGTCCCCGCCGGGTCCGCGCCTGGGGCGGGCAGAGGGGACAGCGGGGTCGCTCTGCCCGCGCCCCCCGAGCCCCCAGCCCAGCATGGGCAGTCCCCCAGCCTGACAAAGGGATGCGAGCTCCGGGCACGGGCGGCTGCTGCCCGCTGGGCTGTGCCGGAATCGCCAGGGAAAAGGAGCCAGAGCGACTGCGGGAGGGGACCGGGGAGCCGGGACCGCGCTGATCCTCTTTCCATCCTTCCGTCTCTTCCTTGCCCAAGTCACTCCTTGTTCAAAGACGATTCTCCCTGTGAGCCGGGAGGAGCAGTGGAGGAGCAGTGGAACGCTGGCTCAGCTCTGTCCCTGTACCTGAAAGTGCCCACAGAGTTCTGTCTTTGTCCTTTAGTTGCTCCAGAATTTGTGTTGGGATCCTTGGGAGCAGCTCCTGGGAATCTTTGCGGCAGGACATGGGGACGGGGCGAGCCCTTGGGCTGTTCCTTGGGTGTGGGACCGGTCCTGGGGGGTCCCAACCTCCAAGCAGATCCAGGGCAGCCCTGAGATCACCCAGAGAGGGGGCAGAGCTGGAGGTCAGCTCAGGCAACCCCTTCCCTCCGTGGTCTCCCAAATGCCTGCACAGAGCACGGCATGGATCCAGGCTCCGGCTGCTGAGCCAGGTTTATGTAAGCTGCTGATTTGCAGTGTCAAGAGACATCCAAGAACCGGCTTGCCTTTGGAAAATGTACAAATCCGTGGCATCTGCCACGGAGCAATTGCTGTAGCAGCAGCCCAGGATTTGTCTTGGTCCCAGCCCCTTGGAGAGGTTCTGCCATCTCCCAGCTTGGCTGCGAGTCCGTGTTGTGCGCTTTCCAGGAGCAAGGACAGAGCAGGAGTGCCAAAAGGCTCTGTCCCTCTGTCCCTCTGTCCTTCAGGGAGCTGGTGCTGCCGTTCCCCAGCACCCCCGGGCTGCTCCCTGTGTGGCCCCACAACCCCTCCAGCCCCGGCTCTGCGGGGCCCCTGCGCCGGGAACTCCTCCCTCGGCAGCTGCTGCTGCCCGCAGGATGCGGGGCTGGCGGGTCCCCGGGGTGTGACAGCCCTGCCTTTCCTGTTGTTGACAGCACACCCATGTCCCTGCACCTTCCTGGGCAGAGGCTGAGCCCCTCTGCTGCCTGGAGAGCTCAGGTGGAGATGGCACGGGCAATGTGCCACGGTAGGGGAGGTGGCTTTGGATAATGCTGCTTGTTCCAGCGGCCAGGGATTGGGGAAGAGAGATGACTTCCAGACTCCTGGAGAGACAAGGAGCCGGTCCTGCCCTGCCTGCTGACCCAAACCAGGCATTTAGCAGTGGCTTGGCAGTGCCGGGTTGGACTCCATGATCTTAGAGAGCTTTTCCAATCTAAACAATTCTGTGATCCCGTGTGTGATCTGGCTTGGGATCGTTTCCAATCACCTGGGACTGGGGCAATGGCTTGGGGCCCCTCGGGATGCCCTGCAGTCAGCTGGGATCAGGGCGGTGGGCTGTGTTTCCTGGCGGTTCTGACACGGTTTTGATGGTTTGTGCTGCAGGAGGGAGCAGCGGGAGCTCACCATGGCCCTGGCAGACCCCGCGAGCTGTGCCAAAGGCGGCGAGGAGAGCAGCCCCTTCCCCGAGATCATCGAGCTGAACGTGGGGGGGCAGGTGTACATCACCCGGCTGCCCACGCTGCGCAGCGTGCCCGGCTCGCGCCTCTGGGAGATGTTCACGCAGCAGAGCGCGCGCTCGCTGGCCCGCGACAGCAAGGGCCGCTTCTTCGTGGACCGGGACGGGTTCCTGTTCCGCTACATCCTGGATTACATGAGGGACCAGCAGCTGGTGCTGCCCGAGCACTTCCCGGAGCGCGGCCGCCTGCAGCGCGAGGCCGAGTACTTCATGCTGCCCGAGCTGGTGAAGCTGCTGGTGCCCAAGCTCAGCGAGCAGAACTCCCTGGGGGACGATCCCTGCCAGAGCGACCCCGAGGAGCCGTCCCCCGGCGCGGACGCCGCTGCGCAGCCTGGGCTCGGCCGCCGCCGCTCTGCCCGCCGCGGGCACCGAGGGCCGCAGGGCGGGGTTCATCACCATCGGCTACCGCGGCTCCTACACACTGGGCAGGGACAGCCAGACGGACGCCAAGTTCCGCAGGGTGGCCCGGATCATGGTGTGCGGCAAGACCTCGCTGGCCAAGGAGGTCTTTGGGGACACCTTGAACGAGAGCAGGGACCCGGACAGGCCCCCGGAGAGGTACACGTCCAGGTACTACCTCAAATTCACCTTCCTGGAGCAAGCCTTTGACAAACTGGCCGATGCCGGCTTCCACATGGTGGCCTGCAACTCCACGGGCACCTGTGCCTTCGCCCACGAGCAGACGGACGACAGGATCTGGACCTCTTACACCGAATATGTTTTCTATCGTGAGTGACACAAAACCAACCCTCTGCCAACCAACCACTGACTGTCCCTTTCCTGTCCCGTGCTGGCTGTGGCCTAGAAGGTAGAGATCCATCCCCGAATCCCGGCGTCCTCCCTTTGCCTCCTTTTCAGTTGGTTCTTGGGTTTTTTCCCTCCTCCTTGCTCCACGCTGAACCTGCCCAGCTCTTCCTTGTAGCAGCTGCTGACCACCAACCTTCCTCCCTCTCCGTGACCTCGGCAGTCGCTCCCAACCCTCCCTGGATGTGTGGACTCGGACACTGCTGTGGACGTGGGCTGGGTGGGAGGGGTGGGACACACTGGACACTGCTCTGGGCTGGCATTCCTGCAGCTGGATGGGCTTGGACACTGGACTGGGCTCTGTCCCGTGCAGCTCCACGGGATCCTGCTGCACACACCGGGGGTTCGGAGAGGAATCCTTGGGATAAAGGCATGGGAAAGGTGGGAAGCAGAGCTGGGGAGGGGGTGGGGGCTGGGAAGTGGCAGCCTGGCAGCACGGCTGGATTGGCAGGAGCCCTGTAAGCAGCTTAGCCTGCGGCTGGCAGCGCTTGGGAAGGGGAGAGGCTCCCCCTGTGCTCGCAGCTCTGAGCTCAGCCATCGCCGCGGCTCCGGGATGCCTCGGGAGGGATTCGGGGGGATTTTGGGGAGGGTGGGAGGGGCAGGTGTTCTGTGAGGGAGGTGGGGGGGAGCGGGGAAGGTTTGATGTGCTCGGGGGTGTAAAACGCTTATACAGCTCTCCAGCTCCTTGGAGCCTTGTCAGCCAAAAAGTCCCTTCGTTTTTTCCTGGGAGCACAACGGGAATCTCGGGGATGAGGTTGGAATACTCCAGTGGTGTTCAGGCCACAGCTTCACCCAGCAAAGGGAATTTTGGCCATTTGGGTGATCCCCCATGAGGCGTCTCCAATCCCAGCTCTCCAGGCCCTCCTGGGGCTGGAGCTGCTGCTGCTGCTCTCCCCCGCTGGGCAATGAGGAATAAAGGGACAGCCCAGAGTGGCCGCGTGCCCCCGTGCCCAGCTGGCACAGGACAGGGGAGGTTTGGGGTGGGGGGCTCAAAAGGAGAAGGAAGGAAGGAACACAAAGTTATGGGAGCCTCTGTGCCCTGCTCTGCCCCTCCCGTGCCTGCTGGGCAGGATCCCAGGGTAGCACATCACCCTGGGTGATGCCCAGCCCCGGCTCTGGCACACGGCCTCAGCCTGCAGGGGAGGTGAGCCTGATGTCCCTGATGTCCCTGTCTGCTACCTCTGCCTGTCCCCTGGTTCTCTGCCACCCATTCCTGGCACCCACCACCCAATCTTGACATCCACCATCCACCCAAGGCACCCGTCATCATCCATCCCCTGCTCCCCTCCCTCCATCCCTGTTCCCACCCTCCATCCCTGCTCCCAGCACCCACCCCAGCCCCTGTGAAGCTCCTGGAGCTGCAGGATCTCCTCCCTGGCTGGACAGCATCCAAGAGGCCATTCCAGCTTGGGATCCATGTGGGAGGAAGGTTTGCAGCTCCTTCCTGGAGGGGAGGGAGGGCTCTGGGGCCAGCAGAAGTTTCAAGCCAGGTTCTCCCTCTCTCCTGAAGAAGGGGAAGGCAAAAATGGTATTTTGACATTTTTCATGGTCCTGTTCCTCATTCCTACAACCACTGGAAGAGGAAATGACAACGGGCTTTTAAAAAGGCAAGAAAAAGGAACTTGAGCTCTGTGTGCACACAAAGAAAACCTTTAAATAAAGGGGGAGGGGACCTGCATTCCATATTTGCTTTATCTTTTTGAACTCAAGATTTTCCCTAAGTAGGATTGGGAAAGAAAATTGCTGCCTTGTGGGAAATGGGGCTCTTTTGATGTTTTTCCCCACTGGAGCTGGGCTGGAAAATTGATCTCTTGGGAGAAGGAATTTTTGCCTGAGGGAGAAACCAGAATGGCAGAGTCACCATTCCGGGGGTTTTGATGTGGCAGGTTCTGGGATCAGGGCTGATCCCCCACAGGAAACACGAGCAGGAATTATTCCTGAATCCTTCCAGAGCCCGATAGTTTTCCTGGAAACTGAGACTTCATGAAAAAACCCTTTTGTTGAGATCCATCTCCACAAAAATGCACCCACTTTGGGGTTGTTTCTTCTCCTTGCATGGATTTATTTACAGGAAAAGTGTCCTTGTCATGGCTGGGAGGAGAACCTGGCTCATTGATCCCCAGGAAAAATCTTGGATCAAACAGACCAAACTTGCAGGGAAATGGCGGCATGGAAAAGCCTCTCAGGGAGGCCTCCTGTGAGCAATCCTGGCAAGCTGGGAAGAGCCAGGCAGGGAATGGCTGGAGTGAGCTGGGAGCTCTCAGGGAGACAGTGGAGAACCAATTCCCTGGTGCTGCCTGGTTTTCCTGGGAATATTCCCATATTTCTGTGGTTCCCAGACCCCGAGCTCCTGCTGGGCCATCCCTTGGCCTTGTCCAAACCACCCAGAGCTGCTCTGCTTGTTCTGTCCTTGTGCTCCCCCTGAACACGTCCCACTCCCAGGGAAAATCCAGCCTTGTCCAGCTCCTTCCCCGCTGGGTTTGTGCTTGGAGCTGGTTTTCCCTGCCCCAAGAGGACAGGACCCTGCTCCCCAGCTTCCTGCTGGGGTAAGCCAAGCTCCAGGTGCTGCTGGGGGCACATCCTGCCCTTTTCCAGGAGCTCCATCCCGAGATCCTCCCCACTCACACTGCATTTCCAGGGCTGGGCAGAGGTTTGGGATGGCCCAGCTCATCCCTGGGAATGCTGGCACACCGAGGGCAGAGCACACCTGGAGCAGGGGTGGCTGGCACGTTCCAGGGGGGATTATCCACCGGGGCCGGCAGGGATCCCTGGGATTGCTGCAATCTGCCCCACCCTGAGGGCTCAGTGGCTTCTCTCATCCTGCTGGGAGCGAGAGCTGAGGGCTGGAGTGGCTTTGGGATGGCTTTGGGACGGCTTTGGGATGGCTTTGGGATGGGTTTTAAGGCAATGAGGTCCCAAGGGGTGTCCAGGCAGCAGATCCCTGTGGGTCCCTCCCCTGCCCTCCCCGCACACAGCCAGGAATGTTCCCTCAGAGAACATTCCCAAGGGCCCTTGCCCAGGGGCAGCACAACCCAATCCCTCATTTCCAGCTTCCTGGAAAAGCCTCATCCCAAAATAAAACCCCCGGAGGGAGGGAGGGAGGCAGAGCAGGAGCTGGGGCTGGCTCTGCCCTCCCAGGCACCACCTGCCCACAAATTGCCGGTTGCTCCTCACAAAAACGGAGCTTAAGGAGAAGCCAGATCCCTTCTGTCTCCATCAGGCACTTCTGCCACCCCTGGAGAACATCTGGAAACACTTGGTGTCCTCGGCCTGGCTCCAGCCCCTCTGCAGGGGCACCTTTGGAGGCAGAGGAGTCCCAGAGCCGAGCTCTCCCCACCTCGTGGAGCAGCTCAGTCCCATGGGATGGGGACAAGGACAAGGAGGCTCCTGTGGGGGTTAGAGGGGGACACAAAAATCCCATTCCCAGTCCTGATATCCCATCCTGCCACAAAAGTCCAAGGGATTTGATGGGATGTTGAAATTGAAAGGATTTGGTGATGGAGGAGAGGGGAGAAGCAGCTGGAAGTTGGAATCAATCTCTTCCTCTCTCAGCTAACCAGGGAATGGTTTGGCTTGGAAAGGACCTTAAAGCTCATCCAGTCCAGTCCCACCCCTGCCAGAAACAGGGACAACTCCCACCATCCCAGGCTGCTCCAAGCTCCCGCCTAAATCCTATTAAAATTAAAAATAAACCCCCCAAACTCCCTTTAACAACATGGGCATCCAGCACTGGGAAAAATCACCGGAGAGTGGGGGAATTTCCAATTCCTGGTGCAGAAACTGCAGCCTGGGTGCTTTGTTAGGAGGGGTTTAACAAAACAAGGCTTTGGGCTGGGTTTAGCAGCTGCAGCTGCTGAGTTCTGGCCACAGAGAGGCCTCTGGGCCTCCTTCCCAGGGCTGTGGGGAGCAGGGGGGGAAGGCAGATGAGTTTGGGTCCCTCGGAGGTTTTGGGAGCCGTTGGATGTGCTGGATTCTGGCGAGTGCTGGAGAATTTGCCAAAAAAATCTCCTTCAGCCTGTGCTGACAGTTTGTGCTGAGCTTAAGCAGGCTGGGCTTGGGGGTGTCCAGGTGGTTGCCTTCAAAGGCTCTGGCAGTCCAAAATGCTTTCCCTCATTCCAGGTGATGGATGGCTGGGAATTATCCCCCCACCCTGCTCCAGGAGGGCTGGACAGGATCTGAGGGAAAGATGTTCCTGCAAATAACCTAAACCAGATTCCAACTAAATCACTTTGGAGCCAAAGCACAACCTCTGCATCCCAAATGTTTGCTGCCCCTCCTTACCCTCCTCCAGGATAAATCCCAGTGGGATAAATCCACCAGCATGCAGAGCCCACCAGCATCCTTAAAGGAGGAATCCTTCCTTCAGCCCCACACCCCGAAAAATTCCTACCAGGAATAAATTTAAGGTCCCTTCCCACCCAAACCAGTCTGGGATTCCATGATCTGGAATTTTGGAGGGAGATGGAGCCTTGTCATGGTCCTGTGCCATCATCCCAAGGATCCCTGTGGGAAGCAGGGAGGAGGAGCACCTTGTTCCCTGGACATGAAATCCCTGGAATGTTCCTCCAGGGAACAACAGCCCCTTCCCAGCAGGAGCAGGCACGAGGGGCTGCAGATTTTGGGGCCATTTCACAAAGAAAACAGCCTGAAAAATCAGATTTTTCCCTCAAAATTCAGCTTTTGAGTTCCCATCCAGTTAGAACCACGGAATATTCCAAACTGGAAATGGCCCCTGCAGGGATCCAGGTTTGTTTGGCTTTGGTTTGGGGCCCTTTCCGGGACTAGGGGGGTCCAGCCCTGGAAACCCAAACAAAGCCCAAATGTTTAAGGCTCAAAGATGAAAAGAATAAATAAAGGAAACTGGAAAAAAAAAAAAAAGGGAAAAAATCAAGTTTTCCAGCCTTGTGCTGTGGGATTGGCCAGACAGGGAGTGTTCATTGGGGTCAGATGAGGAGTGCACAGGAAGCTTTGGGGACCTGGAGAACCCAAAGGGACAACAAAACAACCTCAAAGTGGGGCTTGCCCTGCCTCAGTTTCCCCAGGAAATGAGCCCTTCCCCAGCCTGCCCTGCCTCAGTTTCCCCAGGAAATGAGCCCTTCAAGGTCCTTGTTGGGCTGCTCTGGAGAGCAGAGCTCTGCTGGCAGCCATGGAAAGGATATTCCAGGAGTTCCCTCCCCTCTGCGATGTGGGGAAATCCTTACTCTGCTCTCGCCTGCCCACACCTGGACCCCCAAGCACTGAGAGAACCATGGAATATTGTCCTGGAATCCTGGAATGGTTTGGATTGGAAAGGACCTTTAGAGCTGATCCAGCTCCATGTGCAGGGACCCCTCCACTATCCCAGGTTTTTCCAAGCCCCACCCAACATTTTCCAGCTCGTCCAGCTGTTTTTAACCAGGCAGGATAAAAACCCCGCCGAGTTTCACTGCTTGGCCCCACCTGGGCATCGGTTCCTTGGAGCTGGGACCTCCAGCCAAAAACCCTCAGGATAAACCCAAATCCTTCCCCTCTCCGGCAGAACAAGGGATTAGAGCTGCTCGGTGCCGTTCCCTCTCCCGGGAATTACTCCCCGAGCGCAGTCATTATTCCCATTAGTCCCTAATTTGCTGTTAATGGAGCGCTTTAATCAACTCCAAGGATTAAACGCCATTGAGGAGCTCCCATCGGGAGCGGCCTTTTCCAGCCGCAGGGATCCCGAGCCGGGATGTTCGCAGGGTCTGAGGGTGCAGGAAAGGCATGACAGGCGACAGGGACAGGACACGAGTGACATTTCAGGAGCAGAGTCTGCATTTCACCCAGAAAAGAGAGAAGTAAACAGGAAATTGTTTCGCAACCTCCCGCCACCAAAGCTTCCCCCGCTCCTCTCCGCCGCCACGGACCCCAAGGGCTCCCCAGGAAAGGGGTTTCCCCTGGATCCCGGGATGCCTCTGCTCCCACGGGATCCCCTCGGGGTCAGGGGGGTGCAGCAGCAAACCTGGCACCCTAAAAATGCCCCGTGCGGGGAGGGGACCCCGGCTGCTGCCCGGACCCCGCGCAGGCAGGAGCAGCCACGGGCTCCCATCGCTCCAGGAGACCCCAGCAGGGATTCTGGAGCAGGCAGAGCCTCCCTGGCGTTTGGGATTCCCGATTTTTCCTACAGCTCTTGCACCTTTTAAAGGCCCAGCTGCTTTCCCAGCCCCTCATCCCTGTCGCTGTCGCTTCAGCCGCCTCCGTGGAGCAGCTCCAAACCCGAGGGAAGCGAGGGCGCAGCCAACGTTTCCCATTTTATTCCCAAATTATTATTGTCCTTTGCGTGCCTGGAGGAGATTTAACACAACCCCCAGGGGAACACAAAAAAACCCATTAACTCCGAGCCGCAGCCTTTAACGGGAATTTGGCTCCAGGAGAACTGAAATCCCCAGGTCCTTGTTTGGAAGGATTCCCAGTCTTCCCGAAGGCAGCAAAAGGGGCCAGGAAAGCACTTCCAGCCGGCTGGAAAGCTGAGCAGGCACTGAGGGGCTGCCATAAGGTGCTGATGCTAAATTCTCCTCCCAATTCCTGACATTTTGGAGTGGTTTTAATCCCCCCCGCCCCTGCAAACCGCTGCCCCTGGAAAGCGCAGCTGCTTCCTTCCAATGGGATTCATTTGTATTTGGATGAGGAATGAGGTTTGGCACCAGGGATCTCCACCGTGAGCGGTTCCTCTCCCTCCGGAGCTGAGGTCATCCAGCCCTGTCATTTCATGGAAATGAAGGACAGACTGTCCTGGCTGCTGTCACCAAGCCTTGGCAGGGCCAGGAACCCTCCCCGTGCTCCCGGGTCTGTTCCTGGGTCTGTTCCTGGGTCTGTTCCCAGGTTTGTTCCCAGGTTTGCCCCCGGGTTTGTTCCCAGGTTTGCTCCCGGGTTTGTTCCTGGGTCTGTTCCCAGGTTTGCTCCCGGGTTTGCTCTCAGGTCTATTCCCAGCTCTGTCCCCATGTTTGTTCCCAGGTCTGTTCCCAGGTGTATTCTTGGGTTTGTTCTCAGGTTTGCTCCCGGGTTTGTTCCCAGCTCTGTTCCCAGTTCTGTTCCTGGGTTCATTCCCAGGTCTGTTCCCAGGTCTGCTCCCAGGTTTGTGCCTAGCTCTGTTCCCAGGTCTATTTCCAGCTCTATTCCTAGGTCTGTTCCCAGGTTTGTTCCCAGCTCTATTACCAGTTCTGTTCCTGGGTTTGTTCCCTGGTTTGCTGAAAGGGCCTGGTTCCCCCTGGGGGAGGAACGTTCCTCCATCCCCTTCTTCCCACCCCAGGATCTGCCCCTTCCAGCTGGGGCTGGACCCACCTGCCCTGCTCGTGTTCCACTGGATCTTGCAGCAGCAGCAGCCTGGAATTATGGAATGCTTTGGGCTGGGAGAGACCTTGAAGCCCATCCCATCATCCCATCCCCATCCCATCCCATCCCCATCCCATCCCCATCCCATCCCCATCCCATCCCCATCCCATCCCATCCCATCCCCATCCCATCCCCATCCCCATCCCATCCCATCCCCATCCCATCCCCATCCCATCCCATCCCCATCCCCATCCCATCCCACCCCACCCCACCCCTGCCATGGCAGGGACACCTCCCACTGTCCCAGGCTGCTCCAAAGCCCCTCAAACCCGGCCTTGGGCACTGCCAGGGATCCAGGGACAGCCACAGCTGCTCTGGGAATTCCATTCCAGCCCCTCCCCGCCCTCCCAGCCAGGAATTCCTTCCCAGCATCCAATGTCTGGGGCTCGGAGTGGTCACTGCGACCTCCCGTGCTCGTGGATGAGCTCAGCAGCTCCGTGTACTGCAGATAATTAATTGGATCTTGGATGAAAGCGTTGGAGGGGGCTGGGAACAGCTGGAGCACCTCGGGTGTGCTCAGAGCAGCTCTTCCGTGCTGATCCAGGGACGTTTCTTTTGCTTGGTTTATTTCATTTGTGGGGTTTCTTTTCTCTCTTTTTATTCCGAAGACCAAAATCAAATCAAACAAAAATCCCAAGCTATTTTTTAAATAATAGGAGGAGCTTGGAGCCACTGATGTAAAGGGATTTAACTCCAACCTTAAAGCCCAGAGGGCTGCAATTTCCTGATTAATTCTTCCACAAAAACAAACAAGGATAAAACCCCTCCTGGCCTTGCCCCTGCTCTCCCTGGATCCTTCCCTTCCCAGGTGAACATTCCCAGCTCTCTCCTGAGTCTCTGAAGTTGACTTGAACCCTACCAAGGTTTATGAGACATCCAGGGGACATTCCCAAGGCACATTTCTGTGTCCTGTTTGTCCTTCTGTCCATCCCACTGGAAGATTCTCCAGCAGAGCTGATCCCAAAGTCCTTTCCCAACCAACCTCCACCACCCCATTATTCCATTTCCTCCGTTTTCCTCTTGGTTTTTCCTCTTTCCCCCTTTCCTGGGTAACAAAAGCCCTTCATCCCGAGCTGGCCCCTTGGGAACATCCCATTATTCCATTATTTATCTGTTGGGAGCAAACTCTTGATTCCATCCCTCCTTTTCTCTCCCTTAATAAGCTTTTAATCCATGCTGAAAGTTCAACAATCCCCCCTTGGCTCCAGATTTTCCTTAAAAGCCTCTTGGATGGCCTTTATCCAAGAGCCCTCAGGAAAATGGAATAACTGCTCTCCATTAGCCACAAATTTGTGGCCTGAGCATAAAACCAAAGGATTTTTTCCCCATGTTTATTAGAAGGGTTTTAATTCTGCTTTTAATTATGATTTCAGTTTAATTAATACACAGCCACAATTTCTAAATAGCATTTGCAAATGTGCTCAGGTAAAACTTTTATTCCATGGAAAAATGCACATTTGGGATTAATTATGACTGATGCCAAACTGATCATTAATGAAGCTTTAGGATTAATTAGAACCAGGTGCAAATTTTTCAGGAAGGGCTGGAAACAGCGCAGAAAATCCCTTTTTTGGGTAAAATATGAGTTTATTCCTTCAGCTCCCACATGGAATATCCCAATTTCCCCCTTTCCAACAATATTTCAGTATTAAAAGTAATTTTCACCTCCCTCCCCATATTATGTTAATGGGTTTCCAGGAAAAACTCCAACAGCAACCAGCTCCAGCCAGGCAGAGTTGCCTCATTCCAGCCCCCTTTGCTTCCAACAAAAGCCATGGAATTAATAAAGCATTTGGGAATGACTCCAGACTTCCCCTCCTTCCCTGTGAGCAGAAAACAGGTTGTTGGTCCCATTTCACAGCTGAGGATTTCTAGGATGGACAGCAGGGAATATTCCTCAGGCTTCCAAGGAGCAGAAGGGTGGCTCCTCCTCTTCTCCAGTTGGAAAACCTTGGGCTGTTCTGGTGCCCAGGCGTGATCTGATCCCAAATCCTGGGGAAGGGGATGCACCAGGACATTGCTTTGGCCCTGCTCCTACAGGACATCTGGGATCAAAATTCCCTTTCCAACCATTCCTGGTTTTTGCTGGTGCAGGGGCAACTCTTGCTGAAATTGGGATGGGGTTGAGCTGGAGAATTTTCCCATGGATTAAGGGTTTCCCAACTTCCAAAAGGCAGGAAATGTTGGGAGGAGCCCAAATATTTTGGAAAATAAAACATAGCTGGGCTCATGGCACATCCAAGGGAAAAATCCCAGGGAATGATTTTTCACAGGGCACAACCACAGCACTTGTTTTCCTTGCATCCCTCTCCAGTGGGGGTGTGGATGTGGACAAGCAAAATTCCATGATTTTGGAGCAGGATCCAGACCCACACGTGGGTGTGGAGGGAGGTCACCAGAATTCCACGATCTCAGAGCATGGATCCAAACCTTCTCCTTTGTTCCCAGGTCCTGTTGTGCGAGGCCAACTCTCCAGGCAGCTCTCCAGGCACTGCAGCCTTCCAGGTAAATCCATGGAAAGAATGTCCTGGGAGAAACCTGGGACTGGGGGAAGGAGGAATCCCAAGCATTTGATTGATTTGAATCACAGCAGTGGCTGTGATTCCCGAGGGTCCCAGAGCTTGGTGGCTCCTCGGTGGCTTCCACCCCTTCACCACATCCATGGAATGTCCCCAAAGCTGTGGTGTTTGTTGGACAACATGGATTTGAGGCTGGAAGTGGAGTTCAGCCAACACTTTCCAGTGGTGGATTTGAAATCTTCCCAGACCCTGGGAAGCAGCAAGTGCCCATCTGAAATCTGAAATGAAATGGGATTAATGCAGCTTTTCCAGCAGAGCAGAGCACAGACAGCCAGCACAGGGAGGGGGTTTTGTTATCCCTGGGATGAGGGAAAATGAGGACAGAGCAGCTCCTGCACTCCCACTGTCCCAGGGATTCACCCAAAACCCCAGAGAGCCGACGGGAGGAGCTGGGAGAGGAACAAACTTCCGGAAAGCTCCAGCAAGGTGTGCAAAGCCTCTGGAAGGAGCAAACCCTCCCTCGGCTCCTGGCACAGCTCCAGCCCCCGCCTCCTCTCCCCAATCCTATTAGAATTAGAGGGATAGAGCTATAAGAGGAAAAGTCCATCCCCAGAGCAGCGCTGACAGCTTGGCCTTTAAATCTTTAATAAGCACAGGCTGCAGGTCAGCACGTGGGAGAGGGAATCCAGAGCCCTGGAGCTCTGCTGGAATGTTTGGGAACACCTGGAGAAGCCCAGCTGTGCAAATGAAATGAATGAAATGAATGAAATTCAGCATTGCTCTTATTCCACAGAAAATCTTTCCCCTTGCACTTGTGTGCCAGGAATTCCATCCCAAGCCATGTCCCTGTGTCCTGTCTAGGTGTGGTTCTGCCCAAAAGGCTTTGGAATGCCCCACTGGAATGGAGCTCAGATTCCCTTGTCCAGGACTTTGGGACTTCACTGGGTGCAAAACCAGCCACTCTGGGATATTAATTGGAATTAGGAATGGAGCCTTTCCAGCTGCACTGGCAGTGACCACAGAGGCCCTGGATGAAGCTGGTGGTCCTGGGAAGCAGGACACCCTGGTTAGAGCCTGGGAGGAGCCAGGAATTGTCTCAGGAACCACAATTAATGAGGTTAATTGGGCACAGGGCATGCTGGGATCCTGCTGCCATCTCCTGGAGGCTGCACCTTCTTCTGGATCATAATGGATCCTGGAGGTCCAGCCTGGCCAGGCTGTCTCTAGGCAAATTCCTGCTATCCTGGATTCTGGCAACCACTGAACACAGAATCCTGCTCAGCTCTGGGGGTTCTGGGAGCTGGAGCACCCAGATCCATCCCCTGCCTCCCATGGCCAGATGGAGCAGGATTGCCTTTATCCCAAATCAGGGTGGCCTTGGTGAAAGTCTTCATGCACCTCTGGAAGGGCAGGGTTAGGTGGGATATTGGGAAGGAATTCCTGGCTGGGAGGGTGGGCAGGCCCTGGCACAGGGTGCCCAGGGAAGCTGTGGAAGTGTCCAAGGCCAGGCTGGAGCAGCCTGGGATAGTGGAAATGTCCTGGGTGACCTTTCTGGGTGATGATTCCCTCATTCCCTGTGTGCCTGGTGGGAAGAGTTGTGGAACTGGAGCACCCAGGGCATTTGCTGCTCTCTGTGCCAATGAGATGATCCTGCTCCAAAGCTCACTCATGGAGAGGCAAATCCCTTGGACGGGGCAGGAACTGCAGCTGGATGCAAAGGCTCATCCAGGCTGGGTGGCAAATGGAAGAGTCTGTGTGGAAATGTCAGGCAAGAAAATGATGGAACGCTGAAGCACTAATCCCAGTGTAGGATAAACACTTTGTATTCCTACCTGTTTGTAAATCCATGGAAATGAGGCAATACATGGAAAGGCAGGGATAGAAAGGTTTAGGAAAAAGGCAGGAGAGCAGGACCAAAGTAAGGAACAGCAATTCCTGGTGGAAAATATGGGATGTGGTTACAGGCACTGCCCAAATCTCAGGGATCACCCCAAGAAGAGTTTGGGAGGTACTGTGAGTTTTCCTGATCATTCCTCACCCTGGGAACCCAGCATGGTGCTCTGGGAGGTGCTTTGGATTCCATTCCCATCCACCACTCTTCCCACATTCCCTGTGCATCATTTCCCTTCTAAGATTTTCTCCTTTGGGTGTTGATTTTTAGGAAGCTCCTGGCTCAGCCTTCCTGTTCCCGAGCCTTCAGAACCAGAGCAGAGCCCCAGAAAACCCATGTCCTCCTCCGAGCCCATCCTGGACATCAAGGGAGACACGGCAGAAGCACTTCCAGGTGAGAACAGCAATTCCAGGTGGGGATCAGCACTTCCAGGTGAGAACAGCAATTCCAGGTGAGGATCAGCAATTCCAGGTGGGGATTAGCAATTCCAGGTGAGGATCAGCAATTCCAGGTGAGGATCAGCAATTCCAGGTGGGGATTAGCAATTCCAGGTGGGGATCAGCAATTCCAGGTGAGGATCAGCAATTCCAGGTGGGGATCAGCACTTCCAGGTGAGAACAGCAATTCCAGGTGAGGATCAGCAATTCCAGGTGGGGATCAGCAATTCCAGGTGGGGATCAGCAATTCCAGGTGAGGATCAGCAATTCCAGGTGGGACCCAGCACTTCCAGGTGAGATTATCAATTCCAGGTGGGGATCAGCACTTCCAGGTGGGAACAGAAATTCCAGGTGGGAACCAGCACTTCCATGTTGGATGCAGCTCAGGCTCACCAGGAGCTTCTCCTCTTGGGAGAATTCTTGGCAAAGCTTTGCCATCCACACTATGGATCACCAATCCCAATAAATAGACAGGTCTTAGAATAACGGAATTATTTCTGTGGGAAAAGACCCCTAAAACCATAGCCCATTCCCAAGTGTGGCAGTACCCAATGTCCCCAGATGCCACATCCCCAGGGATTTTAAATCCCCCCAGGAACAGCTTGGCAAGGAGGGAAAGCTAGAATTTAATTATTAAATTTTTTTAGGTATAATTTAATTTAATTATTAAATTATTTCATTTTTTTATGTAAACAATCTTTTACAATGCATCCTACTTGTGAACAACACAGGAGCAGTAAATGAGATAAGAATTGTTTTTTCTCTCTCTGAGGTTCCGAGAATGTGAGTCTCAGAAATATTCTTGGGAAGTTGTGCCTTGCTTTTCTCTGTGAAGAGAAATACAACTACAGCTTGGCAAAGAGGGAAAGCTAGAATTTAATTAGTAAATTTTTTTAGGTATAATTTAATTTAATTATTAAATTATTTCTTTTTTTTTATGTAAACAATCTTTTACAATGCATCCTACTTGTGAACAACACAGGAGCAGTAAATGAGATAAGAATTGTTTTTTCTCTCTCTGAGGTTCCGAGAATGTGAGTCTCAGAAATGTTCTTGGGAAGTTGTGCCTTGCTTTTCTCTGTGAAGAGAAATGTGGCTGCAGCTTGGCAAGGAGGGAAAGCTGCTCTGGCTGCCTGTGGTGCCAAGGCCTCCAGCCCAGCCAGATGTTTTACTGATGCAGAGCAGGATGGCTCCATTGCCTCCCACCAGCCCAGGCCTCTGCCCATCCCTGGGGTTTGACCTCTGGAGTCTGAATCCCTCAAAATTCCCACCCTGGCCACAGAGCTGGAGTGGCTGCTCTGGGAAAGTGAGGGAACCACACAAAGCCCTGGCTGGGACAGCTGCTGTCCTTCACTCCCCTCAGCTGGCTGCACTTCCAGAGCAGCCCCACGGCTCCTCCTGCTCATCCCATCCATCTCATCCCAAAGGATTGGGCAAGGAGCTGCAGCATCCCAGCTCTGGGAAAAGCAAAACTTCTCCCAGTGGAGAGAAGGCAGCAAGAGCTGGGAGACTTTGGAGAGGGGACTGGGAGAATCTGCAGAATCCCAGAACGGTTTGGGTTGGAAGGGACCTTGAAACTCATCCTGTTCCACCTTTATGCTGTCCCAGGTTGCTCCAAACCCCAACCAACCTGGCCTTGGACACTTCCAGGGCTGGGGCAGCCACAGCTTCTCCCAAGCAGTGTGCCCAATTCAGAATGTTCACCTCTAGACATGACTGCATTTAGGACTTTGAAAAGGAGGTATATTTTATAGGTACACCTCTAAAAATTGCTTGTAGTCAGTGTGGTCATATTCCCTCAGAGAGGAAATTTGGGAGACCCTTGGAGAGGAAATTGGGAGATCTTTGGAGGGGGGATCTGGGAGACCCTTGGAGAGGGGATTTGTTTTTCTTTTTCTATGTTTTCCTGGGAATGTCAGAACTGGAGCAGATTAGAGCAGATGTTAAATTAATCAGTGACAGGGAATATCCACTGCTAAATGTGTCTATTTTATATATATGGATAAAAATAAGCATTAAAAAAAATACTTGGACTGCACAGATCCACAGGAAACTGCCTAAAACCGACAGCAGAGCTCCCAAAAAAAAAAAAAAAAAAAAAGGAATGTTTTGGAAACAAGAACAGCTGCACAGGGGATGGATTGAATTGCAGGAATCAACTGTGATGAAGGCAGCCAAAATTCCAGCCCCAAACACTGCTCCCCTCGCTCAGCTCTTGGGCATGGACCCTGCCAGCTCCAGAGAGGGAGGAAATCGGGAGAATCAGAAGGAATTGGAGATGAAAGGCGCCGTGGGATGAACGGGAACAGTAATTAAGTGCTGATGGATATCGGCTCGCTCAGGGGGCGGAGTGGCCAGGGCTGATTTAGATCCCGGCAGGAGCTGGCCGGGAATTAAAGGCACAAAACCCTTGGACAGGTTTGTTCCAGCTTCAAGGGATTGAAGTCCTGGACAACAAAAGGTGGCTGGAGTTAGATCTCCATCTGTCAGTCCTGACAGATACACGGATTTAACAGCTAAAAAGGTCGGAATTGTGCAGCATCCCATGCTCAGGAGTCATGGAACAGAATCCCAGACTGGTTTCGGTTGGAAGGGGCTTTAAAGGTGACCTAATCCCCCCTGCCATGCCCAGGGACCCCTTCCACTGTCCCAGGCTGCTCCAGGCCCCGTCCAGCCGGGCCTGGGACACTGCCAGGGATGAGGCAATGCAGCCTCGATTCCAGGCTGGAGGCATTCCCACATTGCAGCCATTCCTGCAGCCTCTGGATATCCACAAGCACTCAGCAAACACTGATTTAATTTAGATGAAGGGTCTCCAGGGTATTTCCTGCAATCACATTATCCCTACATGGACCGAGATCCTGCAAAGTGGAACATCCCTATAAAACTGGCGCACATTCCCAGAGCAGCTGGGGCTGCCCCTGGATCCCTGGCAGTGCCAGGCTGGGCACTGGGGCTTGGAGCAGCCTGGGACAGTGGGAGGTGTCCCTGCCCAGGGCAGGAGTGGAATTGGATGAGCTTTAAGGTCCCTCCCAACCCACATCATTCCAGGCCACCAAGATTCCTATATAAGATGGAATTGTGAGCTCCATACCCACAGGGTGATGTTTGTGAGCACATCTCCATAATTTATGCAATTCCCAATCTTTTTCTCACAGAGAACCTGGGAGGAACAGGGCAGCAGAGCTCCTGCCCACCACGGGACACTGCAGGGAGTGGACAGTCCCTGGAACACACGGAGCCAACGCCAGCAGGTACCAGTGTCCAGCTCTGCTCCAGCCCAGGGAGCTGCAGCTCCCTTCCAAGGAGCCCCAGCCCTCAGAAAAATCCCTGACCCCACCTTGCCTCCTCCTGGCAGCGCCTGTCTGATGGAGAAAAATCTGGATTATTTCAGATTTTCCTTCCCAGGAAGGCCCTTCCTTCCCAGGGCTCCAAGGTCTTTCAGGAGGTGCCTTTGGCTGTTTGGAATTTTTTTTTTTCCCCAGATTCTTGCTAAGCTTTTCCAACAGCAGGAATGAATTACAAAAGGAGAATCCAGGGAGAGTCGAGCTGGGTTTTCTGCCACCTGTGTCACAAGTTTGGGGCTCCAACAACTCTCTGCACCTGAGCTTGGTGCCCCCTGCCAAGGGATCAGGATTCCCTGGGGATCCAGCTGGCACCACTGGCACTGCCAGGGCCCTGTGCCAGGGCTGGATACCAGAGCACATTGGCCCAGCTGCACGGGAAGCTCCCAGTGCTGTTCCCAGCTGGATTAATCCCATAAAACAGAACAATTTGTGCAGAGTCAAGCCCTGAGATTGACAGGATTCTGTAGCTGGCACGGGAGCAGCTGGTTTGGATTGGGCACTGGGATGGTGAGGATACATCCTGGGGATGCTCTGGATGCACCCTGGTACCCCCTCCCACACTTCCCAAACCCAACCTGCTGTTCCAGCTCATTTGCAAACTTTTATCCCTCTTTTTTTGCCCACATCACCCAAGTTTAAGAAGCTGGAGGGAATTTTAAGATCCCTCATTTGGGATCACTCAGGAATGTTCTATTCCCCCCCATCCATGCCGGGGGGAATAAAATTCCCATCCAACATCCCTGGGGATGGAAGCAGCGTGGGAGAGCAGCAAACCCAGCTGCCCATCACTGTCTCTGCTGCAGCCTCTGGAATAACAGCTCTGTCCCAGAGCCATGGGGTGGGGACAGTGTGGGGACAGTGTGGGGACAGGCTGTGCTCCCCCGGGGTGCGGACAGTGTGGGGACACTGTGTGCTCCCCCCGGGCTGGGGACAGGGTGTGTGCACCCCCCAGACCCGCGGCAGGAGCCGGTAATTGCCCCCAGCAGGATCCCAGCGGCTCCGCGGGGCTGCTCGGAAGTGTCGCTGCTGAATTTAATTGGAGCTCTAAAGCACAAGTGGCACCGGGGAAGGAAAATCTGTGGGAGAAAAGATCAGACACATGAGCCAGGCTGGTCCCTTTTCCCAGCACAGCAGCTGGAGGGACACTGAGGGTTGTGGGGTGTCCTTGGCTCATCCAGGGGTCACCCCCCCTTAATGCCAGAGGGGCTCAAATGTCAGGAAGGATAAACTGAGGAGGAAAATGAGATGTCCAAAGCTACAGGAAAGAGGAGACCACAGAGCTGCTCCAGGGCTGGAGCCAGGCTGGGAGAGCTGGGGGTGCTCACCTGGAGAGGAGAAGCTCCAGGGAGAGCTCAGAGCCCTGCCAGGGCCTGAAGGGGCTCCAGGAGAGCTGGACAGGGACTGGGGACAAGGGATGGAGGGACAGGACACAGGGAATGGCTCCCAGTGCCAGAGGGCAGGGCTGGATGGGATATTGGGAATTGGGAATTGTTCCCTGGCAGGGTGGGCAGGCCCTGGCACAGGTGCCCAGAGCAGCTGGGGCTGCCCCTGGATCCCTGGCAGTGCCCAAGGCCGGGCTGGGCATTGGGACACCCTGGGACAGGGGGAGGTGTCCCTGCCATGGCAGGGGTGGCACTGGGTGGGCTTTAAGGTCCTTTCCACCCCAAACCATTCCAGGATTCTGAGATTAGGAGCAGGGAAACTGCAGCGATGAGAGTTTGTAGCCTGGCACCAGCCCTGCCAGACCAGCCAAAGGACATCAGGCTGGTGGGATAGGAGGAATATTCAGGAGCCATTCCCTGGAAACCTGGATTTGCTCTCAGCCTGGTGACCTGAACAGTGCCTCAGATGGGAATAATGGGATGTAAAATGGAAAACTTTGGAAAATAAATGTTATCCTGAAGCAGCCACAGTCATGGGATGCTCTGGGAGCTGAGATGCTGGAGAGGAACTGAAGGATTTGAATTCATTCCTCAGCTCAGCCGGAGGCTCCTCCTGGGAACTTGGGTGCTTAAATTCCCCAGCCTCAGCTCCACGTTTCCCAAAAGCAGCTCCCAGGTTCACAGATAAGATGATTAAAGCAGCTTTGAGGCTTCATCCCATCACTCAAAGAATTTGGGGCAAAGATTCATTCCTGTAACTTCCCGGAGTGATTTGCCAAAGAAAATCCATCCTTCAAGGGTTCTGCTTGCTGATGGATGACATTCCTGCTTCCACCTCCAGCAACTGCAGAGCTGGAGCTGCTCAGCAAATGTCAAAATGGGGAAAAAAATAAGAGGAAGGAAAAGTGGTGGGAAAATTCCACCTCTGTCCTTACCAAAGTCTTAAAGGAAAAAGAAGCTCCCCCTTGACATTTTCTGCTTCTGTGCAGGGGGCAAAGAGCAGGGTGGGGGATTTTAAATAGGAATAGTTCATTCCTTGTTTTGTATCTCTGCCACCAGGTGAATTTTAGAATTCCCAGCATGTCTCTCACCTCCCTCATGTCCCGCTGCTCCTCACACTCCTCTCTGCTTTCCCTCCCAGCCCTCGAGGACGCTGCGGAGCCGAGGGAGAGCCCCGGGAGGAGGCAGGAGCCGAGGGAGAGCCCCGGGAGGAGGCAGGAGCCGAGGGAGAGCCCCGGGAGGAGGCAGGAGCCGCCTGGGCCCGGGAATGCCGCGGGATCCGGGGAGCCCGGCCCGGGCAGGGCCGCCCGGCCCGAGGGGAACGAGCCCGGCCCCAGCGGGTCCCCGCCGTGGCCTGAAGCCCCCGAGGAAAGCCCAGCCCGGCCCAGCACCCTGGACTTGGGCAGCTCCCTGGGGAGGCTGCAGGAGCTGAAGCAGCGGCGGGGCAGTGACCGGGCAGCGCTCAGGGACAGCGGCCTGGAGGCCACCATGGGCACGGCCGCTGCCACCACCATGGGCACGGCCACTGCCACCACCACTGTCACCACCACAGCTACCACAGCTACCACCACAGCCACCACCACAGCCACCACCACAGCCAGCAGCACGGCCACCTCCACAGCCACCATGGCCACCAACATGGCCACCACCTCAGCCACAACCACGGCCACCACCACAGCCACCACTGCCACCACCAGGGCCACCTCCACGGCCACCACCACTGTCACCACCACGGGCAGGAGCGAGGAGCGCCAGGCCCTGCAGTCGGAGCTGGGCAGGTGCATCGAGGAGTTCCGCAGGATCAGGATCCCGGCCGCCTTTCCCAACAAGAAGCGGCAGTGGCAGAGCGAGCTGCTGAGGAAGTACCAGCTCTGAGAGCAGAGCCGGCTCCCATCCAGGAATGCTCTCTCCAGGCTGGAGGGTGGCTGTCCCAGCAGTGGCTCCCAAAGCGAGGAGCAGAGGTGGCTCGTGGAGCCCGTGCCGATGTTGAAAGGGTCACAAGCCTGTCCCCACCTCGGCCATGGAGGGGATGCTCCACGGCCTCAGGGGCACAGGCACAGCTGGAGGGGGTAGGACAAGGAAGGATGTCCAGGGTGGTGTTCAGCACCAGCAGAAATTCCCACATTTCAGAGACTGAGTTTCCCTGGCATTTCAAACAATAAAATCGAATTGGTGTCCAAAATGAGCTCCAGTCTCCTCATGGCTTTGGGGCAGAGGTGGGGATTTGGCTCTTCAGAACCCTCCAAGTGGTTGGGAGATGGAGTTCCCTGAATTGCTTGGGTTTTGGGGCTGTGGAGGGGGAGATTAGATCCACATTTTTATTCCTTTTATGTGGAGCCAGGTCAGTAAAGTGTTTGGGGAAGTGTTCAAGGAAGTGTTTGGGGAAGCTTTTAGGGAAATGTTTGGGGAAAAGTTTGGAGAAGTGTTTGGGGAAATATTTGGGGAAGCTTTTAGGGAAATATTTTGGGGAAATGTTTAAGGAAGTGTTTGGGGAAGTGTTTTCAGAGGCTTTTAGGGAAATATTTTGGGAAATGTCTCAGGAAGTGTTGAGGGAAGTGTTGAGGGAAGTGTTCAGGAAAGTGTTCACAGGGACATGGAGAGCCCTGCAGTGTGAGGTGACCCTGGGCAGAGCTGGCAGCCAGGAAAAGGCTCTACTCCCACATCATTCCCTGCACAGGATCCCAAATTCCCAGGAGACAGGCAGACAGGAGCTCAGGGAGCAGGGCAGGGGCTGAGCCAGAGCTGCAGTCAGAGCTGGAATCTGTCCATGGCTCTCTGGAGCTCCTCAGCAGAACGAGCTGCAGAGACACTGCTGCTGCCAGAAGGAACTGGCAAACACTCCCAGCTGGATCTGGCACCTGCAGGCAGCCCTGTTCCCCTCAGGATTTGGGAATTACAGCTTCCCCCACCCAAGGACATGCTCCAGGCTCTCCCTGCCTGCATCAGCCTCCTGCTGCAAGGGACAGCTCTGCAGGGCAGGCTGGATTTGGGGATGGAGGAGGAGGATGTTCCTGGCAGAAGGCCTTGAAATTCCTTCTGATTCCTTCCTGGATGGTGCCCATGGTCCCTGAGGGTGACAAATGCTGCACTCAAAAGCATTTTACCATCTGAGAGCTACACGCTCTCAAAAATGCAATGAAAATTAAAATTAAATTAACAAATCCTTTACTGGGCACCAGCCACCACAACTGGCACTTGGAGAGGAGCTGAGGAATAGTTTGGAATCTTTCTTGGATGATCTCTGCTCTCCAGGAGCAGCAGGATCCCTCAGGCTGCCCCTCCTTCTCGGGGTCGGCTGCTTGTTCTCTGCCCCCGAGGTGAGTTGGGTGGTCCAGGGAGCGACCCCAGGCTCTGAAGAATGAGACTGGACTCTCTGGCGTTCGGTCTTCAGGTTGTTTATTAAGTCTTATCTACAAAATTTTCTCCCTGCCGGACAGAGGTCTGACCAGCAAGGCAGCCACGACGCTCTCCGCCCGCTCCCAAGGCAGCATCGTCTTTTATACCACAAATCACGTATATCATATTTACCTTTACTTCCCAATACCTATCACCCATGTTGGACAGTGCACCTATATTCTAAACCAATCCCTGAGTGCCAACACCACAGCAGAAGATGGAGAACAAGAAGAAGAAGGAAGAAGGATGAGACACGCCCTGTTCCCTCCATCTTGTCCCCATTACCCTTATACCAAAATTTTTAAAACTTATATTTTCACCCTGTGTACACCTTGTAAAAACACCCTTTAAACCTGTGTGACCTTCCAGCCCTCATACCAAACTGGCAATTCATTTGCAGGATCGAAATCCAGCCACCAAGTGTTCCGGGCATCATGCCAAGATCTCCGAGCCCCCTGACGGGGTTTCAGCTCTCGACGTGGTCTCGGGGGACTCCTCACATCCGAAGTGATGTGCAGAGATCCCACACCTCCTCAGGGCCCTGTGCCGTTCAACCCCTGCAGGTGCTGCCAGAGGTGCCTGGAAGGGTCTCACCCACCTCATCCCGGGCTCATCCACAGGCAGGAGCAGCTGGGAAGTGACTCCTTCCTGTTCATCCTTCAACATTTGTCCTCTTTGCTCAGAACAGGGCTCAGTTCCCTCTGATTCGGGGAATTTATTCTCATTTATCTTCACATCCCAGGAAATTCCTCTTTTTCCAGGGCTCCCTTCCAAAGCCAAGAGGACACAGAGGCCCATTGGATCCCAGGCTTTGATCCTGGACATCAGGAGAGGAATCCTGAGTTTAGGCAGAGCCTGACTGCCCCTGAGCACAGCCCTGGGATTCCTGATGTGTGTGATGCTGGCAACACTGGGTGTCTTTGCCTGCTTCCCAGAGATTTCCCCTTGTGTTTCCCACTGCTGAAGGGTTGGGAGCAGCTCCTGACAGGTCCGTGCAGAGCTTCCTTCCATGAATTTGGTCCTGGGAGGGGCAGCGATGGGAGATCCCCAGGTCACAGCTCCTTCCCAGGGGAGTGAACCCCTCACTTCCCCCTGGATTGATTTCCCACAAACACCTCGGCTTTCCTGGAGCAGCAGGTAGCCATTAATTACCCAGTGACAGTGTTCCCTTAATTGAATGTCATTATTCCTTAATTAATTAAACACCAATTAATTACCTGGAACATTGCATGGCACGCAGCAAATGCCATCGGCTGCTGCAGACAGAATAATTTAAACGTGGCTCAAATAATAATGAGCAGGAATTGTCCAGCAAAGGAAACAAGAAGGATTTTATTTCCCTTGGGATTTGTGGTGAAAAAAAAAACCTCTTCCAACCATATCCCTGCAGGAAAGCTGCAGGGGTTTTGCTCTCCAAGCATGGCCTCAGCTGCTGCCCTCTGGCACCACCCGTGGATTCCAAGCTGTGATGTCCCAGCAGCTCAGAGCTCCTGGCACAGGTTTCCACAAAAGAATTGGGATGTTCCATGGGGAGAGAAGTGGTTGCTTCACTTGGCTGTGAAGTATTTGGATTTGGTGGAATTTTCATGCAGGAAAACAGAAATTTTTTTGTTTCTTCCTGATCTGAATGAATTTCAGGAGCAGATTTGAGCTTCCCAATCTGCTGGTTTAGGAGAAATCCCCCCAAACCCCCCAGGGGCTGGATCCTCTGCTCCCTTTTAGGAGCCCTGCTTTTCCAACTGGAATAAAACCCAATTTTCCCTTCTTTTTTGGGCATTTCGGGACAAAACCTCCCAGCAAGCAGCACATTTGCAGCCTCTCTGCTCATGGCAGCTCTGGCAGAGGGGACAGGACGTCCCTGGGGCTCGCAGCTCTCGGGCACAGCTCTTCCAGGGATGCCGGGATGCTCCTGCCCAGCCCGGCAGGGATTAAATCCCTCGGGATGCTCTGCCAGCCAAGCGCGATGATAGCCGTGCTCAGGGAGCCCTAATGGCCCGCAGCGGGGATTGGGAATGGATTAGATTTTATTTTAAACTGGCAGGAAAGGCTGGAGCAGCTCCAGGGAGGGGAGACACGGGCACATGGAATAGGAAAAGGAGTTCTGATCTTCCCCAAGGATTCCCCCTGGATAAATATCTCTGTTTCCAAACAGCTGCATCAGAGCCAAACCTCAGCCTGCTTCTTATCTCTGTTTTAGGGCTGCCTGTGGATTCCCATCCCTTCTCCAGGCTCCAGGAATCTCCACCCCTGGAAAGGAAAAGTTGGGGCTGGGGCTCGGGGGGAGCAATTCTGGGTTCAGGATGTTTTATCCTCCTCAGACTCTTCCTCAGGGATGTTTCTCCCTGGCTCCTGGATTCAGCCCAAGGCAGCAGGGTGGGAAGGGATGGAGGTGACAGAGGAAAAATTTGGGTTGTTGGGTTCTTCTCTGCTCTGGAGCCAGGCTGGGAGAGCTGGGGGTGCTCACCTGGAGAGGAGAAGCTCCAGGGAGAGCTCAGAGCCCTGCCAGGGCCTGAAGGGCTCCAGGAGAGCTGGAGAGGGACTGGGGACAAGGGATGGAGGGACAGGACACAGGGAATGGCTCCCAGTGCCAGAGGGCAGGGATGGATGGGATATTGGGAATTGGGAATTGTTCCCTGGCAGGGTGGGCAGGCCCTGGCACAGGGTGCCCAGAGCAGCTGGGGCTGCCCCTGGATCCCTGGCAGTGCCCAAGGCCAGGCTGGACACTGGGACACCCTGGGACAGTGGGAGGTGTCCCTGCCATGGCAGGGGAGAAATGGGATGAGATTTAAGATCCCTTTCCACCCAAAGCATTCCAGGATCCCTCTCCACGGTGCCACCTGAGCCACAGCCAGAGCAGGAATGGCTTAGGAGGGAATCCCTGGAATGTTCCAGCACCTTGGAACTGTTTGTTCTCATGTCTAGAGAGAGAATGGGATCAGCCAGGAGCAGGAAAGGATCCCTGCTCTGCTTTAACACATCCGGGGATTTCATTGATCCCAGTGCTCTCCCAGAGGGAGGCTGCAGCCTGAGCTACAGCAAACAAAGCCATTTTTAACTCTTCTGCAATTAGTTTGATTTATGTCTCTTTTCCAATTACTGGGAGATGAACATCAGGGTCAATGGATTTTCTGGGAACTCTAAATCAGGACAGAACTTTGTGGTAAAGGGAAAAACCTGGATGTGATCCAGCTGGGCAGGAAAAGGCTCTGAGGCGGGGAAAGAGAACCCACTGAGCCCAAACTGGGCCGTGGAAATGGACAGGGAACAGAAATTTCCAAAATATTCCCAAGTTCTCAGCAGCACCTGCAGCAGGAGGGGAAGCCCAGCAGGAGCAGGGTCCCTGTGGCTCCAGCAGCTCTGGGAATGATGCATGGAGCTCATCAGGAGAGGGGAGAGAGGGATTTGTTGTCTGCATGGAAGGCACTGGATCACTTCATTCCTGCTTTATTAACACCCTGAAAATCCACTGGGACTTTGCCTACATAAGGAAAACTTATTATGGGTTATAATGAACCCCCATCAGCTCCCTGCTGAAATCTGCAGGGAAATGAAACTGTTTTGGTAGCTTTTCCAAGGTTTTTCATTAGTGCTCAGCAGCCCTGTTTTCCTGGGATTGGCCTCACCAGGCCAAGGCCAAAGCTTCCCTCTGCTTCTCCAGAGGCTTTCCTGCTCTTCCCTTATTCCTGCTCTTTGCTGTCCCCATTTCCCTGTGGAAAAGGCCTCCCTGGGGCAGCAGCCTTGGAGCCACATCCCAAAGCTTCCCATGGCTGCTCCTCGGGAGTTTCCTTGCTGGAAAAATCCCCGCAGAGGAAATACAGAGCCCCCAGATCCTGGTTAGACCTGATTGTTTTCCTGCTCATTGCTGTGTAATTCTGCAGCAATTCCACATCTCCCACAGGAAAAAAACAGGAAAATCAGGATGAGGAGGTGCAGAGGGATCTGGCTGCCATTAAAATGCAGGAACAGCCCCACTGCAGAGTAATTAAATAACGCTCGCTCAGAAGATGAGGAAGCATTTCTGGAGCAGCCATGGAAAACTTGCCAGGAAGTTTTCAGCAGCAGAAATCAGCTCAGGGGGAAGCTCCCAAGGAGGAAACTCATCCCACGAGCCAAAGAAATCAAAATCCAGGCAAAAGTGATAAAGAACTCTCTGTTTGGCAGGAAAACTGGGACCAGGAGTCTGGAGCAGCTCCCAAAAAAATCCCATCAAGCTCTGGATTATCCCTGAAACTGCAGGACTCAAGGGTGAAGAAAAGAGGGAATTTCAGCCTCCTGGGAAATGAAAATAATTTTATTGGGGGTTTTTTTGTTTTGTTTTGTTTTTTGGGTTTTTTGGGGGGATTTTTTAAGATAAAAGAGGAAATATCCCAGCATTTTGCAAAACAAACGCTGAAGGAAAATGTAGGAACAGGGAATGTCTGAGCTGGGGTGCTGAATGAGGAGCCCTGAGTGTGCCATGGAAGGATCCAGAGCCAGGATCCAGCAGGAAGCTGCCCTGGCAAGGGCACGGAGCAGATGGTGGGAGCAGGAACAGGAGAGGAGCCCCACAGAGAATCCTCTGGGCAGGAGGGAAAAGGCACAGAGGGGATTTTCAGGAGAAAAAAAGGTCGGGGTTTATTTCAGGAGTGACCCAGACAGGGACAAAACTGATGGGGTGGGGACAAAGCTGATATTGCAGAGATTGGGATGAACCTGGCACATGGAACCACAGAGTCCCAGCTGCTGGGGAGCACAGCTGGGATAGCTGGGAGGGTGGATTTGGGATTGGGGTGTCTGGAGATGTGGGCCAGCAATGGGGCCATGTGGGCCATGCCACCATCCAGGGCAGTGGGACAGGGGATGAGAATTTGGGATGAAAATGCCAAAAGTGTCACCACCAAAAGGTCTTTGGGAAAGTCACAGTGTGGGAAGGACACCAGAAATTGCCAGAACATTGAGCCCAGCTGGGAACTTTATCAGGAGAGATAAAATTCCTCTATTAAATCCTTTATCAGCTCCATAGGTGCCCTTCAGAGCAGACAAACCTCAGGGACATTCATCATCCATGGGAAGCATTCCCTGTAAGTATTCCAGAGCTCTGCTGTGTCCTGGGAGCTGGCCTGGTTTGTCACACTGGGGACAGTGGAAGGATCTGCAGGGGGCACTGGGAATATTTGGGCTCCAAAAGATGGGATCAATCCCCCCATGGGGCAGAGGTGGGATATCATGGGGTCATGGAATGGTTTGGGTTGGGAGGGGCTTTAGAGCTCATCCCATTCCACCCCTGCCATGGCAGAGACACCTCCCACTGTCCCAGGGTGTCCCAATGCCCAGCCTGGCCTTGGGCACTGCCAGGGATCCAGGGTGGGCACCTGTGCCAGGGCCTGCCCACCCTGCCAGGGAACAATTCCCAATTCCCAATATCCCATCCATCCCTGCCCTCTGGCAGTGGGAGCCATTCCCTGTGTCCTGTCCCTCCATCCCTTGTCCCCAGTCCCTCTCCAGCTCTCCTGGAGCCCTTCAGGCCCTGCCAGGGCTCTGGGGTGTCCTGTGGAGACAGAACAAGAGTGCTGACATTGTTCAGCCTGGAGAAGAGGAGGATCCATGGACCTCCAGGAAAAACCCACAACAGCCAGGGAAAAACCTCCCATGGCTGCTGCTCTGCATCCTTGTTCCTAGGGATTGCTTGAGCAGGGGACGGGTCACATTCACATTATCTGGAAAAATCCCTTGGCCCAGGATTTTTCTCCTGGGAAGCTGAGAAGCCTCAGAGGAAAAGGAAAACAATTCTCATCTCATTTGCTTCTCCTGTGTTGTGCTCATGTGGAATGTGTTTGGAGATTGTTTACCCACAGGTGATTGTTCCATTGGATTCTGCTGTGAGTTGTTTTCACTCTTTGGCCAATCAAGGCCAAGCTGTGTTGGGACTCTAGAAGGAGTCAGGAGTTTTCATTATTATCTTTTTAGCCTTCTGTAAGTATCCTTTCTGTATTCTTTAGTATAGTATAGTATTCTTTAATATAATACAGTATAATAAAGTAATAAATTAGCCTTCTGAGAACATGGGGTCGGATTCATCATTCCTTCCTTCCTGCCACGAGGGTCCCCACAAATCCAATAGGGAGAGGCTTTCCTGGGACATTTCTTCCATGGCTTTAGTCCAGGTGCTCCTGAAGGTACAAACAGGAGCAGAGTGCTCATCCCATCCCACAGGAACAGGAGCTGATCCCACAGGCAGCACAAAACCACCCTGAGCCCTTTGGCTGCTGCTTCCCAAACCTGTGCTCTGCTCTGGGAACCCTCCCCCTGCCCCAGGGGCTCGGGAGGAAAGCCCAGGAGCTTTCCTGGCCCTCCCCACAGCTCCAGCAGCATCAGCTCCTGCCAGGGAGCACAGCCTGCCCTGTGCCAGAGATGGGTGAAATCCAATGGCTTCTCCTGGAAAAATCCATCCCTGGGGACAAAAGGGATTGGTGGCAGTGCCAGCAGGGCCAGGGGACAGCAGCAGCCTGAGGAGGGGGCACTGAGGAGGGGCTGCAGGAGAGGGGACCTGGGGGTGGGACAGGGACAGCCCAGGGCACCTGTTTGGGACAGCAGGGACAGAGCGACAGCCGGGATGGGGAAGGGAAGGGAAGGGAAGGGAAGGGAAGGGAAGGGAAGGGAAGGGAAGGGAAGGGAAGGGAAGGGAAGGGAAGGGAAGGGAAGGGAAGGGAAGGGAAGGGAAGGGAAGGGAAGGGAAGGGAAGGGAAGGGAAGGGAAGGGGGTCGTTCCCTCCTGCTGCTCCGTGTCCAGCTGCCATCTCAGATTTCACGCTTCCCGGAGCCGCAGACAAACAGCTCCCGGCAGCAGCTGGGACAGGAGCTGCACATCCCCGAGCTCCTGAGCAGCACTCCCGGCTCCGCGCTGGCTGGGGAGGGCAGCACGGGTGGCACACGGATGTCCCTCACCCTCTGCCCACCTCAGAGAGACCCAAGTGCTGAAGGATGGGGAGATGTGGGAGAAGATCCGTGGGTGACACCTCTGCACCCCTGAGCAGGGGAATGGGGAGGGTGTGGGAGCAGCCTGGAATCTCTGCCTTTCCCTAGCAAACACGGGTTAGGGATGAAGTGTTGACATGATCCCACATCCTAGAGATCCTGTCCCTGCTTCCCAGCACCAACAGCTGTGCCCGAGGCAGAATTCCCCCTCCAGCTGCAGGAGGAGGCTCTGGCTGTGCTCAGGAATAACTCAGCTGTCCCCAGGCTGCCCCAAACCCTCCCATTCCATCCCCTGCTCCACAAACCCTGAGAGGAACCCCTGAGGGAGCTGGGGCTGCTCAGCCTGCAGAAAAGGAGACCCAGGGCTGCCCCCATCACTCTGCACAGCTCCTGAAAGGCGCCTGTGCTCAGCTGGGGCTGGGCTCTTTCTGCAGCAGCACTGACACAGCCAGAGCACACAGCCTCGAGCTGCACCAGGGGAAATACAGGGTGGATAGCAGGGAAAGGATTTTTACAGAAAGGGTGATAAAGTTCTGGAATGGCTGCCCAGGGAGGTGGTGGAGTCCCCATCCCTGGGTGTGTTTAACAAAGCCGGGATGTGGCACTGGGTGCCAGGGTTTAGCTGAGGTGCTGGGGCTGGGCTGGACTCGATGGTCTTGAAGGTCTCTTCCAACCTGGTGATTCTGTGAATTCTGTGATTCTGTGAGGGCCCAGGGAGTGCTGGCAGCAGGACAGGGCTCCCTGGAGGGGTTCCCTGGGGGATGCGTCCAGCTCAGACCTCGGGATCCCTGCAGACTCTGCTCGGCTCCATCCACCCCAGAAGATGCTCCAAGGTCCCTGGGCCTTCCCAGCACCTCTTCCACTTTATCCTGGTGGGAGAAGGGGTCAGGCACCTGGAATAGTTTGTGTGTGAGCAGGGAGGGATTTCCCAGTGCCTCTGGAACTGGCTGAGAGCAGCTCCATGTTCCCCAGGAGGACAGAGTGTGTTCCCATGGAATCCTGCTGCTCTTGTCCAGCCCCTGTGATTGCTGTTCCCAAATTAACAGATCCAGATCCATCATTTCCCCTCCCTTTTCTGGGGTGTTGAGCCATCACTCCTGGGAAGGTTTTGCACAAGGAGCAGTTCTGGGTGGAGAGGAGCTTCCCAAGGAGAGCAAATGCCTGGATAACATTCCTGCCTTGATGGATGGGCTCTGCCTGCCCAGGGAATGCATTATCCCGGGCTGGGAACAATTCCTGACCTTCTTTGGGATCATGGAACAGGAACATTTCTTTCTGGGGCTGTGCCAAGTGTCAGTGAGCAAAGGAGTTCAAGTGTAGGGATTTCCATCTCCCTGCTCAGAGCCAACCCCGCTGATTCCAGGTGGGATCAGGGACATTCTGCTCTTCTCCATCCCCTTCCAGACTGGGATTTGTCTCCATTTCCCCAGACCCAGCTCCCTGCCCAGCCTGGGAGTGAGCACGGAATGAGCTCGGCTGCTCCTGCAGGGTGGAGCCCAATTTTTGGGAGGTGTGGCATCCTGCACATCCCAAATTCCAGGATGGAGCTCCCACAGCTGGGCAGCAGAGAGGCTCCTCGTGCTCTGGCTGTCTCCGGGCAGGAGCCATCCCAGGATTCCACAGGATGATGTGTTCCCTGCTGCTCTGGGAGGGAGCAGACTCTGATTTTCCAGGCAGGAACGCTCCTCTGGTGGCGCTGAAAGATTGATGGGATGGATTCAACCATTTGCTCTGTTGGACACTGTGGGATCCACGTTCAAATCCATCCTGGAGCTGCTCCTCCTCACACTCCAGGGCTCCAGCACCCCCCAGCCCATCCATAAACCAGCAGCTCATCCAAAATTCATCTGCAGCTGGATCAGGAGCGTCCCTGCCTGCCAGAGCTTCACTTTACCCTTCCCAATGTTCTCCTGTCTGCTGCTCCTCTCTTTCCCTGGGAGGGGACTGTGCTCCAAGGAATGCACTGGGAGCCCCAAAATGATGGATTTGTGTGTGGGGAGCACTCACTGTGCCCAGACATCCCACAAAACAGTAAAACCTCCCTGTTCTGGAGGTGCAAAAAGTCCCCAAAGCCCCATTTCTGCCGTGGAAATGTTGGCAGACTCTTTCCCCTCCATCTGGCTCTGAGGATCTTTTTGGAGGATAGAAAATGGGGTGGGTCTGTTGAAGGATGAGGCTGAACTTCTGCAGGAAATAGCTCAGGCTGCCCTGTCCCTTCAGCCTGGGACACCCCCAGTCCTTGGTGATCCCAGAATCCCAGAATGTGAGGGCTGGGAGAGCCCCCAAAGCCCCCATGGGCAGGGACCTTCCCCTCCCACACCCACAGTCGTGGATGGCTCCAGCCTGAGGGGGAATCTGGGCAGGGTTCCCTTAAACCAGAGGGAAAACTCTGGGATTTATCAGCCCACAAACACCTGACACATCCCTGGCCCCGAAAAATGGGAAGCTCTAATCACAGCCCAGCACCCAACAGGGATTTCTGTGGATTTAACAACTCCAGGAAACACCAATTAACCCCAGGCTGTGCCCGCACCTCTCCTGGATTTCTGACAGCTTTGGGCTCATTCCAAACCTTTCCCTCAGCAAATATTGCCTCATTTATCCTGGGATCACCTTTCCCACAGCCAGTATTCCTCTAATTCATCATCCTATGCTCAAATCAGCGCTGTGCCCAGCAGAGCTGGTTGGGAATTCCCAGATTCCCCTCGGGAGCCATCCACAGGGGTGAGGGCACAGCCAGGGGTGTGGTGGTGTTTGAGGGTCCCCAGGACCAGGGAAGAGATGAGAATCTTGACTCCATGTTTCAGAAGGCTGATATATTATATTATATTATATTATATTATATTATATTATATTATATTATATTATATTATATTATATTATATTATATTATATTATATTATATTATATTATATTATATTATATTATATTATATTATATTATATTATATTATATTATATTATATTATATTACATTGCATTACATTGCATTACATTGCATTACATTGCATTATAATGATATACTAAAACTACACTAAAGAAATAGAAAGGAGACATCAGAAGGCTAGCAAAGAAAGGAATGAATAATAAAATCTTGTGATTGCTCACAGCCTCGACACAGCTGGACCGTGATTGGTCGTCAAGTAAAACAATTC
This sequence comes from Camarhynchus parvulus, assembly GCF_901933205.1. Taxonomy (NCBI): domain Eukaryota; kingdom Metazoa; phylum Chordata; class Aves; order Passeriformes; family Thraupidae; genus Camarhynchus; species Camarhynchus parvulus. Next base: position 18,559,987 of record NC_044600.1, on the reverse strand, counting down.
ACATGAGACCAATCAAAGATGCACCTGTTGGTGAGCAACCTCCAGACCACATTCCACAGCCATCAGATAATTATTGTTTACGTTTCTTTCCTGACGCTTCTCAGCTCCTCAGGAGAACAATCCTAGTGAAAGGATTTTCATAAAATACCACAGTGACACAGGGGCACCTCCCAAAGGAGAAGGGCAGCTTTGGGATCGGGATCAGCAGGGCCAGGAGGGGCCAAATGCAGCGGGGGTGGAGTGGGGCTGGAGCCAGGAGGGATCCGCAGTCCCTGATGGATGGAAGGGGCTGCCCTATGGATGGGGCTGCCCTAGGCTGCCCTATGGGTGGAGCTGCCCTATGGATGGGGCTGCCCTATGGATGGATGGGGCTGTCCTATGGATGGATGGGGCTGCCCTATGGATGGAGCTGCCCTATGGATGGAGCTGTCCTATGGATGGGGATGCCCTATGGATGGGGCTGCCCTATGGATGGATGGGGCTGTCCTGTGGATGGATGGGGCTGCCCCCGGGGAGCTCCTACTAGATTTGGGAGTGGCGACTGGCTGCCGGGGTGCCCCCGGCTGGGAGGCACTGGCACCCTACTGGCATTTGGGGCACTGGCACTGCTCCCAGCACCTTGGGATGGCACTGTCACCTCACCCAACCCTGGGATGGCACTGTCCCCTCTCCCACTGGCTTGGGATCACACAGCATCTTGAGTGCTGTGTCCAGTTCTGGCCCCTCCGTTTGGGAAGGATGTTGAGATGCTTGAGCACATCCAGAGGAGGCAACAAGGCTGGTGAGGGGCTGGGAACACAAACCCTGTGAGGAATGTTTGAAGGAGCTGGGGCTGTTTATCCTGGAGAAGAGGAAGCTCAGGGGTGACCTTATTGCTCTCTACACCTTCCTGAAGGGGGGCTGCAGACAGGTGGGGTCGGTCTCTTCCACCGGGCAGCACTGACAGAACCAGAGGACACAGTCTCCAGCTACATCAGGGAAGGTACAGGTTGGATATCAGGAAAAAATTTTTCACCAGAAGAATAATAAAGTACTGGAATGCTCTTCCCAGGGAGGTGGTGAAATCACCATCTCTGGGTGTATTTAAAAAAAGCCTGGACATGGCACTTGGTGCTATAGTCTGGTTGGGGTGTTAGGGCATAGGTTAGACTCAATGACCTTAGAGGTCTCTTCCAACCACATCATTCTGTGATTCTGTGATTCTGTGATCTTGGATGGCAGTGCCGTCATTCCCACTGGTTTGGGATGGCACTGCCATCATTCCCACGGGCTTTGGAAGGCAGTGTCAGCTCTCCCACCGGTTTGGGAAGGCACTGCCCTTGTTCCCACCAGCTTGGGATGGCACCGTCACCACTCCTTGTAGATTTGGGATGGCACTGTCACCCCTTCCACCCACTTGGGATGGCATTGTCACTGCTCCCACCGGTTTGGGAAGGCACTGCCATTGTCCCCACCCCTTGCAGGGCACTGTCACCTCCCCTACCGGCTCCATCCCCATCATCCCCCGCTGGCTCCTCCCTGCTCCCCAGCCCTGTCCCCTCCCAGCCCCTGGAATGCTGCCGTGCCCATCCCCCCGTGAGGATGAGCCCTGACTGCTGCTCAATCCAATCATTTGTTAATTAATGCACCAGCAGATCCCGGACCGCACAAACAACCTCAGGCAGCTCCATCCCGGACCCAAACCTGCTCTGGTGTCTTGGTTTGGAAAGACAGGAGTCTGCTAAGGAAGGCAGGAGCCTCCCCTGAAATGGAGAATGTAAACCCTTCCCACCCCTCCGAATTGCCATAAATTTTAAAATTGAGGGGCTCTCAGGCAAAAAATATGGGAGCAGGAAATAACAGTTCTTTAATAGGGAAAAGAAAATAAAAGGATAAAATAAACAATGCAGTAAACTAAAACAACACTGACAGAGTCAGAACCCAACCTGACACCCTGTGGGTCAGGGTGCTGGCAGCAGTCCCATTGGAATTGTGGCTCAGCCCTCCTGCAGTGTCAGGGGTGGTTCTGCTGGAGCAGGGATCCTGTAGAGAAGGATGTATTCTTCCTCTGAAGATCCAGTGGAAGAAGTGAGAGCTGCTGTTCCTCTGGGGAATCCAGGGGAGAAAGCCGTGCTGTTGTCTCAAAACCCCTGGATTATATCTGGGTAGGAATGCTTGGCTCCTCCCTCTGGGCTCGCATCTCCCAATGGGATGTTACAGTTCTTATCAGTCATGCAGTGACATTCAATAGCTGTTATCAGCAGACGTGGTCACTCAGAGAGAGATAAGGCAAACTGCCCACTTGACAAAAGACAACTGGTGTACAGATGGTAATAGAATACATCTTGCCTTGCAATGTTCACCATCTGCTTCCCTCCAGCCAGCACCGACAGCATTTCCCGTTTTTCCCCCGCGTTTTCTGTGCACTCTGCGGGTTCTGGGTGATGAATTCCCAGGGAGTGACCGGGCTGGGACTCGGTGGCAGGAGAGGGAAGGTTCCAATGCTCTGGGGAGCTGCACCAGTGCTGGGCTGGAGCCAGGAGCCTCTGGGGCTGGATCCTGGAATGGTTTGGGTGGGAAGGGAAGGAAAGGACAGAAAAGCTCATCCCATCCCACCCCTTGCCATGGCAGGAACACCTCCCACTGTCCCAGGTGCTCCCAGCCCTGTCCAGCCTGGCCTTGGGCACTGCCAGGGATCCAGGGGCAGCCCCAGCTGCTCTGGGCACCCTGTGCCAGGGCCTGCCCACCCTGCCAGGGAACAATTCGTAATTCCCAATCTCCCATCCATCCCTGCCCTCTGGCAGTGGGAGCCATTCCCTGTGTCCTGTCCCTCCATCCCTTGTCCCCAGTCCCTCTGCAGCTCTCCTGGAGCCCCTTCAGGCCCTGGCAGGGCTCTGAGCTCTCCCTGGAGCTTCTCCTCTCCAGGTGAGCACCCCCAGCTCTCCCTGCCTGGCTCCAGCCCTGGAGCAGCTCTGTGGCCTCCTCTGGATTTATTCCAGCAGCTCCATAAAATTTTTATGCTTTATTCCAGACTGGTTTAGGTTGGAAAGGACCTTAAAGCTCATCCAGTGCCACCCCTGCCATGGCAGGGACACCTCCCACTGCCCAAGGCTGCTCCAAGCCCCATCCAAGCCGGCCTTGGGCACTGCCAGGGGTGTGGATCCCTCTCCCTCTGGACCAGAGCTCCCCCCCAGCCAGCCCGGGGATGTTTGGGATCAGCAGGACAAGAGGAAGGAGGGGCTGGCTCTGCCCCCACAGCTCCTGTTCCCGGGGGCAGGGAGTGATGGACGGCCTGGAGAGGGAGAAGCAGGAGGAGCAGGAAGGTTGGAGCTGATTTCCATCCCCCTGTGGAGCTGGCAGGAGCTGGGATGCTGGGGGTGGGAGGTGATTTATTGATTGATTGATGTGCTTATTTATTTATTTATTTATTTATTGCTCTCTCCCTCTGCACAAATCCAAAAATAAATCAAAACCAAGCCAAGAGTGGGATCAGGTCAAGGCTGGGGGAGCAGCAGGAGCCAGGGAAGGTTGGGATGGAAACCCTCCTGTGGGGTAGGGACAGGGAAAATTGGGATGGAAACCCTCCTGTGGGGCTGGCACTGGGAAAATTGGGATGGAAACCCTCCTGTGGGGCTGGCACAGGAAGGTTGGGATGGAAACCCTGCTGTGGGGTAGGGACAGGGATGTTGGGATGCCATCCCTGCTGTGGGGCTGGCATTTCCCTGCCCGGGATGCAAAGGTCACCAGAGCTGCTGCTGCTGCTCCCTGTGCCCTCCTGCTCCCCCTCCTGCAGGGATGAAGGTTTGGGAAGGCTTTGATCTCCAACCCTGCAGCCTCCAGGGCCTCCTCTCCCCAGTGCCAACCTCTGCAGGGAGAAGCTGGAGCTGCTCAGAGCTTCCAAGGGATCTCATAAAACCTTGGCATTATTGAAGCTGGAAAAGGCCCCTGGGATCATCAACTGCAGCCTCTCCTCCGCCTCTGCCAAGGCCACCATGTCCCCAAGTGCCACATCCACGCTGATTAAGTTCCCAGGATCCTGCCAATCCCAGGAACAGCTCTGTCCCTATGCTGAGAGAAAATCTTCCTGGGCTGGGAATTCCAGCCCTACACCCCAAAAAACCCCAACCCCAAAACACCTTGGGGGGCTGCAGAGGGTTTGCAGGCAGCAGAGCAAATCCTGGGGAGAGGCAGCCTCTACTCCAGCTGCTGGAGCTGCCCCTGGAGGCAGGAAAGGAGGGGAACCGGGAGGGGCTGCCTCTGGAATCCGGGGAGGGATTTCCAGAGTGGAGGATGCTTTAGGCTGGTGCTGGTGGAAGATTTTCTGGCGGTCAGGAGGAGCTTGGAGCAGTCCCAGCCCCTTCCCAGGAACGCTGAGAGCTCCTCCAGGGCCGGGGCTGGAGCTCTGCCCCTCTCTGGTTGTGCTAATTAATGTCAGCAAGGAGGGAGAACACAGATATTAGCACTTAATGGTGATTAATGGGGCTAATAGGATTCTGTCAGGTTTGTTTGTCGCTGTGGCTTCCCGAGCCTGACAAATCCAATAAAAATTCCCAAATAAGAACCAGATTGCTTTAATATTTCAGTGTTAGTGAAAACCAGCAGGGGAGAGTTCCTGCCACTGGGAATTTGTTGCAGCTCATCCCCTGCACTCCAGGGATTGGGGTTTTTTATGATCCATCCAAGGATAAAAAAATGGATTGGTGGGAGCAGAGTTTGTGTCCCTGGGGTGGGAAGGACAAGGGGCACCTGTGAACCTGCCTCCAAAATTTCCTCCTTCTTTAAAAACTGGGAAGGTCAGAGATTGGTTTGGGATGGGAGGGGTTAAGGATCATCCCGTTCCACACCCCTGCTCTGAATTTGTGGGATGTTGGTGCTGGCACAGGGGGGTGACAAACGCCGGAGCTCTTCTCCAAGGAAAATCGGGCTCCATTCCCCTGCCAGGGAGCGGTGAAAGGTCTGAGAGCTGCCCCAGCTCGGATCATCCCGGGGTCGGTGCCAGTGAGTGCGGTGCTGCTTCCAGCGGGGACAGCCCGAGGAGCAGCGCCACGGAACGGCGCTTCCCGAGGAATCCTGTCCGTGCTCCGGATGGATCGGGGCAATCACAGCAGGGCCAGCCCGGGGAAGGCTCCTCCCAGCGCCGAGCGAGGACACAAATCCTTCCAGCCCAAAAATCCCGGAGCCGCGAGCGCCGGGAAGAGCCACAGCGGCCACACGCGGTCCGGGCACGGCAATCCCGGGGGGTTCGGCACTGCCGGGAAGCGGGGACATCTCCCGGCGCTCCGGGGCTGATAAACGCCTGATAACGGCGTGGGAGAGCCCAACATTCAGCTGAGCCTGGGCGGGCAAAGCTCAGCTGGGCAGGACGGGGCTCCGGCCGAGCGCGGGCTCTGCTGCCCCAAGAGATGCGCGGGAGAGATGGGAGGGGATGGGGATTGGGATGGGAGAGACACGGGATGATGTCACAGACATGTTTTATGAAAAATCCTTTCCTCGGGATTTTTCCTCCTGAGAAGCTGAGAGGCCTCAGGAACAAAATGTAACCAATGATTATCTGCTGCTGTGGAATGCAACAGGTGCATCTGTGATTGGTCTCATGTGGTTGTTTCTAATTAATGGCCAATCACACTCAGCTGGCTCAGACTCTCTGTCTGAGACACAAACCTTTGTTATCATTCTTTCCTCTTCTATTCTTAGCCAGCCTTCTGATGAAATCCTTTCTTCTATTCTTTTAGTATAGTTTTAATATAATATAGATCATAAAATAATAAAGCAAGCCTTCTAAACATGGAGTCAGATCCTCATCTCTTCCCTCATCCTCGGACCCCTGTGAACACGGTCACAGGAGGGGCTGGGAGAGATGGGATGGAGCCAGAGCAGTTCCAGGACAGCAAAGGATCCGGGTGAAGGTCTGCCTCACCCCTGCGCTGTGTGGAGGTGTGGGAAGGAGCAATTGTCCCCCCTCGGATGCTTCGGCTCCTCCTGAGCCGTCAGAGAGTCACAGAGTCGCTTTTAGGAGAAAACAGTTTGTAGAATCCCGGATTTTTGAGGGTTGGAAGCGACCTCAAAAAGGCCATGGGCAGGGACACCTCCCCACCAGACCGGGCTGCTCAGAGCCTCTGTCCTGGGTGAAGGAGGTGACATCCCCAGGAACAGCCGTGCTCCCAGAGATCACAGCTCTGGATCGCGGATGGTCCTGGATCGGAGATGTCCCTGGAACAGGGATGTCTCTGGAGCGGGGATGGTCCTGGACAGGGATGTCCCTTGACCGAGGATGTCCTTGGACAGAGATGTCCACGGAGCAGGGATGTCCCTGGAGTGGGGGCTGTCCTGAAGCGGGGACGTCCCTGGACAGGGATGTCCCCGCATTCCCGGTGTCCCCGGCCGCGCTCGGGGCGGGCAGGACGATTCCCGGGGGCTGCGGGAGGGACCGACACGGACACGGGCACGAACATGGACACGGGCACGGACACGGACCGGCGGCGGCGCCGCTGGAAAAATCCCGTTCACCCCCGAGCCGTGAGTGGCGAGGTCCCAGCCGGACTGGGGGGCACTGGGAGGCGCTGGGAGCCTCCACAGCCAGTCCTGAAGCACCCCAGGGCCCTGAGCTCTGCTCCAGGAGATCTCCAGGGAGCAGGGAGGGTGTTCCCGGCGGGAATTCAGCCTTTCTCACAGAAACCCTTTGCTCTCCTCACCTTCCCACTGACGGCGTGTTCAGAGGGTGACCAGGGTGACACGAGTGCTTGGACTGTCCCCTGCTGGCCCTGCAGGGACCCTCGGCCACCATCCAGGTCTCCACGTGCCCCTCCAGGTGTTTGTAGGAACGCCAACATTCCCCACTCCCGTGTCCTGTGCCTTCTGATCCCTCCCGCTCGGGATTTGTCCCCATCTTTGTGGGGCCTGGGACAGATTGGAGCCGCGCTGGGACAATTCTCCATCTGCCTTAGAGCCCTCACACTCTCCCTGCTGCCGGAAAGGGAATTTTCCATGGAAGTTTTACCCACTTTGCTTGTGCCCATCCCTGTGTCTCTCCAACCCACCCGCAGCCACACCCCAGTGTCCCCCCAGCAGCAGTTCGGGGTGCCCATTGTCTCCAAACGGGCCATGGGGACACCCCCCGCTCTCGGGGGTGGGGATGCTCAGGGAGCCAGGGATGGGTAAATCCCAGGGAAGCAGGGATGGATAAATCCCAGGGAGCAGGGATGGATAAATAAATCCCAGGGGTCCCCAATGCCTGAGCTGGGGGGACCGGGGTGGGAGTGTGGCAAGGAGGGAGTTCCCTGCTGCACCCTGCAGCTCTGGAGCACCGGGATGAGCCAAAAGGGACCTGGGATGAGCCAAAAGGGACTTGGCACGGGAGGGATTCAGCTCTCCCTCCGCGGGGCCCCTCTGCTCGCACGGGCCAGGTAACGCTGGGTCTCCTTGGTGACGGATTAGGGGATTAGCGGGCTCAGGTGAGGCTCAGGTGAGCCCTCGGCACGCGATCCGGGGCTCTGGGAACGGCCCCGGGCACAATTCCTGCCTGGCCCACTCTGGGAAGGCTCCGAGCCCAGGAGGGACCAGGCGCCACCAGGGAGGGAAGGGTTTGTCCCAGTGCTGGGGGCACATTTGGGCTCAGATCCCGGTGTTGAAAAGCTTTGGGGTGTCCCTGCCCTTCCCCGCCTCCAGGGAGAGGAAAGAAATTCTGGGAGTGGGAAAAGAGGAGTTTTACTCTGGGACAGTGGCTGGGATTTGGGATCCCTCTGGAGCTGCAGGAGGGTGAGGCCCCTTCAGGAGCCAGGGAAGGGGCTGGATGTGGAGATTCCCGGTCCTGGCTCCCACTGCTGCCTCTGCAGATGGAGCAGGAACAGGACAGGGTGGGGATACAGCAGGACTGGAGATACAGAGTGGAAAAGTCATGGGGAAAAGGAAGATTTCTCCCCAAAAGTGACCAAAAAAAAACCAAAACAGGGAAAGCTTGAACAGACCATTGGCAGGAGACAAAGCCCTCTGAGGGCTGGGGGCACCGAAAATCCCCATGAGAGGGGGAGTCTGCCCTTGGGATGGGAATGCTGAGTGTCCCCCCCAAAAAAATGGGGATGCTCAATGTCCCCATGGAATGGGAATGCTGAGTGTCCCCAGAGAATGGGAATGCTGAGTGTCCCCAAGGAATGGGAATGCCAAATGTCCCCAAGGGGTGGGAATGCTGAGTGTCCCAAAAAAAATGGGAATGCCAAATGTCCCCGAGGAATGGGAATGCTGAGTGTCCCCAAGGAACAGGAATGCCGGGTGTCCCCAAGGAACAGGGATGCCGGGTGTCCCGGTGGCCGGAGCTCTCCCGGCCGCGCTGTTTGCCGTGTGTTATTTGAGCATTCATCTTGTTCAAGCACCACTTCAGCGCCGCAGGACGGGCCCTATCTCGCAGAAAAGAGCCGAGAGCCTTCCTGCCCCGTCCCTCACTTTCCCCCGGGCCTGGATTATCCCAAATAAACACTCGCTTCGGGGTAATCGTTAACTTTAATGGCTCGGCTGCAGCGGGAGCCTCGAGGGCTGATGGTCCTTGGGACACGGGAGATAAGGGCAGGGTTTGAAGGGCAGCGCTCGTGGCCGCTGTCACGGGGACATTCTGCGCCACCTCCCCAAAATCCGCCCTGCTGGGGCTCTCCCGGGGTTTTCGGGCGGGTGGTGGGAGCCGGGATTTGTCCCGCAGGTGGCAGCCCGGGTGGCTTTGCCGCAGCCACACGCTGCTGTGGTGTGTCCCGATGCCACCATCCTCTGCCGAGAACCCGCCCGGCCGCTCCTTCCCGCTGGAATTGTGTTTTCCCGAGTCAATAAATAACTTTACAGCCCGGGCACATCAAACAGAACAGCCCACGTCTGCCGGGGTAGATGTTGGGACAGCAAAGTTCAACATTAGAGCCACTCTCAAAGTCACTGCCAGGCTGGAGGGGCATCTCCAGGGCCCTTCCAGATCCCCAGGGATGCTGGGCTGGGTTTGTCCCCCCACATCCCAGCAGACATTGGGCACAGGGTGACACTGAGCAGGACCTTGGCTGTCCCGTGGGACCTTCCAGCTCCTCCCTCTGGAATCACCCCAGGGCTGAGGAAGGACAGAGCTTCCCCCAGGGGATTTCCCATCCCCACCCTCCTTCCTTGTGTTTTCCAGGTCCTGGGCACGGTGTGGTGCCATCAGCATCGATTCCTTCTGCATTCCAAGAAGAAAGCCGGGAGGAGTCTCCCGTTGGTGCTGTCACCTCCAGCCGTGCCCTGTGTGGCCCCCTCCAGGCTTCCCCCAGGGTTTTACCCCTCCCTCTCCCTCCTGCTCCCCTTCCTGTCCTTGAGCAGCGGGATCTTGGCATTCCTGGAGCTTTAACAGCCCGGCAGGAACAGCCTGTGCACAGCCCAGCCCTTACAGCCTTTGCTTCACCATCACACAAACAAGGCCGGGAAGGTGACAGGGGACACTGCAGGGAGGGACAGCCATGGGGTGGGAAAGGGAGCAGGGCTTCCTGGGATCCTGCTCTGCTGAGACCCCGCTGAGGGGTGAGCCTGAACTTCCATCTGAGCCCTGTCCCAGGTTTGGCACCGCTCAAAGAGGAGGTTCCAGGGAGGAGCTGGCCAGAGGGACCCCAGCCAGGAGTGACACCTCTGCATGGGGCCCTCTCTGAGGTTTCCCCACTGTGGGAGGACCCTTCAGGCTCTCAAGCAATCAGCCACGCTCCAAACCTCCCTGACATCCCCGATATCCACTGTCCTGGTGACTTCTCCAGGAACAGCCTGGGGCACTGCAGTGTCCCCAAGGACAGGAGGGGGTCACGGAATGTTCAGGTGCCTTGTCCCTGGACTGTCCCTGGATTGTCCCTGGATTGTCTCTCTCCCACTCCTGGCTCTGCTCCAGCTCCTTCCAGGGTCTGTGGATGTCCTATTTCCCTTCTCAGGATAAAGAATGGGAGCACATAAAGGTGAGGGGATCAAAAACAAGGATTGTGCTCCTCCCATCCCTTCTCATGGCACTGGGACAGGGACAACTCCAGGCTCACACCGTCTACGGACCCTTCCCTGCCTGGACACTCACTTCCCCAATAAAAAAACTTTACTCCCCCCTTCCTTATGCCTGGAAAGGCAAGAAAAGCTCTTGGAGCAGGAAGGACCAGAAGCCAGACCAGGTCTGCAGGTGATAAAATTTTATTACAAAATAGGAGATGGATCAATATTCCTGGGGGAGTTCAGTGGGGGAGAGGGGTTCTGTGACCAACACAGCATCCCAGGAAAAGAAATCTTCCCCCCCACATTCTCCAGGTCCCAATTTCTTCCCCATTGTGTTCATCTTGGATAATAAAGGATCACCTGGGAGAACCCACAAAGTCACACAGCATTTTTGGCCTATTTACAGCGATTTTCTCCCCGTTATCAAACAGATATGAGGCACCCACATTCCAGCGTTTGATCCACTCCTTGCAAAGTGGTGGACATCTCCAAAATGTCCCAGGGGACCGGGATGGAGGGACCTTCATTTGTCACAGCCACGTGGCTCCACCACTCCCTCTCCCCAGCTTTCTCCCCAAAAACAGCTGCCCTTGGCCATGAATACAAACCCAGAGCTGTCCACTCTGTCCATAGAAAAATAAAGGAACAAAAGCTGGGGATTTGCTGTGGTTTTCATTTTTAAAAACAAAAAATTGTTGCATAGAGAAGCATTTGCATGTGAGGAGTTTGCATACTGAGCAGTGTGTGGGTGCTAAAACACTGCTGCCCCTCATCAGATAGAAAAAAAACCAATATTTATATATTTATATATTTACACACACAGAGTCCAGGGGAGGACAAGCAGAGGCTGTAGGGAAAAAGATTCCCAAGATTAGCAGGAAAATTATGTCCAATTCCCCTCGGATTTCAAGCTGCCTGTTGGTGGGTTTGGCTTTGTGCTGGGTTTTAGCAAACAGGTTTTGGGCTCCATCAGCATCACAGGGTGGGGAAGAGGGGAATTAGGGATGGGAAGAGGAGGTTTCCTTCTCCAAAGGCAGAGGGGGGTGAAGAGACCCCTCTGAGAGGGCCACAGGTGGGGCAGATGGTGACACACGTGGGGACCCTGTGCCCTGGGGTTTGGCTCCTGCACTGGGGAGGTCCAACCACAAAAGATGCACCAAAAAACATCTTGGAGTGTGGAGGTTGGTGCTGAGGGCTGGAAAACTGTTCCCACTGTTGGGAAAGCAATTCCATGGCCTTTCCCCCTGCATTCCCATCCTCCCTGGTGGAACAGGGGGCTCCTGGCTGAGGAGCCACAGGGAAGGGTCAGCAGAGAGCTGGAGCAGTGTCCATCCCAAAGCCAACACACAGCATGGACCCCAAATCCTTCCTGCCCTCCTCTGCTCTCAAACAGAGCCATGGGATTGCTCCTGTTTATCCAAGGCCAAGCAAGAACCAAGCAGTGGCTCTGGCAGCAGCAGAGAGGAGTGGCCTCCAAATTCCAGCTGACCATGATGCCATGGAATGGCCTCCAAATTCCAACTGACCGTGCCATGGAATGGCCTCCAAATTCCAACTGACCGTGCCGTGGTCCAGCCTGGCCCCTCATCCCACACATCAATCTGTGAGTCACCCGAATTTATCCATGGAGAAACAAGAGAGGAGGAGGAGGAGGAGGGTGGGGAACAAATCAATGTTCTGCTGGACACAGCAGACCCATTATTTGGTCCTGATTCATTTACAAAGCTCACAGCTGGTCTTGGAACTGGCTCTTGTTGTGCCCAAATGTAACCCCTGGAAGGCTTTGGAGAACAGGGATGTTCATCCCATGGGATGGGGGAAGGAGCTTAGGGAGCCAGAGAAGGTGAACCTGTGAGGTAGTCATGTGATTCCACTCTGAACAGCAGGATTTATTGGAATTTGTTTCCAAGATGCTTTTTTCCCTGTTTTTTTTTCCATCTGCTGGAATGGCAGCAGCACAGGCCTGGTGGGACCAGCAGCCACCAAGTCCTCGTGAGATTTTGGAGAAGGACACCACTAGTGGATTCTGGGACACCAGACCTTCAGCAGTGGCTCTTCTGCTGTCCCCCAGGTGGCTTCAAACCCACGCTGGTCCTCCCAGAGACACCTAACATTTAAATTCCTCTTGGAAGCAGAAATGCTAAGGACACAACCATAAAAACCTGGCCAGGCAGGGCAGGTGCTCACAGTCCCAAGCTGGCTGCCAGGAATGGGCTCAGTGGGACACAGGTGATGCTTTTGTCACCTGCTTTTGTGCTGCCCCTTGTTTGAAGGGTGAGTTTGTCACAGGTCTGTTCTTCTGTGCCCCCACAGAGACTGGGATTGTCACAGCCAACAGTCCTGGGCACAGCTCCTGTTCTGGCACAGCACTGGTGCCACATCCATGGTCACACCATGGGGGACAGGGCCACATCCATGGTCACACCCTGGCACTGGTGCCACATCCATGGTCACACCCCAGAACCAGTGCCACATCCATGGTCACACCATGGGGGACAGGGCCACATCCATGGTCACACCCTGGCACTGGTGCCACATCCATGGTCACACCCCAGAACCAGTGCCACATCCATGGTCACACCATGGGGGACAGGGCCACATCCATGGTCACACCCTGGCACTGGTGCCACATCCATGGTCACACCATGGGGGACAGGGCCACATCCATGGTCACACCACAGCACCAGTGCCACATCCATGGTCACACCATGGGGGACAGGGCCACATCCATGGTCACACCACGGCACCAGTGTCACATCCATGGTCACACCATGGGGGACAGTGTCACATCCACAGCTATGCCATGGGACACGTGCCACATCCACGACCACACAATGTCACCAGTGCCACACCCATGGTCACACCCTGGCACTGGTGTCACATCCATGGTCACACCATGGGGGACAGGGTCACATCCATGGTCACACCATGGGGACAGTGTCACATCCACAGCCATGCCATGGAATAGGTGCCACATCCATGACCACACCATGGCACCAGTACCACACCCATGGTCACACCACAGGATAAGGTGCCACGTCCATGGTCACATCCATGGCTATGCCATGGGACTGTCCTAGAGAGTCCAAGTGCGAGCTGTCACAGCCAAGCTGTCACATCCTCCTGGGCTTCACCAAAGGGGCAAAACCCATCCCAAAGGGCCTTGAGACACCAAGTTGCTCCTGAGTGATGAACAGATAGCAGGATTGCCAGAAGAAAGCCCTTGGGTATCCAAGCTCCAGCACCCCAGTGCCACCAGGAGCCTTGTCAGGAGCTCAGTCTGCAGTCAGGGCTGGTTTGAGGTGAGCTGGGGGTTCCAGTCTCTGGTAAGACCAGACAGCGTCGGGGCCGGGCTGGCAGGGCTCTCCTGCCGCCTGGGCCGTGCCTATGTACAGGTCCTTCCCTGGGAGAAGGGAAGAGTTTGAGCTGCTCTCGGAGAAGTGGGAAGGGAGGCAGCTCCTAATTCTGGTGCCTCTTCATGTGCAGGGCCAGGTGGTCAGAGCGGGAGAAGCAGCGGCCGCACGCCAGGCACTTGAAGGGCTTGGCGCCCGTGTGCTTGCGGTAGTGCCGGGTGAGCTCGTCCGAGCGGGCGAAGCGCCAGTCACAGCCCTCCCACGTGCACTTGTAGGGCTTCTCACCTGCCCGGTGACAGCCACAGGTCACACGTGTGCCCAGCCCCCCCAAAACCCCCACCCCTGGCCTCTGGAGATGCCCCCATCAGTGGCACTGCCAGGGCTCCCTGGTGTGCACAGCCCTGCTGAGGGAGCGCGGGTTGAGCTGCTTGTCCCTCTCCACCCCCTGCCCAGCCTCCCAAAAACACCCCCAAGCCCCTGGGAGACACCCAATTTCCTTGGCACTGCCAGGGCTGCACACAGCCCAGCACCACCGAGGGACTGAGCTGCACCAGCCAGGTCCTGCCCCTCTTCACCCCCTCCCACTTTGCCTTCTGGTGCTCTTCAAGTTCCTGCTGGATTTTGGAGCATTCCTGGCAGAAAACAACTTGTGAATTAGGTTGGTTTTTTTCAAATAAAAAGTCAGAAATTCCTAAGGAAGCTGTGAGTGGTGGGAGGCACCAGGAGGAAGACAGGGCTCTAAATCTAAATTTCAATCCGAAAAATCTAAATTTTTTTGAAACCACCATCCAATGTTGGTGGCTGCCCAATCCCTGGAAGTGCTCAAGGCCAGGTAGGATGGGGTTTGGAGTAACCTGGTCTAGTGGAAGACATCTCTAAAGGATCAGACAGCCTTTAAAGACCCCTCCCAAAGCCAACCATTCCAGGATTCCATGACCTAATGCTCCACACCTCCGAGTTCCCCTGCCAGCAGCTCTGTACACAACCCATTGTGTTTCCCTCAGTGCATTCAGGTGATGTCACCCCCGTGCCCTCTCCCCCTCCCTCCCAAACACACCCATTCCCAACCGAAATCCATTCAAGCACAGCACCTTCCCAGCCAGCTGGGAACTGCGCTGGGGCAGCCGCTTCCCGCCGGGCCACGGGGCTGAGCCCTGGCTGCAGCCCTGTCCCCACGCAGGGCGTGGTGCTCTCAAATATTAGTGCTCCTCTTAACAGCTTGAACAGGCAGGCAGGGTTCAGGGAATGTGCTGACATTCCCGACCTCAAATATTTACCCTTCCCGGGGCCAACTGCCGGGCGCAGCGGCGGCGGGAGCGCACGTCCGCACGCAGCACGCGTGCACGGGCATGTGTGCCCTGCCCTGCCGTGCTTCCAGGGATTCCTTCCTCCCCAGGCTTCCAGGGAGACCTTCCCGTGCTTCCAGGGAGCCCTTCCTCCCACAGGCTGCTCCATGAAACCAGGGAATCCTGGAACAGCTCAGCTTGGGAAGGACGTAAAACCGTTCGTGTTCCACCCTGCCCGGACCAGGTTCCACCAACTTCCAGGGATTCCTACAGTGACTTCTAGGGATTCCTTCCTCTCCGTGCTCCCAGGGAGACCTTCCTCCCACAGAGCCAGGGAATCCTGGAATGCCTTGTCTTGGAAGGGACCTTAAAGCCCATCTTCCCCAGACCAGGTTCTACTAGACCACGTTCCACCTTCCACTAGATCCAAGTCCTATCCAACCTGGCCTTGAACAATTCCAGGGCTGGGAATGCCACGTTTGGCCAGGGAAGTGAAATCAGCCCCAGCAAGGTCTCCAGTGCCTTGCCTGCAGTGGATAAAACACAAAACCATGGGTACATGGACCTGGAGGAGGTAGAGCAGCAAGAGCACATCCCACTCCTCCAAAAACCCCTGGATGCTGCTCCATGGGAAAGGGAGAGGGCTTTTTATGGCTCAGGTAAACACAGCACTTGCAGAGGATTTACAAGGAGTTGGTGGAGGTTTTATGGGACTTGGGACATGCCAAGACAAAGGTAAGATTTTCCCAAAGGCAGGGTTTGCCCAAAGGCAGGGTTTGCCCCAGAATAGGATTTTCCCCAAAGGAGGATCCTCTCAAAAGCAGGATTTTCCCAAAGGCAGGATTTGCCCCAGGGTAGGATTTTCCCCAAGGTAGGATTTTCCCAAAGGCAAGATTTTCCCCAAAGTAGGATTTTCCCCAAAGCAGGATTTTCCCCAAGGCAGGATTTGCCCCAAAATAGCAGAATTTTCCCTAAGGCAGGATTTTCCCCAAAGCAGGATTTCCCCAAAGCAGGATTTTCCAAAGGCAGGATTTGCCCCAAGGCAGGATTTGCCCCAAAATGGCAGGATTTGCCCAAAGGCAGGATTTTCCCAAAGTTAGGATTTGCCCCAAGGTAAGATTTTCCCCAAAGTAGGATTTCCTCAAAGCAGGATTTTCCCAAAAGAAGGATTTTCCCCAAGGCAGGATTTGTCCCTTGCAGCCCAGACCTTGTCCCCTGCAGGTCACCTGGCTGGGTCAAGCCCTTTGCTTTCAAACAATGCCAGGTGGATGTCCAGGACACAATCCCAAGGTTCCCCATTGTCCCGGGAGCTGGCTGCCTCTCCCGGGACAGCACGGCAGGGCGGGCTCAAACAAAGGATCCAGGGTGGCATTCCCGCCCCGGGGGTTTATGTTTAACCTCACAATGGCACCCAGGAAATGAATGGTGGCTCCAGCAGAGGAAAACAGCCGGCCATGGCAACGGAAACCACAAGGAAAGAGCTCCCAGACCAGGCACTTGTCAGGCAGGGAATGGGAGAAGGGACATTTTTAACTCTTTGGGTGGTGGAGCTGAGGCGGGATTTGGGGTGAGCCCTGGCTCTTGCAGCTCTGGTGAGGAGCTCAGCACAGCTAAGGCCTCCAAAGCAAAACACAAGGCTTAAAAACATTGGATGCAGAGAAGCTGGGCCAGGACTGTAGGATGGTTCTGGATTGGATTCCCTGCTTTTTGCTCATCCCACACCACCACCAGTGGTCCTGACTGCTCAGCTCACACCCTCCCTCACCTCTCCACCCTTTCCTCTAAGAGCAGGGGAAAGAAAGGAGGCAAAGCCACTTGGATTTCCTGCATAATTACTGGGAAATCTGGAAAACCACAGAATTTTCCTGGATTTCAAACCCACCCAGGTTTTCCTGGGTACATCTTTATATGTGATAGGTAAGGAGGCACCCAACTCATGGATCCTGTCCCGGGCACAGAGCTCCCACCAGAAGGGACAAGAGATATTTAATTTAATTTTAAAGGCTTGATTCCAGACTGTGATAAACCCCTATCAGCACCCAGCTCTGGGACAACATCCTTCCTGTTCCCTTTCTTCCAGCCCTTCCGTGCTGTTTTCCAGCCCCTCGTGCCCAGCCCCTGCCAAAGAACCACCGTGGCTCAGGCACAAGATGAAATTCTTTGTTTGAAGGGCTGATAAGGGGGGCAAGGAACGGAGCCAAGAGCAAGGAGCAATTCCCAGCCACAGAACAGGCTTTGGTCGTTGTTCATAAAAAACAGAAGTGAACTCTGGGCCTGGCTTAATTGCTCTCAGTAAAGATCAGCCCTCCTATAAAAGAGATTTATGAGGGCACTGATGGTTCCTGGACTACCTGGGGATCTGATAATGTTTCAGGTATAATAAATGCCTTAATGAGGGCACCAGGGCTTGAATGCAGAGTGTCACGGAGCTGGGACCAGCCCAGGGGAGCTGTGCTGGGAGCTGCTCCCTGCTGGGCTCCCTGTGGCACCCTCAGTCCATCCCCTCATGGACTGGAGCCCATCCCTGGGTGGGTTCAGAGGGAATGGAACTCAGGGAGACACGAGGGGCTCCTCCCCTTCCCTGGGAGCCCTGGTGCGGGGGTTTGACACAGATGAGATGCCCTGGTCTCCTCAGAGATCCTAAAGGTGCAGCACAGGCCTTATGCAGCCCTCCTGCAGGATCAGCAGGATCAACCCTGGGTAGGATTTGGGACATCTCAAGGGAAGAGCTCAGAGTGACAAAAAAATCAAAGATTCAAAGAACAGATCGGGTTGGGAGGGACCTTAAAGCCCATCTTGAACCACGGTAACTTCCACTGTCCCAGGCTGCTCCCAGCCCCAGTGTCCCACCTGGCCTTGGGCACTGCCCAAGGGGCAGCCACAGCTGCTCTGGGCACCTGTGCCAGGGCCTGCCCACCCTCCCAGCCAGGAATTCCTTCCCAATATCCCACCTAACCTTGCCCTTTTTGTGGGGGTTTGGTACCTGAGGCTGGCAGCATTTCCTGGAGCTGCTCTTACCTGTGTGAGTCCTCTGATGTGCCTTCAGGTGGGAGCTCTTGGTGTAAACCTTTGAGCAACCTGCAAGGACAGAAAAAAAGCACAATTTCCCTGTGAGAAAGGGGCCCTTGCTCAAACAAACTCTGATATTTGAGGGGAGGGACAGAGCTGGGCCATGCAAACAAGCCTGGCTTGGGCTCCAGGAGCATTTGCTCTTAGGCAGAGAGACTTTAACACCTCCTCCTGCCACATGGGAATTGTGCTGGGAATTAGGGGGGGACAGCCCAGCACAGAGGTTCAAACCCCCCTTCCAGCACCAGGATGAAAAGCCCTGATTCCCCCACGTTCCTGGCTCTGTGCTGCCCTGTCTCTCTGGGCCCCACTCAGAGCTGACAGGACTTTGCAAGGCCGGGTTTTGTAACAGTCCTGGCCCAGCAGACGTGGTACCAATGTTCCAGGAAGCAGGAAACAGCCAGGGACAGTCACAACTTGGCTTCCAGGTCCCAGAGCAGGGCCAGGGGGAAGTGTTTTCACAAGACCAGCATGAACAGGTTTCATCAAAGACAGTGTTTAACAGAAACACCATGGCTGGGGAACAGTTCCAACAGCAGGTATCTCAAAAGGAGTCAGTTTAACTCCTCTGAAGTTTAAGTTGGATAAAGCTTAAGGAAGCCTCTGCTGCCCTTTCTGGCCCTGCTGCTTTGTGTTTTGATGAGGACATTCAAATATGAATTTGCATTTTTATGATCTCCACAAGCAGCACAGGGATATTTTTCCTCCCAGTGTTTCCAGCCAGCCCAGAGGAGCCTCCTGCTCAGGATCAGCCCTTGGTCCTGTCCTGCTCAGGTGGGGCAGGAGCTGCTTTTCTCCTCCTAGGCAGGAGGGACAAGAGGTGGTGACCCTGTTCAGTTTTGCTTCTGGGGCTCTGAAGCTTCAGCAGCCCCTCAAATTTGGGAGAGAGATCATGGAATGGAGGAATGGCTTGGGTTGGAAGGGAGCTCAAAGCTTTTACCATTCCATGGGCAGGGACACCTCCCACTGCTCCCAGCCCCAGTGTCCAGCCCGGCCTTGGGCACTGTCAGGGATCCAGGGGCAGCCCCAGCTGCTCTGGGCACCTGTGCCAGGGCCTGCCCACCCTGCCAGGGAACAATTCCCAATTCCCAATATCCCATCTATCCCTGCCCTCTGGCACTGGGAGCCATTCCCTGGGTGCTGTCCCTCCATCCCTTGTCCCCAGTCCCTCTCCAGCTCTCCTGGAGCCCCTTCAGCCCCTGCAAGGTTCTGGATGGGGACTTTACCAACAGCTCTCTCATGTCCATCTGGTTCCAGGTGTGAAGTCTCCAAGCCCCTCTCATTCCTCACAGAGACCAGGTTGGTGAGAATCCCTCACCATTTTTCCTGACTGGAGTCACCTCCAGCTGAACCTTTGAGGGAGGGATCACATGGATCTCTGCTCCATCTCTGCATATACAGACCCAGGATTTATTCAGCATAGATTGGGGGGTATTTTTGGTTGTTTTTTTTTTTTTTGCACCACAGACCAAAATCCTGCTAAGAGCAGCTTTGCCTTGGTGCAAATCCTGCAGGATGAGCCTCTGAGCAGTCAGACACGAGGAATGTGCCTGATACCAGCAGAAGATAAAAAATTCAGCACAAACCATCAACCACTGGCAGCTTGTGGCTCAGAAAGTCCCTGATCCACAGGGTGCCAGAGAGTGGGAAGGTGTAAGCACAGAAAGATCTCTCTCAGCCTCTCCTGTTCTTATGCAGCTCCTGGCATCATGGCTGGAGATGGGATCTGGAGCAGGCAGAGCCTCTGGGCTGGCCTCAGCCACTCCCATGCCAGGGAAAGGGTCAGTAAATCTCCCCGAGGCAGTTAGGAAGTGACTTTCCTCACTCACACACCCCCACGGGAAAGCTGTTTGCTAACCCACAGCTGCTCAGCCCTGGGGATCAGCCCAGGAAGTGGGAGGTGTGTCCTGAGCCCGGGAGTGGCTCTCAATGGCATTTGCTTCCCTGGTGTGTGCCATGGAATCCCAGACTGGTTTGGGTTGGAATGAAAGCTCACTCAAGTTCCACCCTCTGCCAAGGGCAGGGACACCTCCCAACGTCCCAGGCTGCTCCAAGCCCTGTCCAGCCTGGCCTGGGACACTTCCAGGGATCCAGGGGCAGCCACAGCTGCTCTGGGCCGATCCCCAGCTTGAGGACTTGGAGCAAGCTGGGACAGGAAGCTGTCCCTGTGCATGGCAGGAGGTGGGATGACATCCCTTTAAACATCCCTTCCAACCCAAGGCACTCCATGAATGCCCTTGCACAGCTCCTGCTGCAGCACGTGGAGCCATGAAGGATGGCACAGGGATGTTCAGTTCATTGCCTCTTTGGAAGATCAGAACTCTCAGAGTCCAGCAGGTGGGAATTCCTTGCTGGTTTTCCACCCACTGTGAGAGAGAGAGGGAAAGGAAGGGGGAATGGGAATGGCAGAGTGGCTTCAGTGGCTGCTTGGGGTTGGGAAGGACTAGAGCAAAGCAACAGCTCAGGAGCAGATTCCCAAGTGCAGATTCCCAGGAGCAGATTCCCAGGAGCATCCCTGCCTTAGGAGCTTTGCTGAGTCACTTTTGCCAGAGTGTAAAGGGAGAGGGAAGGAGACACATTGTGCTGGTGGGATTAATCTCTTCTACTCCCTCCCACTTCCCTGGGGCTCCATCCACAGCTTCACCCCAAAAGGATCTCAGATTATCCTCCCTGGAGTCTCCCACCCACCCTCAGGGTACCAAGAGCCCCCAGAGGCCCTGTGAGCACACCTGGGTAGTCACAGTGGTGGATCCTCCTCTTCTCCAGCTCGGGGTTGTTGCGCCGGTTGTACTTGGGGGGCTGCATCACCACGTGGCCCTGGGAGAGGCCCCCGACGCCGGTGGGCCCTGGGGGCACCTGGGCCGACTGCACCAGCTTCAGTCCAAAGGTGGCCTCGTAGGAGGGCGGCGGAGAGATGGTGTTGATGAGCTCGGGCTGGTTCTCGGGGCTGCCGGGCTGCGAGTTGGGGGGCGAGGGGGGCAGAGTCACCCCCGGGGCGGGATAGAACTGCCCGGAGATGTTCCCAAAGCTGCCCTGTCCCTGGGCCACGTGCGGGTACTGCTTGAGGGGCCCCGCTGGCTGCACGGCTCTGTGTGCCACGCTGGCCACCGAGCCCGTGGACATGGTGACCCCACTGAGGCAGCTGATGGCCGTGGTGCTGCTGGAGGAGGAGGCCAGGGTGGGAATGTCGGCGCTGGCGGCGCCCAGGGGCAGCTGGAAGAGCTGGGATTGCTGCGGGTGGGCTGACAGCGGGATCTCCGCGGGCATCTCCTGCTTGATGAAGATGTTGTTGACCGCCACCGACTGGGGCATGCTGAACACGCTGGTGAAGTCGGGCAGGGTCTGCGTGGGGCCGGAGGAGGACGAGCAGGGCTGGGAGAAGGCGCTGCCAGGCTCGGATTTGATCTGCGGGAAGGGGGCCACGGGCTTGGGGGGCCGGTAGAGCCCCGTGCGCAGGTGGGTGGTGTCGGGCAGGATGACGTTGATGTTCACACTGTAGGGCGCCGAGCTGGGCTTCTCCGTGGAGAAGAACTCGTCCACCACCGAGGCGCTCTCGCGGCGGTACTTCTTGTCTGGGAGCATGGGCACGGGCGGCACCTCGCTGGACAGGTACTTGTCCATCTCTGAGCGTGCCTGCGGCAAAAACACGGACACGGGGCTGGGAACGCTGACCCTGACTGCCAGCGGGGGGAGGAACACGGCCCGCGGCGGTTTGAGCCAGCAGGAAATGGAGGGAGCGGTGGCGACGGCCCAGGAACCCGAGCTGAGGTGATTTAGCTCCGGGTCTGACTCAGCCAGACTCCCCAGGGCTGAATCAGCGTCCTCTGCCCCACTTCCCCCCTCCCTATCTCCCTGATAACACCGGGCAGCCTGGAGAGGATGCAGGTAGGACAGAAATCAAACCTGATAAAGGGAAGCAAGCTTTGGGTACAAAGCTTTGGCCACGCAAGCAGCAGCAGTGAGCACTAGGGATGGGATGAATCCAGCCAGGATCACACCTCAGGCACACTGGATCTGCAGCCCACCCTGGACATGCTGGCTCTGGTCTCCTTTAAACTCAGCAGCCTGAGGAGCGCTTTATTTTGGAACAGTATCTTTAATGAACTGAGGAATTCTAGGACAACACCTTTAATTAATTGGGAATAATTCAGGCCTAGAAATCTAAGTGATGTTGCCACTAATCCAGCGTGTTCTGAGCCTGAAATGGGAACAGTTCCTGCCTTCCTGCCTCACCTGGGCAGTGACTCAGCCCTGGCCTAACCTTTGGGTTAGTTCTGGTTTTACAGAGCTGTTTTTACAAGCCTGGCTCCTCCAAGCTACCAGAACCTCTGGGCTCCTTCCCCTCCTGCTTCCTGCCTGCTGGGGCATCCCACTGGATCCAGGCCCAACAACCCAGCACCCTGATGGAGCAATCCTCGAGGAAATCCATCCTCTGGCACTGGGTGACTCAGTTCTGCCCGCTGTGGCTGCAGATCCCAGCACTCAAGCTCTCGTGTGGAGCTCCAGCCCTTCACTGCGTGGTTCCCAAGTGTCAGAGCCCTCATTCCCACGGAGAGCAGCTGGAAAAGGCCCAGGTTTCCCTGGCAGAGCCTGGAGCACACTCCAGGAGCAGGAGCTGAGCTCAGCCCACGCCCTGAGCCACTTCCAGCCCTGAACTGTGTCACCACGGTGCCATGGGCCAAAGTCAGCCCTGCTGCCACCTCAGGGCTCTTAACAAAGCTGGGTGGGAGCCAAGAGATTTCCTGGCCCTTTCCAGGGAAAGGATCACGGAGCTTGCAGCTCACTCAGAGCCTTTGCACCTTAGGGAGCCCTGCTGGCAACACATGGCTGAGCTGGCTGTCACCCAGGCAGGGGACAGCCACCAGGGCACCCTGGGCCACTCGGGAAGGAGCTCGGGAGGCCGGGCAGGGCAGGGCCAGGGTGCTGTGTGTACACACACAGCTGGGAATCCTGCAGAACCAGGGAATTGTCACGTGTGGAAAACACCTCTATGGGCATCAACCATGACACCGCTGTCCTCATCAAACGTGGAGGTGCTGCAAGTTCCTGTCCTGGTTAAAGGAAGCTCCAAAGCCCCTCTGGAGAAGGAACCCTGGCTCAGGCAGAGCCTAAAGCTGCTTGTGAACTCATGGGATATCCCAAGGATTGAAGGGATCCACAGGGATCATCCAGTCCAGCCCCTGGTCCCGCACATGGCACCCCAACAACCTCACCCTGATTGACCAAACATTCCTGGAGCTCCATTCCCTGGGGAACCTGGTTGGTGTCCAGCACCCTCTGGATAAGGAACCTTTCCCTGCTATCCACCTGGCACAGCTCTAGCCATTCCCTGGGCCCTGTCCCTGGTGCCTGCCCTCCCTCTTTACCCCGAGGCATCAGCAGGGAAGGCTGGGAGGGCTGCAGCTCCACTCCATCCCCATGGAGAGCTCCAACCCCTCCCTGCTGGGGCTGGGCGGGTTCCTCCCTCGGGAGAACCACGGCCCAGCCTTGGAGCCCAGCCCTGGGCACTCCTGGCACCCGGGCTGGCACGGGCCAGGTTCCCTTGGGAATCAGCTCGCCCCGGGCAGCTCGGGATGCCACACATTCCTGAGCCATGAACGGCCCCACTTGGCAGGAGCAGGGCAGGGTGAGTGCTGGCTGCCATTTCCTTCACACTTCCCTTATCTCTGGCATTTCACTTTCTCACCTCCAGTTCCCAAGGGAAGGTCCTCCTACCACAGGCAGGAGAAAATGGGGAAAAGTGTGGAGCTCAAAGGGCCTTTCCAAACTAAAGGATTCCATGGAGGACCCGAATTTCCATGGAGGGTGATGCCTCAGGTTTAGCTTTTCTATTTTTCACATTTTGTACTGCTTTAGTGTGGGGTCTGGGCTTCACATGAGGGGATGGTGAGCTCTGTGCACAGAGCAGGGAGACAAAACAATTCCTGCTCCAGCTGGGCACCAAGGACAAATGGTGTGACACTTGGGGACACGGGTCAGTGGTGGCCTGGGCAGTGCTGGGGAATGGTTGGACCTGATGGTCTGAGAGGGCTTCTCCAAATTAAGCAATTCTGTGATCCTACAAAGTCCTCAGCTCAGACCAGCACAACTGAGGTGACCAAGCGCCACTCAAGCACTCAGGTGCTCCTGGCTGTCACTGCTGTGCCCCACAGCCCGTGGGGACACACAGGCCATGGAGGTGACAGCGACACACACACAGGGGACTGGCAGAGAGGGAGGGACGTGTCCCAGCTGGAAGTGGGGATGGAAGGGGGGAGTAGGAACAGGGAGTGAGGAATGTCCCAGCTCAGTCCCTTGGGCACTCCCGAGCTCCCTCTTCCCAGCAGGAGCAGGAGGATGCAGGGGAAGGAATGAGGGAAGGTGCTCACCTCCAGGATGAGCGGCGGCATCCGCTGGTCCATCCTCATGGGGTGCAGCTGTGGGAGGCAGAGCTGGGTTAGTGGGGTGTCCTCCTTGCCTTGGCCACCCCAAAGACCCCTCAAATTCCCCTGGCCAACGAGGGCAGCACCCCCAGAGCCTCCCAAAGCCTCCCAGGTCTCCAGGTGTCCCCCTTGCCAATGGTGTCTCCTGCCGCCCCACACCATGGAAGCAGCTGGTGGTTGCCCACCATGGGTTGATGGTTGCCCACCACGGGTTGATGGTTGCCCACCACGGGCTGATGGTTGCCCACCATGGTTGGAGCCTGTCCAAGGAGGAACAGGGAAGCCTCTTTGGAAAGAAGAGACAAATGGGAAGTACCAAGCTCTCCTGAGGAGGCACAGCACCTTAAATCCCTTTATCACCCCCACACAGATGACAGTGAGCTCACCAACGTCCTGCATCTCTCCCTCTGCTGCCTCTGCCTCTCCCAGATTCCCACAGAGGGCTCAGGGCTCTTCCCAGATCCCTCAGACCCAGATCCTTTCTCCAAGGTCAGTGCTCCAAACAGGCCCCAGCCCTGCAGCACCAAGAAGAGGGGAAGAGATCTGGGATTCCTCCAAATCCCAAACCAGTATTTGCCAGGCTCCTGTGGGCTCCTTCTCATCCCACACCGTTCTCCTGCTCACTGCCAGGAGTTTCAGATCTCAGAGCTGGAGACCTCACCTCCTCTGCCTGTCCCCTTCCATGGACAGCAGTGACCTGGGATGCTCAGCCCATCCCCCCTGCAGGAAGGAGCCATTTCCTGGCTCTTTTGGGCAGGACTGAATTGATCCCACACACAGGGTGCTCAGCTCATCCCAGCAGTGCACAAATGTGGGCTCATGGGGAAAGGCCTCAGAGCCTTGCAGATGAAGAGCCAGCAGGTTTTCAGTGGGGTTATGGGCCCAGTTTCCCTCACAGTCATGGCCAGGCCAGCCCTGGGGACCAGGATGAGGGCAGGAGGCACCAGAGAGCCCTGACTGCATGGCCACAGCTCCAGCAGCCACCACGAGTCAGGGAAAGGGGAAACACCAACAAACCCTCTGGGAGGCCAGAGGGACTGGGATCCTTCCCAGAGCCCCACAATGGCTGAGCTGGAAGGGACCTCGAGGCTCATCCCATTCCACTGTCCCAGGCTGCTCCAAGCCCTGTCCAGCCTGGCCTTGGGCACTGCTAGAGATCCAGGGCCTGCCCACCCTCCCAGCCAGGAATTCCTTCCCAAAATCCCACCTCAACCCACCCTCTTTGATTTGCAGCTGTTCAGGAAGGGAAAGCCAACAAGAAACTCCTCTTACAGCCAAAGCACTGAATTCTGAGGGGATTTTCCCTCAAAAGTCACCCAAGTTTGACCCTGGAGAATCATCTCCCCAACTTGTCAGAGAAAGAAAACCAAAATAAAAACATGGAGAAGGCACAAAGCAGCACTTTGTCCACTCCAGAAAGGCCACAGGACAGCAGTTTGTGTCTCTGGACTAGCACTGTTACACTCAGCACACCCAAACCTGGTGGCCAAAATTCCCTGGAGGATGGGATAACCTCAGGAGCAGCCCCTGGGAGAGCTGCAGGGTGTGAATCCCCCAGCCCCAGTAAAACCAGTTGCTCAGTGAGGAGAGCAACGCCATCCCACCAGTCCAGAGGGGGTTTTCCAGGAGCAGGATTTTCCAGTGGTTCATAGGGGTGGACATGAGCCCCTCCAGCCCTGGCAGTTCCCATAAATCCTGCAGGAGCCTGGGATTTATGCCTGGATCAGATGTCCCAGCCTGGGGGAGCTGTTATCAGCACAGAGATCGATTCAAGCAGAGTCCAACACAAACATTTCTTGGCAGGCCCCAGATAAACCCGGATTAACCACGAGCACGGAGAGCTGGGCTGGGGCTGGGGTGGGACTGGCTGTCCCCTGATTAAACATCTCCTAATCTGCAGGTGATAAATGACAAACGGCCCCAGGAGGAACATCAGGTGTTGTCACCTCCCGGGAGCACCAGGGGACAGGAGGGAAATCAGTGTTTGCTAAACAGGCACCAGAGCTCTGAGGGTGGCACAGGGGGGGACCTGGGGGTATTTCACCAGCCCTGGGCCCACTCCTGCCTGGGCACAGCTCCCAGCCCTTCTCCCAGGTGGGAGAGTCCCTCCCAGCTGGATCCAGGCTCCTGCTCACAGCCAGCCCCAGCGTGGGGGGCTGCAAAGAGCTCTGGGGACAGGAGGCAAGAGAAATGTCACCTGTGTCCATGCTGGGCATCAGGAGCACCCAGCCCTGAGGCCCAGCACCACAGGGATGTGGAACTGCTGGAGGAAATCCAGAGGAGGCCAGGGAGCTGCTCCAGGGCTGGAGCCAGGCAGGGAGAGCTGGGGGTGCTCACCTGGAGAGGAGAAGCTCCAGGGAGAGCTCAGAGCCCTGGCAGGGCCTGAAGGGGCTCCAGGAGAGCTGCAGAGGGACTGGGGACAAGGGATGGAGGGACAGGACACAGGGAATGGCTCCCACTGCCAGAGGGCAGGGCTGGATGGGATATTGGGAATTGGGAATTGTTCCCTGGCAGGGTGGGCAGGCCCTGGCACAGGTGCCCACCCTGGATCCCCGGCAGTGCCCAAGGCCAGGCTGGACATTGGGATTTGGAGCACCCTGGGACAGAGGAAGGTGTCAGGCTGGGTGATCTGCAATGTCCCCCCAGCACAAACCAGTCCCTGACTGATGATTCCCGGACCTGGGGGCTCAAGGAATGGGGGAGCAGCAGCAGGTGGCTCCAGCAGGAAGAGGGGGCTGTCCCAGGATGAGGGACCTGGGCACGGGTGTGGCACAACGGCCGTGGTGCCACAACCCAGCCCCGGCTCTTTCTCCTCTGTGCACCTGCACGAAACTGCAGCCTCCAAGGGAATCAGCAAACAATGGGCAGGATAATCATCAATCAACCCCCCTGGCACGGCCCTGGCAGTGCCCCTTTGCAGGCTCACTTTATAAATAGCCTGTATTTATATCCAGATTTGGTTCAATATCAGCATTTATTGTCTCCTGGTTAAATATTGACCTGGGTAAATATTTGATCCTCTGATCATTTGGGTTTGATACCGACCTGGATCGACGTTATTTTCTGTTTGTTCCTCACGTCTCCTGGAACTCTCTGTAAAACGGGATTAGCAAAGAAAGCCCCGGGACTCTTCCTTTCAAGTGCCCAACGTTTGCTGCTGTAAACAACAAAGCCTGTCCCAGATGGAATCTGTGGGAATGTGCTGGGCCCAGGGAGGCCCTGGATGGGCTCCGAGCACTCCAGGGTGAGGGGCTGCCCTCGAGGCACTCGTGGATTATTTGGGTTGGAAAACACCTCCAAGGTGACCAAGCCCAAGGCTGACATCATCCACCCCAGACATTTCCGCTTTTCCTGCCCCAGTTCCTGCCAGACAAAGGATGTCAGACCCCATCCTGCCCCAAGCTGGGTGTTCAGAGCACTCCAGGATGAGGTGCTGCTCCCAAACCATTCATGGAATTTCATTCATTCTCCAGGTTTGTGCCCATGGCTGGCCCAGGAGATGGGGAGGGTTATCCCAGTGCTCTTTCCTGCCCTCGTGTTGGAACTCCCTGAGCAGATGATGAGTTCCCAGGAACCAGGGAAGCTGGGAATCTCCATCCAGGCAGCCCCACTCCCAGACCTGCTGGCTGTGTTTGCAGTTCCTTCCCTCCAGCAGCTGATAAAGGCTCCCTCAAAGGCAATCCAGCTCAGGAATTTGTCACTGGGATCATGCCACAATCCCAAAGGCCAAGGGAGCCAGGGAAAACAGCCTCATCCAACTCCAAGGTCAAGGGGCTGCAGGAGGAGCAGCTGGGAAGAGCCAGGCTCCAGCAGCAAGCAGAAACCTTTCCAAAAACAGAGCCATAAATGGAGTGAAAAATAACAAAACCTTGGAGACACGGAGCGGGAAGGGAATGACACAGGAGCATCTCCAGATGTGGGGGTGGAGGGGGTGCCATGGTGACTTTGGGGTGGATCCACATTTTTGGGGTAGATCCCACTTCTGCAGGACCACTGAGAGCCACCTCAGCCCTGGACGGAGCTGGAAGGGAGGTGGGAATCAGGGATGGCCTCTCCCACTGCTCCAGCCCATGTGAGGACAACTCTCCAAGTGTGGGAAGGGAGGACATGAGGGTTTAAGGGAGCTGGACCTCCACAGCTTTCGGGATATTCCCATTCCACGATTTCTGAGCTGCTCCTGCTCAGCAAAGGCTGAGGGGAAGCCCCTGAAGGCAATGGAGGTTTTCCACCAAAGCTCCTGGAGGTCGGTCTGGGCTGATCCCTGGTGTGAGCTGCTACAGCCCCTTGGAAGGTTTTTTGGGAAAAGTGAAATAATTTAATGTCATTTCAACTCCTGGAAGATCGAGAGGCTTGGAGCTGCTCCAGCCTCAGCCAAAACACTCAAGGAACCCTGGGCTACATGGGCACAAATCAGCTCTGGATTTGGAATTAGCCAGGAGCAGGGGCCCCCTGCAGCTCCACTGCTCCTTCTGGACTCAGCTCCAGCCCAGAACTGCCTCTCCCTGACTCCTGGAGGCCACAATCCCCAGGATTCCTCTTTTCTGCTCCATCCCAGAACTGCCTCTCCCTGACTCCTGGAGGCCACAATCCCCAGGATTACCTGGACAGATTTATCCACCTGTCCCTGCCAACAAGACACTGGGATTGTCTTTGACCTTCCAGTTCCCCCAGTTCCACATCCCTGCCCCAGGTCCTGAAGGTGCTGTGGGAGAGGTTTGGAGCTCCAGGGAAAGCTGGTGGGATTGACTCTGCTTCCCCCAGCCCCTGTGGCAGCTCACTCTCCTGTCCAAGGCAGCTCCCAGGGCTGACAATGGAATGAGTCACTGGCTGCTTGCTGGGGCTTGTGGAGCCCTCCTGGCACCCAGATCCCATCAAAGAGGCCACAAATTCCCTTCTTACCAGGCAAACCACAGGGCAGACCCCGGGCAAGGTCAGGTTTCACGTGCAGACAGCAAATCCCCCCATCCCTGCAGCCCCAACTTCCTCCCAGAGCAGTTGGAAAACAAAACAAACCCTGAGGCAGCCTTGGGTTGGGCCAACCCTTCCTCCAAGGCTGAACATCTCCAGGCCAAGGAGATCTGCCAGAACAGGGACTGAGGGGGACACTGGAGCACGTCCACTCCTGCCACGTGCCCTGTGCTATTCCATGGAATCCTGGAATGGTTTTGGTTGGAAGGGACCTCAACCATCACCTGATTCCACCCCCTGCCACCAGCAGGGACCTCTGTGCTTCTGGTGTGGTGCTGGCAGCAGAAATCTGGAGTTTCCTCCAGATATCCAGGGCCCTCCACCCAAACCCTCCCTTTCCACACTTTCCCTGTATAAAGGAATCCCCAGCTGCTGTTAATTAAGGGAAGCTGATTATGGCACAGGCCAATAACAGCTCCCAGAGGAAGCTCTGAGCCCTGGAGAAGCTCCAGGGGAGCATTTGGGAGCCTGGGCACTGCCAGCCCTGGGACATTCCTGGCATCCCCCAGGGGATGGCAAACCCCAAATTAATGGAGTTGAGCTCCTCCCACACCACAGAACCACAAAAAACCCAAATATTGGAAGCTTCCCAGAACAAAACGTTCAGAAATGTTTTGGATGAGCACCTGGGGAGATGCCCTGATTTTCCCAACAAATCTGGGGCTTTTCCACAGCTTAGAGAACATCAAACCTGTTCATTGTGAGGAATTTTACTATATCCAGCCATTCCTGGGTTTAGCTCCCTGAAATGTCCCCAAGGAGCAGCAAAAATTACGATTTTGTAGAGACAACATTAAAATATTTGGGGTAAATAAATATACAACCAAAAACCCCATGGTTAGATGGGCTGGAGAACACCCACATCCTCTGGCCTCTCCACGATGGGTTCAGATCCATGAGATAAATCACCTCAGGTGTGAGGGATCTGATAAGGGATGGATAATACCCGGCTTTTGGGGATAAACCTGTGCTTTCAGAGCAGCTACACGGCAATGAATTCTGTGCTGTTCCCTTCTCCTGCTTGCACTGAAAATCCTACAAAGAGCGAGGTCCTGAAATGCATTTTAATACTCACAAATCCTGCTCTGGGTGGGAACTTGAAGGTCCCTCCCCATCACGCTGAGAAAACAATAATTTTCCAAGAATTCTAGCAGCATTTCTGAACTCAATGAAAGATTCTTTGTTTGAGTTTCAAGCCGAGCTTGAACGGGGCAGAAGCTCTTTGATGTGGTAAACAGCCCATGGGGGTTTTTTTGGAGGGTTTTCATGCTAGCTCAAGTTCTGAGAACATCTGAATTGTAAACACGAGTTCTCCAATCCGCGGAGCCCGGGCGGCCCCTGTGACTGCGGGAATTCGCCAATGGAGCACGAGGAAAGCAAACACTGTAATCGAGCTCACAAGACGCTCGTAAGTGCGATTATTTGCAGTGGATGGGTTGGATAAAAGAACTCACTGGAGCAGGGAAGGAGAACAAAACAGCGCCGGGAGGTGACCGAACAGGTTTGAGAGGGGGAAAACTCCCGGGCGGTGATACACGGGCCAGAAATGCATTCCCCAAAGCTGGGCAGGGAGTTCAGCTGACGGGATTTGCCTCCCGCACAGCGCTCAGGAGGAGCTGGAGGGAAATCCGGAGCTCCCCGTTCGTTCCCTCCTTTCCCAGCTTTCCAAAAAGGAAAAAAACACCAACCACCAGGCGCTTTCCCAGCTAATCCGAGCGGTTGGCAGGTCGCAGGGAGGAGGATGAGCACGGCACACCTGGAATCCTCGTCCCCTTCCCGAGCAGAACAATCAGCCTTTGTCCCACCGGGACAGAGCCGCAGCTCCGCGGCTCAGAGTTCGGCTGTGCTGCTCCATGGAGCTGCTCCTTCCATCCTGCTGCTCCTTCCATCCTGCTCCTTCCATCCTGCTGCTCCTTCCATGCTGCTGCCCCTTCCATCCTCCTGCTCCTTCCATCCTTCCTCTCCTTCCATCCTGCCTCTCCTTCCATCCTACCTCTCCTTCCATCCATCCCCTCCTTCCATCCTGCTCCTCACTCCCTCCTGCTCCTGCCCAGGGAGCTTGGTGGGGTTTGGGGCCTCCAGAAAACTCCAATAATGAACATTGTGGATGAAGCCCTGGCATGGGCTGGGTTTGGGCTCACTGGTCCTACCCAGAGCTTCCTGCAGGCTCTGGAGCTGCTCTGCTGTGGGACCAGCCCCTGGCACACTCCTAGGCAGGGGATTCTCCTGAGGGTCTTCCACCAAAATCAGAGGGATAAATGGATCATTTCTGGGAATCTGTCCCAGCTCCTTGTCGCCCTGCAGACACCTGCCAGGCACAAAGCCCATCAGACTTGTAAATCCACAGGCTGGTCCCAAAAACATTGGGATCAGCTGATCCCAAAGCAAAACAGAGGGAAGGATCCCTCCCTCTGGAGATCCCTCATGCAAGGCTCCACCAGCTCCCAAACCCATCCTCATGCCAGAGGGATCAGGTGTTCCCATTCCTCCTTGGCAAGATTTAACTTCCCATCTCTCCCACCCCATTCCTGCACTCCCTGGAGCCAGCACCCTTTGGAAATGGATTTTGCATGGAATTTCTGAACACTTCTCCAAAGCCAGGAGGATCCTCAAGGGAGGGAATTCTCTCCAGGCATCTCATTCCAGATCCACAGCAAAATTCCAAAGCAGCCATCTCCCCTTTCCCTGCAGAAAAGCCAAATTTATTCCCTGCCTGCAGCTCCTGAGATTCCAAGGAAATGAATCATCCCCTGGGAGCTGTGCTGGGCACTCCAACATCTCTCCTAAAAAGTAAAGGAGCTTTATTTATGGGAGGCAGGATCTCCTGGCCCTGACCATCACCCTGGTTCCCAGGCACTGGAGCACCAAGAAGCAGGGAAAGCCACCCCTGCTCCAAGGGACAGCCACCCTCAAGCCACCACAGCCACATTCAGGACAAGGATGCACTGAAGGAGGTGCAGGACGTGGCACAGGGACAGGGCAGGAGTGAAACAGCTCCTGAAAGCTGGAGCATTCCTAAAAATGCTGGATCCAGCTGCTCCTGTGATCCAGGAGCAAAAGCCCTGCCAAGATGAAGTCAGAGGAGCAGCACAGCACTTGCACCCTGTTCCACAGTTGATTCATGCTGCTGGAAGGGTCTGGCAGTGCCACTCCCAGCGCTGAGGAGGTGAAGTGCCAGGAAAAGCAGGGAACAGCACTTTCCTCATCCCATCTCATGTGTCCAAGCACCCCCCAGATGCTGGAGATGTTTTACTCCTCCTGAGCCCCCCCTCAGCCCAGAGAGAGCCAAGGACAGGGCGGGGAAGTGCCTGTGGGGCAGGAACTGGGACCAGGGGACACAAAGGGAGCCCTTTGCTGCTGTTCCTCAGCCTGCAGCCAAGTAAAATCCCTTTCCACACTCATCAGCATCTTCCTTGTTTCCCACCACAGCCTCAGCCCCACCAGGAGCTCACCAGCCCCACCACAACTGCCCTGGGGCCTGGCACAGGCAGGAAGGGGTTAAACCGAGAGACAGGGTCGGGGGTTTGTCCTTCTGTCTCTTCCCAGCAGCTCCTGCCCTCTCTCAACAGCTCTGGACCCCAACACCAGAATTCCCAGGGGACACAGGGACTGCCTTCCCAAACCCTCAAGGACAGCAGGTGGCAGAGCCACCTCCCCACAGCCACAGGGGAGCCTGGAGGAGCCAATTCCTGCCCTGCCCCTGCCGGCCCCGGGTGATCCCAGGATGCTTCTCCAGCCCCAGGGGCCCAGGAATGCTGTGGCAGCCAGGTGGGAGCAAGGATAAACCCCCAGGCCCCTCACTCATCCAGGGAACCTGACAGCCACACAAAGGGATCAGCTCCTCCTCTCCTGGAATGTTCCCTGGACATTACTTTATTATTATTATTATTATTATTATTATTTATTATTATTATTATTATTATTATTATTATTATTATTATTTATTCCCTCGAGTATCAGCCACTGGAGATTTAAAGAGGAAAATGCTTTTTCTGGCTGATCTGACCCAAATCAGGAATGAACAGTCCTTTCCTCTCACAAGCCCTTTTCCCTCCTCTTTTCTCTGTTTTTTTTTTTTGGTTGGAAAAGCCAAGGAAAGGGAAAATTTGATTGGAAATTCCACAAAGGATCTGTTTCCACCTGAGCTGAATCCAATAAAATTTTTGACAGCAAAGAGCTCCCACCTGAAAAGCAATTTGAGGGGGATATATGGCAGTGGGACTTTGAAATCACAGGGATGATTTGCTCCTGCCTCTTCCTAAGCTCGGGCAGCCAGAGCACAGGAACTGCCCCGAGCTGGAGCCTGACAGGTCACAGCCTTTGGCACCTGCCTTGTCAAGCTGATAAAAACCCTCTGGAGCAAAGGCTCCCCAGCCCTGCAGCTTCCAGCTCCTCCAGCCTCCAGGCAGGGCTCCCACAGCACCACAGCCTCTGGGAGAAAGGGGCCAGGCCATGGAAACTCCTGCCCAGGGGCTGTGGGCTCCAGCCGGGGCTCTCGGGGTGTCCCAGCACAGCCCTGCTCCCTGCGTGGCTTTGGGGATCCATGGCATCCATGGGACCTGGCCGGCTCCACAGCTGCTGTGCCAGGATCCCACTGCCCAGGAGGGACACAGGAGGGTCACTGGCAAAGGGTGACACCTCCAAGGCCACCCCTCAGCTGCCACTGCCCCAGAGAAAAGTGGGACCAAACTGGGAGGAGAAATTGCACCTTTCCCCTGGAAGGGCAGCAGGGATGGGGTGGGGTGAGGGTGTCCCCAACCACGGGTGTCCCAAACCATGGGTGTCCCCATGAGGGGGACAGGAGGTCGCTCATGGCCAGCCAAGGCCACACTGCCTCATCCCACCCGGACAGAAAAAGGCAAGAAGCCAAGCTCACCCTCCTCCAGCCCATTTTAGGGGGTTTGG
Organism: Camarhynchus parvulus; assembly: GCF_901933205.1. NCBI lineage: Eukaryota > Metazoa > Chordata > Aves > Passeriformes > Thraupidae > Camarhynchus > Camarhynchus parvulus. The sequence continues at coordinate 18,526,042 of NC_044600.1, read as the reverse complement.
AGGGAGCTGACAGCTTTCCCCCAGGACAGGCCCTGGGGACAATCCCAGCTTTCCAAGAGCCACCACCCGTCTCTGATCCAGGTGATCCCCAAACCACACACGGAGGGGCAGAAACCACACAGGGGAGGGAGGAATGGCTCCCCTGTTTGACCCCACAGCCACGAGCACCACTGACAGCCCCTGTGGATCCTGGAGCTCCAGGAAATCCAGGGATGGAGCCACGGCCTTCACCTCCCTCTGTGGGACACAGGCCCAAAATGGCCCTGGGCACTCCGGCGACGTGGGGAGCAGAGCAGGGGCACTGGGGACGTGGCCCCAAGCCTGGCTGGTGCCACCCAGGCTGGGGTGGCCTCCCGGGGGTCTCTGGAGGAGCAGAGGCCGGGTGGGGGGCCCTGCGTGGCCCTGGAGTCGGGCCCGCAGCACTCCCGCCCCGCTCAAAATGGCGCTGGGGCCGTGGGGTTGGGGTTAATCATTACCCCGGGCACCCCGCGCCCCACGGAGCGGGAAGAGGGGAAACCTCGGCTCCAGGGTGGGGCCCGGCCCGCCTCACCCTCCCTGCAGCAGGAAGAGCGGCCGGAGGCTCTGGGGGTGGCACACGGAGCCTGCTCCCCCACATGGGGTGGGCGGAGAGGGGGGGGCCCGCGGGAACACCCCAGAGCCTCATCCCGGCCTTTATCTGGGGGCAATGCTGCCAGGGAATCTCGAGGAGCATGCCTTCCCCATGGCGGTAGTGGAAAAGTACAGAGAATCAAACAAAATGGAAAATAAGGTCCTGTGTCCTGTCCAGCACACGCAGGCACAGCAATCCCGACCCCAAAACCTTTCCCGGTGGGAGAGCCCCTGAACACCCCTGGCCTGCCAAGCCCAGGGGACAGGGACTGAACCCTGGAGCGGGAGCAGAGCCCACACGGGGGACGCCGGGGAGTTTTGAAGGCAGAGAGGAAGCAAAAAACCCAAACCAAAATTCCCGAACGAAACCCAACACGCCCAGGAGAAAAGCCAGCTCAGGGGGAAGCGGGAGCCCACAGAGCCACGGAGGTGTCGCAGCCACGACGGGAGAAACAAAGCAGAATTCAGCCCAAACCCAGGGGCACCTGAGCGGGCGGGAGCGGCCCCTTCCCTGCGCTTACCTGCGCCAGCTCGGGAGGGGTCTCCAGGGGCCGCGAGGGGCCTTTGATGTCCTCGAAGACCGGGCTGTCCTCGCTGGGCTCCCCGGACATGCTGACGGGTTTGAGCGGTGCCAACACCGCCGCGTCCACCAGCCCGCTGCTCATCCCCCCGCGCCCCGCACGGGACAGGGAAACAGGCCCGGGAAACGGGGAAAAGGGAAAAAAGGGGGAGAAACAAGGGAGGGGAAGGGGAAAAATCCCCCTGAGGCGAGGCGGAGCGAGCTGCGCGGGTGGGAGGCCGGGAAGGCTGTACCTGGCCGCGGGAAGGCTCTACCTGGCCGCGGGAGGAGGAAGCGGCCCCGGGAGCGGGCGGTGGTGCGGAGCCAATCAGGCTCCCGGCGCCTGGGACACCGCTCATAAAAGGGCGAGAGGAGCCCCGGCAGCGAGCCCGGGCCGCTGCAGCACCCCAAACACAGCCCGCGAGCTCTGCCACCGGCCGGGCTCCGACAGGGACCTCAGGACGATCCCACACCCCGGGATTCAATGCCAATGCCAACCCTGAGCAGGTGGCCGGGAGCTCTGTCAGCAGCCGTGACCCCACAACGTGCTTGGGAAGTTCCAGCGCCCCAGGATTCAAATCTCAAGCTCTGTCACCAGCCATGCTCCGACATGGAGCTCAGGACAATCCCACACCCCGGGATTCAATCCCAACTGCAAGTGGGTGGCCAGGAACTCTGTCACCAGCCATGATCCCACAGGGCGCTCAGGACAATCCCACACCCCAGGACTTGATCCACAGTCCCAAACTCTGGCACCAGCCGTGCTCCCACACGGAGCTCAGGACAATCCCACACCCCGGGATTTGATCCCGAGTCCAACCCCAAACTCGGGCACCAGCCATGATCCCACACAGAGCTCAGGACAATCCCACACCCCAGGATTTGATCCTTGATCCCAACCCCGAACTCTGGCACCAGCAGTGCTCCCACAGAGAGCTCAGGAAGTTTCAGCACTCCAGGATTTGATGCCCATTTCCAAACCTGTCGCAGTAAACTTGCCAAATAAAAAACACACTACAACACAAACCCAAGCTCCATCACCAGCCATGCTCCAACAGAGTGGTCAGGAAACCCCAGGATTTAACCCCAATTCCATCCCCAAGTGGGTGGCCAGGAGCTCTGTCACCAGCCTCCCACACGGATCTCAGGATAATCCCATACCCCAGGATCTGATCCCTGATCCCAACCCTGAACTCTGTCACCAGCCCTGCTCCCACAGAGAGCCCAGGAAGTTCCAGCACTCCAGGATCAATCCCAATCCCAAACCAAATCCCTGAGCCCTTCCAGGGCCTCATTCCAGGGCGCCCCCAGCTCCACCACCATCAGGATGGAGGGATCAGCCCAACCCCAAGGCCTGGAACACCCCCCAGCTGGGCCATTGTCCCCAGACTGAGTCCCCTGCACTGAAACAAGGGGGATATTCCAGTTTTTTACAGACATGGGTACTTTTCAATAGGAAGATGCCATTTTTGCATGAATGGGTCAATTTTGTATCAAAACTAATTTTGAGAGGAAATTCCTGTTTGCTCACACTTCTCATTCCCAGGGAGAAAAAGTGAAGGATCAAAAATAAAGGAGAAGGATCAAAAATAAAAGGGACAAACCCTAAAGGAAAATAAAAGCGACAGCTGGAAAAGCACAGACAGGTAGGAGGGCACAGGGTTCTATGGAGACACCAGGCAACTGTGTTTGGGTTTCACTTCTGGAAAGGAAGGAGTGTAAAGATCCAGAGATAAAGGGAATAAAAATTACCTTTCTGGCAAAGAACTGGGGAAAAAAAAAAAAAAAAAAAAGCCATTTTGCTCCAGACAATCCAGCCCTGATGGTCCCCAGCCCCTCCCCAAAGAAGAGCCTGGATCCTCCCCCTCTCTGTGTTCACCCATCCCAAATCAGCCCCAGGTTCCCCACTTCCCTGTGTGTCCCAGGCAGGATCCCACACAGTCAGGGATGCTGCTGTCACCACCTTGGGGACATCCCAGCAGCTCCAGGGGACCACAGGAGCAGGGGAAGAAAGTGGGGGGGCTGAGGCTGCTCTACCCCCTGGGCAAAGGGAGAGCAGTGCAGTGCTGCCAGGGCAGGGCAGTGCCTGTTCCATGGCACTCCTGCCACTCCAGGGCCCTCACATGGGGCCTGTGACTGCTCAGAGCAGGAGCCACAGCAGAGGTTTGGTGTCACAGCTGCCACCCCACACCAGGGACCAGAGCCATCGGCTGGGGGGGCTGAGCACCCCAGAGAGCAGAGCTTGTGAGCCCTTGGGAGAGCAAGCACGGGAACAGCTCTGGCCTTGCAGGGTTTTGTTTTCAGGGAAGCTGTGCTGCTGCTGGAACTCTCACCAGGGCTCCCAGGGGATGCCAGGGACAGGGGGACGTGTCACCAGCCCTGCAGGACCACACGGGGACAGGAGGAACTTTGTGGTGACGGTGGTGAGGGTGCTCCAGAGCAGCTGGGGCTGCCCCGGGATCCCTGGCAGTGCCCAAGGCCAGGCTGGACATTGAGGTTTGGAGCAGGATGATTATGAGGGATGTTAAAATTAAGGCTCATTTGTGTCCTTTTTTTGTCTAGGGGTATTATGAGTTGTTTTGTGACTAGGTTGATAAATCATAGCTGGAGGGTTGAGTCAGTTAGTAATTCATCGATTGTCTAGGGAGGGTAGTAAGAGAGCTGGGAATGTTATTGAAATGAGAATTAGTGGGATTCCTAGGAAGGATGGGCTTGAAAATTGGTTGAAGGAGCTTAAGTGGGACAGTGGAAGGTGTCCCTGCCATGGCAGGGGTGGGATGGGATGAGCTTTAAAGTCCTGCCAGCCTAAACCACTCCATGATTCCATTATAAAAACCAAAAGTGTTCTCTTTCTCTCCATCCCATGCCCAGCCAGGTGAATCCCAGGAGCAGGGCTCACTGCAGGCTGCTCCTGCCCAGCAGGGAGCAATCCACGATTTCCCAAGGCGGAGCTGCCCTTCCTGGCAGGGATGGGCCAAAGGCAGGCAGTGCCCTTATCTGCCCCGGGAGAGCGGCCTTGGGTCCCTCTCTGTCCCGGCCCTTTGCCCGGGGGCGCCGCCGGTCCCGTTGTGTCCCCACGTGCCACCCGCGATGGCGCAGAGATAAGGGCGGCTCCCCGTGACCCGGCCACCAGCGCGCTCCCTCCCGACATTGTTCACGTTTTCCTCCCTCCTCGCACGCAGAATTCCCCTCTGAAAAGCCGACACCGAGAGGCTGGAGGGGGTTTGGGAAGGGAGATCCTGTGCAGGGAGGGATTGAGCAGAGAGGGGGTCCCAACCCAGGGGCTGGGGCTGCTGGGGAGAACTGGGGAGCCAACCCCTGATCCCGGATCCCGGCACCCCGGGATCCATGGGAATGGTGAGGAAGGACAGCCAGACCCTCCTTCCTCTCACAAGGGAGCAGGAGGCAGGTGAAGCCCCGGATTACAGAGACTTCAGCTAAAAGGCAAGAAAGGCACCGAATTTTGAGGAAACCTGGATCAGGCTGGGACGCAAACCTCAGCTCCCACTCCCCACATGACCCCAGGCACAGGCAGAGGCAGCTCCAGCCTGTCCCCAGCATCCCCACAGCCACCCTCACACCTCAGCACTGGGCTGGCTCCCAAGGGACCCCCAGAGCCCCCACTGAGGTCCCACCCAGGAGGGGGGGCTGGGGAAGGGGCCCGGCCCTGCCTGGGGGTCCCTGGCCCATTTTCCCTCCCGCAGCAGCTCTTCCCTCCCTGCACGAACCCCCCCAGGCCGGAGCACCCACCTGTCTCGGGGCCGTGGTGGACATCCCCAGCCCGCTCTGGCTGTGCCTCCCTGGGCCGAGCGCGGGTTGCCGTGGCCAGGCCCCGCTCGCCTGTCCCCACGGCCGGCACACAAAGCTCTGCAAAGCTGCCGGAGCAGCCCCGCGCCTCCCCCGCTCCCCCACCGAAACCCAAAACCACCTATTTTTGTCTTTTCCTTTCTCCTCCTCGGGAGGTTTCCAGCCATCAAATGCTTCCCGGGAGCCCTTCAAAGGAAAAGCGGCCGCCCCGTCCCATCCACTTGCTAAACCAGTCTGAGCAGTGCCGGGCGGGCGGGCGGAGAGGCCCCGGCACCCCCGACAGGGACAGGGACAGGGACAGGGACAAGGAGCCGTCCGCAGGGACCGCGGGGATCCCAGAGCCAGGGCACCACCACCCCACTGTCCCCAAGGGACACGGGGGGGCCACCAGCCGGCAGGAACCCCCCAGCAGGCTGCAGAACCCCTCCCAGTCACTGCTCCTTCGGCAGGGAAGCGGTTCGGGGGTTGCTAAATTCTACTGCCAGCCATGGAAAAGTGCAGGCAGGGCGTGGGGAAAGAGCCCAGAGGAGATGGGAAAGCCCCCAGTAGCCGCAGTCAGGCAGTGGGGGAGCACTGGGAGGCAGGGAGATGGAGCAGCTGCTCCAGGAGTTCCTGGGAGAGGAGGAGGGAGGTGAGGAAATGGAAAGGCCTGAGGCTGAGCTGAGTCTCCAGGACAAAAATTCAGGGCGCCAAGGAGGGAGATGAAATCGGCCTTTTTTCCCCCCAAACCCCAGCCTTGGACCTTTGCCAAGCCTGGAAAACAACCAGAAGGGTTTTCTGGGCTCCACCAATTCCCAGGGGATGTGGAGCTGGATGTGCCACTCACGCCACAGGGTCTGGCAGCCACTGCCAGAGGGGCTTTGCTGAGGCTCAGGGACCACCTGTGCCCAGACAGGGGTGGCACAGCCCTCCCTGGGGGTCACCCTGCCCTGGGCACGTGCTGCAGGACAGGCCCAGGTGACAGGGATGGGGCAGGTCACGGTGAGACAGCCAGCGGGGAAAGTGCCTCAGAGAGCTCCAGGACAGCACAGAGAGCAGCGGGAGGCCCCAGGCTGAGCTTAAATGGGCCCAGGGGTGTGGGTGGGGATCTCAAGTGGGGCTGCTCAGAGCAATTGAAAGCCCTCAGGGCCTCACCCAGGAGGAGGCCGGGAAGAAGCACAGCCTGGATCCCCGGGATGGCAGGGCCAGCCCCTGGGGAGGGGTGGGCACCTGCTCCTGTGTGGCAGGACCCACACACGCTGTCCCTTTGTCACGGGTGTTTGGCACAGGACCCTGTGTGACCCCCAGACCTCTGCAGCTCCTCCCGAGATCTGGGGGCTGTCCCCCCATTCCCCCTGTGCCAGCAATCCCTGCCATGGCACTCGGAGCGGAGGAGCTGCAGCCCGAGCACCGGAAGGGTTTGATGTCCCCGTGCCTGCAGAACTCCGAGGTGCAGCCTTCCCACGGGCATTTTTGGGGCTCCTCACCCGTGCGAGGAGAGCACCGGGGGTTCAGCGGTGCCACGGCGGCCCCCGGGCGCTCGGGGACGCTCCCGCAGAACGGGGATCCCTCGGCTCCTCCTCCGGCCGTGGCTCAGCGCGGGCCGCTGGCGCCACCGGGTGCCCGAGCGCTGCCACCGGCTCCCAGCAGCGCGCCCGGCCGGGTTTGGGGTACGAGCAGCGCCCACCCAGCCCCCGGGCACTGCCGGGGTCCCAGCCCCACACACGGACTGCGGGGCGCCGGGGGTGCTCAGGATGGGGGGGGCACCCCATGACCAACCTGGGCAATGAAGGACGGGAGGGTCCCCCCGAGCATGGCTTTGCCTACCAGCACCCCAAAAAAGGCGAGCACAGAGCCTGATGCCCCAAAGTGCCACCCTGCACCTTAACACAGGGTGACAGCACCCCCAAAGAGCGCCCTGTCCCCCTAAAGGGCACCTCCCGAGAGCCCCCCCGTGCCCCCAGAGGAAACCCTGACACACACTGCTAGCACCCTGTGCCCCCAAGGGACCCCCAGTCTCTGGCTGAGGGTGCCCACAGCACCCCCAGTGACACCCCCGAGGGTGCCCACAGGTGCGTGCAGGGGAGCCCCGGGGTCCCGGGGCAGTGCCGGGGGTGACGAGGAGCCGGTTTGGGCAGGGGGTCCCCGTGGCACCTCATGCCGGGAGCCCCACGCGTGTCCCGGGTGGGGTTCGGGGTCCCCCTTGTCCCTCGGCTGTCCCTCGGTCCCGCTGGCCGTGCTGCGGGCGGGGCCGGGCCGGGCCCTTTAAGAAGCTCCACCCTCGGCCGAGCCCAGGTGGCGCCACGGGGCTTTTCAAATGGTGACAAAATTCCCAAATCCTCCAAAAGTAGGATTTTTTCATTTCTGTAAGGAGTATTTTTTATCTTTTCTTTGTAATTTTTCTCCCTGGAATGGGACATCTTTCATGCAAAATCCCCAAAAAGCTTCAACTGAGGAATTTAGATATTTTTTTTTCCTTAATATTCCTTAGAGTTCTATATCTGGGTTGTTCATCAGGATGATGAAGAGAACTGGGATGAGGCTGGAGCCTTGTGGCACGCCAGTAATGACAGGTGCCAGGCTGGTGTCACCCCACTCTGTCATCCTCTGTGCCCAACCCAGGAGCCAGCTGCTGCCCATCCCATGTGTTTATCCAGCTGCAGCCTGGACAATTTTGTCCAGAAGGACCCTGGGAGAGACAGGATCAAAGCTTTGCTGGGGATACCCTGTTGTGGAAGGAAATCAGGCTGGACAAGCAGCACTTTTCCCTCATGGAGCTGTGACCAATGACTGGGTTGTTCTCCAGGTGTCTTCCAATACTTCCCAGAATCATCTTTTCCATGATTTTACTGGGCACTGAAGTGAGACTGACAGGCCTCTGGGTTCCAGGGTCCTCCTTCTTGCGCTTCTGGAAAATCAGGACAACAGTCCCCAGTTTCCAGCCAGCTGGGACCTCCTGGAGTCCCAAGACCATTCAAAATCATCAAGAGAAGCTTTGTGATGGCATCAGCAACTCTTGGAGGATTCTCAGATGAATCCCACCAGGTCCCATAGGGATTTGGAGGGATCCAGCTGGAGCAGGAGATCCTGCACAAGTTCATTCAAGATCATTCCTGCAGTCCTGCTCGTCCAGCTCAGGGCACTGGGACTCCCTTGGTCCATCCTCTGGACACAGAATGCCTTGAACAGCTCTGCCTTGTCCCTGTCCCCTGTGGGAGGTGACATCCTCACCCACCCAGGCCAATCCATGCTATTCCTACAGTGCCTCTTGCCATTAATAGGTTTGAACAGGCATTTCCCACCTGGCAGCTTTCCTGCCCAGGCCTGCAGGGTGGGGTGGCTGTGCCAGGGGCAGTCCCAGCCCTTCACCTGTGCCCAGCCAGACTCTCCCTCAGGCCATGGGGTCAGGGACCACCTCAGGCCAGGGACAAGCTCTGCCCATGGCACATCTGGCTGGTGGATGGGAAGCTGAGGAAAAGCACTTTCCCAAGCAGCTGTGAGTTGTTTTCAGGGGTCACAGGTCCCTGAAGTGCTCCCCCAGCCCCTCCTCACACCAGTTCCCCCATCCCCACACAGCCAGGGCAAAGCACCAGCTCAGAGGGAGTCTGGGAGCTCCACACAGAGACTGCCCTGAGCATGGGAGGTGTCATGGTCCCCATCACCCAACAGCTCAGAGCATCCAACCCCAAATCCTGACACCCTCCCAGCAACCAGGGGGGTTGGCTGGGGATGATGAAGAAACACTCCTCAAAAACCATTATTAAAAAGCAAAGCATGTGGCCACAGCCGCTGGTTTAACTTAGAAACACTTCAAGTGGCCCAGAGTCTTCCAAAAAACCCGAGAGCTGCTGGCCCTCGTCCCCCCCACCCTGTCCCACCCCCTTGTAGAATTCCATAAAAGAAAAGTTCCATGTTCCACAAAGTTTCCATTTGTGTGGTGGTGATGGTGGTCTTGTTTGTGGGTCACTGTTGGGTTGTTTCCCCCTTTCTTGATTCCTCTTTTCCTCCTGGTTCTCTGCACATCCAGCACTTCCCATGAAGCCCAGCACGTGCTCAGGGACACACAGAGAGGTGATGTCCCTTCTCCTGCTGGGACAGTCTGGGGATGGAGCAGGACTGGCCATCAGCTCCTCCAGGGGCGCCCATCACCCCCTGCCCCCCGTCCTTGCCACGGCTCCCAGGCACTGGGAGGGGCAGGGAGCACATGGGGCACAACAACGGGCAGGAGGCTGAAGAGCCGGAGGCAGCTGCTGGGTGAATTCCAGGTGAGGAGTCAAGGAGCCTCCAGGCGAGGACAAACCCAGGAATAAAAACAGCTGGGGTCAAGAGAGAAGGGGCAGCAGTCCAGAATCCATTGTTTGCCGTCCCGTGTCCCGTGCCGTGCCGGCGGGGCTCCTGCAGCGGGCACGGCCCGGCCCCGGCGCTCCCGCAGTCCCCGCCCCGCCCCGCAGGAGCCGCGGGGTGCGGATGGATGGAGGGAGGGAGGCGCTGCCCGCTCCCAGCGCGGCGGGCACCGCTCACATCATGACGTGCCGCCGGCGGTGCAGGGCCAGGTGGTCGGAGCGGGAGAAGCTGCGGTCGCAGTCCGAGCAGCGGAAGGGTTTGATGCCCGTGTGCTTGCGGAAGTGCCGGGTGAGCTCGTCCGAGCGGGCGAACTTCCAGGTGCAGCCTTCCCACGTGCATTTGTAGGGCTTCTCGCCTGTGCAGGGGAGCACCGAGGGGTCAGCACCGCCACAACGAGCCCCCAAAGCCTTCACAGGAATTCCCAACGGGGAATCCCTCGGCACCCCCACCCAGCACTCCCAAAGGGCCACCCAGGGCCACAGCACCATCCCATGGGGAATGCAGGGACACCAATCCCAGCCCTACCTGTGTGTATCCTCCGGTGGGCTTTGAGGTGGGAGCTTTTGGTGTAGACCTTATTGCAGCCCTCGAAGTCGCACTGGTGGATGCGCCGCTTCTTCAGGTCCGGGGAGTCGGCCCTGGGCCCCCGCGCCGCCGGCCTGCCGGGAGCAGGGAGAGCTGAGCCACGGCCCACAGCCCACGGGGGCTCAGGGGGGCTCAGGGGGGGCTCAGGGCCATAAAGGGAGGGGAGGCACAGGCAGGAGGACACTCACTCTCTCGGCAGGTCCTGGAAGGGCGCCGGGCCGCTCTCGGAGGCGCTGTCCTCGCTGTCGCTGTTCATGTCCATGGGGTACACGGAGCCAGGGTCCATTTTCACTGGAGGGGTCCGGGAAAGAAAAGCTTTAGGGCACAGAGAGGCGAGGGGTGAGCACAGAACAGAGACATCCCCAAAACATCCACCCCACATCAGGGTGCAGCCTTCCCCCTGCTCCTGCAGTGCTCCTGGCACAGCCTGTCCCTACAGAGAATAAAATCCAACTGGGTAGATGGAGAACCCCCAAAGGGAGAAAACAACTTGGGGGCACCACTTTTGGCTGCCTGCCCCTGCCCAGAGCAGGGCAGATCCAGGTCCCCCATCCTGGATAAGGTGGGAAGCTGGGAATGTCCTGGGAAAGGGGATTGTGGGGGGCACAGAGAGCAGCTGGGCTGAAACCAGAGCTGCTGGCAGCAGGCAGCCAGTGGGAAGGGCAGGGCAGGCTGCCAGCAGCAGGATGGGTGGAGAACAGGCAGTGCCATGCCCTGTGTGTCCCTGCCCTCCCCATGTCCCCTGGGGGGCACAGGCTGGGGGCTGAGAGGCTTTGTATGAAAGTGGCACACAGCAGTGGCAGGGACACTCCACAGTGAAAAATGAGATCCCCCTCGAGGCTGCCCCTCCACGAGGCAGGACAGACACCCTCCACCCCCCAGATTCCAGCGTTCCGCCCAGGTGCCCTTACCAGACCCAGCGTTCTTGCCGTCCCCCCCGATGAGGGGCACGGTAATGGCGGTGACGCCGTCCGTGGGCACGGTGGTGTAGACGACGGGGAGGGACTGCACCACCACGGGGATGGTCTGCAGGTTGCCCATCTTGCTGGGCAGGTTGACGGAGGGGATGGTGTGGATGACGTGGAGGATCTGCTGCCCGCCGCTGCCCTGCGTGGAGGCCAGGATGGAGCCGGGTGAGAGGACAGCCGGGATGGCCGAGGTGGAGCTGAGACCGGAGGGCGGGATGGACACGGTGCTGGGAGCGGGAAGCGGGGGAGCCACCAGCATGGGGGAAGACTGGACCGAGGTGGAGGGCGGTGGCGGCGGGGCCGAGGCTGGAGCCACCTTGGATTTATTGAGGGAGAGATCGACGGGCTCGGCCTGGGGCTGGCTGCAGTCGCTGGCCAGCAGCTCCTCGGGGGGCTCCGTCTTGATGTCGGCCAGCAGCACCGGGGGGTCGAGGGGGCCCTCAGCCAGCAGCGCCGACGAGCTCATGGCGGGCGTCGCCTTCCCCTGGCCCTGCAAGAGACCCGCAGTCCGTGAGGAGCCAGGGAAACTGAGGCACGGGGCGGGGGCGAAGGGGTTTTTTTAACGGGCTCTCACCAACCAACCGACCGGGGCGGCGCCTCGGGGCGGCTCCGGCGGGGCGTGGGGCCACCCGGGGGTCGCCAGGCCGGGCATGGCGGGGCCCGCCCGTGCTCTGAGGCAGGGCCGGGCCCGCCCGTCCCTCACGGACCCGCCCGGCCCCTCACGGCGGCGGCCGCGCGCGCCGAGGGCGGGAACCGCAGGCCCCGCCCCCCCGCCCGCGCCTTTGTGCCGGGACGGCCCCGCCCCCACGGGCGAGGCGGGGCGGGGGGCGTGTCCCGCGCGCGGGGCGGTGGCGGCCCCGCCCCGCTCCTTCCCCCGCGCCTTAAAGGGGCCGCGCCCCCCGGCCCGCGCGCCCCCGCCCGGGGTCACTCACGCACTGACCCGCGGGGCTCCCACGCGTGTCCGCCGCGCCCGCAGCTCCCCCCCGCCGCCCGCAGCACCATCTCCCGGGCCGCGCCGCCCGAGGTGCGAACGGCCCCGCGGCTCCACCTGGGCTCGGCCGCGGGTGGAGCTTCTTAAAGGGCCCGGCCCGGCCCCCGCGGGAGGCACCGGGCACGGCCCCACCCGCGGCACGGCCGGCGCTGGGCCCCCGCGGGACCGCGACACCACCGAGGGACGAGCGGGACCCCCGGCCGCACCGCACCCCGCGCTGGGTCCCGGGGCACGCGTGGGGACAAGCGGTGCGGGGAACCCCCGGCCGAACGAGCTCCTCGTCACCCCCGCGCTGCCCCGGGACCCCCGGCGCTGCCCCCGGCCCCCGCACGTACCTGCCCACGCAGGGACCGTCCCCGCCCGCGGAGCCCCCACGCACCGGCCTCGCGCGGCGGCCCCGGCCCCGCCACACCCAGCGCCGCGCCCCCGCAGAACACGCCCGGCCCCGCCCGGGGGGGGCGGCGGCTACAGCGCACCCCCGCCACCGGCACCGGCACCGAGCCCCGGCACCGAACCCCCCCGGCACCGGCACCGAGCCCAAAGTACCGGCACCGAACCCCCGGCACCGGCACCGAGCCCCCGGCACCGAACCCCCGATACCGGCACCGAGCCCAAAGTACCGGCACCGAACCCCCCGGCACCGGCACCCCCCCCGGCACCGGCACCGAGCCCCCGGCACCGAACCCCCATACCCACCGAGCCCAAAGTACCGGCAACAACCCCCTACGCCCGAGCCCGCACACCCCCCCGGCACCGGCACCGAGCCCCCGGCACCGAACCCCCGATACCGGCACCGAGCCCAAAGTACCGGCAACGAACCCCCCCGATACCGGCACCGAGCCCAAGCACCGGCACCGAACCCCCGGCACCGGCACCGAGCCCAAGCACCGGCACCGAACCCCCCGGCGCCACCACAGGGTCCTCGGCACCGGCACCGAACCCCCCCATTACCGGCACCGAGCCCCCGCTCACACACGGAGCCCCGAATTCACCGTCCCCATAAAACCGGGTTCCCCCAAAGCACCCCCACACTCAGGGCCGGGATCCCCCGCGAACCCCCGCACCCAGCCAGGGACCCCCGCAACAGACGGACAGAGCCACGGAACCCCCAAACAGAGCCCCCCGCGAATCACCCGCAGGTACAGCCGGGAGCCCCCCAAACACACCCCAAAAAGAGCCAGAGACATCGCCCCCCCCCCAGAACCCACCTCGTCACCTGGGGACCCCCCAACGCACAGAGCCCCTCCAAACACACGGTATAGACCCAAACACCCCCAAACACAGACAGAGACCCCCCAGGACCCACATATTGGGGCGACCCCCCCAACACAAACACTCAGCCAAGGACCCCCAAAACACCCCCCTCACACGCTCACAAACTACCAGCGCCCCCCAAAAAACCTCCACTCTCAGGCAGGGACCCCCATAGACCCCCCCCCAAACCCAGGGACCCCCAAAACCCTCCCCAACAAGGAGAGACACCCGTCGAACACCCCTCGCTCTGTCAGGGACCCCCTCCAACACATCCCCAGGTCCTCAAAGCACCCCCTCCAGCCAGACCCCCCCCAAAAACACACCAGGGGACACCCCCACACAGACACACAACTGCCCCCCGCACCTGGGGACCGCAGTGTCCCCCCAGAGCCCCCCAGGACCGGCTCCTCACACCCGGGGGGTCCCCACAAACAGGCTCATTGAGGGGGGGTGCAAAAGGGACACCCCGTCCTCCCCTGGGGGACCCTCCCTTACCCAAATTTGGGGGTCCATTGCACCCCAAAGCCCCGCGGGGGTAGGGGGTGCGGGATGGGGCAGCTGAGTGGGCGGGGGGGGCTCGTTGCCCCCCAAATTCCACCACTGCTGACCCTCCCCCCCTTTATGGGTGAACTGAATTCCTCCGTCCTCAGCCCGGTGCACCCCAAAGCCAGCCAGGGGTGCGGGGTGGGCGCTCGGGCCCCCCCCTCAAACCCACATGTCTGGGGGTGCTGTGCACCCCTCCCAACACTTTGTGTCCCTCACTCCAAGGCAATAATTGGTGCTCCCCGTTTTTAGCCTAACCAGCTTAAGGAGGCATTTCGGGTGACCTTGGGCGGGGGGGTGAGCGTGGGAACACGCCCTCCACAGCCCCCCCCCCCACCGCTTTGTCCCCTCCGTGTCCCCAGCCCCTCCCCCCGCTGCGTGTCCCCCACCCGTGGGCGTGGGGGGGTCACACCCCGCCGCCGCCGCCACACCCCCCCGTGGAATTTCCTCCGCGCTCCACCCTCCGCCGGCGGCGGCTGGGGACACGGTGGGGGGGGCACGGAGGGAACACGGAGCGGGGACCCCCGTGGGGTGAGGGGGCACGGGGGGGCTGGAGCCCGAGCGGGGCCTGTCCCTTTAAGAGCAAAGGGCGTGGGAGGGGAGGGCAGGGCGGGGCCGCTGTGACCTCCCGGCCGCGGGGGGGCGCCCTGCCCGGAAGCGCGCGCGGCGCACGGGGTGGGGGGGGCACCCCACGCGCGACCCCCGCGTGAGGGGCGAGGGGGGAGGGGAGGCCTGAGGGGCGCGGGGGGCGGGGCCCTCCCCCCCATCCCTCCCCTCCCTCCCTCCCCTGTCCCCTCCCCCCGTCCGACCCCGCGCTCCCATCCCCCCCCCCGGCCCCCTCAGGCCCCCACGCGCGCCCCCCGCGCCCCCGGCCCCACGCACCGTCCCCCGCGCCTCCTCCGAGCGCATCCCCGGCCGCCGCCGCCGCCGCTGCCCCCGGGGCGGTGCCGGGTGGGGCGGGGTGGGGCCCCCACGGGCGGGGAGGGGCCGCGTGGGGCGGAGCTCCCCTCCCCCACCCTCTTTTTTTTGGGGTGGGGGTGCCCCGCCCTTGAGATGACATCATCGGCAGCCAATGGGCGGCTCCCCTCGCATCCGGCGTTGCCATGGGAACGCGCAGGATTTGGGGGAGGGGGGTTGGACCCCAACTTGTTCCCACCCCCCCACACGGAGTGCGCCCCAAAATCGGGGGGGGGGCGGTGCTGGAGGCCTCAGCCCGGGGGAGCTCGTGGCGCTGATGAGGGGGAGCACAGCCCCCCCACTGGGGGTCTGGGGCTCTCCTGCACCTCCACCCACAGGCGCTGGAGCACCCCCAAACGCGAGCACCCACAGTGCCCTGGGGGCGCTGCCTGCACTGCCCCCGTCCCTGCCTCCCAAGCCCCCCAGGTGTGTGGGGCACCCCCTCAGCACCCCGGGGGGGTCTCCCAGGGTGGCAGGGTCCCGGCAGAGCTGGGGGAGCCTCTCCAGGGGCTGCAGCCGTGGGGGGCTCTGGGGGTCCCCTGGCCCCTTCCTGGGGGGGTCTGGGGTGGAACTGCCAGTGGGAATCCACCCCCACGCTCCCTGGACCCCCCTGGTTTTCCAGCCCTGGTCCCAAGGGACATGGCTCCTCCCATCGCTGTGTCTCCAGCCTCGCGGTGTCCCCAGCCTTGAGATGTCCCCACCCTGCTCTGAGTTTGCCAGGCTGGGTTAATCACCCCCATAACCCCCCAAATCCAGGACCCCCTGCCCCCAGCCCTGACCCAGCTCATCCCCAGGGATGGGAAATCCTGCGGATGGGGACTCAGCCAGGTGTCCCCTACTCACGATGTCCCTGCCAGGGGTGACTCCAGGAGCAGGTCATGGCCACCAAGGCGGTGACCTTGGCACACACAGAGCTCATCCAGGGTGAGGAGGGACCCCCGTGACCCCCACTTCTGCCAAGCCACCACACCATACGCAACCAGCACCAAACCGACCTCGTTTTGGCAAAAAAAACCCTCTCCCTCCTCAGGAAACACCAGGGAGGCCCCAGGACAGGCTCAGGTAGGGACCCTCCCTCGGCCAACTTTCCCTGGGGAGCTTTTGGGGGCCCTGCACCCAAAGCACCCCGAGCCCAGTGTCACCGAGCTGAAGGACCAGCAGCAGGCACAGGTGACCTCCCAAAAAGCACAGAAGAAATGGGGGAGCAGGGCAGGGGTTGCCCCCAAGGCCCCCTCTCCTGCTCCCCAGGGATGGATTTGGGCAGGAGGGGCAGGGAATGGTGCAGATGCTCCTCACGAGGTGCCCAAGGCACAGTTCAGCAGGGACAGTTCAGGGTGACTTTGGAGACTCCGTGACCCCTGGATGGGTTGGAGGAGCTGGTTCCAGCTGGGCAGCAGAGTGTGGCCACCACAGCCCCATGTCCACCCCCCCAGCAGCTCCTGGGGACAATTCTGTGCCACTAAGGAGGAAAAACAAGTGGAAGCATCCCCAGGGAGACCCTCAGGAACTGTTGACCCTACACAGCTCATCCTGGGGGAAACAGCCTGGGCCTGACCCCACTGGAGCCATCCATGCTCCAAGGCAAGAAAGAAATGGTCAAAAAATCTGGAATTTGCTCCAAGGCAGCCCCAGGGAGCAGAGCCTGTCCCAGAGAACTCATCCTGGGCCCCAGAGCAGCTCCTGGGAAAAGGAACTGGGCCAAGGGGGGATTTATTCAGGATCTCAGTGACACATGGCATCAGGTTTCTCCTCATTACAAGGTCAAGTGCTGAAGGAAAAGGCAGGATCACGGCCACCTCATCCAGGTTTGGGATGTTTGTGTGAGAAACATCTGGAGCAGGCATCAATTTTTATTTTTTCTGAGGGCAGGAGCTGCCAGAGAAAGTGGGAAGAGGGTGCTGAGCCTGATCTCCCAAATCTCCCTGCTCAGAATGGAAGGAGCCAGAGCAGCTACCGACCCCAGGCTCCCAAAAAGGCCTGGGATCTGCCTTGGGAAGGGACAAAGGACACACCTCGGTGCCATGGGAGCAGGCAGGGCAGGGGCTGTGACACAGCCACCCGTGTTTGTCACAGGCTGTCACTCGATGAGCACAGTGGCACCTCAGCCACAGCAAAAGGACCAGGCTGATTCCCACAGAGCCCCCAGATCCGTGCACTTCAGGAAAAGGGATTTGGAGTGGGAGAACAGCAGAACTTTACTCCAAGCCCACTGGGGGACTGTCCCAGGAGCTCCAGCCTGGCCAGGATTTGGCTCCTGACAGCTCCGGCCATTTGTCCCTCACAGCTCTGTGTCACCTGCTCCCCACTCCACACTCCCCTTTGACACCATCCCACTTCCATGTGCTGCTGTGCTTCATGCCCTAAGGAAACCCAGCGGCACCCCTGTCACCATGGCAATGAGCAGCATTCCCACAGCTCCCAGCAGGTGCCCAAAGCTCCTGCAACCACCGCCTCTCCCGAAGCCCTTCCCAGTGGGATGGGATATTCCAGAGGCTCCAACACAGCATCATCCTCTTGCTCCGGGGCAGGCTGGAGTGTGGGAAGCTGTGACATTCCCAGCAGGGGCTGATCCCAGGCACGGGGCAGCTCCAAGGGGGAACAGCAGCTGTGTCAGGGCTGTTCCACGATTCCCACTCCAGGTATGCCACACCTGCACCCCGGGGAACTCAACGTCAGCCACTGCCCGGCCATTCACAGCTCCCCAGGGCCTCCCTTGGAGCAGCTCCTCTCCCTCGGGGACGATTCCCATGAACTCCCCCAGCCCGAGGCCCGGCAGCTGCCGGGTGGGCGGTGCGAGACGCGGGTGTGGAATTCCCGGAGCGTGGAGCGGGGCTGGGAGCTCTTGTGCGGAGCCCTCAGGTTCTCCAACCCTTTTAGCTCCTCATTCCCACTCCTGGACTCGCCCCGGTGGATTTCTCCCCTGGACTCAGGTCCTCCGGCCCTTTTAGCTCCTCGTTGCCACTCCCGGACTCGGCCCGGAGGATTTGTCCCCTCCCAGCGGGTGTGTGGGCAGGGATACAGGGAAGAGCCAGGCACGGAGGCACCACACCCTTTTTTACACAGTAATTTGATGCAGCAAGAGAGAATAAAGGGAGGGAGATGCTGCCAAGCGATTCCCAGTGAAACTCTGGAACGGCTTGCAGCCAAATCCCCCCAAAACCACAAAAGGAGTCACCCAGCCCCTACAGCTCCTGCTTGCCAAAGCTGCCTCGGGATTCGGGAGAAATCAAACCCACTTTGCAAAGCTTTCAGATCTGAAATCCCTGGTAGCAAAAGTTTATTTCCATGACCAAAGATGAGGAGAAATTTATAAACTTATTCTAGCAACCATCCAAGGAAACAGTAAATATCCCATCAGCCGGCAGCCGCGCATCCAGGAGGGCTCTGCCACACCCCCTGCGGGCACTTCACCCTCCTGCCTCCTTCCCCACCCTCCCGTGCCAGGGAATCCGGGAAGGTCCGCGGCGGATCCGGCCAGCCCCCAGCTCTAGTGTCCAACGTGATGAGGAGAAAAAACAAGCAGCACACTCATTTCAAAGCCCAACAAAGACATGGACAGTGTTAGATTCTCCTAAAAAGTAGTCCCGGTCTGTTTTTTCTCCCCCCAAAGCCCCGGTGCCTGGGATCAGCGCATGAGCAGGCTGTGCTTTGGTCCATCCACCCTCTCCAGCTTCTCAAAGTGTTTCCTGGCGTTCCGGATGTTGATCAGCGTGGCCGCGGAAGCTGCGAAGGAAAAGGGACAGGGGAGATAAAAAGAAGTTTAAAAGGGTGAGAGTCACCATGGCCTCAGGGCTGCCTGGCTCCAACAGCTCTGTCTGCAGGGGCTGTCTGCTCCCAAGCCAGGCAAAATCCACAGGGGGATTTTGGGCAGGGAAAAATTTAATGTGAGATGGTCTGGGCAAGGTTTAAGGTGGGATGATCTGGGTAGAATTCAATGGGGGAAGATCTGGGCAAAATTTGATCTGGGATGGCTTGGGGAAAATTTAACGTGGGAAGGTCTGGGCAAAATTTCATGTGGGATGGGTAAAAATTAAGCATGGGAAGGTCTAGGCAAAATTCAGCATGGAATGGTCTGAGCGAAATTTAATATGGGAAGGTCTGGGCAAAGTTTAGTGTGGGATGGTCTGGGCAAATTTAACGTGGGATGGTCAGGGCTGATCCCAGAAGAACATGAGGAAAAGCCTCTCCCAGGGACAGCTGCTCCTCCCAGAGCTGCTCCCCAGCCCAGCAATGCCCAGGGATCCCACAGTGTCCCTAATTCCCCAAGGGAGGAGGGCAGGGAAAGCACAGCAGCAGGCCTGGACAGTGCTGGGCAGTGTCCCTGGAGCCCCTGAGCTCCCAGCAGGAATTCCAAGAGCTGTGTAAACAGGGATCTGCTCCCAGGGGCTGCGGGCTGGCACTGCTGCAGCTCCTCCTTGGGATAAATAGAGGCTGCTAAAATTAGAGCCTGTCCACCCAAGACAGCCCAGCAACACCCAAACATGAGCCAGCTCTGCTTCCTCCCCAAAAATCACCGAGGCTGCCAGCTCCCAACTGCCCAAAATAGGCTTTAGGCACGACCTGCTCAGCCAGGTCTGGTTTGGTGGCTCCCTGTGACAGCAGCAGCAGCTCAGCTGTGCCACCACCACCTCTGCAGGGTCCTGCTCACACTCAATCCCTCCCTCTTAACTCATTTTCCAAGAGAAACACTGTTTAAACTGGACTCATTCCACCTTTTTTGAGGGTTTTTTTGGGTTTTTTTTTGCCCCAAGCAGGTTTCTCTTGGCTCTGACTTACGTATGGAGGGGTCTGACATGACCACCATCACGTAGGTGTTGGATGTGAAGATGTCAATGAAAGCAGCAAAGTTGGAGTTCCTGACCTCCATGCTCTGGAAAGAAGCTGCCAGCTTACTGAAAAACAAGGAAATAAAGGGGAGAAAAAGAGTGAATGAAGTGCTTTTGTGCCCACATGGCCAAAATCCCTGATCTGAGCTGTTGGGAACAAGGAGGAGCTGGAATTCCCACTTGGTAAGGTGTGGCTACAGCAGGGCCTTGGCTGGGCTTGGTTTTAAAGGCAAATTCCTCAGTTTGGGGCCAAATGAGAACAATATCAGCTGCTTGTGCACTGAATGAAGGAAATTCCAGACACAACCCCCCTGACCAGGCCTGCTCCCCATGGATACCAGGGCTCAGCCATTCCCAGCTGGACACTCTGGATGAGCAGCAGAAATCAGCATAAAATGGGAATATCTGGAGATATCTGAACATCTGTAAACCCCCCCCAGAAACTTCTCCATTCTGTCCAGCTCCACACACCCTCACAATTAACCTGGCAGTGGAGCCTGAGGGCTGTGCAAAGCCAAGGTTCCCACTTTTCCACTGAGAACAGGGATAAACAGTGCCTGCAAGCCCCATTCTCCCCAGGCAGCCCTGTGGGCCTGGGCTGGAGCAGAGCTCTCCATTCCCAGTTTCCAAGAGAAACACTTCTGATCACTTCAGCCCTGGAATTCCCCTGCCTTGATCCAGAAGGAGGAGACCTGGAACAAAACAGCACCAAAGCTCTCCCACCACGAGCATTAAATTAACATTTAAATGATTTGTGCTCCAGCAATATTCCACCCTGGCATTCCAGCTGCTGAGGAGTCAAACTGGGATTCTCTGGAAAGAGCTGGAATAGCCCTGACGTCCCCAGTGCTGATGGGAGCAGCTCACCTGCAGCTCAGCTTGAACTGTTTGATGATGTTGCTGATCTTCTCAAACCTGTGCACGTCCCGCTGCTCCTTGCACTGATAGTGGGAGATCACCTGGAGAGGGGCACAGGCAGAGCCAGTCAGGATTCCAGCCCAGCCCTCCCACAGCAGCTCTGGGAATGCCTGGGCAGCAGGGAGGATCCCCTCTGCCTTTGGCTGACTGGTCTTGGCAGTTTTACAGAAATTCTTTGGTGCTTTGGTGGAGAAGCTCAGTGACAGGATCAGCACACAAAGGATGGCACAGACCTGCCAGGTGACACCACTGTCCCCTGAGGGCTTCACATCTTGGTCCCAAAATAGGTGGAAACAGAGTAAAAAATGTGTCCATCACCTCAGGAATGGGCTGAGTGCTGGGATGGATTTTCCCTCCCATTCTGCACAGGCAGTGATCCCAAAGCCAAACCAAGCTGCTCCTCCCCAAGAGAAGCAGCTCAAAGGTAGCTGGGTCCTTGGGAATTCCTTCTCCAAGACTCCAGGCAGAGCAGAGGGAGCAGCCCTGATGCCAACACCCAGAGGGTCTGAAGGGCTTTAGGAACCCTTGAAAACATCTCCATAAACATTCCCACCGAGCTGGTGGCCCCAGCCCTTTATTGCTCAGCCACATGGAGTGAGAGCTGCATTTCCTGCCCACACAGCTCCATCCCCACAGCAAACCTGACAGGAACCTCTTCAAAACCTTAGGCCAGCTGCTTTGAACTCTTCACAATCCCCAAATCAGCTCACTGGACATGACAGGAGCCCTTGCACAGGGATCTGAAACTGCTCTATTCAGGGAGTCACATTTAGGGTTTTTTCCCTCTTTTTTTCCCTTAACCACCTTAAACCCATCACTTTTTAAACTTGCATAATTATTCCCACAAGCACAGTTTTAGCCACATTCAAGACTTGCAGTTCCCAGTGTTCAATTTCCTTCCTAGACTTCCCAGATGAGGTTTTTTCACTACAATTTAAACACAATTTCAAAATAAAGTTTTCAAAATAAGATTTCCCAAAGAGATTTTCACAGGAAGATTTCCCTTCAAGAGAAGAGAGCCCTGAGAATGTTTAAGTATATGAAAAAAAAGGGAGGAGGTTTTTAAGAAGTCACCATTGCACTTAAATTAAGCACACAATTTTTGAAGCAAAGATAATTTCTTTCAGTTAAAAATGTCCTTGTAACAATCACACTGTCACACACCCTAAGGTGGAACTATTCATTATCTCCAGAAGGTCAAAAAAGCAGAACTTGCCAGGCATGGCAAGTGTTTGTTTCTGATAGTTTAAGGAGGAAAAAAAAGTCATGGCTCCTTTCCCAAATTCCCTCCATCATTTCCAAATCACCAGCAAGGAAAACACTCCAAATAATTCAAGTATTTCCTTCAGCTCAGCAAGAGTTTGGTGCAAAGTGTGAAGAGCCCAGCCCAGCAATCAGGAATATAGCCAAGCACCAAGAGGGGTTTTATCCAGCACCTTTGCAGAGGGATTGGGAGCACAGGGACCTGGAAAAGCATCACAATCCCATGGCTGACCCCCCATCCATGCTCTGGATTTGCAGAACATCAAAAACCAAAAGAAATCAGGTCCAGCTCAAATGCCCCAGCAGGAGGAAGTGAAAAGGTTTGGTTGTGAAGCTACAAAAGGTTCCTGCCCTGTGCAGAGGGGGATTCTCAGAGCAGTCCCACCACAACGGGGACATGAAACACTCCCAGAGCCTGCAAGAGGAAACCCCAACCAAAGCTCAACTCAGCTGCTGCAGGGGGAATTTTGGGATGCTCCCATGGGCCACAGGGTCCCAGCAGCTGCTTTCAGAATCCCAAGGCCTGGATCAGGGCACTCTGCACTGGGGCTGGCACCTCCCAACTTCCATGGAATCCCACAATGGCTTGGCTTGGAAGGACCTCAAAGCTCATCCAGTTCCAACCTGACACCTCCCACTGTCCCAGGTGCTCCAGCCTGGCCTTGGGCATTGCCAGGGATCCAGGGGCAGCCCCAGCTGCTCTGGGCACCCTGTGCCAGGGCCTGCCCACCCTCACAGGGAACAATTCCCTATTCCCAATATCCCATCCATCCCTGCCCTCTGGCACTGGGAGCCATTCCCTGTGTCCTGTCCCTCCATGCCTTGTCCCCAGTCCCTCTCCAGCTCTCCTGGAGCCCCTTCAGGCCCTGGCAGGGCTCTGAGCTCTCCCTGGAGCTTCTCCTCTCCAGGTGAGCACCCCCAGCTCTTCCTGCCTGGCTCCAGAGCAGAGGGGAGGGAAAGGGAAGCTCCATCCAGGGAATCCATGCCAGGAACTCACCAGGAATGTGGCTCTCTCAAACAGCAGCACCTCATCTGCCTCGATGATCTGAGCAAAGTTCCTCAGGTTCATCTCCAGCTGCTGCACGTTGGGGATCAGCTGATAGACAATGCTGGACCAGGCCTGCACAGGGAGACACAGAAACGTCCCACCAGCTCCTCTCCTCAGCCCCTTGTGAGAAATGTGCTCCCAGAGGGATTTTTGGCACTTCTGGGTGCTGACAGCCTGGGCAAGGCTGAGAAGCTTCTCCACCCTCCATGCCCAGGTCCCAGAGGGAGCCCAGACCTGAGGAGACCCTTCCCTGGCTCCAGTTCTTCTCCAGCAGGCAGAGCAACTACAGTGCTGCTGAACAGACTAAAATCATCCCTGCTTTAAGTTGGGAATGCTTCTGTCTCCTTCTCCCACTCGAGTTCACAGAGATTTTTAATCCTGAGCAAGGTCAGCACGCAGATGGACACTTGGCAGCTCATCCCTGACCCAAACAAAGTTCCACCTTATCCCAACAGGCCAGGAACAAGCACAGGAGGGGCTGGGGGATGTTGGGATCAACATCTGTGCTCATCCACACTCAGATTTTCCAAGTTCAGCCTCCCCTCCCTGCCCAGCTGCTGACCCAGGTGTGGGGCAGTGGCAAACTCATCCTTCCCAGAGCCAGGGGGATATTTAGATGCCTGTCTGCCAAGTTCCTGATATTTAACACACACTCCTGACTTTTAAAAATTAATTAATAAACCCAGGATTCATTTGGGTTTCACTGACACCCCGCAGAAGCAGCTGCAGAGCTGAACACACCAGCAGCAGCTCCAGGGATCCTCCTCCTGCTCTGCTCCCAGTGGGAAGGCAGATGTGGAGAGGAAGCTGCACCAACCTTGTAAAGGGTCTCATCCCAGATGGAAGTTCTGAAACAAACACATTCCAAGGGCCGGGAAAGGCGCTTCAGGTCTTCCTCGCGCTCCTTAAAAATCTGGGGAGCAAAGAGAGTTGAGGGATTGAGTGAAATGTTCCTGCCTGTGCTGTGGCTGCTGTATGGATTTATGGGATGAATTTCACATGGATCTCTGGGACACTGCAGGGAAGAGTGGCCAGGAACCCTCCCAGGGAGCAGCAGGGCCAGGGATGTCTTGCTGGAGAATCCCAAAATCGTTTGGGTTGGAAGGAACCAAGGTGTGCTGGGAGCTCTGGAACCAGGCAGGAAAGGCTTTTCTTGTCCCTAAAAACCAGCACTGCTGCTCTCCACTGGATTCCAGGATGACACACTTTAAAAGAAGGCAGGAAAAGCTCTGAGGAGATCTGAGAAAGCCTTCGAGGAACAGCCCCGAGGGGCTGCCTTTGAGGTGTGACCCGCAGGGCATGAGGGATGCATTTCCATGGCAACCGCCAGCTCCTCACCAGATCCCGCTGGTCCTCCTGCACCAAGTCCATCTTGTGCACCAGGCAGAAGATCTTGGCATCGGGGGAGTTCTGCAGGATGGCCTCCAGGCAGGACTGGTAGTAGTGCATGTCCTTCTCCAGCTCCCTGCTCTCCACGTCGAACACGTAGATCAGCACCTCCACATTGCGGAAGATGTTGTCCCTCTGGCTGGTGAAGTAGTTCTCCATGAAGGTGTCCTGGCTGAGGGGGCAGAGCAGGACACTCCCTTAGGGCAGCTCCTGCCTGGCATGCTGGGTTTGTGGGAAGCTCCTCCTGCCAGGAGGGCCAGGCTGGGATTTGGAGCTGCAGCCCCCACTGGGGAGGCCAGGCTGGAGCTGCGTGCCCTGGGCATTCCCAAGGAAAGCTGGATGCTCCTGGAGAGCACCAGCCACCCCAGTCCCACAGGAAACCAAAGCTTCCCTCATGTGCTGCTGCTTCTGGCCCCAGGCTGGCTTTCAGGAGCTCTTTGTGAAAGCCCACAGCAGCAGGAACAGGTGAAACGTGACCCAAAGCATCAGTTCAGCCTTAAATCCCAGGATTAAATCTCCTTTAACTCTGGCTGAACATGACTGAGATGGTCCAGAGGCCATGGAGCTGAGGAGGGGACAGCATTCCTTGAGAACAGCTGCTTCCAGGAGCCACAGGATCAACCTCCAGCATGGCCTCTCTGCACAAATCCCACCTGGATGGAACTGGAGTGAGCAACTCCAGCACCTCAGGACAGCAGGAGAAGGAGCATTCCCTCGGCACCACCTCATCCCAGGGGGAGGAGAATCCACCCTGCTCCACCCACCCTGATTCCCCAGAGCCTCCCCCAAAGGCTGGGCCAGGAATAATCAGTACCTACCCTCCGCAGTCCCACAGGTTCAACACCAGGTTTCCCAGGAATCTGACATGGGAATGCTCCACATCAACTGCAAAGAGACAGCAGGAGCTCACTGACTGCACCACACACCCAGGCAGAGCTTGGGCAGCCAAAAATCATGGAAATCAGCACCAAATCATGGAATGGTTTGGGCTGGAAGGGATTAAAGCCCTCATTCCAGCCCCTGCCACCTTCCACTATCCCAGGCTGCTCCAAGCCCCATCCAGCCTGGCCCTGGACACTTCCAGGGATGGGCATTCCTCACAAAGCAGCCCCCGTTTGTTAAATCCCACCAAAACCCCATTTCCCAGAAGAACTCAGGCCTCCCTGCCCACTGCTCTCCTGAGAAGTGCAGTGAGCGTTCCTGTTCACTCACACATTCCCTGATCCCTGGGATACTGTAGGAATGACTGTGCAGGGCTTTAAGCCATCCCTGACAAAATAAACCAGGAACACTGGGAATGTAAACTTCAGGAAGAGGCCAAATTCATGGCAAAGAGGAAATTTACACCAATCCCTGACATTAAATCCACACAGGCCCCTCCCAGTGAGAAGCACCAGATCCCAACACTCATCCACCTCTCCCAGAGGAATCACTTCTTGCTCTTTCCCAACAAAGGCTTTGGAAAGGGAAAAAGGAAAGGCATTCACTAAGCCCAGTGCATCATCCTGCCAAAACCATGGAGGCATTGCAGGATCCCTGTGCTGGAGATCCCTGCAGGAGCAGGAACATTCCATCAACACAGAGGAGGCTCTGGCAGGTGTAGCTGCACCAAAGGCTGCTTCCAAAAAAGGAAGTTAAGGATAAAAGTTGAACAATAAAGCAGCAAAGGCTGCCTCCTGATCCCAAAACAGGGAGTTAAGGATGAAAGTTGAACAACAGAGCAGCCAAGCCGATCCCAGTGCTGCCTCTCCCTTCCCTCCTCTTCCTGCCTGTCCCCGGCTGATCCCGAAGCTCCCAGCGGGATGTGGCAGCTGCAGGGACACACCCAAGGGACCCGGGGATGGCTGCAGGGAACGGCCCCACCCCCTGATGAGGGCTGGAGCTGCGGGAATGGGGCAGTTCCTTACTCGTGGCCCCCAGGCGCCGCGTGTCCCGGGCGATGTAGTTGGCAAAGATAATGGATCTCATGCTGGTCTTGCCAGACCCACTTTTACCCATCAGCAGCACCTGCACACAGGGAAAGAAGGAAAAATGAGCTCCCACAGAGCACTGAGTCCCCCCCAGCTCCCTCGAGCTGACATCTCACTGCCAAAGGCACTGAACACAGCACAGCACAGTCCAGCTGCGAATGCACCAGGAGAGAGACAGAGAGCAGCACGTGGGGAGCAGGACAGACATCCCAGCCACTCCTGGGTGGTCCCTGGGCCATGGTCATCCCACCTCCCTGCTGGCCTTGGTCCCTGGGCCATGGTCATCCCACCTCCCTGCTGGCCATGGTCATCCCACCTCCCTGCTGGCCTTGGTCCCTGGGCCATGGTCATCCCACCTCCCTGCTGGCCTTGGTCCCTGGGCCATGGTCATCACACCTCCCTGCTGGCCATGGTCATCCCACCTCCCTGCTGGCCTTGGTCACTTTTCTCCAAAAACGTGGACAGGACTTGGGAAAAGCAGGAGCTGCCTCCCCATTCCCAGCCACTCCCACCTGATGGCTTTGGTGGCACCAAAGGACTTTAAAGATGAGGAACAGTTTTGTCTCAACTCCTCCAGACCAAAAACAACCCCTCAGCTCCTGGTTTTCCACCCCAAACACTCGGTCCTAACCAGACAGGGTTGAGAGGAACCTTAAAGACCTCCTAATACTGCTCTTCCCACAACATGACTGGTTTTCTTTTCCCTAAATACCAGGGACATTCCCACTTTCAGGTGCCAGAAGACCAAAAAAAAAAAAGGGAAAAGCAGATGAGACAAGCCAGGTCAGCATCCCCAGAGCAGGGGAGACCCTTTGTGGCTCCAGTGATGCCCCTCCAGAGGAGACTCTTGGCTCCATGATGTCCCATCCCTGCAGAGCCCAGGGGAAAGGAGAGGCACCAAAAAGTAGGGAATGCTGCTGGGGGTGGGGATGAGGGGAGACAGTCACACCAGAGACAGTCACATCAGGCAAGGCTTTACACTGTGATCTAAAAATAAAAATTAAACAAAACAAACCCATCAGTGGCAGCCAACACAGCCCTGCTCACAAAACCCAGCTGTTAAACAAGTTCCAGTCACAAAGCCAAATGCAGCTCCTGGCAGCAGCCCTGCCAGTCTGCCATCCAGGAGGGATTTCAGGAGAGCAGCCCAGTGGGTGCTGCCCAGCCTGGACAGCAGGGCAGGAGCTGGGCACAGAAGCAAGGCACAGCTCCCCAGGGCTGTGTGCTCAGCTCATCCCTGCAGCAGCTCGGGGCTGGGAGCACCCTGGCCACAGGGAAGCTGCCCACAGGCTCCAGGATTTGGCAACAAGGAGTGTTCCTGGCTGTTCCACACCCAGGAGGGCTGGGCAGGCCCCCCAGATGCTGTCCTGTCCTGTCCTGTCCCCTGAGCTGATCCCAGGGAACAGCCAAGCTCTTATTTCACAGCACCAGCACAAAATCCCAGGCAGAAACTCGATCCCACTGAGGCACAGCCCAAACCAGCCCCAATTCCCAAAGTTTAGGCTGCAGAGGTTGCAAAGGGGTCAGACAGCAGCACGGAGAGCCAGGCAGGGAACCCAACCCCACCTCAGCATGGAAAAGCAGCCAGATATTCCTTTAACAGCTCTGGATGTGCTCCTGCTGGGATACACCCACCCCTGCCATGCCCAGAGCTGCTGCTCCTTCCCCACGTGTTACATTTCATCCTCCTGGAGCCCTAAGGGGATTGGGGCTCCTGGGACACCTCGGGAGGGTGGCAGGGACAGGGAAGGGACAGGAGCAGATCCTCCTCCCTGAGCACAGGGTTTTGCAGAGGGTTTTGCAACAGCCCCAGCAGCACTCGGGGAACAGCAACTGCCGGGGAAGGCTCTGCAGGAACCCAGCCCATCCAGGCCAGGATTAAAGCCGGGTTTAACCCAGCCCATCCAGGCCAGGATTAAAGCCGGGTTTAACCCAGCCCATCCAGGCCAGGATTAAAGCCGGGTTTAACCCAGCCCATCCAGGCCAGGATTAAAGCCGGGTTTAACCCAGCCCATCCAGGCCAGGTTTAAAGCCGGGTTTAACCCAGCCCATCCAGGCCAGGATTAAAGCCGGGTTTAACCCAGCCCATCCAGGCCAGGATTAAAGCCGGGTTTAACCCAGCCCATCCAGGCCAGGATTAAAGCCGGGTTTAACGCCTGGCACCTCCAGCAGAGGATGCAGTGCTGACCCTGAGAAGCACCAGAGCCCCAGCCAAGGGATGGAGACAACAAACAGTGCTCATGGATGGGGATGGGGAAGGGAAACACAGGATTCTCCTCCCTGTCCTTACCTTTTTCTTCATGGCTGTGCTTGGCATCACACACCTGCAGAGAGAAGCCCACCTTGGATCACTGCTTCCCACACGCACACACTCCGCTCGCCAATCCCAATATCAATGCCAATCCCAATCCCGATGCCAATGCCGATCCCAGTGCCGCTCCCACCCCCGGTACTGGGGAAGCGCTGACACAGCCCCGGCTCCCCTCCCCCTGCTCCGGCCCATGGGGAACTCCCGCTGCTGCCGGGAAACCTCCGGCGCTCCCGAAACCCCCGGCCCGGCTGGGATGGCTGCGGCCGGGCCGGCGGTGCCTCGCAGCCGCTTCCCTCACGATTCCCGCAGCCCCTTCCTTTCCCTAAGGATTCCCGCAGCCCCTTCCTTTCCCTCACGATTCCCGCAGCCGCTTCCCTCAGGATTCCCGCAGCCCCTTCCCTCAGGATCCCCGCAGCCCCTTCTCTCAGGATCCCCGCAGCCCCTTCCTCAGGATCCCCGCAGCCCCCTCTCCCGGCACGTCCTTCCCTTCCCCCGGGATTCCCCGCAGCCCCATCCCCGCGATTCCCCCGGGATTCCCCGCAGTGCCCGCGCTCCCCGGGCCGGGCCGCGCCTCGGTACCTCCGGCGGCGATGGGCGGCTCGGGGCCGGCTCGGGGGGCGCTGCCGGTGTGAGCGCCGGCAGGTCGGGCGGTGTGGGCCGGTGCCCGGTGCGGTGCCCGGTGCGGGGCTCGGCGGGCCGCAGGCGGTGGCCGGTGCGGTGCCCGGCGGGCCGGAGGCGGTGCCCGGGGCTGTGGCGGTGCCCGGTGCGGTGCCGGGGCTGTGGCGGTGCCCGGTGCGGTGCCGGGGCTGTGGCGGTGCCCCGGTCCCACCGCCCTCCCCCCCCGCTCACGGGACCCAGCGCTCGGCGGCCGCCGCCGGTCACGTGAGCGCTCACCCCCCCCGCCCCGCGCACGCGCGCGCCCCTGTTGTCACGTGATGCGGGCGCGGGGCAGCCGAAGCCCCGGCCGCCATGTTGGTTGAGGGCAGCGTCTCTCTGGCAAGGCGGGGGCGCTTACTGGGGGGTCCCGATGAGTCTCGGTAATTCCCGGTGACTCCCGGTGTCTCCCATGGAACGGCAAAGCGGCGCCCGGCGAAACTGCCTATGGCGGTCAGCGGGGAGGGCAGTAGACTTTTGGGGCGCGCGGGTGCAACGTTTCTCAACGCCTCCCATATGGTCTAGCGGTTAGGATTCCTGGTTTTCACCCAGGCGGCCCGGGTTCGACTCCCGGTATGGGAAGCTTCAATTTTTCCTGTCGGATGGGGAAACATTCCCCCCTCCTTTCCAATTTTCTGCACGTTCTCCCCCAAAACTGCTTCGGGACTTGGATTTTTGCACCTTTGCGGCAAAATTTCTCGGCGCCAGGAGCCCCCTGAAGCCGTAGGAAGCAGCTTTGCCGCTGCAAACACAGGCTCATACCTATTTAAACGTTCAAGTGCATTGGAGCATAGAGCCCCCAGCTAATTAACATGCTGTTAATTGGCCTTTTCTCTCTTTTTTTCGCAAGCAAGAAAATTCCTGCTTGTGTCCCACGGTGTGTTTTAAACCACCCTGACTTCCTCACGGCAAATAGAATTGTGCTGAAGACACATACATAGAAATCGACATATGATATATAGATTTATATGTGTTTATTGCTGAAGGGACTCCTGGCAGCTCCCTCAGACCTGTGGACTCAGAGATCTGCTGGGCTTTCCTGGCTTCCAGAGATCCTGGGAGCTGCTGCTGCCACGGACCCGGGGCCATCACCTTGGGTGTCTGTGAAAAATGCATATTTTATGACTGGCTTTTTGCAAATATTAAAATGAATATTATATGTGTTATGTCGGAAAGTTATGCTGTATTAATTTTCTTAAGTAGTGTGTTAAATACAGTTTTAAGTTATAACATAATGTTAAAATAGAAACTATGCTATGTAGGATACTTTTTTTAAAAAAAGGACTCGCAGTGAGAGAGCAGCCACAGGACTCCTAAATCTTTCAGAGAAAGAGAATTTATTGCTCCATTATCAGAAGAAATGAACTTCTTCCCACCTCACTCAGCCCTGAAGATGCTGTTAGGATTCAGAGGAAGAAGCTGACACTGCCAGGACAGAATCCTGTGTTTGAATGGAATTTATGCATCAGGTATGAAGTGTATGAATATGCAACAGGCTGTTGTATTTAAGGGTTAATCCTCTGTAACGTGGGTCCTTTTTTGGGCTTATTTTGCCCAGAAAGAGATACCTGGACTGTCCTAAACTCTTTGTTTTTATTGTCTCATATTGTCCTAAATCCTAATTATCCAAATTTTTATTACTCTAATTATATTGCTATTTTTCGAACCATTTTATTACTATTAAACTTTTTAAATTTTAAAAACAAGTGATTGGTGTTTTTCACTGTGTCCCCTCCCAGAGCCAT
This sequence comes from Camarhynchus parvulus, assembly GCF_901933205.1. Classification (NCBI taxonomy): domain Eukaryota; kingdom Metazoa; phylum Chordata; class Aves; order Passeriformes; family Thraupidae; genus Camarhynchus; species Camarhynchus parvulus. The sequence goes on along the minus strand of NC_044600.1, from coordinate 18,495,322 downwards.
CAGTCACCTCGGGTGTCTCCTGAAAGCCATCCTGAAAGTGTCCCCTCAGTGCCTCCCTCCCTTGGCACCGGGCACTTTCAGGCAGCTCCAAGGAAATTCCACCCTGGCAAACCTTGAACTGTTCGATGGGTGGGAAAGGCAGTGCTGGTCCCATAGGATTCCAGGTTCTGAAGCTTTTTGAAGCTTTTTCCCCTCTCCCCCCCATTCCTTAAAGTTTTTAAAGCAAACATAGACATAAAAATGGGTTTGGATTTCTCCTTTAAAACCAGGAAATATGTCAGGAAAACACCCACCTCCCTTCCTTCTTGCACTGGATTTTAACAAGTGTTTTCTATTTACATTTCAAATATCCTTGTCAGACCCTGAAGCCCTAATTGCAGAGTTTTGTCTGACTCTGGGTGTGTTCGTTTTATATTCATGCAAAACAATTCCCAGGAGAAGCTGTGACAGTAACTTTGTGTCCCCTAAAACTGTGCCAAGGTCCACGAGGATTTGGAGCCATTTTACCTCTTTGTTCTTCTTGCTGAACTCTCAGATATCCCAATTAAACAGAAAAAAAAAATCCAAGTTTGATTAGCTGTGAAAGGGGAAAGAGATTAAAATGGTTTTTTTTCTCTCCCACCCCCCTTCCTTCTGGACCTCTCCTCTATTTTTAAAGCAGAGTTTTGAAGAAAGTGGTCCAAAGTCAGAATATTCTGATAAAATCTGTCTAATTCCCTGATGTTCTTGCAGGAGAACAAGTTGTCTCCAATTTTGGAACTCAGTTTCTAACCGAGCTGCACAATGACAACATTCACTTGCTGCCAGCAGCTGCTCTGAGCTGTCCTTGTTCAGCACGAGCCTTCTGCTCACAGATCCTCTACACTCAACTTGTTAATTTTTGAAGTTTTATCGGCCAAATTTTCACAGAACAACCCAAAAGCTGTAAAAAGTGCAGCTCAGGGGCTGTGCAGAGATAACCCCTCACTCCAGGAGCCAACTGCACAAGCACTGAGCACAAGCACTTCAAACTCCTGCTTTTGTGACTCTGGCAGACCACAAAGAGCTGAAGGAGGTGGGGCTCAGCTCCTTCCTTGACAGACTGCCCTGGATTTGGGATTTTGGGCTGTTGGCACAGAGATACAAAGATAAAGGCACCAGCATGCCCTTCATCTTTAGCAGCAGCACAGGAAAGCAGGCAGGAAGCTGTGCTCACTCCCAAAAATATCCCAATTTATAAATTCAGCCCACAAGACAAAAATAGCTTCACCAGCAGGCATTGTTTAATTCAGGAGTGCTCTGAAATAAACCAGTGACCCCACAGAATCGTTACTGTCAAGGAGAAAAACCCGAAACTGAGCTGCCAAAACCTGAAGACTGAAACATTTTGTGTAAAATGTGCACAAAAGGCAGCCTGGGGTTCGCTGCTCTGACCAAAGCTGTACTCAGGGCTCAGCAAACGTTCCAAGGCTCTCCCTGCCTTCTCTGAAGGGTTTTCTTCACACACTGAACATTTCCATTGGTTTTAGGGAACGGAGAGCCACAAAACGGGCAGGAAGGTGTTTCACACAGCCACGAAGGGCCATCAGTGCTCCCGCCTGTCCGTGCCCAGGGAAATGAGGCACCTTTAGAGCTCTGGGCAATTCTGAACCAGGAGAAGTCACCAGCCAGGCCTTCCTTTGTCTCCTTGGCCCACCCTGAGTGCAGGGGATCAATAAATGTTATTTAAATGCAGGGCAGCAGTGCCCTGTGTGCAGCACTCAGTCCTTCCAACACCCCAAAAAATCAGCAAAATCCTCTGAAGGAGGTGAGGTGAGCTGAGGGCCTGAAGTCTTTGTGTCAGTGCTGCTGTGGGTAATTAGCACAAAGTCATTAATTACTGAATCCCAGACTGGTTTGGGTTGGAAGGACCTTGAAGCTCATCCAGCTCTGCCCCTGACATGGGCAGGGACACGTCCCACTGCCCCAGGGTGGCACTCCCTAAGGACACTGTGGTGGCTGTCACAGAGCTGCTCTGCTGCTCCACAGGCTCTGTGCTCCCCTTCCAGCTGGCCATGTCTGCCCTGTGTGTGCAGGGGAAAGGAGGGGAGCAGGGATGATCAGAGGCAGGTGCCTTGTGTCCTGGATTGTCAAACAAATTGTATCTATGGCAGTTGTCTTCTGTTCAGGGGGCAGTTTTCCTTATTGTTGGAACCCAGGAAATCCCTCTGGCTGCCCTGGAGGACTCGAGCCCCTGCCCAGGGGGCTCAGAGACCTCGGCACAGAGCCCCAGACCCCTGTGCCTTTGATTTAGCCCTTGGAAAAAACAATTACCAACCTTATACGAAGAATTACAAGCCACGAAAGTTTAAGTAGAATGATAGTGAATTTATCACGGGGTGAAAAATAGATTTTTGGGGTTTTTAGAATGGGGGTTCAGGGGGCAAGATGGAGGAATCTGGGCATGTGCAGCCTTTCTCCTTCTTCTTCCTGGCCTCCATCTTCTGCTGTGATGTTGGCACTTTTGGATTGGTTTAGAGTAGAAGCTCACTGTCTAACACAGGTGATAGGTATTGGGAAGTCATTGTAAACATTGTACAGGTAATTTGTAGTATAAAAAGATAACACTGCCCAGGGGCAGGCAGAGTGCATCTGTCTGTCCTGCTGGACGGACCTCAGCTGGACAGGAGAAAGAATTTTATAGATAAGATACAATAAACAACATTGAGACCGAGAAATGAAGAGCCCTGACTCCTCCTTTGAGCGCCAGGCTGGGAAAAGAGACTTTCTAACACATCTCAGGGTCACTGTGAGCAGCGAGAGACCCTGACACCTTATCTCTTCCACAGCCACTCCTCTCTCAGGGGACACCTGCTGATAACAGCTATTGAATGTCCCTGCATGGCTGATAAGAACTACAGCATCCCATTGGAGATGTGAGCCCAGAGGGAGGAGCCAAGCATTCCTGCCTGGATATAATCTGGAGATTCTGGAACACCAGCACGGCTCCTGCACTGGATTGCCCACAGGAACAGCAGCTGCCTCTTCCCCTGGATCTCCAGAGGCAGAGACTGCACCTTTCTGCAGGATCCCTGCTCCATCAGAACCACCCCTGGCACTGCAGGAGGGCTGAGCCACAATTCCAATGGGACTGCTGCCAGCACCCTGACCCACAGGGTGTCAGGTTGGGTTCTGACTCTGTCAGTGTTGTTCTAGTGTACTGCATTATTTATTTTATCCTTTTATTTTCTTCCCTATTAAAGAACTGTCATTCCTGCTCCTATATTTTTTGCCGGAGAGCCCCTTAATTTAAAATTTATAGCAATTTGGAGGGAGGGGGTTTACATTTTCCATTTCATTTATATTTTCCTGCCTTCCTCAGCAGACTCCTGTCTCTCCAAACCAAGACACCTTGTCAGAGGGAGCCTCTGTCAGCACACAGAGATTCCCTTCTATCCCAGCTCTGCTTGGAAAGCTGTGTGTGCCTCTGCCGTGTCCCCAGCCTCAACCACCCTCCCTTCCTGCAACACTCCTGTCTTATCTCCTGCTTTCAAGGCTGCAGAATCCTCCTGAAAAGCTGCCAGGATTGCACAGGGCAAGTGCTGCTTGCACAGAGCTGCTAATGAGCGTGTTGAGATCTGTATGCCAACCAGAGGGTCTGTCTTAACCCTCAGGGTGCATCCGGCTGTAAATCAGCACAGAATTCACCCCAGCTCAGGGCAAGGGCTGCAGATTCCTCCTCTCCATGCTGGGAAGTGTGGGGGGTGTGCCAGCAGCTGCCAGCCAGCAGCAGAGCAGGGTTTGGGGAAGCCCATCATGGATAAAGCACAGTCTGGAGCAGTTCCTTCTCTTGACCACCTCCAACTCTTCCTTTACAGAGCATTTGTGACCGGGTTTCTGCCCTTCTCCTGCTGCCTGCAGCTCTGGGACACGAACAGGACCGCAGCTGCCTCAACCAGAGCCAGCTTGGAAAACACCCCCGGCACCAGCACAGCACCAGCCTCTTCCACGGCGTGTCCCTCAACCGAGATCTGACACCCACAACCGGCGACTCTCTCCTCTGACCTTCCTAAAGCCGCCGTGAGACCTCTGGGACGCCCTGGTCCAGCTCCCGGAGGCAAGGGCCGTTCCTGCAGCCCAGGGCCGCTCCCGGAGGCAAGAGTTCCTCAGCCCAGGGACGAATCAGAGCGGCCGCTGGAGGGGCCCGCCGTACCTGGGCGTAGAGCGCGGGGGTCCGGGTCCAGCGGCCCGGGGTTCAGAGCCAGGGGGGGGCGCGGGCGGATCCGGGGCCGCCCCGGGGTCGCTCCCGGTTCCTCCGGCGCCGCTTCCCGGAGCGGAGCCCCCTCACAGCCCCTGTGACGTCACAGCAGCGCCGCCGGCTGTATGGGTCGCTTCCGTCCCCGCGCCTGCGCACTGCTGCGGCTGAAACGGCGCCTTGCTTCCGGGTTGCTGGGGTTCGGCACCGCCGCTCCCGGTGCCCGCAGTGCCCCCAGTGCTCCAGGAGCTCCAGGTCCCTGCGGTGTTCCCGGTGCTCTCGGTGTTCCTGGTCGGGCATTGTGGCCCCTCCGCCGCCCGCGCGGTGTCTGAGGCGGCGCGGGCGGGGCGGCGGATACGGGAGCGGGCGCTGCGCGTGCGTGAGGCGCGCTGCTCCTGGCGCCCCCTGGCGGCCGCGGCCCCTCAGGCGCCGGGAGCGCGCGGGCCCTTCCCGTCCTGTCCCTGAGGGGATCGCTGGGGCTGGGAAAGCGCTCCGGGATCGTCGAATCCGGGTTTATCGAATCCGGGGTTAGCGAATCCGCGATCATCAAATCCGGGATCATCGAATCCGGGGTTAGCGAATCCGGGGTTAGCAAAACCGGCCCGTGACCCGTCCCCACCTTGTCACCAGCGCACAGCGCTGAGTGCCCCCACCGGATGTTCCTTGGCCACCTCCAGCGAGGGGCACTCCAAACCCCACCGGGCACTTCCAATCCCTGACCGCCCTTCCCATGGGGAAATTCTGCTGATTTCCACCCTGACCTCCCCTGGGCCAGCCTGAGGCCGTTCCCTTTTCTGTCCCTGTTCCCTGTCAGCACAGCCCGACCCCCCTGGCTGTCCCCTCCTGGCAGGAGCTGTGCAGAGCCACAAGGGCCCCCTGATCCCCCATTTGCTCCAGGCTGAGCCCCTTCCCAGCTCCCTCAGCCCCTGCCCTGCGCTGTGGCACTGCCTGGGAAGTGCTTTGGGCTGGGAGGTGCCAGCACCCGGCCGGGCAGAGTTTTCCAGGTGATTCCACAAACCAAAGGTTCCCATCTGTCCCTGTGGGAGGGATGCTGGTGCTGGGGGTTCCTGCAGAGCTGTGGCACGGTGGGGCATTCCATGGGGTGGGATTCTTGTTGTCCAGGTCCTGCACACTCACAGAGCAGTGGGGCAGGGATGGTGTCCCCCTGCCTGGTGACAGCCACTGCTGTCTCCTTTTCTCCAGGCGGAGCCCCTTCCCAGCTCCCCCAGCCTCTCCTGGGGCTCCAGCCCCTTCCCAGCTCTGTTCATTTCCCTGGACACGCTCCACCCCCTCCAGGTCTTGCCGGGATTGTCCCAGAGCTGTCCCCAGCACTGGAGGTGCCCCAGCAGTGCCAGCTCAGGGGACGGGCACTGCTGTGCTCCTGCTGTCACATCATGGCTGGCACAGGGTGCCCTTGGCTTTGCCCACCTGGGCTCCTGTCCAGCCACTGCCCCCAGCACCCCCAGGGCCTTTCCCAGTTTTCCAGCCCCTCTTCCCCCAGCCTGGAGCATTCCATGGAGACCCATGGGCAGGACCGGGCACTGGGCCTTGTTGACTCACAGTTCTGCTGCCACCCCACAGATCCAGCCTGTCCTGATCTGTCTGCAGAGCCTCCCTGCCCTCCAGCAGATCCACATCCCACCCAGCCCGGTGCCATCTGTGAATCTGCTGATGATCATCCCCTAATCCAGATCATCAATAAAGATATTGAGCAGAACTGGGCTCAGTGCTGATCCCTGCGGGACATAACACTTGTCCCAGCTGGACATGGCACCCTTTCCACCATTCCCACCATTCCCAGCCCTCCCTGGCCATCAGCCAGTTTTCAACCCTGCCCAAGTGACCCTGTCCATGGGCTGCAGCTTTTCCAGCAGCTCCAGCACAGCAGCACCCTGGCAGGGCTGAAATGAGGCACAAAGGCAAAATTCCATCCTAAAATAGCCTGAAAAAGGGAAAAGCATTGGGAAAAGCCACAGAGGATTATGAGAAGAAATGTCCCAGCTCCAGGGCCCAGCGCAGGGACAGGGAAATGTGTAATTCCAGCCCAGATGCTTCTAGAAATAGAAAAATTAGAATAGAAAATTAGACACAGAGAGAAAATTAACTCCCTGCTGCGTGTAAAACAGAATAATTGGGGAGAAGTATCCATCCATCCTATCCATTCCTCTTTTTTCTTTTTTTTTTTTCCATCCATCATCCATCCATCCATCCATATCATCATCCATCGTCCAGCCATCCATCCATCGTCCATCCATCCATCCATCATGCATCCATCCATCCATCCATCCATCATCCATCCATCATCCATCCATCCATCCATCCATCATCCATCCATTCATCCATCCATCATCCATCCATCCATCCATTCATCCATCATCCATCCATCCATTCATCCATCATCCATCCATCCATCCATCCATTCATCCATCATCCATCCATCCATCCATCCATCCATCCATCATCCACACAACATCATCCATCATCCATCATCCATCCATCCATCATCCATCCATCCATCCATCCATCCATCCATCCATCCATCCATCCATCCATCCATCCATCCATCCATCCATCCATCCATCATCCATCCATCCATTCATCCATCATCCATCCATCCATCCATCCATCCATCCATCCCTCCTGGCAGAGCAGGAGCTGGCTGGTGGCAGCCCGGTGTCCCTGTGCTGCAGGCAGTGTGCTGCTGGGTGTGGCCTCGCTGGTGACAGGGACATTTCTGTCACTGCAGTAACTCACGGCCGGACAATTTCCGTTCCTGTCTCCGGGAGAGCAGCAGGGTCGGGCCTGGGAGGAGTTGCTGCTCCAGGAAGGGATTCCCAGGGCAGGGATGAGCACAGGCAGCAGAGAAAGAGGCTGTGCAGGAGCTGCCCTGTGCTGCTGGCCACAGCTGGGCTCTGAGGTGTCCCAGCACCTCACCACAAGGGGCATTTTGTGGTTTTTAGTGAAAAAATCCCTTTTCAGTGAGTCCCCAGGTGCTGGCTCTGTCCCATCCCACACAGCAGCGGGACGGAGCTGAGGCAGGAACACCCCACAACATCCCGTGGCTGGAATTCAGCCTGGACTTCCCCTCCTTCTGGAGGAGGTTCTGGGTCCCCTAAACTGCCTTTCTGCTCCATTATTTTATCCACTTCAGCAGGGATCACTCAGAAAATCCTGTTCCCCTCATGTCCCCTGGCACCATTTGTTATCCTTGGTTCCATCTCTACAGCAAACACAATCTGTGAGATTCTGTAAAATTTAAGCATCAGTTTTTACCAACCACTTTTTCCTTTTATTTTCATCTTTTCTTTTTTCTCTACTTTCTTTCTTTTCTTTGTTTTTATTTTGCTTTCTCTTTGTCACTTTATTTTTCTGTTTTTACATTTATTTTTGCTTTTAATTTTATTTTTACATTTAATTTTTCCTTCTCTTTCTCTTTTTCCATCTCTTTCCCTTTCTCTTTGCCTTTGCTTTCCTTTTCTCTTTCCCTTTGCTTTCCCTTTCTCTTTTCCATTTTCTTTCCCTTTCTCTTCTTATCTCTTTCGCTTTCTCTTTTCCAACTCTTTCCCTTTCTCTTTTCCATTTTCTTTCCCTTTCTCTTTTCCATCTCTTTCTCTTTCTCTTTCCCTTTGCTTTCCTTTTCTCTTTCCCTTTGTTTTCCCTTTCTCTTTCCCTTTGCTTTCCCTTTCTCTTTTCCATCTCTCCCTTTCTCTTTCCCTTTCTCTTTTCCATCTCTTTCCCTTTCTCCCTCCTCTTTTTCCTTTTGCTATTTATTTTTCTCTTTCCTTAAGAAAATATTTTAGCACACCACTTGCTGTTTAATGCACAACTCAAAAATTTTTGGAAGCAGTAAATTCCACGTTTAAGCTTTGATTATTGGATAGGGAATTCCCCAATACCCTTTAGGTCAAATCTCTTCATTTGATTCACAATTATCTCTAAAAACCACAGACTGATTATCCAGGGTTCAAGTTCCACCCTCTTTGCTGAGGAGCAAAACTCTCAGACCAATCCCTAAAATTTTACTGGAAAATGCAGCTTCTCACTCATCCAAGTGCTGGAGCTGTCCCATGGGAAATCTGCCAGAAACAGGGAGCAAAATATCCTGTAAAATATCTGGGAGTAAAATATCCTGTAAAATATCCCCTGGCCCCGAGTCAGGTCAGCAGCCGTGCCCAGGGAAGCTCCAGATCACCTTCCCAGGGTGTGAGAACAGCTTTGGCCAAGGTAAAACCTCCTCTGGTGCTTCCCCTCCCTCAAAACCACCCCAAACCCCCAAATCTGAATGGGATGGGTTGCATAAATCAGGATTAAAATCACATTTAGGGCATCTGTGTCTTAACCAGCCTGGGTGAGATGGAATCATGAATTGGGGAGTTCATTAGAAACCCCAAATTCCCTGGGGGTGAAGGGTTGGCCAGGAGCTGGATCCTGCAGGGACAGGGGTGTGGGGACACCCCTTGTTCTCCTCCCTGATCTCTGCACGTCAGTCCAGGCCCAAGGGGCTGTGGGAGCTGCCCAAGGAGAGGCTTCTGTGGATTTTGGAGTCCTTGTGCTCACACATGTCCAGAGCCTGCAGGGAGCAGGAATTAGAGAGAGACATCCCGTGGGATTCATTCTCTGAACCTGAGAGAAGCAGAGAAATTAATGATCAAAGCAATTCTTATCTCATTGGCTGCTCCTGTGTTGTGCCAAAGTGGAATGCAATATGGAGATTGTTTACCCAGAGTGATGGAGTTTGGTTTTCTTTGCCTGTCAGGGCCAAACACGTGTACAGACTGTGGGTCAGCAGACAGTCAGGAGATTCTGGGCAGCTGAGTTGAGTTGGGTGCTTGTGCGGATTCCATTTAGATGTAATGTAACATAGTGTAACATAATATAGAATAATATAGTGTAATGTAGGAAAAGAATGTGGCTGTTTCCTTAGAGCCCACATCCACAGCTGGCCTGTCACACCAGGCTCCTTCCCAAAGTCCTTCTCTGTGGGATTCACATTCCCTGAACCTGAGAGAAGCAGAGAAAAGAATGATCAGAACAATTCTTACCTCAGTGGCTGCTCCTGTGTTGTGCCAAAGCAGAATGCAATATGGAGTGATGGGGTTTTGTTTCCTTGGCCTGTCAGGGCCAAGTGTGCAGGCTGTGGGTCAGCAGACAGTCAGGAGATTCTGGGCAGCTGAGTTGAGTTGGGTGCTTGTGCAGATTCAGTTTAGATGTAATGTAACACAGTGTAACATAATATAGAATAATATAGTATAATAAAGTAATTAATTACCCTTCTGATATTATGGAGTCCTCCTCGACATTTCCTGCCTTCGTGGGCATTTCCCTGCTTTCACTATAACATCCCATAATGTTTCCTCACCATCCTGAAACCCTCTCCCAAACGAGCTCAGGGAACATTTCTGTTTGTAAGGCTCTGGTTTGTTTTTAGGGGTGGACAGGGAGAGCTGGGTTTCCCAGAAATGTGTGATGATGCTAAAGGACTCCTGTTATTCCCAAATTCCACAGCTCCTTCCCACTGATCTTTAACCTTTCCACACCCATGGATTTTCACCTCCTCAGCCCAGCACCACCTTCTGGCTTGCTGTGAAAAATGCGTATTTTATTATCGGCTTTTTGCAAATATTCAAATGAATATTATATGTGTTGTGTTAGAAAGTAATGCTGTATTAATTCTCTTAAGTAGTGTGTTAAATATAGTTTTAGGTTATAAAAAAATGGTAAAATAGAAACGATGCTATGTAGGATACTTTTTTTAAAGAAAGGACTTGCAGTGAGACAGCAGCCACAGGACACCTGAATCTTTCAGAGAAAAAGAATTTATTGCCCTCTCATCAGAATAAACAAACTTCTTCCCACCTCGAAGGCGCTGTCAGGATCCAGAGGAAGAAGATGACACTGCCAGGACAGAATCCTGTGTTTGAATGGAATTTATGCATCATGGATGAGGTGTATGAATATGCAACAGGTTATTGTTTTTAAGGGTCAATCCTCTGTTAATGTGGGTCCTTTTTCGGGCTCGTGCTGCCCAGAAAAATGTACCTGGACTGTCCATAACTCTTTGTTTCTATTGTCTCATATTGTCCTAATTCAAATTGTCCAAATTATTATTACTCTAATTGTATTACTATTTTATAACCATTTTATTACTATTAAACTTTTAAAATTTTAAAAACAAGTGATTGGCGTTTTTCACACTTGGCAAGTTGGTTACTCTGATTTCAGGTTCCCAAGAGCCAAGAGGTTTGTTGATCCATCCTCCAGATAAACCATCTCCCATGGGAGACAGGAATGAATGAGGGGAGGCAGTTTCCAGAAAATGGCCAAAACTCCTGGTCCTGATCCCTAAATTTGCAATTAGCAGCTCATTATTTAAGCAGGGCCTTCCCAGATTCGCTCAGACACTCCCAAACCTTTCTGAAAAGCTCCTCCAGTCTCAGCAGGTCTGAGTCACTTGGAATAATTCCTTCTGCATCCCTCAGAAGAGATTTTAACAAATTCCATCATAACCTCTGGGTTTTAATAATTGCAAAAGCTGCAGGGGAAGAAGTAAAACCAGAAGTAAAACCACTTTCGACTTATTATGAGTTTACCAACATCATCTGCAACGTTTAAAACCCAGCAGCAATAAACCCACAAACACTCTCCCCCTAAAGAACAACCCCATCCTTTAACAATTCTTTTTTCCCCAGATTTAGCAGGGCAATGACACGAGATGGAATTAGCACAACTCCAATAACATTATTTCTGTGTTCTTCAGCAGCTCGTGGCTCGGGGCTCTAAAACCATTCTGGTGTTGGGAGGATGGAGCTGGGCTTTCAAACACACACCAGCAGCAGGTCTTGAGCAGATGAGCCTGGAGTGAGTGATTCAGCTCCTTATTTATGGTTCTTGAGGGAATTTTGGTGCACTTGTTTTATTTGGGGCTCTTCTGGTCAAAGAAACCTGCCAGGTTCACCCTCCTGCCAGGTTCTTTCTTGCCCCCATTATCCTGCCAAGCAATTTATCCCTTTCTTAGTGAATTGCTCTGGAATTCAATGGGTCTTGCTGGAGGAATGAGTCACAGAGTGCAGGGAATGCTCTGTGGGGCTGAGTGCAGCCCCCTGAGCAGAGCCTGACAGCTCCACCCCGCTCAGGACAGGGCTCCAGCAGCTCCTGCCAGGCTCTTGGGGCCCAGTTCTGGCTCCTGAGTGGAAAGCAGGAGTGACTGCCCTGAAATCCCTGCGTTTCACAGGACAGAGAATTCCCATTTACACAATTCCCTAATTGTTAATTCTGAGCTCCATGGGATTTGTCCAACCCTTCCTTGCTGGTTCACAAAATGCCTCAAGTCCAGAACAAAAGAAACCACCTGTGTCCTTTCTTGGGCACTGCCAGGGATCCAGGGGCAGCCCCAGCTGCTCTGGGAATTCCAGCCCAGCCAGGAATTCCCAATTCCTAAAATCCCATCCATCTCTGCCCTCTGGCAGTGGGAGCCATTCCCTGGGTCCTGTCCCTCCCTGCCTTGTCCCCCAGTCTATTGTAAATGCAGGGCCACCAACAAAGGCAGGAATGATGCATCTGACTCCGTGTTCTCAGAAGGCTAATTTATTACTTTATTATACTGTATTATATTAAAGAATACTATCCTATACTAAAGAATACAGAAAGGATACTTACAGAAGGCTAAAAAGATAATAATGAAAACTCCTGACTCTTTCCAGAGTCCTGACACAGCTTGGCCTTGATTGGCCAAAGAATGAAAACAACTCCCAGCAGAATCCAATGAAAATCACCTGTGGGTAAACAATCTCCAAACACATTCCACATGAGCACAACACAGGAGAAGCAAATGGGATAAGAATTGTTTTCCTTTTTCTCTGAGGCCTCTCTCTGCCATTCAGCTTCCCTGGGCGAAGGGATCAAGTTCAGAGGATGTGAATGCCACATCCAGCCCCTCTCCAGCTCTCCTGGAGCCCCTTCGGGCTCTGGAAGCTGAATCTGCTCCCTCACTCTGTTCCCAGGTGGATTCACCAAACCTCTGCCTTCTCCTGGAACTGCGGGCTTTGGAGCAGCCTGGGATGGTGGAAGTGTCCCTGCTCAGGGCAGGGAGGGGACAGGCTGAGCTTTAAGCTCCTTCCAGCCCCACCCAGGCTGGAATTCCATGGTTCTGTCATTTTTTACCCACAGGGGAGAACTCTGAAGGTTCAGTGGGAATGAACATCCAGCAGAGCTTCCTTCAGTTCTGCCCTTTCCATGGAATGAGGGGAAAACTGGGGTGGGAACAGTTCTGCCCTGGAGTTCACTCACCTGAATGACCCCGCTGGAACCCCCCAGAAAACCCAAATCCAGCAGTTCTTGTGCATCCCAGACTGGAGAGTCCCTTGTGTAGCAGCCACAGACTGGGAGCAATTATTTCTATTATTTATATTTATACTTATAGGTTATTTCTATTTAGAAGTATTTCTATTTAGAAGTATTTATATTTATATTTATATTTATATTTATATTTATATTTATATTTATATTTAGATTTATATTTATATTTATATTTATATTTATATACAGTCCCTTAGCTGTGTTGGCCAGGAAAGCAAACCTCCAATTGTTGATGAAATTCATCCCTGGATGAGACACAAATGAGGAAATGAGGGATGCAATAAATACAACTGCAGGTTTCATTGTCCAAGGGAACTGCTGGAAGTGTGAAGGGAAGCAGATTCCCAGTTTTTTACACATTTATAATATGAAAACCTTCCTCTCCTACAACTGCCAGCTCCCGTGGCCATATTAAATAACCTAATTTTTAAAAAGTGGGTTTGGAGCATATTGATTTGCTCTCGTTTTCATTCTGTTTCCCCACAATGACAGAATATATGACAGACAATAACGACAAAATCCAAATGTGCGTGGCTGCGAGGAGAGAGAAAAGCAGAAGGCTGGGCTGTGTTTCCCCATTTTCCCCATAAGGGGATGTCTGTGTGTCTCCTTAACCCTTCAAGCAGCCCTAAGATATATTTAGAGAGAAGCCAGGCAAAGGGAAGGCTCTAAATAGCTTCAGTTTCAAACCTCTGCAATGAGAAACTGGGGAAAAAGAACGACTGACAACAGAGGAGAATGTGGTGAAGATATTCTGACATGGTTCCAGCACTGAATTCCTTCTGTTCCCTCCCACTGTGGGGATAAAGAGAGGTTGTTACATTTATAAAATAGGGAATAAATGAACCACAGGGCAGGGTGGGGTGAAAAAGGAGCCAGAGAACAAAGCCAGAGGTTCCCTGGACTCCCAGAGGACCTGGCCCAGCACAGCTGGACCTGCTCAGGGCCATTCCTGCTCCCTCACTTCCCTCTTTTCCCACTGAAACCTCAGGGGGGAATAAATCAGTTCTGAAACAGAGGGAAATAAATCAGTTCTCAACCAGGGGGAGATAAATCAGCTTCTCCTCCCAGCCCTGCCTGTGTTCATCTGCATTTCCCACTCATTTTTCACTCCGGGTACAGCTGGAACTGAACAGCCCTGCCAGCAGCACCTGGCAGCTCCAGCTCTGCCTTCCCACACAGATTTAAGCCTGGCCTATCTCCTGATCTCCAGTCGAGGACCTGAGCTCTGTCCTTCAGGAAAACCAAGCCCAGCTAACCTGGCAGCAGAGTTAGGCCCGGCCTTGAGGACAGAACTGATTGCAGGACGTTTCTCTGCACATTTTCTCAGCTCCAGATGAGCTGGGCTTACCTGGACAACCTTAAACTTCCACCTGAGGGGAAAATGAGTCAGAGCTCTCCCCTGGCTGGGTTTACTGGGGCCTTTTCAGGCTGGTGAGCTGCGAAATACAGGATTTGCTGGGGGCACAGCAGCTCCAGGATGGATCTTGAGCCTCTCTTTAATTTTGCATTCTCCTTGTCCAACAACTCTGTAAATAAAGGGTTTGAGGGCATTTCTGTGGAGTTCTACTGAGCAAGAGCACAGAGAGCTGCTGGGTTATATTTTCCAAGGATTTTATAGCCATAGAAACAATGAAATCCTTCAATATCCTTCAGTCCCTGCTCACTCTGAAGGCAGAGCTGAACTCTTGTGCTTTAATTCTTGTTGCCAGCGCCAGCTCCAATTCTGCCCAGTTTAAAAAAGCCACCCTGGAGCATTTAGCCCTTTAGAAAACAAATTAAACACTAGGGAAGGCAGTGCTCCCTGAAACCTTTGAACAACAGAAATTAAAGGCACCCCAGAAGGTTGAATCAACAAAAGCGAGGCCAGAACTGAAGGAGATGAGAGCAGGGAGGAAAATAAACCTGCAATATTCCAGCTCGCAGTCCAAGGGATGAACACATGGCACCTGAGGACATGGATTGTGTGGCCATGGTGGTGGCTGATGATCTTAAAGGCCTTTTCCAGCATTAAGAACCCTGTAATTCCAGGATTTTCTGCCTTTTTCTCCAGCTCTGGGGCTGAGGAATCCCTTGACTGGAGCAGCCCCAGGAGCCACAGGCTGCACATCAGAGCTCTGCAGCATTTTGAACCCATCTCTTTGTGTTTATGGAAGGTGGCACAGGAAATCCCTCAGCCCCAGAGCATCTCCCAGCCCTGCATATCCAGGACAGAGCTGAGGTGAATGATCCCCTCCAAGCTCCTTCCAGAGCCATTCCAGTGGCAATCAGAGGCAGCAGTTCCTGGAGAAATAGCTCCTATCAAATTTAGGAGCCTTCCCTTGGGGAGGAAACATCCATTTCCCCTTCTACCTATCATTCTTCTTCATTTATGGGCTGAATAAGGCACCAAATCTGGCAGGCTTTAGGTAAAAAATGAGCTGTTCATGGCAAAGAGAGCCTCAGTGGATAAAAAAAAAAAACCAACCCAACTGTTGGAATCAAGATGCAGTTAATAGGAGCAAAAATAAATAGAAACAGGCTCTAAATGTAAATGAACATTACATCACCACTGGCATTTCAGCTCCTTTTCAAACACAGAAATAGAAGCAGATTTCACTTGCAGAAAGTTGCTGTGTTCACACAGCCTGAGCTGCTTTGGGGGCACAGCCCTGAACCCTCTGCTCCCCAAAACAATCCAAGAAAGGAGCAAGAGGGGTCAGGCAGAGGGGGCAGATCCCAACTTTGTGGTCAGAAGAGGTTGAGAGAAACACAATTAACCCTCAAGCCCTGTGGGGATGGGATTTGTTTGTGTTTGCCAGCTCCAGTGGAGCTCACTCCACCTCAGGCAGATTGGAGGTGAAAGCAAATAATTCAATTCCAGCCCAGGAGCAGGCTGGGCCCTTAATGAACTGAGAGAGATGACAGAGAGAGGGAGAGAGCTCCAGTGCAGTTTTAGCAGCAGATTTCTTTCCCAGCTGTCACCTCAAATCCTCGAGATCCACGTTGGCCACGCAAATTCCTGGCACCATTTCCAGCCTGGAAATAAACTCAGAGTGTTCTTGGAGTGAGACCTGAAAGCTGGGACACCTCAGGAGCCCCTGCCCAATCCCTGCCCCCAAATATTGCCAATGCCACCCCATCCCAGGGGGAGAACCTTCCTGGGCACTGAAACTGCCCCAGTTCCCAATCCCACGGCACCCTGCCCATCAGTGGATTTCTCTGGTCCTCAGGCTGTGCCAGGGGAGGCTCAGGCTGGATATTGGGAATAATTCCTTTATGGAAAGGGCTGCCAAGCACTGGAATGGGCTGTGAGGCTCCTGACATGCTCAGGTCCTGGGAAAGTCAAAGGAGAACAAGGAGAATTCTGCAGCCTTTAACAGGTGCCTCGTTCTCCAGGTGTTTTAAGGATTTCAGGGAATGAAGAGTTAAAGGGCAGCAAACAAAGGCAGCTAAAGAAGATTTGAGATGATTTTCCCTCATTCTTACCCACCTCAGACATTCAATTTTATACAAGTTTGTGTGTCAGAGTTAAAACCAAATTCTTCCCCGTGGGAAGGAGGAGATGGATCCTGGGCTCCCATGTGCCACAGCAGGAGTGACAGAGGGAAGGATGTTAATTTAGGAAGGATGGCACACTGACATTTCATCCTGTCTGATATGGCAGAGAGATTTCATTTTTTTTAACAGGAAGAGCTTCAATATTTCACAAAAAATGTGTTGCCTGTGATTATTTGTAAAGCATCGAGGACGGGCTTGGCACTTCCCTGACAGAAACACTGGCAGGTCCCTGCCTGGAGGGATCTATAATTGGAGCAGAGCAAGGGAAGGTGATGGGAAGAGTGGATGGGAGGACAGGGAGGCAGCAGAGGGAGATCAGGAGGAGAATTAGGGATTTTTTTGTTCTTTACTGGATTCTTTTGGTTCTTTTAATGTCATCTGTTTTAAATCCAGGCTTAAGATCTGATTCAACTTCAGATTTTTTTTTTTTTTTTGCTGCCCAAACTTTCCTCTGGCCCTGACTGGAACAGAAAACCAAAATGTTGAGATTCCTCCTGGAATAAAGAGAAGGATGGTGTGGGAACAGCCTGACTTTGCCAGGTGGGAGCATTTCCCTGCAGGTTCATCATTCTGGAAGCAATTCTGGCCCACAGAGGGGAAGCAGAGAGGGGCACATGCAGGGAGTGGCACAGCAGGGCACAGGGAGGCCTTGGGGTGGCTCCAGGTTTGTTTGTAGAAGGTTTGGGTGGCTCCCTGGCATTGGGGCTGGAGTGTTTGTGACAGAATGAATTGGAAACCAATCCCCCAGTGGATCCCCAGCTCCCTCCCAGGATGCTCCTGCAGGGCAGTCTCCAAGGGCTTCATGGAATTTCTGCTTTTTCCTGTACGGATGACAGAGCACAAACCCTTTCCTGGCTTCCTGCAGGAGCCCCAGCACTGAAAATCCCTGAGCAACCCCTGGGAGCTGCCCAGGAGCCAGGCAGGAGGGGAAGGGCCGTGTCCTCAGCTCCTGGCTGCCAGCTGGGGGGATATTCTGGGATTTAGGGAAAAACCTTGGGTTTCCACCTTTTCCCTGTGTGGGAGGAAGTTTCTGCCACCAAGGAATGAGCTGGGAGCAGCAATCCCAGCGTTCCTGGAGAGAAATCGTGAGGATCAGCTGGGGATGGCATGAGCTGCTCCATTCCCTGCGCTTGGGGACACAGGTGAGGGCAGGGCAGGGCAGGAGGGATGGGCTGGAGACCCAAATCCCACGGGATCCTCCTCTTCCATCCTCTCGGGTCCTGTGGAGGACAAAGCTGCGCTGCAGCCCAAGGCTGGGTGCCAAAAACCCCAAGAGGCAGCGTTCAGGAAGGGCTGGGTGGAGGGGTGAGCTGAGGAGGTGCTAATTAGATTAGGTGCTAATTAGCTGTGCTGCTCGGCAGAGCTCAGCCTTCAGCTGTCACTCACCCACTCCAAGCCTGTGGAACACGTTCCTGGGCGAGGGAAGCTCCGCCACCACTTCCCTCCTCCTGCAAAGAGAGGGATCCTGTCCCTGGGTGACCAACCCAGGCAGGGCTGGAGCCTCAGGAGGGCTCAGAAATGTGGAGGTGGCACTGGAGGAGAGGGGTTGGTGGTGGTCATTGTCTTGGTTTGAAAAGATGCTGAGGAAGGCAGGAACTTCCTTTGAAATGGAAAATGTAAACCTCCTCCTGCGAATTATTATCATTTTGAAATTAAGGGGCTCTCAGGCACAGATATGGGAACAAGAATAACAGTTCTTCATTAGGAAAAATAAAAATAAAAATGCAGTAATACAAAGCGCCACTGCCAGAGTGAGAGCAGTCCCTGCCCCTGTGTGTCAGGGGGGCACAGCCCCATCCCATGGGGGCTCAGCCCTCCTGCAGTGCCAGCTGTGCTGCTGCTGGAGCAGGGATCCTGCACAAGGGGGGAGTTTTCCTCTGCAGCTCCAGGGCTGCTGCAGATGGGCCTGGGCTCCCTCTGGCAGTGCAGGGCAGCAGAAAGCTGCTCCTCTGGCAATGCAGGGGGCAAAGGCTGCTGTGCTGCTCCAGGCTCAGATTGGATCCAGGTAGGAATGCTTGGCTCCTCCCTTGGGCGCAGCATCTCCCCATGGGATGCTGGAATTGGATCAGCCCTGCAGGGACACTCAGTGGCCATGGACAGCAGAGATCTCCTGGAGGGAGGGTTGGCTGTGGCAGAGATAAAGAAAAAACTGCCCATGGACAGCAGAGAACTGCCCCAGCTCTGACAGGTGGGGACAGAACACACACCCCAGTAACATCCTGTAGCCTGAGACACTGTGCTGGTGGTGCTGGTGAATCACTGGACTTGATGATCCCAAAGCCCTTTTCCAGATATTCTCATGCAAATTGGATATTTCTATTAAATAACACACAATTCAGAGCTCATTAAACAGTTACATTTCAGTCAGAACTCTGGAAACAATCTCTGTGTGAGGTGTTTTTCATTCCCCCTTCCCTCTGCAGCAGCAATCCCAGGATTCCAACATGGATCTCCAGCCTCCTTTTGCATTTTCTGATTTCCAGGCAACACCTCACAGGTCCAAAAGCTTTTGTAGATTTAGTTAAACTTAGACTGAGTCTAAAGTGAACTCAAGCCCAGCGTTCAGGTGTGATGGATGCTGTTGGAATGGCACCAAAATCTGGTGGCTGTAATCCCAGGTGTCACATCCCTTAAACCTCCAGCTCCCTGAGTTAGAAAGGAACTTCAGTGGTTGGAAAAGAAATCCACAAACTGAACTGAGAATGAGTGAAGGATTTGGAAATCATCAAAACTGGAAGTCAGATGGAGTCAGAGCTGCCCTGGTTCCTCTCCCAGGGGGGACAGAAGGCTGATGGTGTTCCCAGCTCGTGTGAAATGCAGGCAGAGAAATCCAAAATCCAGCAGCAGATGAGGAGAGCCAGCAGCTGCCTGGGAACACTAGAGGGAGCAGAGACAGGGAGCAGGACCAGGAGGGGAAGGGAAACCACTGCAGCTGCTGAGATGGCTTCCAGGGCAAGGGGAAGGGAGCCCGGGAGCGAAGGGATGTGTGTGACAGGGTGTGCAGGACAGGAGCACGGGCTGGAATCTCCTTTGGCACAGGGGAGCACAGCCCAGCCCAGCCAGGCGAGCAGCTCCAGGGGATGGCTCTGCCCAGGCTCAGCCAAATCCCAGCTCCCTGCGACACATTCAGTTTTAGTTTTCATGTTTTCCAGATTCTGTACTGCATTGGTATAGAACTCTGAACTTCATATTGTTAAAATTCAACACATAATTCTACAGGCTAAACTTTAAATGCTTAATTCATATTGCTAACTCAAGTGAACTCCAAAAATCTCTATTTCAGTATAAAGTGTCAGCAGCTCTCCTCACAGCTCAGTCACACAGAACAATCCTTTTCCAGCCCCAGAACCAAGGACACCATTGCAGCTTCAGGCCCAAAAAGTGCAAACAACAGAGAATTGAGGAGAGCAGTCTGGGAGGGTGGGACTGCAGAACCTGGAGCTGGAACTGGACAATTAACCCCAAAATGGAAATGGACCAAAACTGATAAAAGTGGGAGAACTCGTGACCCTCGTCCAGCCTGGGTGAGCCCTGGCTGGGCTCTTGTGCTGCCCAAGGTGAATCCTGTGAAGGCCTTTTAATAAATCCCCACTTTATTCCTTTAACTCTGTCCAGCCTCTGCTCCAGGAGCTCCCAAGGCATCACCTGCTGGGGAAGGAACAGCAGGAATGAGTTTTGCTGTGTCCTGGTGAGCCCAGGAGGGACAGACCCACCTGGGTCTATCTCAGCTTGGGGCTGGAACTTCTTTAAGCTTCCTACACCACATCCAGGCTTTCCCACTGTTTTCCTCTGTGAAATCCAAACAGCTGCACCTCCCTCTCTTTAAATAACCAGGATGTGGCAGGGCTGCTCTCTCCACTGTTCAGTTCTTTCTTTCAGAGCTATTAGGAGCTGTTTGCACCTCAGTTTGCCCAGCTCTGTCTCCAGCAGCCAGGGCTGCTCCTGCCTTGTTTCAGAGTTCATTTGCTTGGAAGCAGCTCCAGGCACTGAGGAGATGCCAATTAGTGTCCAGGCAGTTAATTTGGAGAGGGGCAGGAGGAAGCAGAGCTTTAAACTGCTCCAAAGCTTCTTCCTCCTGCACTGGGAAGTACAAGCAGCACCTGAGCTGCTCAGCAGGGCTGGTTTGGGGCCCTGGGGTGAATTTGGAGCTGATTGATTGCTCAGCAGGGCTGGTTTGGGGCCCTGGGGTGAATTTGGAGCTGACTGATTGCTCAGCAGATGCTGGCCATGAACTGTGCACGTGCTGCTCTGTCAGGAGGGAGCCTTCCTCAGCTCCTGATAAATCCTAACCCTCTCCTTAGCTCCTAATGAATCTCCACCCACTGCAGCAGAAGGTTGCCACAGCCTCTGAGAATATTCCATTTTGACAGGAATATTTTTTTTGAATTATTCACTTTTGTTTGCAGGAGATTTCCCTGCAATGTGCTGGAGTTGCATTGGGGTGAAATTCCTAAGTGTGGCTTCTCATCCCAAAAATACTCTGAAAAAGGAGATTTGCCTTCTCTGGGTACACCCTGAGAAAGCTTTGGGAAAGGATTTATCCCAGTCTTACCATATTAATATGTATTTTAATTATTATTATTATCAGTAGAATTCATAATCAATAATAATGGGATATCTACACATTAACATGATCAGGAGTAACCACACAATTCCATGGAGGTGCCAGCAGCTCTTTTGTGGCAATCTCAGCCCAGTTCC
Organism: Camarhynchus parvulus; assembly: GCF_901933205.1. Lineage (NCBI taxonomy): Eukaryota > Metazoa > Chordata > Aves > Passeriformes > Thraupidae > Camarhynchus > Camarhynchus parvulus. Next base: position 18,474,513 of record NC_044600.1, on the reverse strand, counting down.
CAGCTGCCCAAGGGCTCCTTTTGCTGGCACCAATCCCACTTTTGGCAGAGCTGTGCGGCTCAGTGATATTAAAGTCAGCGGAATTCTCAAGTAAAACTCATTTTCCAGGTTTTTTCAGGAGTGGACGTTCCTGAGGTCAGCCCTGCCCCGTTTGCTGAGGCAGGATTTCAGCCTCCCTTGCTGGCACAGAGCTCCAAGGGAAGGAAAGCTGTTTTGGACAAATCCAATCAAACTGTGCTGGGGGGAAGCAAACACCACAAAACCTGGGATTTGCTGACACAGGGGCTTGGCCAGCACACAGCTTTCCCTGTTCCTGGGTAACAGAGTTATCAGAGATTTCCTGAGTAGCTACACCAGTAAAAAAAAGGTGATTTTTGCAGCGCAGGTGCAGCAGCATAAAGGTTTGGATGGCAAAATAAAAAGAATTTGAAATCCCACCTCGGAGTGAGATGGTGCCAAGTCCTGCAGCTGGGTCACAACAACCCCGGGGAATGCTCCAGGCTGGGGAAGAGGGGCAGGAGAACTGGGAAAGGGGCTGGGAGTGCTGGGGACAGCACTGGACACAGCTGGGTGGGCCCTGGGAGAGGGAACAACTGAGAGCCACAAGCCACCAACCGACTCCTCACAGGTGACACCGGGTGGGAAGTGACATTGTCCCCCCAGAGCTGTGAATGCGCAGCCCAAGGCACGTGCACACCCAGCAGATAGAAAGTGAATTTTTATTCCCAGCAAGTGCTTGGGAATAAAAAACCTCAGCACTAAAGCTTGGTACCCAAACAGCAACACAAGAGTTTCCAGACAGCTGTCAGGAGGAACAAAGCAGAGCAAAACCAAAGCAGAGAGGAGCAGAAACTTGTCACCCTCACATTTCCTGAAAAATCCCTTCACCAGGATTTCTTCTCCTGGGAAGCTGAGAAGCCTCAGAGAGAAATGAAAACAATAATTATCTTATTTGCTTCTCCTGTGTTGTGCTGCTTTGGAATGTGGTTTGGACATTGTTTACCAACTGGTCATTGTTTGATTGGTTTCATGTGAATTGTTTTGACTTAATGACCAATCACTGTGTCAAGGCTCTGGAGAAAGTCACGAGGTTTTCATTATTATCTTGTTAAACCTTCTGTCTGTATCCATTCTATATTCTTTAGTATAGTTTAGTATAGAATTTTTTAATATAATATAGTAACATAAAATAATAAATTAGCCTTCTGAGAACATGGAGTCAGATTCATCATTTCCCCCCTTTGTCGAGGGACCCCAAAAATCCCACAGAAGCTCCTGGTGCTTGCTGTGGTTCTGAGGGTGACAGGGACTGCTGTGCAGGAACACTGGGAATGAGCACAAAGCCCAGAAATCCTGCAGCAGCCCCTGCATCTCCCTCCCAGCAGGAGGGATGTGGAGATTCCCCATGGGGATCAGGAGTGCAGGACTCCCACCAGTCCCTCAGGAACACCCAGGGTTTGTGTTTCAGTTCTGTCTCCTTAGGGCTGCCCAGAGAGGTGGGAATTTCCCAAATCCCTGGAATGTCCCAGGTTGGAGCAGCCTGGGACAGTGGGAGGTGTCCCTGCCATGGCAGGGGTGGCACTGGGTGGGCTTTGAGGTCCTTCCCAGCCCAAACCATTCTATAAATTTTATAATCCTGAAATTATCATTACAGAGGTGGAACTGGAAGAGCTTTAAGGTCCCTTCCCAAAAAAAAACCCAAAATCCAAACCATTCCCTGACTCTGTAACTCCTGGAGCTGTTGGTCAATTGAAATCCAATTTCAGAGCTCAGAGGAAATGGTGTTTTGGGAAGAACAGAGTGGATGGAGCAAAGGAACAGGAGCAGCCTCCTTAAGCCACCCCTTGAGACTAAGAACAGCATCACTGGCTGTGCCGAGAGCACCTGGTGGCTGTCAGGAGATGGAAATGTCCCCTGGTCCTGAAAAACGCTCCCCAGAGCATGAGGTGGGGCTGGGAGGAGGCTGAGGGGCCTTGGGCACAGCTCCAGCCCTGGATCCCAGCGTGCTCCATGAGCTTGAACTTCCCCAGGGAGTTAAACTTGATCTGTTCCCAACATCCACCAGCAGCCCCCAGCCAGCCACTGCCTCCTTCCCATGGGGAAACTCCACTCTGGTTCCTCTGGTGCCTGGAAATGAGGGAAACTGGGAGATACTGGGAAGGGCTGTGCTGGCATGCTGCTGGCACAGCCTGGCCCCTCAGTCCCTCAGAGCCTTCCCTGATGGCTCCCAAATCCTCCTGGGAGCTCCTTTGTTGGACCCCAGGACATTGCTCTGGCTGCCCTGGAGGACTCCAGACCCTGGCAGGGGCTCAGAGAGCTTGGCACAGAGTCAGAGACACCTGTGCCTTGGATTTTAGTCCATGGAAAAAACTATTACCAATAACTTGGTGTGAAGATTTTCAAGCCACAAGAGGTTTGAGTAGAATGATAGTGAATTTATCACAGGGTGAAAATGTAGAATTTTGGGGATTTGGAATGGGGTTCAGGGCTGGAAACACCTTCCACTGTCCCAGGCTGCTCCCAGCCCCACTGTCCAGCCCGGCCTTGGGCACTGCCAGGGATCCAGGGTGGGCACCTGTGCCAGGGCCTGCCCACCCTGCCAGGGAACAATTCCCAATTCCCAATATCCCATCCATCCCTGCCCTCTGGCAGTGGGAGCCACTCCCTGTGTCCTGTCCCTCCATCCCTTGTCCCAGTCCCTCTCCAGCTCTCCTGGAGCCCCCTCAGGCCCTGGCAGGTCTTATCAGAGATGATGAGGAAGGGAAGCCTTCAACCCATGGATTTAGGCCGATAACCCCTGCTGGGTTCTGGTAAAACATTCCTCCTTCCCACTCCTGCTCAGCCTGTGTCCCACTGCCAGGAGTGGCCCTGGAGAAGCTCCTTGACCACTGATCCCCCATTATTCAAAGGGAGATTAATTAAAACCCTGAAGCATTAATCATTGATTTGGAGGTCTTGCTGCAGTGTTACACCTCCTGCTCTCCCTCAGGGGGTTGAACCTATTGCTCTTGCTTTTGTGTCGAGATTAGGAGATTTAGAGCAAAGAATGACTTTTCATTTACACTCAGGATAAACAGAGCAGAAGGACTCCAAGATAACAATTTCCTTAACTAAGGAGATGGATTAAAACCTCTTTGTTTCAAAGTCAATAATGAAACCCCACAAGCTCCTGTTCACCAGCCCTGTTCCCTGCAGCCCAACATGCACCTGCCCATGCTAATGATGAGCCCAGATTTGGTGTTTTGCCTTTATTCAGCCCCACAGGGCTCTCAGGGTGGGAGCTGGGCTCTGTCCTGGCCCAAACATGGGGGGCAGAGCCCAGTTCACCCAGTTTGCTCCCCAGCTCCACCAGTCTGGCCCTCACCCCACACTGAGCTCAGCTGGCAACAGGAGCCCCCAAATTTGTATTTAGGGAGAGCATCAGATGGAGAACCCACAGAGTGAGTGCCAGCAGAGCCACCAAACACCTCCCATGAAATGTTTACACTTGGCTCCAGAAAACAGCGTGGGGAGCAGTGGGAGGAGTGAGCAGCCAGCAAAGCTGACATTTGTGTCACTGCTGCCAGCAAAGCTGACATTTGTGTCACTGCCTGCCTCCAGTCCCTAACCCTGCAGGTTCCAAAGTCCATCCCTTCTTTTAGCACACCAGCTGCCTCTCCCTGGCAGCAGGAGTGTGAAAACCCACCCAGCTCCACTCCAAAACAACATTTCTGTACCTCACACTCACTATCGCAGCTCACAAAGCCCCTCTGAACGTGCTCAGGTGAATTTTGGGATACTGCCAGGGTCAGCCAGCCCAGGAGGGAGGTGCAGCCCCTCCTGTCACTGAGCTCCTGCTGGAGGACTCTTCCCTGCAGGACCCTGCCTGGCTCAGTGGAGAATTCTAAATTAATGAGCAGCAATTTTATCTCTGTTTTCTGTCCTTGTGCAGCCCATTTCTGGTGCCTTCCCTCCTCAGGGGTTACTCAGAGCAGCTGAGCACCTCCCTGCTGGAATGTTTGATTGCAGAACGAGATCATTTCCTCCCTGCTCAGTTTAACCCACTTCACTTCTCCCAACTCACGTTCTGCTCTGAGCACACATTGTTAATTTATCCCTGGTTTTTCCAAGGTTCACATTGCAAACGCATTTTTGATTAACTTATTGTCCCACTTTTATCTCGACTGACTGGTGAATAAATTGTTAGGCAGTTGCTGTGTTGTGAAAGTGTTGATGAATTTGGGATACCCAGTTTGGCAGGAATGGGGACAGCAGGACAGAACGAGGGACACTGGGGATGAGAGCTGAGGCTCTTTAGGCTTGGGATGAGAGCAGAGATGGATGCAGAGGGAGTGGAAACCACAGGGGTTTTGTGTCACAGAATCCCAGAATGGGTGGGGTGGGACCTTAAAGGGACCTTAAAGCCCATCCAGACCCCCCTGCCATGGGACAAGAGGGAATAAAAGGGAATTCCAGGGGTGGTGCTGGCAGAGATCATCCTGGGGTTCCTCAGGGTCACTTCAGAGAACACAGGAGCCTCCTCAGCAGCCCAGCCCTTCACACCCCAGCCCTGTAAAACAGGGCCTGGCACTGCAGCCCACGTTTCCAGAACATTCATCCTTTGATCCAGGTTTTCCCAGGTTTTTGATCCAGCAAAGGGAATTCAGCTCTCCTGTCACCAGCACTGGGGATTTGTGTGCACAGAAGGACCTCGGGGGAAATCCAGCTTTATCTCCCTGTTGTCAAGCTGAATTTCCTCCTCCTGCAGCAGCCAGGAGTGCTCCATGGTGAGGGAGCAGAAGTGTCTGCAAGGATGGATCCAAGGCTGTTGGTTGGGTGGATCCAAGGCTGTTTGTTGAGTGGACCCAAGGCTGTTTTTGGATGGATCCAAGGCTGTTGTTGGATGGATCCAAGGCTGTTTGTTGAGTGGACCCAAGGCTGTTTGCTGGGTGGATCCAAGGCTGTTTGTTGGATGGATCCAAGGCTGTTTTTGGATGGATCCAAGGCTGTTTGTTGGGTGGATCCAAGGCTGTTTGTTGAGTGGACCCAAGGCTGTTTGCTGGGTGGATCCAAGGTTGTTTGCTGGGTGGATCCAAGGCTGTTTGTTGGGTGGATCCAAGGCTGTTTTTGGGTGGATCCAAGGCTGTTTTGGGTGGATGGATCCAAGGCTGTTTTGGTCAAAGGCTGTGGTGGATCCAAGGCTGTTTGTTGAGTGGACCCAAGGCTGTTTGCTGGGTGGATCCAAGGTTGTTGTTGGGTGGATCCAAGGCTGTTGTTGGATGGATCCAAGGCTGTTTGTTGAGTGGACCCAAGGCTGTTGTTGGATGGATCCAAGGCTGTTTTTGGATGGATCCAAGGCTGTTTGCTGGGTGGGTCCAAGGCTGTTTGCTGGGTGGGTCCAAGGCTGTTTGTTGAGTGGACCCAAGGCTGTTGTTGGATGGATCCAAGGCTGTTGTTGGGTGGGTCCAAGGCTGTTTGTTGGATGGATCTAAGGCTGTTGTTGGGTGGATCCAAGGTTGTTTTTGGATGGATCCAAGGCTGTTTTTGGATGGATCCAAGGCTGTTGTTGGATGGATCCAAGGCTGTTGTTGGGTGGATCCAAGGCTGTTTGTTGGATGGATCCAAGGCTGTTTGTTGGGTGGATCCAAGGTTGTTGTTGGATGGATCCAAGGCTGTTTGTTGGGTGGATCCAAGGCTGTTTGTTGGGTGGATCCAAGGCTGTTTGTTGGATGGATCCAAGGCTGTTTGTGCAGCCCCAGCTCCTGACCCTGGGCTGCTCTGAAGCTGCTTTTACCCACCCAGTGCCAAAGGGATGCAGGAGATCTGCCCCAAAGGGAATTTCCCCTTTGCAGGTGCTGAGTTCCAGCCCAGGCCACAACCAGAGGCACTGCTGGCATTCTGGGTGCTCCCACCCCACAAGGCACCTTCCCAGGAATCCTTCAAGGCTTCCAGACCTGCAGCAAGGAATTCCATGGAGGAGTTCTGTGCCCTGTGCAGCAGCATTCCTGTCCATTGATATCATCTGTAAGGCCTTTCAGTTCCTTGCAGTCACTCCTGTCCATTAATATCATCTTTCCTTTCATTTCCTTTCAATCATCAATGCCTTTCAATTCCTCTGGATTCCTCCTTGCTCTCCCCCAATGGCAGATTAATTAGGAATTGCTGACTGCCTGCCCCAGGTTTCTGTATTTTCACAGCCCCTTTTCTGCCTCCTCCCTGGAATAAAGGATTCAGGAGCTGTCAGTTTTCCTCAGGAGCCATTTCAGAGCTGGGGGAGCAGCCTGAGAATTCCAACAATGCCTCAGAAATCCCAGACCTCATTCCACGTTTCATGATCAGGCTGAATGCAATTAAAATTAGTGAGACTGAGAGATCAGCAGCGCTTGCTAAGCCACTTTTACATTATGAGCTCTTAACTGGTTTTTTTTATTAAGTCAATTTTATCTCTCCTGATAAAGCCAAACCTTCCACTAGGATGGAAGGGAACAACAACCCCGCTCAAACTTTCTGCATGATGAGCTTTCATTTCACTCTGTTTGCCTCTAAATTTTGCTCTTCCCCTGCAGTCAATATTTATAACTTCATCCAGTGAGGAGGAATTTGATGGTCTGGCGTTGATGGGAAACTTTGCTTTGAATAATTCTGATTTTAGTGCCTCCCTGCTCAGTTGGGAATAGGAAAAGCCACATTCCTGATTCTCTGCTCCAAGAGGAGGTGGGGACCATCAAAGGCGAGGAACCTGCTCCAATCTCTGCATGAGAAGAGCACCTTGACAGCAGCATGGACATGGAAAAACAACATTTCCCCGGGTGTGCAAACCCAGGGCACCACAGGGAATATTTCTGTGTCTGCTCTGGGGTGCCCTGACCCCCAGGGCAGCACTGACTCTGACCCTCATCCATGGAGAAAGTTTCCCAGACTTCAAGATAGACTGGAATCCACAAAAGTGTGAAATAGATTATAGAGAGCAGTGCAGGTGAGAAATTGAGGATTTGGGATTTTTAGTGTGTTGTGGATGGAAGCAAGATGGAGGGCACAGGGTGTCGTCCTGCGTTTCTTCTTCTTGCTTCTTCTTCCTTCTTCTCCATGGGTTTGGGATTTTGTAATTGGGCAGAAAAGTCCTCACTGGGGGTTCTTTGGGATCAGTTATTGGGTTAAAAGGGAAAATAATCCAGGTGTCAGTTCTTAATTGGATAGTTTAGTCTTAAAAGACCTTGCACCAAGAGATTGTTGGCCATTTTGTGCCTTCTAATGAAAAGCTGCAGAACTCATGGTTGTGAGGCTGTTTTACTGATAAGAAATAACAAACACCTGAATCTGAACATGAACTGCCTCCTCAAGTGCCTTCAATCCAGACCCAGAGAAACCCACAACTGGGAATCCTCTCCTGGGGTCACCCACCTGTACCCAGGGACACTTCCACTGTCCCAGGGTGATCCAGCCTGGCCTTGGACACTTCCAGGGATCCAGGGCAGCTCGGCTCCTCTGGGAATTCCATTCCAGCGCCTCCCCACCCTCACAGCTCCAAATTCCTTCCTCAAGTCCTACTGAAATCAAGGTTTTCCTGATTTTCTGGGAACTGTAAGTTTTCCTGGGGGAGGCAGAGCTGTGCCATATCAACAGTGTCCCTGTCCCTGGCCAACACTTCCTGAGAGCCACAATCTCCAGATTATTGATGCAATTCCTGACCTGTGGCAAGCCTTAAATAGAGGAGATTCAGGAAGTGGAAATCTGATAGTGTGAGGAATTTGAGTGGATTAGTCATAGAGGATTAAGAGCAAGCATTTGAAGAAAAGCTTAAATGTAGCATAAAAATATATTAGAATCTTTTCAGACATTCCTTATGGGCTTAGCTCATTGGCAAAGTGTTGGGGAGGGTGAAATGTAATAAAACCAGAGGAAAAACTCCCCTTGCACCGATGCAAACAGGGAGGAATTTGCATTCCCAGGTCTTTGCATATGTATTTGGGTGAATTTGTATAAATATGCATTTAGACACACATTATGTATAGATTTTCACTTGACATCAGACACTTCAGCAAGCAGCAGGGTATAAAAATATAAAAGCAAAGTTTCATGAAGTGCAGGAGACAGAAAACTTCAGTTGGTGAGGAAGGAAGAACTTGGAGATGAGATATAAATAAGGGGGGACCAGGGCTGGAAGAGCCTTTGGCAGGTTCCCTCCTGCCTGGCAATGCACAGAGATTGTCACAAAATAACCCCAAACACCTGGAGCAGCTGTGCCCAGGGATGGATCCTCGCTGGGCTGAAATCCAGGTGAAAGCTGCACACCAAGCTCAGTCCCCACGTCCAACCCCGGATCCACCTGGGGAAATCTCCCTGTTTGAACAGCCAGGTGTCTGCTGAGGAGGGCAGGAGCCTCCCTTGAAATGGAAAATGGGAAATGTAAACCCCCTCCCTTTGAATTATTATAATTTTGAAATTAAGGGGCTCTCAGGCACAGATATGGGAATAGGAATAACAATTCTTTATTGGAAAACGAAAACTACAAATGCAATAGTACAAACAGAAAAAGCCAAACCCCTGCCAGAGTCAGACCATGCCCTGCCCCTGTGTGTCCAGGGGTGGCACAGCCCCATCCCATGGGGGCTCAGCCCTCCTGCAGTGCCAGCTGTGCTGCTGCTGGAGCAGGGATCCTGCACAAGGGGGGAGTTTTCCTCTGCAGCTCCAGGGCTGCTGCAGATGGGCCTGGGCTCCCTCTGGCAGTGCAGGGCAGCAGAAAGCTGCTCCTCTGGCAATGCAGGGGGCAAAGGCTGCTGTGCTGCTCCAGGCTCAGATTGGATCCAGGTAGGAATGCTTGGCTCCTCCCCTGGGCGCAGCATCTCCCCATGGGATGCTGGAATTGGATCAGCCCTGCAGGGACACTCAGTGGCCATGGACAGCAGAGATCTCCTGGAGGGAGGGTTGGCTGTGGGAGAGATAAAGAAAAAACTGCCCCATGGACAGCAGAGAACTGCCCCAGCTCTGACAGATTTAAGTAGAACACACAGCCCCATTTCCAAGCCAAGGCACCCCCTTGTCCCTGTGCCAGGCCCAGGCTGGGGCTGTGCAGGAGCAAAGCTGCAGAGAACTCCCTGCACTCTTTATTTGCCCTCCAAAGAACCAGCTGGGGCTGAATTCTCCCTCCAGCAGGAGCAGCTGCACCCTCGGAGCCTCTGGAGCCACGGGAAGCAGGAGCCTGGGTCAGCTCCCCCCTTTCCTGGGAGAGGAAAGCCAGGAATGGGAAGTTCTGCTCCAGCCAGGACTGCAGTGCCCACCAAGGGACTCAGCTTTGCCTCTGGTGCTCTCTGATGTGAGGATTGTTTTCCTGGTGTGATATCCTCATTTACATCCTCTCTAATCCAGAGGCTTCATTAAGAAGTTGCCAAGAATCAACATTTTGACTGTTCCAGCCTTTAAGTGCCAAGGCTGGATAATTTTCTGCAAGCTGGAGGAAGGAAAGTCCCTCTGTAGGCAGCTGCCACTTGTTCTATGGCTGCTTGAGCCATTTTTGGCTGCAGCATTCGCCCTCCCCTGGGTTTTTACCCTCCCAGGACACATCAGTGGCAATTCCCCTGGTTCCAAACTCCCTCTCGTTGGATGTCCTGCTCCAGGATGGATTTTCTGTGGGGCAGGATGGAGTTTCCTTTGGGCAGAAAGCTCCTGGCAGCAGAGGAAGGAGCCAGCCTACTTTGCACAGCTCATTTCTGTCTCAAAGTGTGGACATGAGGAAGGTGGAGAGGGTGGGATGTGCCTTCAAGGCAGATGGAAATGCACAAGAACAGTTGCTTAGCACCTATAAAAGTCAGGCCCACTCCTTCACAAGATCCATGTGTATTTAGGGATCCACACTTGAATTCTGGCCTCTGAATAACCCAAACCCATGGCAGCTCTTTGGGAATGTGTGCTGATGAAATAAACAATGATATTAAAAGTCACACGGATCCTGGCAGCAAGCAGGGCTCAAATTTGGTGTTACCCGTGCTTGGGGGCTCTGCTAGCCATTAATGAATGAGAAAGAGCAGGAATGGGGCTGGAGGAGCCCAGCTCCACAAGGATTCCTCAGCCCGTGGGGCAGCAGGGATCAGCAGCAGCTCCAGCCTTTGTCTGAGCAGGAGATGCAAATTAAAGACACAGAGATGCAGATTTGAGACAGAGGTGGATGTTCCACCTGGGCTGTTGGGTGTGGTGCTCGGGAATGGGTCCAGCATCCCTTTCTCTGGGGCTGGATCAATGCAGCCACAAACGGGCAAAGAAAAGGCTGAGAAATGCTCGACAGGATGGATGTGCTCAGAAACGGGCAAAGAAACAGAGCCAGAAACGGGCAAAGAAAAGGCTGAGAAATGCTCGACAGGATGGATGTGCTCGAAAGCGCTCGGGAGCTGAACACATTCCTTTCACACCGCTCTCTATTTCGTACTTGATTAGGAAGCCGCACCTGATGAAAGGAGCGCAAAATTACTCTGTTCAATGGGCAGAGAAGGGGAGAAAGCTGCTCCCCTGCCTTTGTCTCGGCGCTCTGTGCCGGTGGCCGTGGCTGGCTCGGCTCTCTGTCGGTGACCTGATTCCGCACCGCACGCTCCTCCCAGCTCGGCGAGGCTCCCATGTGATCCATTCTTCCCCCTAAATAAAGTTGACAAATTCGGCTGGGCTCAGATGGTGCTGCCGAGGGGTGTGCGGCGCTCCGGGCTCGCTGCGGCTGCGGCAGCGCCGGCTCGGGGCCCCCGCGGCGATCGGGGCTCCCTGCCCGGTCCCGGGGCTCCCTGCCCGGTCCCGGGGCTCCCTGCCCGGGCTGCAGCCGCACTCAGCCCCGCAGCCGGAGGACGCGGCCGGAGCAGGTGAGTGAGCGGCTGCGGTGGCTCCTTTGTGCTGGAGGGACGGACGGACGGACGGACGGACGGAGGGAAGGAAGGGGCCGCGGGGCGATGCCCGAACAGCCCCAGCCCCGTGCCCTGCCCGGAGGGATGCGGGGATTCCCGGGGAGCAGCGGCGATCGCCGGGCGCGGGCAGCGCCTGCGGCACAGCCCGGGGATGCTCCGCTGCATCCCGGCCCCGCAGCCCGCGGGGACACCGCACGGCACGGCATGGCACGGCACGGCACGGCTGGCAGCGGCGGGCAGGGCTGGCACGGCTGGCACAGCACAGTACGGCTGGCACGGCACCGTGATCCCGTGTGCAAGGCTGGCGCTGGGTTGGCACGGCACAGCGCTGGGCAGAGTGGGATCGATGTGCCGGCTGAATGGCACGGCACGGTACCGGGGCAGGCTGACACGGCACGGCACGGCACTGGTCAGCGCGCTACTCGCCTGGCACGGTACGGCGATACCTGGGCTGTGGGGCTGGCACGGCACGGCACCAGGACAGCCACGGGCCAGACTGGCACGGCACGGTACCAGCAACTGGCACGGTCCCTGGCGGCTCCAGGGCTGCCCTGCCCACCCCAGGCTGCTCCCGGTCCCCCCCGGGCTCCTGCTCCTGCCCAGGTGTGCCAGGTGTGGGTGCCCCTCCCGCCCCAGGTGTGCCCCTGTGGTGTGGGTGCCCCTCCTGCCCGAGCTCCCCCAGAGCTGCACCCCGGTTCCCAGAGCTGTGCCGGGCACCCCGGGCACCCTGCCCTGCTCTCCATGCCGGGCTCCAGGCATCCCCGAGCCTCCCATCCCTCCTCCCGCAGCCCGAGCTGTGCCCTGGGGTGCCCGCGCCCTCCCAGCCCGGCAGTGCTGCCATCTCCCACCATTCCCGAACCCACATCGGGGCTTTTCCCGGCTGGAATGGGGTTGGCAGCCCAGAGGAGGGGCAGTGCTGGCAGCACGGGGTGCTCCAGTCTCCATTCCCTGCTCCAGCTGGGACCAGTTCCCTGCTCACCAGCTCAGCTCCCCGGGCTGCAGCTGGCACAGCTGGGAAGCAGCTCCTGCTCACCTGCAGCTCCCAAATCCCACAGAAACTGTTCCCAGTCGGTGCTGTGGGAAAAGAAATGTGATTTTATTCCAGGAATGTACAGACAAAGTAGCTGCCTCTAAACTGACACTCATCACTCCCCCTCCCAGCCCCTGCTCCCTCCCACACCCTTTAACTTCTTCTTTCCCTGCACAATTTAAAGGTGAAATTCCCTGAGCAGTGAATTTATTGCAGTCCCAGACTGGGCCTGTTCATCAAGAGCAGGAGAGTTTCCTTTTGAAAGGAAATGGATGAAAACTGGAATGTTCAAACAATCTCTTGCTCTTTTGCAATATTTTGTAAAAGAAATCCATCCCTGCAGGATTTTCAGTCAGATTTTAGATCCAAGAGAAAGGCTGCAGTGTCCCAGCTGGAATGGCTTTCCTTGCTCTTGGTAGGGTAGGAGAAAACGAGAAAGGAGAGAATTAATAAGGAGGGGGATACAAACCCAGATTTTTCATCCCTTCACAATTAGGCCAGAATTAAATCTCTCCTTCACCTGCACAAAATGAGAATTTTCACAAAATGAGAATTGAACAAAAAGGCTGTTGGTTGGCCCTGGTTGTATTTCATGGGGGTTCTTAGGTTTGGGGTTTTCATTTGAGTTCAGCTCTAAACAGCTTTTAGTTTCCATTTCCCTTCTGACTCAATCATTAATCATCCACCTCTACCTGCACTACTTGTCCTGGCTCCAAAATCCTGGAACTTTGAGGCAAACTGAGCTTAAAAACAGCAAATGGGAAAAAAAATCACTGAGCAATTTAAGCTTAGTGCAGGTTTGGGGACTGCTCACCCCAGGGTTTGTGTTTGCACAGGGTAACTCCTAAATTATAGACCAAGGGGAAATTCCCAGGCTGCCTCTGTCATCACAGGATGGAGCTGCCCCTGATTTGGGAGGGGAAGAGCAGCATAAAAAATGAGTCTGAAGCAAATCAGCAGTGAGTGAACCACAAAACATCATCTCAAAGGGACAAAGAATCCCCGTTCTGCAGGGTGTGCTCTTGGGCTGCTGATGGAAGCTCCTGTGGCAGGAATGGCTGAGCAGGAAAATCCACCTCCAAAAGCAGGAACAGTGGTGCTGCTTGGAGGAAAACAACTACAGAGCTTTTGGGAGGCAGTGAAGCCTCTTTGGAAGGGAACACCTGGATACAGAACTGTTCTCCAAGCTTAAAAGGGGAAAAAACCAAACCCTCTCCTAGAGGAAAAATTTATTATTATTATTAACCCCAGTGTCTCCTCCTCACATGTTTGTGCCAGCTCAGTCCTCATACCTCTGGGAGCATTTCATGGAGATTCAAAGCCACCCTAGAAATGGCATCTGAGCATTCCAACGCTCAGGATAATAAACTTTCCTCACATTTCCTGGACAAGAAGGTTCAAATATCTGTCCAGGTGCTTTCCAGAGGCTGCTTTAGGGAGAGGATCCATCCAGTGTTCAGTCTGTCCATGGCTGGGGTGCAGTTTGCTCCTGGGAACAGGAACCATTCCAGAGGGATTTGGACTTTGCACAGAGCAAAGCTGAGATTTGCCAAAGCAGGCAGTGAGAAGGAGGCTGTGATCACACCCTCAAAGCTGCTGCTGTTTATCAGATCACACTTAGGCTAAATTAACACATTAAACTATCAGAGGTCACCAATAAAATCAGTGGGATGGAGATCAGCTTCAGAGAGAGCCTAAAGCCAGGCACACCTGTGGCTTTAATTAATCTCCACTTCAAGGATTACTGGACTAAAATTAAAACCAGAATTAGCCTCACGTGCGTCCTCTGTCAGACAAATCCCAGGAAAGCAGCACCTTACATCCATGGCCCTGCTGAGCACAGCCCTGGCCCACAGCAGCTCCCAGAAGTGGCGTTCTCTGGATCCCAGAAATCTCCAGGGGGTGGTTTTGCTCAGGATCCTCCAAGCAGAGGGAAGATGGGATCAGGTTCTGCTCTGAAATTTCCTGGTTGTGTTGTGCACAGAGTTCTCCCAGCCCAGGGAGAATGAGGATCCCACCAGACACTGATCCTTTCACAGGAACACAACTCTCCCCTGGCTCGTGGATCTGGAATGAGAGATCCCAAAACTCCCAGCCTTTTCCTCTTCTTCAGGAACAACAAAGGCAGAACACCTGAGCAGCAATGGAGAGCAGAGATTTCCTGTTCACTGGGATAAAAGCAGGGCTGGAGTTTTGTGCACTTAATTAAAAGATTAATTGGCCTGCTCCAGCCTTTCCCTAAGGTGCCAGCTCTGGCACTGGGGGCAATCCCAAGGGAATGATGCAAATGTCGTTCCTGGGGGTGACCACGAGGAAAAACCAACCACAGATCATGGTTGCTCTTTGGAGGAGCTGTACAGAAGAAAGAGGCACAAAGAGGTTTAGTGTGAGGGCTTTGCAGGGCAGTCTGTGGTGTGGAACACCCACAAGCCTGGTGACCCTACAGATACAGTGCATGGGAGCAGCACACACTCCAAAGGACACAGAACCCCCAGGAATTAAACTCAGCAGCACTTGGGAGACTTGAAACCTGCAGATTTCCAAAAGAATGTAAGCATCCAAAATTAAATACATATATATTTATGGGCCTATTTTAAACACTCTCAAAGGCTGGCCTTCTGTTCCTATGAGTTTATAGAAGATGCAGCAAGGCTAAAACGTCTCCCTGTGTTTTTCCAAACGTTTTTTGCCTTCTCCCATCCCTTCCTCCTCCTCGTCCCCCTCCCACTGCTCCCACTCCCTTTTATCTGAGCACAAGTGCTGGGGTTGATGTCTCCTCTGCTCCCCAGCTCAGGGGGAGGAGGAGAAAAGGCCCTTTCCACCCCAGGTTGAAGCATGAGGGACACCTTTCATCCCAATGTTTTCACATCAAAAAGATGCAAATGCAGAGAGAGGAGCTGCATTCTTCCCTAATGCAATTAAAATGGAAGAGGCAATTTCAAAGGCTGCGGGGAGATTTACAAGAAAGCTGAAGGCAAAAGGGAAGAAAACAAGCCTGAAACTATGTTAAAAAATCAATATATATTTAGGGTCACATAAATGAAGGGAGTAATTCAACAGTGGGAAGAGCACGGTGAGGGGAGGATGAGGAGATGAGACACAAAGACAGAACCCAAGGCTCTCCTCTGTCAAACAGATTTTTTCTCTCAGCTCCCAAGGAGGGTTTGTGGTTTCAGGGCACTCACCTTTCCTTTGGAAGCTGCTTTTGTGCTCCTTTGAGAGCAGGGCTGTTCCTTTTCCCCGGGTTTGATGTCCTGATCAGCCCCATCAGGAAGTGTGAGTTATCCCAGGGTCAGGGATGTGCCATCAGCTGCAGTGCTCACTGGGATTCCTGCCCTTCATCCTTCCAATAAACCTGAGTTATCCTGGGATCAGGGATGTGCCATCAGCTGCAGTGCTCACTGGGATTCCTGCCCTTCATCCTTCCAATAAACCTGAGTTATCCCGGGATCAGGGATGTGCCACCAGCTTCCCTTTGGAGCTGCAGCTGCTCACTGGGATTCCTGCCCTTCATCCTTCCAATAAACCTGAAATTCCCAGACATTCACTGAACTCAGCCACTCACACTGAAATCAAAACCAGACTTCTCCAGCTACATAAAAGCCCCAAACCATATCCAGTAAAACTTAAGTCTGCTCTTCCACACCTTATTTGGATTTTTAAAATTTATTTATTTTTGGGAACACAGTGCAAATTGTCATTTCTGTCTTGACTGCAACACTGATAACATCATTATTGCCAGGTCTGGCAAACAGAGGCAAGGTTTGCCCTAATGAAAGGCAGGACTCCCAGGGAAATCAAAAAGCTGTTGATGAACATTCTTATCTCTTTTCAGTAATTCAGTATTTGACAGATGCCAATAACCTGAATTCATCTTGAGACACTGCCTTTTTTTACTGTCATTTCCTTTGTTCCTCTCATACAAATCTCTTCCAACCCTCTCTCACTTTCCACCCTCAAAAACTGTAAAAAAACCTCAAAAATCTGTTTCTCTCTGAGGGTCTCAAAGGTCAGACTTGGAGAACAAAGGGAAGACAATGCCTGTCCTAAGGATATTGCAAATCAAGGAGCAGATTTTGTCTTCCCCATCTTGTACTGAGTTGTACTTTACTTTATAACTTGCTAAAAAAGACAAGGGAACATGAGCCAGGGTAGGAAGGTCCATCCCAAAGCAAGGACGTGCTACACCAAGAGCCTGAGCTTGTGTAAGTCCCAGAGTAAAACATGATTATTTCATTACAAGCTTTAAAATGAATTCAACTTCCAGATATTCTAATGTGCTTGCACAAGAAGTTTATTCTAACATATTTCCAGATTTAAAAAGATCACATTATTTTTGTCAATACTTGAATCTTTCTAATATATTTTAATGGGAATTAAATGTGCCCAGCCCTGAGCTCCTGATTGCAATGTTTGCAGTGCTCAGGCCAAAGCCACTGAAGGCTTATGACTCACACAAAGCCAAGCAAACAATCTCAGCTTTATTTATTCTCTGCTGCTGGAATTCAGCTAAAGCCTGGAACAGGAAGAGGTTTGGGGGATTTAAATGGGAAGTGCCTCCTAAGGATGTGCTGCCCCTTGTTTTTGTGGGGTTCCCAGATGGAGGAAGGAATGATGAATCTGACTCCATGTTCTCAGAAGGCTAATTTATTATTTTATGATACTATATTATATTAAAGAATGCTATACTAAACCATACTAAAGAATACAGAAAGGATACAGACAGAAGGCTCAAAGGATAATAATGAAAACTCGTGATTCCTTCCAGAGCCCTAACTCAGGTTGACCATGATTGGTCATTAAGTCAAAACAATTCACATGAAACCAATGGAACAATCACCTGTGGGTAAACAATCTCCAAACACATTCCACATGAGCATAACACAGGAGAAGCAAATGAGATGAGAATTGTTTTCCTTTTTCTCTGAGGCTTCTCAGCTTCCCAGGAGAAAATCCTGGGCCAAGGGATTTTTCAGAAAATGTGACTGGCCATGGTGCCAGTGAGATTCCAGAGGATGGGATGGGAGCTGATCACCCCAAGGCCTGAACCTCACCGAGTTCCTCTGCTCTGGGGAGGAGCCCAGCGCCTCTGCTGCCCTGCCAGGCTGCACTGTGCCAGGGGCAGCTCCCCCAGCCCTGGCGCCACCATCCCTGCCATGCCCACAGGAGGAGCCTCTCCCTGGGGCTCCCTGGGCTCTGCTCCTGCCTGGCCCACACCAGCCCAGGCCTCCAGCCATGGATGGCACCTTTTGGGGTGTCTCAGCCTTTGCTCTCCAGTCTGGGTCCCCAATCCCTCCCTGAGCAGCAGCAAGGAGCATTCCTGGCCCTCAGGCAGCAGAAGTGGCACTGCTGTGTCACCCATGGGAGCAGAGGTGGCACTGCTGTGACCCACAGGGGCAGAGGTGGCACTGCTGTGACACCCACAGGGGCAGAGGTGGCACTGCTGTGTCACGCACAGGGGCAGAGGTGGCACTGCTGTGACCCACAGGGGCAGAGGTGGCACTGCTGTGACACCCACAGGGGCAGAGGTGGCACTGCTGTGTCACGCACAGGGGCAGTGGTGGCACTGCTGTGACACCCACAGGGGCAGAGGTGGCACTGCTGTGACACCCACAGGGGCAGAGGTGGCACTGCTGTGTCACGCACAGGGGCAGAGATGGCACTGCTGTGACACCCATGGGAGCAGTGGTGGCACTGCTGTGACACCCACAGGGGCAGAGGTGGCACTGCTGTGTCACGCACAGGGGCAGAGATGGCACTGCTGTGACACCCATGGGAGCAGTGGTGGCACTGCTGTGACACCCACAGGGGCAGAGGTGGCACTGCTGTGACACGCACAGGGGCAGAGATGGCACTGCTGTGACACCCATGGGAGCAGTGGTGGCACTGCTGTGACACCCACAGGGGCAGAGGTGGCACTGCTGTGTCACGCACAGGGGCAGAGATGGCACTGCTGTGACACCCATGGGAGCAGTGGTGGCACTGCTGTGACACCCACAGGGGCAGAGGTGGCACTGCTGTGACACCCACAGGAGCAGTGCCGGCACTGCTGTGACACCCAGGTTTGGTCACTGTCACTCTGAGGTCACAGCACCAGCAGAGCCCTCGGGGACTGTTCCCAAGGGATTTGCCCAGAAACACCTTTTCCTTCCCCAAGTGCAGCCGAGCCCAAGCAGAGCTTTGCAGGTTTGGGATCTAAAAGCTTTCCTGGCTTGGTTTGTATTTCACCTCCTGCACTGGTGGGGCAGTGACAACCTCACCCTGCCCCTCCTGGAGCAGCACAGAGCCAGCTCCATGGTGACTCGGTGCTTTTGTTCTCTCCTCCCCAGGAACCCGAGAGCTGTGGGCACAGATGAGATGAGACCCAGGGCAAGGCAAGTGTGACAAGATCAGATTCCCCTGTGCTGAGACATTTCCCCCTCTGGACTTCCCTGGGCAGGTGGGCACTTGGCTGCTCCATAAATCAGAGGGGCATTTCTCAGCTCCTCAAGTGCTTTTATTGCAGTTCCTTTCTTCAGGCTGCTTGAGAGAGATGTTGAACACACAAGGAGCACTGCAATGTTCTGTTGTCACCCCTCCTGATGCATGGCTTGCCAGCAGTGCCCCTGGTAGACATTCATCAAAGATGGGCCACTGGGTCCCTCCTGTGAAATGAGCTTTCCATCAGCTCTCCCTCAGCAAAATCGGAGTTCTGAACTTCCCTGAAAATCCCCATTTCTGACTCTGTGAACATATTGTTCCAAACTGGCAGGAACTGTTATTTACATCTTTTAGCAGCAACAGAATGCTGAGCTATATAAACAGTGGTTATTACTAATCAGAATGTGCTGTTAATTAGGAGAAGAGACCCTCAGTTCTCTGTGAGCCTGAGTGGGATGAACTTTATTTCTATAAAGAGGATGAACTGCATCCTATCAAACATAGCATCTCCAAACAATGATGCTCCAAGATCTCTGAAACCTAATTTTGGCCTCCAAGCATTTGGGAGGAGGGTGGAGGGGGTTTGGAGCAAGCTGTTGTTTGAAATAAATAGCCCTGAAGGTACTTACAGCTCCTCAGAGAAAAATATCCTGAGGCAAATCCTCCTGTCCCGACTGGAAACAGGAATCCAGAGCAGAGCAGCCTTGTTCCTCAGGTTTAACTCCAAAATGGGATTTGGATCAGGGAGGGAATGGGGAGGACAGAGCAGCTTCGGGCTTCAGAGCTGCTCAGATGAGTGAATTTCTTAGGATTTGTCACACTCAGCTCATATCAAAGGCAAATGACTTTAAAGTCTCTGAAATTCCACCAGAACTGTGGAAGGGAGGGGTTGTTAAATTCAGTTTACAGCTCAGTGCCTGTAGGGGAGCTCACCTCTCCACTAATCCGGGTGGTTTTTCACCCAGGACCTTTCTCCAGATCCCAGATTTGCCATCAGTGAAGAAACCTCCTCAATCCCACTATAACTAAAATTCCAGAGGATTTAACCCCAAACTCCAGCCCAGTCCAAGAGCAGATAGATAGAAGAGGGGAAATGAAACCCCTTCATTAATGTCAGAACTCCCATTTGCAGCTGATTTTGTTACTGTGGCTAATGTACAAAACAGGCCTTTGATTTCCCTCTCTTCTGGGAATATTTTGGGAAAGAAAAAACATCTTCCACTGAAACAATTCCTCTGATAGAAAGTTACCATTGTTGCAGCACTTGTTTTGCTTTCAGCCCCAGGACAAACTCTGCCACCAGTGGAAAACTGATTGGATTTTCTCCAATTATCTCTTGCAGAAAACAAGGAATCCCAAACTGGCAGCTGGCTGAGCCTTTCCTTCCCCTTGATGATGAAAGCAGCACATTCCTGACCCAAATCAGGGATAAAGTTGGGATATAAAGCTGGGATAAAGCTGACCCACCTGGAATAAAGCTGGGATAAAGCTGACCTGTGCTGGAGGCTTTGTGCCCAGGCTGCAGCTGCTGCTCTCCCCACTGCTGAGCCTCCCCCATGCCTGCAGCACCCAAAGGTGGCTCCTGGATGTGACAGGGCACTCCTAGATCTGCTTCTCCAGGATCCTGAGGACACTCCTGAGTCCCAATGAGGCCCAAGTTGAGGGAGGCTCCTGGAGCTGCGCTTCTGGCCTCAGCAGAGTATGAGAACTTTGCTGCTGTGAACTCCACCAGGGACACGGAGAGCGAGCAGCTGCAGGGCTCCCTCTCGTCCACCATCGCCCTCATCGTCGTGCTGGTCATCATCTTCTCCCTGGTCATGACATCCCTCATCACCTACTGCTTCCACAAGTGGAAACTCAGAGGGAGAAGACTGCAGAAAGCACAAGAGGAGTATCAGAGAGACCAAGAAAAGAGCATTTGCCAAAGCACACCTGGACTTGTTTCATAAAAAGAGAAAACAGGATCCACCATGAAGGACTCTCGAATTTCCTGAAAATGAAAATCATGACAGAACTGCAAATTTGGAATTTCCAAGCAAATACATCCTTGTTTTATCTCATTTCTAAGAGTTGTTAGCAGTTTGGAGATTTCCTACAGCTTTATTATACATATACATATATATTTATACATTTAGTCTCATTTGTGCAAAGTAAAACCAATGCAACGATGTATTTTTAATCTCTTCTGTCATTTTAATCCTCGCTGGGCAAACTGGCAGTGCCTGTGAGGGTGGGCAGGCCCTGGCACAGGTGCCCAGAGCAGCTGGGGCTGTCCCTGGACCCCTGGCAGTGCCCAAGGCCAGGCTGGACACTGGGCCTGGGACAGTGGGAGGTGTCCCAGCCATGGCAGGGCTGGAATGGGGTGAGTTTTTAGCTCCACTCCAACCCTAACCACAATTTTCTGTACATTTTTTCACAATTTCCAGTATTTCAAGTATTTCAAATATTCCAAATTTCAATCTGTTGCTCTCACTGTTTCACAAAGCCCCAGGAAGGGGAAGAGGCAGGTTTGGGGTGCCCCCAGCAGCTCAGCTGCTCCAGCCCAGGGGGGCTGAGCTGTGCTGGTGCCAGCAGGGCTGGGGGTGCTGCAGGGAGAGGCTCCTGGCTGGGGCTGCTCCCCAGAGCTGCTCCTGGGCCCACATTTCAGTGACATTTCAGTGCTTCCTTCACACCAGGGCTGTGCTGAGAGCTGCTCGTGGCATTCCCACAAGTGGATTAAAGACATCCAGTGTTAATGGAACTCAAATTCCTAAGGCAGAAACAGCCTAAACCCCTTTTTTTTTAATTAACCACCTTTTTAAACCACCCATATCACACAGTGTTTCTATTTCCATAGCCTGTCCTGTGATGTCACAGAGAAATGACAGATTTCTTGTGAGTAGCACATCTAAGTAATCTTTTCTAACCAAGTGATGGATGTAATATTAATAAATGTCATTGTTTTATAAAGTAGAAACCATGTGAAGTTGCCACCAGCCCCCTGCTCAAGTCTCCAGCTTGCTTGCAATTACCAGTACTGCTGTATGTATTTTTAAACAAGCTATAATACTGTGATGATGCTGTAAACTTACCTCTGTAGGAAAAAATGTTCTATTTCAAAATGTCAGGATGAAGGATGTAAATGTTCTGAAAGTGCTATCAACAACAACAACAACAAAAGAATTTTCACAGACTATTCTAAAGGATTCTGTTACATGCTACAAATCTATTTTACAAGGGTATTTATGGATCATACAGCTGAGTCTGTGAGAACAGGACTATTTTATTACAGAATAAATAAATGAATAAATAAGCAGTGAATATCCATGCCCAGAAGCTGGAAAATGTTTGGTTTTTTTTTAAGTACCCTGATCAATTCTTTGGGTAATCTGGAGGATGGAGGACCCTGACAGAAGGAACCCTCTCCCCCTCATCTCCCATCCACATCCTGGTGTTTTCAGTGCTGCCAAAGATCTTCAAAATCAATTGTGGAGAAAAAAAAAAAGGACAAAGAGTTGCATGAAACCAATGCAAAGGTGGTGTTGATAGGATTAATATCTGTGGATAGGATTAATATCAGTTTTGCCATCATTTGAAGGCAAAGCAGGCAGGAAAGCAGCCCTGGGGTGGGCAGGGCTGATCTGCACACACCCAGTGCCTCCCTCAGGGGCACAATCAAAAGTCACTCTCTGAAAATCACATCCAGTGGTAATAAAATCACAGCTTGAGGAATGCAAGGAGATTGGAAAACGCTTGAAGAATGCAGAGCTGGGAGCACTGCAGCCCTTGCTGGAGGATGTGTGGATGGTTTGAACTGCACTCAGCTCAGGGTTCATTGAGAGCTGGGTGCTGGGGCAGCCCCAGCTCCCAGGGGAACACCAGCCCTTGTCCTTGGTGCCAGCAGCTGAAAACTTCTGTCAAGTTCCCAACAGGAATAAATGAGCTCAGTTCTTTTTCTTGGAACCTCATCAAATTGGCTGTGGTAAAAAACAGAATTAAAAAACCACCCAAGTCTCACCACACCCCAACCCTGTGAGGGGAATTTCTGAGGAGGCACTGAGGGACCCCAGGGGAGCCTGGAGCATTGCAGATATTCCTGTAACTTCAGAGAAAAGGCTCAGGATTAATGGAAGGAGGCCACAAAGGTGCTCTGAGGGCTGGAGCCCCTCTGCCCTGAGGAGAAACTGAGCTTTGGGAGTGTTCAGCTGGAGAAGGATCCAGGAACGTTCCTGTACCTGAAGGGGGTCACAGGAAAGATCAGGCACAGCTCTGAGCAGGCCCTCAGGACAAGGGAGAAGGGTTTTACCTGCAGGAGGGCTGCTTTAGACCAGATACAAGAAGGTTTTTACACTGAGGGTGGGCAGGCCCTGTAATAAAATTCCCAGAGAAGCTGTGGCTGCCCCTGGATCCCCGAAAGTGTCCAAAGCCAGGTCAGATGACCCTGGAATAGTGGGAGGTGTCCCTGCCACGGCAGGGAGGGGTTAGGTGGCCTTTGGAAGGTCTCTTCCAACTCAAACTCCTCTCTGATCCTACACTGGACCAGTGGGACCATAAAGGATTTCCTCAGTAGCTGGAAATCCAAATTCAAATATCCCAGAATTGTGGAATGGTTTGGGTTGGGTTGGAAGGGACCTTAAAGCTCATCCAGTGCCACCCCTGCCATGGGCAGGGGCACCTCCCACCAGAACAGGTCCTTTGTGCCTGTTCAGCTTTGTTGCCAGCTCGGATCCAGGGAGTGAATGCCACTAAAACTTCATTCCCACTCAGAGCTGCTGGGACTGAGCTGGAAGTTCTTCTAGAGATACAAATTCCCAGAGCAGGAGAGATGGCTGGAAAGGAGACAAGGAATGAGGGAGCCTGGAGTGCAGGGTGGTTTTTATAAAGCTAGAGCAAATGAAAGGGAAAGTTACAGTGCTGCAGCCCATGGGAAATTGATTTTAATGATAATGTGAGGAATGCAAGTTTCTCCAAAGGGTCAGTTATGAAATCCAACACCCCAGAAGTGGATATCAGCATACACAGAGCATGAAACAACTGAGATGGGAGAAACCTTCTCTGTGAGCACAGAGCAATGAACCTCACCACATCAGCAATCATCCAGAAGATTAAATCACCCAGCTGTGCGTGCCATGAAAGCCACAAGGCAAAGCTGCAGAGCACTTTGAAGAGGCAGATTGATTTGTTCCACAGGCACAGCTGCTTTTCCCAAGGAATCCCCCTTGAGCCATCCTGCTCCTTTTATGCCCCAGCAAGCACAAACCAGGCAGCAGATGAGCCAATATTCCTTGACCAGAGTTTTGAGGTTTCTTTGGATCAAAAGAAAAAAAAAGGAGGGAGGAGCTCCTGGAAGGGGAAAAAGGAGGATACATCACCCACCCTCTTTCCCACATCCTCCCTGGCAGAGTTTTGGATCTCCAGCCTCAAAAAGTGCAGGATTAGAAAATAAATTATTTAGGAGATCAGATCATTCATTCCATTGCATATCTCTAAGAGCTGCTAAAGAAAACACTCAGATCTCAGAGTCACTGCTGATAAAAGAATGAAACAACTGTAGTGAGCAGCAGGAAAATGCATCCAACAGCCATCAGCAAAATCTGCTTTGATTTTCCTGAGGAGTTACCTGAGTTCTGTTTGTAACATTTATGCAAACAAACAAGAGCTGTGCAGGCACTGTGTGTGAGCAGGCTGCTGTTCCACAGACAAACACTGTCAGACACATAACCCAAATAACTCACAGTTCAGCATTTACAGAAAGGCTGACAGCAGCTGCAAAGGAATTCCAGTAGCTCTAGAAAGCTTCCGTGCTCTGAAAACAGAAATATCAACATGTGCATGGAAGTCAGTCTTTGTGGGTCTGCAAGGGCTGAAATCTGTGCTACAAAATGACATTTTCCAAGGATTCAGTTCCTGATCACCTCCTGTACACCTGACAGCCCTTCCAAGGCTCCATCTGAAATTCTGGGAGCCTCTCCCAGTGTCTGCAGAGACTTCCAGAGGCTCAGAGAACCAGGGAGTGCACAGCAAAACAAGTGACAGAGGTGGGGCATCCAGGAAGACACTGGAAGGCAGGAGATTTAAGGGATTTAAACATTTCCAAGGATCCCAGAGCAACAGGAAGGAGCAAGCAGAGTGTATTCATTACTCAGGTGCCCTGCAGGGACAATTCAAAAGGGGATGCTTGTGGGGGAGTATTTTTGATGGACTATTAAAGCTGTTTGCAAGGACAAGCAGCACTGAGAAACTCAGGGCTGGGCTGGGCTCCCACCTGGTGCTTCACCTACTCAGGATCCACTCTCAGGGAAATCACTCTGAGCAGATTTTTAAGCAGCAGAAGGCAGAACTTTGCTGACACTTCTGTTTATATCCCAGCATTTCCCTCCAGGTTTTCCACTGGTTTGTGGGAAGGGAGAAAAAGAGGCTAAACAGCTCTCAAAGACTGATAAACAATCCAGAGCATGAGGAGAGAAACAACCCTATGAAGTACAAACCTCACTTCAGCAGTGAGGGCTCTTGTCCCAAAATGGGGGAAGAAAATGCAACAGGGGGATTTAATTCCCTCTGCTTTGGCACAAGAATACAGTGTGGGTTCATAGATAGGGATATCCCTCCAAGATTGCAGAGAAGTCAGGAAATGGGAGGCTGAGGAGAGTCAGGCCATGGCTGGAGCAGGGGCTGAGCCCCTGCTGCCAGCTTTGGTCACAAAGGGCTGCAGAGGTGCCCACAGAGCAGCACCAGCCTTTGGGGGCCACAGTGAGGATGATTTCACTGTCTATCCCAAAGATTCCCAGCACAATTCCATTTTATTTGGATGTGTACTGAACCCCAGATCCAGTCTTTGAATAACAGTGACTTCGTCATCTTGAAAAACTACAACAAATTCCAAAGTATTTTCTTGCAATTCCTCTCCCAGTTTTCATCTGTTGCTTGTTTTTCTCTATCCTATATAGATTCCATGATTAATTTATTACCATTTCTCATCCCATTGGCACCCCCAGTCCTGCTGATTAATTTCTGTTACAACCTCATTAATTCCCTTCTATAAATACTTCATTTCATTTTACTGCTTTTTATAGTTAACTTTGCTTTTTGTCTTCCACCTGGGGCTCTCACTTTCAATTTGCCATGAGGCAGTGGGCAAAGCCTGAGCTGAGATGCAGTAATTACACCTCCCTGCCCTGGCAAACAGAATCATTTATTTTCCTTATGGATGGAGGCAGCTGGGAGCTGCTCTGCAATCCCACAGCAATCCCCCAAAAAACAATACTTCTGCCTTGCCAGATTAATAATGGAAACTGTTGGCTTCTGGAATTTGAGAAATCTATGGAGATGGATTACAATCTACTGCAACATTTGCATTGAGGAAAGGTTGACTCACACCCCAGCCAGGCAGATCTGGTTCCACCTGCAGGAATATTAAAGCAGCACCCAATCCATCACTGCCAGAGCACCTCAGAACCAAAATCATTGGAATTCTGGAGCTGACTGCCCACAGGAGGCTCTCCCAGTTCATCACCCACTGGAGCTGTGGTTCATTCAGTCCTTCCACTCCTGACCCTTCAGCCTTTGCCACAAATCCCTGGGATCCTCTGAAGGTTTGGGAAAGCTTCTGAGTGCTTCTCCTAGAAGTGTGAGCATGTCCTGAAACAGAAAGCAAACATGGGATTATTCAGGATTGTATCCCTGCCATTTCTCATGGCCTGTAGCACACACCCAGCCCCTCAAGCCCAGGCAGGTGGGCAGCTCTCATCCACACAGTTTGGTGGGTTTGAAAGGATTCTGTTTAAAAACTCTGGCCCAAAAAGCAGGATTCTTCCCTGAGGAGGGACAGGGAAAAGCAGCTGGCCTTGCAGGGAAGCAGGGGGGAAAAGTGGGAAAAAGTGAAGCCTCACCTGAGGCTGAAGCTCTCAAATCTTAGGCAGGGAGTGAGGAAGAGTCAAAATTCTGGAGACTGGAATTACACTAGGGAAGAAAGGAATGTGTGGTACAGCACAAACTCCCAGCCTGCTCATCAGCATGGGAAGAGACCTGGGAGCTGCAGGAAGGTTCTCTCCATGGGAAGGGGAGCTGCAGGAAGGTTCTCCCCATGGGAAGGCACCTGGGAGCTGCAGGAAGGTTCTCCCCTTCAGGCTGCCCCCTCCCAAGGAGGGAGAGAAGAGCTTTTCCTTCAGGAGGATGTGTGATGGTGTTCACAGGGATGAGGGAAGAGACAAGGATCTGACTTCATGTTTCAGAAGGCTCGATTTATTATTTTATCATATATATTACATTAAAACTATACTAAAAGAATAGAAGAAAGGATTTCATCAGAAGGCTGGCTACGAATAGAAAAGGAATGATAACAAAATCTTGTGACTGACCAGACAGTCTGGACAGCTGGACTGTGATTGGCCATTAATTAGAAACAACCACATGAGACCAATCACAGATGCACCTGTTGCATTCCACAGCAGCAGATAACCATTGTTTGCATTTTGTTCCTGAGGCCTCTCAGCTTCCCAGGAGAAAAAATCCTAAGGAAAGGATTTTTCAGAAAATATCATGGCTACAAGGATCCTCCTGAAGAACAGGCACAGGGAATCCTGCACATTTCACTGCTCCCCCAGCTGTGAGAGGCACTTCCTACCAACAAAGCTTCCATCTCTGGGACACTGGCACAGAGACAGGAATTGCAAGAAGAAATCTCAGAGTATCCCAGAAAAAATCCCAGTATTCCAGAAAAATCTCAGCTTCCATCATACATTGCAGTGTCCTGCTGCAAGATTCCCAAAGGATGAGCAAGGAAGCCCAGTAGGGGCAGTCACCTCCTATCACATCATTTAATTTGCCATTTCAGCTTGGACAGCCCAGCAGAAAACAAACTGGGGGGACACAATCAAAAGGGACCCAAACCCATTCCAGGACAGCCTGGGAATGACCTTCAGCTTCCACAAAGCAGCAGCTCCAACAACTTGAGGAGAATGTTGGCCCCAAGCATTTTATTAATGAAATGGACCCAAATTCTATTTTGGTTTGCACTGATCTCACTGCCATAAATCAGGGAGAATGTGAATTACAGATTCTTTCATTACAGGACCTATAAAATGTAGCATGAATTTTTTCCAACAATATTTGCTTACCCTGGAGTAAAACTGTTCTTCCAATTTCTCTTGGATTAAAGCACTTTCCAGCAGAGTCTTTTTGTGCCTGAGAAAAGCAACCTTGGCCAGCTCTGCTTCCTTCTGCTGGCAGTCAGGACAGGCTGAAACCTCGTGGATTTCAGCTTCTGTCACCTGGAAGAGGAAACTTTGATGCCATGAGCAATGTCTGGCCTGGCAACTTTGAGAACAATCAATAAAAACACATTAAAGACAAAAACTGGCTTTTTAGGCAGTGGTAAAATAATTCAGAGTCACAATTCCATCACCTATAATTGCTCCTGTGCTGGCTGTGTGCAAGGCCTTAAGCAGCAACCTGAGGGGTTATGATTAGAAATTGTATTTATACATTTTATAAATAACTTAAGAGGCAAATAAACTCTGGAGCCATTAGTTCAATCATGCAGCTCTGAGGCAGAATCCAACCCAGACTCTGCAGTTCTGTCTGTAAGATAATCAGTGCTGCTCAGTGATTCCTGGGTCAGTTTATCCACCATGAAATCTTAAGCTTATTTAACAGCATTACACAAATCCCAGGGTTTGTGCTTTTATGAAATATCAATGGTTTTATCTGATCTAATTGACTCAGATTCCATCTGGCTCCATAAACACATTCAATTGCTACAAAGACAGGGAAATCAACCCAAGGAAGTCCCATCCCAGGCCTCTCTGTCCCCTTTTCCCTGACTTCTCTGGATAAAATGTTGTGTGGAACTACAGACAGAACCAAGCAGAAGAGCAGGTGAAGTCACTTTTCTCAGGGAATGTATTTCCACAATGGAAGACAAAGAAAGAGGAAATAAAAAATTCCACTAAATTTGCAAGGTAGGTTAACATTAACAGAAATTTAAAAAGCAGATGGCTGAAATGTCAAAATTGTTTTAAAAAACAGGAAGCCTGAAATAATTATCACATCAGAAGTGACTTTAAAGTGTTATTTTTAGGTGCAGGGTTGAGGGGAGGAGCCACATCCCATCCTGTGGTGGGAAAAAACCACTGGGCTGGTGACACAAAAAAAGAGATTTGAATAGGGTAAAGATGAGACAGAGGCTTCTTAAGCAGGGACTGAGGTCAGCAAGATTTTAATGGAACTGTTTTTATCAATATTATCTAATAACTGAGAAAGCTGGGAGCACAGGCAGGTTCTGTCTTTGGAATTCTTCTAATCCTGGAGTCCCAAAGACTTCACAACAAATAATATGCAGAATAATTTGATAAATAACAGGGGCAAACACAATCAGAGAAAAAGGCTTTTTCCTTCAGCTGGTCCAGGGCTTCTTGTAAAAAAAATGATGACCCCAGCCTTGCTCAATCACACAAATCAGGATTTTAACAGCAGACAATATTTTATGGTGGTTATTTGGTACCAACAGTTCTACAGTGATGTATTGTGATGGTGTTCACAGGGGTCTGAGGATGAGGGAAGAGACAAGGATCTCACTCCATGTTTCAGAAGGCTGATTTATTATTTTATTATATATATTATATTAAAACTATACTAAAAGACTAGAAGAAAGGATTTCATCAGAAGGCTAGCTAAGAATAGAAAAAGAATGGAATGATAACAAAAGCTTGTGTCTGGGATAAAGAGTCTGAGCCAGCTGACTGTGATTGGCCATTAATTAGAAACAACCACATGAGACCAATCACAGATGCACCTGTTGCATTCCACAGCAGCAGATAACCATTGGTTACATTTTGTTCCTGAGGCCTCTCAGCTTCTCAGGAGAAAAAATCCTAAGGAAAGGATTTTTCATAAAATGTGTCTGTGACAATGTCTAAGAAATGAGAAGATTAAATCTTGGGTTGTCAACCCAAAACCTCTTCCAGAGGCCTGAGCCTGGCATCAGTAAAGTCTGCCTGCCTTGATCCTGTTACTGTGGCTTTTTTCTGCAGCTGTTCTCCAGAATTTAGGGGAAATCTCCCTTTGTACCTGTTTCACAGCCTCCCTGGTGTTTTCCAGCAGGATCCTGTTCATCAGCTGGGCAGGAACAGCACAGGACTCTCCTGGCTCAGTTTGCCTTGCTGGGCCTCCCCAGTGCAGCCTCCTGCCCTTCTGTGCCTGCTGCTGCTGCATCCTGCAGATCCTGCTGCTGCAGAAACGGCTGAGAGCACCCAGCTCTCCCTGGGAGAACCCAGCAACTCCTGAAACCAACAGGGCAGGACATCAGTGGCTGTGGCAGGGAAAGAGGAATTGCTGCTCTGCATCTGTGTGACCTCGTGCGGGCCAGGGAGAGCCAAAGCCAGGCCAGGCCCTGCCTGCAGCAACACAGAGCACAACTAAACACAAATGGCATGGCAGCTGCAGGAACCTGCACAAGAAATGGATCAAAAATCAGAATTTAAACACAATGTGGATGGCAGCTGCAGGAACCTGCACAAGAAATGGCTCAAAAATCAGAATTTACACAAATGGGGTTGGGAGCTGTAGAAACTTGTGTAACAAAAGGCCCTAAAACAGGCTCCAAAATCAGAATTTAAACATAAATCTGGATGGGAGCTGTAGGAACCTGCACAATAATTGGCCCTAAAATAGACTCCAAAATCAGAATTTAAACACAAATCTGGATGGGAGCAGCAGGAACCTGCGCAATAAATGGCTCTAAAATCAGAATTTAAACACAAATGTTGTTGGGAGCTGTAGGAACCTGCACAATAAATGATGCTAAAATCAGAATTTAAACACAAATGTGGATAGGAGCTGTAGGAACTTGCACAATAAATGGCTCTAAAACAGTCTCCAAAATCAGAATTTAAACACAAACGTGCATGGGAGCTGTAGGAACTTGCATAATAAAAGGCCCTAAAACAGGCTCCAAAATCAGAATTTTAAACACAATGTGCATGGCAGCTGTGAGAACTTGCACAATAAATGGATCAAAAATCAGAATTAAACACAAAGGGGGATGGGAGCTGTAGGAACCTGAACAATAAATGGTCCTAAAATAGACTCCAAAATCAGAATTTAAACACAAATGGGGTTGGGAGCTGCAGGAACCTGCACAATAAATGGATCTAAAATCAGAATTTAAACACAATGTGGATAGGAGCTGTAGGAACTTGCACAATAAATGGCTCTAAAATCAGAATTTATACACAAATGGGGATGGGAGCTGTAGGAACTTGCATAATAAAAGGCCCTAAAACAGGTTCCAAAATCAAAATTTAAACACAAATGTGCATGGGAGCTGTAGGAACCTGCACAATAATTGGCTCTAAAATCAGAATTTTAAACACAAATGTGCATGGGAGGTGTAGGAACTTGCACAATAAATGGCTCTAAAACAGGCTCCAAAATCAGAATTTAAACACAATGTGGATGGCAGCTGTAGGAGCCTGCACAATAAATTACTCTAAAATCAGAATTTAAACACAAATGTGGATGGGAGCTGTAGGAACTTGCATAATAAAAGGTCCTAAAACAGGCTCCAAAATCAGAATTTAAACATAAATGTGGATGGCAGCTGTAGGAGCCTGCACAATAAATTACTCTAAAATCAGAATTTAAACACAAATCTGGATGGGAGCTGTAGGAACTTGCACAATAAATGGCTCTAAAAGATTCTCCAAAGATGTGAGGAAATAAAAAGACAAAAGGTTAATGGCACAGGATAAATAGATTAGCAAAGCAAGCAGTTAAACACTATGACATTAAATAAACTGGCTGTCAATAATAGAGATTTAGCACCTCACTACCTGAAACTGCAACTTGCTAACCCAAATTAATTAATATATCAGGAGAGCTCTCATCAATAACTCTAAGGAGCAATTTGTAAGAAAAATTAGAGGCAGTGTCCACTGAAGCCACTCTGGAAACACCTCCAATAAATTCCACAACTACAGAAAGGCAATTTTTTTTGGAGGAAATGCAATTAGAAAATACTTCTTATCTGAAGCTTCAACAGTCATTTCCTAAATTCTTTATAAGATCTTATTTCAAAAACATCATTCCCTCTTTCATCTTCCCTTATCCTTCCCAGTGGCACGTAAAAATAAATAAAACAGAGATTAGACTTCAGCTGGGCGGGTTAGGATGGATTTACAACTTCATTCAGGGCTTTTGGGGAGATTTTCCAGAGGCTTAGAGCACAATCAGTGCAGCATTTCATGGACAGCAGCTCAGGATGGGGCTCTCCAGGTTTCCATGGGCAGATTTCCCCCAAAGTCAGGCAGGTGGTGACTCCAAAGCGTGGCCAGTTTAACTGCAAGGATTCACACCCAAATTCCTGCTGGGAGCTTGGATTGTATCATTTGAACAACCCCTCCACATTCTGTCTTTTCAGGATTAAATTCAATTTCCAGACAGGCACTTGGCATTCCAGTCCCACAACAGAAATCCTCAGAATACTGAACAACTGGAATATAAAACTTCCCCCAAACTCCCTGGGATTTATTTAGTCCTGAGTGCACAGGACACAGCTGTGGAATTCTGCAAAGAAATTGAGCATCTCCTCAGAAATCCAGTGTTTCTAAAGGATAAGGGAATCCATAATTAAAACTAAAAGCAGGAATTTTGTGGCTTCATTGACAACATGGAAAATATGTTTAAGTTCAGAATTGAGCATCACAGAGCAATTTACTCCTCCTAAGAAGATGATGTATCAAAATGATTAAAAGGAAGGACAATTTATAGACACATAAATAAGAATTAGCAACACCTTAAAATGAAATTTAATTTTAAAAAAATCTGAGGGAGCATCATAAATATCTGAGTGGAAACCTCCATTTCAGTCATCAGGTGATTTTCCTTACAAGAACTGTGTAAAAAAGTGGAAATCATGTGCCACTACTGGGTTTAATCACACTAATAAAATATTCCTGGCAGGTTCACTTATGCTGAACATAGAATGAATAAAAAGATTAAAAAGTTACCATTGTGAGGGGGGAAAAAACCCAGAACAAAAGCATTTGAGTACTCAAAGGGAGAAGTAAAACACATCAGGTCCACTGAGCATTTAGTGACAGTTTAATACCAGCCTGAATAACTCACTTAAGGTTCTTCTGACATCCACAAGTGCAATTTTATTAAGAATTGGTTTCTAATAATGCATAAATCCTGTGCTGCCACACACCCACCCATCTGCTCATCTGCACCTCCAGACTTCAGAAGAAACACTGGCAAAGGGAACAGCAATTTTTAAACCTCACTGCACGACTCAGTGCTGGAGTTATTCCTTCATATTAACTCACGCTTAACAGGAAGTTCAGAAAGAATATAAATTAGGGATCAAGGACTAGAATTTTTCTGAAAGAAACCCCAAAAATGTTGAGGAAAGTTTGTCTTTTAACTGAAGTATTTGCACATTCCGATCTCCCCCAGGTGTGGGAGGTTCACCTGCCCAGGGGATCTCAGCTCTTGCTCTGGGGTTGGGTTTATTCCATGTCTCTCACAGATTCCCTCTTTTCCATGTGTCATCCAGATCTGCTGCAATGCTCCTTCTCCAGCTGGGCTGGCAGATCTAAGGGCAGTGCACAGAATCCCTGCCAGTGCCAATGGCTGCTCCACAAGGACATTTTCCTGATGTTTGTCACTCCAAATCCAGTGTTCTCTCTCTTCACTGCAGAGGAGTTAAGGCAGAGCAGGTGACAAGAGCAGCCCAAGTGACAGCAGCACAGCATCAGGAAGGTCACCAAATGTGCAACATTTAGGCACCAAAGCCCCACAAAGTGCAGGAAGCTGCTGTGATTCCAGCAGCCCAGGAGAGACCAGCTAATCCTCATGTCTGCAGCCCAAACCCTGCTGAGGGGGGTGGAACTCAGTGACCTGTGTAGGTTTTGTAGGTTTTTTCAGTGATCTATGTAGGCTCTAACTCCAGCCTTAAGTGTGACATTTGAAATCCACCAGGAGGGAGTAAAAGAAGAAAATATTTATGAGTTTCCTTTTCCTTTGATGTCTAACTTTGATTTAATAGGAAAATTGGCAAGCATTTTGTTGTTATTATTCCCTACCAATATTCTGTTTTAAAGAAGGTAAAAAGAAATTGTGAAAGGCAATAATCAATAACTGCTCTTCAGTAAGGTTCTACATCTGCAGCTCCAGATTGTGTCTTCATAACAACCTAGATTGATTTTACAGTTCAGATGAACATGTTGACAGCCTGGCCAGCAAAGAACACGAGAAAGACCCCTGCAGGTAACACAGGACAGAGAAACAGGCTGAAATGTCAGGCTGTTCATCACAAGTAGGAATTTAAAGTGAGTAAAACTCCTCCAGCACAGTGAATCATCCCAGAGTCACACAGCAGCCTGGGTTGGAAGGACCTTAAAGCCCATCCAGTGCCACACTGGGACACATCCCACTGTCCCAGGCTGCTCCAAGCCCTGTCCAACCTGGCATTGGACATCCCAGGGATGGGGCAGCTCCAGCTTCTCTGGGCAACCTCTGCCAGGGCATCCCCACCCTCCAGGGAGCAATTACAGGAACAGTGCAGAAAAACAGGCAAAGCATTTCATGGAGACACATCACCAAAGTGAGAGGCAGCTTGTGAGCACAGCACCAGCCAGGGGGTTAAAGAGCCCCACCTGAATTCTCAGATACAGCCAAGCTGAAGAATTGCCTTTTCCTGAGTACATTTTAAAGATGACTAACATGGAGCAATCTCTGTGGAACTGAGGATTTACACTCACGTTGTGATGCATTTGCCTAATAACAGCTCATGCTACCACACAGGGGTGCAGGGACAAAGAACTCTGATGAAAATTTCTCACTTCACCTGAGGCCAGTGTGTTTTCCTTCTTTCAGCCCACAAAGAAAACCATGAAAAATAAAAATGACATTCCAGAGTGTTCCTACAGGCAAACCAGAACATTTTGCTTCCCCATCACATTTAACCCTATTAGCAGTAAGATGAGAAGGAAAGTCTTGAGGCAATAAAACAAACCCCAATTCAGAGTACCCTGTGTGCTCAGTGATTCACTGAGCTGAGTGTTCTGAGGGGACTCACAGTGCAGCAATCCACTTCCAGGTGAGCTCATCTGCTGCACTAAAAAAACATCTCCAAGCTGCTAAAACAATACAAGAGTTGGGGGATACCAACTGCTGAAGGATTAAGTCCAAGAGAAGCATTTATAGATATCAGAAGACAAAAGTTGCTGTGCTTATTTTATGGAAATATTCTGCAATAAAAAAATGCAGTGCATGGCTAATTATGATTGATTTGGGGATAGCATGGCTGGGTATGCTATGTTTGCATCAAATAAAAGCATGAACCATATTTTGTGTTCTTCACATGGATCATTGGAAGCACCAATGTACCTGAGGCTGCCACAGGGACAAGTGACAGGAGCAGCAAGGACATGCCAGCTCTGCATCCATCTGCCCAAGGTCATGGAACAGGACCTGCTGCTCCAGCCTCAGTGCTCTCTCTGACTCTCCCTGCCATCAGCATCCCCCAGCCAAAGGCACAGCATTCCCTGGTGAGGAGCTGCAGGGATCTGCAAGGGCTTCTATGAATAAAACCCTCTTCAGCTGTGGCTCATCCTCCCTTCAGTGCCTCTGAACCCACCAGGTCCCGTTCTCTGTCTCCAGGAATCAGTCACAGGGCTCTGGTGTATTTTGGGAAGATTCTCCTGGAGGAGCAGGCCAGGATGAACTGCTCCACACTCCCCTGACTGCAGAGCAGAGGAATGCAGGAGATGAGTCAGGAGCCCCCAGCACTGACACCGTGGGGAAGGAGCTCTGCAACTCAGAGCAGCCTGGCAGTGCCCTGAGGTGCTGCTCCTTTAGGACAGATGGGTCTCTGAGGATGCTGGTACACGAATCCCACGCCACGAAGGGCCCAGGCAGGAGGATCACTGTCCTACAGTGACCTACAAAACTCCAAGTGTGCTCACCTCCCATCTACATGTAGATTGAGGAAGGTTCCCCGTCTGCTCCCATTATTTTTTGCTCAGTTACAGCTTTCTTGCTCTTTTTTCTTAATTAAAAATAGCATCTCTGACCCACTTTTTGACAGACTTTAGCAGGGCTTGCATCCCACCATCTGCTCTCACAGTTCCTTGCGTAACTGGTACATGGAAATGGATCCTTCCTTCCTCCTTTCCCTTCTCCTCCTCCTCCTCCCCGCACTCCATCATTATTTGGGTAAAGCTGCTCCATTGTTCCTGCCAAAATTGGTGCCCTGCTGCCTCCCTCAGCTTGGGAAAGGAACTAAAACAGGGCAAACAAATAATTCAATTATCAATACTGTTGATTAACAAGGTGGAAAACCCGTTTCACACAATAAATTCTGAGGTCATGTTTATTTTGGAGGGAAAAATGCCCAAATTTCCTTGTACCTCTACAGCTGGAGGGAAAAAACCTGAATGAAATTAAACAAATAAATGTCAAACATGGGGACATTTTTCAATGTACTTTTCCAGGTTTTGTGGAAATGCGTCACCAGGATAATGTCACTACATGGGGGGAGCATCAAAGCCATGTGTGATATGGGAGACAAACTGCTCTCCAAGAAAGCATAAAAGAGAAACTTTGCACTTAATTACTTGGCTAATTAAGCCAGGCTAATTACCTGGCTTAACTTAATAGCCTGTGTATAAAATTTAAGTCAAGTTTACATCTCCTTCCAAAAGAAACAGTTACAGGCTCTGCTGAAGTTACCCAACTCACCAGCAGGAGTTCTGATGACAGATTTGTCTGGCCTAATCCCAGTGTCTTTATTTTTCAGATCAATCCATTTTCCCATGGCATCAATCCATTTTCCTATGGCTGCTCTTTCCACAGCTGCAGGATCCACTGCTTCAAACTCCTCCTCTGCAAGGAAAAAAGGCAACTTTGAACACACATTGTGAGGAAAGCAAAGTGGGAGGCAAATAATCCTCCACTTGAATGTGCCAGTTCTCCCTGCTAGGGAGGAGAAGCCCTGAGCCACAGCAATACACAGATGAGGCCACAGATTTCAGCTTCTGCTTTATCCCTCTTCTGCTGCAGCTTTAAGGTCCTGCTCAGCCCTCTTCAGTATTTCAAATCATGGAACTATCCCACGGAAAAATTATTTTATGGCCCAGCTACTTTTCATACATGGTAAAAAGTAGCTTGGAGAATTGTTTTTTAAGGTGCCAGCAGAATTTCAGCATCATAAGATTACTAAGGAAGGATTTCCATGGCCAAGTCCTTCCCGTGGAGCTGTCTGAAGCGTGGATCTGGTGGGCACTTTGCACAGCAAGGACACTTCATGCAGTTTTCACATGTTTATTTTTACTGATTCAAGTCCCCACTGCACTGACTGGAGCTGTGGAAGGCAGGCCTCAAGCAGGGAGAGCTCTGCATACCTGCAGCGCTTTGCCCTGCCAGTGATGCTGAGCTTTCCAAAGCCTCTGACACAGCTGCCCCCTCCAAAGCCTCTGTGGAACACCAGGATCCAGGTGCTTCACTCTCCTCCTCCTCCTCACTGAAGGACTCAAAGGTGTCTCCTGAATAGTCCAAGGCAGAGCTGCTGTGACTCTGGCTCCACTCCAGCCCCTTCCCATGGCTCCTGGAGCTCTCTGCTGGGGCAGCTGCCATGGGACAGCACTGCAAATAAAAACAGAAACAAAATCAGTTTCACAGGATTGCTCACAGCAACATGGGAGGTACTTTGGGATGTTACAGCCACATCACACCAGATTTAACCACA
This sequence comes from Camarhynchus parvulus, assembly GCF_901933205.1. Lineage (NCBI taxonomy): Eukaryota > Metazoa > Chordata > Aves > Passeriformes > Thraupidae > Camarhynchus > Camarhynchus parvulus. Next base: position 18,437,477 of record NC_044600.1, on the reverse strand, counting down.
ACAGGTGGGTAAAATCACAACTGAGTCGTGATCAAGCCAAAGCAGGGATTAGAGCAGCACACACTCAGATCCACAGGGGAAATGTACAGAACCAACTAGCACTGAACATTAGCTGTGAAATCTGAGCAGCATTCTTTGCAAATCTGTGTGGATTACAGTAATGTTTGAATAAAATTCTTCATTAAAAAAATAAAATGTAAATTTCCCCCTTTCTAGTATCTAAAAGGAACTTACAGGAAAGAAAAGGTAAGACTATTTACAGGTAGGTAAGATTGTTTAACAGCAGGAAGTGTCAAAACAAGGAGGAATGAGCTGAAATGGAAGGAGAGTATGGTTAAATGAGATAGTGGGGAAAAAGCCTTTCACCATCCCAGGCTGCTCCCAGCCCCACTGTCCAGCCTGGCCTTGGGCACTGCCAGGGATCCAGGGTGGGCACCTGTGCCAGGGCCTGCCCACCCTGCCAGGGAACAATTCCCAATTCCCAATATCCCATCCAGCCCTGCCCTCTGGCACTGGGAGCCATTCCCTGTGTCCTGTCCCTCCATCCCTTGTCCCCAGTCCCTCTCCAGCTCTCCTGGAGCCCCTTCAGCCCCTGCCAGGGCTCTGACCTCTCCCTGGATTCTCTCCCTCAGTTCTCCCAGCCCGGCTCCAGCCCTGGAGCGGCTCCGTGCCCGGCAGCTCCCCCAGCCGGGGCCGTGCCCGCCCCTCACGGGCTCCGGGAGCTGCTCTGCCCTTCCCTCGCTGCTCTCGGCCCTCAGGGACGGGCTCTAAGAACGACTTGTTCCCCCTCTGGCCCTCAGAACCTCGCTCGTCACCCCGGCCCGGCTCCCCCCAGGCGGGAAGGGGCGGCCCCGGGCGCTGAGGGCGGAGCGGGGCGGGGAGCGGAGCCCGGGCCAGCCGCGGCTGAGGCGGAAAATCCGGTCTGGCTTGTGGGGTCGGTGTTGAATGGTGCCGGGTCTGTGGGGTCGGTGCTGTGCTGCACGTCCCGTCCCGGCTGAGCGCCACAGCGAGTCCCCCTGGCCCCGAAATCCTGCCGGGTTTGTGGGGCCGGTGTTGAATGGTGCCGGGTTTGTGGGGTTGGGGTTGTGCTGCACGTCCCGTCCCGGCTGAGCCCCACAGCGAGTCCCCCTGGCTCTGGAGAGGGCTCTGAGGAGCTGGAGCGAGTCCGGCGGTTCGCGAAGGGTGAGGGAGTACGGCCGGGGGAGCTGAACTGGGTGTTTATTCCCCCCTGGGTCTGTTTAACCCACCCTGGGTCTGTTTAACCCCCCCGGGTCTGTTTAATCCCCACAGGATCCCCACACTGCACAAACACCGATCAAGGGCTGCCCGGAGCTGTTGCAGCGGCTTGTGGTAAAAACACCGCACGGTCAGCTCCGGCTCTGCCACAAGGACACAAAAGCTAAGAGAAACACTAGGGGATCTTTAAATCTTTAAATTTTTTTTACCTTTAGGACAGTGTGTTACACCCAGGAAGATGAAGGCAGATGGCCTTGGATGTGACACTTCATGGAAGTAAGATGCAAAAAGTATTCCAGGGCATGAAATCTTTCTGTATTTTCAGGTACAATTTCCATAGGTTATATCATGATAAAAGCAACTCTTCTCTATTCTGGGACCTTGCTTTAAAATTGCTATTTCAGGTTAGCTAATACCACTTTTTTGGGTTGGTGATTTGTTTTTGGTTTTTTTGTTTGTTTGTTTGGGTTTTTTGTGAGGTTTTTTGTGTGATTTTGTTTGTTTGTTTGTTTTGGGGGGTTTCGTTTTCTTGTTTTGGTGGGGGTTTTTTTGGTATTTTTTTGCAAGAAAAGCTGATTCTCCAGTCCTGGGATGGCACGGTGTGTTTGCTGCCACTGGGGTTTTATCCTCATGCTGAGTTTGGACTGCCTGGTCAAAGGACAAGAGATTTTGTCTTCTCTCACATTTGATGAAGTGCAGCAAAAGTGATCTTGTGTCTCTTGGAACAGAGAACTCTGTGCTAATCTCTGCATTTCATATAAAGAGGGATTGGGCAGCATGAGATGGATGCAGGAGTGTAATAAATGCATTGATGCAGTGGTGGAATAAACAGCTCTGCCTGCACATTGTTCAAGTTGTGACATTCACTTGTTTGCTGAGTGAGCTGCTCGGGGCTGGCCCTTTTCTTGTAGTTTGCTGCAAGAAATTAAAATAATTTAAGTGAGATAAACATTTCTTGTACCTTTTCTGCCAATGCAAACGAGAGCAGTGATCAGAGGAGTGTGTGAGTGGAAGGGCACTGTAGGAGCCAGCTTAGTGCCAGGAGCTCATGGAGGCAGGAATCTGGAATTCTGGAATTCTGTACAGTTTGGATCAGCCAGACCTGCCTTGTGTCCTAAACCTGTCCAGCCCAGAGGTTCACCTTGCACTGGCTGCTCTGAGGTGTTTTCCTTCTCAGGAAGATAACGTGGCAGCCAGGCTGAGGGAGGTGAGGATCTGGAAGGATCTAGAAAATAAAGTGAGAGATTTCGTGCTCTGGGTTAAAAACCACAGGGAAACAGGGCTGGGAGAAACATTTCCTTTTCTTTAAAAATCTAATCAACATGCACAGAGAATAACACAGAATAACTGAGAATAACCCAGATCCCCACAGCTCCCACTAAATGCTTTGATTATTTATCATTGCCCATTTTTTATGGAAACAGTTGACATTAGATTATTAGTGACCTGGGTGGTATTTGATTTTTTTCCCCCTGGAGGTTAAAGACTTTGTAGTTTCCTGTTCTAGGTCCTTTTTAAAATTCATTTTAGAGCATGAAAAATATATTGTTCCGTCAAGTTTATTTCTCTGACATTTGTTCAGTGCAGAGTGTGATCCTAATATTAAAGGTTTTTGATTTGAAGCCCAGGATACAGACAAGGCTTTTCAGTGGTCTTCCCTAAACCAGGACATTTCATCACTGCCTGGGAAGTTATGATGTTGGAACAGCATAATTATTTGAAGGAGTATTTGTTTTTCAGGGATTTGTGGGTGATATTAGATGGCTCAGCCCAGTTGTGTCACAAGGTATTAAGGTTTCTGCCTGCTGAAGTCATGGAGCTGGGCCTATATAGAGCCATAAATAATATTGTGGGAGAGCCAGTGACAGACTTTGACTCCAGCTCAACTCTTTATTACTTGTTTTATTAAATTTAAACACAATTGTTGAATTCCTTGCTGTGGGCAAATGCTTTTTGATGTCTCCTTCTATTAAAGTTGTAATGTCCCTTCTAGCCTGTGAAACTCACTCTTGCCAGGTGTGTTTCTCCAATAATTAATGATGGCAGCAGAATTAACTGGGCTGTCACCACAGGGTTGGGTATCCAGTTGGGAGTTATGGGGTGAGGCCAGGGGAATTAAGCACATTTTGATTGTGGGGAAAATTCATGGGGCTCAATAATGAGATGCTCATGGGCATTACTCTGTAGGAAAGGGCAGTTTCAGCCTGGAACATTTTTTTTTAACTCTGGAAATATGAAGGACAAATGCAAGAACTCTTAGGAAATTTGAAAGCATTTGTTGACAATTTAAGATACAGTCAAGGTTCTCCTCTTTATCAGCACAGAAAGTACTGCCAAGGAGCCCCCAGACACCATAAATCATCCAGGAGAGTGCAGAGGCTGAGAAGATTACAAAGGAAAGGCTCTGGGGCAGGCAGCACCTTGACAAGTCATTGCTTAGGGCCTGCTGTATTTAAAGTGGTCATTTCAGCTGCCATTAACTCCCATCCCTAATTAGAAAATGGATTGATCCTTGCTGGAAGTTGCTAGAGACTGGCAGGTGTCCTTGGCAGATCAGAGCTCTGCATACCAATGAGATGGTGAACGTGTCCACTGAGTTTCAGACAGGGGAAAACCAGAAAATCCATATTTTAGGCAGCTGTTGTTAATTATGCTTTGGGATTGGTGTTGGAAGCAACACTCCAGTCAGCAAGGCCATCCCTGCCTTCCTGATTTTCCTTGTGCTTTAAACTGGAGAAATATCCTTCCTCACCCTGTCCTAAGGAGGTGGGAAAGAGCAAATTTTATCTTCCTCCTTTGTGCCTGCAAACTGCAGATTTCCTCCGGAGTCCTCTCTTCTTACAGAATTTCAATAACCCGGTGGGAAGACAGCTGAAAATGCAATAAAGTTCCATGAGGCAGCATTATCAAATCTCCATTCACAGGGATGGATATCCATGGGTATGGAAACATCCAGCTCCTCACTGGACACTGAATTTCTAATTCCCATCTTCCCCAACAGCCTCAAATCTTTTGTGTGTGAATAAATCAGTGCTGCTTCACCCCAGCAGCCTGGAAAAGCCCAGGTCCTGCTGCTGCCAGGGACACCCAGAGGGGTTGGTTTCTAGCTCAGTTTGGGTTCTTGTCTGCAGGTTTGCATCAGTTCTTTTTACAGAATTATTGTACAGAGTTATTGCAGATGCTTTAAATAGCTGGATGTTGGAGAGCAGTGTTTTTTCCGAGGAATATTCCAGCCTGAACATGACATTAATTCGTGGGAAAGAGGAGAATCAGAAACCTGTCTAGTGAAGGCTTGAGATTCCTTCATTTTCTTCTCTCCTTTTATTTTTGCCCAATGATTTCCCTGTGGCCCATCCTGCTGAATTCCCAGTGCATTGCAGTGGGAAGAGCTTCCAAGGGGATCACCAAAGGCATCCCCTGCTCCTGGCAGATCAATACTGGACTTATTAATCAGTTTGCTTTGGTAATAGGTTGACTCTTTTGGGAATCTTTCAGGATTGGCTTCAACCAATGAGTTATTTTGCCAGTTACAGCAAATACTTTAATTTAGAAATGGCAGCTTTTCATACTGACTCCGTGCTTAGCCTAAAACCACAGAATTTTTTCATTCCTTAGCCAATTTCTTGAAGTACTGAAGTGCCCTACACCTGCTGTGGGTCATATTAGCAAGGGATTTTCTGTTTTCCTTTCCAGTCCTTTGCTGGTGGAATATTATTTCTACTGGAGAACCTGGACTCATTTTGTAGTTCAGAGGACTTTTATAATCTTTCCTGAGCTTAAGCTCATTTCTGAGCAATCTCAAGGTCCTGGAGGCAGAACATCAATGCTGCTCTGAGCATTTCCTCTCTGGGAAGGAGGTGACTTGTTTTGAGTGATTATATTTTTTGGGAAAGAACTTCTCCCTTCATTTTCTGGGACTGTTTGATACCTCAGAAAATGAACATTAATTTGAAGTTTGGCAATCAGTTGTGCCATTTTGCATGTAGATATTTGAGGACTTCAGTGTCCTAATCTGAGGCAGATCCCCTCATTAAATGTAGCCCATATAATCTTAAATAGTGATTTTATTTGTGGACCAGGCAAATTCCTTGCTGCTTTCTGGAACATTCCTCAGGTCTCTGTGCTGAGTAATGCTGCAGCTACTGAGTAAACCTGTCCTTCCCTCTGGTTATAAACAAAACAACTGTAAAACTGGTAACTCTCAACTCCCATTAATAGAATGAATGACCCTCAGGTGTCAACTTTGGTCCCAAATTATTTCAGGCTTTTAAGAGTTCCTATTAGACTTGGGAGCATGCAGATGCCTAAAATGGCCTTAAAACCCAATTAAGGGTACAAATGGGAAGACAATTTGTACTGACTCATATGATTTTGAAGAACATTTAAAACACTGATTACTCTCCAAAGACTGGGAAAATAAGGGTGAGTGCTGGGAAATCAAAGGCATAAGGAGTAAATGGCTCCTGTAAGGTTGGAGTGGCAGCCTGGATTCTCATTGGGGCACTTCCTGCTGTGACAGATGCATGTTATTCTTTATTAACCTTTGATAATTGTCTAATTGCTTGTGGTATCATTGGGAGTGAATCACCTTTCTCATCCTCAATATGAGACCCTCACAAGTCCTGTGCTTTCCCCCCAAGTTTCCTGAGCTCACTGGTGGATATTTGTGAAATAACTGTGCTCCATTTGAGAGGCTGAAGCACCACAGCAGGAGAAGGCTGATGTGAGGAAGCTGGCAGGGAGTTTGGCAGGCAGGTCAGACACTGCCATGCCCAGGAGATTCCCAGGTGTGGAGATGAGGGAGATTTCAGGGTGCAGAGCCTCCCAAATGTTATAGATACATATTAACACTGGCTTTTGGAAATATTAAAATGGATTTTATATGTGTGGTGTTAAAGTAACTTTGTTATAAAGTTTTTATTTCTGTTGTTAATTAAGCTCTATGAAATAGCTGATAGAAGTATGCTTGTGTTAAAATGCTCTTTGGATGGGATAACATCCAGTGAACACAGGATGAGGACCCTGCTATTGATATTCCAATTATCAGCACTCACTGTCTGAAGACAGTGTGGATCAAGGCCCAAAACCAGGAGATGATAAGAATGGATTAAAACCACAACCAAGGAATCTGCATGCTCTAAAAAGGTGGAACCGAGGAGGAGCCATGCTAAACAATTCTTGGAACATGTAAAATAGTTTGGGAAGAAAGTTTACTAAGCATAAGGGTCTATGAATATGTAACAGGCTGATGCAATAGAAATGGGATATAAAAGGTGTTCCCAAACTAGCACGTGTGCTCTTGGCTGATCCCATAATAACCTCTGCTCTGTGGTCCTTGTCTCCTATGGTCCCTTTATTAAACTTTTCACATTTTCCCAGGACAGTGACTGTGTTTTTCACACAAACACTGTCAGAGCCAGCCCAGGTCTCCTCGTGGGAACCACAGAGATCCCTCCTGTGTGTCTGACATGCTTGAGCACATCTGATATCTCACTGATATCTCACTGATATCTCACTGATCTCTGCTGGGACAGGGAGGGAATCAAGGCCAGGATTTGTGTGTCTGAGACGTTCAGCTGAAGGCTCCTGCTCTGCTCAGGGCTGTGCAGGGGGAGCAGAGGCTGCTTCCCTCTGATTCCATCCTGAGCCAGATTTCCTGAGCTCTGCCTTCCCAGCCTTCCTCTCTGAGAGCTGCCAGCCCACATCCACAAGTGCCACTGAGCCTTCTTGAGCTGTTTATTGAATTTCTGGAAGCATCAGAAAAGCACTAAACCAACAGGCTCAGCTCAGCCCTGGTGTGTGCTCTGAGGTAAATCACCCTATCCCATGCCAGGAGACCAAGGCTCCAGCAGAAAAGGAACTTGATGATCTGATTCTAATTAGTTTCTTGATTTAATGGCAGTAATTTTCCTTTCATGATGGTTGCCATTGCCCCAGCTAGCTGGGATAATAGGCTTGGTTTCCTCAAAGGCTCATTTCTGATGCAGCCTCTGTTGAATCTTAAGCAATAACAAGCAGAAGCCCATGGTTACTTCAAAATTATGGGAATTCAGTGGTTAAAAATGTCATGTTCTCTCACCTGAGGAGTTGACTGGGAATTGCCAATATAAGAAAATGAACAGTCATAAAATTAAAATATGGCTTGAGTTGACTCCAATTCCTTCTAAGATGATCTTTTTGTTTCCTTGCTGATTTAAACACCTGCAAGTTAAAGTCCTCTTGAAACCAGAAATGGGCAAATAAAATTTTTAAGGAAATTAAACACCATGGGTTGGGATGTGTTTACACCAGTAGAAAACAAGAATGACTCCACAGAAGATAATGAAAAACAAGGAAAACAAATGGACTGATCTTAATGACCTAATGGGTGAATTTTCATTAAAGTAACATTCAGTTTTGGTTACCTGAACCAAAAATGCTGTCAAAAATTACACCTGAGCTGCAGAACTATCTAAACTTGTAGCTTTAATTATTTTATTTTCCTTTTTAACTTGTAAAAATTTCATTCTCCACAGCTGGATTAGAATTGGATGAGAGATCTTCGCTTTTCTCCTTCTGTGATTTGTACAATCCACAAATGGTTTCTGCTGGGGAAAGTTGTCTGAAGGTTTTGCCTGGTTTGAGCTCCTTGCCAAGCTTTACTCCCTTCAGGAAGGGTAATTCTACATCTCCCTGCCTTTGTCCTGCATTAAATGGAATTTCCCATTATTATTTCTTGCACCTATTTACCTTTGTAAATTCTTCAAACCAAGGAGTGCTTACAGTTCAGAGGCCTTGAGCTCTCCAATTCCTCATTCACAGAACACCTGCTGACTCCTGTGATAACTCAAAAGCCTCTCCTGGATTGTTCCTGAATTTTGAAAAGCAAAATACATTCACAGTCCTCTCTTAGTTATGAATAATAATAATCCAGACTCTGTTCCACTGCACACTTGTTTATGTGTAAAGGTGTAGCCATATGTGTAGTGCCTTGGGAATAGTTTATTAAAGAAAAGCCAAATTGATTCTATGTTGCATTTTCTGTGATGTTCATTAAAAATTTGAAGTAAAATACTTGTAAAGAATATATGAAGATGCATTTTGAATGAAAATACATAAATGGAGAAAACACACACTGGAATGTGCTGATTGTTTTCATTAAAACATGAGGTGTGAAGATGTATTGCTGTTCTGCCAGCAGTTTGTGCTCAAATGTTCTGGAAGATTCACAGATCCTGAGCATGTTCCCATCCTGTACAGCCCCAGACACACAGAATTTGTGAAGAGCAGCCTGAGTGTTTCCAACGAGGGCTTACCCTGAAGTGCAGACCAGAACACAACAAAGAGCAAATCCCAGTCAGAGCAGAGAGTGAAATACCAAAACCATAACTCAGCCCCCAGGCTGACAGAGCAGCATGGGCCAGTGAAGCTCTGGCACCATTAGCATGGAACAGCAGCAGTTGTGGTGCTTCAGCGCATTCTACCCCAATAATAAATAATAAAATAAAATAAAATTGCTTGTCCTTACAGCAGGGCTTGTCACTGTGGGCCCTGGCAGCAGCAGGGAGCATCAAACACCAGGCTGCTCTCTGAAAACTCAGGAGTCCAAACTTGATCTCAGCTGGGAGAATCCCAGCAGCTGCAGGAATTTTACTATAACTTAAAAGCCAGGCTGTTGTTTCAGCTTTATTCTCTCCCCTCCCCAGATAAAGGAAATATTGACAAAATCTCAGTGTCTGGCTGGGCCAGCTGAGGCAGCTCCATGGAGTGCTGTCTGTGGCTGAGGTGCCAGTCCCATGGGGGCTCTGGGAGATGCTGCTTTTCACCAGGATTGTTTGGGAGGGTCACACTTGTATCTCAGCCACAGAATCCTCCTGGCTGGAAAAGCCCTCCAGGCTCATCCCATCCACTGAAATTCCAGTCCTGTCCACTGCTGCTCCAAGGCTGCCTCCCCAAGCCTGGGCCAGTGGGGGCTTGTGGTGTTGTGAGCGTCCCCAGGACGAGGTGAGAGATGAGAATTGGACTCCAAGTTCTCAGAAGGCTGATATTCTATTCTATTCTATTCTATTCTATTCTATTCTATTCTATTCTATTCTATTCTATTCTATTCTATTCTATTCTATTCTATTCTATTCTATTCTATTCTATTCTATTCTTGCTATACTAAAACTATAGTAAAGAAGGAGAAAGGATACATCAGGTTTAACAAGAATGAATAATAAAAACCCGTGACTGATTCAGAGTCCAACACAGCTGATAGTGATTGGCCATTAATTAAAACCAATTCACATGTTTGGATAAACAGTCTCCAGACCTCATTCCAGAGCAGCAAAATGTGGAGAAGCTGAGGCTTCTCACCTTCCCAGGAGAAGAAATCCTGGTGAAGGGATTTTTCAGAAAGTATCACAGTGACAGGGGCTGGCACAGCTGCTGCCAGCCTGGGCTGCTTTGGAGACAAAAGCAGAATTTCCTGGCTGTCCTCAGTGACTTCCAGCACCAATTCCACCTTCCCTTCTTGCTTCAAACCAGGTATTTTCACCACGTCCCTGTGAACACTTCCCACTCGTTATACATGTGGAAATAACTCAAGAATTTAGATTCTTCATTTGTTTGAGTCCTGGGATCCTCTCCCAAAATGGCCTGGAAGTTTTCTCCTTGTGCAGTTCCAGCTGCTGCTTTGGAGGTGATGTCCATGTGGGATTGGCTGTGTTTTCCTGGTTTCCCCTGGGCATTCCCAGGTTTGTTGAGTTTTCCACCGGCACAGCTGCTGGTGCTGCCATTTGGGATCTTTTCAGCCACATCTAAAACACTTTCCCCCTAATTCCTCCCTGGCCTAGGTCACTTATCAGTTCTGCTATCACCCAGCCCTCTTGTTGCAAGGATATATTCAGTGTTACTAGGGCAAAAACCCCCTTTATTTAGAAAGAAAAATAAAATTATGGAGTCACAGCAAGTGTTGCTTGTGGACAGGGCTTCCAATGGCTTCAGGTGCCTCTTCATTATTCATTTTGCATGTTTATTACTGAAGAGAAAGAATTACAGGTGTCTTGAGGGCCATCTGTGTTCAACTTCTGGGTAAAAGACACTGTCCTAATGGCAAAAAGTAATTTAAAAATTACCTACATGGCTTTTCTGTTCTTATGGCAGAGTGGAGCTGAGCTGGAACATGTGATGTTTTTAACAGAAGTTATTGAAACACTCCCTGGCCAGCCCTTTCACCAATATTTTTGCAGCAATTTCTGATTTTTAATCTTAAGTCCTGTGTAACAGCATGGCCTGGTGTGGGAGCCTGGCAGGGAAATCTTCAGGTGCTCCCATTTGGAATCTGCTTTGCTGTCCCTGAGCCCAGGCAAGGACAGAGCTGCTGGCCTGGGCTGGACACTGGTCCCAAAGCCTGTGCAGTGTCAGTGAAATGTTCATTATTGCGGTGTGATGAGGCCCAAGGGGACACTGAGGCAGAGCTGATGGAGGAGCAGAGATATCAGGCTGTCCTGGGCTAAAACAGGCAGCTGATTTAGGAGCATAAGGAGATTAATGTCCAGTGCAAGGTCTGGAATAGCAGCACATCCTGAATGCCCTGGTTTGCACAGCTATGGATTGGCTGGGGAGATGAAGGGAATTTGCCCATTCCAAGGAAAGTCAGTAACAAAATATTATTTCCACTGTTCCTCAAGGTGTCCTCTGCTGACAGGACAGCTCTCCATCATTTGTCATTTTTCCATGGGTAGAAATTCCATGTTTGAAAGGCAGAATGGGGTCTGATCTGTCTTTTACAGCCTGCTAAAATAAACCCCCAGATCTAAACAACCCCACATTTTGTCATATTCAAATTTTAATGCTGCGGCTTGAACCCACATTTATTTATTAACTACAACACATTAACAACAGTTTAATGAGAAGCACCTCTTCTAAAGCCAGTGCATTTCTGCTGTGAAGGAAATCAAGGATATCAGAGTGCTTCCAAAGCCTTCAGCATCTGCTGCCCACCAAGAGAGGTGAATTCTGCAGCATAAAACCTATTGCTGTGCTTCTCCCTGAGTTCATCTGTGCCTGTCTCCAGCTGGATGCTCAGAGGAGTTGCTGGGTTATTTACTCAGTCAAATGTGCATTTAAGGTTTCAATTGCTTCCTGGAGGTAGAGCCCCCTCATTCTGGATTTCACAGAAAAACAGTAGAGAACTGAAGATGTAAAATGGAGTGCTTAAAAATGGGCTTTGCAGTGCTGGTTAGCTCTGTCCACATCTCTGCAATCCTTCAAATTTACAGAAACAGGGTGGAGTTAATGAGTGTAATGATATTTTTTGTCATCCTTCCCAAGAAACTTTGTCTTCCAGGAGCAGCTGAAGCGCCAGCAGTGCTGTGAGCTGTGTGAAACTGAGTTTCTGGATTATTTTATGGGTGTATCATAATGCAGCCAGGGTTCTGCTCAGCCACCCAAAAACATTCAGCAAGATCAGCCTCAGCATTTGGTTCCTCTCTCTTGGCTGGTGAGAGGAGAAAGCTGCCCTGGTTCCCTGGGATGGATGAGGGCTGTGCAGGATGAAATGCTCCAGAGCATTGTTATCACACTGAAATACTGGGAGCTCAGCTGGTGGCAGGAATTAGTTTTATTTATTTACCAGCACCCCTGAAGAATGTGAGGCTATTTGTTGTGTTAGCTGTGCTTGTCACAAAGAAACAATTCTGTGCTGACTGTGATAAACCTGAAGCCATTGCTCTAAAAAATGGGCTGGACTTGAATTTCAGAGGGGGAGAATCCACTGGAGAATTTTAATTTCTCAGACACTGAGAGACAAAAAAGGCTGTGGGTAAAGTTTTACAGCACATTTTGCTTTCCTTGGTTGAGATATTTCATCCTGATGAGATAAGCTTCCTTTTTAAGCAAAATTTGTCTCTTTCCCAACATATCCACTTGGGAGGTTTCAGCCCCTGGGCTGCTTGATAATGAGATTGCAGATGTTTGCTTTTTTAAACAGATTACTGAGGTGGCTGAATGTGATATTGAGATTTAACAGTTGTTAGGACTCATCTTCCTGCAGGTCCGGGATGGGAATTTCAGTTTAATCACTGCAACTCAGAGTTATGAAGTTCAGCTAAAATAACTATTTGCAATTATGTGGCTAAAGCCTCGTGAGAGAGCTAAAACTCACCTCAGCCTGAGATTCAGTAAACAAATTTCCAGCCCTTCCCTTTCCTTGCAGGATCCTTCTGTGCAGGAGCTCAGGTGTTTAACACCTCTCTGGCTCAGAGGGGTGCTGGGGCCAGGCTGGACAGGGCTTGGAGCACCCTGGGGTGGTGGGAATGTCCTTGTGGAGGCAGCCAGGAAATGCAGAGCATTTAGCTCGGGAATGCATGCAGGAGCCCTCAGCAAGGGATTTTAAATTATCTGACTTTAAACTATGACTTGGTTAAACTTCCTGGATGGTTATCCCTGCTCACTGAGTGGGGAGGACATGCAGAAAAAACCTTCTTGGGTGGAAGCTTGTTGTATTGCACTAAATGGTTGTTTAGTTGTTGTTCTGCACTGGATGATTGGAGATTTGCACTGAGTAGTCTTCATATTGCACTGAATAGTTTGTTATATCACATGGTTTGTTTTCCTGTGACAGTGGTCACAAGGGTTCTTGATTGAGGGAAGAGATGAGAATGTTGACTTTACGTTCAGAAGGCTTGATTTATTCTTTTATGATATATATATATTACATTATAACTATACTAAAAAGAGAAGGAAGGAAAGGTTTCCAGAAGCTAGCTAACTTAAGAATAGAAAAGAAAGAATGAGAACAAAGGCAGCTGGCTCCGACCAAGAGAGAGAGCCAGCTCTGCCGTGACTGGTTACTGAACTAAAACATCTACACGAGACCCATCATGGATCTGCCTGCTGCATTCCACAGCAGCAGATAATTATTGTTTACATTTTGTCTCTGAGGCCTCAGTTCCTCAGAAGGGAAAAAATCCTAAGAAAGGATTTTTAGTGAAAAGGATGTCTGCGACATTTTCCCCTCTCATGGGATTCCCCTCTCTCATCACAAGGTTTTTCCCTCACACACCCCTCTCCCCAGTACCCCTTACAGAAGCTGGGGCAGGTTTTCCCCATTTTCCTCTCTGCTCACTGGGATGTGTTTTGCCCTTTCCTTTTGGCGGTCTGAAGGAAGCTCTGCCTGTCAGAGCAGAGTCCACCTGAGCACTCAGTGACCGCCCCACATCTGGAATTAACATCTGGAGAGCAGCACTGAGCACCTCCCTCCCTCACCCCAGTAACACCCAAGGCCATTTTCTCCACAGAACGGTGAAAAGTGAGGAGCACTCAGCTGTCCTGTGGAAAATGAGATATTCTGTATGGGAGGGAAGGAGTGCTGAGCTCTGGGTGTCCTTCAGGCTCCAGCTCTGCAATTCCATCAGGATTTTGGGATGGCCTCTGGAGCTCTGCCATGTTTGCACCCCCCATGCCCACCCTGCCCCTGGTGCTGAAATCTCTGCTGTTCTCAGCTGCCCCACAGCCCCCACCTGGAACAGCCTGAATTTCCAGCACAAAGGAACACATCCTCTGGATTTCTCAAACCCCAGAGCACGACTGAAACTTCAATTACTGAGGCAAAGACCTTGGGGAGTTTCAAATGAGGATTAGACAATTACCTGAATAAGAATGGGCGAGATAAAAAGATAAAGGCTGTTGAGTTCCCTGCATCTGCTTATAAATTCCTCACCAGCATCCAAGGAAAGCAGAAATCCCACAAGCACTGGCACCAGTGCTCTCCTGCAGCAGTGACTTTGGGGTATCTCTGAGTTGCTAAGAGATGTTTTAAACAGCCCTCATGTTTCAGGTTTTGCACTCTCTGCCACCCAGGTTCCTTTGTTGTGGGAAGAGATGGTGCCTGAAATAGCTCAAACCCTTGGAATGTTCCCTGTGCAACAAGAAGGGTGTTGCCAATCATCTGGGGCTTAGCTGAGCTCCAGATAGGTCGATTATGCTCATATTTTTGAATTTCTGCCTAATATATGTAGCAATTATTCCCTAGTGCCTGATGGGAAGGGAGCAGGACTCCAGCAGTCCTGGCACTGCACAAATGCTACAAAATCTGGGGGAAAGGTTTTGGGTTTAGGTTTGTCTTCCCCCAGGTGCCTGATAGTGAAATACCCTTCTGAGGGGGGCAAAGGGGTGCACATCTCTGAGGGCTGCTGATGGGAAAGCTTGGCTTGGTGTCTGAGCTCAGCTCCTGCAGTGCCTCTGTCCAGGTCCTGCCTCCAGGGAGAGCCAGAGCTGGGATATCCAAGTGCAGCTGGAGTTCATGGAGGCCTTGTGGTTCTCCTGCCTCCACAGTTCCCATCCCTCAGCCCAGCTGCCTGTCCCAGCTCTGTCCCCGGGGCTGTGCCAGCCTGGCTCCCGGCTGGGACCAAGCTGGGATGTGTCCCAGCATCTTTTGGGATGTTTCCCAAACACATCTGTCTGTTTTCCCCCCTCAGTGACAGCCTTGAAGCACATTTGTGGCTTCCTGGGCATTCCCAGTGCCAGCAGCACATCCATGGAGGTGTCTTAGGGCACCGGATGTTATTGGGGTGTGAGTTCTATCCCCACCTGTCAGAGCTGGGGCAGTTCTCTGCTGTCCATGGGGCAGTTTTTTCTTTATCTCTCCCACAGCCAATCCTCCCTCCAGGAGATCTCTGCTGTCCACGGCCACTGAGTGTCCCTGCAGGGCTGATCCAATTCCAGCATCCCATGGGGAGATGCTGCGCCCAGGGGAGGAGCCAAGCATTCCTACCTGGATCCAATCTGAGCCTGGAGCAGCACAGCAGCCTTTGCCCCCTGCATTGCCAGAGGAGCAGCTTTCTGCTGCCCTGCATTGCCAGAGGGAGCCCAGGCCCATCTGCAGCAGCCCTGGAGCTGCAGAGGAAAACTCCCCCCTTGTGCAGGATCCCTGCTCCAGCAGCAGCACAGCTGGCACTGCAGGAGGGCTGAGCCCCCATGGGATGGGGCTGTGCCACCCCTGACACACAGGGGGGCAGGGACTGCTCTCACTCTGGCAGTGGTTTGTTTGCACTACTGCATTTGTATTTTAATTTTCCTAGTAAAGAACGGTTATTCCTATTCCCATATCTTTGCCTGAGAGCCCCTTAATTTCAAAATTAGAATTATAATATATAATATATAATATATAATATATAGTATATAGTATATAGTATATAATATATAATATATATTATATAATATATAATATATAATATATAATATATAATATATAATATATAATATAATATAATGATTATAAATTATATGTATATAATTTATAGTATGCATATATTATATGTATATTATATATACATATAATATATGCATGTACATATATTATATACATGTATATATGTACATATCTGTAATATATGTATATATACATATATTATATACATATATATTATATACATATACATATACATATACATATACATATACATATACATATACATATATGTATAATATACATAATATATGTATATTATACATATATTATATGTATATAATGTGGTGGTGTTTGAGGGTCCCCAGAACGAGGGAAGAGATGAGAATCTTGACTCCATGTTTCAGAAGGCTGATTTATTATTTTACAATATATTAAAAAAATTATATACTAAACCTATACTAAAAGAAAGAGAGCAAGGAGACATCAGAAGGCTAGCAAAGAATGAATAATAAAATCTTGTGACAGACCAGAGCCATGACACAGCTGGACTGGGATTGGTCATCAGGTAGAAACAATTCACATGAGACCAATCAAAGATGCACCTGCCACATCAGCAGCAGAAAATTATTGTTCACATTTCATTTCTGAGGCCTCTCAGCTTCTCAGGAGAAAAATCCTAGCCAAGGTATTTTTCAGAAAATATGTCAGTGAGAATATAATTATAATTATATATTATATAATATAATGGATTATATAATATTTATATTATATATATAATTATTTCATATTTATATTATATATATAATTATTTGGAAGGAAGGGTTTTACATTTTCCATTTCAAGGGATGCTCCTGCCTTCCTCAGCAGACACCTAGCTTTTCAAACCCAGACAGTGAGTCAGATCCTTCTGAGGCAAAAAGAGGCTCCTTCTTCCCAAAATGGGGATCCTTTCCCAAGAAATGGGGAACACATTTCCCTGAGGTTGTGTCACCCTGGGATTTGTGGCACACAGGAACAGTTTGGGTCTCTCCAGCAGAAAGAAGTGAAGCACACACGAAATCAGGTGAGAACAATGTTGTTCCCTCTGGTTTGTGAAATGACACTCAGTGAGGGGCTAAACCCACAGAAGTAATATCTAACAATATCTAGTTATTTTAGATAAATCTCTATCTGAGTTACCTACAGACAGCTTCTCTCACTCTTCCCCTCATTTCATACATCATTGACCAATATTCCCATGCAGCCATCTCCTAATAGAAGGGAAAGATTTCCTCCTAGGTGAGGGGAAAAGAAATGAAAATATGATTTGCTTGCACAGATCGTGTGGAGCAGGGAAATCAGGTGGGATTGTTTATGTAGCAGAAGAAGCAGGAGCACCAATAACAAAGAAAAAAATCATTTCTAACCCAGGAGACACAAACACTTTCCCTACATGTGGAATCTTGCTTTTATTTGTAGTGGTTGTGGCACTGATGTAAATGTGATTTCCTGTTCTGTTGTTATCACCCAGGCAAATGTCAGGGTTGCTGGATGGGCATCTTTGCTCCTGAATTCTTTTGTGATTGTGACTTGAGTAGTTGTGTTTGATTTATCTCTGAATAATTGGTTGCAATAATTATCTAATTGACCAGGGCATCCTGCCTTTCCCAGCTGTGGGGATCCTCTGACAGGGATTTCCCTCTCCTTTAAGCTCTCCCAGCCCCCTCTCCATGCCCCACTGGTGTCCTCAGCAGCTCAGGGACATTCCCAGAGCAGTGTCTGGGTAACTGAACTCATTTCCAGCAGCTCCTGTGGCAGCCAGGGCTCAGCACCCAGGGCATTTCCAGCCCCAGGGGGGTGGCAGGAGGTGCTGAGCAATCTCCTGCAGGCAGCTCTGATCTCATCCTGCTGCTCTCCACAGCCCCAGCCCTCGCTGCCACTTTCTTTAGGGTCAGCTGGATTCTGTGAAATTCCTGATTGACCCCCCTGAAAGAGCCAGGAATGATCAAATTATGACTTTTTCCCTACAAATGAGGCCACTTGGGTATAATAGGAGTGTAATTGTATGACTTGGTGCTCACCACAACTCTGATGTAACATTCTGAAGTAAAATAAATCAGTGTAAGGTCACATTTGTTTATCCAAAGTCTGTGAATGCCAGAGAATTACAGGAGACATTTCCAAACTTTTTATTTTTCCAATCTGCTGTTGGATAGGCAGCACTAGGAGGGGGAAAGCTCCAGCATTTCCTTCTATACAGATAAGATTTCTAAGGGCTGTGCTCCTGCTGGTGACACCTGTGGAGTCCTTTTAACAAGCCAGTCCCTCAGGGGTCCCAGCTGGCAGGAGCTGTTAAAACACTCCAGCAGTGACTTGTGGATTTTGACAACTCCTTCCCATCAGTATCCCACTGGGAAGGGCCTGGCTGCAGCCAGGAGCTGCTCCTCAGGGAAACTGCCTGGAATCTCACTTTGTTCTTCCCTCACCCTTTAATTCTTCAGGCATTTGGAGTGTCCAGTTATGGAAATAAAGGGGAAAAAAACCAAAACACTAAGCCACTGGAAGAGAGGAAGCAACACATTTGTGGTTTATTATCTTTGTGTAGCATCTGTACTGAATTACATTTCAGTGAAATCAGGGATAGAAGTTGCTCCTGTAGCAGCACTGAGAGTCCATGAGGGACAGGGCAGTTTCACCATCAATTTCCTGCAGGCAGTGAGGGGTTAAGTCCAGTCCTGCTGTGCTTTACAACCCCACAATTAAAAACCCACCAAAAGCACTGCCCTGTCCTGAGCTGCTCAGCAGTGACAGCCACAGAAACTGAGCCCAAATCTCTGAAATGTCCCCAGAATGTGCCATGGCTGCCTGAAGGACCAGGGTGGGCTGGAGCTCATTTTTACAGCTTCAGTCAGGCCTCGAGCAGGTGTGCAGGCCTCAGCATCTCACATTAAAATAAACACAGAATCACCAGGTTGGAAGAGACCTTCAAGACCATCGAGTCCAGCCCAGCCCCAGCACCTCAGCTAAACCCTGGCACCCAGTGCCACATCCCGGCTTTGTTAAACACACCCAGGGATGGGGACTCCACCACCTCCCTGGGCAGCCATTCCAGAACTTTATCACCTTTCTGTAAAAATCCTTTCCCTGCTATCCACCCTGTATTTCCCCTGGTGCAGCTCGAGGCTGTGTGCTCTGGCTGTGTCAGTGCTGCTGCAGAAAGAGCCCAGCCCCAGCTGAGCACAGGCGCCTTTCAGGAGCTGTGCAGAGTGATGGGGGCAGCCCTGGGTCTCCTTTTCTGCAGGCTGAGCAGCCCCAGCTCCCTCAGGGGTTCCTCTCAGGGTTTGTGTTCCCAGCCCCTCTCCAGCCTCGTTGTCCCCTCTGGCCGTGCTCAGTGTCCCAAGGTCCTTCCCAAGCTGAGGGCCCAGAGCTGGGCACAGCACTCAGGGTGTGCCCTCAGTGCCAGGGACAGGGGCACAATGACCTCCCTGCTCCTGCTGGGTGCACCATTCCTGACCCAGGCCAGGAGCCATTGGCCTCTTGGCCCCCAGGGCACTGTGCTGGCCCATGGTCAGTCACTGAGCACCTGCACCCCCAGGTCCCTTTCTGTCTGAGCACTGTCCCGCCACACCATCCCCTGCCTAGAGTGCTGCAGGAGGTTATTGTGGCCAAAATGCAGGACTGGACACTTGGATGTAATAAACTTCATCCTGTTAGACTCTGCCCACCCATTCAACCATTCCAGGTCTCCCTGCAGAGCCCTCCTACCTTCCAACAGATGGACACAGCTCCCAGCTTAGTGTCATGTCTGGGTTTGAAAAGCCAGGTGTCTGCTGAGGAGGGCAGGAGCCTCCCTTGAAATGGGAAATGTAAACCCCCTCCTCTGAATTGTTATAATTTTGAAATTAAGGGGCTCTCAGGCAAAGATATGGGAATAGGAATAACAGTTCTTTATTAGAAAAAAATAAAAATGCAGTAATACAAAACCCCACTGCCAGAGTGAGAGCAGTCCCTGCCCCTGTGTGTCAGGGGTGGCACAGCCCCATCCCATGGGGGCTCAGCCCTCCTGCAGTGCCAGCTGTGCTGCTGCTGGAGCAGGGATCCTGCACAAGGGGGGAGTTTTCCTCTGCAGCTCCAGGGCTGCTGCAGATGGGCCTGGGCTCCCTCTGGCAGTGCAGGGCAGCAGAAAGCTGCTCCTCTGGCAATGCAGTGGGCAAAGGCTGCTGTGCTGCTCCAGGCTCAGATTGGATCCAGGTAGGAATGCTTGGCTCCTCCCCTGGGCGCAGCATCTCCCCATGGGATGCTGGAATTGGATCAGCCCTGCAGGGACACTCAGTGGCCATGGACAGCAGAGATCTCCTGGAGGGAGGGTTGGCTGTGGGAGAGAGAAAGAAAAAACTGCCCCATGGACAGCAGAGAACTGGCCCAGCTCTGACAGATGGGGACAGAACTCACACCCCAATACAATCTTGCAACCTGAGATAAGTCTGCAGATTTACTAATGAAAGCCTCAATCCCCTCATCCATGTCACCGATAAAAAGATTGAACAGGGCTGGCCCCAGCCCAGAGCCCTGAGGGACACCCCTGGTGCCTGGCCCCAGCTGGATGCAGCACCCTCACCCCCACTCTCTGGGCCATCCAGCCGGGTCTGAGCCCAGCACAGAGTGCTCCTGTCCCAGCCCTGGGCTGCAGCTTTCCCAGGAGGGAGCTGTGGGAGACTCCACAGTGCCAAAGGCCTTGCTGGAGCCCAGGCACACAACACCCACAGCCTTTCCCTCACCCACCAGGCGGGTCACCTGGTCACAGGAGGAGACCAGGTTGGTCAAACACGACCTGCCCCTCCTAAACCCCTGCTGGCTGGCTCTGATACCCTGGCCATCCTCTAAGTGCTGGGTGATGACCCTCACTATAAACTGTTCCATCACCTCACTGGGTACTGAGGTCAGGCTGACTGGCCTACAATTACCACCTTCCCACCCTCGTAGTGCATGGGCTCACATTGGGCAGCTTCCAGTCATCTGGAACCTCCCCAGTGAGCCGGGGCTGCTGGTAAATGATGGAGCTATTGATTTTGCAGGGAATGCCCCGACAAAGGCAGGAATGATGAGGAGGACTCCGTGTTCTCAGAGGGCTAATTTATTACTTTATAATATTATATTATTTTAAAGAATACTATACTAAACTATACTAAAGAATACAGAAAGGATACCTACTGAGTGATAAAAAGATAATAATGAAAAGTCCTGACTCTTTCCAGAGTCCTGACACAGCCTGACCATGAGTGGCCAAAGAGTCAAAACCACTCACACCAGAATCCAATGAAACAATCACCTGTTGGATAAACAATCTCCAAACACATTCCACACCAGCACAACACAGGAGAAGCAAATGAGATAAGAATTGTTTTCTTTTTTTCTCTGAGGCCTCTCAGCTTCCCAGGAGAAAAATCCTGGGCAAAGGGATTTTTTCAGAGAATGTGAATGCCACAGAGAGCGGCTTGGCAAGATCATCTGCCAGCTCCCTCATCACCCTGGGGTGGATCCCATCTGCTCCCAGGGATTTATGAACATCCAAGCAGCTCAGCAGTTCTCTGACTGCCTCCTCCTGGATCATGGGGGCCCATTCTGCTCCCTGGCACCATCCACCAGCCCAGGAGCACAGCTGTCCTGAGGACAAGGCATCTGCTCGCTAAAGGCTGAGGCAAACAAGGTGTTAAGCCCCTCTGCCTTCTCCTCATCTGCAGTTCCTAAGTTCCCTCCAGCATGCAATATAGAACAAAGGTTGGTCTTACCCTTCATTTTACAATGGATAAATTTGTAAAACTATTTTTTATTATCCTTTACAAAAGTTGCCAAATTAAGTCTGAACTGAGTTTTGGCCTAATTTTTTTCCTGTAAGCCCTAGCAGCCCCCTTAAATACTTTCTGAGAGACCCAACCCTCCTTACAAAGATTATACATCCTCCTTTTATTCCTAAATTCCTCCAAAACCTCCTTGCCCATCCAGGCTGGATGTTTGCCTCATTGACTCATCTTTGGGCACACAGGGACAGTCTGATCCTGTGCCCTCAGGATCTCTGTTTTGAAGCACCTCCCCTGAACTCCTTTGTTTTTAAGGGCTGCTTCCCAAGGATCTCTCTGAATAAGTCTCCTAAACAGGCCAAAGTCTGCCCTCCAGAAGTCCAGTGTACAAGTCTGATTGATGTCCCTCCTGATTTCACCAAATATTGAGAACTCTATAATTTCATGATCACTCTGCCCCAAGCAGCCTCCAACCCCCCATCTCCCCCCAGCCCATCTCTATCTGCAAACAGCAGATCTAACACAGTCCCTTCCCTGTGGGCCCACCCGCCAGCTGTGACAAAAAGTTGTCCTCCACACACTCTAAAAACTCCCTGGACTGCCTCTTTTCTGCTGTTTTGAGTTCCCAGCAGATGTCTGGCAGGTTAAAGTCACCCACAAGAACAAGGGCTGATGATCCTGAAACATTCTCTAGCTGCTTATAGAATGAGTTCTCCACCTCCTCATCCTGGTTGGGTGGACAATAACAGACTCCCAGTAGGGTGTCAGCCTTGTTGGCTTCCCCCTAATTCTCACCCACAGGCATTCAACTTCATCCTCATTAGTTTCAATACCCACGGCATCCAAAGCCTCCCTAATATAAAGGGCCACCCTCCACCTCCTCTCCCTTTCCTGTCTCTCCTGAAGAGCTTGTATCCATCCAGTGCAGCGCTCCAGCCATGTGAGTCATCCCACCACGTTTCCCTGATGGCAATTACATCACAGCTCTGCTGTTGGACCATGGCCTCCAGCTCTTCTTGTGTGTTACCCTGCTGCATGCACTGGCATACATGCACCCCAGCTGGGCTGCTGATTTCGCCCCTAACTCAGGCTGACCACCCTTGGGCCTGCTCCCAGACAGCCCAGCTGCATCCCCTTCCCCTTCAAACCTAGTTTAAGGTCCTCTCAACAAGTTCTGCCAGTTTATGAGCTGAAATTCTTCTATCCTTAACAGAGAGATGGAGCCCATCCAGTCCCAGCAGGCCAGGTGCTGAAAAATTGCCCTGTAATCAAAGAACCCAAAATTCTGCTGATGACACCGACCCTTGAGCCACTTGTTGACAATGTGGGCTCTCCTAATCCAAGTTAAAAAGCCCGAGAAGATGCAGTAAGTTCTAAAATGGCACCTTCAGAGCTGTAAAAAGCCAAAATCAAGGCACAAAATTGCTGCAAAATTGAAAATTTTCCTTTCAGTCCCGGAGAACTCCTTAGAATGATGAGGTGGGATCCAGCTGAGTGAGGCACCCTCAGACATGAACGGCTGGGACAGTGCAGGGTCAGCCAGTGTCACCCCAACAGGGACAGCGCTGGCCCTGTGTCTGTGGGTGTTGAGGGAAAGAGGGGCCCCAAGGGCAGAGTGGTCAGTGGGGACCCTGTGGTGGCCACGGGAGGGGTGTGAGAGCCCTGCAGAGCAGCTGGGGAGGAACCGAGGGTCTGGAGCCAGCCCTGGGACAGGAGGGGACAGAGCCACACAGGGGCTGCTCTGGGGGCACTGCCACGGAGCTGGGCAGGGCACAGGGGACATCAGCTTCCAGCAGCCGCGTCTGGCCAGCCCTGAGTCCACCTGGCCGCCCCTCAGGCAGATTTGAAACATTTGCAGCAGCAAATTCCAACGCAGGCACCAACAAGGAACACGAACATGGAGCTGAGCAGGAGGGAGGGCAGGAACCGGGCACTGCAGGGCACAGGGACAGCAGCCAGACATTCCTGTGGGGTTTGGCTTCTGTTCCCATCCCCGTGGGGTTCAGGTTCTATCCCCATGCCCATCCACATTCCAGGTTCTATTCCCATCCCTATGGCAGTTCCAAGTTCTATTCCTGTTCATATTCCAGGTTCTATTCCCATCCCCATGGGATTCCAGGTTCTATTCCCATATCCATTCAGATTCAAGGTTCTGTTTCCATCCCTGTGGCAATTCCAGGTTCTATTCCTGTTCAGATTCCAGATTCTGTTCCTATCCCCATGGGGTTCCAGGTTCTATTCCCATTCAGATTCCAGGTTCTATTCCCATATCCATTCAGATTCAAGGTTCTATTCCCATCCCTGTGGCAGTCCCAGGTTCTATTCCTGTTCAGATTCCAGGTTCTATCCCCATCCCCATGGGGAGGTTCCAGGTTCTATTCCCACATCCATTCAGATATCAGGTTGTATTTCCATTCCTGTGGGGGGTTCCAGGTTCTATTCCCATACTCATTCAGATTTCAGGTTCTATTTCCATCCCTTTAGCAGTTCCAGGTTCTATTCCTGTTCAGATTCCAGGTCCTATCCCCATCCCTGTGGGGCTCCAGGTTCTATTCCCATTCCCATTCCAGGTTCTCTCCCCATCCCCATGGAGTTCCAGATTCTATCCCATCCCCATGGAGTTCCAGGTTCTATTCCCATACCCATTCAGATTCCAGGTTCTATCCCCATCCCTGTGGAGTTCCACGTTCTACTCCCATTCCCATTCCAGGTTCTATTCCCATCCCCATGGAGTTCCAGGTTCTATTCCCATCCCTGTGGGGTTCCAGGCTCTATCCCCATCCCTTAGCACACTCCTTCACCAGGGTGGTTTTACTCTCAGCTCTTCTCTTGCTGCAGCAAGGAGGTTAAAACCTGGCAACTGCTGCAGCACCTTGAGAAAACTGAAGTGCAGGGGCTCAGAGCAGCCAATTACTTTATTGGTTATTATCAGGTTGTTATTCTGTATGGATTGGTCACTCCAGCCCTCGCTGCCACAGTTTAATTGTGCACCAGTTAGAAATTCAGACTGCTAAGCCAGATTTGCAATTAGGGCTGGAGCTGGTGCTGGGTTCCCTCTGGCTCGGGCTTTGAGGGCTGCAGGGCAGAGCTGGAGCTCAGCCCAGAGGTGTTGGCAGGGCAGGGACACCGTGCTGCTGCCCAGGGACAGCCACTCCCAGCTGATTTGGGGACAGCTCCGAGGCCTCCCCAGGGGGAGAACTGACGGAAAACTGAGTGGAACCCCCCAGGTTATTCCCTGCTCCCAGAGAAGGGAGCAGAGCAGCTGTGGCCACAAACAAACGCTGTGCCAGGAGGGACAGGGTGGGATTGGCTGGTGCCACAGGGCAAGGATGCCCAGGGAGCACAGGTGGCAGTGCCCAGGGCTGGAGGTGGCAGTGCCACAGGGCAGGGATGCTCGGGAGCACAGGTGGCAGTGCCCGGGGCTGGAGGTGGCAGTGCCACAAGAGGGATGCTCGGGAGCACAGGTGGCAGTGCCCGGGGCTGGAGGCCCTTACCTGGCACAGGCATCCCGGGCATGGGCAGTGCCCTGGCTCAGCCGGGCCAGCCCAGCCGTGGCAGAACTCCCTGCCCGGGCACAGCAGCAGCACCAGGGCACAGCCATGGGGAGCCACCGCTGGCTGCCCTTTGGATTTTGCCGGTGATTTTGGGAAGGGCAGAGCCCGAGGCACCCCCTGGGCTCTGGGACAGGAGGTTTTATCCCCTGCCCTGGGATCTGCCCAGGTCCCCTCTTTGCAATAACAAAAAAGGAGCCGCTGATTGAAACCCATTCGCAGCTCCTCCAGCTGCACCTTCCTCATTTCCCTCCTGCATTCCCCTTCCCATTCCTGCTGGAAGTGGCACTGAACTGGTTGCACTTTTGTTCTCGGGTTTTCTGTGCTTGAAATGGCTCCCGAGGTATTCAAAAGTCTCTTTTTCCCAGCCCCGTGACAGAAGAAGAAGTTGAGATTCCTCGGCTCTGGTTTTCAAGGTTGTTTATTTTCTCTGATCTGTTCCATTCTCTCTCTGCCCTGCTGAGATCTGTCCAGCAGGTTGGTTTGTGGCACAGTCCCTGCCCTTGGGGTGGTGTTGGCTTTTTATACTCAGAACTGCGTGTACTTTATTTACAATAATTTTCCAATACCTATCACCTGTGTTAGACAGTCTGTCTCTACTCTAAACCAATCCAAAAGTGCCACCATCCCAGCAGAAGATGGAGGGCAAGAAGAAGGACAAGAAGGACAGGACAAGCCCAGATTCCTCCATCTTGTCTCCTGAACCCCCATTCTAAATCCCCAAAATTCTACATTTTCACCCTGTGACAAATTCACTATCATTCTACTCAAACCCTTGTGGCTTTTACATCTTCACACAAAGTTGGTAATTGTTTCCATGGGCTAAAATCCAAGGCACAGGTGTTTTTGTGCCAAGGTCTCTGAGCCCCTGCCAGGGTCTGGAATCACCCAGGGCAGCCAGAGGGATGTCCTGGGTCCTGACAAGTTCCACTTGTAGGGAAGAGGGATATGGAAAACCCCGGTGCCAAAACTTCATTCCTTCAGGGTCCCTTTAGTGGCTGAAGTGTCAAACTTGGGACAACACATGGTGACAAGTGAGAAATCCAATTCCTAGAACAGGAATAAAACACTGGGATAATCAGCTCCTGATGGGCTCTGAGGTGTAACTGATTCAAACTGACTCAAGGTGATTTTCACCTGGTTAACATGGATAATCCATGACATAAATATAAAGATTTTTGTCTGAAAAGGCAGGAAAAAATAATCTTGAAAGCTTTGAGTTGTTCTGGTTTCTGTCTCTGTAGGTGAAGAACTGGAGGCTGAAAATTGGAAAAGCTCTTTGACACTTCTGGTTTGCCCACACAAGGTGCAATCCCTGAGTTAAACTCCGTGGGTCAGGGAATAAAATATCTGTTTTAAGATCTCCAGAATTCTCATCTACACAGGAAAACCTGAAAATATTCCAAAGAACCCCTGGCAGCACAGGAGTGGTGGTGAGCTATGGGAATAAATCACACAGACTCCATTTTCTCCATGGCGGGAAAGCCCCTTCTTTATCCACACAACTCCTTTTTATCCACTTCCACAGACCTCATGTGGGACTCCAGCTGGTCAGGAGCTTCCTTGCCAATTATTGTATTGGTTATTAACAAGTTGTTATTCTGTATTGATTGGTCACTCCAACCCCTGGGGTGGACATGCAGGAAAAGTTGCTTGTGAGAGACAGTTTTCATTTCTCTGTCTAAGGGTGTAAAACCAGTTGGTACAGGTGTAAGTTGCTTTTTACCCAGGAATAGATTGTTATGCTAACAAACTGCTCACACCAGGATTGCTTTCACATGGGAGCTCACAAAGTGCCGGCTTCAGAATGCCAGCCATCGATTTTAGGCTTTTCTATATAATTTCTCTACCTTTCTGCACCAGTGACCTTTTCAGCTTTGAACTAAAAAGAAACCCAGACCGTGTGGGTGTTTCACAGCCCTGTGCCATGTCCAAGTGCTGCTGGATTCCCAGGGCCCTTGTCTGGAGGCTCCTTGAACACCTCAGAACATGGAATGTACACAAAAGCTGGGCCCACAGGAATTTTTTTTAGGAGTGTTGCTATTGATTTTTAAGGGAAGCTGTCCAGTGATGCCAACTTTTAAAAAGATTTGCACCAAATTATCTCCTTTCTGATGGCTTTTGTTTTAATATTTGATAACAGCTTGTGCATTTCTGCTTTATTAACTGTGCTGTAGGTTCAGCTGAGTGGTAATTTAACCTGCTTAAGACATCAATTGCTCATCACCTCTTGTGCATCATTTTTAATTGGCTTTTTGGCAGTCCTTGTTAGAAAGATCCTTGGATTCAGAGCTGTTGAATGCTTGGAAGCAGAGACACTTTGGGATGTGCCTTTGCCCTGCTGTAAGGTTGGCTGCCCGTATGGGACTAATCCTGTAAATCCCTGGGAAGGATTCAGGAAATCCTGCAGAATTTTCTGCCAGCCAGGGGTGAGAGATGAGCTACCAAATCACTGAAGTGATGCTGCAAGTCCAAAGCTCCTTTTGCCTTCAGGTAAATCCTGGTTCATTCCCACATTCTCTCAGCTCAGACCAAAACCCAGCTTTCATTATTTGTTGTTTCGGGAAAAGCAGCCTCAGCCAGGCTCCTCCAAGTGCTCAGAAGAAAATGCACCTCTGAAGATAACTGGATGCAATTATTTCCTCCCATTTTCCAGGTTAAAGGAGTTCAAAGCCTCCTGCCAAGGCAGAAATTCAAATGCAGGAGATTCCTGGAGGTGAATTCCATTAACACTTCTTGCCTGCCCTGGCTGATCACCTCTCTCTGCATGCACAACAGTGTGGATTATTTTCCCTCCAAGGGATTACCCTGCCTCACTTTGCAGGGATAAAATCCTGGAAACTAAATGGAGAGCTCCTGTTCAGGGTCAGAGTGTGTTTGGGTAGCTTTGTGAGAGGTTTCTCTGTGTGTTTCAGGGGGCGTTTTTTCCCCATTTCAAAATATTTCATCTTTCTTTTGCCGTGGACTGTTGTGTGCTGCAATGCCCATTGAACCACTGCAGGAGCAGATGTATAATTGAGTATAAAATTGTATAATATCACACAGAATTGTGTATACAATCATGCATCCTCACATGACTTGGGGCTCCCTCCAAGTTCTGCCAGGATCAAAAGGGCTGCATGGACATTGGGATGATGGCTGTGACATACCAGGTGGAATCAGGAAGAATTTTCCCATTTTTCCCCCCCAGTTCCTGCTGTTGTGTTACTCTCAGCTTTCTTCGCTTGCAGCTGCCAGGGTGGAATTTTGCAAGCTTGTCCCCTGCCAGCTTTGGGGAGGTTTTAAACCACATCCAGCCTGATTTGCATGAGAGGACAGTGATGGTTTCATAATTAACAACAACCTTGTTACCTTTGCCAGTACTCCTGCAGCCAGAACAGCTGGAGCTTGGCATTTACACGTTGCCATGGAAATAGCCCTTGGAGAGAAGCCTTTTTCCATGTGAGGCTTGTTTCTCTTATTTAGGGAAATGCTCATTCCCCTCCTGTCAATTTGATGTAGGCAGGAAGGTGATTAAAAATTCCTGTTATTCTCCAAGCACAAACTGGAAACTTCCTGATGTGCAGCTGCTCTGCCTTCCCTGCAGAAGCAGGGAATGGAATCAGGATTTTCCAGGGGAATTGTTGAGTGGAGAGAGGCTCAAAGGAGAAGAGAGAATCAGACCTGGCTGAGCAGGGAAACAAATGAGCTGGAGGTGGGGGCTCATCCTCAGCAAAGACAGGGGGACAGAGGTGGCTCAGATCCATGGATTTGACCCCTCTGGGTGTTCCTGTGCCCAGATCCATGGATTTAACCCCATCAGATGTTCCTGTGCCCAGATCCATGGATTTAACTCCATCAGATGTTCCTGTGCTCACATCCATGGATTTAACCCCATCAGATGTTCCTGTGCTCACATTCATGGATTTAACCCCATCAGGTGTTCCCATGCTCAGATCCATGGATTTGACCCCTGTGGGTGTTCCTGTGCCCAGATCCATGGATTTAACCCCATCAGATGTTCCTGTGCTCACATTCATGGATTTAACCCCATCAGGTGTTCCCATGCTCAGATCCATGGATTTAACCCCTCTCGGTGTTCCTGTGCTCACATCCATGGATTTAATCCCTCTGGATGTTCCTGTGCCCAGATCCATGGATTTAACCCCATCAGATGTTCCTGTGCTCACATCCATGGATTTAACCCCTCTGGATGTTCCTGTGCTCACATCCATGGATTTAACCCCATCAGGTGTTCCTGTGCTCACATCCATGGATTTAACCTCTGGATGTTCCTGTGCCCAGATCCATGGATTTAACTCCATCAGATGTTCCCATGCTCAGATCCATGGATTTAACCCTCTGGGTGTTCCTGTGCTCCCTGCTGGCTCTTCCCAAGGTCTGCCCAGCCCAGGGGCCTCTCCTGAGGAGCCCCAGACCTCTCCCAGGTGGTGGCAGGGCTGATGGAGATGGAGATTCCCTGGTTTGGGAATGTTCAGCCTCAAATCTCTGCATTGTTCAGACACAATAAACCTGATTTTCCAGAGGTGGCTTCTTTGGGAGGCAGCAGGAGCTGCTGGAACTCTGTGCAACGATCAGGCGAGCTCTGTCTGTGCTGGAAATTAACTAATTTTTAATGAGTTGTTTTAATTAATGGGAAGCCAGGCCCACTTTTAGCCAGCACCAGTTCAGTTTTTCACAGACTCTTGTTACATTGATCATCAAATCACCAAAACTTTAAATCTGCTAAAACTAACACTGATGAGCTTCAATAAGCAGAGCCAAAGGGAGGTGAAGGTTGGACATCTGGGATCTTTAATTTATGACTCTCCAGGGATGTTGGAATAACTAGAACATACAAGAGATTAAGGCCTGGAAAGTTGGAAATTCCTTGTCTGAGCTAAAAATGACAGGAGGACTAAAGAATGTGGCCCATCTTAGCTTGAAGATAACCAACAGAGGATTAATTATTAATTAATACTGATTATTGAAGATAATTATGTGACTTAGAACCAATGAACATTCATTTCTTTGTTATAAATGTATAAATAAATAAAAAAGTTTTGCATCAGGGTCTCTGAAGAGGCTGAGACTTCATCAGCCAAACACAAACCCTGGTCAAGAATAAAGTAATGCCTGACTTGCAGTCCATCAAAAAGACACTAGAAAGTTAGGGAAACTCTTCTTTTCCTGTGTTTTCAGAGGATTTTGGTAACATCCACGGAAAGCTCTGGCCCAGGTGGTGCTGAACATTGCAGGTGGAACCAAAATTCAAACCCAGGAAGAGCTGAACCAAACCTTTGCTGCCTCAATGTCTTTGGACCTCAATCAGGGCTGCAGATTTTCTCAGGTTAGACAGCTGTACGTTTTTCTTTCCTTTTTTGAGATGCAGCTCCTCCAGAACTGAAAGGATTAGAAGCCTGAAATGCTGCAAATCTCCCAGGAAAACCTGCTCTTAAAATCTCCAGCTCTGACCTGGCTGAGTCCTTGACCCTTGGGCTCTGATTATTTTGTGCTGAATTTTCCTGCAGCAGGATTGCTGAGTGAGTGTCAAACACTGCTGCCACAGCTTGGCTTTGCACCTGAACTCGAGGCTCTGACAGCTCCAGCCCTCTGCAGCACTGGGGCTCTCCAGAGCACAGCTGCTACGCTGGGGAAGAGCAAATTAATTTGTATTTCTGGGTGTGCATTCCCTGCCAGACAGGAGAGCTGGGCGAGGTGCTGGAAAATAACCCAGGAATGATTTCCTGAGGAGCTGCTTGGTGGAGCAGAGGGGCTGGGGATCAGCTCAGGGTGAGCTGCAGCTGCCAGCACAGCAGAGATGCCCTGGAGGAGGAGCTGGGAGTAGTTACAGGCACCTTGTCTCAACTGCAAAGTGCAGGAAAACCCAATTTCACTGAAGCTTTAACAAGCTGGAGGCTTTCTGTGGGCTGGCAGGGAACTGCAGCGAGCAACCTCAGAGCAAAAGGTGAAAAGCAATCATGATGAAGGTTTTGGAAACTGGTTGAGGAAAAAGCTATGGAGATGCTGGAAATAAAGAAAAGAAACTTATTGAGAGGAAAATGTCAGCAGGGAAGACTCAGAGAGAGGCTGGAGCAGACAGAACTGGGTTATATTTATCAAGGTGATAACCATAACAATATGTTGGAAGTCTGGCAGGGCTGCTCCTAAGAACACTTGAAACACTGAAAATCAAGACAAGAAAATTACCAGCTAATTTCATGCAGGAACACATCCTTCACAGTAATGTTAAGAAAAGAAGATGGGATAATGGAGGAGCTTTGGTAAATGGCTTTTTTTTTTAGACAAGGAGTGAGGTGGTGCCACAAATGGAGATTTGGGAGCCCAGAGCTGCAGGACAGACACAGAGAATAGACAAAGCAGCAAAGAGCAGTTCTGAATAAAACACTCAGTGTGAAACCACAAAACTGGCCTTGAGGAGGCTGCAGAGGCCCTCCCTCCAGGCTGCTTATCCTGAGTTCTCCCAAAACAAAGCCTGGGCAAATCCTGGGAATGTGGATGTTGTTTCACACTCCAGCCCCACCACCCAGGCTGGAATAAAAGCAGGACTCAACAGGCTACAAAACCCGGGATAGCACAGGGATCAAACCTTTTCCTGGTGCCCCTCTCTCCTTTTCCCTCAAAGTTACACCAGGGATGAATTTGGATCTGGAGATCTCAAACGTCCTGACAAGACCCACGTGAACACAAAACACTGAGCTCAGGAAGGAAAAGCAGCTGGGAAGTCCCTGAACCACAAGCTCTGGCGTGTCCAGTAAAACTGAGCACGTGGAATTTAGGCACAAAGGCAAATATTTAAGGCCAACAGTTCACCAGACTGTGCCCACAAATATTTTAAGAATTTTAGAAAAGTTCTGTTCACTTGGTGTTTTTACTGTATTTTAATTTTTGCTCCTTGGCCATTAAAATAAAATCAGATTGATTTATTATTATTATTAATTTATTGATTAGAAAAGGAAGGAAAATGCCCACATTTCATTATATCCCTATGCCCAGGGAACAGCAGAAAATGTTGGAAAAGCAAAGTGTCCTTCCTGTCCTGTTAACCCAGAGGCTCAGAGCACTGGTATTTAAGGATACTAGATCAGAGCCAAACCTCAGCCTCTGAGCCTCTTTCAGCTTGACCATCATTACTATGAGTGATGTTTTAATTTTCATCTAAAGCCAAGAAAAGTGTTTTATTCTCCCCAGCTGGCTCAGAGATAAGGACTGAATCCCCAAAGATGAAGTCATTGAGCAGTTCTCATGTGTTTCTTTATTCCCCTGCTCAAAGCCCTTCTCCTCTTCCCACTGGTCTCTGATAGAATGTAGAATAACCAGAAAAGGAGGGGAGGGTTTAAAGTGTGCCTTTGAGATCTCTGCCACGTTCAGGGCTGCAGCCCTTCCCTCTCCAGCCACCTGAGGGGTTAGCTCAGATCCCTGAATTCCATCAGGGAACGCTACAGGAGTTGAAATCTGCACTTCCACTGGGATTTGCCTCTGATTTCACCTGTGCAGGGAGGCTGTGCCATGCCCCCAGCAGAGATCAGCCCTTGGCTGCTCCCAGGATCTTGCCAAAGACCCACCACAATTCCAAGGAGTCCAGGACAGGTTCAGACAGTGACTTCAGTGCCAAAAGAAACTCCTCTCAAAGAACCCAGCTCTGCCCTTGTGCCTGAGCAGTGAAATCCTCCCTGAGAGCCCTCTGACACCAGAGGGTGCCAGGCACTGGGAAACACGGATTTCACAGCTCCCAGTGCTCCTGAGCACGGGGGAATACACAGAGATGGGAAAATCGGCTTTTATTTCCAGCTCCCTCCTGGGAAGGGGAGGTGTTGTGCCTGGGCAGAGTTCAGGAGGGCTGGACACAAAGCCCCAGCACTGGCACTGAGGTTTTCCAGGGGAACAACCAGGTCCAGCCCCATTCTCCATCTGGATCCAGCTCCAAGGTGCTGGGAATTCATCCACCCCCAGGTGTTCTCAGAGTGCACAGCCTGTAAAGGACCTCTCTGTGTTCTGAACCACCACCAAGAGCCTTGGAAGGCTTTCCCAGAACCACGAGGCTGGAAAAGCCCTCCCAGACCATGGAGTCTGTTCCCCCAGCACTGCCAAGCCCAGAACAAACCCCTGTCCCCAAGCGAAGGGAAAATTGAAAGGGCAATTCCTCACCTGAAATAAAACTTTTCAATTTGATTAATCATCAGCTGAAGGTTTGGCCTAAAATCTTTCTTTTTTTTTTTGTTTTGGACAGAGAAGATAAAAATAATTTGTTCTTCTCTATTCAGGTATTTTTACCTGTCACAGCAATGGCAAATTTACTCCCTTTTTCTAGAAAGACCAAGGTGAGAAAACACCAGGCTGGAGCTTGTTTTGCCTTGCCTGAAGTCAACATGTGGGTGGACAGGAATTTCAGCTGCAAACCCAGAAGTGAAATTCCCTCATTTTCGGATCCTGTTCCCACTGAAACATCCCCTGCCAGTGGTAAAGTTGGACATTTGAAATGAAGGATGGTGCTTGGTCTGGAAATCTTTAATTATAATCAAAGGGCTGAGCATGGAGAAATATCCATGGGATGAGTCTGTCTGTGCTGGGATAGGGATTTTTACTGGCACACAGTGGAGCTGGAGCTCTGGGATGAGATTTTATTTCCCCATTTATTTCAGAGAGCTCCCTTTTGGTGCTGTAACCAATCCCTGAGCTCTGCTGGAATGTCAGGCAGGAATCACCTGCAGCAGTGAGAGGCTGGGGGACAGGGACAGGGACAGGGACAAGGACAGGAAGCCATGGCAGAGACAGGCAGGACTGCAGGACTAAGGAGGCAGCCTTCATGTGCTGGGGGAGGCAGATGTGATACAGGAATGAGCCTGAGTCTCATCTGGCTGACATTTCCCAGCTGCAGAGGTGTCACTGGAGTGAGTGGCACTGTCCCCATAGGAGGGTGTTGCCAGGAAGGGCTGGTGATGCTGGCTCAGGCACTGGGAGCCCTGGCACTGGGTTAAGGCAGGGGTGAGTCTGAGATCTGTGTGGGCGGTCCCTGCCCTGGCACACAGAGCCCTGAGCACGCTCTGGGAGCACTGGTGGCATTCCTGGCACCCCCAGCAGCTCTGGCAAACCTGGGCTCTGCCAGCTGCTCCTTAACTCAGGAGCTGAAACTGAACTTAGAGAGGCGCAGAATTGTTCAGGTTGGAAAAGCTCTCTGAGAATATCGAGTGCAACATCCCCCGGCACTGCCAGGTCCCCAAGTGCCACATCCACACAGCTTTTAAATCCTCCAGGGATGGGCACTCCACCACTGCCCTGAGCAGCCCTTTCCAGGAAGGAATTTTCCCCAGTGCCCCATCTAACCCTGCCCTGGTGCAACCTGAGGGCGTTTCCCCTTGTGCTGTCACTTGTTACAGGGACGAAGGACTGACCCCACCTCACGCCCTCCCCATCAGCTCCAGCAGCCTCTGGAGATGTGGCTGCCCCAGGATCAGGGAGCTGATGCTCTGTGCACAGCTTTCCATGGCCACGGCCCAGGAGAGTTGGTTCCAGAAAGAAAAATCCTCATAAATCAAACAAAAAAAAATAGCTTCAAACCAAGGGGACGTGGCAGAACATCCTCCCTGCCCGCCGGGGTGCTGTGCTCCTGCTGTGGGGGTGATGGATGGGGTTTGAGCCACACAGGGACTGACAGAAATCACTGCTTGGAATGAGATCCCCAGCGAACCTTTTTTTGTTTATTGACTCCCAAATTGCAACCACATCTTGGTTCTTGGTGAGGCCACTGCTGTCCCAGCTGATGGCCTTGGAGAGGGGGTGGCAGCTCCCAGTGGAGCACATTAAACTGGCCCTAGGAAACACTGATGGATGGCTGGGCTGGCTGTTTAAGGCTTGATGTTCTTCCTCTCTGTCTTTAAATTGCTCTGGTTTGAGTCTCACAGCCAAAAGCAATCAATATAACCCACAAATGTGCATGTTAGAAAGGAAAGGTGTAAGAGGAGAGCACAAGGAGGGTGAGGAATTGTTCACACTCAAGGCAATAATGGATTTCCTGAAGGGGATGTCAGCTTTAGGGCTGTGAGGCACAGAAGCACAGGTCATCTTGTGGCAACTTTCCTTCCTCCTGCATTTCCCAGACTTTAATGTAGGTAATTATCATACTTCCATTAATTGACCCTGTCAGCAGTGAGCAGAGGCAGCATGGAAATTCTGGGATGGTATTCTTGGGAAATGGAACCTAACAAAGCACTCTGCCCCTCTGGAACAGGCAGGCACGGCTCAGGGCAGCTGTCTCTGGAAAGATCAGGGAAACCCTTGGGATCAGGAGAAACACCCACGTTCAGTTTGCCTTCCCTTCAATCTGCCATTGTCCCTGTGGATAAAGCCACAAAGGTTTCAGCAGAGTGTGTTTGCTTTTCCTGGCTAAGGACTAAGTCACCTCGCTGTCCCTTCTCACCCAGAGCCTGAGTCCTCCCCACGCTGCTGGTGACACACCCTGCACTTGTCCCTCTGTCCCCCTGGTGCTCCCTTGACCCTGGGCTGACTCAGCCCAGCCATGTGTACGGGGTGAGCGCAATTTCACAATAAAATAATCGGTCACTTCTCAAAAAGGGGCACATTTACTCAGCCACTTGGAAGAAAAAAGGGAAATGCAGCCTATAATTCCTTTTATTTACAGTGAGAAATGAAGCATGGATAAGATGATTAGAGCTGTAATTAAGCAAGAGAGTCAGACCCACAGATTGGCACAAGATGGAGAAGGAGGCTCTTGGAGAGAACAGCATCCTGAATCCTGAAGTATTCTTCCCACTGCAAGCCCCAGGGACACCTCTCCTTAATTTGCTGTCTACCAAGAAGCTCTGCCCAAAAGCCCCTCTGTTTACCTAGGAATGAAAGCTGGGCCTGAGGAAAAGGTCGAGCCAATTTTCTCATTGAAATATCCTGCACACAGAGACATGCAGAGATGCTGAAATCTGAGCTTCATTGCAAAGGTGGAAAACAATTTCCTAAGGATGACAGGGGAAAAGCCCCGAGGAGATTCTGTCTGCAGCCAAGTAAAGCTGGAGTCTGGCTCCAATCCTGAATTCCACCCCTCTCTGGCACTTGCCAAACACCAGCTCAGCTCTGCAGATGCCATGAACATCCTCGCACCATGTTGCATTCCAGCCCCATGGCTGCTGTTCTTCCTGGGTGATGCAGTTCTTGGCAGGTTTTCCACAGCTCCCCCGAGCCCACATCCGAATTCCCTGGGATAGGTTTCGGTGTCTTGCTGGGAGACAGATAATCCACCCTTTGTCACCGGGGACTGATGCCTCAGAACAACTCCATTGCATCAAAGAAAAGCAGTTAGGAATAAATTTGCCACTGCTAACAAGCTGGACTGGGTCAGAGCTTTGTGTGCTGGAACAAAGAGTTTAAGACCCTGGAACATGTTTGGATTGCAGAGGAAATTCCATTCAGTCTCGGGAATGCTTTGGATCACTTGAGTTTGTAGATCAGGTCTTGCACTGGAGGAAGACCAGACCCTCACAGGGCACCTGCTCTGCTCTAGAGCTGGTTCAACAAGATTTGGGGGTTTTTGAGGTGTCAGTGGCAGACAGAAGGCACCAAATTCAGCACAGTGCCAAGGGGAAGACAGTAATTCCCAGCTCTGTCATTGGCTCATTCATCCATGCAGGGCTTAAATCCAACTGGGAGCCCAGTGTGCAATGGGAGCTGGTAAAGAGGAGTTCCAGGAGACAACTTTGGCACTTGGCAGCGGGGTGAGGAGAGCAGCTCTGTCCTGGGGGATCCAGGAGGGCTGGAGACTGACGGGCTGTGCTCTGCAGCAGTGACAGACACGCTGCACTGCCTGAGCTGCAGAGATTTGTCTGGAGCTGTAAACACATCTGCTCTGGCCTTGCTCAGCCCTCCCTCCCGCTCCCAGTCTGTGAATGCTCCTGCCAGGGAGTTCTCAGGAAGCTGTCTCTTTGGGAAAGGCAGACTGATGGCTGTTTGCTCAGCTTCAGAGCAAGGAGAATTTCTGTGAGTGGGCCTTGGGATGCTCAGGAGGCTGTTCCCATTCAGGAGTGCAAACCATGCCCCTGAATTATTGGACTGTTAAAAACAAGAAGTGCAGCTCAAATTGCAAGACAATAAACGAGAAGAATCTTGTAGAATAATTTTGAAACTGAGAATCATCACAACCTGCTCCTGGCTGTTCACTGGAACAGAGAAGGAAGTTCCTTGTGTGGGCTGTTTGTTCATACATCCAGTTCAGCCCCAAGAGTGACAGTGAAACTCTGTGTTCTTCACTTCCCTTCCTGGACTCTGCTGGAAGAGGACACAAGTGTCAGGTGATTCCATCACACCCACTAAGATGACATTTTATCTTCTTTCCATTAAAGCCATCCAGCCACAGCAACTGTGAAGGGAAAAAAACCAACTCTACCAAACCCTTGCTTCCCTCAGAGCCCCTCAGTGATTTTCCATCTCTGCAAGTGATGCTTTAATTAATGCCATCTCCTGCCTGGGAGCAGGGTGGGGGCCTGTCCCAGAGCCCCAGCACAGCGTGGGGAGCAGGTCATTAATCCAAGGCAGAGCAACACAACCAGGGAGGCTAAAAATACCCAGGACACCTGATTGCTCCACCTGATTGTAGGGAATTGAGAGGAGGAGAGGGATGGGCCCTGCATGCTGAGCGCTCAGGCTGCTGCAATCACAGCCCCTGCCTGCTGGAAAACCTCTGGAAGGGAGAGCAGGGGCTGGGACTTGGTGTTACTGCAGCAGGATCGGCTCAGAGGCAGCACCTGTGGGACTCCTTCAGCAGCACAAGGGATGAGCTGATTGTGTTTGGTCCAGCAGATCCCTGGATATCCCGTGGCATGGAAATCCAACCCCAGCAACCACTGCACTGCCCCAGACTCGTGGCACTAACATCATCACTGCCCAGGGATGTCAGCAGGAAAAGGTGGAAGAAACAGCACAGACTATTTTCCATGAACTACTTTCAAAACCTTCAGTTGCATAATTCCAGGTCTGTCAGCACAGGCTGTAATTATAATCCCAGAATCCCAGACTGGTTTGGGCTGGGAGAGACCTTAAAGCTCATCCAGCCCCTCCCTGGCAGGGACACCCTCCCTAGCCCAGCTTACACAGGGATGTGCAGCTCCTCACAAGGACCCTGACACCAGCTCAGGAGAGCAAAACTCACTCAAAAATCCTTGGGGATAAGGAGAGTCCCAAGGGTTGAAGTTCACACGAGCCCCTGCCCAGCTCTGCTTTTGTTCCTCTCAGCAGCCTCATATTCCCTGGATTAAGCTCCTTGTGTATTTCTCCTCTCTGGGAAGATACTTCACAATCTATTTGTGACAGTCAAAATTCTAAAATATAG
Source organism: Camarhynchus parvulus (assembly GCF_901933205.1). Classification (NCBI taxonomy): domain Eukaryota; kingdom Metazoa; phylum Chordata; class Aves; order Passeriformes; family Thraupidae; genus Camarhynchus; species Camarhynchus parvulus. The sequence goes on along the minus strand of NC_044600.1, from coordinate 18,399,425 downwards.
GCAGGATCTGTTCTCCCTGAGGCTCTTTTTGAGAGAGCTCTTTCTTGACTATCCCTCAAGTGAGGAAAACAAACTCCAAAGGCTGAATTCCTGCGGTGTTTCAGCTGCCCTTGGCACCCTGTGCACATTCCTCGGGCTCTCTGCTTCCCAAATTATAGGAACCAGTGTTTGGGCAGGTGCTGGGGGTGGAATTGTATCTAAACTCATCATCTCAGGGTATTTTTGGCAGCATTCTCTTGATGACACTTGTAGACAAGGCTCTGCAACAGCCCCTCTGCCACTCAGTGTGGGTGTCTGGTAATGCCCCCTCCCACCTTCTCGCAGTAAAAATAGCACAAGAAATTGTTCTTTTCTCAAACATCTCCCCCCAGAATGTCATTTTCATCTGCATCACACAAGATTTCACTGTTTTGTTGATAAGGATTTATTGTGCTAGATTTTATCTGCCTGTTAAACACTTCCTAAGTGGGCAGTGAGTAATAAAAATGAGATTACAGGAATTGCTTGGTGGGGAACAGACCAGACCTACAATTTAGCTCGCTTGTTCCTGTAAGCTGAGGAACTTCAAACTGATCTGCAAATTGCAAAATAAATTTAGAAAATCACTTTTCTAAATTTTCACAGCACAAAGCCTGTCCAGCATGAGGGTGAATGGCAGAATGAATGCCAATGTAGGGAACTCAGAGCAAGACCAAAAGAGTTACAGATTTCTGTAGTACAGGGGAAATTCTGGAATAAATGTGACTTCAAATGACACCAAATCGTGGGTATCCTGAAGATGCTGTGGGCTGTACTCAGCAGTTCAGTCAAGGATGGGACATTGCCTTGGTGGCCTTGGACAGAATATGTCCAGCATTGTGCCAGCCTTCCCCCTTCCCTTCCCTTCCCTTCCCTCCCAGCTGGAGGAGAGGTGGAATTGCCCCTTTAAGTCAAATTAATCTCTGATCCACATAGGTTTTTATGCATTCAGCTTCTTCAGATGTACTCAAAGTACATTTTCTAAGCCTCACACCGTGGCCTCGTTCTCTGTTTATTTTCTTCTGACACCTCCCTTTGCCTCATCTCCTCAGGCTCCATAAATGCAGATTTCAGACAGAAGATGGGCACAACCCATCTGTGACTTGGGCAAGGCTCCCTGGAAGAAGTCAGCTCTCCTTATTCCCTGAGATTCCCACTCAAGCTGATCCCTGTGGCACAAGTTTGGGGAGAAGCTGTGAGGGTGGCAGTGCCTGGCTGAGCAATGCAGCTGTTCCTTCAGCTCTTCTCATCTCCCCATCCTTATTTCTTCCCTCTTTTTTTTTTTTGGTCATGTTTTTGCACTTTCCTTAGGGAAGAGGAGGAAGCTGCATTGCTATTCCACAGGTACATTTTGTGCAGTGCTGCAAAGTCCCCTAAGTGATGCCCACTCCGTTTATTATTAACTTTAAAAACCATGCTCATCCTCCTGCAAACCCCAGGAGAAGCTACTGGGGGGAAAAAACGACTTTGGATCACGTGGAGCACAAACACAAAGCCTTAATTAACGAGCGCTGCCCCCACTAATTGCAGAGGAGGAGCCTGTGCTGCTCCGCACCGGGAATGACAGGGAATTACAGCCCGTGTGATCTCTTCTTCCATTGATCTGAGGCTGTGTGGGTTTGTACGAGCGGTAGAAATGATAGAATATGGAATAACACCCATGGAAGGTGTCCCAGCCCGTGGCAGGGATTGGAACTCGATGAGATTTAATGTCCCTTCCAACCCAAACCAGTCTGGGATTCCGATTTTGCTGTAATTAAAAGCTGTCAATTGTCATGCTCGATACAATAATTAAAACCTCTAAATTTTCAGGCTCGCTACAAGATCACCAACATTTTAAACCGGTACATTCTGAAGGGATTTTTCTGGTAATTCAAGGTTTAGCTTGGAACAAACTCCTGGGAGCTGCTGCCCTTGGGGCTGTGAGACACCAGCAGTGAACAGCAATTCCAGCAGTTCCTCGGCCTGGGCACCCACGGGACACAGCACCGTGCTTGGAATTTAAAACACACGGCAAACAGGACGAACAGGTGTCACTAGCTGTGGGAAGTGTGACAAATGTTAACGTGACAAATGTGCCTCCAGCCCCTTTCTCCAGGGGAGGATGCAGTCAGCCTGCTGCTCAGCCAGACGGCACAGCTGACGGCCGCATGCTTTGAGGGGGAAAAAAAGGTGTTTTTTTCCTGAAATATTCTCTGAGAGCTTTGCCATCGCCGGTGCTGGCAGGGAAAAGACACGGGGAGAGAGTGGGACTGCAGCAGGATGGAAAGGAGGATGAGGAGGGTCCCGGGGGCTCCGGGCACATCTGGGGGCTCTGGGCACAGCTCGGGAGTTCCAGGCACAACCCGAGGGCTCTGGGCACATCCTGGGTTCCAGGGACATCCCGGGGGCTCCGGGCACATCCCTGGAGCACCGGGCACATCCCGGGGGCTCCGGGCACAATCCCGAGGGCTCCGGTGGCATCCCGAGGGCTCGGGACAGCAGGTCGGGCCGCACCCCGTGCTCCCCGGGCCCATTACCCGGGCCCATTCCCCGCTCCCCGGGCCCATCCCGTACTCTCCGAGCACATCCCCTACTCCCCGGGCCCATTCCCCGCTCCCATTCCCCGCTCCCCGGGCCCATTCCCCGGGCCCATTCCCCGGGCCCATTCCCCGCTCTCCAGGCCCATCCCGTACTCTCCGAGCACATTCCCTACTCCCCGGGCCCATGCCCCGCTCTCCGGGCCCATTCCCCGCTCCCCGGGCACGCCCCGGGCGGGCTCTGCCCTCAGCGCTGCCCTCAGCCGAGATGGCGGCGCTGGCGCGCGGCTCTCGCGAGGCGGGCGGGGCGGGGCGGGGCGCGCGCGCCCTGATGGCGGCGGGGCGGCCCCTCACGGCGGGGCCGGGCGGCCATGGAGCACATCAGCACTCCCAAGGTAACCCCTCCGCCCCCGGCCCCGGCCCGCTCCCCGCTGCTGCTGCCTCCGCTCCCCCCGCTGCCCTGCCGCGGAACGGCCCTCGCGGCTGCGGGTGGGGGGTCACAGCCGCGGTGCCCCGGTGTTGGCGGCTCCGGCGCTCTGTGGGGAGGGGGTTGCAGTGCTGGGCAGAGCCCCCCTTTGGTTGCAGTGGTTTGGGGCGATTCCGGAATGCTTCCTTTCTGTCAAAGCGCGGAGATTCCTCCCAGTCCCAAGGAGGGAACCAAAGAGGGCATTTTTTTTTCCCCATTGAATTAAGTCAAACAGGAGCTCTGGGAATGCTGTGCTAAAAGGAATTGCATTTATTCAGGCAGCAGTTGATAATTTAATTTTCTCCTTCACTGCGATGGAGGTTATTGTTACTCGTTTTATTCTGTAGGACGTTTGGGGATGCTCCTCATCCCCTGCTCTGAGGTGCTCTGCTGGTGCTGCGTGTCTGTAGTGCCCTGAAAAGGGCAATATTGTATTTGATAGTTATATCTGCTGAAAAACAAACCTGCTAAGAGGACACCGAGCCCAGGCCTCAGCTCTCCAATTTATTTGCTGAGATTTTCCATTTGTACTTGAGACATATGGAAGCTCGCACATTCAATACCCAGAAGTGATCTATCATTTACTGCTAAAACATTTGTTTTCATTGTCCATCCAATTATTTTTTTCCTATTATTCCTGTTTAATGGCAAAAGAAAAATTCCATCTGCGTTCATTAGGCGGCAAATAGGCCAGGAGAAAATCAATCCAGTGCTGTAGCATATTTTATTCTGTCTGTGCTGAGTTCTTTAAAGCTGTTTTTTATTAATTAGCTTGGTGTGGTTTATGAAATACACTTGGAGGCCAGGAAGTGAGTTACAAGAAGTAGCTGCTAGCAGGGAATGAGCAGTGGGAAGTCAGACTGGAGAGGGCTGTTCCTTTCAGAGCAACATGTTGATCACCCTGAGCACAGGCACGTCTTTCCTTTGCAGTTCTTTTGTTATTTCTGCAGCCCCACACGGTAACAAACTGGGATCATCTTGGCTACAAATCCAGTAATCCTGTTAGGGTTTGCTGGTGCTGAACCACGGCTGTTTGCTTAACCTTTATGGCTTTAATTCATGGAGAAATAATTGGAGTTTATGGTGCAAGGCTGGCTTGGTGTTGCAGGGGGGACTTAAGATCATGTGTTTTTCTGTCTTGCTTCATGATCTGTGTATTAGAAGTTGAAAGAATGGAGCTCAACGGGTGTTTAGGCAGTGCTTCCATCAGAGCTGGACTTGGAGGAATTTCCCCTTGGAAGGGGCTGCCAGAGGGGTTTGGAGTCCCCATCCCTGGGGTGTCCAAGGAACAACTGGATGTGTGCTGGGTGACAAGGTGGGAATTGGGCACAGGCTGAACTCCATGATCCCAGAGGGCTTTTCCAGCCTCAGCAATCCTGGGTTGTTCTCATGCTGTGCTCCTGCTGCAGGTGGAAAACGTGAAGCTGCTGGATCGCTACGCCAGCAGGAAGGCAGCGAGCGGGACCCTGTACCTGACAGCCACACACCTGATCTACGTGGATGCCTCTGCTGAAGTCAGGAAGGAAACATGGGTATGGTGGGCTGCAAACACACCTGGGAAAGCTGCTTCAGGTCACAGGATGGGTTGGTGGGGAGAGAATTGAAGGATTGTCCCATTCCTCCCCTTCAGGGACACCTTCCACTGTCCCAAGTGCTCCCAGCCCCATTGTCCAGCCTGGCCTTGGGCACTGCCAGGGATCCAGGGGCAGCCCCAGCTGCTCTGGGCACCTCCCCACCCTCCCAGGGAACAATTCCTAATTCCCAATACCCCATCCATCCCTGCCCTCTGGCAGTGGGAAGCCATTCCCCCTTGTCCTGGAACTTAATGCTCTCATTTCCAGAATGAGCAGGTTTGGGATTTCCAGAGCCATACTCGTCTTTTAGAGCATTTTGATCCCAAATGCTTCCCAGAAACAGCTGGTTTGGAAGGAATTGAGCACCATGGTGACATAACTTGATAGAGTTCACTCATGGAATTAGTGTCAGTTCAAGGAATGTAGAAAACTTCTGTAATTTCCTGTTTAAAACTCAATATACAAGGCCACTAAATGTGAATGTGCAGCTTTTAGAAGTGCAGACTTAGCCTGAAATGAGCCTGTTTTGTTAATTCTAAGGTGAAATGGGAATGACAGAATGTATTTCATGTGGAGGTGAAAGGAAAGCAAAGTGCACCAGGTAAACTGAGCTGCACATCTGTCTCTGAAAGCAATTTATGTAAATCTGTGTTTTTTTCAGTCCTGCTTTAGTTCCCTGGGTTTTGGGTGCAGTTTATGTTTGATGTCACAAATCAACTCATTTCTTGCTGCTCCTTAGCTGCAGGAAGCACAAACAGCTGATGGTATTACAGAGGTTTCCTATCTGCTTGCACTGCTCACAGCTTTATCAGTGACAAATGATGTTTATTCGCTTTTCTCCAGATCCTGCACCACCACATCTCCAGCGTGGAGAAGCTGCCCCTGACCACGGCTGGGTACCCCCTGCTCATCCACTGCAAGAACTTCCACGTGGCTCACTTTGTGATTGGGCAGGAGAGGGACTGCCACGACGTGTTCACCTCCCTGCTGAAGCTCTCCCAGCCAGGTGCTGGCATTGGGAATATGTCCTGGGAATCTCTGGAATGCTCCAAGCTGAGCCCTGGGAAAGCTCTGCTGCCCCACGCTTGGGTTTGGGAGGGAGGAGTGGGGTCAGAATCAGCATCCAGCAGCAGGGACGAGGGCAGGGCTCAGGGAGCTGAGCTCTGTGGAGCAGGACATTGCTTCCAAACTAAACACAGTCTTGGGAGCCAAGGAGGATGGAGAGAGATTGTTTACAGGAGCCTGGAGTGACAGGACAAGAGGGAATGGATTCACACTGACAGAGCAGGGTTAGCTGGGGTATTGGGAAGGAATCCTTCCCTGTGAGGGTGGGCAGGCCCTGGCACAGGGTGCCCAGAGCAGCTGGGGCTGCCCCTGAATCCCTGGCAGTGCCCAAGGCCAGGCTGGACATTGGGGCTTGGAGCAGCCTGGGAGGGTGGAAGGTGTCCCTGCAGGGGTGGCACTGGATGGGCTGTTGCAACCCAAACCTCTCTGTGATTTTGTCACTCTCTGGCAGTGGAGTGACGTGGTCTCCCATGAGGAATTTCTGGACAGCTGTGCAAAGTTCATATCCCAGACCTGGCCACTGCCAGTCCCTTGTGCCACCCAGCTGTTGGCTGCGTGCAGTTCTGCCCTTTCCAGCTGATCCAGGCATTCACAGAATTCCCAAACCCCACAGTTTGGTGTCTTGGCTGTGTTTCCAGCAGCATGGTTAGGCTGCTCTGCACTGTTTGCTCAGTGAAGCCTGTGCTTCACCCTGCCCTGACTTGGAGTCACTCTTGCAGTGTGAGCCAGACACCCTCAAAAGCCTGTGCTCTCTTCTAGCTCCAGCTTTTTATTCCAGCATGGATGAATCTTCAGGCTTTTCTTGCAGGACAGCATTCCACTGAGCTCCTGCCTGGCTTCTGCCTCTGGCAGCCTCTGCTTTTGGGATGCTGGAACCCATTTTGGAGTTGTGTTATTACGAGGATGTCATTTGTAGTTGCAATTTGTGATGGTGTCACCAGGCTGAGGGAGGGGAATTAATGGCACCAGGGCTGGGCTGGAAATCCTGTAGGAGAAATGGGCTTTGCCCTATTTGCCCCCCATAGATTAGTTTTTTAAGTTGATATTAAGGCCTGTGTCTACTCCCAGCACCCCCCTTGTGCTCTTTGGAGTTATTTTAGTTCTGAAGTCTTGCCTCTGATGCTGTAGCTGGCAGGTTTGTGGTGTTACATTTAAAAGCTGTCACTGGTTTTTGAGGTTTGAAAATTAGAGGTCTGGGTAGTGCCTGAAGCGTGGGAGGTGTCGCTGCAGGGGCTCACACCAGTTTCCTTTGGTCTCAACTGTGTAAATGCTGTAGCTCTTTCTTTTCTTCTACTTCTTGATTGTAACAGCACATTTTTGTTGTTTTAAGATGCCTGAGTGTGCTCCCTTCATGGATTTTTGGCAGAGCACATCATTGCTGGTTGTTTGCACACACGTGATGGACAGCTCTGGGTTACCTGCTCGGTACCCAGCTGCTTTATCAGCCTCTGACAGGTTTCCCTCTGTCTCTGGAGCTGCCTTGGGAATCAGCTGGATGAATTATTGGTTGGATTTGCATTTTGTGAAGAGAGGGAAGGAGGTTGGGATGCTAAATGGGCACTTGTCAGAGCCAGCCTGAAGCCTTTGTTGGGCTGACAGCAATATTCCAGACATCCCTCACGTTTTCCAGTCTCAGAATTTGTTGCTGAGCAGTGACCTTACAGGTGTGCAGGAGCTGTTGTATGAACTCTCCACAGATAACAGATCTTTTAGTCCATGTTTTAATGGTGGTGACATAAATCCCATCTAACATGCTTACTACAGTGAATTCAGGAAGAAATCATTAGTTTAGGAAAAATTACTTCTTCCAACTTGGGCTAAAACACTTCGTTAGAATTAATGTATCTCCCTGCATTTGGGAACTGAGTATTGGAAATTCCTGAGGATTTCAGGATGAATTTCAGCACTTGGTACTATCCCAAACCAAAAATCTATAAAAGGTTGAGAAGTCTTAAATATTTTGAATACTCCTCTGTAGCACTCAATCATTGATTTCCAGAAGTTTTGGCCTCCTTGGGTGTCTTTCCATCTCTAACTTGTTGATTTTTTTTCTTTCTCCTTCCCAGTGAAACCCGAAGAACTTTATGCTTTTTCTTACAACCCTAAAATGTCCAAAGAGAGCCGGGAGATGGGCTGGAAACTGATTGATCTGAAACTGGATTACCAGCGCATGGGGATCCCCAACGACTGCTGGGAGATAACAGATATTAACAAGGACTATGAGGTAATTCCTGCCCAGAGGAGCCATTCCCTGCACTATCTCCTTGTTGTTATTAATGACAGCCCTGCTGCTGCCTCTGGGGAGGAAGGAGCTTTGTCTGAGACAAAGCAATCATCTTAATGGGGAGTTGCAGATGATGATGCTCCAGGAGGGTCACCTTGTTGTGTTTGATCCCCTGGCAAGGGAGCAGAGCCTTGTTTTTCTGCAGAAATGTCAACCCATCTGTTAGGCAAAGCCTCAAGTACCCTGAGCTGCTTTTGGTGTTTCCAAAGCCTGTCCCACCTGGCTGGTGACAGATGTGGAGGAGAGAAGGAAATGGCAGCAGTTTGGATTGGTGGGAAATGAGGCAGAGTGGAGAGGGACCAGGGAAGGGAGGAAGGGAAAAACAGCAGTGGAAAACAGAGCCTTTTTTGCTTTCTCACTTGGATCTTCTACTACCTAAGGGCCCTCTGTCATTTCAGTCTGAGCTGCCTGCTGCTGTTATTTTCCCTGAAAGGCCAACTTGGATCTAAACAACATGAAACAAAAGCATTTGTCAGCAAGCTTGTTCAAAATCCTGCTCCACATTATTTCCCTTTTTATTTCCTCTGGGGCTGTGTGCAGTCAGACCTGGCTGTTGAAAAGCAAGGCAAGCAACTTCAAGGAAGACACCAACATATTCATAACCCTGAATCTCTTTCCCTAGTAACTTTCTTTACTTTAAGCTCTGGATTGAAGAAATACAAGCCTGTGCTGTCAGAGGTGGCTGCCAGTTTTACCTGCCTGTGCCTGTGGGGGCCTGAATTGAGCTCTGATGTGAGGTGCTGTTTCCAGTACTGCTGTGGCCATCTCAAATCAGTAATCACTCAGAGGCTTTGCTTGCTGCAGTGGAGCTCTCAGGTGCTTTAGAGTTTCCTCACGGTTTCTAGCCTATGTTTTGGAGTTGTCAAGCCTGATGTGAAGCCAGTCTTGGAGAGCAGCTTATCTTTGAAGTCCATGCTGCACAGACTGTGCTTGTTTGAGGAGAAAGGATGAAGCTGCTCTCTGACGATTCCACCTGAGTGCTGGAAGTGCCTTTAGTGTTGCATAACATTTAGAGAGAACTTTTAAAATAGACTTAATTTCTTTTTTGTGGAAAGGAGTTCTTGGCTGTGAGGGTGGGCAGGCCCTGGAATAGAATTCCCAGAGCAGCTGTGGCTGCCCCTGGATCTCTGGCAGTGTCCCAGGCCAGGCTGGACAGGGCTTTGGAGCACAGTGGGACAGTGGAAGGTGTCCCTACCCATGGCAGGGGGTGGGATGGCTTTAATGTCCCTTCCAACCCAACCCATTCTGTGAATTTAATTCAGAAACTTCCATGACATTTCTGGATTTAAAGAACTTCTTTGAAGCTGCTTTGTGCAGTCCAGTTTTTAGGTTCAGCTGCTGAGTTGATTGTTTCCTGCATTGTTTTCCTGAACACCTCGTAACTTCATAAGCTAAAGATGAATTTTTCATTAATTTTGAAGTGCTCAGGAGCAATATCTGGTTTTTTTGCTCTGTTCTCCCTCAGGTTTGCAGCACATACCCTCCTGAGATCGTGGTGCCTCGAGCTGCCACCAAGGCCGTGGTGATGGGAAGTTCAAGGTTCAGGAGCCGAGGGCGGATTCCGGTGCTTTCTTACTTGTACAAGGAAAACAATGTTAGTGCTTCACTGCCTGCTGCCTGGGGGGAGTGAGGGCTCTCCTTTTGTCCAGTTCCCTTCTAATGGAAGGAAAGAATAAGATAATTATTAGATTTGAGGCCTTTGAGAACTGTGCTTCTCTTAATGGCTTTCATTTTGAGTCACAGAATGAGCTGAAGGCAAACACTTGGAATGCATCCAGAGCTCTGCCAAAAGCACAGACTTTCCAAGCTTCCTGTTGGGAATTTTTTCTTAATCAGCTTTCAGCAATTCCTTCTGATGTGGGGTTTTTTAATCTCCTCTTTAGCTATATTGAATAATGTTTTACCGAGTTATATGTTGACTCGGCTGAACTTTCTTAGTATTGAAGAGGAGGAACCATCCTGAAATAAATCCCCACTAGTTCAGAATAAGTGAAGGTTTCATTTTTTTTTCCACTGAAGACCAGAATGTAAATTTGTAACTTTGCTGCCTCAGCAGTGTTTTAGATGCTGATCTTAGGAAAATTCAGTCACAGCCAAATTGTTGTTTTCCTGAGGAAGCATGCCTTGACCTGGGCACTGCTTGGAGCTGTGCTGGAAACTAATGAAATTTCCTTAAAATACACCCTGTGTGAATAACAAAACTGATAATAAAAACATAAAAGAATGGTTTGGAATAGAAACCAAATGGAAAACATGAGAAATTGCTGCCTTCCAGTGTTTTCAGGAGGCTCATGGAAAGAAGGGAGAGGGACTTTTATATGGGAACATAGTGACAGGGCAAGTGGGAATGGTTTTAAACTGCCAGAGAGCAGGGTCAGATGGGATATTGGGAAGGAATTGTTTCTTGGGAGGGTGGGCAGGCCTGGCACAGGGTGCCCAGAGCAGCTGTGGCTGCCCCGGATCCCTGGCAGTGCCCAAGGCTGGAGCACCTGGGGATAGTGGAAGGTGTCCTTGCCCATTGCAGGGGGTGGAATGAGATATTTTGAAGGTCCTTTCCACCCAGCCATTCTGGCATTCCATGAACTGCTGGCATTCGGGGTGGTGACCATCGGGCAGAGCAGGTGGAGCCTCCTCACCCTCACTACTCCAAGTTCCCCAAAGTTGTCACCTGTGAAACGTCCCAGTGTGTGTCCACTGCAGCAGCAACTCCTCAGAAGGAGCACAGGGGGCAGTTAAACTGTGACTCTGAGGGGTGTGGGGCAGGAGGGGAGGCTGAAGCTGTGAGCCCAGGAGCAGAGGCTGAAGCTGAGCCTAGAGGCTTTGGGGCAGGAGCAGAGGCTGAAGCTGTGAGCCCAGGAGCAGAGGCTGAAGCTGTGAGCCAAAGGCTTTGGGGCAGGAGCAGAGGCTGAAGCTGTGAGCCCAGGGGCTTTGGGGCAGGAGCAGAGGCTGAAGCTGTGAGCCTGGGGGCTCTGGGGCAGGGGGAGAGGCTGAAGCTGAGCCCAGGGGCTTTGGGGCAGGAGCAGAGGCTGAAGCTGTGAGCCCAGGGGCTCTGGGGCAGGAGCAGGGCCCTGGCAGCAGGCTGACCCTGTGTCTGTGTGTCTGTCTGTCTGTGTGTGTGTGTGTTGCAGGCCGCCCTGTGCCGCTGCAGCCAGCCCCTGGCCGGGTTCAGCGCGCGCTGCCTGGAGGACGAGCAGATGCTCCAGGCCATCCGAGAGGCCAACCCCGGCTGCCCCTTCATGTATGTTGTAGACACGAGGCCAAAGGTACCTCCATGGGCTCTGGGCTGCTTTAAATCTCTTGTGTGAATGTGCAGTGCTGTTTCCAGTTCATTCTGTCACAACTCTGGTTCGGTCCTGCTGCAGGAATGTGGGATTGGGCTCCTGGTCCAGGGTGTGCAAATGGAATGTGAAGTTCATCCTAAGGATTTTTGCCTCCTGGAGTATCCTGGCTTTGAGGTTTGATCTCTTGTGTTGAGATGACCCCAAGGTGTTAGAAAGTCTCTTTTTCCCAGCCCTGAGACGGAAAAAGAAGACAGGATTCCTTGGCTCTTGTTCTCAAGGCTGTTTATTTTCTCTTATCTAATACATTGTCTTTCTGACCCCCTGAGGTCTGTCCAGCAGGTTGGGTTGGGGGACACTGACTGCCCTTGGGGTGGTGTTATTTTTTTGTACTAAAAACTCCGTGTACTTTATTTACAATAATTTTCCAATACCTATCACCTATGTTAGACAGTCTGTCTCTACTCTAAACCAATCCAAAAGTGCCACCATCACAGCAGAAGATGGAGGACAAGAAGAAGAAGGAGAAAGACTGGACATGCCCAGATTCCTCCATCTTGCCTCTCGAACTCCCATTCTAAATCCCCAAAATTCTACTTTTTCCCCCTGTGTTAAATTCACTAACATTCTACTCAAACTCTTGTGGCTTGTACATCTTCACACAAAGTTGGTAATTGTTTCCATGGGCTAAAATCCAAGGCACAGGTGTTTTTGTGCCAAGGTCTCTGAGCTCCCTGCCAGGGTCTGGAATCACCCAGGGCAGCCAGAGGGATGTCCTGGGTCCTGACAGAGGTTTGTGTTCAGGATGACCTGATGGAACTGGCAGTTGTGAACCTGGCTGGGACAGTGAAGCATTCTCCTGCAGAGTCCTAAAGGATAAAGGAGAGAACTGGAAGTGGAGTTGGAGAAAAGCCTCAGGATTCAGTTCCACAAGGCTGAAGTGCTTTTCCTGGCAGATCTGGGAGGAAGTGCAGCTGTGAAAAGCAATCCCTCCCATTTTCTTTCCCTTTTAAAAATAAGACACATGATGGAGCTTAATACAACTCAGCCCTGCTATCTGGGGCTAGAACTTGGGAGCTGTGGGGTTTAATTGAAAGGAAATATTTGCAAAATGAAAATTTTAATGACTGTCATCTTGAGAAACTGAGTTTAGAAACCAATTCCAGTGATTCTCCTGTAAACATATGGATTAGAAGTGTTGGTAGAAGCCAATTAGAACACAAGGGTTTTCATAGCTCACAATTATTTAAATGGAAAGATTTAAATTGCTCTGATTATTTGAAAATGGAGCTTTCTGAGAACCTGCTTCACTGTTCAGATCTTGCAGTTATTTTATATAAACTACAAGTTTAGTTAGACTCTGGCAAGGGCAAGAAAGAAAGTGTATTTTTGGGGAAAACAGGGAGTGTTTCCCATCTTGCTCCAGTGGATATTTTGGCTTTTAGTGTGACATTCCCTAGAGATCCCTGTTCTGCCATGATATATGCATTTCTTCTGGGACAGACAGCTGCCAGTGGCAGAGATGTGCCACTGAAATCCTTCACTGGTGGCAATTTGTGCTGAAGCATCTGGTGATAACAGGAGAATCTATACTTGGTGACACTTGTAAGGCAGCCTGTCCCACTCTGGCAGAACTGAGGCACTGGGGTTATTTCACAGTTCCAAAGGTGTCTGCACCATATCTGACTCTTCTTTCCCAAAAGCTGCCCAAATTGATAAGGGGAGGTTGAGCTGCTCTGTTTTCTGTCCCCACCAGAGATGTCCTGGTAGCTCTTGAACTGCTTTGGGGAATGTTAAAACAACTGATTTATTTTCTGCTTCTGTCTTGCAGTTCCTCTGTTCTTTCTGCTCAACTTCAATGTTTCTGTGTTTCCCTCAGGTGGTTTAATTTTCTCTGTGCATGTATGTCTGTGAAAATTGGGAATTGCTATTTCTATACCATGTATGTAAAAATGTTAAAAATGGCTTTCCTAGTTCTGCTTTTCTGTGGCTGTCTCTGAATTTCCTTAGATAAACTCAGTGTCTCTGATAGCAGAAACTGGTGGTTTATACTACCCTAAGCAGGGCTTTAATGAGCCTCTGACTAATGAACTGCAGTAATTTTAATGAAACAGCTGAAAGAACTGTCTGGGAGGTGGGGAAGTACAGCTGAGTAACAGCTTTGTCCAGTACATTTTCTGGGAGATTTAAACAAAAATAAAAAAAGGACTTGCAAAACAACCTCTCTGAATTTTGTTGTGATTTTCTCTTTCTTTTCTCTTCTGCTCCTTGAATTTGCCAGTTGAATGCCATGGCCAACAGAGCTGCTGGGAAGGGCTATGAGAATGAAGATAATTATGAAAACATTCGTTTTAAATTCATTGGCATAGAGAACATCCATGTGATGAGGAGCAGCCTGCAGAAACTGCTGGAAGGTGGGTACAGCCCTGGAGGGGTTTGTCTTTCTTACCCCTCTGGACAGAACTTCCTGCCAAACATCCAAATATTCCATGCACAAACATGTTCTGATGGAAGCAAAGTCAGCATCTTGCTTTGTTTGCTGCATTCAGGTGGCTGAAAGTATTAATGCTGTAAAAATGCTTTCCTGCTTGACATTTTCTTTGTTCTTGTGCTTGGTTTTATAGTCGTTCAAAAATAGCAACTAATACTAAAAGCATTCCTTGATGAATGTGCTAAATTAATAGAAAAAGGTTAAAGAAATATTACATTTTACAGCTAAGACAGTCTCATTGTTGCTTCATGACTTATTGAAGGAAAACCAACAGAGGTTGCTCAGAAATGTTTTTTGGGGTTTGCTATATTTGGATTATTAACAGTATTTCTGAGTTCAAATGCATGATCTTCCAAAGACTTGAGTCTCATACATACTTCATTCTGACTTTTCATTTATTTCTGATTCCTGTTAACCAAACTCCTTTAAAATGTATTAAATTAATGTTTTAATATCTAAATATATGGAAATGCAGAGTAATTAAGCTCATTGTGACCTTAGGGAGGAATGCAAAGCAGGGCAAAAGAGTCACCTGAGATTGGGGATCGATAGAATTTTGGACAATTTTGCAATTCAAGTGCTGTTCTCCAAAACAGGAGTTTACTATTTTAGTAGGCACCATAATGCTCATCTTTTTTTCAAAATAGTTGGGTAATTGGTGCTCCCAGGTGGCCCTGCAGGATCCATGGTGACCTTGGACACAAATGGGGCTGTTCTCCCCCAAAAGAGTGGCCTGATCACAACTCTGAGTCCTCAGTTGCCTCTTCCTGACAGATTTATTTTGTGGTGGGAGAAGAGGCAGAATAAAAACTTGTTTGCTCCCATGTTCTTCTCCAGCAGTGATAAAATCTCATTCACTGGGGCTTGTGGACTGTTCTGAACTTTATTACTCTAAGTGTTTTCTGTGCTGGGTTTCATTACAGCAGCTGAGTTGCCTTCAAGGTTAGATTTGTTATTTCTGCCTTTAAATTTGAGAGAAATAACTTCAGATCTTTGGGAAGTCAGTGAGTGGTTGTAGATGTGATGGTGATTTAGAGTGAAGCAACAGCTCTTTGCTGGAAAAACCACAGCTGAATAAATTAATGAGCTACCCTTTAAACAAAGAGCAGGAGAAGATTTCCAGAGCCTCAAATTCTCACAAAACCAGCGATTTTTTAGTTGTGAATTTTAGATACACAACCATTAGTGTGTCCTTTAGACAGGATATTGCTGCAAGCACTTTAAATTTTCGGGGGGATAATGAGGAGGTGCAGGGGATGCTGTTCTGACTCTGTGTGTGCTCCCAGTGTGCGAGATGAAGTCTCCCTCCATGAGCGATTTCCTGACGGGGCTGGAGAACTCAGGCTGGTTACGGCACATCAAGGCTGTCATGGATGCAGGTGTCTTCCTGGCCAAGGTAAAGCTGCTCTCCAGCTGCATTCCAGAATGCCTCCTGCTCTCCTGGGGACTGCTGCTGGGGTGGGAAGGTGGCTCTGAGGAGAAGGTATTGTTCAGATTGGTTTAATCTCTCCAAAATGTTGAGTCGTGCAGCTGCTGGGCAAATACAGGTCCTGTGTCATGTGTCAGGGCTTTATTAGAGCTCATGTGAAACAGAAGATCACAAAATGTGAATAAATTATCTTTAGAAACCTTTCTATATAGCAGTGCAAACAGCTCCTAACCCTGTACTCATTATTCATCCACTCTGCTCTGCTTGAATTGAGGGATTGTTTTGACTGGTTTGTTTTCCCCTGGTTTGATGTGATGTGGACACTAATGTTGATTATTCTACACAGTCCTCATTTCTGCAGAGCTGGTGGCTTGCAGGTCAGGCAGAAGGAAGGAAGGAAGTCACTCAGGAGTAGTACAGGGTGTGCAGGAAGTGTGTGGTGAGAGGAATGAGTGGTAAATGTTGGTTGTCTCTCACAATTTGCCCACGTCATGAGCAAGGAACTTTTGTTTCTCTCCTGCCCTAAGTGGCAGAAGGTGATGGGATAGGGGGAAGCTGGCATCGATTCCTCTAATTTATCTTGAAGTTCTAATCCCTGGGTGTCCAGTTGTTCTTTACTCATCCACCAGATTTTTTCCTCAGAGGAAGAGCCTGGGAATCCTTGGCCTTCCAGAGATCACAGGGTGTGACTGTGCTCACAGGGGTCCAGGGATGAGGGAAGAGACAAGGATCTGACTCCATGTTTCAGAAGGCTGATTTATTATTTTATGATATATATTATATTAAAACTATACTAAAAGAATAGAATAAAGGATTTCATCAGAAGGCTAGCTAAGAATAGCAAAAGAAGGAATTAATAACAAAGGCTTGTGTCTTGGACAGAGTCCGAGCCAGCTGACTGTGATTGGCCATTAATTAGAAACAACCACATGAGACCAATCACAGATCCACCTGTTGCATTCCACAGCAGCAGATAACCATTGTTTACATTTTGTTCCTGAGGCCTCTCAGCTTCTCAGGAGGAAAAATCCTAAGGAAAGGATTTTTCATAAAAGATGTCTGTGACAACAGGGACTGTTTTTACCAGCCTGCCGCAGCACTTTGCTTTAGCTGGGCCTTCTCTTGATGGACTGGTGCGTTTCCACAGGCCAGGGGAGAGATGGCCCCCATTCCCCCGGGGTTTTGGGGTGGTGCAGGTGGGGGCCAGCCTTTCCCTGAGCCCTGTGCTGTGTCCCTGGCAGGCTGTGAGGGAGGAGAGGGCCAGCGTGCTGGTGCACTGCTCCGACGGCTGGGACCGCACGGCCCAGGTCTGCTCCCTGGCCAGCCTCCTCCTGGACCCCTTCTACAGGACCTTCAAAGGCTTCATGGTAAGGACATGCTGCAGGTCCAGAGCCAGCAGGCCCTGGGGAAGGGCTCAGGCCATTTCCTGGGACAAGTATGGGTGACCTGCATAAAGCAGCTTTGGTTCTGTAACGAGCTGCAGTTGCTGTGAGCAGCACGGCAGCAGCTGATTGACAATTCCCAAATCCTTGTTTCCTGCAATGTCTACATGGGAGCCACTAATGAGGGATCTCAGCAAAGGATGCAGCTCTGGCAGCACTCCACCAAAAAGTGCTGGAGGAGTTTGTCCTGCAGGTCTCTTATCTGCTGGGATTTGAAATTGGGTGAACTCAGCCCTGTCCCTTGTCCATCAGTCAAATCTGCATCATTTCACACATTTTTAAATTTTTCACTTTCATTTGGCTGTTTGCTTCTCGTGCAGGCTTTTTCTTAGTTTGCAGCCGCAGGAATTCAGGGCAGTCTGTGATGTTTCTTTCCATTCATCTCTGGTTAAATACCTGAAGAGCTGCTCTGTCTCAGGAGAGCTCCTTGAAGGAATCCCTGAAATCAGAACAATGCAGATTTTGCCTTTTCCAGTGCCAGGGCTGTTTCTTTGCATTCCATGCTGGTTTTATTGTTTCTATTTTTGTTTCTGGATTATATTGCAGTCTTTTAACAGTTAAAATTCCATCAGCACATGAAACATCTGCCTGGGCTTTGTCCCTGAACAGTCCTGCATGAACTGAGAACAGGATTTCACTCAGGGGCAGAGCAGTGACACAGACACATCCCTGTCTGTCCTCATGGTGTGTGGGCACAAGTCCCCTGACATGGACTTATTCCTAAATGAATTTATCAGCAGTGCAAGGAAGGGAAAAATTCAAAAAGCAATTTAAATGAAATTTTCTAGGAACTCTGTTGTGAGTTTCTGCCTTCCTCCTCTTAATCTGGATGATGATAGCAGGAATTATCTCTAAATATGATCCAGCAAAGTAATGATGGATGCAGCTTCAGTCAGGTGGTTCCTTGTGAGACATCTGTAAGGAAAACAGATTATTTTATCTTATTTATCTGTAAGGAAAACAGATTATTTTGTCATATTTACCTGTAAGGAAAACAGATTATAACAGTTATTATTTTCTATAACTCCAGGCATCTCTTTAAAAAATGCCACATAGTTATTCTGATTTCATCCTGAACTCCTCATTACTCAGCTGTACTTCATATATTTCTTTTTGTCTGTTAAACATTTGTTGAGCTTCAGTTGCTGATTTATTTTGCTGAATATCACAACACTCTTTTCTAAATTAAATAGCACAGTGTAATATTAAGCTGTTAATTCTTTGAGCTCTATATATTTATGTATTATTATTTTAACAACTTAGAAACTCCCTCAAAATGATAGTTTTGAAATGAGTTCTGATTCCAGCAGGGCCATTGCCTTGGTAACTAGATAATCTATAAATCACAATTCCTGTTCCCATTGATTTCTGGGGATATATTCATAGCAATAGGGTCAGCAGGTTGTCAGCTTTTTAGGCTCTAACATCAAAGGTTTCATTTTGCTTTTTAAAGCAAATTAATGCTCTTTTCTTAATCCCTGCTTTGAACCTGCAGGTCCTGATAGAAAAGGAGTGGATTGCAATGGGCCACAAGTTCTCACACAGGTGAGAGGGGCACATTCCTCTGAGGGGGGAGTGAAACCAAAACTGGCTGCAGGTTTAGGGGATCCCATGAAAAATTGAAATTAAAAGGAGAAAACGTTAGGAAAATACTGGCATTGGTGACACAGAGCCAGGGTCTGCTAGGGCTGTTATTTCATCACTGTGCTTTTATTCTTTACAAAATCATGGGTTGAATTCTGGGTGTTTTTCTACCTGCAAAATTCTATTATTTGAGGAGTGCTAATCTTGGAATCACAGAATCATGAAGGCTGGAAAAGACTTCCAAGATCATGAAGTTCAGCCAGCACCAGCACTAACCCTTGTCCCCAAATGCCATGTCCGTGCATCTGTTGAGCACTTCTAGGGATGGTGACCCCACTCTGTCCCATCCATAGTGCTCCAGCCAGACCTGGCAATTCTCCTGGTAAATCCCTGGGAGAGCATCTCAGCCACTTTGCCAAGATCAAACCATAAACCTGACCTGGAAGAAAACTGATGGCAAGGGGACGTTTTGTGGTGGGTGACAGAAGATTTATTCTGCTTTTTACACCTCTGTAGGTGTGGCCACCTGGATGGGGACCCCAAGGAGGTGTCCCCTGTGTTCACACAGTTTGTGGAGTGTGTGTGGCAGCTGATGCAGCAGTTCCCCTGCTCCTTCGAGTTCAGCGAGCGCTTCCTGCTGGAGATCCATGACCACGTCTATTCCTGCCAGTTTGGCAACTTCCTGGGCACCTGCCACAGGGAGAGGGAGGAGCTCAGGTGAGCTGGGGGCTCCTGGAGCCAGCAGGCCACAGATCCCCTGGAATGTCTGCAAAAGGGTGTGTTTTATAGAATTGGATTGTGGATTAAAACCATTTAGCAAGGGGATGTTACCCTTAACCAGTGGGAGGAAAGAATATTAATTATATCCCAAAAATATGTTTTGGTTTGGAGCACAACAATAACTTGCAGATATCCTTTCTGGACAGGAGAGTGTCCATTTTAATATCCTGTGCTTATGAAATCAATCAGATCCAGCATAAAAACAATTCTTAGCTCCCTTAATCTAATTCTGCTCCCAACAGCTGCAGTTATTAATCCACTTGCTGCTTATTTTTAGTGATCAGATGTTCTTTGTACTTGCCAGAATCTTTGAGAAGACCCATTCCCTGTGGCCTTTCCTCTTACAGAGGAAGCAGGAGTTGAGAAATCCTTTGTACAGAGGATTTACAGCTTACAAAGAGCTTCAACCAAACACTCTACCTTTCAGTTTCCAGTAAGTGGCTCAGCTAAAAGGGGAAGGAAGGGGACATTTCTTTCATTAATAAGTCATGTTAAATCAAATAAATTTGCACTGATTAGCTTGGTTTGTTTTACCTTTCCCCTCCATTCCTCAGGCATAAACTAAGAGAAGCAGTGTAAAGGTACAATAAGTTCAGATGCTGTAATTTTAAGATAATATTTGTAATTTGGTATTGAGAAAGGAGGGTGGGGAAAGGCAAGGAAAAGCAGAACTTCAGGCAGAACCACACGCACCCCCTGACTGCTTTCTCTGTCACACTGAAGTGTTTGACACAGTTCCTCTTTTCTTCCTTTTTAATGTATATTAAGGAAGTCTTTCAAGCAAGAATTTTGGTGCCCAGTTCAGGATTTTTCCCAGGCTTTGTTTCTGCATCACTCCTGGGCCCTGTTGAGAGAGAGGGAGATGAAAATGAGATTTTAAGTGCTGTGTGTGCAAATGAAAGTTGGGAGGTTGGGCTGATGCCTTGTGAAG
This sequence comes from Camarhynchus parvulus, assembly GCF_901933205.1. NCBI lineage: Eukaryota > Metazoa > Chordata > Aves > Passeriformes > Thraupidae > Camarhynchus > Camarhynchus parvulus. The sequence goes on along the minus strand of NC_044600.1, from coordinate 18,379,564 downwards.
GCTGACCTAGAACAGAGGCTGGACAGAATTACAGGATAAAGTAGGGATTTATTAAAAGGCCTCAATGGATCCACCTTGGGCAGCACAAGAGCCCAGCCAGGGCTGCACCGAAGATGAACCAAAATGGTCATAAAATCTCCAACAGCTTACAGGGTCTCTCACTTCGATCAGATCTGCTCCATTTGCATCTTGCAGTTCATTGTCCCATTCCAGCTCCAGCCCATGCAGTCCCACCCTGCTTGTTTTTCTCTCTCCAGCCCACGGTGTTTGTGCTCTTGGTGCTGAGATTTGGATCATTTGTCATTGGTCCCCAGCTGGGGAATGAATTGTTTTGTCTCCCTGCTCTGTGCACAGAGCTCACCATCCCTAATGTGAAGCCCAGACCCACACACCAGAGCAGCACAGAATCTGAAAAATAGAAAAGCTAAAGCCTGAGGCATGAGGGCAAACTAAGAAGTAGAAGATAAGCTGCCCAAGCTTCCAATAAATCTGCTATTTAAAAAAAAGTATTTTCATCCTATTCTAATATTTACTGCCAGATTTTTTAACTTGAAGAAAAGTTGTCCATTGCTATAGAATTTAATAATCCAATGCTGTGGCAGATTTTCAAAATTCCTAATCTCAATTAATTCACAATATTAACCAGCATCTATTTGTTGGCAGTAATGTCCAGCTGAGCCCCTAAGTGCTGTTTCTGGCTGTTTTTGAGGTTCTGGTGTGGGATGTACAACCGCTTTGACAAGGGCATGCACCCCAAGCAGAGCGTGCTGGAGCAGCTGCTGAGCTGCCTGAGGCACAGCGTCACCCTGGAGGACAGCGCGGCGCGGCTGGAGAACGTGAGCACAGGGGCTGCAGCTCCCGGGGGGTTGGAAGGGTTAACTCCCATCAGTATTGGCCATTAAATAGATACATTGTGCATGTTATAGATAACTATGTTATATATATTATATTATATATAAATAAATGTAATATAGATATATAATGAAAATGTATTAAATAAATATGCTGTATAAAATTTTACATATACGTACCATAAATATATAAATATTGGCCATTAAATAGATAAACTGTGCATTTAATATATAAATATATATATTATATATAAATAAATAGAATATAGATATATAATGAAAATGTATTAAATAAATATGCTGTATAAAATTTTACATACATATACGCATACATCAATATATAAATATATATTGGCCATTAAATAGATAAACTGTGCATTTAATATATAAATATATATATTATATATAAATAAATGTAATATAGATATATAATGAAAATGTATTTAATAAATATGCTGTATAAAATTTTACATATACATTACCATCAATATATAAATATTGGCCATTAAATAGATAAACTGTGCATTTAATATATAAATATATATATTATATATAAATAAATGTAATATAGATATATAATGAAAATGTATTAAATAAATATGCTGTATAAAATTTTACATATACGTACCATCAATATATAAATATTGGCCATTAAATAGATAAACTGTGCATTTAATATATAAATATATATATTATATATAAATAAATGTAATATAGATATATAATGAAAATGTATTAAATAAATATGCTGTATAAAATTTTACATATACGTACCATCAATATATAAATATTGGCCATTAAATAGATAAACTGTGCATTTAATATATAAATATATATATTATATATAAATAAATAGAATATAGATATATAATGAAAATGTATTAAATAAATATGCTGTATAAAATTTTACATATACGTACCATCAATATATAAATATTGGCCATTAAATAGATAAACTGTGCATTTAATATATAAATATATATATTATATATAAATAAATGTAATATAGATATATAATGAAAATGTATTAAATAAATATGCTGTATAAAATTTTACATATACGTACCATCAATATATAAATATTGGCCATTAAATAGATAAACTGTGCATTTAATATATAAATATATATATTATATATAAATAAATGTAATATAGATATATAATGAAAATGTATTAAATAAATATGCTGTTTAAAATTTTACATATACGTACCATCAATATATAAATATTGGCCATTAAATAGATAAACTGTGCATTTAATATATAAATATATTATATATATTATATATAAATAAATGTAATATAGATATATAATGAAAATGTATTAAATAAATATGCTGTATAAAATTTTACATATACGTACCATCAATATATAAATATTGGCCATTAAATAGATAAACTGTGCATTTAATATATAAATATATTATATATATTATATATAAATAAATAGAATATAGATATATAATGAAAATGTATTAAATAAATATGCTGTATAAAATTTTACATATACGTGCCATCAATATATAAATATTGGCCATTAAATAGATAAACTGTGCATTTAATATATAAATATATTATATATATTATATATAAATAAATAGAATATAGATATATAATGAAAATGTATTAAATAAATATGCTGTATAAAATTTTACATATACGTGCCATCAATATATAAATATTGGCCATTAAATAGATAAATTGTCCATGTAATATATAAATATATAATATATATTATACTATATATAAATAAATAGAATATAGATATATAATGAAAATGTGTTAAATAAATATGCTGTATAAAATTTTACATATACGTGCCATAAATATATAAATATTGGCCATTAAATAGATAAATTGTGCATTTAATATATAAATATATTATATATATATTATATATAAATAAATAGAATATAGATATATAATGAAAATGTATTAAATAAATATACTGTATAAAATTTTACATATACGTGCCATAAATATAGAAATATTGGCCATTAAATAGATAAATTGTCCATGTAATATATAAATATATAATATATATTATATTATATATAAATAAATATAATAGAGATATATAATGAAAATGTATTAAATAATATACTGTATAAAATTTTACATATACGTACCATAAATATAGAAATATTGGCCATTAAATATATAAATCACACATGTATTATATATTAATAGATATAATATAAATGTAATAAAGATCTATTGTATATTATAAATATATGGTACAAAATCATATTATATAAATATATAAATATTGGCCATTAAATTATACAATATACAGTTATTATATAAACATATATAATAAAAATGTGTTACAAAATTATACATATATAATAAAAATGTTTTATAAAATTATACATATATATAAAATATAAATATTTAAATATATGAATCACACGTGTATTATATATTAATATATATAATATAAATGTAATAAAGATATATTGTATATTATAAATATATTGTATAAAATCATATTATATAAATATAGAAATATTGGCCATTAAATTATACATTATATAGATATTATATTAACATATATAATAAAAATGTGTTATAAAATTATACATATATAATAAAAATGTGTTATAAAATATAAATATTTAAATATTGGCCATTGAATACATAAATCACATATGTATTATATATAAATATGTAATAAGAATATAGTATATAAATATATTGCATAAAAATATATATATTCTATATATAAATCTTGGCCATTAAATACATAAATTGCACATTATACATGTATTTTATATAAATATATATTATATAAATATTTTGTATAAAATTATACATATCCAATATGAATATATAAATCTTGGCTATTAAATATATAAATTATACATGTATATTATAAACATATAAAAATATATATTATATAAATATATTGTGTAAAATTAAATGCATATATATAAAATATAAATATTTGAATATTGGCATTTATTTCCCCTTTTCCCATCATATAAAATCAAATCAGATAAATACACTGACAATTCATGCAAATTTATTAAACAGGCCTTACTATAATGTAAGCAAAGATACTCCTTCACATCTCTCCTAGGAGCAAGAATCCTGTTAAAATTTTAGTTTAAAAAATGTGAGTGCAGTTGTTTTGTTGGAGATTTTTTTGCCATTCACTGTTGTAGGGCCAGGATCCAAGTCAGCCCTTCATTTCAGAGTAAATGCCATCCTTACTTTACTCCAAACATGGATACTCCATGTGCCTTGTTTAGAGCTCCATGACAATGACTGATGTTTGTGCTATTTCAAGGTACTGGAGCTTTGTTCTGTGCCCGTTCTCCAGGGCCCTGCCAGAATCCTTGGGCTGAGGTCAGGAGATGCTGACACCAAGCCAGATGAATCAAACCCCATGAACCAACCAGCTGGGTGGAAATGAGGGTTCAGTGATAAACCTCTGTGTGATAAAATCCCCAAAACACCCCCAAACAAATCAAAACACAGTTTTTAAAATACACCAGTGAGAAGAACATCAGTGCCCTTTGCTGGGGTAATGTGAATGCTGAAAACTTCAGCTTTATTCAGATTTATTGGTTAAACACTGATGTTTGTGTCAGACATGGCAGATCTGTGTCCAGGTATTCCTGATGTTTGTGTCAGGCATTTGAGGATTTGTGTCCAGCTACTTCAGTGCTGGATTTCAGAGCTGGAAAAGAGGCACTGCCACTGGGCTGTTGTTGTGTTGACACCTGGTTTTTGTCCCTCTCTGGCATCTAGGTATTAATTATTTGTTTTTATGCCTTTTTATTTGTGCAGAAACTCCCTATCCTGGACGGCCCCTTGCCCAGCAAAGGCTGCACCTCACCCAAGGCAGGAGCTGCTGCTGCCAAAGCCCCAACTCCTCCTCAGGACTGTGCAGAGGGAGCAGCCCCTGTGCTGAGCAATGGCCCCTCCCTGGGGCAGCAGAAGCACAAGGAGAGCCCAGCCCAGCCCCAGGATCCCGGAGCCTCCAGGGAGGATGGGCAGGCTCAGCACCAGGGATGAGCTCTGGAGCTGCTGGGAGAAGCTCTGGGGAGCTGCTGCAGCCCCCATTTGCAGCTCAGTGTGAGTAGGGGTGTGCAGGGCTGGGGAGCAGCTGCTGGGGGACACCCCCTGCAGCTCAGGTGATGCAGAGCTTCCAGGAGCCTGCCTGGCATTCCTGGGAACTTGGTTTTCAGTGGCAACACGTGCATTTCTGAGGGTTAGGGCTGCCTGCCAGCTCTGCTGTTTGAGGCTGGAAGAAATCTTGCCAATTCCACGAGGAGCTGGGCAGTAACTGCAGGAGGAAGGATGCAAATCCCTCTGTTCTCAGTGGTGGTCCAAGGTCATCTTAAAACAAGAAAAAATTTCAGTCCGTCTTCAAATGATAAAAACCCCCCAACCTTTCTTAGCTGTGAATGAATCTCTGCATGGACCCTTGCCTTGTAGCAGAACTGATCCATGTTTTGTTTCCTATGCATATTTGTTACACAAAACCAAACCCCCTGTGCCTTCTCTGAGACTGTGTCCATGTCCAGCCAGGCCACTGCAGGTTTTGTGCTGGAGTTTGCAGTGTGCTCTTGGTCCTGTCTGTAGTCAGTGTTTGTGAGAGGTTTTCTTCTGCTGCAGCTTCTCCAGGGTTTTTGCTGTTCCTCTGAGTTCAGCAGCTTTTTCCAAGCTGACCTCTTGAAGAGCCAGCTTTTATGGACCTCCTTTATTGATGGGAGTGCAGAGCCAGCCCATAACACATGGATTTGTGATAAGAGGGAGGATTGGAAATGAGGAAAGGCAGCAGAACATTTATGTGGAATTTTTCTCTCTTATTTTATGATCTTTGTTAAACTGAAGCAAGAGAGTAACTCTGTTCCAAGCTGGAATCATTGATGAGACAGCAGTTACAGATGGGGCTGTGTTCTGGTATTGAAATGGGGCCTGAAATGATAAAATCACTTGCTGACTGATTCTAGGGAATGTTCACATTCCAGGAACTTTAGGGATGTTTTGTCTGTCTCATGAACAGTATCTCATGGCAGTGAACTTGGGAAGAAACAGAAGAAGCAAGAACTTCTCTCCCAGGGATTGGGTGTCACAAATGAGTGCTTGAAGGTCACCCAAAGAATCCTTGGGAGAGGCATCAACAGAAGCAGGTTTGATGTAAAAAAGTGTGACCAAATTCATTTGCAAGGTTCACTCTGTTATTTATTAAATGGTTAAAGCACACAGAGAAAAACTAAAATAGAAAATCAGGCAATCTAAAACTACAATCAGCCAGCATGGAGGCTGGGGATGGACAAGGGTCAGGACGAAATGGAATGAAATTAAATAAAATTAAATGAGGAAGATTCTCCTCTTGAGTCACAGGGTTCAGAGTGGAGCATCCTCCCAGACTGAGCCCTGGAATTACCAACAGTTCAGGCCTAAAGGTTTCCTGGAATCAGAGAATCAGTAGCAGCACTTGAACTCAACAGCAGAGGATCAGCAGGTAAGGAATTGAACAAGGGGTTTATGAAGAATTCCCTATAAGCACAACAGGAGCTCCCTTAGAGGCTGAACTCACAAATCCAAAGTACTCCATAGTTCAGGAGAGCAGCATTCCCAGTGCTTTGGCTCTGGCACAGCCCCAAGGACCAGGTCCAGGTGTATCCCTGGGAGAAATTCCCCTCCAGTTCCTTGTTTACAGAGAGCTGCTTTTATCAGAGTCACTTTCCAGCCTGGCTGCAATTTGGGTCAATATCTTCCTTGGAAAGGTCAATAACAAAAATGTTCCACTTGCCTTGTTATTCAGGCAAGAAAAATCAGATTCCAGGGCTGGTGGCTAAACCCAGGAGTTTGTACTCCAGCCCTGGGAGCAGCCAGTGTTCCTGATAAGCTCAGGGTGCTGCTTATCAAGGTCAGGGCCTGAGGACATTTCTGAGCTTGTGGTGAGGCCTTGGGAGTTTGGAGGATTCCCCTCCCCAGGAAAGCTGTGCCACTGTCCTTGTTGTGTGCTGGATTGCACAGAATCCTCCTGTGCAGCTCTTTTCAGGATGCTGCTCTGCCCTCTTCTCAAGCTATTGTTTCAATTAGGTGCTGCCATTAAGTTTTCAAATCAGATTTGCTCTTTTATAAAAAGTTTGGAAGCCAAGTGAAAATATTTGAGCCTTCCCAATCTCCAGTGAAAGCAGAAACATTCAGTTGTAACAGCAGAAAGTGCAATAACTCTGCTCATGTGCTTTTAACCCATGGTGAAATCACTGGGTGGATCCAGTATCCAAAAGCCAACCCAAACCTCCCTGAGTGGCTGTTCTGGGTAAGAAAATACCTATTTTATAAAGCACATGAAAGATCCAGGGAAAAAGAGAGCACAGAGTTTCTCCACTGCCTGGAATGGCAAAGAGGAAGTTTTTTAGCATTGAGAGTTTGTCAGACTTAAATAAAGTTGTTGTCAAGGAAGGAGTGGGAGCTACAAGATTGATTGATTAAAAATGGAACACTGGAAATACTGACCCAGGTGTGACTGATGGATCAGCCCTGTCTTTTCTTTCCAAGGGGTAATGGGCAACACCCATCCCCAAATCTGAGAGAAAATGGGGCATGAAGCCAAGACAGGCACTTTTTAGGACCAGTTATTCTATGGATCATCAGTTCTTTGAATATCTTTAATAAATTCTCTAATTTTCATTAGAGATCTAAAACTGGAGAGGGTTTTGATTGACTACTGAAGGACTTAAAAGTGGCATTGGTTAATTATTGTACAAATCCAGCTTGCAGAAGGCTCCTGGATATGTTTGTATGGTGCTTTGCCTTTGGAATTGCCATTGGAGGAGTTTAATACTCTTGCCTTGTTCATAGAAAATGTTGTCTCCACAAAACTCCAATGTTACTACAAGTGTGTACAACCACCACCAGGTTACTCAGTGTTGTAAGCTTGGAGTAATCTTGCTGCTTTTAACTCCAGTGGCAAAACAGAGCCAAACCCAAAAATTAATGTCTTTTAAACCTCTTGGCTTTCATGTGTGCAGGCTGCAGTGTATTAAAAGCCTTTCATGCTGATGCTGGAATTTAGGGGCTGGAAAAGATTCCAGGGTTTCCTCTTTTTCCACGAGCCTGTGGTTTGAAAACCAATGAAGGAGAAGCTTTTTGGTTTTGGTGGCAGCTCTGGGCTGTTTGGAGAGCAGAAGTGAGGAGGTGCTCAGAGCTCTGCAGTGTCCTGAGCTCAGCTGGGATCTGCTGCCCAGGAAATCTGTGTTCCCTACCCTGGAGCATCCTCTGCTCCCTGGAAATGTGGGAGGAATGGAGGAGCTGTTACTGCTATTGGGAATCTGCTGCTGCTGGGGAAAGTTCCTTCTACTGATTGATTCCTAGGGGAGCAGCTGTGCTTTGTGAGGTCAGAAATCCTGCTCTTATTTGGAGCAGTGCAGTTCTTTCCATTTGGATTCCTGTCACTGGGAGAACTGGGAGGGAAGAGGGATCTGATTTGCTGCAGATGGGCTCTGCTTGTGGAAAACTCTGCCTTTTCTGGAGCTGCTCCTGCCTCACCAGGACATTCCATGGCTTCTCCAGGACATTCCATGGTTTCTCCAGGACATTCCATGCCTTCCTGCCTTTTCCCAGTGTCTCCTGTGCTACAACCAGGTGTAACCTTGTAGTGGCCTGTCATACTCTGTGTTAAAACTCCTACTCTGAAGCACAAGAGGGACTTGTGGAGCTTCATTTGAAATGTCTTAAATGTGAACTTTGTTCTGTGGATTCTTAAATTGGGGTTTCCTTTTGCTGTTGTCACCTGTGGGAGAGAAAATCCAATTGGTGCTGTTTGCTCTGCAGGGAAAAAAGTGGGAATAATTGGGTTGTCCATAGTTTTAGTTCTCCATGGCCTCTTTGGGGGTGAGGAAAAGCAGTTTGTAAAAGCTTTTAGGTCTGCCTTGGTCTGTTCTTGTGCTTAGTGATTGCCTTTCCAAGTTAATTCCTTGGAATAAAAATCCACCTGCTCTGATCCAGAGCCATCCTGGCTGGGCTGGAGGAGGAGGAGATGGGCTTGGAGGGAGCTGGGGACCTTCAGGAAGCTTCCCCAGCCGTGCAGAGTGGGATTTGGCAGGAGCTGAAGGTGCCCAGAGCTCCACAGGATCTCCAGGTGGGAATGTTGGTGTGGAGCAGCCCTGGGGTGTTGTTTCCATCACCTCTGGGAGCAGAGAGCCCTCAGAGGTGCTCCCAAAGCTGAGGCAGCCCCAGGAAAAGCCTTGGAAAGGGAAGAGCTCCTGTTGAGGCTCCTTCAGCTCCTGCAGACCTGGCCTTGGGCAGCTCAGAGGAATTTCTTGGCAGGATGCAGTGCTGGGTACCCAGGAGTGACCAGGAGCATTCCAAAGGGTTTTCCTCTCCTCCCACCCCTCTGCTCTGTGCTGGGCTTGTTTTATAGGCACCTCTCCCAGCTATTCCTGGTTTCCATCCTTCCCTCATGCACATCCAGCCATTCCCTGGGGGAAGAACCTGCTCTGCATGTCCTATTTGTGTTTAATTATCACCCAGCACTTGATTAATTAGCTGAGGAAGCAGGGGATGGTAAAACCTGTGCTTGGGACCAGGCAGCCAGGTGGGCCATTCATTAGGGCAGGTTTGCTAATGACATTAATTAATGTGACCCCCTGGGAGCTGCAGGAGCAGGGCAGGACCAAGGGGTTGGTTTTATATCATTTCTGTATTCCCATCTATTTAATGTAGCAGAAACTACTGGAGTAACTCAGCACTGGATCCCATCCTCTGGCTGGATTTTCCTTGGCATCCCCAACCTGATCCTTGTAGGAATGTCCCTAAAACTGTGTCTAGTGCTGGCTGGGAATGTCCCTGTGGCTGTTTGTGTCTGTGTCACTGCTGGGGGACATTTGTGGGGGGAGAGCCCCAGTTTGTGCCCCGAGGGCTCTGTGGGGCACTTCAGTTCCTGCACTGCTTGAAGCTGATCTTGTCTAGAGGAGAATTGTGTCTTTTCTGTTTGTCCCATGGAGTCTCTCTTGGATTGCAGGTATTTTTATTCCCTACAAAAATAAACACTTGGCCTTTTTAAAGGAAGTGGCTGCTCTGTTTATTGGGTGGTAACTCAGAACCCCACACTTGGAAAGGTGGAGTCACTTAAAGGATTTTAATTAATAAAGTGAGTGTGGAGCCACTTCCCCTCTGCAGAACAGAAATGGGGTAATCCCCCTGGTTTGGGGAGTGCTGGGTGTTAAAAACAACCCAAAAAGGAACATAACTAATGGGAAAAGGGGAATATAAGCAATGGCAAAGGTTATATAACCAATGGCATAGTAATATAACCATGTACAAATCTTGGTGTCTTCTGCAAATTGTTCTATTCTGGGTCTTTTTTTTTTTAATTTAAATTTTCCTTTCTGTGTTAAACCCAAGTGTCTCCTCAGTATTTCCTTGCCCCTGGAGAGCTGCCTGTCCCTCACTCACCTGCCACAGGTGTCTCCAGGCTGACTTCCACAGCTTTCTGAGGAGCAGCCAGAGCTGCTGGGAGGAGCTGACTCCCAGCTTCATGGGGCCAGTGAATAGGTTTTTTTTTCTGATGGCTTCAGAGTGAAGAACCCACAGTCCAGCTGCTGATGGTATCCTGGAAAAATGCTCTTTTCTCCCATTCTTTTTAGTCATGGCTAGTGAGATGTTAGAGATTGGAGTGCAGACAAAGTCAGCTGAGAGGGGAAGATGCTCAAGAGGGAGATGGCAGGTACAAAACTTCCCTGGGAACCCTGGAACAGACTCCAGACCCACCAGCCAGCCCCTGATGAATATTTTCCACCTTAAAAATGGGAATTTTCTATGTTTTAAGGGCCTGGCACTGGAGTACACTCAGTCCCTGGGTGTTTCTCAGGCTTTTCCCCTTCTTGCTAATTTTAAATGTTCTTAATGCTGCCAGTGAAATCCTTCATTTACCTTAATTAGACTAGCTTTGCATTTAATTGGATTATTAGCATTAACACTGGCTAGAATTGATAAAGCTGCAATTTAATTTGGGGGAAATTTGGACAAAAGGTGTGACAATTGGAGCTGCTTTGAGCTGCAAACAGCTCATGGATTCCAGTGTTCTCCTGGAATTTTATTTTCCTTCTCTTTGGAGGAGTGGAGGGTATGAGAGGGGAATACAAACCTCTCTTAACAACAGGTCTTGGAGCTGTGGGAGGCAGGGAAGGGATCCAATGTGAATGGGAATCAATAAAAACCTATAAATAACCAAACCCCCCCATGGATGGAGCAGGGGGCTCTGGGCTGGGCAGCTGTGGCTGCCCCTGGATCCCTGGCAGTGCCCAGGGCCAGGCTGGACAAGGTTGGAGCAGCCTGGGACAGTGGGAGGTGTCCCTGCCATGGCAGGGCTGCAATGGGATGGATTTTAAGGTCCTCCCCACCCAAACCATCCTTTTATCTGTTTTCCAATAGGGAAGGTGCAGTGGAAATAAAGCATTGAACTCCTGGGGCTCCAGTGCTGCCAGAATTCCTCAAGGAATGACTCATGGAGGACAAGCAGCATTGGCTGGATTCCTCCTTCCTTTCTAACTCTGCATTTTGTGTGTGGATGCACCAAATCAATCAGCAATTTCCACCAGCAGGGCCCTGGCAGGGATGTGCAGTGCAGCCAGGGGATGCTGGGCTGCTGTCCCTGCCCTCTCCTGGGTAACTCCTGGATGGAAAACAACCACCTGGGTAACTCCTGGGTGATTCCTGGGTAACACCTGGCTAACAAACACCTGGGTAATTCCTGGAAAACTAACACCTGGGTAACACCTGGATCAGGTGCTGCAGGTGAGCAGGCAGCTGGGAGAGCCCAGGGCTGAGGTTTGGGATGCTGGAGCAGAGCTGAGGGCACAGAGGGAGATTGCAGATTCCAGAGCTGCGCTCTGGCAGTGACTCCCTGCCCGAAGGCAGGAGACACAGCAGCCCCATCCCCAGCTCTGCTCTCCCAACCTTGAGCACTGTTAGTAAATCCCTAATCCCTGCAAAATCATTTATTTGGGACTGTTTAGCTCTAAACTTTTAACTGCTTAGCCCTGCTAAATCCACAAGCTCATTAGCTCTCTTCAGCTGCATTAATAACAATAATCTCTTTAATGGGAGCAACTCTGGACAGGATTTACCTTCCCAAAAACCCCTTGACTGGCACTCAGTACCCTTCTGCCCCCTAATTCTTTCCCAGTTACCAGGGAGCTGATCAAGAGCTGCTTGAGGAGCAGAGGCCAGGTCAGCCCCTGGCTCAGGCAGAAGGTGGAAGCTTTTGCCGGCTCCTCGTCCTTCCCTGGAGTTTGGAGCAGTGGGAAGCTCATCCCCAATGGCTCAGGCTGGAGTGTCACCCCTGCCTGGGCTCCTGCAGGGTGGGGCTGCCTCTGCTGCTGGAATATCCCCTGGGATGGATGGATGGATGGATGATGGATGGATGGAAGGATGGATGGATGGATGGATGGATGGATGGATGGACGGATGGATGAGGGATGGACGGATGGATGATGGATGGATGGGGGATGGATGGATGGATGGATGGACGGACGGACGGACGGACGGACGGATGGATGATGGATGGATGGATGGATGGATGGATGGATGGACGGACGGACGGACGGATGGATGGATGGATGGATGAATGGAGAGGTTCCTGCTCCAGGGGTGTGGCTGGGTGAGATTCCAGCTGGGCTGGGGGGCTCTCGGCTTTGCCTTGTTAGAACTGGGTTTAATCTGCTCCTTGTTCCTAAGATCTCTCTTAGTTAACAACTAAACAGCAGCAGAACAACAAAAGAATGAGAGGTTTATCATTTATTTGCCTTTCAAGGATTTTCCTTTCATCTCCAAGTTTCCTACATTTCACATTTTCTAGCACTTCTGTTGTCTGCATTCCCTTTTTTCCCTTTAAAACACTCTCTATTTTTAATGGCTGCTTTGATTTCTGTGGTTTGTGGAAGGGGTTTCCAGCCAGGCTTGGCTTTTGTGGCTGCAGCATCCCCGTTGTGGTTGCATCTTCCTGACACTCAGGAAAAACAACCCCAGACTCCCCTCTCCTGCTCCAGGGTTCATCCACACCACACTCCATAATTCCATTCCTCTGCTGGCTTTGGGGAACTGACCTTGGTGAAGCAATAATCTATTTTTGAGTGAATTCAGAGAGGAAAACCAAAAGCTCAAACCAAATCAACGTTGACCATTTTCCTGCATTCCAGGCTTTCCAGAGGGAGGCTCCAAAGCAGGAATGTGGTGGTGGCACAGATCACACATTTCCCAGAGCACCCTGATTTCACTCCTTGCACAGTGGGGATTTTCCTGCTGGGTAATTTGGGTCTCTCTCTTATCTCATGCCATGATAAGGCTGCCCCAAACCCCCAGCCAGTTCCTGCTCCACTGCTGAGGAGTTTGGAGAGGGTTTAAAGGGAGCTGGATAAAATAGGATTGCACTTGCCAGCTGACAGCTTTTGATAAGAGCCCCAGTGCTGGTCCCCACTCCTTTTGTTTGCCCTGCGAGGTTTCCTGCCTTCCTGGGTCCTGTTCAGCCTCAGGAACCCTGGCTGGGGTTCCTTCTGGCAGGTGCAGCCCAGAGCAGCTCAGGTGGGAAATCTGGACCATCTTCAGGACCTTTTGTCCTCCTGGTGTCTAATAAATCAGTTTGGAGGTTGCAAATGGCCATTTGTATCGCTCTGAAGAGGGGAGGGAGGGCAGGAGGGGGGTTAAGAGGGAATTTGAGTGTCTGGTAGCAGCCAAGGTGAGGTAGAGGCTGGTGCTGCCCTGGCAGGGACCCCAAACCTCCCCATTCCCTGCAATTCCTGCGGGGAAACAGCAGAGAAAAAGCTTTGGGTGTGCTCAGAGGGGTCGAGCAGCCCCCAGCACCTGTCCCAGCCTCCCCCCACCCCGCTGCCCTCTCTATATTTACCCAGGGGGAGCTTTCCAAGAATGGAAGTGGTAAGATAAAACCCCAGGGGGGCTAAAATTAGCCTCAGTGCCCCGGGCCGGCCCCGCCGTGGCATTTCAGCTGTGAGCTGCACCGGCCCGGACCCCAGAGCCCCGGCCCTGCCAGAGCCTCCCCTGCTCTGCCCTGTGAGGCTTCAACCACGGCAGGACTCCCCATGGGGCCCTGAGCATCCCCCACACCCAGGTAAGGTGGCACCGGGACCTGCTGGGGTGAGGGGGGCACTGGGACCCAGAGGGACAAATGTGAGCCCTGTGTGCTCTGTCACAACCTCTCTTTGGGGTCTGCAGGGGCTTGCACAGCCTCTGCCAGCTCAGGGGGTGACAGAACAATGGGGGTGGGCAGGCCCTGGCACAGGTGCCCAGAGCAGCTGGGGCTGCCCCTGCATCCCTGGCAGTGCCCAAGGCCAGGCTGGGACACACTGGGACAGTGGGAGGTGTCCCTGCCATGGCAGGGGTGGGATGAGATGAACTTTAAAGTTCCTTTCACAACCAAACCATTTTGTGATTCCACGAATCCTGGTTTGGGCTCTCCTGGTTGAGGAGCCTCCCTTTAGAGGGGCTGTTTGTGTGCTCAGGAGATGTCACAGCTGCTCTTCTCCTTTTCCACACCATTTCCTCTGGGGCTCTAACTGGGAACACAACTGTCTTTTTGACTCAAACCTGCAGGAACCCCCAGCCCATTCTCCGTGAGGGTGGGTGATCCCAAAGCTCCAGAGCTCATCCCTGGTGTGTCCAATGAGGAGCAGCAGCGTTGGGATTTCTCACATTTCTGTATAAATTGGCCTAACGGGTGGCAGCCCGGCAGAGCTCTGCTGCCATCAGACTTGTCCCAGTGTCCCCAGCTGTGCTGGTGGCCTTGCTGGGGTCCCCCTGAGCTGGTGGCCGTGTCCCTGTGGGTGATGTGGGACAGGTCCCTGTGACTGCCTGGGCACCGACAGGCTCAGGTGCACAACGAGGCTAATTGCTCCTTCTGCTTATCAGATAATTAACTGTTTGCTATGCCTCCTTTGCTAATGAATTGCCCCCTGCAGCTCCTTGGCCTCTTCCAGGCCAGGTCAGCCGCGGCTCTGCCTCTCCCGAGGAAACCCGAGCTGCCCCAACCGAGACATTCCCTGCCCAGCCGAGCGTTTCCAGCTGCTCAGGTGCCAGCCGGGACATCCCATCCCTGTCCCCGGTGTCCCTGAGGCCACATCCTCTGTGCAGAGCCCAGGGAAGCTCCAGGGTTCAGTGCCACTGGTGTGACCAGCTCAGCATTTCCACCCTTCCTCCCCAAATCCCTGAGCAGAAACATCCCAGACCCTTCTGCAGCCGTGAGCACGGGGCTCCAGCAGGAGGAGGGAGGAACGGTGGGATTCTAATGCTGGCATCGTTTGGGAAGGGAGATGCTGGAAGATGTTTGATCCCTAATCAAACGGACTGCTTCACATTCACCTCATCCCTCAGGACTGGGGACAAGAGATGGACGGACAGGACACAGGGAATGGCTCCCAGTGCCAGAGGGAAGGCATGGATGGGATATTGGGAATTAGGAATTGTTCCCTGTGAGGGTGGGCAGGCCCCGGCACAGGGTGCCCACCCTGCATCCCTGGCAGTGCCCAAGGCCGGGCTGGACAGTGGGGCTTGGAGCAGCCTGGGACAGTGGGAGGTGTCCCTGCCATGGCACTGGGTGGGCTTTAAGGTTCTTCCCACCCAGACTATTCCATGATTTTATGGGATCCTGACCCACATACCCACTACAGCACTGAGCTCCGTTGCTCCCTCAGCCTTTCACCCACGGGGATTTCCTCAAGTGGTGCCAGGGCCTTGAGCACATCAGCAGCATCCTCATCCAATGTTTGTCCATTTTTTGGAGAATCTTCCTTTTGTTGAGTACAAACTTGCACTAAAATGCAGCTGTCGGTGTCAGGGACTGGTTCTAACCCGGGTTTGGTGCCGGTTCTGCCACCCTGTAGATCTTTGGGCTCATCCTTTACCATGAGAGCGGCACATGGAGCCCAGACCCGACAAGATGACCCTGATGGACATCAACAAGATGTTCTCCCTGCTGCAGCCCGGGGATGTCGAGGAGGACAGCGGGGAGAGCGAGGAGCTGAGCCGGGCGGTGTGCCAGGATGACCACGAGGCGCTGGCCGGGCTCCTGTCGCAGGACAGCTACCGGAGGCTGATCAACCGGCGGAGCGGCTGGGGCGTGCCCAGCACCCCCCTGCGCCTGGCGGCGGCTCGGGGCAGCGTGCGGAGCCTGCGGCTGCTGCTGGAGCACGGAGCGCTCGTGGACAGCCTGGACGTGAAGGCGCAGACCCCGCTCTTCGTGGCCGTCAGCAACGGGCACGGCGAGTGCGTGCGGCTGCTGCTGGAGGCCGGCGCCAGCCCCGCGGGCAGCGCCTACAACAACTGCTCGCCGCTGCTGCTGGCGGCCCGGGACGGCCGGGCGGGCATCGTGCGGCTGCTGCTGGAGCACGGCGCCGAGCCCAACGCGCGGGCCCGCCTGCCCGAGTGGGCGGCCAACACCGCGGCCTGCTCGGGCCCGCTCTACCTGGCGGCCGCCTACGGGCACCTGGAGTGCTTCCGCCTGCTGCTGCTGCACGGCGCCGACCCCGACTACAACTGCACCGAGCCGGCCGTGCTGGCGCAGATCCGCGAGCCCAAGACGCTGCTGGAGACGTGCCTGAGGCACGGCTGCCGCGCGGACTTCATCCGCCTGCTCATCGACTTCGGGGCCAACGTGTACCTGCCCGCCGTGCCCCACAGCGACGGGCCGGGCCCGCGCAGCGAGGGGCTGCAGCTGCTGCTGCACGCCAGAGGTGACCGGGAGGGTGCCGGGGCTGGGATGGGCACAGCTCGGCTCTGATTCCCCCTTCCCGACAGCCACACCCGGGGCTCCTTCAGCCTCGGCTCCCCTGCAGCGTCACTTGGCTGTGCGGGTCTGGGGCTGCCCCTGGATCCCCGCAAGTGTCCAGGGCCAGGCTGGGTCAGCCTGGGATAGGGGAAGGTGTCCCTGCCCATGGAATGAGATGAGCTTAAATTCCCTTCCCAACCTAAGCCCTTCTGTGATTCCATGATTCCCACAGCCTGGGTTTCCCCTCGCTTGTGGGGTTATCCCCGCTGCTTTTCACCCTTGCTCTCCTTTCCGCTGCTCAGCTTGGGCTCTCCTGTACTGCCCAAGTCTCAAATCCTGCACCTATTTCCATGTGGGGATGGGAGATTTCTTCTCCGTGCCCAGCTCCCATGGGAGCTTGTGCCAGACTCCATAGCCTCAGCACAGAGGTTGAGTTTTCATAGGATCATGGAATTTTTATAGGATCATGGAATACTCCTACCATCATGGAATGGTTTGGGTTGGAAAGGACCCAAAGATCATTTTGTCCCAACGCTGTCTGCTTTGCTCGGCCCATGTCCCTTTCCTTTGGGCAATGCCGGGTTGGAGGGCAGCAGGGTTGTGTGTTCTGAAGGTGACCGTGTGATTTTCCTTCCACAGCTCATCCCAAATCCCTGCTGTCCCAATCCCGGCTGGCCATGAGGCGCCTCCTGAAGCAGCCCGGCTGCTTGGCCACCCTCGGAGAGCTGGAGATCCCCACAGCCCTGGCCAAATACCTGCAGCACCAGCCGTGATCCCAGCCTGCCCAGGGACACCCACTGAGCAGCCCAGTGAAAACCTGCTCCACCCTGGCACTGAATCCCTGAGATCTGTGGAACCCCCGGGAATTTGTGGTCACAGGTTCATTTTTGCTGCCAAGTGTCTCCAGAAGGCTGCATGTCCATGTGGAGAGGTGGGAAGGAGGAGAGAGAAGAGGAGGTCTCAGCTCCTGGTTTGCAGCAAAGCGAGGATAGAGCAGGATCTGGTGCCCCTGGGTTTGCCTCAGACCGTCTGTACTGAGGGATTTTACCTTTGGCTGATTTTGGTTGGAGAAGGGGCTGGGAAAGAGTGTGGAGGAGTTCTTGGCTGTGAGGATGGGAATTGTTCCCTGGCAGGGTGGGCAGGCCCTGGCACAGGGTGCCCAGAGCAGCTGGGGCTGCCCCTGGATCCCTGGCAGTGCCCAAGGCCAGGCTGGGCACTGGGGCTGGAGCAGCCTGGGACAGTGGCAGGTGTCCCTGCCATGGCAGTGGTGGCACTGGGTGGGCTGTGAGGTCCCTCATGATTCCAGGATTCCCAGAGAAGTTCCCAAGTGCCTCCTCCAGTTGGGAGGGGCAGGATTGGGGCTGTCCCTGGCCGTGTGTGCCCACCCCACAGTCCCAGCTGGCAGCACAGGAGGGGCTGGGAGAGCCCCGGTGTCCCCACTGCCCTCCCTGCCCCAGCTCTGACCCTAAACATCATCTTCTCACCCCAAAAGTGCTTCCTGTTGGGGCTGAGGGTCTCCCGTGGTTGGGCAGGGCTGGGGTTTGGATTAAAGTGTTCTGTTCTTGGTATGAGGCTGCTGTGGCCCGTCTGGTGAAACTCCCCACGCTGGGCAGCCCTGCTGGGTTGGCTGGGCAGGGATGAGGGAATTGCAGGCTGGAGGGGGACATCCCAGCACTGCCTTTGTGTCCCTCCATCTCTCCTGCCTTGGGCACTGGGATTGCCCTCACCAGTGGGGCTGGAGGTGCCCTCCTGGCTCCTCCCACAGCCAGGAGCTGGTGGATCAATCCCTGGCAGCTCAGTGCCCACCCAGCCATGGTGCTCTGGATGTTCTGGATGCTTTTGGGATGCAGCAGAAGTGTCCCATGCTTCATTCCCTCCTGCCCTGTGCCGTCCCAAAGGGAAGTGCTCCCAGGGCTCAGGGCTCCAAGGGGGGCTCTGGCCAAACACAAATCCCTGCAGGATTTATGGGCTTGTGTCAGGGGCTGTGGGATCAATTAATGAGCATCTATTAATTAGGCTGTGAGGCCTCTCCCAAGGGGAGCATTAGGGCTTGGAAGCAGCCTGGACAAGGCTCCACAGGGAATGATGACACTGCTGCCACTTGTGTCCCCTCGCAGCCGCGGCAGGAGCACAGCAGGAGCTGGGGGCTGGGAGAGGCTGTCCTGTGGGGACACTGCCACTCCCTGCTGGGATTCCCACTCTGGCACCCTCGCTGTCATCCTCACGTGGAGATCTGAGGGGCTTTTGGGATTTGGGGGTCCCAAAAATGGGGAGGGGTCTTCCCTGCCGGGCTGCTCAGTGCCCGTGGGACTGTGGGTGTGCAGCGGTGGGGGGCTGGCAGTGCTGTGGCACGGGTGACACGCCCGTGGGGCACACAACACATCCAGGGAGGCACACACGCCGTGTCACCGCCCCCGGTGTCACACACCGTGTCACATCGCTGACCCCCCGGTGTCACACACTGTCACATCCCTGACTCCCCCGGTGTCACACACCAGGACAGGACACCCCCCGTGTCCGTGACCCCGCGTGGCTCGCGGGTGTCGCTCCAAGGCCACGCCCCGTGCAGAGACCACGCCCCCTTGTCAATCATGTCCGCTAACGAGGCCGCGCCCCCAGCACGGGGACGCGCTCTGAGGCCACGCCCACCCCGCCACCGGGAGGTCTCCGGTGGTGGCCGCCTCGGGCCACCGGGGAGGACACCGTGGGATGGCCATGGAGGGACATCGTGGGGACCGCGCCCAGCGGCCCCGCCCCGTCCCCGTGACCCCGCCCCGTCACCGTGACCACGCCCCGTTCCATTGGGCCCAGTGTGGAGACCGCGCCCTCCCTCACGCACAGGCCCCGCCCCCCGCCGCCGCGCCCCGTCAATCACCGCGCCCCGCCCGCCAGGCCACTCCCCCTCCACCCCCGTCAGGAGGCCCCGCCCCTGCCGTCACGCGGCACCGCCCCTGCCGGCCGCGCCGGGCGGACCCGCGGCCCCGCGCCCCTCGCGCGGCCTGAGGGCTGGGCCGGGGCCGCGGTCCCGGGGGTGCCGCGGTGCCGCCGCCGCCGCCCGCCCGCCGGTAAGTGCTGGGCACGGGCCGGGCCCGGGGCCGCGCTCCCCGCGCCGCCGCTCCCCGCGGCCCGGACCGACCCCCCCTTCCCCCCCCGCCCCTCGCGTTTTCACGGATCCTCCCGAAAGTTTGGGAGCGCGGCGGGGGGAGTGGGGAGGGCCGGCGTGGGGGAGCGGCCCCGTGCGGGGCTGGGCAGGCCGGGGGTCCCGAGGGTCCCCTCTGCGGGTGAATCGCTGCATTTCATTGTTACCGTGCTGCTTTTTGTTGGGTTTTAAACCTTATTTTTCATGTTCTAGTGGTGGTGGCTCTTTACCCTCGGTGCCCTTTATTTTCCTTTCTTTCATTTTTATTTATTTCATTTTTTTATCCTACTCCAGCCTCCCCTCCGCAGCAATGCCGCGGTGCTGACGTGGAGCTGGAGAGGAGCGATTCCCAAAAGGAATTTTTGTAACGCTGGCTCTGTCTCGTGCCCTTCCCCGGCTGTTCTCCAGCCGCCCCTGTCCAGGTGCAGGTTTGGGCTCACTCCTCCCCACATTTTCCAGCAGCCCCGCACCCGGCCAGGTGGGGTGCGGGCCTTTCTCCCAGGCTCCTCTCTCCAGCTCTCTCCAGAGGCTTTGGAGGCTCCTGGGACGCGTGGTGGGCTCTGGCAGAGCCGGAGAAGCCCAGTTTGCCGCTGGGGAGGTGGCTGTGCCAGCCGGCTACGCCCCGGCTGCTGCTTCCAGTGGGACAGGTGAACGTGAGGGGTTATCAGCAATCCCAGAATTCCAGAATCATGGAATGGGCTGGGTTGGGAGGGACCTTAAAGCCCATCCAATTCCAGCCGTGCTAAGGGCAGCGATGCCAGATCAATAGAGAGGCAAAGCAACCCAGACCTGAGGAATAAAAATGACCTGGAATTGCAGGTTTGGTGTGGGGCTGCAGGAGCAGATAGCATCGTTTGGATGTATTTTTAATTTGGAATCTCTGGCTAAACACCTCGGGAAGGTTTGCTTGGCCTCCTGTCAGTCAGAGCTCAGCCTGGGGCATTTACAGCTTGGGAGCACATTAGGATTTTATTGCATTTACTTTCTCCACCCTCACCTCTGTAAAAGAAACATAATTATAATTGTTTTATTTCTGCTGTTCCTGACAGCAGTCCAGGGTCAAATTTCAAACCTACCTCTCTGCTTCTGGGATAATCTGATCAGGGCGTTCACACTGGGTGTTTTTAAGGCGATTCTCTCTGGCTGCACAGATTATTTTAAAAACAACTGAAATCTTCTATTAAAAAAAGCCAGGGTAGTAACCAGAGTGGTTTTTCCCTGGACACGTGCATGGGGGGGGCTGTGTCCTGGTTTGGCCTCCCTCAGGATGCTCTTTGGAGCCTGGCATGAGGCCTGGGAGAGCTGGGAGGGGGTTTGGGAGGTGCTAGCTCTCACTTTAAGGTGAGCCAAACCTGATCACCCTGGAGACAGAAAATCTGGGAAGCTGCAGGGCTTGGAGCGAGGAGGTGAAGGGGTCAGACCTGCCTGTCCCCAGGGATTCTGCCCAAGGGAGAGGTATGGTTTTCCTGCTCTGGTGAACTGGTACATTTAGGCGACATTTTGGTGCCGGGATTTTGGAAGTGGAGGCAGAGCTTGGAGTCTCTTCCAGCTGCTCATGGAGCCCTGAGACCCCGGTGCCTTCAGCTCTGCCCCTTCCGCTGCCATGTCCTCACCTGTGCCCTCTCCCTGTGCCTCAGGTCGGCGGTGATGTGTCCATCCCTGCGCCCGGAGCTCCGCGCTCCCAGAGCCGCCGCTTCCAGCTAGATCCAAGCCCGCCCGCTGCCATGGAAACGGGCAGCCCGGAGGAGCGGGACGGAGGGGACCGGCGGCGGCAGGAGGGCGGGGACGCCCCTCACGACAGCGCCAACGGCTCCCTGGTGGCAGCGGAGCCGCAGCAGCCGCCCCGCGGCAAGCTGAGGAAAACGGCCTTCAAGCTGTTCGGGGGCAAGCGCAGCATCTGCACCCTGCCCAGCTTCTTCGGCGGCCGCGGCAAGAAGGGGCTCAGCAAGTGCAAGACCCACGACGGGCTGAGCAGCGCCGCCTGTGACAAGGGCGGTGTGGCACGGCCGGGCAGCCCCTCGGAGGGCGGCAGGGACGGGCAGCCCGGGCCCCTGCCCGGCTCCCGCAGTGCCCAGCTGGCCCTGGACACTGGCAGCAGGGCGGAGCTGGGCCAGCAGGACGGCTCTCCCCCCGGGAGCATCGAGGGCTGTGACAAAAAGCCCAACGGGGAGAAATCCTTGTGCCCCAGACCCAAGAAAGGACTGAAAGGGTTTTTTAACAGCATCCGGCGGCACCGGAAGAGCAAGGCTGCCGAGAGCGAGAAGGCAGAGCTCCCTGAGTGGAACGGGGACACCGAGGAGGCCGGGAATGCCCCTGGGATGGGAGCGGAGAGCCGAGGGGCCGTGGAGGGCAGGGGAGCAGGGCCGTCCCTGAGGCCACAGCTGGCCCAGGGGACTCAGGGGGTGACTCCAGCTGTGGTGAGGCCACTGAGCCCACGGGCCCCACAGTGGATGGAGGCACCTCCGAGGGTGACACGATGGCCATGCCAGGGAACGGGGACATTCCAGATGCAAAATCGGAGCCTGAGGCTGCTGCCTGTGCTGAGTTTGACCGTGAGAGTTTGCTGCTGGCCTTCCACCCTGACTTCATGGACAATGAGCCTCCCTGCCTGCACTCTGGCGACCTGCTGAGCCTCATGCTGGGGGACGTCACCTCTCTGAAGAGCTTTGACTCGCTGACGGGCTGCGGGGACGACATCGCCGAGCCCGACATCGCCGAGAGCAGCATCTCGGTGGAGCGCAGCCGCGACGCCGCCAAACGCAGCTCCTGCCTCGTCACCTACCAGGGCGGCGGCGAGGAGATGGCCATCCCTGAGGAGGCTGAGGAGTACCTGCACCAGGTGTGGGACAGCGGCGTGCCGGGGGACAGGAGCTACGGGGCCCAGGTGTCCAGCAGCAGCCTGGAGACACACACCTCTCACGAGGCTGATGCCCACCCCTACATGGGGGATGCCATGGACGGCGTTGACCTCCTGACGCCCCAGAGCGACCAGCAGGAGTCTGCCCCGAACAGTGATGAGGGGTATTATGACTCCACCACACCAGGGCCGGAGGATGAGGCTGGAGAGGAGCTCAAGAAGGACCGACTGCCCCGGGACAGCTACAGCGGCGATGCACTTTACGAGTTTGACACCCTGATGAGCCCCTCTCATGGGGAGGAATCCCTGTTCGAGGGCAAAGTCCCACGCCAGGGCATCTTCAGCTACTTCATGGACTTCTGCCTCCCTGCTGAGAAGAGCCTCATCCAGCAGATGATGGATCAGAAAAGAGGGCTGATGGAAACTGAAGAAGAGGGGCTTGCAGCCATTCAGAAAGAGCTGCTGTACTGGGAGCTGCAGAGGGAGCCAGTCCTGAAACGCCTGGATGTCTCCAGCAAGGAGAAGTGTCCCCGGGAAAAGCAGTGCATTGAATGTAAAACCAGAGCAGCCAGCTCCATTGGCAAGAGTCAGAGTGGCCTTGGGAGTGAGCAGGTGGCCTCCCACACCCCAAGCCGGGCTGTCAATGGTGGGGTTGCAGTGGCTAGGGCTGAAAATCCAGAGTGGAGGGATTTCCCAGGGGCTCTGTGTCTGGAAAACTGTTACAACAGCCAAAAAGCCCCCGGAAGTTGCCTTATTCAGCTCACAAAGAACAACCCGGGGTTTGATGCAGACCTGGACTGTGGGATGTTTGGGGACCCCATCCATGGCAGTGTGGCCCCAGCCAAGGCAGGGATGTTCCCTGGGTTCAGGCTGCCCGAGCAGGAGCATGGCGGCGGAGCAGAGCCCGGCCCCGGTGAGCCCCAGGTGGGCAGCGAGCCCGAGCACGCTGTGAGCTTCTCTCAGGCTCTGGTGGAGTTTGCCAGCAGCGGGACCCTCTTCTCCAGCCTCTCTGAGAGCCTGGGGAGCTCGGCCTCCAGCTCGTCCTTCACCCAGAACCTCCCTGCCCTCCCCACCATGGTCACCTTCGACGTGGTGGACGTGGAGCAGGACGGGGAAGGGGAGTGTGAGCAGCACGCGGAGCTGACTGCGGGCGAGGACATCGCCGAGGCCTTTGACGATGGCTACGGACAGAAAGAGTCCTTGGCTGAATGTGACGAGAGAATGTCCCTGGGCTTCTCGCCGGGCTCCTTCCAGAGCTGCAACTGGGGGGTGGCCAGCCTGCCCCGCCACCTGCGCCTGCACGGGCTGAGCCCCTCCATGCCCGCGCCGCTCTCCGTGGACCGGCGGAGCCGCTCGCTGGACACCGAGAGCCTGGAGTTCGAGCTGGCCGAGCCGCAGGGGGCCCGCAGCGCCCCCCAGCCCTGCCGGCTCTGGGCCAGGCACGACGCTGGCAGGAAGGACTCTGCCGGAGCCAGGAGGAGCAGGAGCAAGGAGGAGGGTGAGCTGGTGGCTCCCGAGGGTGGCTTGAGCTGGCCGGGCCTGCGGCACCTCCAGCACGGCCCCGAGGCGGCTCCCGGCGGGATGGAGCTCTGGGACTTGGCTCCGGCTGGCGCTGTGGAGAGCGTGTGGGAGCCGTCGGAGCCGCCGGACACCGTGTCCCCTTTCCTGCCTCTCTCCCGCGGTGGCATCGGGGAGGCTCCGGAGAGGCGGCCCCAGGAGGCAGAGCTGAGCAGGCTCCCGCTCCGGCCCTCCAACCTCCCCCTGCAGCCCGAGGCGAGGCGGGCCGGAGGCGGCCGGGTCCTTCCGCTACCACGGGGATGTCCCCAAGCTGTCCCGCTTGTTACCCCTGGGAGAGGCAGAGCTGCCCCCCAGCTTTGGCTTCGCCTGCTCCCCAGAGCACCGTGCCAGGGGCAAACCTGTGGGCATCGCCCAGGGCGTGCCACAGCATCCTGGGAATGGCAGCGGGGACACCGAGAGCCCGGAGCGCTGCACCGAGCCCCTCAAGGGCAGGGCCACCCCGGGGCACGGCGCCTGCCGGGGCACCGTGTGCAGTGTCACCGAGGCTGAGTAGCTGCAGGAATGTCACCGTGTCACCCAGCTGAGGGGTAGCAGGAATGTCACCGTGTCACCGAGGCTGAGTGTCTGCAAGAATGTCACTGTCACCAAGCCAAAACGCTGCAGGAATGTCACCATGCTGAGGCTGCTCTGGGCAGGGCTGAAAGGGGAGCAAAGGGAGGGAGAAAACCAGGAGCAGTTTGGGGAGGACTTGAGTTAAGCTGGGCTGATGCTCCTCTCCTGCAAACATCCGTGGCCTTGCCCCTGTGGATGCTCTGGAAGCAGCTTGGAGCTGCCTCCAGGATTCCTTCATCACCACTGAGGCACTTTCTGGTTTTCCAGCCCTCTCCAACACCAAGTGCAGCAGCAGCAGCCCCTGGCAGAAGCTGGGGATGGACCCGCTGCTGGTGTGGCAGGTTGGGGTTTGTGCAGGACTGGGGCTGGGGGAACAGGCCTTGGGCAGAGTTCTGAGGGAAATGGGGCTGTTTTCTTGTGGATGAAACGTTTTGGTTCAGACTCACTTTGAATGTCTTCCAGCCCGGGCTCAGTGTGGGGAGCAGGGAGGTGCTGCTTGTTCCAGAGCAAGGATGGGGCGAGGCAGCTGGAAAGGGGAACTTTGCAGCCACGTTTTTATTTATTTGATTTGTCCTTACCCCAAAGGAAAGCAGGAGCTTTTGTGTGCGTGCTGATAACGTTCTCCAGGTCTAGTTTCAGTTTGCTCAGAAAGATGTGCTGTCCATGGTGTCCCTTTGAAGAACAAAGTGTTGGTCCCTTCTTCGTTGTGGTCTGTCTTGCCGGTGCAGAATTCCTGGTGGAATCCTTTCCTGTGCTTTGTCCTGGGCTCCTGGCCTCTCCAGGGCCATGGGGACAGGGATGAGGCCTTTGAAATAAGCTAAATTTGCATCATGCCTGTAGCTGTGAAGTGGCAGATGATGTTACTTTCTCAAAAGGAAGCTTTGTGGCTTTTTAATTTTATTTTATTATTTTAAGGTTGTTTTCTTTGCATAAACCCACAGGAGGAAAGTTTTGTGTTCCTTGGAATTTGGGATGGACCGCAGCTGCATTGGGCTTCACTCCTGTCTGGAGGGAACAAAAAACCTGGAAGCTGCTGGAGGGTTGGGAATTTTTGCCTCTTTGAAGGAACGTGGAGGAGGAACACAAGCTGAGGGGACAGACTCTGTCCTGTGAGCTCCTGTGACATCTGTTCAGGCTCCTGGTCCCCTCTGTGATCCCAAACCCCCAATCCATGACACAAAGCTGCTTCCCTGTCCTGTCCAAGCTCTGTGTTCTGATTTAATTCCATTACCAGTGATTTTTTATTTCCCCCCACCTCATTGCCCTTTCTCTATTTTTCTTTGTAGCAGAGTTTGTAGCATTCAAAAAAAAAAAAATCCCAAAGTGGAAATACTGGAGTTTTACCACATTTGTGGAGTGAGGGATGGCTCTGCTTGGGCCAGACTCGATTTTCCTGCTGAGTCCTGCCCTGCTGGGTCACCCTCCTGCTGCTCTCCTGCTCCACATGGATGTGGCTCCATCAGCTGCCATCCCTGGATTTCCAGGCACAAGGAGCTGATTTGGGTTCGATGGGTTTTTTCCCCCCCAAGCAAAATGAGGTCTTGATATTCCTTTTGAGAAAAGATTCCTTCTGCCTTGTCCTTGGATGTGTGGGAAGGAGCAGGGCAGGCAGGGCCAGGCTTGGTTCAGCCTCTGTGTGTGCTGTGATTGTCCTGCTGAGGCTGAGCACATCCATCTGTGCATCCAGGGGCTCAGACCTGGATTTTTCCCTGTTTTCCTGGCAGCCCTGCTGCAGGGAGTCCACAGGAACCTGCTGTGCCATGGTTCTGTTCCCTCATCCCTCTGGGACACCAGGGAGGGTTTTCTGGGACACACCTGGCTCCTGGTGCCACTGCCACCCCTGGAGAGGACAATGTGGTGAAAGTGCCCTCGCTGGGGGATTGTCTCCCCTCATTAGCACAGCTGCTAATGAACATGGGAAATCCCTCCCTGGAGCAAGGACAGGGCCAGCTCTGTGCCCATCTCACCCCATCCCAGCACACAGACCACGGGCACACCCTGCTGGGGACACCACGGGGCCACTGTCACCCCCTCACACCCTGGCTGGGTTTAATCCCTGTTTTATTTCCTTTCAGCATCTCACCAAAGGCATCTGGGGGGTTCCAGGCTCTGGAGCTTTGTTCAGCCAAAGTCCTGCTGAGGGCTGGGAATGTCTGGGTGCTAAATGAATGTTCCAGGGTGCCCTGGGATCCTGGGGTGGGTGTAGGTACGGGTGGGGAGGTTCAGTGGGAGCAATACAGCCAAGGCTTGGTCATCTGACTTTATACCAAAGGTTTCTCCTCTTAATTCGATGGGAATTCAATGAGGCAAATATCTCTGGAATTCAAATGAGTTTTCCTAATGCAGTTTAGTCACTAATTTGCTGGATTATTGGCAGATTCTGCCTCATTAACCCAAAGAAATTGGAATTTCTAGTGCAGTAATTCAGCCTGTAAATGATGACTGCAGTAGGGATTGGATTTCACTGCCTGCTGAGCCACTCTTCCCAAAAATCCCCACTTGGCATCCATGGGAACAAAGCTGGGCTGGAGCTGGGTCAGTCCAACACTGCCTTACCCCAGGAGCTCACATCTGGGGTGGTCACTGAGGCTTCTTATGCAAAAGGGCTTCCCAGCCAGAAACCAGTCACAAAAGTCAGGAACAGCAGAAGGTCCTGCCAGGATTTTTAGGAAAAACTTGAGGAATTCACCTGTTCCTTGCAGGGAAGTGAGGGGCTGGGGCTGTGAAGCTGGGATGGAACCACTGCCCTTGGGGTCAGCCTGCCAAGAGGTTCTGTGTTGCATTCTGGGGACTTGCGGGTTTTCTTTTGTTTGTTTGTTTTTATACACATAAGAAAACAGTCAATTTTCTCTATTTTTGTATAGTTTTACATTTTATAATCATGGGGAAATTTTACAGACTGTTCTTTTACTCGTGTGTCTTGTCTTTCCAAGTGCTGTGGTTTGCTTTTCCCATGGATAAAAGGCCATTCCTGCTGCTGCTGTGCCCAGATCCCACCCTGCTCCCTGGGAATGTGCTGGGGGCTCTGCCCAGCCCCCCCAGGCCTCACAAACACACTTTGCACACACTTGAGATGTCCTTAACCCTCCTCTGTCACACTCAGCTGTCCTTCTTTGCTTTTCAGTGTTGTTTTTAATCTGAATCTCTGGATTTTGGTGATTCCTCCCTCCAAATGTTGTAAAATGTTCACAGGTTTCAGCTGAGGCTTTTCCTGCTGTCTGCTGACGTTATTTTATCTCACACTGGAGCTTTTCTTCAATCCTCGTGCAGGAGATGCTGTTGGCTGGTGCAAGGAAATGCTCTTGGACAGGTTTCCTCTCCCCTTGGTGCTCCCTGGCCAGGCTGGGATTTCACCCTGGTGCCTGAGGATTGCTCCTTAGATAATCCTGGGATTAGCAGGGCTCCCCACCTTCTCCTCCTTCCCTTCTCCAGGGAGCTCCAGCCCTGGGCTCTGCATCACTAAAACATCTCCCTGGAATGACACTGCCTTGAACTTCAGGATCAGAGGAGAGGAGAGCTTCTGGAATGCTAAAATCCAGCCCAAAGCAGATTTCCCCCCCTTTTTCCCCAGCAGAGGTGGCAATTGTCCCTGATTTAGCTCTGCAGAGATTTTTTTTTTGTCTTCTAATTAATAACTTTTCACCTAATGGTGCTTTTAAAAGTTTCTCTGGATTGGGTTTGCCCCATTCCCCACAGGGATGGGTGGGAAGGTTTCTCCTTGAACATTCCTGGGGCACTCAGACCCAGATTTCACATTCCCTCTGCCCTGGAATTCTGGGCTCCCTCCTCTCCAGCTGGGGCCTCCTGCTCTTCTCACCCACATTAAGTCACCCCAAAGCTCCATTTGGGTGAAGTGAGAAACTAAAATCCCAAAAAGCCTCTCAGTTGTAAGGAAATAATGAATTCGCCCTTGTCCTCAGCTGCCCCTCCCTGCTGCCAGGCTGGCAGCTCCTCCCAGGTGACCAACCTGGCTGTATTTGGGGTTTTTTGTTTCCTTCCTGGTCTCATTGCTACTAGTCCTTTCAAGTTTTTAATGTATTGATTGTGTTTTAAAATGAATGTTCCTTTCACTGAATTCTAATGAATAAACTGCAGATTTTTAGAGAACATTGGATTTCACTGGTGGTTTTGTGCTTATTTTATCCTTGATTTGATGTTTTTCTTTCCCTTCCTCTTTGTCTGTTGGTTATTTGCCAGTGAGGTGGAATTTTCCATGGGAGAAGGCAACAGAGACCCTTTGGAACAGGGTAAAGCTCCTCAAACCCTCATTAAATGAGCCCTGGAAATTCTCCATCCTCTAAGGCTCCAAGGCAGATTGTCCCTGTTCCTGGGCTCCTGCAGTGACAGGAGCAGAGATTCCCTGTCTCTGAGGTGCCCCCCCCTGGCTGGGACATTGCTGGGATGCCAGAGCAGGGCAGGTTTTATCCTGGACCGTGCTGAATGTGTTCCTCAAGTGCTTCCCAGGATTTCCAAACTCATTGGGAGAGCCAGGAGAAGAGTCTTGGCCTCTGCGGGCAGGAATTGAATCTGCGAGGAGCTGTAATTATCGGGAGAGCCTGATGAGCTGTGTCCTTCATGAGCTGGGGTGAGGCTCTGTCCTGTCCCTCTCCACCCCCTGGGGATCCCCAGGCCGAGCCCTGCCAGCCTCTCCTGCTCCCCCTGCTGCTGCTCTGCCTCCTCCCAAACCTCCTCCCACTTCCCAAAGCCTCTCTGGAGATGCTGAGCTTCCATCAGAGCTCCCTCTGCTCCCTGGGCCTTCCTTCAATTTCCCTTTCCCAGCCTGGATCCATCCCTGGTTCATGTTGGAATCAATCACACCCTGCCCTGGCCACGGTTCTGCTCCTGCCCCAGCAGCTGTGGCTGAGCAGCTGCTGCAGAACCTCGCTGGCCTCCAGACACCCTCAGGCACCCAAGGAGCTTTCCAACATCCCAGTGCCAACTCCTCCCTGGGACCCCACAGAGAGGGCTCAGGGCTGCCCCAACACAGCTCTCCCCTCCAGCAGGGATTGCTTCTTAATATTTTTAGTATTTATTCATTACTATATAATCAATATATTATTTATAATATTTATAATATAACCAATATAGAGATAAAATAATATATATAATACAATCAATATAGTATTTATAATATTTATATATTATAATATAGTATTTATAATATTTATATATTATTTCTAATATATAATCAATACATGTATTTATAATGACATATATTTTTATATATGTATGCTTAAAAATATTTTAACTATTTATACATAATAAATATGTATTTATAATTACATATATTGTATGTATTTTACATACAATTATACATAAATTATATGTACTTATAATTACATATATTTACTTTTATATGTATGCTTAAAATATTTTAATTATTTATACATAATAAATATATATTTATATAAAATATAGAGTTATATATAACTACATATTTTGATTTATTTTTATATATATGCTTTTAAATATTTAAATATATATGCTTTTAAGTATATTTTAATGTTTATTTCACTGTATTGTTTTCTGCTGCATTTCAGCTGGGAATAACCCCCCTCATCCCAGTGGAAAAGCCTCCGGCAGCTCCCAAAGCTCTGGAGCAGAGGGTTTGGCTTCTCCTTTGGGGTTAAATAAGGCTGGTGTGGCCCAGGAGCAGCTCTGACTGTGCCGCTGGTGTTTGTCACACCCCAGGCAGGAGCCGGGGAGGGCCCCTGGGGCAGCTCCATCCCTGCTGTGTCCCCAGGGTCCCTCCCACGGGAGCCTCTGCTGTCACCTCCCCGCGTGGGGACAGCCCGGGACAGGGGCAGCGGCTGGGCCACCCCTGACAGCCACAGAGGGACCAGCTCGGGGCAGAGCCACCAGCTCGGTGGGGATGGGGCTCCTGAGAACCCCCGGCTGAATTTAGGGAGGGAGAAAGCTGCCCAGGCAGGGCAGGGGCAGAGGGCAGGAGCTGGAGGAGGAGCTCTGCTGATTCTCCTTCATTTTACACGTGGGAAGAGTCTGGAATGCGATCAGTTGGGAAAATGACGCGTGGGGCTGGGTCAGCACTGCCAGGGCTGGACGACTCTGCCAGAGGAGCCAAAAGAACCGTGGAAAGGCTGGGCAGGGGTGAGCGTGGTGTACCTGGGAGTTCCTGGGTCAGGAGCTCAAAATTCAGGCTTCAAACTCCCCCTCTGGAGCTGTGCTCCCATCCAGCCTCCCTACAGCCTGCTGGGTGTTATTCCAGGCACCTTCCCTGCATCCCAAATCCTTCCTGGCTGAAAACATTCGCCGGGGTTCCCTTTCCACATCCCACCTGAGCTCTGAGCCTGCAGGAGCTGCAGGGGCCTTTTCTCCCGAGGTGATGGCAAAGCTGGGATTCCCTGGCAGGGGCTGGGGTTATCCAGGGGGTCCTGGCTCCTGTCTGGGGGTGGTTAATGCCCTGATTTCTGTGGTGCCAGAAAATTCTATCCCCTCGGCTGCACCCCCAGCTCTGGCAGGGATGGATGCAGGGGATACAGGAGATGGATTCCACCTGTGCCTGGGTTGTTTTCTCCTCCCCCCAGCACGTGGCAGTGGAGCGCTGATGATGATGAGGACAGCGGGATCAGCTCTTGGGATGGCCCATCCCGCTGGGAACGCTTCAAACCCTCAGCTCTAATTGCCTCCTTGTAAACACAAATTGACTCGTTTGCTGCAAACAAATTCCTGCAGACAAAACCTCCTGGAAGTCGCTTGTCATCACAGGAATGTATCTCACACTTTGAAGTGTTTCTTTTTTTCCCCCTTTTTTTCCCCAAAGTGATTTGAAAAGCGCCGATACAACAACTCTGTGACACAACAACTCTGCTCTGTGAGGGAACACCAGGGGTTTGTGGCGCTGCCAAGGTCCTCAGGCTCCTGTGCCCAGAGGCTGCCATGCTCTGGTGACCTTTATGTCACCTGCCACCCCTGGGGCAACTGCTTTAGTTCCTTCCCTATTTCCATGGATCAAGTGGAGTTTGCTCATCTCATCCCAAACCCATCCCCATCCCAATCCCCATCCCAGTCCCACCCCAATCCCATCCCAATCCCAGTCCCATCCCAATCCCTATCCCAGTCTCATCCCAATCCCATCCCACCCCATCGCACCCCATCCCAATCCCATCCCATCCCATTTTATGGGCTCAGTTCCCAGCTGGTGGCTCAGCACAGCCAGGGTCAGCCCTGGGACACCTTGTCAGGGACACCTGTCCTGGGGACACAGCAATGTCCCCTCCTCACCGTTTTTGGGGCTCCTGGGTCCCCCCCAGCTCAGCCCCCAGGGCAGGCACCAGCCCCCAGTGCCACATCCCCACAGTTGCTCCATGCTGGAGGATTATTTCTAATCCCTCTATTTTTAGAACAATGCTGAAATCTGTTTAATGCTGGAGGGATTTGGGAAAGAAAAAGACAAACAACAAAGAAAGAAGAGTAATTTTCTTTCTGATGCAGGAACTGTCAGTGAAGGGGTTTTTTTGGGGTTTTTAATTTTGTTTTTTGGGAGGGTGTCTCTTTGCTGAGTCGTATTTGTCTGTCAGAAGGGCGGAGGGAAGGAGGAATTGAGCCTGAAGGAAAAGCTCTGAGGGGTTGTCCTGGCTGTTTTGGGCATGGAAAATGTCACAGCAGCAGGACCAGGTCATCCTGCTCCCCAAAATCTGGAGCTGGCCAGGCTTTCCCCAGGCAGGGGATCCCCGGGTGGGGCAGACACAGAGCTCAGAGCTCTCTGTTCACGCATGGAAAGGAGCAGGAGAGGAGAGCTCAGCTTTTGGGAATGTCCCTGGGGATATTCCCGAGGGGAGAGGCTGCAGGCGCTGGGGACCGTGCCCTGCCCACCCTGGAGGGCCTTGGTGGCCAAATCCCGGCTCTGGGCAGGGATCGCCTCCATGCCGGGAATCCGGGCCACGTTTGGTGCTGGGCTGACCTCGAAGGGAGAGCTCCCATATTGCAGCTCATGGAATCCAGAATCTCTGAAGGGCTCGGATGAGAGAGACCTTAAAGCCCTTCCAAGGGCAGGGACCCCTTCCCATACCCCAGGCTGCTCCAAGCCCTGTCCAGCCTGGCCTTGGGCACTGCCAGGGATCCAGGGGCAGCCACAGCTGCTCTGGGCACCTGTGCCAGGGCCTGCCCACCCTCACAGGGAACAATTCCTGCCCAACATCCCATCTAAATCTTTCCTATTTAGTTTAAAACTGTTCCACTTTGTTCTTTTAGTATGTCCAGCTGAGCTGGGTCTCCCCAAAATTCCCCTGGGGCAGCCTGGGGCCCTGGAGCTCTTTTTGGGGACATGACAGGGGAAAACTCAGAGGTGAGCCAGAACTTCATATTCCCTCAGTGCCCCGAGCCTTCAGCATCAACAGCTCCGAGTCACACCCCAGGGTGAGGGGTCTGTGACACCCTGGGGACATCCTGGGAGGACAGGAGCTGCCAGAGGGCAGGGATGGATGGGATATTGGGAATTGGGAATTGTTCCCTGGCAGGGTGGGCAGGCCCTGGCACAGGTGCCCAGAGCAGCTGGGGCTGCCCCTGCATCCCTGGCAGTGCCCAAGGCCAGGCTGGACACTGGGGCTGGGAGCAGCCTGGGACAGTGGGAGGTGTCCCTGCCATGGCAGGGGTGGCACTGGGTGGGCTTTGAGGACCTCCCAACCCAAATCAGTCATTCTGTGGCCCTGGAGGGGTTTGGTGGCTTTGGTGCCACCTGAATTGGCACCTGGGTGTGAGGGGACTGCAGGTGCTGGGAGCTGTGGGGTTTTTGGGGTCCCACACCATGAGGGGACCCTGGGTGCCAAATCTTTGTGACTCCCCAGGGAGTGGGAGCCAGGCAGGCACAGCCAGCACTGCAGCGTGCCAGGCCCCAGGGGCACCTGAGCCCAGCGTGTGTGCCCCACGGAGGGGCACTGTGGGGCAGAGCTGCACACCTGTGCTGTGTCACAGCCCCTCACACCCACACTGCTGTCCCCACTGCTGTCCCCCAGCACAGCTGGTTTATTCTCTTTGGGATGGTTTTATGTTTATTGGGGTTTTATCTCCTCTGGGGCCTGCTGAAGGTTGGGTTCTGATGCAGAGCTGGTGGCAGCTCCTGCTGGGATGGGGGAATGCCATCCCACCCCGAAGCCCCAGGGTGGGCCCCACAGCCCCACTGACCCCCCCTCTGTTACAGGAGCCTCCTCCAGCCAGGTCTCATA
Source organism: Camarhynchus parvulus (assembly GCF_901933205.1). Taxonomy (NCBI): domain Eukaryota; kingdom Metazoa; phylum Chordata; class Aves; order Passeriformes; family Thraupidae; genus Camarhynchus; species Camarhynchus parvulus. The sequence goes on along the minus strand of NC_044600.1, from coordinate 18,345,660 downwards.
AGATCTTAGAGGACCACAACACACCCAAGATAGCTCAGCTACCCTTAGAGGCATACAATTCAGCAGGATGGCTTCTGTTGCAGTGTTGGAAACAAAAAGGTTTAATAAAAGGCAAAATAACAAACAGGAAAAAGCCGAGCTAGATGCCAGAAGTTCTTGCTACTGATAAAACACCCCACAAAAGGCAAAAAGGCATTCATTTCTTTGTTCACTTCTTTTTCTGGTAAATTGCCCAGGTGGGACTTTTTGGCTCGTGTCCAATTGGCCATCCTTAGGTTTGAGGTGAAGCCCCCTGGGCCTATGAAGTGGCTTTTTCACTTAATCGAGGAGAGATTCTGGGCTTCTTTCCTTTCAGAAGAGACAAAGGAGAGTTTTGTCAACAAAGGGCGCTGTCCTGTCCCCCTCCCCTCCTGCCAGCCCCGGTCCGGAGCTGGGACCGTGCAAAGCCCAAGGCAGGGAAGGAAAGTCTGGGTTCCCCGGCTGCCCCGGGCCAGCCCGGGCTGGGAGCGGGACAGAGCCCGGGCTGGGAGCGGGACAGAGCCGGGATGGGAGCGGGACAGAGCCGGGCTGGGAGCGGGACAGAGCCGGGGCTGGGAGCGGGACAGAGCCGGGCTGGGAGCGGGACAGAGCTGGGCTGGGAGCGGGACAGAGCCGGGATGGGAGCGGGACAGAGCCGGGATGGGGCGGGACAGAGCCGGGATGGGAGCGGGACAGAGCCCGGGCTGGGAGTGGGACAGAGCCCGGGCTGGGAGCGGGACAGAGCCCGGGCTGGGAGTGGGACAGATCCAGGGATGGGGACGGGACAGAGCCGGGGATGGGAGCGGGACAGAGCGGGGATGGGGACAGGACAGAGCCGGGGATGGGAGCGGGACAGAGCCGGGATGGGAGCGGGACAGAGCCGGGATGGGGACAAGAGCCGGGGATGGGAGCGGGACAGAGCCGGGATGGGGACAGGACAGAGCCCGGATGGGAGCGGGACAGAGCCGGGATGGGAGCGGGACAGAGCCGGGATGGGGACAGGACAGAGCCGGGGATGGGAGCGGGACAGAGCCTGGGATGGGGACGGGACAGAGCCGGGGATGGGGACAGGACAGAGCCGGGATGGGAGCGGGACAGAGCCGGGATGGGAACGGGACAGAGCCCGGGATGGGGACAGGACAGAGCCGGGATGGGGACGGGACAGAGCCGGGGATGGGAACGGGACAGAGCCGGGGATGGGAGCGGGACAGAGCCGGGATGGGAGCGGGACAGAGCCGGGATGGGGCGGGACAGAGCCCGGGATGGGGACAGGACAGAGCGGGATGGGAGCGACAGAGCGGGATGGGGACGGGACAGAGCCCGGGATGGGGACAGGACAGAGCCGGGATGGGGACGGGACAGAGCTGGGGAACGGGACAGAGCCGGGATGGGAGCGGGACAGAGCCGGGATGGGAGCGGGACAGAGGTGCCCCTGCCAGGCTCTGTGTGTTTGCTGCAGTAAAAGAGAAATTCCTGTTTTCCGAAGGAGGGCGGGCTGGGACACGGAGTGCCTGAGGCAGGGCGGGCTCGGCACGGATGGGCGGGAGCTCCGAGGGGCTGGGAAAGCAGAACCGGGATTTGATGTCCGAGCACTGCCCGTGGTTGATGAGGGATGGTTCCAAGCAGAAAGTTCCCAAGAAACCCCCACCCCAATAAATGAGGGCCTGAGTTCCTCAAGGATCTGCTGGAGGAGGCCACGGAACCCCCTGGAGCCAGGCTGGAGAGCTGGGGGTGCTCACCTGGACGGGAGAAGCTCCAGGGAGAGCTCAGAGCCCTGGCCAGGGCCTGGAGGGGCTCCAGGAGAGCTGCAGAGGGATTTGGGGCTTTAGGCGCTGGTTCCAGAGCAGGAGGCAGTGATGGAAATCTCCCGGGGCTCTCAGGGTCGCTGGTGTGAAGGTCAGGATTGTCTGGTGGGACCTGGAGCCTCCTGTGGGAGCCCTGGCAGTGATTTATGGGAAGCATCTCCGAGATTAAGGAATGCCAAAGGCAAAGGAGACAAATCTGATTAAAACGTGATCAGGGCTGAGTCTGAAAAACAGGACTAGAGGAAAGAATTCCTACAGGATAAACAGAGGGACTTCCCTGCAGGGTCAGCCCTGGAAAGGGCTTGAGCCCCTGTGAGGGCTGCTGAGAGCCACAATGACCCCAACAACGGCCAGGCTCTCCCTGAGCCCCAGCTTCCATCAGTTCATCCTTTCTTTGGGACATCTCTCTCTTCCTCCTTCCTCAGGATGCCTTCGGAGCCAGCAGCCCTGGGGGCACGGGCAGCCCTGAGCAGCCTCACCCGGGACCACACCCAGGGACCAGGAGCACAACCCGGCCCAGCCCGGCCCTCCCGGGGCTCCAGACCCCCGAGGCTGAGCTCATTCCCAGCCCAGGTTCGTTCCCAGCCTGGTGTGAACCTGCCCATCCTCACTGGCGGGCCCTGCTTGGCCTGGGCCACCTCCCTTGTCCTGCTCGGGGACCGTGGGGGCAGTGCTGGGCGTGCCACCCCTGCTGCCCTCCAGGGTCCCTTGGTGCCACCCCGGCTGCCCTCAGATGTCCCCAAAAGCCCTGAGGGCCGTCCTGGGGCCAGGCCAGGCTGCAGCAGGGATGTCACAAGGGCAGGAGGGTGCCAGGGATGCCCCGACCCTTCCCCAGTCCTGGCTGAGGATGGCTCCCTCCTCTTCCCCACCCTTTGGGAAGCATTCCTGGGCACTACCTGGCACCTCCCAAAGGTGGGCAGGGATTTTCCACCACCCTTCTCCTGTTCCCCTCTGCTCCCTCTGGGATTTCTCCTTCAGTCCCTTTTCCCAAGTTCGGCTCTGCTCTGATTTTTGGTTTTTTCCTTGGGAATATCCCACCCACCACAGAGGGGCTTTGGGACCTGCTCCCTCTGGAGCTGTGCTGGGAGCCCCTCCAGCCCCTGGGCTGGGAACGAGCCCTGCTGGGACAGCGACGCCATTGGGCAGCCCTGCTGGGACAGACCCTGCTGGGACAGATCCCATTGGGACAGACCCTGTGGGCAGACCCACTGACGTCCTGGGCGATCCATTGACAGATCCCACTGGGACAGACCCGGCTGGGACAGATCCCTGGGACAGATCCCATTGGGACAGATCCCACTGGGACAGATCCCTGGACAGACCCGCTGGGACAGACCCTGCTGGGACAGATCCCATTGGGACAGACCCCACTGGGTGTCCATGCTGAGGGCTCAGCATGGGAAGATTTGCTGCTTCCTCCCACAAACCCAGGTGAGATTTGGCACAACTCCCATAGCAGCTCCCACATGTGTTTCCAGCACGTCTGAGGATCTTCCTCCTCCTCCTCCTCCTTTCCTCCCCCTCCTCCTCCTCCTCCTCCTCCTGCTGCTCCCGGTCACTGCCGTGGGACAGTGACGTGTGAGGCTGTTCTAGCTTTGATCTGGAGGTTTGTTCTGTTTCATCTGAGCTGTTTGATCTGATTCCTCCCCCCACACTCTGCTGCAGCTTTCCCTGAGCTTTTGTGCAAGCCAGGGAAGTTATTCCATGTGCCAAGGATGTGCTGTTATCTCCCATCTCCTTTTGGATAAACTATTTGTTTATGATAATAAGGTGCCTCTTGGTGTGAAACCAGGGGGAAAACGTAAAATCTGGAAGTGAGCCAGGCCCAGGGAAGGAGGAGTGCTGCTTTCTGTTGTTGTTTCTCCAGAAGAGCCCCAAGAGCCAGTCTAAAACAGAAAACTCCCCGGCGTGTGCCTGTAGATTTTCATCAAGGTGACGCTTGGAGCTGGCGAGTGCCAATGTTTGGGTGCCTGGAGCAAAGCTGGGCTCTGCTGCTCCTGTTCCACATCCCAAATGCACCTCCTGCCTCGTTGGGTGTTGGTTTTGTGAGCGGCTCCCTGCTCAGGCGCCCTGGGGAGGATGGCACAGCTCGGCTTCCCTGGGCTCCCACCTGGCCCAGCTCCCAGGCCCCTCTGGGATGGGGCTGTTGCACTTTGCTGAGCTCCATTTGAGGAAATCCCCCAGTTCTGACCCAGAGCTGCATCAGCTCAGCTGTTTCTGAAGGCTGGAGCAAACTGCAGCTCTGCAGGGCCCTTCCCAGGCTGGAGCAAGGATGGTTTGGGATCAGGGCAGGGTGCCCTGGGTGCTTTACTGGCACACCTCCCCTGCCAGCCCCTCTGCCTCGCCCATTCTCCTCCTCTTGAATCCTCTCACACCCCTGGGTGCCCTGGGAATATTTTCTGCTTTCACCCAGCAGCCTCAGCTCCTTGTTTTGGGAGTTCTGAGGCTCCTGAGACACCTGTGCCCTGGGGGAAGGGGAGGCAGGGAGACCTGGAACAGACCTGGAACGTGGTTCATCCAGGGGGAGGTTCACCTCTGCTTTTCCACTGAACAAAAACTGCCCCACCATTTTCTGGGATCTCCATTGAACAAAAACTGCCCCACCATTTTCTGGGATCTGGGTCTAGGGGGACACTGAGCTCTGTTGGGGTATTTTCGGGGTCCTCTGTCATAGGGAGAAAATAATGAATTTGACTCCATGTTCTTAGAAGGCGAATTCATTTATTTATTTATTATTATTATTTATTTTTTATTTTAGTATTTATATTATATTAAAAATACTATACTAAACTATACTAAAGAATAGGGAATGGATACTCACAGAAGGCTCAAAGATAATAATGAAAAACTCATGACTTTCACCAGAGCTCCAACACAGCTGGGCTGTAATTGGCCAATAAGTAAAAACAATTCACATGAAACCAATGAACAACCACCTGTTGGTAAACAACGTCCAAAGCACATTCCAAAGCAGCAAAACACAGGAGAAACAAATCAGATAATTATTGTTTTCCTTTTTCTCTGAGGCTTTGCAGCTTCCCAGGAAAGAAATCCTGGGCAAGAGGATTTTTCAGAAAATATGACAGAGACACTCTGTGAGCAGGAGAGCTGCAGTGGCCACAGAACAGAGGCTGTGACCAGGAGTTTGTGGGACCAGGCTGATTTATGGACATGACAGCACAGCAGGGAACTGTGAAGCCAAGGTTCCCAAGGTGTTATTTGTGCCTCAGGGTGTGTCACCCACCACAGCTCCACACTGGAGGGGGCTGGATCCCCCCTGGCTGGGCGAGAGGCACCTGGAGGGATGGGGATGGTTCCTGTGAGGAACCCCTGAGGGAGCTGGGGCTGCTCAGCCTGCAGAAAAGGAGACCCAGGGCTGCCCCCATCATTCTGCACAGCTCCTGAAAGGTGCCTGTGCTCAGCTGGGGCTGGGCTCTTTCTGCAGCAGCACTGACACAGCCAGAGCACACAGCCTCGAGCTGCACCAGGGGAAATACAGGTTGGGGATATCAGGAAAAAGTTTTTTACAAAAAAGGTGATAAAGTTCTGGACTCATTTGGTCCCATTCCCATCCTGGTCCTGTTCCCATTCCCAGCCTCATCCACCACTGGAGGTGGTGCAGTCCCCATCCCTGGGTGTGTTTAACAAAGCCTGGATGTGGCACTGGGTGCCAGGGTTTAGCTGAGGTGCTGGGGCTGGGCTGGACTCGATGGTCTTGCAGGTCTCTTCCAACCCAGTGATTCTATGATTCTGTGAATTCTGAGGATGGGGATGGGGATGGGAATGGAATGGGAATGGAATGGGATGGCATAACCATCCCTGCTGGGTGAGGGAGCTCCATCCATCACCTGCAGCCACCCTGGGTGCCCCTGGAGCAGCTCAGCAGTTCCCTTCCTCCACAAGGCTTTCCTGGGGATTGTGGCTCCATTTCCCATTGCAGGAGGAGCTGCCAGGACTCCAGGAAACCCTTCCAAGGTCTGGCTGGGAGTGGTCGTGCTGCTGCTGGGGTGTTTGAGTTTGCTCAGGGGAGAGCCAGGGCTGGAAGCTGCGGGGCAGGAGCCTCCCCAAAGACGAGGTGCAGGATTTGCAGAGGGTATCTGGCAGCTGAGGTGCTTTCCAAGGTGGGTGGGAGACTCCCCATTGCTCTGAAGGCTTTTATTTGAAATTAGGTGTTTTCTGCATTGTGGGTTTTACCTCCAGCAGCATCTGCAGGGCAGCAGTAGGTGAAACTCCATTTCAGAGTAGGCTGGATAAATAAAATTATTTCTTTCACACTTAAAACCAGCTGCAATATTTTTCAGGGACCCTCTTTTCCCTGCTGGAGCTGCACCACTGCAGACCCCCCGGAGGAGATGGATCCTTGGGGGATATTTCTGGGGGATCTGGAGATGAAAGGGCTCTTTGCCACCATTCCACTGTGTCTGCCCCCTCTCTGCAGCCTCCCTGGAGCTGCCGTGCCCGTGGCCGGGCAGGAGCTGTCCCGGGGCTCTGCTGCAGAGGCAGAGCGTGAGTCAGGCTGCAGAAATGTGCCCGGGGCTCGCCCGGCTCTGCCTTTGGAGGCCGTGCCCATCTCAGCAAGCACGCCGGGGCTGGTCCGGGCACGGCTGGGCCGATGCTTTGGCACCCCCGGCTCGGGGGAGCGGGGCTGGGCAGAGCCTGGGGGCTCCTGCTCGGGATCCCCCCCGATCCAGCTCTAATCCCAGCCAGGCTCAGGGGGTGGTCCCACAAACGCCATCCCCCATGCCTGGAGGCTTTGGGGTGAGGGATGGCAGGAGGGGGTCCCTGGAGAAACGTGTCCTCACAGGGAGGGCAGCAAAGGATGGACACCGAGGTGGGGAAATGGGGATTTGGGTCCCCTTGAGGTGGGGAAATGGGGATTTGGGTCCCCTCGAGGGGAAGAAATGGGGATTTGGGTCCCCTCGAAAAGCTGGGGAAATGGGGATTTGGGTCCCTTCAAAAGGGGAAATGGGGATTTGGGTCCCCTCGAGGTGGGGAAATGGGGATTTGGGTCCCCTCAAAATGGAGATTTGGGTCCCCTCAAAAAGGGGAAATGGGGATTTGGGTCCCCATGAGGTGGGGAAATGGGGATTTGGGTCCCTGTCTGGGGATTTGGGTCCCCTCGAAATGGGGGATTTGGGTCCCCATGAGGCAGAAATGGCGATTTGGGTCCCCGAGAGGGGGAAAGGGGTTTGGGTTACCTGGGGATGGGGATTTGGGTCCCCTGGTGGAAATGGGGTTGGGTCCCCTAGCTGGGAGATTGGGTTGAGGTGGGAAATGGGGATTTGGGTCCCCATGAGGCGGGGAAATGGGGATTTGGGTCCAGTGGTGCCACCGAGGGGTGACTTTGGCTGCCCCCTCTCTGCTCCTTCTGCCCTGCTGGCTGCCAGCACCATTTGCTTTGCAAACACAGGAGAGCAGAGCTTCCTGCTCCCCAGAGAGAAATCAGTGGGATTGCAGGAGGTTTGATGTTAAAAGTGCCATTCCCAGAGCCCTGGGTTGGGAGCAGGGAGAGCGTGGCTGTTCCCTGAGCTTCCCTCAGTGCTGCTGCCTGAGAGGTGTTGGCAGGGCAGCTGCAGGGATGTGGTTCAGAGTGACAGTGGTCACAAGGGTTTTCAATTGAGGGAAGAGATGAGATTTTTGATTCTATTATCAGAAGGCTTGATTTATTATTTTATGATATATACATATGCTACAACTGTACTAAAAAGAAAAAGCAAGAGAGCTTTTTAGAAGCTTGCTAAGCTAAGAATAGAAAAGTAAAGAATGAATAACAAACTTTGCTCTCTCGGACTGTGTCCGAGCAAGCTCAGATCTGGATTGGCCATTCTTTCTAAACATCTAAGCTGGGCCAATTCAGATGGACTTGTTGCTTTCTACAGCAGCAGATAACCTATTGTTTACATTTGTTTCTGAGGCTACTGCTTCTCAGAAGGAAAAAATCTTAAAAGAAGATTTTTCACAAAAGATGTCTCTGACAGTTCAGAGAGTGGATCTCACACAGAGGGATGTGCTGTGAGTTCAGGGGCTGGATCCCACCAGGGCCATCCCCTCCTGGGCACAGAGGGGTGTCAGGGCAGGCCCTGGGCTCCTGGAGCCCCAGCCCCAGCTCTCATCCACCCTGTGCTATTAATAACCCCCTGTGAGGCTGCCAGGCCGGAGGAGAGGGAGGAAATGAAGTTAATACGTGGAAATGTTTCCTTGTTTTCCCACTTGCTGCTCGGGGCTGGCCTGTTGCTCCCTGTCACTCCTGTCCAGCCCGGGTTGTGCCTGGGCTCAGGGGCTGGGTGCTGCTTCTGAGAGAGCCCAGCTGGGGAAGCAGTGTTCAAGAACGGGGATTCTGGGGATACAGCAGGGAAAAGGAGTGTGAGGTGTGTTGGAGCTGCTTACAAACAGGGAGGGGGCTGCTCCTTGGGGTGAAGGGGGGAAAAGGCGCCTTTCCTGGTGGATTTGGGGCCGGTGCCGTGCGGGATGTGGAGCTGGAGAGGGAGGCCGGGCTGTGCGGGCCGGGCGATGCTCCGTGACTCAGCCCCGCCGCCCTTCCCACGCCGGCAAGTCCCTTCCTGCAGCCACCGGCACGGGCTGGGCCTGCTCCGCCCGGGATAAACCCCCAGCCCCCTCCCACCTCTCGGGTTATTCCTGCCCTCCTCCAGGTGCATGGAGTTCGGGGATGGCACTGTCCCGGGGGATGGCACTGTCCCCGGGATGGTTTCCCGGGGGGATGCCCCTATCCCGGGAACGGTGTCCTAGGGGATGCTGCTGTCCCCGGGGAATGCTGTCCCGGGGGATGCCGCTCTCCCGGGGATGGTTTCCCGGGGGATTCCTCTGTCCCCGGGGGATGCTGCTATCCCGGGATGCTGTCCCCGGGTGATGCTGTCCCGGCAGATGCCGCTTTCCCCGGGATGGTTTTCCAGGGGATGCCGCTGTCCCGGGGGATGCTGTCCCTGGTGATGCTGTCCCTGGTGATGCTGTCCCCGGGGGATGCTGCTGTCCCAGAGGATGCTGTCCCCGGGGGATGTTGTCCCAGGAGATGCTGTCCCTGGTGATGCTGTCCCTGGTGATGCTGTCCCGGGGGATGCTGTCCCAGGGGATGCCGCTGTCCCGGCAGCTCCGGGCTGTAACCCCGGCTCTGACCCCAAGCACACCTCGAGGCTTCACCTCGGCAAGGAGCAGCTTCTCCCATAAATCCCAAAGCCTGTGGCGGGGCAGAGCCCGGCTCGGCCTCTCCTGGGCGCGGGGCGGATTTGGGGATGTGCGAACTCCTGACGCTGTTTGATGTTCGCTCCTCTGCTGCCGGTTTCTCCTCAGGACAGGATCGTCCTCAGCGTGTTCCTGGGTGGAGCAGAGCCAGAGGATGGAGCTGGTGCCCAGGGCACGCTCCGGGATGGAAGGAGACCCCTGCAGGGGGGGCACACGTGAAGAAACCTCCACAGATGGAGCAGCACATCGGTCCTGCAAAGCCAGGCTGGAAAAACAGGGAGACCAAGAAACACATCCTGCAAACTCTCTGCTGAGTTATGGAGAACCAGCCAGGAGCTGCAGCAGGGAGGATCTCCTGGAAGCAGAGCAGCTCCAGGGATGTGCCCAGCTCTCACCTCGGGGGCTCAGCCTTTCCCCCGGGTTTCCCTCGCTGATTTCCTGCCGTGGTTTGTGGTGTGGGCGATGCTGAGCAGGTCCAGGGATGCGCTCCCAGGCTCTTCCCTTCCCTAAACAATTCTCCTTGCAGAGGAGGAAGAAGCAAAGCCCAGGGCAAGGCCAGGAGTCACCGCTGGATTAACCCAGGCTGGGTGCAGGGGCAGGAGCACAATGAGCCCTCATTACAGCACCCATTAATGAGCGGGCTTTGGTAATGAGCTGAGCCTTTCTCTGCCCCCTCCTGCGGCCACTAAAACGTTAAAAGGAGGAAAAACCAGTCTCTATCTCCTGCTGTGGGCGGGCCTGCCTTGCTTTATCTCATCTCATCTTCGGCAATCCAAGCCCTGGGTGATGGTGCCAATGCCGGGTGAGGGCACCATCCCCTGCCCAGGCACCTCCCCTGCACCCCTCCCCGTGGGGCTGGGGCCAAAGGGCTGAGCTTGATCTAAAACGTGGATCAAATCTGCTGCTGGGCCCTGGGATGTGCGTGCAGCCCACTGTCCCTCACCTGCCACCACACCCCTGGTGCCTAAAGCTGTCCCCATCCGTGCCCCGAGCTGTCAGGGCCACCACACCCGGCCCAGGGGCCAATTAATGAATTAATTGGGGCTCTGGAGGTGGGTGTTGGGCTAAGCCACGCCGTGCCTGCCTCCTTTGAGCCCACTCACTACAAGCACCTGAATTTAAGGGCATGTTTAAAACATCCCCTGCCCAGGTACAGGCGTTTGTCCATCCTGAGAGCCAGGGGGAGCACCAGAAGCACAGCAGGGTGGGAAATTGCCTGGGTTTAGGAGGCCGTGCTTGGGTTTGACTCCCGGGGTGGGGGCTGGAGGGAGTTCCTGGCATTCCCTGCCTGGATCAGGGCACGGCATCCAGGCAAAACTCAGCCTGGGCCCACCTGGGAGCTCGGATTTGATGCCCAGCTGAGGTGGGTGGTGCTGGGCATCAAATCTGAGCGCCCAGGTGGGCACCAGGCTGGTGCTGGGCCCAGGTGTCCTCATCAGCTGAAACAATTTGAACTGAGTGTAATAGAAAAGGAAAGGAGACAAGAAACTGCTGGGACCTAATGAAGGTAAAAGTTAAGGAATCTATTGGGAGTAGGGAAGTGCTGAGCCTTTCTGGGCAGGGAAAGGAGCCTGCAGCACCTGGTCTGAACTAAAAGTGAGGATTAAGGAGTCCCTGAGCTTGTGTTTTCATGGATTTCAGGGCACACATCACCTATGGAGAGGTGAGAGTGGCAGGGCCTGCAGCCTATGGGATGGGGTGACACTGTGGTACCCACCAGGAGAAGCTTATCAAGACCCATTTTTATCAGCCTGGGTGTTTGTGACCCACTCCTGACCCGACCCAGGTGTGAATTTGAACCCCTGCAGAAGGCTGAGGTGTCCTGGCCAAGGCAGCTGCAGCTCTGCAGGGCTGAGCTCCTGCCAGGCACCCCAGCAGGGAGTGCTGGGGGTGTCTTAATCACATTTAATCCCATTTTCTGACTCCTCCATCACTGCAGAAACGTTGTTTGGGTTTCCAAGAGGCTGCTAATTCCTTATCGTTCTTGTTTTGTGGTTTTTTTGCACTTCAGAGATATTTCAGGAGCCGTGTTTGGATGGCCCTGGGGGGGGTTATGTCCTTGGATGGCTCTGGAAGCAAAATGTCTGCTGGGGGAGAGGTGAGGAGGGAGGCAGGGACAGTGATACATCCTCAAAGCTGGGGTTTAGGGGGAAAAAGGCCTGGGGGTTGTGAGGTGTTACCCTCAGCCATTTGGGCACGTCAGTGTGGATTTTGTGTTAATTGTGATTTTTCTTTTTATTTATTTTTTTAAATGCATCTGAAGGTTTTCTTCAAGCCCAGCTTAGGCAGCTGTGTAACCCCTTGGATTCTCAGCTTTCCTGGAAAAGGGAGCTTTTAGCTGCTTCCCCTGAGGAGGAAAACAGGAGATGACAGCACTTAATGATGTTCCAAGTGGGAATATTAAACACAGTTTGGAGCAGAGCCCCCGTTTCCCCAGCCCCAGGTGTCTGATCCCCAGGACAGCAGCTCTGTGGGTGCTCCCCGTGGTGCCAGGTGTTTATGGGGTGGGCAGGGGGCTGGATGGGACCCCTGTGTGCCACCAGCAGGGCTGAGCTCTCCTTGGGACACAGCCTCAAACACTGCCCTGCCACGATGCTGCTCCATCAGACGTTGGGATGGAATTCTGCCCCTCAGATTAACTCCCCATCAATGGGCCAACGGCACAGAAAGTTCAGGAGTTTCTTGCTGCCCCTGGTGAATTTCAAGTATTTTCTTTGGCTTTGGTGCATCATGGAAAGCATGGGAAAAGCAGGTGGAAAACCCTGCACGCGTGCTGCTGCAAGGAGTGATTGATATGATGCTCCCAATTACACTTAATTGTGGTTATCCTATTAACAACAGCCTCGTTCTGTGGCACACACCTGCCTCTCCACGGGAAACACTGTTAGCATCACTTAAATCACCAATTACACGTGATGGAAAAGCAGCAATTAAATCCACTAAGCCTTGTCCAAATAATTATTTCATTTCCCTGTACTATTTTTAATATTATAAAGGCAGTTTCTTCAAAGCAATTCTTTTATTTGTGTGATCTCCTATTTATCCGTGTGGGAACATGGGTGGAGAGCAGGCCTGGGTTTGCAGGGATTTATGGAGAGGAGGATGCATGGTTAGGATGGGAAAACTCTCGTTTTAAGATTTCAGTGTTCAAAAAATGTGTGGATGTGGCATTTGGAGACACAGGTCAGTGGTGGCCTTGGCAGTGCTGGGGGATTATTGCACTCGATGGTCTGAGAGGGCTTTTCCAGCCTTCATGATTCCATGGTTCTGTGGGGAGCAGGCTGGTGATGTTCTCCAGGTGTTTCTGGTTCCAAGCAGTGATCTGAAGCACCTGGTCAGGCCCAAAGGAGCTGGGTTTGCCCAGGTGGGCTCGGGGCTGGGTAGGTCTGCTCTCCCAGCAGGGGAGAAAAGGGACCTTCCACCCTGAGACAGGGAACAGAGAAGCTTGAAAGAAGATAACATAGAAGATAGTGGAGTTAGAGCATTTGGGAACCAGAACCCTGGAGAAAATCGAGGTAAATTTAATTCCCGCCATGTGGGCTGCTCAGTAGTGATGGAAGAGCCGGTGTTGGGTGCTCCGAGGCGTCCTCTTGTCACTGTGGAAGGGACCTTGGGGATGATGTGGCTCCAGCCCCCGGTCCCTTGTGGGGGACAGAGCGCGGGGCCCTCAGAGCCCGGAGCCCTCAGAGCCCGGAGCCCTCGGAGCGCGGGGCCCTCGGAGCGCGGGGCCCTCAGAGCCCGGCGGGCGGCTCGGCCTGCGGGGCCGGGGGTGCCGGGGCTGCGTGGGACGGGCCGGGGCCGCGGCCGCGCTTCCTCCGATTGTTCTGCTCGCCGGAGCGGGGCGGGGACACGGCGGGGACACAGCGGGGACAGCGACCCCCGAGAGCTGCGTGCGGGCATCGCCCCCAGCCCCGAGCAGCTCCGGCGGGACAGCGCGGCCGGGCCGGGGCGGCGCCGGGCGGGCGGGGGGCCGGGCCCGGCGGGCGGGCGCTCGGAGATCCCGCAGCGATCCCTCAGCGATCCCGCAGCGATCCCGCAGCGATCCCCGCGGCTCGCAGCGCGGCCGGCACCGCACGGAGCGGCCGCTTCGCCTCGCGTCGCTCGCCGTCGGTGCCGTGTGCGCGCAGCGGCGGCGGCGCCGGGCGGGCCCCGACGGGACGGGGCTGCGGGGGATGCGCGGAGCAGCGCGGCCCGCGCCGGGCCCCGGCGGCCGCCCCCGAACCCCGCTGCCCGCGGGCGGGCGCCGGGGACGGCCCGAGCCCGGCTCGGGGGGCCGCGCCGCCGCCCCCTGAGCGCTCCGCCGGCCCCTGCCGGGGCTCCCGGGCCGGGGCCGGCGGGGAGCGCCCGGCGCAGCCGGGAGGGCGGCGGGAGCGGCTCCCGGAGCGGGGCTGCTCTCTGCTCTTGCTTTTCAACTCCCTCTCAGGAGCTCGCACCTTCGGGCGCTTTTAAAGTTTTTATTTTGTTATTCTTTTTGGTGTTTTAAAACTTTTTTTTATTAAGATTTTTTTTTTAAAAACATTTCAACTTTCCGACGCCAGCGCAGAGTTTTGCCGTGATCGCCGGGACCGCGTGAGCGTGCGGCGCCGAGGCCATGCGGTGAGCGAGGTAAGAGCGGGGCTGGCACCGGGACCGGCACCGGGACCCCCGAGCCCCGTCCCGGGCTGGGGCCGGGGCTGCCCCCGGAGCCGCGGCTTCAACGAGAGTGAAGTGTCGCATCACTGCTCTTTGTGCTCTGACCCCATAAATCCGTGTCACCCCCGCGCAGGTACCTGCTGGACAAACCCTCCTGTCCCACAGAATGCTCACAAAGCCGCGAAGTTCGGATTAGTTTCGGAAAACCTCCCTTTTTTACAGAACATCACGTGGGAATCTTTTCTTTGTTGGGGTTTTTTGGCTGTGTTGGAGCTGCTGAGGAAGCACCAGCCCGAAGCTGAGCGGGGCAGTTCCTGCCGTGACCGGGGTCTGGGTTTATTTTCCGCCGCGTGTGTCGGGATTGAGCGGTTTGAGCCGGGTTTACACCCCGTGTGAGCTCCCGAGGAACGGGCTCCCTGCTTGCCCACGGTGATTCAGGGCGCGTTTGAGTCCAGGGGAACATTTCTGTGGGCTCTGGTGGGAGTTCCGTGCTTGGGAGCGTTCGCTTATTACTGGTTTTAGTGGTTTTGGGGAAGCTGACGGAGAGAAAGTCTCACTCGGGTGTTCACAGAGCCTGGGTGGAGAGTCCCTGTTCCCACCTCCACCTTGGTGCGTTGGTTTTACACCTGAACATTTATGAGATGAGGGATTTCAAAATGCGGGGATTAATGGCTGATATCACCTCCCTGCTCCTCCCTCGGGTTTTGTTTTAAAACAAGGCACGAATCCTTCCCGAGTGACGACAGATCCCGGCAGCAGCTCCGAGCGGGACCGGGCTGCGGTGCCGGGACAGCCCCGAGCCCCCGGGGCTGGCTGCTCACTGCCGATTAAACCCTCGCTCTGCCGGGTCCAAACTGCTGGAACTGTTCAAATCAAGTATTTATGGAATGCTGCTCGCTCCCTGCCCGGTATCGTCTCTGATTGGCTTGGTGGAAAGTAAAATTGCCAAATTTAGGTCTGTTACAGTAAGTGCTGGAGCAGGTGGATGCTTTGCTGGAGCTCCTGCCCAGAGGGTTTGGGTGCCCTGCTCCAGTGCTGGCAGGACGGCTCGTTCCAGAGGCTTTTGGTGCCTTGTTGACCAGACAGGGACTGGGAGTGCTGAATTTCTGCTGGGCCACCTCGTTTTCCTGGAATTAATCTGATTTCTGTGCATTACAAAGAGAGCTGACCGGGTGTTTGTGTTGGGTGGAGAGGGAACGTTGTGCTGCCACTCCTCCTTGGTGTCCAGGGAAGTTACAGACTCAGAGCCACCCGAGTCCCCCTGTGTGACACCGAGGTGCCCACTGTGGCCTCAGGGAGGGCTCTGTTCTTCAGAGGGGTGACAGTGACCTCTCTGCCTTGCTTTCCTCCTGCCCTAGGAGCTGTCCCAGAGCTCAGGAGCTTGTCCAGGTGGGACTCCAGGAGCTCTGGGTGGTGCCATCACTGGCACAGGTGCAAAGGGCTGGTCCAGGGGAAGAACCCACTGATGGGGAGGAGGAGGAGGTGGGTGCATCATCACAAGGGGAGGGAAAATGCATCCCCTCCTGATAAATTCAGCTGGAAGTGCTGCAGAAGGGTCTGCTTTGGAAAGAGGAGTCTGGAAACTACGCTTGAACTAAAAGCCACAGGTGCAACAAGTTGATTTCTGGTCCCCTGCTCCATTTTTGGTTCATCCCACGCCTGTTTTAAGGGTTATTTCTTCCCATCCTTGTTCCCAAGCTCCGGAGGCTCCTGCCTGCTGTTATTGCTCCTTTTCCTAAGTGCTGATTGCTCTCAGCCATCCTGTTCAGTGGGGTTTTGTTTTGTCCAGCTTGCAGGCTCGTCTGAAACTTCCAGGTGAAGTTCAAGAAAGGGTTTGCTTTTGAATTTACTTTAGTAAGCCTCAGGAATAGTCTGGGACATCCCAGATCTGAGTTAGGGAGCTGAAAACCCCACAGTTAATTACTGGAGCCCAGTGACACTTGGAGCAATTACTTCTGCCTGTATTCCTGCTGCTGTATTTGTGTCTGGTGATCCCAAAGACTTCCCCAATTCTTGCACTGATATCAGCTGATTTAATAAAATTCCTCTGCCTCAGGACCCTCCATGGGCCAGGTTCCTGCTGGCACCACGAGCCGGGGATGTCACCACGTGTGCTGCCTGTGGCCCCCTGCCAGCCTTGTTCCAGGGCATAAACATCACCAACTTGGATTTTTGTGAGGTGCTTTTTATGAAAAGTTTGTTGCATTTGGCCTTCTTGCACCCAGCACGCAATAGCTGTGGGAAGGAGGTTATTCCTGGCTTGGTGCTGACATGAGGACACAGTATTAATTTTCCGTTAAATGACAGATTTATTGGAGTTTTCTTCATCTGCACGGTCTGACCTGCAAACCTGAGCTGGAATTTGCCAGAAGGGGGCATTTTGCAAACATCACAAAGGATTTTGGTGGTGGGGAGATGGGCAGGGTGAGCTTGGCTGGAGGATTAGGCAGCGATGTGTGTCTGGGAACCGCGGAGTTTTGGGGGAAATTCTTGTGCAAATAAACACTGAGAAATGAATTTTGGGTCATTTAGGGCTGAGGGCTGGGTGCATGGAGGCCAGCTCCCAGTCCCACTGCAGCCTGCTGGCTCCAAGTAGTTAAAATAAGAAACTGTGGAGTAGCCTTGTTTTTTTTTTTTTCTCTGAGGAAACTCTTGAAAAATGTTTTTCCAGTTATCTCCCAGTAATTGTTTCTTGCTGTAGGTTGAGCTCTGAGAGCTCTGGTGTTCTTGCATGAGGTTTCTCTGCTGTTCCTCTCTGGCAGGAGGGTGTGGAGCCCACAGCTCTGTGTTCCCTCTGTTGGAAGGTGCTGCTGAGCTGCCCAGTCCTGCCCAGTAAAGCCAGTCCTTCTCTGGGGCACACCAGGAGCTGGGCTCTGGGGTTGGTTTTTTGCAGGGGGTGTGTGCTGGATTTGGGGTCCCAGGCAGTGTGTGCTTTCCAGCCTCACCAGCTCTGTCCTTCCCTCTTCTGTCCCCATCCCAAATCCAGAGTCCTCCTTAATCCTGGCATCAAGGCTTGGCTTTCTCTGCCCTTCAATATTCACCATCTACAGGTGCAGGGGGATTTTAAAGGCTCCTTGGGGTCAGCCCTGCCCTGGTGCCCACAGCCTTGGTGGGAGCTGCTACATGGGTGGGATCCTTGTCCTCTCTTCAGCCCTGGGGAGAGCAAAGCAGAGGCAAATTAGGGGAGCTGATGGAAGAAATGGGGTGAAAACCTTGTTTCTGTTTCCCTGGTTCCCTCTTTGATGTGCCAACAGCTGGCTTACAGTTTGTGTGCTAATTCCAGCAGGAAGGGACTGGATTTGGGCACAGGAGGTCTCATGGAGGTGCTGGAGCATCCCTAATGGTTCAGGATCATGCTAAGCCAGGCCCAGGTGCCATCACCCATTTCCTGAGCTTCTTCCTCCTGCAGTAAATGCTGATCTCTCTGCATATCCAGAGTGATGGGCGTCCTGGGGTGATGGGGAAGGTGTGCAGAAATAAAACCAAATCTTAAAAACACCTTCCTGCTACTCCTCCCTTCTTCCCAGGCTTGACTTCTCTCCCAGTTTCTTCCCTTTCTCCCCCTTGGAGGTGCAGGGTGATGGAGAATGGTGCTGTGGCCAGCTCATCACGCCTTGGCTCTGCCCCTCCTTCCTTCTCAGGGCACTCCTTGCACTCCTCCCCTGCTCCAGCCTGCGATCATCCTCCATCCCTGCTTTGCTATAGGAGCTTGTCCTTGGCTTTTCTCAGGGTTTGGGATTTTCTCAGGCTTTTGGGGCTGTGCTGATCCCTTGTTCCAGACAGAAGCTCCAACACTGGAGCATTTTGGCTGCAGTTGCAGCCGCTGGTGCCCGATGCCATCAGCAGCCCTGTCCTTGCTGCACCTGTGCCATCTTTCCAGGAGAGATGGAGAGATTTCCATGAGCCTCCCAAGCCCCAGCCTGCTCTGTGCTGCTTTCCCAAGCACTGCAGGATATGAAACATCTGCGAGAGAAAAGCCAGGTCCAGATGTTGCAAGAGGCTGCTGCAGTAATGGGATTATCCCCAGCCTGGATGGCTCCTGTTCCAAGCCACCGGTGTGGTTTTTTCCCTTCTTCCCAGCCTGGGCTCAGTGTGGTGCTTTCCCTGTTGCCAGAGGAGCATCCCAGCAGGGGCAGGAGCCTGGAGGAGCTGCCCTGATGCCGTGTTCCCGTGGCAGAGCTTTCCCAGGGTGTTTTCTCCCCGGAGCTGGCGCGCGCCGCCGCACAGGAAATTCTGGTTGCACCATTATTGCAGAGCCTATTGTTTGGGGCAAGGGCAGGATTCGGGCTTGCTCACATCCTCCAGTGTCTCACTGTGCTGAAAGGATGTGGTGGGGTAGCCAGGGCTGCAGGAGGAGCACAAAGCTCCAAGCTGGGTTTGTGCAGAGTTCGTGCTTAGCCCAGATCCCTGCCTTTCTGACCAAACCCGTCCCTCTGGTTTTCCATGGGAAACCTCGGGGTTAAGGAAAACTTGGAGTGAGGCTTGAGCAGGGCACAGTCCTTTGTTGCAGTTGGAAGCGTTTTGCTGCTCAGCCTGCTCCTGTCTGTGGATGGTGTGTGGTGGACACCTTGTGTAGCAAGGTGGGGTGGAGCAGGTGCACCCTGAGGGATGTAAAATCAGGGTTTGGGGGATACAGAACCCACTGAGCGTTGCTGGAGATGGCAGCACACGTGGCCTGGCTCTCGGGGTGTGTGCAGGCAGGCAGAGCACGTGGCAGCTCTGTTTTCACCTGCCACAGCCTCGTGGCATGACCAGGGCCTGTTCACCTGGCTGTGCCTTAGTTTTACCGGGGTGTTGGAGCGAGCTGCTCTGCCCGTGTTTGCTTTCGCTTTGCCTTTCCCCCTGCGCTAATCCTGTGGCTTAGATGGTTGGCTTTGATTGCTGCCTTTCCCAGGCTGGGCTCTGCGGGCGGCGCAGGCTGCTCCTCGCTCACCCGTGTGAGCTGCAGCTCCTCTCAGGCTGCCTGGGATGTTTGGGCTGCCGGCAGGAGCAGGAGGATCCCAAAGCTTTGTTGTCCGGGCTCTGCAGGGTTGGCTGCTCACCCTCCTCGGGTTTTTCATTCCCTTTTGGCTGCCATCCCAATAGAGAGAAGGCATCAAACCAGGGCGGGTGTAAAGAGCAGCGCTGCACGTGTGACTGTGCAAACCCAGGGCACCACAGGGAATATTTCTGTGTCTGCTCTGGGGTGCCCTGACCCCCAGGGCAGCACTGACTCTGACCCTCATTCATGGAGAAAGTTTCCCAGACTTCAAGGTAGACTGGAATCCACAAAAGTGTGAAATAGATTATAGAGAGCAGTGCAGGTGTATCACTTGGTGAGAAATTGAGGGTTTGGGATTTTTAGTGTGTTGTGGGTGGAAGCAAGATGGAGGGCACAGGGTGTCGTCCTGGGTTTCTTCTTCATGCTTCTTCTTCCTTCTTCTCCATGGGTTTGGGTGATGTTTTGTAATTGGGCAGAAAAGTCCTCATTGTGGGCTTCCAGGGATCGGTTATTGGGTTAAAAGGGAAAATAGTCCAGGTGTCAGTTCTTAATTGGATAGTTTTACAATGTCCTTGGAACAAGAGATTGTTGGCCATTTTGTGCCTTCTAATGAAAAGCTGCAGAACTCGTGGTTGTGAGGCTGTTTTATTGATAAGAAATAACAAACACCTGAATCTGAACATGAACTGCCTCCTCAAGTGCCTTCAATCCAGACCCAGAGAAACTGATATGTGACATTCCTGCCCTGCTGCAATGTCACATATCGTTTCTCTGGGTCTGGATTCTGGTCAGAGCAGAATTCTGACCAGGGCAGAATTCAGCTTGGAGGTTCCCAGGGCTTTTTCCTGAGCTTCTCCTGCCCCAGTAGAGCCCTGCAGGCTGTGCTGGGTTTGTGGAGCAGGGCGGCTGAGCTGGCACACAAAGGGCCCCAAGCAGCCTCAGTGCCGTGCCCGTGCTGCCACGTGCCTGGCAGAGGGACGGGGAGCCTGGCAGCAGCTGTGTGTGCTGTGTCCCTCAGCTGCACAAGCCACGCTGGCAGTGCCTGTAGCTCATCTGCTGCTGCTGCTGCTCTCATGCTGGCACAGGGCACCAGCTGATGCTGTCCTGCTGCCACTGGGCTGGCATTGTGTGCCAGGGCCTCCTGCACACTCAGGGCTTGTTTGAGAGAACCATGAATCAGTTGAAAGCTGCCCCGTGCCACTCGTGGCTGGGAGGAGTGCCTGTTGTGTGAGGGAACAACAGCACTGAGTGCCTGTCCCCAGCACGGGAGCTGTGTCACTGCAGGGGGGAGGTCACACATCCTGCTGGCCCTCAGGGGCTGCAGAACCTTCAGAGAGGAGCTTTGGCCGGGCAGCTGGGCTCCACCACAGCACCCTGTGGCCTCCTTTGGCCAGGCTGGGGCAGGGGTGGCACCAGGGTCCTGCCTGAGCTCGGCTCTGCAGCTGAGAGTGGGAGGAGGAGGAGAGCATTCACCGGGTCTTTGGGCAGTGAGAGGTGTTGGGTTTGCACTGGAAGGGTGAAACCCCATCAGGCAACCCCAGGGTCTGTTACCATCTCCCCATCCCTCCCTTGCGCTGTAGGGAGCTGGACAACGTTCCTGGGTGCAGAGCACGTCCTAAACTGGGTTTGCAGCCTGGGTGTTGGAGCTGGGAAAGGCTCTGGCAGCTGTGAGAGCAGCACACCCCGTGTCCCTCTGCTGTCACCCTGGGAGCATCCACTGAGGGATAATGGGGAAAGCTGGGACAAGCAGCAGGGCCCAGGGGGATGTCCTGGCATTCCACAGAGTGCCCTGTGCTGCATGGGCTGGGTGATGGCAGCAGGGTAAGTGTGACCCCATGGTGTGGGTGATGGCAGCAGGGTGAGCATGGCCCCACGGTGTGGGTGATGGCAGCAGGGTGTGGGTGCCCCAGGGTGTGGGTGGTGGGTGAGGGTGGTGGCACCATGGTGGGCATGCCCCATGGTGTGGGTGATGGCAGCAGGGTGTGGGTGCCCCAGGGTGTGGGTGGTGGGTGAGGGTGGTGGCACCATGGTGGGCATGCCCCATGGTGTGGGTGATGGCAGCAGGGTGTGGGTGCCCCAGGGTGTGGGTGGTGCCATCAGGGTCAGTGTTGCCCCATGGTCTGGGTGAGACCCCATGGTGTGGGAATGCTGAGCATGGCTGGGGAGGGTGTCTGGGGGCCCAGCTGAGCCTGGGGGATGCTCTCTGCACCCTGTGCTCTCTCTCTGTGTGTTTTCCAGGGAGATTTCACACACCACTGGCTGATGAGTTGACTTTATGTGGTGTAAGTCCTGCCAAAACAATTTCTTCCTGTTATTGCTGCTCCAGTTTTAGAGAAGTGATAAGAGCCTTTTGCAGGGACCTGGTTTCTCCCAGGGGCTCTGCTGCTCTGAGCTGGGAGCTTTGAGCAGCAGTTCCCAGGGTGACTTTTCCTCAGTCCTTCAATTAAATTTCAGAATTAGATCTAGTTAAATGATCTAAGGAATGTCAGAGTATAGTCTGTGGGGTCTCTCCACAGCCAGATGGATCTGGTTCATTTTGGGTGATACTTCCCATGAATTATCTCTTCAGTTGCTCTTGGAGGTGGTTAATGAAGGGCAAAGACCTTGAAACCAGGCTTGTGTTAAAATGAGAGCTGAGACAATGTGAGGCTGTGTTTGGATCTGGATTGGAGTTGTGGGACCATCCCAGGTCTCAGCCCTGGTGCCTTCAGCTGATGGTTCCTCTTGTGGCACCATTTTGTTTCCAGTCCTGCAAAGGCAGATTTTTAAGGCCAGACCTTAAACGTTCCAATGAGAATGGGGGTGGATCTTAAACCCCCTTCTGCTTGGTTTTTAATTTGTTTTGAGTGAACAAACTGAATATAAAGCAGAGTTACCAGAAATCCAGAATCCTAGAATGGTTTGGGTTGGAAGGGACCTTAAAAAACATCTTGTTCCAGGCCCTGGATGGGCAGGAACACCTTCCTCTGGCAGGTTTGGAGGGCTGCAGCATGGGCCTGTGCCAGGCAGTGCTGGATCAGCTGTGGTGACCCAAGATAAAGGAATAATTCCGGGTTTCCCAGTGGCAAACAGAGCTGGGAGGGCTCCTGCTGCTGAACAATCAGGGCTGAGCAGGCTGCACTCCTGTTCCTGAGAGAGAGAGGCTGCTGGAGGAAGGAAAAACAGGAAAAAAAGGCAGTTAGCCATGGGGTGAGGTGCTGCCCCTCTGCTCAGGGTGGCAGGGCTGTCCCAGCACCTATGGTGTGGAGGGGGAGGGAAATGGGGGCCACAAAAGCCCCTTGTGAATGCAAACACTGAGCCATGAGGATTCCACCAGAGCTGAGCTCTTCAGCTGGGCTGTGCACAGGAGCCTCTGGCCAGGTGTGAGGCTGAAACTGTGTAAATGAGTTGGTGCTTGCAAACAGGGATCCTGCAGAAGGGGTCTGCTGCAGCAAGAGCCAGATCTTTGCTTCTGAGCCTTTAGGAGTTGATATTTTCTTGCTCTGGGATGCAGCAGCAGTGCCTTGGAGTAATTCTCCAAGGGCAGGAACCCCTCTGTGGCCTCTCTCTGGTCTCTGTGACTTCTTGACATAATAATTAAAGCCAACTATTTAAATAAACTTTTGTAAAGATAATGAGTTACATTAGGTAAAAATATTTGTATAAAATGGAAGTAAATAAATGACATAACCCAGCTTGTGTTTGACACAGCTAGAAGCAGTTTTCTCCAAGACACGGATTATTCCATAATTACTCCTTAATGCAGTTCATGCCTCTTTGCTCTGAAGGGTTTGCCCTTGTCCAGAGCACAGGAGGAAGCAGCAGGTTATTTGGAAGTTACATGATCCAGGCTGGCATGTTTGTACTCCTCAAAGCTCCTCTCTGATCAGTGGGTTCATAAAGGATCAGGGCAATGCCCCCAAAAAGGTCTCTAAGAAATACAGGGAGTCCATTCCTGTGATTTCAGGCTGGAATGTTGTGTGTGGTAATGGCTCTGTAATCTTTCCAGGCACCTTGCTTTGATTCCTGGAGAGTCTCAGCTTTATTTACAGCTACAAATTGTGTTAATTAAGACAGTCAAAAAAGAAGAATTTTTTTTTGAGAAGAGCTTTACTGCAGAGTGCTGCAGGACAGCTCCATGGAACGTGGATTGTTTGCTGGATGCTCCTTGAGGCACTGCTCAGAAGATCCCAAGCATTGCCCATCGTCCTTCAAACACACAAAAGGAGATGCAGCTTTGGCTGGAAGCAGGGAGGAGCCGTGGATTTAGGTGGTGTTGGAGGACCTTCCCTGGCTCCTTCTGTCCCCTCTGCTGAATGAGGATAACACATGGCAAGAAGGAATACTGAGATCCCTAATTTGAGTTTAGTTTAGGCACCTAAATACACTTTGGCACATGTCAGTGGGAAATACGATTTTGGTGTTAAAGGTACAACTTTCCCTCTGGTGGTGCCTCAGATTTCAGCTTTTCTATTTTTCACATTCTGTGCTGCTTTAGTGTGTGGGTCTGGGCTTCACATGAGGGGATGGTGAGCTCTGTGCACAGAGCAGGGAGACAAAACAATTCCTGCTCCAGCTGGGGACCAATGACAAATGATCCAAATCTCAGGACCAAGAGCACAAACACCGTGGGCTGAGAGAGAAAAACAAGCAGGATGGGACTTGATAACCTAAAGCTGTAATTGGACAATGAACTCCAATGTGCAAATGGAGCAGAACTGATCAAAGTGAGAGAGCCCATGACCAGTCAGGGATTTTTGTGACCATTTTGGTTCATCTTGGGTGCAGCCCTGGCTGGGCTCTTGTGCTGCCCAAGGTGCATCCATTGAGGAGATCCTTTTAATAAATCCCTGCTTTATTCTTTAGCTCTGTCCACTCTCTGCTCTAGATCAGCCTTCACAAGGCATCACTGGGAGGGGGCTGCATTAGGGGTGTCTGGGGGCATTTCCTGGGTGTGCAGGAGGGTTTCTAGAGGAGCAAAAATCTGGGACAGGATCTTCTGCAGAGTCCAGCCAAGCAGCCTTCAGAGCCTGCTGCTGATCTGCTCTTTTGCTGGTGTTAGAGGGTGGGGGTTCAGCCTCACATGGCTTAAATTGGGATTTCTAATTGTGGAGGTGTGGGGACACCTCATTTTAAGCTGGATAGATAACAGTTGGGTTTGGTCTGGTGGCTGTGGAGCTGCGTTGCTGTAGAGATGGGTCAGAACTTTGTGTTCCTGAGTTGGAAGGGACCCACAAGGATCACTCCTGACCCTGCACAAGACAACCCCCAAAATCACCAAATAACCCAGCTCCCAGATGAGGGGCTGGATTAATTCTCCCTTCCTTTGCTCCTTCTCTGCTTGTAGCCCCAGTGGAGGGGCAGCCTGGGAGGGAAGTTCAGCACAGGCTTCTACCAGGACTGGAACAAATGAAACAAGGGTGATGCCTTGGATGTGAGGGTCACAGAGATTTCAGTGGGTTTCACTGATTTTCATTGGGGACTTCATTCCTGCCTCCTTCCTGCCCTGCTGGACCTGTCCTGTCACCCCTGGGGGCTGTGGGGCAGAGGGTCACTGCCTGCCCTGTGTTTCTGTGTCCACAGGCAGGACTGGAGCACCCACCTGCCCTGTGCCAGGGATGGCTCCTTGCAGCCCAGCCCAGCTGCTCTGTCTTTCAGGCAGAGATTATTTCTGGCGCGCTCTGTCAGGTTTCTTGATTTTCTTGCTGCAGGTAGTTGTGAAACAGCAGCTGTTCTGCAAGTGCCACTGCTGGGCTGGCACTCGTTTGCCTGCTCCTGTGGGGAGGAGGGAGAGGGAATTAAGGACTGACAAGAAAAAGAGGGATTAAAGTCAGTGGAAGATCCCTCTGCTTCTGTGGGAATTGAGTTTTACTCAGGTTTTCTGCTGGACAAGCCCTTATTCTTTAATGTTTTTTTTTTCTGTTGAAGCATGTCTGTTGTTTCCTCTGAAGGAAGAAAGGGTCACTTTTTCCACACTGCTGACGTGAGCTGTGAATCACAGTGGTTTTGGGAAGGTGCTGTCACTGGGACCAGTCACCTGTCAGAATATTTGCTGCCTTCACCCTGATGTCCTGAGGCATTCTGCAGCCCATGTGCCAAAGGGCTGGGTATGACCACAGCTCAGGATGCCCTTCTGCTGCTTCTCCAGGGCGATGGGCAGGAAGGATTGGCTCCTTAAAGCTTTGGGCTTCCAGGCAGCGCTGTAGCCTATGGATGGGAGGTGATTTTACTACAGGAAGGAAATGTGTCAGCACGTAGCAAAGGTCCAGCACATGGCCTGGAAGCCAAGGAGTTGGTTCTGCCCTGGTGCTCCAGCCACAAGGAAGACACAATTCTGGAGGGGCATGCAGGGAGCTGAGCAGGTTCTGTGGATGCTGGCAGTGCTGGGGAGCTCCAGGGAGCTGGGGCTGGTGCTGCCCTGCCTGTGCAGGCACCTGGAGCCTGCGTGGGAGTTCCTGCAGCAGCTGAGCAGGGCTTGAAACCCAGCACTGAAACACGAGCTGGGGTGCCCTGGCTCACTGCACCCTTCACAGGGTGCACATCCCTGCAGACCTCATATCCTTGTCTTTCCTAAGGATTTGCAGCCTCATGCCTGGCTGCTGTGGAGCCCCAGGGCTTTCCAGAGCTGTGGAAGTGTATCACTGCTGCTCAGCATTGGCTGAACACTGTCTCCTATGAAGAATTTAGGTTTGTGTGACATGAGCTGGCAAATCAAGATGTTGTTTTTGCTTGGTGGCAATGTTTGGATATCCACGCTGTGCAATTTCCTGCAGAAACTAGATATTGCCTGCACGTGTTCCCAGCCTATTTGTGGTTTAAAGCCTGGGTGAAGCTGCAGGTGTGCTGGGCTCATCCTTGGATCTGCACCTCAGAAGGGATGGGCACTTTCAGGGTGACTGGTCCTGTCCTCCCCTGCTTGTGGCTTTTGTATAGACCTTTGCCACACATGGCAATAAATTTGTTTGTTGTTGAAAAAGAGTCATTGGAGAGACTACAGAATATACAGACTGCAGAAAAAGGTGAAATAGAAAGGTGCCTAATACTCAGAACCCAACCCCCAGCTCCTTGTGAAAAGATTCAGGGTTTGGTCCTTAAACAGGGACAAAGGGAACCTTTAGCTGCTCCTGCTCTGCTGAGTTTTGATCCCTGGTGAAAAGGGGCGAGCAGCCTTGGGGAGAGCAGGGCAGGCAGAGGAGACACAGCGGTGTGGCCACCTGTGCCTGCTCAGCCCCATCCCTGGGGCAGGAGGGGAGAAGCTCATCAGCAGTGATGCTAACTGGGTGCAGTGCTGGCTCCCTGCGTGGCTGGCTGGAGCAGGCCCTGGGCAGTGGGAGCTGCCAGCCTTTGGCAGGGCACAGCCACGCTGGGCACACGGGCACGGCCAGCAGGGGCTGTGCTCCCATCCCTTCCCCTCAGCTGCTTTAGTGTCCCTGTGGGATCATCCTGGCAGGCTGGCCTTGGTGAACTGTGGATTTGAAGCCTTGGGTTAGGAGATGAGGAAAAGCTGGGCTGCACAAATGCAGGATAACTCAGTGACAGCAGCATCCCCACCACGGCATCACCCACCCACCTGCAGGGCATTGCTGTGTGCCGGCCTGGGCTCAGTGTGTGCTGCTGCCTGCTGTGCAGTGGCTCTGGATGCAGATAAGAGTGAGTTTTGCTCGTTGCTGTTGAGGAGGAAAGCAGCAGAAAGGTGTCAGCCTGTCCAGGAGGCACCTTGTGACTTTGGAGTGTTCCGCACCAACCTTGCAAGGGAAAAGTAAAGCACAGGCAGGTGTCAAACTACCAAAAGTTCTCTGTGTGACCCCTAAAAGTGCCTTTCTGGGGTGAAAAGCCCGAGCCTGAGAGCGGGCCAGGCCTGTGGCAGTCACTGTGGTTTTCTAGAAACACCAGAGCAGTTTTTGCATGTGCCTAAAGGCAATTAGTGCAAGGCCACTGGCCTTCCTGAGCTGGATATCCTGGAATGCTGCAATGGACAGAGGCACAGCAGGTGTCACTGGCCTGTCTGGGACATCACACCTTCCAACAGCCAGAAACTGGACTGATTTTATGGAAAAACAGCGCAGAAGACTCTTCAAGGAATTGTTTGGTGCTGAGGGCAAAGCCACTTGTACACTTGATACCTGAGGCTCTACAGTGAGACTTGTTACAAATTTTAAAGCAGGGCAGGGAGATACCTCACCTTGTACTCAAAAAGCTGTGCTGGATTGGATGGGGTGGGTTTTCCACAATGAGGTGCCTGGGGAGTTGAGAGCCAAGCAGCCCCTGCCCAGCCCTGTGTTTGTGTGGATGTGTTCAACTGCTCTGAGGAAAAGGAGAAAGGAGGACAAGGGTAAATTCCACCCATGCAGCTGCCTGACAGGAACAGATCATTTGGGATCTGTTTGGAGGTAGAAATAAGGCTGGAAGTGAGACAATGAAGTAGAGGTAAGGTGTTCTTTGACATCACCAGGGCCACATCAAGGAGTTGCTGAGTAACCTGCTGAAATAATCCCTGGAAATGTTTGAGCAGAACGGGTTGCTGCCTGTGCTCCGAGTCTCTGCTTGTGAACTTGGGGCTGGCGTTGGCACCCAGCTCTTTGTTTCTAATCCTGATCTGAATGTGCTGAACCTACATTAGCAGAGAATCCCAGACTGGGAGGTCTGTAACTATGGCAGTGTCCTCCAAACGTGACCCTCTGCTGCTCATCTCAGCGCTGGCACCGGTGGAAGGTGGCACTCCTTTCTTCTCGTAGTAATTCCATGTCAAAGAGGAAATATAAATAAACTCCCCAAACAAAAGGAGCAAGGAAAAAATAATTCTTTCAAACATTTGAGCAGGAACAATAGGGTAGGATATGCACTCTCTGGGGAGGGGTAATGGCTGAAAGCGATAGGAGCACAGTGCTGCCTTGGTCTGTACCTAGCTGGGCTCAGCGAGGATTATTTATAGCAAATGTTATGGCAGAAGCATGTGTGACCTGCAGGCTCCCAGCTAGGGGAAGAGCTTTCCTGTGCTGTCTCTGGGATACAATAGACAATTATTTAGACACTATCTTTGTCTCAAGATATAAACAATTAAACGCTGGCTACTGATTTCTGCTCTGATGTTCAGACCGTGCTTTCTTGCTTAGGGGTTTGTGGAGAAGGCAAGGATTTTTAAGAAATGTCAGAGCTGTGAAGTTCCTGAGGCATCTCTACCAAACTGACTAATTGGGAATGCAGAGCAATGTCACAAGCACCACGAAGTTGTTGCTTCCCAAAGGTTGGCAGCCAGTGGTTCAGTGTTGTTCAGCTGACATTAATGGGGTGTGGATGGGTGTAGACCCCTGAATCTGCCTGTTCCATTGTGTTTTGGCTCATCACTATGGTATTAAAGTACCTACAGCTGCTACTGGATAGTAATTAAATGTTCTTACATATAATTAACTACTTTCAACTGACTGCTGAACAGCTTAAATAATCTACATGTAATGGCAGATATTTTGGTATTAGAATGGTGACAGTTGGTGCCAAATAGCTGGAGAGGTTGGGAAAACAGCTATTGTGCATCAAAACAACCTCGTGCTGGCAGCTGATTCCTCCTTCAGGCTCCCTCCTTTTCCTGGGGGTCCCTGTCCATCCTGGCTGCCAGTACCAGAAGGATCCTTTTGGATCCCTTCAGGACTCACATCAGGTTTATTTTCTGTAGAGCAGAAGAATTTAGAATTGCAAAACAGGGGAGATGTGTAAGGTGCTGCTGCTGTGCTCAGTGGGCAGGGGGAAATCTGCACCTGCAGTTCCTGGATCAGCAGTGTGGGTCTGGAGGAACAGTTTAGCACAGGTGCAGTGCCAGAGGTGTGTGGGCTTTGTGAGAGGCTTGGTCTGAAATCCACCTTCAGCAAGAATTGATCTATTATGTTCATTATTTCATTCCAGTTGTATTCCAGGGATTTTAGATCTCTGTGTTTTTATCTGGAGCTTCTGCTCATCTTTGCACAAGGAGCTGGCTGCTGGCTCTCTCCTTCCCAGTGTGTGTGAAGCTGATCCTGGCTTGGTGTAAGGTTTTAGTGCTCTGTGTGCTGCAGAGGCCAGGGCTGGTACCCTGTTCAGCTGCCTGGCAGCTCCCTGCAGTGCCAGCCCATCTCCAGTGTGGAGCTGTGGTGTTTGCAGTGAGCTGCTCCCTGCCTGGCAGCACCAGCACCAGCCCAGTTTGTCTGACAGATGCAGTGGAGCAGCTCTCTCCCCCTCGGCCGCAGGCAAAATAAGTCTCCTGCTCTAATTTCATTGTGTTTGGCCATCTCACAAACTCTAAAGCTCCCTGAAATGGGAAGGAAGTAATGTTTAAATTATACATGAGTGAACTGATTTACTCAGCCTGAAGTTTTGAGTTCCGTCCATATAAATACAGGGCTGGAGCTATCAGTCTGTGCATCCATCCGTCTGCCTGGTGGACATTGAATTAGCAGGAGCACAAATGCAGATCCAGGACTGTAAAAGCTTTGGCTTAAACCAGTGCAAACCATGTGGGGCAAATGCTGCTGCCACAGGGAACGTGTCATGTTTGCCTGGGGTTATCTTGTCTGCCAGTCTGCCCTCAGTGATGGAGCAGACCATTGCTGCAGGGTCCCTTCTGCCACTGGCACGTGGTGAAGTCACCATCCCTGGAAATATTAAAAGAGTGTGTGGATGTGACACTTGAGGACATGGTTTAGTGGTCAGGGTGGTGGTGGTGCTGCTGGGTTGATGGTTGGAATCAATCTTGGAGGATCACAGAACCATTAACCTTAATGATTCTGTGATTCTAAAAGTCAGTGTTTTCATAATGTCTGTTCATTCCTGACTAGGAAGGGATTCAGACTGCTCCTCTGTCTGTCTCCTGCTCCTAATGGAGGGGTTTAGCTTCCTGTAGAAGGGATTTTGCAGAGCATGTGAAATGCTGGTTCAATTCTCTGGTCGCTTCCTATGGGCACGGGCCCCGCGCTCCTTGGGGACCCTGGTGCCGGAAAGTCGTAACTGCGCTCGCTGATGGGCTGGAGATCCCTTTTGCAGATGTTTCACCCAGGTCTCTCCTTCCACCTCGATTGAAATAAATGAACAATCAAGCTGCTGTGCTGCCATGCCTGGCAGGGCCCAGCAGCAAACCGTCCTCCTTGACCCAGAAACAGAGGATGCTGGATTTTTGTAGGGGTTGCACTGGTTTGTAGGGTGGGGATCTACCAGGTGGGCAGGGACTTGATCATCAGGCTGCATCCTCAGGGTGTGCTCTGTGAGCAAACACAGCTCTGCCCATGGTCCTTGGATGCGGCACCCAGCAAGTCTGAAATGTCTGCGGAGACATAAACAGAAAGGGGGAGAAGTCACGATTCTCTCCCTATTTGTTTGACCTAAATACATTGAAGTAACTGTACCCCCATGAAAGAGATAATTTCCTGACGCTGGAGAGCTTAACATCTGTTTCCTCCCATTTTTTTTCAGTGGTAGAACATGGTAACGGAAGAACTGGCGGGGGTTTTTTTTTCCTCTTTTTCTTTTGTATAGCAAGAGGCACTGCATGCTTGGGCTAAATACGCTCTCGGAGAGCAGACAGGTTTCTCTCAAGGGTTATATGATCATTTGTTCTCTATTTTCTCTCCTTCCTGCCTCCCCCCGCCCCTCCTGGAGAGGAGCGGATACAGCGAAGCCCAGGCAGGACTTCCTTAGCTCAGCCATGCCTCTGGCAGGCTGCACCGCGTGCCCTCTCCCTGTCACCCCCCTTCCCCGAGAAACAATGGCCAAAGGCTCCTTCTTGTTTGTTGTTTTGGATCCTGCAGAGGAAGAGGCGAGTGGAAGATCGTGTCCCCGGGGGCCCTCGGTGCATTCCAGCTCTGGCAGCACCCGCCGAGGCTGTCGGCGCCTGGGCCGCACCGGCCCCGGGCCTTTCGCTCCAGCCCTGTGCTGCTGGGGGGGACACTGGGCTTGGAAGCAAATTTAGCACTGCTGAGGGGTGAGAGGAGAGGGATGGAGAGCCTTGGAGGGGTGTCTGGAGTCACTGCTCCACAGCGAGTGCAGATCCTGTCCTTGGAACATCCAGCACAGCACAGGTTGTCACAGTGCCAGGAGGAGCTGGGCATTTCTACCGACTGTTCTGACATGGTTTGAATCCCCAGCTTCTCCTTTGCACGTGGGGGGCACTGAGCCTCAGACCCTCTCTGGCTGCAAAACCTCAGGATGACCTTGGGTCTCTCCAGGTGCTCTGAGGCAGCGGCTCTGTGGAGGAGAGCGCAGTGTCTGGCGTGTGATCCTGTCTAGGCTGCCCCAAGGGCAACCCCACCACCAATTTCCTCTTTGTTCCCTTCAAAGGTTTGTTGTTTCTCAGGGCCCCAGTCAAAATAGTTCTTTCGGGTCACTTGATAGAAGGGATTTACCATTTGCCTGGAACCTGGAATATCCCACAGCACCAAGGGACCTGGAAGCACAGGATTATTTGGGTTGGAAGGAACCTTTGAAACCGTCTTGTTCCACTTGTGCCATGGGCAGGGACACCTTCCACTATCCCAGGCTGCCCCAAGCCCAGTCCAGCTCGGCCTTGGACACTTCCAGGGATCCAGGGGCAGCCCCAACTTCTCTGGGCATCCTGTGCCAGTGCCCTCCTAGTGCTTCAGAGGACTAAATATATATTTTTTAAAAGTTACTTCTGCTTGTTGTCCAAAACCTGCAGAGATCTGAAGAAGATTTCTGGGGTTGTGTGGTGCCTGCCTGGCAAACAGCCTGTGTGCTGTTAAATGAGCAGTTTCTTTCCATCATTAGGGTCTCTTGAGAAAACTCAGCCTGGATCAGGCTAATCCTAATTTCCTAACTGATGCTTCCTTTCTAGTAGGTCTTGCTACCCGGCTGCCTTTGGACCTGGTGTTGTGGTTTAGCCTGGTTAAACAGCTTGGCTTTGCTCTGCTTGTGGATAACTTGTGTAGGGCAGCTCAGCAGCAGGAGATTGCCCATGGAAAGTGTCACTCCCTGAGGGGTGGCTTGTGACAGCCCTGATTGCTTGGGCCTGATTCAGTGTCCTTTAAGTCTATGAGAACTGTCAACTTTAGTGGGTGTTCCCTGGGCCTGTGCTGTTATTTCTGCTGGCTGTCTGCTAAATCACACTGAAAAGGAGCAAAGTTGCTCTTACTCCCACCTGTATCATGCAGGAAGAGCCTGTTGCCAAGGGAATGTTGTGCAACCACGAGTGAGATACAGACACCTATTTCTTTCTTAGAGATTGGGATAAGGCAAAAATATGGAAAGAATTTGGAGGGAGAGTCATGGCTGCAGATACAGATGTTTGTGTAACACACCTGGTACCCTTGGCTGGGAATTTTATTAATCTCAGTTTATTCATCCTCCTCAGTGACCTGGAAAAGGAAAGTGAATTTTCAGAATGAAGGACTGCTGCTTTTGTGATGAAAAGAGCAGGGCAAGGCAGGGACCCACACAGCCCCTGTACACTGGAGCTGTTGGCAATGTTTGGTTGATAGCTGGAATTTTATAAAACCGTCTTCCCTTCCAGGTGAGATTTTGTGTGTTTTGGAGAGCAAACACACGACCCTTTGGTCTCCAAACCTGGCTGAGCCACCCTCCTTAGGCTCAGGTAATCTGTGGGCAGTTTTCTGTGGTTAAAACCCTGCTTGAAGTGATGGTAGTCCCAGCTCAGCTGTTGGGTGGTGACTTGCTACGACTTGACATCCATCTGCAGCTCAAGGAGGGGAAAAATAAACATGTGGTTGACAAGTGGTGTAGTTTTCTGACTAATAGCTATTCCCACAGCGTTTCTTCAAAACCTCTTTCCCCTGCACCCCAGAAGGGTGAGCAGTGGTTCATCGGACACTCTCAGGGCTGCTTTCCTCCATATTCAAATTTTATTTTCTCATGATGGGCCTAAATGCCCCCAAGGCCCTGTGGTTTGGTTGGTAAAGCCACCTTTGCCCTGCTTGGCTGGGGGAAGCACAGGTTGCCCCAGGCAGCTGCTGCAGGTGTTTGCAGAGCAGTGGATGCTGCATTCAGCAGCTCCTGCAGGCACTGCAGCAGAGCAGATTTGGGCTCCTGCTCAGGGAACACTGAAGAGGGAGCGGGCTGAAATTTGCCTCGAGGGTGGGAGGTTTGCTCTGGGTGGGGCAGTGCCAGTCCTGGGGCTGGAGCTGGCTTAGGGGCAGTGCTGGGCTGTGGGCACTGAGGAGGCTGTGCTGGGAGTTGGCTCCTGCCAAGGTCAGCCTGTGGTTTTGATGCCTGAAGTTTCAGCTTTCATGTTTTCCAGACTCTGTACTGCATTAGGATATAACTCTGAACTCCATAGAAAGTGTCAGCAGCTCTCCTCACAGCTCAGTCACACAGAACAATCCTTTTCCAGCCCCAGAACCAAGGACACCACTGCAGCTTCAGGCCCAGAAAGTGCAAACAACAGAGAATTGAGGAGAGCAGTCTGGGAGGATGGGACTGCAGAACCTGGAGCTGGAATTGGACAATTAACCCCAAAATGGAAATGGACCAAAACTGATAAAAGTGTGAGAACTCGTGACCCTCATCCAGCTTGGGTGAGCCCTGGCTGGGCTCTTGTGCTGCCCAAGGTGAATCCTGTGAAGGCCTTTTAATAAATCCCCACTTTATTCCTTTAACTCTGTCCAGCCTCTGCTCCAGGAGCCTCTCAAGGCATCAGTTTCAGTGTGTGCAGTCCTGCAGGTGTGACTGGGGGGAATTCAAACACCAGCAAGGTGGTTTTGAAGATGAGGAGAGGGTCAGGTGAGGTTGTGGTGGGAGATGGAGAGGAGGAACCAAATGCTGGTCACAGAATGGGTCTCCTCTCTGCTTAGAGTGCTCTGGCTTCATGGTGGCAGCTCTAATTTACATCTGCCTTAAAGCTGCTTAAAAAAAAATAATACAACCCCTCCTTATTTAATTTTAAAGCCACCCATGTGCCCTGTGATTCTGGATTCTGTTGCTGCTCTGGGGAGGGCTGTGCAGGATCTGTCCCTTGTTATGGGCTCTCTTTTGCCTGCCGCATGAGGAACAGCCTGTCTCCTCTGTGCTAGCATCCCTCCAAAGACTTCACAGGCAAGCCTCTTCCCTTTGAATCTTCTTTCCTCATGCAGGATCCACCCAGCCAAAAACAATAAAACATAAAACTGGAAAGAGAAAACAAACAAAAAACCAGGGCCATTTGTGATTTCTGTCTTTTGCTGCCAGTTGGCTGCACGACTTGAAACGACTGAAGTGCTCTTTTTTTTTCCCCCCACCACTCCTTCCAACCCATTCCAATGTGTTAGTCTTTAAGTTGCAGCAGGAATGTCTGGGAATAACTCACATCCCAAAGTGACAGCCTGAGAAATGAGGAGCTGGTCTCCTCCTCAGGCACCAGATGGAGGAACTGTCCTGCTCAACCCTTGTTTTTTTGGGAACAAAACCTTCTATGGTCTCTGCAGGGACCCATGGCAGCACAGCTCCAGCGTGAATTTCTGCTGCAGGGTTTAAATGGAGGCAGGTGGTGCTGAGGCCCAAAAGTGCCTGGGGAAGGAGGTTCTCTCTTAAAACCTCCACAGTGGTGGGTACAGGAGGCTGAGTAAAGAGACAGCTAGAGCAGAGCATCAGCACTGTGCTTGGGCTGGGTAACTGGGGTGAGACTGGAGGTGCCCGCTGAGTTGTAGGAGTGCATGGGGTGTGTGGCAGTGGTGGCTGGGCTGGGGAGCTGTGGGGTGTATCTGACAGTGGGCATTCGGGGTGTGTAATTGGAGGGTGTGCTTGGCTGTATCCAGTGTTGCTGTGTCACTGTGGGCTGTATTTGGCAGGGCACATTTAGGCTGTGTCACTGTGGAGTGTGTTTGGCTGTATTCCTTCAGGATGTGTAACTGTGTGGGGTGTATTTGATAGGGTACATTTAGGGTGTGCAGCTGTAGGGTGTATTTGGCAGTGCCCATTTAAGCTGTGTCACTGTGGGATGTGTTTGGCTGTATTCCTTCAGGATGTGTAACTGAGTGGGGTGTATTTGGCTGTGCAGATTTAGGCTCTGTCACTGTGGGGTGTATTTGGCAGTGTACATTTAGGTTGTGAAGTTGTAGGGCGTGCTTGGCTGTATCCACTGATGCTGTGCAGCTATGGGGTAGGTATATTTGGCAGTGCCCATTTAGGCTGTGTCACCATAGGGTGTATTTGGCAATGCAAATTTAGGCTGTGCCAGTGTGGGGTGTATTTGGCAGTATTCCATCAGGATATGTAACTGTGGGGTGTATTTGGAAGTGCACAGTGATGTTGTGTAGCTCTGGGATGCATTTGGCAGTCAGATTTAGGCTGTGTCACTGTGGGGTGTATCTGGCAGTGCCCATTTAGGCTGTGTCACTGTGGGGTGAGTTTGGCAGTGCTCATTTAGGCTTTGTCACTGTGGGGTGTATCTGGCAGTGCAGATTTAGGCTGTGTCACTGTGGGGTGTATTTGGCAGTCCAGATTTAGGCTGTGTCACTGTGGGGTGTGTTTGGCTGTATCTAGTGATGCTGTGTCACTGTGGGGTGTATCTGGCAGTGCCCATTTAGGCTGTGCAACTGTGGGGTTTGTTGAGCAGTGCCCATTTAGGTAGTGTTACTTTGGGGTGAGTTTGGCAGTGCAGATTTAGGCTGTGTCAGTGTGGGGTGTATTTGGCAGTGCACAGTGATGTTGTGTAGCTCTGGGATGCATTTGGCAGTGCAGATTTAGGCTGTGTCACTGTGGGGTGTATTTGGCAGTGCACAGTGATGTTGTGTAGCTCTGGGATGCATTTGGCAGTGCAGATTTAGGCTGTGTCACTGTGGGGTGTATTTGGCTGTATCCAGTGTTGCTGTGTCACTGTGGGATGTGTTTGGCAGTGCCCATTTAGGCTGTGTCACTGTGGGGTGTATCTGGCAGTGCCCATTTAGGCTGTGTTACTGTGGGGTGTGTTGGGCACAGGCAGTGCCACCAGTGTCTCCATCACAGCCCAGAGCAGAGCCAGCAGTGCCTCACATGGTGAGGTGCTTTTTTGCCTTTTAATAAAGGGCAAAAATGGCCAGGAGGAGTGAAGGGGAGATACAAAAAGGTGAGAAGCAGCTCTGTGAGCACTGAGGCTGGTGAAGATGGTGAGGATGAGGTGCTGAACAGGGGTTGATCTCTGGCAGGAGTTGTGGCCTGTGCAGGCCCCACACAGGAGCAGCTTCTCCTGACGGCAGCGGGACCTGTGATGGCTCCACAATGCAGCAACGGGACCTCTGGAGGCTCCACACAGGAGGAGGGGGATGTTCTGGGTAGGAATTGTATCCTGTGGAGCTGATTCCTGGCAGAAATTGTAACGAGTGGAGGCCCCATACAGGAGCAGTTCTCCTGACGGGAGCCGTGGCCTGTGAAGGCCCCACGGGAACCTGGGATAAGTGTGAGAAGGAAGGAAGGACAACTGTCATGTCCCAACCGTACCTGTCCCAGTTCCCAATCCTTCTGCACCCCTTGGTGGGAGGTAAATCCCCTCAGAAGATGGGGAAGTTGAGCCATGGTGGGTGGGGGTAAGACATGGTGTTAGTTTTATCTTTGTTTCTCCTTATCCCGATCGGTTGGCAATAAATCAAATTGCCAAGGATTGGAAAGGGGTCACTGTATTTTTATAAGAGCCCATCGGCTTTTTCCTCTGATTTCCCCCCTTGCCTCGGGTGGGCAGCACAGTGAGTGGACATCTGGCAGCCCAGCACAGCAGCAAACACTCATTTCTGCTACCCTAAGCACAGCTACTGCCAAAAATGCTTGGCACAAGCCCTGTGGCAGGGCTCGTGGAAAGCCAGATGACTGTTGTCCATAAAAAAGAGGGATGCTGGTTGTTTCTCTTGGCTGTGCTCTGCTTCCGTGGTGCCTCTGCCATCCCTGGGGGTTTCATGGGTTGTCCCTTGTTGGAGGCAGACATGGTGGCAAGGTAGAAACAGACTTATTTAACTGAATGCAAGGATCATGAGATGCCCAGGGAGTAGCTGCTGCATTAATAACCTTAGTTTTACCAGAAATAGCAAGTTTAAATGTTTTAAGTAGATCTGGGGCCTGTTCACAGTCCTAGTGTGGCTCTCCTGCTGCTTGGGGGAAAGTGGAGAGTTTCTCCATTGTCAAACCCATGTCTTGGGGGCTCACCATTTCTTTCTTCTTCCTCCTAAGGGTAGGATTGGAAATTGAGGGAATTGAACCCCGTTGAGTGCCTGGCATGTATTTCTGCTTTGTAGACAGCAAACCCAGGACCAGCAGACCAAGCCCCATTAAGCTGTAATATCGAGACAGGGTAGATGTGTTCTGGTGGAAGGGAAGCTTTAGGAGCTGAGCAGGAGTTCAGCTGTATTCCCACAGCTGGTTCAGAGAGGTTTCCATTGCTGCTCTGGATGGAGGAACTGGATTTTTAATCCTGTCCACTAGAACTCACTTGAGGGGAACA
The DNA here is from genome assembly GCF_901933205.1 of Camarhynchus parvulus. Taxonomy (NCBI): domain Eukaryota; kingdom Metazoa; phylum Chordata; class Aves; order Passeriformes; family Thraupidae; genus Camarhynchus; species Camarhynchus parvulus. The sequence continues at coordinate 18,308,672 of NC_044600.1, read as the reverse complement.
TGTTTTTTGTAGTATTGAGTGGTGGCCAAGCAGCTTTCATTGAGCAGACCAGTGCCAGGAGGGATTCCCATGCTGGTGCCATCACTACTGTATGAAAAACCTGGCTTGGATATTCCGCGAGTTTTCTGATGTTGTAGTATTTTAGAGTTGCATTGCTTCCAGGAAAAGGCTCATCCTGACTTTTCTTTGAATGGCTGCGTGGAGAGACTGAGCTATTGGGAGCGTGGTGCCGGTTCCTGGCAGATGGGGATGGTGGAGATGACAGTGACATGTGCAGGGGCACTGACTGGAATTTCCTCTCTCCTCTCTGCCATGGACTCTAATGCATTTTGAGTCTCCACGGCTTGCAAAATGAAGATGTGATTCATGGGATTCTGAGCATATTTTGTGGTAACTTTATTAGTGCAGGAAGTTTATTTGTGGTCACTGAGTGTTCAGTCATTTAAAGCAGATTTAAGTAGCTTTAAAATTTATATGGTTTGGAAGCAAAATTTCAGCCTCCCTGGAATCAGTGGGGAAAACCACCACCACTGCTGGGATAAGGTTTGACTTGTGATGCTTTATGAAATGTGTCTTCTAAAAGTTTTCTGCTCTAATTGCGTTCCTTTGTTCTTTTCCCTTAAAGTCTTGTGAAGAAAGCAATCTGAGGACCATGCATCCGTGACTCCTGGAACCAGCCTGTGAGCCAGGGCAATGGAAGTTCTAGAGGGCCTCCAGCGTACTGCTTCTGTGAGCATTCCCAATGGATGTGCCAACAGGATTTCCCAAGGAAACATGGAGGGAGGGAGCACTGATGCCTTGGAGGCCTGTGGTGCTGAGCACTGCGCCTCTGGCGATGCAGTCCCCAGTGAGCAGGAGGAAACACACAGGTATAAGAAGACAACCAAGGGCAGCCGGATCTGGAATTTCGTCAGACGAAGGAAAGGACTCTCTACGAATAAAGACAGGCCCCAGTCCATGATTCTGCTGGGAGTTGCCTCTGAGGCGTCAGAATTAAAAAAGCCATCCTTCATGGACAGGGTACGCTCGTCAAAAAAGGGAAGATCCTCCAGGACACCCAAGAACGTGGATTTGAGAGCATCCAGAGTGCAGGACGTGTGTGACCCTGAGGAGGACCTTCATGGCAGTGGGCAGAGAGCTGTCTACAGGGTTAGGAAGCTGGGCGATGGCCGGAGGCCCTCCCGCCACTCCTATGCGGGCTACATCGAGGATTTGGACTCTTCTTTTGAGGACATAGAGCTGAACATCAGCATTCCTGAACTCGATGCCACTGAAAGTAAATGTCTCAGGGATATCAGTGGCAGATTACATGGTGAGGATAATGATGGTAACTGCCACAGAATACCGGCCAGGAAGAGCGAGTCTATGAATTTTGAGCATGTTAAGAGTCCTGCAATTACAGAAGGGGACAATCAAAAGAGGTGTGCTGTGCTCCCACAGGAGAGCAGGAGAGGAAGGAGCTCTGATGTCTGGAGCTATCTGAAAGGAATTTCATTAGCTAGCAAAGATAATTCAAAGCTCCCAGATCAAAGGGCTGAAACCAATTTCCAGAACATGGAAAATACAACTGATCATTCCACTTCTTACTTTGACTTTGATACAAGATGTGAGGAAAATCTCAGCCAGCGAAAAAAATCAAACGGTGCTGCCAAAGCCACTCACTTTGGGGGTGTTGTGAGGTTCTTAAGCAGCGTGGCCGAGGCGGCTCGGCGGCTGCGAGGCTCCTCGAGGGCGTTCTCCCCCGATGAGAAGAGGCCTCAGCGCAGTTTCCGGGGCCGCAGGCAGGACGTGGCCTCCCCCAGAGAGGGCTTGGTTATCGAGAACGAGAGTGCCAAGGCCTTCTGCACGGTGGGAGCCTGCCTGCAGTCCCCGGATTCGGGCACGTGGGAGAACCTGAGCTTTGAGAGTTTGGGGGGGAAGGAGCCCCTGCAGCACTGCAAAACCACAGATGGGCTGAAAGGCCTTGGTTCCTCTGGCCTGGACAGTGGCAATGACAGGCTAAATGAAACCTCACCTTCTCCCTTTGGGCCAGAGCCATCCATGTCCCAACTGGCAGAGCTTGCAGATGGTTCTTTCACTGAGCTGAACAGCAAAGACCCCTCTGAGGATCTGATTGAACTTCCAAAGATGACTCTGGCTGAACCGATTGCGGACTTAGGCACTAATCCAGAGAAGACCCAGGTCATGGCCAGGGACCTGCCACCTTCTCATGATCTTTCTGTGAATAGTCTGGATACTGTGGACCTGGCCTGTTCTCCAGCTGCCAGTGGGGACTTTTCTGCAGAAACTGAAGTGCAGACTCACCTTCCACAGGCATCACCAACTAAATTTGATTCTGGAGATGTGACTTGTGCCCCAGTGGTTGCTAAAGACATGGATCCATCTCCAACAGTTGCTCAGGAGCTTTCAGAGACAGAACTGGATAATCAGGACTTGAGAAATCCTGAGCTGCCTTTGCAAAACTTGTCTGGAAGTGAGCTGGAGTTTCAAGACACTGGCAGTACCCTGGAGAGGGTCGTGGGCAGGGACCTGGCGCCTCCTCCAGATCTTCCTGTCAGTAATCTGTATGCTGCAGGCCTGGGCTGCTCTCCAGCTGCTGATGGTGCCTTTCCTGCAGTGACTGAGGCTCAGGCCCACCTTGCACAGACATCACTGACTCAACTTGATACTGAGGACGTTGCCTGTGCCCCAGCGATTGCTAAAGACGTGGATCCATCTCCAGCTGCGGCTCAGGAAATTTCAAGGACAGAACTGGATAATCAGGACTTGAGAAACCCTGAGCTGCCTTTGCAAGACTTGTTGGGAGGTGAGCTTGGGATTCAGGACTCGGGCAGTAGTCCAGAGACATCACAGGCTGTGGGCAGGGATGTGCCACCTTCTCCTGATCTTCCTGTGAATGAGCTGGGTGCTGTGGACTTGGACCATTCCTCAGCTGCCAATGGTGACTTCTCTGCAGCACCTGAGGCTCTGATCCACCTTCCCCAGGCAGCTGTGACTGAAGAGAACCAAGACAGTGTCAGTACTCTGGAGAAGAGTCAGGTCACAGGCAGGGACCTGCCACCTTCTCACGACATTCCTGAGAATATTCTGGATGCTGCGGACATGGGCTGTTCCGCAGTTGCCGACGTGGACTTTTCTGTAGTGACTTTTTTGAAGTGTTCCACAGTGAAAAGGCAGGGTTTGGAACAGCCTGGTGGCCGCATTAAAAAGCGGGGAACTGCTTCATTTGTGGAACAAAACTCTGTGGAGGTCATGGACAGAGTGGAAGAGTTTGACTGCAGCACGGAGTGCAGGCCCTTCCAGGTGCATGTCTCGAGGATTGTCTCTTCTGGACGCCTCAAAAATGGCAAGGTAGGAGCAGCTTTGTAAGGTTTGCAATAAGACTCCGTTGTTGTACATCTCAAAAAGCTGGTTTGCGCTGGAAAGCATTTTTTTACATCCTTCATTGGGATTTGCAGCTAAGGTGGTTGTTCTGTGAATAGTGGCAGCAGACAAAGCTCTTAGATCAGTCTGAGTCTGAGCTCTTAAACCTGCAGAGCTGCTTCTCCTAAGACCCTTCGTGTGTATCAGTGTCTCTTGAAGAGGGTGTAGCAGTTTTATGTATTCCTAGACACTAGCTTTAGTTTTTTTCCTCTCTGCATTTAGGTTCATTGGAAGTAGAAGCTCCTAAGAAGAGGGGTTTTAGCAAACTGAGAGTTTTTAAGTGTGCTGTGGGCAAACAGAACTTGGCAATTGCACTTTGACCTCTGTGATTCCTCACCTTAAAGAGTTGTAGGAGTGATGGGGTGGGTGATGAATGAGAGGTGGGCAATGCTAGTGGCTGCAGTCATGGCAGGACACTCCTGTCTGGTACAAGCAAGTCTTTCAAAGCCCTTAAAATCCTCAGAACATGTAAGTGGACACTGCATTTTCAACTAGATTCTGGGTGTTACAAATCTGTCTTGTCCAGCTTATTTCTATGAGACCTCAGAAGTCCTGTGGAGCCAGCATGACGCCCAGCTTTAGGGTTCTTTTGGGTACCTGCTGGTTAGCTGAGGCTGGAATGAGGACTTTTTCTTTTTTCAACGTGCCAGGTAGAAAAATAAGGTTGATTTGTGAAGAAATTTTCTCTTTTCCTATTGGGTTTGGAGAGACAAGAGATATTCCAGAGGTGGTGACAATGCTGCCTGTTGGAAGAGGGGTCACAGTAACTTCCGAGCCAAGAGGGGAAGTGTTTGATAATTGGCAGCAGATTAGAAATGCTGGGGGAAAAATCTGAACTTCTGACTCACGGCTAAAACAGGCAGCAGTATTGTTAGTTATTCCTGGTTTTGTTTTTCTGCTGTTTCTTTGTAATACAAAGAGTTACAGAAGCTCTCTGTGTAATCCCAGGCACTCCAGAGGAGGGAGTAGTGGTTGGTCACTTCTTGGGGTTTCTGGAAGAAACATTTTTAGGAGGAGCTTAGGAGAGCTGTGGTTTGATATCCCTTCACAGGGACCAAGCTGAAAGTATTCTGGGCAGGAGCAAGATGAGAGAGGCATGAAAGGATGGAGTGGAGCAGAGGGAAATACAAGCACTCTTCTCCTGGAGCAGCCACATCCCTGCTGGGAGGGCAGGGCCTGCCTGTCTGGTCCCAATGCTTTCAGGCACAATCCCAGCGCTCTCCCAGCTCAGCTGTGTGAACAGGAGATGCCCTAAGTCCCAGCTCAGCTGTTGCAGCTTACTAACATGACCAAGAAATTGAAGTATGGTGCTTGAGATAACTGGACAGGAAACCTCCCCCGAGTTCCCGAGGAGCGTGGCGATAGCACACGGCCTCCGGGCTGCTGAGGCTTCCTGTGGCAGGGAGGGCTGACTGCCTCCTGGGCAGGGGCTGCAGCAGGGGGAGGGAAAGCACACAGCCCCCACTGGGTTCTGGACACCTCCTGCACCCCAGGAACTCCTGCTGCAGGTCTGGCAATGCACAGTGATTGAGTGGTGGCACCAAACCCAGAGCAGAGGGAGGCTGCTGGAGGGATCTCCTGGGCAGGAACAGCCCTGGAGTGTCTGCCAGCAGCTCCAGTAACAAATGACCTGAGATACCCCAGGGATTTGCTCGCCTATCTCCCATCAGGGAGCGGCACTCGGAAACACTTTACCAAAAATAAACATGGGAGAGGAGTAACTTCAGCCCGAGCGTGACAGTAGCAGCAAACTCCAGCCTCTTCTTGTTTTAGGGCTCAGTCCATCTCTTTGCTGGCACCTGTTTCTCAGGACAGTCACTGGTCCTGCTGCCTCCACTCCAGGCTGCTCTGATTAACTGTAGGATTTGTATTTCAAGGGAAGTGCTCAACCACAGGCAGGAGAAAGTGCTGCCAGGATGGGGTGGCTTGGCCAGGCCAGCTGCCCTGAGCAAGTTCCCAGCAGTTTTACAGTGTGTGAGCGGAGTGGGGCAGAAAGTATTTCCCAAACAACTTAAACATTACCCCAAGAAAAGCATAAAAGTGCCTGTTCCCACAGAGACTCCTGTGGGGAGATGGTGTGAGAAACTGAGGCTGGGGTAGCACAAGGGATGCTGGAGTGGGATTTAGGGGATGATCTGTACATTGGTTCTGTCAGTAAGTAAATCTGTTTAGTTGTATCTGCAATTAATGCACCTGGTTTTTGCTTTCCTGATCTTGCCTTTAAAATTCTAATATGTCTGGGCAGGGGCTGAGTGATGATATGGGCAAGTAGTTTGGTAGGATTTGATCCTGGTGCTTTAAAGGAAATAGCATTGCAGCAGTATTTAAGAAAAGCAGATACAGAAAAGTAGAAAAGCGCATCCCTGATAGTTGCTTTCAGACCCCATCCCAAATTCTCCTGTGTTCTGGGAACTTGTGAAACAGTGGAGATAAAATGTTTTTAAGAATCGGAAGAACAGTAAAGGTCAAAATAAATTGTCAGTGGAAAATGCATTACTCCATTCAAACTGCTGCAGCTCTGGAGTCACAATGCCATCCTTGTTCTGAGACATGAGATATGGAGTGAAACATGTCATGGAGGTTTCACTAGGTTTTGGACAGAGTTTCATTTTTCATGACTCCACTGAAGTGAATTATCCTCCTCCAACCTCTAAAAACACCACTGCATCCCAACAGGGAAACTGCTGCTGCAGGAAGTCAGGCATAGCCCCAGGAGTTGTCTTTGAGCATTTCCAGTAGCTTGAGATGATGTTTAGATGGAAAGCAGCTTTGATATCATGTATTTTGCAATTCCAGCCTTCCATCAGGGTTCCAAACTGGCTGATGTGTCCATGGATGGTGTTTGTGGGTGATTTGATACCTCCTTTGGAGTGCCGTGAGGAGAGGTTGCAAAATGGGCATCTGAATTCGTATTTCAGGTATCAGTTTGGGGTTTTTAGGACCCAGAAATAAATGTCAGGTGTATTTCTGGCAGAGATCCCTGCTTGTCCCAGGGCCGTGACCAGGAGCACCTCGGAGCCTCTGGGCTCGTGTCAGCCTCGCAGTGGCAGAGCAGAGGCTTTCACCGCAGTCTTTCTGTGCCCTCTGCTGGCTTGCTTGGGAAATAAGAGGTTATTCTGATGGACCAGAAAGCCACATCTTTTCCTTGGGGTTCAGAATTTTATCTCCAAAGGGTTTGCAGGCTGCAGCTTGCTTCTGGCTGTTCTGCACCATCCCCCAGTTGGGTTTGTGAGGCCGTTCTCTGGGGGAATTAGGATTGCCAGAAGTGTCCAAATGAGATTTCTACAGGCTTGTCGAAAGCTTGGCAAAAGCTGTGTGTCCCATAGGAGGAGGTGCCAGGCTGATGGGATGCTGGGCTTGGTTTCAGGGCTCTGTAAGGGGCTGTGTGCTCAAACTCCTGCATCACTGCAGATGTTCCCCTGGAGGAGGTGCTGAGGTTGTTCCTTTGAGTCCTGGCCTCGGATCCAAACTGTCTCCAGTGCCACAAAGGCTGTCCCTGGTGCAGAGTATGCTGCTGCTCCAAGTGGCCCACATGGATATGGGTGCTGTCAGGGCCTTAGGAGGTTTTTGGGGTTCCATAGGGGCTCCGTGTGGGAATGCAGGAGCCTCTCGCTGTGGTGGGTCTGACTGGAAGCGCAGCATTGCTGATTTGCCTGAGTGTGCACATGCCAGGGGATGGGTTTGCAGATCTGCTGTCTGATAGCTGGGGCAGAGCTCAGATCCTCCCACAGCTTTGGGGTTTGGCTTTAGTGCAGCTCCAAGTGCCTTTTCACAAGAGAAAGATCCAGCAAAATTCCCTTTTTTATCTGTGTTTGTGGAGAAATTGCAGGTGATGCCCATAGTGACTTTTAGCTTGAGATTGGTTTATTGTGGGAGCAGCTGCAGAGATGGGATTGCTGAGTGGATTTATCCCTTTCCTCCCACTGCTGAATGACACTGACCAGGAAATTGTATCTGGGAGAGTTGATCTTCAGAGCTTTCTTTATCTCCTGGTTATTCAGCTTCTGGGCTGTGTCTCAGCCTGCTGTAACAAAAGACTTTATAGTTCTTCCAAATGAAGAATTAGTACTTCACTTTCTAAATCCTGCTGTTGCCAAAAGAGTGCTGTATTCCTGTCTGCAGCGAGATGCAATTTACTTGCAGAATGAAGATTTTGGGTATTTATGGCTTTTAATATGGTTGTGTCTGACAATCATTTTATTTTTAGAGGAGACAAAACCTCTAAAGCCTATCTTCAAGCTGTGCAGATTCTTGTATTCATAATAACCAGGAGGTGCTAGCAAAATCTTGAATTAAAGCCTATATTTAGTGCTATCTATAGTGGGGTAGGGTTTTTTGGGAAACGTATTTTTAACATCCTCAGGGCAAGGCAGGTTGAGTTTGCAAAGCTGGTAGGCTTTACATGTATACAGAAGCAGCCATGGAACACATGGATAATTCAGATTTCCACATGTTTTCTTTAAACACATGCTGTGTCTTCCCTTTATCCCATTGTCAGCCTCAAAAGTGAAACCAGGGCATCAGAGTAGGGATGGGAAGGGGCACCTCTGGGCCTTGCTGGCCTTATGCTAAAGGGACTCTGTTGAAAATTCCCTGGATGGAAGGTTTTCTTTGGCTTTTACCTCCTCCCAGCTGCTTTCCAGCCAAGAGAGGTGTACTGGCTCACTGGATATGATGCTGGTGCTGGGAGATGGAGCCTTAATTCATCCACAGCTTTCCTCTGGGGTAATTACAGCCTGTCTGCTTTGTTCTTCATCTGCAAATGAAAATAACAGCACAGTGAAAATGAGCTGCTGGAGTCTTGAGGATGGATCCACCAAACCATCCCAGACCCTCAGTTATTAGCAGGCTCCTGGAAGTGTGACAGATGTGTCTGTGATTGAGCCTAGAAACCTCTTAGAGAGGAACACCTCCTGTTTGCTTCCCTTGACCTTTGTCAAATGATTTTTCTTCTGATTTCTTGACTCTAAGATTATACACAAGACTTCCATGGTGTCACATGTCACAGAGAATAAAATGAAAAGCAGGAGGTTGAATTGTGATGTTTTTAAAAAGAACATTCCATTCTGCAAAATGTCATGGTACAGTTGTCATTTTCAGGAACTTTTCCTCCTGGAATAGAATAATAAAAGTTGGAGTGAGGAAAACACCAACATTTTTGCCCACTTAGCTGTAAATGCCAGTTCTTTGGATTAGTGTTACAAAGCATGAAGGTAAAACTGAGGTATTTGACCATTTTATGGGTGCTTCAATCAATTGCAACTGTTTTATTCAAGTAGATATTTTGTAGGCTATTGATGCAAGGACATGTCTGGTTGCTGTTGCCCTCAGTGAGCTGCCAACCCGTTTGGCTGCTCTTTGCTGTTCCTGGGAAGCAGCCAGCCCTTGCTGGTATGGGGTCCTCAGCACCAGCTAATTCCTCCCTGTGTCTGCTCCTGCTGGGACTTGGGAATGGGAGAGCAGCCTCACCCCCAAAATGCAGAGCAGCAGGGGGGTCTCCATCAGGGTCACTCCCAGTTCTGGGACACTCAGTGCCACTGGAAGTGTTGGGCTCAAAGCTGTACAAGGTCTGAGCCCCCTGCGCTGGTGTTGGGATCTTTAGCTGCTCACAGTGACCCCGAGAAGAGTTCCAAAGTCTCTTTTCCCAGCCTGGGCTTGAAGGAGGAGTCAGAGCTCTTCATTTCTCGGTCTCAAGGTTGTTTATTGTTTCTTATCTATAAAAAATTCTCTCCTGCCCTGCTGTGGTCCATCCAGCAGGACAGTTCCAGGCAATCTGCCTGCCCCTGGGTGGTGTTATATCTTTATCCTACAAACTACGTGTACAATGTTGACAATGACTTTCCAATACCCATCACCTGTGTTAGACAGTGAGCTTCTACTCTAAACCAAAGCGTGAGTGCCAACATCACAGCAGAAGGTGGAGGCCAAGAAGAAGAAGAAGGAGAAAGGCTGGACACACCCAGTTCCCTCCATCTTGCCTCCTCAACCCCCATACCAAAAACCCCAAAATCTACTTTTCCACCCCGTGATAACTTCACTATTATTCTGCCTAAACTGTTGTGGCTTGCTGGTCTTCATATAAGGCTGGTAGTTTGTTCCACGGGTCATAATCAAACCCACAGGTGTTCTGGGCTCTGTGCCAGGGCTTCTGAGCCCCCTGGCAGGGGTCCTGGTGTCCTGGACAGCAGAGGGATGTTCTGGGTTCCCACATGCTGTGGGCTGCACACCAGGGCCAGCAGGTCCTGACCTTGCAGTCAGAAATGCAATGGGTGCAGAGTGCAGCGAGCAGTGCTGTAGTAATTCTGTGTATTATTGTATGTCCTGTGCTTGCTTTGCCCGAGATGTGAGTGCTGTTGGTAAAACCCTCCTGTGCCCTTCTCTCGGCAGCCGACGTCTCCCCCTGCTCAGCCGTCCCCGCAGGCAGAGCCCTTCAAGGCGCTGGTGGAGCGCTGCCGCTCGGAGCCGCTGTCACAGAGCACCCCCATGGGGCTGGACCAGCTGGGAGGGCGCATGCAGCACCTGCTCCGCAGGCGTGGTGAGTGCCTCTCCTCTTCTCTTCTCTTCTCTTCTCTTCTCTTCTCTTCTCTTCTCTTCTCTTCTCTTCTCTTCTCTTCTCTTCTCTTCTCTTCTCTTCTCTTCTCTTCTCTTCTCTTCTCTTCTCTTCTCTTCTCTTCTCTTCTCTTCTCTTCTCTTCTCTTCTCTTCTCTTCTCTTCTCTTCTCTTCTCTTCTCTTCTCTTCTCTTCTCTTCTCTTCTCTTCTCTTCTCTTCTCTTCCTCACCTGCTTTGCTTTTGGGTGTCACCCATGCTCTAGAGCGATGGTGAGTGCCTCTTTTCTCCCAGATTTGCTTTTTGGGTGTCACCCATGCTGCAGAGCCAGCCAAGGGCAGCAGGGGTGGAAAAGTCAAGGGATGTGGTTTGCATCCATGCTGGTTCCATCCCTGACACCAGGTGAGGGAGCTCTGAGAGCCACATGCTGAGGAGTTTCTTGCTGGCTAATAGGATCTGCTTGTGTACAGTGTGTTTATGAAATAAGGCTGTTTTCTCTCTCTGATGTCTCTGAGCACAGCCCCCATAATCTGGTTATGAGAGGATGAACAGGAGTAGGCACGTGAGGTGTAAAAGCTGTTCAGCAGCTGCTGTGTGAGCTTGTATTTGGTGGTTTTCTCCTGAATTTCTGTCCTCTAAGAATCCTCTGTGCTGAGTGCTCACTGAGTACTCACCGTTTAGAGGTGGTGAGTGATGATGGATACTGAGATCACAACTCAAATCTGATGTTTGTTTGGAAACACAAGAAGTGAAGGGTTTTTTCCTATTGTGCTTTGGTACTTTCATGATGAAGGAGGGAGTCTCATGAGCCAAAGACTGGGATGACCTCTCTGCATTTGTCCTGCTCACAGTGACACCAGAGAGAGCACCCTGGAATGTATTTGCTGGCAGGGTCTCGTGCTGGCAGGTAAATTGGCTGATGGCTGAATAGATGACATCATTTTCTGAACCTCCTAATTAAAAAGATTGATAATGAGAGAAAGGAAATGATTTCCTGAAGGGCCACTGCTGGCATGAAGGATCCTGTGATTTAGTGATGGGTGAGCAGGGAAGCACTGCCAGGCTGTGCTGGCATCGCTCAGGAGCACTCCGGGCATCCAGGCAGCTGATGGATGGTGGCAGCACATCAGAGTTCAGAAGAGCTGGGGAGGACAAGGCCAATTAGCTGCCTGTGCTGTTAATTGATGGCTCTGCTGCTGGGGTGCAGTGGTTCCCAGCACAGGGGGTCACACAGCCCCTCAGAGTGAGCATTTCCTCTTTGCACGCTGCTCCATCCATCGCCTCCTCCTGCTGGAGCCGGCACCGGCACCGTGCTGCAGCCTGGCTCTCCAAGAGTCTCCAAAGTGAAACGTGGGCTGCTAAAAATAGCAGCAGGCTGCCTGCATCAGCATTGAGGAAATAGGTCTCAGTGCAATCTCTCTCCCAACAATGCTGGAAGAAAACCAGGATGGCTGCCCAGGCAGCCTGCAGCAGCATCCCAGCCCTGCTGCGCTCTGGCCTGGGCAGGGCAGAGCCCCCCCACCTGTTTGGTTTGGGGGTCTCCTCTCTCCCAAAGGCTGGAACCATTTAGTCCGGTCTCAAACCCCTCAGGACTGACACAGTCTGAAACCTCTGCCAGGTGAGAGCTACATCAGGAGATAGAAATTGAGCGTTGCACATCTTTTAGGGAAGAATTCCAGAACTTCTGTGGTGATAGCTGGGAAGGATGTGGAGCAGGAAAGGGAAATGAGCTGCTCATGACCCCAGTGATCTATGGCTGTTTTCCATAGATCCTTGCTCCATGACTGGGATGAGGAGCTCCAGGTGCTGGAAACACCTGTGGGGATGGATGCATGTGCCACATATGTGCACTGCCTGGAGCACATTTACCTGTGCTAGCAGCTGCTCTGGGGGCACCAGTGGTGCTCAGCTCAGTTTCCTTCCCTCCAGGCCAGGGGATGTGAAGAGCCTGATGGATGAAGGGATTAAAATTTAAGCTTGCCAAATGTGGGAGGGAAAACTCGGGTCTCATACATAATGGCAGCTTCACCCCAAAAAGAAAGAGATAGGGTGTGGAGCTGAAAATTTTGGTTGATTGGAAAAGTAGAGCTCATTTGCCTCTTTTTCACAAGCTGCTGTGTGCCTGGGTAGTGCCATCTGCAAGGCCAGGTTGGGGTCTGATGTGAGTGGTATCACTCAAAGCTAGAGCAGAACTGTATCCATGAGGGCTTGGTCTGAAATGCTAGGAGTGAGAACCAGCCCAGTTTCCTTAAAAAACAGCTTTTATGGCCTTACCCATTTCTGGTTTGTGTGTAAGTTGGAGGAGCTGTTTATTTTCCAAGGCCTGGAAAGGTCCAAGATGCACCCACCTATGGACCACAGTGAGTGTGCAGCTGGGATTGCTGCAGGTGCTGCTGCTGGGGACCCAGGGAGCTGCTGCCCTGGGCACACTGGGGCAGGCTGGTGAGGGTCTCCTGCTCCTGGAGCTCCTGGCAGAGCATCCTGGCTCCACACCCAGTTGGGCTGACCCCACGTTGGGATGTGGCTCCCGGCTCTGCCTTTTTGTAGTATCCAAGCTGCACTATTTCTCTTGCATCCCAAGAGCACTGAATAAAGCACCTAAATATACTCTGTGCTCTCTTTTTCTAAAGGAGAGGTTGAATGAGTCTCTTGCAAACAATTTTGTTTCTTTCATTTAAAAGAACAGCCTCCGCCCCCAGCCTGAGCTAAAGCACAGCATTTATCTTTTGTCATTCCTTTTTTATTTTTTTGTTCCTGTGGATTTTCTCCTGGCAGCTGAGAACGAGCAGGCTTCAAAGACCCTGAAGGTGCGCGGGAACTGCAGGAACGGCGGCCGTCGATGGAACCTCTTCAAGCCTGGAGCTGAGAAGCTGCAGATCAGTCGGGTAAGGAGCTGTGTGCAACGTGCCCCTGCCTGCTTCAGGGCTGGGATTTGCCTGCATTGGGCTTTGTGTTTAGAACAATGTGCTTGACTAACAGCTTCCTCAGTGCCTGGGTCCTTCAGCCACAGATGGGGATGGTTTTGGTTTGGTGTTGTTTTGTAGCAATAAAAGCTCAGGTGTGTTGTCTTTTCCCCAAATCAGCGTCCCTTCAATGTGTGGCACAGGCTGTTGGGCTGTCAATGGGCCTCCCGTGCCTGTGGCTGAGTGCTCCTTGCAGGTGGAGGGAACTGTGACGTTTCCCATCGCCTTCAGATGTGCTCCCTGGTTCTGATGGGTTTATTTTTTCTCCTTCCTTTTTTAGCCCTGTGTCCTTTGGGTTTGGTGCTGCTCCCAGCACCATCTCGGTGACAAATTCATGTCACTGCTTCTTTCCCAAAGTGTTTTGTAAATATAGGCACAATGCACTTGGTTCTTTTTTTGTGAATGATGCTTCTAGTGCGGGAAGTAAAAGCTGTTGTGGGCCTGGGGACATCCATGTTTTTCTTTGGGAAAAATTCAGAAAAGATGACAAAAATGGTATAATTTGTCTGATATGTTTCCTTGCTTGGGTGGGGGGTTGGTTTTTTTTTGCTGTGCCCTGTGTTTGAAGTCTGGAGGCTTTGGTTATTTCATGGTCTTGTTTTAGGATTTGTAGTGCTCATGAGTCTGGTTTCGCTGGTACCCAACAGATGCAGATTGTCCCAAACCCAGCAGATTTCCCAGCCTGCACTGTGATGCAGGCAGAGTTTTCTACTGACTATGGCAGAAGAGTTTAGCCCTTGTTGTTCCTCTAGGGCACAGGAACAAAGGATGGTCTGGGAGCCAGGAATTTCCCTGCTGGAGTGGAGAGGGGAGCTGACCTTCTCTTGTGTCTCTGTGGCTCTTTCCCTCCCTACTGCTGTCCTTCCTTACCAGACCTTTCTTGTATTCCTTTCCCTTTGATATTTGATGAGCTGCCTTCCTGAAATGTGATTTCCAGGAGGTCCCTGGCATCTGTGTGTGCTTTTGCATCACAGGAAGTTGGCAGTGAGTGATGCTGACTTCTCCCTCCTCCTTGTGTTGGGTGTTGCTTTCCAGGGAACACGTGCAGGGATGGACTGCTGCATTTTTTACCACTTGTGACTTTCTGGAATTCCATCTTGCATAATTTCTGTTTTCTTTGCTGAGTTTTTGTGGGCTGAGGTACAAAGGCAGAGGAGAGATAGACAAGGAGTTCAGCTCTTCTTTTCCTCTTCTTCCCTTTGGGTCCTACCTCGCTGCCGAGACACGAACTGCTCCTTTCAACTCAGGAAAGCTGTTCTGCTTTCAGACAAGCTGAACATCTAAAGCTTTGAACAAAGTTTTCCTGGAAGATGAAATGATCCCCGTCCAATAAAGCTGTTTGTCCTTGGGGCCAGGATAAAGGCAGGTGACTGCAGAGCAGTGCAATATCCTGTTGTGCAGTGTGCAAGCCCTGCCTCGGAGTGTCTCAGGTGTGTGTTCCATGAGCTGTGTCCCTGTTCAGGGTCTGGCACTGACCAGTGCATGGATAGATTTGGTCCTTAATTAATCACTTTATTACACCTTAGTTAATCACTTCATTAATCCTTTAAGAGGAGCCTCACAGCTTTCATAGCTGTCCTGGAGGCCCTTCTGGAAGCCAAGGTGCTGTTTTGACACAAAATTGCTCTTAAATTATCTGTGCCTTGAGCATCCTAAAGCCAGGCCCGTTTCAGATTGCATCAGAGACCCTTAGAGAAGCTGTGGAAAACTGAAACCTCAGCAAACAAACACCCTACTGAAGTTTGGGAAAGGTTGGCTAAGAAACTGCTTCTCCTGTGGTGATAGTGGGAGGGATGTGCAGCTGGAAAGGGCAGTGAGCTGCTCGTGGCCCCAGAGATGTGTGGGTGCTGTTTGGCTCAGACATGGCCATGCCATGTGCCCCCCTGAGGCAGAGAATTGGGTTTGGGGAGGTCTGTCCAGCTTATTTTTAAATCACGGCAAGCAGGCAGCTCTGAAACCTTTGGTTTATAAATCAGAGGTGCTGTGCAAGTGCTGCAGGAGCAGGATACAGAAATGGGGTTCCCAACAGCAGTGCTGGAAAACTCAGCTGTCACCTCTGCCCCAAGCTCAATGAAGATCTCCAGGGCTGCACATCACCTCTTGGCCAGAAAGAAGTTTCTGCTCTGGCAAATGTGTAAATTTGGGGTGAGATTTGTGGGCCTGGGTGTCTCTGGTCAGCTGCTTTCATTGGCAGCTGACAGCAGTGAGGTGGCAGAGCAGAAAGCAGGGATTTATCCTTCCGAGAGAGAGCGTCTGAAATCTGGGCACAAGCTGGAGAAGTTTTTTATGGAGTAGATGAGGTTGTTGTTCCTTTGGAGGTGGGAATAAGAAACTGAAACACTGGAGGGTGGTACATGTGGAGCCATACAATTTTTTTTAATTTCTCTCCTAATTTAAAAAGCAAGTAAAAATAAATAAGGTCAGACTTCTAAAAAGTTTCAGTCTTTATTTTTTTCCCAGAGTACACTCTTCAGCCTGGAGAAAACTCTGTGTTGAAGCAGTTTATGTGAGGAGCATTTTGGTTTAGCACTTAGGTCCCTTAGAGCCTTTGCTTTTATGGGAGCAGTTTGGCACAATCAGGACCAACTTTCAGGAGACCTGAAGGTGCCCTGAAGTGCAGGCTCTGCTGCAGCAGAGATCACAGAGTGCCCTGGAAGGCTGCCCTGACAGGACCCTGAGCATCTCTCGTGCCTCTGATTTAGCCTCAGGCAGGTCCTGCCAGCTGGGATGTGGCTGATCCTTGCAGCAAGGGCAGCAGTGAGCTCCTTTCTGCAGCCCCAGAGCAGTGCTGGGAGATGTTTGATGGTCTGCATGGCAGAGGCAGAGGGTGACAGTCCCACCCTGACCCAAATCTCTGGCCTCTGCTGCCTCCTGTGAGGGAACTCTGTGCTTCTTGTTAGCTGCCCAGTCAAGATCATCCCAGCCTTTTCCAGACAGGTGCTCTGGGGATGTGCTCCAGGAGGAATCACAGAATCACCAGGTTGGAAAATCCTTTAGGATCATGGAGTCCAACCCATGCCCTGGCACCACCTCAACTAAACCATGGCACTGAGTGCCACATCCAGTCTTTTCTTAAAGGAAGGGAGATTCAGTCCTTCCTGAAACAGGAAGCCTCCTCTCAATGTGTGTGATTTCTCTCTCTTACCTGAGGGTTTTAATTTCCAGCCTTTAAAGATGACTGCAGCCATTCCCGTCCTCTGCTCCTTCCCTCCCTTCCTGCCCTGTGTACCTGTGTACAAGGGACTAAAGCCCAAATTTCTATGCTGGAGGAAGCCACTGTTAATTAGCTAGACTGGAAACTTTGCATGAGAGGAGCTTCTTTGACATCCCCTACACTAATAATAGGCAGGCCTGCTGTGCAGAGGTGTTGAATATTCACAAAACCCACCCCCCCAGCCTGTCCTTTCTCCTCTGGAAGTCAGGAGCTCTTTCCAGAGCCTGGTGGGGGGTTGCCAGAGCAATGATGGTGGATGTGCCAGTCTGCAGCTCCCCAGAGCTGAATCCCCACTGCCTGTGTTTATGAGGAATAGGAAATTCAGGCAACGTGCAGCCTGCAGGAGAGCAGAGTGAAGGGGAAGTTGATTTGGGTGAGAATGCTGCTTGATATTCAGGGCCAGCTCTCCTGCCTGCTATTTTTATCCTCTCACATAGTGCTGAGTGGGCACTTTGGGCAGAGGGGGGATTTTTTTCCCTTTGCCAAGCGTCCTGCCCTGTGTTCCTGTGTACTTGGGCAGGAAGGGGGTTGTGCTGGGGCTCCTGGGATGTGAGTGGGATGTGATCACAGCCAGATTTTGGAGCCCCTGTGTCCCTGGGAGAAAGGCACAGTCCTGAGGCTTTCCTGGTGCTAATTAGTTTAAATATCAGTGTGGTGCTACAAGAGGTTTATGTGCACGTATGGAGGGCTGCCAGCAAAACAAATCCTCATTGAATCTCTCTTCCCTCATCTTAAACATTGAGTATTTCTGCTGGCAGGGTATGTCTGAGACATATATTTTGGGGAGGGCTGCTTTATATCTTGATAAACCTATTCAGTTGCTCTACTTAGCAGTGCTCTGAAGTCTTTATGGAGTTTTTTTTTTTTTTTATATATTTAGCCATTTATAAGTGTTTTTTGCAAGTTCTGAAAAACTCAAATAAATCAAAATTGGCTTGCTCATTCATTCGAGGGGGAAACAGGGATTGAGCTGCAGAATATTGCAGTGCTGTGATCCAGCCCCATCTGTGTGCATGAGGAGTGCCCAGGCAGGGTCCCTGCACCCCTGGCTGCAGCACTGCAGCCTTTTCAGCACCTGAGCAGTGTCTGATGTGCTGGGTCTGGCAGCTGGGCCGAGCAGTGTGAGCTGCAGGTCAGCCCTGAGCCCATTTGCATCCTCTCGCCTGAACGGGCCTGCCCTGGGCTCCTCCCCAGGGATGCCATGGGGAGCAGTGCAAAGCACACAGCAGCAACTAGAAATGAGAGCTATTTCCAACCTTTCCATGCCATGGAAGCCTCCTCTCCATGTGTGTTAATTCCCTCTGTCTTCAATTTCCAGCCTTTAAAGATGACTGCAGCCATTCCTGTCCTCTGCTCCTTCCCTCCCTTCCTGCCCTGTGTACTTGTGTGCCACAGACATATTTTCTGAAAAATCCTTTTGCCACGATCTTTTCTCCTGAGAAGCTGAGAAGCTTCAGCTTCTTCATGTTTTGCTGCTTTGGAATGTGATTTGGAGAATTGTTTACCCAGCATGTGGAATTGTTTTTACTTGATGGCCAATGACAGCCACCTGTGTCGAGTCTGGGAGCAGTCACAAGACTTTATTATCATTGCATTCCTTTCTTTTTTAGCCTTCTGATGTAATCCTTTTCTTTTAATATAGTTTTAGTATATAATTATAATATAATACAATATAAATCATAGAATAATAAATCAGCCTTCTGAAACATGGAGTCAAGATTCTCATCCCTTCCCTCATCCTGGGACCCCTGTGAACACCACCACACTTGTGTACAAGGGACTAAAGCCCAAATTTCTGTGCTGGAGGAAGCCACTGTTAATTAGCTAGACTGGAAACTTTGCATGAGAGGAGCTTCTTTGACATACTAATATATAAAATAGTATAATATTAGTATTATCTCTATACTAATAATAGGCAGGCCTGCTGGGTATTTAGAAAATCATTGAGAAGTGCTGTGGTTTTGAGCAGAGCAGGGCTGGGGGCCATAACCCCTGGTGCTGTGGGTGTTGCTCCAGCAGTGCCATACCCCAGGTGTTCCCCAGCACTCCTGGGGACAAACAGGGCTTCAGGTGTGGGAACTCTGCACATCACTTCGGATGTGAGGAGTCCCCCGAGACCACGTCGAGAGCCGAAACCCCGTCAGGGGGCTCGGAGATCTTGGCATGATGCCCGGAACACTTGGTGGCTGGATTTCGATCCTGCAAATGAATTGCCAGTTTGGTATGAGGGCTGGAAGGTCACACAGGTTTAAAGGGTGTTTTTATAAGGTGTACACAGGGTGAAAATATAAGTTTTAAAAATTTTTGTATAAAGGTAATGGGGACAAGATGGAGGGAACAGGGCGTGTCTCATCCTTCTTCCTTCTTCTTCTTGTTCTCCATCTTCTGCTGTGATGTTGACACTCAGGGATTGGTTTAGGGTAGGGGTGCACTGTCTAACATGGGTGATAGCTATTGGAAAGTGAAGGTAAATATGATATACGTGATTTGTGGTATAAAAGACGGCGCAGCCTTGGGGAGCGGGCAGAGAGCGTCGTGGCTGCCTTGCTGGTCAGACCTCTGTCCGGCAGGGAGAAAATTTTGTAGATAAGACTTAATATCAGGGACTCTGAACCTTGCAGGAAGGAGAGGTTTGAAATGGCAAATGGTCACCTTTGAGTTGTGGGTTTATGTGCTGGGCAGCACAAGAGAGATTTGAAGTTCCAGACTGCTCAGCCCTTCAGCAGTTCTGTATAGGTCTATATTAAGAAGAATCTCAGCCTCCAGTTGGTGATGGTTTTTATAGTGCCATTGAACCTCAGGGTGTCTGTGTGCAGCTGCAGGTGGTAGGTACTGCATCCTACATGGCATTAACTGTGTGCAGTGGTGACTGTACATAATCACTTCCATACTTCAAATGGAGCCCTCAGCCTAACTTTAAATAGCGCTTTGGAATGGCTCCTTTTTCCTATTGCTCAGTAGTTCCACCTTGATTGCTCTGCTCCAACTCATTACTCAGCTCTGTCGCCGTGTTTCACTCTGGGATATGGTTTATACAAAAGAAGCTTTAATGTAAACTCAATTTGTGTTGCATTGCTAAAACCTTAATGACATTTTGCTTGGCAGCAGTATAGACTCTGTGGTTTGCCCTTCCCCTGTGCACTGTGTTCCCAATAAACTAAAGGCTGTGGTAGGTGTAGCATGAAAAATCCCTGAGTAAATATTGGAACAAATGCTTTTGTAGTGCTTCCTAAGCCCTGGCTGTGCTCCTGATTCCAGGCCACCCTGGTGTCACCAGTGTGTAGCTGAAAAGGAGCTAAATTTGGGAAGGGCAGGCAAAAGCACAGGTCAGAGCTCCAAAATGTCTTCTGAGCTTCTGCATCAGGTTTGAGATGCATCCCAGAAGTGCTGCTGAAGCCACAGGGTGGGTGGATACACCCAGGAGGTCACCAGGGGAAGGTGAGGAGTGGCTGTGTGTGGCTCTCTGGACTCTGAGGTGAGCTCTGGGTGTTTCACTGCATCACCAGCCTGGCATGGCCCAGGGCAATTCCCTTGGGATCCTGGAGAGGCGGGAGCATCCTGCTCCTGTGAGGAGCTCTGTGATCCCACAGTGTCCAGAGCACTGGTTTGGCTCTGTTGATGACCTGGAAGGAACATCTGGCACTGTCCCCTTTGCTGTCCACCCCAGCTGCTCATGCACTCTGGAGGGGATGTGTTCATAAACCCCAAATCCAGAGCACCTGCACACACTGCTGAGGTGCTGGCACCTGAAAATTTGGGCTCACAGGGAAACTGCAGCTGCTCTGACTCTTGCTCTGCCCTTGGCATTCAAGAAGCTGAAGTGGATTTAGTAACAAGCTGTCCCTAGTACCAAAGGTACGAATAAAGGGTCTAATTTTGTCCCTGGTTTTGTCCTGCAGATTTATGGAGGGTTTCACACGTGAATTGAACTGAGATATTGACCCAACACTGTGCTTGTACTTGGAGGAGTATGAAATGAGCAGAATGAGAGGCTGCAGAGGGGACTTGGGTGTTTTATCAGTGCAGTCACATGGCCTGCAGTGAGCTCCTCAGTGGGGCAGGGAAAGCTTCATCTCCTCATGGACTGCACAGAATCCACAGAATAATTCCCCTAATAAATCTCTTTCAGTCTCTAATATCTAGACTTGTCCAAAAACCTTGAGACATCAGTCTTTTCTGGACAAGAACAGACATTTCATGGCAGCTCTGCTGTGCTAGGTTCAGGGATTGCACTGGAAAGGACAGGGAGACCACCTGGCTGCAGTGCTGCTGTTCCCAGTGGGAAATCCCATCCCATTTGCCACCCAGTGCTGCTGTTCCCAGTGGGAAATCCCATTTGCCACCCAGGACCAAGCCAGGCTGTGCAGCAGCACGTGCAGGGAGCATCCTCTGGGGAGGGGAAGGCTGCAGGGATTGCAGCTCTGAAGCAGCAGCAGAGACACAGCACAGAGGCTGTGGCCAGTGGGGATCACTTTTGGGGGGCCTTTTGTCACTGGCCTTGGAGCACTCTTGCCCTCAGCAGTGGGTTTAACCTCTGAGTGTGGAGAGCTGCTTGGGCACGGGTTGCTTCCCAAGTGAAGCTGTTTTTGCTGCAAATCTCTGAGCTCAGCCAGTGCTTTGTCCCAGCTTGCTGACACTCCTTGTGGTACACACAGGGATGCTGTGTGTCATCTTGGGACAGACAGGGAAGCAGAACAACTGCTGCAAGCTGCAGCTCGAGTGGGATGCCCAGGCAGCAGCTCCAGGAGGGATGAGTTCCTGTGGGATGAGTCCCTTTCCACCCCTCCTTGTGCAAGGACTTCACTAAAAGCAGGAGGAACTCCAGAGCTGTGTATGGTGGCTGCTCCTTAGCTCTGCCTCTTGACACAAATTTGGAGGTGGATTTAACCTTGCCTGGAGAATCAAACCTGTCCCACTGCAGTCAGGAGGGGATTTGGCTGTCTTTTAGAGGGGACTTGCTGTGCTGTTGGGGTACTGGGTGTGTCTGAGCTGCTCAGGTGTGGCGGTGGATGTGTCAAATCAGTGTCACCATGGTGCTGGGAGGGGACTGAGTTGAGCAGGGAGCAGCACAGTGCAAGCAGGGCCAGGCCTGCCTTGCTGCAGGTGTCTGCCAGGCACCTGAACAGGCTGCAGGCAGGAGAAATCCTCCAGCAAGCAGAAAACAAAGAAAACAAATATAAATGGAAGTGTTTGGAGCCTTCTGGTGGCAGTGATGGGATGCCCTGGCCATGCTGTGTGCTCTGGACTGCTGATGCCTTGTGAAGGCTGACTTAGAACAGAGACTAGACAGAGTCAAAGAATAAAGTAGGGATTTATTAGGAAGCTTCAATAGATTCACCCCAGGTGAACCCAAAATGGTCACAAAATGGACAACCAGTCACAGGTTCTCTCACTTTTATGAGTTTTGGTCTATTAGTATATTGGAGGTAATTGTCTAATTACAGCTCTAGCTCATGAAGTTTTATCTTTCTTGTTTTTCTTTCTTTGGTCTACTGTTGTTTGTGGTTTTGGGCTTGAGATTTTGATCGGTTGTCTTTGGGTCTCTAGTTAGAGCAGGAATTGTTTTGTCTCCCTGCTCTGTGCACAGAGCTCACCATCCCCTCATATGAAGCTCAGACCCACACACTAAAGCAGCACAGAATGTGAAAAATAGAAAAGCTCAAACCTGAGGCATCAGTGGCACAGGCAGTGCTGGCAGCAGCTGTGCTGGGATTGCCTTTGCCTTGGGAGCAGGAGCTGTGCGTGCCCCTGCTGGCTCCAGCAGCTCTGGGGATTCCCCAGCACAGCCCTGGGCTTGGCACTGGGGCTTGCACCCCACAGTGACCCCATGGAAGGCTGAGACACCAAAGCAGAGCTCTGTGAACATTTGTTTGGCATTCTGTTGCCATCAGAGCCGCTGCACTGTGTGCTGTCAGGTGTTTGCCTGGTGCTTGCTCTGTGATTCCTGCTGGAATACAGCAGAGCACAACGCTGTCCTTCCAGAGCAGGCTAAGGAAGATGTTCCTGGACTCTCCTCCCATCCCTGGCAGCTCAGGGATTTGTGCAGGTGAGAAATTCCTGCCTACAAATGTGGAAGGAGAGCTCACAGCCTCTGTCCCTGCCCTTCCCTGTGGCTGGGCTCTGCAGGGGCTGAGCTGCTCCTGTCACTTCCCCTCATGAGCCATGACCTTGGGTGTCACTGACATATTTTCTGAAAAATCCCTTTGCCAGGATTGTTTCTCCTGAGAAGCTTGGACATGTTTTGCTACTCTAGAATGCGATTTGAAAAATTGTTCACCCACCATGTGAATTGTTTTTACTTAATGACCAATCCCAGTCCAGCTGTGTCGAGACTCTGGTCAGTCATGAGTTTTTTATTAATCATTCTTTTCTAGCCTCTGATGTCTTCTTTCTCTTTCTTTAGTGTAATTTTAGTATATCATTTTCATATCATATCATAATATAATAAATCAGTCTTCTAAGAACTTAGAGCCAATTCTCAACTCTCACCTCATCCTGAGACCTTCCCAGCACCACAACAATTAATAACCACACTTGGGACTCCACACATTCATTGCTCTGGGGCTTCCCTGGAGCCAGTTTGGGAAGGGAGAAGGGAAATGCCTCAAGCCCTGTTCATGCTGGATGGAGGGGTGGCTGAGGGATGAGGGGGGGACAGTGAAGTGGACCTGAGCAATAATCCTGCCCACATGTGGAGTTCTTGCTGGGGCAGCACCATCCTGGGAGTGAAGGACAAACCTGGTGCTTCCAAAACATCTTGTGCTAAGACAAAAATGGCCAATTCCCCTGGCTCAGTTGGCTCTGCAGACTAGGACAGTGTTCATCCCACCTTCACAGTGTTTTGCAGTGACAAAGTTCTTGTAGAAATGGATTTTGTCCCTCTTTTGCCAGGAGTTGGGACCTGGACAAGAAGAACCAGCAGTTGGATCCTTCTGTATGCAGGATTTATTTCCATCCATTCTTTATATGAGCCATCTCTTTCTTTTCTAAGATATCTCACATTTTATTTTTAATACTGGACAAATACCAAATATTCCTCAAGAGAGATCTGTGATTGCAGCTCAGTTCTGACAGTTGAGAATAGTCCAACCAACGCACTTGCCTCATCTGAAATGCTGCTATTTTCAGCTGTGCTTTTGTTTTTAGCCATCAGTGATAAGTTTGCATTTCCTGCAGATGATATTTTGGGTTGACATGAATTGTTAAGGCCCCACTGTGTAAAATGGTTTTCTTCCTGTGTGACTTTGGGCTTATCTTTTCTGGTTTCATACCCTCATCCAAACCAGAAGCAGAATTAAATCCCCACATGCCAGCTGGTCATCACTAAATAATTTGTATTACATCTTGCTGAAGCATTTTATAAGTGATGCTGCAGGAAGGCTTGTTTCCTGTTTTGTGGTTTTGGGTTTTTTTGTTTCTTTCCTTTATTTTGGACTTAAGATAAAGGCAAACTGAACTTTGCAGGCACTTATTTGGAGTCAGACATTTTCCAGCTATTATTTTGCAAACTATTAGAGCGGCAGATCATGAGGTGGGAACCCAGTTATGCAAACAAAGCCACGTCACTCTTGGCCAAAAATAGCTTCAGTACATGTGCAGTAAGGTGGAAATGAAGGCCTGTGGTGTACACAGAGCAAACAGGGAGGGAGGCAAGAGGGGAAGCTGCAGCTTTTTGTTTAGAGCCTCTCGTGTTTAGAGCCAAGTGTGTTTTCCAGAGACAAGCAGAGTGTTGCTGCTTGTAATGCCAGTGGGATGGGAGTTATTCCCTTCCTTACAGATGAAGGGGACTGAGGGTTTGAGAGATGGCACTCTGGTCCCAGAGGTGTTGGTAATTTTAACATCCAGGTCCCAGGCACAGCATGAAGAAATACTGAAAGAAAGTTAAAAAATGTTAAAGTTAAAAGTTAAAAAATGTTCCCTTTCCTTCCTCTGCTCAGCATCTCCAGCACGGGGAAAACCTGGTCCTTGCTGTGTTCTCCTGGGATTCTGAGAGAGCTCTGGGGGCTGGCTTCACATCTCATGCAGAGATGCTGCCTGGGCTTGAGTCTTCATCTCCTTTCATTTCAGCCTCTTCCAGCACTGCAGTGCCCTAAATAATTCCTAGATCGCCCCAGTGGCTGTTTGCTGTGTACAGGGATTTGCTGCCTGGGAGTTTTCTGGGTGTTTGCAGCAGGGCTGGGGTCTGGCTTTCTTTACAGTGCTGCAAGTTTCTCTCCACCAGGCTTAAAATAACCTTGTGTTTTCCTTCTGTACCCCCAGCTCCCTTTGCAGTGATGTGGTTAATTGCAGTTTGTTATCAAGCTGTTAGGAGATGGTTTTGGGCCAGGAGAGGAGATAAAGCAGGAGCTTGGCTATGGAAAATGCAGCTGGAGGTGTGCAGATGTAGCTTCCATTGGATTAAAGCCTCCTTTTTATGAAGACTTGCAATTTCTTATCTCCCAATACTTTGGTGGGATGAGGCAGAAGGGGGCTGTAAAGTTGAGCAGAGGCTTGATGCCTTCTGTAATGGGCAGAGTGATTCCCAGGCTCATTCCCTATTCTTCACACACAGTTTTTATCTCAATTAGAAATGGTGTTCAAATTATCTCTGTATTCATCCAGAACTGCAAATGCCTATCAGAACATCTGAATGGCTTCAGCTGGGATTCTCTGTTCCTGCTCCTCCTCTTTCCAAAGGTGTATGTGCAGCTTTACTCCTGCCACAATTCCCAAACACAGGTTTTTATTGCTCAGGTCTCCCTCCAAGTTTTGTTACAGGTTTCAAGGTTTGCCTGGAGTGTTTTCCATGCAGGGTTCCTGTGCATGTTGCTGCTTAGGTTGTGCCAGCGAATTCCAAAATAGCTGAACATCAGCATGCACAGCTACACAGAGAGGGGAGATTAGTGCTGATTTATTGGCCTGTCAATTAAAGAGGAGCACGAGGAGTCTCACTGCATGGCTCAGATGAAGTGTTGAGGTGGCAGCAAAAGATCAGCTTTCTTCAACCTAGCTGCTGGTTCCTATACATTTCTGTTTAATTAAAGTGCTCCTGCATGCTGCACTCCTCAACATTAATTCAGAGATGTATTTTGAACCAGTGCCAGGGGAATACATTGTTATGGCATCCTCTTTCCACATCTATTAGCAGGAAGGGGATAATTGAGGAAATCTCACACAGATTTAATTGGGGACTGAGGGCAGGAGCGGGGAGGGGAGCAGCACAAGGCAGAAGTAGGTCAGAAGTTGGGTAACTCTGCCTTGGCACGGAGCAGAGAGCAGAGCTGCTGGGGGCTGCTGCTCATGGGGGTGCCCAGGGAATGCTGGGGTGCCACAGGAGCTGCCCCCACATGGTTCTGGAGTGTCCTGCAGGTGTGGGCACCTCTGCCAGGGTGCCAGGGGTGCTGATCCCTCAGGGAGTTGTGTGGGATGGGTAAGGAATGGGGACTGGGGGCAGCATTTTGCCTTTTTAAACTCTGATCTGGAATGGGGAATGTTTTCCTCCAGTTTGCAGCTGCCTGTGTCCAGGTGGGGAGCAGGGTCCTGTCAGGGATGAGCCCAGGGAAGCAGGGTCCTGTCAGGGATGAGCCCAGGGGAAAACAGTCCTGTCAGGGATGAGCCCAGGGGAGCAGGGTCCTGTCAGGGATGAGCCCAGGGGAGCAGGGTCCTGTCAGGGATGAGCCCAGGGGAAAACAGTCCTGTCAGGGATGAGCCCAGGGGAGCAGGGTCCTGTCAGGGATGAGCCCAGGGGAGCAGGGTCCTGTCAGGGCCGAGCATCCTTGAGGGGATGTGGGAGGTGGCAGGAAAGCAGCAGAGGGGGAAGCTGTCTGACAGACTCTGTGACTCTTCAGCAGCTCATTTTTGGTGTTTGCCAGCCCACCCTGCAGCAGACTGGGTGTGGGCAGGGCTGGGTTGGAGCCCCACAAACAGCAGACAGTCCCAGCAAATGGGGCTGGTTTTTAATGTAATTTTGCTGACTCACTGTGGGACACAGGAAATCTCCCAATTTCTGCTGCACTTGGGCATTGCCATCCCTGGCAGGGGCAGCACAGCACGGCCTCCACCCATCCCAGCTTCTCACACTCAGAGTTGCTGGGTACAAGATGGATTTGGGTTGTTTGTGCCCTGGGGCTGTGCTGCTCAAGGCAGCCGTGTCCCTTGGGAATTTTGGGTGACTTGGGGGAAGCCCAGCACTGCTGGGAGGTGAACTCTGGCCCTGCTGGCTGGGATCACCCAGCCCAGGGGTGCTCTAGGAGCAGGGAGAGGCTGCTGCAGGATGCTCTGGGAGCAGAGGATGGCCAGGGGCAGAGCTGGCCTCGGGAAGAGGCAAGAGAAGGGGATTTTGTCAGTCTGTCCCTGTGTGCAGGGAGGGCTCAGAGCAGGGCCCAGCAATGGCACCAGAGGAACAGACAGGGAGTGATCCCAGCGAGTTCCACCTGCACATGAGGAAGAAATTCTTTCCTGTGCAGAGCCTTGATTGCACAGAGAGTTTCCCTCCCTGGGGATATTCCAGAGCAGTGCTGTGCTCTGGGATGGCCCTGCTGGAGTTTGGGATGGCCCTGCTGGAGTTTGGGATGGCTCTGCTGGAGTTTCCCTCGCTGGGGATATTCCAGAGCCGTGCTGTGCTCTGGGATGGCCCTGCTGGAGTTTCTCTCCCTGGGGATATTCCAGAGGCTCTGGGATGGCTCTGCTGGAGTTTCCCTCCCTGGGGACATTCCAGAGCAGTGCTGTGCTCAGGGATGGCCCTGCTGGAGTTTGGGATGGCTCTGCTGGAGTTTCTCTCCCTGGGGATATTCCAGAGCAGTGCTGTGCTCTGGGATGGCCCTGCTGGAGTTTGGGATGGCTCTGCTGGAGTTTCTCTCCCTGGGGATATTCCAGAGCAGTGCTGTGCTCTGGAATGGCCCTGCTGGAGCAGGGAATGGGACCAGAGCTCTCTCTGGTCCCTTCCAGCCTGACCCACTCTGGGATCCCCTGAACCAGGAGCACTTTGCCATTGTCCCCATGACTGGAGCTGGGCTGATTCCATGCTGGTGCCTTTGGCAGGCCTGGCCCTGTGGTTTTGCTGCAGCCCATGGAGAGGTGTCTGTGCTGTGTGTTGGCTTGGGCAAAGCTCGTGGCACCACTTGGGGCTGGCTCTGTTGTTTTGAGCTTGTGCAAGCAGCAAGTAGCAGCATTTGCCCTCAAGAGCCCACACTGAAAACACAAACACTTTCTAACAGACAAATCATGAGAAAAAAAGAGTTTTAATTACAAATCTTGACGTTGAATATTTTTACTGGCTTTCCTCAAAGCCTCTTCCATCAGTATTGCCAAGCTGAAGCATCAACAAATACAGTTCTGGCTTAGAGATGGGTGTAATTAGGAACTGCAAACACACAGAAAAGGGTGGGGGCTATTTACCTCTGCTTTTTGGGCCTTGAGGGAGGCTCTTCTCAAGCTTTTACATCCAGTCACACAGAGCAGAAATATTTTCAGCTTGTATTAAGGTTAATAAAAAAGGAAAAATGATTCTCACAATAGCATCAGTTTCTCAAAGGGGCAAAGCCCTTGTGCCACTCAGGGCTGTGGCTGCTGTGCTTCCCTGCCAAGGTTTTGGGTTTATTCCCTCCTTCCTGCTTTCTAGGATTCTCCCCCACTGCAGGTGCTGCTGGGAGGGGGAACCTGTGCATTTTCTCTGGCACGAATTTTCCTCTCCAGTTTTAAAACCCATTGGGGCTGCAGATGCACAGGCTTGTGCTGGAACAGAATGTACAAAATATCCACTCCTCAAGGACTTGGCTTTGTGTACTCCAGTGGCTGATGTCAGAGCATGGAAAAGGTCTTGTTTTCTCCAGAAATCTTTATTCTTAATGTGCATTTGAGACAGAGAAGCCGAAAAGTGTGTTCTTCTAAACCTAAGTTAAGAAGCTTGTTCAATTTTTAAACAGTTACATAAAGCCATCAAAGTCTGACAGGAGAGAGATGCAAGTTGGTGCAAAAGAAAATGGGAAAAAGAAGCTGAAATGGAGTGTTAAACTAATTCCCCCAGGCTTATACCTAAAACAGCCTTAACTCATCGATGAACCTGCTCCTGTGCTTTCAGTTTTTTTCCCTTCCTTTCTCATTTTTTCCTCTTTCTTGCCAGCTGTGGTCTTCATGTTTCTGAACCCTGGCTAAGTGTGAATGCTTCCTGAGCCAACACTGCTGCTTTTACGGGCCAGTTCTGGGTCAGATGGGCATTTCTGTGCTGCTCCTGGGGAGACAAACCTGTGGACATGAGTGGTGGGAGGGAATGGGGCTTCCTGAAGCACAGGAAGGGATCCTGGGCTCCTGAGTGGTTTAGCTGCTCAGCAGCCAGGTCTGGGTGACATTCCCTGGTTTTGTTGCTCAGCAGACAGATCTGGGTGACATTCCCTGGTTTTGTTGCTCAGCAGCCAGGTCTGGGTGACATTCCCTGGTTTTGTTGCAGCCAGGTCTGGGTGACATTCCCTGGTTTTGCTGCTGCTCAGTGAACATTTGGGATGCTCAAGCCTTGGTGGGGAGCAAGTGCTGCTTTGGCCCATGGCTCGAAGCCAGCTGAGCCTTCCCAAAAAGATCTGCCTGTTCCTGATGGAGGTTTTTTGTCAGTGAAAGAGGAATTTGGAGGGTTAGCACTCTGAGCTTGGATCACTCTGAGCAGTGGTGAGGAGGAGTTTGGGGCCCATTCATGGGGGTCACATTCTCCCTTCCCAAGGGAAGGAGGAGGGGTGGCCTGCAGGGACAACATTGCAGTCACGCTGTGTGAGTCCCTCAATCAAATCTGCCTGGGACAGAGCACAAGAAACAGCAATCACACACAGTTTGGATGCTGTTCCTGCCCTCACTAGTTTGGGTGCAGCTGGAGCTGAATCCCTTTGGCTCTGTGCTGCCCATGGACCATGGGAATGTGCCCATTCCCAGGGGCTCTGGGCACAGCAGCCTGCGCTGGCACTGGGGGAGATGCTGGAGGAGCTCAGCTCATGCCTTGGCTGGGCTGCCACAGGATGGGAAGAAGAATTCTTTGGAGTTCAGAGTCAGGAGTTCACCTGCTGCTGCCTGTGAGGGTTCTGGAGCACAGCCATGGGCGTCAGACCCAGGTCTGACCTCACATCTGGTTTGCTTGGCCACTGGTTTGACTTGAGCACTGAGGTTCCTCTCTGACTCAGAGGATGGAAGGACTCTTTGCCTGCATTCTTTGGATGCCATTTCTTCATCTTTAAAGTTTACTGAGCTTCAGTTCTGTTGTTGGCTCTGATGGTGTTTGTCACTGCCTTTACCAGAGCAGGAGTGGACTCTGAGCAACTCCCAGCACCCCCTGACCATTTTCTCCCAGATATTTCCATAGAATCCCAGCATGGTTTGGGTTGGAAGGGACCTTAAAGATTCCACCCCCTGCCCTGGGCAGGGACACCTTCTACTGTCCCAGGTGCTCCAAGCCTCAATGTCCACCCTGGCCTTGGACACTTCAGGGATCCCGGGGCAGCCCCAGCTGCTCTGGGAGTTCTATCCCAGCACCTCCCCACCTTCAGAGGGAACAGTTCCTTCACTCTTCATTAGACAGCAGATATTCATGAAGGGCTATAGGATCACACCTCTCTGGATAATGCATAGAGACGTTGCAGGCCTTTGAGTAATATTAACCTATTTATATCTACTACCCTGATCCTAGAAATCCATTATAGCTGGTCCTGTCTAGACATGATCAAGGACATCCTTTCAACTGCCATTATTTTTTGATAGCATTAATATTCAAGCAGGCCTTTGTCTTAAGAAATGTATTCTGAAAGCTGCAGTCATTGAGGAAATTCATGGAGAATAAAAAGCAGCGCTGTGGCAGAAAGGATGTCACCTCCCAGGAGCCACAGAGGGGGCCTGGCACAGCCGCTCTCACAGAGCTTTTCACCCCAGTGACTCTGAGCCATCCTTCCTGAGAGGCTCAAGAGGCAAATGACACTCGGAAAAGCCTGATGATTTCCTCCAGGTCATGGTGGAAATGAATTGGAGGAAATGAATTACCTGCTCTGCACTCCTGCCCTCTCTGGAGGTTATGAGCCTTTTTATTCAGGCCTTGGCATTTCTGAGGTCACATTCAATCTGGAGCACCTGGCTCTGGTTAACCCCAGCCACTCACCTCCCTCACACCTGCTGAGAAGGAGCTGCTCAGCTGCAAATAGCTCCCCCAGTGTGCTTGTGCCACTGAACCTTCAGGGAGGCACAGTTCAGTGGTGCTTGGCTGCAGCTGGGAGCCCTGGTTTGCTGCTCCTGGGAGAGGGGAGCACAGGTGGGTGTGACGGTGGTCACAAGGGTTCTTGGGTGAAGGAAGAGACGAGAAGATTGACTTTATTATCAAAAGGCTTGATTTATTATTTTGTGATATATATATATACTACATTGTAACTATACTACAAAGAAAAAGCAGGAGAGCTTTTCAGAAGCTTGCTAAGCTAAGAATAGAAAATAAAGAATGATGACAAACCCCGCTCTCCTGGACTGTGTCTGAGAGAGCTCAGCTCTGGATTGGCCATTCTTTCTAAACATCTAAGATGGGCCAATCCAGACTGACTTGTTGCATTCTACAACAGCAGCAGATAACCTGTTGTTTACATCTATGTCTGAGGCCGCAGATTCTCAGAAGGAAAAATCTTAAAGAAAAGATTTTTCACAAAGAGAATGTCTGCGACAGGTGGGAGCCCAAAATCTCTGAGAGAATATTCTTTACATGCAGAAGCTTTTCAGGAGTGGATGCATTTCCTTATTCATGCACAACAAGGCTGTGGTCTCTGAGAAGGATTCCTAGAGAAAGCAGCTGGGAGAAAAAATGCTCAGAATTCAAGGTTTGCATAAGTCTGCCCTTTAAAGAATGAGCAGCATTGGAGACTCCTGAGTGCTCTCTGTAAATTGCAGTGTTTCCTTCCTGTGTTTGAGCAGTGCCTGCACCTCCTCTGAGCATTCCCCAAGCTCCAGGACATCAGTGTTTACTTTAGGGTCCCTGACTCTGTGGCTCCAGCCTCAAGGTCTGACCAAAAAAAAAAAAAAAAAATCT
Organism: Camarhynchus parvulus; assembly: GCF_901933205.1. Lineage (NCBI taxonomy): Eukaryota > Metazoa > Chordata > Aves > Passeriformes > Thraupidae > Camarhynchus > Camarhynchus parvulus. The sequence continues at coordinate 18,277,509 of NC_044600.1, read as the reverse complement.
GTTTTCAGCACATTGAGAGCATGAAAGCTTCTGTGTTTTCTGTGCTTGTGAAGAGCCACCCCTGTGTCTGCATGGCAGTGTCCCAAAGGCACTGCCTGGGCTGGGGGGACTGTGCTGAAGGTCTCAGGGATGAAAAACAAGCTGTAGGAAGTTTTTTCTTTTGCTTTCTGGTCACAGGTTGGAAAACTTCCCTCCTCCTATGCCCAGGTCACTGTGTTGTGTTAGAGCTGCCACCTTGCACTGCTGAGGTGGCTGCAGTTCAGGGATAAATAAATAAAGTGCTTTTCACAGTTCTGGGGGATTCTTTGGCATGCCAGTATGGAAGCACAAGGAACTGTCATTAGAAAAAAAAAAAATTTCTGCTCACACAGCCTCAGGTAAAGGACTAATAACAAAGATGGGTCACAAGGGAGCCAGTTTTATAATTAAATCCACTGGTGTTTGCTGACACATGGAACAGAAATATTTTATCTACTCAATGTGGGTGCAGTCACTGCTCAGTCAAAAATCATGGAATCCTGCTGGGTCTGCCACACAGCCTGTCCTTTCAAACACCACAGGTGTCCCTTGTGCTGCTCCTGGAATCTCCATTTGTCTCCTCCTTTCTGTTTTCTTGCTGTTAAGAGGAAAAGGAGAAGTGGGGGGGACACAGTTTTGTGGTACCAGTAACTGTTGAAGCCTCAGCAATCATAAAGAAGAAGAGTCTAAATGAAATGTGTTTCCTTTCCTGCCAGGGCTCAGCTTATCCACTCTGTCACCTGAACTTCCAAGTATCCATCAGTTAAGAGGATGGAGATTTGCATAATTAGTGTTTTTGAGGTACCTTCTGAAATGCAGAAGAACTCTTAGGTGTCTCAGCTCTTATCTAATGAGGTGCTGACAAAGAGGTATCCATGGAGACATCCATTATGAGACACTGTTCTGAAACTGGTTCTTTCCAATGCCTGTTAAAATGCCAAAGGGTTTTCTCGAGCATAATTTATACCATTTCTTTGCTCCATTTGTAAACAAGAACTGTTATGCCTGAATATGATGAGAACCATAATTTTAAAAATTAGGTTTGCAAGCTGTAATTAAGAAACAGGGATAGGAGTGGATTGGGAGGAAGGTGCTGAGGTTTTTAAGCTATCCTACAATGTATTGATCATGGAGACCTGCAAAGGGCCAGGCCAGGAATTCTGCAGCCTTTTTGGTGAGGAGAGGTGTGAGCATCCCCTGCAGCCTCATGGAGCTGAGGGTGAGCAAATTCCAGCCCTCCAGATGGGTCCATCCATGCTGGTCATTGTCCTGGTTTGAAAAGCCAGGTGTCTGCTAAGGAAGGCAGGAGCCTCCCCTGAAATGGAAAATGTAAACACTCTCCCAATAAATTATTATAATTTTGAAATTAAGGGGCTCTCAAGCAAAGATATGGGAATAGGAATAACAGTTCTTTATTAGGGAAGAAAATGAAAATAAAAATAAATAAACAATGCAGTAATACAAAAAAACCCACTGCCAGAGTCAGGACAGGAGCTGCCCCCTGTGTGTCAGGGGTGGCACAGCCCCATCCCATGGGGGCTCAGCCCTCCTGCAGTGCCAGCTGTGCTGCTGCTGGAGCAGGGATCCTGCACAAGGGGGGAGTTTTCCTCTGCAGCTCCAGGGCTGCTGCAGATGGGCCTGGGCTCCCTCTGGCAATGCAGGGCAGCAGAAAGCTGCTCCTCTGGCAATGCAGGGGGCAAAGGCTGCTGTGCTGCTCCAGGCTCAGATTGGATCCAGGTAGGAATGCTTGGCTCCTCCCCTGGGCGCAGCATCTCCCCATGGGATGCTGGAATTGGATCAGCCCTGCAGGGACACTCAGTGGCCATGGACAGCAGAGATCTCCTGGAGGGAGGGTTGGCTGTGGGAGAGATAAAGAAAAAACTGCCCCATGGACAGCAGAGAACTGCCCCATCAGATAGGAGTAGAATACACACCCCCATTTCCAACCTAAGACATTCATGGAGATGTTTTCCTGTGAGGAGGACGCCCAAACATCCTCCAGGGACTCCATGGCCTCTTCCTGAGGGGCTGGAGTGGTGTGGCTTCAGTCACTGGCTCCTGGGGTGTGCCAGTGTGGTGGGAATGAGGGAATTGTTCAGGTGGGGAAATAATCCCCCATTTCTGCAGGCTTGGCAAAGTGGGGAACCAGGTGATCATGGCAGTGTTGCAGTGCTGGATTTTCTTGAATTTCTTCTCTTTACTCCCCTCTCTGCCGTTGCTCCACTCACAGCACTCTGCACTTCCACACCTCCTTCCAAGCCTGGAAAAGATGCTTGAGGAAATCTGTGTGCTGTGGCTTTCCTGCTGCAAGCCTGCAGTTCCTGTGTCAGACACCATTCCAGGCTTTCCCAATGTGGGGTTTGGGATCCTGACACTGCACAGGATTTGTGTAGATCTCTTATCTGTTGTTACAGCAATATGCTGTTAAAAAAAAAAAAGGTTCGAACTCCACCCTTTCTCCTTGCCTTTCCTGTTTTCTTGGAGGGTGAAAATAGGAGTTTATAGAATCCTGCATGTCTGACTTGGTTATTTATAGCTTGAAGCTGTTGGGGTTTATTTTTGAGTTCAGCTAATGGGTTATTCTTTGTTGGAGCTGTGAAAAGGATTGGAAAAATCTACAAAATATTAGAAAACAGACTAAAGTGCTGATTAAGGTATGTGCACACCCCTCCTCTGATCCCTGATTCTGTGTCCACATGAATACCTGGAGTTGTGTGTTCATTAAAGAACAAATCTCAGTCCCTAGAGCAGGAGGATTCTCCCAAGGGGAAATCTGGCCCTTGGTTTAGGCAGCATTAACTGTTGTGTGCAGCTCACACTGTGCTGCTTGCTTATGTAAGGAATCCGATGGTCAGCACACCCTGGGAAGGCTTTCACTGGAATTTGGGGCTGGAGTTGTGCTCCTGGCAGCTCAGGCAGGGCAGGGCAGCCCCATCACCTCTGCAGGGCTGCTGCAGCTCCACATTGCACCAAATCCAGCAGGATGGGTGGGTGAGATGGTCCTGCAGGGCTCTGAAGAAGGTGGGATGGGTTGTTCAGCATGGAGTTGCAGCACCTCAGTATTTGCACAGAAGGAAGATGGGCTCCTCATGGACACCCGGATAGGGGGGTTCTTCACCCAGGGATTCAGGGCACTTCTGGATAACTGAGCTGAGATTGAGGAGATAACAGACTTGGCAATTAGGGTGTTGGCTCAAAGAGAGGTCACAGCCTAAAACTTTACCCTTCTCTGTCACCCCAGCATTCCCTCCTCCCTCTCCTGAAGCTGAGGTTTGCTGGGCAGCCCTCAAGCCCTGGAAATTTGCCAGACTCCAGGAACTGGTGCCTCAGGTGAATCATTTCAGGCTGTGGTTGATGAACTGTGCTCTCTGTGCTGCCTTGGAAGGGCCTCTAAACAATAACCAAGAGAATTCAGTCTAAATAATGGGCAGCTTAAATTCATCTTGGAGAGATCTGTTGCCCTGTGCTTCTCTCCGTGGAAATTTGTTAGGGCTCTACAAGCTAATTTGGCTGGATAGCATGAGGTGAGGCACCTGGAATTGAGCTGCCTGCTCAGCCATGGCCATTGTGGAGCAGCTGGAAAGATCTGGAGAAAATGAAACTAACAGCTGCATGCCTCTGGCAATGGGACCTGTGGGGAGAGTGGCACCAGGATCAGGGAAGAGACAGCTCCAGCACCTTTTCTGCATAAAGTGACTGCAAGGGTTGTTCAGAGAGTGTCTGCTGGTGAAATTAGTACCCAAAGACCAAGTTATTTATTTATTTTGGTGATCATATCAAAGGAGTGGGAAGCAGGCCAGGCGAAAAAGGCACTTAGCTATTGAGGAAAACCAGAAAAGATCTGAGCATCTCAGGGCATTTGAAAGAGCTGGGCTTCTCTTTTCTGACAGTCCCCTTTCAGCACAGACTGGAGGCATCAGTTCCTGTTGTCTGAGCTCTCGGAATATTCACGTTGCTGTGGATAACACAGACTTAAGTGGGAAAACAAAACTGCAAAAACAGCCACTTCTGCCAGTAGATTTCAGCCTGACATCAGTCTCAGGCTGACACTTTGGATACTGAGCAGGGAGAGGGAGGAGGGCTGCTGGAGCCAGTTTTGTGCTGAGCAGGAATTCTGGAAGCTTGGAGGAACTGCAGCATCCCAGATCTTTAAATACAGTCTGACAAAATTCTCAGTGGGGAGCTCCCCCTACGCCAAAGCAGAGCCGGTGTCACCTCTGCTGTGCTCCTTCCCTCTCCATCCCCGCGGATGCTGTGGCTGCCAGGGCTTTGATGTGCAGATCCAGTGACGCATGCTTCAGTCCCTAATCACAGCCTGCATGGCTTCGCAATAGGGTGAATATTCAGGGTGAATATTCAGGGCTCTGGATTGTACTCCCTGCGGCAAAGGCAGCAGGAGGGAGGGAAGGGGGGACACTGGAGTGGGTGGGAGAGTTTGGGTGAGGGGGAGCAGGAAAATGTCACTGGAGACCCCTCTGGGGTACTCCCTTGCTGCTCTGCAGTTCTCTGGTTGCAGGAATACTCTGCAGAGTTGAGAAAAAGGACATTTCATGGTGGTTTCCCCATCCCTGCAGCACTGCCAGCCTGAGGCATTCACAAGTCCTGAGTCAGCCCTCACCACCTACCCCAAATTATAACACTGAGGGGGAAAATTGCATCTTTGTTTTGAGTGGAAATAAAAGGAATATGTTAGTTTGGGGCTCTTTCTCCACAGTGGCCTTTGGGCTGGAGTTGTTGTGCTGGTTTGGCTCACATGTCTCAGTCCTGTGCTTCCCTGCCTCGGGTTTGTTCACATCGGGTTCATGCAGGCTGGTGGCACTTGAGAGAAAGGAATTAAAAATTAGCACTTGGGAAATACAGGAGTTTTAGGGGATCCATGACTTGAGCCAGGCTTCAAAACCTGTCATACCGAGACCCCCAGGCAGAGTCAGGTGCTGGCAGAACTCTGCTGGGAACACCCTGTGCTGGTGAAAGACTCAAATAACCAGACTGAGATTTCGATTGTGAGGCGGAGAATTACTGAAGATCTGTGGGTTTGCTTGAGGCCCTTGATATCTTTTATGGATTAGTCAGACAAAAGTGTCAGGACTAGATGTACCACAAGGCAAGGTGCTGTGTTCATCACAGGAGAGATCCCTCTGCCTGCCTTCAGCTCCAGTCTGCAGCCACTATTATTTTTGGACCCTGAGGAGTTGCCACTATTAGTTTTCAGCCCTGAGGAATGTGGCAGAAGTGCTGGTTTGGCATTGGGCTGTGGAACACCTTGCCGGGGTAAGAGAGCTCCCTATTTTCTTGCAAATCTGTCCATAAAGACAGCAGATATTAGATTTTTTGACCCTCAGTGCTGCTTGTTATCTGAGCTCAGGGTTTCCACAGGACTGGCAGGGCAGGGGCTGGGCAGACTCTTGTTGCCCACATCCCAGCATGTGTGGCTTCACTCCCCCAGCTTCAGTGGCATGGGAAAAAGGATTTTCCTTCACTGCTCAGTGCCCTTCTGCACCACCAGCTGATGGCTCATCTGTCTCTCACCAGCTTGGCAGCACTGAGTGGGGTTTATGTCCCACTTGTGGCTAATGTTAATTTAGAACCTCTTTTCTCTCTCTGGCAGCTTCTGATTTGGAAATGAAGCTAATAGCGTTTCAGGTAATTTAACGACTCTGTATGTGAGTGCATGCCTGGTGGGAATGTGCAGCAGGTAGTTTCCCACATAAAGAAGGTGAAAGGCCTTGGTGAAGGCTGGAAATTTCCTCTGCTTTCAAAACAAGCTTCTCATCCAAAAATAGCAGCGAGCTGATAGCTTGGCTTCTCCTTATTTATTAGCAGCAGATGCTGCTGATAGATGCAGAGGGTTGTTGGGAGGAGTGATGTGCACCAGGGCACCGAGGTACCTCGCTGATTGCTGATCCAAATCAGACACTCATCACAGGATCACATCCACACATCTCTTGTGGGATTCCCAGGCCTGCTCCCATTGCAGGGAGGATGCAGCAGTGACAAGCTGTTATTGCTGTCAGCTGTCCAAATCAGCAAGGGAAAAATCCACCCAAAAAGCTCCTTTCTTGTGTAATAGTGATTAGCTCCCAGAGCTGTGCAGGCAGATGTTCTCTGTCTGCATGGGAGGGTTATGCAGGAATTGGGCCAGGGCGTGGATTTTGAATTTTGGGGCCCATCTGGGAAAATCCACATCCTTCCCCTGCAGAATTGTGCAGTTTGCAGGGATACAGAAATGAGTGAAGCCAGGCTTGTGTTGCTGAACAAAGGTGCCTTTCCCCAAATGCCAGCCCTGGCTGTGTAGCCTCTGCTGTTCCTGGGGCTGAGGTCAGGGCAGCATCCCAGAGCTGGGGTGCTGTTACTCTCCATAAACACTGAAGCACTGGAAGCTGCTGCTGGGGTTTCTGGGGGGTGATATCCACATTCTGCTCTGTGGTGTTGCCTTCCTTGGCTGCTTTTGGGGGAATGAGGGACAGAGCACTTTGAGAAATTCAGAATGTGCTGTGGAGTGAGCCCACCTTGCTCACAGTGTGGTTTCCTCTCCTGGCTCACTGTGCATGGATGTTAGGATAGAGTGTGGCCATGGATATAGGACAGAGCATGGCCATGAATATGGGATATGGCCATGGATATAGGATATGACCATGGATATGGAACAGAGCAGGTCCATGGATATGGGATATGGCCATGGATATAGGATATTGCCATGGATATAGGATATGGCCATGGATATAGGGTATTGCTATGGATATAGGACAGAGCAGGGCCATGGATATAGGATATGGCCATGGATATAGGAGATGGCCATGGATATAGGATATAGCCATGGATATAGGGTATGGCTATGGATATAGGATAGAGCAGGGCCATGGATATAGGATATGGCCATGGATATAGGATATGGCCATGGATATAGGATGGAGCAGGTCCGTGGATATAGGATATGGCCATGGATATAGGATATGGCCATGGATATAGGGTATGGCTGAGGATATAGGACAGAGCAGGGCCATGGATATAGGATATGGCCATGGATATAGGGTATGGCTGAGGATATAGGACAGAGCAGGGCCATGGATATAGGATATGGCCATGGATATAGGGTATGGCTGTGGATATAGGATAGAGCAGGGCCATGGATATAGGATGGAGCAGGTCCGTGGATATAGGATATGGCCATAGATATAGGATATGGCCATGGATATAGGGTATGGCTGTGGATATAGGACAGAGCAGGGCCATGGATATAGGATATGGCCATGGATATAGAGTATTGCTATGGATATAGGACAGAGCAGGGCCATGGATATAGGATATGGCCATGGATATAGGATGGAGCAGGGCCATGGATATAGGATATGGCTATGGATATAGGATATGTCCATGGATATAGGATGGAGCAGGTCCGTGGATATAGGATATGGCTATAGATATAGGATATGGCCATGGATATAGGGTATGGCTGAGGATATAGGACAGAGCAGGGCCATGGATATAGGATATGGCCATGGATATAGGGTATGGCTGTGGATATAGGACAGAGCAGGGCCATGGATATAGGATATGGCCATGGATATAGGGTATGGCTGAGGATATAGGACAGAGCAGGGCCATGGATATAGGATATGGCCATGGATATAGGGTATGGCTGTGGATATAGGACAGAGCAGGGCCATGGATATAGGATATGGCCATGGATATAGGGTATGGCTGTGGATATAGGACAGAGCAGGGCCATGGATATAGGATATGGCTATGGATATAGGGTATGGCTGTGGATATAGGACAGAGCGGGGCCATGGATATAGGATATGGCTATGGATATAGGATGGAGCAGGGCCATGGATATAGGATATGGCTATGGATATAGGATATGTCCATGGATATAGGATATGGCCATGGATACAGGATAGAGCTGGGCTCTGCAGACAAGGGGACAGATCCTGCCTGGGTGCCAAGCCAGGAGCACACCTCCCATCTAATGGGATCCCCAAATATTCCTTGTGCTCCTGTTGGATGTCCTTTGGTTAATGACTGTTTCTGTCATCGTTAAAATCATCCCTTTCCACAAACAGCAGTTCCTCACACTCTCTCATGTGGTTCCTGGAAATCTTCTTTGTGTCTAGTGGTCTTTCATTTGCCATTTCCTCTAGCTCTCTGGTTTTTTTAGCTGGTGAAACAAAGCACCCTCCTAAATTCCTGTAATTACAGTCATCCAAGCAGGCACATTCAAGATGGGCTTAATAGGGCCACAATGTGTCAAGCCTTTCATGGAATCATTCAGGTTAGAAAAAGCCTCCAGGTTCATCAAGTCCAACTTTTGTTTCTGAGAAAAAGGGAAATAAAGTCCTTTAGTAGTTCAGTACACTTTATGACTATTTCTGTGTAATTTGCAAAGCATTAAAGCCAGGCCTGGTGGCAGCCCAAAAAGGCAGAATGCAGTCATGAAAATGGAACCAAATTATGCAATTATGCAGTTCCCTACTGTTATCCAGCTTCTTGAAAATGAAGCATCCAGGAGGAAATTTAACTGGTGGTTTTTGATGTTCTAACCTAGTTGTAGCAGGGCCTTTGCAAAGCAGGAGTGGATCCACTTCATTCCCATTTGTTGTGGAGTTTGGGTCTTTCCCTCTCCTGGCCAAGGTGAACCGAGAGTGAACACTGAACCATCAGGTGATTTACAGTTTAAAAATTAAAGAAATGGCTGTACAGAAAGGGTAGCAGTAATTCCATCCCAGGGATCCCATGTTCAGGACTGTGTGGTGGGAGCAGAAATGAGGGAAAGGGGATGGCAGGAGCCAAACCCACCTGGTAGCCCAGAGATGACCCTGGAGCTCAGGGTCCCACTGCAGCTCTGGGGGCTGCTGGGCTCTGGCTCAAACCCACCTTTGTCTCTTTGGGCAGCAGAAAATCTGCAAATGCACGTTCAGTTCCTGAACCCTCTGGGGGTTTGCAGTGAGGGGAACACAGAGAGTTCCACCCCACTGCTCCCCACCTGGGCCTGCAGTGCTGTGTGGTCAGGAAGGAGGTGAGTTAGGAAGAGCCACTGGAGCTGGCCAGAGGTTCTTCCTTCCTTATCTAATTTGGAGAAGGCCCAAAGGCAGCAGTGTATCAGCTTTGGATGATGTGCATCACTGCTGTCCCCTCTGCCACTGGGTGTCACAGGCTGACCCAAGGGCTCTGCCCAGGCCCTCCAGCAAGTGACAGCTGAAGGCTCTTGAAGCCGACAACAGACAGGCTGGAGGAATAAAACCTGCAGCTGCACAGACAGGCTGTTTTATCACCTTTGTTCTCTTTTTAGCCACCTAACTATTCCTGGAAGAGCTAATATTAGCTTCCCCATCTATTTCTTAGAAGCTGGGAAAACAAGAATCCGATTGCATGTCCTGGTTTCCAGGTGAACTGCTGGCTGCTCGGTGCAGTGGGCTCTGAAAACCCTCACAAGCTCTTGGTGTGGGGAGCCATTGAAATCTGTGCTTGTGGAAGTGGCAGCACGAGAAGGATTAAAATTGTGTTTAATCCTGGCAGTACTGTTTGGGAGGCACGTCCCATGCCAGCCCCAGCCGGGTACAGAGAGTCGTGGAACACGCTGGCTTTGTTCTGCTGCACACAAGCAGGTCCTGAGATGCTTTTAGTCAAGGCTTGGTGCTACAAGTCACAGTTTTGGCAGGGTATTTATGCAGGATTTGCCAGCTTGTCTTGTTGTAAAGCTCCTGTGCCGTTGTGTTGGGATGCTAAAGGGCAGAGCAGAGACAGGGAAGTGAGAGTGGGAATGGCTTGCAGAGGTTGGGGTTTGTTCCCTGCGTGCCATCCATGCTCTGACTGCAGGGAAGGGATGATCCTGCTCCCTGCTCACTGGCCCTGCAGGTCTGAGTGGGCCTGGCAGGTGTGTGTGCTCCTGCTGCACGTGCACGTCACAGTTATAAAAAGCCTTTTTGTCAGGCAGAGCCAGGTCAGGGTGAACTCTGCTGTCCAATTACAGCTCCAGCCCATGAAGTGCCATCCTTGTTTTTCTCTCTGTGCTCCCAGAGCTGTGATGTTGCTGGGGAGAGAGGGCAGTGAGCAGTACTGTGCCTCTGCATCCCTCTGGCTCCTGGGGAGGTGGGAAGGACTCCATGTGGAAGGGGGGATGTGTTGTCCTGGGGTGAGGGAAGGAAAGTGAGGGCTGATGTGAGACTTCCCTTCCCCAGAGCCCATGGGCTGTGCCTGGGGCTGCCCTGGGTGCCCAGGGACTGCTGGCACTGCAGCAGCAGCACAGCCTGGCTGTGTCTGTGCCCTGGGCTGGCTGTGGCCTCCATCAGGAGGTGTCTGTGCTGGCAGCAGTGCTGGAATGCCCAGGGTGTATTCAGGGAACCCCCACCTGTGTGCAGAGAGCACCAAACCCAAGGCAGGCGTGGGACAGAGCTGTCCTTGCTGCCTGAAGAAAGACTGGGCTTCTCCCAGGGGGGTGTGAGCTCCCAGGGGAAGGTGCTTCTCCTCATGGGTGAATCATGAGCAGAGGTTTTAATTAAACAGCTCCCTGATAGCTGGCACCTTGAAAAGCACCGTGTGTGGCATCCCTTGGTGAGCAGTTGGCATCAGAGCCACCTGAGGCACTGGCACCCATTCTCAAGGACTCTGTAAAACCAGCTAAATAATTAAAACTAATAATAATAATGAAAAAAAACCCTGACAGCTCCAATGTTTAAAAATTCAACGTTTTGATGAAATATTAAATGCTAATTATTTCCTTGCACTTGTGCTGGCACTGCTTCTCTTGATCTTGGCAATTTAGCATCACATAGCAGTAATTGAAGTGTATTGTCAGCTTTTGTGTTACATTTACCACCCGGGCCCCAAACCCAACACTCCTAAAGCCTCTGTTTGATTTTAAGTGTTGAATACTTTGAAGTCTGCTTTAGTGGATTGGTCATACTGCTGTGAATACCAGAGCCAGCTGGCTAAATGGCTGCTGAAAAATGCCCCGTGCTTGCTGTGAGGAGCTGCCAGTGTGATTTCAGTAGTGAGCACAGAGAGATGGGCTCAGTCAGTACACCAGCCTCTAAATGAAATGCAAAATGAGAGGGCAAAAGGATATTTGGAAAGCATTTTATGGCTTTCATGTTTTATGTGTCATTTTAATTTCTACTCAGTGTGGTTGGATTAATTATTTGCTATTAAAAAAGAAGGTGTTGAACTTGGCTCAGGGTGGGCAGATGAAAGACGTGACTGGCAGGGGAAAATGCTGCATAAATTCCTTTGTTTACCTGCTTTCCTTCCTGTGCAAGGATGTATCAGTGCCTTGGTTTGTTGGAATGTGGAGGGGGCACAGGGTGTGGATAGAATCAGTAGAATCACAAAATTACAGAACTGCTGAGCTTGGAAGGACCTTTAAGGTCATCCAGTCCAACCTGTTGTTTGAAGACTCCAGTTTTTTGGAACTGGAGAAATGCTTGCATTTGAGGTATTTGTCCTGCTGTTTCATTGTCTCAGAGACATTCAGGCAGCTTTCATGGACAGATAAAGCTTTTTTCCCTCCCACCATATCAGTTTATGAATCTTCTAACTGTTCTGGCATGCAGTTCCAGCTGGGATTTCCAAAGCAGGCAGGAGATGCACATGAATGCACATCTGGGAATAGGAGCAAAAGCCTCGTTGAAGGAGAAGGATTTGTTGCTTTGTTAGGATGTGCTTTGTTAAAGGCACCTCTCAGCTCTGGAAGAGCAGCTCCAGAAGAACAGATCACAGTGGGAGAGGCACTGGGAGCCCAGGGATGCTTTGGGATTCCCGAAGCTTGCCTCAGAGTTTGGATTGTGGGATGTGTTTTCAGCCTGGAAGTTGAACATTGAGGCTTGACACTAAATGCTGAGCTCTTGGGGAGAGAGCAGAGGCTTTGGGTGAAGATTCACAGTCAGCTCTTCCCACTGTGCCCAGCCCAACAGGAGCAGCAGCTCCCAGCTGGTGTCACTGCACTGGGCAGGGGGAGTGGGGTGTGCTAAGGAAAACTGCTTCTAAAAGGGTGAGGAAGCAGTGGTTTATTCTGGGAACCTCAGAGGGGATGGCACTCAGAGGTGTACAGATGGCAGCCTCTCTGTGATGGCAGTGCTGCTGCCTCCTGAGCAGATGCCCCAGTGCCAGTTTCTGTGCCCAGGTGGGGCTGGAGAGCTCTGGGGGCACATCTGCCTGTCCAGCAGCACTGCAGGGGCTGTGCCCGGTCCCTGAGGAGGGGTTTGCCCTCAGGAGGGGTGGCTGGGCTTCTGAGGGCAGTGGCAGGGGTGAGGAAGGGCCTGGCTGGGCTCTGCTGCCCATGGGGGTTGGTCTCTCACAGCCCTGATCAGTGAAGAGTGCAGGGAGGCTTCTGCTGGGGCTGCTTATCCAGTACCTGCTTTGGAGGCTGGGGCTGATTAAATGAGCATCTCTAGCCAACTCTAAATTCACTGGTAACTTTTAAAAGCACAGACAATTAGCAGACTCAGTGGGAGAAGCAATTTAATGTGCTGCCAGCCTGTGTTTCAGTGGACTGTATGAATATAGCAGAGGTGCTTTCCCAGCAAGCTTCACATAGCCCGAGTTTGCAGGGTTCAGTAATCCTGAACTCCAGAAAGCACTCACCTCCTTCAGGGAACAGATAAAGCAGGTGGGCAAAAAAATAAATGGGAATTTTCTCAAGGATAAATGGCCCTGTTGTTCCTGCCAGTGTGCTGAGAGCAGCTCCAGTCCCGGAGCTGATGCTCAGGGAGCTGTGCAGGCACCTCGGTGGGTCAGACCCATGCACCTCTGGCACTGGCACTGGCACTGCCAGGCATTGGGAGTGCTGCTGGAGCTATTCCCTAGGGAATGTCCCTGCTGGCACCACTGCCCAGCCTGGATTGCTGAGCCAAGAGCCACTGGGTGAGCAATGCAGCATTTTGGGGCTTTGCAGTACATCCAAATGTAAAACTCCTGCTGGAGGCAGTGGCACCACAGTGTCCAACAAGACATCTGCCCATTTTCACCTCTTTATTCATCATTAACCGTGCAGGAACTGACCAATGGTCATCCAGGCTTTTGCTGAATGATTTCCTTAAGGGCTGTTTGGAGATTTTCCATTGTGGTTTTTGGTCAGAAAGCCAGATTTACAACAAATTTTTGTTTTCATTCTGCTATCTGGAAGTTTCTCCCTTCTTTTTGAAAGTGAAAGCTCAAATAGAAAAATCAGAAAGTTTTAAGGCTCTGAACTGTAATCAAGTCTCCACACTTTGCTTTCAGGTGAAAATTTTCTTCAGAAAGCTCATTTAAGAAAATAAACAAAATAAACCCTCCACAAACAAAGGCAGCTTTAATGTATGTGAGTGTTTTGTGCAAAAGCCACAATTTAGTGATCAGCTCTGTTCTGGCTGGGGCACAATGGATGTTTGAGAGCTCTTTACTTTGGGGCTTAATCTATTGTAGGGTTTTCTGTGGGCTGCCATGAATGGCAGCCCTCAACAGCCAGCTCTGTTTCTGTGAAAGAGAAAGGGGATATTGTAATTCCTGCAAATGAGTGGAAAATGACTGGAGTGCAAAATCTCTTACAGGATTGAACATTAAAATTATTACAAAGAAGTGAATGCTTGAAGAGCACTAAAGCTCAGCCCCTCTGCCTGGGCTGGTTTGTGTGGGCTCAGAGTTAATGGGGCAGAGAACTCCTGGTGTGTCCCAGGGGTTGGCCTCATCAGGGGTGGGGGAACAGAGCTGTTAATGGTGTTAAAAATAACACTGAAATACAAGAAAAGTGAAGGGAGGGGGAGAACAGTAAAAGAAAAAACTCATTCTGTGGGGACAGCTCATAAGGAGCCATTTTCCCTCTCCATGCATTTGTTTTTTTTGTAGCCATCAAGTCCAAAATATTCTGGGAAGTTTATGTATCAGCAGGAAACAGAGGCTGGCATCCAGTAAGGAATGAAAGAATGTGGCTGTGAATGGAGCAACAACTGGCAGGCCACAAGGGTTGAGCCTAAACATCAAATCCAGGCTTGCTGTTCTGAATGTGAGGAGTACAGGGCCAGCTGGAGGTTCTGTATGAGTTTTCTGTGCCTTTATGACAAAAATGCCCATGTATTAGTGCGGGATTAGAGTCAGTTAGAGGCACAGAGGAAGCCCGTCCCTCCTTCCTCTCCATGAACTGCATGGGATTGATGCCTTGTGGAGGCTGCCCTAGAACTGAGACTAGATGGAGTTAAAGAATAAAGTAGAGATTTATTAAAAGGATCTCCTCAATGGATGCACCTTGGGCAGCACAAGAGCCCAGCCAGGGCTGCATCCAAGATGAACCCAAATGGTCACAAAAATCCCTGACTGGTCATGGGCTCTCTCACTTTGATCAGTTCTGCTCCATTTGCACATTGGAGTTCATTGTCCCATTCCAGCTTTAGCCCAGGCAGTCCCATCCTGCTTGTTTTTCTCTCTCCGGCCCATGGTGTTTGTGCTCTTGGGCCTGAGATTTGGATCATTTGTCGTTGGTGCCCAGCTGGGGAATGAATTGTTTTGTCTCCCTGCTCTGTGCACAGAGCTCACCATCCCTAATGTGAAGCCCAGACCCACACACTAAAGCAGCACAGAATGTGAAAAATAGAAAAGCCAAACCTGAGACATCAGGATCAGTGTGTTCTTAATGCAGGAGACTCCATCAAATTCCCTTTCTGGCAGAGCTGACATCTGAGCGTTCCTATAAATTGGAGGTACCAACATCAAGGATTCCTGAACCCAGAGTTGTGCTCAGCCAGACACCAAGTGGGATATTAATGTAAATAACTGAGGTTATTAATAGAACCCAGCAGCCAACATATGGCTGGGTAGTGGAAGCAGAGTAAAGCATAAGCCACACATTCCTTTTTGAGAACATGCATTCACACCTTTCCCTTCACACAGGATATTTTTGGGATCCTCCACAGTAAGTCTGCTCTCCCCAGCGGGCTATTTTTATCTCCTTACAACACAGCTTAGTTAAGAAAAATGGTGTTTTAGCAACAATTCTGTACATTTCAAACCCACTCCTTTCCAAAATAACCCCACCCCAGCAGATGCAGGTGGGAGATGGCAGTGGAGTGCTTGGATCAGCACCAGGCAGGGGAATTTGCTGGCTGCATTTCCAGCCTCGGGCACAGCTCGTGTTGTGCTTTTCATGGATTTCAAATGCCATTATAGGGCCCATCTGGCAGAGTGCAAGCAGGCAAGGGCCACGCTCCCATCATTTATCTCAGCACCTCTTGGATTCTGGCTTGGTTTTTTCACAGCTGAGACTTGAAGGAGTCTCAGGGATTGTCTTTAGCCACGTGAGCTGCTTGTGTTTGCAGCAGCTTGAGCTTTGGGGGAAAATCTCAATACCTGATTTGCAGCCTTATGCAAAAAATCTTGATTTCTTTCTTTGTTGAGGGACTGTATGTCCATCTGTATTTTGTGCAACTTGAGGGTAAACCACAAAATCTATTCTGGTAGGTGGAAGGCAGGGAAATTTCCAATGGCTGCCTGTATCAGTTATTTCTCATGCCATATTCTTAAGGCGGTTCAAACTGGCAGTTTACAGGAATTGCAGGCTTGGGGGTGTTAGGACACTCATCCTGCCTGCCAGCATCCCTTTCTAAGAACCTGGCAAGATTAGTGCAGCGTGGATTTTTCCCATGATGAAGTTTCTAAGGATGAAAAGCTCCGTGTGGAATATATCTGTGCAACTTCAGTGGCAAAAATTGCTAAGCACATTATATATAGATAGAAAAGTGCCTTCTTTAGGGACTGCCACAGACTGCTCCTGAGATAGCTAAGCAGACAAGTAAATAGTAAAATATGGGTATATTTAGCACTCCAGAAGGCGATGGATGGTGTTCAGACTTCACATCACACGAGCTCTTAAAGTCTTTACCTCTGTGTAATCCCTTGTAGTCAGCACTGATGTGGTGCCACATTTGGGACCTAATTACAAGCTCCACTGCCAATCCAAGTACCAAATGGTGAGGGACAGTTTTGGAAGGCAGAAACCAGAGGCATCCCGACTCATGGATCATGAGGAGCAGGGAAGGAGAGGCAGGAAGAGGCCGACACAGTTTAATGGGATTTGGATTAAATGTGGTTTAATGGGATTTGGGTGTAATTGTGGTTTTGAATGCCTGCTTGCCTCTCTGGTTCGTGCAGGCACTGCTTGGGTGGATGTATCCTGGTTTGCATCCACTTCAAAAATCACACTGGAGTGCCTGTGGTCAAACTGGGGATCTGATTTCACAGAGGCCCCTGCCAGGCTTGTCACAGCACGTCCCCCGGGGGTAGTGGGAGAGCAGTGCCTGGAACCATGGCCAGAGAGCCACAGGGGGTGTGGGAAGCTCTGGTAACCTTTCCCACGTGAGATCAGAACAGGTTTTCCTTCTGGATGTTTTTTTTCCTTCTCGATGTATTTTCCTTCTGGAATTTTTTTCCTGTTTGTGTCAAGCTCGAGGCCTTCCCACTTCAAACTCCCCCTCTTTTCCTGAGGCTGTTGAAAACACTCAGGTGTGTTTCTGACTGCCATGCCAGCCTGGAAAAGCTGCAGAGAATATTTGCAAATGTTATCTTTGAATCAAACCCACCACCTTGCTTGGACAGCATCCATCTCCTCTTTCTTCCCTTCTTCCTGGCCTTCTGTGAGAAGGTTTCTGCTGTTGGTGAGGATATTCACTCACAATTTCTGTGGTGATGTAATGGTGCATTGTGGACAAACAGCCTTGGGATTTTTAGCTAAAATACATGAAATGGTAGAGCTGTATTGCAGTTAGTGGAAAGGAGCTGTGTTGAACTGGTTTTGATGTTGTTGTCTTCCTTCCAAGGATGCTGTCCTCCTAAAACCAGCCCTCATTATTGCAAATTAAGGTCCTGGACCCTGCTAGCTGTCCTCAGAGGAAGGCTTATGTGGGAACAAGTCCCAGCTCTCCCATAACTGGAGTAACCACATCACCAAATCTGGGAACTTTGGGTGTGGTGCAGATCTTGATGTTTGTTTAAAATCCTTCAGAAGCAGTTTATCGGGGGAGCTGTTCCTCGTGTGTCATACTGAGTTACTCCCTGGTTTGTCTCACTGATGTCTCTGTGCCTCTCTGGGTGCCTTTTGTGTCTCGTGCTTTCCTACAAGCTCAGAGTGTTGTAAGGAGTGAGCAGAGCTGGCAGCCTGGCTGCTGTGGGGTGACATGGTGACACGGTGACAGTAATTCCGAGTAGCTCTGGTGTGTTCCTGGCAGTGGGGCATGAACAAGGAGCAGCCTGGTGAGGTGGGGACACTGCAGGGAATCCAGACAGGCAGGGGAGTGACTGGGGCAGTCACCCACAGGTGCCTGCTGAAAGCAGGGGGAACTGCAGCCCCTCGCAGTGCTGAGGGGTGACAATGGCAGAGGGTGTGACCCCTTTTCTGGGCTGGCTCTGGGGGACAGGCAGCCCGGGACAGCCCCCTTGGTTCCCACTGATTGCAGGGTCAGGTTCCAGCCCCTTCGTTTCCAAGCCGCCAGCCACTAGAGGGAGAGAATGCCACATATTTATGGCTTCGTTTGCGCTCGGGGATGTGTTTAATGAAGGAATCCACCAAGGCTTGCCAGGCAGTCCCAACGCTGGGTTTAACCCCTTCGTTTCTCCGGGGTGGTTTTAGAACTGCTCCTGGGATCTGACTGCTCCTGGATGTCACTATAGAGTGTGACACAGTGCAAAGCACCAAGACTCCATCAGAAGGTGAATAAGAGGGATTTATTATAGCAACAGGTTGCTTTTAGAGTTTTTCAATATATTTACATTTACTTAACAGACACATTCACTGCCCATGGTCATAAGAAAGAAACAAATTCTCAATAGATAAACAAGGAGCCACGTCACTCTGTGAGCCAGCTAGACTCCCTAGCTTTGAACTTCCTCTCTTCCATCACGTTGTCATAGGGACAGCCTTGGTGTCCTCCTCACGAGAGATATGGGGCTTTCCTTGTCTTTAGGAAGCCTTCACTGGCTCACAGGAACAGCACAAAATGCCTTTCCTACACCTGGAGACCTCGGCTGGTGCATGGCCTCAGATTGAAACGCTCTGGAAGCTGTTGGGTGATCCCTGCCTGTGTTTTACACCCCGCACTTTGTGTTGAGCATCCCTGCTATGGGATGGCATCCCTGCTGTGGGATGGCTTCCTGGGGACACCTTTGGCTGCTGCTGGGTGTGCCTGTCTGCTTGTGTTAGCCACAGTGCACTGAGCACACCAAAGCCCTTCCCCTCACCCAGCAGGCCTCAGCCTCCTGGAGCCCATGGCCTGTTCTCCCTGCTGGAATCTCCAGATTCCTGGAGCCCATGGCCTGTTCTCCCTGCTGGAATCTCCACAATCCTGGAGCCCGTGGTCTGTTCCCTCTGTTGGAATCTCCAGATTCCTGGAGCCCATGGCCTGTTCTTTCTGCTGGAATCTCCACAGTCCTGGAGCCCATGGCCTGCTCCTTCTGCTGGAATCTCCTGACTCCCTCTGCTGGAATCTCCAGCCTCCTGAAACTCATGGCCTGTTCCCTCTGCTGGAATCTCCACACCCCTGGAGCCCATGGCCTGTTCCCCCTGCTGGAATCTTCACAATCCTGGAGCCCATGGCCTGTTCTTTCTGCTGGAATCTCCACAATCCTGGAGCCCATGGCCTGTTCTTTCTGCTGGAATCTCCACAATCCTGGAGCCCATGGCCTGTTCCCTCTGCTGGAAGCTCCACACCCCTGGAGCCCATGGCCTGTTCCCTCTGCTGGAATCAAACAGGCCCAAGAGGCAGCTGGTTTCATTTGGAATGAAAGCATCCAGGCAGTAATTGTTGTAGGCAGATGAGTTGTACCAATTTCAAAGGACACCAGCAAGGAGCTGTGGGCCGAGGGGAGGGAGCAGGGGTGGGAGCTTTAAGAAGGCAGTGTCAGAAAGTGAATTTTATATTCTTTTAAAAGGGAGGCAAGATTGAGACTTTCATTTGCAGATTGAGCCCAGTAGAGAGGACCCGTGGAAATCTGAGGAGGGGACTGTGGGATTTGGAGGGGTCTGGAAAAGTAGCTGGGAGTGAAAGCAGCACATTGAGTGGTTTGGAGAGCCACAGCCCTGGGTCTGCAGTGCTGTGTATCACATCCCTCTGCACATGGTGAGTGGGGAAGAGAAAATCTCTTTGCTTTGCTTTTGATTCCAGAGGGTGACTCAAGGCAAGGCTCTCTCAGAAGGGAAGCCTCACGATGCTTTAGCAGCCTGAAGTATTGAAAGAGAGCATTTCTTTGGGAAGTGTTCCTGGCCCTAAAAGGGAATAGTTCCAGTTGATAGAGAGGCTCAGCAAAGAGGTTTCCTTAGGCTGATGGAGCATCCATGCAGATGATGCCCCAGCTCAATAAGTTCTCCTGGTGAGGCTGGGGCTGGTCTCAGCTGCTCCTTTCCTCTCCTGTTTCTCTTGCCCAGATGTGCCCTGGCTGGCACAGCTGAGGGCAGGCACAGGGGAGCAGGGAGGGAAATGTGTAGGAGGGCACTGGAAGCCTTGAGATTGACCTGACCCAGGCACACTGGAAAAATGGGCATGTAGGGACTGAATGTACCTCATCCTGGTCAAAACACTCCTCATTGTCCTGGCTGTCCACCACTGGACACTCCTCACTTGGAGAGCTGAGGTTGGGCTGCTCCAGGAGCCCCCCCTGCTCTGCTGTGTGCGGCTCCCTGCACCCCTGGGGCTCCCAACACGTCCTGCTAACTCAGACTGACTGAGGCCATGAAAACAGGGCTGGGAGCTGAGCTGCTTCAGCTCAGCATCCAGGGCCAGGGGTCACAGCTTGAATTAAATAACAGAGCAAGAGGAGTGCTGGGTGAATGTGAGAGGCTCCTCCGATGTCTCCGTGCATTCCAATCAACTGTGGCCATAAATACCAGCTGCTTGTTAAACCCTCACCTGCCTGCTGGGAGGAGAACTCCTGGGGGACCAACCTACTTGCCTTGTGCTTTGCTGCTGGAGAGCCAAGCTGTAAAGTTGCTTTGGAGGCAGGAATCCCGTGGGTTTGAGTGGGAGCTGTGCCATGTCTGGATCAGGCTGTGCCAGTTCACTGCTGTGCTTTCCATGGCAGAAAACCTGTTCTGTCCAGGGCTTTGTGTGGGTGTGTGGGTGTAGGACCAGGCTGGCCTGCCTCCTCCAAAGCACTCAGCTCCAGTGAGATCCCAATGGACTGTGGGTGGGGAAGGGGACAGGCAGGAGCTCAGGTGTGAGTCTGGCTGTTGGTTTGGGACAGGCAGGAGCTCAGGTGTGGGTCTGGGACAGGCAGGAGCTCAGGTGTGAGTCTGGCTGTTGGTCTGGGACAGGCAGGAGCTCAGGTGTGGGTCTGGCTGTTGGTCTGGGACAGGCAGGAGTTTGGGTTTTGGGTCTGGCTGTTGGTTTGGGACAGGCAGGAGCTCAGGTGTGAGTCTGGTGTTGGTTTTGGAAGAGGGCAGGGCTCTGAGAGCCCCCAGGCCATGCTGAGGGCCCTGGAAGCTCCATCCTCTGCTCCTGCATGGAATATCCCTCCAGGCACCAAGGAATTGCACAGCTTCAGGGTTTATGGATTTGCCAGTCCCTTGTGACCTCAAAATGCACGACCCAGGGCAGCATTTATTGTTTCCCTGTCAATCTTCTCACAAACAGCAATGCTAATCTCTAGTTTTCTTTAAAAAATATATATGTTTTTTGGCTGCAGATCTCTTAGTAGACAAATGAAATGAATTTATATATGAGCATTGTGCTGCTTGTAAAGCCCTTTCAGTTTCAAATTTAGTTTTATTCCTTTTTTTAATCTCCATAGGATTTTCCCTAAATAAGCAGAACTAGGGCAGTGCTAGTGACAGATGGATATAAAGAAGACTTGGATGCTGGAGAGACTTTACTGGGCTTGGGGATCTGAACTGGGGTGCTTTCCTCATCACCCAAGGAGTTTAATTTGTCTGCAGGCTGTTAATTTTCACCTCTAAAGCAGAGGGCATGGCAACAGAGAGCGTTCCTTGGCAACAGACTCCTGGGTTCATTAAAGCAGAGGTGGGAGGTTTGCAAATGGAAAAAGTTGAGAGATATTAGCAAATCAAATGGGTTGAGGCATGAGGAGTCTTGTCAGTCAGGCGGGGGTGACAGGAGAAGGAATAGTAAACAACATGCAGACCATGTTGAAGGAGATGTTTTGAAAGGAGGCAGATCCAGGATTTGCCTGTTTTCCTGCCTTCCCAAGGGCTGAATGGACTGGAGAGGGCTGGGAGGAACCTCTGTGTGTCTGGCAGACTGTGGGCAGTGAACTGAAGAGGTTACTTAATAAAAAATGTGCTTTTTACAAACAGGATTCCAAACTGTGGTTTCCCACTAGGGCTTTCGTAAAAGTTCCAGTTTGTTTTGATCCTCTCCAAAACTGAAGCTGGCATTTTGTTGGTAAAATCCCACAAGAAGCCCTTGGAGAGAGCGTGGGCATGCCCAATCCATGCCCAATCCATGCCCAATCCATGCCCTTCCTCCTTCCCCATGGAGCAGGCTGTGTGTGCCACACACCTCTGCCTGCAGCCAGATGGGGGCTGTTTGCACTGTGACTGCTAAATATAAATACTGCAATTAATTAATAATGCCCAATGCACATCATTAAATTAGAAATAACTCGAGTTTCTGCCAGCATACAGAGTGTGCATACAACTGATCCAGACTGGAGAAGGGGTCTTAACTTGATGGATTCCCACAGTTTGGAGCAGGGGGAGACAGCTTTGGGCTGCCCTGTCTGTCCCTGCCAGTGGCCTCTGTGTCCCCTTGGCAGGGCAGGGGAAGCCCCTGGTTCCCTCTCAGGTAATGATGTCTCTCCCTTGCTGTGGTAAACAGCCAGATCCCAATCACATCCATCAGAGCAAAGCATTCCAGGCACTTGTTCCAGTCCTGTGGTTCTATGATTCTATAATTTATGACTGAAACTATCTTTGTGTCAGAGTTAGTTCAGGAGGACACTCGTATCTGGGCTTCTGAATATGTCATCTCCTATTAAAGAACAAACAAACTCCCTTGTAATGTACCATAAATAATAATAATACTTTGCAAGAGCCCGAAGCACTGTGTTATTGCTGTGCTAATCAGGGAGGCACTGGGCCATTATGAGAGCATTCCATGGGGTTTGGGCTTTTTTTCCTGCAGGAAGGTACGTGTTTCATAGCTCTGTAGCGTGGCTGATTGGTTTATAAAGCCAGGCTGGATAATTCCTAGTAGAGGTTAGACAAATTCCCCTCCTTTCTCATTAATTAACCTGTAGGATTTGGTGCCTGTTCTTTGCAGTTCAATAGAGACAATGACTGCAGGAACATATTTGTGCTCTCTGATATGGAATGAAGAACATCTGCCTTCTGCAGCAGTGAAATCCCAGCGTGTGGCAGGGCTCTCCAAAGGGCACTGCCAGCCTCTGCTGCCTCAGTGAGGAAATTCCAGCTGAAATTTCAGTGGGGAGCTGCTGGCTGGGGGATGTTGTCCCGTGCAGCATCGTAGCTGGGGAGGGAAGGCAGAGGGTGAAAAGCAAAAGAAGGGAAATCCCCTCATGAAAACAGCAGCAGGGTGGAGGAAAAAGCATTTTGGCAGAAGTTCTCACATCCAGGGAGGGGTTTAGAGCAAAACTCTTCCAGTGGGATTAAGGAAGGAAGGCCTTGAAGATCTGAAGGAGATTGCAGTGGTGATGTGGTAACACAATAGCAGGAAGAAAAGAGGAGAGGCAGGTGAAATCCTGCAGTGCTGCTCTCACAGACTGCAGGAAAAGGAACCTTCATGTTTGGGATCCCAGGGCTGTGTTCTGGGTGTCTCAAACCAGGGCTCTGCTCCCAAAGCTGCCCTGCAATACTGTAACTAATGGTGGGAGAGCAGGGTGGCTTCTGGGAGGATTGGATTGGAGATTGGATTGCAGTGGGAATGTTGGTGAAGTCCCCTGCGTGCCATTTCCATGACTCCAGATGTGCTGGATGAGGCACAGGGATGGAGGTTATTTTTGCTGTTTCACTGTGATGTGATACTGTGTCCCCCTGCTCATACCCAGCTTGGCTTTGGAGTGGCTCTCCAGCTGCAGGGAATGAGGAGAAAATAAATTCCACATGGAAAAGTGGCATTAATCTGGTAATTTAGGCCGTCACTGCTACTGCAGAGGTATTCACTGTCCCTTTCTTCCCTGCCTTCACTCCTCTGCTCCCCTGGGAGGTTCCTGCCCATTATTGGTGTCATTGGCAGTCACAAGGAGACTCCAGACTGGACTGGGGCACACCAGCTGATTTTGGTCCTTATTCTGGAGAGAGAGAGAGAAATTTTTGAAGGCTGTGATGGGTCAAGTATGACCAGACCACAGCTCTGCTGAGTCTGACTGGGACATTTTGTTATTGATGAGCAATCCTGGAGTTCTTCCTGGGGGTTTCCTCTGGAGCGATCCCCCAGACAAACCACCTGAGCAAAGCCTGGTCCCTGCCTCCCCAGTGGGATGTGCTCACACAGGTGGTACAAATCCCATTTGTTTGCAGGCTAAATGCCAGGGCAGGAGCCTGCAGTGCCCAAGCAGCACACACTGGAAGCTGCCTCTGTTTCCCTCTGGGCACTGCGGGTTTTCCTACCAGAGCAGTGCCTGTGGCACAATCCCACAGTGCTCTGTGACTCACACCCAGCTCAGGGTGTGCCTGGGAATATTCCATGTCTGGGGTGTGCTGGGCTGCAGCATCCCCTGGCACACCTGGCACAGGAGCCAGCACGTGCTGCCCTTCCCTGGAAGATGCTTTATTCCAGTGTGGGAAAGTGGAGAATCAGAGAGTCACAGAATATCCTGGGCTGGAAGGAGCCCACAGGGATCATCAGAGCCCAGCTCCTGGGCCTGCACAGGACCCAGAAGAAGCTCACAGGTGGCTTTTCCCTGCTCCCCCTGCTCTGGCAGGGACTCTAGGCTTGGTCCCCTGCCTGCTGGCTGCCTGCAGAGCACTTTGCATTGACAATGAGGCAGCAGAGGTGCATTTTCTTGGCAGGGAAATGCAGCTGGGTTCTCTCTGAGATTCCCTGTGCCAGAGAGAATGGCTGCCCCAGCGCTCTGGACAGGATGGGATTGTGTGCAGCCTGCTGCCCGTTCAGAGATTTGGCTGATCTTGGGGCATTCTTGCCTTTCAGCACCTTTGCAGGGAGCAAGAACTAACCTGGCAACTCTTGGTTTGCTTCTCAAACCAGCTTGGTGTAAACAAGGCATAGGCAGTGAAACAGTGGAATTGGAGCCTTATTGACAGGTCTGGTCAACAGCTGGCAGGAGGAGAGAAACTGGGATCATTCTGCTCGTGTGTAACAGTCCTCCACAGAAATTGCCCTCCTCCTCATCCAGATCCACACTCCCAGTTAGAGCCGCAGGGTGAGATGTGCCAGACAAATCCCCTTCCCTTGGCACTGCCAGGGTGCAACTTTGACCTAAGTCAGTGGAGTTACTGGGATGATGCAGTGCATGGTTTAATGCTGGTCTTGTGCTTAAGAGGGTCACTCTTGTATTCTCTGTGTGTGTGGTAACAACAGTGCAGATCTCATTTAATATTTCCTTCACTTAGAGATAACCTGATCATTGCTCTGTTTTCAGTGCAAGTTTCTGAGGGAAGCAATGTCCACTCAGGATGTCTGTCTGTCTGTCAGTCAGTTCTGCTGTCCCAGCTCTCCCAGGCCTTGCAGGTTTTGAATCAGTTGGTGAGGCTGTGCTGGCTGTGCCTGACATCCTGAACAGGTGAGGTACCTGTGAGATCTGCATTCCAGGGCTGCACAAAGCCGTGGCCATCACCTGCTGCAGGAGATGGGGCTCTCCCCAGAGAGGACCCTGACTGACAACACACTCCAGAGTGGCTGTCAGAGGTGGGATTTTCCAACCAGAGCCCTCCTGTGGGTGTAATAACTTGCCTGGTGTTTCTATCACTGGAAACTTAGGCAGAATTCCAAAGTTTGGACAGCTATAAGCATTTGCCTCCTGACTTCTCCTTTTGTCAGCCATCTCTGGGAATAATGATGGCTGTCAGTGCCTGTGCAAAAGGTGATGGGATATGGCTTGATGGAACTGGAGCAGGCTGTGTGGGGCCCCAGCAGTGCAGAGATGCTGGGCAGCGTCCCTTCAGTCCTGCCTGCACTTCTGGTCTGTCCCATTTCAATAAATAAGTGAAGACACCTAAGCCCTGATCCTGCTGAGTGGCACAGGACCAGCAGAAAGTGGCAGTCACGAGGAGCTGCGTGTTGTTCCCTGACTCAAAATCTCCAGCTGCAGGAAAAATGTTGACTCCTCCAGAGGCCAGGAGCGGGAGATCCAAATGCCCTTCTGCCCTTGAGGCGTGGAGAAAAAACCCTTGCAAACACAACCCTAAATCCTCTGCAGCTGTAAGTGAGGAGATTGGAGCTCCTGCACAGATTTCACAGCATATCCTGTGCGTGGATCCAGCCTGTCCAGTGTCCCCAGAGTCCTGCCTGTGCCCAGAACACGCTGCCAGCCATTCCCCACGTTGTCTCCAGGGTTCCTACCTGCCCTCTCCTGTCCCTGCAGACTCAGCCGCCAAAGAGGGGATTTTGGGAATATTGGTGGGGCATTTTCCTGTCCTCAGGGGTGTGTCAGTCCTTCTGCGGGCTGCCCCTTCCTGTGGGCACCGAGCCCCGGGATGGTGGCGGGGGCTGCGCCACCAGCGCCGTGAGCGGCCTTGGCCAGGTGCTGGCAGCCCCGGCCAGGTGCTGGCAGCCCCGTGTGCTGTCCCAGCATGGGCAGGACCATGTCGACGTGCGTGTCCCGGCTGGAGGATCCGCCAGGATTCAGCCCCGTTCCCAGTTGGCTCTACACATCCCATATGCTGCCGCCGCCTCTTCTAACCAGCGCCAGACACCGCCGGCTCCTCTCCCTTGACGTGGTGGGTGGCCGGATCGATGAGCAACGCTTAGCGAGTGTGTTTGCTTTCTTAACTGTGCAGCTGTGGCCAGAAAGTGGGGGAAATCCGGGGCAGCAGGCAGGGGATGAACAGGCGGAGAGGGGAGCAGGGCGCCGGTGCTGGGGGAGCATCATCCCGGGCAGGTGCAGCGCTGGGCTGGGCCGGGAGCTTTGCTGTCACTGGGAAGGGGACTCATCCTTGTTCATGTGCAGAGCAGAATGAGAACCTGCTGCCCTTTGAACGTCAGCAAAATCCCCAGCCCTTGCTGAGCGTGGAGCATGTGCTGGCTCTGCAGAGCCGGCGTCCTGCAGCGCTGGGGGCGAGGGTGACCGGCCCCGGCAGGAGGGCACGGCGTGCCCGGGGCACCGGGTGCCTGCGGGGACCCTCCCCAAGTTCGCATCGCTCCCCCCTCCCTCCCCTCCCTTCCACTCCCCTCCCCTCCTGCAGAGTTTCAAAGCACGGCAGGGAAAAAAAAAAAAAAAGGACATCCCCCTCCCCTCAAATCCCTCGGTCCGTGACTGAAATAAATAAGCACAATCCCAGGTAGTGAGGAGGCTGCTAATAACGTGCTCCTGACAGGCACGGGATTGCCGGGCTGAGGGATGGCTGACTGAAAGCTCCAGGCTAGGGTGGGGGTGGGGGGCTTCTTTTTTTTCCTGCCAGCTCTCGCCAGGCAGTAGGGATTTTTTTTTCCCTTCCCCTCCCTGATAATAAGGACATCATCAGAAGCAAGATGCAGTGGCTAAGGGATGGAACAGGAATGGTGAGTTCAGGTAGCTATGTCTTTCTCTTTTCCTCTTATTGCAGTACTTTGACAGGGAAATGAACCTCCGTCCTATCTCCTGACTCCTCCTTTACTCCCTGTCCTTGAAACCATTGATCACTCTGTAGCCATTTTATAGACTCTGCATTCCCAAACTGCCGAGCAAAAGAAGGAATTGAAAGGAAGGAAGGGGGGTGGGCATGCCTCGGGGCGTGGGAGGGGGTTCCGTAGGGCGAGCCGGTGGGTTCGGGCGGGGAGCAGAGGGTTTGCCCGGTTCCCCGGCGTGTGGGGTGTGCGGTGGGAGAGCACTGGAGGAGAGGAGTGCCGGCACAGGGCTGGCTGCTGCCCGGGGCAGCCGGGACCTGTCACCGTGCCCCTCCGCCCGATGATGAGTTGCGGTGCGGGGGGAGCCCGGCGTGCGGAGCCTGGGCGCGCCTGCAGCAGCCTGGCAGACACAGACACTCCTCCGGCTCGGCACAGCCGCCAAGGCAGCTCCTGCCGCCCTGCGAGCCGAGCCCAGCCGATCCGAGCCGAGCCGAGGCGGCTCCGAGGGCTGCGTGGCCGGGGGGAAGCGGGGAAGTTCCCCCAGCCCAGTGAGAAACTTCCCCGGGAAGCGATGCGGGTGTTCGGAGATGCTCCTCCCGCCCCAGCCCGCCTTTGCACTGGCATT
Source organism: Camarhynchus parvulus (assembly GCF_901933205.1). Classification (NCBI taxonomy): domain Eukaryota; kingdom Metazoa; phylum Chordata; class Aves; order Passeriformes; family Thraupidae; genus Camarhynchus; species Camarhynchus parvulus. The sequence goes on along the minus strand of NC_044600.1, from coordinate 18,250,212 downwards.
TCCCGCACGGCTCCGTGCGGGGCTGGGCTTTGCAGGTGCTGCTGGATTTGCCCTTCCCGGCTCTTTCCGTGCTGCTCCCGGCTCGGCCATCCCTGAGGGCTGCTCCGGCTCGGCCATCCCTGAGGCTGCTCCCGGCTCGGGCACAGGGCTCAGGGCTCAGGCCGAGCTGGCGTCACCCGGCTCAGCCCCCGCGTTCCGGCTCCGGGGGCACCGGCAGATGCTGCTGCCTGCGGGGAGCCTTCGGGAGGGGTCGCTGCCCGTTCCCTGCTGCCCTCCGCGCTCCTCACACACACGGCCCGGGGGGTTTGTGCTCCCGCAGGGCTCCGGCGGTGCTGGCCGTGCTGTGTGCAGTGTAGGCAGCAGCCTGCACCACAACGCGTTTGTTTGGGGTGCTGTGTAAGGCTTTTCTGCCACCCAGCAGCACCTCGGGGACTTTGCTGCCGCCTTCCACCTTCGGAGTACCCGGAGGGATGGGAGTCCTTCCTCTGTCCTCCTTGTCCCGCACTGTGCCCCTCTCTGCCCCGTGTCAGGGATAAAAGTGGTGCCTGGAAGCTGGATGGGGCTCTCGCCTCCCTTTCCCCCTTCTCCCCGGCGGCTGCTGAGCCCCGCTGGGGATGGGCTGGCATGCTGCAGGACAAAGTGCTTTCCTAATTGCCCCAGCGCAGGACTTGACGCCTTCTTGCCCTCTCATCTTCCCAGATCCCTTCCGTGCTGCCGGCTGTGTTATTCTGTTCTCATTAGTCTAATCTTTGCTTTCTCTTCGAGAGAAATTACAGTGGTTACTGTAGGGTGTAATAAAAGATATTTTTGAGGAAAGTAAAACTCCATTAGTTGATTTTGTAGCAGGAATTCCCCAATATTGCTCCTTCTAACAAGGGAAAAGTAAGAGAGCTGTGGTTTCTGTATTTTATACAGCAGTTCAGCAGCCTCAGCAGTGTTTGGAGATACTCCACATATCTCCAGATATCTGACAATAAAAAAATTATTTCAAAGCAGCGAAGTAAAACTGAACCAAATAAGATAAATGCAGTGAAGATGTTTGCAGTCCCTGGTGGTGAGGAGTCTGTTTTCCTGAGGGTTCAGGGCTCCTGCCCTTGGAGCACAGGGATACTGGGAGCACCTAAAGCCAAGGTCCTGCCAACACTTGGTCCCTACAAGTTCTGCTCCTTTAGCAAGACAAGATGTGTTGGTCCAGGTGTGCTGGCCAAGTGCTAGTGTGGATAGCAGTATTCCCTCCAATGCAGATTTCCCTTGCTGTCCCCACTGATAAGTTATTTGAAATTTTAGTACTTCAGATGTTGATCATTTGGTGGACTGTGCTAAACAAGTGAGTTGTTCCACACCAGGAGTAGCTGCATTTTAGTAATTGAGTGGGAATATTATCACCTCAGTGTGCTGGCTGAAATGTACTGTGGAACTATCAGCCAGCTCTGCTCCTGAGTGAAGGTTGGCTGCTCTGTTCACACAGCCTCCCATGCAGTGCAGAACCTCAGCCTTTCATCCTGAGCATCACTGAACCCATTTCCATGGGCATTGAGTCTCTGTTATGGTTTTTCAGCTGTCTTTTTTACTCCAGTATTATTTTCTCTGTACTCCTGAAGACCAGCAATACACATTTATTCTGGCAGCATCCCTGGACTTCGTTCTGCTCAGGCACATTGGTGGAAACCTGGATTTTAGCCTGGTTTCTCCCAAATTCTGCACAGCACTGATTTATTCAAAATGCTGTTTTCTGTCGTTCTCAGCTTGGGTTCAAGACTCAGATCTGCTCCCTTTCAGAGTTACTCATCTTTAAGAAGCATGTCACTAATGCTTTACAAGTGATAGTACCTTTTGTTCTTGTGGCAGGTGTTTTTTTTTTCCAAATCAGCCCCTAAACCCAAGCTATTATTCTAGCTATATTCAAGCTATAATAATATTAAGCTGTTGGAGCTTCTTTTTTCCCTCCTTTGCATGTGCTGCTTCCCATTTTTTATACAATTAATCTTTTGCTAATTATGCTGGCATCCCACGGGGGTGTTTTCCATGCTTCACTGGTACCACGTTGCTAAACTCTCTAGTATCTGTTCCTAATCTAGAAAAATGCAACTAATTGTCATTGGTAGTGATGAGAATCAATCTGCACATCTGAGCAGTGTGTGAGTGCAATGATTATTTGGTCTGGCATTCTTCAGAGGGTATTGATCCAGTATGGTAATCAAATGAGTTGGATTAAATCAGGACAAAATTCAGCCTCTTCTGGAATAGTTTTTTATCTGACAAGGGCAGAGTTTTTTCCCAAGTTTTTGACTGTATTGCAAGTAACACAAGTGTGAATCTTCCATGGTGCTTCCTCACAAAGGATCTCCTTTTGGGTTTAGTGTTGTGTCTGTGAAAGTCTTGGTGAGTGCAGCCATCACCTTCAATAGGTGCAGTCCCAGCTTTTTTCTTTCACAGCCATAAATAGTGATATTTTTACACTGCCTGTTGTTGAAATAGTTAAAATCAAGCTGCTGTTGATATTTTCCATTTCTCTCATGAGCAAAAAATAAAACTCTTGTTGTAAATCATCACAACCCAAAATATGGTGAAAATGAATTCAGTGAATCAAAGGGCCAAAAGCTGCAAGTGATGGAGATGCCCGAGTGGGGCAGGTCAGCAGCATTTTTCCTCACTGATTCCTTTCCACTTGTCAGTCTGAAAATCACAGGGTATTGGAAGCACAAAGTACTCTTTGCACTCCACAATCCTAAAAATCTCAATGTGAAGTCTGGAAAAGAGAAGTAGAAAAAAGCAATTTGGGTTTGACTTTCAGTTTTGAAAGTTTGGATAAGCAAAAGCAGCTGGTGGAGAGCTGCCAGGCCAGGGCAGGATGGAAAGAGGAGCTTGTGATATCCAGGCCTTAGGGAAAAATGGGACTGAAGAGGCCCAGAGCAGTTTTCCTGCAGAGATCAAAGGGAGCAGGGAGTGCTGGCTGCTGCTGGAGCAGTCCCAGGCAAGCTCCTGAGTGCTGTGGGTGTCCTGCAGAGGATGCTGCCTGCTCTCCATGCCCTGTGGCCTCAGCAGGGAGGGTTTTTCCAGCAGAGTGGGACATTTGGGAGTTTGTTCCCATTCATCCAGGTCTCCTGTCAGGTTGGTGCTTGGCTTGCCTGAGCTCTGCATGGAGTGGAGAATTCCATGGATGCTGCAGGGCCATGGAGCCCCCAAAGCCCCAAGTCCATCCCCCCAAATGCATTTCTTTGTGGGATTTTTCTTACATAGTTGCTGTTCACTTTTCCATTTCTCTCCCACTTTGGGGCTGCTTTCAGTTCCAGCCTCCTGCTAGTGCTGCTATGCCAAATGTCCAGGTTAATAAGGAGCTGATGCTGTGGTAAATAAAAATGTTTGATAAATCCGTGCTCCATGCTGGTGATTGTCCTTGTGTCAGTCCCAGGAGGGGCTGGGAGGAGGCCTGGCTCCATTTCCATGGAGGTCCCACCTGCTGGATAAGGGACACACCAGTAACTCCTCTGTCTCTTGACATACATCAGGGATGTCTGGAAAACCCTGGGAGGGTGCCATAGGCATAGGAAGCAGGATTTCATGGAGCTCTGAGCAGGCTGTGCTTGCTGGGAAGCCACACACCCCATGTGGTCACCATGTCCATCTGTCCCTCCTGCTCAGGGTTTGTGTTCGAGCACCGCAGCCTTTGCAAACCACAACGGTTTTTAACTGCTGAGAACCTGATTTCCTTCTATCTCATCAAAGGGTTTTTCTTTTTTGAACACTTCTTGAAAAATCGCTGAAATGCTTCAAGCTGACATCTTAATGTATTTATGACATTAGCTGCTTCTGCTCTGGAATGGTTGCTCTGAATCTCTTTGAGCCTGGCTGTTATTTTGAACATGACTAATTCCCTGAGTGACTAAGCTCTTAGATAATAGGAAAAATTCATCAAGTTATCTCGAGCTCCAATAGTTTCTATTGTTATGAAAAGACAACTTATAAAAAAAAAATAAAGATGCTTATTATGTAATATGGGCAGGGAGAGGAGAGGTGAGTATTGGTAGGGACTGGCCGAGTGCTGTGTCTGGCAAAGGCAAGAGTGCAGGCTCAGGCTGTGGCATCTCCAGCTTAGTCTGGATGAGAAGTTAAGAATTCCTTGACTGGAGCTCTGGTGACTCCCACTGAAGCCAAGGAGTTGTGCTCTTGTACAGAAGTGTGTTCAGAGGGGATCCCAGCCCCTTCCTGCCCGTTCTGCCACGCTGCAGAATTCCTTGGGTGTGACCCAGGATAACGCTGGGCACACAGTGAATTGCACCACACCTTCTCTGCCTGGTTGTTTCAGGCAGCACCTGAAGCGCTCACCACTCCTGCAGGGCTGTGTTCCAGGCAGCACAGCAAACCTCAGCTCCATCCCCCTGGATTTTCCCCTTGGTGCTGCTGATCCCCAGCACAGAGCTGCCCGTGTGCTGCTTGTGCCAGCACAGCACCAGGCACCTTCCTGTGCCTGTGTGTGCAGCTGTGTCCCACACAGGGGGCATTGTCCCTGTGATCCCTCACAGCCAGGATCCCTCTGGCACAGCCACTGTCCCCTGGGCTGTCACACATTGTCACAAACTGCAGGAGGGCAGCGCTGGCCGTTCCTGGAAGGCAGCAGCCTGTGCTCAGTCACTGCAAGGAGTCCCACTGAGCTGGGAGAGGGAATGGAGCCTCCTGGCATTCACCTGCATTGCTTGGAGAAAGGAAAAAAAAAGTAGAGAAAGGCTCTAAAGTTCTTTTTTAATGCTGATATTGCTGATAAAAATGAGTGCACTATGTTCTATTCATACACCTACTGCCATCCATCTGGAATTCCTACTTCATTAGGTTGGCTTGCAGTGTTTTCTTCATTAAAAGAGTGCCAGATTCAATAGGCTGTTCCCTCTCCTTTTTTTGGGAGGCAGAGAGAGGGGGAGAAAACGATTTATATGAAACACATCCAATTCTCTGGGTTAATTTGTATGAAGAACATGAGACCTATGGGTCAGCTTCTTAATGAGATGGTTTTTCCTTTTCTCAGTGTCTTGACAAGGAGAAGCCCAGGGAAGCCAGAGCCAAGTGTCACAGGAGGGGGGTGAGGAGGCTGCAGGGAGCTCTGGCTGACTGCTTTTCCTCCTCATTCCCTTGCAGGTGCTGAAATGCACCCTTTGATTTTCATGCCAAAGAGTTTCCCTGTGCCTGTGCAGCTGAATTTCTCTGGGTGACACTGACCCTGAATTCAGAATTCAGAATTTAGTTTTCTAGCATGTAATATTTTTTTTTCCACACAGCACTTTGCCCAGACATGTGCTGATGTGAGGATTCTGCAATTGAATGTCAGAGTGCCTGGAGGGAGCACTTGTCTTCCCCCAAGGAAGGGACCTGGCTTGCATTTTTCTGCACTTTGGGCTTTGCTTTTTTTACCTTTTTCCAGGCTCAACAGTGAGCCCAAAAGTTGAGAAATGAAATTAAGGAGTAAAGGTCTCTGTGTTCCTTTAGGCCAGAGGCTGAGGTTTTTTCAGACAAGGAGAGCTTACATAAGGTTGAGCATCAGAATTGGATGGGTCCTTTTAAACAGAACTTGCTCAGCCCCTGAAGTCTTTCTCTGTGACCAGGGTAATGGGTGTTACCACATCTGATTTCTGTTGGATTTGAGGGGGTTTTATTTTCTTTTTCACCACTGGGAATCTGAAGATGCTTCTGGAGTGCAGGCTGGAGTGTGCAGTAGATGCAAAGAGAGCAGAAAGCACTCCAACACCATTGCCAGGGGCAGGAGATTTTAGCCTGTCTTAATGCTTTAAGTTCAAGTCAACTTAAAAATAGAAGATTTGTTGCTCTCAGTGCAATCCAGAGGAGCACAATGGACTCAGCCCCCCCTGACAGGCTCTCTGTGCCATTTCAGCAGGGTCTGTGTAGTGTCCCAGGAGCTGTGGCACTGGTTCCAGGGAGACATCTCTGCTGTGGCTCAGCTGCTCCCCATCTTTGGGTGGAATTCTTGTGGGTTTTTTTCATGGAATGCTTGGACTAGTGACCAGGAGATGCTCAGGTCCTTCCCCACGGCCTCTGAGCTTTGTGCAGCTCTTGGCCAGGTGGTCATGCAGGTGCAGCTGAATTCAGCCTCCAGCAGTGCCCTGTGTGCTCTGAACAGTGCAGAAGTGGGCTTAGGAACTTAATTTCTTCTCTTTCCAGCACTCCTGGCCTTGCCACAAGGGCATCTTGCTTCATGTGGTCCTTCCCTGCTCTCTCCCATGTCCACCTTCTCTCTCAGTTTGCTGCTTTGCTGGCTCTCAGTTTATGCAGTCCTTCAGAAAGAGGAAATTACTGGAAGAAAGATCGAAGTTCATGTGGACAGTGAGGAAGCTCTTCATCTGAGGGATGGAGTGGGCAGGCAAGGAACTGTGGGTGCCTGGAAAGTTGATTTTTCACAGCCAAAATCAGGCCCAGGTCTCTAGAAGTATTGCTCCATTTTGCAGTATGGGTAAGGAATTTTAGATGTTTGGGGCTTTTTAAAGCTTCCCATGAAACCATTCCATAAACATAAAAGATTATGGAGATTCCTGAGGAAAAAATCTGCCTTTGCAGCAGCTCTGCAGCTCACAGGCTGGTGCCTCCCATCTGGCCCAGGATGGAAAGAGGGCTCTGTCAGGCATTCTGGGAAGAGAAAGGAAAAAGAGGCAACTCCCAGCTTAAGGAAATCCTCCTTTTTGGACACAGCAAATCATAATCTCACTGGCCTTTAATCTCTGAAACCCCGAGCTTAATTCCTGCCTAGATTTAGGAAAAAAAAAAATTTAATGGTTTTCTTATAATCTCTGCTGGAGTCTGTGAGTCACCCCCTGATGTCCAGTGTCACAGCAGCGTTTGTGAGCACCCAGTGTGGGACACTGGGAATGGAGGAGCACCCACCGTGTGGGACACTGGGAATGGAGGCTAAAAAGGAGACCCACCGAGCAGGTGCCCCCACATCCCTGGGAATGGAGGAGCAGGTGTCCCACATCCCTGGGTACCACGGATGCCTGTTCCTTCTTGGGGGCAGGATTAATTCAGGTGAAAAGTTTAAACTTCCCTCATGGTGCCCCAAAGCTCTGGCGTGGGGCTTGTGCTCCAGGTGGGAGCACAAAGGAGCTGAAGCAGTTCAGGGCTGACAGTCACCAGCAGTGTTTTCCCCTTGGCCATGGGTTTCATCCATCCAGACCAGTTTTATTCCTGCTCAGAATCAGGAGCCATACTGTGTTGTGTGAAATTTCCCCCAGTTCACTGAGACCTAGCTCCTTTGGCCAGAGGGCAGCAGATTTGGGCTCCTCCTGTCCCATCCCAGAGCCCTGCCACACCACTTCCTACAGTGGCATGGGCAGAATTCTCTGGTTAATTAAGGTTAAGAGTTTAGTGGCTCATTTTCTTAGTTAATAGAAGGTGGAGCTGGTATGTTGGGACAGAACTCTGCTCCTCACATTCAACTGGAATTGTTCATGACGGACTAGAGCCCTGACCAGTCTAAAGGAAACCCAGCAGGGCACAAGCCCCTGCCACAGGAGCATCTAACTCTCCAGACTGCCTCTGAGGAGTCTGTCTGATTTATTTTGTGTTTGTGGTTTTACATTTCTTCATGTCAGGCTTCAGTTAGTTTTAACAGTAGGAAACACAACATAATGAAAACACGATCTTCCTTTGTAATCATGACACAATCTTCAGTCTGAGTTTCTTCTTCCAAGGTTAGGCATCTAAAATAAGTTACTCCACTCTGCCTGTCCCAGAGTGGAGGTTGTTACTCTGTGCAGGGATTGACAGCGGGGGGGGGTGGGTGGGGCAGGGGGGGGGGGGTTGACAGCAGGACAGGGAACTGGAGCTGGGGGAGGGATTGACAGCAGGACAGGGAATTGGAGCTGACACCGCGCACAGCCCCACGCCCCTGCACTGTCCTGGCACCTCATGGTGTGGGGACCTGGGGGCTGTCCTTGCTCGGGGAGTGCAGGAGCTGTCAGCATTGCAGCCCCAGATCCTGGCTGCTGTGTTTGCCGAGCCTGGAATGGGATGTGCTGATTACTGGAGACATCCATTGGAGGGAGACGTGGTCACAAGGCTGAGCCCGGCGCGTTCTGCACGGGAGGATTTGGCATCATCCGTTTCCTTGGCTTGCTCCAGAATTCCAGTCTTGTAATTAGTGTCAGTGTAGGGCCCCTCTGTTTGTTGCTCGGGTGTCCGGGATTACCTGTCCTGTTCCGTGTCCATCACTTGGGTGCGGGTACAAAGCGGGATGGGTGTGATGTGAGCGGAGCCCCGGCTCCTTCCCCGCTGCTGTCCCTCCCGGAGGTGCTGAAATTCCACCCTCCTTCCCTCCTTTCTGGTCCAGCACAAGCCCTGGCTGGTCCTGCATCACCAACTGTGCTCCCCAGGGCTCCTGTAGCGTGTTCCGTGCACTGAGGGATGTGTGGTTTATGTAACTGATACAAATCTTCCCCTTCCTCCTTTCGCTCTGTACAGAACCTTACACCAAACTTCCCAGAAAGAATTCTATGAAGTTCAACTTCACCGTGGTTTTATATAAACCCCTGCTGTGTAGGTGTGCTTTATCAGGAAGGCTTCTAAGAGAAGGTACTATCCATTTTCGTAGTGAAATTAACATTTAGTGCACGCAGAAGGCATGGGAAATTATATAAAGCAGCAAGTACTGTTGGGAATACTGCGAATATAATTTAAATAGAAGCTTCTCTGCAGTAAATCTGTTTGTGCTGCTGTTACACACACAGAGCCTCCTCCGGAGCCCCAAACCTGTCCCTGGATGAGGGGAGGCACCCGGGGCTTTCCTGCCTGATCTTTTAGGGGGTGCTGGACCTGGGGAAGGGGATGCTGTGGCTGAGCCTCCCGGATGCAGCATCCCTGGGCTGCAGCATCCCCCGGGCTGCAGCATCCCCCGGCTGCGCCCCAGGGCAGGCAGCACAGCAGTGGGGTCCCCACAGCCTCCCGTGGTGGGGTTTGGGGCCGGCAGCCCAGGAGGGGCTGGCTCTGTGGCTGTGTTTGTAATCCCTGCCCTCCCCCGCGCTCTGAGTGGCTCAGCTCTCACAGAATGCCAGCCCAGCGCTGCCAGGCTCGGTGCTGGCAGTGAATCCCTCCCGTTGGGCTCCGGAAGTGCTCAGTGAGCATGTGTGAGGTGTGCACCTTTGTTCTGGAGGGTTCCCAGCCTCTGCTGCTCCCCCTGCCCTGCTCTGGCTCCCCTGGATCCCTACAGAGCTTCTGCCTTGAAACCTCGCTGGCACCTCCGGGAGGCAGAGCCAGGGATGGGCTGTGCTTGCTGAGGGTGCCCAGGCCCTGGGGGGGTGTGGACCAGCAAAACATCCCCACCGGGCTGCTTCTAACATTTCCTCTGGGCTCCACACCCAGGCTGCCTCTGTGCTCGCTGCAGTTTAGAGGAAAAGATAAAGTGGCCATAAAATCCCTCTGAATTCAGGCTGGTTGTATGTTTTGGGGAAGTCGTTGCTGCTTCTGAGATTGAAACTGGAATTTCCTGGCTGTTTTCGTAAGTTCAGGTTTATGGTTTGGAAAATTGCCTGTGTTGTTTTGGGAAAGGATGGTAGCAATAATAATAAATATTCCACATCTATTACGTGTTGGAACAAAACAATCTCCGAGGTCCCTTCCAACCCAAATCATTCTATGTTTGCTATTCTGATTAGTCTAAAATTACATCAGACAGACTGGCTATCCTAAAAATGGATCCTTGATAGAAAATGCAGGTTTGGAAGCTGGGGGTGAGGCAGATCCATCACCTGGATCCAGCCTGGCATGTGTGCTAACGGGGCAGCCTGGGGCAGCTCTAAAGCAGCTTCCTGTGATTTTACAGGTGAAAAAGGGCTTTTCACTGCCCTCCTGAACGAGAAACTCCCTGCCTGGATGGAGCAGGGGCCTCAGATGCTGGGGGGAGCCTCTGGCTGGCACTTATCACCCAAAATAAACCACCTAAGGAACCTGAACTGTTGTTGCTTCTAATGCTGCTCAACACAGGCCAGCCGCTGTATCTGCAAACACATCACAGCCTGCACGGGCTCCAGAGCTGGTCAGAAATGAGCAGGATGGTGCTGGCTGAGTGCTGGTCTGGCACAAACCTGTGGGTCTGAGTGGAGGCCATCGAGGGAGGCCCTGTGAAGACCCAGTCCTGACATGGTCTCTCCTTTGACAGTGTTTGGGGTGGATACAGGACCCTCCTGGTTTTGAGGGAGCCCTCTTGGCAAAGAAAGAAAATGAAAGCAAGCTTTGCATTAAACAGCTGGGTTTGGTGTTGGTGCTGTTGCGAAAATTAATCAACAAGCACCAGAGGTTTATGTCCAAAAAGGAGACAGAGGAGTCCCTTCTGGCTTTATTTGAATAAAGGGAGAGGCCATGGGACATTCCCCTGGGATCTCTCAAATTTTTGGAGGATGGTGAGCTGGGGCAGGAGCATCGTCCCCTGGCCCTGCCCCTTCCCCAGGGAGGACACTGCAAGACAGGCTGCCCTTGGTGGTGGGGTTGAAGCATGAAGCTGGCCAGGTTTAGACATGAAAGTGCTGCCCAGCTCTCCCCGTTTGCTGCGGGAGAACAGACCAGGTGCTGTGCGGTGCCTGTTGGCCTCGTGTCTGCGTGGGAGCGTTCGGAGGCGCAGCTTTCCTGGAAGGTGCCGTGCTCAGCCCCCGGATGCACATTTTAGTGCATTATGCATATGCATTGGCAGCATTTCTATATTTGTCTTTGTCTGGAAAATCATTTGCTTTTTCCAGCTGAGTGTATGTGGTCTGTGTGCGTTGTGATGCCTCTCTGAGGTACCTGCTGGTTCTGGGAGCTCAGATTGGGGTTTGGGATATAGCACCTGGCACCTGGACCATAAACCCTGAGTGTGTGTGTGTGATTTTAATGTAGGAATGAGCATTTCTGGCTGCTGCAGAAGGAATAAAGGTCCTCCATCTGTCCTCCCTCCCTTTATAGATCTCTGTCTGTAGAGTCAGAATTCAGTTTAACTCTTAGCTGGAGACAGCCAGCACAGTGCTGAGGGGAGAGGTTACAGGATTCGTGATGGGAGAACGATTGCACAGAGCTAAACCGTGATTCCCCCTACCCAACTCCCACATTTCAGGCTCACAGCGAATTCCCAGGTTACCATGAGTTGCCTTTTTGTTATTTTAGCCGGTTTGCTCCATCTCCCCTCCCCGTTCCGAGTGGGCTCGGGGCTGTGTTTTCCAGGGCAGCTTCCAGGGCAGCCGCATCCCGGGGCGGTGCGGAGCGGGATGTGCGCGGCTCGGAGCGCTGGGAGCCGCCTCGGAGCCGCCTCGGAGCCGCCTCGGAACCGCCTGGGAGCCGCCGGGCCGGAGCATCCGCGGCGCGCCGGGAGCGCGGGGCAGAGCCGCGGCTGCGTGGCGCTCGCTGTCACGGCGGGCGGAAGCCTCGCGTATTTATGGAGCCAGCGCTTCCTTCTGCGTTTGAGTGACAGCCAGGATGCCGTCGCTGCCTGGTCACTGGAGCTGATTAGTATGCGCCAGGGTCCGCCTCGCTCCGAGGGATGCAGCCGCAGCAGCTTGCAGAGCTGTCACACTCACACGGGCTCCGTATCTGCACTGGCTTGACGAATTAAAAAGCGAGCCAGCCAGCGAGAGAGAGACCCGGAGAGAGAGGGGGGACGAGACAGAGAGAGAAGCTTGCAGACAGCGCTCGCTCTTTTCCTAAAGGAAGGATTTTGCATCCCGAGTGCTCACTGGTTGTGATGATGCTTCACTTAGCGGGCTCAGAATGAGCTAGAGACAGCAGATAGGGGAGAAACTAAAGGCAGAGCACAAAGCATTACGAACCAACCCAAAACCAGGAACAGTTTTCTCCTCTATTCTAGCATGGTGGATGTATGGACAGTCTTACAGAGCAGAGGTTGACTTCTCCAAATCTGCCAGCCCCACACCTCGAACACTACAGTGTTCTGCATTGCACCATGACCTTGGATGTTCAAACGGTGGTCGTTTTTGCAGTGATTGTGGTGCTATTGCTTGTGAATGTCATACTCATGTTCTTCCTGGGCACTCGTTAAATGGATTTTTTCTCCTGAGCTGTTGGGGGCTACTACTACCACTAGCAATTCAACAAGAGAGCACGAGCGGGAGAGAGAGAGAGAGAAAGGCGAGAGAGAGAGAGAAAGAGAGAGAGAGATTTCTTACTGAGGGGGGAAACGCGTTGAGCTTCAACATGGCCTCGCTGTGATATGTATGACGTTGGTATTATTATCTCTCCCTAAATCTTTTGTCATGTCTTGTCTTTTAAGTATGCCTGTAAGTGTAGCTGCTTTTGCCGGGGTTTTAAATGTGATAAATAATAATAGCGATCCAGTGCTCCGTGGTTCTGTGCTAGCGAGACAGAGCTGTGCTTCTTTAGGCAGCAGCAGAGTGGAAATGATCTGTCTGTGGTGAGCACTGGCTGTGTTGTTTTGCTTTCCTTTGAAATAGAGGCTCAAGTTAATAATAAGTCATTTTGTGTGCGATTTCTAGCAAGCAGTTAATGTGCAATGTCTGTGAGAGTAACCATGTAGGTGCCAGGTGAGAGGTGCTGCTGTGTGCAACGGAATCGAGCTGTGGGCATTTTTTAGGGGTGGAGGGTGGTGTTTGAGAAATCCTATTAAAGGATTAAATCTTTGCTAAAATAACATTCAGCCACCAAAAAAAAAAAAAAATTCTACTTACTGTATTTATCTGTGTTGCTTTGATGATCTGATTTGATTTCTGAAGATTCAGCCCCAAAGCCTCCAAATTCTATGTCCACACTGATGTAACCCAGCTCCTTTCTTTAGAGATGTGAGAGGCACCAAAACATAACCTGCTGGGTTTTTATTCTGGTTGTACGTGGTTTCTGTCTCTGCAAATTGGGAAGGAAAGATCAAAGGGAGAAAGGGAAATACAAGCTTTGTTTTTCTTTGCTAAAGCAACAGATACAGAGGGGTTGGGTTTTGCTTTGATTTTCTAGAGATCTGATTTTGGCTTGCTTTTCTTTTTTTCATGTGTGTGTGTGTTTATAAAATTTTGGGGAATGTATCTAAGAAAAATCTTTGCCCACCTCAAGGATAACAAGCTTTTGAGATGGGTTGCTTCTCGTGACTTTATTTACATTGATTTTCTGGAAAATGAAGTGCTAAGTTGTGTATTATGGGCTTGCTGGAAAGGTGTCCAGCAGTTAGAGGTGCTTCTAGCCCGAAATTGCAATGTTTACAGCTTGGGAGCAAGGCTGGCTGGGGGCTCCAGTGGCAGCACGAGAAGTTTGGAGAGAATACGAAGGGAATGTCTGGAAAGAGTAATGCCTTTTTCTCTGGAAAATATATCTCTGTTCTGTGGTTCTGTTAGAGGTCTTCAGGATTTTAAAAATATATTATTTCACCCTCCAGAAAAATCAGAATTGCTTAAAACAAACAAAAAATATCAGTTTGAAAATGTTTTTTTCTTTGCTGATGGTCACTGGAATTTTATTGCCTTGATAATTTAATTAGTTCATGCTTATTCCAGCTGTCTGTTATTTATTTGATGTCCTCTGAAAAAAAAATAATCATGTAACTGATAGATAAAGACAAAGCTGGAGGTTACAGATGGAGAGATGGAGTTATTTCCCAGTGGGGGTTTGTGTGCTGGGAGTTAAATGCTGAGCAGGGCTCGGGAGCCGATGGCTTTTCCATGGTGGCATGATTGGAAACGCAGTTAAATCCTGCAAATTTGGCACTTCCAAAGTGCTTTTAGCACTAAATAAAAGAGAAAAATTTTTCCCTGAGTCCCAGGGTGGGAACAATCGTCCCCAAAGGTGTTGTGGGGCAGGAGCCTGTTTTAGTGGGGAGGAAAGGCAGGAGCCAAGGATCCAAGCCCAGGAAGATGCTCTGGTGCCTGCTGGCTCCGTTCACCCTCTTCACTTGTAGCTATCTGCAGGAGGTACCTGCTTCACTTCACAGGAGACTGAGTCAATCTTCTTCCCTAAAAAAAACGAGTGAATGAAATTGATGCTGACGATGGTTTGGGTTGTTAAACAGCTCAAATTTGCTCTATTTGCCTGTTGGCCATTCTGTGTCATTAGTTTTATAGGTTGCAGAATCTCCTGGAAAGGTAATAAATGAGCTGAGATCACCATGGAGAGGGAATTGATCAAACAGCGGCCAAAATCATCCTTTCAGGGGAACAGCCTTGAGCGACAAAGGGATTTGGAGGAGAAAGGCTGGAAAAATGAGCAAAAACCCAACCCCAAAACTGACCAGCGAGTTACAATGGGCCGTGGCTGTGCCTGAATGTTTGTTTTCTCAGGGCTCTCTGGCACTAAGGTTTACCTTTCAATATGATTTCTACAAGGAATGCCCAGTGCCTGCTGCAGTTTCCTGGGCGCATTCCTTGATCCAGAGCTTGTACTCCTGGGGAGATATTTGGGAATGGTGTGTGTTGGGTGCTGGATGTTCTTGCCATGCCCCATGGCTCCTTCTGCAGTGCCCCTGTGGTTCCATCCCTGGGGCTGTGCTGGGGCTGCATGGGGAGGATGAGGGGTTGTGCACGCTCAGCTGCTGGGAGGGAGCGCCGGGAGCCGAGTTCTTCCCGTCACAGAACCTGCTTGCTTGGGAGAATTCCTGTGATTTTATTACAACTTTTTGCCTTTTATCCTCGTGAAGGCTGGTGGAGTTAAAGAAGGAAAGTTAATGCAGAGCAATAGGAAAGTTGGCAGCAGCAAACTTTGTTATTGTAGCAGCACTGTTCTCGTTATCTCGGGCTTCCTGATGGAATTTTGGGGGAAAAGAGAGGAAGCGAGAGGTGAAAGAGTGAACGAGGGCTGGGCTTGCTGCTTGTTTAGCTTGGTCTCTGTCTCCCACCCCAGGCCTCAGTGACCACCTCTCCAGCCCTGCCCCAGCCCCAGTTTTGTATTTTGGCAGCTGCAGTTTGGCATTTCCAGGGGTGCAGGAGCCCCTCTGTTCTGCTGAGCTGGGCACAGCGGCTCAGCCCACGGTGAGCACCGGGAGCTTTCTGGGGTGACATTGCTGCCAGTCCCCACTGGATCCCTGTGCCCCTAAGGGGCTGTGCCTGCAGTGCTCTGGGTGGCATTTGCTTGCTGTGAAATTCTCTGGGATTGGAGCTTTCTGTGTCCCAGAGCTCTGTGGGACCATTGGGGTCACTCTCGGGTCCCTGGGGGTGCTTCAGCCCTGTGACTCCCCCGGGTTTCTTCACCTTTGTGGGGATGCTCAGACCCGGGGATGAGGCACAGAGATCATTCCTTTAAAGGAATCAAAGTGCTGACCCTCTGAAAAATATGTCCCCAAAGGAAAAAAATACAAATTTGTCTGCAGAAAGCATATTTGTGATGCATGTAATCTCTTTCGGTGCTTCTGCTGTGTTTGCTGAGGCTGGGTGATGGGAGACCTGCCTTGCTGTTGTCTGCTTAAGCAGGATTCAATGTTATTTGCCACAGGATTCATGAAAATGCCTCTGCCTGTATCATAGCAACCCCGTTTCCCACAGTCCATAAAAAGTCCATTTCTCCCGAGCAGCAATCCGCCGTCTTAAAGATTCAGGCACCTCCTCGGCAGGGGAAGGGGGATGTGCCCCTCTCCGGGTGCTTCCCTGAGAGCTTAAGAGTCGGGATGATCCCGGCTTGTCCTGCCTGCACGGCGCTTCTAAAGCTCTGTCTTTAAGGCAGATAAAGCGCTTTCCCTTCGGGTTTCGAAAGGCTTCCTCCCCCACCCTGGCTATTTCCCACCTCTGTTTAAAACCTCACATGACAAGTTGGAGGGGATGGGACAGCTCCGAGCTCTGTGACGCGGTGGCTCTGCCCTGTCCTGCCATTTGGCTTTTCCCCCGGGATGGCAGCAGCACAGCCCTGGCGTTGGCTGGGGAGGGAGTGAAGATCTGCCCCGATGCCAGCCCTTCTGTGGGGATGCAGAGGTGCTTTCTCAGCCCGTAGATGACTGTTATTAAGAGCTGCATGTTCACCTGACTCCTGCCCCCATCTGTTTGCATAATGTGGTTATATTTCTTTTTGGATCAGGTATTCAGTACACAGCCCAGCTGCTGTGTATAATGTCTGAAGGAAAATTGCCAAAAATCCATGTAAGTTTTTTGGTTGGGTTTTTTTATTTTTTTAGTTGTTTTGTTTTGTTGGTTTTGGGTTTTGGTTTTTTTTGGTTTTTTTTTTTTGGTTGCTTTAGTTTGAATTTGTGACTAGAACCCCTGTCTGTGTTGTCATTTCATTTTGTTGTGGTGCTTGGTTTGTGTGTTCAGCTGGGTTTGTCTGTGTGCTGTGCCTGCCTGCATGTGTGTCCGTGTGCTCCGTGTTGGAATGATGATCTCTCCCTGTGTGTTCCATTTCCTCTGTGCGTTTTCTCAGCTGGGTGTGACAGTGTGCTCAGTGTGTCTCTCCCAGTGAAACCTTGGGAGGGATAGTTGGGTAAAACTCAAGGATTTGTCTCTGAGCTGCGGAGGCTCCAATGAGGAGAAGTTGGGAAGCTTGAGGAGAACTCCCAAATGTTAATAATTGTGTAAGAATTGTCCTGTTTGAGGAGGGTGCTTGTGCAGGGGTTCCAGGGCTGGCAGAGGATAGTTCTGCCAGCTCCTGGCTTTGCCACTGATGTACTGTGTGGCCTTGGGCGCTTTCCTTTGTTCCTTTGTTGCCTTGTGGCTTCTCTTTTCCATCTGGGATAGAGGAATATCACGCAGTGCTGGGGTGTAGCCATGCCTGATGTTGTTCTGTGTGTCCCTTTCTGGCTGTGCAGGTGGGGAACGTGTGTGTGCCCATGTTGGCCCAGCTCTGCCTGCCTGGGTTCTGCCTGTTGGAGCTGTTGTAGGCAGCACGAGCTGTGGTGATTGATGCTTCCCACTAAAAATAGATGCTCCTGGAGGAAGAGCTGCTGGAGGAACTGTGATTTATTGTCTTTATTTTATTAGTTGTGGTTGAATTTCTTTTCTGGGTGGAAATGAGTCTTAATCTGCAAGCACGACAGACGGCTGGGGTGGCTCTAACCAGCAAAAGGCCATGTGGCATCTGCTCCTTATTCCTGGTTTTCCTGGGAATTACTCTGGCATTGTCAGAAACACCACCTTGATGGTGGGCAGGAGGCCTCCAGAGCTGTGCTGGTGGGGACTGTGTTGGGCAGCCTGAAAGCTTCACCACCTGAATTAAAGAGAATTTTGGGGGATGAGGGGAGTGCGTGCGTGCAAGGATTTAAAGAATTAGCTCTGGATCTCAACTGACTCTAGTTTATCCACAGGGATATAATTTCATAGGAGTGTGCTGCTTTGGGCAGCTACCCCTTGTGCTATCACAGAGCTGGGGAAACTGAGGCACGGGGTGGTTCAGAGTGGCACATTTTGGGATGGGGGTTAGTGGGGCTGGGATCTGGAGCAGGATGCAGGGCTCGCCAGTGGGGAGGCTGTGTGGCGCCGTGTTTGGGGTCTGGGTTGTGCGTTTTCCTGCAGCCCTTGCTGTGGGGCAGTGTCGGGGGCCAGGCTGGTGCCGGGCATTGTGGCTGAGGCTGCGTTTGGGGCATTTTGGAGCCGGGAGCAGCCGAGTGTGGCCGTGCCCATGTGAAGGGCCATGTGGCTCAGTGCCTGCCCCTTCCTTTGCATCAGCTGAGACATATATAACACAACGTATGGGCTGCTGGCAGCCGGCGTGGGGCTATTTTCGGCTGCATCGCGCTGAGCCCGCCCTGCTCGCCGGGCTGGGCTCAGTCTCCAGGGATGAGCTGTTCCCAGGGATGGATGAATCCCTGTTCTCTAGGGATGAGCTGTTCCCCTGCCCCTTGCCCTCCTCCAGGAGCTGTCCGGGATGGGCAGGGCGGGCACTGACCCTTGTGGCTGCTGGGGACAGCCGGCAGCGTGCCCTGGCTGCCAGGGAGGCAGAGCAGGTCACCCCGGTTAGAGCAGCCCGGCTCTTTGTTTCCCCTTTTTGTCCCTGCATAACGCCCCAATTTTTTGTCCCTGGATAACGCCCCAAGTGGATTTCTAGGCTGGTCACAGTGGTGACTTGAGCCGTGTGTGCTCCGGTGTCCTCCTGTCCTTCTGGAGCGAGGCTGCCGCTGCCCGGCGCGCCCGGGGCTCTGCGCTTTGCCGGGAGCTGAGGCTGGAGTGTCCTTCCCGCTGCTCCTGCTTGGGGAAGCAGCGAGCCTGGCTGTCCTGCTCCCTGCCAGGGCCTCTGTCCCCAGCCCTGCTCCCCTCCTGTCGCCCTGGAATGCTGAGGACAGTATCTGGTTTACAGGGATGCCCTGCCCTGTGCCGCAGAGAGCCCGCAGCTTCGCCAGGCATCCGGCAAAACCCCTGGGTGCTGCTGGCTGGGTTTGTTCACCCCCGGGACTCGGGATGTTTGCCCCGAAGTTTCCAAAGGGTTAAGCTGCTGCTGGTGCCAGTTTTGGGGCTTCTGAGCCCCTGCACGGGAGCTCAGAGCTGTGAGAGTGGCTGCAGCTCACACCGGGAGATGCCGGGAGAGGAATCAGCCCAGCTCTGAGGGCTTGGAAAGCAAAAGGGACAGAATTGTGTAGGAACTGTTCCCTTGTCATCGGGCAAATGCAGTCTGGTCTCAGCTACACAAACAGGAGTGCACAGCAATCCCCTAAGGATCCGTCTTCTACCCCAGTAGGAGCAGGTTAATTCGCTGGGCATATCTAGGGAAAAGTGTTTTCAAATTAAATCGTTCCATTTGACAAAAGCATCAGCTCTTGCTGGCATTACCAGAAAACAGGGTTTTTTCAAAGCATTTCTGTGGACCTCATTCCCCTGCTATTTCTGCTGCTCCACTCTTCTGTATTGTGTTCAGTAAATCTGACAAGGTTCTCTCAGTACGTCGTGCACTGAAGTTTCTGTTCTGATACCAAATTTAGGGAAGGCTTGTTATCTACAGTTCTTTCTTCCTGGCTTGATAAGGTGCTGATTAATTTAATGCAACTCTCTTTCCTTATCTAGTTGAGCTTCAGTCAGTTTTAGTATAATCTTGAGAAAGCGTGATCAATCTTTAATGTTTGTTTTTAAGGTTTATTCCAAAGCCTTTTAGGCACGCTGGATGTTTGCTCCTTTGTGAAGTTCTAGGAGAATTAAGTTAAAAAGTAGCAATTATAGAACCAGTTTTGAATGCAGATGAAACATTTTCAAGTTGCTCTAAAACAAGAAAGAGCAGTTGGCTCTGATGAAGTTTCAGGTGTTAAAATAGAATGGTCTTAACTCTGGTGCTGGCTGCGTAAGGCAGGGAATATCAACAGAGCCCTTGTATGGGCATGAGGATTGATACGGGGCTGAAGGAGAGGGGCTCTTCCCTCTCCAGAGATGTGTGTAAGGTGAGAAGGGCTACAAGGGCACTGTCACCTGTCCCTGGGTGGGGAATTGTCCCCTGCTTTTGCCCGAGCACACAGGCACAAGGAGCAGGCAGCGCATGAAACCGGGCTGTCGTCGGTGCGAGGCTTCTGCCGTGATGTGGTGATCAGGGGCTGACATCTGGATAGATTTTCAGTCTCCTCTGGTCCAGGGGAGATGGATTTCTGTTCCAATGCCCAGCAGCAGATCGATCCAAGCTCCTGGATACTGAGAGTTTTGCAGAATTGTCAAAAAGTCTTTCCTAAGGAATTAGAAGTGCACCCAGGCATGCAGCAGAGGAGCTAAGCCTCCCAAACCTGCAGGCTGGGAACAAATTTGCTTAAGACTAACGGGCTGCCTTAGAATTAGAAATGTTCAGCCAGGAGAAGCCTGGCTTCTTCAGTGCACACCCAGAGCCTGGGAAGTGTGTTCCCAGGCATTAACAGGAGCCAGACTGTAGATTTATGGAATTCAGGGAGCACTGGCCCTGCTGCCCCCAGCACCCCTCTGCAGGGGTGGGTGCTGCTGAGCCACATGCTGAGGCCAGCCCTGATGTCCCTCTCAGCCCAGTGCCATTTGCAGATTGTCACCGTGGCCCCAGCTGCCACAAAGCCCATTTTCCCAGCTGATTTGAAGCTCAGTATGAGTCTGGTCCCCAGAGCCCAGGTTTGGCTGGAGGTGGTCGGCAGCGTGTGCTCCGTGCTTCTCCCTTTGCTATCTCCCTCCCTGGCTTCCCTGGTCCCTCCTGCACTGTGGTAGAGTTGTGTGCTTTGCCCCAGAAAGCAGTGCTGCTTTAATCTCTGTTTTCCAGCAGCTGCCAGGCTGTCCCTGTCCCTCCTCCCCACACATGTCAGAGCACACACATGTACACACGTGTGCAGGCAGTGCTGCATCTCCCTTTGGGTCGCTCTGGACATGGCCAGGGAAACCTATGCATTAAAACACATGTGTTTTAATGTTTTCCTTCCCAGATATATTTTGGAAAATATGAGTCAGCAGCAGCAGCAGCAGCAGCAGGCAAGAACATATTACATAATCTCTGGGAGCCAAGAAAACCTCGCAGTGTATTAGGAGCGAGGCTTTCTGCAAGCAGCAGCTTTTACCATCGTTTTGGGGCCACACATTGGCCTGGGCCCCCCAGTCAGTGGCCTCATTTCCATCATATCCTCTCGTGTGCAATGCAGGAAGCAGTCCCAGCAGCCTTGGGTTTTGTTATATTTTTAAACCCCCCAGTACTGGTAGAATCTCAGGGCTGTGCTGTTGGTAACGACTTCTCTCTTGTTCCTTAACATGTTCTCCTGCACAGAGTCTGTGATTTTCCTTTTTGGTTCCCCCCACTCCCCACCTCCTGCTGTTTTCTCTCAAATCTCAGCACTGAGAGAAATGGCACATGAGTGCAGCTGGAAATAGCTGCTGCCCCCTCCGCCTCCCCTCTGCTCACGGCCACCCACCTCCTCCACCTACTCCCAAATGGGAGAGTGAAGTCAAGAGCCACTTTTAGCCCCGGGCTGCTGCTCCTCGGCTCTCCCCCTCTCCCTTGCCGTGCGTGCCCTGCCCACACAGGATGCAGAAGGGCTTCATCACCGTTTTAAGGCTCCTGCAGCTGGATGAGCGCTTGTCTGGTCCCGTTGGCACGGCGTGATCTGTGCTGGAGCATCAGAGATCAGAGGGATGTGCAGTTTGCTCCGTGCTGGCCGGGCGGGGAGCAGCAGGAATTATGGACACTCAGAGGAGCACAAACAAAAATCCAAGGGAGTCAGACAGCAGGAATGCCAGGGGTTTGAATCCTGGGCACACTTGTGAGCGTTGGCACGGGCAGGGATGGGAGCAGGAGGCACGGAGCCCTGCACTGTGCGTGGATGCTCTCAGCTCTCCATGGTGCTGCATCTCTGCTCCTCCATCTCTAATGCCAGCCTTAATTCCAGGCTGCTCATGGAATCCCTGTATTCCTGCAGGACGCCTGGAAAGCCTAGGAGGTGAATGGGCGTTAGCAGAGTGAAAGGAAAGGAAGGAAAGGCCTTGTTTGTTTTTAATTTGCCCGATAAAAGCGAAAGGTTTGGAGCAGCTTTGATCTCTCAGGGCAGTGCAAACGCTTTCGCTTTCGCAGTGGCTGAGCCTGTGGGTGCCTTTCAGGCACAGAGAAAGCTCAGTTGTGTTTTCCAATATCAAAGCCTTCCCAAGGAGGCTGAAATTGCCACGCTGGCTGAGAGCAGGAGTGCGGCAGCTCCGTGCCCTGGCTGGGACAGTGTCTGAGCCACGGGCACTGAGAGAGACACAACAATTGGTGGTGACAGGATAACGTGTTTGTCCAGAGCATTCTGTCTTCACTCCCATTAGCTCTTGAGTTTCTGGTGTTTGGAGACAAGAGAATTTAAATCTTCTATATTTTTAAAACCACAAAACTCTCTGTTACAACCAGAAATTCTAATGAGCTCAGCAGAGGGGATGGGCTTTTCTGTCCACCATCCATCAGGGCTCTCCATTATTTATTGAAAGCCTGGTTTGAGCTGTGTCTGCCCGGTGCTTGGAGCAACTGGGGAATGATGGGGCTGGTGTCTGGGGGGGAAACTGTTCCCCCAGGGCTGGGGTCTGGGGGAACTGCCCCCCATTCCCTACCTCTTGCTGCCAGGGTGATGCTGCAGGGGCTGTTTCATCTTTCTACAGCTTTGTTTCTCTTTCTGTAAAATGTACAGAAGGAAATTGCCCTTTCTTGTTCAAGGGCTTGGCAAGTGAGGATGAAAAGTGCTGTATTGGAGGCAGGTGGGATTGGAGCAGATGCATGAAAAATGCCTCTCACCCTCTGGGGCTTTGCGGGGGCCCCTGGCAGAGCAGAGCTCCCACCCAGGAGCTCCCTGCTTTAATTTAAAGCAACATCTTGAATTCCACCCGAGATCCCAACAGTGATGTCAGCAGGGCTCCACCAAAGATTCATTTGGCCTCAAATATTTTGCATATGCAGCGTCAGAGCTCAGCCTTCTGTTTTTGCAGCTAGAGAAAAGCTCTGCACCTCGTTAGAGCCTTCAATAATAATACACTTGCTCTCTGTTATTAATTCATCTAAATGAGGCTTTTTTGTTTCTCTAAGCCTTTTGTGGTATTTCTGTGCTGTCGAGAAATTAATCTGCATTAAGTAGAAATACCTCAGTAAAACCAGGAGCTTTGGAGTAGCTATTGAGCCTCTTGTGGCCGAAGCTCTGGGGCAGAACCACCCAGGGTATCCACAATTCCCACCCCAAAGCCAGCAAAAAGAGCCAGGAGAGGCTCATGGTGCACAAAGGAATGGCACAAAAGGCACCCAAGGCAGCTGAGCCATGCTCTGGGTGCTGGCATGGCCTGGAAGTGCTGTCTCTGACTGACATGAGCTCACATCTTAATTCCCACATCTTTCCTTTTAGAGCTTCTGTCTTTGGCCATCCTCTCCCCAAAAGGAGGATTGTTCCCTGGGGCACATTCCCTCCAGTTCTGTCAAGACAGGTAGGACATGTCTGTAGTGATTTTCTCAGCTGGTCAGGGAAGACTTCTGCTCCTCCTTTGAGCAGGTCTCCCACGGCTGGAAGCATCTCCCCATCACTGCAGTGGGTTTGGCTGCCCTTTTTGCCTCTCTGTTTCTCCTGCAGACAGTTTTACCTTTGCAGGGTTTTTCCAACTCAGGTTGAAATTCAAACGATAATAATACTTGACATTCTTCATCCCGGCATCTTAAAAATCTTTTCTGAAGTTTTAAAGCCTTTAAAGCCTTTGTGCTGTATAAATACTTGGGTACTTCTTCTATTTTTAAATGGAAATGGTGCCTGAAAACCCTCAAAAGTCAAATGAAGATCAAAGGCTTGGGAATACCAGCAGCTCTCTGTATTATTCACAGCAGCTCGAGACTGAGGTTGTATTGGCAAAGTGCAAAGGGACTGCCGTGCTCATAATGATGCAATAGTGGAATTATGGAATTGTTTGGTTGGGAGAGACCCTAAAGCTTATCCCATTCCACCCCTGCCATGGGCAGGGACACCTCCTACTATCCCAGGTTGCTCCAAGTCCCATCCAGGGAGCAGTTCCAAGGGTGCAGGGGCAGCCACAGCTTCTCTGGGCACCCTGTGCCAGGGCCTGCCCACCCTCACAGGGAAGGATTTAGGATTTCTCCTCAGTATCCCCTCTAAACCTGCTCTCTCTCATTGGTCCCTAGTTAATCTGTCCCAACTACTCTGTGAAACTCAGCCTTGGTGCTCAGGAGAGCTGGGCTTGGTGTCTGACATTGCTGCTGCTGCTGCCTGGATGGAAATCCCATGTTCTGTCATCTTATTTGAAAAGAAGAGAAAATTAGAGAAAACCAGAAAAGGGCTCTGCACCTCGTCCATCCCAGTGTAGGAATGGTCAGCGAAAGGCTGGAGCAGGGATAGTGGCAGCTCTGCCCTTTTCAGGGGAGCTGGCCTGCCTTTACAAGGTTTTCAGCAAAGTAAATCTCTTTTCCTGCAGCCCAGCCTTCCTCATCGTTTTCCTCCCTCCCTGTGGCTTCTGAGCAGGAATCAGGACAATAGATGGAAATCGATGTCCTGGAGGCATGTGACAAGGGGGTCCTGAGGGCTCGGGGCAGCTCACAAAAGAATTGCCTCTGATAAATGCTCGAAGGTTTCTGTGGGTTTGCTCAGCAGCTGCAGTCAGGGCTCACAATGGGGATTTTTACCACTGCCCAGGGAATTGTTCCAGGGCTGTGTGAGCCACCACCACCAGCATCCTTGCTGGAATGAAAGGTAAAAATGAATGCAGAGCAATTTGGCCAGAAGAAGCGTGGAAAGAAAAAAAAGTTAAGATCCAAGGAGTGGCTGTTGAAATGCAAAAGGATCTAGAAAGCAAAGATGCAAAAATAAAATCAGAATCGGAAATGAGTGATGTTTTTCCAGCATTGTGTAACTCATTTTAATTGCAATCCATCTAGAAATCTATTTGAGGCAAGAAATCAATGCAGAATTGTAGAGCAAAGCATTGGCCTTCCAGATGTTTGCAGCTTTCTGGATTGTTATTTTCAGCTTCCTCCCACAGTTTATTTGAGTCCCTCCTTCCTGGCAGCGGCAGGGAAAGGTGTCCCCATGATGTGTTGTAGGTGGGCAGTGAGGGCTGTCCTGGGGCTTTCTGCTCTGAATTTGCCTCATTGTGTCTTGAGGAACACCCTGGAGTGGTTTTGGTGCTGGGAGTGGGGTGTTGGAATGTGGAAGCCCTGGGGTTTCTGTAGGATCACCCCAAATCTCCCAAGCGTGGCTGAGGGGTCAGGCCAGGCTGTTGTCCCCTCTCAGGGAGTTTTCCCTGGGCAGGAATTCTGTGTGAGTGGTGGAGCTGGGGCCATGCTGTGCTCTTCTCTCTGATCAACTCCTTTAAATCCATGGGATGAGGTGGTGTAGCACAGGCATAGGAACTGCCTCATCATCTGGAAGTTCCTTTCACTGAATGGATTTTCCCAGCTTAAGAGACCGGTGAAAGTCCATCAGTGCTCAAGTCTTCTGGTAATCCAGCAGAATTAAGTCCTGACTTTCACAGATGTCATCCATGTCATTCCCAGCAGTCCCCTGAAAGGCCAGCATGACATTTCTCTTGGATTTGGTGGCATTTGTGAGGGAGGTTTTACCTTGTTTCTGGTCCATCCTCAGCGTTGGGGGCTGCTGAGGGTGCCTTGCTTTGCATCCAGTTTTGGCAAGGGCCTTGTGGAGACTGCCCAGAGATGGGTCTGGGCAGAGCTGGGGCTGCAGGAGGATCCCTGTGCTCCGGGAGGGAGGGAGGCTGTGCTGCCATGGCCTTTGGAGTGTCCCTTTGTCCCACCTGGAGATGGAGTCAGGCGGTGAGGCAGGGACAGAGCTCCCCAGGAGGCAGCCAGGCCACTCAAAGATCACAGAGCAGCCTCACAGCCGGGTGAGGCTCTGAGACAGCAATCCAGGGAGCAGCTGAGCTTCCTGGCAGCCAGACACTCACATTCCCCACAGAGTGGCCCAAAAGCAGTGGACTCCAGGTATGGAATTCACCTTCACCTCCCTCCTGGCCTCCAAGCGTGTTCCCTTCGCTGTGTCACGCTCAGGCTGTCACTGCAGGGTGTTACACGTGTTTGTGTTTAGAATACTGACTTGGAGCAGCAGAGAGAAATGGGACCAGAGTTTGCAGCAGGTTGGGATGAGTTGGGATGAGTCTGATGGGATTGCGTGCAAAGGAACCATCCTCAGTCTGGGAAGGAGGCAGGGAAAGGGAAGATTCAGGCTTCTCCAAATCGAGAGAGTGCAGCTGGAACAGGGGGAAGGATACAATCCAGGAGGTAAAACTAAGAATAGAGGAGTGTGTTATAAAGGGAAATCTGGGGCTGGAGGTCAGGACAAACTAGAACATGCAGAAAATGTACTCCACTAGGCCATGGATTTGTACTTCTGGAAAATAACTGAAGTATCTTCACGTGGGGCAGTTCTCATGGGATTAGAGAAAATATCAGAACAGCTTCTCAAAGAGACAGTCTTCCTTTGGCCTGTGAGCAGAACAGAGGATTCAAATCTGGTTTTTGGAGCCCAGAGCCCCTCGAATTCTGAGAGGCACAGCTTTTCCTGCAGGCACCTTTGGTAGCACAGCTTGATGGAGGGGCAGCACCAGCAGGATGTGCTCAAAATAGAGTTTATTCTGATGATAATTGGAGAGAGGAGCAGCAAATCTCCCCAAGGCAGATGGAGTCAGGAGTAGAAGGGTTCTGGAAATGGGCCGTGGGTGAGCTGAAGCAGGGGAAGGCAGTGTGTTGTTGTTATTACCTGGAGTGGATCCAATCCTTTAACAGATGGGAGGATTTGCCAGTTTGGGTGCGCTGGAAAGCTGGGCAGTGGAGCCATCCCTCATCCATCCATCCATCCATCATCCATCCATCCATCATCATCCATCCATCCATCCATCCATCCATCCATCCATCATCCATCCATCCATCATCATCCATCCATCCATCCATCCATCCATCATCATCCATCCATCCATCCATCCATCCATCCATCCATCCATCCATCCATCCATCCATCATCCATCCATCCATCCATTCATCCATCCATGGATTCATCCATCCATCATCCATCCATCCATCATCCATCCATCCATCCATCCATCCATCATCCATCCATCCATCATCATCCATCCATCCATCCATCCATCCATCCATCATCATCCATCCATCCATCCATCCATCCATCCATCCATCCATCCATCCATCCATCCATCATCCATCCATCCATCCATTCATCCATCCATGGATTCATCCATCCATCATCCATCCATCCATCCATCCATCCATCATCCATCCATCATCCATCCATCCATCCATCATCCATCCATCATCCATCCATCCATCCATCCATCCATCCATCCATCCATCCATCCATCCATCATCCATCATCCATCCATCATCCATCCATCCATCATCCATCCATCATCCATCATCCATCATCCATCATCCATCCATCCACCCATCATCCATCCATCCATCCATCCATCCATCCATCCATCCATCCATCCATCCATCCATCCATCATCCATCCATCATCCATCATCCATCCATGGATTCATCCATCCCTCCCTCCATCCATCCATCATCCATCCATCCATCCATCCATCCATCCATCCATCCATCCATCCATCCATCCATCATCCTTCCATCCATCATCCATCATCCATCCATCCATCCATGGATCCATCCGTCCATCCATCCATCCATGGATCCATCCGTCCGTCCATCCATCCATCCATCCATCCATCCATCCATCCATCCATCCATCCATCCATCCATCCATCCCATCATCCATCCATCCATCCATCCATCCATCCATCCATCCATCCATCCATCCATCCATCCATCCCTCCATCCATCCATCCATCCATGGATTCATCCATCCATCCATCATCCATCCATCATCCATCCATCCATCCATCCATCCATCCATCCATCCATCCATCCATCCATCCATCCATCATCCATCCATCCATCCCATGGCCAGCAGTGCTTTGGGGACCTGCTGGACTGGAAGGTCAGGGCTTGCTTTGGTGGTGGTTTGGTGCAGGCTGTGGTTAGAGGTGCCAGGAGCTGCACATAAGTCTTGGGTTTGGCACTGGTCCTAGAGAAGGAGACACAAGTAAGTGAGATCCTGCAAATGAGTGTTTGGATTATTGCTTTTGAGAAGATGGATGGAGGAGGGTTGGCTGCAGGAGCAGGATTTATCTTGGCAGTTCAGCAGCGTGCCCCAAGCCTTCCTGGTGTGTGTGGTGTGGCCAGAAGGGCTCTGGATTTATGGATGACCTTAGGAAGCACAGGCAGTGCAGGGGGAGCTGGGGCGCTGCAGGCACAAGGCCACAGAGCCTTATCTGTGTCCAGCAGCTTCAAGGTCTGATTTTTAAAAAGGCTCCTCTATTTATTACCAAGAGCACTGGGTTCTTCTTCCAACATAAAATAGGCCTTAATTTGTAGATAATTCTGTTGCATCCTGTGCTACTTATTCAGAGCCTCTCCCCACCTGGTGTTGGTGCATAAATGCAGAACAGACTTTCCCCCCATTTTCTCTCCCTGCAGTAGCTCCAGCCATTTTAAATCTGTGAGCTCCAGGGATCTTGCTCATCCTGATGGACCTAAAAGTGGAGCGCACAGGGGACATTCTGGGAGTTTGGCCATGAGCCCAAGACCTTTAAAATCATGAACCAGATTCTTGGTTAGCTAAATTTCAGAGCTTTCCAATGTGTTAGGAAGTCACAAGATTTTTTCAGCTATCAGGTTTTAATTTTTTAAAAAATTAAAAATTAAAATTAACAGTCCTACACTGTCCTGCATTGACATAAGATATAAATAATGCAAACCACACCACTTCCAGGAGAATCCTTTTGAAATAAAAGTAAGTATGTAACCAGTTTGTGGAGACAAACATAAAGGTTTAGTTTCTTTGGAGTCTGTATTAGTGAATATGGCATTTGTAAGCTGCTTTCTACACACACTCACTACCCTTCCACCCCAAGAAAAGGCTGGTTTTTACTACCTGATGTATTTATAAGCTAAGAATATAAAAATTCTATAGGCTGTTACATGTTGCAAACACACACAGTGTGAGCACAACATTGATTTGTGCTGATTTGCATTGATTGCAAATTTGATTTGCATTGATTTGCAGCCCCACACATCAGAAATGACCTGCCCAGGTGCTGGGGATCCCAGGGCAGTACAGGTGACCCTCTCCCTGCAGGGCATGCAGGGAGTGTTGAGCTGTGTGCAGCTGCAGAGACCCAAATCAGGGGGTTTGGACACCTGGGCTCTGGGGTGGCTCCTTTGGGCAGGGATGTTGCACATCCAGACAGAGCTGGCTGCTCCCAGATTCCCAGGGAGATGCTCACATCCACTCTGACTCACATCCATAGCATTTCATTGTTGGGTTGAAGACTGTCTAAAAATTCCCTGGCATTTCTCCAGAGAGAGTGCCAGCAGCCCTTAAACTCAACTCATTTCCTTCCCATCAAAGCACAGAGCTCATCAATAGCAATCTCAGGCTCCAGCAGGGAACTCGGAGGTGGGTGGGATTTGCCACCCTCCACAGCCTGGTGGTAAATAGGTCATTACCAACACAACAGCAGGAATAAAGCACAGAGGGGCAATTTGGAGAGGGAGAAACGATGGTCCTTTCCCTTTGGTAGCAGGTATTTTTGCTGGTGCCAACAGAATGATTTAGGGAATTTTTGCTGGTTACTTTATGGAATCAATAAACAGCATCTTATTGTAGGTTTGTGTCTGGGGATTGACAAATGCTCAGGTGCTTTTTTACCTCTGTGCTTGCTTTTATTAACTAATGGGAGCTTAAAAGACAAGGTGAAGCCCAGGAGCTCCCTGCAGACTGGAGCTCTTACCAGCTCATTGGAGCCTTTTCCCAGCAAGTTGCTCTCAGAGCCCTTTTTTTCCAGCAGGAATGTCACATATGATAGAGGGACTCAAAGGGGCCAGTTTTACCTTTAAAGTCTAGGTTTAATTTTTTTTTTTCTGTTCAAAAAAATGTGTTTCGACAGTTTGTCACATCGGCTCAGCCTGCCACGTCGTGGGCAGTGAAGTGTTAGGAAGGAAGAGCAGAAAGTATTTTGATGAAGGATCAAGTCAACTCACTAATGTTTTTTGAACATCTCCTGTGTTGACCTTGGTCCACACAGACACCCCCTGCTCCTGCAGCTCTCCTGGCTCCGGGAGAGCTTCTGGAAATGCTGAGGGAATTGCCAGGCAGGGGTTGGGGAGATGGCAGGAAAAGTTCTTGCAGGAGGTCTGTGCTTTGCAGCAGAGGCATTTGCCAGCTTCTCCTGAAGCCTCCATCCTGTGTTTATTTTGGAGCTGAGGAGGAGGGAAGGAGGGAGGGAGGCATCATCATCCTTTTGGTAGCTATGGAGAGTGGGGAGGGCAAAGTCTGCGGAGCACAAGAGCCCCCAGATCTCCACGCTCAGCTTCCAGAAAAGCCCAGCCCAGTCCCTCCTGTTGGGCTTGTTTTTATCACCAGACAAACATTTAATTATTTTACCTTCATGCTGCTGCTGAATCAACTGAGAGAACTACAGAAGATAATGCACTTCTATTTTTATATCTTACACTAATGAAGCTCAGGCTGGAATTTTCCCCTGCACGATTGGCTGGAACAGGGGAGGAAAAATTCAGAGGGAGAGGAGGAGGAAGGAGCGAGACACTCAGCATTTAGCAGCGAGCATGGCTGTGGTTGGAGCAAACCTGCAGCCCTCCAAACAGCCCTGAAAGTGAGGAGAGCAGCATTTTATCCCTCTGCAAGGATCACAGAGGGTGTTTCTCCATGGTGAGGAATGGATGGAGGCAGTGATATTCCAGGACTGTGCTGCTGGCTCTGCTTTCTTGGCAGGGCTGAGCACCAGGGCTGGGCTGCCCCCCAGCCCCCAGCATGGGCTCACTTGCTCCCTGGAAAACATCCCCTGGGACTTGGCAGGAGCCGAGTGCTCCATCAAAAGTTCATGAATATGTTGAGTTGCAGCCACACGGCTGCTGGGAGCACCAGCACTGGGACAGGGTGGAGCAGGCTACATCAGAGAGAGTGAAAAATGTGTAGGGATGTAACACTGGTGGGAGGCAGGTGCTTAGGGCTGGTCCGTGGTGACACCTTAATCTGAGGGGGCACGATGGCAGTGATGGCCCCTGAGCTGGGTGGGTGCTCTGGGGAGCTCAGCTTACCCAGAGCTGCTGTTTGCAGCTCAGCGTCAAGATGAAAATCCGGCCTAAAGTCTCCATATCTGATAAGAATTTCAGTGCCAGGCAGCAGAGATTTGGCCTCAGTGCTGGGAGTAAGCCTGGCAGGATTTGGATTGCAGCTCTGCTGGGATCAGCTGTGGCATCTGGGGCTGTGTGGAGCAGCCCCTGTGAGCTCCTTTCCGAGGTGAGAAACTGCTCCTAAACTGCTCAAGGCTCCTCAAAGAGTTAAATGAAAGGATTTGACATTTTCTTCCATAAAAAAGGAGAGGGAGTAATCAAGGCACAGTCGTGCATGGGTTTGTAAATTTGCTGAACCGCAGCGCTGTCAGTCAGTGGGAAATGAGACATTGGGTTTTATTTGGGAAACCTGAGGGGGGAGAGTCAAGTAGAAATCCCAAAGAAACAGCATTTACATAGGTTTTTCAGCAGCTGATTTGAGCTGACCTGAAGGCCATGGGTCCTGAGCATTCTTGTGTGCACTTTAGGGCTGATAATGTTCAATATCTGCACCCTAGAGAAGGTAGCTGCAATCTTTCAATACCTGATGGGTGTGTCACAGGTCAGACTTCCTTTGAAGGGGACAAAGAGGGTGTGATCCAGTGAGGAAAACGAGGAATGCACTTGGAGAGTCACTCTCAGATCCCAGAAGGTCCCTGTAGAAATTTGTCCTCTTGAGCAATGCCCAAATGTGGAATGGTGCTTTATAGTGTCCATAAAAAGAGCTATTAATGAAATTAATCTGGGAGGGAAGGGCAGCACAGAAAGAAAGATGAAATTTTACAGCCTAGGCATTGAGTAGATGAGAAGTGTAAATGCAGTGGTGGTGCCTGGAAAGGCCCTGTTTGACCCCAGGGAATGTCACAGCTTCAGTCCAGCTGGACGGGCACCAGCAGCACCATCCCTGCCACAGCTCCTGTCCCTGTGTGCAGATCCTTGTCAAGGCCAGGGATGGAGCTGCCTTCAGCCCAGGCATTGCCTGTGGTGTCCATCAGCAAATTGGTGGCACAGCCTTGGGCAGGGCTTCAGGCTGCCAGGGAAGAGCAGCGTGGCCATGAGGGCAGCAGGAGGGAGAAAACAATAAATCACTTTAGTCCATTCGTGGGAAATAGGGACCTACATGGAGGAGGTTTAGGGAAACTGTACAGCACAGGAAAGTGGGCACCATGATTCCCTGGGATCCTGAGGTCCATCATCTGATGCTGTTCAGCCTGAAGGGTCCTATGACAGGTGATTTCAGATTTTTAGGAGAAATTTTATCTCAAAAATACAAAAAGAGCTTCAGACATTGGGAACATTGTTGCTCAGAGAAGCTGTGGCTGCCCCTGGATCCCTGGAGATGTCCAAGGCCAGGTTGGAGCACCCTGGGATGGTTTAAAGTGTCCCTGCCCATGGCCTGAGCAAGATGAGCATTAAGGTCCCTTCCAAGCCAAACCATTCTTTGCAATCCTCCTTCCTTTGGTGACACAAACCAGCTGGGTGCTGCCACACCATTCCATGATTCTGTGAGGAGGAAAGCTGGGAAAAGTAAATGGCACCAAGTTAGAATGGGAACCAACTCCTGGGCACTGGGGAAAGTAAATGGCACCAGGTTAGAATGGGAACCAACTCCTGTGCACTGGGAAATGTAAATGGCACCAAGTTAGAATGGGAACCAACTCCTGGGTACTGGGAAATGTAAATGGCACCAGGTTAACGTGGGAACCAACTCCTGGGCACTGGGAAATGTAAATGGCACCAGGTTAACATGGGAACCAACTCCTGGGCACTGGGAGGACAAGCCCTGGGAGCTGGAAGGGACAGCTGGGTCTGTGATGGAAGCTGATGGAAGCTGAGGCTTCCCTGGCTCACAGGAACAGTTTGTGCCTCTGGCCTTTTAAAAATTGAACCTTGAAAATCTGGAGGAAATAGTCTTTTTATCTGGTTAGTGTTTTGGACCTATAAAACTGGAAGTCATAATACCCTGTAAAACATTTGAGGCAATTTGGGAATATGGCATTCCTTATTAAACTCGGTGGGTTTTAGAGACTTTTCACAGTGTTTAGAGGTTTTCACAGTGGTGCAGGCTGTGACCTCTATAATGTTGAACAGGATCCTTGAAAAATTGAGACCAATTTAACAAGAATAGCTGCTGCCTTGGTGCTCCAGCTCTTCCATTTCTTTCCTGCCTGGAGTTAAGTTCATAATGGTTTAGCAGAACCTTTTTAGTTGCTGAAAAGATTATTGTGGTCTGGGCATAGGGGACTGCTTTGTGACAGATATTTTAGCAGAACCATTTGTCCATGGCTGAAATAACAAAGTGAAATGTCACAAGTACAATATTTTGAAGGTCAGAAATCATAACTCTTTGCATATTTTCAAGGTTATTTTTGGCCAGTGTAACAAAATATACCGTTATTTGGGAGTTTGAGGGAATATAAACCTCTGTGGATAAAGAGGAGACCTGGCAGTTGTTTACAGCTGATGTTTCCTGATGTCTGAGGGGTGGCAGAGTGTTTGTACCAGACCTAGAGAGAAGTCCCAAAATGCAGCAGCAGGGATGTTTTTCTGTAGCTGGAATTTTACTCTGTGTCTGAAAATCCAAAGCCCCTAATGGTTTAAGCAGAGAGCTGGTGCACATCAGAATTCTGTGGCACTGGGATGTTTCCTCCTCTGGGATGCCAGGCTTGTCTTTTATCTCCTTTTCTCTTCATTCCTGAATGAACTTTGCCCAGTTTGCTGCAGCAGGCAGAGGATGTTGGTGCTGTGCTCTCTGCAGGTGGGATGCTCTGTGCCCTGCAGTCTTTGCTGGAATTCTGCTCCCAAATCTCTGTGTGTTTACAGGGTGAGCAGCATCCCTTCTATGTAGCTGTCTGTGGCCCTTGGGAAGAGCAGGCAGAATAAATATTCCTGTATTTCCTTCACACAATGAATTCCACAAGCATGTGGCTGCATTTCTTCTCCTGCAGGAAGCTCACGTGAGCTCTCAGAGGCTGCAGGACACTGCCACAGGAGCTTTGGGTCCTTACCCTTCCTCTAATTGATGAATAATTTGTTGCTGTTCTGTGCAGGTGGGGGGTTTTTTAGGGATCCCCATAGCACCTCCCTTTTTCCAGTGTTGCCTAATGAGGAGTCTGAGCTGAGAATTCTTTGCTCCAAGATTTTCTTCCTCCTGATGCCTTGTGAAGGCTGACTAGAGCAGAGGTTGGACAGAGCTAAAGAATAAAGTAGGGATTTATTAAGAGGCTTCCATAGATCCACCTTGGGCAGCACAACCCAAAATGGTCACAAAATGCACGACCAAACACGGGGTCTCTCACTTTGATCAGTTCTGCTCCATCTGCATATTGGAGTTAATTGTCTAATAATAGCTTTAGGTTATCAAGTCCCATCCTGCTTGTTTTTCTCTCCTCAGCCCACGTTGTTTGTGCTCTTGGCCCTGAGATTTGGATCATTTGTCCTTGGTGCCCAGCTGGAGCAGGAATTGTTTTGTCTCCCTGCTCTGTGCACAGAGCTCACCATCCCTCATGTGAAGCCCAGACCCCACACTAAAGCAGCACAGAATGTGAAAAACAGAAAAGCTAAACCTGAGGCTGTGACGGTTGTCACAAGGGTTCTTGGGTGAAGGAGGAGACGAGAAGGTTGACTCCATTATCAGAAGGCTTGATTTATTATTTTAAGATATATACATATGCTATAACTATACTACAAAGAAAAAGCAGGAAAGCTTTTCAGAAGCTTGCTAAGCTAAGAAAGAAAAGTGAGGAATGATAACAAACCCTGCTCTCTCGGACTGTGTCCGAGCTAGCTCAGCTCTGGATTGGCCATTATTTCTAACCATCCAAGCTGGGCCAATCCAGACTGACCTGCTGCATTCCACAGCAGCAGATAACCTATAGTTTACATCTTGTTGCTGAACTTCTCAGCTTCAGCAGGAAAAATCCTGAGAGAGAATTTTTCATAAAAGAAATGTCTGTGACATGAGGCATCACTCCAAACCCTCCATCCCTGAGGCTAGTCCCTTGCAGAGGCAGAGAGTGAGCAGCCTTCACCCTCTGGTAGTGGCTGCTCAGGGCTGGTGTGTGTTTAGAACACAGAAATCAGGAATATGTGAGAAGGAAGTGTGATTGCACTCAGGTCTGGCTGTGTTATCCCAAAGCTGTTCCAGGAATGCCACAGGGTTGCCCACAGAAGGACATGGGTAGGAAATGCAATGGAAAATGAAATGGAAATGCAGAAAGTGCTCACCTTATCTCTCAGTTAAGATCCCTTCCTCTCCTGACATCCACGATCCTGGTTGTCAGGGTTTGGGAGGAAGCATCAAAGGAGTGCCTGGGCTGAAGCCTGTTGGGGCAGAGAGGCTTTCCTGGGAGAAGTGGCTCTGCCAGCGTGGGGAGGGATGGATGCTGCTGCTGCTGCCCACCCCAGGGTCTTCCTTTTCAATTGTTAACTCGTGGGGGCTGTGGGATCATCCACCTGCTCTGGAGTGACACTCCCAGCTTGGCCCAGGGAGCTGAGCTTTGGTTTGGAAACAGGGATTTGTGACAGGGGTCACAAGGGTTTTTGAATGAGGCAAGAGACGAGGATGATGACTCTATGTTTAGAAGGCTTGATTTATTATTTTATGATATATATATTACATTATAACTATACTAAAAAGAAATGGAAGGGAAGGTTTCTTCAGAAGGCTAAGCTAAGCTAAGAATAGAAGAGGAAAGAATGATAACAAAGGCAACTGGCTCCGACAGAGAGCAAGAGCCAGCTCTGCCGTGACTGGTCACCAAATCTAAACATCTGCAGGAGACCAATCACAGATCTACTCACTGCTTCCACAGCAGCAGATAGCTATTGTTTACATTCTGTTTCTGAAGCTTCAGCTTCTCAGAAGAGAAAATCCTGAAGAAAAAGATTTTCACAAAAAGATCATCTGCGACAGGGATTAAATGGTGTTTATTCAAACTTGACCAGCCAAGGAAAACCTGCTGGCCAGGTGGTTTGGGGAAGAGGGTGCTGAGCATGGTGAGCTGCTCTGAGGTGAATTGTTCTTCCACTGTGTGGAATGCTGCGCACTCAGAGATCCTGTGCTGATGGAAAATGGGAAGGATCAATCCAAGATTGCAGGTTGCCCTGGCCAGGCTGCTGTTCTTCCCTGGTGGAGGATGTGCCCTCTCAGCCTGGCCTGGTGCTCACCACAACCACCACAGCACCAACATTTTTGGCTGGTTTACCCTCCACCTGCAAATCTCCTTGGCCTTCTGTCTCCCAGCTGGATTTGAGCATGGTTTCCTCTGAGTTTAATAATTTGTGAGGCTGCTCTGCTCCTCTCCTCAGGCTTGTGGCTGTTGTCTGTGGCTGCTGCAAGGAGAGGCAGTGTCCTTCCTGTGTCAGCAGCACAGCTCTGAGAGGGTAGATCTGGATGGGACAGAGGTTTTGGAGGTGTGTGCACCCTTTCTTTGGGCCCTCAGTGGATTCTGTGCCAAACTCTCAAGCAGTGAATGGAAGCTGAGTGAGGAATTGCTGTTGTGGGACCTTCATCCCACTCGTGGTCCTTCAGAACCAAGGCACACACAAACACAAAAAGTCTTCTATCAGTGTTTGCAAGTCACTGCAGACAGGAGCTCACGAACTCAGAGCAAATCTCTGTCGCTAATTTTCCAGAGGCACCACTGAAAGAAGAGAATTTCACTCAGGACACTAAAAAACCACTCAAAAAAGGCCAAAATAAAGGAAAGTCCCTCCAGCTTTCAGTTCCAGAATTACCCTGATGTATCAGCTGCCCACGGTTTTCTCTGCAGAATGTCCATTGGGTCCCTGAGTCTGGAATTCTTTCCAGCACTGAGGATGGGGAGTGGAGGAAAGCAAGGAAAGCTCCTTTTCATCCAGAGCTGTGCCACAGGAGGCTGAGCATCCCCACGGCTCCAAGCATGGCTCTGGTGCCTTCCCACGAGCACCATCCCAGCTGCCAGCTGGGCTGCAAAGGTTGGCATCTGTAAGGTCTCTGGTTTAAAAATAACAGAGAGAAATCTCCCTTCTGCAAGGCCCAAATAAAAAGAGGATGGTTGAGGTAACAGTGATTTAAAAACTCCTGGTACTGCCTGGGGCACTGCAGGGAGGGAATTGCAGGGCCATGACAGCTTTCCCATGGACACCAGGTGCTTTCCTTGTTGTCCAGCTGGGGGAACCCAGTTTTCAGTTTCATTTTTCTTTTGGTTTTCTTCAGTTTCTGTATTTCTCTTTAGAATTCTTAGGCTCACTTTGTGCTTGTCAGCCCTGCTACACTGGGTTTGCAGTGGGTAAAAAACAAGTTTAGGAGGGTATGGGAGAAGGTTGTGTTGTGTGGAGTTTAATTTCTGTTAAACATCCAAGGTGCTGGAGAAAAGGACTTTCTGTGCTGGTTGAAGCAAGAAATGTGGGATGAGATGTTGTGAAGTGTTCAGAAGCTGAAAATGCAGGGTGGGTAGCAGCTCATGTGTCTGTGACCTGCTGAGCTGTGTTCTGTACTTGTCTTCTGTACAGTACTGTGTACTGTGTTTCTCATTTTTAGGAGAAATTTGGTGGATTTTGGGGTTGGAAGTGTAGATAAATAATGCCAAGAGAGGCTTTGCAGCCCTGAGGGAGGCCAGACACAGGCACAGGCACGGGCACAGTGCTGCTGCCTTGTGGCTGGGATGTTCTCTGTGAGCCTGGAAAATCTGAGGGATGGATGGGGGGATGGATGGATGGATGGATGGATGGATGGATGGATGGATGGATGGATGGATGGATGGATGGATGGATGGATGGATGGATGGATGGATGGATGGATGGATGGATGGATGGATGGATGGATGGATGGATGGATGGATGGATGGATGATGATGGTGGATGGATGGATGGATGGATGGATGGATGGATTGGTGGTGGTGGATGATGGATGGGGATGATGGAGGTGTGGATGTGTGATGGATGGATGGATGGATGGATGGATGGATGGATGGATGGATGGATGGATGGATGATGGATGGAGTGATGGGATGGATGGATGATGGATGGATGGATGGATGGATGGATGGATGGATGGATGGATGGATGATGGATGGATGGATGGATAGATGATGGATGGATGGATGGATGGATGGATGGATGGATGGATGATGGATGGATGGATGGATGGATGGATGGATGGATGATGATGGATGGATGGATGGATGGATGGATGGATGGATGGATGGATGGATGGATGGATGGATGGATGGATGGATGGATGGATGGATGGATGGATGGATGGATGGATGGATGGATGGATGGATGGATGGATGATGGATGGATGGATGGATGATGATGGATGGATGGATGATGGATGGATGGATGGATGGATGGATGGATGGATGGATGATGGATGGATGGATGGATGGGTGGATGATGGGTGGATGGATGGATGGATGGATGGATGGATGGATGGATGGATGATGGATGGATGGATGGATGGATGGATGGATGGATGGACAGATGGATCCATGGATGGATGGGTGGATGACTCTGTGAGTGTTTTCACCCAGGTGGAGGAAGCATTGCACACACCTTGATGGCCTTGGGAATGAGGAGGTGGTGGAGGCCCCTTCGGATCCTGCACAGTGACATTTCCAGAGCAGCCTCGCACTGCAAACTCCCGGCTCTGTCCGAAGCAAGTTCCTGCACGCTGGCATCATTTGCATGCATCAGGATAAATCTGCCTTGCCCAGGAAAGCTCTGACAACAAGAGCACTGCAGCTCCCAGTGCAGGGCAATGCTCAGATGAAAGCTGCTGGAGAGAGCACCTAGGAATAGCAGTGAGGGGAGATGAGGGGAGAGCTGAGCTGGCAGCACACACAGAGCTGCAGACCCAGCCTGGGGGGCTCACAGCTGTGCCTGCCCAACACAGGGGGCTTGGAGGGGGGCAGAGCATCCAATGTGGCCAAATAAAAGGCATTAACTCCTGGGGTGAAGGATCAGGGGGGTGTTCCATCTCTTACCCAGGAGGTCTTCAGTGGAGGCTGACAGACACGTTCGGTCGCTCTGAGAGGCACTGGAGCAGCAGTAATGGTTGAGGCAGAGCTGAGGAGCTGCAGGGAAGGGTTGTGGGCATGTGGCTGGTTTTGCTGTGCTGCTTCTCAGTGCTCTCTCCCCAAGCATGTCCCTTGTCTCCTTGAGCTGCTTAGTTTTGGTGGCATTCAGTGTTCCCAGGTTAGACACCAGAGCAAGAATCACTCCTGGAGACTGGCAGGCCTAGAGCTTCCCACATTTCCACATGTTCCAGCGCTGCAGGAGCCTGGGCACAGCAGCTCTCCTCAGCTGCTCAGTGGGTTCCAGGAGGGAAGGGATTCTCTCAGGAGGCAGATCCTCAGATCTGTGCTGGGGACCCAGAGCAGCTGTGCTGTGTCAGGTCACTGGATCTGAGCGCTGCTGAGTTGCCACTGACGGCGCCTCCAGCTCCTCACAGCGTGTTCCTCTGCTTTAACCTCTGCCTGCCTGTCCCCAGCCCTTCCCTGGGCCAGCTGCTGGCCTCAGTCACAGCAGCTCCATCTGGGGAGAGAGCTCCGTGGGTGAGACACACTCTGGCTCCAGGGGTGGCAGGGGAGAGGCCAGAGCTGGGTGTTACTGCCCCTGGGCTCGTGCAGGCTTGGCTCTGACAGGCAGAGCTGCACACCCACACCCACTGAGCAGTTCACAGGAGTTTTTGGGTTCTCTCTGTAATAAAGGCATAGAAAGTCCATAAGCCCCACTTTGTATAAGGAATCGTGGCCTGAAGCAGCTGGAATCAGATCATGGCATTGTGTGTGGGCTGTACCTGCACCTCTGCATGTACAGGGCTGGTAGTGCATGGCTGTGGCCTCTGGGGCTCTGTGCATGTTTATTATTTTTCCTGGATTTTTTTTTTTGCTTGGATACTCACAAAATGCCTGGGAATTATCCAAGTATAGTCATATCTTGTTGCAAATTTGGATGACCTGTCTACTTTCTTCATTCCCCTTAATTCTTGATCTACCTTGTTATTCTTCCCTTTACCAGGAATCCTGCAGGAGTAGGTAACCCAATCCTACCCTGGCACAAGAAGACCCAATCCTGATCTCGTTCATTCTCCTAAAACACAGAAATTAAATCTACTGGAGTTAACATACTGACACTGATTTCCCAGCTCCACTGGTGCTTTCTGGATTCCCATCTGCCTGAAACTGGACGGAGAACTGTTAATTCAGGCAACAGCAATTTGGGCTTGATGGGGATGTACTGACCTTAAGCCTTCATTAATACAATTAGTGCCCTTGGTTTGAGGAGGGCTCTCTGCACTTGGACTGTGTGGCATGAAAGCTCTGAGTCCCTCTGACCTGAGGTGGAGCAGCGGGCACAGGGGCATGGCAGATGCTCTGTGCTGTCAAAAAGTTGCTTTTCCAGAAGCTGAGTCTCTCTTGTTGTAGGTTTCCCCTTCAGCTGGGCTTTGGAGACCAGCCTTGGTTTAGCATTTCTGTTCCTCACTGTTTATGTCTTTTTTGGGCCCTTGATTTATGTAAGAGGAGAGCGAGTCACTGCACAAACATCAGCCTGTGAAGGAAACTTTCTGGAGCTTTTAGCACAAGGCACAAATGTTTTTCCCCAGAGTTTGGAGGGTATTTTGAGGAGGGATTTGAGCTTGATGGAGATGCCAGAGAAGGTTTGAAAGTATAGAAAATGTTTTCATCTTCCCTTAGGTGCAAAAATGACTTTTTATTCAAGATGAGAAAAACTCCTGCGGGTGGATTGCTAGAAAATGATGTGAAGGGCTGGAGAAACTTAGCAATGGGGATCTTTTTCAGCTTGATTGCTTTCATGGCTTGATGAAATTCAATTTTCTTAATGTGGATACTCGTGGAGAAGTTGAGCCTGCCCACATGGCTTGCTCTGGTGAACCTGAGCATCCCTTTCTTTCCCTTAGAATCCAGAGGTGTGTGGGTTGGTTCTCATTCCACAGCTGTGCTGAGCTGAGGCATGGCTGCTGCTGTGGTGTGAGAGAGGAGGATCTGCAGAGTGGGAAGCAGTCCTGGAGTGGGAGGAGGTGTTCGGAGGGGGGATTATGTGGGAAGCCACCACACCTTCTGCAGGGACATGTTCAGGGCTGGTTCCCTGCTCCTTCTTCAGGATTTGACACAAGCCATGTGCATCCTTATTCAGAGAAAGAGAGGGAAAAGGGTTAAAAATGTCATATCTGGCTGCTCCTTCCTTGTGAAGTGTTTGGAGGTGCCAGGGGAGGTGGTTGGCCTCAGCAGGGTGGGCTCTGCTTGGGGTCTCTGCTATTTCATATGATGGAAAAGCCAAAATTCTTTCTTTCCCAGTGAGTGGAGGTGAGGGGAATTTGCCTTGACCTGGTGAGCACCTGGCCTTGCCTTCCCCAGGAGCTGGCTCAGCCAAGTGCAGCCAAATCCTGCTTTATGTCAGGTCTTGTTGGCTAGAGGAAGCTGGGATCTTGTTCTGCTTCTGAAATACCTTCCTTATTACTGTGCTAAGATTTGGGTTTAATTTTACCCAGATGGTGAAAGTGGACTATTTAGAGAGGTGGCTGAAGCCTTAAATGCTCCTGCAGAGGAGGATGTGGAACATTCCCAGGGTTCCAGCTGAGCAGGCAGCAGGGCTGAGGTCCCTGGCAGTGCAGGGCAGCAGGGGGAGGCTCCCAGGGACAGCAGTGGCTGCTGCAGCTCCAGCCCGTGCCAGGACAAAGCCTGGGTCCCTACAGGGGATCAAAGGCTGACAGGGAGCTGACACGGCCAGGAAAAAGCAAGGTGTGATTCAAGGATGGGTTAGGAAGTGGATTTCCAGGAGAGATGAATGCCCTGTGGCAGGCACTGTGCAGCCTCACTGGAACTGTGTTGTGGTGTTGTGAGATCCCCAGGACGAGGTGAGAGATGAGAATCTGACACCAAGTTCTCAGAAGGCTGATATATTATATTATATTATATTATATTATATTATATTATATTATATTATATTATATTATATTATATTATATTATATTATATTATATTATATTATATTATATTATATTATATTATATTATATTTACATTACATTATACATCATATCACATAATATATTATAATCATATAATATCATATTATATTATATTATATACTAAAACTATACTAAAGAAAAAGAAAGGATACATCAGAAGGCTAAAACAAGAATGAATAATAAAAACCCATGACTGACCAGAGAGTCCAACACAGCTGGACTGGGGTTGGTCATTAATTAAGAACAATTCACATGGAACCAATCAAAGATGCACCTGCCACATTCCAAAGCAGCAAAACACAGGGGGAAGCCATCAGAGAATATAATTTACATTTCTTTTCTGAGGCTTCTCAGCTTCTCAGGAGAAAAAATCCTGGCAAAGGGATTTTTCAGAGAACACCATGGTGACAGGACTGGGCAGACTGATGGGCAGCATTGCACAGGGGTGGAATTCCACAGGCACAAGGACAGGGCAGTGAAGGATGTGTCTGCAGGTGAGCACAGAGAGCCTTGGCTGGGTGCTGGTGGAGCAGGAGCTGCCCTGTGAGTGCTCTGAGGACAGAGCTGCTGAGCAGAACTGCTTCAGGGCAAGGAACCAGCAGCTGTGGGGTGATCCCAGCAACATCCAGGCTTTGAGGAGGAGTGTCTGGTCACCAGGCAGGAATGTGGTGATGGACAAAGCTCCCTTGGGGTGTCACAGGGCTGCAAATCCAGAGGAACAGAGGCTTGGGAGTGGAGATCCCTCCAGCCAGGGGGTGTTTGGGAGCCTGCAGAGCAGCCAGGTCACTGCCATGGCTCACCCTGCTGCTGACAGCAGTTTGTGCCACAGCTTTAAGCTGGACAAGGTTTATTGATAATTATTGATAACTATTTGCAGTGAGTGCCTGGGGCTGGGCACATGCCTGAGCTTTTTTCGTACACTCTCAGCTTAACCTGCTTTGCTTCACTTTGATTCCTGCCAGGGTCCTAAATTGTATTTGTTAAAACATCAGGAAAATGGAGCCTGTGCTCCACAGGCTCTGACCCTCACAGTAACTGGTCCTGATGTCACAGAATCCCAGAAAGATTTGGATTGGAAGGAACCTTAAAGTCCATCCAGTGCCACCCCTTGCCATGGGCAGGGACACCTCCCACTGTCCCAGGCTGCTCCAAGCCCTGTCCAGCCTGGCCTTGGGCACTGCCAGGGATCCAGGGGCAGCCCCAGCTGCTCTGGGCACTCTATGCTTCACCACTCACAGGGAAGAATTTCTTCTCAATATTCCCTTTAAATCCACTCTCCTTCAGCTTACAGCCATTCTCCCTTGTCCCACCACCACAGATCCTTGCAATATCTAGGTTTTTAGAAGTTTTCCCAACTTACACTGAGCAGAGGGACGTCAGAGCCTCCATCAGAGCCAATCTGGCTGCAGCACGTCCCCAGCTCTGGCTGTTGCTGCTCTTGCCCACGTTCACTCCAGCATGGTGAGTTCTGTGGTGCTAACGAGTGTTGCTGGGTTCCCATGGCAACCCTTGCGCTAATTAACGCACAGTAGCCAGGGAAAAAAACCCTGTCCTTGCTGATGAATTAATCTGACAGGATTGATCAGGGGAAAGAAGAGTTGGGAATGGCCACTCCAAAGGTGTGCGTGGGGATGGAGCTCATTCAGATAACACAAACCTGTGTTACCCTGACCTTGCAGCTTTCAGACTGAAACCTTGCTCACCATTTGGAAAGGGGTTGTGTTTTGGAAGGAATAAAATTATCCTGACAAATGTCTAAGAGCATAACTCAAGCAGTTACGCTTTTTTGTTCCTTTTTTTTTTCCTTATTATGACATTTTAACTCGGGTTTTTTTTGGTGTTTAAAAGATTAAATAAAGCCCAAGTCAATTTTAGAAGTTAAATGCTTGAAAGAATCAGAAGATGCACATTTAAAGACTACATTATTTTATGTCAGGAGAAAACCTCCAGTTCCTGAGGACTCCTCCCAAATTCCAGCCCCCTCTGCTGGCTCTCGCTCCAGTTGCCCTGGTAGCTGTTAGAGATCGGCCCAAAGGGAAACCATGGATCCAGCCTGGTGTCCTGAGATGCAGAGGACATTGCCCCTTCCCAGCACGGTCCTGGTGGTGGAGTGGTGGCCATGGAAGTGAATCAGGCGTGGGAAAGCAGCCCCTGTGTGCTGGGGATGAGTCACAGACTGGGCTCCCATCAGCGGTGACAATTAAACTCCTTCAGCACTCGGTGCACAAAGCACTGGGCTAAGTCACAGTGTCCTGGCAGAATTCTTCCTTGGGTAATTGTGCTCAGACCTGCTGAATGCTCTGCTCCTCCAGTTTTAATTAGCTGGAGCTGTGGCTCACCAGCTCCTGCGTGGGGATGGCCACGACCTGACAAACCTTGGTGGATCACAATTCTCTGTGATCCACAGCTGCCTGCCTCGGTCCTGTTGTGCCTGCAGCAATTACCTGCAGCCTAAAGGAGCCCTGGGCAATAATGACTGTACTTTAGGGCTCTTAATGAGATTTCCAAACTCTCTGCTGCCTTCAGCACCAAGAGGTCCTGGGGTCTCAGCTGCTGGCACTTGGGGGGTCAGACATTTGCAGGTGGGGAACCGAGGGGTTTTCCCTGGGGCTGTGGCTCCAGGATGGAGTGGGTGTTACACTGGGGCTGCTGCAGGAGAATTTGGGGTGTCATCAGCAGGAAGAGTTTTGGTTTTGGCTGATTGGTTATGGGTTTGGCTGCTCTGGTGCATGTCCCTGGCTGGAGAGCAGGGACAGTGCTGCCATCCCCAGCAGCTCCAAGGAATCCACCTTTCCCCACATGTGCAGTAGCACTAACAGGGTAAGGACTGAAGGAGGTTCCCCCATGAGACTTCATCCTCTCCTGATCTATGGGCACTGCAAGCTTGTGCCTTTCCTTGTGCCAGGCCTGTGCTCCCCAGGGAAGTGTGTCCTTAGGTCCCTGTGCCAGGTGACAGCGTGCACAGGTCCCCTTTGGTAGCCACAGGTGCCCCCAGCCTGTGCACACCTGAGACAGCAGCTTTGGATGGACTCAAGAGCTCCTGGAAAATGTGTTCTCAGTGTCCAGAGCTCACAGAGAAGTTGGTGCTT
This sequence comes from Camarhynchus parvulus, assembly GCF_901933205.1. Classification (NCBI taxonomy): domain Eukaryota; kingdom Metazoa; phylum Chordata; class Aves; order Passeriformes; family Thraupidae; genus Camarhynchus; species Camarhynchus parvulus. Next base: position 18,205,654 of record NC_044600.1, on the reverse strand, counting down.
TTATTTTCTCTTTCCGTGGTTGCTCCTGTGAAACAGGAATGCTGAATCCAGGAAAACCTTCCTTTCCCCTGGGTAGCTGCTGCTCCCTGAGTACCCCTGTGCCAAAGCCTGATTCAGCAGATTCAGCACCTAATCTGGATTTCAATTCCTCCAGCTCTAAGTGCAAAATAATAATTCCCAGTTCTTCGTCTGAGTGACCCCAGGGGTTTTGTCCAGTGCAACAGTGCTCTAAGCTGGCACTGGTGATAGTGCAGACACCTTTATTGCAATATTCTGTGGTATTTATGTCTATTCTTACTTAATTAAGGCTATTTTGGGCACTAAAGTGCTTTGGAACATTGACAAATGTCCTCTGGATTTACTGGCTGGTGATTTGAGTTAAAAGTTGTTTGAGGAGCTACATTTCCAAGCAGTGTAATAAATAACAGAGATGGGATTATTTTTGCCTTTTTAAGGAGAGAAAGTGGATGTGTCCAAGTACTTAGGTACTTTTTGGGACAAGTGAATTCCAAGAAGGGTGGAAAAGGTGAAGCTGAACACCCAAACAGCCACAGGCTGTTGGCACAAAAAGAAGGAAGGATTTGAAGGAATTGCCCCAGGTTTTTGGCAGCACTGTGTTCCTTCCAGGAGGGAGGCTGGGGCTGCTGGGGGTAGGTGGATCCAGAGCTCTCATGGTTTGGAGAGTCCTGGTGCAGACAGGGGCTCTCCCCTGGCTCTGCTCCCTCCAGCCTTCCTGGACTGCCTTGAGAAAATTCCTTAATTGATTTTCATTTCTCACCTTGATGATCCTCTGTTTGAAATCCTTTGTTGGTGTTTTCCTTTCAGATGGTTAAAATGGAGCCTTTCTCCATTTCAGCCTCCCAGCTCTCCCCATTATACATAACTAATACCTCTCTGGAACTATTGAAGCTGTGTTAGCAGGCTCTGAAATGGGAGTTTAGCTGAGCTTTTAACGGGTTTAATCTTTTCCTGGGTATTAATCCTTCCAGAACCTCTGATAAAATTTGTTGCTTTTTCTCTGAATGCCTCCCACGCTGTCGATATCTGTCTGCAATGAGTTGCTTGGTGCAGAACAAGCCATGGAGATGGGAATGTTACAGCCTCCCATGGATCTTGCTCTCATTTCAGTGCATCCCCAGCTCCTCTCCGACTCCCTGCCACCACTGCTCCTGTGATTCCTGGCCCTGGCAGCATCTCTCCCATTGAATATGGGGTTGGAATGAGTTTCCTTCCTGTTTATCAGCTGTTTCTCAGTTCTCAGATGCATTCCCAAGGTTTGTCTGTTTGATATCAGCAGAGAATGTCAGGGAAGAGCATCACCTCTTCCACACTGCCATGGACATGGAAAGCTATCAAAGACCACAGCAAATGTTGGCTTTGGTTTCCTGCACTTGTTTTTTATTGCTTTGTGCTGCATCACAGGATCCTAAACCTGTGTGACAGCAGACTCAGGCTGTGATCCAGGTTATCAAAGACTGCAGCTGAACTGGAGGGGAAATTATCCTTTTTTCCATCATGTTGGTGTGGAAACCATGCCATCTCCTGTGGGGTAACAGCAGACTTGGGATAGCCTCCCCCACCTGTGTCAGCTCCAGGAAACACAGGATCTCAGCCAGGAAGCCAACCCAACATAAACCCAAGGAAGAGCCTCTCCATGCTTTTGGGATGTGCAGGTTCTGCCTGACTCCAGCTATGACAGATGAAATAGGAAGGAGAAGGGATTTTTCCATCATGCCTGACCATGGAGGCACTGGCCCAGTTGCCCATCCCAGCCCTGGCCGTGTCTATTGCCACTGGCCAGTCTCCAATTTCTCTTTTCCAAAGTTCTTCCTTTTGGATGCACACCGTGGCTGCCCCAGCTGTGCAGTTCCAGGGAGGCAGCTCCTTTCTTGAGCAGCACTGACCATAGAAACGATTGTGCAAATTTGTGAGAGTAGGATAATTTATTGTTTCCATGGCAGTGCTGGAGGAGAGAAGAGCACTGAGGAGTGAGGTGTGGAATAGCAACAGAAACCTGGGAGACACTGATCACATTCCATCTTCCCTGTTTCTTTTCTTCTGAGTGGGTCATAAAACAAAAGCAAATGAGGCAATTGGAACTCCCTGTCCACTTTCCTGGGGCTTGTTTAAATGAGGATTTACTTCAACTAAAAGCTCCTTAGAGCCACTTAATTCTTCCAGGTGAAGTAAATATCTAGGCCAGTAGTAAAAATTCCTTACAGATGTCTTCAGGAGGGTACTTAGCAAGCACTTTCCTGGAGAGAACATCTTGGATGCCTTCAAAGAGCAGAATCAGTTCTTAATGATGGTACATTTGAGAGTGGGGCAGGACTTGGCATAGCCTTGGGAATATTTGGAAATTGCTCCAGTGATAGAGAGAGGAATGAAATGGGCTGCAGAGCAGTGAGGGTACATGCTCTAATTTTCAGCAATTAGTCAAAACAACTCTAGCTAAAGTTTTATTTCAGAGATCTGGGCATATTTCACTATCAGTGAATGTAATCTCCTGTGGTACTGCATTGCAAAATCCCTGTGAATTCCCTGGGTGGATTTCTTTGCCGTGCTTGTCCCATCCATAGTGTGGTTGGTATGACCTGCCCACCACATGGAACCTCTGAGGGAAGCTCACACACTCAACTTCTGCTTTTAGTTTAAAAAAACTCACACTGAGAAGAGCTGGAGATTTCCCTTTAGGTCAGAATCTCCCACCTTTGTTATTTGATCTCTTCCCTGGGTATTCCTGTCCTAGAAGTACCAATCCTTTAAGGCATCCTTTCCATGTTCTGCATTGGGAAAACCTGTGTCTGAAAGGAATAATAATTATATACTGGATATAACTGAGTGTAGACTGTGTGCCAGGCAGATAATATCTGGAATAGCTGAGGCTGAGCCTGAGTGCATCCTTGGATGGGAATTCCTTGGACTCAGCCTTGACAGCTCCATTTGGGCACGTTTCAATGCAGACCCAAGCTCTGTGTGCTCTCCAATCTCTCTGTACCTGTGTGTGCCAACCTCCTGGACTGCCATTCATGCTTGACTCCAGTTTTGCTCTAGAAATGGAAAGCAGCACTGGAATTGTCCATCAGCCACCAGGGTTGTGTGTTCCTTGAGGGAAGAACCTGAGGTGTTTGATGAACGTGGGCTCCCAGGTGCTCCCGTGGACTTTGGTGTCGCTCCTCAGTAAGGACAAAGCCTCACACGAGGCTGGCTGTGCTCAGCTGGGTGCAGGGGGATTGCCGGGAAATCCCAGCCTCTCCCAGCCCTGTCCAAGTAGGGAGCAGCAAGAACCTCTTGCAATTTGGGCATTGTGAGGGATGGATCAGATGCTTCAGCCCAGGAATGCATCACCTCCATCCAAGAGCTGCTCCTGGAGGCTCCTTTCCTCCAGAGGCTTTGGAGGTGTGACTGAGAGGGAAGTTGGTTGCTTTTCTTCAGAGTAGGAGCCCAGCTGTCCCTGAGGCTCCTGGATACTTTCTGAGCTGAAGCCAGAGCAGCACTTGCATTTCCCCTGCTCCTTCCTGGCACTCCATGGTGTGGTGGCATCTGGTCAAAGGTTGGGTTTGGTGACCTTGGAGTTGTTTTCCAGCCTTAGTGATTTGGTAACTCTGTGACTGTGAGTGCTCCTGGGTCGAGGGCTATCCAGCTGCTATGTGTGACCAATTTACTGCCAGTGGTTATCCCAAACATGCAGGAGGAGAGAGCCCAGGGCAGGCAGGAGCTCTGCACAGGGAGCCAGGGAGGATGAGCAGAGCCCTGCTGTTCTCATGGAAACCACTGCAGGGTTCTGTGGAGCAGGCAGTGGGACAGGCCAGGGAAAGGACAGATCTTCCACAGCAGCACAGCCAGGGATTAGCTTCACATGGGCTCTGCTGCTGCCAGTTCTTCTGGGGTGAATCACGTCCCAGAGGAGCTGCTTCCCACCCAGAGGCTGCTAGGCATTTTATACACACTCCATTTGCCTTTCCCCTCAGCTTGGACAGTTGAGTTTTTTCAGGTTTGGGGTTTTTTTTAAGCTTAGGTGTTTTGAAGGTAACATTTTGGTTCACCTTTGGAGTTGCCATTTGCCTTCTCTGTAGCAGGTTGTGATTAGTGATTAATTGCACAGGACATGTTGTGACTCCAGCCCGTGTCCTGGGGTGCTTGTCGCAGCAATGATGCACTGGGTGATTACTCACTCCCCTTAACCTGACAGCTGTATTTCTTCCCCTGACTGCTTAATGACCTTGGCCAGGTACGTGCCTTGTGTTTTGTTGGAGGGCGTTGGGGATGTGCAAATTTTTCTTTCCCTTGCATGACCTTCCTCCTGCCTGGGTAAGAGAAGGGAACTGTTCCATGAACAGATGGAGCGTTATTTCTAGAGGAAGGTGGATAACACAAGAAATTATTCATTCAAAACCCCTTCAGACAACTCAGATGTTTGCCCTGAGAGAGTGTTGCAAATCCTAGTGCAAATACCTGCTCACACAAACTATCCAAGTACCTTGAAAATTGCTTGTGAATGTGGAAGTCACCCAGTCCCAGAGCAGAACAGTGCTGGGGACTTAATTGAGCCATTAAGGAAATTAGGAATAAGCAGGATTTTAAGCAGTAGTTACAGAAGAGATATTTTGTAAGCCATGTGTAGGCAGGTTAGACTAAAAAAGGTTGTCAAGTCATAGCAGGTAAAAAAGCATAGTGTGCAAACCAGGCTGGGGATGGATAATTCACTGCTAAAAGCAGCAAGGTTTGTTGCAAGTGGTGCTTGGCTCTTGTTATTCCTTAATGAATCGAATCTATTAGCCAGGGAAAACATCGTGTTGTCTTGAAAAACAAATCATATTTGGATGCCTCTTCCCCTGCATTTGTACCCATTTTAACACGAGCACACTAATTATGCTGTGGAGATGATTTTGTTATGGCAGAAATGGAGCTGAGTTTGCAGCTGTAACTGTGGAGCTCTGGAGTGCTGGAATAGGTACATGGGGAGAGAGGCCTTTTAATTCCATTGCCTTTCTCTTTAGTATTTGTATCCCTGTGCTTCTCAGAGTGTTTCTGCTCCCTTGGGTGCAGAGGCAAAGGCCCAACTGTGGGGGCCCAGCAGGCTCCAGGCTCCCAGGGATGCCAGAGGAATGGTTGGAGGAATCGTGTCCACGGCCCAGTTTCTACACAGATGGCAACGGGCTCACAAATTCCCAGGCTTCCTGACATGTTTCCCAATGCACAGAGAGCTGCATGAGTCATATTGCTCCAGCTCTGGTCCTTTTGGATGGAAATTATACTTTTAAATACATTCTGTGATTACACGCAGGGCGATGGGCTCCTTTGGAGGAGCTGGAATTTGAGCCATTAAGTTGAGTGGCTGCCATTACATCCCGTGTTTGCCAACAGATAATACACAGACATACTTCATCTGTGACAGCTCTGCCCTCTAGACTTTGAATAGAATTATCTTGGTGCAGAGCTGATCTCTCCAGCACCATCCAGGTGCTCGTTTCCTTGCAGCAGGCAGCAATGTGGCCCCTGATGAGGTGAAGTGGGACAGGGAAGGGACAGCACTTGCTCGTGTCCTGTGCAGCATGACTGGAGAGAGGGGAAAGGCACAATGACACAATGGATGAGGTGACACTGATGTGTCCTGGTGGAGTCCCTGCCCATCCCACCCCTCTGGCAGGGCTTCCAGGGCTCCTGGCAGAGCTCTCAGGGCGTGGGGCTGTGCAGCAGCTGTGGGGCTGGGAGATGGCAGCAGGGACATGGGGATGCTCGTGGCTGTTCTCACTGTGCCTGCATTGCTGCTGGCTCCTGAGCAGCCCAGGGGGCTGGGGGGGAACTCCTGGGTCAGAATGTGGTGATGGCTTGGAAAAACCCCTGATGTGACCTTTCCATGCTGTGGCAGTGCCATCCAAGCCCAGCTGAGGTAGGAGGCTGTAGCCAGTGGCTGCCTTGAGTTACTCCCACTGAAGGGACATTTTGGCCATGAAAAGTGAGAAGCCATCAGCCATGACTTCCATTCATGGCCAGGCTGAGCTGAGCAAAGCAGCTTAGAGGTGGAAGGCTGCACATCCATCCCTGTGCTGATCTGGCCAGCCCCTGTAGGAGGCTCAGAGGATCCCATGGCAATCTGCAGGACAATCCTGTGCCTCTAACGAGCACCCAGTCATTACTGTGGTGTGGTGAGGTCCCCAGGATGAGGTGAGAATATTATATTATATTATATTATATTATATTATATTATATTATATTATATTATATTATATTATATTATATTATATTATATTATATTATATTATATTATATCATATCATATATCATATATCATATATCATATATCATATATCATATATCATATATCATATATCATATATCATATATCATATCATATAATATATTATATCATATAATATCATATATAATATCATATATTATATTGTATTATATGATATATTATATTCTAAAACTATACTAAAGAAAAGAAATACATCAGAAGGCTAGAAAAGAAAAAATTATAAAAACCCATGACTGACCAGAGTCCTGACACAGCTAGAATGAGATTAGTCATTCAATTAAAACAATTCACTTATTAGATAAACAATTCTCCAAATCACATTCCAAAACAACAAAACAGGGAGAAGCTGAAGCTTCCCAGCCTCCCAGGAAAAGAAATCCTGGCAAAAGGATTTTTCATAAAATATCACAGTGACAATTCCCTTCCTGTAATGACCACCTTCCCAGCCAGCACTATCCCCTCAGCTTTTAGGAGGCAAAAGTGATGGGAATAGAGCATGATGTCAGATCCCAGCTGCAGTGTCACTGTTGGAAGCCAGGGCCAAAGGTGGGAGGTGACACAGCCCTGCAGTGCCAGCCCTGTGCTCTGCATTGGCCCAGGTGCCCCTGTAGGAGGCTCAGAGGATCCCATGGCAATCTGCAGGACAATCCTGTGCCTCTAACGAGCAGCCAGTCATTACTGTGGTGTGGTGAGGTCCCCAGGACGAGGAGAGAAATGAAAATTTGACTCCATGTTCTTCTCCATGGCCCTGCAGTGCCAGCCCTGTGCTCTGCATTGGCCCAGGTGCCCCAGCAGAAGGCAGGGTTTGCTCTGGGAGTGCTCAGGGCTCTCCAGCTCTGGGTGAGGCAGGGCAGGGGGAGCACCTGGGAGAGCCAGAGGATGGCACAGGCTGTGGCTCAACAGGAGGCTCAAGGGAGAAGCTGCTTTGCTCTCATCTCCTGGCTTTCTCTCTTTGAAGTCCTGCCTGTTTGCCCTCTCAGAACTGGGGACGGAGGGTGACATGTGGGTGTGAGATGTGGTTGCTGTGAGGACCTGAGCTGTGCCTGGCTGGGTTTGCTGTGCCTTTGCTGCCAGTATGGGGGTGCTGGATGGCAGGGACTGCTCATCCCTGTGTTCCCTCACGATGCCCATGGCTGCTTTTTGGTCCAGGTGCTGGAATCCTGGAAATCGTGAGGAAGACTTGTGGTTTTGTTGGAATAATTCTCATGAATATCATCATTTTGGTGGCAAAAAGCTTTGTCTGGCCATTTCTTATTCTGGGTGCTCATCCTGGTTTTTCCTTTTGCCACTGGAAGTGGAATTAATGGGATTTTTCACTGGGTGGCTCTTGGTTTGCACAGGGCAGCTGGATGGGCTCTGCTTCCCCCTGGCTTGGGAGGAAAGGCTCTCACTGCCCCTGCAGTCACCCAAAAGTGCTGGTTCCTGGGGCCAGGTGTTGCTTCTCCAGCCCTTGCTCCTTTTGTGCTTCCTTTAGTTGAATTTCTGTGAGCTCAGCGTCTGGGAAACAGTTTGTAGATGTCATTCCCCTCCTCTGCCAACGAGCCCCCCCTGGACTTTGTTAGATGGGAGCTGCAGGGACTTACCCTGAGAAACCAGGAGATGAGAACAGCAAATAAGGAGCCCAGGTGGTGAATTTAATCAGTGTAATACATTCATCTGGACTTTAATCCAGCCTGGGCATTGATTTGCACTAATAACGGCCACTACTTTGTAAGTTCCAAGTTCTCAGTACTAAAAATATCTTTTTTTTTTTAATATTATCATGTTGGCCTCTTACTACAATACCAATATATGCATTATTGAGGATTCCTGGGGATGTGTTTCATACATTGTGGTCCAACATGACCCAATCCAGGCCTCTGCTTCATTATTAAATGGGCTTTTAGAACACATGGCAGTGACTCAGTCACAAAGGGGCTCTTGCTGCTGCTTCCCTGTTCCTGGCCATCCAGGAGAGATGTTCCTGGTTTGTATTCCTAGCCCTGCGTTTGAATTCATCTCCTTCCATGATTTTTAAACCTGGCCAACTGTGTCAGCTTTTAGAGGACAGAGTATCCACACAGAGTTTTGTGAGTTGTGCTCCCGTCCCTTTCTTCATTTCCCTGGGAGTTCCTGGCTCTGGGCGAGGGAAGTGGCTGCTCTGGGTGCCCCTGGTGTCCCTGTGCCATCCCTCCTGCTGGGGACAGCTGCATGGCTTAGCTGTGTCACCAGCTTTGGGCTGGCTGCTGGCACTGCTGCAGCTGCAGGGACACAGATCCCAGGTCTGGGAGGAGCAGATCTGTGTGTTGCTCCCTTTGTAAGCAGTTGTGTTAAATAATTCAATCCACTGAGAGTCATTTGTGTGATTTTCTCCTTAATTCCTTTCTGCTTTGGAAACTTCCATGTCCAGAGGAACAGGTGATGTGCATTTTAACACAAATATCCTTTAAAAGGAGGGTTACTCTTGCTTTCCTCAGAGCAATGACAATTTTATCTCCTCTCCTTGCAAACACCATTTAGTCAGATGAGCTCAGTTTTCCCACAGTCTGCTCCGTGGCAGGGAAGTTGTTTGCTTTCCAGTTTGAATAAGGACAGGCTTTTGGGGTAAAATGAGCCTGGATTTGGCATTCCTGACACTTCCAGCCAAGTCTTGATCATCCCTGGAGGGGTTTTGAGGCTGTGGATTGGCTGCACCAGGGGCATAGAGATGCTCAGGATGGTGTGTCCATGCTGTGTCCCTCAGCCCTGGACTCAGCGTTCCCCAGCAGCATCTTGTCCTTCTCTGTACATTCCCAGAGCTGAATTTATAGCTATTTAGTAATATTTCTATTTATTTAGTAATAATCTGTTTGCTTATCTGCCTTACTCTGCCCCTTGGGTGCCAGAGAGCAGCAGGTCCCTCCTGGTTGTTCATGGTGCCTCAGTGTTACTGGGTCCACTCCTTGCTGGGCTGGTCCCGGGGTCTCTGTGCTTGAGATGACCCCAAGTGTTGGAAAGTTTCTTTTTCCCAGCCCTGAGATTGAAGAAGGAGTCAGGATTCCTCAGCTCTGGTTTTCAAAGTTGTTTATTCTCTGTTGTCTATGACATTCTTTCTCTGACCTGCTGAGGTCTGTCCAGCAGGTTGGTTTGTGGCACACTGACCACCCCAGAGGTGATGTTAGCTTCTTATACTAAAAACTCTGTGTACATTATTTACAGTAATTTTCCAATACCAATCCAAAAGTGCCACCATCACCCAGAAGATGGAGGCTAAGAAGAAGAAAGAAGAAGGACAAGGCACTCCCAAATCCCTCCATCTTGGCTTCTGAACCCCCATTATAACAACCCCAAAATTCTACTTTTCTATCTTGTAACAAACCTAACTATAATTCTGCTTAAACTCTCATGGCTTGTAAATCTTCACATAAAGTTGATAATTTTCTCCATGGGTTAAAATCAAAGGCTCAGGTGTCTTGGCTTCATGCCAAGGTCTCTGAGCCCCCAACCAGGCTTGAGCCCCCAACCAGGGGCTTGAGCCCTCCAGGGCAGCCAGAGGGATGTCCTGGGTTCTGACAGGGCTTTGTGGAGCTGGGAGCACACCTTGGGAATCCTGGCTGCTCCTCACCCCCACAGCATCCACTGAGCCTGGGCTGGGTGTAAATCAAAGCTCCAGCCCCCTGCTCAGGAGGGATTTCAGAACAACTCCAGGTCTTTGAGGCTGTTGTGGCCTTGGCTTGGGAATGTCAGGTGTCCCTTCTGGGGGCAGGAGGCCGGGATTTGTGTGAGTATCTTAGGTTTGGCTCTTGGAGGGTGTTTATTGTTTGTTGCTGAGCGCTGCAGTGAGGGATCTGTGCTGACAGCCCCCGCCCACAGCCCTGGCAGCTGCCCTGGCTCTGCTTGCTCAAGGTGCTGCTTGCCCTGGGGCAGTTCAAACTTGGCCTTCCAGCCCCAGTCCCATCATTTATCTGAGTTAAAAGACGATGGCAAGTGGTTATTTGTAATTACTCTACAGGAAAGATATGTCACGAGGCAAGGGGAGGTTGATGTGCCCCATCCACAGGAAGGCTTGGGGAGCAATTAGGGTGACATATGCTCCATCCCAACACCTCACACCTGCGTGGGCTGTGCTTCAGTGGGGCCCCTCTGCCTCCTTACCACCTTCCATTCTCCTCCTCACTGCTGCCAGCGTTTTACTCTGCTCTCCATTCTCCACTCTGCCTTGTGGCTGCTGTTATTAATAGGAATGACATGGGCAATAATCACAATAAGGTGGAAAATGAGACTAATGCCATCCTCTGGGCTCTGCTGCTGCAGCCTGGCTGAGGCCAGGTGATTTCCAATGTGCCAGGTGAGACCTTCTCAAGGAAGTGGAAATCAATGAAAAAGAGAACAAGCCAGTCCTTAGGAACCTTTCTGTCTGTACTGACTCTCCACATACCATACAGATAAATGAAAGATAGATAAAGCTTCCAACCGAGTGTGGCAGCCTTCCCAGAATCTGGGGTATGGGAGACTCTCACTCCAATCAGCCTCTTTCAGCTGAAATCCAGTCATTAGTTAAATTCATCAAGGGGCTTGAAAGCAGAAAGGGAAATTCTTTGACTTGTGCTTAACCTTTGGGTGATTGCACCTCTTGAGAGAATGAGCAAATCAAGTGGAGCTGCCCTCCCCTGTGTTTGTGAATGAGCCGTGGGGCCATTCACTGAGATTGGGCATTATTCACTTTGTATAATTCCTGACGAGAGGTTTAAAAATAAACACACCATCAAAGGGACTCTGGGGAGATTATGCAAGAGCAGGAGTGCAGCGGGATGGGCTGGGGGATGTTCTCCTGTGCTCTGCTCCATAGCTGAGCAGCCCTGTCCTGGCTGGGAGGAGCAGCAGGGTGTGGGACTGGCACCGGGCATGCCCTGCTCCCCTGCTCACTCCGTGGGCATGGCCGTGCTGGGAATTGGTGGCAGTGAGTCCCAGCAGAGCTGGGGGGCTCTGGGAGGGCCCAGCCCCAGCAGGCTGTGCTGTGTTGCTGGCACTGAGCAGTGTGAGGTGGTGCCTCCCCTCTGGGATCACCCTGCTCTCCCTTGGCTGGGCTCTGTGCAGCTCTGCTGGGCCCTGTCCTTCCCCCCAGCAGTGATTCCTTTGAACACCCTCTGTGTATCCTTCTTTGAAGCTGTTTTGGCTGCCTCCATTGTGGAAGGGCCGGTGAACCAAGTGTGGGAAATGCTATTGTGGTTTTACAGGGCTTTGATGTTGTCTGAACAAAGGGCAGCTCTGTACAGGAACAATTTGAGCAAATGGCATCCACTCACCACATTTCTCCCTCCTCCCCTCACAGCCTGCTCCTATTCCTGCATCCTGCTCCCGTGGAGGAGGACACAGTTTATGTAACACAGATTTGAAAGGGAACTACCCAGAGCTCTCATTTTTTTACTGTTACAACTCTACTGATGCAGTAATAAATGATCTAATAGAGAAACACTTTCCTGCCTTAAAGATTGTTCATATTCCCAGAGACCGTGGTGCTGGAAACTTTGAGGTCCTTGAAGTTTTCTAAGGAGATGGTGAATGATGATAGATTGATTTAGGTTTTTTGTGAACATGGCTCTTCATTAAGTGCATTTTGAATTCGTGAGAAGCTCTGTCCTGAAAAGAATCTTGGAATCTTGTGGGCTTGCAGTGATTATTTATCCCTGAAAGAGGAATGGACAGGTGAGAGTGGTTTGAATGGCCCTTTTGTGCACATTTCAGTCTCCATGCACCACTAAGCCCCTGATTTCTTCTTCAGGCTGGCCCATAAGAAGCCCGTAAGTGTTGATGTGTTGGGAATATTTGGCAAAACGTTGCAGTAGTGGCTGATTTCACTCAAAGATGTTTAATCCTCGACTGCCTCACTGCAGGCAGGGGCTGAGGTGGAGCAGATGCTCTTGTCCAGTTGTGCATCCTGGCTTGGGAAGCGAGCAGAGCCAGGGAGATTCACCAGACTGGAGGCAGAGGCTCACCCATTCCCCAGAATCATTTCCAGTTGGTGCTGTCATGTGGGGCTGGAGCCAAGTCCCTCTGCAGGGGCACGGCTGGGTCATGGCTCAGAGATTTACACCCTGCAGTGGCCTGGGAGGAGTTGGAACCCCTGGCTCTGTAAATGTGCTTTGGGAAGCCATCCTAGGTGGCGTTCCTGGGCTTTTTTCATCAGGATGTGCTATGGATACAGGCTCAGAGAGACATTCCCCTTCCCTTCCTCTCCTTTGGCTCGTGTGGATTTGCTCCAGACCTGCCCCAGTAGCAGGGTCAGACAGATCCCACCAGCTCCTGTAACAGAGACCTGTTCCTGTTACTCTTTTTGTTCTTTATTTTCCTGCTCACTTTGATGGGGACATTTATTTGATCTTGATAAAGGTGCCACAAAGGCATGGCCAGAAGAGAAAGTTGTAAAATCTGGAGTCAAACTCCCACTTTTGAGCACTTTTTTATTCCTTGGAAGCTGCAGTGTGGCATCAATGACACCTTAAAGCCCTTTGGCTTTGGAAAGTGCAAGGGGAGAGGGAGGCAGTGGGGATCTTTGGCCAGATGGACTTTTCTGAGCTCTCCCAGCCCTGGTGAGGACAGAGTTCAGCATCCCTGGGATGAGCTGGCAGAGCTGGGGCCTTGCAGAGTCCCCTGAAACCCTTTTGTACTCTTTGTTGTTGTTGTCATTTTATTTTGGCAGCACCTCTAATGTAATTCTGGATTTCCAGTGGCCACGTTCCATCCTGGAAATGCCACCAGACAGGAAGAGAAAGCAAAACCCTCCCAGCCCTTCAGCAGGAATGGTTTCCTTCCATTCCTCTGGCTTTGCTCACTGTTGTAAAGCACTCACCTGTTGTGTTGGGAGTGAAGGAGCATCTCTGGAGGGAGGGTTTGTGACTGAGTTCTTGCAGATTTGCTGTGGAAACCTCTGGGGGAAATCCCTGGGAAGGCTGAGCTGGTGCTGGTGGTTCAGGGATCATCCCCCCTGTTCTTAGGGTGCTTAAGCTGTGCGTGGAGTTAGACAGAGCCTTGTCTTTTTGCCCTTTTTCTTTTCCTCATTAAATTCATTGGTTTGTGGTGCTGGGCTGTGGAAGTGGCCCCTCCTCTCTGTGCCCTGGTGCCCACCCCACACAACATCCCAGGAGTTCATCTTCTCTTCTGCCCACTGAGAAGGTTTTTGCTGCAGCCCACAAAGTGCTCTGCAGGCTCCTGCACAGCAGCAATCATTCTTCTCAGCTCTGTAGTTCCCAAGTGCTCCTGGGCATTGCTGCACTCGTGTTACCAGGTGAAAGCATTGAGGAATTTTCTCTTTGGGCTCTTTACTCTGAACGAGCAACTGGCAAGAATAATTGATTTTAAGAGGAAGTAGGATTTCCACCTGGCAGACAGGCAGTGTTCAGGGGGTGTCACACTGAATGTCCTTGTCACCTGCTGCATTTCTTCTCACTGCTTCTCCTTTCCTATGGGTAGGACACTTTCCCAAATATCTAAGTTCTAATTTTTGTAAATTTACAAGGCTAAGATTTTGTGAATTCCTCTGGTGGGTACAGAGAACATAACTTTATTTCCATCAATCTTCACCCTACAGAAATGGCTGTGTCTGGGAGAGTGTGCTTTAATATTTCATTATTCCTATAGTGATTATTATCCTTAAATTCCATTCTTTGGTTTTGGTAATGGCCAAATCATAGATGGGATGGACGTTAAGATGTGGGAAATGCAAACTTCTGCCTCATCCAGTTAAACACAGAGTGAATTCTAGGGCATGATTCACCTGGCTGGAAGGTAGATTGCTGAAATAGCCAGGATGAATCACGCTCCAGATGTGCCTCTTTCTCTTCACTGGCTATCAGGGAGTCCAGATGACTCCCTCAGTGTGGGAGAACCTGACTTTATGGCAGAGAAGTTCTTTCCAAGGTCTTTGGCTCAATATCTCTGACCACAGCACTAAGCTCAGCCTTGAAGCCAAGAGACGTGAACTTTCTGGAGTGAAGAGCTCCTGTGTTGAATTCTCTGAGAAAATAATATGTCATGCTGACCTTTCTCCAGTTTGCCATCTCCTGCTGCTGCAGATGTCAGGTTCTGTCTCCATAACCCTGCCCTGAGAGAGCTGGATGGCTCCATGGATGCAGCAAGATGTCTTGCAAGATAAATTAAACTGGATCTTTTCATTTGAGGCCCTGACATTCTCTCAGTGGGCTCAGCACGTGGCATGGCTGGAGCCCCAGTTCTTGCTGTCCTTTTGGTACAGGCTGAGCTGCATTTGTGTTCCAAAAGGGCAAGGCTTGCTTGCAGGATTCCTGGGATGTAGATCCCTTCCTGGAGCTGAGAGCAAGGGCCAGGGCTGGGCAGGACCCTGCTGGCACTGATCAGTGGGAACCAGGGACTTGGAGCCTTTCCCCTTGAGATCAAGAACACCTTGCAAAGCCCCCCCAGCTCCTGACATCTCCTGAAACACCTTCCAGGCCTGTGTGTTAACAGCACAAAAGGGCTGAGGTGTGACCCCCTGTCCCTCTGTGTCTCTCAGAGCTGGGATTTGTGCCTCGGGCTCAGGGATGGATTTTTGCAAAGTAGGCTGGGAGGGTTTGAAGCACAGTCCCTCTGAAGTTTGGGCTCAGTGACGTTTCTGTGGCAGTTTGTGCCCAGAACTGGCTGTGTGTGAAGTGACAGCAGAGTCTCTGTCAGCTGAAGCAGAAGCAGCAGGAACAGGGCTCCTGCGTAATAGCTCTGTTCCTGGTTCCTCATCAGTGCAGAAGGGACTGAAATACCCAATGGCATTAACAAAAGGAACAAGTGTCAGGCCAACCCCGTTCATTTTTTGACAAGAAAACTGATTTTCCAGCCAAAGAGAACGTACTCTACAGCATTCACTGCGAGGAGCTGAGTGCAGGATCCCTGTGAGCCACGGGTGGGAGGTGGCCGTGGGGAAAGGGGGACATGTGAGGCATTACTGGGAGATCTCTGTGACACTGGAATAAATATTTCATGCTGTTCCACAAATCTCTGGTAAAGTCCCTTTGGGAATAGTATTTGCAATTCTGGTCATCTGTGTTCCAGAAAAATGCAGGCAGGGAATGTGGAAGCCTGAAAGGGCTGGTGAAGCGCCTGGGGGAAGGAAGAGCTGGGGGCTGGAAAGGCAGAACTTCTAGCCTGGGAAACCAAACCTGGACAGTGTCCATAAATATGGCAGAGAGGAAGCCCTGGTGAAGAAGAAGAGCTCAGTCCTGGCAGAACAGATAAATGGTACCTGGTCTCAAATGTATCATGGGGTTTCTTCAACTCTGAAGCCTCATCCCCTCCTGATCTGTCCTGGGGGTCTCTGTGCTTTAAACTGCTCCTTATTTATGAGAGCATCCAGGAACCCTGACTGGGAGCAGAGCAAGGGGCTGTGAGGAGGCACTGAAACACCTCTGAGCATCCAGCTGTTGCCCTGGGGTCACAGTCAGTCTCTGGAACTGTTACTTCTCCAGATGTGGCTCCCCTGCTTTGTTGAGCCAGCTCTGGGGTGAGCTGGGGCTCCACCACCATCTGACTGCAGCTGCTGCTGGTTTGGGTGGGAGCCTGTGGTGCCCAGCTCCCTCCAGCTGTGTCTCAAAAGCCCAGATGTGGGATGGCCTTCAGTGAAGCAGGAGGTGCCCACGAGTTCAGCCATCCCCTGAGGGCTTGTTCTGTGCCTGGTCCAGGACCTTGTGAGGCTGGTGTGGCCAATCCCCTGTATGACACACAAAGGGGACAAAGGTTTCTTCTGCAGCTGATTTTGAATTAGAAGGGACAATTTGTCAAAGTGGAAGTGGGAGGAGCACAGCTTTACTTTGCTGCCCACTGGATCTGTCTGGGTTTGGAGGATGAAAGGCACTGCCAGGTTAAGCCTTGTAGGTCTTGCTGCTTTTGTGTGGCTGGCTCCACAACTGCAGGGCTGGGACTGCAGCTCCAGCTGTCCCAAAGCCAAGGAGATCAGGGTTGTGAAGGAGAGCCTGTCAAGGCAAATGGTAAATCAGGCCCTTTAATCTGTTGACTGGATTGTCTGCATGACTTCGGTGTTCTCTGTTGATGCTGAGAACCTGGAGCTGTGCTGGAAGGTCTCCTTGAGGTTCTCACTGTGCAGGCAGTGATTGACAGGGGTTTGGGGGTGCCAGACTTGCATTAGGAGCTTCTCCACTTGCACACCCACAGTGAGGGGTTATTGTCTGTGTGCCTGTGTTCCTCCCCCAGCTGAGGGGACTCTCAGAGCCTCGCCACAGCAAGGTCTGGAATGGCCACAGGGTTGAGCTCTGCCCCTGTGAGCTCAAACTGGGACTGGGAGGCAGCCCAAGTCCATGGTCAGGGTGTCTCAGTGGCAGAACTAATGAACCCAGGATGGCTCTGATTAGCACACGGGGAAAACCTGTGTTTGCTGGGGCAGCCCCAGTGCTCAGCACACAACCCCTGCAGTGGGCAACACATAAACACCATTTATTGCTCTGTTCAAAGCACACAGCTGTCAGTCAGAGGGGCAGGGGGTGTCCTGGCTGTGGATGGAGGTGTGGAAGGCACCAGTGCTGGGGTGTTCCCTCCTGCCAGCACAGAGCAGGAGTTTCATGGCTGTCACAGAGGAGACCTGGGCTGTGCTGGTGCACCTCTGAGGCTCCATGAGCTCCACAGAGATGTTCCTGAGGTCCTGTCACACACCAGGCTGGCCTCATCCAGTGCCCAGGGCCCACAGCCTGCTCCATGCAGCCTGTCCCCACAGCCAGGAGCAGCAGGATTGCCCTGGGCTGTGCTGCAGGCAGGGCTGGGGCAGGTCAGCAGTGTGTCACAGGTGAGGGGTGTCAGTACATCACCAGCACTAAAACAGGCAGCCTCCAGTTTCAAAAAAACCTTCTAAAATATCAAAAAACCCTTCTAAATATGTGCACTAACTTTGCTTGGATCTGCATGGAAAGCCTCTGACATTTCAACCAAAGTGAAAATTCCTCTGCAGGACACCATTGCTTGTTTTTGGGCATTGCACATTGTGTCAGTGGAATTGTCCCTGACAGATGTGCCTGTATGGAGGGGCAGGGGAGGTGCCAAGCCCTGGGGGACACGGGACACAGCACCTGGAGCTTGCCTGGCATGGCTGGCAGCAGGATGAGGGCAGTGGGAAGGGAAGGGCAGGGCAGGGCAGGGTGGAGCTGCCATGGAGATGTGGTTTGGCTGCGAGCTGTGCTGCTGTGCTGCTGTGCATGTGAGGGGCTGGGGCTGCAGCCATTCCCTGACTGTGCCTTTCTCTCCCCAAGCTGATCAGTGGTGGTTCCATTGTCAGTGCTGAGGCAGTATGGGATCACGTCACCATGGCCAACCGGGAGTTGGCGTTTAAAGCAGGAGACGTCATCAAGGTCCTGGATGCTTCCAACAAGGACTGGTGGTGGGGTCAGATCGACGATGAGGAAGGATGGTTTCCCGCCAGCTTCGTGAGGGTGAGTGATTTTTCTGCTTTTTCCTGCCCTAAGGAATCCCTGCCCATGCTCAGGGACTCCTCTCACTCAGTTTTTACACTGTTTGTTCTCACTGATGCTGATTCCCACTTCTTTGCCTGTTTTCTGTCCAAAACATGGGCAGCAAAGAAGGTTTCTGCTTGCTGCTGCCTCCCCAGCACACAATGGTTTCCCCTCTGGTGCAGCTCTTGTATCTCCCCCAGTGCCAAGAGGGAGAGATCCATGAATGGAACTGGAGCTGGGCTGCCCAGAAAAGTTCATGCTTTTTTGGCCTGGGATAACAAATTGTGTTTGGTGTTTTGGGATAACAAATTATGTTTGGTATTTTGGGATTTGGGGATTTTGGGATAACAAATTGTGTTTGGGATTTTGGTATTTTGGGATAACAAATTGTGTTTGGTATTTTAGGATTTTGGGATAACAAATTGTGTTTGGTATTTTGAGTCTGACCCCGGAGCCAATGGTGGCAACAAGTCTGGAAAATGGATTTGTGTCAAGTGTGATTGAGGTGAAAACCTTCTTGCAGAAACACTCTCACCTGTGTCACTAACACATCTCCTCTGGGCTGCAGCTGGAAAGGCTGAACAGAACAATCTCATTTTGTTTGCTTAATTTAAACACTGAAATATTCTGGGCCAGTTTAACCTCTCAGTGCACAGACCAGTGCTGATTTCTTTGTGGTTCTGGGGAAAAGATTTAACAGCCCTTTGGTCTGGTGTCACAAACAAACTGTTTGCAGGAGGTTTAAGAATAATCTGGAAAACACTGTCCTGTTTTTTTTTAAAAACACCAGAAAAACAAATGAACCAGTGTCTTTAGGGCCCCAGCCCATGGATCATGGTCTTGCCTGAATTCCCCATCTCTCCCTTTTCTAAGGCTGGGAAGATGGTTTTAGAAACTGTGGGGAACAAAGGGGAGGGGGATCAGTGAATCTCAGACAAATGTCTGGAACAAATCCTGGTTCCTCATCCTTGGTGCTGAGGGTCAGAACAGCCTGACCAGGCAGGATTCTTGCCTGTTCTGTCCAGTATCCCAATGAGAGCAAACCTCCCATCAGCTCTGCAAGAGGCTGGCTTGGCTCTTCCATCTGGGAATCACTTGTTGAGGGCAGCAGGGACCAGACACCTGCCCTTTCCCCTCCCGGAGGGGAGCAGCACCTGGCTGTGCTGCCTTTGTGAGAATTAATATTTAAAAACAACAGTTCTGGCCCATTTTGTCTGCAGGTCTTGAAGGAAGGCTGGGGAGAAAGATTTGCCCCTCAGGTTTCCAAAGCAGCTGAATAAGGAATGAAAGAACTGTGAGAAGAGCAGATGATCACTCACATCATGAGCAGGCTGCGTTTTTCTCTGTTGTACTTTGAGCCCTGCTTTTTGAAAATGATGCCAGAAAACTGCCTGATTTAGCCTGGGTGGTTCTAGTTTTACTTGCAAAATAATTGCTTGTCTTTCTATCTCGATTTCTCTTCTGCAAGCACAGAAGGAAAAGGGGACAATATGTTGCATAGAATATGAATAGCATTCAAGTGAGAGATGTCAGACAGACCAGACAGGTATAAAGCCAAATAGGATTAATTTCAGGATATTTCAGACTTCAGGCCTCTTGTAAGCACTAACAGGAGTGCAGGAGAAGATCACTGCACAGTTGGGCTCCTCTCAAAGTCCTTTGAATCACTTCTGAGGACAAAACTGGGCTGGGAACCCAGTTTGCAATGAGCTGTCTGACGCTTCTTGCTCTCCAGCCAGATCATCTGAGAACCTTTGGCAAAGCATTTGGCACTCACGAAATCTCATAGCAGGGAACTTCACATTTGCAAGTGGAGAGGAAAACAGGAACCTGCTGATTCCCTTGGCCTCCTTTACATGACAGCCAGGGGTGGCAAACAAAAAGGCTCCTGAATTCCCTGCACACACAGCAATTGTTGTCTCCCTGCTCACACCTGCACTAATCCTCTTAGGAGCTTGGGGCTTGGATAGAAGGAAGGTGGGGAGAGGAAACCACAGAGGTTTGGGAGCTCAGGAACTTTCAAGGAGAAACTGGATGGATAAAGCAATGTTTATTTGGGGGAAGAGAAAGCACAGCATAGGAGAAGTAAAATTTGGAGCCAGCAGGGAATGGTGAAGGATTTCTGCAGGGAGCTGCTGCCCTCAGGGAGAAGGTCATGAACACCCCTAAGTCAGAAAGGTGGATGAGAACTCCAGAACTAAATTTAAGACCCAGCAACAAGCTGGGTTTCGACAGCTGAAGGTGTCTGTGGTGTATTTTAGTGCCTGTTCTGAGCACACTGGACACCCACAGGGCACAGCTATGGTGGCTGCACGGCGCCTTTGAACATCCTGTCAACTTCCAGTGGTCTGACAGGTTGGGAGGTACAGCTGAGAAAAACCAGCAGGAGTTTCAAACAAGATTTCACATTCTGGTGGTGGAAATGCCACTTGTTTCCCCTCTGTGGATGGCAGAGCCTTGGGCTGTCTGTACATTGTGGGCTACAGATGAGTTTTTGCATAACCAGCACATTGACACTGGCTCAGAAAAACAGGCTCAGTGTTGGGAGGGAGGGATTTACAGCCCAGAATAACAGTCCAGGGCTGCCCATGGACCCATTGTTGTACCTTCAGGTCTCCTTCTGAAAGCACAGCAGAGTTTTGATTGCAGAGCCCCTCATCAAGGCTCCAAAACAGCCCAGGTGAGACACTCCAAACACAGGAAATCAAATGGCTTAATGTTTGGGCTCTGACATATTTCCACTGCAAGAGAAATGAAAAGAGTAAAGCTTATGGATGCTGTGCAGTGAAATCTCTCCTCAGAGACATGGCAGAGTGCCCCTGTCCTGGGCAGAGAGGGGGATTTATTCCTGTGTAAAGCTCTCCTTAGTCTCTTTGGATACCAGACTGAGCTTGCAGAATATATTTCTTCTCACCTCAGCAATGCTGACTCTCCCTTCCTTATGTTGCTAAGCCAAGGTAAAGAGCAAAACTGGGGCTGAGGAGCTTTTACTGCAGCTTCTTGTGGTGCCTGGTGCCTGAAGAAGGGAAGAAATGGTCCTGCCAAGGGGCAAGGAGGGGCTGTAAAATCCTCATGGTCTCCTCTTCCAGGAGAAGGTGCAGGGGTGGAGAAGTGCAGGGGTGGCAGTGCTCCATGTTCTCTCTCACCACTGCCTTGGTTCCCCCAAGTGTTGTAATTTTAGATTGATTTTCCTGCTGAAAAGCTGCCTTTGACCCACTTTATTTTCTGCTGCTAAAGGAGAAGTGCTGGATAAATTGGAGTGAGCTTTTAAGGCACTGTGGAGAAGGAGACTCTGAACCCAGAGCCTGGTCCCAGTGCCTTTACTGGGCAGGTGGGTTTAGCTCTGTATTGCAGGTGTAATTCCCCAGTTTGCTGCCCCATCTGCTTCTTTTTGCCTGTAAAATCTGATTGTATCTTGTTGAGCTCATCACTCACCTGCTTTCCCCCCCTGCAGCCCTTGCATTAGCATTCCCTCAGAGCCAGGGCCATCAGATTGCCCAAAGAAAGAGGATGGAGCTGCAGTCAGAGCCTTCTAAAGGAGATTTGATTCTCCTGTGGTAAATCCAGCTCACAAATAGCTGTGCTGGAGGCAGGGCCCAGCACGGGCAGCGCTGCTGGGGACAGGCTGAGCTGCAGAGTTTGGGGTTCCTAAAGGCAAGGAGCACCCCAGGGCTCCCTGTGCCACCTGCAGCCCAGACAGGGCCCCCAGAGGGGTCACACACACTGGCACTGTGCCCTTCCCTGGACAGGCTGGTTTGGAGGGGCAAACCCAGAGTTTGGAGGGGCAAACCCAGAGTTTGGAGGGGCTAAACCAGAGTTTGGAGAGGCTAAACCAGAGTTTGGAGGGGCAAACCCAGAGTTTGGAGGGGCTAAACCAGAGTTTGGAGGGGCTAAACCAGAGTTTGGAGGGGCAAACCCAGAGTTTGGAGGGGCTAAACCAGAGTTTGGAGGCCTTTCTTTGAGTCAGGCAAAGCAGGCAGGAATCTCCACAGCCCCTCCAGGCACAAACCTGCAGAGCCCCTTCCCTGGGCCTGCCCTTCCTCAGCCTGGCAGGGCTCTGAGGGGGCTCTGAGCTGCTGCTCTTCCCTCCTGAGTGCCAGCAGGGCTTGGGCTGTGGGAAATGGGGGGCTGAGCCCTGATTCCCAGGGTTCTGATGCAGTTTGCTGCAGTGTCCAAGCAGGTTTTGGTCCGTGCTGGAGCTGCAGCCCCTGGGAATGTGCATTTGGATTGCAGGGAGCAGGAGGGAGCACAGGGCCTGTTCTCTGAGCTGTTCTTGTTCCCCTTTCAGGGATACAGAGCCTGGAGCTGTCCCTACAGAATCCCAGCAGGGCCCTGCTTTCTCCTTTCCCAGAAATGACTAAAGGGTGTTTCTCCCCTTGGGTAAAGGGAATTTCTGAGACTGGGAATGAGAGTTTTAGGGAGGAGAAGAAGAGCTGAAGAGGCTTTGCTAAAGCTGGGGGCAATTGGAGGCAGGAAAGAGAAGGTATCAAAGAGCCTGTGGGCTGCAAGGTGTGGAGGCCACTGAGGCTGGGGGCAGATTACTGAGGGAGAAATTCAGGCTGGGGAAGAAAAGGGTGGTGGGACCACGGGAGGGGAAAGCCCCTTGCTTCAGCTGCCTGTCCTTCTGCTGCCAAATGTCCTGTTCCTTGTCCTGGAAGAGGATGCAGGAGATGCTCTGTGCTTCCCAGCAAACTGCATGCACATTCCCAGCCCTCCCCTGCTGGGCAGGGGCCGGGGCTGGCAGGGACAGCTCCGGGGGACATACAGCATCTCCTGCAGCTCCTCACTCCTCCTGGAGCCTGGGGAAGGGGAACACCTCGGCAGAGCCCAGGGCAGGCTGAGCCTGGAGGCTGCTGCTGCTTTGCTTGTGCAGAGCTCTGCACCACGGGCCCTCCTGGGCTGCAGATGGGCAACCAACCTCCTTAATCCAGAGGGGAGTGTGGTGGGGTGGGATGGACAGGGCTGGGGATGGACAGGGGTGGGGATGGACAGGGGTGGGGGATGTGACACTGCACAGGGTGTGACACTGCACAGGGTGTGACACTGCACAGGTTGGGGATGTGACACTGCACAGGGATGTGACACTGCACTGAGGTGTGACACTGCACAGGGTGTGACACTGCACAGGGATGTGACACTGCACAGGTTGGGGATGTGACACTGCACAGGGTGTGACACTGCACAGGGTGTGACACTGCACAGGGCTGTGACACTGCACAGGGATGTTACACTGCACAGGGATGTTACACTGCACAGGGGTGTGACACTGCACAGGGCTGTGACACTGCACAGGTTGGGGATGTGACACTGCACAGGGTGTGACACTGCACAGGGTGTGACACTGCACAGGTTGGGGATGTGACACTGCACAGGGTGTGACACTGCACAGGGTGTGACACTGCACAGGGCTGTGACACTGCACAGGGATGTTACACTGCACAGGGGTGTGACACTGCACAGGGATGTGACACTGCACAGGGCTGTGACACTGCACAGGTTGGGGATGTGACACTGCACAGGGTGTGACACTGCACAGGGTGTGACACTGCACAGGGATGTGACACTGCACTGAGGTGTGACACTGCACAGGCTGTGACACTGCACAGGGTGTGACACTGCACAGGGATGTGACACTGCACAGGGATGTGACACTGCACAGGCTGTGACACTGCACAGGGGTGTGACACTGCACAGGGGTGTGACACTGCACAGGCTGTGACACTGCACTGAGGTGTGACACTGCACTGAGGTGTGACACTGCACAGGCTGTGACACTGCACAGGCTGTGACACTGCACAGGGTGTGACACTGCACAGGCTGTGACACTGCACAGGCTGTGACACTGCACTGAGGTGTGACACTGCACAGGCTGTGACACTGCACAGGGTGTGACACTGCTCAGGGGTGTGACACTGCACAGGGTGTGACACTGCACAGGGATGTGACACTGCACAGGCTGTGACACTGCACTGAGGTGTGACACTGCACAGGCTGTGACACTGCACAGGTTGGGGATGTGACACTGCACAGGGTGTGACACTGCACAGGGTGTGACACTGCACAGGTTGGGGATGTGACACTGCACAGGGTGTGACACTGCACAGGTTGGGGATGTGACACTGCACAGGGATGTGACGCTGCACGGGGTGTGACACTGCACGGGGCTGCTGACAAGGACACAGCCCTGCTGGCAGCTCAGGGAGGCAGGAAAAGGAGCAGATCCTGTGGGAATGGAGCTGCTCTGCTGCAGGGCAGGGTGGAGGGGTGGGAGAGGGTCCTGAGGCTCTGTGCTTCCATGGATTTCCCAGGTTATTGGATCCTCTGGCACCTTAACCCCTGTCCTGTACAATCCAGATTCCCTGGGATGGCAGCAGCTCTCTGAAGGATGTGTGTGTGTCATTAATCTGCCACATGAGTTAATTGGGAGTGAGAATCCAGAATGGCACATTATCTCTGGTTGTGTCCTTGTGAATATCCAGTGGCAGCAGGTTAATCATCCAGCTGGCTGCTAACATGTTTGCTTTGTTGTGCTTTCTGATCATTATGAGGTGATCAGGCCTTGGTGCCTGTTGAAGGAAAAGTCCTCTCCATCCAGTGCCTGCACCGAGCAGGGTAAATCTGCAATCATTGCAGGTCAGTGCTGCTGGCCCAGTGCCATTTGGGTAAAGCTGCAAGCTGATACATTGTATTTACAGAGATTTTATATCATAGAATCACACACTGGTTTGGGCTGGGAGGGACCTTAAAACCCACCCAGTGCCACCTCTGCCATGGCAGGGACACCTCCCACTGTCCCAGGGTGTCCCAATGCCCAACCTGGCCTTGGGCACTGCCAGGGATCCAGGGTGGGCACTTGTGCCAGGGCCTGCCCACCCTGCCAGGGAACAATTCCCAATTCCCAATCTCCCATCCATCCCTGCCCTCTGGCAGTGGGAGCCACTCCCTGTGTCCTGTCCCTCCATCCCTTGTCCCCAGTCCCTCTGCAGCTCTCCTGGAGCCCCTTCAGGCCCTGGCAGGGCTCTGGGCTCTGTAACACCGTGTCCCAGGTCACTGAATGTGTCAGGCATGCTCTGCCCCCAGGGAAGCTCTGGTGGCTCTCCCCAGTCACCTCCGTGCCCTCCACGTGCCTGAACAGATTTTCCAGGAATCTGCTCCGTGCTCCTGCTGGGCACTGGGGTGAGCCTGCCTGGCCTGTGGCTCCCCGGCTCTCCCTTTTTTCCCTTTCCAAAAGGATATCAGTCATGGAGAACATGAATTAGCACAATGCAGCCATCAGCTCTCCCTGGCTCCCAGAAGTGCTCCTTAGGGAAAAGGGCCTTTTTTCCGTGATTATTTTACTTTTATCTGCCTCTGCAAGTTCTTGCATTACACAAGAGCTGGTCATGACTTCCCAATTAGGTTGAATTTTGGAATAGGACTGGGAGCCTCATGATAAATCTGTTCCTCTCCACATGGAGGGGCCTCTCGATGGGAAACATCATGTAGGACCAGTGTTATGCTACTTGATTTTTTTCCCTGTAGTTTTTACTGATTTCTTTTAATTGATTCTTGATACAAAAAGCCCAGAATGGCTCTCAGGGCTTGGTGGTTTGCTTGCTGGGTGCTTTTCATGGCCTGGGGGAAAGCCCTCCCATTGCTGTTTCATTTTACAGCCCCTGATGTTTTCCATTGCAGAGGTGTTTAAAGAGACCCTGGATTTATTATTGTTTATATTTGTTTTGTTATTGTTTATATTTGTTTTATTATTGTTTATTATTTTTATTTATCCCTAGAAATCCCCACAGGGATGGCAGCCACCCATCCTGAGCTGGGAGTGCTGGAGAGGTGGGATGAACCTGGGAAAAAAACAGAGTCTGAAGTTTCTTTTCTAAGAATGGAGATATTTGCTGTGAGAGGGAGGGGCAGCAGTGCCTTTGTGTCCCTTTGGAGAGATGGGGAGCAGACAGACCTTTTTCCAGGAGTGTGATCTCAGCTGTTCCCCACAGGAAGGAGGGAAATTCAGGCATTTTTGGGAGCCCCCTGGGTGTGAAACAGAGGGATGACCCTGGCAGAGGTGCTGGGTTAAAGCAGGAGCGTTTGCAGCTTTATCCAAATCACTCAATGTGACATTGCAGAAGTTTTGGGGCGAGGCCAGCATCTCCCAGTGTGGCTGTGCCACCTCACTGTCACCTGCACTCCATCACTGAGGCCCAGGGATCCAGCCTGGGCTGGTGGCACTGGGACAGAGGGCACAGTTAACCCTTGGAGCGCCACCTCCCCTTGGCCCAGCACGGCCCAGCTCCCCCCCAGTGCTGAGGGGGGCAAACCCAGCCCCAGGGGTGTCTCAGCAGATGCTGCTCCTGGGTGAGAACAAGGGTCTGGGGATGCATTTCAGCCCAGATTTCAACAGCTCCATCAGTTTTTCCATGGCTATCCCTGGGTTTAGGTCCCTCCAGCTGCAGGGACTGGGCCAAGGTCAGTGCCAGAGCTGCCACTGCACGCCAGCTTTTATTACTCATGCTCCCAACTTCAAATGATGCCCTGGAAGAAGGATCCTTGGTGGAATTTCAGAGAACTTCAGAGGTTTAGATGGAAACAGGAGTGTTTGAACAACACAGTGGGATTCATCCTTCCAGCAGCAGGGGCTGGAGGGAGCAGGGTGGAAGCACCTTCAGCTTCCTCTGGAGCTGATAAAATTGTTGCATTTGTTTTTAATCTAAGGCAGAAGTCATCTAGACTAGAACTGTACTTTTTTCTCCTTTTGGGAACATGGATTCTAGCAGGAAGGAGCAAAAATTTCATTAAAGAAGAAAGCAGGACTCCTGAGATTTGCAGATGAGGAAGGAGGGAGTGTTCCTGCTGTGCACAAAAGGCAGCCTGAATTTGAGGAATCCTGGAAGTTTGTAAGTTTGCTATCTGCCTTGGAGTTTCAAAGCCTTTAGGACTCATGACTCAGGCTTACACACACATGCCTTGTAATGATCAGATCTTTCTGCCTTTTTTTTAAGTGAAAATCAAATTTTTTCTCATGATCACCTGACTCCAGGAGGTAGAGCTTTAAAAATGTGCTCTGCTGCCAAACTGGCAGGAATGTCATCAGACTTGGTAACAGGCTGTTCCTGTTGGGTTTGGGAAGGCTGCAGAATCCCTTTCTGTAGGAGAGGAAAAGCAGGGTGGGAAGTTATTTTAAACTTCAACCAACAGGGTCTCATCCCCACACTGCTCCTGCTGCATTTTCCACATCTGTTTGTTGGAATGCCAGTGAAGCTGCCACCAGGACATGTCCCTTGCAGGACTCCCTGTGCCATTCTGGCCTTCCCAGGACCCATTTTCCCTTCTCAGGGTGCCCCCAGGTTTTCCCAGCACTGAAATTGGTGGCACTGCTGTCAGTAGTTGGCCCCAAGGTCCCTTACCCCAACAGGGACATTGCTCAGCAGCAACACTTGTTTCATTTATTTATTTAAATTTTATTTATTTTTTATTTCTTTTTCAGCAGAAACCACTGCTCACGTTCATGGGGTGTTGCTCTGCCTCAGTGGACCCCAAACCTCTTCCAGAGGAGGGTGGGCTTGCTGAAAGAGACACTTTCCTAGCCAGATTTTGGGCTAGAAATTTTTTGGTTTTTTGAACAAGAGACATTTGTTTCAGCATGGCAGGAGAGGTTTTCCATGCTGGATTCCACTGTATTTGGTGGGATTGGATCAGCAGCTCCCTCACAGTGACCCAGGCCTCAGCCAGGCCTGCCAGTGCTGATAGAAATCCTACAAAACCCCTTTTTGATCCCCCAGATTTGCAGCATCATTAACATCCTGCTAAAGAAGAGATGGGTTTGGGTTTTTTGGTGTTTGTTTTTTTCCTTGGCCTTTACAACTGCCTGTGGGAGGGCAGAACGTGGGAGCTGCAAGAGGTGGTTTAGCAGAACAGCTGCTGGTTGGGAATGCAGGGAAGGAGCAGGGGCAGGTTTGGAGGTTTTTTACTTTCCTAATTTACAGGAACACTGCCCTTTACAATCTGTGCACAGCCCAGTTTAAACTGAATAATGGGGAAGCTGGAAACACTATTAACATTAAAAGGAAGCCTGAAGATCAGGTTAATGATGCTGCCTGGTTTGCTTGTACTCTGTGTGTGGACAGTTCCACTGCTCACAGGAAAATGTATTTTTAGTTTGAAAGTCCCCAGCATTTGGGGACTTCAAACACTGAGGAGAGAAATTGCCTCATTTCCATCACAGCTGAGGTGGTCTGTGAAAGACAGGGGTATTTCTGTCAGCTCTAAGTTTTATTTAATGTTTGTTTACAAACTACCCTGAGCCCAATTTGAGTCAATCAGAGTTATTTGAAGCAGCTTTTGTGGGAAAAGGTAACAGAAGGAGCCCTTGATCCGTATGGTGTGTGCAGAGCGCAGGCTGGTTCAGACACACAGGGGAGAGGTGGAATTTGCAATTTCTGTGGATGCTTTTTATTTGATACTGGAAGGCAGCTTCAATGTGCTGAGAACACACAGATCCTTTTTCACTGCTTTTTGTAATTTTCAGTGCCCAGTGCACCTGTCCCAAGCTGCCCTCAGCCCCCAGGGTTAGGACCCTTGCTCAGGGGTGTCCCTTCTGCTCTGGGGGTGCCATGGTTTGGGGATCCCAGTGCTGGGCTGCTGAGATATGGGACTTGCCTGAGCCAGGAAGGCTGTCCCTGTGAGCTGATGAGGAAAGCTGCTGAGAAATGGAATCAGAGCTCCTTCAGAGCCTGGGAGGTGACAGAGCTCCAGAAACACAGCCCAGAGCTGATGTGCACTTCAGATCTCTGGACCAGCCAGATATCTCCATATGGAATCCATATGGACATATCTCCTCCTGGAATCAGTCCCCTGGGAAGGGCTTAGCCCTGCTCCCAGAGGATCCTGTGCTCAGAGGGGCCCAGCTGGGGGTGCCAGGAGCTGGGACAGTGTGCTTGCCACCAGCACTGCAGTTTTCCTCAGGCTGCCCTGTCTCACTTGTGCCCCTCTCAGTCGGAAGCTCTTGAGCATTCACTCATTCATTCATTCACCCTGTCACAGGGGGATTTCACATCTGGGGTCAGAGCAGCCAGCACTGCAATCCCCAGGAGATGGGGAGTGTTTGGGGCTGGCTGTGCCAGTATGGAGCTGGGCAGGGTGGGCTGGGAGCTGTGTGCACAGCCCATGGGCTGAGGAGGGGTGGATCCAACATCTCCCAGGGCCCTGCAGCCCTGAGCCAGCCCTGCTGCTGCTGGCAGTGATCCCTGTGCCTGCCTCTGTCCCCAGCTATGGGTGAACCAGGAGGATGGCGTGGAGGAGGGAACCAGCGAGGTGCAGAACGGGCACCTGGACCCCAGCGCCGACTGCCTGTGCCTGGGCAGGACCGTGCAGAACCGCGACCAGATGAGAGCCAACGTCATCAACGAGATCATGAGCACCGAGCGCCACTACATCAAACACCTCAAGGACATCTGTGAGGTACCTGGGGCTGGGGCTACCCTTGGGGACTGGCCTGGGGCTGTTCCTACTGCACCAAACACCTCAGGGACATCTGTGAGGTACCTGGGGCTGGGAACAGGACATGGGGACTGGAACAGGACATGGGGACTGGAACAGGACATGGGACAGGCCTGGCTCTATCCCCACTACATCAAACACCTCAAGGACATCTGTGAGGTACCTGGGGGTGGGAACAGGACATGGGGACTGGGAACAGGACATGGGGGCTGGGAACAGGACATGGGAACAGGCCTGGCTCTGTCCCCATTACATCAAACACTTCAAGGACATCTGTGAGGTACCTGGGGCTGGGGCTACCCTTGGAGCTGGCCTGAGGCTGTTGCCATTACACCAAACATCTCAAGGACATATTTGAGGTACCTGGAGCTGGGAACAGGACATGGGGCTGGCCTGGCTCTGTCCCCATTACATCAAACACTTCAAGGACATCTTTGAGGTACCTGGAGCTGGGGCACACCTGCCCATGGTGAGGGGCTGGCAAGGGTTGAGCCTGGGTTTGTCCCTGGGTGATTTGGGAACAAGCTGAAGTGTCTGAAGACTGTGTCTAATGGAGGAGCAGCATCTGTCAATATGTATTGACAGTTCTGAGAATTTCCTGCTGGATCTGATAATTCCTTTAGTTTGTATTAACCGAAAGTGCAATTTCCTGACCTTTATTCCATAGCTCTTTGACTAAAACATGATGAGGTTGAGATCCTTCAAGCAGCCTTCTTAATTAAAACCCAATGCCATCTACTTTTGAACTTGTGATTGAGGAAATTAGGTTGTAATTAAACCAATCAGTTACCCATGTCATCTGTGCCTTTCATGTCGGGTTCACGATTTCCCCTGGCTCAGGATGGCCCCCATTTGCCTTTTTCATGGTGAGAGTGAGGGCAAAACGTTTCCACCAAGGGAAATGAAGAAGAGAACCAGCAAGCAATGGACTTTAGTGACTGACCCCACAAATCCCCAACTTGGTTCTTGTTCATTAGGGCACAATTAACCCCTACAACCCCTTAGGTTCAGGATTAGTGCCCTGAGCTGAGCCCAAGGTGCAGAGCCTGTGCTGCTGGGTGTCTGGGAAGGGGAACATGTGGCTGTGCCAGAGTTGAGCACTGTGTGTGGAGATGGCCTTATCACTGAGAGGCAGAAGTTTGTGAGCCCTGAAATCAAAGTCTGGGGATGGCTTTCGGCTCATCCCTCGCAATGTTTAGGATTTAGTGAGCCTGTGCCCAGTCAATGTGGTGAAGCCCCTTGGGGATGGTGCTTAGAGGAATGTCTTCCTCCCTTCATCCTTGCTGCTTTCCTCCCAGCAAGACAGAGCAGCCATCCAAAAAGCATCTATGACACTTTTCAAATATGGAAGAGCCTTGGGATTTCAATTTGGAAACAAATGAGCTTAATTTCAGTGTGCTATTTCGGTCAGAGAGCTTTGCATTGGAGAAGGGAAGACTGCAGACACTTCTCCACATTTTGTTTCTTTTCCTGCATTTGCACTTTTCTGTTGGAAACGAAAACAAAAGAAACTAAAATAAACCTTAACTTGCATCTCCAGCCATGTCACCATGTTTCTGCCAATTGGGATTCTCAGGAGGTGCAGACAGGTTCAGCTGCAGTGGGGGAGCACTGATTTGCTGCCCCTAATGATGTATCCCAGACAGGAGAAATCCAGAAAGCTCTGCTCTCTCTTTGCTCTGTGTGATGCAGACTGGGATTGAGGGGATAAATCTTAGCTGCAGGTAGAGCATCAGGAAATGATTCAGCTAAGCAGGGAGGAGGGCTGAAATGGGCATTCTCATCTGTGCAACGATGGGCTGTGCCTTGCTGGAGAGAGGCTCAGTATGCTCAGTCTAACCCCAGCAATCCCTCTGTGGGGAAGGCTCCCTGGGCTCTGTCAGCTGGGGGCTGGAACAGCGGGGTGTGAGCAGGGCTGGGCTGGGAGAGCTGGGATGAACTGGGAGAGCTGGGCTGGACTGGCTGGGAGAGATGGGCTGGGCTGGGCTCCCCGTGCCCTGGTGGGGTGGGCAGGGCTGCTGTTTGTGCCACAGCACGAGCAGGCAGCAGAGAGCCCCTGGTGAGCTGCTCTGATAGGGGCACATTCCCCTCTTCCCAGGCTCTTTGTTTTGGGGTGTTTTAGGTGTAGGATGAAGGATGAGGTGTGAGAGGGGAAGGCAGAGCAGCTCTGGCTGGGCTGAGCCTGGTTTAGTGCTGAGTTTAGCTGTGTGTGGTTATTGTTTCTGAGCTGCAGTGAATAACAAATCCTGACACCAGGGAGGCACCTGAGCATGGGAGGTCGTTCCTGGAGGGTGGTGGTGAAGAGCCCTCCCATTGCTCCCCTCTGCTTCTGGATGCATTTCCACTCCCTGCTCCTGTGTCACTGCACACCCTGTGACTGCTCCAACACCCATGGCATGAGTCTGGCCAGGCAGGGAGCTCAGGAGCTGGCCAGCACCAGGAGGGAGGGATGGATGGATGGATGGATGGATGGATGGATGGATGGATGGATGGATGGATGGATGGATGGATTATGGATGGATGGAGGGATGGATAGATGGATTATGGATGGATGGAGGGATGGATGGATGGATGGATGGATTATGGATGGATGGATTATGGATGGATGGATGGATGGATGGATGGATGAGGGATGGATGGATGGATTATGGATGGATTGATGGATGGATGGATGGATGGATGAGGGATGGATGGATGGATTATGGATGGATTGATGGATGGATGGATGGATGGATGAGGGATGCATGGATGATGGATGATGTATGATGGATGGATGGATGGATGGATGGATGGATGGATTATGGATGGATGGATGGATGGATGGATGGATGATGGATGGATGATGGATGGATGGATGGATGGATGGATGGATGGATGATGTATGATGGATGGATGGATGGATGGATGGATGGATGGATGGATGATGGATGGATGGATGATGGATGGATGGATGGATGGATGGATGATGGATGGATGGATGGATGGATGGATGATGGATGGATGGATGGATGGATGGATGGATGGATGGATGGATGGATGGATGGATGGATGGATGGATGGATGGATGGATGGATGGATGGATGGATGGATGGATGGACAGATTGACCACCTCTCCTGGCTGTCTCTAAGCCCACTGTGGGGTGAAGAAAACTCAGCACTTAACCTCCTGCAAATCCTGCCCAACTTTGGCCTATACTTCAGGGACTACATGGAAAAGTACTTTAAAGCCAGACAGTTTGGCAGCTATTTTTAGGTATTCATTGAGCAAAACCCTCTCCAACATCTGCTCATCAGTCAGCTCTCCCTTCTCTGAGCAAACCTGACGGGATGAGCAGAAGGAAGATGACATTGTTTTATGTAACAGAAGTAAATTTACTAGAAAAACTCTGCAGCAGCCTCCTCTGCTGCATGTTATGGATGAATCTTCAGTCTCCTTTTCCTGTCTTGTGCTGGAAACCACCTTCAAACGCACAGAGAGGATGAGGCTTGGGAACTCTTCAAATTCCTTTATTCTCCCTGTGCTTTCAGAGGTGCCTGCACAGAAATGTGCTGCTTCAGCTCCTCCAGACACGTGATTCCAGAGAAATGATGAAGCAGCACAGGGAGGGTGGGAATAGTGAGGATGGGAATTGCAGCCAATGGCAGCCCCGAGGCTGGGAGACGTTCCTGTGTTCAGGAGGGGAGGGACTCAGAGCACAGTGAGGGAACACTGTCCCATGGGCACAGGGAGGGCTTTTTCCTGGCTTTTTCCTTGGGTTTTTTCCCAGGCTGTTCTGAGATCATCCGGTAAACAGGAAAATCTGCCTGGAGAGATGCTCTGTGTCATTTCTCCCCAGTCTGAATTTTGGTTTGCCCTGTGACCATCCCATAGTGTGGGAAGCAGCCTCCTCCCATTCCTTGTGGCCTTGGAAAATCAGAGGGGGAAACCCAGGGAAATGAGTCATCAAGGAGCTCCTGGGGGAAGAGAGACCTAGACTGGGAAGTGTAGAAGCTGTTCCATAACCCAAACTTCTCAGCTGAAAAGCCAGGAAATTCAGGGTGACGGCATCCTCTGAGCTGAGCTGCACATGGCAGAGGTTGGGTCCAGGCCAGGTCAGCCAGAGTTGCATTTCTCATTCATGTTTGAAGTTGTCCCTGCCAGGAACCACATGGTGAGGCTGAAGGACAGTTCATTGCAGGGTTCCAGTGTTCATTGTGGCCCAGCAGCTGCATGTTACCAGCTGGCAGTGTGACTAAGCATCCCAAGTTCCCAAATTTAGTCATTCCACTGGAGCTGCTGGCGTTTTCTTCCCTTCATTTTTTCCCCTTCCTATGTAATAAAGGCAAGCAGAGTAAGCACAGTCATCTCCTGATGACCCCTGTGTTGTTTCTTTCTAGTCAGGATGCTGCAAAACAGACCAGGCCAGTTGTAACAGCTGAGATTTGGCCTTGCAGAGTTTCTAGTCTAAATCATTCTGGTTGGACTTGATAATCCTAAAGGTCTTTTCCAACATTAAAAATTCTGTGATTCAGTGATGATCATCCTGACAGGTGAGGTGTGGGAGGATGAGGGGATTTGCTCAGAGCCTTCCCACCCTCCAGCACATCAGCTGCAAACTTGTTGGGGGTGCACTCCATCCCCTATTCCAGGTGGTTGATAAAGATACTAAACAGAACTTGCTGATGGTACTAAACAGCTTCCTTGTCCTGATTACTGAGCTGAAAGGAGAAATCAGAGCTCAAACAGCCCCTCACAGCTTTCTGTGGAGGCTGAGCCACTGGAAGGATG
The DNA here is from genome assembly GCF_901933205.1 of Camarhynchus parvulus. Taxonomy (NCBI): domain Eukaryota; kingdom Metazoa; phylum Chordata; class Aves; order Passeriformes; family Thraupidae; genus Camarhynchus; species Camarhynchus parvulus. The sequence continues at coordinate 18,171,723 of NC_044600.1, read as the reverse complement.
GGGAGGCAGCAGTGCTTGTAGGAGACCTGGGTAGGAGGTGTTGGGGGCAGTGGGGTTTGCAGAGCACTGGGCTCCCCTCCCTGGGGCTGTCCCCTGGCTGTGGCTGCTCTCTGCAAATCCTCCTTTCTCACTCTCCCAGGGTTACTTAAAGCAGTGCCGCAAGAGGAGGGACATGTTCAGTGACGAGCAGCTGAAAATCATCTTTGGGAACATTGAGGACATCTACAGATTTCAGATGGGCTTCGTGCGGGACCTGGAGAAGCAGTACAACAACGAGGACCCCCATCTCAGTGAGATTGGGCCCTGCTTCCTGGAACACGTGAGTGCACTGCCACTGTCCCTCCAGGCCTGGCTGGGGAGGGAGGGAGGGAAAACCCCAAAGGCAAAGGCAGGAACCTCTTCTGGTAACAGATCAGGGACTGCTCCATGTACTGGGGGAGACAGAGAGGAGGGAGAGCTTGGGTATGCAGTTGGATAACCCCCAGTACATCTGAGGCACATGGATGAGAAGATACTGGAGTATTTTGCCTGGCCCATCCTACTGTTCCATAAACCACCTCCTGCAGGAGCTGATAAATTGGCCAATGTTGTAAATGTGGCAGGAAATGTCAAACAAATGCCAGCCCTAGAGCTGGAGGCTTTCCTGGAGGGAGAGGAGAGCAGCTCCTGTGCTGTGTCAGGGCAGCAGTTCACTGCTTATCAGAGAAACTCCTGACAAACATTCCTGAAACTTCAGCAGGACATCCCTAAAGAGTTTCACAGCATCTTTTAAACATCCCTGGGTCTCTCATTGGGGTTTCCTCTGACAAGGTGCATGAGGTGTTAACATGGCTGGTTCTTATCAGAGCCTGCAGAAAGCAGCATCACATTCCACCTCTGTGCTGGGAAGATGTAGGAAATCTTGCTGAGAATCAGTAACTCAGATGTCATGACTTGAGGCTGTGCTGTCAATTCATTGATAGTGACAATAGCAAGAATTGCTGCTGAGATTTGGAGGAAGATCTGACACTTGCCTGTCACCAGACAGGGGCTGAGAGCTGGCTGATAAACTCCTGATAAATTGTCCCTGCTTAGCCATTTGGGAAACTGAGGGGTGAGGATGTTTAGATCCTGTTCAGAGATCTCCAAAGCATCTTGTTCCTCATTTTCTCCAGGAAGAGAGAGCTGTCAGTGCATGGCTGTGGGGATGGGAAGGACCCTGGATCCCTGTTCCCAGAGAAGCAGCTTGTTTGGACCCTCAGGGACTGAGAAGCAATTGCTGGGCAGGCATGTCTTGGCTAAATAGAATCTGTCCTTTATTGGGAAGGCATTGACCACAGCTCGGTGGAACTGGCTGGTTTGCAGCACCTGCCTTTGACCTGGGCTGTCTCCCAGTTAATTTGTGGTGCTGGGCTGTGCCCACCTCCTTCCCAGGGAAATCTTCCTCTGCCCTTTCATTGCCTTGTCTGCATGGCCCAGATGAATCAAGCCCGAGTTAAAGGTGACAGTCTGTGGTCAGTGAAGGCAGAAAAAGGACATTCCAACAAAATAGACATCAGAAGACTTGTTAGAGCAGTCCAAAAGGTAGAGGAGCACGCGTGTCAGTGGGTTTTTTGTTTGTTTTTAGTGTTTTCTGGGGCTCTGTTCCTGGGAAAATCCATGCAGTACCTTGGGTTCCCTGTTGGTAAAGGGAATTTCAAACATCCCCAGCTCCCAAACACTTGCCAGGTGCTTCAGGCTCAGAGAAAGAGCTCTAGAGATAACAAGGTTGTCCTCTTGTCTTGCCAAAAGCCAGAGCTCTGCTGGGTTGTGCCTTTCAAACCCTCCCTGCAGGATTTGAAGCTGAGAGCAAGCACAACTGTGTGCAGGGCTCACATTAACACAGCTGTACCTGCAGAGACCTCGGGCTGGTGTCAGAGTGCAGGTCCCTCTCTGCAGTCCCTCCTTTCCCAGCACCTCTTCCAAACAGGAGGAGCACTGTAGGATCTGTCCTTCCTCCTGCTTGGGCTGTGCTTTCTTGGAAATCCAGACTGGTTTGGGTTGGAAGGATTGGGTTGGGAAGATCATTTTGTTCCACACCCTGCTGTGGGCAGGACACCTTTATAGACTTATGAGACTCCAAAATCATCCTTGAACACTTTCAGGGATGGGGCAGCCACAGCTTCTCTGGGAATTCCATCCCAGGGCCTCCCCACCCTCCCAGGGGGAGTTTCTCCCAGTATCCCTGTCGTGGTGGGTGTTGTTCAGAGGGCTGTGACCTCCCTGAAGAAGGGTCTTGCAAAAGACACCTGGGGAGCACAGGTACATCTGTGCTCATGCTGGGTGATTTCAGCTCTTCTGGGATCCAGGAGACACAGAAGGAGAGATGGGGTCATCTTGTGGGGTTCCAAGGAGGGCTTTATCGAGCTTCTTCCTCGAAGGGTTCAGTGATGTAGGAGCCACTGAGGCAGGGAAAGCAGGGGTTTATATAGAGATCTTGAGGGGCAGGGCAGAACACTGGAGCCAATGGGATACATTGAATCTGCATGTCACAGCAAGGAAAAAGGCTGGGAGAAGACTTTTTCTCACCCTAGTGGCCTGAAGGGTTCTCCCTCCAGGGGAGAGATGTGGGTCCTTTCCCTGCTGGCCCACCAGCCCCACAGATCCCACAGAACCCTGCCCTTCCCAGCCCTGGTGGGGCATTGATCAGCCAGGTGTCTGCCTAACCCGTCCTTCTCCTCCTGCCCTCACAGCAAGACGGCTTCTGGATCTACTCTGAGTACTGTAACAACCACCTGGACGCGTGCATGGAGCTCTCCAAGCTGATGAAGGACAGCAGGTACCAGCACTTCTTCGAGGCGTGCCGCCTGCTGCAGCAGATGATCGACATCGCCATCGACGGCTTCCTGCTCACCCCCGTGCAGAAGATCTGCAAGTACCCCCTGCAGCTGGCAGAGCTGCTCAAGTACACAGCCCAGGAGCACAGGTACCCTGCAGGCACGGGGCCAGGGCTGTGCCCTGCAGGGCTGGGGGAGCTGTCCAGGGCTGTGCCCTGCAGGGCTGTGGATTTTGTCCAGGGATCCTTCCTTACACAGGGCTTGGGGTTTTGTCCAGAGCTGCTGCCCTGCAGGGCTGGGGATCTGTCCAGGGCTGCTGCCCTGCGGGGCTGGGGGATCTGTCCAAGGCTCCTTCCCACCCACAGGTTGGAGTTTTCTTCCCAGTGCTCCTTCCCAAGAGAGCTTGAGATTTTCTGTCCAGTGCTGCTTCCCTACACAGGGCTTGGGGTTTTCTCTCCAGTGCTCCTTCCCTACAGGTCTTGGGTTTTTCTGTCCAGTGGTCCTTCCCACTCAGAGGTTGGGGTTTTATGTCCAGTGCTGCTTCCCTACGCAGGGCTTGGGGTTTTCTGTCCACTGCTCTGTCCCCCCCAGGGCTTGGGATTTTCTGTCCAGCTCTTGTCCCTGTGACATCCTGGATAAACAGGAGCAGGACAAAGGGTTAGCAAACAGTTCAGTCTTCTCCAAGCAGCAATTCTCGATGGAGACACACTCAGCTCTGTTCTAATCAGACATGTGAACTAATTACCCTTGGATGTACTTTCTGATGCTACCAGTTACACTGGAAAAATTACCTAATTAGCATTCAGTGGTCTGAGAGGCTTTTTCCCTGCTCCCAGGGAGACCCTGGGCACACAGTGAGTGCAGGGCCAGGGTCTGCAGCTGGAGCCTGATGTGGGGAGAGCTCCAAACCTGCTCAGCTTTTCAGCCCAGTCCTATCCATGGTTTTGCTGTGGAGTTTAGGTTCAGAGGAGCACCTGCAGTTTGATTGCTTCCCAAAATTTCCAGCATCTCTTTTGCTGCTGCTGAGGACAATCAGCCTGGCTGCCTGACACTGTGAACCAGGAGCAGCGCCTGTGATACCACTTGGGATTTACTGCTGTGAAAATAAGGTGAAAGAAAAATCAGGCCCTGTGAGAGCAGATTTGTTCCTGCCCTGCCAATTTTCTTACTTTTTCCAAAACCCATTTAAAAGCAAGTGAGAACAGAAAATACCAGAGATGTTTCAGAAACTTCTGCAAGTGTTTGATGGCTTGTTTTTGCCAGGCCTAGAGCAGAAGTGTGATGGGAGCAGAGATGCATTGATCTGCTTCGACCTGACCCACAAGTCTGAGTGACTCAGGGTAGCCAAATGCCCCAAGGCACCAATTTGCACAAGCCTTTGGCTTCAGATCCAATTCCTGCTTTTCCAAACACCAAATCAAACTTGGAATGGACTGGTGGGAACCTCAGGGTTCCAGAAGGCAGCTCTGGGATCCCACAGGTTGTGGGTTTCCCCTTCAGCAGCCACAGGAGCACCCACAGCACTGGCTGGGAGCTCAGATGTGGCTTCCCACCAAGAGGGTGTTTAAAGTGACCCTCTGTGAGTTACTTGGGAGCCACAGCAAAGGGGATGTGGGCAGTGTGATAACACCAGGGTTGGGATATTTTGGGAGCACATTTCTGTTCCCTTAGGGATGTTCTAAACTCACCATGTTGTTAAGGAATCACACAGAGTCATGTTCTGAGGAGCTCTGGGAGCTCTCCCGTGGTCAGCAGCACTTGGGTGACTCAGCCTGAGGGCTCTGTGCCACTGGATTGCCATGGACACTCCATTTCTGTTCCTCTGTGCTCTGGGAAGGGAGGGCAGGGTGAGGTTTGCTCACCTTGCCTTAGGAGGAGTAACCCCTGAAGCTCTGAGCACAGGGAGGAGACCTGTGGCTGCTCAGTGGTGCCATATCCCAGCCCTGGAATGAGGCAAAACATGGGAAAACACAGGATTGCCAGGGAAAGCAGGGATGTGAGCTTCATCTAACAGAGGAACATGTCCTCTTTTTTTTTTTCTTCCTTCCTTTTCACTGCCCCCAACCTGCAGAGCTGTGGATTTCCCCTGCAGCAGGTCAGGACAATGCTGAAACCAGCATCCAGAGCAGGCTCCCCAGAGACAGCACGTGATGCTTGGCAAGGATCTGGACTTGGATTCTGATGGAGCACTGGGAAGTGGCCCCTGCAGCCCCAATAGAATTGACAAACCATTTATTTGCCTTCATCTCATGGTTAATGGGATCCTATTATTGCCTCATGGCCGAATGCTCTGCTCCTGTTGTTTTTTTCTTCTAAGTTTTTGCCAGCTCTGCCACAGACATGGGCTGGGAGCCCAAAAAGTTCAGTCCTGAGCCTTTTCTTCATTACAGCATGACAGGAAAACATTGCTGGTGTCTTCTCCCTGGAATTAGGGAATTAGCATTCCCAGGATGAGCAGCTGGCACTGTCCCACTCTGCATGGAGGCAGGATGGGGCTGAGCTCAGGCCCTCCCTCCTGTCTGCAGCCTGGTTCCTTTGAATTTTTCACAAAGCCACATCTGTTCACCTCTTAAAGATCCACTCCAGCTTAATATTAATTAAATATGGGAAGGTCCTAAGTGCAGCTTGCTGGAATCCTGAGCATTCCCAGAGCAGAAGGGAGCTGGAGTTGGGAATGTAGGAACATTTTACATGAGGAGACTCTGCCAGGGAGTGCCCTGGTAGCATGAGCATCACTGCTGGGAGATCACTGGTGACTGCCTGCAGCCCCTGCACCTCTGCCTCTGCAGATCCTTCCTGGCTGTAGGGACTTCCCTGTTTCCCTAAAGAGCTCATGGATGTTCTCCAGGCCACCCTGATGTCCCCCTGGCACAACTCCTTTCCTGCCTCACACAACCAACACTCCCTTCACACAGATGCTCACACAAAGGGAGGCACAAGAAGTTCTTCATTGTGTAGCATGATCCCTTCCATCCCTGGCAGTGCCCAAGGCTGGGTTGGATGGAACTTGGAACACCCTGGGGCAGTGGAAGGTGTCCCTGCCCATGGCAGGGGGTGCAGCTGGATGGGCTTTAAGGTCCCTCCTCACCCAGACCTCTCTGTGATGGATAGGATATATCAGGCAGCCCATCCTCTATTTTCCTTTGTTTTCCTGAAGGCCCAGTCCTGCTGTCCTGGAATTTGTGGGATTGCTTTTAACCACACCTAGAATTTTGACATAAGTATTTAAGAAAAAATGAAAACTCAGCTCAAGATTTCACCTGAGCAAGGATAAATAATATTTTATTTATCCTTGAGCAAATGATATTTTTTTGTATATCACAGTGTGTTTGTTTCTTAGTATTTATCCTGTTGGGAACACATGGTGGGGGGATCTAATTCCCAGTATTCACCCCTCTTGTAGCTGTCACCAGCACAATCCTTAGCAATAATCAATAAAGCCATTCCCCCTGCAGCTGCCCAAGATGGCAGTTTTTCTCATTAGTCAGCAATCAATAGCAGCCCTTAAGTTAATAATACATTGTGGTGGTGTTGTGGCAGCTGGCCTTGCCTGTCTTCCCAATGGAAATGAACGTTGCAGCTCCTTGGGATGGAAGAGCAGGCACAGGGCAGGAATCAATGGCATTGATTTCAGCATCACTTTTTGAAAAGACTGATCATCATCCTCAGTGGCCCTGGCAGGAGCCTGTTCTCACTCTGTGTTACTGCACTCACAGGGCCGTGCACGCTAAAAAAAAACCAGAGTTGCTTGATTTGCTCACCTGAAATCTGCAGTGAGAGTGAATTCCATGGGGTGACTGCTCTGGGAGTGGCTTGGAAGGTGCTCTGGTCTTTGTCTAAATGGGCCCTTTACTAAATGTTCATTTTGAACCAGAAAAACCCGGGCCCAAACACAGAGGCTCTGAAAGTGTACAGCCTGTCTTTAGAATGCTCTTCAGCTGGGCTCCTTGAGGCTGCAGAGAGCTCACCCAAAGTGCTGGGCTGGTAGAGGCCACACTGGGCTCCCAGCTCCAGCTTCCATCGAGCTGCTCCATCATGACAATCCAGGTGGAAAAATCCCATTGTAGCACTGAGGGCTGGTGTCCCTGTGGGCTGGTGAGGTTGTGGCAGACCCCTGGGCATGTCCTGCTGCCTGCCTTTGATGGCCTTTCCCTCTGTGTGCAGTGACTACAGGTACGTGGCCGCTGCCCTCGCCGTCATGAGGAACGTCACCCTCCAGATCAACGAGCGCAAGCGGAGGCTGGAGAACATCGACAAGATCGCTCAGTGGCAGGCCTCTGTCCTGGACTGGGAGGTACAGTACGCCTGCCCTGGCAGCCTGGCAAACTCCACACTGCTCTAGGGTTATCTAAAACCCTGTAGTTCATTTCTCTTGGTTTGGGATGAAGGCTGGGGTGGAGAAGGAGCAGTCGTGACTTTGGGGTGGTGCTTAAACATTAGTGGTGCCCTAAAGAAAATCCAGTTCCAATTTCATCACTAGCAACCTGGAGTGACTTTTGTGGTTGCAGTGCTGGTAGTAGGTGAGACTTGGAGCAAACCCCTTGTGCATTCTGCCCCTGTGCTGTGTCACTGGGGAGGAGGGAGGGAAAGACGTAGCAAAAAGCCCTGGAAATTGCAGGAGGTTAAGAAAATGAAGAAAATCCTTCTGGTGATTGCTTTATGACTGGAAGCCAAACTGTTAAACTGCAGTTAGAGATGTTATTTGCATTTTATAAATGACATCCCACTTAAAGATATTTCTGAACCAGCCCTGTGTGTAGTGATGGTGTAATTAAGGAGCTGAGAGGCACAGGGAAGGCAGAGTCAGCAGAAGGATTCCTCACCAGCAGGCCTTCAGTCTCTACATTTGTGCCATGTGTTTGGAAGAAAAGCCATACTAAAATTATGTTCTCCCTTTCTTTTCGTCCCTGATTTTTAAAAATCATTGTATGGAAGTAATCCATAAATAGGGTTTTGCAGCAGATTGAGGACAAACGTTTTTGTAAATCCTCTCGCTGTTGTCATCAGCCCATGTGTTCAGCAAGGAGATAATCAGAGTGATGGAGCAGCCTTTCTGCTTCCTCACTTGTGAAGTCTGAAATAACTCCACATTCCAGTCATGGGGATCATACTGTGGAAATGAGTGTGTGGGAAAGAAGCATTCATCCTTTAATTAATTTATTTCTGGCAAAGATCTGCGAAGGCTGGGAGGAGAGGGAGAGAAATACAGGTGCATCACCTGTGTCCTCCTTGGCTGAGCTAGTTTCATTGCTGTGATGGAGGACGGAGGTTTATCACCCTGGATCTGGTGATAAAACACACAATAAAACACATAAATGCAGCAATCAGAGCTCGGATTGTGGCTGGCTGGGAGAGCAGAGAGCACAGACAATGTGTCTGATTGTTTTACTGCTCAGGAACATCTCTCACTGCCAGGCAGGCTCATTTCCAGAACGAGGAAAGTGCTCTGCAGGAGGCACAGGACCATCAGCTCCATGCTCAGCCCTGGAGTGTGCCATGGGATGAGCTAATGGGGGTCATTTGTGAGGAGCTCCCAGCCCCTCACTGTAAATAAATCTCCATTAAGGACAGATCCATTCCAAGCCAGTGAATATTCATGTGTGAGAGGGAAGCCAAGGTGACCTCCACACAGGATCTATGGAATAGCAGTTGCTTTTTCTCTTCCATTAGCTCAGTTGATAATTCATTTTTATTTAGCCCCGTCCTTGATAATTCATTCCTGCTTAGCAGTACCCATTCTTTATCTCCATCCCATCCTCAGGCACTTGCCAAATTATTCTTCCAGGCTTTTTTCAGCTATTCCAGATTTTGAGCGCATTATTGCAGCAGCATCCTTCAGCTTCTCATAACATAGCACAGCCTGCTGCTGCTATGCTCAGAAATCCCATGGGAACACAGCTCCTGGTCAAAGAAAAACACCTTCCTTGCCCTTTTTATTCTGGATTTTGGACCAAGAAGAGTCACAGAGATTTGATGAGAAAGTAGAGGATGAGAGTTGGACCCAGCAGAGGAATTCACTGCTTGGTTCTTTCTCTAAAGCAGTTCTGAATCACCAGATCCAGCCCCCACTGCACAGCTGTCCATGGAACAGCCAGAAGGATGCACAGAAACCCAAAATACCCAGGAGTGAGCCACAGTGTAATGCAGGAAGAGAGTGGGAGAAATGAAAGGATTGGATCTTTGGGAAGTGCTTGGATGTGCTGAGATGTGTGCAGGTGTTCCTTTGGCACTGCAGACCCCAGATCCCCCTTGGAGGCTGCAGGGATGTTCCCAGGACATGGAGCAGTGGGGTTGGCTCCTCACCCAGCCCTGAGGGCTCAGAGCTTTGTCTGCTGTGCAGTTTTGGGGTACAGCAGGGAGCTCCTGGTGTGTCCCCAGCCTCTCCAGGCTCTGGGGAAGGGACAGTTCTGGTTTGAGGAGAAGATCAGCTCCCAGTTGGTGTTTGCTGTCAGTGCTGTGCTGCCACAAGGCCTGTCCAGGAGTTCCCTGAGCAGAGAGGGATCCCAGCTGTAATTCCCAGCTTTCCTGGCCCTGCTCCTGCTCTAATCCGACCTTTCTGTACCTCTTCTGTCCATCCCAGTGGCTCCAGAGCAGAGGCACAGCCCAGCCTTCCTGACACCCCCTGGAAGCAGCACTGACCCCAAGAAAACAGGAACCAACCCTAAAAAATTACCAGTTCAGTCTTTTCCCACCCAGAATGCAGGCAGGGCACAAGGTAGGGCTAATCCCAAATTCCCACCACGTTGGCACTTCACAAATGATTTCAGTGGCTGAATGCTGCAGCATGTGGAGATATTTCATTTGGAGGAATGTCTGTTTTTCCTCAGCATCTTGAGACTGATGATGCTGATTCTCTGCTCTGAAGTTTTCATTTCTAAATTTACCCATGTTTTGTCAGGAGATGGTGGCAAAAGATTCTTTAAAGAAGAAGGAAAAATTCCCAACCAACCAAAAAAAAAATACTTTGTGAGGGAATATCTGAAATGTTCTGGTTTCTAAAATGTGTGCACAGTTTCTTGCAGGGAGAGGTGGTGTTGGGAATGCTGATCCTAAAACAAATAGGAAAAGTAAGGGTGTGTCCAAGCTGCTTTAAGCAGAAGGGTTTTACTGAATCCCATTTTTTGGGAATTATTTTTATCCCTCCATGGGATAAAAATTCATCATGTGTGTGGCCCCATGGTGGTGAATCTCAGGGTGTTTGAAAACTGCAAACATCCTTGAGTTAAGCAAAGCCAGAGGTTCTCCCCAAGAAATCCTGCAAGCAGGATCTGATTGTTTCAATTGCCAGTGGGACCAGGAAAGGGTGGCCTGGCACAGGGGACAGCCAGGCCTGAAGTCTTAAGGAATTATTGGCAGCTGTGGCATCTTTAGACAAGAAATGACTGGGCAGAATTGTAAGGGAAGGTTCTGATCTCCCTGCTGCTGTAAATGAGGAACAATCCCAGTCACTCTGAGATGAGTTCCTGTGTAATTTGTGGCGATGTGGGCTTGCCTGAGAAGCCTGCCTTGGTCTGCTGCCACGTGTGAGTCACTTATTTATTTTGTAACCTGAATTCCCAGCATATAAACAGACCCAGAGAGGTGCTGCCCACACCAGTCCTCCAGTGCTTTGAGCTGGTAATGCTCAGAATTTGGGGCTTCCACCACCTCCCACCGAGCCCTTTTTTCAGTTCTGAAGTGTTCCCTGATGTTCCAGCTCCATTTCCCCGCTCAGCATTGTCCCCCTGCTCAGGGTGACACACCCTCAGATCAGAGCAGTGACATTTAAAGGCAGCAAGGCAAACCTCCACACAGAGCTGCCTTCAAAGGGGCAGCCAGAGCATCCTGGGCAGCCTTTGCTGCTCTCTCCCTTCCCGGGAGCTGCAGCCCTCAAAGCTTGGTGGGAATAGCTCCACATGTCACTGCCATGTTTTCTGAAATTTTCTCCTAGGAAGCTGAGAAGCCTCAGAGAAAAAAAAAAACCCAAATTCTTATCTCATTTGCTTCTCCTTTGTTGTGTTCACATGTGGAATGTGTTTGGAGATTGTTTATCCAGCTAGTAATTGTTTCATTAATTTCATGTGAATTGTTTTAACTTAATGACCAGTTGCAGTCAAACTGTGTCAGTGCTCTGGAAGGAGTCACAAGTTTTCATTATTATCTTTCTAACCTTCTGTAAGTATCCTTTCTCTATTCTTTAGTATAGTTTAGTATAGTATTCTTTAATATAATATAGTAACATAAAGTAATAAATAAACCTTCAAAAACATAAAATCAAATACATCATTCCTTCCTTTGTCTGAAAACCCCACAAATTCAAGACTGCACACACAGAGCAGCATTAAAAGAGCTTTCCACAAAGCCCATGACCATTCCCAAGTCCTTGCCAGCCCCAGGGCTGTATTTGCACCCCTCAGAGGCACATCCCTGCCTTTCCCTCTGCTCCTGGTCCCTCTCTGCTGCCCCCCAGATGGATCCTGTGAGCCCATGGAGCCCTGTGCCACTGTGCCCATCTCGCTGGGCTCTGCTCCCAGGCAGGTTTGGGCTCAGCACAGCCTCCCTGAGTGCCCTGTATGGATGGTGTGGCGATGGAAAACAGGTCTGTGCCTCAGCACACCTGGAATTGCTCAATTTTATGCCTTTTCACACAGCTCTTGAACTGCATCAAAACAAAATGAAGCAGCAATCACTGCAGCAGTTCAGGCTCCCTCTCCATCTCTCCAGCAGCACTTCCCTCCCTTTCAGCCCAGCTTTTTCTCACAGGAGGGAGAAAAATTGGCTCCCATTCCTTGGGAGGAGATCTGTGGAGGTCCCTGATCCAACAGGGGACAGTTAACCAGGTTTGGCAGAGGACAGAGCCTTGCTCATCAGCCTGGAAGGTTTGAACTTGCTATTGAAACAGATTACTTTGGTTTGTGTAGATATTTAGATATTTCTACCAAAGATTCCCGTGGGTTGCCCAATATGGCAGCTTCCAAGAGTATTAAATTTCCATGAAGAGAGAAATATATATATTTTTGAGAAATTTAATGAGCATTGTCCTTTTAAATTTCTTCTCATTCCTGTTATTTACGGGTCCTTTAAATCAAGACTTGCTGCCCTTAATTATGTAATCTGTAATCACTGGCCTCAGCCTGATACTGCATCAGTGAATCCAAGAGTGCCACGAAGAGAAGCTGCCTGGAACCACCAAAGTGAGGGCAGCCTGATGAGTAATCCTTCTGGGAAAAAACCACCATGATAGGGACTGAAACGGAGCCTTCTTTTTTCTCCTGCTTTTATTTTGTTCCCCCCAGCAACAGAAGGTATCAAAACTGAGCTTGTTGAAAAGGACAGCATTTCGCTGCTGCCTTCCTTTGTGTGATCTCAGTGTAGCCCCGGGTGCTAATCAGCCTGTCAGTCTCTAATTGCAGAACAGCAGTGTCAGGCACGAGAGAGCCCTGCTGGCTCCCTGGGAGCTGCAGAGGGCACAGATCCCCCCCTGGTGCCCAGCAGGGCCGTGCTGGGGTGGGCTGGGGGCAGGGGGCAGCTCTGGGGGGCTCTGGGCATTCCTGAGCCCAGGGAGGTGTCTGGGGGGGGAGCAGCTCTCAGTGCCAGCCCTGCCCTGCTGCTCCCATGTGTTTCATGGCACTCTCCAAGCTCTGTGGCTCCTGCCAGCTGCCCATCACAGAGCAGCAGCACTGGGGAGCTGGCATCCACATCTTCCCAGGCAGCAGCAGCAGAGCTGACCCTGAGCTGCCACAGTCAGGAGTGGCCTGGGGACTCAGTGTGTCACTGAGGGCTCGAGGGGGCTCACATCCAGCCCAGAGCTGGGGCCTTGTGCTGCCACTGCTGCACGCAGGGACTGGGGCTCTGCCTGACTCTGGGAGTCAGCTTTCCTTGGCTGCCCTCTGGATGCTGCAGGATGTGCTCTGAAAACCCTGCGTGTGTCTGGGGAGGGCTGAGGGGGTTTTTGGAGGCTTATGGGACAAAAGTCAGGCTGGAAAAGGTGTCAGGAGTCAGGGCTTCTCTTGGCCACTCTGCTGCTGTGCTCTGCTGAACGTCTGCCAGGTCAGAGCAACTAAAAGTTCAGCCTCTTTTTTTCAGCAGGGTTTGTCTTAGCTTACAGAAGGCTACAGATGATCCAGCCTCTGTGGGAGTTGGAAAAAATGGAGAAGAAAAAGGAATTTTTTCCTGGTTCTGTGCAGATTTGGAGGCATGGGACTGGGACAGACGTTTGGGGAAGTCTGCCTAGGGCAGGGATCCAGGCGTGCTGGGGCAGCCAGTGTCCCTCTTTGCCCCAACCCTGCAACTGCCCCCTGAGCCCCTCAGTGGGGACCAGGAGGAGACAATTTGTGCTCTTCAGAGAGCTACAACTGTGTCAGGACAAGGAAAGCCTTTGGAGGCTCGGAGGTTGTGCCCTGAGGCTCCTCTGTGGGAATTGGCACAGCAGCCCAGGCTGGAGGAGCAGGGCAGGACCATGGACACGCTGCTCCTCACAGCCATGTGCCAGTCCCAGACTCTGTGCAATCTGTATTTCCCAATTTGCTCACCCCAAGTGGGAAATCAGCTATTTCTGGCCTAGAGACTGGATATAGAAATTGTTTTCCCCACATAAGAAATGCAATACAAATCCCATCATTTCGGATCTGGATGTTTTTGGGTTATGTTGCTTGCAGGGACTACACAGTTTGGATTCAGCTAATCAAGTAGAAGTGTTTACAGAGCCCTCTGTGTGTCCTCAGGCTTCAGATGCTACCACAGGAGTAAAAGACAAAGCTGGCTTTCTATTTTTAGCAGCCAGCCTCTCCTAAGCTCGCCCCCTCTCCTAAAGCTCCCATCCATCGGCTTGTGGGAATCTTCTTCATGTAAGCTCATGTGTGGCCAGGAAATCTCACCGTTTCTGAGGCTGGTGTGTTTCCTGCAGAGGTTTCTGGGGTTCTGGGGCTCATGGCCCCCTGAGCTGTGGCAGCAGCACTCGGTCCCCAGGCTCTGGCCAGGCTGAGGCACTGGGTGCTCCCAGCCCATCCCTGGGGGCACTGACCCTCTGTGTCCCTGGGAATTCATCCCTCCTTAGCCCCTGGGGCAGCACAGGCACAGGAGGGAGGCAGGGAGGTGGGTAAAGCCCTGGCTAAGGCAGTTTGGAAGTCTGTGCTGCAGCTTGGTGATGCAGTGACTTAATGAAGCTGCTGCTGTCACAGGGCCCGGGGACACAGGCGGTCGCTCCCAATCAATGCTGAGAGGTTAATTACACATTTACCTGAGCAGCAGTTTGAAATCCTCACCATGAAACCAGGAAGGGGGAGTACTCCTGGCTGCCTTGGCACCTGCAAGTGAGAGCAGTACCAGAAGTGTGTGTCTAGCTAGGTGCCCCCCATAGCTGGCTGAACCTCGACAAGCTGTTTGCTGGGATTTTTGGGATGCTCTCGGCCCAGAAATCGGTTCCAGCTTGGCATCAAAGCCAGAACTGCAGTAGTTCACAGCCAAAAAGAAAAAAAGAAAAAAAAAAAGAGTTCTTCTCTGTCTTGCTCCTGAGTGCTGCTCCTGAGTGCTGCCTCACCTTTCAGCTGGAGCCATCCCGCCTCCTTCTGCAGTGCTCTGCTGAGATGCCCACAGGGCAGGTGGTGGTGAATTCACCCATTTTTAATAAATAGATTTTAATTAACTTTTTAAAAAGTCCAGCTCATTCCAATTAGTGGAGGGTGACTGCATTTGTTCTCTCAGAGAGTGGGAGAGAGAGCACTGTGTTTTCAAGACCATCTGCTCATGAATCCTTAAAAAAAGCTCGGGAGAGGAAAACAAGCGTTAGCTGGAGGCAGGGAAGGGTGAGGGCACTCTGGCAGCCAGCAGGGAGGCCTGGCCAGCTGGGGGGCTGGGGCTGCCACAGGAGCCAGGGTGGTCCTGACAGGATTTTGGAGGTGGGGAGCTCTAATGAGCTGTGGGAGAAGGGACTGGCAGTGCCTGGATGAGTGAGAAGAGAGGCAGCAATCCAGAGGGCTGAGTTCTGGCAGCCTCAGAGGTGGGGAGCTGCTGCCCCAGTGTGTCCCAGGCTTTTGTAGCTGGCTGGAGATTTCAGGAGGGGAAGTGCTTTGGGATGCTCTTCTAAAGGGAGGGCGTGCAGGGAATTTGGTGGCCTGAATTCAAAGTGCCTCTGGGGTGGGCTTTGAGGAGGAAGGGGCTTTGTTTTCCTGATGCCACCAGCACCTGCTCAAGATCCAAGATCTGGGGGTACCTGGAGAAGGGAGTAGGGGAATGTCTGGGGAAGCTCTTTCCCCATTGCAGTGTGAGCTGCAGTGACCACGTTTCAGGCATCCACACCTCCTTCATTTATTCCCCTTTCTTCACAATTATCCCCCGATCCCAGTTTCTGGTCTCAAATCAGATGGGGTGCCTTTGAGAGCTGCAGAAGGGCCAAAATCTTACAAAATTGCTGCTTCTGCCCATTGTACAAAGCCAGACTTGTCAGTGCAGTTACTCAGGCTCATTCCCTGTGCCCTCCAGGGAGACGATATCTTGGACCGCAGCTCGGAGCTGATCTACACGGGAGAGATGTCCTGGATTTACCAGCCTTATGGACGGAACCAGCAGCGAGTTTTCTTTCTCTTTGATCACCAGATGGTTCTCTGCAAGAAGGTAAGGACACAGCTAAGGGCATGCTGTGGGCAGGCTTGCCAGTGCAAAGTGGTTTTCAGGGCATGGTGGCTGTTGGCTGCACGTGCAGAAGAGGATGTGGAGAGCCCCGAGGAAGGACAATCCACATGCTCAGGGTGGGGAGCTCTCTGTGATAGAGGGATTCTTGTGCTTACAGCAAATCCAGCCTCCACTTGCTCTTTTCATGCCTTTATCTCATGTGCCCCTGGTTTGGCTCGTTGCCTCCCTTCTCATTTTAGGTTTTGGCTGCAGTGTATGATCTGGGATTAGATAGCCCTGCAATTCCTGTATGAACTACAAAACCTGGCACTGGGGCTGACAGCCCAATTGCTGCATTGAGATGGTGATGAGCAGCAGCCAGGCTGTGCTGGCTGTCTGTGCTGGTGCTTGTGGAGAGGCTTTTCAAGGCTCATCCTCTTGTCTCTGCTGTGCTGGGTTTTACGGGGCCCCTCCCTGGAGGAGCCCATGGGGGAGGAGGGAGGGCAATGCAGGATGCTGTGCTGGTGTGCTGTGGTGTTAATAGCAGCAGGTGAGCTGTGATCCACAGAAACTGTGTCCAGCAGCAGCTCTGGTGTCCCACTGAGGTGACCCCAGCTCACTGCCACCACACCTGTGTGACAGGAAGGGACAGAGCTCCTCAGTGCTGGTGTGACAGGTCAGGATGTGGTGTCGCTCCTGCAGCCCCACAGAGCTGTGCAGGGGGTGTCCCTGGGACAGCACAGGGCTGTGTTCCTGTCCCAGCCCCTGGGCTCAGGACAGGCTGAGCCTGGCACCCCCCAGGAGGCCCTGGCACCCTGGGAAGGGCGTGGGTGGGGACGTGGGTGGCTCCTGACTCAGCACAGCATCACTGCCCTTCCACAGCCCGGGCACTGCAGTGGGTGGCACTGGCTTCTCCTGAGTCATGGCTGACTGAAGTTCTGTCTTCTGGAATGCCTGTGCCTGTGTTTCCCCCCTCGTTGCTGTGCCTGTCCCTCCTGGCCCAGCCCTGTACAGGAGCAGCCCCAGAGCAGCAGTGAGAGCTGCAGTGAGCCTGGAGGGCACAGCTGCTTCCCTTCCTCATGCTGACCTCCTGCTCTTTGACTGGGACCCTGAGTTTCCCACTCAGAAGGCAGCATCCACATCGCCGGCTGGGAGCTGTGTACAAATCACAAATGGGACAGGACTGCTGGGAATGTGCCTTCAGCTGGTTTATTTTCCAGCATCAGCCTCATTACTTGGTTATGACAATGGGAAGATGCCACCAGCTCACATCCCAGGCAGCAGACAAAGAACATAATGCTACAACTCACTTTAAAAGTTTTTTGACCAATCCCACAAAGCAAAAGCACATTGACAGTAGTTCTATCCAACCACTATAAGCACAGGTACCTTTGGTTAAACAATGCTTGCTTATTTCACATAAAACACCTGCTTGTAAGCCTTAAAACACAATGCACAGAGCTCCATTATTAAGCTTCAAACTCCCTAATATCTCAGTAGATAAACTTTTCTGTAGCTTAGGGACTTATTCTAGACAAGCATTAATACACAGACCATTGTTCTATTTGTCCTTGCTTTTCTACTTTTTAAATAATTTTTCTGCTGACCATGGCTACGGCTTGGCTCTAATCACAGTTCTGCTGTCTCTGAGGCCTGCCTTTTGCAGCTTTCCCAAAACCCTCTGATTTTGTGGATTCCCACACATCCAGTCTGGCTTGCACTAGGTCTGGTCCAGAGAGATATTAAGCATTCCCTTAACTCTGGGAAAATCAGGCTGGGATTCCTGTGGTCATCAGCACAAGTGGAGAGTGATCAGCTGTTCACAGCAGGCTGCTGGGGGCCTGCAGGGTCCATCAGAGTCCAGCCAGTGCCAGTGGTTCACTGTCCTCCTCCCTTCTGCATGTTAAAGGCGTTTTGGGGGTGTGGAGGTGCTGCCTTGAAGCCCCCTGTGGGTTGTGAGGGGGTCTGGCCCTTCCTGGCAGCACCACTGGCTCATGTCAGGACCTGCCAGGGCCTCGTGCTGTGTGTGCCCAGGCAGCCCTGGGGTGACAGGGCACGGGGGCAGCCCCTCTGGTGACCCCTGGGCGCAGGGCTCAGACCCCACTGCAGTTCTCCCTCTGTCTCTGTTCCCAGCATCAAACTGCAGCTGCTGCTCTCCAGCCTTGGGCTAGGAGGGGAGATGAGGTTCCAGCTGGGCTCTCCCATCCTGATCACACTTTCCCTTTATTCAGAAGGAGTGTCCAAGTCTGGGATTCAGAGGAGTTTTAGCTCCATTTTGGGACCACACATCCCATATATAACATGAATGTGGGTGGTGTGTAGTCTGTGCTGTCCTGACCCCCCTGACAGATCCCAAGAGGCAGGATCAGCTCTGCTTCAGGGCTGGGGCCCCTCAGAGGGGCACCATTTACCTCAAGGTTTGGGAAGCTGGGGCCAGCCTGCCTTATCCCCTGCTCTAAAACTGAGGGGTGGAATATGATCCACACACCCCTGAGAGCAGCTTTGGAACCACTTAGGGTGGCACATCTCAGTGAATCTTCAGAAATTCTCCATTTGTGGGTTTTCTTCAGGTGTAATAAATTCATAGGTGTGATGTATCCTTCATCGTGACACAGTCTATATGAAAATACTTTAAAAAATTATTATGGTGATTTTTATCTCTTTGTTGGCCCAAAGAGATTTTTTAATAGAAATAAGGATCTAATTCTTTATTTAAATATGCCACAGATGTTTCAGTTTGATGAAGGCATGGGAGATATCCTGAGTGGCTTTAGAAAGCAAACACACATTTCAGACAGGATCCCTCTGTCCTCCAGATCTTCACTGCAGTTACCTGCACATCGTCCTCTCCTTCCTCACCTGTGAAGGTGTTTGTATCCCCTGGTGGGGATTCAATTCAGATGGACCCTGTGGCTGGGGAGGGTGATACAGGAGTTCTGGTGGGACAGAGTTTGATATCAAACTGTGACAATTGATATCAATCTGTGACAGTTCTGCTGCTGGCACTCCCTGTGAGCTCCATTGTCCCCAGACCTTTTCCCCCTGGGCTCACCCTGCAGGTTCCTGCTCACAGTTCATGCAGTGGGGGATGAGGCTTCTCCCTGCTGGCCCATCCAGTGTTCCCTGGCTGAGGAACACTGTTGCCTGTTGTCACAGACATTTCTTTTATGAAAAATCCTCTCTCAGGATTTTTCCTGCTGAAGCTGAGAAGTTCAGCAACAAGATGTAAACAATAGGTTATCTGTTGCTGTGGAATGCAACAAGTCTATCTAGATTAGCTCATCTGAGATGTTTGTAGTTAGTGGCCAATCTAAGACTGAATTCTCTCCGACAGAGTCAGGGACAGCTCCTTTGTTTTCATTCTTTTCTTTTCTATTCTTAAGTAGCAAGTTCTAGAAACTCTCCTTTTCCTTTTCTTTTTAGTATAGTTATAATAGATGTATATAGCATAAAATAATAAATCAAGCCTTCTGATCATAGAATCAAAAATCTTGTCTCTTCCTTCATCCCAAGAACCCTTGTGACCACTGTCACAGGCTGTGCAGTATTTGCAGTGTCCAGCTCCCTGCTCTCAGCAGCAGGTAACACATTTCCAACAAATCCCATCTGCTCTGCTCGGGCCCTGCTCTCCAGAGGCTTTGCCACCCCTTTCTCTCGGTATCTGAAAATATTTCACAGTTTCAGGGCCTTTTTTTTGTTGGACACCTGGCCAGGGTATTTCTGTGAGGGGGGATAACTCTCAGGGTGATTGTTCCTGACATTATCACCTGGTTGTTGCCTGCTTTTGCCGCCTGCTGCAAGACTGGGAATTCCTGGATGCATTTCCATGACCAGCACGCCTTCAGACAGAGACCTGGCTTGGGAAATGAGTGATTACCCAGGGCTGCACTCAGATGTGCTTGGCAGATGTTATTTCCACCACTGTGGGTGTACTGAAGTCTTCCTTCCAAGCAGGAAAGCTGCACTAAGGTTTCCAGGGAGATGCTGACAGTGTGGCAGGCACCTCTCCCTGCTGGCAAACACCTTGCAGAGCAACTTGTGTGGGATAATTTTCACAAAAATAGTTTCCAAGCTTTACAGATAAGTCTCTTTGGCCTAGATTTTGCCACTGGTCACTTCCTAACATCACCACTGAATGCTCTCCTGGTGCCAGGCTGTGAGGAGTTTGATCAGATGAAATGGCCTTGTCAGCTATTCCAGGTTCCACAAACTGAGTGCTGAAACACCAGTGTGGATGCAGCAGTTCCTGATCCAGAGGCACTGGGAGAGCTCAGGATCCAGGTTTTCCTTGCAAAGCCAGGTAACTTTCAGCTGTTGGATCGATGTGAAACTCTCCCAGTGGATGTTTCCTGAAGCACAGGCTGGGACACTGCCATGGGCAGGAGGACAAAGTGGTGCCTTTCCCAAGGAGCTGGTTGGAGACCCTAATTCAGAGCTGCCTGTTGGGAAGGCAGAAGGGGATAGGCTGGGCAGGAACAAGCAGTGCCTCAGTGTGCCTTGCCATATGTGTATAATCAGGACAAAAATGCCTATTATGGGATGCTGGCCGTAATTACCAAGAAATGAAGGCAATCCTGGATGATGGTAACACTAAAAGATGTTGCCTTAAAGGTCCACTTTCCTTATCACCCTGAAGCTGAGAGAGTTTGACATGGAGATGCTTTAGATTTGCAAATCATGGTACTTAACATCCAGGCCTGTGACACAGAGCATTAATTATGATCACTTTGGGGATGCTTGAGGTTCTTAGCAGATGAGGATCTTCTTTTTTCTGTTCTGGGTAATAATTTGAATTCCCCCAATGGGCTCCAGGGCACTGTGGCATGAGCCTGGGAATGACAGTGTGAAGTAGGAAGGGTTAACAGAGTTACTGCTCTAAATTCCACTTTTCTTTCACCAATAGCTGAGCAGTCCTTGATGGGGCCCCTTTAGTGTTTTCTGACAGTGCAGAAAGATCAGTGACTGCATGAAACACATTTAGTTTTCATTTGTGCTTTTTATGTGTCTCTTGTAATCAGGAGGCAATGCAAGCTCGAGCTTGTGGTTTATTGCTGTTGCTGTCTTCCCTTGAGCTGCCTGAGCAGAGCAGGTTGGATGGGAAGCAAAATGAGACCAGTTTAATAGCAGCAGCCAGACAGGCAGCCAGAAATAGCGGTGCTACAGGAGATGGAGTAAATAAAATAATCCTGTCAGGCTCCATTGCCGTCCAGGTTTCCAAATGGGAAGATAAAAGAGACATTTCTGAGTGCTTTCAGTGGAAGAAGGTTTAGCTCCCCTGTAGCTTCTGTTGGAAACACCAAGGTGATCTTTGCCACCCAAACAACAGCCCTGCTTTTATTACAGGCTAAGGAGGGCCTGTGGGAGCAGCCAAAAAACCTTGTTTGCAAACACACAGCAGGCCTGGGACAGTTCTTATTACTTTAAGTGGGTTTTTGACTTCATCAGCACCTCCCAGCTCTTCTCTTTTTCTCCCAGTAACACAGATCTCCACGCAATGCCGGGTTTTGGGTCAGGCCTGGGCCCAGCCTGCAGCAGTGGGGAAATGGGTCAGGCTGGGCTGCAGCAGCTCAGGAGAGACTCAGTGCTGGCCTGGCAGGCAGAGCCTGCTGCTGGAGCTGGGGGGATTCCTGGGGTGCCCTCTGCAGGACCAGCAGCTGGGCTCTGAGGATCCTTGTGGGTCTCTTCCAGCCCAGGACATCCCATGGTTCCATGAGGTGGGCATGGAGACCAAAGAGAACACCGTGGCTTGGTCACAAGGTGTGAAATGAAGTTTTTAGAGAGCAGGGCTGCCCCAGCCCTGCTGTCAGGCCCCTGTGCTCTCGCCCAGCTGGTGCTGTCTGCAGGCAGGAGGTTTCTGTGGGCCCACAGGGCATGGAAGGGAATTTGGGTGCTTCACCAGTCCCTTGGCCAGCAGATAGCCAAGGAAGGCAAGTCCAGCAATTAGAACCAATTATGAAACAGCACTGCAGCTTTCAGGCAGGGCAGAAAACATTGCTGTGAGTGGTCCCACAGCCTGGAATGCTGGGTGAGCCCTTGCAGGGCTGTGCAGGTGACGTGCCCCGAGCAGTGCCACAGGCCATGTCACAGTGTCACAGGGGCCCATGTCACAGTGTCCCACAATGTCACAGGGGGCTCATGTCACAGCGTCCCAGGGGCCCATGTCACAATGTCCCACAATGTCACAGGGCCACAGAGGCCCATGTCACAGCGTCACAGAGGCCCATGTCACAGTGTCACAGGGGCCCATGTCACAGTGTCACAGGGGCTCATGTCACAGTGTCACAGGGGCCTCATGTCACAGTGTCACAGGGCCTCATGTCACAGTGTCCCAGGGCCCATGTCACAGTGTCCCAGGGGCCCATGTCACAGTGTCCCAGGGGCCATGTCACAGTGTCCCAGGGGCCCATGAGACAATGTCCCACAATGTCACAGTGCCACAGGGGCCCATGACACAATGTCCCACAATGTCCCACAATGTCACAGGAGCTCATGCTGACCTGGAACCTGCTGCCCTTCCACTGCCTGGGGGGAGCAGAGAGGGAAGAGCAGGATGCAGAGGGACTGCAGGAGCCAGCAGGAGGAGTGCTAAAATGCAGAAAGGGCTGAATTTGGCATTCTCCACCTCTGTGTGGTTGTCTGGGCAGGGATCAGGTTCACAGAATTCACAGAATTCTCAGAATGACTGTGTTGGAAGAAACCTTAAAGATCATCTAGTCCAACCCATGCCCTAACACCTCCACTAAACCATGGCACTGAGTGCCACATCCAGTCTTTGTTTTTAGCCTCCTGTGACAATGCAGATTGGCAGGATGCTCTGCAGAATGCTCTGTGCCACACTTACCCCTCCTGGAATGGCAGTGGGTGTAAATTTGGCCCACAGGCAAACCTGCAGAGCTGAAAACTTACCCCTGCTGCTGTGGCCTTTCAGCAACAGCATGGGAAGCCCCTGGGGAGCCAGCAGAGCAGTGACCTGGCTGCACAAGGGTTTCCCATCTCTGATATAGGGGTCTCCTCCAGCCAGGTCTCATAAGCTCTTGGAGATCTGTATCACACCTGAGATGGCTCAGCTACCTCAGATGGCATGAAATCAGCAGGATGGCTTCTGTGGTACTGTTGGAAACAGAAAAGTTTTATTAAAAGGCAAAATAACAAAGCTCTTTACAGAGAAAAACTGAGCCAGGCTCAAGAGGTTCTTGCTCCTGGTAGAACACCTCACAAAAACCATTAGTTCCTTTGTTCTCTTCTTTTTCTAGTCAGTTGCCCAGGCAGGACTTTTTGGCTCCTGTCCAATTGGCCATCCTTAAGTTTGAGGTGAAGTCCCCCAGGTCCTATGAGGTGTCTTTTTACCTAATTGAGGAGAGAAACTTCTGGGATTTTTTCCTTTTTAAGGAGACAAAGGATAATTTGGTCACTCCATCAACAGGGAGCACATCCCTACACATCTCCTCCTGCCATCAGTCCTTTGGAAAGGCACTTGCCGGGCTGCTCTGCAGCCAGAGGGATAGAACAAGGGTGGAAGAAGGCACCAGAATGCCAGTGGTGCTCCACTGGATCCATGGAGTGAGAACAGCAATGCCCCAAACACTGTGAGCCCCAGCCCTCCCCTCTGGGATCCCACAGTGCAGCTCCATGGAGCTGCTGAGGATGAGTCCAACGTGTCCTCCCTGCTCAGGAGCCAGACAGTGCTGAGGAACTGGGCAGGGATGTGCTGAGGAACTGGGCAGGGATGTGCTGAACTGAGCAGGGATGTGCTGAACTGGGCAGGGATGTGCTGAACTGAGCAGGGATGTGCTGAACTGGGCAGGAATGTGCTGAAGAACTGAGCAGGGATGTGCTGAATAACTGGTCAGTGATGTGCTGAACTGGTCAGGGATGTGCTGAACTGAGCAGGGATGTGCTGAACTGAGCAGGGATGTGCTGAATAACTGGTCAGTGATGTGCTGAACTGGGCAGGGATGTGCTGAAGAACTGGTCAGGGACGTGCTGACCTCCCTCCCCTGGCCTTGTGCAGGAGGAGTTAGCAAGAGCTGGCAGCTCAGCTCCCCAGGGACACTCCTGGCAGGTTTGGGGCAGGAGGTGAGTGGCTGAGAGGGTTTTGGGGAGGTGGTGCTGACATCCCCCTGTCCCTGACAGGATCCATCCTTTAGCTCATTCCTGGCTGGGCTGAGCAGACCCCATTTCCCTCAGCCCAGCCCACACAGCTTTGAGCTGTTAGAGATCCACCAGCAGAGCCCTCCAGTGTGTGTCTCACGAATGCTTCACTCATGGGATGAAGCTCTGGGACCAGGCCAGGTCCCCTCAGGAGCTCATTTCCTCCTTGGGTGCCCTGTGCTGCTGAAACCCCTGAATGGCTTCTGATGATGCCATTAGATGCTGTGTCCAAGCAAAGCTCACAGGCTCTGGCATCCAAACTCTAAGCAGGGCTTGGATTTATTTCCTGATATCAAGAACATTTAGGACAAAAACACTCCAAAGGGTTCATTGAGCTTTAGGGTCTCATTTGGACTGAGAGGCCCAATGTGGTGCTGCACTGAGCTCCACCATGTGTCCCTGTTACTGTCCCATCTGAGCACTCAGCCACTGTAGGGTTAAATTAAATGTACAAGTGCTACAGAAAACTGTCCCCTTGGTATTCATGGAAAGCAGGCTGGGCTGCTTTCATCAAAAGGTCTCTGTAAGGTAAATTGGACTTTAAAAAATGTAGGCTTGGAATCTTTTTTTATAAAAGTCAAAGAACGTTGAAAGCCTTCATGACTAAAGCTACCCAAAGACATGGCAGTGGCAGCGTGCCATGCTCTCATTGCTCACGGCAGCCTGGCACAGGGGAGAGACAGAGCAGGCTAGCAGGGAAATCAGGACAAATTTCAGGAGTACGCTGGAAAACTCTGCTCCTCTGCTCTGCAATCAGTGCCCAGAGCAGTGGGAAATCACAGAGAGGGGTCTGAGACCCACCCTGAACTCAGTGCAAAAGGCAGCTCAGCCTCTTCCCAACCTCTGCCTTTCCCAGAGCATGAGCTGGTGTTTAGTGCAGTTGCTGGGAGCCCTGGCTCAGTCTTTGCCTAATTCCATCACCAACTGTTCAGTGGTCATCTCCCATGCCATGGTAGCTGCTCCCAGGGCAGGGCTGGCCAGGGTGGGTCTGGGTCAGCCTCATCCTTGGCTGGCTCTGCTCCCCTGGGCACTGGGGGCCCTCATCTCTGCTGAGCTCATCTGCAGGGGTTGCTGCTTTTCATCCCTGCCCAGACCCCCAGCAACCCCACCCTGGGCATCCCTGGGAGCATTATCCAAACCCTCCTGGAGCTCTGGCAGCCTCGGGGCTGTGCCCATTCCCTGGGGAGCCTGGGCAGTGCCAGCACCCTCTGGGGGCAGAACCTTTCCCTGATCTCCAACCTAAACCTGCCCTGGCCCAGCTCCAGGCCATCCCTGGGTGCTGTCCCTGGTCACCAAAGAGGAGATCAGAGCTGTCCCTCTGCTGCCCCTTGGGAGGATGTCAGAGACCTCACTGAGGTCTCCCCTCTGTCTGCTCCAGCTGAACAAACCAAGGGCCCTCAGCTGCTCCTCCAGGCCCCTCCAGAGCCTTCCCCATCCTCCTTTGGATGCTCTCCAATGGCTAAATGTCTTTTTTATATTGTTGTGCCCAAAACTGCTCCAGCACTGGAGATGAGGCCACCCCAGGCCAGGGCAGAGCAGGACAGTGCCCTCCCTGGCCCAGGACAGGGATGTCCCTCATGGCCCAGGACAGGGATGTCCCTCCCCCTGGCCCAGGACAGGGATGTCCCTCATGGCTCCAGGGCACTGCTGATGTTCTGTAAAGCTGGTGGGGATGGAGTGATGATCCCTGTTGGAAGAGCCACCGTGCTGCCTGTTCCTCCTCTTCCCTGTGCCTCTCAGGCTGGAGGGGCTGTGCTGAGCTGCCCACAGGCCTCCTCTGCTTCCCAGGGCTCTGGCAGCTCTGATCCCAAGGCATGGGAAATGCTGAGCTGTTCCCACACAGCTCTGAGCTGTTAGAGATCCTCCAGCAGAGCCCTCCAGTGTGTGCCTCACTGATTACTTAGAGCTCCCCACTGATCTGTACAATAAATAAATATCATTATCCCATGGTAGAGATGGGGAAGGGTTGAAGGAGAAATGTCATTTCACTGGAGCCCCAGGAGCTGCCCTCACAGGGCCTGGCTGCATCCATGCCCTCAGAGCACATAATTCCTCCTCGAGTCATTGTGAGACTCCTTTGCCACTGGAATCTGCAGGGTTTGATAAACAGGAGCACCAATAACCCACATATGCAGTGAGGAGCTTGTAATGGATGATTCTGTGGCTGGCATCTCCTGTCCTGTCAGCTCCTGAGAGGGATCTGATGACTCAGGCTGGAAATGGCTCTTTCCCTATTTGTGCCTCACAGATGATTTGTTCTATGCATGAGAAGTGGAGTGTGACCCAGCGCAGAGTAAACCACAGCTCCTGAGAAAAGGCACCATCCTACACCCAAACCCTTGCCTGAGGCCTCCCCATGCACCCCTGTACACCCCACACTCGGGAGTTAATGGGGGAATATGGAACTCCTGGAATGCTGCACACATGGGATGGAGCTCTGGGACCAGGCCAGGTCCCCTCAGGAGCTCATTTCCTCCTTGGGTGCCCTGTGCTGCTGGAGGGATCATCACTCCATCCCCACCAGCTTTACAGAACATCAGCAGTGCCCTGGAGCCATGAGGGACATCCCTGTCCTGGCCCAGGAGGGCATTGTCCTGCTCTGCCCTGGCCTGGGGTGGCCTCACCTCCAGTGCTGGGGCAGTTTTGGACACAACAATACAAAAAAGACATTTAGCCATTGGAGAGCATCCAAAGGAAGCCACAAGGATGGGGAAGGCTCTGGAGGGTTCGTTTCCTCCTTGGGTGCCCTGTGCTGCTGAAACCCTGAATGGCTTTTGGTGATGCCATTTTGCACTGGTGACTGCAGATTGCCCTCCTTGTCATTATTGTTCTTTTTCCCCTCGAGTGTCCCAGGGGGGTTTGAGCTTTCCTCTCCCACAGGCAGTGCCAGGCACAAGGAGCTGTGCTCTGCACTAGTGGGGCAGAAAAAAGTTAGAGATGAAAACTGGAGAGAGGAGAAGCAGTGCAGAAGACAAGGAGGACTCAAAGAGCTACTGAACTGTGATTTACAGGTGCAATACTGCAAGATGTCTAAATCCACTCCAATAGGAGCCTAATTTGTTGTGGGAGCCCATCCCAGTGTCCAGGTTTTCCAATAAAGCTCAGCCTTGCTCTCCTCATGATGGCCACGGAGATTTCTTTCCTTCCAAGCACAGTTACCTGAAGCCACCTTCCCCCTTCCAGGAGGGGACAGTGGTGGGGTGGGGGCAGAGGGGGTGGCCCAGGCAGGTCCCAAGCATGGCCACAAAGCCCAGCCCAGCACCCGGAGAGCAGAGCTGTGGGGGGCTTATGTAACATGTCAGAACTTTGCTTTGTGCTCTGTCAAACCACTTTTTTTTGGCTTCATCTTTTCCCTGTGAATCCTCAGTACAGATTACGTGAACAGACTGCAGAGCATTATTCAGAAGAGCTTAATTAACCTCAGCGAGGGGAAGAAAAGGAAATCGTAGAAGCTGTAGGGTAAAAAAAGATCATATTTAGACAAATAAGTGCAAATGACCCAGATGCATCAATTTCCTTCAGAGGCAGGCAGGCAGGCTGGGTGCTCTGCAGAGGCTGCAGGTCTGTGCCACTGCTGCTCTGCTGCTGGCCCCACTCTGCCCCAGGCCCTGCTCATCCCACTGCTCCCAGCCCTGCCCCATCTGGCACCTCCTCTCACTCCATCCAGCTGCAGGAGCCCAGGAGAGCAGCTATTCCCTGTGCAGGATTAAGCACACTCAGATCATCTCTGATGGATGTTTGTCTAACCTTCTTTTGAAAATCCCCCAGGAATGCCGTCCCAAGACTTCCCTACTTTGTCTGTTCTAGGGTTTAACTACTCTTCTTGATAGAAACATTTTTTTTCTCAAGTTTCTAATCCTGTTTTCCCTTGTGGTAAATTAAGCCAAGCCACAATCAAAATGGAGAATAACTGATCACCAGCCTCCTTAAAAGAGGAGCAGCTTTCCCATACTGGAATACCAACAGCACATTCCTCCTTAGTTATGGCCTTTGTAGGTTAAACAACTCAATTTCTTTGGCCTTTCCCCACTGATAAGGTCTTGAGAGTCTTTTTTGGGGGGTTTCTGTATTTTCTTGGACTTGCCTGATTTAACTACAAGAAATAATCTTGTGTGAAATTCAGAACTGGCCAGTGCAGAGCAGCCCATGGTCACCCTGGTTGAGACATAGGCAGGATAATAAACAGGACCAAAGCAACAGAGCCAGCCTGTGAACAAAGCTATATCCTAGAGATTAATAATTTCTTCATTTTAATTCTCTCATTTATTCCTGGAAAACTGTTGGAAACCTGGATGCTGAGAATTTTAAACTTTCTGGGCTGTAAGGTACAGACCCCCAAGAGAACACTGCATTTGACCTGAGGCTGTGGAGAAGGCTTCCAAAATTGATTAATAGCACTGGAATTATAGGTGTGGAGTTTGAATAGAAGTGTGTAATGTCACAGGGTAGAAAACTTAGAGTTTAAGGGTCTAGAATATAGCAATATATATAAGGCAAGATGGAGGTTTTAGGGTGGTGGCTGGTTGTTCTTCTTCACCTTCTTCTCCACCTTCTTCTCCATGGGTTTGGGTGGTTTTGTGCAATTGGATCAAAAAGTCTGCACTGCAGGACATGAGTGATTAGTTATTGGGTTAAAATAATTTAGGTGTCATTTCTTAATTTAAGTTTAGCCTTAAAAGACCTTGTGGAGAAAGATAGGCATTTTGTAGCTTGTCAGTAGAATGCTGTAGAACTCCTGAGTTGTAGGACTGTGATATAGATAAGAAATAATAAATATTTGGGTCTGAACACCAAACACTGACCTTGACAGAGGCAGAATAGAAGTTAAAGAATCAACATTTGGTGGTGCCCCGTGTGAGGATTGAACTGAGGACCTTCAGAGATAACCAGGAGCAGGAGCAGCATTCCTGTCCTCACAAAGCCAGAGCTCCCCTCAGCTTCTGCAGCAGATAAATCTCCATTTTTGTGCACAGATCTGCCTTGTCCTCCTGCCACACAGTACTTACACCAGGCTGGTGGAACAATCCATTTCCCTCCTCAGCCTCACAGTGCTTTCCTTAATCTCATTTTTTCCTTGGCTCCACGGAGATGCTGGGAAAAGGACAGAACTGTGCTGGACACAGTGGTGTGAGGAGCACAGGTTCCTGTCTGAGCACTGCTGCTGCACCTGGCAGAGCACACAGCAGCATCCCTTCATGGCTTCTGTGCTCTCTCCATTTCCTCTTGTCCATGTGCATAAAAAGCTCCTTAAGACAAGGGTTTGGCCTTGTTTGCTGTCTGCTCTAGGCCTGATGAGTACCTGCATTTTTTTGAGCTCACTTACACTGCAAGGTCTTTGAAGAGGGCCATGTTTCACTAAGGAGCTGAGTAGTGTCTTTTCTTGTTTAAAAGCTGTGATAAAATAGCCATGGATCAAATAATTATTGTGCTTCCCATATTTTGGGTGTTAAAATTTAGTCAGTTGGGAAATAATATCCATTCACTGAGTGTTGGCAAGAAGAAGGGAGAATTATAATAGGAAATGCTGAGCCCATTAAAATGAAATTATCCAGTTACAGTTGTTAATCTGTGGGCTGAACTTTCTGGAACCAGCTGTGGACAAGGTCCTCCATGTCCAGGCACGTGCTGTTCATGAGATGTTTGTGTGGGGAATAAAACCTCTTATAAATTCAGGGTACCAGTGTGGAGTTCGTGGCCAACAAGTGAGGAATGGTTTTTCTTCTAGGAAGGCATTGGGAGAAAAGATAATTAATTTCTTCTGGAGTCATTATTGAATTCCTTCTCCCAGTGACAGTGGAAGTGGCAGACAGGAGCTTTGTGCTGTCGCCTTTTCCTTGCTCAGGTCAAGACCAGACCACAGTGTTTCCTCCTCTGCAGCTGAGCTGCTGCTTCCCCAGCAATAACCTCCGGGGCCATTTCATCTCCAGATCACTTGGAGGATTCCATTTTCTCCTCACTGCTCCTTCAGGAACTCCTGGGCAGCACCTTTATCTTCACATCCAGTGCTCAGCAGCTCAGGAGCCTCCCTGCAGACGGGGCAGCTCCTGCTGCATCCCAGGAGGAGAAATGTGTGTCCAAACCCATGGATTGTGTCCTCTGGAAGCACAAAGCTGGTAAAGCATTCCCTTGGCAGTAGCTGTTAAAAATAGCTCGTAATGTTTTCTGAGTCAAAATTGGAGAGATAAGAGGGGGAAATGTGTTTAGTATGTGTAAGGAAAGAATGCACATTATTTTTATTTATTTATTTATTTATTATTATTTATATTCAAAAACCTTAAACTCCAAGTTTTCCACCCTCTGATATCACACACTTCTATTCAAACTCCACACCCACAATCCCAGTGCTATCATTCCATTTTGGAAGCTTTTCCAGGGCCTCAGTCAAATGTAGTATTCTCTTGGGGGTCAGTGCCTGTCAGCATAGAAAGCCTAAAATTCTCAGCATCCAGTGTTCCAACAGTTCCAATTTATCCAGGGATAAATGAGAGAGTTAGAGTGAGAGAAATGAAGAAATGATTAATCTCTAGGATTAGAGATTTGTTCACAGGTTTGTTCACAGGCTGGCTCTGTTCCTTTGGTCCTGTTCATTATCCTGCCCAAGCAGTGCACAGAGCCTGGGATTTTCAGAGCTTGTGATTGTTGATTCTTGAATACTTTATGAACAGATCTCTGCACAATCATGAAGATTGCCTGGAAAGGTGCACTGCATCCATCCTCACAGGAGCGTGGTGTGCTGGGGCTGCTTCTGGAAGTTCCCAGCAGCAGTGGGAAGGGGAGCAGCTGCTGTGCAGCTGATGTAAGGAGCTCATCCTTGCTGCTGAGAGCTTTGCTAGCAGGTGCTCTTGAGAAGGTGGTGCAGATAAATGCTCTCCATGAGAACAAGCCCCAGCCTCCCATTAGACACCGTGTGTGGCATTGACTGATCGATCAGCTCCGTGTGGCTCTTGCAGCCTTTCCACAGCACCAAGGGAAAGAAACAATTGCCTAAGTTAGACGAGACTGAAATGATTTTCTGTTGCCTATTCAGCCTGAAATACCTTTTTCTTATGTTTTGGACTATCACTATTTCAGGCCTATACCAGAGGAAGGCTTTTGGTACAAGATATTTGTTAATGGAATTCCTCCCTCCCTGCCCAGAGCATTCCAGAGGAAGGAGTCAGGATTTAAAGCCTGTGAGCTTCTGGCCAGTCTTGTGATAGTTAATACTGTCTGGCAGATTCATGAGCAAGTTTGCTAAATCATTATGATGTGGAGTTTATTTTCCAAGATTAATTTGTTTAAAATAATACCTACTGCTTATCTTGAAATAGCCTCACTGCTAAATATTATTTCAATAAATAAATGTTGTAGATTGCCTTCATTTTTCCTCTCAAATGAATCCTTTGACATAGCATTTATCTTTAGGGCACTCTGAAAAATCCAAAGCTGTTTAGGTTAAATTGATTTAATATACCTAAATATTAAGATACTTTTGAGAATGGTTAGAGGAAGTAAATCTTAATTGTTTTCTGAATTTGGTTTTAAATAAATGGAATCACCTTGTGTGGCCATGACTAGAGAATTAACATTCTGTTTTCTGATGATCATCTTCTGTTATCTGAGATAACAGGGACAGAGCTGTGGGGCCAATGGGGAATTTACTTTTCCCTTCCCAATGCAGAGAAATGAGCTGTTGCTGAGAAACAGGGAATAACCAACTGAGAAAGGAGATGAGTGTGAACAGTTTGGTTGAAAAGGTTATAACTACCAAGGAGAGAAAAAGAAAAAAAACTAAGCTGGATCAAGAGGTTCAGTCCAGGGTGGGATGAGACCAGAGGGAATGTGTGTGGAAAACAGATCTGGACTGTGCTGCCAGAGCAGTGATGGCTCCAGGTGTGTGTGCACAGCCTGCTCAGCCCTGCCAGGCCCGGCCTCACATTTCTCACCCTGTGGAGCAGAACCTCCCATGTGGAAATGCTGGAACACGGCACCTACTCAGAGGCATTTATTTGTGCCTACAAACTGAATTTTGGAGCTCAGGGATTGTGGTTTGTTCCTCTCTGCCTATGCTTTGCCCTCTTTGGCCAACAAGAGATGTGTTCACAGAGGTGAGGCTGGAAGGACCTGACCAGGTTTCACCATCCCTTCTTTCTTTTCCTCAGCTTTTCCAGGAATTGAAGGATCTGACCAGTTTCACCATCACTTCTTTCTCTCCCAGGAATTGAAGGATCTGACCAGTTTCACCATCACTTCTTTCTCTTCCAGGAACTGAAGGACCTGACCAGGTTTCACCATCACTTCTTTCTTTTCCTCACCTTTTCCAGGAATTGAAGGATCTGACCAGGTTTCACCATCACTTCTTTCTTTTCCTCAGCTCTCCCAGGAATTGAAGGATCTGACCAGGTTTCACCATCATTTCTTTCTCTCCCTCAGCTCTCTCAGGAATTCCCTGCTGAGCTCAGGCTCTCCATGAGATCTCACCATGGTCCCTGTCTCCTTTTCCCTGTGCAGGATCTGATCCGAAGGGATATCCTGTATTACAAAGGGCGCATAGACATGGATAAATATGAAGTGGTGGATATAGAAGATGGGAGAGATGATGACTTCAATGTCAGCATGAAGAATGCCTTCAAACTGCATAACAAGGAGACTGAAGAAATGCACTTATTCTTTGCCAAGAAACTGGAGGAGAAGTTACGATGGCTTAGAGCTTTCAGAGAAGAAAGGAAGATGGTAAAAGAAGATGAAAAGATAGGTGAGGAATGTGGAAATGAATCTGAAAGGAGGTTGTTGGTAGTGTTTAATTCAGCCCCAATGTGTGGAGGAGCCCATATTTTCTTTGTTGGTAGAATTACAGTTTAACCTTGTTGAAATGTCCTTGGTTGCTCTCCTAGCCATAAATAGGTCTCTTTCCAGCCCAGTTACTGTTCTCTTGGGCCCTCAATAAACAAATTCTGCCCATAGCTCAAGCCTGGAGCTCCGTGGGTGTGTGGGAGAGGGAAGTCTTTGGCCATCCACCCTCAGGGTCTCCTGGCTGCATCCTCCTGCTCTGGTTAGGGATGTTTCATGCAGAGGGAAGCAGCAAAGTCAGTGGCAGCCCTTCCCTTGCCCCAGCCCCTAAACTGACTGTGACCATTGTCAGTCCAGGCTCAGATTGTTGCTCAGCTCTAAAGCACTGGGCATATTTATGACACTATATAAATAAAAATGTCTCTAATCTTGCTTTTCATCCAGCCCCTGCACAAGTGAGATTAGAAGGAGGCCAAGGAAGAGTTGATTTTCAGTAGAACACCCAGAGCATTCCGTGTTTGCAAACAGAGCAGAGCATCCCCCTCCCCAAAAGGAAGTGAGGCTTTGTGAGCAACCTTCTGAATTGTGTTTGCCGTGTTCCCTTTTCCAGGCTTTGAAATTTCTGAGAATCAAAAGCGGCAAGCGGCAATGACAGTAAAGAAAGTCAGTAAGCAAAAAGGTAACCGGCAACACGCTCTGTGCCTGGTGATGTGAGGGTGGAGCGGGCTGGGCTGAATCCTGCTGGGCTGGGATCCAGCATCCCCTCAACTTCCCCTCCCTTCTCTTTTTATATCAAATACCGTTTGTGCTTTGTATCCTTCCTTAATGTATCTGTGGGCCAAATTAATCTCTGGTCGAAGGTGGTTGAAAGCCAGTGGAACTGCACCAGAGATGAATTTGATCTCGTGTCTCCAGTCTGATGTCCAGAAGCTGTCCCTGGGGGCAGAAATCTATCTCAGTTGTTTATCTCAGGCTGAAATGGGAGTGAGTGCGGAGGTGTGTAGAGGTTCTGCTAATTCCCAAAGTCTCCCATTAGCAAAAAAAAAAAAAATTGCTAAAATGCTGGAACTGGGGAGGGAGTACCCCTTTCCTGCTGCTGGAAAGGAAAGGGACACTCTTGTTTCCTGGGGCTGCCTGTAACTTTTTTAAGACAGCACAGTAGCATCAACTCTAGGAAATAAAGAATTTTAGTAAAGACACTGTACCTCTGCAATGTCAGATTCATTGCCCCAGCCAGGCAGGCTGCAGCCAGCTGAGCAGTGCCCTGCCTGGTGTTAGGCAGAGCCTCAACTGGCCAAAGCCAGCTTAATTCTCTCTTGCAATAACTCTTGCAGCTACAGGTTTTGAAATACTCAACACAGAGGGAAGGTCAGAGAGCTCATTCCTCAAGTTCTCCAAAGCTTCACACAGTCTTGGATGTATTGATTTGTTACCAAAGTACCCTAGCACAAGTAGGCCTACAAGTGGGTTTTGAGAGAGCTCCTCAAGGCTTGGCTCAGGTCAGGTGCAGGCAGGTTGGTCCCCGCTCTGTGCAGATGTTTTGGGGGGTTTTGCAGAAGCTGAAGGAGCTCTTTGCTTTCTGCCTCACCTGTGTGTTGTCTACTGGCTTTGCTGGTCCAGGAGTGGCTTGCCAGGCCAGCTGTGAACTCCTTGGTTTGCTGTGTCTCTCCATTGTCATCAGTCTTCTCCTCTCTACTAACTTCTTCTGTTGTCTCCTGAGATGTTCTCTAAAAACTCTCCTGGCCAGATGTTCTAAGCTCAGAGTGTGCACACCCAGAGCAGGCCCAGGTGCCTCACAGTGTCCCCGTGCCCCTGTCACAGCCCCTCAGCACCTGCATGTCTGTCCCTCAGCGCGGGAGCATCCACAGGGCTCGTGGAGCTGCACCATGAGAGAGCCTGACTTGCATGACTGCCATGACAAAACCAGGTTCAATTATTGCTGCTGTTCAGTTCGTTATGTTATTAATTAATAGAGGTATTAATTAATAATGGTACTGTTCAGCCAGTAAGTGACACAGTTGGGAGGTGCCTGAGCATGCCTGCCAGTATTCCCACATAAATTACTGGACTTGCATCCTGACAAATACAATCTGCCTGACAGGACTTGTGTCTTACACAGCAATTGCTCTCTGTCTGCTCTCTTTGTCTTTCTCTCTCTTTCTCTCTGAGATGAAAAAGGAGGGGTTGTTATCTTGGGCTTCTCGGACTATGAAATCCATTAGCTCCTAAAACAGCAGTCAGCATTTCTGTAGTGAAGAACGAGCTCAGGCTGTGGCACTGGCAGTTCTTTTTATGGGATTAAGTCCTCGAGCCAGACAGAAGTTCAGTCACACCCCAGCCCTGAGTTAAGCACAGCCTGGTTGGTTTTAGGATGTGAAATCTGAAAAACAATATATAGGGTAATTAAAATGGTAGCTCTGTATGCTTTGTCCTACACTGTGGTGATCATAGCCCAGTCTCAGGTTGACTAAATTAAATATTGACACTGAGAACTCTTAGTTTTGTTACTCTGTGGTTTGTCCTGTGCCCAAGACCCCACAAGAGGCATGAGGCTGCCAGAGCAGGGAGCTGCTGGCACTGCTCAGAAGAGGGAGGTAGGAGGAAACCCCTGAGAGCTGATTTTTGGTGACTGATTTTTTAAATCTTGCCCTATGCATTTTACAGATATTGACAATGTTTTATTGTGCCAAGACCTTGGCAGCACCTGGGGCTGCAGGTGTGCCTGTGCTAGGGGCTGCTGCTGCTGCCTCTGCCCTCCTGCAGTGCCTTGGGAAGGGGCTTGGAGCTGCTTTTGGAGCATCAGATATACCTGAAAAGCAGGGAAGCCCTTCAGAAGGAGGAATAGGTCACTGAATTCAATAGAAGTATTTATTTATTTAAATGCAGGATGGTCTCAGTGGCTGCAGCAGGGCTTGACAGCTCGAGGTGCTGCCAGCCCAGCTCCTGTGTCACAGGATGACTATTACAGACTTGTTCCTAGATTATCTCACTTGTTCCCTGCACCTCTTAAATGGGAAACCATGGTAATTCCCCTGTCACAGAACACTTAAGGAAGAGAGAAAAGCCGTGAAGGAGGTGAAATGGAAAATGCAATCAACTTTGTTAGAGGTGAAGCAGAAAAACATTTTTCAAATAGTATAAACTGCTGCTTATTTCATGCACTGTTGTACCACACCTCCCAGAAGTATTGCTCTGGAGATGGCTGGCATGTGTTTGAGAAGGCATTTAAACCTCTGCTGGCTGCAGCAGGAGAGGGGGAGAGCAGCTGAGAGCAGCAGAAGAAACCTTAAAACTCTGCTTTTTAAACTACCAGGACCTTTATCCAGGTGATTAAGTGAGAACACTCTCTGAGTATTTTGAGAAGTGTTTGATGCCCAGCTGAGGGTGCTGTGTGGGGCAGCAGCCCCCTCGTGGCTCCCAGGTGTGCCCAGCAATGTGTGCAGGGCCAGGCTCCCTGCCAGACCCATTTAATGATGGGCAGCATCCCAGGATTTGCACTCCTTATTGGATTGGGCAGGACATAACAATATTAGACCAGGTGCCTTAAGACAGCATTAAACCAATTTTTGGCCTTCTTTATGTCCATTAGACACCAGTGGAGGGGTGGTGCTGGCCCTGCACCTCAGTGTCAGAGAAAAGGGCTGGTGGCTGCTGTTTGCCTTTTGCATTGATTGTTCAAGGTTTTGCCTCTTGGTTCTGCCCTTCAGTGGCAGCGTGGGAGCTGGCAACAGAATTCGGTCCGGTGTCTCCTAGAAATAGTGAAGTAACAGGAGAAATGGATTTGTTTTATCTTAGAAAAACCACCAAAGGCCCTCCCTGGAGCCCTTGGCAGCTGCAGCCAGGCAGGAGGGCAGGGCCTGTGCAGAGCCTGGCTCCCTCTGAGGGACAGGGCAGCACAAGGGTGGCACTGGCCTCTTCTGCCAGCACCGTGCTTGTCAATGACTAAAGGTGTGGAAACTGCTTGGAGAGTGGATCCCTTGTGGATCTCCAGTCCTTTCCTAATGTAGGCAAAGGTTAATGCAAGGTCATTTTTCCATTTCTGAGCATTTGAAAGCAGAAGCTTGTGGAGTGCCTCTCTCCATGAGGGGCCTCTGTTCCCTGGCCACTTGTGACCCCCCCTCCAAGGGTTGGTGTTTGCAGCCTGCAGGAACACTCGGTCCCTCTCTGATCCCCAGCTCTGTCCACATCTGGCCCTTTTCAGGACAGCCTGTCCCCAGAAGGGATAATGGTTCATATTCCCAGCAGCCAGTGGTGTCAGGGAATTAGAGATCCTTCCAGGAAGGAGACTCCATTCTTAAAGCACCATTGCCCACCTCTGGAAAAGGAAATGTCTGTCGAGATTTAAATAAGTGACCTTAATGTGAGCTGGGGGTGTTTCCCACCTCAGGAGAGCTCTTGAGCCCCACAGTACACCCAGCTCCTCTCCCTTCCCCCAGGAGATGCCTTCAGCCCTGACAGGTCTTTGGGATGAGGGAAGCAGAGATTCAGCCAGCATCACCTGAGATGCTGCCACTAAACCTGCCCGTGAACACTCAGCCCTGCAAACCCAGCAGGGGTTAAATCATCAGCCAGCATGAACTGCCTTGGCCTGTCACCAAACACCTCTGAATCACCGGATTTTCCTGTTAATTTATTCCTTTCTGATCACTAGAGCTCACAGCCAACTCTGTCATAAAAACCCTGACCCAGACATGCAACAGCTTCTCTGACTTCCCACACTTCTGCACTTCTGCTCCCCCGGCAGGGCTGACCGGGGTCCTTCCCGTGCTTCTCCCGGCTGTTTAATCCCATTTTATTGCATCTCCCTTGCTGAGGAGATTGCCGTGGCCCTGCCTTGTTTCCCCATCGATTCACACGTGTAGGCACAGCCTCGGGGGATTGCAAGAGCCTGAGCAGCCCAGCCCAACTGCTTGAAAACAAAGAGGGGCATTTGCATTTTCGGATAATCAGGGTCACTTCCCTATTTTTGCAGCACAGGAGGTGAAGGAAGGAGCTGATCGTGTTGTCAGTGGTATTTCCCCACAGATTCAGGGCAATCTCAGAGTTTACCCTATTTCTGGTAAAATCCAGACCCTACCAGTGGGTCCACGAGCACCATCCCACTGATGGCATCTGGAATCCAGCTGGGATCCTCAGCCTCCCCCAGGAACCAGTCAGATCTACCAGCTAAGGCAAATCAGGAATAAATCCTTGTCTGGGGGGCCTCTGAGGATGGTGCTGGTGATATTTGCTGAGCAAATCCCCCAGAGCAGTTTTTAGTGAGATGTTAATGGCCCTCGTGGGAAGAGCCAAGGTGTTGACATCGATGTCATGTTGAAATTCCCAGTGAAATGAGTCTGTGAGCCCGGATACTCCTGCACCTTGAGTTTGGTGAGGGGTTTTAGGAAGGAGCTGCTCCCCAGAAGCTGCAGCAGCATTCCAGGTGTGAACTGATCCTTTCCTGTCAGGAAACCCAGGGAGTGAGCTGTGTGATCAGCCTGGAGGAGAGGCAGGCTGTACAAACACAGGATGGCAGGAATTGGTTTTCACCCAGCTCTGATGGATAAAGCCCCAGTATCATTTATTCCATCTTGCCTCGATTAGCTTTTCTTATCACACGAGGAATCATTATCTTAATGGCTGCTATAATGACATCAGGCTGCAGCAGCAGACTTGATAAATAGACTCCAGAAGGTCGGGTTAGCTCAGTGTGTGTAGGTAGATGTTGTGGTTGTCTGGGGAACATCAGGGCATGAGATGACTGTTTCCTCCTGCATTTCTCAAACTGCAGCCAGCCCTCTCCCTCCTGAGCAGAGAAGGGAGGTCCATGGTTAGAAAAGGGAGCTAAGGCATGTTCACCATCCCTGGGAATAGCAGGGTCTGGAGAGAAATCCTGGCTGTGTGAAGAGCCGTGCCTGAGGCACCACCGAAATTCCTCTGGGATGGGCAAGTACAGCAAAGTACTGTTGGGTGATTGAGCAGGGAGGTGTAAAAGGAGGAAATCCAGCTGGTCAGGACTGCCTGGGGAGGCAGAGGGTTCCTGTTCCCAGCTCCATCCTCACCTTGGGGACAGCCAGCTCCAGACACATCGTCCTTTGCCGGCCCCGCACGGGGCCCAGGCAGTGCTGGGGCCGTGCTTTGAGATCCTCTGTTGAAATGTGCTGAAGAGGGCAAAGGGCTGGACCCACCCAGCCAGTTCTGCTCTTTTCTTTAACTTAAACTCGTTGATGCGACAGGAGTAATTAACCATAGAACAATTAGTGCTGGAGGTGTGTCCATGGTTTCCCTGCGTGTGGGGTGCAGTATTCAGGAGGAAACTGAATTTGTGGAGGTTTTGAGCATTTCCTGAAAGATAAAAGTTGCTGTTGAGCTCTGAGGGAGCTGGAAGGGTCCTTAGGCAGTACTGCCAGCAGGGGTGGCGATGTCACTGTCCCCTCCCCAGCTCTGGCTCTTGAGCAGCAAGGGACTGCACAGCAGGGTGGGGGCAAAGCCTGGGAAACAGCTGCTGATCAAAGGTTAAGTGAAATCTCCTAGGTGGGGGATGGAGTAACCAGCTTGTAAGGCAATTTCCATGGTTGTGTGGAGGAGATGTGCGTGTTCTCCGTGTCTGTGTCGTGTGAGCCCGGGGAGGGGCATTGTCCTGCTGGATGATCTGTCTGCACGAGTCCCTGTGGATTGCCTGTGGGTTACCAGCATGCTTCACGTGCTGCTCAAATCGTGTTGGAACCCCAAAGAGAAAAGACACTTTGGAAAAAAAAAACCCCAAAAAACCCGAAACACAAAAAAATCCCCCCAACCTAGAAGGGATAAACGAGACAGTTTTAAATCTTTCTAATTGTTTCCTTCTGAGCTGAGAAATCCAAAAGGCTCCAAGTGACGTTGCCTGGTGCTATAAAAAGACGTGATTTCAAGTGACAGCGCAGCATCTCTCACCAGTTTTGTCTAGCCAAATTATGAATCTGGGAATTTTCTTGTTCTCCTCGTGAGCAGCTCTCCCAGCCCCGCCCTGTGAGCGATCCCTCCGTGCAGCTGCAGCCGCGCTGCAGAACGAGGCACAAACCAGCAGAAGGAGCTCCAGCTCTGCCCGTGGGGTGGAGTTGGCTGCTGTGCCTGGAAATCGTTCCTTACCCATTGATTCTTCCCTTTGTGCTTTGAATTCCGCTCGCCACGCTGCCCAAAATTGCCTTGGAAAAGAGCTTTGCCCATCTCTTTCTGGTGAATTGCAGCGGAGTTATGGCTTTGCATATTAAAAAAAAATCTCCCTCAAGAGACAATTTTTCACGATGGCCCCGAGTTCTGATGAGGGAACAAACCACTTCAGAGCAGAACAGAAAAATACCTGCCTGCCGGACCTTTCCCAGAATTGCTCTTTCTTAGGATTAGAAGATGTGCAGATTAGGTGAATCTTGCCCTCCCAGTCCAAAAAAACCAGAGAAGTCATTCTTGGGGCACCTGAGGCTATGGCAAAGTGCTGTCTCCCAGTTCCACAAGGAAATGCATTCTGGAATGACCAGAGCACAGTGGTTGTATTTGCATGTCCCACACACGGCGAGGGTGCATGTCCTTGAGATCCACAGGTTTGATCCTTCAGGCCATTGGAGGAACAAGAGAAATGTGAAACCTTCAGCTGCTTATGCCAGGAGAACCAGCCAGGAGCTTTTGGCATTCCTCCAGCCCAGATGTTGATGCCAGTTGCCCAGATCACAGATCCACACACACACCTGTGGGAAGAGCTGCTTTCCTGAGGGAGGGGGCAGGCCGTGCATGGGTGTGTTTCAAGCAAGGACAGACATTTTTCAGGAGTTTTGGGAAAGAACTGAATGGGGTTTAGAAGTGATCTGGCCAGGGGAGTCTGCCCTTTTCCCTTTTGGAGAAGACAGACTATGGGTTCCATTCCTTGCAGTAACTCCATCACTGTCAGTGGACATCAGCCAGACTGTCCTTTCTCTACTTCTTCAGCTTTCCAAGTGCACAGCATTTTGCTGATCCAGGAGACTTCTAGCATTTTGTATCATCATTGAAATACATTAGTTCACCATCCTCAAACTGCTTTAGAGGCAGTAAAGAGCCCAGCCACAGGATGCCAAAGCCATGGGGCCATGTCACTAAAGCAAGATGGCTTCAAGGACTTGCAAAGCTAAAAACAATTTCTGTGTTCCTGCCCAGTAGCAGCTTTAGATTCACAGCTCTGCTGTTGCAGAACATGAGTCATTTTAGTGGCACGAGGACTATTTGAGGTAATTTGTGGTCCGTCTGAGAGCCAAAGCAGATTTATTTTCCATCTCTAGCCATGTAAGGGACCTGTAACAGATCCTAACGGTCCCACAGATCCTAAAATCCCTCACCAGTCTCTGCTGGAAAAATTGGCCTCCAGGAGAAGGTTGACACTC
The DNA here is from genome assembly GCF_901933205.1 of Camarhynchus parvulus. Classification (NCBI taxonomy): domain Eukaryota; kingdom Metazoa; phylum Chordata; class Aves; order Passeriformes; family Thraupidae; genus Camarhynchus; species Camarhynchus parvulus. The sequence goes on along the minus strand of NC_044600.1, from coordinate 18,131,051 downwards.
CTGAATGGGCTCAGGGCTGGAGTTTGTCCTCTGCAGTTGGTCTCACTGGCCACACATTGGCCAGCCTGGAGATGGGCAGCTCGGAGCAGGACAGGGATGGGAGAGGTGGGCAGAGAGGAGCTCAGTGCCCTGCCCTTGCGGGTTTCAGTCACACAGTGATTGAAATTCAAACGGTTCCTTGGAGTTCTGTACCAAGGAGGGTGGTGCAGAATTTGTGTCAGGTTTCCTGCAGCTGCCCCTGCCCAGGTGTGACCCCAGCACAGCTCTGGGGCTGCCCTCGGCTCTGCAGCTGGCAGACAGGACTTGGAGAGACAGAGTAGAGAAGTCCTTGATGAGTAACTACTCCAGCATGCAGGTACAGATGCAGAACATCTCCAGGTTGGTCTTTCCAAGTTTGAACTGGTAATTGTGATGAATTCATTAAAGGTTAATGAGTGTGAATCACAGAGCAGTTTTTGCCCACTGTGAGGAACGATCTTGGTTATTCTCTACAGTGGACAGAGAGCTGCACAAAATACAGTCAAGAAGGAGGAATCAGTTAGATGTACTCAAGACATCTCCATCTGGTCTGAACCTTTTAAGCATTTTCACCCTCCATCGGTAAATTCTGTAGCAGGGAGAAGCGAATCAATTCTCTTCCCTAAAGTCACGCCTTAGCTCCTACCCCAAAGAGGCCCTGCCTGCCCCAGCAGCACCTGGCCCAGCTGTGTGGTGGGTGAGCTCTGTGGGTGCCCTCGTGAGGCTTTCCCTGTGTGTCAGTGCCCGTCGTGTGCCGCCGTCCGTGCCCGGCCAGCGCTGGTGTGTCTGTGTGTGGTAGGAGCCGCATTGCTGTGCACACCTTGCTCTGGTTCCTGGGCGCTAATCACCGTATTTTGCCTTCTCCAGCACCTTCCCAGCCGAGGATCTCAAAGTGTTTTACAAACATTAATTAATTTAGCTTCACAACCCTCCTGTGAGGTAGGTGGGGGATGCCATCCCGCTGTCCAGATGAGGACACTGAGCTGCTTGGGGACAGTGGCCTCGCTGCGGTGGTTAAAAGCCCGGGGAGGTGACGGCCCCCTCCTGCAGAAGGAAGAGCAGTTCTGCATGATCCAGAGGTGGCCAGAGCTTACAGCAAGCTGCTCCACAGCCCTGCTCCTCTCTCCTTCCTGGAGTCATGGTTTCCAGCTGGCCCCGCTGCCCCGAGGCTGAAGGAGGGGTTGTCTTTGTGGGGAAGGACATCCAGACTGTGTCACTGTGCCCCGTAGGCTGCGCTTTGGTGGTGACACACATCCCTTCTGTTCCACTTCAGTCACCCTTTACTCACCATCCTCTACAGCAGGATGCTGAAGCCCCCTCTTTCCGTGGGAAAGCTGTAATGGTAGCATCCCCTCTCTCTGTTCCTGCACAGGAGCTGTGCCTCACCTGTGTGGGAATTGAACATCTCAGCCCTAAAAGCGTAGCCTTGCCAGTCCATGCATTGCTCCCAGTTTGGATTGAGCAGAATCAGCTTTTTCTGCGTTGTGTGCAGCCGCTTTTGGGCTGAGACCAGACTGGTGAATTGAGAACAAACCCTATGGAAAAGTCCTAAACTGTTCTAAAGAATGAGTTGCCCTCTGTGTAGGTGCATCCCTGCAGGGTAGGGCTTCTTGCACAGCAGCTCCGCTCCGTTCTGTGTGGGAACCGGAGTGGGGTCATGCTCGGGGTCGTGCTCGGGGCTGGTCAGTGGGGCATGTTGGGGCAAGGCCGTTCTCCAGGGAGAGCTGGGAGGGAGGGTGAGCAGGAGCTTGGAACGGGAGTTGTTAAATGGGAGCAGGATGAGTTGGCCTTGCAGGGCAGGGCCTGTCCTGGCTCTCCTGCCTCACACAGGACTTTTCCATGAGGGCGGGCAGAGCTCTGCCCGGCAAAAGTAATAGATCCTGTCCCAGCCTTGGAGCTTTGGCTTAGGGAGGCAGCCTCGGAGCCCAGAGGTCAGGCAGGCACCAAGATTGGAGATTGGCCAGCCCTGGCATGTCCTGGCATGTGGGACCGGTTAAGGAGTGATAAGGAGTGATAAGGAGCGATAAGGAGTGATAAGGAGCAGTAGCATGACGAAGAACGACTATTGACCCGATTGCTCTTTGACTGATCTGTTTCTTTTTCCCCCCAATCATCGATGCAGGTGTGAGCTACTCCAAGTCGGTTCCTCCAGCCTACCCACCACCCCAGGATCCATTAAATCAGGGACAATACATGGTGACAGATGGCATATCCCAGTCCCAGGTCTTCGAGTTCACCGAACCCAGACGCAGCCAGGCACCATTCTGGCAAAACTTCAGCAGGTTAACACCATTCAAAAAATAATACCTAGAGAGATGGAGAATTTTAACTTAAAAGAACTAAAATTTAAAAAATAAAAATAAATAAAATTATATTTATAGATGGACCTTTTTTCGGAGAAGCACTGTTGCAACTAAATATATATACATATATATATGTATACACACATTTTAAAAATAATAATATATATACATATATGTATATATATAGAAGGACCAAAAACTTTTTTTGTTGTTTTTGGGAAGTAATCTGCTACTAGATACTAGGAAGCACCAATGATTTCTAACCATGTGACCTGTTTTATTTTATTTTACTCCATTGGTTGGACATCTCTTTTTGTTGGGATTTTTTTTTCCCGTTTTCCTTCATTCCCATCCAAGTCGTCATTGGCATCCCAGAATGCTTTCTCGCTTGTGTGACTCCGTCATGGAACTTCCTCATGGACTACATTGGTGTATATTTCCTTTGATTTTATTTATGGGGGGGTGTTGTTTGTTTTTTGGAGTGCTGGGAGGTCTCTGCTCCCTGTCCCTCCCTCTCTGTCCCTCCCTGGCTGTCCCTGGTCCCCAGCCCGGGCGCTGTCCCCGTCCTGCATCCCCCGTCTGACTCGTGCCTGTCTGGATGTGCTCCCTGTGCTCCCGCTCCGCTGCGCAGTATTTCTCTGGCTTTAACTGTTCTCTCGTGGGCAGGTGAAACCCAGCAGAAGGGCAAGCAGCTATTTAGGAAGTGAGGGATGGGTTTTCCTCAGTTCATCTTTTGTGTTTTTTTAAGCACTTGTCTTTTTCTCAATTCGGTGTGATTTGTTCACACTCGGAGTAAGACGGAGAAAAGAGAATCAGGGGCTTTTCTTCTTTTTGCTTTGTTTCTGTGGGCTTAACTTTGATTTATTTTCTTTTCAAGCTGAGACACTTGAAAAGCCCACTCCTATCTTTGTTTTCCATGCAAAGATAAAAGCTTAAAAACCAATGGCTTCATGCCTCCATTGCAGAGAGGAAAATTGGCTCCAAGGCTCTGACAAGCGGCCAGTTTTCTGTCTTCAGGAACTAAGGTCCCATCCTTTGGCCACACTCAGCCTGCACAGCAGCACCTAACGAAGCACTAATTGCCATTTGCAGCAGCAGTGACCCCAAAAGTGAGCCCCAAAAGTGGCTGCTCTCAGTGCCCACCCCAAGCTGGGTCCCCCCGAGCTCTGCCCCCTTAGCGGAAGGATCCTCGCCCCAGCCCTGGGAGTGCCCACCAGAGGTTGAGCCCGAGCTGCAGAGGAGCTGAGAGCTCCTGGCAGCAGCTGTGGGTGTGACTGGGCAGTGTGGCCATGCTTCTGTGCCCAGTCCCAGCTGGTGCTGGTCCAGTCCAGGCCCCTCTGTGTCCCCTGGAGGGGTCAGCGCAGGGGGCCTGGGCTGATGGATCAGCCCAAGCCTCCAGGTCTCTTTCTCTCTCTTTTTCTCCCTCTGGAGATCCACAGCTCTATTTTAAAGACCCTTCCTACAATTTCAGCCTTAAGTACATTTGTTTGCAAGTGCAGGAGCTTATGGTTAAGCTTGTAAAACAGACCATTGTCAGGAGGAGGATTTTTTTTTTCCTAGGGCAAATGAGACTGTTTAACCAGATTTAGAAGATGAACTTGAAATCTTTGCAGACCTATTCTGCAAGCTCCTTTGAAAATGTGGGATGAAGTGATTGATCAGGGTATTTGTCATTTTCTTTGGAATCTGATCCACCACATAAGCACCCCAGGACAAAGAGCATGGAGATACGTTTTTTTGTTGGCTTTTTTTTTTTTTTTTGCCCCCAAGAAATCCAAGTGAATGGGAAGACCCGAGAGTGCGATTTCATTGTTTCCATGGAGCCTGTTTTATTTCAGGGCATGTCACAAGGGCGGTATTATTTTTATTTAAATCCAAAAATAATCTCTCTTATACTTTTGAATAATCTAGAAACTATCAGTAACCAGCAAAGCCAGATTAGTGTTTTGGAGAGGAGGAGTGGCCCCTCTGTGACAGGCAGCAAGCAAACACCAGGAATCCCAAATAGGAAGCAACTCAATTTTATATCCGAAATTATTTTTATGCTTTTTTGTATCTTTGCATTTTTATGGCTAGATTTTAATGTGGGATACATAGCAAATATTATTTTGTTTCTTTGACAGAGTGGGTATTTAAAGCAGTGCATGAGATGGGTTCTCGTCAGTTAACTGAAATGTTTTACTATTTCTGAATGGCTGGAGAGAGGCAGAGAGAGAGAGAGAGAGAGAAAGAGAGAGATTCCAAAATGTTGTCAACATGATGAAAATTTCACTTGCTCCTTTTGCCTTTTTAATTGCTTAGGGAAAAAAAAACCAACCAAGTAACAAGCACATTAGTTAAGCCTGTTCATTTACTGTTTTGTGCCTCAGAGAGTGAGAATGAGACATCCATAATTTTTATGAGAAGATGCTTCCTAAATATTCAGCACTAGGAAAAAAGAAACACCACCGCCACACCATTATTTGCATCATAAATCAAGATCTGACAAGGCCACTTGTTGGACTCGCAGCTTCTTTGTTAAGTGGGAAGCCCGCCCGGGCAGCGCCGCTCGCGCTGGCGCTGGCACAGCGGCCGCAGGGACGAGGGGCTTGGCTCTCAGGCCTTCAAGAAAGCTCTTCCCCTCCATAAATTGCCAAGGTGCTGCAGGAGATGGAGCATTGGCACAAAGAAGAACCAGCACTGGGTCCCACTTGAGCACCTGCTGTGGCTGTCCCAGCAGGGAGCAGGGCTGGAGCGTGAGTGTGACAGCGCTGGGAGCAGCGCCCATGCAGACGGGGGTGACTTGACTGAGCATCTGGTACAGACTTTTCATTCCAATGCCAGACAGGAGGAACCCACTTCCCATTCCATATGCAGAAACAAGAGAGTTGTAACAAACTTACATGTTTACGGTATTTCTCTGGCTGAATCTATATATATATATATATAAAAAATAAAAAGAAACCCTCTTCCCTAGGTAAATGACATGCATTACCCTTAACCTAGACACTAGAACAGAGGATCTAAATTCAAGACTTTCGCCTCCCCACCCTCTCCAAAAAGTCAAACAAGAACCAACCTAGGTGCATCTAACAGTTGTAAATAGAAAATACTACATAGAGAAATATATTTGAAATTTGTTTCAGTTTCTGGATGGGCACCAGCCGTCCATTGCAATGTTATTGATAGTACACTGTGGTGCTTTGGGTTTCTGGTTTTGTTCTCTTTATGCTCTGTCATCTTTTCATTGCAGCTACATTTCAGGGAACATGTATATTTAGTAGCTATTGTAAGTTCTGCATGGCATCACCAAGCTTATTTTTCCTTAAGAAGAAAAGAAGAGTCTGTAGGAGCTTAAAGGCACTATGACGACAGGGACTTGTAGCAGAGAATTTAAAAAAAAAAAAAAGGTTTTTAAAATTCTAGTTTGAAGCCAAATACTGATATTTTAGTGCTTTTGGGGTTTTAACAGTAAGAGCAAAAAAAGAAAAAAAAAAAGAAAAAAAGGATTTTGGTAACCCAGCTGATCCGCACTTGCCAGTTTTATTATTTTGTTTATATTGGACTGTTTGACCCTGTCAAACAAGTGTCAAAGTTGTGTGTATAAAACAAAAAAAGTGTTTAAAAAAGTGTTGTAAAGACACTGAGCCTTATGAAAATATTTATGGAATTAAATAAAAAGAAGTGAAAAGGCATCTGAAGGCATTTTACATCATTTTCCTCAGAGCGGGGTCACCCTTCTCCCAAAGCTGAGCATGGGTGGGCTGAGCTCCAGTGGCCACCGAGACAGCCACCAAAAAGTAGCATTGTCCTGGAAAAATCCCCCTGGCCTTGCTGTGTGCCCTCCTCTGAACCGAGGGAATTGATGAGGACAGAACCCCTGGCAGGGGCTGCTCCGAGTGCACCTCGGATCAAACACGGGGTTAAATCCATTCTGTCCCTGCTTTGCCCAGCTCCCAGCCCACGGGGGACAGACAGACAGACAGACAGACATCCCAGGTGTGCTGTGAGCAGCTGGCAGCAGCCCAGGTGTGCTGTGAGCTGCCCAAGTGTGCTGTGAGCATCCCAGGTGTGCAGTGGCCATCCCAGGTGTGCTATCAGCATCCCAGGTGTGCTATCAGCATCCCAGGTGTGCTATGAGCATCCCAGGTGTGCTGTGAGCACCCCAAGTGTGCTGTGAGCATCCCAGGTGTGCTATCAGTATCCCAGGTGTGCTATCAGTATCCCAGGTGTGCTGTCAGTATCCCAGGTGTGCTGTTAGCAGCCCAGGTGTGTTGTGAGCAGCTGGCAGCAGCCAGGTGTGCTGTGAGCATCCCAGGTGTGCTATCAGAATCCCAGGTGTGCTGTGAGTTGCCCAAGTGTGCTGTGAGCATCCCAGGTGTGCTGTGGCCATCCCAGGTGTGCTGTGAGCAGCCCAGGAGCAGCTCGGAGCCCGTGGAGCAGAGCAGGATGGGTTCTGAGGGGAGGGAGCCCGGCCACACCCGGCCCTGCTGCAGAGGGTCCTGTCCCGGACAAGGAATGGGGTTTATCTCTGAAAAGCCAGGTGCTCTCTCCAACCCCGGTGGCATTTCCCAGGTAAGGCAGGTGAGCTGTGTATTTCTAGACAGCCTAAAAATGCCATTATAACCAGGTTGGGAGCGGTGCTCGTTGTCCCTCAGGCACCGGGGCCGGGTGCTGGAAATGATCCCCGCCAGGATTGTTCCTTCAGGGAGGGCTTTCCTCTCTTTTCCCCGGGCTCCTGTCGGGGTGAGGAGTGACCAGGGTTCTGTCACACGTCCCGCACAGGTGAGGGGATCAGACAGGGCAGTAAGAACCCACAAAGGCCAAGGTGCTCTGAGAGAATGAGGGAGGAGAGAGGCAAAGCGCGCCAAGGCTCCTGCGGGGCCGCGCCTTGAGCAGCTTCAGGAGCAGCCTCGCCCAGACCTCAAACATCCCAGCTTCACATCTGCCTCCTGCTTCAGCAACGCCCCCAGCCCAGCTTGTATCTCTTGCTTGCCCTGCTTGCAGTGGAGAGGACGCTGGGGCTGTGCTGGGGTCCCCTCTCCCAGCGGTGCTGTTCCCCTCTGGGTGTACCTGAGGGGAGCAGGGAACAGCAGGGACCGCACACCCAAACTGCATCTCATTGTCAAAGCTGCCCTTGGAGAGCTCCTGTGCTGCCAGCCCGCTGTCTGTGCAGGCCAGCAGAGCCTTCCAGCGTTCTGCACTCCCCAGGTTTGCAGAAGGAGCTGTGGGGAAGGACGGGAGAGCACAGGACCCGCTGGGGATGGATGGGCAGGAGCGCAGGCAGCCAGCTCTGGGTGTGCTCTGGGACAGCAGCACCACCGAGGCTCCCGAGGCTCCAAAGGAGCCCTTCCCTGCCCTGCAGCCCCTCCCAGCCCGGCTTCCCTCTCCATGGCCGGGAACGCTGCTGCCGCCTGGAGCTGATGGCCAAATTCTGTCTCCCGTGAGATCTGTTTGGTTTCAGCTTTTCCAGCCAGCCAGCATCCAGCTACTCCGAACTTCGCTTGCATAAAACAAAAAGCAAAACCAAAGAAACCCATTTCAAGCCCCTTCTCTTGTGGGGAGGCTGGGGTTGTTCCAGGGGGACAGCCCAGGTGTGTCTGTGCCTCACCTGGAGCACAGGAACTCGTGTAGAGCTGGGAACAGCCATGGGCAGGGTGGGCCTGGCTCCTCCTGGAGTGAGAGATGTGTTTGTGAATGGCAGGAGTGTTTGGGAAGGGCTCTAAGGCAAAGGCCAGCTCTGGTTATCCCTGTGTGTGTTCGTGCTGTTACAGAGCAGCTTTTGCTTTTTAAGGAATGAGATTTTCAGTCTGAGTGATGCTGCAGGGATTACACATCCCAATCCACCCCAAACAATCAATTTTCTTCTTACTCTGGAGCTAAGAAGCAGCACCAGGTTCTGCACTAAATGCAGCAGCAGGGCAGCATCCCAAAGCATGTAATGCACCATCTGTGCTGGTTTATAAGGAAAACAGAAATTGCATGTGCTGGGAGATGAAATAGGAATAAGTGGCATTTTCAGAGTGTTTCCAAGCCCTGTCCACCACAGTCAGCTGCTAAGGAAGGACAGGAGCTGTTAAATTACAAATATAATCCCCAAAGCTGCAGGTACAAATTGTAAAACTGTCTTTATTTGTCTGCACCTCCCACCTTTGCTACGGGAAAGAGACAGAAGGTATTTCTGAAATGCTTTTAATGTTCACATCCTTTTTTCTTCCAGCTCTCTCCAGGCAAAATTCATCCTGGTGAAGATTTGCACCTTCTCCTGTCAGAGCCACAGGAGTTTGTCACCTCTTGGAGGTTTGACAGATCTCTGTGCTCAGCCCTTTCCCAGGCTGGAAATGGCTCAGAAGTTTTCCCTGTTTCAAGAGCCCCTCAAGGCACATCCCCAAATTTCCTTCCAGCCCCTCCCTGTCCAAAACCAGGGTGGCCTGTGCGTTGTCTGAGGACACAGAGCACTTTCCTCTTCTCCTGATACCAACAAAACAAGACAGGGAACACTGGGGAGGATTTATTTTCCATTCAGGAGAGTGTGTTAAAGGTGCCACCCTTGCAGGAACATGTGTCTCATAAAGAAATCATCAGTGCCTGGTCTGGGGCACCTGTCAGATGTGACACTGCTGGCTGTCACTGCTCCAGCTGGGAGAGGGGGAGCTGGGAATGACACTGGGGGGACAGGAAGGGGAATACAGGGCTGGGGGCACACAGGGCTGGATGCAGAGCTGGGGACAGACACACAAGGGGCTGGACACAGCTGGGGACACAGGGCTGGACACAGGTCCTGGACAAACAGAGCTCTGGACACACAAAACTCTGCACACCCAGAGCTCTGTTCACAAGCAGATGCTGTTCACACACACAGACCTATAACACACACCTAGAGCCCCTCTGGCCTTGTTCCTGTTTCACAGCTGGAACAGAGACACATTTTTGCCAGGATCTGGGTTTTCCACCACAAATCCTGGCACTAAATTCCCCTATAAATAACCTCTGAGAATCAGCTCCAAGACACTCAGGGCTGCCTTTGTGGCCAGCCCTGGAGCCAGTGGAGTTAACTTCAGAAGAGAAGTTTCCTTTCTGTTTTTCACCTGGAGAAGCAATTACAGGATCTAGTGGTGTATTTGCTTCTCTTCTTAGCTCACCTTTACAAAAGCTGTTCAGCTTTTATTCAGTAAATCCTCAGAGGGTGTGGATGTGCATTCAAACCTCTGCAAGGTCATAGGAGATCAAAAAGCAGCTGGCCCTTGCCCACAGTGCAGTCTGCCCTGGGTGGAAGTGGTTTGGGACTTAAGAGGAGCCTCATCCTAAACACAGCAGCCTTTAAGTCTGGTTTGACAGAGGCTGGGTTGACACCCTGAGCGCTGCAGAAATGTGAGGGGAGCAGCAGGTTTGAACAAAGAAGTCATTGACAGGTGTCAGTCCCTGCTGCTGTGTCACAGAGTCCTTTGTCACTGCTGCTCCTGCAGCCTGGCCGCTCCAGATGAGTGGTCTGGGCAGAGCTCTGCTGAGCTGCACTGCCCAGCCTGGTTTCATTTCAATCTGCTGCTGCTGACCTGGACATTTGGTGGCTTTTCCTTCATCAGTCACTCCTGTGCAGGGAGATTTGAGTCTGAGGAATGGCAGCACGTCTTGGAGTGGAATTGCTTTCCACACATTTGAGCCATCACACAAGTCCTCTGTGCTCTGTTTGTTTGGATGTTGGATAAAGCAAAGCACCATTTGCTCTGGTTTAACTCCTCAGCAGCCAAACTGTGCTTTTTCTGTGCCAAAAAAAGAGCAGCCTGACAGCACAGAGCTCAGGTGACAGAAAGTGCTTTTTACAGAGCCTGGTTTTTACACAGCCCTAAATCAGCAAAGGACAAGACAAGCAAATTGCACTGATAGTGCAATTGTCAAAATCTCTGTCACTTGCTGCCTTATCTGTCCTAAACCAGACTGTTTGTATTCTGTGATTGATTTTAGTTGATGTGTGATTTATTTTTTGGCCTGGCTGGAGCCCAGCTCTGCTGTGTTGGTGTCCAAGGCCAGCTGCAGAGGGCTCTGGCATGGCCAGGGGACACCCAGGGGACACAAAGGCCTGGGACAGTGCCCAGGAGCCCTCCCTGCGCACAGGTGGGACCAGGGTGGGGCTGTGTGCACAGGGAACAGGGAGGGATTTTCCCTGGGCTTTGTCCTGACTCTGTGATTCTCCTGGCTTTTCATTAAAAGGCACATTGGTGACAGGTAAAGGCCACACTCCTCCTGCAGCTCCCAGGAGAGCTGTCCCCACTGCCTTAACCAAGCCTTGTCCCACAGCTTTTTCAGGGAATGTGTGACCATCACTCTGCTTTCCTCAAAGTTTCACTCCCCCACAGATCCAGGGCAGCACGAGAGGAGTGCCTGGCCAGCCCTGCTGCTGCGGTGGTTTCACGCAATTCAGAGGAAATCCCGAATCTTTGGACCAGGAAAGGACAATAGGAGCTCATACAATAAATACCCATAACTGCTGGGAGCCAGGGGGGCCACGGGCTCTGGCTGTGCCCAGCAGGGATTGCTGCCCCTGCCCAAGGACTGAGCAGCTCCCCGAGCCCCAGCTCTGCTGCATCTCCTGCTGCTGCTGCTGGGACAGGTGACTCCCAGGTTTGTGTCCTTGTGATGGTGGCACCCCAGGTTTGTGTCCTTGTGATGGTGGCACCCCAGGTTTGGATCCTGGTGACTGTGGCACCCCAGGTTTGTGTCCTGGTGACTGTGGCACCCCAGGTTTGTGTCCCAGCCCCTCCCTGGCTGCCATGCCCTGGCTGTGCTGTGCCCAGCCGCCCTGCTGGGCAGCTGGGGCAGAAGGAGAAGGATGGAGAGAAGCAGAAATGTTGGCCCAGGCTGGTGTTCCCCTGTTCCTCCTGTCTGGATGCACCATTAAAGAGTTGGATTGTGCTGCCTGCTCACAGCTGAGTGCTTTCAGCCTCCACAGGGCTCCATTAAAGACGCCCCTGGCTGTGTGGGGGTCCCAGGTGGGTTTGTGGAGCAGGAGGGTAAAAACACTTCCCTGGCAAAGGGAAATGGGTGCTTGGATTTCCAGCTAGGATGTGCTGGCTGTGGATTCCCAGCACAGGGAAGCCAGGCTGGGGTGGCAGGGGCTGAGCTCTGGCATCTCCTGCAGAAGAAATCAGAGCCCCTTCCCAGAGGCTGCTCCAGCAGAGCCCACGTTCACCCCAGAGCTCATCCCACTCCCCACACTGAGCCCCTGGGAGGGAGGGCTGGAAGCAGGGTTACAGGGGTGGCTGGCACTCAGGGAATGCCCCAAAACCCAGAGATAACAGCTCTGAGAGGGGGGAAATCCTGCTCAGCACTGGGCTTTGTCCTGACTCTGTGATTCTCCTGGCTTTTCATGAAAAGCACATTGGTGACAGGTAAGGGGGGGTAAAGGCCACACTCCTCCTGCAGCAAACACAAACAAAGGCTGATCCAAACTGCTGTAGAAATGCCAGTTTGAATGTCTGAATTCCATCCCCCACCCCATTATAATCCCTCTGCCATTCGCAGGAGAAATTCCAAGAGGGCAGCAGGGAAAGGGCCTTGCCCTCAGTGCCAGGATTATCCATCCCTGCACCAAACCACGTCATGTGAACACAGAGCTGCTCACTGGGCTCTGCCAGGGGTGCAAAGAGCCTGGAAACCAAGAGAAATGCTGGGCTGGGCTCCCCCTGTGCCCGTGCAAACAGATGGTTCCAATAAATAACCATGGCTGGGAGGGTTTCTAGCCAAACCTTGTGGAGGGATCCTTCAGGTGGAACTGAGCATGGAGAGCTGCCAGCAGAGCCACCAGCAGCTCTGTCCAGCTGTGCTTGGAGCGAGGAGGCTCCAGCTGAGGGGCTGGGAAAAGCCTCAGCAGCAAAGGCAGAATGAATGACGTGGGAACACTTGTCTAGGTAAAATATATGGAATTTTAAAAAAATTGTTCCTCTTGACTCGTGGCTCGTAACGAATTAAAGCTGCTCTGGAAAATCCTCATTTCTGTTTGGCTGCAGTGCTGGAGCTGGGGAGGGCTGGGCTGGGGTGGCCTCAGGGGCATCACTGCAGGGCTGGGGCAGCACCAGAGGGCTGAGGGCTCCCAGAACCAGCTGTGACCAAAGGCAGTGTGTGCAGAGATCCCAGGGCTGCTGCAGGGCACACCTGGGGACACAGCAAAAGCCCCTTGGTGCCTCCTTCCCACCCCAAGCTGGGCATTTGTGCCAGCACAGCCCCTCTGAGGCGTTTCTGGCCTCATGGTCCTGCAGGGATGGACACAGAGCTGGCTCCCCAGGCTCTCTGCAGCCTCTCCAGCCCCTGGAAAGGCACCCTGGGCATGCAGGGGCTGGAGCAAGCTCTCAGCCCTGGTTCACCCAGAGCTGAGCAGTGGGGCAGGAGCAGGGGGTGCTTTGGTTGAGGAGCTGGGTCAGGCTTTGCTCCTGCTGGACACCCACAGATCCTCAGTTTTAGTCCTGGTTTTGTTGGCTGCTCCCCCTTTATCCTCACGTCTCCAGAGCCAGTCAGGGCTTCACTCTGGGCTTCCAGGATTTCAGCCTTTCCCAGGAAACAAAGCTCCAATCCAGGCACCACGAGGGTTTCAGTGCAGCTTCAAATCCCCCCCTCCCCTAAATGCTGCAGGAGGAACAAGGCTGCCAGGGAAGGAGGGGATCTCAAGGGCACTTTATTGAGCTAAAAATAAGTTCATTCAAGGAAAACAAAGCCCACATCCAACAAAGATGCGAGGGGATGATGGCAAAGAGATGATGGCACAACAAACCGGGAGAAAGTCCCTCTTCCCTTTTCCCTCTTCCCTTTTCCCTCTTCCCAGACTTTGTGCTGAAGCCACAGGAGGGGTGAGGTTCTGCTGCTGAGAAAGAAGAGGTTGTTGGGCAGCAAGTGTGTTATAAATGATATCCTCAGGAAAGCTGGAGTGCAGCAGAGCTCACATTAACAAGGCAGAATTAAAGCAAGGCTCCATCATGTGAGCCTTACCCATGGTTCTGCTGGCTTCTTGCACAATTAACCTCGGAGCTGGGGGCTGCTCCTGTGGCCTGTTCTTTACCAAGGCTGTCCCACTCTCACCCTGCGAGGCACAGCTAAAATTAGCTGGGCAAGAATTGCACAGCCCAGCCACAAATTAGCAGATCCAGAGCGTGATGCTTGACATTGTCCCAAAGTCCTCAGCTCCCACTGAAAAATAAAGCTGGTCTGGAGACTTGGACTTGGCAGGAGAAGGGAAAGCTCAAAATAGACGTGGCTGCCTGCTCTGGGTACGGAGAGTGCTGGCTGCGTGGTTTAATTAGCTCCTGTTAATGAAAAGTAAATTTTCAATACTCTCTCCTCCAGATTTTCATCTTGCCAAATGCTCAGATGATGCACTTTCAGATGGTTGAACTTCTCCTAAACCCCAAACAGTTGGAAGCTCCACAGTAGCCCCAACCCCAAGGTTCAGCTCCACATTCCCAGCAGGACAGGTTGTTCCCAGGCTGGAAAACCATGGGAACAAACCCTCCTAGTGCAAGGGCCAGGACTGCTTTTCCTCTGTGCTCAGCTGCAGAAACCCCTAATGCAGCCCCATGGCAGCCCCAAAGTACCTCCCAAAATCAAAGGTGACATGCAGATGACCCAGACTGGTTGGATTGTGGAAAAATGTCCAGCAAAAAATACCTGAGCAGAGCCATGAAAGGCAAATTGAGATTTATTTCAGTGAGGGCAACCCCCACTGCCTGGCAGTGCCTGCCCAGCCACCTCTGCTGCCATCAGAAATGGGAGGACAAATCCCTTCCCTTCCTTTTTACTAAAGCCCGTCTTCACTTAAAATGGGAGAAAAAATAAAATGTTTTCTTTCCAAATGAGCAATCTGCACTTTTATTTTCCTCTTTCTAAGGGCACCATTTTTACCCCGTGGCTGTGGGTCAGAGGGAGAGCAGGGGAAGAAAGCTCTCCTGGTTCTTCTGGTTCTTCTCCCTGAGAGCAGCAGAGCCTTTGGCTTAAGAAATCCAGGCAAAGCTGCTGAGGAAGTGATGCCAAACCCCAACCATTCCAGGGTAACTCTGAAACCACTGCCTTTGCTGCTGCGCTGCTGGTTTGATTTCTCCACTGTCCATCTGTGCTCAAAAAAACTCCTGGAGAAAGTTCCCCAGGGAAGCATCCAGAGAGGGCCCGTGCTGGAAATCAACACCAAAAATCAACACCACTGCAAGGGGAGACAGCTCCATTTCATTTCTTTGTCCCCTTTCTCTCTCTAGCTGGGATCTCTGACAAACAGTGGTGAGGGGGTTTCTGACAATTACATAAATCCAGGCAGTTGGGCTGCTCCCTGTCCCTGCGTTCTGACTGCCCCTTAAGTGCTTGTTGTTAATGAGGGGTAAAAGATTGGCCCTTTTGTTCTCCAGAGTGCTGGAAACGCAGAAAATTTGTATTTTTGATGCATGCCAAATTCAGCAGAACAGGGAAGAATTTGATTTTTGCTTTCAGGCAGCGTTTTTTGTGTCACTATTTCCATTTATTTGTGCAAATGTCTTCCCTACTTCTGCTTCTGCTTTGCACTGGCAGCTCAGGAAAAGCAGATAAGAGAAACTGCTTTTAGTGCCTGCAAACTAATTTTGTGAAATCAATTAGCACGTTAATGAATTAAAGAGTGTTACCATTTTCACATTTCTTCTCCCCGATAATGCCAAACACTGGAATTGGAGGGCAAAGATTTGCACAGTTTGTTATTGCTGGGAGCTTTGCTAATTATTTTTTCCTGGGAGCTTTGCTAATTATTTTCTGTCCCAGGAAATGCCATCAAACCCTGGTGAGGAGGGAAAGTACCAGGCAGGGTTTGTTCTCCACGTGAAAAACACTTGAGAAAATCCATGGAAAAGGAATCCCAAAGGGAAATCAATGAACCCCAGCCCTTCAGGGCCTTGGTACTCCCAAAATGTGAGAGCAGAGAGGAGCTGGAGAAAGCACATGAGGAGCAGGAGGGAAGGAAAAAGGAAAATACCCCCAGTACATCATTGGCATGGTGGTGAGCCCTCCTCTGGTCGGTCAGAGGGGAGAAGGGAGCTCAGCACAGCTGAGGAGCTCCTGACCCAAACCCAGCTCCCTACTCAGTTTTCTCATGACAAAGCTGCAGGTGAATTGTATTTCCCTTCACTTCCCTCCTGGCCCCACAGCCTCTGCAGGTATTTCCCTGTCTGGGAGGAGCAGGGAGCCAAATTCACACATAAAATTATTTCTTTGTGCTTCTTACAGACCTGGGGGCTCGAGGCTGCTGAGGGAGAAGGGGGATTTGCCTTCCCACATTTTTAATTTGAAATAACTGAATAAAAACTCTGTCAGAGCTTAGAAGAGAGTTGTTTCCATCCTGCTGCCCTGGCCAAGCCCACCCAGCAGAGCATCCACAAATGTCACTCAGCTGGAAGGAAGATGCAGAGAATCCAGAGGGAATTCACAGGGCAGCATTACTTTCCTTCCAGTGGACACACCCATCACACAGAGAGGGATCCTCCCCTCCTGGCTGGGAGGGAGACAATTCCAAGAGTCACTGGTTGAGGATAAACAAACCTGTACAGCAACACAGCACAGCTGTGTCCATCCCAGGGCTGAGGATCAGAGCAGGCACAAGCAGAGAAGTGTCTGAATTCCCTTCTCCATCCAGCATTCCCCTTTTGCCCAGTGCCAGGCTCAGAGGGAGCCAGGAGCTGATGTGGGAGAGCTGGAGCAGAAAAATGTGTGGGGTGAGTGCAGTTCAGTGATTTGGACTCTCCCACTTTTGGCTGCACTTCTTTGAAATGGTTTGGGAGCTGGGAATGAAGGGGGATGAGACTTCAGGAGCTGCTTCCTAAAAATTGCTGGCTCAGAAGAAATGCCACAGGGGAATTTGGATTGAAAAATCTGCATGACATCACAGCTTTCACCCAAAATAACGGGAAGAAAACCAAATTTGCAGCAGGCTCAAAGCAAACCATTGATGCTGCAGCCTGTGGGTCAAGGCCAGGGGGAGAATGGGGCAGGAAAGGGGCAGGAATGGGGCAGGAATGGGGCAGGAATTCCTTCCCCACACAGGCCCAGCAGGAGTGGGAGCAGCAATGCAGACCCCAGCAGGGTTTGGGGTCCCCAGCCCTGGCAGCAGCAGCAGCAGCTGGGAATGCTCCCCTGGGCTGAGCAGCCCCAGCTTTGCCAGGGCACCCCAAAAAGGAAATCTCACACTGGAGTTCAGAATAATTCAGTTAAAATTTAGCAAATGTCCCAGAGAGGAAGGCTCTGCCGGGAAGGGCCACAGAGGCTCCAGGTGCCCCAGGCTCTGCTCACTGAAGGTGCAGGGGATTCTCTGGGAGGAGATTGCAGGGTCAGCTCTGAGGTTTTTTCTCTTTTTTTTTCTCATTTTTTTAAAATTTTTTTTTAATTTTTCCTTGCACCAGCACTTTTTGCCTTTGTGTCTCAGAGGCTCCTGTGTTGGGTGCCAGCCCAGCTCCCACACAACAAGGAGGAACAAGGGCAGATCACAGGCCCAGAATCACTGCCCAGAGAAGAAATTTAAGCTCCAGTCCAGAGTCCCCCTAACAAGATGAACACTGTGATCTCTCCTTTGGATTGGTTCAATTTCTCTTTCCAACCCCAACCCAACAACCTGGCTCTGCAGCTTTCACTACAGACACCTCAAATCTTGGTTTTTAGCAGGTGAAATCTGCATTTAGAGGAGAAGGGCTCTGTCCCCACAGCCCAGACTCCACAGGCTCCTGCTCCACAGTTTCCTCCCCGTTGCCTGAAGGGTGCCACATCTCCTGTCCAGGCTCTCAGTCCTAAACCAGCCCTGCTCCAGGGCTGCTCCTTCCCAGTTTTGCTATCTCCCAGTCCCTCAGGGCTCATTAAGGGCTGAATTAGGCTGTCCACGGCCCTAATTAATCCTTCAGCTCTCTGGGAAGCAGCCAGGGCTTTTTGAACCGGCGCTCCTTCCCCATGGCGTCCCCTCCCTGCTGGGATCTGCAATCTGCAAGGGCTGGGAGAGAAATCGAGACAGGCACCTCCCCCCGGTGCCCTTAATTGCTGTTAATTGCAGTGCCCGGGTGAGGGGACACTGCAGGACTGCAGGAGACGCAGCTCGGACTTGGCTTGGAGGTTTTCCCCAGGAGCACAGGGAGGGTTTCGGTACAACCCCCACGTGTGGGGATTTCTGAAGGACAGGGAAGCTCCACACCAGGGCAGAGCCAGGGGGAAGACCTGGAAGAGCAAGATCAGGAACATCCCAAGCTGAGAGCTCTCGGGGATGCACGGGGTGGGATTTCTGGGGTGTTTGTGCAGGGTCAGATTAAACCCTTTTCTGACCCGGGGATGGGGCAGCTGAGAGGCATTTTAAAAACTTCTGTTCCATTTTCAGTGTCATGTGAAGGGTGAGACAGTACAGATGTTATAATTCACACCATCACAATCAGAAGCCAATTATTCCCTAATTACAATACACTGTAAGTGCTTCTTGGCCTATCAGCTTTTGCCACACCATGCTGTAAATGCCTTAAAACCAAATATCTAAAATTACCCCTCATGGGTCCTATTACAATGCATCTTTCATAGTTCTGTTTCTCTGAAATATCCAGTCTTATTTACAAGGCCATCCTTTATGTCCTGGACTGTAAAATAATGTGTGAGTTCTGTCCCCACCTGTCAGAGCTGGGCCAGTTCTCTGCTGTCCATGGGCAGTTTTTTCTTTATCTCTCCCACAGCCAACCCTCCCTCCAGGAGATCTCTGCTGTCCATGGCCACTGAGTGTCCCTGCAGGGCTGATCCAATTCCAGCATCCCATGGGGAGATGCTGCGCCCAGGGGAGGAGCCAAGCATTCCTACCTGGATCCAATCTGAGCCTGGAGCAGCACAGCAGCCTTTGCCCCCTGCATTGCCAGAGGAGCAGCTTTCTGCTGCCCTGCATTGCCAGAGGGAGCCCAGGCCCATCTGCAGCAGCCCTGGAGCTGCAGAGGAAAACTCCCCCCTTGTGCAGGATCCCTGCTCCAGCAGCAGCACAGCTGGCACTGCAGGAGGGCTGAGCCCCCATGGGATGGGGCTGTGCCACCCCCTGACACACAGGGGCAGGGACTGCTCTCACTCTGGCAGTGGTTTTTTTTTTTTTTTTTTGGTTTGTACTATTGCTAGTAGTCCAGCTATGTCAGGGAAGGTACAGGTTGGATATTACAAAGAAATTTTTCACCAAAAGAATAATAAAGCACTGGAATGCTCTTCCCAAGGAGGTGGTGGAATCACCATCTCTGGATGTGTTTTAAAAAGGCCTGGACATGGCACTGGGTGCTGTAGTTGAGGTGTGAGGGCACAGGTTGGACTCGATGATCTTAGAGGTCTCTTCCAACCTCATCATTCTGTGATTTGTATTTTTTAATTTTCCTAATAAAGAACTGTTATTCCTACTCCCATATCTTTGCCTGAGAGTCCCTTAATTTCAAACTTATAGTAATTCAGAGGCAGGAGGTTTACATTTTCCATTTCCCATTTCCCATTTCAAGGGAGGCTCCTGCCTTCCTCAGCAGACACCTGGCTTTTCAAACCAGGACACTTTGGAACTTGTTTCTAGTTCCATTTCTCTCTCAGCAGTGTCTGTCCTATTCCATGGCATTTCTAAGTCAGCATTTCTTATCTCAAGGTTTCCATACAGGTGCACACTGTGTGAGCCTTCTGCCAGGCTTGGAGAATTCCCCACAAATTCATTTCCCCCATTGCAGGGGCAGGAGCTGGACTGGGTGATCCTGATGGGAGCGCATTCTGTGATTCCATGACTCCAACAAACCACAGAACATCTCTGCCCCTGATGGGAAAATGAGGGCAGCACCTCCACTGGGATGGGATTTGGGATCCCAGACTGCTCCTGGCAGCTGCTCAGAGTGTGTGGGATGGCTAGGGCAGAGAAATCCTGCAAATAAGATGTGTCCATGCCCGCAGTGTGCTCTGACAACCTGGGAACACGCTGCTTTCCTCACAAACACGTGCCAATGCAGAGAATTAGAGAGAGAGCTCTGCTGGAGGTGTTCAGAGCTCGGGGCACTCCTCAGATCCCAAGGGATGCGGTGGCTGGGCTTCACACTGAGCCCCAAAGCTGCCACAGGGCTTTGGGAAACTGTCTGTGAAAAAGGGAACAGGCTGGGGCTGTCACAACATCTGGACACAGCAGCACCAGCAGCAGCTGTGCAGGCTCCCTGCAGGACAGACCTGAATGGAGCCACCACAGGAACAGCAGAATTCCCCTTGGAATGGGCTGGCCTGGGAGCTGAGCCGGGGAGTCACCTGAGTTATGGGGTCACCAGAGTTATGGGGCCTTCTGAGCTGTGGGGTCACCTGCGTGGCAGGAGGCAGGGCTGGCTCAGCAGCTGAGGGTGGGAGCTCTGGGGTCCCCTCAGGTCACTTTGGGTGGCTGTCACCCCTCGCTGTGACACCTCCCGTCCCACCAGGGCTGTGGGGACACAGCCAGGCCAGGCTGCTCTGAGGGCATCGATGGATTTGGCCACAATCCCTTCCCAGCTCAGCCCTGCTGCAGGCAGGGACCTCCCAGAACATTCCAACCCCACGGAGGGCACTTCCAGGGAAGGGCTGAATCCCAGGAAATAAGGTGAATCCCAGGGGAAGGCTGAATCCCAGGGGAAGGATGGGCTCAGGAGCTCCAGGAGCCACCCTGTGTCCGCAGCCCTCAGCAATCTCAAGGAAACAATCAGAGGTTTAGAAGCTGATTCTCAGGAAAAGTCTTCTCATTCCTCTGGAGTGACAAAATCAGGAAGTGATCCCATTCCACAGCTGCACAGAAAATCAGCTGTGGGTCTTATTGCTGCAATGGGAAACCTTGCTGAGCACAGGGCCTGCACTGCCAGACAGCTCAGAAACCAGGCAAATATTCCATATTTCCATCATCAGTTTGAGAAAAGCCCTGCTGCAAATACTGATTAGGGAGAATAAGGCTGCTCCAGACTTGCCTTTTCTTTTTTCTTCTTGACACAAGAGCAGAAAAGCTGAACTGTCAGAAGTGTGGTGCAGCTTTGGCAATGCTTACCCACCCAAGAGGCTTTTCAGACCCTGATGGCTCACCAGGAACTCTCAGGAGATTTTGTTAATACCAGAAACAAGTAATGAACAGAGAGCTGCAGGTGCAGCCCCAGTTTCTAACGCAGCATTGAGAAAAGTTGAGAAATGATCCCAGACCAGAACTTGGCTTCCCTTGGCTCTGTCACCAGGGTGAAGAAAGCCAAAAACCAGAGGTGCAGGCCTTGTCCTGCCAGTGCTGATATTCCTGCTGGCAGGTGCAGGACAGGGTCCCCGCAGATCTGTCTGCAAAGGAAAACACCTACTTTGATTTTTGAAAATATCCTTGGAGTCAAAGCTTTGTGCCCTGCAGAGGACACATCCAAGGAGTCCTGGATCCTGCAAGCAGAACAGGAGATCCCTTTTCTCTGGATCTTATGGCCCCTGTCCCATTTGCCCAGCACTCCCTCTTGAGTTTTAACCCCCTGGCAGTGCCCAGCTGCAGGTGGGGCACTGCTAAGTAAAGCAAATTATCAGTGTCCTGTTAACCCCCACTTTGGCTTACCAACTCAGTGTCTCTCACTGTAACCCTCCAGGACAAGAAGGGATTTTTGGGGCAGTGCTTGCAGACTCCAGGAGGTTAAGAAGGGATTTTTGGGGCAGTGCTTGCAGACTCCAGGAGGCTGGACCCCACCTGCAGCATCCCCAGGTGTGAGGGGGGGCCAGGGCAGGTTTGGGATGCAGTTTGTGGGGTTGGGTCAGCAGCCAGGGCTCTCATTATGCATCAGCTCTGATCAGCACCACAGCCAAGGCCTTCTGCAATCAGGCCAGCTCATGGCTTTAGGCTTCCCACTTGAAGTTAAAAATAGTTGGCCTTTGTTTCACTGCCAGCCTGGGCAGTGGTGACCTTTTGTGTGTGCCCAGCCTCTCCCTTAACATTTACAGATGCACCCAGCCCCGGAGCTGCTGCTCTGCTCCTCTGCTCTGCCTCCTTCAGCTCCTGCTGCCCTCCTCAGCACCAGCCCTTGTTGAAGATTGCAATGCAAGTTGTTTTCCATTACCATCTGTATGGCAGATTACCTTTGTCAAGTGGGCAGTTTGCCTTATCTCTCTCTCTGAGTGACCACAATCACTCCTCCCTCGGGAGGGGACACCTGCTGATAACAGCCATTGAATGTCCCTGCATGGCTGATAAGAACTACAGCATCCCATTGGGAGATGTGAGCCCAGAGGGAGGAGCCAAGCATTCCTGCCTGGATATAATCTGAGATTCTGGAACACCAGCACGGCTTCTGCACTGGATTCCCCAGAGGAACAGCAGCCGCCTCTTCCCCTGGATCTTCAGAGGCAGAGACTGCAGCTTTCTCCAGGATCCCTGCTCCAGCAGAACCACCCCTGACACTGCAGGAGGGCTGAGCCACAATTCCAATGGGACTGCTGCCAGCACCCTGACCCACAGGGTGTCAGGTTGGGTTCTGACCCTGGCAGTGCTGTTCTAAGGTACTCCATTGTTTATTTTATCCTTTTATTTTTCTTCCATATTAAAAAACTGTTATTCTTGCTCCCATATTTTTGCCTGAGACCCCCTTAATTTAAAATTATAGCAATTGGGAGGAGTGGGGAGGGTTTACATTCTCCATTTCAGGGCAGGCTCCTGCCTTCCTCAGCAGACTCCTGGCTTTCCAAACCAAGACACCCTTCTGGGCAGCACCAGGGAGCTCAGACACATCTGGGGATATCAAACCACAGCCACTGGGAAATCCTCCTCTGGCCCTGGAGCACACACAGGTCCAGGCACGGCACCCCTGCTGTCCCTGTGCTGCTCTGCACGCCTCAAGCTCAGTTTGGCTCCCACTTTCTTCTTAGAAACTTGACTTTGCACCCTCTGAAATGCAGAATTCCCACAGATCCTTGCAGCTCCCTGAGGAAGGATCACTGCGTTGGAAGAACCCAACACCCACCCCTCAACCTCCCCACTGGGAATTTCCAGGCCTTTAAGGGATGAGCTGCCATGCAGACGATATTCCTTTATGCAGGCTGGAATATTTAAAGTTTGGCCAAAAAGGACCATTGCAGCACATCAGGATTTGTAAGCAAACCCCAAACTTTTGCTGGCAGCACCAAAACCAGGTGAGTTATCCCTCAGGCAGGAAAAGCCTCACACTTTGCAGGGAGCCACTGAGGGATCTGATGGGGAACATGGACAGGAAGAAGTTGAACCAAAATCTAATAATCTGGTATTTTGACTGACCACAGGAAGTGAAATTCAAAATATACAGGCATAACAGACAGTGCAGACAGCAGCAGATGCTTTAATTTTGTCACTTTAAAATGTGTCCACAGGAAGAATTTCCTCAAAGAACCCAAGTGAGAAAAGCATTTATGTAACAAAAAATGCAATTAATCTTCAACTCATCCACCTACAATTTCCCAGCAGGCTGGATCTGCTCCAAGCAGCTGGGAGCAGTGGGGACCATGACACGTGGTGGCTTCATGCCCCAATCCATGGCTGAAGTTGGTCCTGCTTTGAGCAGGTGAAGCTTCAGGGGCCCCTTCCAACCTGAGAGCCCTCAGTTACCTGGAGAGAAACTTAGAAACTCCATCTTTTGCTATTTCAGAATGTGGGAAATGAATTTATAGGGAATTCTCCAAGCCTGACAGAAGGCTCATATAGTGTGAATCTGTATGTAAACTTTGAGATAAGAAATGCTGACTTGGAAATGCCATGGAACAGGACAGACATTGAGAGAGAAATGGAACCAGAAACCAGTTTCAAAGGATGGCCTTGTAAATAAGACTGGATACTTCAGAGAAATAGAACTATGAAAGATGCATTGTAGTAGGACCCATGACGGGTGATTTTAGATTTTTGGTTTTAAGGTATCTACAGCATGGTGTGGCTAAAGCTGATAGGCCAAAAAACACTTATAGTAATTGTAATTAGGGAATATTTGGCTTCTGATTGTGATGGTGTGAATTATAACATCTGTATTGTCTCACCCTTCACGTGAGACTGAAAATGGAACAGAAGTTTTTAAACCTCCTCTCAGTTGCCCCATCCCTGGGTCAGAAAATCCAACATCAGAATGCTGTGCTTGCCCCACATTCATCTGATTTTCCTGTTCTGCCCTAATGGTCACAGCAGGAATTCTGGAATGCTGTTTCCAAGCAGTTTGTCTGCTCCTCCTGCCCTCTGTGGGACGAGGTGTTCCCAGCATCAGAGTGAGATGGAAGGGCTGCACCCCTGTCCTTTGGAGATGTCACAACTGAATGTCTGGGAAATGAGGGGTGCAGTGCTCCAAGCCTGCCTCTGGGGCTGCACCCCTGTCCTTTGGAGATGCTGTAACAAAATACCTGGGAAAGGAGGGATTCAGCCCCAGAGCCAGGCTTGCAAAGGCTGCACCCCTGTCCTTTGGAGATGTCACCAAATTCCTGGGACATGAGGGATGCAGCCCCAGAGCCAGGCTTGCAAAGGCTGCACCCCTGTCTTAGGAGAAGTTGTAACCGAATTCCTGGGAAATGAGGGATGCTCAGCCCCAGAGCCAGGGGCTCCTGAGAGAGCAGCTGAGCCCCCTGTCCCACCCAGCCCCAGCAGCACCTCAGGGTCCCCAGCTGCTCGAGTCAGCCCTCAGCCCTGGGCCTGGGGCGCAAAGATTTAAGGGAAGGGCAGAGCAGTGGGGAGCTGGGATGGAGACTGAGCCCACACAACATCTGACACAGGATGAGCCTGTGAGTCAAAGGAAGTGGGAATGGCTGGGAGAAGGATTAGGGGTGGCTGCAAATGAAGTAAATTTGCTGAAGCCCATTGAGTTTCCCTGAGCCATCTTATTTGGGATCGAGTGTGCAGCAGAGCGGTTCACACAATTCTTATTGCAGATCAAAGCCAAACAATTCTGTGTTATTAAATTATTTTTTTAAATCCCCATATCCTGTCATTGAATGTGAGTCTGACAACAGCAGTGGTGGAAATATATCAGCCATTTAATATAATTCCTTTCAAGGAAACAAGAGTCACTTCAGTTTCTGAAACAAGCCCAGGAATAATTTTCTGTGGGAGAAAACAGACACTGATTATTTACTGCCATTGATGCAGAAAAATTTCCTCAATTACTCCTGGTGCATGTCAGGCATCAGACAGAGCAGGATGGATCTCAAGAGCATCTCTAGCAGAACTTCTCTGAAGAAAGATCTTCAATTTTTTCCACTCTTAAGTACTGAGAAAACATAAAACCAGGCAATGTATCCACTAGAGAAAAGAAGCAGAACATCATACAAGGAAAAGACACTCGATGATGAAAACAGAAGATGCTGAATTAATTCTGTAATGTACCCATGCTGCTTTCCAGGAATCAGGGACAGCTCAAGAGATTCCCATCATTGGGACAAAGGTTAATGCATTGCAGAGTTTGCTCACTTTTCCTTCAGCACAATGAAGAGATGTGGCTGAAAGGATTTGTGGCCACTGCTGCCCTGAGCCATGGGAGTGGCCGAGGGGTTCCCAGAAGTGTCAGGCAGTGCTGGGAGAGGAGCAGTGTGTGATCCATGGGAACTGCAGGGATCTGCCCCTGCCAGGGCTGGAACACCCAGGGCACCCCCAGCCTTGCTCTGGGGACAGCCAGGTGGCCCCTGAGCCACCCCTGTGCCCCTCCTTGGGAAAACCCTCCCAGCAGGTTCCCCACCCGCCTGGGTGGCTTTCCAGGGGCCACGAGGATGCTCCAGTCCTCCCCAATCATCCCAAAAAGCTCCAAACCTCGAAAGGAGAGCTGTGCCACACGGTTTGTGCCAAAGCGGAGAACAGCACAGGGATTGCAAGAGGAGGCACACAGAAGGAAACAACAGGTGACAAGAGTTTGATCACTTGTGTAAAGCACTGAAAAGCCCTCGTGGCAAAGGAGGAAAGGGATCAGGGCCTCAGTTTGGTTGATTCTCCACCACCTGCCACAAATCTGAAAATCGGATTCAATCATTGATTCAATTGAATCTGAAAATCAGATTCAATCACTTCCACAGGCAGGAAAAGGGAAAAAATAAAAAAAAGGGGGAGGGGGGAGGGGAAGTAAATAAAGAAGGAGGGAAAAGGGACAAAAGGGTTCTGAATTAGACTGAAATGCTGAGCCTTGCCTGGAGACTGGCCCCAGAGAGTTTCTGAGGGAAGCTGAGCTAACTTCTGGAACACAGAACGCCTGAGCAGCCACAATCCACCTGGCAGGATTCACCCAGCAAGCTGCACCTGGGCACAACCCAGTCTGGGGGCCAGAGCATGGAGCTTTCTAAAAGCAGCTGTCAGTGCCTGCAGAGAGCCAGCCCTGGTGGGTCCCTAAGGCAGCACTCTCAGCCTGGCAGCAGAGGGGGGCTCAGGTGCCCCCTGTCCTGTCCCCTGTCCCTGCAGGGATCTGTTCTGGAGGAACAAGGCAGTGGGGCTGGGTTCTGGGGCAGCCCTTCACTCATTGCCCTGTCAGCGAGGAGCTCTGTGGTTTTTAGAATCCATTTTTAGCATTGTTTTGGAGAGGAGCAAGCAGTGAACAGCTGGGCTGGGGAAGCTCTGCGTGGACAGCACTGCATTAAAACCCAAAATCCTCAGGCTCTGCCCCGCATCACCAAACTCCACTCTCCATTAAAATTGCACTTTTAACTATTTCCTTCATCCTTGGCTGCCTTCCAGAACAGCTGATTCTGTAAATCAGCCCTGGAAACAATGAACCTCCTGCAGCAAACACAAATGTAGGGCTCAAAAGCAGTGAGAGGGGAAAAGAGAAAAATCGAAGGTCTTTATTCTGCAAAGTTCTAAGGTCAGTTTGCCCTACAATTCCTAAAGGGCACAGCCCCAAAGAGAAAAATATCATTGTGCTCCTAACAAACCCCTTCTTTCCACCTAAACATTTTTGTTCTATCCACATCCACTCTCAGCTTACAAAGGTTTACTCAGCTTATTCCAATTCCTTCCTTTCCATAGGCATGTCTTACCTGTTGCCTTGGGAATTCTTGAGTTCTCATCTCACTTTATTTCCCAGAACAGGGCACCAGGACTTTGGGAAACTCACTCATAGTCTGGTAAACAGAATAACTATTCTTTTATTTCCAAAGTGACTGAAAAACATCCAGATTGCTGGAAGAATTTCTTAACTCTGATCTGAAAATCTGAAACCACTGCTGGCTGAAAGCAACTCTTGGAATTTTGTGTGCCAGTGGTCATTTTGCAGGATAAAAAGCTGAGCTCCCTCCTGTCCCTCCATGAAATTCTGTGCTGAGCTAAGTAAGCAAAGAGCACCCACTGTGCTGCAAGGTGATTTCTGACTTACAGCATTTTAATTATGAGCAGAAACTGGTGGATTTAAAATGGCAATGCTGCATTCTTCCAGGAACACCTGGGTGAGGAAATCTCCTCTTTAATTAATAATATTCTTGGATCACATGCTGCTTATGTATGTTTATCCAAGGTCCACTCTGCACTTTATATAGAGCAACAGACTGAATTTTTTTACCATTGTCCCCATTTTTTTAGAAAAATATTTCCCTCTTATGTGGATTAAAATATAACCCAGAACCATGGCAGATCTTTCCATTTTCATCATGGCCTCCCCTTCCCTCACAATTTCCCTGTAAAACAGGAACAAAGCTGTGGGAGAGGCTGGGTTGTTTTGCTCAGCGAGGGGAGACAGTCACTGCACTGGCATCAGCAGGGATGGCCTCACCCATCCCATGCCCTGGCATCAGTGGGGCAGCCCTGGTGCCAGCTGCAGGGAAATGGGCACTGCAGGGAAATGGGCATTCAGGGAAATGGGCATTGCAGAGAAATGGGCATTGCAGGGAAATGGGCATTCAGGGAAATGGGCATTGCAGGGCAATGGGCATTCAGGGCAATGGGCACTGCAGGGCAATGGATTTCAGGGCAATGGGCATTCAGGGAAATGGGCATTCAGGGAAATGGGCATTGCAGGGAAATGGGCATTCAGAGCAGTGGGCATTCAGGGAAATGGGCATTGCAGGGCAGTGGGCATTAAGGGCAATGGGCATTCAGAGCAATGGGCATTGCAGGAAAAAGGGCATTGCAGTGAAATGGGCATTCAGGGCAATGGGCATTGCAGGGCAGTGAGCATTGCAGGGAAATGGACATCTCAGGGCAGTGGGCATTCAGGGAAATGGGTATTGCAGGGAAATGGGATTGCAGGGAAATGGGCACTGCAGGGCAATGGGCACTGCAGGGCAATGGGCATTCAGAGCAATGGGCATTCAGGGCAATGGGCACTGCAGGAAAATGGGCATTGCAGGGCAATGGGTGTGGTGGTGTTTGCAGGGGTCCCAGGATGAGGGAAGAGACGAGGATCTGACTCCATGTTTCAGCAGGCTTGATTTATTATTTTATGATATATATTATATTAAAAATATACTAAAAGAATAGAAGAAAGGATTTCATCAGAAGGCTAGCAAAGAAAGCAGAGAATGGAATGATAACAAAATCTTGTGACTGACCAGACAGTCTGACACAGCTGGACTGTGATTGGCCATTAATTAGCAACAATCAACATGAGACCAATCACAGATGCACCTGTTGCATTCCACAGCAGCAGATAACCATTGTTTACATTTTGTTCCTGAGGCCTCTCAGCTTCTCAGGAGGAAAAATCCTAAGGCAAGGATTTTTCATAAAACGTGTCCGTGACAAATGGGCATTTCAGGGCAATGGGCTTTCAGGGCAGGGCTGCAGCTCCCTCCCTCCAAACCACCACAGCTTCCCCACCTGCCCTGCCTCTGCTGTTTAAGGATTGACAGGGCGGAGGAAAGAAAGGATTTGGGGTTTTGTCTCCTTGCCCTCTGCTCTGATCGAGCCCTGAGAAGCAGCACCACGCTCTGCGCTGCCCAATTTCTCACCATCAATTGTTCTTTTTCCAAAAAGCTTGGAAACAAGGATGGGCCAGGCTCTGGGTTGTGCAGAATTTGGGAGCAGCAGCAGCAGCCAGGTTCAGCTGTGCTGTTGAGCTCCCTGTGGGATCCTGACCTGTCTGCACTGGGCAGAGGGCACAGCTGGGTACCAACCCCCTTCCTTTTGCACATCTTGACTTTGGAAGTTCTCTGTAAACAGGCCTGGCCAGTGAGTCACAGCCACCAATTCTCCTCCTCACCCTCTAAACAAATCCATTAATCTGAGAGCTGCTGGCTCTGTGCTGAGCTCACCTCACCCCATCTTCACCAAAGGAGATTTCTTGGAAAAAAATTCTCCAGCTCATCACCATGGTTTGGGCTGCAATTTCCAGCATATAAGCACAATAAAAATAGATGGTTCAGAGCATTTCAACCTACAGAGCACTACACTCTGATATTGGTTAACAATTCCATGTCTTTTCTTCTAGCAGGGATTTCAGAAACTTCCTTGAACACAGCAAACCACCTAAAGCCCAAACTGAGCAGCCAGGCAGCCCCTCAAGCTGAGCCCACTGTTTTGCAGGGATACCTGCACAGGTTTTGTTACTTAAGCAGAGCTGAGCCATTTCTAAACAGTTTTTGCATAAATCTGATCTTGTTTACTGGAGGAAACCACAGAAAGAAAGAGGAAAGACAGACAAGCAGGGGGACAGCAAGGGCAGTGTTGCTGAAGGGCTCAGCACAAACCCTGCAGTGGGGCCTTAAGCAAACTGCCCCAGCACAGAGCTGACCACGAGTCTCAAATCCTGTAAGTTTTTAGGAAAATGTGTCAGAGCCCAGACAAAAACAGCTACTGCAGGTTAGTAGAACCCTCAGTAAAGGATGAATGCACCCTGAGCTGCCAGTGAGGAGGGGCTCAGCAAGCAGAGCCCTGGTCCCTCAAGGAGCTGCACCATGATTTGCACAGGCACAGCTCCCTCAGGTGCCTAAGTGCTTTATCTGAACATGGGAGGATGTGGCCCTCAGTAAAACAACCAGAACCACGTGTCTGCTCACAGCCAGGGCAGGGAAACAGCCAAAGGCTCTGGGAGCTGCTCCTGCAGGAATTGCAGCATCCCTGCACCACTCTGGCCCGTGGCAGGGCACAGATAACCACCAGCACTGGAGTTATTTGGATTCCCAGCCTGGATTTGTGTCCACCCCACTGTCACACACATCCCCCAGTCCCTCACCCCCCAAGGGGCTGCCTGGGGCTCTTCAGGAGGGGAGGCTTGGAAGGAGAACCCTCAGGTCCTCAGGATGGCCGCGGTTCCTCCCATGGGCCTCCAAACCCATTTCCTCTTGATGCCTGAAGTTTTAGTTTCCATATTTTCCAGACTCTGTACTGCATTAGGATATAACTCTGAACTTCACAGAAAGTGTCAGCAGCTCTCCTCACAGCTCAGTCACACAGAACAATCCTTTTCCAGCCCCAGAACCAAGGACACCACTGCAGCTTCAGGCCCAGAAAGTGCAAACAGCAGAGAATTGAGGAGAGCAGTCTGGGAGGGTGGGACTGCAGAACCTGGAGCTGGAACTGGACAATTAACCCCAAAATGGAAATGGACCAAAACTGATAAAAGTGTGAGAACTCGTGACCCTCGTCCAGCTTGGGTGAGCCCTGGCTGGGCTCTTGTGCTGCCCAAGGTGAATCCTGTGAAGGCCTTTTAATAAATCCCCACTTTATTCCTTTAACTCTGTCCAGCCTCTGCTCCAGGAGCTCCCAGGGCATCACTCTGGCCCACAGGACCCCTCCAAGGTGTGCTCTGACCCCTCAGGGCAGGTCCCAGCCCCTCAGCAGATCCTGCAGCTCCTTCCCAGCCCAGCTCCTTTCCCAAACCTTCCCTCAGGGGTGGAATTCAAGCTGAAATTGTCCAACACTTTGTTTTTCACAGCTCAAAGGACAATTTCTCTCCTAAAGCAGCGTGGAGAAGCACCCTAAGTGATGGTTGTTTGTTGACTTTTGAGTCAAATGCTGCAGCCTGAAATGTTCAGCATCTAAACTGGGGAGCAGGGAGTGAGGATTTGGGGAACAGGGAGTGAGGATTTGGGGAGCAGGGAGAGGATTTGGGGAACAGGATTTGGGGAATGGGGAGCGAGGAGTTGGGGAGCCTGGGGAGACACACATGAGGAGCCCTGAATGCCAGCAGGGAAACCTCCTGAGCTGCAATGTCTCCATTTCAGGTGGAGTTTGCCCCCTAAAATCTGGCTGATTCAGCAGTGGGGCTCTTCAGGAGCCACAGAGGGTCTGGGGTCTGGGATCATTGGGATGTAAATGGATTTTTGTGCCTGGCAGTGTGATCCGGGCTGAAAGAGAAGGAATGGGAGCAAATTTAAGCAAAATTGTAGAGCTGAGCCCAGACAAAATATAGAGGGTTAGGATGTACTTGCAGCAATGCAAAAATAGATTCCAGAGGCTGAAATGTGTCTGCTAAAATTATATTTTTTTTCTTACAGGAAACTTCCTTCAACAAAATGCTGTCTGAGATTTTTGGGGGATTTTTTCTACTTCAAACAGGACTCATTTCACGCAGATATGGATGTCTAAAAAGAAAATATTTTCAATCTAAGCTGGACATCTAAGCTTGCCCTCCAAAGGCAAAGCAAAGTTCTAAGTTGAGAGGCAGTTTCCAACCAACCCCTCTAAATGTCACTTCAGCTTTTTGTATCCTCTGGTTTTAAAATCAGCACTGGGAGTGTAGTACATCAAATATGTGCCCCAGCAGCCCAGAATGGTGCTGAGGTCAATTAATATTTGTACACTTTCCTTTTCAGTTCCTTTCTGCCCAGTGCTGAAGAGGACGAGGAGATGAGCAGGAATTAGAGGGCGTTTGAAGTGGAGCCTGAGCTCAGAATTGTGTATTTGCACTCAGCCAGAGAATGGAACTAGTAATGGGTGACCTAAGCCTCCCCTCGAGATTAGCCACTGCAGCAGAAACTCTAAATATAGAACTGAGCAAGGAAAGACTGAGAATTACTCACAAAACTTATCTGATGCATACCTGGTACCTCCCAGGAAAGAATGGGGGTGCTGCACAGAATTGGCAGCTGTTTGGAAGCTGCTCAGAAAACTTTTGTGAGCAGAAATGAAGAGGCAAAGTCAGGGAGCAAATTATTCCTTTGACTGAGGTTCCATTGTTTGAATCCCTGCAAGACTGGAGCCAGGTTTTAAGGAAATGTTAATTGTGGCCAATTTTGCAGCTTCGCTCTGCAGCTTGGTAAGAAATTAAATGTCACCGTGTGCCTGAATGTGCTTTCTGAGAAATGAAGCTCTCTTGAAGTCATTTAAATTCCTAATCTTACTGAGTTTAAATGTTGTTCCTTGAAGTGAAGGAATAATTTAATGAAGTGCAGAGTATTTCTGTGTGGCACATCAGAAATGTCCATCTCACCAGTCTTTTATCTCATCAGTTTTCCATTCCCACTCTGGTTTGCAGTGCAGTGGCCAGGGAATGGTGGAGCTGAGATCCTTGGGGCAGTGAGCAGTTTATCCTGGATCTCAGGAGAGCAGATCTGGCCCCTCTGGGGCTCTGCTGGCACAGTCCCATGGACAAAACCCTGGGGGAAAGAGGGGCTGGGATGATCTCCAAGGATCAGCTGCTCCAGGAGTGGCACATCCCAGCAGAGGGACACACAGCGCCCCAGGCACACCCTGCAGGCAACCAGGGCTGGGGACAGGAAGGAAAATCTCAGTTTGGAACATCCAAGGAAGCTGAAGGTCACACACAAATCCACGGGGCTGGTGAGAGGAACCCAGAAGTGGCTCCTGGGGGAGCTGGGGCAGCTGAGCCACCTCCCACCACAGCCAGGAATTTGTGGCAATCCAGTGAAGTCCCACTGCCTGGAAAAGGGGAACAGGAGCCCGCGGTTAAAGAGGGGAGAAGAGGAGCAGCTGGGAACTCCAGGGCAGTCGGGCTCACCTGTGCCTGGCAAGAGCACAGAGCAGATCCTCCTGGAAACTCTGCCAAGGCCAGGGCACCTTCCCTGGACTGAGCCCACCCTGCCCTGCAACACATCCAGGGATGGGGCAAATATTAAATATTAAAATATATGAAATATAATTAATTATATAATATATTTTCCTATTATACATTGATATAAAATATATATTTATATAATAGTAAATATTAAATATAATATTAAATAGCACAAAAAATTAAATATTTATAATATAATATAATATAACATAATATAACGTAATTAATATAATATAATATAATATAATATAATATAATATAATATAATATAATATAATATAATATAATATAATATAATATAATATAATATAATATAATATAATATAATAATATTATGATAATTATTTTCATTAAAATAATTAAGTAAATATTTACTGATATATTATAAACATATATTAATATAAATAAATATTTTAAAGGTGTATATTGATGTATAGATGAATATTTAAAATATTCATATGTATATTATATATTCAAATCCCTATGTCATTTAAAACCCTCACTGTACCCTGCCCACCTGGTTACTGGGGATATTTCTGTGTCATTTGTTCAGTGTCACATGGCTCATGATCAAGCTTGATTTGATTAATCGTGTAAGCACTTGAAATTTTAATAAAACCAAACATTTCCCCCATTTATCTCATTTTTTTACACGATCGTTGAAGTTGGAAAAATGAGCCCAAGAAGAATGCTGGGGACTTGCCTGCAGCAGCTCATTTTTAACGTGCAATTTTCCCTCCCCCTGTCCCTGTGCTGCTCAGGAGGGATCGTTTGCCTGCAGCGCCAGGGGGACAGGCCAGCAGTGCCCATTTCTCACCCTGAGAGAGCGACTGCCCAGCCTGCTGTGCTCCTCTCAGCTCTGCAGGTGGGACCAGCTGCTCTGGGGACCCACCTGGCACTGGCAGCTTCTGGCATTTACTGCAGCTGCTCCAGGTGCTCAGCAAAGCTCGGCTTCCCTGCAGCATTCCCAGGGGTTCTGCCCTGGGGGTGGCAGTTCTGAGGCACAGAAGGCTCCAGGCCTGTGGGGTCTCCCAGCTGACTGGGATAGCTGGGATGCACCTTGTGCTGCTGGCTGGGGCACTTCTGGGGCATCCTGATGGACTCTCAATGCCAGCATCAGTCAGGAGGAAGCAGGGAAGGTGCTGAGGAATCACAGAATTCACAGAATCACCAGGTTGGGAGAGACCTTCAAGATCATCAAGTCCAACCGAGCTTCAACAGCTCAACCAAACCCATCCCGGCTTTGTTAAACACACCCAGGGATGGGGACTCCACCACCTCCCTGGGCAGCCGTTCCAGAACGTTATCACCTTTCCATAAAATCCTTTCCCTGCTATCCACCCTGTATTTCCCCTGGTGCAGCTCGAGGCTGTGTGCTCTGGCTGTGTCAGTGCTGCTGCAGAAAGAGCCCAGCCCCAGGTGAGCACAGGCACCTTTCAGGAGCTGTGCAGAGTGATGGGGGCAGCCCTGGGTCTCCTTTTCTCCAGGCTGAGCAGCCCCAGCTCCCTCAGGGGTTCCTCTCAGGGTTTGTGTTCCCAGCCCCTCTCCAGCCTGTGAGGAGTAAAAAGAGGAGTAAAAGCCAGACGAGTAGAAGAGGAGCTCAGAGCAGTCTACCAATGATGTGTGCCCTCCCCAGCAGAGAATTTGTGTGTCAGGTACCGGGAAGTGATCAATCCCTGGCACTGATGCCTCAGGATTTGAGCTTTTATATCTTCCATATATTTGTAATCCTGCAATTCCTTAGTGTATAGCTCTAAACTCCATACACAGTGGGCTGCTGCTTTCCCATTTTGGTCAGACACAGCAGTTCCTCCCCAGGCCTGGGAATCAAGGACATCTCACTGTCACCAAACCCAAGAGATGGAAACAAAAGTGAGCTGGGGGGAGCAAATTTGGGGTAAATGACTTCATTACCTGAAGCAGGAATTGGAAAATTAACCCAAATATGCAAATGAGCAAAAAAAAAGGGTGAAAATCTGTGACCCATTGTCCATTTTGGGTATAGCCCCGGGGGGCTTCATGTGTCTGAAATGTACCTGAAGGCCCTTTGATGAATATAATCACCTTTTTCATCCTTAATTTGGTCTGCCCTCTGTTTTTTAGGTAGTCCCAACAAGGCACCACAGGAACAGGGACCATCCTGCAAGTGCAGGGCATCACCTGGGCTGGGAACCACTCTGGCTGGAGAGCTGGGGTGAACAATTTACCCTGAGAATTCCTCACTGTGGCTCTCTCACTCCCAGCCCCCACATTATTGTCGCCATTGTCTGGGGTGGAAATGGTAGGCACTCTTCAAACTAGAGAAAATCATTAATAAAGGTCATGGGGGAAAATGCCAAAGCTGCATGGAGGCCTCTGGTGCTGCCTGAGTGTGTTAGCAGTGGAAATGTGACTGTGTTGTCAGTGCTTGGCCCTCAGGATCTCCTCTGCTGGTGGCTCTGGCCCGGGGAGGAGATGCTGCTGGGGAGGGTGGTGCTGCCAGGGCAGGGGGGCACGTGTGCTACTCACATCCTCTGAACAGAGACAGACACAATTCTCTCTCCCAGGATTGTTCCTGGTGAAGGCAGTGAGAAGCTCAGAGAGAGAAGGAGGAAAACAATTCTTATCTCTACTTGCTGCCCCTGTTGTTTTTGCACATGTGGAATGTGTTAAGGAGATTGTTCACCCAAAGGGATTTGTTAATTGGGCTCTGCTGAGGGTTGTTTGGATTGATTGGACAATTAGGTCAAAGCTGTGTCGTGACTGTCTGAGACAGCCACAGGTTTTTCTTTAGTATTATTGTAATATATTATAGCTTAATAAAGCATGGGTTCAGCCTTCTGGAATCATGGATCCAGTACACATCATTCCCTGGCTGGGGGCTCCCTGCATGGACAGGCACAGCCAGCAGGGCATCCCACCTCAGGGGGAGGGCAGGGATCACCTTTCTGCTCCTATTTAGGAGCTCAGGAAACTCCTTTACAGCTGATGTCAGCCTCCAGTCCCTGCCCAGTTACCCCAGCACTGCCCTTCCCACCCTGCTTCCCCGTGGATTCTCCTCAGCTCATCTGTCAAACATTCCATGGATGTTTCGGGCAGTTCCTACCCCGTGTCCCCGTTTCCTGCCGTGCTGGAGCCATGCTGGCAGCCCTGGAAGGAAACTGGCAGCATCACAATGGAGTTTTATCAGCCCCAAACCTGGAAATGTTTCCTTTCTAATGTGACCCCAAGGCAGTTCCCACACCAGGCTGCTCGGGACCGCCCTCTCCTCCTCCAAGTCAGCCCCGAGGTGTTTTGGGACTGTCAGCCACCAAAAAGGGGCATTTTCCATCACAAGGCAAAGCTGAGGGAAAAGCACAAGGGTAACAAAAAATCCCTGCCCAGGGACTTATCCAGCCAGGAAGGAACAGGGGGAATGTTGGGTGGTGAAACAAAGGTGAGCTGGGTCTTCAATTCACCCCTAGATCCTAAATTCACCCCTAGATCCTAAATTCATCCCTAGATCTTCAATTCATCCCTAGATCTTCAATTCACCCCTAGATCCTAAATTCACCCCTAGATCCTAAAGTCACCCCTAGATCCTAAAGTCACCCCTAGATCCTAAATTCATCCCTAGATCTTCAATTCATCCCTAGATCTTCAGTTCACCCCTAGATCCTAAAGTCATCCCTGGATTTTCAATTAATCCCTGTCCCCACAGGCCCCTAGCTGGGTAATAATTAGCATTGGCTCCATGCTTCTCAGGAAGCTGATTAATCACTTTCTTTTATTTTACTGTACTTATTAAGAAACCCATTGGTTCCATCAGTCACAATACAGGGGGACCCAATTGGTCCTTGAATCTAAACACCAATTAGGCGGCCAATTAAGAAACCACCCTTGGGTAAACAAATATCTGTTACACATTCCACATGTTCACAACAGCAGGTGCAGCAAATCAAGATAAGAATTTCTCATGCTTTTCTCTGATCTCACAGCCTTCCCCAGGACAATGCCTGGGAAAGTTGTGCTTTGCTCTCTGTGGCCAGAGAGCTGCTGCCACACATCCCTAGATCCCAAATCCATCCCTGGATCCCAAATCCATCCCTAGATCCTAAATCCCTGCCCAGATCCTGTGCGCAGTGGGGAGGGCAGTGCCTTGCTGGCAGCTCTTGGCTGTACCCCCACCACATCCCTGCCAGCAACAGGAGCACCAAGGCTGCAGAAAGCCCACACCAGGCTCCTGTTTGTGCCCTCACCCCTCCTCCCTCTCATCTGCAGCCAAATCCCAGTTTTAATGCAGTTTTCCCCTCTGCAAGCAGCACAGACATGGCAATTTATCCCCAGCTCATTCTTCAGATCATTTTCTCCCCTGTAAATGAAACCCTTGAGCACCCACTTCCCTGAGACAAGGCTGGCCCTGGTGGGCAGGGATGCTCTGCTGAGAGAGGCACGGGGATGGAAATTGCCATACAAGTGGGAACAGCTCTCATCCTTTTAATAATCTACCAGCAGCACAGGCAGAGATATTCCTAAACTCTGATTTTATCACGATGGCATCAGGATCAGAGATGTGTTTTTCCTGAGGCTAGACAGGAGAGAAGGGAAGATATTGTGTTACCTTGACTACATTTCATCTGCCTTTAAAACATAATTTCCCTTTATTAGCTGGTTTCTTTGGTTATTGCAAGTAAAATAACACATCCTGAGCCCTGGTAATAACTTTTGTGCTGGTGGCCTTCCCCCTTCTCTCTGTTTTCCTGGTTTCCTCCTCCTCTCCCTCCACATTTTGAACCCGGAAAAAATTTTTTTGTTTGTTCACAAATAGAAGGGAGAAAATATTTAACAGGTGACGTGCAGGGACAGGTTTTGACTAATTGCCAAGTTTCTATAAAAGCAATGATTTTTCAGCTGGAGCTGGGCTGGTCCTGAGGGGAGGTTGAACCTTCCAGGCCTAAATTGCTGCTCATTGATCCTCCCACCCCAAAAATCCCCTCTGTCTCCTCTGTCTCGTGTCTGGGAACAGGAAAAGCATGGAAGAATCAATGAGCTCTGTCTTGTTGACACATATTGAGCTAATTCAAATTCAATAATTTTGTCCAGATTGGAATTTAAAGATATAATCTATTTTCTTTTTTGCTGCTGTTTGAGACGCAGTAGTTTGAAATAAACACTGTTATTGCCCTTAAGTGATCATCAGGCACAAGGCAAAGCTCCAGGGGGCATTTAGGGAGTGAAAATTGGGAATTGAATTCATCTGGAGCTGCTGATCCTGTCCTGGCCCAGCCCAGGTGTGCTGGCACCACAGCAGGGACAGCAGGTAAACTGTCACAGGGGAAGGAATCTTTATTTTTATTTTATTTTGGTCCTTCAGCCTGCAGGAGGACAACCTACAGGTTCACTGAAAATTACTTTTCAGGCAGTCAGGTCCTTCAGCGTCAAAATTCTCAATGTTTCGTCCACCTGGAGAGAAGGGAGCAAACCCTGGGTTTTGTATGTGCTCTGTTAATTCCAGCCACTCTTCTTCTCTCCTGGCAATCCTGGGAAAATCCATTTCCGTCTGGAAAGATCCTTCCTGCAGCTCCTGCCATTCTCCAGGTGGATCAGAGGGGGCTCTCCATGTCTTGCCCTGGCTCTCCAAGCTCTGTGCACATCGTGGCCCTGCTCAAACAGGAGCTGCTCTAAAAAACTCCTGATCCTTCATCTCTTGGGCTCCAGGGGCTCCCACACCCTCTGGATTTCTGGAGAGAACTAAAAAAAAGGTGCTGGGTTTTACACAATGCCTCCAGACTGAGCAGGATCCCACCAGGGATTCCCAGCTGGTTCTGTGGCTGATCCCTGGGGTTCTGAAGGGAATCCCAGTTTGCATCAGCCTTGGACAGCAAGAAAATAAGTGCAGATTGTTGTTTTTTTTTTCATTCTAAAACCTTGTTGCAAAATCACACATTTTTCTCTTTTTAAGCTTCCTGAGATAATGGTGAGATATTTAAAAATACAATTATTTATAAACAATGTGCAAATGGTGACATTTGTTAAATATTTGCTGCACAATAGTCCCAGATGAATTTGCCACCATTCCCCTTCCAGTGTCCAGATAAGAACATGCTGCTGGATGGAATGTCCTTCCTTGGACATTCTCAATTTTAGGATGAGAAATCCCACTGTTGGGACTGGACATTCTCAATTTTAGGATGAGAAATCCCACTTTTGGGATTGGACATTCCCAATTTTAGGATGAGAAATCCCACTTTTGGGATTGGACATTCTCAGTTTTAGGGTGAGAAATCCCACTTTTGGCTCTGGGTGCCTGGCTTGGAAAGATGGATTTTTCCAAAGGAAGGAAAACCTGTCATGTCTTTGGATCCCTCATTTTCTTCCTTATTCTGTAAGAACCCACTCAGAGGGCAGGAAAATTGTTAGGATAATAAAACTGGGGTTTGCTCATGTGAGTGTTACTCTTTAAATTTCAGATATGAGCCTTGAGCTGGCTCTGCAGAGGATTTTGTGCCCTGCTGGAGAACACAGAGCATCATCTGGTGGGTGTTTGCCTCCAGAAGGAGCAGTGGCTGCACTGTGAGCAGCACCAGGGGCACTGGGCTGTGTCAGATTAAGCCCTTTTCTGACTTAGAGATGAGACAACTGAGAGGTGTTTAAAAACTTTTATTATATTTTAGTGTCATGTGAAGGGTGAGACGCTACAGATGTTATAATTTACATTATTATAATTAGAAGTTAGCTATTTCTTAATTACAACACACTATAAATGTTTCTTGGCCTATCAGCTTTTGCTATATTATACTGCAAATGCCTCAAAGCTAATCATCTATAAAAACTAAATATTAAAAATATTGGTACCTTACAGTTAACCAATTCCTAAACAAATACTAAAAAAATTACTCAAAAACTAAAGTATATAAAAAAACTTTTCTAAACTTTTTCTACAAGCTCATTTGCCCAGGGATGTGGGGTTGCAGTCACAGCAGGGACAGCCCCTCACTGGAGGTCCCACCTGGGCCACGTTTGGGGTCCCCAGGACCAGCAGTGGTGCCTGAACTCTTTGTTCCTCTCATCCCTCCTTTACACCACCCAGCCCAGCCTGTATCATCCCACTTATGCAAGAAGAAAACCTGCAGGAACAAACCCAGCCCAAAATCTGGGGTGTGGATTTGCCCATCCTCAGCCTGAGAGCACATTTGTGCCAGAGGACTCTCCTCCAAGGCAAGCTTTGTACTGCTGTCAGAATCACTTGCTGCTTGGGGTGGCACTGAGCTGATCCCACAGGAGCCACTGGATTGGGGAATTTTCCTTCATAATTCAAGACCTGATCACTGAGAGCAGACGTGAGGCAGGCACAACTGGCAGTAAACAGAAGTCAAGCCCAAGGTGAAGGCCAATACAGGCAGATCTCAAGGAACTGTCATGGGGTAATTTTTAATAAGTAACTTTTCTTCTCAGGAGCTCCTCAGGTATTCTGTGACTCAGCACTGGGGTTGTGAAGGGCATCTCAATTTGCATCTGCCTTGGACGGGAAGTAAATAAATGCAGATTATTCTTTTTTAAATTCTAAGATCTTTTAGCAAAACCACACATTTGTTTTTCTCTGTTTTAAGCTCCCTGAGCAATTTGTTGAGGCTTTATTGAAATGTTGTTGAGTTGCACCTGACCTGCTATCACTGCACTGCCACAGGAGCTGGGGGTGAATCGGACACACAGAGCTGCTCCTGCTTGCTCAGCCTGTGACTCCTTTGTGAGGGAAAAGCAACACAGGGAATCTGGGAGCTCTCACCTGGGACTCCCCCTCAGCTGTGATGGCTGCAAACTTCCCTGTCCCGTGGAAAGTGAGCCTCTGGCACACCCTGCTCTCTGCAGGACACAGCCCCAGGCAAACAGGAATGATCATGAGACCCTGCACTCAGAGATGCCCAAAGCAAGAGATGTTCTTCCCATGAGCCACACCCAGGGTGTGATGAGCCATTGTCCTGGTTTGAAAAGCCAGGTGTCTGCTGAGGAGGGCAGGAGCCTCCCTTGAAATAGGAAATGTAAACCCCCTCCTCTGAATTATTATAGTTTTGAAATTAAGGGGCTCTCAGGCAAAGATACGGGGGTAGACATAACCATTCTTTATGAGGAAAAAATTTTTAAAAATGCAATAATACAAAACAACAATAGGAGCTGCCCCCTGTGTGTCAGGGGGTGGCACAGCCCCATCCCATGGGGGCTCAGCCCTCCTGCAGTGCCAGCTGTGCTGCTGCTGCAGCAGGGATCCTGCACAAGGGGGGAGTTTTCCTCTGCAGCTCCAGGGCTGCTGCAGATGGGCCTGGGCTCCCTCTGGCAATGCAGGGCAGCAGAAAGCTGCTCCTCTGGCAATGCAGGGGGCAAAGGCTGCTGTGCTGCTCCAGGCTCAGATTGGATCCAGGTAGGAATGCTTGGCTCCTCCCCTGGGCGCAGCATCTCCCCATGGGATGCTGGAATTGGATCAGCCCTGCAGGGACACTCAGTGGCCATGGACAGCAGAGATCTCCTGGAGGGAGGGTTGGCTGTGGGAGAGATAAAGAAAAAACTGCCCCATGGACAGCAGAGAACTGCCCCAGCTCTGACAGATGGGGATAGAATACACACCCCCAAACCATATCTTACAACCCAGGACAGCCATGGAAAAAAGCAGAAATGGGGAGGAGAAACCCTCTGAGGTGTGGTGGCCAGCCAGGCACATCCCTGCCTCTGCAGTTTCCTACAAGCATTTGTAGGGATGGGGTAAATCCCCTCGAATTTGGGGTCTTGCTGCAGCTCTGCCCTGGGCTGTTGGCAGCAGGGCCAAGGCTGCTTTGGGAGGCCCTGACACCTTTTGGAGTTGCTTCAGTGAACCCATTCTCTTCTAAAAGAAGCCCCATCCATCCCCATTCTCTTCCAAAAGCTCCCCTAAATTACCCTTCCCATGTGTTGTAGAGATAGACTCAGCTTTGCAATGTTGATCTTCTTTGGGATCCCTTTAATTGCAATTTTTCTGGCTGGCAGCCTCCCTGCCAGTAATCACAGAGGAAAGAATGGTCACAGAAGGAGGAAATTCATTCCTGTGGTGAGTACAGAGGCAACAGAGCCAAAAGTTTTAAGCCCTCCTCCAAAGCGTGCTACACATACATTTCCTTTTTGCAGGGCAAACCATTTAACCTCTTTACCTGTTTGTCCTCATCTCCAAAATGAGGAAGGCAGAACTGACCCAGTTCTTATTATAAAGTCAAATGGTTTCAAAGCATTTTGAAGTCATTAAATAAAAGGCCTTGCAGAAGGACGATGCGTTGTTCCTGCTGCAACACATAACAAGAGGTAGA
Organism: Camarhynchus parvulus; assembly: GCF_901933205.1. NCBI lineage: Eukaryota > Metazoa > Chordata > Aves > Passeriformes > Thraupidae > Camarhynchus > Camarhynchus parvulus. Next base: position 18,089,603 of record NC_044600.1, on the reverse strand, counting down.
ATAGGAAACCAAGGGAAAGCTGAAATCCCTCCTGAAGCTTTGAAAGGTTCAAGCTCAGCCTTCAGATTGCAGTGAGAGAAGTGTCCTGAACATGCTACACCTATTTAGGATGGAGAAGAAATGGAGCTGACAGAAAAGCAGCTGCTTGTCTCTCTGCTGGGAGAGGCTTTCACACCTTGAGGCAGCCCCTGCCTTGGTGAGAAGCACACACAGGTCTGGGGCAGCTCTGGCTCCTCTCTCAAGGCTGCCTCAGGTGAGGGTCTGACTCAAGGTTTTGTTTTGCTTTCTCTTTTTCCTTGTGCAGCTGAAATTATTCCACTACAAAGCTGTTCAGGAGGGAAGGGTGGTGCTGAAAAAGCAGTCTGGAGGTACAGGGGGTGGAATTCAGCTCTTGGACACCAGAGCAGAGCTCACAGGAACAACTTTCACAGGGTGCTTGGCTGCTCCACCATGCCCAGCCTTGCTGGGAAAGGAACATTTAATGCTCCCCTTCAGCCTCAGCCACATCTGCCTGCATTTGTCTTAGAACAAGGCATTGCTGCTGCTGCTGCTAGAAATTCATTGAGGGATGTGTGGGTGCTGTTGAGGCCAGGATCTGGGTATGAAACCTTGACTTGTGTGTATAAAACACCCTTGGAACAGCTGGCAGGAATTTCTAACTGGAGGAAGCTGGAAGAGCTGGAGGAGGCTGAGAGAGGCAACCCCAAAATCCAGATTTTAACCTGAGTATGAAATGAAATGAAATGAAATGAAATGAAATGAAATGAAATGAAATGAAATAATGAAATGAAATGAAGTGAAATAGTGTATGATTAAATCAAGACCCTGACACTCAAGAGCAAGAACCACACAGATATTCATTGCAAGCCCTAGGACAGCACAGAGACTTGGTGAAGCTGCTCTGGAAGCATTTAACAAGGAGAAAAGATGATCCTAAGATATGGAAAAAGACCCCAACCTCTTCTGAACGCCCCAGGGATAACCTGAGCACAATTTCCACATGGACACGAGCCCCAGATCTCCCCCTCTGGTCTCTGTAGAGCTGACCTGGTGTTTCTCAGTGCATTTATTTCGGTGGGATTTACATTTTTAATGCAGTTCATTGTTCTCCTGCTGGGATTTCCAGCGTTAAAGTGTTTATTGATCCTGAGGTAAACAACTGCCCATGACAGAGGAAAGAAAATTAAATGCAACATCGATGCTGCTCATCTACAATGCTCCTGGAGGGATTGTGGCTATTTTTCTGTGAGCAGGAGGTGTGCTCTGTATTCATGTCCTCCATCCAAGCCCAGGATTTCATTCTTCACAAGGTGCTCCCTCCTCTCTCACTTCCCTTCTCCCATTATCAGACAGCATCTTGGGCAGGAAAATGTTTTATAGGATTCTCGTTTTTCCTCAGAGGGAGGAAAACAATTATGACTGTCTCTCCAAGATTAAAAGCTTTTCCTGTGTATCCCTGTATTTAGCTCGCTGGAGGCTGCTTTGTTTAGGCTTTGGGGTTTTTTCCAGGATGTTCTGTCTGCCACCAGGGAATCTTGCAGCCCATGGATCACACAGCTTGGGTGCTCTCAAAGCTGACCTGGAGCCACTTGGTTCAGAGCAGGGGAGTTGCTTTATCCGTGGCTGGAAGGATGTGGAATGTATTTATAACCACAGCAGCATCTCCACCCTGTTCCCATCAGTAAACACAGAGCTCGGGGCAGTTCACCAAACAGGCCCTGCCAAAAAGCAGCCACAGCCAGGAGTGACCTCAAACCAGGCTTTTCATGGGAATCCTGCACAGGCCTGGGGGCCAGGCTCTGCTGTCACCCCTCTGTTACAAGTTCTGCAGAGCCTCCAGAGGCAGGGCAGTGTTTGCAGCAGGAGGGAGAAGGTGCTGGGATGGAGGGATCCCACAGCAAGGAACAGAGCCAGGCTGGCTGCAGCCTTGGAGGATTGTTCTGCACAATCCTCACCCATCCTCAAAATCACTTTGATGGACAACACTCTGGGGCTTTTTCAGCCCAAATGATTTTTAAATTGTTGAGATGAAGTGAGCCAAATACCTCAGATGACATTCCTGGGCAGCTGGAAATTTGGCTTCTTCCAGTTGGTGCCAAAGCCTAATATTTATTTAATGCCAGGCTTTATAGTGCTCGTTATTACATTCAAATATTTTCTTTCCATCTCGGGGAAGCTGCCAGCTCATCTTAGCCAAACGTGACTCCTGCAGCCTGAAGTGACTGCCTGGCCACATGGAGCCCATTTGTGGGGACACAGTGAGGAGCACTGAGTGATTTCTGCACTGCAGAGCCAGCCAAGGCTGAGGAGCTGCTCAGGGCAGGCAGCAGGTGCTAACAGGATCATCTGCTCCCAAGCCCAGATCAGGCACCCAGGGAGCAGCAGTGGCTTCATCGCCCCCGTGGAGCTGAGGGCTGGCCTGGCTGACACACAGGGGACACCCAGCCAGGGCTGGAGCTTGTGCCAGCAGCCCCCACCCAGGGAAAAGGGAAGGGAGGGATCCAAATCCCACAGTTCTGCAGAGGAGCTGGGTTATTCCAGCTGTGCTCACCTGTCTGAACAGCCTTCTGGTGCTTTAGTGCACCTGAGCCATGGTTAATCCCAGGAACTTGATCTACTAATCAATACACAGCACCAGGGAGGGTGAGCACCTGCTCTTGGGGGTGCTGGGGAACCACCAGGAGACACTGGGGGAGAGACAGTGCCAGTGGACAGGAGGAAACAGCTCTCTGTGAGGGATCAGTGAGATCTCCGTGAGGGATCAATGAGATCTCCATGAGGGATCAAAGATAACTCTGAGAAGGATCAAAGATATCCCCATGAGGGATTAAAGAGATCTCCATGAGGGATCACACAGCTCTCCACGAGGGACCAGACAGCTCTCTGTGAGAGATTAAAGAGATCTCCATGAGGATCAAAGAGCTCTCCATGAGGGATTAAAGAGATCTTCATGAGGGATTAAAGACATTTCCATGAGGGACCAGACAGATCTCCATGAGGGATTAATGAGATCTCCATGAGGGATCAAAGAGCTCTCCATAAGTGATCAGACAGCTCTCCATGTAGGATCAAACATCTCTCCATGAGGGATTGATGAGATCTCCATGAGGATCAAAGAGCTCTCCATGAGGGACTAAAGAGATCTCCATGAGGGGTTAATGATATCTCCATGACGGATCAGACAGCTCTTCATGTAGGATCAAACATCTCTCTGTGAGGGAATAAAGATGACTCTGAGAGGGATCAAAGATATCCCCATGAGGGATTCAAGAGATCTCCATGAGGGATTAAAGAGATCTCTATGAGGGATTAAAGATAATTCTGTGAGGGATCAGACAGCTCTCTGAGAGGGATGAAGGAGATCTCCATGAGGATCAAACAGCTCTCCATGAGGGGTTAAATATATCTCCATGAGGGATTAAAAACATCTCCATGAGGGATCAGACAGCAGCAGAGGTCGGTGGGTGAGCTGTGATGTGGGGGACCCCCCAGAACAGGCCGTTCCTGACAGCTGTCAATCAGCCTGCAGATCCTGCCCTAGGACCAGTGATGAGTTCTTGGATAATTGCTTTATGGTTAATGTGGAATGCCAGGAAAAGTCACCGTGGGGCAGGAAGGGGAGGATGGAGTGTGTAAGTGGAAATAATCCTGTGGTGTTTTGAGCTCAATACAGGCCTTGGAAATCCTGTGAGCTTTACAGACACATTCCTTGTCTAGAAACAAACAAACAAAAAGGATGTACTACAAAAATGTCATGGAAACATGATATAGCAATATGTAAAAATACTAAATATTGAATAGATAAAGTACATCCCAGGCCTTGAGAGATGTTCTGCAGTTTGGCAGGCCCAGCCCTAAGGCTGGTACAGCCCTAAGGGGTCTCAGCCAGCCCCAGACCATGCACAGGGGACAGGCTTTGGAGATGCCCCTCTTGAACCAGGAGAGAGAACACTGTGCACAGCAGCCCAAAACCTCACTGGGAGGAAGGCCAGAAGGTCCATGGCTGCTGTCCCAGCTTGAAGAATTCAGTGTTTATTCTGTTTCCTTCTTCCACAGCAGTGATGAAGTTCTGGAACGTCTTGGAAGGAAAAGGGATCCCATTTCCCAGCTCAGCCAGACACACAGACGTGCAAAAGCTGGAATCTACCTTGAAACAAACCCCAAACCTGACACCAGCACCTGGCACCTCCATGGAATTCCAGGAGCCAGAGCTACCAGCAGAGGAGTCAGCTCAGCTCTCACACTCTGGTGGGAGATCCCCACAAAAATCTGGGAGATTCCAGCTCTGGGAACACAAACCCAGCCCTGTCCTTGCCCTCATCCTGTGGGGAAAGGGAAGGGAAGGGAAGGGAAGGGAAGGGAAGGGAAGGGAAGGGAAGGGAAGGGAAGGGAAGGGAAGGGAAGGGAAGGGAAGGGAAGGGAAGGGAAGGGAAGGGAAGGGAAGGGAAGGGAAGGGAAGGGAAGGGAAGGAAAGGAAAGGAAAGGAAAGGAAAGGGAAGGGAAGGGAAAGGAAAGGAAAGGAAAGGAAAGGAAAGGAAAGGAAAGGAAAGGAAAGGAAAGGAAAGGAAAGGAAAGGAAAGGAAAGGAAAGGAAAGGAAAGGAAAGGAAAGGAAAGGAAAGGAAAGGAAAGGAAAGGGGCACCTTTATGCCAGCTGATCTATGGAACAATGCTATCCCAAAATCTCATCCCAGTCAGGAGCTTGGCAGGGCTGCTTACAGGAAGAGAGAGCCCAGGGTTGCACAGAACTCCATAAAAACCTGGGAATGTCTGCCCCAAGGTGTCCATCACTTGGGGATGGACATCCCATCACTTCTCCCCCAAGGTGTCCATCACTGCATATTTGGCTCAGGGAGCAGATGCACCAACAAAGGCAGAACACTGGGTTTGATCCTGATCTCAGCCCCTGCAAGAATTCCTTTGTTTCTGTGTCTCCACAAGAAGGGCTCTGTGTGTCATTTGAAGAAGATCGGGTTTATTTATTTCCCATCTTTTCATCCCTGCTCTCCATTTTTATAGATCTATTGGCATGGGAGCTGGATACTTGAGCAAATGAGGTTAACCTCTGACCATAAATTACTGCTCCCTCAGGAGGAAGTGGCCATAAAAATGGAAACAGCCACAACTGCAGTGCAGAGCAGCAAAGGCAGAGAGAGCAAGGGCTGTACAAATTACAAAACCACCAGCCCCTGAAACCCTTACCAGGGCTGGCCATGCAAATAATAAAGTGTGACATAAACACACACAGAACTGGACTCAGCCTGGCCAGAACAATCATTCAGATGCCAAGAAAAATAAGCAGCTTTCCCATTTTCCCTGGAGTTTCCTACAGAATGGCTCTTGGGGACAGCACGTGGCCAAAGACCACAGGCAGCTGAGGAGAGAAATGATCTAATCATCTGTAGCATTGCTTTTCACTGTTCTAGCATGCAGGAACAGAGGGCAAGGCAGCCCTTGGTAACCGTGGCCAGGATAAAACCTGAGGGGGTTTGTTCCACACTGATGAGAGTGAAAGCCCAGCCAGGTGCACTGTCAGGTGTCCATTGTGGTTTCCATGGCAGAACTGTGGGCTCACCCCACAGCCTGTGCCTGGGATTTACCTCTGAGCATTTACATGCTCATCTTGGGGGTTTAAAAGAATGAGAAAGAGATAAACAAGTTCTTCCTACTTAACTGATCTCTGAGGCACCTCGGGCTGAGCTTCAGAGCATGGAGGGACCCTAAAATTGCTGCCACTGGGGTGAGAAGTTGCACAGCTCAGCTGATGGAAGGGAAAGGAGAGAGAATGGAATTCTGCAGGGCTGTGGCTGGGGAGATGGAGTTTCTGGATGAGGGGTTCAGGTCTCTGCCTGGGGCTGTCCTGCACCAAGTGTGAGCCTGGGTGAAAACAGAGCTCAGCACAGGAATAAACAGACCCAGGCACGTGGGAAGCTTGTCTCAGAACCTCTCCCAGACAGCTTCAAGAGTGCTTTCTGCTCTACTTCTCATTTTCTTGGCTGATGGGAAGCTCCCTGCAGTTCTCTTAGTATGTATTATGGGTTTTGGGGGGCTAAAACCTTTTCCACATCCACATGCTGGCCAGCTCCACCACTCCTTGGGCTTTTTGTTCCCACAGGTGCAGAGGAAGGAATCGCTTCTTTTATCAGCCTCCAGTTAGAAACTCCATTGTTAAAAGTAAAGAAAAAAAGTAATAAGGTGAGATGGAACAGCTTGAATACCAGCAATGGCTAAGGAAACTGTGAGTTTCCAGCCTGGATGGGAATGATGTAGGTCTTTAAATTCAAGGAGGGTGAAGAGGCAGCAAGAGCTGCACTGAGAGCCTTGAGGAGCAGCAGGTGAAAGCAGCAGGTGATGTGCTGGAAAGAAGGCAAAGGAGAGGTTCCTGTGTGCACCTTGCTCTGGAAAACCTTGCTGTGGGTGTTAAAAGCATCACGTGGCCTCCAGAGGAGCATGGGGAAGGTCACAGCAAAGAAATCAGAATTATTAAGCCAAAAGGCAGCACATCTCTGGGAGCTTGTGGCAGGCTGGGAAACCAACCCTGGAAAAGACAATTTCCTCCCTGCCCTCTCAAAGGCTCCAGCCTGAGCCCCTGGCAGCAGGGTGCATGAATCTCTGACAGGATCCACTGTGGGGGATCTTATGTTCTGAAATGTTTCTGTGCTGAATGGGGACATCACTGGAAGCTGCCTCTCCCTCTCCCATTCCTGGGTTCCTTTCCCAGCTGAGCCTTTATTTCCTGCTATCCTTAAACATTCCCCACTATCCTTAGATATTTCCTGCTATCCTTAGATATTCCCTGAGACACTCAGATATTCCCTGCTCTCCTTAGATATCTCCTGCTTCTCCATAAGCATCCAAAGGCAAAGTTTTAAACCTGCCTGTGCAGAAGGCAGGAGGAAGGTGGGAGCCAAAGGGAGGATTTGGTGCCTTTCTGCTGGGAGCAGCTCCATCCCTGCAGCCAGGGCTGTGCAGGCACACTGGAGCTGGCTGCTCCTGGCTCTCCTCCTGATTTCCAGCTGCTAAAATGCATTAAAAAAAGGTAGGAGTGCAGCTGAATAACAGGATTTTTCAGTGAGCAACTGCTACAGCTGCCAGAGGGATGTGGCCCTTGGAAAGGAGCCTCATCCATGCTAGGGTGTCACAGACATCTTTTATGAAAAATCTTTTCTTTAAGATTTTTCTTCCTGAGAAGCTGAGAGGCCTCAGGAACAAAATGTGAACAATGGTTATCTGCTGCTGTGGAATGCAACAGGAGCATCTGTGATTGGTCTCATGTGGTTGTTTCTAATTAATGGCCAATCACAGTCAGCTGGCTCGGACTCTCTGTCACAGACACAAGATTTTGTTATTCATGCTTTTCTATTCTTAGCTAGCCTTCTGATGAAATCCTTTCTTCTATTCTTTTAGTATAGTTTTAATATAATATATATCATAAAATAATAAATCAGCCTTCTGAAACATGGAGTCAGATCCTCGTCTCTTCTCTCATCCTCAGACCCCTGTGAACATGGTCACACTAGGGAATGTTCAGTCACTATTAAAGTGAGATCCATGCTTTCCCTCCTTCTCCAAACCATTTTCCCTACCTTGTTTTTGTGTTTGGTGGGGATGGAGGAGTCACATCAGCACTGCTGTGAGATTGAAGCAGTAAATAATTCTTTATCACCACAACATTGCAGACCATTGCAAAATCTCTGCAATTGCTGTGCAGGCCAACATTTGTAATAAGCTACTGCCAAACTGGATGGCAAAAAGCAAAAATTAGCAGCTGACTCTGGAATATTTCCCTTGTCATCCAGAGGCTTTGCTTTCTTGATTCAAGGAAGAGGATGAAGAGAAGTCATATCACGCAGAACTGAGCTGATACCATGTAAGGATGCCATGATGTCACTTGTCAAAGGGACTTCTAAAATCCAGCCTGGCTTTCCAGGGTGAGGAAAAGGGGTCTGAAGGATGCTATTGTTTTGTTAAGGATGGTATCATTTTATTACGTGATTTTGTCTCAATGTGGCCAGCAGGGAAGTGATCAATGCCACACATCCAGTGATGGGGGCAGATCAGGAATGGCATTTTAGGGCTGGAGTGAAGGGAAGGGAACGGAGCTGGGAAGGGGCTGGAGCCCCAGGAGAGGCTGGGGGAGCTGGGAAGGGGCTCAGGCTGGAGCAAAGGAGGCTCAGGTGGCACCTTGTGGCTCTGCACAGCTCCTGACAGGAGGGGACAGCCAGGGGGGTCGGGCTCTGCTCCAGGGACAGGGACAGGAGGAGAGGGAACGGCCTCAGATTGTTCCAGAAGAGGCTCAGGTTGGGTATTTGGGGAAATTCCTGACTGGACAGGGCTGTCCAGCCCTGGCACAGCTGCCCAGAGCAGTGGTGAGTGCCCATCCCTGGAGGGATTTAGAGTCACAGGGATGTGGCACTGGGGACACGGAGCAGTGCTGGGGAATATTGGACTCCGTGGTCTCTGAGGGCTTTTCCAACCACAATCATTCAGTGAATCTCTGATTCTGTGATTATTCAGCCATCAAGCTCTAGCACTTTCATGTTCCTGGAGCAAACAGAAAAACTCCTCTAGGAGAATTCTCAGTGTTTTGGCACAGGCTGATAACTTCAGCACACAATTTGGGACCAGCAGCCCACGACAGACAACTCCTCTGTCCCTCAATTTTATGGCACAGACAGGTACAGCAGAACAACTGATTGTGCCAATCTGCACTAATGGAAAACACAGAAAATGCTTGATTTTTAAAACCATTTTTGTAGAACAGTGTTAGATTTTTCTACAGCACCTGGGTGCTTTCATGCCTATTAAATTTTAATACAGCAGATAAAATTGGCAGAAATTACCTTGTGAAATGCTCCTTATTACATCTCAGTGTCAGTCTCTGTCTGCCAGACTCTGCTACCTTGAAGAGGTATTATCTGCTGCCTTCTGCATTTTGAAGAGTCCCTTACTCCTGAAATAGTCCCTTGAAAGTGGTGGGAGGACTTTTTGTGCCTCTAACAGAGCACCACACCCTGCAGAGCTGGAGCAATAAAAGCAGCCCAGGTGGGGAACTGGGCTGGATTTATTGCTAAGAGATGTGCTAAACTGCACCCCAGCATTGCACACCTCCAACAATCATCTGTCTCCTTGGAGAGGAGACTCGTGGCGATTTTCAGATCCTGCACCTTGCCTTTTCCACAGGAATTATCCTTCATTGCACCTTCACCAAGGAGAGGGGAGGGATGCTGCTGTCACAACAGACCAGTCCCATCTCCCTGCAGAGCCTCTGGCCGTGCTGGGGTTGCACACTGTTGGCTCCAGCAGGTGGAAATGGGAACCTTTCCTGAAGGAAAGGCTCCAAGGGCAGCTGATTTCCGCAGTGCTCTGGGATAATGCTGGGAAGGAAGAGGCAGCTCCTGGCCTCGGAACGCCCCTCATCCCACGGTGCTGGCAGCAATCCTCCATGGCCCTGCAGCCAGGGCTGCCTCAGGAGAAGCTGCCAGCTCCATCCTCCTGCAGGCTGAGGGTGTCCCCAGGGAAATCTCACCTGCTCAGTGCCAGCTCGTGGGCTGAGAGCAAACCGGGGCAGTTTGCTCCTCGGAAAGCCACCCCTGATCCTGTGGGGATGGGAGAGGAGAGCACTGCGGATAGAGTAAGGGTGACACACTGTGTGGACACAGAGAAGTGCAAGTCCTCCCCTCCTGCCCAACTTTTTTTCAGAGGTTTGATCCTTTTTTTCCGAAATCTGAATGAGGACTGAGGCAAACCCAGAGCAGTCCCAGTGGAGATCCCCTCTGGGCCCCTCCTGAAGAAAGGCTGAGGCTGCACTTCCACACCAAGCACTCCCACCTTGGATGAAGCCAGAGCAAGGGGCAATAAATCTGAGCATGTCCCTGGATTCTGGAGAAGAAGAGAAAGCTTTCTGTGACCTACTAATTGCTGCCACAGACCTCTGAGTAACACACAGCACCCGAGCAAATGTGCCTCTAGCTGCAGAAAATCGCTCCAGAAAATCCCTCCAGCAGCCAGTGTGGGCTCAGCACTGCCTGGAGAAATGCAGCAAGTCTAAAGCTCAGAGAAAAAAAGATGAAGCAGAAGTTTCACGGTGTGGTTTCATTTTTAAACCAGGCTGTGAATGTAACCCTTATCTGAAAAAAGTACAAGCTCAAAAGGTGGATCTCAACCCTCCCTGCCAAACACAGCAGCAGAGACTGGGCCAAATGCTTGGACAAGGAGATGATAAGAGAAGGAAGCAGAGAGGAGAAATGCACAAGCCAGTCCCCAGAGCCCACCTTGCTGATTTTTCAATCCTTGTTTTCCTACTGAAAGCCCTTGTTATTCCACCTCTGTCTTTCAGAGTAGTACTTTCCTTCTTCCTGGTGCCCAGAGGACAAAGAGCCTCTGTGCAGAAGAGCCTTGTGGCATTGTTAGGGACACCAGGGCTTTTATAAAATCACTGTTTGTTCCTTAAAGACTGGGAGATAACAGGTGCCTGGCCTGCAGAGAGCAGAGTTTGGGGGCTTTGAGAAAAGAGGAGCAGCATTTTTTATTTTTACCTGTGAGCTTCACCTGTGAGTGAACATCATGGGCAGGGAGAAGCAGGACTCCCAGCCATGGGCACAGGTTTTACTGGACTGCAGCTCCAGTTCAGCCTGCCAGGCCCCGTTGGGCTCAGCCCCATGCCAGGGGGCCATGGCAGGCTGCAGTGCCACCCTTCCCTGTTTCACCCCAAAGCAATTCCCTCCTTGCTGGCAAATGTGCGACCCTGCCAGGCTGAGGCTCCTTGTTCAGGATGATCCCAGCCCCTGTGCCACTGCAGATCTGGAGCACAGCTCTGATGGGAATGAGGGTAAATCCTCACCCTGCTGGGCAGAGGAGGAACAGGACATGGAGACCCAGGGGCTCTCCCAGGAGCACACAGGTGAGCTGTGGAGCAGGAGCAGTTTGGATCCCACCACTGAATCAGAATGACCTGACTGGGAGATGGCTCCTCCCATCCCACCTGTCCTGGATTGCCAAGTAAATTGTGTCCTATTTGCCATCTGGATGGTAGTTGTCTTCTGCTAAGTGGGCAGTTTTCCTTATCTCTTCCACAACTGCGGAGACACCTGCTGATAACAGCCATTGAATGTCCCTGCATGGCTGATAAGAACTACAGCATCCCATTGGGAGATGTGAGCCCAGAGGGAGGAGCCAAGCATTCCTGCCTGGATATAATCTGAGATTCTGGAACACCAGCATGGCTCCTGCACTGGATTCCCCAGAGGAACAGCAGCTGCCTCTGCCACTGGATCTTCAGAGGCAGAGACTGCACCTTTCTGCAGGATCCCTGCTCCATCAGAACCACCCCTGACACTGCAGGAGGGCTGAGCCACAATTCCAATGGGACTGCTGCCAGCACCCTGACCCACGGGGTGTCAGGTTGGGTTCTGACTCTGGCAGTGTTGGTTTAGTTCACTCCATTGTTTATTTTATCTTTTTATTTTCTTCTCTATTAAAGAACTGTTATTTCCTGCTCCCATATTTTTTGCCTGAGAGCCCCTTAATTTAAAATTTATAGCAATTTGGAGAGGGGGGGTTACATTTTCCATGTCAGGGGAAGCTCCTGCCTTCCTCAGCAAACACCTGGCTTTCCAAACCAAGACACCCCCTCTGACATCCCACTGAGTCTGAGTCTGCTGAGGGAGAAATTTGGGGAAGGGGGAGAAATGGGAAGAACATATCTGATTTATTTACAGCCCAAGCAGCAGAATGCACTCACTGAGAATGGCAAGATCTCACCAGTTTTTTTCTTGGGAAAGAGCATCCAAGAAATGTGTGCTTTATCTCTGGAATTCATGGGCAGAGAGTGCTGAAGCAAGGGCCTGAGCAGGGCTGGGGACTCCTAGGGACAAAGGAGGGCCTGTTGTCTCCAGCTCCACACCAGGCTGCTCCTGAGCACTATTCCTGGCCCTGCACTGACTCATTGCTGACCTTGCTGGGAAAGGCTCTCACACCCAGCCCTGTCTGCCTGCAAAAGACATCATGGGCTCCTCAGACTGGATTCCACTCAAAGCATGGATGATGAACAAACATGGAATACTGCTGCGTTCCTTCAACACCCAAAGCCTAGGATGAGCAGGAACTGGACAGACAAATGAACCCTGCTGTCCCCCTCTAAGCTCTCCTTGCATTTCCTTCTTAATTTCCCAATTAACTGTGTCAATGTCTTGTTTTTGCTGTGGCCCAGGGCTGCACCAGGTCCTCCCAGCAAGAGGAATCACCACAGCCTGGAGGCAGGTGCCCATTTTCTGAAGCACTTTCTGTTTCTACCCAGAGCTGCTCACAGCTGCTCTTGTCAATGTGGCACCTGACTCAGGTAACAGGGCTGGCTCGCTGGGAGGGGGACAGGGGAGGCTGGCAAGGGTGGTGGAGCCAGGACACGTTTGGGATTCCTGCTTTGGGGTTCCAGTCTGCTGACCCCTGCAAGGACAACACTCCCAGCTCAGCCTTTCTATTGCAGTGGGACACAGCCACCTTTGGAAAAACTGCAGGATAAACAGATTCCCTCTGGCACTTCACTAATTCCAGCCTGTCCTGTCAAAGGTGAAAGGATTTTTAGAATCCAGTTTATTCACTGCTAGTGATGTTTCTTCATGTAGGTTCAGAGCCAAAACTCATTAAGGGCAGTGGGAATCTCCCCATTCCCTTCTATTCACTCCCACTGGCTCCAGTTCAAGCTTTTATTCAGTCCCTCTTGGTGAGCACAATGCAGATCAGTGATGGCAGCTCCACTATCAGGCTCTTTGTGCCACCATGTCTCGTTTCTCAAACCTTCAGCACAATGTCCACTTGTCCTCAGCAACTGCTTCCTTTCAGATCTCAAAAATAAATAAGTCCATGGAAGAAACATTTCTTTTGGCCCTGTGCTGGCCGAGAGCTCATTTGCAGACATTTTAGTTTTGGGAGACAGTGTCCCTTTGATTCTCCCCATATCTCAGCACACCAACCTGCTATTTTTGCCTCATGGCTGCACTGAGTCATGGAGCTCGTGCTGGTTTACTTTGGAGCACAAAGCGGGGATGATCCCAGCGCTCACCCTATGGACACAAGGAGCATTGACTTGTGGAATCTGACAGAGCCATGGCAGCCCAGGCACAGGACGGCTGGGCATGTTCCTGGGGCACCTGCAGCGGGGAGAAAGAGCAGTGCCATGATTAATGACACCCACACCACTGCTGGATGGGCACGGGGACAGCTGGGGCTGAACTGGGAGCTCTGGGGCTGAATTGGGACTGGGACTGCTGGGGCTGGACTGGGAGCTCTGGGGCTGAGCTGGGAGCTCTGGGGCTGGACTGGGAGCTCTGGGGCTGAGCTGGGAGCTCTGGGGCTGAGCTGCCCCTCCCCACTGGCCTGGCAGGGCAGTGCTGGGGCACATCTCACCCAGCTCCAGATGCTCCCTGTGGCTCCTGCAGTCACCAAGGCTGAGGGAACAGCCAGGAAAGCTGATCCAAACCTCCCCCCAGTTTGGATTAGGCAGCAGGAAGAGGGGCAGCATTTGTAAGGCTGGTTTTAAACCCTTCAGAGCGAGCACTGGTACGTGGTAAGAGCTGAGTGATAAACTGGTGCCATTCTGGTGCCAAATTAAAGAGTTCACAGCACACAGCCTTGAGCTGTTGGCTGAATTAACCCCAACACTGCTGGCAATGACATGGATGGGGTTGGATTAATAAAAACCACTCGTGGTTTCCCCTGCCTTGCCACTGTCCAGGCCCACCTGTGCTGTTCCTCCCTCTCGGCTTCCCCCCCTGCACTCCTGTTATTTGAATCATTTGAATCATCTCACTGGAGATGTGAGCAGTGGGAAGGGAATGTCTGCAGAGCACCAGGACACAAACCATGCTCCTCATTCCCAGTCTGAGTGGTAAGAAAATCCTGCTTTATCCCCACAGAGAGAGAAGGAGTAAGAAGGGAATTAGAATCCAAACTAAAATAAATAAAACAAGCATTCTTGGTCGCTGGCTGAAACCCATTTTTTCTCACACTTTGAAGTTCATAGTCTGGCAAAGGAAAACCCCGCACACAAGATCTGGCCTCTGACTGAGGTCAGTGCTGGGAGAAGGTCTGCATGAAGGTACCTCAAAGGGCTGGAATATTTTCCTTACCTGAAATGCTGTGTGTGGATGAAACCTGGCTCAGGAATTTCTTCCCCATTAGGTGGATATCTTTGTCTTCCTGCCACAGACTCTGGCAGAACAAAGCAGATCAAACCCTGTGCCTGTCTCCTTTTGTTGATGGCTATTTATTTTCCTTACCATTGCTCTTGTTTTGTTCTCTTGGCTCAGGAGTCTGGCTGCTGCTCCAAACCAGTTAATTCTCTGTAAGAGCTGTATGGGCCCAAGGCCTACATTATATTTATAAGCTGTAAGGATCTCCCCAGGCAGACTCAGAAATAAAGGATTCGAGTCAAACAGCTACAAGGAGATGCTCCAAAACACCCTCAGAGAGGGAACACAGGAGATGGAACATCAGCCATCCCCCCATGCTGAATTTTAAAGGAACACTCCAGCTCCTGCAGCCATGGGAGGGGAGGTGAGTGTTCCTCATCCTTCCATCTCCCATGTTTGCAGCACAAGGAGGAAATGTCCTGCTTCCCTCTGCCCTCTGCACATGTGTTTGAGGAGCTTTTCACTCAGACTGGTGGAGGGAAGGGCAGCAGGACAGGTTGGGGCTGGATGGCCATGGATGGCCATGGATGCAGGGGGACAAACCTCAGCTGGACAGGGAGGGACAGACCTGTCAGGATGGCAGGCAAGGATGGAGAAAAGGTGACACCAGAGGAAAACTCCTCATTCTCCACAGTTTTCATACAAAAATAACATTTCTTGCAGTATATTACTTTATCTATACTCTGCTGCTGTTAGAAGTGACTGACAGGCCTCTTCCAGCTTTGAATTATTCATAAAAGCCTTTATTTTGTTGTTGTTTTCCCTTCTTGCAGAAAGCAGAAAGTTGCAGGGGGGCTCTGTCAGTGGCTGTGAGTGCTTTCTGTCCCTCCCTGTGCCACTGCCACCCCACAGAGGCCCCCAGGACGTGCCCATGGCCCTGCTGCTCCCACAGCTCCCAGCCCTGAGCGCTGCTGGGAGCCTGAACAAAGCTGGCCAGGAAATGTTTTTCCCAGCTAGAGAAACATTTTGTTCCCATTCCGTGCTTGAGCCAAATGGGGTTTTCTTGAGGCCTTTTTTCTTTTTCTAAACAAAGGGATAAGTAAGCAAACACGTCTGCAAGGAGCTGATTGCAATGGCCAAAGCTCAGACACTGGACTTGCTGAGGAGTTTGGCAAGAGGTGAAAATTCAGTTTTCTGACCCAAACCAGGCTCATGACTCAAAGCCAGGCCTGGCACCCAGGACACCACCAAGCTGCAGGCAAGGCTGGGATGGTGCTTCCTTTCCCTGGAAAGTCCATCCCTAGCTGAAGTCACTCCAGCCAGAGCACTCCCACAGAAGGTTTCTGTTTTGATAACATGCCATTTTCCAGGGAAAAATATTTTTATCTGAAAGCTCTCCACCCTGTTTGCCCACAGAGTGACGATGTGAACTCGGATTTCCCTCCCCAGGGACGGGAGGATTGTGCAGGGCGCCCAGCCTGGGCTGTGGGCAGGGGCACACCCAGCCCTGCAGCTTTCCTGGGAACTGGGGAGCACTGCTGGCACTGCTCTGTCCCTGGGAGGGACGTGGGGCTGGGCTGGGCTCTGTGCCCTGGCTGTGATGGCTTTGCCCCTGTTTGTGGAGCACATCCCCTGTGCATCAGCACCTTGCCTGTCCTGGAGGGCAGGAATGCTCCAAGGCAGCCTGGGCATCAAATAAACAGCAGCTGAGTCCAGGGGCAGGCAGGGTTTATCACAGAGCTGCAGGCACCTTGGCAATGCCCTCTCCTCTCCCAGCACCTCTGCCCCAGGCTCAGCCTGCAGGACTGGGACACTGTCCATCCAGGAGGGGACAAGGGTGAGCAGCACAGGCCACAGTGGCAGCCCGGGCTGTGCCAACGCCCTGGCCCTAAAGGCTGTCACAGGCACTGGAACCAAGGTCACCAACATGGAGAAATGACCTTCAATGCCTTCTTTTGTCCTCCTTGCTTCTCGTTCCATAGGCAAAGCTCAGCTCAGGGATGCCACCCCAGCTCAGCCATGGCTGGGGGTCCCAGCTCTCTGCAGCTGCTTTGGAGCCCCTTTGCAGAACAATCCCACCCTGCAGAACAGAACCTGCCAGGGTTCTCTGTGTGCAGCTGGCAGCAAAGGCACCCCAGTGCTCCCACCCCACAGACAGGGCAGAATCACCCAGCTGGAGTTCAGGACTGGGGGCTGAACTCCTCTGTGTGGCAGAGGGAGGCAAGCAGGAACCTGGCAGGGAATTTGTGAGACAGGGGCTGGGTCAGGGGAGCCTGGCTCTGAGTGCTGGAGCTGGGCCTGGGAACCAGCCCAGAGCTGGACAACTCCACTGGGGATGGAGATGTTTTGCCTTTACAGCTAAAAGCAGCACAGGATGCAATTCCAGACCCAATCCGCGGCCACTCCCTGTGTCCCTTTCCATGGATGAGCACCAAGAGAGGAGAGAGGTGAAGGGAAGGGGTTCCAGCTCTGGAATTGCTGTGTACCAAGCTGGCAGAAGGCACCAACATGACACAGGTAATCCTCTGCCAGGAAGGATGGGAGGTACCACAAAGGGTGACCAAGCATCTCCTGGGTCAGCCGGGTGCTACAAAGAGCAGATTCCACACCCTGGAATTCCAGCCTGCAGGAATTCCCACCCCAGTGGTCTGGGACACAAACACAGCAACCTTCACTCCCCCATTTTTTAAATTTTTATTATTATTTAGTTATGGTCACACTGCTGCAACTGCTGGGTGCCTTGCAAAGCTCAAAGCGCCTCATGAGGAAGGGAAATGACCTTTTCTAGCCCTGCTTCTGCTCCCCTGAGCGTGGCAAGGCTGGTGTTTGGTAATATTGGTAAAGAGCTCTGAGCTCCTGGAATATCTGTCATGGAAAATGAGCTGGGGTATTATGAGGAGTTCTAGCCCAGTTAGCAAATGGCTTTTCCCATCTGTGTGAGCAGAACAGGCTGCTGTGCCAGGGAAGTCTGCTTTCCTTTGGAAAAGCTCTAACAGGTTGCTCCAGGCACTGGAAGGTGCTCAGGAACACATTGTGTCCTTCTTATAACTTTAATTTTGCATATTATGAGGGGAAAATAAAGTATTATAAACTCAGGACTGCGTGACCAGGTTCTAATACTGAATTCCTTGTGAAACAGCACACTAGAGGCATTTAATCTCAATTAAAAGATCAATTACATTTATCAACAGATAAAAGATTATCTGGGGCATTACACAAATACAACACAATTTATTACCAGCTGGTAAGTAACCTCTAATGCATTTTTAAACACTTCCCCATAAATTACAAATAAACTACAGTCCTATAATTATGTTAGAGTTTTGATTCTCCAGTTAAGTTCCTGTGGGATCAGTCTTTACCATTATCCAGAGTTATTTAGGATTCTTTTACTGTAACCCATATCTGAAGAAAGTTGTATGTCCTAAAAATTAATTTTAGGCATAGAAAAACGCAATTTTTCATCTTGACAACGATCTGGGCATTTATATGAAGATCATGTTGAGAAAAGCATTCCTGATTTAGCACTGTGCATGAGAAATGAGGCTTCTTGTTCATAAACCTGGGAACATCTGAGGCCTGGGTTCGATTTCCTGTTGAATTTGGGACATTTCTACACCAGGTGTCAATCCTGACCTTCTGAAGTGCCCATTTGCCTTTGGATTTGTAACTCTCAGAACTGGACCTGGGTCTCCCTTTGCTCCAGTGCATGGCAGTGAAGAGCTCAGAGCTGCTATGGGCGTTAAGGATTTAGATTTTGGATTAAACTGAGGTGTGAAAATGCCCTGTCACCAACCCCATGATCTCCATCCAGTAAAAGTCTGGTGCACCTGCTGCATCTGGCTTTTCTTTTGCAAACAAACTCAGCAAGAGGAACAAAAAAATGCAAACCAAGCCCATCACTGAGCCACAGGGGCTGGCAGGGCTCTCCTGTAAGGCTCTGCAGGTCCTGCAACACCAGTGTCCCCAGGGGCTCACCTGCTGGGATTGGGATTATTGGGGTTATTGGGATTGTTGGGATTATTGGGATTATTTGGGTTATTGGGATTATTTGGATTATTTGGGTTATTGGGGTTATTTGGACTATTGGGATTATTTGGATTATTGAGATTATTTAGATTATTGGGATTGTTGGGAAGGACATTCTGTGGGGGCAGCTGTGGAGCTTCCAGCACTCTCTCATTCTCAGTGTTTTTACATTACAAGCCACACATCTGATATGTGCACTGGAATAGCACAGAAGAGCTCCCTCCTGGTCACCTCAGTGCTGGCTGCACTTGCAGAAGCGTCCCTTGCATGCCCTGGGACATCTCCTGAGGGTTTGTGACCCTCAGAGCTGAGGCTGTGCTGGCCCAGGGGGCACCTGTGGCTGGAGGAGCAGCCCTGAACAGGAGTGGGCAGTGATTTCCAGGGTGGGGGGAAAAGGAGGGACATCCCTGGGGCTGGAGTGCCCATCCCTGCTCAAATCCTGCCTGGCATGGAGAGGGCAAAGGCACAGGGTGAGGTTGGAGCCTGGGCGTGTGGGTGGAGCTGGAGATAATGCCCAGGTGAGAAACCCGGGAGGGGTCAGGTGGCAGCCGGGTCATACAAATAACATCACTGGGATTCCCTGGAACACCCCATGCAAACAAGGGATTTTCTCCGTGCCCCAGGAGCGGGGGAGGGTGGATGTCCTCCATCCCAGCAGGGCACGGGGAGCAGCACCAAGAGCCCAAACTGCTGAACACGGGGTGAAGGGGCCCAGAGAGCGGCTCCTGTAGGACACAGCCCATCCTCAGGAGGTGTCTGTAGGACACAGCCCTGCCTGTTCCTCAGGTGGTGTCTGTAGGACACAGCCCATCCTCAGGCGGTGTCTGTAGGACACAGCCCATCCTCAGGCGGTGTCTGTAGGACACAGCCCATCCTCAGGAGGTGTCTGTAGGACACAGCCCATCCTCAGGTAGTGTCTGTAGGACATAGCCCAGCCCATCCTCAGGTGGTGTCTGTAGGACACAGCCCATCCTCAGGTGGTGTCTGTAGGACACAGCCCATCCTCAGGCGGTGTCTGTAGGACACAGCCCTGCCCGTTCCTCAGGTAGTGTCTGTAGGACATAGCCCAGCCCATCCTCAGGCGGTGTCTGTAGGACACAGCCCATCCTCAGGCGGTGTCTGTAGGACACAGCCCTGCCCATTCCTCAGGTAGTGTCTGTAGGACATAGCCCAGCCCATCCTCAGGCGGTGTCTGTCCCCTCCCCGCTGTCCCGCAGCCTGAGGGCTCCGTGGCCGGGGCCATGCCACCTCTGTGCCCTGGGGGAAGGCGGTGCCACCTGATGCCCCGAGCTCCGGCTTTGCAGGGACGGGCGATGCCGGCAAGCAGCCGGAATTCCCTCCTTTGCCCCATCTCAAGCAGCAGCAACAGGAAAGCCAGGAGCTCTGTGAAATGACAGGGAGGGAGAGAGAGAGAGAGTGAAGTCCCCTCGCCTCGGCTGGTGACGTCTCTCCTTCCTCTCCTTCCTCCTTTTTTTTTTTTTTTTCCTGTCCCTATAAAGAATCTCGGGCTCGCATCAAACTTCCCTGCGAAAGCCCCGGCGAGGCGAGGCGAGGGGGACAGGCAGAGAGCGAGCCCGGCCATGCCCCGGCGCCGCTGCCCCGGGCAGGTGCCCCCGGGCAGGTAGAGCCAGCGGCGCTCCGGGCAGCTCGCCCTGCTCCTGTCCTGCCGGGACGTCTGTCCTTCCATCGGCACCTGCACCTCCCTGCAGGAGCCCAGCTCGGAGGAGCCTCTGCCACCTTCGCCCAGCTCCGCGCCCTGCGAGCGGCCGCCGGCAGCGAGTGCGGGAAAGTTTTTGCCAAACTTTTTGTGGTGTTTTCTTTCTGCTTTGCTTTTTCACCCCTCGAGTGACTCTGCGCCAGCCGGGGAGGCTCCTGAGGCAGAGCAAGGTTCCCCCCGGACACCGCAGGGATTGGAGAAACGGGGGAAAAGAAGGAATAAGGTGATTGCGGAAAGGGGGTGAAGGAAAAAACGCAGAACCTCGGGAAGAAGGGGAGGCAAACACAGCCCGCAGCCCCAGGATGAAGCGGTGAATGGCAAGAACAATTTAACTGGGATCAACAAGTGGGAAACCCTGCGCGCCTCGTCCTTCCCGTCCCTTCCCCGAACTCCTCGCGGCGAAGGAAGGAAAACTTCTCCAGCGGGCTCGGCTGCCTCGGACCGGCCCCGGGATGCTGCCCCGGGCCCTCCTGGCCGTGTGTGCCCTGCAGGGGCTGCTGCTGCTGCACGGTAAGAGCCGGGGGCGCAGGGCAGGGATGGCCCGAGCGCTGCCATCCCTGCGGGGAGCGCTCCGTGATGCTTTATTGCGCTTTTCCCCGCTTTTTGTGCTCCTCCGGGAGGTGTCACCCAGCTGAGAGCCCCGGTGCCAGCGGGCAGGTGTCACCGCTCTGTTCCCAAAGCCTCGGGGTTCCCATCTCCGTTAAATCTGATCTTTGGAAATAGAGGTAAAAAAACAAAACCTCCTTGAAGGTGTCGCACACCAAGGTCAGATTTTAATGGGTGCTCCCCCTCGAGGTTTGGCCGCTTGATTAGAAATAGCGACTCGTGAGTGTTCGCCGATTTGTGGCTTTTTTCCCTCGATGTGGGAGGGTTCCTGGTTGTGTTTGATCACCTGAGGCAGAGCTGAGGCTTTCAAAGGAGGAGCTGTCCTGGGGCTCATGGGCACAGACCTCATGGGCATTCTCTCTGACATTCCAGTTCTGATTCTTTGATAGTTCAATTCAATTTTTGTCTATTGATTCTTTGATATTTCAATTTTTTAATATTGGTTCTTTGATATTTCAATTTTTGACTACTGGTTCTTTGATATTCCAGTTTTTGTACACGTGGTGCTTCTTCACCACCTTCCCCTCCTCAGCCCAGGTGCCAGGTTAGATCCCCTGCTCTCCAGAACTCATTTTCCTTTGCAGCAAACTCCCTGTCCCCCCGGATTTATTCCCAATTTTTGCTGCTATCAGAAAAGCCAAGAGGCAGGTTAATGAGATTTGGGAGAGCTTTTCCATCTGCCGTGTGACTTTTCATTATCTCATTAAGCATGAGGATTTTGCTGGATTACTGAGCTATTCATTCATGACGCTGCAAATTGTGTAAGGGAGATGGGCTCTTGTTTATTGGGGAATTCCTTTCTGACAGAAAGGGCTTTTTCTTTTTTTTTTTTGGGTAGTGGATGTATTGCACAGCACGAGGCTGTTGTTCTTCAGCATATTATATTTTCATAGTTAAGTAGATAGCTTCTGGAAACACTGTGGAGCATCACTGTCCTTGATTTTCTTGGATTCGTTCAGGGATTTAATGTATTCCTCCTGCAGAAAGGGACTGACTGGCAGGCACAAACCCTGGGGAATCTCACATCTTCCCCACCATTACCTGCAGAATAAATAACTGAGCCTGAGGTTGTGCTCCAAAGGGCTTGTCCAGCTTTTCCAGGAAAAGCTGAAGCAGCAAACCCGGCAGGTGGCAAGGAGCCCCAGCAGCAGGAATCCTCAGGATCCGAGGTGTCCCCAGGGAATGTGTCCTGTGCCAGGTCAGGCAGCGGTGCCCACACCTTGGGCTGCACCTGGGGCAGCCCTGGGAGGATTCCTGAGCTGTGCTGCAGCTGGCTGACACGTGCAGCAGCAGCAGCTGCCTGCTTTGGGAGCTCCAACCTCTGCACAGTCTGGAAAAGCTGCCTAAAATCCAGTGTGGCTTTCAGAGGCATAAATCACCACAGGATTTGGGGGATCAGAGAGGGATAATAAAGAGGGATTGGGAGATGGGAGAAAACGTGCTGTGCCCAGGTGTTCCTGAGGCTCAGGGTGAAGTGGAGCACAGGGAGTCCAGGGGGGAATCCTGGCTGGAGATGCTGGCCACATTTCAGGGCTGCCCAGGTCCTTCCTCACCAGGTTCCTTTCCTAATCATTTCAGCTCAAATAACCTTGGAATTTGGTCCAGATTCCTTCTGCCATCAGTGCCAGGCACAGAGGAGGCCATGAGAAGGCAAAGTCTGTGTCCTGTGGCAGAGGGAGGGAGGCAGGAACACCCCTGTGCCCAGAGGTGCAGGGTGCTGAGGGACCTGGCACAGCCCTGTGGATGCCAGGAGCTTGGCTCATCTTCAGGGAGACATAAAACATCAGCACAGCCTCTGGGTGCCCTCACTGGGCTGGAAGCCAGGGGGAGGCAGGGCCAGGAGGGCTGAGGATTTGGGATGGCACTGGTGTTACTGGGGGGTCAGCTCCTCACCACCTTGCCCTCAGGGTTCCTGAGCTCAGTGCAGCTCTGCTCCACCTCCCAAAGCCGGGATTTACCCCTCAGTGTAGTTAAACCTGCCCTGGGATGTCTGTGGCCAAAGCTGGGCAGGGCTGTGCTGAGGAGGCTGGCTCTGATTCCAACCCCAACAATTCCATCAGCGATGCAGAGAGAAGGAAAGCCCTACAAGTGTGAAAGCTGCTCAGCACCGAGGCATTGACTCCTCAGCCACTTTTCCCTCCAAGTTCAGCCCCAGCAATGAAATTGATGAAATTCTGGCCACTACATTTATCCAGGTCTCCTTTGGAGAATTCCTCACTGATTTGTTGCTTTCAGTAGGGGGAAGAGACTATACAAGCATCATCCCAGTGATTTCCAACCTTATTCTAAAACACAGCTCTAAATACACCTTTAAATTGCCTCATTTAGTTCCCTGAGTATCATTACATTTCCACTTTCCTTTTGCTCGTTGCTTGGCTTCTTCTCAACTCCTCAGAGCACTGGTTGGGGTCTTGCTGCTCAGAAATGACCACTGATTTGTGATGGTGCAGGTGCCAACAGCTGGCACAGGTCTGAGCTGTGGAGTGGGGGGTTCATAACCAACCCCTGCAAAAACAATCTGCAAAGAAATTCTTACACCTTAAACTGTGCATGAAAAATTCAGTGTCTTTTACCTGCTGACATGATCACCAGGAGGTTTTTACTATCTGAGCAATCCAAGGCACTTTTTGGGTATTGGAATAAACTCAGCCATTTCAGTCATTTAACACTGGAAATTATTAAAGATTGAAGAATAAAAATCAAGTCCTGCCCAATGGCTTTGAAATGAAAGCACGTTTGAAATTGATTTTTTTGTTGTTGTTTAATTTTGCAATGTCTTGTACAAATTGATTATACTGGATGGGCAATGAAGCTTGTTAACACAGAGATTTCAATTAAGCCAGGGATCAGGAGATAAAAGCTTCAGGAGCTCAGATTCCTCCTGGTTTTCCAGCCAGGATGGTCACAGAGTGCAGCAGGATGAGTGTGGCTGTGCCAGGGCAGAGGCACTGGGGGGCTGTTTTCCCAAAAAATGTGTGTCCTAACTGGTGTTATTCCCAAACATTTGCTTTACTGTGGGAAAATGTTATAAAAAGCAGAGGAGCCTTTTTTAGGCTGGGGATATATGAGCCTCCTGCTGAAGCTGCCACATTCGAAACCAACTGGAAATCTCTTTATACCAATTCAGCCATTTAAGGCAAGGAAAAAAATGTCAAGTATTTCTGAATACTCCCTGAACTTCTCAAAAACAGTATTGTACCCAAAAGAACACTGAGAAAATGAACCAGATTGTTTGTTGAAGGTTTCTGCTGTAAGCACTTGCAGCATTTTCTTTAAAACTTGTACAAAATATTTATCTGTGGGCATTGGTCTGCTCTGTGTAAGAGCAACGGGGTCCATTTGGGTCATTTCTGCCCTTTCACCCATTCCCTGGATTGTTCATTTTATCATAAATTATTTGTACAAAGTGAGAGCTCAATTTACTGCACTTTGAATTAATATCTCAGATTGGGCTGAATACTTATGTTGTTCATAATATAATAGAAAGAGTAATATATAATATAGAATATAGAATATAGAATATAGAATAGAATATATAATATAATATATAATATAATATATACTATAATATATAATATATAATATAATATATATATATATACTATATATATATAATATATATAATATATAATATGTAATATATAATATATAATATATAATATATATAATAATATATAATATAATGTTCTATATTATTATATATAATAGAATATATACTAGAATATAGACGATATGATATATAATATGTATTATATATAATATGTAATATATAATATGTAATGTATAATACGTTATTATATTAATTTATGGTAAATAATAACAATAATGATTATGATAATAATGACGATGATATTGATGATAATGATGATGATAATGATGATGATAATGATGATGATTATGATGATGATAATAATAATAATAATAATAATAATAATAATAATAATAATAATAATAATAATATTTATGTTGTAATTAAGTTTATACACACAAGCAAAAGGTTTCCAGGCCCCACAGGAGACTCCTCAGGTACAGCAGGGGAAGGTGATCTGAGCTTTTTGGGGGTTTGTCTCCCAGATCAGCAGTGCAGTTTGGAGGAGGGTGCAGACCTGGTCTGTCCCTTACCTATGGAGGGATGATCCACATCTGGTCCTTCCAGGGACACCTGCAGGGTGTGATGCAGGACGGGTCACTTGGGCAACAGAAAAGGGACAGGGGGCACAAAGAAGATGCTCTCAGGAGAGTTTTGGGGGCAGCAGCAGCCCCCTGGATTTTTTAAAGGTACCCAGGGGGTTTCCAGGAGGCAGCGTTGGACTCTCAGAGGAGCACCCTGGAGCACAGCCCCACTCAGCTCCACCTGCTCACTCTGGTACTTCCTCTGATCCACCTTTCCTTTCCCCTCCAAACCAGCCTGATGGCACTGGAATGGGAATTACGAGTGGCAGTAATGAAGGGATATTGGAGTATCTAAACAACAGCTAGGATTGAAATAAATGTGTCCTGGAGCTTTGCTTCAGAAAGCAGCTCTGATGGCTGGCAGGGCTCTGAGTGCCCACCAGGACATTCCCATCCAACCACTCCCAGTCACAGCCCCCAGGACAACTGGCTGCCCAAAAGAAGCTGGGTGAGGTGTGTGTAATAGAGAACTGAGCTCTCCATTAGGCACCTCGTTAATTTTTCTTTTTAAGGCCACAGAGAAAAGAGTAGAAGCTGCCAAAATCCACCAGTCAAGGTTTTTATCTGGAAATGGCATTTAATAGAAGGCTTGCCCCAGGGAGCAGAGCTGGCGCTCATCAGGAGCAGGGCAGGATCAGCACAAATCACAGGAACCAAGGTTTCTGCAGTAGCTGTGACCTCAGAGGCTCAGCCAGGAGCTGCTTCCTCCAGTGGGGAAGGATCAGGATCAGCCTGATCCCCTGAGGCTGTGAGGAGCAAAACTGATGGGCGCCCATTTTGTGGAAATTCCTCCCTGCCAGTGCTGGACACGCTTCCAAAGGCTGTGGGAATGGGAGCAGGGACTGGCACAGAGCTGCTGCCCTGTGCCACTGCTAACTTCTGTCCCTTGCCAACACTGGAACACAGCTTTGCTCTCTGCTGGACAGGGAGCAATCCCAGGAACTGTTTTATGCTGGAGAGTGAGTGAGTCTGTGGAAATTTTCATGAGTCACTCCAATACCCTGTCCCCAAGCCCTTGGATTAGTCGGACTTTGCAGCACATACTTTCTGTCCCCACTGCTTCCTACATCCCTCTCCTGCTCTCCCCCCTTTCCTGGATGTCTCCTAAACTCCCCTCAGGGCTCAGGATTCCTTGAATTTTTACATTAGGAGAAGCCAAGAGGAATTTCCCAGCCCTTCCACACCAGGGGTCTGCACAGTCTCTCTTCTCTGTCCCAAAATGAATTTTGCCTTTATGATTCTTCCTGGAGCAGAGATTTCTGAACAAACCAAAGTGGGACTGCTTGAGTCCTGCTGTTCAATCTCTTGTTTTCTGCCAGCTCTTTGTGTTCCTGCTGCACTGAATTTTTACAAGAAATCATTTTTGCAAGTCCCCCCAGTACCTGGAAAAGCAGGAGGGGTCGCATCTCAAATATGAGGCGTGCGTGACCAGGGCTTTTGTTTTGGCTCTGAGCAGGAAAGATTTAACACTGAGTCTTTGACTGAGCAACAAGGAAAGAACCTCATCTAACCCTGCAAATGCTGGAAGTGTGAAAAAGTCACTTTTCCTTTGTGCCCTGCAGGGAATGGCACAAGCACGTGGCCCTCAAAATTTCAAAATTCAGCCAAAACCCAAACTGAGGCCCAGAATGTAAAGGAAATATATGGACCAGCCTTCTATTTTCAGATCACTTGCCTTTGTCTTCTTCATTTCCACATAGGTTTCCTTAGATCTTCCTGTGTTTTTCTGAACTGTGGGAACGTGATTGCCAAGGAAGTGGAGAGGGGAGTTTCAGCCCTGCTGGGATTGTTCTTGATTTGAGGGTCAAGGAAGCCTGACCCTGTCATTACCTGTTCCATTTTTACAAAATCACCGCGAATCCAAACCACCTCAGCCAAAATGTTTGCTTCCTTAGAGCCCCCAGCTCAGGAACTGCTCACCTGGAATTCTTCCTCACGGATACTGGGGGGTCAGCTTGCAGGAAAAGCAGGAACCACCACGGGGCTGCTTTGGCCATTCCCCTGCAGCCCTGAGGAAAATGGGATTGCTCACAGGGGCACCCCACACACACACAAACAGCTGAGCTGGGAGCTGTTCATCCTGTTTGCTCCTCATGCAGAGATCATTAGCTGAAATCAGGGCTGAATAAACTCATTTAGGACTCAAAGCAATTTCCTCCCAGTGCCCAGAAGCTGCAGTGGGGTTGGGAGTGTGGGGCTGCCCAGAATCTCCTCAGTTCCCTCACAGCTACTGAAAAGGGCTCTGCAGCAATAGGGAATCATCCTGAGCCTGCATTTCCCTGATTTTAGGGCTGGGTAGTGCAAGGGTCGGCGTTTCAGACCTTTAATGTGCACACACCTCCTACAGAGAGTCCCCCAAGAGCTGTAAAATGTGATTTTCCCCTCTTGCTTCTCCTGTCCCTGATGCAGCAGCCAGGAGCAGCTCCCCCAGGAGCCATCACACACTTCCCACAGCAGCACTTGGCAGCCCTTGGTGAGGGCAATCCTGATTCCAGGAGCAGGGAGAGCTTGGAGGAGCTTGCCCAGAGCCCTGTGGAGCAGGGAGGTGCTGGAAGGAGGGAAGTGAAGCTCTGGGGAGCTCCTGCTGCAAAGCTCCAGGTGTCTCTGCCTTTCCTTGCAGGACATCAATGCCACAGGTGCCCACTGGGTCACTGGGACATCCCCTGCCCTTGGGCAGGGCACCCACTGCTCTTCACTGCTCACTTAATGATCTTTACAGACAGAAGGGAAAGGGTTTCTGAGCTTCCACTGCTTTGCTTCCTCACCCAGGAGGAAGAATAATGCAGAACACAGGTGTGGAGAGAAATGCTTCTCCCTGCTCTTTCTGAGACAAGATTTCTTTCCCCAACTTCTTTCTGAGGCAAGATCTCTTTTCCCAGCTCTTTCTGAGACATCTCTTTCCCCAGCTCTTTCTGACCCAAGATCTCTTTCCGCAACTCTGTTTCTGACCCAAGATCTCTTTTCCCAGCTCTGTTTCTGACCCAAGATCTCTTTCCCCAGCTCTTTCTGACCCAAGATCTCTTTTCCCAGCTCTGTTTCTGACCCAAGATCTCTTTCCCCAGCTCTGTTTCTGACCCAAGATCTCTTTCCCCAGCTCTGTTTCTGACCCAAGATCTCTTTCCCCAGCTCTTTCTGACCCAAGTTCTCTTTCCCCAGCTCTGTTTCTGACCCAAGATCTCTTTCCCCAGCTCTCTTTTTGACCCAAGATCTCTTCCCCAGCTCTTTCTGGATGTGGATGAGCAAGGCAGTGGTGTCAGCTCTCTGTGCATGACACAGCAGCGCTGAGCCTGCTTGGAAGGGGTTTGTTACAATTAAAGAATGATTCAAGTCAATGTAAACAATGATGTCAGCCTGAAGACCTTTAAAACACAATTTAAGCTATTACACAGTGTAAAGCAGAGAGAATCAGGTAACCTTTTTGGCCTGCCACATTTTTTCTCTGGAAATGGATCATGTCTGAGTTATTTTCATGTTTACACACTCGGGACAAGCTTTGCCTCTCGCTCACACAGGTTTAAGGCTGTGCTTGGCTGAAGACAATAGCCTGTCTTTGAATTGTCCATTGTATGGCTCAGAACATTTATTTTCTTCTGGCTGTTTACACATTTTGTGGTGGAATCTGAGGGGAAAAAAGGCAGGCTGAAGGCTGCTCCCTCACCGCATGTTTTGTAAAGGTAGAGATCTTACTGATCTTTCTGGCTTCACTGTGAGAAAGCAAAATAAGCTGCTTCTTTTCCAGTGGTGAAGGAAAAACAGAGTGTGCCTGAGCCTGCAGCAGCCCCCAGTTGTGTGAGGCAGCACAGGAGCCCTTCCTGCTATTCCTCACATTTATTTTGGCTGCACAGATCATGGAGACTCCCATGCTTTAAACAACTTCCCTTTGGTCTGGGCAGATTTTCTGTGGAGTAAGGACAGAGCAGGAGGGTTTGGCTCAATAGGAATTCCCAGAGAGAGGGATGAATCCCTAAAATCCTGTGTCAGCATGAAGGGAGCAGAGTGTGGCAGGAGGCACTGGCAGCTCCCTGCTCTTGGCCCATCTCATTCTGGGTTTGTCCCAGCTCATCCCACCCAGTGGGGCCTTTTCCAAGGATAATGGCACCTCTGGGAAGGCAAGGCCAGGTGTTACCATGAAGGCACAGATGATTCTGTGAGCAGTTTTATTGCTTCATCTCCTGCTCCATCAGCAAGCAGATAAACCAAGGCTGCAGAGTGATGGGTTTACAGCTTTGGAATGGCTGTGGTGTTCTCACAATTGGAATGTTTTCTCCTGGCTTCCCCAAGCAGGCAAACAGACATGAGCTCAGTTCTCTGGGTCAGCTTGGGCAAGAGCAGCCCTGCTCTGATGAGAGAGGTGCAGGGTGAAAGGAAAGACCCAGCTGGGACATTACTGGGATGGAGGGACTCCCTGGGAAAGGGAGTTCAGGAAAACAGGAGCTGCTGAGCAGGGCTTGTCAAAGGTTCCCCCATCCAAACAGTTCCAACAGGAATTCTGCCATTGTTTACAAGGCTGATTTCTCCTTATTATTCCTATGGGGTTGTTCTGATCTGTTTTATCTATTCTGATCTCTGGTATAAATCAGGCATTTTGCCTTTTTAATTGTTGTCAACTCCGTATTTGAAAAGTAATACTCAGACTCACTTGGTGAAATGCCATTATTAATTTAATTTGATAAGTCATGAAATTATGAAGGCTTCTTCTAGTGATACCTCAGGTTTCAGCTTTTCTATTTTTCACATTCTGTGCTGCTTTAGTGTGTGGGTCTGGGCTTCATATGAGGGGATGGTGAGCTCTGTGCACAGAGCAGGGAGACAAAACAATTCCTGCTCCAGCTGGGGACCAAGGACAAATGATCCAAATCTCAGGGCCAAGAGCACAAACAACGTGGGCTGGAGAGAGAAAAACAAGCAGGATGGGACTGCCTGGGCTAAAGCTGGAATGGGACAATGAACTGCAAGATGCAAATGGAGCAGAACTGATCAAAGTGAGAGAGCCCATGGCCAGTCAGGGATTTTTGTGACCATTTTGGTTCATCTTGGGTGCAGCCCTGGCTGGGCTCTTGTGCTGCCCAAGGTGGATCCATGGAGGAGATCCTTTTAATAAATCCCTACTTTAGCTCTGCCCAGCCTCTGCTCTAGGTCAGCCTCCACAAGGCATCGCTGGTTACTGAGGTTGCTCTCTCTGGAACTTTGTGCACAACCGTGGTGGTTATATTGCTATTAAAAATAAACCACCAGCCTTATTTCCTAATGTTCTGTGTGGGTGTCAGGGCTGGTGCACAGTATCAGCCAGGGCAGGCTCCCCAGACAGGCACCACGACATCCCACAGGTCTACAAGCACAGGCTGATGCTCTCTAGAGAAATGTTTTCCTTCTCCCATCCCAGCAATATGTGCCCAGTTTGCTTTAACTTCTCTTTGGTTTTCTGGTGGGTTTCTGTCAGAAGGACAAAAGAAGAGGACAGGAGTTTTGTCTGGGTATAAATCTCACTTTTCATTTGCCAAACCTGTCCAGCACCCAGGAGAAAACCAGGGCAGTAGAGATGAAAATTCTGTGCTCAAAGTGAGATTAGTGGAGAAGCTGAAGCTGAGCTGGTTTTGATTTCCATGGAGGATTGCTGGCACAGCTGCTCTTCAAGGCCATTTGCCCTTCCACTCTGCAATATCTTTGTACTTTAAAATTAATGTAGGCTTTGAAATAGTTCCTGAATTTGTGCTCTGGCACTGAGCAGTGCAACTTTGAGCTTCTCCCTCTCTGCCTACCTGTGCCAAGTGAAATCTGTAATCCAGGGTCCAGCACTGCACACTCTGCACGAGACAAACACCAAAGCCTTTGTCCATGACTCTGGGATTGCTGTTGCAGGGTCTGGACATTTCTGATATTTCTGACAGAGGGTAAACTCTTTCATTTTGCATCCCTGGAAGAGCAATGACAGATAACATTGATACAGCATTGATGGCATCACTGGTGTGGCTCAGGATAAACACTTCCCCTGAATCACTCAGGAGCCTAAAGCCTTGCAGCGCCTTTTCTCTGGGCTGCTGGTTCTTTAATTCCAGGCTGACCAATACATCTGGTGTCACCAGAAGTCTCCTTCAATTCAGAGCTAAGCTAACCAGACTTAAAGAGAGAGAGGAGAGCCCAGAGCAGCCCAATTCAGTCATCTTTCCTGTTTTAAATTCTTTTGCTTATCTCAGTTCTGCCCTTGCCATCTGCTGGTAGTGAAAGCAGGGTAGTGACTCTTGGGCGTGGTGGGATGTAAGGAGAGTATCTCAAACTCTGATCTTCTGCACTGGGGGTGATAAAGGAATTCTCAGGATAAAGGAACTGAGAGGAATTCTCAGTATCCACAGGGCAAAGGTCTCCCACGTGCTCTTCAGTTTAATGGTTGGTGTCCTATAGGGTGCATTGTACTGCCAGCCTTTGAAAGGCTGCCTTGTTGTTTTGGTTCCATATTGTTCTGAGTTAAATGGTAGGAAAAGAGAAATTGCTGCCACCACAACATTCCCTTATAGGTCTATTCATTATTGATCCCCAGAGGAAGCAGAGAGTTCCCCTGGACAATGGGCAGATATACAAACGAGCATACATTAACTTTCTGTGCTTGCACAGCTCATTGGGGCTGCACTTCCTCTGCATTCTCAGGAGCACAAATTCAGGCATCAATTGGTTTGATGTCTTCCTCTGCCTTGAGCTGCTGCCTCGTTAGACATTCTGGGTGACAGGCAGCCCCTCTGAACCACAGAACACACAGTCAGAGAATCACAGAACCACAGAACTGCAAAATCACAGAACAGCAGAATCACAGAAGCACAGAACTGCAGAATCACAGAACCATAGAATCAATGACAGAATCACAGAGCTGCAGAATCACAGAACCAGAGTCACAGAGTCACAGAATCATAGAATTACAGAGTCACAGAATCACAGTCACAGAATCACAGAACTGCAGAACTGCAGACATCACAGAATGACAGAACTGATCACAGAATTAGAGAATCACAGAGGCACAGAATCACAGAACTGCAGAATCACAAAACCACAGAACCACAGAGTCACAGAATCAGTCAGAGTCACAGAATCACAGAATCAATGAAAGAATTACAGAACTGCAGAATCACAGAATCACAGAACGAAAGAGTCACAGAGTCACAGAATCACAGAAACATAGAATCAATGACAGAATTACAGAACCACAGAACTGCAGAATCACAGAATCAATGACAGAATCACAGAATTAATGACAGAACCACAGAACCACAGAACACCAGAGTCACAGAACCACAGAATATCCTGGGTTGGAAGGGTCCCACGGGGATCATCCAGCCCAGCTCCTGTCCCTGCACAGGACACCCCACCGATCCCAGCCTGTGCCTGACAGCTCTGTCCAAGCACTTCTTGAAGAGAGAGGCAGAGGCCTGGTGTAGAAATGCTTTGGGCAGCTGTGAGGAGCACTGAGGGTGCTCTGGACTGGGAGCACTGGGAACAGAGGGAGCAGGCCAGGTCTGTGGGCTGGCTCTGTGCTGGGGTTGTGCTCCAAAGCAGCACTGGGAGCTCAGGGGAGGTTGGAGTGGCTCAGCTCTGTCCCTGCCCTTTGGCAAACACCCCAGGGCAGCACTGCCTGCAGCTCAGGGGCTGCAGCAGGATGGCATAAGGAACACCCAGAATCTCTGCAAGGAAAGGCTGGGGTGACTCCAGCCCTTCCCTGCAGTGTGGGTGCTTTGCTCAGGCCCTGCACTGAAGTTTGCAGGTGCCCCCTCAGTCTCCAGTGCATTTTGGCCTTGCATTCCTCCCTGCAGCACAGGTTTTTCCTGCCTTTGTGCCTCTGCCCTGCTGTAAATCAGAGAGGTTGGTCCTTCCCTTCCTCCCTGGAGGGATGGAGGGATCAATGTCTGGCACAGAAAAAGCAGCTCAGGAGCTGCAGGAGATTTGCTTCATCTTTCACTCCCACCACCAGAGAAAAACCCACCTGAAGGGGACAAAAAACCTCCCTGCAGGGACAGGGAGGCATCCAGGCTGAGGGGATCAGGACTGGGGACTGGCTGGGCTTGGCCTGGACTGGCAGAAATCCCTGGCAGGGATGCTCAGGCCTTGCTAAGCTGCATTTTTTCCTGGAATTTCTTCTGCTGTGGTACCTCCCTCAGCCTCCTGAATGGTGAGATATCCACAGCATCCACACCCACACCTGCACTGCTGCAGGGCCACTCCAGCTGCCACCACATCCCAAGAAGCCTCTTGATCCTCATTCTTCTGGCACGGAGGAATTTGCAAAGCTAATTTCCAGCCCTGATCTGATGGATTCCCCCACGGAGAGGCTCTCAGAGTGAGAGGATTCCAGGCTGAGGGTTTGTTCTCATCCCCCCATGCTGGAGGTGCCTCTTGCAGAGCTGCTCAATGAGCCTGGAGTGCACCTGGGCTTGTCAGGAGCTCAGGAGGAGCTTCCCTTCCTCCTTGGAGCCCTCAAACAGCCCCTTGCTGCTTTCAGCAGTAGAAATAAGGTGATTACAGGCATCACACTGCTCAAGGGAATATTGGGCTATTGGAGTTGAGGATCCAAAGGAGAAATCCTCCTTCTAGGAGCTCACTTGTTCTGGAATCTGAACTCTTTTGGGGAGAAGCAGAAAATTTCAGCTGAGCAGCATCCAACCAGGGCTCAAAACCCAGCCTGAGCGCCTCCTTGCCCCTTGCAGTCTGTTTATTATTATTATTATTATTATTATTATTATTATTATTATTATTATTATTATTATTATTATTACCATTTTGACACTGTCCTTTCTCAACCATGGATGTTTCCCTACATCATCATTATTATTATTATTATTATTATTATTATTATTATTATTATTATTATTATTATTATTATTATTATTATTATTGTGTTGTTGTTGTTGTTGTTGTTGTTGTTGTTGTTGTTGTTGTTATTGTTATTGTTATTACCATTTTGACACTGTCCTTTCTCAGCCATGGATGTGTCCCTACAAAAGCTGCACCTTCCCAAACCTACAGCTGAGGTTTGAGTACCTTTAGCCCCAGTTCATTTTTGGGCCCAGCCCCTTGGATTTGCACCCTCAGAGGGTGGGCACGGCCATGCAGGAAACAAAAGATGAATAATAACACACAGATACAAACAAGACACCCATTTACAGATCCTCTCAAAGCTCAGTATCAAAGCTTTACTGCTTATATCAATATTTGTTAATATTTTGTTGTGAGGAAGGGTGGGAAGAAAGAAAAAAAGAGACATTGTTCCTCCTTGGAGGTGTTTTGTTTTTCCCAAGCAGCAGAACTTTAAGAACACATTTCTGTGTCCAGTAGGTCTGAAAACCCTTGGAAAACAGGAGAAAGGGAGGCCAGGAGGGGTCAGTGCTGGAGCTGGGCTCTGAGGAGGGTCAGGACTGGGGTTGGGGGCAGGCCAGGGGTGGGGGGGTTTATCCACAGTGATTGTCAGAACTCCTCACCCATCCTGTGGCAAAGTCTGTGAAACCAGCCCAGCAAAGCTCCTGAACCCTCAGCACCCCTTCAGCCACTGCTTTGCTTATACATGACCAATATTCTGTCTCTTTTCTCTTTTCATGTGAAAATGATCAAATTAATGCAGAGTCCCAGCGTTGAGCTGTGCATCCATTGATAGAATTGCACCTGCTTCATCTCCCACCAAGCAATTTCTCTCACTGAAAAGGGAACACCAAAAATGAGTGTTCACTGAAATATGGCACCCTGGCCTTTTAATGAAGATGGAAATGCATAGGAAAAGCAAAATTCCTGGGCATTATCAGCTTCCATGGCTGTTATTCTCTTTGTCACTGGGGCAATCCATGTGCTGGGTGGGCTGCAGTGCTGAGGGACAGTATCTCTGTGCTCAGGAGCAGCATATTCCCAACATGTTGTCTTTGGCATGGCCAGTATTTTATCTGCCAGAGCCAATGTTAATGAAAAATTCCTGAAAAATTCCACATTTCAACACAGCCCCACTCTGCTGGGAATAACAATCTCTCATGACCTGGTTCAAAAGCAGATATCAGGCAGGATACAAAACAGGGAGGTGTTTCTGACCCCCCTGCCCCAAATTTGGGGATTCTGGGCTGAGTTTGTGGGGCTTGCCTGCCTTTAGGAGTGATCTCAGCACTGTCAGCTTGTGAGCTCCCTGTGGGATGTGCACCCAAAATCAGGATTGTGCTGTCAGTGACACTGAGAACTCCTTGTGTGGCACAGCAGTCCCAGCTCTCCAACACACAGTGAATTTATGGCAATTTGTAGAGAAATGTCTGCACAGGAGGGGTGTCTCCTCCTGGGACAGCTCTGGCATTGTCCCTGCTGGGGTTCCTTTGACACAGGGCAGGAAAATCTGTGACCCATCCCAGCAAACATCAGCCTGGATGGTTTGTCACACATGGCTTCATCTCCTCCTTGCAGCAGACTGGAACACCAAGGCCAGGCAAATAAAGCTGGGGAAAAAGCCCCAGGTTCTGAGTAAAGTGGCCTTAAATCACTGCCACCAACTGCAAAGTGACAGAGCAGGGAAATGGAAGGCACTAATCCACCTTGATTTGCTTGAATTGGGTTCTCACAGGGGGATTGGGATTGCTGAGCCAGCCCTGTCCTGGCAGAGCTCCCTGGCCAGGTGGGCAGGACAGGGCTGTGGGACTGGGGACAGCACAGAGAGCCCTGCTCAGGGCACCCTGCAGCAAAGCCAGGGGCCTGTGGGGCTGTCCAGGGAGTGTGGGTCACTCAGAAAGTGCAGAAAGAAATGAGTGAGCTTGTCCAGAAGCAAGGAAAACCCATGGATCCAGCCCTCCACACCCTGCCTGACCATGGGTCCTTTCTGCTCCACATAACTTGGTGCCCCACAATGCAGAGGGCAAAGGCAAATCCAGCCTTACAACTGCCAGGCCTCCAAGTGCATGGTGTTCCACAGCATCCAGCCCTGCAGGAGGCAGGGAGCAGTGGGATTTATCCCTGCAGGCAGGGTGGGAGGTGTTTGCTGTGCCTGGCAGCACACAGGTAAGAGCAGCTGTAATTCCTGCTGTGCTCCAGCACGCTGACACAGCCCTGGGTGAACACTCAGCTCCCAGCCCCTGCAAGGTCCCTCCTGCCAAAATCTCCCTCCTTGGGAGCTTTGTTTCAGGGGCAGCAGCTCAGTGAGGGCACAGGCTGTTCCTCCTGTGCAGAAAACATCTGAGCCTGCCCCGAGCTGCTGCCTGCTCTTCAGCTGGGGAGGATGCTGAGGGAGGGACAGGTTCTTGCCAATCACAGACTTGCCCAAACATTTATCTCTGCTAAAACCAGTCTGGATGCAGCCCAAGGTTGGTTCTGGTGGGAGACATCAAACACAATGCACACGAGTCAGGGACAGCACATCTGGCACTGCCCGTGTGCTGCAGGAATAGCAATAAAGAGCCAGCAGACTCCAGCTGCTCAGTTATTTGTCCTGCAGCAAGGCTGCAGCTTCCTGCCATCACCAGAGTGCCAGGAGGCTGCCAGGGATCACCTGGGGCTGCTCTGTGGTCCCTGTGGGCACTTGCACTCCTTTGGGCATCAGGGGCTCCAGACTGAAGGATCACCTTTTTTTGAGAAAGATTTAAAAGAGTGATGGAAAGAGTGGTGGGGCAAAGCAGGGCAGAGCTGCCAGTATTCAGAACATTTCTCTGATATTTTATTTCTGGAAGTATCTGATGCAAATGTTCTTTTCCTGGAAAGATTCCTCCCCTGCCTGCTCCCCCCTCCTCCCTCAGAACGCTGGTGCCAATATCTCTGCTGTGACTTCCTTGCTCCCAGGGCTTTCCTGCTGGAGATTTCCCTCCCCTCTGGCCTGGGGCTGGTGTCCCTGCACTGTTCTGTGGCAGGAGGGAATGGCCCCAGCAGTGCCTGGGATGCTGGCAGGTATCCCTGAGAGATTCCAGCTGGTCCTGCCAGCACAGAGGGGCTCTGGGAGGATGGCTCAGCCATTCCTGGGAATCTCTGATCTGCTTTTCCAAAGTGTGAGCCTGGCAGGTGCAGGGAATGGTGGATCCATGTGCAGGGAGACATTTCAGCACGTGCTGCATCCCACTCCTCCCCATCCTCTCAGGAAGGGGGCCCAGCAGCACCTCTCTCCCCATCCCTCTGACAAAAGCATAAGCACAACCTTCAGCCAGGCAGAGTTTGGCATGAAGGCATGGACAGAAACCTTGGAGCTGAGGGTACAAATCTGCAGTGCCCAAAGGGTCATTTTGATCACTTCAGAAAATATCATCTTGCAGAGCAGCCCTGGAGAGAGGCTTATCACTTTAACTTCCCTGATTAGCCCAGGACACCAATTTTAGGCACTGTAAAAACAGTGGAGGTCAAATTTACTATGGAGGGCAAGGACCAGTGACTCAATTTTCCTTATTCTTTATAGTCACTTTTCACCTTGAAGAACAAAAGGTCCCAAAGTCAGAGAACGTTTGTTCTTGAGTCTTGCCAAAGCCTTTTCTTTTTTTAATAAACCATCATTAAAATCTGGGCCCTTTGCCTTGACAAAAGAAAAGAATATCTTTGTGTACACTTAAGTGACAGGAAAGAGCCTGTGAGGCAGGCCTGGTCACAGATAAAGGAATTCCGGACATTATTCCTTGTGCTCTCAGGGGTTGTGACATGGGATTTCCTCTCCAAGTGGTAAATAGCCCTGCAGTTGGACAGCAGGGTGGGGCCAGCCCTGTTTTCTTTCAAACCAGGAGAGATGAAAGCACTTGAGGAGAAGAAAGAGGGGCTGGGTGCATGTGCACAATGAATCCCTGGGAATGGCTGGGGGGGATCCACCTGCTCCAAGCTTTGCCCCCAAAAACTTCCCAAGGGTTTGAGGTGCTGCCAGCTGGGCTCTGCTTTGGGAAGAACAGCTCAGGGCACAGCAAAGTAGATTTAACTCCAAGGAGTGGCCCCAAATCTCAGCACCTGGAGTGCTCTCCCTGGATTTGTGGGAAATGGGATTGGTTTGGGATGACTCTGGATCCTTCCTACCTTCTCTGAAAGCTTCCCCTGCACGCTGTGGGACACTGAGTGTCCATCCTGGGCTGGAATGGGGTCAGAGAGGGCAGTGAGGGTGGGATCCCACAGCTGTGAGCTCCTCCAGGAGCCTCGCTGGGATTTGGAACCTGAACGAGGGCTCTGTAACTGAGGGCTCCTTTCTGTCCTGGGCTCAGTCATGCCCAGGAGTGGGGTCAGCATCTTGGTAAGAAAACAGGAGAGCTGGAGCTGCAGATTTTATCCTGTTCTCATTTTAAATCAAAAAACATTCAGCTTTGGATTAATCCTTTGCATGGAGGGCTCACCAAAGTGCTCTGAGTCAGGTGAAGACAGAGGGAGAGGAACATAACTCCTGTGCTGAGGGAGACAAGAACATTGAGCTGATTTTATATTTGGATTTCCTTTCCTCCCTGTTCCTGTGGCTGTCCTGGGGGGTCAGCAGAGGCTGCAGATCCCAAACCTCCCTGCTACAGCCAGGCTTAATGAGAAAGGGAAAGATTTGCACATTACAGCTCTCCAAATCCTCAGCATTCAGGTCTTCAACAATAAACATTCATTTAGGGGATCAGCAGTGGAACAGAGAAATTAGCATTTTGCAGGAGTTTGCAAAGGGCAGGTTCCTACATGAGCTTTGCATTGCCTTCTGCTTGAGTGTAGATATCTGAATTATTTTCCCTTTCAACTACAATGGGACCTCGTGTCAGTACAGGGAGGCACAGGATCAGACTGGAGAATCCCACCTGGAAAATGGGAATGTCAATGAGGTCACACTGCAGCTTCCAGCTCAAGATGCAGTTTGGATGAGCTGTGAGGATCTGGTTCCACTGGTGAATAAAACCCCAGGGGAGGGCTGGAGAGGTTGAAATCCTGGCTCTGTTCTGCCCCCACTGCATCTCACTGGCTTAAGAGATTCTGTCAAAGGGGTTGGAGTCCCTACAGAGCACAAGGAGGGCTCTAATCAAGCTCAGAACTGGAGAATTCCAAGGAAAAATGCCAAATTTTCCTTCTTTCTCTGTGCCTCCTTACCAACCACCCACATTCTTCTGGAAACCGGGGAAAAGAGAAAGTTGCCCTGTTGGCTGCAGGAATAAAATACCACAGCTAAAATTCCTCTATGGCTGCTCCGAGGAACAACAAAGGCAGAGAGAGATGAATCATGCAGAGAATTACTCATTTCCAAACAGTAAACAGGTCATGCTCAGCATTGTTAACTCAGGGTTGTCACTGCTATGGGAGTTTGGGGAGGGCAGGGGAAAATCTGTCCTTGCTCAGGAGTGACATGATGGGAATCAGGCTGGAATTGCACCCAAATATTGGCACTTCTGCCACGGGGTGTGGGGCACTCACTCTTCAGCATGGCTACAAACTCCTGCTTTTCTGATATCCTGGTACAATCCATGAAATCTCACCTGATAAACTGTATTTTCACGGCCAAAGGCCGAACAACACTGAAAAATGAACAAACAGAACCCTTTTTAGAAAGATTTAGAAGAAACTAAACAGGTCTAATCCTGAGGTTAGGGACTCATAGTTTTAAAATAGCTCAACTGAATTAAGAATACAAAAAGTGATCAGCTGTTCTTCCTCCTGTGGTGATGTGAGGAGGGGAGAGTTTCTGCTTCATCACAGGGGAAATTGTTCTTTAACTTCAGTGCCATTGTGGGGGAAACATCCCTTAATTTCAGTGCCACCACAGAGTAAACTGTCCCTTAATTTCAGAGCCATTGCAAGGGAACTGTCCCTTAATTTCAGAGCCATTGCAAGGGAAACTTTCCTTAATTTCAATGTCATTGCAAGGGAAACTTTCCTTAATTTCAGAGCCATTGCAAGGGAAACTTTCCTTAATTTCAATGACACTGTGAGGGAAACTTCCCTTTATTTCAGTGCCACTGTGGGGGAAATTTCCCTTCATTTCAGAGCCATTGCCCCATGTCAGGATCTCAGAGGGCTCTTCCCCCTGCACAGATGTTCGTGTCAGCACAGCAGCTCCTATGAACAAGCTTTGCAGGATTGGGGCTCGATCCACAGCTCTTTTTACTCTCCAGCAGTGTTTTTCTCCTCCCAGAGCTGCTTCCATGCTTTGACCTTGCTCTAGAGCCCAGAAGAAATGCCTCACAATTTTCCTGAAGGCTCTCTTTATTCTGATGGCTCCTGTTTGAGCCACTGCTATGCAGTTAATGCTGCACAGTCCTTTCTACCCTGAGACCTTCCAGCCAAGGGTTTTACAATTTGGCAGCTGAGGTTTCAGCCTGAAAATTCATCCCTGTTTTTCTACTCTCCCCCAAGAGCCTGTTTTCAATTGATATAAACATTTTGATAGCTTAAGAGTGCAACAAAATGCTGAGCCTCCCTTTCCAGCTGGAACCCAAGAGTGTTCCTGTGGCTCCAAGTGTTGCTTGTTGTTGGCTGTGCCAGTGGCTGGGCTTGGCTTGGCCTGGCCATGCAGATTCAGGCAACTCTGGAACCTCCTGGCACATCCAGGGAAAATTCAAACCCATTTCTATGTGCTTTTCTAGTAATTCTGTCTGCCTGCAGGGTGATCTTCCCCTTCCTGCCCTGCCACACCTCACAAACACCCACCAGGAACCTGTTGGTTTCCTTCAGCACATGCAGAAACCCCTGAGAGCCACAGTTCACCTCTGCCAGGCCAAAATTCATTTGCAGCACCAAAAGTTTTAGTGATTAACCAAGACAAGAGGGAGCAGAACCCTGAAAGAGGAACCCCAGCAAAGGCTGGCTCTAGCTTGATAAGCTGTTTGTTTATTCTGCAGGCTCTCAGATCTGGATTTCATTTCTGGGATTAGTTCTCTGAATTCTGAGTGCAGCAAATCAAGGCTGTATGTGTGGAATCAGGATGGAAGGAACCTTTTTAATTTAATTGCCTGCATGGATTTGCATTATTCTTTCATCTCTCACCTTGGTGCTTTTCTCCTCCTGAATTCAAATGGTGACATTTTTCTTTCTTGGTGACATCCAGTTTTCATTTTGCTTTCATTCAGTGCTCACTGAACTTTCATCATTCCCTTTTTTCTTAGTCATTTCCATATAGTTCTGTATTCCTTACCAGGGCTTTGGATCCTCTGCAAGAGACAGGCAGGACAGAGCTCCAAACCCTCCTCATTTAATTACTTTTAGAGTAATATTTGTTGATTTTGTTAACTACCCAGCATCCAAATGAATTTTACTGTTCAAAGGGCAACTGTGAATTTTGTCTATAAGAACTGCAAGAAACTTTTGGGATGAAGAGGTAAGATTTTTAGGAAAAGCAAACAGTGGCATGGTTGTTTCTGCTCTGAAATCAATATTAAAAACAGAACCAATTTGGGGTTTCATAAGAAAAAAAGAAAAAAAAAGCTTTTAATTAGGAAATTACGCTGTGGCAAAATCCTGCATGGAAAGTGGCTGGATTGGCTGGATTAGAAGCAGTTTTCCAGGAAAGCTTCTCCAGCCAGGATAGTGTTTCTGGTCCCATCCCAACGATGCCCTGACCTTGTTGCTGGGATGGAAGTGTAGGATGCTGGGGACACCACGTTCCTTGGTGGAATCTGGGCTCTGGATCTGTCTCCCACTACCGGGGGCTGCCCTAAATATCCGGCTATTTTTAGACGAGTCTTTTTCTGTTGCTGCTTTCCATAATAAGAAAAACCTTTGAAGGATTTGTGTTTTTATCCCTATGCACAAGAGGAATTAAAATAAATAAATAGGCCTTAAATATTTAGACATGAAGAGAGAAGAATTTCCTGCCCAGCTTTGGCCGAGTGGCGTAGGTGGCTTTAACGTGACCCGGGGCTGCTCCCGGTACCTGGCAATGTTTGCTTTTCTTGGAAGCAGCTGCACTAAAGCACCTTTAAAATCAGGATCCCACAAAGCAAATCTGCTGTTTCCAGGTCACTGTGCAACCCCTCTCCCTGAGCCACAGCTTTTCCAGATGAGGAACTGATGTGCTGCAACTCAACCAACCTGTTAGAGAGGGAACGGCTCCAGGCACGGCAGGGGAGTCCTGGAAGTGTCTGGGCACCCCCAAATCCACCCAAAAGGCAGGATCTGGCACTAAAAACACAGCCTGGCTCTGGGCATCACACCTGGACTGTCATCCACCTGCTGCCCCTTCTCTGGGCTGCTCCCAGACACCAAAAACTGCTTTAGCTCCAAACCTTTGTGAGTCAAGTGAGCTCATGTGGGAACCTGTGGGGGACAGGAGAAGGGATTTTTGTCAACAGGCAGCCATGCTATGCAGACTTGATAAATATGTGCAGTGCTAATTCGAAGCAGATTCCTCCTTTGCCACGAGCAGAATTCCTCCAAAGCCTGCCATCAAAAACATTATGTCACAGCTGTGGAGAAGCCTCACAAACAGGGGAGAAGCTGGGGTCACGTCAGGGTAAGAGTGCGGTGGAGGCTGAGGAAGTGATTGAAGCCCTGCTCCACGGCCTGATGGAGTTTGTCATTAAGAAGGATTTCACCAAATGATTTGCAGCCAGTTCCCTGGGCCCAATTGGTACTTTCCAGCTTAATGCAAACCAGTGAGGAAACCAGACCTAGTTAGGCCCAGCTGGCCAGGGAGGCTGCAGGCACAGGGCAACAAAACCTCGCCTGGGGCTGTGGAAATGTAACTGAAACTGGGCTTGGTTTTAAGGAGATGGTTAGGTTCCCTCTCCCCATCTCAGCAAACAGCTTTTATCTTGTCTCCCAAAATAGCAACCTGCTATCCTTCAAAACAAACCAGAAAAAAAGGGAAAACCTCCTGAGACAGGCACACAAAGCCGACAGAAGTGGAACACGGAGCTGATCGAAAACAGATTCTGGCGTCAAGTCCAAAGTCAACTTCAGCCCATTGCTTCTTAATGGGTACAGCTCAGAAACTAAGAAAACAAAGTAATTACCCACCGAGCAGCTTTTACTGACACTGAGCATTCACATGTTCCTGACACGTCTAGCCCCTGTATTTGCTCAAATCCATCTCTGTTTAGTGTGGCACATCAATTGACTTGACCTCAGGAGGCTCTGGCTCATTTGCTTCTGGATTTATAGCTCAAGAAGAAATGGTCCAACAATGCTAACAGGGGTGGGCTTTTGTTCTGCTTCACCCTGCCCATCCACCTTCCCTGCTCTGATTTCAGCTCCATCCCTCTCGTGGCCTTCCCCTGGCCTGCTCCTTCTGCAGGTCAGTGATTCATCACACAGGAGGACACAGATGTTCTTTACAAAGAAGCCTTTCCATGCAGGCTCATTTTTTTCTTAGAAAAGAGGGCTGGGGATGAGGAAAGGGATGGAGAGCAGGAAAAAAGGCCTGAGAATGGGGATTACCCAGGTTCCACCAGGGTTTGTGTGGTGCTGCCTATGGGACACAGCAGCATCTCCAGGGAGCAGAGGTCAGTGCTGGCTCCAAGCAGGAAACCTCGGGGAATGTGGCCTGAGGAAAGCTGGGGTCTCTCTGAACAGCTTTCCCATAATTATTTGGTGTTCCCTGGGCAGTCATGTTCCTTGAAGGCAAGTTGGATTTAGCCCTGGAGCACAGTCAGAGGTTGCTTTGCAATCCACCCTCTCGTCATTCAGCAAAACTTCACCCAAATTCCTCTGTCAGCTCTTGCCTTTCTTGGAAAATATCCCCAGTCCTCTCTGAGGTCTGCTCTGGGGACACTTCAGAGTCCAGAGCTGAGATATCCACTCTGCCTTTGAGGGAGCACCAAAGAAGTTTGGAGAGGGAAGGGTCCTGTACCTCAAGGCAGGCCCTGCTTGGCCACTCAGCAGGACAGCAGAGAATCCCCAAATGTGGCAGCTGGAGCTCTCAGAGATTGTTCCATGTGGAGCACCAGCAAATGTTTTCTGAAGGACATCTCCCAGCACTTTATCTCTTCTAATTCTAAAAATTCCTAAAGATAGGGCTGGCACCTCTGCTTCCTTTGGGAGGTGAATTACACAGGCTGATGGAACAGCCTTGGGAAGGTTTTCTTTCCTCTCCCCAGACTCTTGCCAACAGAAGGAGCAGATAAATGATTGCCCTTGGTATCAGACCTGCCATGATACCAACCTCTCCTGATAACCACTCCCATTTCCAACAGTTTTATTATTGTAGGACCTACAGGCCCACTTATGGGCCATTCCTGATGATTCCCATCTGTTGGGCTTAAATTTTATATTTCCAGATCTTATAAAGCTCATTCTGTCCAGGGTTGGAGGATAAGGTACAGATAGTTACAGGGTTTCCAACACTCTCACGTGCAAGTGGATGATGGAACAAGAAGAAAATTTGGGAATCACAGCTTTAGTCTGCAGACAGTGGAGGAGGGACGTGAGTGAGCATCCTTCTGATCTGATACATCCAGGCAGAAGCTGAGTGCTGGCAAAAAAGACGCAAAAATGCTTTCAAAGAAACACACATTTTGCTAAAGCATGGTGTCAAGGATTTTGTAACTTCTCTCTCTTCTTCTCTGGCCATTTTAATGTCTCTCCAGGGGATCCATGTTACACTTTTCCAAAGCCTTGGTCTTCGGATGAATTACCATCATATTTTATTATCAAAGGAGAAGCTGACACACAGGATAATGATTTAGTTGAGTGGGTATTTGGAAATACTGTTTCACTTGCTGCTATTGCCTCATGCTACGTGGAAAATTGTTCTGGAAATGAATGTCCTAAGAACTGAAATAGCCAGGCCAGGTGAAGTTCAAAGTTAGCACCTCTCAAGTGGGACTTCATTTGGAGTTCATGCTGGGCAGTGCTTTAATTTGTGTGCTGTGGCCCAGTGAAATTTTATTTACCAACCTCTTAACCTGAGAAAAGTTCATTTGCATCTGTTTGCTGTGAATTTATAGGAGTGTTACTTTTCAAGCCCCAAAGCTGTGGTTCTACACCGAGTCTGGCTGCCCTAAATTACTGTTGGAAGTTGTGTCCTGATTGAAGATGTCAGGGACTGGGTCAGCT
Organism: Camarhynchus parvulus; assembly: GCF_901933205.1. NCBI lineage: Eukaryota > Metazoa > Chordata > Aves > Passeriformes > Thraupidae > Camarhynchus > Camarhynchus parvulus. The sequence continues at coordinate 18,045,043 of NC_044600.1, read as the reverse complement.
CTCTACAACCAGGGCAGATTTTCCACACGTGGGAAACCAACTGTCTGGCAAAAATTTCAGTTCCCCACCGACAGCAGCCTGCATGGAAACCTCAGGGAAATCCCTCCTTAACATTTTCTGGTGCCAGTTTCAATCCTGACCTCTGCTGGCAGCTGGGCTCAGTTAGGAGCTGATGCCTGCCTGGGTTATTGCACTGCCCCTAAACACTGAAATAAGGCAGTTTGTTACCCACAGAGAGATAAAACCTGCCTCAAATCTCTCTGTGTCCCACCTGCAGTTCATCACTCCTGGTGCACCTTGCCCCTTCTTTGGGAAGTGCCACCACAGTAAAGGAACCACCACAGACATTTCCAGTCTGCCAATACCTGGGCAGTGATGTGATTGATAAGGAAAAAATTAATATTAATTTATCACAGCCACACAGAAAAGGAAAGAGTTGGTGTTTTTTAAAATCTGATTTCTTGTCACGTCAAAAGGAAATTATGAAGAAGGTATAAAAGTGTATAGAAAACCTGTTGAAAACTTCTCTACTACTGCTCTAACTTTAAAGAAGTCTACTCTCCTCAGCAAAACATCCACCCTGGAGTGTAGGCATCTTACCAAAGTGTAGGCAAGCCCTTTATTCCAGGCTAAAAAGTCCAGTGTAAAGAGTGAAGCTGGGTAGGACCAGGAGGGAAATCACTGGTGAATCAATAGAGATTTACTGCTTGTTTTTGCATGGGAGGAGCTGGCTCATCTCAGGATGGATTTCAAGAGTGACTGATCCTCTCTGTGTACATGAGTAGGTTGGGGAATAGTTCTTGGAACTGAGTCAGCCCAACAATTGCTTTCATTATTTGCAGCTGTACAAAACAAATAAGTTGGAGAGAAATTTCGAGAGGTGCCAAATCCAATCCCATTGATGTGAGTGAGCACAGTGTTTAGTGCTGCACACATGAAGCCCATGAATTACAGCTGATGACTCCTCAGCCTCACCTGCCACCTTTGCTAAATGAGCAGATCTGATGATACTCCTCAAAATAACAAAGTAATTAAACTAGAAGTGTTTTAAAGTGTTCCTTCCTTAGCATCCACAGTAACTACTCACCACATACAAATTGCCTGCAGAGAGGAGTTCTGATTAGATTAAAGGCAGCTCAGTGCAGGGTTTGGACAAGCTGGAACCACAGCTTGGCCCAGGTCTGGTGTCTGTAGCTGTGAGGAACAGCTGGGCTGACAAGCCATAAAAACCATAAAAACCATAAAAACCTCCAGCTCTCTCCATCCATAGCCACATAAACCACCAGGAGCTCACCTGGGGGACCAATCTGAGATGGCACAGGGACACAGAGAAGCCTGGGAAGAGCCCACAGGAAGCAGAGGTAGATCACAGAATATCCTGAGATAGAAGGGACCCACAAGGATCATCCAGTCCAAGCCACAGACCCCCCAACAATCCCACCCTGATTGACCAAACTCTCCTGGATCTCTGGCAGCCTCAGGGCTGTGCCCATTCCCTGGGCACTGCCCAGCACCCTCTGGGGGAAGAACTTTCCTTATCTCCAACCTAAACCTCCCCTGGCCCAGCTCCAGCCATTCCCTGGGTCCTGTCCCTGTCGCAGGGAGCAGAAGTTGGTGCTGTCCCTCCACTCCCCCTTCTGAGCAAGCCCTCCACGTTCCTGTTTTCCTACCCAGTGCTCTGGAGAAAGGGAAGAAATGCTGGCTGGGTTCACTTCCAGAGAAATGCTGGAATAGCTCTGGAGTGCAGGAAGTGCTCCCTGAGTCCCCTAGGAGGAGGTGAAGGGCTGGGGTGGGCAGGGGGAGCACAGAGAGCTGTGTCCAGCTCTGGCCAGGGCTGCTCCCCTTTCCTGAGGGGTCATCCCACAGCCCCCTGGGTGCCCTCACTCCTCCTGACTCCCAGCTTTGCCTGAGGAATGTGCCCTGTCCTGGAGATGGCCAGAGGAGGAAGGAAAGCTATGTCTGGAGCGCTGATGAAGTAATCCTGTCTGGGAATCATTGGAAACACTGATCTGCAGCCCTCCAGCTTTTCTCAGGAGACCATGCTGGGGGGAGAGGCAAAGACAGCTTCATACCTCGCATTTTTGGATTTTTTTTGTTTCCCCCTAGAGTCTTTAGGGCTCCTTTTTTGTGCATCTTGTTCCCACTGGGTCTGCATATTTCCTAATCATGGAGATGTGCCAGGTCTTCTCTTTCCCAGAGGAATTGCCATCATTTGGATCAAGAAGTAACAACATTCCCAGCCTTTTTTCCATCAACATGAGATTACCACATTTCCTAAATACTTCAAATTGTGCTTGAGTGCCTGGGAGATGATAGCAGATGTTGCCACCTCTTCTCCCAGATTTCATGCTTATTTTCCATGTAGATCCGAGTTCCTGGCTTATCAGCCAGTCCCAAAGTGAGGAGATGTCCCCTCAGTCCCCAGCTCACCAGCAGCACAGGCTGGTGACATCCCTGGCACTCCCTGGGACTCTCTGTGGTGTCAGAGGCAAAACAATGGCCCTGATTAATGAGCTGCCACTGCCCAAGACCAAACAATTTTGACCTGGAGCTGCTTTCTGTGACCCCTTCCCATAAATCTGCAGCTGATCCAGCGATCCAGATCACAGAGAGCCAGGAAAGGCCACGGCATTGTAACTCCAGGGGCTGCCTTGCAGCAGGCGCAGGTGAGCCCCAAAGGTGATGCTTGGATTGCAGAAAAGCCAAGGAAAGGTCACAGGGTTTGTGTGTCAGCACCCAGAGCAATCAGGTGGCCTTGCTGATTGCAGGAGGAAACCAGGGTGACCCTGTGCCACCTCAGCAGGAAATGCTGGTGCATCTGTGGCTGAGGAAAAGCCTTGTAGGAGCAAATCCCAAAAGCTGGGCCAAAGCCTTATCTTATCTCCAAACACTTTCTCCACTTAGCAGTTGTTTTTACTGTGCTGTTGTTGACGTCTCCCCGCTCCAGACTAATGATTTAATTTTTCGTTGTTGTCACTTTGGATCATTTACACCCCAACTGCTGCCTCTGGCTGAGCCACACACAACTTCCATTTGCAGCAGGCACAGAGGAATGGCTGGGAACTGCTCCCCTCTCTCGTGACTCAGCTGAGCAAATCCTGCCTTCCCTGGCTGGCAAAATCAATGGAAACAGGAATCCTGTTGCTTTGCCAGAGGTACTCTTGGGTTAACACTTGCATTTGAATATCCTGAAGGAACCTTTGCCACGTCTCCTGATGAGTTTGTGATTGCTAATTTAATTTTGGATGAACTTCTTCAGCTTCTGTAGGAAGGGAAGCTTTGGCTCTGGCCTGGAGGTTCTCAGCTCTGTGCCCACCCACAGCAGAGCCACCCTGGGGGACTCCTGGTTATTTTGACATGGAAAACCACAGGAAGAGAGGTTTCTAGTAACCATTCCCCTCAAACAAACAGAGGAAATAGAAAATCTTTAAAAGCTGATGAACCGTTTTCCTTATAAATAGTTCAGCTGGAATAGCAGGCAAGGGAGAGAGGCCTGGCCAGAGGTGGTGAGAGGCTGAACCCCTTCTTACCTCCTCCTCCTCTAGGAAAAGTGGTTTAGCACAGAGGAGATGCACAGGAGAAGATGAAGGGTTTAAAACTTCACTGACAAATTATTATCCTCAAAAGACACATGGAGAATTGAGAGAGCAAATAACCTGACCCAAAGCAGCCCCCTGAGCACAGGAAATGGGAGAGAGGCACTCAAACCACATTAGGTCTAGAGGGGAAGTTTTCCCCGAGCAGTTCTGACCCACACATTCCCCACCTGCAGCCCATCATGGGGGCCTTTGCCCTCTGCACTGACTCAGTTCCCATCAGTGCCTCCATACAGAACTCAGCAGCCAGCAGAAAAGACAAAAATTGGGAGGTTTTTCTCTGACTTACAGCCAAGACCTTCCCCACAAGAGCCTCCTTCCCCTCTGCTGGGAAAGTCAATGGCAGCAATAACATGTCATTTAGAAGATCCTGCATTGTGCATAGAGAGCACAAAACATTTCATTAAAGTTGAGGAGAATCAAAAATCCTATCTCCAAATTCACAACAAAAAGAGGGGTGGAGATGGGTCTCTAGGTATTTGCTACTGTCTTTTTAAATCTTTAAAAATAATAGAAAACCACTTGAGTGTAACAAATGAAAGCTGATTCCAGGAGCTGAAGACTTAATAAAACCACCAAATATTGCAAGGCTTGTGATCCAATAATGCTGGCAGTGCTGTGGTGCCTTCTCTTTTCATGGGGGTAACCTTGAAATAAATCCTAAGATGATTACAGGCCATTGGTTTAAACACACATGGCTTTTCAGTGAATCCCTGCGCTCTCCAATTCCAGCAAAAATAGATTTCCTTGGGGATAGAAGCATGAAAATGCCCTTTGAAAGGGACACCTGCTCATTTCCAGGTGTGCTTACGCTGTGCTGGTGATGAAGTGCCCTGGCAGCTCAGAGGGGAGAACATTGTCCTTTCCTGGGTGTCATTTCTGCAGCAGGGTTTGGAGGGTCTGCCTTGCCCAGGTTTTCCTGGGAGGAGGGCAGGGAACAGCTCTGCCTCTGCACCAGCCCAGTCACTGGTGGTCACCTCTCACTGGGCACAGGGCAGGGTGTGGTGTGTGGACACCTCCTGGTGTTCCAGAGGGTTCCTGGAGCTTCTGGTCTAGGCTCAGGACTTGTGATTGCCTGCCTTTCCTTTCCAGGCAAGCACAGCTCACAGGAGCATCCTCAGCAATGGCAAAACAGATTTTTAACGCTGAGTCAGTGCAGAGGGCAAAGGCCCCCATGATGGGCTGCAGGTGGGGAATGTGTGGGTCAGAACTGCTTGGGGAAAACTTCCCCTCTTGATCTAATGTGGTTTGAGTGCCTCTCTCCCACTTCCTGTGCTCAGGGGGCTGCTTTGGGTCAGGTTATTTGCTCTCTCAATTCTCCACGTGTCTTTTGAGGATAATAATTTGTCAGTGAAGTTTGAAACCCTTCATCTTTTCCTGTACTGTCACCCTCCTTCCCTGACTCAAATCAGCTCCAAACTCTGACTCCCAGTCCCTTCCAAGGGGCTCTGAGGTGCCCTGGGCCCAGCTCTCTGCACAGGAGTGCCTTTACACACATGAATAGTCCATGGAGCTCACTCACCCATGTGCACCAAGCTGTTTGTGTGCCCAAGCCCTCATGCCATCCCTGCTCTAACCTGCCTCATTTTGCTGCCAGCACAGCCCTCTCTGCTCTGCCCAGCAGTGATTTCCTCTGAAGCAGAGGCTCTGCGGGCTCTGCTCCCCCAGTTCTCCCTGCGGCCAGAAGGGATCCCCGGACCCTTAATCAGGGATCACATTGCCTGAGCTGTCACTGAGCCACACCCAGGCACAGCCAGGCTCACAGCCATCTGTGAGGGCTGTGCCAGGGAGAGCTGCAGTGCCCAGAGGATGCCTGGAGGAAGGCTGTTACAATTAAAAACAGAGATTAAAAATACTTTTTATCCACGCTCACTGCTGGGCCCAGTGTGGAGCATCAGGCTGTGCGTGGGAGGGATCTCCCTGTGCCAAGTGAGATGGAGTTGGAAACCATCTGACAGAGAGGTGAGGGAGGTCACCCATTACCCTCTGCCTGGGGAGCCTCCCGTGTTTAATGCTGGCCGTGCTACAAAATCAGATTATCCCAGGAAAAGCAGTTTTCAATATATTTTTCTCCCCTGGATAATGTATCAGTCAACCTTTCACATTTGGCTCCCGAGGATTTGTGGTTGTGCTGTGTTTGCGGTTTCCACCGCCGAGAGCAGAATGTTAAAGCCTGAACTGGAGGTAGGAATGAACTCCCAGAGTCAGAAATGGTGCAGTGAGGCTCTGGGCAGAGGCTCTGTCCTCACCTGGGCTCTTTCCAGGGGCATCTCCAGGCTGGAGATGCTGCTCTTGTCTTGCTGGGGCCAACCTGTGCTGGCAGCAGCTAAGGCAGGGCAGGGAGTGAGGAGCCTGAGCAGAGGTGTCCCTCCCCTGAGCAGCCTGTCCTTCCCCCATGGCTCACACAGGGGATGTGCTGCTGAGACCCCTTTGTGCTGCTGAGACCCCTTTGTGCTGCTGAGACCCCTTTGTGGCTCTGCCAGACCGGCAGGATTGTCACTCCAGCACCTCATCTCAAACCATGCCAGGGCATCTAGGGAAGGATGTGCCCCAGGAGCACACCCAGAGCAGGGTCAGCTCCACAGGGGATGGCAGGGACAGCTGTGGCACCCAGGACTCTTCTTGTGGCTCTCACAAGGAGCTTTGCCATGGTCATGACACAGTAATGATGGCTTGCTTTTAATTTTATGTCCCTTGTAGCCCTAGAGCAGGACCAAAATTATTTATCAGGGAGGAGAGGACAATGTTCTCTTAGGCCGGGGCATTGGAATTTGAGCAGTGCAATCAGAGCACTTCAGCTGCAGCAAGATCCAGCCCAGCAGGTCTCCATCTCCACCCTGGGTCCTGGCTTTAGGGACAAAGGTTGGGGAGCAGGGCTGTGGAAAAGAGGGGGTGCACTGCCAGGAATGTGCTTAATTCTCCTGCGCAGCATCCTAACACCTTCATAAAGGCATGAATCTCCTCAAACACACACAGCTAATATGAAAGTGGAGCTGATCCTTCCTCCTCATCCAACATACCCTGGGGCTGTCCCCAGCTTTGCCTCCTAAAAGACAAGTCTAGCTCTAAAGGGGCCAGGGGAGGTTATGAACATTGTGAGGTCTCACTCTGCCAGTTTGGCATTAGGTGTTCTGCCCTAGCACAGCCTGACCTTGCCCCCATGACTCTCTCTGTTTTGCCCTCAAAATGTTCTTTTCCCAGCCCACTCAGCAGTGGTGTGGGGCACAGGCTGTTTATATAAACCCTCTGTCACCTGCCAGCAGGAACCAGATGTGTGTGGCACAGGAATTCTCCTCCTGTCCTCTGTGGAGTAGAAAAGCACTGAAATTCCACTTTGCTTATTCTGTTCTTCAGCTCCTGAAGCCAAAATAAACTTTGGGCAAGAAGTAACTCAGAAGCAAAACCAGAATAATTGAAAAATACTTTTATTTCTCTTAGCAAGAATGGTGTCAAATGTTGTAAAAGCCTGAAGATTCTACAGTCAGAGCAGAGCTCAGGCTCTGACCCCAGACCCTCTGACAGTGCCACACTTGCTCAGGAGAGCTACAATCCAGAGGCTGAGCCCCTCCTAAGCCCTAAGAACAACTGAAGGCACAAGAGGAGAGAAATAATTTTGTTTCAAACCCCAGGATTTTCTAAGTCCTGGCTGAAGTCACAGCATCAAGAGCCCAGAGCAGATCCTGGGAGAGCTACACGGACCCCAATCCCCCCTCAGCTGGCAAATTCATGGCATTTGACAGACAAATTGGAAGCTGTTGGCCATATCCTGGAGCATTTTTGCAAAGCTCAGCACAGTCAGTCTGAGGGAGCTGTGAAATGCCTCAGCACCATGAGAGAACCTGTGCCAAGCTCAGCCCATTCCCGGTGGGAACTGGCTCTGCCTGGAAACCAGAGGGGCCTTGGAGCCAAGAGCAAGGATGGGCTTGCCTGGCAGTGGCTCCTCCTGCAGAGTTGGGGGCTTTTTCTGTTGGTTCTCAGCTCAATGTGGTGCTGCTCCCTGTGTGTGCCATCCTGAGGATGTTGAGGAATGGCAGTGCTTCCCAAACAAATGGGAACTGCAGGGCTGGAGCCCCCAGCTGCTCTGCTTGCCCAGCATGCCATGGAAAGGCAGTTTGGAGGTGCTAAATAATGTCACACAGAGCCACTGGAGGGAGCTGGGGTTGGCCAGACCCCAAGGGCCTTGGAGATGGAGCAGTAGTGGCAGAGCAGGGGGAGTGGGCTGGATCTGTGTCTGGTGGCCAGGACTGGTTCAAAGCCTCAGCCAGGATCTGTAGGGAGGGTCAGGGGCTCCAAGGCAGTCCAGCACCGTGGTGTCTGGGCAGGATCCCCTCTGAAGGACTCTGTGGTGCCATGAGGTTACTTGGCATCTGCTGAGTTCCTGATGGGAGCTCCAAGAGCTCCTGGAAGAAGCCAGAGACTCCAAAGTGGGAGTGAGTCACTGCCCACACTGATGCCAGGCAGAGAGCAATTTACTGAAATCAAGCAGCTCGGAGATGAGAGTAGAGAGGTGGGGGCAGGAAAATCACTGCTTCGTGCAGTTGAAAAGTTAAAGCCTAGTGTTTCTCTTTCTGCCAGATATGTTATCTCCCTGTCTGCTGCAAATCATGCCCGTGCTGGGAGCCCAGGGAGGATTTCTGCCTTATCGAGTTTGAGGCACAGGAGAAGAGAGAAATCTGAGGAGCAGGAGGGGAAAGAAAACACGGCTTTAATGTCAGAGCTTTGGAAGTGGAGATCCTTATCAGAGCCTGGTTTCTCCTCTCCTTGATTATGTTACTTTGAATTTGGACAAAGCAACCAGCCTGGCCAACCTCCACTTCTGGTTCTTCTGTTTCACTTTCTGAACATTGTCTCATTGTAGATGAACACTCAGATTGTCCCTAGGGACAGTTCCACAGGCAGGAGACATTTCCTGGGCCAGGAGATGATGAGAGAGATCTTTGTCACTGCTGTCATTAATGCCCCTGGTCATCAGAGACCTGACAAAATCACAGATTCCCCTGGGAGCATTACCCCAACCACAGTGCCCACAGAGCCTGGGGTTCCGTTCAGATGCAGAATTTGGGAATGGTCATTTAGGAAACACCAGGTCTTCCAATTTGCCTTTAATATCACAGTTGCTTCACAGAGCTGTTCCCCAGAATTATTGTTTTCTCCCATTAATTAAAAAGTAATGTATGAGTTCACCCATCAAATTATTTTCCAAGGACGTGACTCCTTCCATTTTTATATGTGTGCAAAATCCTTTTGACACAGATCTGTTCTCCTAAATCTGCAATAATTCAGTAATAAAGCTGGCGCAAAACACTACTGGCAGAAATGCAGGTGCTTGGTGTCAGAAAAGAAAGAGAGGAATAAAGGAAACAAAAACAAACTGAGGGCATCTCCTGGCCAAGGATAAATGCAGCACTGTGTGGGCCCCCAAATTAAGAACTATTTACAAAACAAAGAGTTTGTCTCGAGTGCATTGTGCTGCTTTGACACCACTGAATAGCCCGTCTAAACTAATAATGGTTTCTTCCTTTTTTTGGGTCAGGTCTCGCTGAGGAAGAGCTTCTTCAAAAACCAAGGCTGAGCACTTCCAAGGACCAAATCGTCATCTCACCAGGAGACACCCTAAAAATAAAATGCTGGTAAGGATTGCTCCAAACAATGCTGGATTTTTGTCCTTGTGTTGATTGGTTTGGCCCAGCAGAGCTCCAGGACAGAGCCGAGCCTGATGCTCGGCCAGCTGGGAGCTGGGGCTGTGTGGAGGGAGTTGGATGGGCTGTGACAGAGCAGGGAGGGGAGTCTGGGGTCAGCTTGGCCAAGTGCTTTGTGTTGTGTTGTTCAGGGGCCCAAGCAAAGCCCTGAGTCAGCACAGGGGAGAGCTCATGGCAGTGGGACGTGCTGTGCTTGAGGACATGGCTGGAAATCCTCCCTGAAACAGGGGCAGATTCAGCTCCTCTGCAGCTAAAATCACTCCTTTGCTCCCTGTCCATGAGGGAACAACAAAGATCACCAGGAACTGCCACCTAGCCCATCACAGACACTTAAATAAGCAGCAGTCACTGTGTGTACATTCAAAGACGCAGCCAGTTTAAACATAACATGTTCTTTAAATCAAATTTAACCAGGACTTGTGAAAAACCAAAGTGCTGCTGCTGTAAATCACAGCAGTGCCTCAGTCCTGGCACAATGTGTGCCACCAGCCATGCAAGGACCAGCAGGATTTTGGTGATGACAAGGAGAGGATGCTCTGGGAACAGGGATACAGCTGACATAAGAGGAAGGAGCAAACCCAGAGCACTCTGCTGTGCCAGAACATGCAGCAGCTGCTGGGTCCCACAAAAGGCCCCAGACTGAGATGGATGGAGGTGTTACTTGTTCTGAGTGGGATTTTTACACTTCACTACTGCCAGAGGATGTTTCTCAGGTTTTTCTCTGAGAGTGTTGTAGGAAAAAAGCCCAAGGTAACACAAATTCTCATAATTTCTCTCTCTCTCACACACACACATGGATTTTACACCTTCTTGCAAAGGTTCCCTTGGCTGGCGCCACTACCTGGATGGTTTCCTGCAACAGAAGTTACTGAAAACAGGAAAAAAAAAGCAGTGAGGAGATGAATCTAAGCTTTAGGTTTCGCTGACACATCCCTTCTGATTTTTGTCCCAGACTATTTAATTCTTTGTTATAGTGAAAGGTGAATGGGCTCAGACTGTGTAAATTTGGGATGTCTTCTGGAGTGTGAGGCAGCTTTTTTCCAAATCCCTCCAGCTTGCCATGTGGCTTACGAGGTCACAATAACCTTCCAGTGGTATTTTTAGCTTGGCAAACAGCAAACATGATGGCAATAAAGTCTGAGCAGTCCTTTAACATCTCAGTGGTGCTCTCCATAAAACCTGAGTGGACTCAAAGTCCCTGGGGTGCCCCAGGCCAATTAAATCAACATTTCCCAGCAGTTCTCCATCCCCCACCTGTTTAATCTGGAGGAGCACCCTACTTTTCTCGTATCACCAAATCAATAAATAATTGAAGGAGTTACAAGCACTTCAGTCCCACATTGCTTTATGGATGCAAAGCAAGAAATCCTCATGACAGGTCTGAGAAACACAAGAGGGTGTGAGCATGGGGTGTAACATGGGACCAGGGCCCAGAGCACTTCAGCTCCTTGGCTCAGGCGATTAAAACCTGGGAAGAGAAGGAAACTGTGGTTTCAGAATGCAAGATTCCCTGGATCAGCCCCTCTGGGGATGTCTGCCCTCCTGCCTCCTCTGCCACACTCACAGGTTAGCTCCTGGTCCAGGGGAGCTCTGGAATTCTTTGTGCTTCCAGGGGCATTTGGGCTGTGTGGGGCACAGCCCCAGCAGGTCTGCAGGAATGTCCATCCTCCCTTCGACTCTGGGCTTTTGAGGTTCTTGGCCAAGATTTCCTGGTTTGTGGTAGTGGGGCCAAAGCTGCTGCTGCCACTCCCTTCTGGCAGATGTGTGAAAATCCCAAAGCAACAGCCAAAGGCTTCACCTTCCACCAGGATAATGGATGTAGGGGGAGAAAGCTTTAAGGAAGCACAGGTGTGAAATGCCAGTGCTGCCCTGCAGAGCCGCCAGAGCTTGGATGGACACCAGAGGGGTGTGGGTGACGAGGGGCAGGGACACAGTGACGTGCTGGGATCTGTGTCTCCGTGTGAACTGGCTCTGTTCCCTATTCCAGGCCAGCAATCCCAGTCCTGGAGTCACCAGTGACGTTGGTAGGGTGGGCCAGAGCTCTGGGTGCTAGGAAGGACAATGGGAAGCTGCTCTGACGTGGGGTGGGACTGTCCAACCACCAGAACATCCAAGAACAAGGGCGAGGCTGCTCAGCAGAGAGGATATTCCCGCTTTGCCAGTGCTCCCATCAGCCTGGTGCTGAGAATAACCTCAAGAGCTCCACGTCCGCCTCCTCTCCAGGAAGGCGACAGAGGGACGGGCAGGAGCGAGGGCCAAGAGGATGTTTGTGGAAATGTCACTGGATGTCCTGGCAAACGTGCTCTGACTGCACCTATTGCACCCCTGCAGGCCACTGGAACTCTGAGTCCTTGGCTAACTGGGAATTTCATACATTCACACTTTGGGCATTGCCATCTCAGTCCTGGGTCAGCATGCCTGCACTGGATTTCTCCCTGGCAGCACCGAGCTGAGGAAGTCCAGGGATTCTCACTCCTTCCTCAGCCCAGCAAATGCCAGTGGGAACTGTGAGTGAGAAGGGAGAGCCAACCCCCCTGTTCTCGGGAAGAGTGCAAACACACACACAACTCCCTCTCTCCAGCACCAACTTCTTCCCCAGGAAAATCCACAGGAGATTAACCCCCAACCTGCCAGTTTTCACATTAAAAACCAGTTTTTTACAAAAACCACCATCATCTTCAATTCCTAGGCCTGTGTGGTAGCTCTGGTCCATCCCCAGAGCCCTCAGAGGGAGCTCCAGGAGCTCCTGCTGCCATGGCCTGATGCTTCCAGCACATCCAGCTGTGACTTAGATCAGCTGGGAGCTCTGGGTCCCACAGCAGGTGACACCCAGGCCCTGCTTTTTGGCCTGAACTCCATGGAATTGCATTTTTCATGAACTGTGCTCGGAGATCCAGCAGCAGAGTGGTCAGGTGGGGTGAATGTCTCATCCTCTGCCCTCCTGGCTTGATGTTCTGGCTGTTGCCACAAGGGGAATTGGAAAAAATGTGTCCTGAGCAGATATTCCCAGATTTGTAACCTGATTAGTTTCAGGCCCTTCACAAAAATCAAGACTGAGTCACTGCTGATTAAGCAAGAAAGGTGATGAAAAATTACATAAATATCCTCATCTCTCCATGCAGCCTCAGTGCAAGAAAATATACATTAATTTAGCTTTTAAAATATGCAAAATCCTCCTCCTCGAACAAACATATAATTTCATCTGATGCTTTGTAATGTTTGAAGTGGCTAAAATACAGTGTTATAAAAACAAACTTGTGTTCAGGCAGTGTGTTAGAAGAGAAATTAAACTTTTCTCCAGGAGCTTGCTGCAGTTCCCAGGGAGTATTTCAGGAATGTCTGGGGAACAGTGCAAGGTGATCCAGCTCAATTTCTGATGGGTAGAAGTGCAAACAGGAAGTATCATTTGGGTTTGATGTGTGGAGGGGTGACTAGTGGGTTAGCTGGGGTAAAGTTTTCTGGGTCTCCTAGGAGGTTGGGGGAGAATAGGGCCAGGGAGATGAGTAGGGAAAGTATTAGTACAAACCCTAGAATGTCTTTGACAGTGCAGTATGGGTGGAAGGGGATTTTGTCACAGTCTCGGCGACCTTTACAATTTTTTTGGGATTGGCAAGGGTAGGAGCACTGGGGAGGACTGGCCAGGAAGAAGCCCCAGTTTTGCCCGAATGCAGTGTAATTTGGACGTGTTGTGCTGGCAGGGGAGCCCCGTCGGTGAGCTGGCAGCTGAGGGAGGACAACCCGCGCGTGCACGTGAGCGGCTGCCGCGATGGCCCCAGGCTGGGCTGCAGCCAGCTCGTCCTCAGGAGAGCCACGGCCAACGACACCGGCTACTTCAGCTGTGCCCTCAGCAGCACCCCCGAGCACCAGGGGCTCGTGGCCAGGGTCTATGTCTTTGTCCAAGGTAAGGATTCTGCTTTTTAAGTAGTGTTGGGCTCTGGGAGCTGCGTGAGGCAGAACCAGCAGTGCAGGGACTTCCACCTCTCTGCTGGCCCAGGAGGGAGCAGAAGCTCTGACACTCTGAACAGACCAAATGCATCTGGTTTTTCATGGCAGCTGAATTCCCAGGGACATGGATGTGAGAACCAGAGATTACCCATCCTGTTCAGTTCAGGACTTGAAGGCTGGATTGTCCCATCAGTTTAGTGTCCCAAGTAACAGCTACTTCCTTAAACATCCTTTTCTTTTAAGACTAAATTCTTCAATCCTGAAGGACTTTGCTGTCACAGTGCCTTTCCAAAGACTCATCCTGAATGCCCAAGCCCTCTCTCTTTCCCTTCCTCCCCAGGCATGGGCCTTCCCAGCAGAATGCTTTGTAATTCCTCCCCTCCTACACATTTGTCCTTATATCTGTGAGACATTCCTAGCAGAGTTGGGTGACTGCATTGGATATATTTTACTGTAAAAAGTGTCCCATTGCTCATTTTTGTTCCCTTTGAGCTGCCTCTCTCCCACATTTCAGAATAATTGAATTCAGATCCAGGAATTAAAGGAAGCAGGAACTTCAGAGGAGCATGGTCCTCTGTGATTAAGTGAATGCAACCTATTGAACCACCATTCCAATAATGGGAATTTTTGTTAGAATATTCCCCCCAAATACTGAGTTTTTTTCAAATCTACTTGACAAATGCATTACTAAACACTGAATCATCTTGGATCTTCCAAGCTGAGATTATGACTCCTCAGATGAAGGAGCTGACTTTTAGTGCCTTGAATAGGAGATGACATGAACTCTTCTGGTGCTGGATTGGCTCACCCTTCACTTGCCCACAAATAATCATGCGAATTAATTTCATTTTCCTGGTAAAAGCCAATTTGTGGTTCTTTGAATCCTCTTACACAAATGCTGCAGAGGCAGTGAGTTTGTCTGATGGTATTTGAAGAGAGCTGCAAACCTACACCTCCAGAAAACACAAATCTTGCCTGTCAGCTCTGACTCAGGGTCTCAGGGTGTTGCCAATGATGGTGAAGCAACACAAGAAGTGATTTCCATCTCCCAGGGGACTCTGATACATCCACACAGCTAAATTCAGCTCTTGCACCTCCAGGTGAACACACCTGCTCGATTCATGTGGGTGACACTTTCCTGCCTGTTGAAAACAGTCCCATTTTACCCTTATCCTGCTTTCCCAGCAAGTTTTCCTCTAATTGGAAAGTGCTTTTTGGCGTTACTTCTTAGTTCCTGAAGCAATTTTTTTTCTCCCTTTCTATTTCCTTTCTCTGTTTTTTTCTTGGTGCTCTAGTTGCTTTATCCACCCTGGTTCTTGTGCTGAGCTGTTTCCTTTTCCCATTACACCCAGCTCAGATGCCCCAGGTCCAGCATTGTTAACCCAGCCTGTCCCACGCTCCAGGAAACTCAATTCTCTGTCCAGATTCAGTGCCCTGGCTGCCTACCCAGCCCCTCATTACTCTGTGGCAGGAGCACGTGCAGGAAACGTTGCGGAACTTTTGGGACTGCCTGAGCACTTTCCTGAAGAAAATATCCCAAGTTATGAAATGCCTCGCCAGGGATGCTCTTGGAACAGAGCTGATCTAAAAAAAAAGGCAGGATGTCCTCCTGCTTGCCAAGGTTCTCCTGACAAACAGCACAAAATCACCCTCTCAGGTGCACTTTAATTGTGTCCCACGTCCTCCCTGCTCTAAAAGCTCTTACTCAGACTCCTGTGCTTGAAAAGCCATGGAAGGAAAAGTGGGTGGAAAATCCTCTGGCTTGTCCTGTGCACCCCAAAGCAGGGCTCTGCCCCAGGAGCTGCAGGTTCCTGCTGGGATCTGCCCTGCCAGGCTGAGGAAGCTGCTTGGTCCTGTGAAATTAAGCTATTTATACCTCAGCATGGATCTGTCCTCAGGGCATGCTCTTCCTGCCGTTCAGTTCCTGTGGATATTTGTTAGAAGCCAGCAGACTGCCCTGGAGATGAGGAAACTGCTCTGGACTTAAACAAGAAGTTCAGAGCACACCTATGGCTTTCTTCAATGTTTAAACTTGCCTTTTGAAGGAAATTGCTGTGGCAGTGTCTGGGCAGCACTGAGAATCCCATCAGCTGTCTCCAAGTGAGGGAATTCACAGATTCTGGCAGTGCCAGACAGGGGTGAGGCTCAAAGCTCATCTCTGTGGATGTTTTGTGGAGAGAGCAAGTGCTCAGCGGGGTGTTTGTGAGGCTGAGCCAGGTGCAGGCAGAAAATGTGGAGCCAGCCCCTGAAGGCTGGAGATTCCTCTGAGGTTACAAACCATTATTGCCAAAAAAGGAAGGGGAATGGTATTTTCCCTTCATTCCTGGCCGGCCGCTTGACACTGAGATGAGAACATGATTGTATCGGAAGCCCTGTTATTGGCCATTATTTCCTGTGCTGCTCCTGCTTTCCCAGCCTCCCTGGAGGGCTCTGGGAGCTCTGGCAGGACCTGGCACTCACAGCTCTCCCTGTGGGGTGGTGGAGCTGTGACCCTGCTCATCCCTGGGGTCAGGAGGGGCAGCTGCCACCCCTCAGCTGCGCTTGGGCACTGAGGGAGGCACAGCTCAGGAGCTTCATCCTGAATTAATTGCTCCCGAGGCCTATTCTGCCTCCTGCTGCAGCTGCAAGTCCCAAGGATCATCATTAAAAAGGAAGACAATCCCTTCTCCTGTTGCCCATCTCCCTGCTGGAAATACAGAGTAGCCCAGGGCTGGAACAGAAATAGTTGGGAGTTCTTAACTGAGTTAGTTCCATCTCAGCTCTGAGGGATAATCTCTGCAGGGAAAGACAGGGTCTGGTCCCACACTGCAGTGGCAGCTCCATGGGAAATGCTGCCACAGCCACCCAGACACAGCATCTGCTTCCATCTGCCTTCTGCAGTTACCCCTCCTGACCAGGGACACCTCCCTGTGAGGAATGTCCCCATTTATTGCAGCCTTTGGGATCCCTGTGCCAAGGGACAGGGCAGGTGTGTGAAAATACAGACTGTCCTCTTGACAGTAGTCCCCTCAGTGTGTTATCCACTTTATTCTTATACTGAATCAAAAACAAAGCACTGCTCCAGCTAGGAAAAAAAAAAAACTATTCCAGACAAAACCAGGTCAGCATCCACCCCTTATTCCATCTTTTCCATCATGCCAGGTCCCACATTCCACATTTTCCAATACCCCATTGCCTTTCCTGTCTCACATATACACACAGATATTCCCAGCACATAGAAAATGTAACATGGCTTAGAGAAGGAGGAAGAAAAGGGCAAATCAAGCAAAAAAATTCATTCCACCTTCCCAAAGGGCTACCCCAGGCTCCAGTCTAGACAGGAGTCAGGACTTGCAGCTCTCAGCTATTTGAAATACTGTCAGTGTCAGCAAAGTCAGAGTCCTGGGGGGGTGAGCTGGAAGAGCTCCTGGCTCAAATCCTGCCTCAGCTCCATGTTCCCCCAGCAGCCCCTGTGTCACAGTCAAGGATCTGCTGCACATTTTGTACCCCTGAGTCAGTGATCAGAGCAAGGAACGAGCCCACCCAGTCCTGCTGCCTCCACCTTGTGTGAATTTAGTGCTGAGGTCACTGGAGCTGGGCACATCTTGCCAAAGAGTGTCTGGAAAAGTTCCTCCAGGTTTCCAGGCTGGGATTCCTGCCCACCCCCAATGGCATTTGCTGTGCCACAGCTGTAGGGCTAAAAGAGGCACCTCCTCAATGTATGGGGCCAACAACATCCTTCATCTTTTATGCAAAGCAGGGCTGTTATTCTATTTCTTGAAATAATTATGGCCATGATAGAGCTGCTTCTCAAATAACTGCTTCAGAAACACCAGTCCCACCTCCTCTGAGTGCAGCAGGCACAAAATGCTGTGTGTGAGCCCAGTGCTGGCTGCCCACCAGGGGCTGAGCAGAACAGGGTGGATTCCCCAATTCCTGCTCGTTCCAGTAGGGCTCACTTTGAACACACAAACATTTTAAAAGTGAACAATTAAACAGTGAACATTTGAACAGCGTGTCCTCACACAGAGTCATCAGCTGCTGGTGTTTCACCACCTCAGTGGTAGTCTGAGAGAGGAACACAGGACTAAAGGTGTGATTTGCCTCCACCTCTTTGGTTCTCAGCACTGGTGTTCATGAGAGCAGAGGAAATCCAGAAGATTCCCCCACAGAAAATTTGAGTTCTGACTCCTTGTAAAGCTCATGTGGGAACCATGAAGGCACCAGCCACAGTGAAGCCCTGCCAGGAGTCCAGAGCACGAGGAAATCAAATTTGAAGCAAGACAGACGTTTTTATGGGAGCACAAGTCCTGCTGAGGCCATTCCAGAGGGAAAAGGGGGATGCATCCAAGCACAACTTGTCCTGCTGGAGCATCTCCCTGCTGGTCAGCTCTAGGAAAGGGCAGGAGTGAAGAGTGTGGTCCAAGAGAGTGAGGAGAGGTGGTCCAAGTGCTGCACCAGGGTGGAGTTCACATCAGCCACAGCCCAGGGATGAGCAGCCCCATTGGCCTCATCCCTTTCCCACCATGAGATATCTAAAGGGGCTGGAAGTGCATGGAAGTGCCCCTCAGATGAGATCATATTTTGCTTCTGATGTTCTTTGAAGCTGATTCCTGCCTCCTTAATCCTCTTGACAGTTCACAGAGATAATCAGAAAGTGAGAAACAGAACTGCAAGGCCGGGGTGACAGCTTTGGGCTTTGGCTTGCTTCTCCCAAGATTTTACCAGTGGGAACAGAGCTGGAGCTGCATTTCTTCTTTCTTTGAGGCTGCAGACTTGCTGCCAGACCTGGGCCAGCTGAGATAGGCAGCTGCTGAGCTGGGTGCCCTGCAGATAAAGTGGCTGTCCCTGCCCACAGCAGTGCTGGGAGGGTTGGCTGCAGATCCCAGCTTGGTGTCAGAGCACACGGAACACAGGCTGTGCCCTGGGCAGGACCCTCCAGGATTGAAGGCTGCATCCAAGGGAAAAGCAAGATGCTTTTAGCTCTGAATCAAGGCATTCAGTGTCTTCAAATCACATCCTGAAGGGTCTCACTTTAAAGCAGAGGAGACTTGAAGGATGCGATGAGTGAGCAGTGCCAGCTCCTGACAGCCCAGCAGGGAGAGAGGATCCCTCCCCATGGATCAAGAATTTCTAAATGAAAGCCCAAAGGCCAGAGCCACACACACTTCCTCCACTGCTTCCTTCCTGGTTTTTATCCACTCAGTAGCTGCTAATTGCTGCTGGTGGGAGACCTGTACTTAATGGGGCTTCAGGTAAATCTGGGGAGTATTTTCCACAAAGTCAAACCTGCCTAAAACCTGGTGGGGTCAGAATTTATAAATTCTTTTGCTGCTTGAAACATAATTCCAGACAAAGCATGGAGGCTTCTTTTTCTGTGGTGTTTTGTTGGGATTTTTTAAAAATAAGTCTTTCCATTTTGCCTTTATTTGCTTGGCAGCAAGAAGCATTTTGCTTCTAGAATTTTTGAAGTTAACACTTTTTAGAGTAATATTTTTTTCTCTACAAATATTCCTGTGTTCATAACAGTAATCTCCAGGGGAAGAATGCATTTCATTTGACCAAAACAGAATGCTTCATGTTGACTCAGAATGGCTTCTGGGGGTTTTGCAGTCACTTTTGTTTTGCCTAAAGAGAAAATATTCTGCTTTCTGTTTAATCTAAACATTCCACCACCAATTCTTTTCATTGGCCTGCCAAACTGAAAGGTCTTTTATTTTCAAAGATCCAGTTTCAAAACAAGTGCCTTTATAGGAGTTACTCCTGTACCTAGACTGGCAGCTTTGATGGGTCACCAGGGGGAATTCAGCAGGCCAGGCTGTTTCCTTGTGAAGCTTTCCAAAATGCTCTGCCCAAAGTGTCACCGCACTGCTAATGCTGCTATTACTGTAAAGAACAGGTTATAAACCTCCTCTCGATGCTTTTTGACCTTGATGAAGACAAACTTCATGGGGATTATGTCAAAACATGAACTTAAAGAACCTGTGAAACTCTGTGCAGGCTCCCCAGCTTAGGTATGGCTGAGTGAAGAAAATAAATAGCGAGGGCGAGGGAATTATCTTTATCTGGAACAAAGTGAGAGGCAAAATGAGAATGTTGAGGAATTTCACGGACATGAGCAGCAGTGAATGGCTGTCCTCAGAGGCCATTTCGTGCTCATCATCCTCACAGGGCTGGCAGCACCTGAAGGGAGAGGCGATGTCAGCTCCGAGGCTCGGGCTGTGAGACAAATACCACCAGACAAATCGCTGTCACGGTGCAGGAATGAAAAAACCCCCAAATCCTGTATAAAATCCTCTGTGTGTGTGTGTCAGGAGGAGGTTTCAGAGGCACAGACACGGAAATAAAGAGCTGTAGGAGAGATTGAATCTACATCCTGCTGAGTGCAGCGCTGAGGGGTTTAAACCCCTCGGCTCCAGGCTGAGGAGGTGTGAGGGGACAGCTGAGATTGCCCAGCTGAGCTGGAAAACCTCCCAAATCTCATCTCCAGCAGCAATTCATCTCCTCTTGGTCACTACGGGCATCTCAACATGAAGGGCTTCAGTGCCTGAAGGAAAACATTTGACCTTAGAGCTGCTTTTGTGTGCTCCTCGCTCGCCGTCTGTCTGTCCCCGGGGCCGGGCAGGCCCTTCCCGCCCCATCCCGCTGCCACCGCTTCCTTGGCTGTGTATTTGTGTTCCCTGCCGAGCCCTGCTGGGGAAACAGCAACACCCTGGCGTGCCTGGGCTTCCTGCAAACTTCCACTGACCTGGGGAGCCAGACATCCAGTCTGAGAGCCATGGAAGGGCCGTTCCCTCGGCTCCGAGCTGCGGCTGCAGCTGATAAGCCCCCACCGTGCTTCAGCTCTTGTCTTTCTTCACGTGTAACGAGCTTTGCGGCCCGCGGTAAATCATTCTTTTTAATTATTCCCCGGGAATTGCTGGGTGTTTCTTTCTGGGTGAGATTCATAGGGCATTTCACCTTCCCAGCTCGGAAGGAACAGATGGGCCAAGCTACAGGGAAATATTCTGTTTTCATAAAGGGTTTCTTTACTGAGGAATTTCCCCTCAGAGTTCAGTGCTGGTGACTGTGGCGAGGACAACACCTGCATTTCCCATGCCACAGCTCTCCAGATTGCAACACTTGAGTGCAATTGATTTACACCACCTGGAACTGGAGATCTTCCTCCAGGCTGAGGTTATCATTTTTAAAGAAAAGTGACCCTGTCCCTTTTGTTTCAAGAAGTTCTGTCTCTGAGAGACTTTTTTACAAGGAGTTAACTGATTGCTGGTGGACTGGAGGTGGTGAGCATGGTTGTAAAGCTGGCAGTGACACTCCTGATGTTCCAGCAGATCATTTGTCCACGCCACCGTCAGTCTGAACTACTGAGGGGTTTCAAGAAGGATCTGGTTTTTTGTCTGCACAAACCATAACAAAGGTATCAGCTGGCAGTTGATTAGCTCAGAATTTATCCTTTGCCATTCTGTTAAGCCCCAAAGCCGAGCCACTTCATATTTGCTTATCTGCTAAGTGAGCAGCCCAGCTGCCTGGAAAGTGCTGGAAAGCCTCTCCTTCCCAATGGCATTGCCTTGCTCCTGCTTAGGAGGGGGTCTGGAGCAGCTGGAGCAGGACACACAAGGTTTGAGCTCTTCTCTGTGTCTTGGGGCTCTTTAGTGCTTGATGACTGAGATACTTGAGGCTGTCCCATTCCTGGAAGTGTCCAAGGCCAGGCTGGATGGAGCTTGGAGCAGGCTGGGATGGTGGGAGGTGTCCCTGCCCATGGCAGGGATGGAACTGGATGGGCTTTAAGGTTCCAACCCAAACCATTCTGGGATTCTGTGACATTGTTTTTTCCTTCTGCACAGAGTTCCACAGTTAGGGAGGGAAACAAAGCCTCCCTGGCCTCGGGGACAGACCCAGGTGCTTGACCTTCCCCTGCAGCTGCCTGGCCCTGTCGCTGTCCCCTGATGGCCAAAGTGCAGCCCTCACCTCCTGCAGGGGCTCTCATGTCAGAGCTGGAGCAGGGCAGCCCCACAAGCTGCTGCCACAGCAGAACCCCCACTCCAGGAGCTGAAATCACAGAATATTCCAGGTTGGAAGAGACCCCCAAGGATCATGGAGTCCAGCTCTTAAGTGAATGGCCAAACAGGACTCAAAACCATAACCTTGGCTTTATTAGCACCCTGCTCTGACCAACTGGGCCAATCCCAGTGGCTCCCACAGGTATCCACCCACAGGTATCCCCACCTGTTCAGGAGCTCTGATACTGCAGATGGAAACAGAGAAGGAAAAGCCCTTTCATAGGAAGAGAACTCTCCAGGCTTGGGTAGAAACTGGACAAAGCAGTGAGATAACACAAGTCACTGAGATAACACAAATCACTGAGATAACACAAATCACAGCCATCTGCTCTAGGACACCTCACTGGCTTAGCAAAGAGGAGAACCCATAAAATAAAAAACCGTTTCCTCTTTTTATTTTTTTAAACACAGTGAGATTGATGCCCAGGAGACCCAACACCCACTAGTGATTAACAATCACCACAGCTGAAGCCATCCTTTCCTTTTCCCAATCTTTATCACCCAGAAACTGCCTCTTGCTGCTGCTAAGTGCACGGTGATTTTAAGATACCATCAAGATTTCAAAGAGTGATGGTAGAAAGCCAGATTTATCTAATTTGGCTTCCAGTTCAGACTGTAGCTTATCTGGGATAGTTTATCTGCAGCCCTGGTTGGACATGTGGCAATTCAGGAGCAGGCTGCTATTAAAAATCAGTTAGGACTGAAATGCAGCTTCTGTCACATGCCCTGTAAATCCCTGCTTCCCTTCCCATCAGGGGGATCGGTAACACCATACCTGTCCTGTTGTCAGCTGGAAAAAGGCAGATTAATTTTAGGTCCCTTGTGAATCAGAAAATGTGGTAGAGATGAGTCTTGGAGTTTTGGAAAGATGGTGGAGAATGGGTTAAATAATTATATTTTTTTTCCTGAACAGGAAATATTTTTGAGACATTTTATTCTGTTTTGACTAAGATGCATCAATCATTTCACAGTTCAATATTTTCCTGCCTTTTAGGATTATTTCATATTTGCTTAGCTGCCTTCTTTTGATTTATGTTACTTCTTAAACAAACAGTGCTGTTCTGAAATTCTTTCTGAAAATACTGGCAGAAATAATTTTAAATTCAGTGGTTCCATCTTTTCAGTCAAAATTTGATCCTGAATTGTGGATAGTTTGGTATCAGGAAGCTAATTTTTTTTCCCCAGCAAATTTCCTCTTGGCCTGTATCTTTATCCTATAGCCTTTTCCATCCATTGTATACCCTTGTCCATCCCCTGTCACGTGGCACATTCCTTGACCTTCCTTTTCTCCACAGGACAAGAAATAATTGTGATTACATTTCCCCTGACACCTCTTTGCACTTTGTTGCCAGTAGACAAAAATCTACTTTCTCTGCTTTTTCCTATCACAAATAACCCAATGATCTCCTTTTAATTATCCAGTGTCTTCTTTTAAGTAGAATAAAAATATTGTCACATTTGATACCTCCCAGTGTGGCTCAACTGGAGAGCAAGACTGCAGAGGGATTAAGCTGCAGGGATAAACACTAAACACATTTTCATAATGTGACTCAACAGGAGAATTTTGCATTTTTGGGAAAGTGCACAAGACACTGGAATGAGTATAAATATTTCCTATTTATTTTGGGGCTTGGACCAAACTACAAAGTTATAGTTCAAAGATCAGGTTTCTCAGCTCCAGGCTTGATTAGAACCAGGGCCTGCCTGACCAGAAAGTTCAGATGGGTATCTGAAACTTCCTAAATGTGGGGAGATTAGAGATCTAATGTTTTAATTCTAATTAATCTCTCTCACATAATGTTTCCTGCAATGCCCTTATGCCAAAGCCCAGCCAGAATAAACCAGTGGCGTGGAAGAAAAGCTGGCATAAAAAACAGCACTACAAATTAGAGAAATCAGCCAGATTTTGGGTCTTTATCTGTCTTGGGTCCAGTGCTCATGCTCAGCCCCTTGTCCCAGGTGCACACACGAATCTCACCTCTCTGGTCCTTGCACAGTGCCCCAAGTGCCTTTTGTAAAACACCATCACCACCTCACACGTGGCCTGTCACACACACAGCTCCAACCAACACTTGATCACCTCCTGATGAAGCCCATGGTTCCTTTTGTCTGCCAAGGACAAAATTCCCAGTTCTCAGGGCTAAAATGAAGCTCCAAGCCCCACAAAAGGCAGCACGGCCACTCTGCTGTGTCCATCCCTGCCTTGGTGTGGTTGGGAGTGAAGCTGGGGTGGTTTGTGGAGCAGAGGAGCTCCAGCTCTGCACCGAGCTGATTCTCTGAGGGTTAATTCCAGCTGACAGCCCTGGGGTATTTCCATGACATTCCTTAAGCAAAGGTTGTCATCAGTCAAGAAATGAATGTTGATATCTCCAGGTGAAGGACAGGGAGCTCCTAAAGCCCAGAAGTATCCTGAGCTGGTAATCCATGCAGTTTTCATGTGTCTGCTCAGAAATGTGCCATTCTGGGCAATTTCTGGATGAACATGGGGTTAAATGCAATGGTCATTGGCTCTAACCCCTGTGTGACAGTGGCAGGATGTCACTGCATGTCCTGACCCCAAGGAAGCCTTTCTGGGCAACTCAGTGCTCACACTGCTGTGCCCTTCCAGTGACTGAGCAGTTTTCCAAATCCATGTTCTCTTCCCTGCAGACTACAGGAATCCATTTGTGGAGATGCACCCGGAACACCCTGACATCATCTACATCACGGATGATAAGAAAACAGTGCTGATCCCCTGCCGGGTCACCTCGCCAGACATCAGACCCAAGCTCATCCAGGTAAGAGGTGCCTTCAGAAAAGCTCAGTTCAAGCTCTGGGCTGCCAATAAAGTGGGGAAAAACAAAAAATTAGGTGTATAAAGCTGGGTAAATTCCATAAATAATTGCAAAGATCCTGAAAATCCACAAACGTGAACCTGTTCTTGCAGTGTGTTACTGTTGAACTGGGTAGAAGGATTTTTTGGGGATTAGGCTGAGTTGAGCACATTTTTTTATGTTGTGGCTTGGTGTTCCTCCATAAATTGGCAGAGGTTGATGACAAAGCACTATTTTCCTTCAAAATTCTTTGCATAACACCTGGCTCTCTCTGAAAGGTTCTCTCTTTATACCTTGAACCTCCTTAGAACAATTGCCCATTTTTGCTTAATTTCATCAATTCAAACCAGGTTTCAGCCTTGGGAATAGATGGCTCCAGCATCCATCCCTTTGGCAGCAGTTACACCTGAATGTCAAGGTTACAGCACAGTCTGTGCAGGCCA
The DNA here is from genome assembly GCF_901933205.1 of Camarhynchus parvulus. Classification (NCBI taxonomy): domain Eukaryota; kingdom Metazoa; phylum Chordata; class Aves; order Passeriformes; family Thraupidae; genus Camarhynchus; species Camarhynchus parvulus. Next base: position 18,020,508 of record NC_044600.1, on the reverse strand, counting down.
AGGCTGTTTGGGATAATAAAAATGGAAATTTAAGGTCTGGGCCCTGATCAGTCGATGGAGTCACTCATTTAAAGGGCTTCAGAACTGCACTCCAGAGTAGCCTGTCATGGAGTGAGGAACAGGACAGAAGTCTCCTGGCTCCAATCCTGCATTTTACGTCAGGAATTCTGTGCCCTTCCCTTCCCCTGCCAGTCTGACAGCTCAGGAAATCCTGAAGGGAACAGGAGCTCATCCTGTGCCCCTTTTCCAGCCTGTTCTGGAGGGACTGTGAGGGATGAGGCTGTTCTGGATATGGCAGAGAGGGGTCTAAGCACCTCTGCTCCTCGTGGCAGTTCCATGCCTCAGACGTCCCCTTCTCCTGGGAGGCAGCACATGGAATCATGGGGGACTGGGACCTGCTGGGACCCATGGCACGTTCCCAGGAGAGGTGCAGAGGGACAGCAGGAGCCTTATTGCTTTGGAGATCTCTAATTTTAAATTTCATCAGCAGGGATTCAAAAAGTGGGGAAAGAGGCTCCTCTCCAGTTATCATTTTAGACTGGATAAGTGTTACCACCTTCCACCTTGGCTATAAGAATGAAACATCCCTCTCTGATTTGAGCCTGCTTCACCAAATTCATGGCTGGAGCAGTGCTGCAGACCCTGGCAGCATCAGGCTGGCCTTGGAATTCACATTTCCACGTTTATTATTGATGAGCAGCCCTGCTCTTCCTGCTTCCCAGCTAAATTCCCAGTCATTTCTCCAAACACAAACTACAGCCTGGCTGCTGGAATGAAACCTCCACCAAAATCTCTCCCACAAAAAGCTGTCCCCAGAAGATTTCCCCCTCCAAGGCTGAGCAGCTGGGGCTCAGGGCAGGGAGGCAGAGGTTGGGCACAGATCCCAAAAGAGCTGGGAGCTGCTGGGACGTGGCACCTTGGGAAGCTCTGGGATCCAGCTGTGGATGGCACCGCTGGCTTGGCCCTGGCTGGGAATCCCACTGATGCCTTCAGTGGCTGCCTGGAACAGAGGCTAGAGGGGATTAAGAGAGCAAAGTGGGAATTTATTAAAGGCCTTCAGTAGGTTCACCTTGGGCAGTGCAGAAACCACCAAGGACACACCCAGGATGGACGATGGTCACGACTTTTTCAGACAATTATAAGTTTGGTCCATTTACATATCAGGGGTTAATCCTCCAATTCCAGCTTCAGGCAGTGAAGTCATATTCCCCCAGTTTGCTCCCCCCCAAAACACTTTTCTTGATACTTTTCAGGGCCTGAGGCAGTAAAGTGTCCTTGAATCTCAGGCCTAGAGGAACTGTTTTGTCTGACCAAAATGTGAAGACTAACGCTCTGGATGGAGTTTAGAGTTAGACACTGATGCAGTGCAGGGTTTGAAGAACACAAAAGCTGAAGTCCTAAGGCAGCACCACAGCGCCGGGGTGGCGGCTCCCGCGCCGGGAGGAAGCAGGGCAGGACAGGGGAGGAGGTGAGCATGGGGGAGGAGAGGTGAGCCAGGCCATCAGCCAAATTTAGAACATCCTCTCCTTCCAAATTTAATCTCCAGGAGACAACTGGACAGGGAGGACAACACTTCAAAGGGAGGAAAGCCACTGTGATTTCCTTCGAGCAGCATTGACGCTTTTTTGTTTGATTGTTTAAATAGGTATTTGTGAATATTTTATGAAGATGTTTCATCTGTGTGTGATGTTGAAAAGGGCCTCCTGAGTAGGGTTATTTTTCCTTCCCCCTTCCCCCAGGCATTGGGGAGCAGAGCTGCCAAACCCTGAAGTTCAGCTTTATCACGTTTTATTATTCTTGTGGAAAATGGACTCTTTGCCACCGTAAATTAAGTTCCTTATGTTACCATTATACTTTAAAATCATTGCACTCTCTTTAAACATGCTCAGAGAAAGGTACCTCTTGCTTATACTAAGTAGATCCCAGCTATCTCAATATATCATCTTTGTTATTAACAAACTCATGCTTTAGACACACAGCTCAGGCTTTTAATTTTGCTTAATGTGATTTTAATTCGGGGCAAAAAAAGCTTTTTCAGTCATGTCAGATCTGTTTAGTCACTGATCTGGTTCAGTGTGCATTTGCCACTTCCAGCTTTGACCTTCACGAGTGCTAAAGCATGATTATGCCTCAGGTTTCAGATCTCTTTCTGTAATTTTTCCTATTTTTCCTCATGGTTCTAAACAGAGATGCCACAGCTTGATTATTTCAAAAGCATTTACAAGAGATCCTTGTTTCCTACTGCTGTCAGAACAAATGCTGCTCCAAAAGACAGCGACTGTCTGGCTGTCCCCCCTTCCCCATGCAGCACCACCAGTTCCTCAGCCAGAATTCCTCTGGGTTTGGTTCATGCTGGAATTGTAACAATTGACCCAAACCAAGGCCAGCCTGGTCACTTGTGTGTCCAGAGCCCCAAGCTGCAAGCTGTGTAGAACAGGAGGATTGTTTAAATTGAATCCAGTTTAAGCTGCCCTGCCAAACCAGAGTCCTGACTGCTGGGAGACAAACAGGAGCTGCCCTCAACAGGAATAGAAGCAGAACTGTTCCATCAGGGGTGAAATTCCTGCTTTCACGCCCTTGGTTAGCTCCCAAAGCTGAAGCAGGGTCTCTCTGAAAAGGAAAACCTCTCCTTGCCTCACCTTTGAGCAGCCAGGATATGAGGAGGAGGAGGGAGAAGCAAATAAAATTAATTACCATGAGGTAACTGCAGGCACACTGAGGTTTGCCCAAACTTTTCATTCTTGGGGCAGAAGTGATCTCAACTCTCCCAAAGAGCATCCTCAGTCCTAAAGAGCCTCCCTGTGTCCTGCTGGGAAAGCCAGAGCTACCTGTGCTTCCATTCCCCCACCTGCAAACCCCTGAGACTCCCTGGGCATTTCAGAGAGCTCTTTTAATTTCACGTAGTTCTTCTGTACATTATAATCCAGGATTTTCAAAATTTTTGGAAAGTAAATTACATTCCCTCTAGCAAATAGAGGATTTCCCTGTGTGTTAATAATAACAATAAACTGATTATTCCCCCCAACAAAAGCCAAGCTGCTCAACACTGGTATTGTCCAAGGATAGACAGAGGAGAGTTCATTCTCATTAAATGAATTTTTGCTCCAGTTTGTTTTCCACATTTGCCTTTTCTATTCTCACTTCTTCCTCATAAGCAGAATTGAGAGGTTTTTTTCAAGAATCTCACAACATTACAAGTATTTATGAATTTAGACCCAAAAGTGCTTTAGCCCCTTTATTTCTGTGATTTACACTCCTAAGTCACCCAGGCTGCTTCCATGGCAATCCTTGGGGTGCTATGAGAGTGTCTCACCCCCTTCTGTGGGATAGAGAGAATCTGGGGAGTGCCCACAGACCAGAGCTCATAGATAACCACAGCCAGATGAGTTAGTGAACAATTCTGATTTTGAGAAAGTCTAACTTCACACATGCTTTTAAAGTACAATGAGGAAAATGTGTGGTAGCTCCATGTGGCACTGGGAGGAAACACCTGTGAAAAGATCACCCCACAAAATTCTTATAAGGATTTCCAAAGAAGGGATGAGGGAAATGAGTCCCACACATGAGATCTGAGAGCACTGGGACTCCTGAAGTGGCTGCCCAAGTGTTGAGTTTCAGAGACACTCCTGCCTTAGGGAGGGCTTTCCTGTTTGCTCTGGCTGCTGCACATCAGTGTGGACAGAGACCCCAAAGCCCTGGGGAAGGTCAAAGCCCTGCCATGCCCCTAAGGCAGAGCAATCCAAGGAGAATGGGATTCTCACTCCTTGTCTGTTCCCTTGCAGTACCCTTCTTCTGCAGAGATCAACTTCAAGAAGATGGTGTGGGACCCCAGGAGAGGCTTTTTCATCCCCTCCCACTCCTTTGTGCCCTCTGGGATCCTCACATGCTCGGCCCAAGTCAACGGCAGCGTCTTCAACTCCTACTACGTGGCCCAGAGACTGGGTGAGTGCCTCAGTGTCACTGGCACCTCCTGGGTGTCACTCCTTGCTCAGCCTCAGCTCTACCTGATACATCTCCCTGAGCTGCATCTGTGGCAAGTCCAAGCTGGAATGCTAAAAGTAAACTCCTTCTTCCTTTTTTTCTCCTTATTCAATAGAACTTGGATTGAAGCCACTCCTGGTTTTGAAAAATGACCAAGTGCTGAGGTGGTACAAAACAGGAGTGTTTTATTCAAACCCCACCAAGGCTTTGTTTGCTTGGATTGAGCTGTATTTACATTAAAACAACTGCTGGTTCAGGATAAAGCAAACAGCAGCTTTCTTTTTGCTTCTGGTCATTAACCACGTGTGATCATCATATAAAAACCTCACTACACTGCTAATTCACATCTTTGCTTTTTATAGATTTTCTCTTGGTGATTTACTATACCATTTCCCTTGGATTTACAGCTGAGCTTCATCTCATAATTAAAATCTGAATTTGAAGCAACTAAACATTAAATTTTTGAGTGCTGGGCATTTATATGAAACCAATTAGAATTTATTTTTCTTTTGTTTTCCCTGTATGTTCTTTATCTCCTCATATATCTTCTATTTACTTGGACTTCATTCCCATTAGCTCATGGCATCTTTCTACACAACCAGCACTCAGCTTTGAACAACAGGCTTGTAAATTTGTGTGGCAGCCAAATAAAAGTCCTGTAAATCTCTCTCTTTCTCCTTTTTATTCCTTGTTTGAATAATTTTTTATTAAAATCATGAATGCCAACCTACAAAATCTCTTAGGCCATCCCTCTGCAGCTCAAAAGGATCCAGGAAATCCCCTTCTGTCGTGTGTTACTGTCAGTGCCCAGGTGTGGTTTTGGTATTAGCACCAAAAACTGATGGACGTTCAGAGCTGATGTATTTAAGGCATTGACAAAGGTGTAAGAGCAAGACTTGGGGATCCTATTGGGGGATTTGGGGATCCCATTCAGGAAGAAAAGAGAGGTGGGCAGGAGAGGGCAGGAGTAACACATCTCATGTCCAGCAAAAGAGGATCCTCTCATTTTGAGGCCCTCCAAAGGAGGAGTCACCTTTGGAAACTCTTTTCTGTGGAGCTGATGAGAGGGTTGGAGCCATGGCACATGGAAGGGCAGCCATTCCTGACTGTGTCCATGGGAGCAGGGATCCACTGGTGGATCCCAGACTGATGCAGGGAGTGCTGCTGCTCACAGCTTTGCCTCTTCCATTGCAGAGGGCAGAATACAGAACCTGGCTCTGAAGGCAAGTGCCAGAAAGCTGCTGGTTGGAGAAACTCTCAAGCTGGAGTGCAAAGCAGAGACCTTTATCAACGGGCGCGTCGAGTTCATCTGGACGTGCCCCCGTGGCACAGTGAGTGCATGGAATCCCTACATTCCCCCTCTTCCCAAAATTCACAGGGATGACAAAACCTAATTATTACTTCTTCTGAAATTATCCAACTATGTATAAGCCAGTCATTGATTGAACTTTGTGTTTGCATGAATCTAACACTTCTCTACCCTACTTGAACCTGCAGATTAAACTGCAAACCTCACTAAATAAACCCTGGCAAGAAAAGCCAGGCATGTTTCCTTCTTTTTGGGAAGAAAAACTCCTTCATTCCTTCTGTCCTGGCTGTCTCACAGTGACAAGTCTCAAATGCAGGTTGTAAACTGTCAATCTCATCTATTTTGGTATTTATGAAGTAGGAAAAAGCAAAGGAAAACACAGCTGAACCTGTGGAAATCATCCCCAAAGAATGAAATGTAAATTCTGAGTCATGAGCTTTCTGTGGATACAATATAAAAGTGCCAAATTTGAAGTAGAAATAAGTAAGAGAATTAACATTTGAGGTACCAAACCCTCTCACTTCTCCTAAAAAAAACAAAACAGAGGGGGATCATTTCCCAGATCAGTTCATTTGTCTGAGATTCTATTCTTGGGTCTGTTTGGTGTCGAGAATTAAAATAATTGTGTTTTTTTTTCTTTTTAGTTCAGCAAAATATGCATTGTAAAGAAACATCTAAGCCTTTTGGGAAGGCGTAAAATGTGATTCCTAAAAACTGATTAATTTTTATTTGTTTTCTTAAAAAAAAAGTCTGAGTTTGTTTCAGTGAGGAAACTACAGAAAATATAGAATTTATAGAGGTCCAGGCACTACAGTGTTACTGAATGAATTTGGTTTCTTGAACCCTATATGGTGGAAAAGTTTAGTTTTCCTATGAACTCTCTTTATATTTCTAACATTATAAATGTAAAACTTCTTGGCCAAATCTCTGGGATCAAAAATCCTATCGAAAGCGATAATGCTTTCTAAAGTTCCCCAGGAATTTGCATTGGCACTTGGCTGTCATAATATATTATATTTCTGTCATAATATATTTCTTTTAGAAACCAGGAGGTTTTTAATACAGAAAAAATACTGACTGTGACCAACATAAATTAAAAAACCCTCAAAACCAAACCCTCAGAGCACAGCTCTGACCCTGCAGCAGTTTTACCCTGAGATTCTGGGATTCAGTCCTGGAGAAGGGCTGGGATGCATCCCCTTGTTTACCTGCCCAGAATTCAGTACAAAGTGCCACATTTCCACTCTGCTTCTCTCTCTTATTAGACTTGATAATGAAACTTCACACAAGAGCTCTTCCTGCTGATCTGTCTTTTATATTATTTATTTCAGTGATGGGGAGATGTGATGGTTTTGATATGAATCACTGCTTTCCTTTACTGGTAACCTTGGAAAGGGTGAGCACAATAATCCAGTTTACTCTGCTTTCTGACCCTGTGTTTTGTGACTCCCAGCACCCCCACCCCAGGAGAACAATGGACCAGAGTGATGTGGTGTACAAAGCCGGCAGCAGCCTGGTAATTGAAAATGTCACCATGGAAGATGGGGGCTTGTACATCTGCAGGACATTCAATGTCACCAGGCTGGAGGCCAATGTCACTGTCACTGTGTATGGTGAGTGCTGCAGCCAAACCAGGATGGACCAGGAACCAGCAGTGCTCAGCTTAGAGGATAATGCCAAAATCTGTTGATTGAAATGGCACTAGGGAGAAAGTCAACCATTGATCATCTAAAATCTCTAATTAGTCAATGAGAGTCAGCTCCCATGTCTTCAAACAAACTCAAGAGGTACATTTAGATGGGATATTGGGAAGGAATCCCAATCCTGGGAGGGTGGGCAGGCCCTAGCACAGGGTGCCCAGAGCAGCTGTGGCTGCCCCTGGATCCTTGGCAGTGTCCCAGGCCAGGCTGGAGCAGCCTGGGACAGTGGGAGGTGTCCCTGCCATGGCAGGGGTGGCACTGGATGGGCTTTAAGGTCCCTCCCAACCTTCTGGGATTCTGTGATGTCTGAGGGAGCTGAACTGTTTGAAAAAGCTGGCACCAAGTGTGGTTGCTGAGGCCCTGGAAAATCCATCCTGTGGGCTCTACATGGACAAGAGATGCCCTGGGCACTCCCCACACCAATCCAGGGGCAATGCAAGTGCATATCCTCTGCTTTCCATGGGAATTCCTCCATGTGGGAACAGCCCTTCCTGGCTGAGGCTGGGCTGCAAGGGGAGCAGTGGGAACAGCCTGATCCATTTGGTTCTGTGCAGGTCTGTATTGGAAAAAATCCCACGTGGGAACAGAGCAATCCCAGGTGTGAGCTCTGTGCTGTGGCAGAGCTGCCATTCCAAGTCTCTCTGCTCGTTTCTCTCCCCAGAAAAACCCTACATCACAGTCTCACACAAGAAAGGGCCTTACTACGAGATTACCTCAGGACACAAGTCCCTGAAGCTGGCTGCCAAGGTGGACGCCTTTCCTCGGCCCACTGTCACCTGGTGAGTGCCCCAGCAACAGCAGGAATGCCTGGGCTCCTTTAGGAATCCTGTCTGGAACAGATCACCACCATTCCTCACTCACCACACAGGTCAGGGATGGGCTCACAGCTGTGGGCTGAGCTCAGCTGAGGAGCTGTGGCTCCACTCTGGGCTCCTGAGCTCTGGGGGGCTGGGCCCTCATTCCCAAGTATTATTATCACTTTAATTGAAGGGATGGGACCACAGTTGGGCTAAAAACGATTTATTGCTCAGCTAAACATCAGTCTCAAAGGCTATGAGATTTAAAAAAGCACACAGTCAGCCGTAGCTCAAAGTAGTCACAAGTACTGTTACAAGACAATATAGAACTCTGATCCAATGGACAGTTGTCACAAAGTTTATTTTGCTTTTCTAACCTATCACCTTTACTTACTTCTACTGCACTGCAGATACTTCTATCCAATGGGCTACTATCACACATATGCTTCTGTTATAACGTGTAAACTCTCAGCTTACTCTATACAACCACACCTCTACACTATAAACCCTTCACCATCTTACCCAATACAGTTTCTTACTTACTTAAGGCATATTCCTACTTACAACTATAAAAAAATAAGTTTATCGTTTTTCTGCTTCATGTCTGTGTATTTTATTTTTACATCAATCCAAGCTTCTTCCAAGGCTGCAGATCAAACCCTTCAGTGTCTCTGGAAATTTCTATCTTTCCCTTTCCCACACCCAGACTGTATTCTTCTCCTAGCCCTGCAAGAAAAAAATTGTGTTTCACTTTCCCTGGACACAGAATGATTTGGGAGATCCAAGGAGAAAGCTCTTGGGGAAGGGTTTCCTGCTTACCCCCAGCAGTGATGGTCAGTCTGAAGGGGGCAGGGGATAACAGCAAAAGGACATGTTTTTAACATAAGAGATTGTTTCTCTCCAGAACTTTTAAATAATGTCCTCCAATCCTGTGCCAGCAGATCCTTGCAGTGAATCCTCCTGAGCAAACTAAAGGCTCCACCAGGAGTGCAATGGATCTGCAAAGCAGGAGAGGCAACCAGCAGCAACTCCAGGAGATATTTGAGTCTCTCTTTACCCTTTCAACACTTATCCTCTCTCCTGCTCTGTCTTTAACGACCCCATCCAGTGCCTTTCACATCTTTAACTGCATTAAATCCCATGGGACAGCTGGCATGGCATTTCCCTAGAGCACCTGTCCTTAGCCAGCTGAGAGCCTGGCAGGCAGCAAGAGGATGCTCAGGGCTGGCCTTGCTGCATTTTATTAGCAGTGAAATAACATGAAATCCTCTAATTTTAGTGGAACCAATGCCAGGAGGTGTTTTTAATTGCTGCTGTTATTTAGGGATGGGGATGTTTTGGGAGCTGAAGTGGGGACTGACCCCTTCTCCCTGCCAAGCCTTTGTTCCTGGGCTCAGTGTGGAGCTCTTTGGTGGGAGACCAAAGAGCTGCCTGGGACCACCAGAGCTGCCTTCCCTTGGAGCCCCAGCTGTTGATGTTGGAGGTCTCTCAGGATGGTTGTTTTTATGACTGCAGAGGAAGTTTCCAGCATCCTCAGGCAGTGGGAGATGCCCCAGCATCCTTCCACCAGGCCCAGAGCTCCGTGTGTGGCAAAGCCTGGCCTATTTCCTGACCATAAACCCACGTGTGGGGTGAGCAGTGAAGAGGAGCCTCTCCTGCAGATGCTGCTCTCCTGCCCTGAGGGAATATTCCAGGCTGGCAATTCCTCACTGACCTCCCTATGGACCAGCCTTCTCCAGCTCACAGAGTTTAACTTTTTCAGAAGCAGTAAAGGCTCACAGAGACATCCTGAGAGATAATTCTGCTGAATTCATCTCTTCCTTTAAAACTGGTGACACACATTTTGCTATTCCATTATTTCCTACACTTGGTGTTGCCCATCCAGCTTAATTTGGGGGCATTTAGATCATAGTTAAGCATGTGAGAGGCACTGTTCATTCAGATAAAATAAAACACCTTTTTCCTGTGTGCAATGAATCCATCCCACAGCACTGGAGATGAGAATCAGTTCTGGTGTGGAAGGGTAACAGGAATAAATATCCAATCCAAGCAGTGATTCTAGACCTGCATTTCCCTTGCTGGGATGACTCTTTAGCCCCCTAATGTGGGTGACAGGGTTTCTGAGGGTTGACAGGGACAAGACAAGCCTTGATGGAACTTCCCACACAGGTACAAGGATGGCAAACTGATCAAGGACAACCACACCTGCTACGAGCCAGATCCACTGAGATACAGACTGGGAATACGAGATGTGAGACCAAAACATGCTGGGAACTACACCATGGTCCTGAGCAACCCCAAATACGGCCTCTACAAGAACCTCACCATGCAGCTGGTGGTGACAGGTAAGGACTTGTGTATAATTCCTTCTGCTGGGTTAGTTATCCTATTTTGTGTCATCCTACTGCACCAGTCAGCAGGAATGGGTGGCACTTCCCAGGGTTTAGCACTGCCCAGAGATCACCACCCCCCTCAGGAACCACTGAACCCCTCATTTCAGCTGCTCTGAGGAGTTGGTGTGACCCTGGGTCGTGTAAGTCCCTTCCCCTGGAACACTGCACCTCCCACAGCACTGAGTGCTGGGATGGTGGCTCCACACAGGGAGGTGGAATTGACTGGAAAGGCCACAAACATCACATTTTTATAGGAGCTTGGGAGGATATTGAGTAGAGAGGTCTTAGAACTGGAGAAGAGTTTCCCAAGAGAAGGGCTGGAAGTTTTATCCCTTGAGATTTAAAAGCAGCTTGGGCAAAGCACTGGAGAACATCTGCTGGGACAGGAAGGGTCCCAGTGGGGCTGACGGAAGGAACTGGAGGAGCTGCCCTGGCTTTTATGTCTGTCCATCATCCTGCTCCAGATCCATTTTCTAAATCTGTCTTTTCTGTTCTGTCACTTCTCTGCTGGCAGATTTGAGGGACAGGTTCTTTTTAAGGGGAATTTGGAGAAAACTGTGGTGGGCACTGAAGCAGGTTCACTTGCCATAGAGGGAAAATAGATATTGGAATGCTATTTATTAGCCTCCCTGGGTGGATAATGCAGGGCAGAGCCACATTGTCTCTTTGCACATCCACTGCCTCTTTTAATCCATTGAATTTGGCAACAGAGACTGAATTATGAGGCCAAGTAGGAGTTCAACAAAATTTAGCTCTGCTTTCCCTTTGTATTTTCCACTTGGGCAGTGAGTAGTTACTGAGACAGGTTTGCTCTCTTTTCTGGAGTGAATTCTTCTCTCCTTATCTCTTTACACCTAAAACTATTCTCAATTGTCCAATTTTTATATTCTTACGTATTGTTGCTTCCAGCAGTTGTATTTTTCTCATTTCACCTTTTAGAAAGGAATAATGCCTAAAAAATAGAGAACTTGTCACTTAGGTACATCTGACCTATTAAAAATGTTAAGTAAGGTATGATAGCTTAGCAACCTGAAATAAGACATAAGTTAATGTGTGATTTAGGAGAGGAGGGAGCCAAGAACATGCTCGTGGTCAGGTCCTGCAGCTCAGCTGAGCAGGAGGAACGTGTTAAGCTGCATAATTTGTCCACTTGAGATTGTTTTTCCACACAATGGTTTTGCCTCTTCAGAGAACGGAAATGTTTAAAGGAAGAGAAATGAAGAATGATAATAAACTATCTTGTCAAGGTAAATATTGGTGTTTGCGTGCACAAGGGAGCGTTTCCTCGAGGAGCTGCCGTTCCCCAAACAGGCAACCAAAAACAAACAGAGCCTTTTTCTGTCAGCAAGAGGCTATTTCAGGATCAAACTACTCCTGCACAAGCTTTTCATGTCCATGGTTTGTCCAAGCTTGGGGCATCCCACCCCTCACACAGTGCTGCTCATCCTCAGCCTTTCCAGGGGTCAGCCCAGCAAGGGCTTCATCAGCAATAATTATTTAATTGCAACCCCCCCATTTCTCAAAGTCCAGCAGCTGCAGGGGTGTCCCCAACTGTCCTGTGGTGATGCACAGGAGAACCACAGAGCAAGTGTCCCTTTTCTGGTGACAGGAAGTCAGGGAATGAGAGCAGAACAAGGAAAGACCTGCCTGGGGTGCCATGGGTGAAAACTGAGGCTGCAGACAGGGAGGGTTTGCTTGGCTGCAGCAGGATTGGCACCCAGCACCCAGGGAATTCTGCCATCCCTGCAGCACCCAGGGAATCCTGTATCCCTGCCAGGCTCTTCCCTGCAGCACCAGGGAATCCTGCCATCCCTGCCAGGCTCTTCCCTGCAGCACCACCCTGATGTGCTCTGTGTGAAGCACTCAGCCCAGAAGAGGCTGGTTTTACTGAGATTCATGTGGTAGAGGCCAAAAAGGGCAAAATGGGCTCTTGAAGCTGCTCCAAACTGCCCTTTCTCTTGTGCTTGCCATCAGAGGGCAGGGAAGCTTTTTCAGGAGCTGCTTTTTCAGATCTGGGCTTTCCTTTTAAGTGCACTCAGAAGCTCCAAACTGAAAGCAGATTGGAATTTTTCCCTTAACTATCCACAAATAACCTGGCACTTTATCTCCAGCCATCATGACTGATACCTGGGTATCACACCTGAATAGATTAAATTGCTTGGCGTTTCAGCAGACTCTGAGACAAGAGAAGGAGACCAAAACACACTTTGTAGCCCCTTTCTGCAGGGATTATCTGAAAGAAACCACCTCTGAGCTGGAGGTGTGATTAATGTCTCTGCTCAGAACCAGAGGCAGCCTGCAATTACTGAAGCTGGGATTTGAACACAGGGATTAGTGGAACTGATGGAAAAATCCTCTTGGGCTTCAAGTGGACACAGTGGGTGGAGTATCAGTTTTGCATCGTGTCTAAAAGGTGGAGCCTGCCCCTGATAAACCTCCTGCTGAGTAATAGCCACCTACCCTGAGAGTGAAGAGCAACTTCTGTTTGAATAACAGCATTGCTCCCCAAATCCAGGGCCAGCCTTTCACTTCAGAGGTGAATCTAAGAAAGGGAGTGAGTTCTGATGCACACTGTTGAAGAGAAAAGGGGAAATTACATAAGCAGACTTTGGAATGAGGAGAGAAATGCCATTTGAATGGTTTCTGTTGCTGCATGGGGACACTGCAGAAATGATCAGTAATCACACAGCCCCCTCTCCTGAGAGTCTCTTCACAACAATCCATCGTTAGTGTGCCCCAGGTGCTCAGCTGGCACTCAGTGTGCTGTGACAAAGCCATCAGCTGCATTTTTGGGCTGGGTGCAGAGAAGTTTGAAGTTAAAATTGTTGTGAATTGTTTTGCACAAAGTATAAACAGCAGCAAGGCTCGACCCTCAGATTGCTCTGTATGAATTTTGGCAGTGTGTTTTATTCACTAATAATGGCAGCAGAGGAGAACCCTTTAAGCAGGATGAGAAAAGGATCAGAAGTGCCCAGCCTGAGCCCTGTGGGCAGTGTCTCTCCTGACCTGCACTGCTGCAGCTTTCCTTGGAGTCACCTCCTGGGTGTTTAATTAGGAGAAATCCCAGAGTTCTGCCCCACTGTGGGCACAGGGTGTTTCACTCCATGGGAATGAGTCAAACATTAGGAGCTATTTCCCCCAAAGTTCGATTTGCTCACAAAACTGAGGAGTACCTGCAGAGGGATCAAGTGGAGAGGGAGCAAAATGGGCAAATAACTCCAGAGCTGCAGGGTGGGAGCTGAGAGAAAAAGGTCCAGCAAGGAGCTGCCTGGCCTGGAGGAGAATTGTGCAGCTATTCCAAAAATGCCTCTGTAAGAAGTGGCTTAGCTGTGCCTCTGGTCACCCCTGCTCCCACTGCAGCTGGAATTTATTCTTGCAGGAGCACATATCTCTGTGTGGAGTCACCTTGGCTCCTTGTAGGACTCAGGTCCCCAGGAGGTAGCTGATTGCATTTTCAAAACACTCCTTCTTTACATATTTACACATCAAACACTGTCCAAGAAGCGGCGGGTTGCTGTGGTTTTGTTTTGTTTGATTAAATTCTTACTCAGAAAAGCTTCAAGAAAATAATGTCCTGAAGAATTTGGAAGGGAGGGAGCAAGGAGAAGGAACAATCCTAGCAAACAGCTGGTGGCTGAAAATCTGAGCCAGCCAAGGAGGAGAAATGTGGGAGAAAAGAGTTATTCCAGGCTGGAGTGCAAAGCAGTCTCAGAACAAAACATAAACAACGCCCTCAAATCTATTTCTGGGCAAGCAGACTGTGTTTCATCCTCACCCTTGTCCAACTCCTCTGCGTCCTTCAGGGCTCCTGCTGAGCCCTTTTGGAGCAGCCAGCGTGCTCTGGCCACCACCTAGGGAGTGAGGAGAGTACTGAAGCACGAGTTCATTCAAAAGTGAGATGAATAAGCTCCTTCACCACTTTGCCTTTCTTCTTTGTCCCAACGTTTCTCTCTTGTGCTCCCTCAAGGCTCTTCCAGCAAATATTGCTTTGGGTTCCAGCTGCTGCAGCCAACTGAAGTTGCATTCCCTCGTAGAGTCCTTGATCCCCCAAGCTTGTGTTGTATCTGTAAGAAAAGCAGGATTAAGGGCTGGAAATAACCTCCACAGCAGGCAGCAGAAACTCAGGCTGCTGTGAATTCCCCCTCTCCAGGGAAGGACTGGAACAAAAGGGGTGCAGGGTGCTGGTCACACCTCGATTTGTTACCAGGCAGGAGCAGCTCCACAGCCCTGAATGATGCTCATTGCCCTACTCTGTAGTCAGGCCAGCTCTTCAGATTCTGGTTTAAAAATCAAAGGCAATTCTGTGCCTGACCTTCTTTGGCTTGCAAGGGATGAGTGGACATCAAAGGAGTCCCCAGTGATCTCCACGAAACCCAAGAAATATGTGGTGGAGAACAAAACCCCATCACCTCCCCCAGAGCCAGAGCAGGGAGAGGGGAAGGAGCCTTGGGGATGAGGTGAATGCATCTGGGCTATGCCAGGGCACAGGAAAATTGCTTTTAGGGTGGGCGATCTCAGCTAGAGCCAGTGCAGGACACGGGGGACATCCCACAGTCCCTTGTGTGTGGAAGGGTCACTGAAATCCCTGAAAGAATTGTTTTGGATTCTTGGTGAAATCCAGCTGATGTTCAGCTGAAGGACTGAGCCACACCAATGCTGTCCCTTCCCCAGAGTGCTGCCAGGGCTGGGTTTCCTTTGTGGAGCACATCCAGCTCCTGCCCAGCTCCTCAGAGGATGAGACAGTCAGGAGAAGTCAAAACAGAAAATCGAATTTTCCACCTCCTGGGCCAGCTGAGCTAAACTAGAAATCCCCAAATAAAACCCATCCAGCCACTGTTCCAATGTGTTTCCAAGTCCAAGGCTTTGCTTTCCTCCTGGGTTCTGGGAGCAGTGTCTGTGTGGATGCAGGACACAGTGCTCCAGTCCATGCTTCCAGCCTCAGCCATCAGGCACAGGCAGGAGAGAAACAACTTTATCTGGGGGATTTATGAAAGAAAAATGCAGCAGCACAAGGAGGCTGCTTCCCTTCACATTTATGAACAAATCCTGAAGAGTTTTCTCCCTGATATCATCCAAACCCTGCACACTTGCAGCTCCCAGGAGAGCCCCTGATGAAAAAGTCAGATGAGCTATTTTCATTTTGCTGGAAGTGGCCAAAGCAATTTTAGGAAGAGGAAGGTGGGGGCCTGCTGGAGCTTGCCAGAAGGATCTGAAGCATTCAAGTCACGTCTTTGCAGCAGCAATCTTGGTCTGACAGCCCTTAAAACCCACAGTGAGGGGGAAATGGCAGCTGGGGCTTCCCCTGCTGTCCCTCTGCCAACCTGCAGGTACATTAAGTGATTTTTGGAAAGCAGGCAAAGGGGACAGAGAGAAAAATCCTGGAAAACTGCCTGCTCTGGTTAAAATGAGCAGCTCTTCATTACCCATTTCCTTCTGAACTCTGTAAGAAATAAGATGGGGAGAGGCAGAAGAGAGAAACCTCTTTTTTTCCCAAAAGCTGCACTGGGGGTGAATGACAGCTCTGGGAGAGCATTGAAAAAGAGGTTTCTTCCTGCTCTGGGAAGAGAGAGAGATCCAGAAGTGACACAGGTCAGAAAAAACCACTCTAAGTACAAGTCACCAGCTACCCAATTCCCACCAACACTGAATTTCTGTAATTTTGTGTAATTCAGTTGCCCAGACTCAGATGCCCCCTTCTTCCAGTAGGACCAAGAACTTCCCTGAGTTACTCCCTACCTTAGCTCTAGGCCAGACATTAAACTGAGACTGGGCTGATCCTCCTCAGTCAATCCTGATTTTTCTTTTTAAGTGGCATTTTTGAAATGAGTGTAACTAAAGTCAGAATATGGATGCATGTTGTTGCCATACCTCTAGTTGCTATTTTATTTCAATTAATATGGCACTGCAAACCAAGCTGCACTGCCATTTTAACATCAAAATTCCCTGTGGGGAAGGTCAAATTCCCTGTGATTTTTTCTTATTATCTGCTCCTCCAGGATCCAAGTGCCTGCTTCTCTCCCAGCCCTGGCATTCCCAGCCCATTCCAGAGGGTCACAGGGGAGCAGCTGGAGATGAGGCAGGGGCACAATCCTGTCCCTAATTCTATTCCCTGCTGTGGTGTCTCACAGAGAGATTTTGGGCACAGTTTTCAGCTGTTTCCTCTCAGATACCATGGGGACAGGGCTGTGCACCCACCTGAGAGCAGCTCTGGGTGCAGGGCATGGGGGAAACAACAAACCAGCAACAATCAACCCCAGAAAAACTCCCAGCCAGAATCAGCCAGGCTCAAACACAGTGCAGTGGTCAGTCTGAAACCAGAGTTGTGTTTTCAGGTCATTTCTCCCAGTGTTTTTCTTTCTTTCCTTTTAATAAAAAGGAAAGGAAAGAAATGTGAAATGAACCCAGATGACTTTATAATTTTGGTTTTTACTTCAGGGGAAATTTCACCCTTTCCCAGTCCAAGCCTGCACTAGCAAGTTCCCTCTGTACCTTACAGAATATTCACTTGTATTTCCATTAAGTACTGTGCAAACATCAGATAGAAGGCTCCCGGGTGCAAATATTTTTTGGGAAACAGAAAAGGTAAATGGAAAACAAGTTGCAGCTCCATCAAGGGTTTTAATGAAGCCCCCTGTCCAGCAAAGTACCTGAGGTTGAGATTAATGCTTCACTGGCCTCTGTATGTTATTTTAATGATGTGCTTAATGTGAAAAGATTTTCTGAAGCAGTTTAAATGGTAGTGGGGAAGGTGCATAAACAGCAGTTCAGTCAGAGGGCACTGAAAGGAATGCAAAGTTTCTCTAGAAAATGCAGAGAAACTTCCTCTGTGCTGTCCTCTATATTTGGATGCTCCTTTGGGTGACAGGTGTAGAACCCCTCATGGCACCTGCAAGGAATTTAGGGAGAGAAGACTCTGCTTGCAGAGGGGTTCATGTCCTAATCCTTGTACATATTATCTGCTCCTAATGCCACAAACTGGAGATAACAGCAGCGAGGAAGGTGAGATTTGCATAATGCTGATCAGTTGGAAACCTGCAGTAAGCAGAAGTGCTTTTTGATTGCATTTCCCAGTGCAGCAGCAGCCAAATCTTTAGTTATTCAGGTCAGCTCTCACAGCAGCAATTGCACCTCTGCAAGGCCAGCTGGGGATACAAACACACTTGGAGCCAGAGAGGACGAAAAGCCATTTCTTTGGATATATTTAAAGGCATTTGCACAGCCCTCCTTCCCCAGAAAGCTTTTAAGGTTTGTTTGGCTTCTGCTTGAGAGAGCTCAGCCTGGGGAGGGCCATGGCCAAGGGCTGGGAGCGGCTGGGGCAGCAGGTCCTGGGGAGGAGGGGTGGGAAGCCACAGTGGGCTAGAGAGGGAAGGAAGGGATGGAAAGAGCTGCTCTGGCACTGCTGGCAGAGGGATTTGTACCCCCAGCCTGGCCCACACCGGGCACAAGCAGGGGTAAGGGTTTGTGCATAGCCCCTGTGCTGCCCAGTGAGCAAATGTGAGAGGGAGAAGCTCTGCCAGGTGCACCTCAGTGATGGCAGGATTTGGACTCAAAGCCCCTTAGGGCCCCACAGGGGACACTGAGCAGGTGCCAGCCCTGAGGAACCAGCCAGTCTGAGCCAATCCAAAAGGTCAGCCCCACACCTGAAACCAGTTCTGTTCACAACTGTTAGCACAGATTAGATCATGACTGTAGGATTCTGAAAGTATGGTATGAGACTGGCAAGAGTGCAGGTACACCACAGCAGGGATTTTAACATTCCTTTTATACACTCTACATTACTACAAACCACCAGAAACAACGAAAATTTTCATTAAAAAAATTTTTAAACTATTAAAATCAGGTTTCCATCACCCATGGGGGCAACTGCTGTAAATAGGATTTGGCTCAGCAAGGGGAAGGACAAAGCTCCAGCTGCCTGCAGGGGCAATGGCCATGGCAGTGGGCAGGGGGTTGGAAAGGTTTCACCCCAGGGAATGTCCCCCACAGGAGGACCCCAGTTTCACCCCCTAAACCCTCAGTGCTCCAGGGCCAGCACCCTGCAGGGACAGGGGGGCACTGGGGCATGGGGAAGGGCCCTGTCCTTGTCCTGTACAGGTGGGCAGAGTCACCTGCAGGGTCTGTCTCTGTCCTGTACAGGTGGGCAGAGTCACCTGTAGGGTCTGTCCCCATCCTGTACAGCTGAGCAGGGTCACCTGCAGACTGACACCACCTCCACCGCCCCTCTGCAGGGGAAGGGCACAAACACTTGTAAAAGTTCTTCAGTCTCTGAATTTGTGCCCACAATCAGCCACCACCCCACCTGTGTCATGTGAAAGAACAGATGGGGAGGCGTTTCCGCTCACACTTAAAAAAAAAATAATTGCTTGATCATAAATAATGATTATTTCAATTGATGAATCATTTGGACTCATTTTAGGTCTCAAGTCATATTTAATAGTGCTATAATTGTGACATGAAGAATTCACTCCTCAGTCATGTATGTTCTTGTTAGAGTTGGAGCAAGTTTAGTAATTATTTCTTTTTTAGAAGGACAATTTAAATGACAGTCAACCAAGAATACAGAAAAATGTCCTGATATTAAATGACTGTGATCAGTCCTTGTGTCCCCATGCTCTTTCACACACACAAACATCAGTTCCCCTGCCCAAGTGTGTGAAGCTTTGTTTTTACAGCCCAAACAACAACACTTGAGTAACCTTTCACACACCACTTGTGTAACCTTTCACATTGAACTTGGAGTCTTTCTCCAAGTGCAATCACACTTGGGAGGTCAGGCCAGACATGTCCAGCACAGGATTTGAGATGAAAAGAGAAATGTACGAGGTAATAAAAAATGTACTTCCCCCCTGGGAGAATTTACAAATTACTTTTATGATCAGAAATAATTTATTGATGGGAAATGAGTTGCTAGGTAAGGAAATTCACTGTTGGTCCCAATAGTTTGTCCTGTGAGTTGCTCAGGAATCTCCAAGCACATGGAATCCTACAGCTCAGCTCAAGGAGAGCCACACCAAGCAGGGGCCAGCATTTGGGTTTCTCAGGGGAAATGTTAATCAGGACCTCCTGAAGGTCCTTCAAACAGCCAGTGTTTTATGACAGGATGGGATATGACTGAACATACTCCAGTCAATGCTTCCATGGGGTGGAGGAGGAAATACTGATGTGTTTTCAGGCCCTGGTGAGGTCAGAAGATCTTTCAGATCTTGACCATGAGAAATGCCAAGTGAGAGTCCCAACAAGACATGGGATCAGCCTGGTCAGTCCTCTCCTAAGAGGGCTGGAAGGCAAAAAAACTATTTAAAAAAAAAGAGGGAAAGGGCTCAAGATTGATGAGGTGGGCAATAGCTCATATTTACATATCTGGGGCCCTTCTGACAGCAGAAAAAATAAGTTAGCCCAAAAAATAGAAATCTAATCTCCATTCACTTCCCAGCTTGTCAGAAGGGCTCGGTGCAGAGCAGCCCCTCTTGGCTGCACAGGGGTGTCCCACAGAGGGACCCCACCAATAAATCTGTTTGATTTCCTGTTATGAGAAGCAGACAAAGAGATATGGCCAGGGATGGGCAGAGCTGTCTGCACAAGGGAAGAGCCTGTGCTTTCACCCCAGACCCAAACCCACCCTGTGTGAGGTTAGTGAAAGTTCAGTTCACTTTGGGGCTTTTTTCCCGTTCTTTCTCCTTTCGTGCCTTCCCGTGGGAGCTGCAAGGAGACAGGACAAAGCATTTCTTTCCTGCCGGCAACGAGCAGCCCTGAAAGTGTCACAAAAAGTTTGCTCTTGAGAGATTTCCAGTCTGAGGGTGTGATCTCGTGGCCCCTCCAGATGTGAGCAATGCCATGACATTTTTAATGGCATTCACCGGCTTGGTGAGAATTTCTTGGCATTTCTCTCCAAGTGTTTTCCCCACACCACTCCTTCCTCACTCTCTTCTCCCCTCCATCCAGTGCACATTACACACACACAGAAAAGGAAAGATTCCAGGTGAAAAAGGTGTTTTTTCCCAAAGCCCTGAGGACCTGGTGACTTTAAAGCAGCTGCTTGAAAAGGTTCCTCTCAGGAAGGGACATCACCCCTCCAATTCCATTTTGCCCACAGTCCAGGACTGATCCTGATCCTGCAGCCAAGATGTGACCATGAGATGTTCCATGGCACGAATTTTCCAGAATTTCAGCAGGTCCCCAACACACTTGAAAGGGATTAGTATGAATGTGGTAGCATTGCAATGTGTTTTGTGAAATACCACAACCAACACCCTTGTTTCTGTGAAGGAATATTTTCAGAACTGCTGGGAATTCCCCAGAACATCAGGAGCCTCACTGGATCATCACTTCTCTCAACAAAATGTTCCAAAACCTTTTATGGATGTAAATTTGCTCATTTGAATTTTGTGGGGTTTTTTTGTCTTTAGAGAGACCCAAGATCTATGAAAAGGAAACAGATTTTCATAAGGTTGTGAAGGTGGAATTGAGAAGCAAACACGAAATCCAGTGCACAGCAAGTGGGAATCCTGAGCCCAGGATCGAGTGGAAGTGGCAGCCCTGCAGCCTCACAGACACCCTGTAAGTGACTTCCCTGTGGATGAACATGCTCCTGAATTGTTGGGTATTTCCAGCCAGGTTTTCATTCCACTCCATCCGGATGATCTGAGCTAAAATCACAAGCAGAGTGAAGATCTCCAGGGTTCTGAGCCCAGCTGGTTGTGTTTGTGCACCTTGTGTATTACCTGAATCGTGTTAAATAACTTTAAAGTGACTAAAGATCATTGAATTTTCCTTCACCTTGACCAGCCATGCCCCTCTGACTTTCCTTAGCCCTGTTGAATGCTGTGAATATTTGACAAGGAAATCCAGCAGGATGTGTGGGCAGAGCTAACACACCTTTTTCCCTGCAAGAGCTTTTCCCAGACAAACCTGCTGAAGGCTTGGCTTCCTTAAATCCATATGGGATTCATGGCACTTCCCAAGGGCTGTCTTCACTCTGCACTCTGGGCTCAGGCTCCTGTGGCAGCCTCCTGTGGTGAGAGGAAATTGTGTCTTACTGGGGGCCCTTCTGTGCTGCAGGCTGAGGTGTGAACACGCAGCAAAGTCGCTGGGTCAAACCTGCCAGAGAGGAAGGAGGCCAGGGAAAGCCAGGATGCCTTTGGAGATTTGCCTAAGGAGACTTTCCCTTTGCTCCTGCAGCTCCCTGAGCAGAGGGGTCTGCAGAGAGAGGCCTGGGCTGATGCCCATCACTTCCCTGGTAGCCCCTGGGCACGTGCAGGAGCCAGGTCCTGCACAATTCTGACCACTTCAGCTCCTCCCTGCAGTGAGAGGAGTGAAATCCGCTTTTCCACCCATTATAAAAATGAAGACAAATCTAGAGAGCAAGGGAGAAAATTCCTGGATAGTGGATTGCTTATTTTCTCACTCGTTTGTTGCTGTGAATGGCAAGCCATGAGACAGGAAAATCAGGGAGAATCCTTCCCCAGGTGTTCTGTACAGCACAGGGATGTTGGGTGATGCAGCCTGAGCTGCCCTGTGTGCCTGCCCCAGGGAGGTATCCCCAGTTACTCTGCTCCTAAGGGAATAACCTCAGGGATTTGATGGCTTTGTGGGCACTGCAGGACAGCAGGAGACACAGGGCTCTGCTTGGGAGGGGTTCAACCACATGGAAACAGGTTCTGCATCCTCTAGGAAAACCACAGAGGTGACCCAAAATCTTTTCCAGACCTCTCAGTCTAGGGGGAGAGAATTGGCCACGAGTGCTGAATTCAGCCAGATCCAAACCAGTGACCTGGTGGCAAAGGACCTCACATAACCCTTGTTGCAGCTTTCTGGCTCTCTGATCTTATCAATTTAAATACAATTGCAGAGTGGCTCTACCTCTGCTGGCCCCAGGGGCAGCCTTATCTTGCTGCAGCAGAAGCTGGAGGAGGATTCCTGTGGGAAATGACACAGCCCCCATTTCCTTCTGTTGTCTGACTTCCTCTCTCTCTCTCTTTCTCTCCCCCCACTCTGCCTCAGCAGTGCCCTTTGAATCCCTGAGCACCAGCATTGTTCCTTAGAGCTGGGATGTGATTTTACTTCCTCTGAGCTTTTCCCCTTCATCCTCAGGACAGGATTGTGCCTTGCAGGAAGTCCCTCAAGATCTTCTAATTAGGCCCCTCTGAGAGCCTCAAACCCTCCCCTGGCCCAGGGTGTTGCCCCTGTGCTTTGTGTGGCTTTGGCAAAGGCATGGCTGATTTATGGAGGGATTTTGTGCAGCATCAGCCCTTGATCAGTGCCTGTAAAAGTCCATTTTACCTCCTGAGACCCCGTGGTGGGCTCAAGGCCTTTGCATTTCTAGGAATGAGAAGAGCTGTGTCTCTGCTCAGTCTTACCAAGCTGAGGAAGATGGGAAAGGTTTTTGCCCTGGATGGTGCAGCTGGACCTTCCCACATGAGATGTTCCACACTCTGCTCCTAGCCCATCTTCCAAAATGAAGATTGAAAAGTGTCTTCTGTGGAATGTGCAGCATTAAAGGGGCCTTCTTTATTTATTTATAAAGTATTTATCCATTCTACTCCCTCAGCCCTCTCTTCCTGTTGGAAGCTGAGCACAGCAGACACTCAGCAACATCCACCTCCCCACAGTTTGGAGTGACTGGCATTTTGAATTTGGAAATATAACTTATATTAGCCAGATAAAACTCACATGGTTTAATTAATTGCCCAGTGTTTTCCATTTCTAATCTTTGCAAAGATTGGGAGGTTCATTGCTGGTCATGCACTGGTTTTGTTTGCCTCAGTCAAGATGCCTTGTAAATAATTTGGAAATGTTGCAAAGAAGGAATGGAGGAATTTCACAAAGATGTAACAGACTCCAGCACCAACAGTTCTTAGGAGTATTTAAGACCTAAGATTATTGTCTAAAATTGACATTTTCTCACTCCAATACACCTCCCTGCTTACCTTGAACACCATCTCTGCTTTTCCACCTCCAGGTGCAATCCTGAGGGGCCAAAAGTTGTGGTTTCAGAGAACACAGTCATAGGAAACAAGATCAGGAGCATTGAGAACACCCCCATGAGGCAGGAGGATAAACCAAAGGTATGTGTGGGATGGGGTGGCCTGGGGATGATGTCAGGGGATGCTCACCCCCAGCTCGTGGTTCCCAAGCTGCTGAGGGTTCTTTGCATGCTTGGAATTCCCCAGTGCTGGGATCATCCCAGATCTCTGCTGTTTACAAATGCTGGGATTTGGGAATGATGTCACCCACCCTATTTAAACTCTCCCAAGACTTCTGGGTCAAAACCTTCTGTGTCTCCCTCAGTCTTGAGAAAGTGTGAGAGTGGTTCAGTTCGAGGGGTGCCGTGATGTGAATGCTGATAAGGACTCTGAGTTCATGAAACACTTGCAGAGTTGTTGGTCCTGTCCCTCTTTGTCCTGTCCCCTCTGTCCTGCTCCCCTTTGTCCTGCCCCCTCTGTCCTGCCCTGTTTCCTCACTCCCAGCAGCAGGAGCTGAGCAGGGGCGGTCACAGTGCACAGGTGCCTGCTCTGATTTCAGAGTGTGCAGCTCTCAGCTTGAAGCCACTTCCCTGGAACAATAAAGGAGGGAGAACCTTCCTTGGACACTTCCCTGCCTGCTCCCCCTTCCAGCAGCCCTGGGATCACCCTGCCTGTGTGAACTGCAGAGATCCCAGCAGGATTCCCTGTTCAGTGTCCCCCAGGTGCCTGTGGTGACACTGGCTGGTGTTCCACATGTCCAGGCTGGGACTGTGCAGTGGATTTGGCTCTGCTGGGCTCTGGCTGGGATCACCTGCTGGACTTGCAGTGGGTTTGCAGCTCCAGGTTTGGAGGTGGATGTTCCACATGGTTCAGTGTCTGATCCTGCAGGGTGCTGGCTCCAGTCCTGGCTCACCTTTGAGCACAGGAGAATCTTTGAGTTAGTCCCATGCTTAAAGTTAAGCACAAAGCTAAAGTGCTCCTCTGGACTGGCTCCAGACCAAATCAGCATCTGGCAGGATCGGTGCCTCAGCCATCTGCTCTTTCTCAGGAGACTTTCCAGTTCTAAACATAATCCAAACCAGAGCTCTGAAAACATAGAGCTTGGGCTGGGAAGGAGAAAATCAGTGTTCGCCTCTCATTCCTGAGTTTTTCCATTGCTGGGAGATATTTATAAATTTGGATGTATTTAGATGGCATAGTGCCCCTTAAGCTCTGGCTTTAATGTATTCTTTAAGAATTTTACATCTTAGGTAAAAGCAACCCCCTAAAAGTGCTATGATTTATAAAAATGGAGGTTGGTGACATTTACCTTCAAAGTTTCTTCTTTTTCTAAGACTTTTTGGTTGCTGCATGGGCTGACAAGAGCTTTGAGACTCTCAGAGCTACTGTTTCTCTCCATATATATTATATATATATAATCAGCTTTTCATTATTAAAGTTAGGAGCTACATAATTTTACAATTTATAGTATACTCATTCTTTTTCTGCCTGGCTGAAAACACAGTCTGAGGTACTTCCTATTCACTCTTATATCCTGATTAAGATTTATTCAAATTAATATAACTAAATTATAGGAATCTCAGGTTTCACTCCCTGCTTACATTGCAGACAGTTCCTCTCCTTCCCCCTTTCTGAAGTTCAAGACTGTGTTAATTGGAGTCTTTATATTATAGAATATAATTTTTTTAAAGTCTCCAAGGAAAAGGTCTTCAGACTTTTCCTAGAGTTTTATCAGTTGTTATTCTCATCAGAAATGGAACAGACCAATCCATTCCCACCATGTCCCAGCAAGTAATTCACCTACACTGACCAAGGAGATGAAAAAATAAAGATGCTGGAGTCTGAGCTTTCAGGAGCTGTGTTAGGAACCTGGGATTAGCTGAAGTTGGGGGTTTTCCTGTGGGATTTGAGCTGTCCCATGAGCACTGGAGTCTAGGGCAGAAGGTACAATTCATCTGGGCTCTAGGATTTGTCAGCACCCAAGAGTTCATCCTTGGAGCTGTGGCACTAAAAGCTGGTCCAGCCACATGTGGAAACTTGCATTAACTGTTTAGAGCTGCTAAAAATATGGAATAACTCCCCTGGAATCACCAGATCCAGAAATTTGCCCAAAGCAAGCTGGCAGGACAGCAAGCATTGGTTTTTCCAGCAAACCCCTGATGCTCTTTGATCACATGAAACTCTTCAGACATCTCCTGACAGAAGTGCCATGTAAAATTGAGCTCTCCTGTCATCTTCCTCATCATGATTATTCCATGAGTATTCCACAGACAGAGAAGTGAATTTCCCCTCCTCCTGCCTTCCTAAGCCTGAGTCTCACTCCTGAGGAAAAGCACAAGGTTATGGTTCAGGGAATGATGCACTTTAGTGAAGTTTTGGTCAAACAGTGACCAATGAAATGGTCACACAGTTGAGGCAGTTGCACTGTGATAGTTTCATTTTCCCTGGGGTTTGGGGCCCACGCTGAACTTCTCACTTTGGGAGTTAAAGCACTGCATGGCTCCTCTGAATCTGCTTTTTCACACCAGGTGTAGCACCCGTGACTTCAGGAATTGCCTGACTTTTCAAGTCACAAGGAGCTAGGTTGCTATTTTATTTTCTTTCCTGTTAGCAAAATAACAAACTGCCCTGAGCTTGGGACCAGCAGAAGGGAATAGCAAGACTCATGCATAATTCAGCTCTCTCTGGGGGGTTCTTTTCATCTCTTTTCTCCCTTTCATGTCTGTATGAGAGTGGCCAGGCCACGTGGGTGTTTCTGCTGGTGAAATTCACAACCACTCAAGAAAACTGACCCAAAAATGCCAAGTTTAGACCTCCTGAAGGAACAAAAAGTCTCCATTAGAGCAGTGGGATGTGTGTGGTGAGAAGTGTGTGAGCAGCTCAGGCAGGCTGTTCAAATCTGTCACTTCCAGGAGCTTCTCCATGCCTGTCAGCCCAGGCTGTGCCAGGGAAGGGGACAGCACAGGGACAGGATTGGGACACTGCAACTGCTCCCTGGGGATCAGCCCAGGTGTGCCAGGGAAGGGGACAGCACAGGGACAGGATTGGGACACTGCAGCCACTCCCTGGGGATCAGCCCAGGTGTGTGAGGCACTGCCCAGGCACAGGAGCTGTCCTTGGTGGGTCTGGTGAGAGCCTGGCCAGCAGCAGGGACATCAGAACTGCCCCTTTGTCTTCCCTGACCTCCTAAATTCACAACCACTCAAGAAAACTGACCCAAAAATGCAAGTTTTGACCTCTTGAAGGAACAAAAAGAACAAAAATCTGCAGTCACTGGAGGAAGGAGCAGGGGGTGCTGATTGCTCAGGACCAGGCAGGATTTACCCACCTGCTCCAGGGGCTGGAGAGTGATCAGTCCCTCCATGCCACAGTCAAGCTCAGTCCCCAGCCCAGTCCAGCAGCTTTCCTGACCTCCCAGTGCTGCCACCAGCTCTGCTCACCCTGAGGAAGGCACTGGCTGCTCCCCTTTCCCAGGGACAGAACACCCCCTGCCAGAGATGGGAGCAAAGCTGGCAGTTCTCAGGCAGCTCCAGCTTCTCTCCTCACTCATGCTCACTCCATCCTTTAGCATGTTTTGAGTGAATGAACTCCAGCCCTGGCTCAGGACTGTCAGGCTGTGCAAACAAGTGCTGTGCTGTGCCACTCCAGTGGATGGATTAGCAGTGAGCTGAATGCTTTCTGTCCCTGCTGAAGTTCTGTAATTCCATCTCCCTGTAGCCACCTCCAGCCCAGCTCTGCCAGAGTCAGACAGCTGAGAAGTTTTCCACCCACGTTTTGCTCTCCTCATCCTGCCCACGGAGAGCTAACGAAGTGAAAGAAGAAGGATTGTTAACTACAGCTCTGGGGTGGGGAGGGGTAGACAAAGGAAAGAGAAAGCAAGCAATAACAAGAGATATTAATTCATGCTGGCTCCAGCTTAGGAAAGGTCTCGTTGCTCTGTCCCTACTACAAGATGTCTTAAAACACTCACAGTGCATGGCTGGGGAATGTTATTTGACTGCTTCTAAAATAACTTATTTTTATCAGTTTGAGAACATTACATATGGACTTTATTGAACTACTCCATCAGGAGTTTTCCCAGCAGCAAGCTCTATTTACTTGTCAGAGCTGTTCTTCAGAAATCATTCATTTTATTCCTTTGCTTATTGAGCTTTAAACTTAGTTTATTCTTTCCTAGTAATTATTTATTAGCTAATAATCCCTTCCTTGGGCTCGCAGTATTGGGTGGCCTTTAGGTTAAGTAATAGGAAATGGAGTACTTAATTCCAAACCCAGCCCAGGCAATGCAGGGATGTGTTTGGTTTGCAGTGAACTCCCAGGATCCCATCCAGCTCCCACTAGGAAGACGTCTAGACACGACATGCCAATAATTTGTTATTAATTAGCCTTGTGCCAGCACTGCCTGCCCAGGAGCTGAGGGTGGGGCAGCCCCTTGTCACTGCTGCTCACAGGGCCAGGGAAGCTGGAACCTGCACATTTCCAGGCTGTAAATAGTTCATTGATGGCATTTTCAGCGCAGAGGCACAAAATTTTAAGGCAATTGCAGGTTTCACATCAATCATTATTCAGCTCAGCAGAGAGTGCTGCACTCTGGGTTTTCTGAGAAGCAGCTGTAGGGTGAGCTCTGCCTTGATCATGGAATCAATCCCAGAGGGGTTTGGGGACTCAGAGACCCTCCAGTGCCACCCCTGCCATGGCAAGGACACCTCCCACTGTCCCAGGGTGTCCCAGCCCCAGTGTCCAGCCCGGCCTTGGGCACTGCCAGGGATCCAGGGGCAGCCCCAGCTGCTCTGGGCACCTGTGCCAGGGCCTGCCCACCCTGCCAGGGAACAATTCCCAATTCCCAATATCCCATCCAGCCCTGCCCTCTGGCAGTGGGAGCCATTCCCTGTGTCCTGTCCCTCCATCCCTTGTCCCCAGTCCCTCTGCAGCTCTCCTGGAGCCCCTTCAGCCCCTGCCAGGGCTCTGAGCTCTCCCTGGAGCTTCTCCTCTCCAGGTGAGCACCCCCAGCTCTCCAGCCTGTCCCAGAGGGGCTCCAGCCCTGGAGCAGCTCCGTGGCCCCCTCTGGACTCACTCCAACATGTCTCAAGCTTTCCTACCCTGGCTATGATTCCAGGAGTGGAAAATATTTCTCCAGGTGCAGGGACTCAGCACACACAGGGATTATCCCCTCAGAATTTTTCCACTGTCTGCTGAAGGTCCCCAGATTCTGGGATTGTGCCCCTGCAGAGTCCAACAGTTTGCACTGTTAATAATGGGGAAAGATCCTTGAGTTTGGGTGCTCAAGTTAAAACCATTTTTTTATTAGGGATGGCATTTAGAAGAACAAAATCCTTATCCCAACCTGCCACTGTGACCAAACACACACAGACTTCAAATTTCAGCTACCAAACCAACGAGGATTAGGTTAGTTTGACCACTGAGAACTTTATTTCAGATGTTGGAAAGATAACTGGGCTCCCAGGCTCAGGGGCACACAGCTGGAGTGAAAGGTTGATACAGAATGATTTCAAGGGATTCCTCTTACAAGAAAGTCACTCAAAATCCTGAATTGCCAGCTCTGGGATCACATGTAGGTCTCTGTTAGGTGCTGTTGGTTTAAAAGGTCACAGTTTGGAGGGCTCTGGGAGGTGCCAGTTGTGGGCCCAGGCAGGGAAGTGCCTGATCTCTGGTGCCCAGGTGTGTAAGGGTTTGGGATCCAAGTGCACAACAAGGACCAGAGCATCCAAACAAGAAAATTACTTTCTCTCTATTCCTCAGTAGTTTGGTTTGGGATTTTTTTTTCCTCTATTCCTCAGTAGTTTTGTTCCCCCAAGAATTTGTCCCCAGATTATTTCCCACTGTCATTTACCATCTTTTTCACCTTCATATCTAGACACAACTGAGATTAGCTCCAATGAGGTCTCAGGACAGCTATTTGCTGTATTTTTTTTTCTTTTTCTATTTTCCCACTGCCCTGCCAGACTTTTCCTGAGTTATAGAGCTGCAGATATCAGCATCTGTCTGTGTGTATGCTCATGAGCATTTACCTCTGGGCCACCAAGCAGCTTGAGGCATTGCATCAGTGTTTAGAAGAGCCACAGTGTCACCCCTAACACTTTGGACATGTCCCAAAATGGATATTTTATTATTTTGCCTGGCTCTGCAGTGTTATCCTCCACTTCCCAGCTAGAGCTGTCACTTAGAAAGACTAATTGCTGTTAAAAGCTGTCCAAATGTATCCCCTCCTGTCCTCAGCACATACATTTATATTGGCTTTTGCTCTTCCCAAACATGAAATGCTCAGCTCCAGCAGCCATGAGGAGGAAGATGTTGGTCCTGATTCAGCAGGAATTCCAGAGTGCTGCTCAGGGCTCTGGGCATGTGCTCCTTCCCAGCCCATGGCACTGGGCCACTGCTCCAGGACCAGCAGCAGCAGGAGGAGCAGGCTGCTCTTATGGCCAGGCTGGTTTTATAGCCAAGGCACAGCTATTTTCACATCATAAATCACTCAGGACTGCACAGCTCTTTCTGTGCTGGACGCCAGAGGGAGTTGGGTTTGCTGCTCTCCTTTTTCACCCCTAAATTTGGGGGTTCCCCATTCTTACCATGAAAAGTAAAGACTTTTCCACTCAGCCCTTATTCTGCTGCAAATGCTCACCATCAGAATGGCAAATGCACATGGGATCAAAACCTTTGGAACTCATTTCCCTGTAGGATTTAAAGTGTCAGATCTCAGCAAATCTTAAATAACTCAGAAAATTCATCCCACACAGCTCTAGACACTCTCATAGGGCAGCTTTAGGAGGGGTAAAGGAATGTTTTGTGTGAGTTTAGTTTAGGATATTAAAAAGAAAGTCCAGAGATGCTTCTGTGCACTTCAAAGAGCTCTCTGGAGATAAGGACAAAGGGCCAGAGGGTGTTATAAGTTTTGATTCTCAAAGGCCTTAGAGAGGATGGCAAAGAAAGTGATATTTGTTCCAAATGTGAGGGCTCAGAGCTCCTCAGGTGAATGGCTGCAGGGGAAGCAGAGAAATCCTGCAAGAACATCTCTGTCCTGGTGGCTCAGGCCCTGTTTTCCTGCTCCCACTCCAAAGGAATACAGGGAATAATTAAAGGCTTGGTCTGTGGATGTTCCTGTGTGAGCCTGAGAGGCTGCACTGTGACAGGGACAGGGCAGTGCCACATGGCTGGGCCTTGGGAGGTTTAAGGAGCACAAGTTCCTAAGGACATGTTTGAGCTCAGCCCCAGGAGTGACAAAACCCCCTCCTTTTCTGATGTGGTGAAGCTCAGGACAAGTGCTCCTTCCTTCCCCTCGATCCTCCCTTTCTGCATTTGCCAAGTGTTCCAGCACTGGCAGCTCCTCCAGAGCTCCCTTCCTCACTGAACCAGTCCTGTGCAGCTCCAAGGAAGGGGTTTGGACTCAAGGGGCTCCCAGCAATCATTCCCTCCCTTCCCTGAGGGGAAAAACAAAATGCTGCAATACTCTTTGCACCACATCCATAGGAATTACCTATGCAAATGTGGATATTCCCCACACAACCCAGAGCTGAAAAGCAGCAAAGGGAATAGTTGGCTGTGGGACTGTGTTTGGATGGATCCTCCAGGCCCTTCCCTTCAGCTTTTTGCTTGATGTTGTCACACAAAGACCTTGGCAGTTTCTCAGGAGGACCCTGTTTTTCATGGGTAAGACAGGGGAAAAAAGGAATGAGGAGGGAAGAGAATTCGCTGGGCTGAGACGCCAAGAGACAAAAACCAAGTAGCAGGACTTGTCTGGGACTTTCACCCATTATTAACTAGAAACAACTTTCTTAACAGCTTTTTACCCTCACACACCCTCAGAGCCATTCCTTGTGTTCTCTCTGTGGGCAGATTGTGAGCACCCTGAGCATGGAGGACAGCAGTGCCTCGGGGATCTATTACTGCGTGGCTGCCAACAAGGTGGGCGAGGAGGAGCGGAGCATCGCCTTCTACGTGTCAGGTGAGCACCAACACCTCCCCACAGGCACTGCTGCTGCTCTGAGTTCCCTGGCAGCCTGCTGAGTGCTGCTTCACACTCCTGGCCATCCCTGTGTGTTGTTTTTTTTGGAGCAGTCCCAGGCTCCTCACCCCACCCAAGGCAGGTTGGACATGTCCAGCCCCGATGGCTCTTTGTCCTTTGCAGCTGCAGCCCCAAGTCCCCCTCTGTGCCTTAAAGCAGCACTGGTGACATTTGAGAGCTGTCCTTGGGAAACCTCTGGCAAAGCTGAAGCCTTTGTGGTGTTCCAGAGGCCTGGAGCCTCTCCCTGAGCCAGCAGGAAGGTTGGTCCCCAAGGAAATCAGGAGGCACACAAAGGTGAGCAAGGCCAGGATGCAGCCCAGTGCAGGGCTGGTGGCACTGGGACATTGGAGCCCTGCCTGGCCCTTTGCAGCGCCTTTGTGCAGGGAGGAGGTTCTCCAAAGAGCACAAATCCAAACAAATATCCACTTAACCTTTCAGCACAGGGATTCTTTAGGAGTGAGATCAACATCTACATCATGCTTTCAGGAGAGATGGCAGTTCAAAAAGAGAGGAGAGTCCAGGGACAGCCTCGTTCAGGTGCTCACCCAGAACAAACTGAAACGTTTCTGTGCTCACTTTCTGGATGAGTGCATGCTGGCTGGCAGGATTTGCATCAAAATATCGATTTTTAGAACAAAGAGTGCAGAAATGTCCTGGAAAGTAAATGTCTGATTCTCACTACTTGGTTCCTTGCCCATGAAGAAATTGGGAGGCCAGAGCTCGCTTGTGGCAGGAATCTGCACTCCTGTGCCTCTCCTCCCTCCTGGCTTGTTTGACTCCATTGCTGCAAAGGAATCCAGCACCTTTCAAATCCTTCCAGCTAAAAAAGGGCTCACCAAACACTGTTCCCATTGGTGTTACACAGTGTGCCAACAGAAAAATGCCATCCAACAATAATGAAGCAGGAGCCATGGAGGGGAAAGATTTCACCTCCATTAGAGATGACAGGAAACAGGAGCGGCTTTCAGCCTCCAAAAGGTATTTCACAAAGTCCCAACTCTCATTTACTCAGGGAAATGCCCTTCAAGGTGCATTTTTTGGAGATACAGCTCAGGTATAGGAGGTCTCCTTGATGTCCAAGGCAGGCTGAAGACCTGGTATTAATTTTCCACCTCACCACTTCCAAGTGTTGAGTGTCCTGCTGGAAATTCTGCCAGCTGCTGTGGCTGGGTGGGTTATCCAACTGAACACAGAACTGCCACCCTGGGTGACTAAACCCAAAGAAATAAGCCAGGAACACAAGGTCAGATACAAAGGGTTAGATCATCCCATGCACCTTGCACAACTCTGGTTTATTTTAATTATAAAGTTATGTAGGGGCTTTTTTTTCCATCCACAGTGAAGTAATATTTCAAATTTTTTATTTGAAGTTCCATCTAGCAATGTTTTTAGACACAAGTGGTTTAATCATGCAGTTTGAATGATGAAGGAAATGAATCACTGGGTGAAATTACTGACAGTGGTGATGGTGGGAATGTCTCCATTCACCCAAGCAGGGCAGGAGGTGAACAGGCCTTGGTCAGGCAGATGTGTTCCAGCCTGGGAAGGAAAACTGGGAGTCTGCACCACTCTGGGGAAGAGGCAAATGCTGACCAAGCATGACTGGCTTTTGGAAGTGCTGTATTTAAAAATAGTGGTGTTTATGGATTAGAAAGGAATGAAAACTTTCTAAATGTGGCTGTCCTGGTGCTAAACTAGGTCATGCTGCAGCAGTGAACAGCAGCAGTGCCCTGCTGTGGGCTTCCTCCACGAGAGGGTCCTCTCTGAGTGCTGCTCCAGCAGGGCCAGGCTGTGGGGAGAGCTCTGCAGGTCATCCTCACACCTGCAACAGCTGGAGCAGCTCCAGGTGACTGTGCCCAGGAGTTTTCCCCTGTCTCAGTGTTGAGGGACATCCAGGGATGGCCTGAGGGGCTCCAGGCAGAGGAGGCCCAACAGCACAAGGCTCTGAGCTGGTCACTTTGTGGGTTTCAGGAGGTTCATTCTGTGCAGGTCAAACCTCAGGGCTGAGCTGAAGGCTGGGGTAGAGCTTGGGAGCACATGAGCAACACGTGGGACTTTGGGGCATCTGGGAAATGTTTGTAGCGTTTCTCAGCTCTCTGCAAAGCAGCTGCAAGTGTGGCACCCCTTAATTCATTCAGCAATTTGCTGATTTTAAAGACCTGCTCTCCCATTATCTCCTACCAACAAACCAGCTGCTGCTCCCTGAGCTGCTTTCAGACCTTCTGGCTGAATTGGGCTTAACTCACTTCTCCCTGGTGAGAAATCTGAGGGTGACACAGAGGCTGAACTCCCTCAAATCCCTGTTCCACTGGGGCAGGGTTGAGATGTTTTCCCAGGACATGGCAGAGTGTTCCAGGGACACTTCCTCAGGTGTTGTCCAGGCTGCTCTCTGGGGATGTGCTCACTTCAGTCTGATGTTTTCACCACCACCACCTTCATTTCAGAAAAATTAATTTATCCCTGTGGAATAATTGTCAGCAACCATTTTGTTCTTCCACTGCAGAACCCCCACAAAAACTCCCACGGACACCAGAATTAGCACTGGGCTCTATTTTTAAATCATTTCTCTGCCAGCAGAGTTCATTTCATGAGGGGTCAGCAGGGTTTGGAGATCACTCAGAATCCAAACCTTATAAGGGGTCCAGAGTGATGAGAAATCTCACGATGCAGTGGCAGCCCCTCCTTCAGATGTCCTGGCTGTCACTGTCCCTCTGCAGCCCTCTGCAGTCTCTCCTAAAGGCACTTATCCGTCATGTCCTGGCCCAACTCCTACTCCAGGATTTTTGTTTGGTGTCAATCCAATCAAGATCTGACCCTGCCTGCCTTTCCCACCCCTGCTCTGACTCCAGAGTTCCCATTTAAGCCTTGGGTGAGCCACCAGATGCTCAGAGATGTCATTGTCCGGCTCCAAAGGACATTCCAAGCAGGCTGCAAACTCCCCAGTGCAGGGAAAAGCTGCCCTGGTGTCTCCTGCAGGGATTCTCTGCCATGGACAAGTGTCACTTAATGTCATTTAATGGCTAATCTCTGCTCTGCACCTTGGAAAGGGCAGCTCCACAGAGCTGCAGGTCCAGAGTAAATCAAATTCCAGCCTTTGTCTGACTGCACTACATTCAGCACAGTGGGATCCCACCCATCTGAAAACTCAGAGTGTTCTGGGAATATAAATGAATTATGATAAGAATAACAAATAATAACCATAGCCCTTTTTTCAAGGGTTTATCTGATTGCCAAAACAACTGAGAAAAATGGAGTTAAAGATTTCTGCCCGAAAGAAAATATTGCATTTCCAGCAGGAGATAAAAATCTGCTCTCAGATAGCAGAACAATGGATGAGCTGGGCTGTTCTAGGAGTTTGTGCCACTCCAAACTGCTCATTCCCGAGGTGTTGACAGCATTCCTGACAAGCACCACTGCTCCAGATAGAGGGGCTCCCCCTTGCCTCCATCCCTGTTCCTGGTGTAACCCCCCCTGCCAGGCCCAGGGCTGGAATTTGGGTAAGAGCAGAAGTTTTGAATTACACAGATTATTGTGCAAAGCACAGGAAATTAAAAACAATTAATTCCTTGTAAATACAAATGGAGCCAGCCTTGCCTTTGATTTATGCTGCCTTTTTACCTCCCCCCAATGGCTCCTTTCCCTCTCTTGCCACGGAATCCCACACGGTGGAGGGGGAAATTCGCAGCTACTATGCTGTAATCCAACACCAGAGACAAATGTTTGGTGACTGCTGATAAAAGGGAAAAGGCCCCGTGGTGTATTCTTTCAGCCAACTTATTAGGAGCCTTCTAAAACACAGTATCTGTTCAGAGAAAGAAGTTAATCACTGCTCAGGTTCAGGATTATGTAAGCAAAGCTGTCTGAGAGATGAACTGACTTGAAATGTGCTCTCCAAGCTGCACTCACTCCCCTGATAATCCAGGTAGGAGGAGAAAAGAGAGAGAAGAGCATGAAAAGACAGAGCAGAGCAACTTCTTTTTTCCTCTCTTTTTCCTTCCACTGCAATGAAAATTAATGAATATTCTATTGGAGCTGAAAGAGCTGCTTGAAAGGCAAACAAGATGGGAGAGAATAGCACAGGTTCCAGCTAAAAATATTCAAAATGCTAAATAAAAAAATGTCAGGAGAAGGAATGATAAGAAAAACAAGCCAGGCCTCTGCTCCCAGAATGTTAAGTTGGTAGAAAAAAAACCCTGGCAACTTTCAAGTCCAGCAACAAAGCAAAACTATGGAGCATCCTTCAAAACTCAGGGCTTGGGAATGGACACATCCCATTCATTGGGAATTTGCACCAAAATGCTGCAGCCCAAGCTGTGCCATGCCCCAGGCAGGCTTATCCCGAGGGATGCTGCACTTGTTCCATGTTTTGGCTGGAGAGATTCAGGAGATGTGAAATGCTGCTCGTGCCACAGCCCAGTGTCCCACTGGCTCTCAGTTTGCCCTTTTGGGGAGCCCTGGGTGGCCTCAGACATTCCCCCCATGTTAATTAAGCAGGATTTGGACATGTTGGAAGCACGGGACACCAGGAGTGAGCAGTGTCACACAAGGCAGCCTGAGCACACAGCTGGCACCAAGAGAGAGCAACTGAGCCTGACAACACCCTGCAGAGAGCAAACTGCAACTCCAGCACAAGGAAAGAAGAGAAAAATAACAATTTCCACAGCTGTGGCCTGAGGGGGTCTCTTCTCTTTTTGGATCTTTTGTGAAATATTTCTGGTGCCGGTCTTTAAAAACCATGAAGCAAAAGCTCATGGGTTCTACTCCAGATGACTTGGGAAGAAGAGAGACTTTTTAATCATATCTGAAAGCTCCTCCAGGGCTCTGTATTTTATAGAATGTGTGCTTTATTATAAGGCAGATGGGTTATTTCAGCAGCCTCACTGTTTCTGCTCAGCTGCAGCTTCTGCAGAACTTTCTGCACTGGGAGCCCCTGGCCAGGTTCCAGGTGGAATTTGCAGATGGCAAGTGCAGTGCACACTTGTTCTGCTTTAACTCCTGGCCCTCTCAAAGTCCCACCAGCTCATCCTGGCTTGAGGAAGCATCTCACCAACAGCTTGGCACTGAATCATCTCCCAGATTTAGGGCAAACCTGGTCCTGTTGGCCCAGAGTGAGCCCTGCCGAGGGTCCCATCCCTGGTAACATTGATAAGAGGTTCCTCACAACTCTCGGTTGCTTGAAAATCCTGACCTAGCAGACAGCAGAATAATTTCAAATCACTGTGGGAATCCATGAGCTTTCATTCAGGTGTATAGAGCCCTAAAATTAACAAAATCCCAAGGCAATAAAGTATCTTCTAGCCCCAATTTCCTTGCAGGTCTCTGGCAGCTACTGCAGGGCGGGCTCTGGCCTTCCACTCAGTTTTTCTTGTTTTCAGATAGATTCAGTTTGCAACTTCAGGAAAATTGACTTTTTAATTTTTTTTTCTGGATTGAAAAGTTACTAAGAATATACCAAGAAACAGCTCACTTTTTCATGGTCAGAGTCATGACTCAGAGTACTTCTCTGCTAAATATAAGGCCTCAAGGATTTAGACATCATTAGATCAGTTAATCCATCAGTGATCAAGTAAATATCCAGCATTCACATGTGATGGAAATAAATATTGGCACAGTTGGAATAAGGGAGAATTGAGGAGTCTGTTCAGTGGGGAAGAAGATGGGTTTCTTTATTCCTCTGCAATTAATACTTTCCAGCCCTGATTGTGGAGAGGCAAGAGCTCACAAACACATTCATCTACTTGGATAAAAACAGCTCCTGATTAAACTCTCTCAGTACATTAACTCCTTCTATTTATAAGCTTTCCATTCATTACTTTAGAATGCTGAGGGCTGGACTAGCACAGGTTAGCACTGGGCAGTGAGAGGAACTCTCACTTCCCTAATTCCCAGCTCCAGTGCCTGTTTCCACATTCCCATGACCGAGGGAGCTGGGGTTGTTTATCCTGGAGAAAAGGAGACTCAGGGGTGACCTTATCACTTTCTACAACTCCCTGAAAGGTGCCTGTGGCCAGGTGGGGTTGGGCTCTTTCTCCAGGAACTGACAGTTTCAAGGACTGCACCAAGGGAAATACAGGGTGGATATCAGGAAAAGGTTTTTTACAGTAAGGGTGATAAAGTTCTGGAATGGCTGCCCAGGGAGGTGGTGGAGTCCCCATCCCTGGGTGTGTTTAACAAAGCCTGGATGTGGCACTGGGTGCCAGGGTTCAGCTGAGGTGCTGGGGCTGGGCTGGACTCAATGATCTTCCAACCTGGTGGTTCTGTGATTCTGTGCCTCATTAAACCTGGCTTCTTCCATTGCTGCTAGAAATACGACCCCCAAGTAGCAGCCAGGCAGCCAAAGATTATCTCAGCTGGGATTTCATTCCAAACATGTTTTTCCTCCCTCCTAGATGTGCCCTCTGGGTTGCAAACACCTTCCCAAGTCACAGCCATCGTGGGCAATGACGTCCAGCTGACCTGCCGGGCCTCCAAGTACATCTACACCCACCTGGCCTGGTACTACCCCACCTCAGAGGCAGCTCCCAGCCACTCTGTGGTCAGGAAAATGGACAAATATTCCATCTCCTTGACCCTGCTCATTCCCAACGTCACGAGGGAGCAGAGTGGCCTCTACAAGTGCCGAGCCCAGAACGAGCAGAACAGCACGGACACGCTGGAGCAGCACAGCCAGCTCCTGGTCAGAGGTATGTGCCAGGGGACAGTGACACTGGGACGTGTCCTAACACACACCCTGTGTCCTGCTCTGCTTTGCTTCTGTCATTTACTCTGTGTGGATTGACAGCCTGACATGGAGAACACTCACCCAGCCACTGCTGGCTTTGGATACAGTATTTGAGATCACATAAAGGTGATTTCAGCAGCATTTCCATTCCCAGCTCCATGCTGGGTGCAGATTGAGAGCTGGCTGAGGACTAAAAGCATCACCCACCATTAACTAACAGCACAACTGTAACTTGGGATGCTTACCCCAGGTGTGTATGACTTTGGTACCCACTCTCAGCTGCCAGGATGAGATACCTGAATAGATTTGGACCCAGCAGATCACAAATGTCCCTGGGCAAGTGTAAAATCAAGTGACATGTGCCATTTATTCTGGGTGAGAGTGATGCACTTTGCTATAACAATTATTTTCTTACTTACACCCAAGCCCCCAGCTCTTTCATTTCACTGAGATCCTCCAGCCTGGTTCTGTTGGCTGTGGGAATACAAAGGGCAGGACACTTCTGCCAGTAGGAGGTCACTGAAAATTAGTGAAGTTTCTTCTGCTTCAGAGTCAAGAAGGTGGGTAATCATCTCTAAGCCTCCTCAGAAGACAAAGGGCTGCTGGCATGGGGAATGGATGGATTTATTAACCACCTTCCAATGGTGAAGAAAACAAAAGCACAGAACTGGAGCAGAACTGAGACATGCAGCAGCAAGTCAGGGAGCAGGAGTCAGAGTGCTGAACTAGCCAGGGATTTTCAGACTGGCTCCTGTGGCTCAGGAGGCACTGCAGGGTCCCTCAGCACAGCCCAGTGCTGCCCTCAGCCTTGGAGTGAATGGCACATGCCCTGTGCAGCCTCCCAGCCCCTTCCCTCCACACACAGATCCTCAGCCACAGCTCTGGTTCCAGACTGGCAGGTGATTTATTTCCAGACACACACAAACCCCTCCCTTTTCCTGAGGCAGAGAGGAAGGGAAGGAGTCTCACTCAGGTATTGGGCAGTGATAATGGTCTGGCTGGTCCCCACAGCACCAGGGCCACCTGTGAGCATCACCTGCTGTGAGGCACCGGCCTTGCTCTGCTCTCTGCATTCAGGCACTTCCCTTTCCTCTCCCCTGGCAGATATTTTTATTCAGTCAGTCAGAGTTCCACCTACACACACACCTACACAGCACAGCTATGGGAAAAACACAGCTAGACTGTGAATACATCCATGGAGAGCTGGAATCAGGATCACGTTCTTGTGAGGATGACTGGGGTCTGTCATCTGTCTGGCACGTGTCAGACAGCTCTTGTGGAGAGCACACATGGAAATGTCCCTCCAAACCAGCTTTCCTTCCCCTATTCAAACATTTTATATGTTCTAATGCCCCCCATCTTCTGTCCTCACTGCAAGTTTGGGGAATATTTAATGCTGTGTTTGTGGTTTTATTCATTGCTGTCCTACACCTTTTATAAATGAACATAAAGTGGGCGTTACCATGGTTTGTAGTAAGGAGAAAACTGCACAGCTGATGGAGGATAAAAAACCTTTAGAACTGTTTCCTCTTTTCCCCCTTTTCTCCTTTTTGCCTTCACTCTGCATGTGCACCACCCACTCCCTGTCCTTTGTTTTCTTGAGAGGATGAGGAGTTGGAGCTGCAGCCAAACCTAAGCTTAGGCAGAGTGAAAATAAACCACATAAAGTCACCCACTCCTCCCAGAACCTTTGGGGGGATTTTTGATCAACCAAACCTTCACCACATCCAGCCCAGAGAGGCTGTGCAAGGAGGGAGGTGAGGGAAGAGCCCCCAAACCTGACTGGGGCTCTTTCCCTTTGTGGCTGCAGCAAAGGCAGCGCCGGTTGTGATCCAGAACCTCACGGACCTGGAGGTCAACATCAGCGGCAAGATCCTGCTGGAGTGCAAGGTCAGTGGGACCCCAGAGCCTCAGGTGACCTGGAGGAAGAATGGCTACCCCATCTCAGCAGCATCAGGTGAGGTCCTGCTGCCCAGAGCTGTTTGGGATGTGGGATAATGGACTGGCAGGGTCACCACGACACAGCACCTACGACTGTGCCCATGACTCAGGCACACACACACAGATCCAAGGATGCCAGGGCACTGCAGAGTTCTCCAGCTTGGACTCTGAGGCGGGAGGAAGCTCCAGCCCAGCACACACTGGGATAGCACTGGGAAATCAGGGAGTGCTGCTCAGGCTGCTTGTGTGGGATCAGAGTTTGGGCACAAAACTGAGCCCCAGGGTGCACCTGGGTCTGGCAACACAGGCTGAGCTCTCAGCTGTCCTGGCCATGATAAACTGCAGCAAAGTCACCTGGCAGAGGGGTTCAGGGCATCCCATGGCATATAAAATGTCCTTTATGTCCCACAGCACAGTGATGGGAATGTGCTCCCAGCTCTGTGGGACAGAGCCACCGTGGGCAGGGAGCCTCACCTGAGCCTGCAGCCCCTCACCTGAGCCCAGGTGCCTTCCCAGCTCTGTGCCATAGAATCATGGGATGTGCTGAGCTGGAAGGGACCCACAGGATCATCCAGTCCAATCCTGGCCCTGCCCAGACCCCCAACAACCCCACCCTGGGCATCCCTGGGAGCATTATCCAAACCCTCCTGGAGCTCTGGCAGCCTCGGGGCTGTGCCCATTCCCTGGGGAGCCTGGGCAGTGCCAGCACCCTCTGGGGGCAGAACCTTTCCCTGATCTCCAACCTAAACCTGCCCTGGCCATCCCCTGGGTGCTGTCCCTGTCACAGGGAGCAGAGATTAGAGCTGTCCCTCAGGAGGGTTGAAGAGTGCACTGAGGTCTCCCCTCAGCCAGCTGAACAAACCAAGGGCCCTCAGCCCCTCCTCATGAGACCCCTCCAGAGCCTTCCTCATCCTCGTGGCCTCCTGTGGATGCTCTCCAATGGCTTCAAGGCTGTTTTATATTCTGGTGCTTGAAGCTGCACTGGAGATGAGGCTGCCCCAGTGCAGAGCTGAGTATGGCCTGAGTCCTCCCATAAATCATGGAGAATCCCATGTCAGCAGCTGGTCCTGTGACTTTAATTTTGCAACTGGGACTAGGTAGGAAATCTAGGATCATCCATAATTCAGATCAGAATGTTCTGAGAGAAACTCTTTATAGCTACTGAAATTTTATAAATAATTCTAGAGGGACAAGCATGTAACTCATCCAACCAATGGAAACATAAATAAAATATTTGGAAAAAACACCTCAGGGTAAATATTTCAGCACAGTGCATGGCAAGGTGTGTGCAGTACTCTTGTTAACAACAACGGGATGCACAGGCAGAACACCCAGAAATTCAAAATGTCCTTCCCTTTTGGATTGCAAGCCTGACCTGTTTCCCTATTTCTCCCCCAATCATCCCTCAGTGAAACAGGAGAACTCTCAGTGCAGTACCACCAACCAGGAAAATTAAACATAGAGAAGTCTCTCATAGGTCATTTCTAGGCAACCTCTCTATTCCCACTGCACCTGGCTGCCTGTGAATCCAGGATTGCTTCCCACCATCATTTTTTCAAGAAGAGCCTAACTTGAGTTCCATGTTCCCCATGTTACAAGTCCCATCCCTTCCCACAGCCTTCAGGAATTCCACTGAGTTCCCATTTTTCCAAGTGTATTTTCCTGCTGTCAGACACCAATCCTGCATCCCTTTGCTAACTTCTGGATTAGTTTCCAGGCTCTACCCACTCTAAATCAACAGCCACATTTGCTGTTGTTTAAATGATGCCAAATAATTTATCCAGATGTTGAAGAGAAAAAAAAAGTCAGAGAAAGGTTGCCAGACCAGGAGGAGCTCAGAGTTAAAATGTGTCCTCACACCAGAGCCTGCATGCATGGGAGCTGACCTTCAGCTCTGTCTCCTAAAAGCATTTTTGGCAGGCAGGTTATTGTGCCAGCATTAACCAAAATGCCTTGAAACAGGAATTTCCATGGAGAACAACACCCTGGTGATTGAGAGAGTGAAGAAGGACGACGAGGGGCTCTACGAGTGCTGGGCCTCCAACGAGCTGGGCCAGGACAGCACATCAGCCTTCATCAGAATCCAGGGTGAGCCTGGCCTGGGGGCATGCAGAATGCCAGAGGGCTCCTCAGGGAGTCTGGACACTTTTCTGACCTGGCTGTGCCTTCACCTGCAGGTTCTGAGGAGAAATCCAACATTGAGGTGATCATCCTGGTGTGCACAGGGCTGGCTGCCACGCTCTTCTGGCTCCTGCTGACGCTCTTCATTCGCAAACTGAGAAAGGTGAGAGAGATCCCACCCTGCACAAAGGCTGGCAAATGCCTCTGCCCAGGCAACTGCAGAGTTAGGGACAAATCTTTGGGGCAGGTGGTAGAAACACTGGGTAAAATGTCCCTGTAAAATTCAGTCCTTGGTTTGTGTTGACTTC
This sequence comes from Camarhynchus parvulus, assembly GCF_901933205.1. Lineage (NCBI taxonomy): Eukaryota > Metazoa > Chordata > Aves > Passeriformes > Thraupidae > Camarhynchus > Camarhynchus parvulus. Next base: position 17,978,255 of record NC_044600.1, on the reverse strand, counting down.
TCCAGAGAACCCTTGCACTTGTGAGGTTTCCAGCCACTTTGTGGAACCATAAAATCAGGCTCATCTGTCTTTATGAGTCAAACTGGCTTGTGAGAATAACAAAAAATACCCTAAATCCTCTAAAATGAGGGCTTGATTTCAGCACTTGACTCTAAAAGATATTAAAGAAAGATGCCAGGCTGTCTGCTCTAGAAAGGAGCTGAAACCACACAGCTGATTTGATCTCCTTGCTCTTTTTTCACCTCCCTTTTGTGACTCAAAAAGTAAACTTGCAGAAAAGTTTCAAGGAATTGAGGTCTGTTTTCCTGAAACAAATAGCAAACAGAAAGGCAAGCACAGCTCTCTGCTCTGCTCTCACCAAATTGCAGTCCCAGTGCTGATCTCCAGTATTTGAGTAAAATTTCCCCTCCTCTTGAAATCACAGGGATTAAATTCACATTTTCATCCCTGACTTCAGCTTAGCAGAGCAGTGGATAACAGTGAATTTCCTTTTACATTTCACTCCTATGCAAGTCTGCTCACAGAACCCACCCAAACAGAATTTCTCACTTTAGCAGCATCAGAAATAGCAATTTCTAGCAATTTTAAATTGCAATAAGTTGCAGCCATGAAGTGGAGAACTGTGGAGAATCAGCACTGCAGAACAAAACACAGTGATGATGCCAAAATATGCAGGAGGAAGTGCAGCTCCTGCAGTTCCCATGGAAAATCCTTGATTTCCTTTGGCTGATCCAGGTAGATTTTGTGTTTCCCAGCATCAGTCAGTGCCTCCTCACGAGTGGCAGCCACACACAAACATTTGTGTCTCAGCTGCAGAACAGAAGCAGGAAGCTGCAGTGATGCATTCCTGGCTCCAAATAAAAGTGCCTGCAAGGCAGGGAAGTCCCCAGGCCGCCGGACAGCTCCCTCCCTTCGGAACTGCAGTAAATCCCCCGAATAATCTCTCCCCGCCCTGTTTGTAGCCCGACGCCACAGACATTAAAACAGGATACCTGTCAATTATCATGGACCCCGAGGAGATGCCCCTGGACGAGCAGTGTGAGCGCCTGCCCTACGACAGCAGCAAATGGGAGTTCCCCAGGGACAGGCTGCGCCTGGGTGAGTGCTGGGGGGTCACACAGGGGCAAGGATGATCCCAGATCCTTCCCAGGGGCACTGGAGCTGTTAAGGATGATCCCAGATCCATCCCAGGGGCACTGGAGCTGTTAAGGATGATCCCAGATCCATCCCAGGGGCACTGGAGCTGTTAAGGATGATCCCAGATCCATCCCAGGGGCACTGGAGCTGTTAAGGATGATCCCAGATCCTTCCCAGGGGCACTGGAGCTGTTAAGGATGATCCCAGATACTTCCCAGGGAAGCTGTTGGATAACCCAGCAGGAGCCTGTCACTGTGCCACCCTTGGATCTGGGATCACAGAGTGCAGGGTCAGCCTGATAGAGGCTGAAATGAGGGATTTGGAGACTGCCCAAATAGCTGCCACTTCTTTTCCTTGGAAAAGGGAAGCCAAAGTCTTGACAGGGAGGAAAGGTACCTCCAGGTACTGTCCCTGCCAAAAGTGTGATTTCATTCCCATAGAGGAAAAAGGAAAGTGAGTTTTCTTTTGAAGAAAGCTATCAATTCATCAAATAATCACTTCCTTATCAACCATCAGCGCTCAGCTTTGAGCTGTAAAAAGCTCTCATGGAAAAATGAGCCACATTTCACTGAACAGCTCAGTTCACTAGCTGATGGAGTGAGAAACTGCAAAAAGCTGGCTGTGTTTGTACAGTGAAACTGTAACATCTGTGTGCACCGAGGAGTGCAGGGAAAATATCTGTATTTGTGTGCTCTTGGTGCTGCAGCTGGAAAACATGGAAGGAGGAGAGGACAGAAAAAAATCCCAAAATCTGAGATGATGGTGGGACACAGAAACTGGCAGAACCAAAAAGCCAAACCCTGGGTCAGAGCCCTCAGAGCACACCAGGTAACACAGGCAGGAATTCCAAATGAAAGGGAAAATAAACCAAAAGAAGAAAGAAAATCATCCTAAATCCCATTTAGTGCAGCTTTTCCATCAAATCAATGTCAATAACTGAAGGGTTAATGGGCTGTGGCTCCCTGAGTGCCTTGCTGGCTCTCTCCATGATTCATGAGAGATCAGGGTGCCACAATTAACCCAAACTCTGCCTTCCCTGGTCCCCAGGACAGCCCCAGGTGATGTTTGTCCCCTGGATCCGTGCAGGTGTCAGCCCTGCCCTCAGTGAGTGCAGTGATTCCCCTGCTCTGTTCTGTCCCGTGCTGGATTGCATCCAGGCCATATGGATCAAATCCCTTTATGTATCCATATGCTGCAGGATGTGATGGAGGCTGCTGTGCCTGTGTCTGTGCACTGTGCCTGGTTCTCCTGCACAGCTGAGGTTGCATGTCCCCTCCTGGCTGGTGCAGCTGGGCTCACTCTCAACTCTTGCTTCTCTAGGTAAAACTCTGGGTCATGGTGCTTTTGGGAAGGTGGTGGAGGCGTCTGCTTTTGGCATTGATAAATCTTCAACCTGCAAAACAGTTGCCGTAAAAATGCTGAAAGGTACAAAAATCCCTCTGAGATCCTCCCCAGCCTGCCCAGGGAGCTGGGGGCAGCCAGGGGCACAGTGCCCAGCTGGCTGTGCCCTGCAGGGAGTGGGCTTCCATGTGGGATCAGCCATCCTGGGGGATGGATGAAGGGGAGGATGACAGCAGCTCCGTGCTGCACTGAGGCTTGGATTCCTCAAGGAAGAAAAGAGCAGCTTCCAGCTCTGTGGGGTGAGGAGGGAAACAGATTACAGAGTGTAATTACATGAGATAGCCCAAAATTGGAGCTGAGCCTTCCATCCCAGCCCAGCCAGATGTAGAACAGTTCAAGGGGCTGGAAAAAAAAACAGTGCCAGGGGAGTAAATTAGAGATATCTTGCTTGCAATTATTGAAATGAAGGGCAGCTTTCCTGTTGGGTGGAGGGAAGGAGGGAACCTGGAGCCTGTTCTTGCACACAGGAGGATTAAACCATCAGCCACAGGCTGCCTGCTTGGGCAGGGCTTGGGGCTGCTCCTCAGGGGGATGCCAAAGGCTCAGCCCATGCTGCCATGGCCCTCAGGCTCCATCCTGCTGCATGACACCATTAACCCCTGCCATGCCACCAGCCAGTGACTGCTGCCACGGGACTTGGCTTCTGCTGCCAGCTGCCTCACCTGGTGCTCTGCTACTCCCATCCCTCTGAAATCACAAAAACACCCATTTGTCACCTCTCTGGACCTCCTTCAGGTCTGGTCTCCTCTCTCTATTTTCCTTCTTCCAATCATCTTGTCTCCTGCTGTTGTATCTTCTGTTCCATGCCCATTTCCAGAGCCCTGAAATCCCCTAGAAGTCCCTGATCCAGGCATATTCCCATCTCCATCAAAACATGCTGCCCTGGACAGCTCTGGGGTTTCATTCCCTTCCATGCTGTACTTCCCAACTGATCCTCATGTCAGCTCTGCCCTGCCAGCACACATTCAGCAATATTTGGCAGATTCTCCATCATTTTACACCTCCCTCCCCCGTGGAGGCAGCTGCCTCCTGCTCTGGTGTGCCCCTCCCCAGCTAACATGCCCATAATTCATCACTTTCATGAATAAAGCAGATTCTCTAGTGTCAGTTCATCCATCCAGGGAATTAAAAGGCTCTGGGGATGCCTGCATTTCTGCCATCTCCATGCAATATGCTCGGCTCTGTTCTGGGTTGAAGGCTAAAATTCAATGTGCAGAATTACCTGAAACACTTCTGAGCTGGCTGAGTTCCAGCACATGCCAGGGGAAATCAGGAGTGATACCACCCATGGACCCACCAAACTCTGCTGGCTGAAGGAATCTTGGAATAGCTCCTTCTTTATGACACAGCTTGGAGAAAGATGATGGGGAATTCTACAAACAGATAAAGAGGTTACACCTGTGACACCAAATGATTTGTTATGTAACTGCTTCTTCATATTTAAATCTTACATGATGCAAAGGCAAAGGAAACAGGCCAAAGCCTCTCCTCTTAAAATACATCATGGAAGTTTTGGAGACAAGGCTGGGAAGATAAAGCAGCACCTGAACAAACTTCTGTGTCTGAGGGTGCCTGCCTTAAAATAATGTCACTGGCCAGCCAGGCCCCCCCTATCAGGTTCATGGCTCACACACAGATCTTACAAAATTAATTTCTTGGGTCAGTAAGATCTTGCAGGCCTGAGCTTTAGTCATGCTGTGTGTTCCCTGGACACTGTGGGACACAGCTCCCAGATCTGTGGATTGCTCCTGCCCTGCAGTGGAGCATTCTGAGGTGTTGTAACCGAGTCCTGCTGAACTGCACAGCCCAGCAGAGAGGAAGGGACACCTTCTGTGTGCTGGGGGGGCTTGCAGAGTTGGCTTTGCTCAGCTTGCAGATCTGAGTCCTGGCAAAGGCTCGGTGGGATCAGCTTTGGGGGAAGGGACTGTAACCTTCCATAACCCACACTGGAGAAAGGAAGAGTCACCAAAAGATAAAGTGTTATCCCACTTCATAAAGGTCAGCAGACAATGAAACGGATGAATTATTATCTGTGTGAGTCTGAAAGGCCAAGATACTGCAAGGAACCTGGGTGGGTTTTGTTTCAAAGGATAAACAGGATCTTGCTGTGTCCTGTTGAAAATATCCTGTTGTGTAAAGATGATTTTTTTCCTGTTTATCTTAAGCAGAATGTGCAACTACTAATGAATGCAAGGCTCTAATGTCTGAGCTGAAGATCCTCATCCATATAGGACATCACCTGAATGTGGTCAACCTGCTGGGAGCCTGCACCAAAGCTGGAGGTGAGGAGTCCTCAGGAAATTGGGAGCATAAAAGAAAACACTTTTCAGACACTTTGGGGTGTTTGGAAGTGCCTGTGGTGCAGTCAGTGCCAGTACAGCCATTTCCAGCTCTCTGCTCCCAGGAGAGCTCTGCTGCTCCTGCAGGATGGGGCCTCATCCCCCCCTAGGGCTCCTGAACCTCTCCCACCCGTGGTGTCACCTCTGTTCCCTGGAGGCACTGAAGGGAGGAGAACATTGGATTGCAATGAGGTGCCCAATTCCTCCCCATGGGCATTTCCAGGCTTCTTCTCCCTCTCCTTCCCTGCCTCTTCAGGAGGATGCACCAGGCTGAGCCCTTGGCTCCCTGAGCCTCCTCTCCAGGCAAACACAGCAGTTTCTGCTCTGTGTGCCAAAGCCTGGGACAGCCCTGGGTGCAGCAGGAGCAGGGACTTGCATGGGGCTGAGCAGGACTGGCCCTGCATCATAAAGTCCCATAAATGTCAGACCTTTGTCACTAAAACATCCCTTCCCACACTGCCAGACAAAGCAGCCCTGCCTCTTCCTGTGCTTCAGCTTCAGGGGAGCAGCTCCTGAGGATGGCTCCTCACTGCTGACCTCCAAAATCTGCAAAACCTCCCCCAAAAACAGGTTTATGTGACCTGAGGGCAAGGGAAACCCCAGAATGAAAGAAATGAAGGGGGAAAACCAGGAGAGATGGTGCACAGATCTCTCATCATCTGAGACCCCAAACCCATCAGTTTCCAACAGTTGTTGTCCGGTCACGAGGGAAAAGGAAAATTTCAATGAGGGAGATTTGGGAGAGTGCCAGGGAAGAAATCTCTCCTCCAGCAAGGTGGTTCCAGCTCCTCAGGAAACAGCAGCCATGGATACTGCTGGGGTCTGCTGCTCCCAGGAATTCACTCCAGAGCCCAAAACCTTGTGTGGGAGCAAGGGGCTCCAGCTGAGGGATTTAGGGTGCAGATGCAGCAGCCAGGAGCCTTTGCTGGGGCCTGAGAGCAGAGGGGATGGGACATGGCAATGCTGGGGACTCTCCTGGGCTCACAAATCCCTGAGGGGGCTCAGGACCCCCAGGAGGACCCCCAAGCAGGAGCCTCAAACCAGCAGCAGGACCAAGGGTCAGTGGTTCTTACCCAAAGCAGCCCCAGAGTTCTGCTTGTTCAAGACACAGCTCAGGACTGATCAGAGGCTCTGACTGTCCCATTTCTGAGAAACTTTTTCTCCCAGGAGTTCCTCCATTTCCCATTCTCCATCCTCCTGGGTGGGAGGGGACCCTCCCTCCTCCCTGCCAGGTGTCTGGGCAAACCTTTGTGGGGCAGAGTGTGGGGCAGAGGGGTGCAGCAGGGCACGGAGCAGCTCGAGGCAGGCACTGCTTTGTTCTCCTCTGAGCACTGCAAGTGCAGACTAAAGAAAAACAGCCTGGAGCTCCAGAGGCAGACACAGATCCGAGCTCCTGTGAAATTCCAGTGCTCTCCCTCCCCTGTTAGGCTTTATGTAACCGTGTATTCCTGATGGAGCTGCTATTAAGTATGCACATACATTATTTTAACAAGGTATCAAATAACAGAATTTAACACTTTGGCGGGATGTCTGATGTTCAGCAGTCAGAACTAATGCAGTGTGTGCTTTACAATGAGGGAACAAAATATGGGGAGGCCATGTCTAGGAAGCGTTTCAAAACCATGAATAAATCACCAAGCAGAGCTTTAAAGCTGTTCTGGAATCTGCATTTCCTCAGGGCATCCATGAGGGACACTGGATTTTGGGTTCTTCAGAGCCAAATCTCTTGAGCACGGCCAGATGCCAGCACTGAGCAGAGCTCTGGGGTCAGCACTGGAACCACTGGGATGTGGGGATTTGGGCTTGGTGTTTTTGCAGCCAGTGCAAGGTTTTCAGGCTTGTTTCAGCTGCAGCAGAGGGACTGGGGGTCCTGGAGAGCCCCAAGGTGTGCACTCAAGGTAGCAGTGCCCTAGGGCTGGGTGAGTGCAGAACCTGCAGGAATCCACAGGGAACACCACGGGCTCGGTTCTGCCTGCAGTGATACCTCAGGTTTAGTTTTTCTATTTTTGACATTCTGTGCTGCTTAGTGTGTGGGTCTGGGCTTCATATGAGGGGATGGTGAACACAGAGTAGGGAGGCAAAAGAATTCATTCTCCAGCTGGGGACCAAGGACAAATGACCCAAATCTCAGGCCCAAGAGCACAAACAACGTGGGCTGAGAGAGAAAAACAAGGATGGGACTGCATGGGCTGGAGCTGTAATTAGACAATGAACTCCAAGATGAAATGGAGCAGAACTGATAAAAGTGAGAGACCCCGTGACCATTTTGGGACCATTTTGGTTCATCTTGGGTGCAGCCCTGGCTGGGCTCTTGTGCTGCCCAAGGTGCATCCATTGAGGAGATCCTTTTAATAAATCCCTACTTTATTCTTTAGCTCTGTCCAGCCTCTGTCCTAGGGCAGCCTTCCCAAGGCATCAGCAGGAATTGAGCATCCCCCTTTCTGTGCTCCCAAAGCTGCTCCTCTGCCTGTCCCTCACTGTCCCAGGGTCACTGCTCCCTCCTGGTGCTCTCCCAGGCAATGCTGGACCTGGAGTGACTGCAGCCTTGCCCCTGCCCTGCCCCTGCCCGGGAGGATGCAGGAATTGCAGCAGGAGCCCTGTGGAGCTCCTTCCCCAAGGCCAAGTGCAGCTCTCACACTTCCCCTTTGAAGTGCAAACCCCTCAGTCTGAACCAGGGACCTTCTCCAGAGAAAAAGGTTCTGGACATGAAAGTGTCGGTGTTTGGGGTTGATAATGTTCCATGTTTATCCACATCCCAGTCCCATGGATTCACCCTATCTTACATTTGATGAGTGCAAAAAATAAAGGTCCAGAATGCAGCTTTTCCCTTCCCTAACATCTCACACTGCAATATAAAAGCATTTCAAGCAGCTCTTAAAAACCTGCAAAATTGTGTAAAAGCAGCACTGACTCTGCAGTGGTTTGTAGAGGAATAAAGGAGGAAGTGAGAGCACTTTCCAGGCTTTCAGAAAAAAGCTTTCAGGCTTTCAGAAACTTCATTTTTTTCAGAAACTTTTTCTGTTTTGCCAGGCTTTTCAGAAACTTCTGAGTATTTTTGCAGCCTTTCATTTAGATCTGTCTATGGCCCTACATACTTTGATTTCCTCTGGTGGCATCAGCTCCACCCAAAACAAACAATTGTGAAGCCAGCAGAGAAAATGAAAACTGCTCCATGTGCAGAGCAAACCAACCATAACAGCCTCTGGGACTGTGTTGATCATCCTGAATTTTCCTTGTTTATAAATTAGGAATAAATACCAACTGTTACCATCCAATGGGGAAAACTAAGAATGTGTTTCCTTCTCTCCACATCTCTACTGGTTGTGTCACTCCTGTGTTGCCTCATTTTCTCATCTGTATAATAGAAATGCCATTTATTTTGAAGAGGATTTGGTAGGATAAATTAGAATTATGTGCTTTGCAGTGCTTCAAAACTCATTTGACTTTCACTGTCTTTTTTAGGTCCTTTAATGGTCATAGTGGAATATTGCAAATATGGAAATCTGTCCAACTATCTCAGAGGGAAAAGAGGAGATTTCATTGCATACAAGGTGAGAAAATGAGACTTTTTCTGTCACGAGGCAGGGAATCAACAACCACTGACAAAAGCTGGATTTGCTCTGCACTGGCACCAAGGCAACTGGGTATTTTTATGGGCACTTTATTGCTCTCCACATTTCAATTTGTACAAGCAAGAAGAGGGATGGATTTTCCCTGCAGGATCTCACTGCTGTGCTCTCCTAGCATCTCCCAAAGAATCATTCGCAAGTACCCAAACACTCCAGAGCCCTTGAAAGAGAGGGAATTACTGGGAGATATTCCCAGCACAAGGGGGGCAACAAAATAGTCGTGAAAAACTGGCACTAAGTGAACTAGGAGAAAGTGAACCTTCCCAAAACACAAATCTGTTTTGGGGATTTTTGTTTCTAGGCCCCAGGTGAAAGCAGTTCATCCTTCTCCCATCTGCTCATTCCATCCTCTGTCCCTTCCCTGTGCCAGCCCTGAAGTCTGTGCTGTAACAACAGCCTGGATCATGGATTTTCTACATCAAACCCAACCAAGGGTTTGGTTCCCAGACAGCTCTGCATGCACACAACATCTGTGCCAGCACAGACTGGGCTGGGATGGGAGCAGGAGCAGAAATCAGGGCTGGGGAGGGGTGGGACTGACTCCTCATGAATTCCCAGTGTGGAACAGGCTCTGTGACCCCAGCCCTGCCAGGAACTGCAGCCTCACCAGGACTGTTTTCCCAGATGACTGCAATATTATTATTATTGTTAAAGCTATTGTGTGCAGGCAGCAAAGTACATGAGGGACTTTGTGTGAGTGAAGGAGCTTTTCCTGGTGCACTCCCTCAGAATTTCTTTCTCACCATTGTTGCCATGAGTTGAGGGCTGACTGTGCCTCACTCCCCAGCACAGTGCCCATCGTGCACTCACCTTGAGGGGATTTTTAGCATCCTGAGACAGCAAGAGAATTACAGCCTCTCTCTGCTCACCTCTCAGTCTCACCCAGCCAGCTTTCAGCTAACTCTGATGTGGAATATTGCTATCAGTGAAAGGGGAATAATAAATAGGAAACCAGGCGTTATCATTTATAGTTAGAACTAATAAAGCCTGGTTTCCCATTTAGTCCCATTTCAGGAAACATAATGTTCAAACATGCTCATCTTCAGAGGACCCTTTCTCCTTATAACATTGTCACATATTTTGAATGCTCAAGCATTGCATCATACAAAGCTAAAAGTTGGGTTTATGCCATTTCTAGTCCCAGGAAAACTCTGACCAAGCAGAGAAGAGTCTGGATGAGTCCAGCAGTGATTTGACTGAACTGATCAAGAGGCGCCTCGAGAGTGTGGCCAGCACAGGCAGCTCTGCCAGCTCAGGATTTATTGAAGATAAGAGTTATAGTGACTCAGAAGATGATGAAGAAGGTAAAAAAACCCTATCTCATCCCAAATCTTTTACTGGAAAGACTTCTGTCACTTGGCTAGTGCCACACACACTGTCACACACTTTACAAGCCCTTACATGGCTTGGCTTGTTCCTGAAATCCCAATTCTCCCTCTTGCCTGTTCCCCACTCCAACTTTCTCACAAAAAGAGAGCTCTGTATTGTGTATAAAAGCTGCTCCTGTTGTGTGAGAGGAGAAATAGGAATGTTTTACCAGACTTGGGAGGTCACTCTGTCCCTGGGCTCTTGTCTATAAAGTTTCCCTCACTCCCAGCCTGAGGTGTTGTTTCCCCATAGCTGAATGAGTGACTAATGGATGAGGGAACTTTGTTAATCATCTGATCTCCTGCCTCTGGGTCAGTGGTTGCTCACCCAGAGCTGTAACCCTGCAGAGATCTCACACCCAGCACTGTGTGTGGGGCTGGGGCCATCAGCACACAAGTGGCACCAGTGGCACCCAGCTCTGGAGCTGTGCCACATCTCTGCCACATTTGTGCCACGTTTTTGCCACATTTCTGATCTCTCCTAGATGCTGAGGATCTGTACAAGAGGCCCTTGACTCTGGAGGATCTGATTTGCTACAGCTTCCAGGTGGCAAAAGGCATGGAGTTCCTCGCCTCCCGAAAAGTGAGCTCCTTCAGACTTCCTGCAGAGTATCTGATGTGCAGAAACCCAAACACACTCTTGACTCTGAGAAATCTGCTTTTTGCTCTTCTGTTAGAGTGTTGGAGATCACGTTAGCTCTGGTGGTTAAGCAGTAATTAGCACTGAAGGGGTTGTGGAAGAACATTCATCATGTTCTTGGCTGCAGGGACTGGCATCTGCAGCAGGAGGGTTTAGATGGAAGGAGTGAAGTTCTCAGAAATTGTGAGACAATTTGTGGAACTGCCTCATAAGTAAACACAGAAAGGGCTGGTAGAGAAATCTCCTTTTAGTGTGGTGAACAACACCACTACTGAAAAATGAGGAGGGAGTATCCAGTTATTCCTTTAGTTTGTCAGAGGTGTTGGGGACTGTCAGCAAAGTCAGCACTGCTTGGATAAACAGGAAGCAGTTTGTACCCTGTGGAAGAGCTTTTCAGGTAAATGCAGTGTATGCCAGGGGCCAAAGTGTGCACACAACTGAGCCTCACTCACACAGCCACCAGGGTGTTGGTTTTCCCAGCTTTTACAGAGATGGGGCAACTGAGAGGCATTTTAAAAGGTTTTATTCTAGTACTAGTCTCAATGAATAGTGAGACACAAGAGATGTAAAACTCAACACCATTCCATCAGAGGCCACCCTATTTCCTGGTTACACTACCTTGAACATGTTTTTCAGCCCATTAGCTTTTGCCACACAATGCTGCTATTACTCCTAACACCAATCACCTATATTTTTTGCCCACATGGTCCTGCTACAATGCATCTTTCACAGTTCTAATTCTCTAAAATATCTGATCTTTTTGCAAGGCCATATTCTGAAACTTGTTGAAACTTGTTTCTAGTTCAATCTCTCTCTCAATGTCATCTCTATTCTATGGCTTTCCTAAGCCAGCACACCTTATCTCAGAGTTTGCATACAGATATGCAAGACTGTGAGCTTTCTGTCAGGTTTTGAGAATTCTTTACAAATCCATTTCCCACACCAGGGCATCCCCCAGAAACCCTAAGCAAGGTTATCCCACCTCACACCCTCCTGGACCTGCACTGGCAAATGTAGCTGCAGCTGCTTTTTGGCCTCTCCAGAATTTCCCAAATAATGAGAAAATAGGGCTCCCTTCCTTGTTGTAGCTGCAAAGTTATTTCAGACAGAACAATCAGAAAACTGCCTCTAGTGTTGGTTTGTTCCCTGAGTTATTCCCCCTTTTTGCATATCCCAGTGTATTTGGAGCAGATTCCCATTCATTCTCTGAGCTGCTCCCAGCACAGTTCATTTCTTTCCCCATTCCCAAAGAACCTCTCCTGCCTCCAGCTGGAGCAGAGGCTCCTTGCCCAGCCCCCTGTGACCCTGTGCCCCTCCCTGGCAGTGCATCCATCGGGATCTGGCAGCCAGGAACATCCTCCTGTCCGAGAACAACGTGGTCAAGATCTGTGACTTCGGCCTCGCCAGGGACATTTACAAAGACCCCGACTACGTACGGAAGGGAGATGTGAGTGCAAGAAGCTTCAGTGGTTCCCCTCAAGCTGGGCTTGGGCAGATCAATAACAGCAGATCTGGTAACCTGTTGTGTCTCTGGCTTTTAGGCACGGCTTCCCCTCAAGTGGATGGCTCCAGAAGCTATTTTTGACAAAATTTACACCACGCAGAGTGACGTGTGGTCTTTCGGAGTGCTGCTGTGGGAAATATTTTCTCTAGGTAAGAATGGTTTCAAACCCTTTTTTTCCCACCTAATTTATGGCTGCTTAGCTAAGAAAAGCTTTTTTAACAAAAGGTGATCATGTGGGGCAGTGCTTCTGTTTCACTGAGGATGAGTGCACAGCGCAAACCAGATGTAAAATAAAGCCAACTTCAATGAGAATTCCACCTGACAAAGGACATGAAAACACTAGGGAGGGGGACCAAAAATCCAAAATCCTGAACCTAACATTTGTACTCACTGAAAGCAACAGAGCCCAGAGATAAAATGCAAGCCTCTGCTGCTGGGAGAAGTGGGAGATTTCTTGGAGAACAATGAAGAAATTTCCCATCAAACCCCACCTGCTCCAGGGAACCCCACATCTGCAGGGTCACCCTGCTGGGGGCACAGTGGCTGCTGCTGGCAGCCCATGCAGCATGAGCCCATGGTATTTTATCCCAGCTTGATCATCCACCCCACAAAATCTAAGAATTTCTAGGTAAGAAAAATCTCCTGGCAGCAGCTGCTGTTGGGCTGGTACAAGGAGCAGTGCTGGGCTCAGATTAAACCCTTTGGCAGCAGACCAAGGGTAGAATGTGGGCTCTTGTGGCTGCATCATTTTTGTGCAAGCCACAACATTTCTAAAAGAATAATAATGATGTTCTTTATGTAGTTGAGATGTCATCCCAGGATGCTGTGAGAAATCTCAGCCTCTCTGAGCTCTGGTTTCTGTCCAGCAGATAAAGCTGTGAGACCGACACAAGCAGCCCTACAGACACTTGGACTGTGCTGCTCTCAGATTCTCCTTGCAGAGGGGCAAGATTTGTTTTCCTGAGGGAATTTAGGAATGTCAGCTCTGGCTTTTTAATCAGCATTTGCAGACAAAAGAAAACAAGAAGCATTGTCAACTTAAGCTGCTGGATTTTAAAGCAAACTCTAATCTCCTTCTATCTTTAGTTCATGGATCAGTTGAAATTAATGATTGGGCTCAAGATGCCAAGTGAAAATGCAAAGTCTGGAGCTGTTTCTATCCTAATCTTTACTTAGGGCTGGCTGCAAAATCATAACCTGCTCTCAGTCCAAGTCTTTGATTTGGACTTTCCCTGCTCCACATCTGCACACCAAGCAGAAAGTTCACACTTGAGTGGTTGAAACAAGTGGCAGCTGCTGCTTTCCCTGGGGCTCAGCCCTGGGTTTTGGGTGTTGTTATTTTGGGGTGAGCCCTCTGTGGCTCTGTAACAGCATCACCTACTGCAGGTGTAGCAGCAGCACAGAAAGGCAAAGCTCCAGGAGTGCCCTGGTTTTATCAGATTATTCAGGAAGATGCTTTAGCATCGGCATCCAGAGACACACTCAGGGACAGGCTCTCCACTGGGAACCAAAGGGATGGAATGCTGATGAATCCAAGGGGCACTACAGAAACAAACTTTGTATCACTCCCAAAGCTCCTGACAGAATTTAACAGATGGCCTTTAATACTGAACACTAATACAAATTAAAATCCAGTCAGTGAAATTCACCTCTATTTTAATCTATTAAAAAAAAAAAAAAACAACATGTTATCTGGGTTCTTTTAGCCCCTTTCTTGGCACTGTCCCCTTCTGAATTTGGCACCTCCCAGATGGCTCCAGGGGCTGCCACCCGTGCAGCAGCCCCTGCCCTGCCTGTGACGTAGAGCACAAACTGCTTTCTCACTTGGTGGCACAGGCTCAAAACCAGTCATTTTCTCTGAGAGGGTTTTTCATCCAGCTCATCCAGGCATGCCTGTGGTTTGGCACTGCTCACATCTGCAGCTCAAATGATAAATATTTAATTAAGGATTTGTGTCACTGATTGAATTCTGTCATATAAAAGTTTTACAGATCATTGAGAGCCATGAGATGGAAGTTATTTGTCGTTGCCACAGGGTGTGTTTTGGCTCCCATTTACAGCTGCTGCTCTCACTGTGTCCCACAGGCTGAGCACCCTCTAAAAAAGGGAAAAATACTGATTGGGAAAATGCAGAGTGTAGTTTGTGTTGTGAAGGACAATAGGCTGCCTGCAGAAAGGCTGGATCTGCTTTGGTGATACAGAGGGAAATCAGGACTTGAGGGAATATTAATTTCCATCTGGGGCTGAGTTTGCAATGAGCTTTAAATCATTCCAGTGGGGTCAGCACACCTCGTGTCAGGTGGTGCCAGCAGTGTTTAACACATCCTGAAATCACTAATGGTACAGAATGTCAGTGTCTCCTGGAATTTCAATGTGCACTGCTCCAAAAGCAATCAGAGATAATTATGTAAACAAGCAGTGCCTGGTAGTAACATCAGCATCTCATTATCCCACTAAAATAAAACCAAGATCAAAAGAGGGCTCCCATATCCAATGCATGCCACATCTTTGAGCATTTTGAAGGAGATTTCCCCTAAGGAAAACATCATGTGTAGGCCTTACACCATATGTTCCAGCCTACATTTCTCCCAAGCTGTCTCAGCATTCCAAATCCAAGTTATCAGACTGATCCCATAGTCCAGATAAAGACAGTGCTGAGTGGAAGTGGGAAAGGGAGAGTTCCTTGCTTTTATGGTCTGAGCTGCCTCCAGCTGGTAGGAGGCCAGCACTGGCCAAAATATAAATTACCAAAAGATCCTGCAGTCAAAAATTAATCACAGACTCATGGAATGTTCAGGGGTTGGAATGGATCTTCAAGATGATCTAGTCCCAACTCCTCCTGCCATGGGCAGGACACCTCCTGCTAAACCAAGCTGCTCAAGGCTTTATCCAACCTGGTTTGGAACACTGCCAGGGTTGGGGCATCCACAACCTCCCTGGGCAACCCCCAGTAAAAGATTTCATCCTAACATTTAACCTAAATGTCCCTCCTTTCAGTTTGTCCCAGTACTCCTTGTCCTATCATTGTTATCTTTTGCCTTCCCTGTATTTGCTCTCACCAGCATCTTGCAGTTGATCTGATCTGTGATGAAACCAAAGAGAGAGAGCTCAGATTGTGGGAACAAGTGGGATTCTCCATCCATGAGATGAGCAGTTAATTCCCAGGTTATTCTGAGCATAATGACAGGCCAAAGGCAAGACTGGGGAGGAAAGTCTGGGTATAAAAGCAGAAATGGTGGTGCTGCCTCTCTCCAGCTTACATAACTCCAGGAAACACTGTCAGTCCTGTGCCCTGGTACCTGCACATCCAGGGAATTCAGGAGTGCTGTGGATAAGCATCCCTGGGCTCTGGATGTCCTGGGAGCCCATTTGAGCTGAGATTCCTGCTCAGGCAGTGCTGGGCTCTCAGCTCCCCAGTGCAGGCTCTGCCCACTGAGCAGTCAGGTTCACAGAGTAGAACAATCCTGGAGCAGCCACATTTTGGCCCCTTCTTCAACGCTTTATCCAAAAGATTTCTGCTGTTGTTCTCCTTGTGCCCCCAAGTGCACAGCACATGATGGTGTTTGCAGGAAATATGCAGGAATGTTATAGCCAGTAAATCATACACAGATTCCTCCAGGGCTGGATACAGATTCCATTCAATCTCCCATGTTAGGACTTGATGAAATTGTTTCCAAATTTATCATCCAGCCTCCAGGATGCCACAATGTCCAAGACAAGGGTTGTGCTGCACAGGAAGCATTGGCTTAGTGGGGAGAAAGAGAGGGAAGTTACAAATCTTTTCGTTTTATCCACTGTAGGTTCAGCAGCATTTTAAATCTCAGCTTACACTTCTTCTGAATTCTACCTGTGAGCTCTGGATTACTCAGATGCCAAAGCACTCTCCCAAACTTTTGTGGGAGTTAACACAAAGCTCCTTCACAGCATTCAACCTCCACAAAACAATTCCAGTTGCCATGAGCTGTCCTGCCAGGGTTCAGCCAACACTTGAGTGGCACTCAAGGTAAACAGCAGTGAACAGAGTCAGGAAAGAAAACAAGGCTGAAAGGCTGGAAGGTCACTATCAAGGGAGCCTTCCCTGGAGGATAATGCATATCCAGTAGCTGGTGAACCAGGAGAGGAGCAATTCCACTCATGGGACTGAACCAAGGTTCTTGTGGTCCTTGGCAGGGGCCAGGTGCCCACAGCCCCCTCTGCACCTGCTCACAGGGGCTCTGAGGCAATGAAGGATGAGCAGGAACTACTCACTCTGTGTGTATCCTCTCAGGGCAGGATACTGGCAGGGTAGCAGTTTGGAAAGCACCAAGGAACCCATTGAATGAGCTGGAACTTTTCTACCACTGACCAAGAGATACTTTCGTGTTAAACCAATAAAGTTTATTTCTCCTCTGCCCTATTTTTTACCTTGGAGTGGTCCTGACTGTATCACAAAAGCAGAGGAGACACCATGACTGAAATCTCTGAAGGGACAGAGTGAGTCTGTGGCAGGTTTCCAAACAGAAACTGTAGATTGTGAGTGACTGCAACTCCTTCTTCACTTGAGCTCCTGTTACTGCCAGCCTCTGGGTGACATCAAATGCTCAGCAGAGATCTCCTGGGCTGGGACACAGACTGTGCCACGCTGAAGCCCTGTCATTTCTCCCCCCAGGTGCCTCTCCATACCCTGGGGTGCAGATAGATGAGGATTTCTGCCGGCGGCTCAAGGAGGGGACCCGGATGAGATCTCCAGAATATTCCACCCCTGAAGTGTAAGAGCTGCTGGGAGCTGCTGGGAGCTGTACACCTCACAAAAGGGATTGTGTGGCAGTGGGGAGGGGGAGGAGAACACAGCTGGGTATTTTATGTTCAGTAAAGCTGTGATTGAGTATATTTTGGGTGTCTGACAGCACAGACTAATGCTAAGGACAGCCCAAGTCAGCCTGACCTTTGCCAACAAGAAGAAGATCAGATGCCCCATGTCAGCTGTAGTTCCTGGAGCTCAGACTTCAGATTCTGTGACAGAAACCCAGTAGCCATAAGCAGGACTTACTTCAGCAGTATCAGCAGGGCCAGACTCTAAGTTAGGTGAAAACCAAAATCCTTCAGGCTCAGCTGAGGCAGGGACATGGAAGCAAAAAGCATCCCACATGGAAACTAAACCAGAATTTCAGCATGTGGAGATCTGAACCTCTCTCAACCCAAAGACCCACCAAACCAAGCAGCAGTGGAATGGAAGAGTTTGGAAGCAAAGCTGCCATCCTTTCCCATTCCTAATCCCTGTTTTTCCTGCAGCTACCAGACCATGCTGGACTGCTGGCACGGGGTGCCCACGGAGAGGCCGACGTTCACCGAGCTGGTGGAGCGCCTGGGGGATCTCCTGCAGGCCAACGTGCAGCAGGTACAGCAGGGCCACCCCTCTGCAAGAAATGTGGATTTGGGGTGTGCACGGGCAAGGTTATTAAACACCAGTATGAGATTTCATCTCCTAGCACAGCTCAGTAGGAAAATCCCTGCTGGGATGAGTAAAGACGATGTTAACTACTCAGATGTTAACTTCATTTCTGATTTTCTTCACCTCCTGAACTTTGTCTCTCATTTCCAAGTTTATGTTCACCAGTGCTCTTGGGAGCTTTGCAATTATGCAGCTTAAAGCACAGAAAGTCAGGTATATAATGATTAATTTCATAATAGTTAAACCAGTTGTTTTCTTCTTCAGTAAAAACAACCAGATCAGTTATGCAATTGTCAATTTAATTGAAGAAGAAATCAAATACTCTCCTCCAGCTCCTTCCTGTTTGTAAACAAATTTAGTGGAGCTGAGTTGAAGAGGGCCCAGTCTGCAATATGAAGAGCTTGTGAGTTTGATTCTATAACCAAAGTAAATTGAGGAGACATAAAAACCATGATAAGGGAATAGGGCACTTAACTGCTTCTCAAAATTAAAAACAAAAAGAAGCACAGGGAAATTTGGACAAATAGTTTCAGGAGCTGAAGGCAGAGTCATTCCTGAGGATTGCTGCAGGGGGGTAATGACAATGCAGAGCTCATTACCATGTGCAGCAGCAGTTCCTGGGAAGGACAAGAAATTCAATCCTTTCAGGCTCCCATTTTAAGGCCCGGCTCTTCCCATGCTCCTGAAGCTGAACAAAACCAAGCAGTTCATGGGCCATTGCTTCTGACCTGGACTGGAATCTTCCAGCCCACGTTCAGCCATCCCACATCACAGGGTTCCTAAAGTGCCCCAGTTCCCTCACAAAGCCTCCTGCACAGTCATTCTGGGATGAAGTGTGCATTCTACTTCCATAACTTCCACAGAGTGTGAGGAACATGATATTCACCTTGAACAAACATCACAGTTAAGTTAAAACACCATTGAGTCCTTTCTCATCACAAAGCTCTGTAGGATACAATAACCTCTCACATCTGAGATGCAGCACAAAATGAACTTTACCAGCTTTGTGGTCTTTTCTGTTTTTAATTTCACAGGATGGCAAAGACTACATTCCACTGAACATCACCTTGTGTCCTGATGGAGAATCCAACTCCAAAACCTGCCCTGTGGAAGAAAACTTGAACAATGGAGTGAATCGCTGGAGTGCAGTAGAAACTGGGTGAGAAAAGCAGATACAGGGGGGGAAAGAAACATTTCACTGTCTGGTGCCCTCCCTTGGTATGGCTGGTGAAGGAACCAGACAGGTTTGTCAGGGTGTTGGATATTAGACACAAGAGGTGACAAAAGAGAAGTGGTCCAGGAAACTGGGCTGTGTGAGGAGGAAACTGAGCTGCAACGGGTGCAGAATCTGCCTGGGCTTTGTGCTGAGCCCTTGACTTTCCTGCTTTCAGAAACAACAGCAAGAAGAGACCCCTGAGTGTGAAGACTTTTGATGAGGTGCCAGTGGAAAAGGAGAAAGTGATGCATGAGGTAAGAGAGGTGACTGCATCCTTCCCCAGCAGGTTCACAGATCACTCATCAGCAGCACAAGAAACTCTCATTAGAGCTTCTGGAATCATTTGGTAGGAGAGAACTTTAAATCAGGCAGAAGATTTGGCTCTGGCACCTCACACCCAGAGCTGTGTGACAACAAAGAGGGACCTGCATTTCTCTTAACAAATAATTTAAAGAGAAGCTCACATGTGATAGCCCTGGCTTTGATCAGGCTAAGGGGCTTTATATGACATATTTCAAGATGTTTTTCCGCCATAAGAAAGTGGCAGCTCATTGAAATGAAGTTCTTGGAGGGAAATGTGTCCAGAACACATTCTGGCTGGCCAAGACAGCCAATCACTTGGTGGGGGTGAAGGTGTTCAGTTCTGGGTAGACAAGAACAGGATTGAAGATCCTGGTCTTGATTCACACAAAGAGCTTTAACCCTGGATTTTCCTCACTGCAAGTGAATGTATTTATTGCCAGTTTAATGCCATTGCAGGGTGGGAGAATGTTAAAGGGTTCAATTTTGCTCCAGGGGAAAACAAAGGCTTGTTTTGTTCCAGAATGAGGGTTCTGCTTGTTGGCTTCCTCTGAAGTTATGGGTGGGATTTTCTTGTTTTAAAAAATCCCTGAGAACAACTCCTGAATTCCCTCTGTGGTCCAGGCAGCCCCTGGCTGCAGCTCCATGTGCTGTGCCCACCTGCTGCCTCACTGGCACCTTCTGTGTCCCTAAGGAGGACAGGGACATTTCTGCAATGCACAGATGCTCCAGGGGGATCAAAGTTTAGGGAGAAAGCCTGGATCCCTCAGGAAGCCTCCTGGCACAGGAGGAGCAGCAAAGGAAAGCTCCAGCTGAGGGTCCCTCTTGGACAGAGCCATTCCTCAGAGCAGCTCCCTTGGGAAGGCTCAAGTCTGCAGCTCCAGCTTGTCCTGGAAATATTTCATGTCCTTGCCCAACACAGCCTATTTGTCATTTGTTCTCTGCTGAGCACAAACTGAGGCCCATTATTGCCTTGTATTTTCCCAGATGGAATTTCTGCCTCTTTATCAATGCATCTCAGGGATTAGCAGGCTTAGAAATCTCCCTGGCTCCTGCATCTTCCCTCTTGCAGGAAAAAATCTGTCCCTGTGAATCACACAAAGACATTTGCTAGATCAATGCAGTCTCAAGAGATTACTGCTGCCAGCAGGAGCATTGAGCACCTGCCTAAGAGCTCCCTATTCATTTTCTAATAAACCTTTACATGGGGGGGAAAAGTTTCCAAAAAGGGTGATAATACATCAGGAGATCAGAAATAAATGTGATGTTTCAACAAGGGTCTTTTAAATCCAAATCAGTGTGTGAGCTGCTTTTGGACAAAGTAAGTGTACTTTGGTTATTGAAGTTTTCTTCATTATCAACCCTGAATAGTCATTAGGTCATTATTTCAAAGAGCTGCCTGAGCTCTCCAAGTGCTCCACCACACCTTCCTGCCATTGTGCAATTATCTGCAATCTCTGTGGAGATTCTTTTAGCAGAGAGGTGTAAGCAAAATGCAGAGCAGCCCCCAGATAAACTGTTCCTAGACCACGTGTTTGAAGGGGAAACAGTCAAGATAAAATCCAGAGACAAGCTGGGTTTTACTGAGGGTTTGACAGACCTCATTCATTCAGGATTTCACTTTATACTTCATAAACTCACTTATAAACTGATCTTATTAACAACTGACAGATGACCAGAGCATGTATAAAAAGGCTTTTTCTTGTTATTTATGGTTTGATGAGATTATTTTTTATATCTTGATCAGTTTGACTGGTAAAATAAGACTAAGTAGAGTTTCTCTTCTATGTTGAGGGCTTTTGCTGTCTTGGTTTTGACAAATGTACAGATGTGCAACTTTCCAGCATCACAAAATACTTCAAATGCAATGAAACACCCAGAGCATTTAATGTTATTAAATAACTTAAAATGAGGACTGTGATGCCTGTGTACTTGTATAATCTTAGCACAAAGTTTAACTGCAGCCTCAAGACTCAGCTTTAGGTGCAGCAGAACACAACCCCAACTTGAATCCAGACAGTTTTGTTGGACAGCTCATAAAAATATCCATAAAAGCCAGGGCCATCCATCTTTACAAAGCACTTGCATTTACAAAATGCTGCTGAACTTCCACTTCCTTCAAATCCCAGTGTTTCTAATTGTGTATTTCCAGTGGGTATTTAAGGAGCTTTTCCTTGGAGGAGCCCAGCCAGAATTATTGGATATATCCTTTATGAATCTCAGTCTATTCATATCTCAGCTATCCTACGTACATGGTGCCCATATGTCATGCTTAATATCAGTTTCAAATTTGAAAATGTCAAATTATTTTTTGATATGTTCATTTTAAGGGTGCTCTTTGGAAATGCAGATCAAAACCTTTAATGTCATAAAAGCCAGGGAAACATTCCCAGGCTCCAGAGCAGCATTATCAGGAACACTTGGATAAAAACTGATAACACAGGCCTTGATAAAAGAACATCCTGAAGGATTGGTGGCTCCTGCAGCAGTCCCAGGTTCAGATGTCCCTGATGTTCCCTTCCTTTTGCTCCTCAGGAGTCTGACAGTGGGATGGTGCTGACCTCAGCGGAGATAAAAAGCCCCAAGAGGTTGGAAATCCGTTCCTGGCCCTATGGGATCATGGCTCTGGCGTGAGTACTCTGGGGGATTTCTTTTTCAGACAGTTCTTCCTTTCAGAGAAATGCTTTTGAAATGTACAGTTTTGTTTCTGCTGCCAAGAGGAAACCTCTGGATACCCAGGCAAGCTAAGAGGAGATGAACTCTGAATTTCAGCCCCATAAGCAGAAAACCTTGGTGATGTGTTTTAAGATCAAGGGGCAGTAGATTCTGCAAATGGGAGATGATGGGAGGACAAAATGAGAATGTAGAGGTCAAATTTAGGTGTTTGTTCACTGCCTCCCCAGTGTTTTCTCTTAGTGATGGAGCAGAGTTTGAAGAACTTGATTCAATAATGCAAAAGCTGACATTTGTAATTATACCAGTGTGTATATTGAAGTCAGACAGAAGGAGTGGCATCTTTGCAGCTCATGGGATGTGAGTAAACTTAAAATGATTGTACATAGCAAAGAGCAGTCCTTCACCAGAGCCCTGACTGCTGCACTTGCTTCATCACCACTCTGAGACAGAGCTGCAGAGAATTCCCTAAATCCCACCACCCCTGTAACACCTGGGTAGTGTTGTTCACACCTGGTTTACAAACAGAGGCTGGGACAGGGTCTGCTGTTTGTTTATCCACACATAGTACAATACAGAAGATTAAAAGCAGATTTTTAGCTTTTTGCTCACAGATCTTTGTATTTCAGTAACAAACACACAGGCAGAGGTGACCTAGTAGTGAAAAACTTCTCCACCTTCCTAACAACAGTTTCCCATTTTACTGATTCAAATGTCAACATGTGGAATTTCAAAGAATAGATGCCCAAAATATTAAAAAATATATTATTATGTAGCAAGGAATTCCTTGTCTATTCAGTTAATTAAGCTAATTACTACTTGCCTAGAGTTTTCTCTGAAATCTACTGAGCTTTGTATGAGTCTTCTGTGTACTGAGGAACTCCATGACCTTTCCCAGCAGAGCAGATAAATTGTTATTGCTTGTTCTACACCAAGTCACCCATTTTCTGCATTAAATTGAGGGATGAGAAGAAGCCTGGTGCACTTGTGGATATTCTGGGAGAGTTCCCAGGAGAGGGCATGGTCAGAGTGGGGCAGTTCTGGAGGTGACTCTCACTCAGAGAGAAAAGCAGATGGAAAGGGCTTGCCTTGTCTTTTGATGCTTTGGAAGCATAAATTCCCTGATGTTTGAGGGCAGGAGAGGAGGAAAAGGGAGAAGGAGAGGAGGAAAAGGAAAAAGAAGAGGAGGAAAAGGGAGAAAGAAGGAAAAGGGAGATTTCCTAAGGAAAAGTGGACAACACTAACAGGAGCATTAGGATGCTGTGGATTGTGCTGGAAGGCAGTGTGGCCTCAGGAATGTGGTTGCCCAGCATTATTTTCTCTGTAGCAGTGTCCAAGGGCTGGACCTGGTGGGATTAGCAGAGATCCTGATCCATTTCCATGTTTTTATCCCCTGCACACACCCAGAGCATTCCTGCCAGCACAATCCATTGCTATGGAGACCAAATGGCAGCAGCTCTAAAACAGGAGCTGAAATGCCAAGAGCTGCATTACTGTGATGCTTCACCTGGGCTGATTCACCTCTTTCCTGCATGATGTCACACTGACACAAATCCAGCAGCCTCCCTGGTGGCATTTATCCCTCTGAGGATTCCTGCCACCCACCCCTGACAGCTTTTCCCTGTTGCATTTCTCCTGTTTGGACAAAGAGTTGGCAGAGGAAGGTTCCCCCTCTGCCCTTTCTGGGCTTTCTCCTGAAAATCTGAGAAGTCAGCACCCAGCCAGATGTGGAAACACAAAAACCCCATAGCAGCCTGTTCTTTAGAGATTTCCAGGAAAACCTTCTGAACTGCCAGCAGGGCCACTGGAGTGGAGGGGAGGCTCTGTGGGGGCAGTGAATCCCTGCCTGGCCCCACCACTGGGCTCTCCCCACTTCCACTCAACCCTGCCACGGGGATTCCATCCAGCTCGAGGTTCCTGAGCCCTTCTGTGCCAGCAGACCCTGCAGACCATCCCAGCAGAGCCTGCCAGAAGCTGTGCTGTTCTCCTGCTGCCACAGCACCCACAGAGCTGCCACATCCTTCCCTGAGTCTGAGCTCCAGCTGAGGAAGATTTTTTGTCAGCTGTCTTTTTTTTATTTTTGAGTCTTGCAGACCCTCCTTGGCACAAAGAGCAGCTCCAACAGTGCAGAGCACCCCAAAGCCCTCTGGTTTGAGGACAGGACACCCCTGGGTGCTCCTGCACTGCCAAGTGGCCAAACAAGGCTCAAAGCCTGTGGAACAATCTAGAGAGGTCAGAAGGGGGTGTGGGTTTAACAGGGGAGATAAAGTCACCCTTGTTAATGGTGTATCTCTCTCTATCAAAAACATTTACCCTGGATCCTTTTCAAAGTCTTTCTTTTCTAAAACAAAACTGTTCAAAGGCTTAGCATGTTTTCTAAACCAGGGTGGCTGCATTTACTATTTTTGCCAAAATCTCACTGTTTATTTATCCTGCATTCATTCCTCTGTTGAGTTTAAAATTTGCCAACAGCACACACCATGGAGTGTCAGTGTCAAGAATTTAGTGAGGATGAATCTGATACTCTGGGCCTGGGCTCACTGTTAGGCTGCACTAAGCAAGTCTGAGCTTTTCCTTTTAGAGCAGGAAAGTTCTGAGTGGTTTATGCTGCTGAAGTAGAAAGTCACAGCAGTAGCTGCAGTGAGAGATGGAAAGATTGGCTGGGATAACAACACTGGAATCAGCATTCAGGGAAGCACAGGGAGCACAGGGGATTTAATGATGGGCTGACTCTGGTGTCAGCTTCCAGCTCATAATATTATCAGGCTACTGCCAAGCACTGCTTTAAAATCCTCCAGAGATTCTAGAATCAAGTTATTGTTTAAGATGACAAAATGTTTGGTATGTGCTCAGTTGTCCTCCCCCAGCTCTTCCCCTTTTCCCCCAAACCCAATCATCCTGTGCTGCTCAGAAATCCCTGCTCTGGTTCTGGCCCAGCCCCACGAGCTCAGCTGAGGCTCAGCTGATCCTCTCTGGGCTCTGGATGCTGCACCCACAGCCCAGCTCTGCCTTTGCCAAAACCAGCTGGGCCCAAGGCAAGGCAGCTACACTGAAATGAGGGACTTTGCTCAGCAACAGCAGACATTCATGTCCAAACACACAGAACACAACAAAAATACAGCCAGGATTGGGCTGGAATCCTTTCCCACCTTCTCACAGAAACAAAGCATGGGAACATGTTTGCTCCAGGGCAGAACGGAGCTCAGAAATAATAAATACATTTATTGTTGTGCCACACAGCACCTTGCACTGTTACCTGACCTCAGGTCTCCAAACCAGAACTTGGAGTGAGTAGCTACTCAGGAGTTATGTAAAGCACTTTTTTCCAAGGATTATTCTCTGTGCTTACAGCAGCAAGGACTGGAAGGGGAATTGTGAGAGGCTGTGGATTTGACTGCAGTGTTTTCCATCCCACTGCTTCTGGACAGGGACAGCTGAGCAGCCTGGCCACACGTGTGAGGGGACACGAGGGTGGCCTTGGCCTGGGAAAACTTTATTACCTGCACTTTGTGTTTGAAAGTGCTTCCAAACAATGAATTCCTGAGCCCAACTCCTCGAGTTCTCTTGCCAGCAGAATGCTGATGCACTGGTGTGCCAGAGGGGAACCCAAGATGAAATTCCTCCTGCACAGCACGCAGTTGAAAATGTATTAAAGCAAACTGTGAATCAGTCATAGCTACCAGAAGGAAAAAATAATCCTTTTATTTCTTTAATTGCTGAAAAATTAAAATTAAAAAAAAAACACTCTGAGCCTTATTAAACACCTTTGAAGGCTCCTACAAAGCCCTGAAGCTCCTACATGTTATTAGGAGAGGTAGTCATGAGACAAACTGCTCTACTTGGCAGCAATCAGCCCAATTTCTCATCTTTCCCTAAACACAGCCTCTGAACATGGCCAGGTTTCCTACATGGACAGAAAAGTCCACTAGTTTTTCCTACTGGGAGCAAAATACCTGGGTTTTTTATTGCATTGCAGGAGGAGCTGCTGCACTTGGGGCAGGAATCCCTCCCTGCCCAGGGTGATTTTCCTGCAGCCATCCTTCTTTCTCCACAGTCCCCTTCAAGTCATTGACCCCAAAGTGTAGATTAACAGAAACTGCCTCCCTCTCACATAAAAAAAAACAGCTCCACTAATGGTTTCCCAGCTCTTTGATGGTTTCAGTATTTTTCTATCTCCAAAATCTCTGGTTTTGTACAGTAGGAAGAAAAAGCCTCAGCAGGTCACTCAGGCCTTCAAGCTACTGCAGGATTATCCTCTGTGCTATCTTCTAAACAACTTTGGTGCCTTCAGAAAACTAAAAAGTTTGTGGAAGATCATTTAATATGCAGGCTGTGTCTTTAGACAGGACACCTTGTGCATGGAAAGTGAGTTCTCAGGGTGGTCACAGCAATTTGTGGCAGGTTTGGCTCAGTGGGCAGCTGAACCCCAGCTGAATGTTGTGGTGTTCCTCTGATCCTCAGTGCTGGCCATGCTGGGGACACTGACCGGGGAGCCTGGGCTGGGACAGTTCCAGCCTGAGCAGATCTATCCAAACTGATTTATCCATTTATCTCTGGTGGGCTCCCACAGCACTGCAGGGTCAGGCAGAGCAGAGCAGTGAGGAAACACCTGGGGGGCAGTGCCAGCCCAGGAGAGGCCCTGAGCCAAGGGCTGGCCAGCCTTTAATGAAATCAGTCCATTCCATACCCATCAGTGACCTCTGGAGCTGCACAGCTGTGTGACTGCCCAATGCAGCCCCTCCAGGCAGAGGCTGTTTGCTGGGGGCTCAGGGAGAAGGTCCCTGTCTGCTGGGAAGGATGAAAGTTTGACAAGGAAGTCTCACAGATATGTGTGCTCAGCAGAAAGATTTTTGAATGTAGAGTCTGATGAAGGAATAGAGATGGAAGCAAGTTTTGATATTGAAGGAAAGAATTGCTGAGCCAGTCTTACTGGATAACCAAGGAGGCAAAGGGTGTGTTAGTTAGAATGGGTTTTATGGCTTAGAGCAAAGGATTAACCCACCTCAAACAAGCAGATGTTTTTACCAAGCAGCAAGATAGCACAGGCAAATAAGCCTGATGATGTGGCAAGTAGCAAAAAAGTCTCAGAATTTTCTACTGCAAGAAAACTGAAAAACAACTTCTAGCTTAAACTGTAGTGTACTAACTTTTAGTGATTGAGAACAATAACATGAATATGGTAATTATAGTAATAATTATAGTATTTATTATTATAATATATATCTATAAAATATATACTAATTATTATATATATTATATATACTATAAATACTATATATAGTATTTATTTTATATATATTACTATAATTATATATATTTATAATTATAAATATATATATTGCTATAATGAGAGTAGTTATGATAGGCTATAGATAATAGTTAAGGTATAGATTGGTTCTTCTGTATGAAGATGCTCAGCAAAGAAAAGTATTTAATGCAATGTAACCAAAACCAAGGGGTCTCCAGGCCTGCCTGCAGCTGGAGCTGACAGCTGTGGGCACAGCTCTGTCACTCATGACCCTGCACTGCTGTAACACCTTGGATACAACAAACTGCATTTTGGAGAGCCCCTGGAGTCCCACATCTCTCACTTAGGCTCTTACCTGCCAAGGGGCCAGGCCAGGAAGGGACTTTTGGGGACCCTGGAGCCCCAAGCACTGAGCACAGCCAGGCTGGGGCACATCCAAGGACAGATGGAAAGGGATGAGCAGCCTCATCCCCAGCAGCAGCAGCAGCTGCATATGCACAGCAGGCTCTGTCTGTGACAGCAGCATGAAAGGGGAAAATGCAAAGCCCCACAGAGAGCTTTAATTAGGAAATACATTGAGATGAAAGGAATAGTAGTGGAAGTTAATTGCATTTTGGTCTGCCATTAGATAGCAAGTGACACAACTTCCTTCTGGCCCAGCCCTGCAGCTCAGTGTCTGGAGCAGGGAGGACATTCAGGAGTGCTCCAAAGCCCAGCCTGATCTCAGCAGCAGGCAGAGTTATTTATTCCCAGATATCCAAACTCCTGACCCACAGGGGCAGGAACACAACAGGAAAACTTGCTGGGAGTCTACAGGGGGCTGAAAATTCCCCTTTTAACCCTAATAACTCAGAGAAATGCAGGTTGGGGGCCAAATTAAAGTGATGCTTGTGGGAAATGAATTTGTAAAGAGTTTTAAAGTTTGACAGAAGGTTTATGTAGCATGTACTTGTATGTAAACTTTGAGATAAGAAATGTTGACTTAGAAATGTTATGGAATAGGATAAACATTGTTGAGAGAGAAATAGAATTAGAAATAAGTTTTAAAGGATGGTTCTGTAACTAAGACTAGATACTTTAGAGAAATAGAAGTATGAAAGGTGCATTGTAGTAAGACTTATGAGGGATAGTTTTAAATTATTAGTTTTAAGGAACTTACAGTATCTCCATACTGTAAGTGCCTTAAAGCTAATAATTTAAAACTACCCCTCTCAAGCTTCCAAATTAAACTGATGCTCTCAAGCTTCTCCCTGCCTCCAGTGACAAATACCTGGCAAATTGGAAGCCAGAGCATCCATGGAATTGTCTGACACGAGCCAATGGAGCTGAGCAACAAAAGGAGAATCCCATAAATAAACCAAGTTGTGGTTGCATGGCTCATGTCAGGGAAGTTTATCTGCAGACAAACTGTGTGTGTGGAGAATGGACAGCTGCCAAATCTGTAGGATACAAAAGGAATTTCCACTCCTGTTTCTCTCTGGACAATGAGGTGAAAGTTGTGAAGGCACAGGGTGCTACATTTTTTGTTGAAGTTCTCAGGGTTACTGTTTATTTTAGAATTTCTGCTCTGCCACTCCACAGGTTTGGTTTCAATGCCTTGTGCAGGTCTGAAAGCACAGAAACAGCAGCTTTGTTCTATAAACTGCAGCAATCCTGGAAGCCAGGCTCATTCTAGGCATGCAAGACGTGGTGGGCTGGTTCCTACAGCTCAGGCTCACTTCCCAAAGCTGGAGGTGCAAACCTGCCATGGAAAGCCAGCCCAGCACACTAAAATCAGACTCTAAATTAACCAGCCCATGTCCCACTGCTGCTGATCAGAGCTCAGCTGGGAGTTGTGTCTGAATCTGGCTGCACAAGAGTTTCATGGGTGATGTACAGAACATCAGCACCCATTCTGTGGGTAATTCACAGATGGAGCCTGCAGGCTGCCCCTGTGCCTGTGCACAGAGCAGGAACCACTGTTCCACTCCAGCCAGTGCTCTGAACACCTGGGATCTTTCCAGTTTTTTAAAATTATTTTTATTAATTTATTATTTTTTTATTTAATTATTTTTTTAAATATAGTGACAGTGGTTCTGTCAGCCAGTGGCAATATCTGCAGCTTATGGGAAACCTGAAACTTTTGACAGGTTCCAGATTTAGAGGCAAGAGAACACAACTTGTAAAGTCCCAGCAGCAGAACCCAGCAGGGCAGATTTACCCTTTCCAGCTGAAAGGAGCTCTGTGTGGCCATTCAACCTGCTCTCTCTGCTGTACCATCCAGAAAACATCACACACACAGTTCCTGTCCTGGATCTGATATTTTCCCATTCATGGCTTTGCTGCCCTCCCTCCACTTGCTGTGTCTGGCTCCTGGCTTTGGTTTGTTCCCTGGAGCAGGAACTGGCTCTGCTTTCTTCCTAAAGCACCCCAGTGAGAAAATGAGCAGCTGCTGGGGACTGGAAGCACTGCACAAGTGCCAATAAAATGAGTGTAATGAATTCTACAATTATTTGATGAACTGTTGACTATTCAGATTTGGTTTAGGGTCATTAAAATGTAACTTGATACTACTTTAAACACATATGAAGCACACACACTAAGTGCTTGGGCACTGCCTGACTTTTAATTCTCCCAGGCACATTCAAGTCATTCTGAGCTGAGGCTTGAGCAGTGCTGTGATGAGGCTGTGGCTGAGGTTCCTTCCCCAGAGTGAAAGGGTCCTGAGCAAAGTGCAGCAGCTCACAGGCCACTCTCACCCTGGAATCCTTTAGCGCACCCCTCAATTACCCAGGCCTCTTCCAAGGAGCTGCTCAGTGTCCTGGTTTTATGCCACAGAAGTGCAAACCAAGGTTGACAGAACATCCTTTTTAAGGCAGTCTGTGACAGAAAGAACCTTTTGAGTTCTCCACAGCCCTTGCTGTTCCTCGAGGTCACCTTGTGACACAAGTCTCAGGGTTCTCCTGCTCTGAACCCTGAGGCTGCTCCATGTGATGGAAATTGCTCTGTCCCACCCTCCATCACCTGGAACAGGGGGAGACAGGAAACAAAAGCAGCTGGGATGCTGCAAAGCACTGCCCTTCAGCAGCCCCTGGGTCAGGAACGTTAAAGGGCTGGGGAATATAAAAGGGATTTTGCCCTGCACTGCCTGGGTATGTTCAATGCACGCTCCTGCTTTCAGTATTGGTTTAAATTAGAGTCTGCCAGAGATTATTCAGTATTTTATGCTTCAGGAAAAGTCATAGCCTTCAGATCTGCTTTCAGAAAAGTCAAATTTTTACTGACCTGTGTCAGAACAATGAGGGAGGATGTTACTGTGTGTACAGGACAAGTGCCTTTACAAGTAAGAGATCTGTGGTGCACTGAAATGTGGTGAGCTGAAAGGACAGGGCAGCAGAGCTGGAATTACTCCTAAATCTACTTTTAAAACACAAAGTTATTTAAAATACCTCAGTTTCCTCATCCAGTCAGCAAAATTGTCTTACAGATTGCCACAGAGGTAAATTGATATTTTTATATATTTACTTCTTCAAGAAATCATTTTGACCATTGGTTACAGAGACAGGCTGGATACATCCCCATGTTTGTTCCCAACAGGAGGAGAGCTGTCAGCAGGAGCAAGGAATCCATCCTGGCTGACCACGAGACTGTCAAGTACCAGCCAGCAATGCAGGTGGAAGAGGACACCATGGAGTTCCCCCTGGAAGACTCTGTCCTGCTCCCCATGGATCCCAGCCTGGAGTGCCACAGCCCTCCCCCAGACTACAACTCTGTCATGCACTACTCAGCCCCCCCAGTGTAAGCAGAGCCCCCAGGGGCTGAGCTCAGCCCTGCCAGGCTCTGCTGTGCCCCAGGGAGCCTGGGTGACACAGAAGGGAACTCTGCTGGGATAATGCTTCACATGTTTCTTCTGGCACATCTCAGATGGGATTAGAAACAATTTCAGAGCATCTTCTCACTTCTCTTTAAAGGCCTATTGCAAGATCTGCAGTGAATTAATGGCATTGTCTGTCAGAGTCATGGTGGGAGCTGTAACCCTGAACTGCTGCCACTCCTCCCCCTGGCTGGGGCTGTTCTTGGCACTGCCAGATCCACAGGTTCCTGCATCCCCACTTCACCCCATCAGGGTCATGCCAAGCTGGTTGGGAACACAAAGTTCAAGCTGCTGGCCCTGACACATCCTGCAGGGATTGGTTAGGTCAGTGCTGGAAGGGATCTGTTGAAAATAGCAGCAGCCACATGAAAGTTTTGGGCTTGGAGAAAAGCTGAAACACCCTTCCTAACTTGGGATTTCACCTCCTGTAAATATTTCTGAAATATTTTGCAATCCAAGCTGTTTTTGTTGCAAATTGGATTTAGTAATTTCCACTGGCCAGAGGATACACTCCTAAAGATGGCATGGCCCAGAGCAGGCTGGTAGTGCCCGTGTGCCTGCGCTTTGGGGCAGCAGGGCACACACTGTGGTTGAATCTGAGGCCCTGGGCTTTCCCCTTGTTCCAACAGCAGTTTATTCTGCAGACATGCAATAGGGAACCTTGCTGGAGATGCTCTGTAATGGTTGCAAGGCAAAATCACTGCCTTAAGCAAGAACCTTTCAACTCAAACAGAACTTCCCAGCTCACACATACCTTTGTGTGAATGTGCAGAAAACTCTCATTACCAGCACAAGAGTTACAGCAAAACTCACACACACCCTTGAGGCACCAGCAGGGCAGCAGCATTTTTATGTTTCCTTTCTGCACACAGACTATTTACTAAAACAACACACAAAACAAAAAAAAAAAAAAAAAAAAAAAAAAAAAAAATTTCCTCTGGATTCTGTGGGGGTGCCCAAGGGTTTGACCCTGGGGATACTCTCCCTGTTAAGCTGCAAGCCCCTGTGACACACAATTCTCTCTGTCTTGCCAAGGTAAATACTGGTATCAAATGCAAAGCCCTTCCTGGGTTCAGGGTAATTCAAAGCTGTTGTTGCAGCAGGACTGAAAGGATGACAAATTCTCCCATGTGAGACACTGACAGTGGGTTTGCCCCTGCCCCACAGCTGTGGGTGGCAGGACTGTTACACGAGTGCCCAGGTGCCCTGTGTGCCCTGTGCATCATCACAGCAGCCTCACAAATCAGCAAATAATCCTTAGCCTTTCATGTGCTCTGTAACAATCAGAGTTGGCTTTAAAATTTAGGAAGGGAAAGGTCTCCAGGTTGCAAGGAGAAAAAACCAGGATGAGCAAGATGCTCACTGACAGTGAGGGCTGTAACCTCCTGAGTTACAAACTGATCTGTAAATGGCTCCCTGTGCAGTTTCCTCCAAGATCTGCACAACCCTTTCCTCTTTTCCCTTGATTTGATTTCTTCAGTGGAAAAAGAATTTTTTTTCATGATTCAGACTAGAGGGGGATGAAATCCAAGCCTTGCAAAATGATGCTGTTACCTTGGCAAAGACAGCTGCATGCCCTCGCAGCAGCGAAGGAAGTTTTCTGGATGAGTGCTTGCAGTGGGCTGTGCTGAAGGAATCACAAACAAGCCTCAGGTATTATCAAAGGGGAAAACAAATCTCCAAACCCACCCCACGTTAACTGTGAACTCTCAAGCATCTGAAGGATGGGCTCTGGGGAACTGCACTGCTTCTTCTCCTTGACTTCAGAGTCCCTTATAAATCACCTGCAGTCCCTCCAGAGCCCCCTGCTCATAGTGCACCTGCTAGATAGGTGTGGGCTGTAGTTGCTTTATGGTCATTTTGCACTGCTTTGTATTTTAGTACCTATGTATTAAGTAGAGCTGGCCAGAGAAGAGAAGAAGCTACTGGGAAAGAATTCTGATGAGCCCCAGGAAGCTCACTGGATTGGTTTTCCATCAAACGCTGTTAGCTATCTATAGCTCCGATCAATCAACTGGTTGATCAATCAATCAACCAGTTCTTGTGGAAATAAATGACTGATGAGGCAAAGGAAGAGAAGGTGCAGCCTTTGTGTGACTCTGCTGTTGATGGCCTCAGCTGGAGACGTTTGTTACTGCACCTTGAGCTGGAGGGTGAGAAAACGGCGCTGAAAAACCTTCACTGAGGAACTTTGAAATGTAGGAACAAAACCTGCAGGTGTGCTCTGTGTTTTGAGGAACATGAGAAGCTCTGCTGAGGAAGCTGAGCACGTGGCCTCCCCTTTCCCCTCTCTGCAGGATGAGCTGCAGGGTTTCTCCAAGGGCAGAGCCACAGGAGCCCATCTGGGGAGCGGGCCCAGCAGACTGTGGGGAGCCAGGGCCCTTCTGGCTCTCAGTGACAACCACCAGCCTTTCTGTGCCACCTGAGGTGGTGGCACAGGCACAGCTCCAGTGCTCCAGCTGGTTAAAGCCCTGGTTGCACTGACAGCCCCACTGAGGGCTCCTCTGCAGGGCCAGAATTGAGAACGTCCTGAGCACATCAGTGATGGAAGGGACTGACTGAAGTTTGGGCAGCTGTTTCCAATGTTATTTCATGGAAGATTTTTTTCCTCCTTATAGTAAATGTAACAAGCAAAAGTATTGCCTGAAAAGTATTATTGAACATATTCTATTTTATTTACTAATATTTTGTTTGTCCTTCTCTCTCCTCCCTTAATTTAATTATTGTTCTCTTCTTCCAATGATGTATATAGTGTACCCTGTAGCAACAAATATAGTATTTCATTTATATGGTAAAATTTGTAACATTTTAGTCCAAAGAGAAAGAACTACCCAGATGTAACAGAGTTAAGTATTGTACTAAACATTTCACTAATGCTTGCAGGCCAGGCTCCAGTTTACAGTGCCCCACTAGTGCCATGGCACAGCAGCTCTCTTGGCTGGGAGTGCCTCTGCCTCTCACTTCTTCTCCATGGTATTTAGTTTCAGTTAGGAAACAGGAATCTGGAGGAATTTGGCAGGTTTATCTCATTCCTGGAGGTGTCACCATGTGCAGCATGTGTTAAAGGTGAGGGATTCCCACTGCCCGGGTTTTAATTGGAGGCTGGTGGATTGGCTAGAGGATCAGAAGGGGTAAATTGTTTAAATGATGTGATGTTTATTATTTTTTCAGACTTCTCAGGGATTCTTACTCGACTCCTGTCTGCCAGCTGCTTTCTCTAACCTGAGCTCAGTGGGATCTGTATTAACATGTACCTTTGTTTCCTTTGATGGTGCTCACCCCTCCTGCTTTTGTGCTCCTGGAAGCCCAGAGATTCAGGGCAAAGGAGCTCAGAGCTCTCCGTGGAACTGTGTTGTCTTTTCTCCAACAATCACCTCCCACCAGGTGTCCAAGTGCCTTCACCTGCATGTTCTTGTTTAGGCTGGTGTTGTAACAATCTCCTGAATCCCCTTTTCTCTAATTTTCATCTATTTCTTGTTATTTGCCCTCCCAGCCCCTTGGAATTGCTTTGCTCTGCCTTTTCCCTAAGATCAGGTGTAGGATCATTTCACTGCTGTTTATCATGTGCTTGCAGAGGCTGAACTAGATAATCTAAAGTGAGATTTTCACATTAAACCCTCTATATATAGCCAAGGAAAATTAGTTTGTATTAGTTTGTCTGGAAGTCTCTTTGTGTCCTTCCCTGAATAGGAGAAGCTTTTTAATCTACTGATTTTTCAATATTGGTGTCTGGAGCAGAATGAAGGCTGGTGATTGTGTGAATATGATCTTTGCCAGAGTCCTTTCCTCAAACAATGAGGTTTCTCTAAGGTTCTCCCAAGTTATCCCCACAAGAAGGGGATCTCCAGCAAGATGTATCCCAAGTATCTGCTTGGGATGTGAAGGAAATCAGATAGAACTCAAAGTCTGAGTAATGGTGTCAAACAAACGCCCTGAGTGCTGCAGGTGAGCACACCCAGGGCTCCTGCTGACATCCCAGGGACACAAAGCCTCCCTCCCTCACCTGCTTGGCCAATGCCAGGACACCTCAGAGCATCCAGGTGTTTCTGTCACTGGATTTGCTCTGTGCTCACTGCAGGAATCTCAGCTGCCATGCAAGCCTGCAGCTGGCCAGGCTGGGTCCTGATGTTTCCCCTCACTTGTCCTTCATGTCCTGCCTCACTCTGCAGATTCCATCTGGCCCATCCCAGCTCTGGGGATGTGGGCTGGGCTCCAGGATCCCTAAATCCCACCAGCACCAAGGGGACACACTAGGAACTGCCGCAAACAGTTCCTGTAGCAAATAGCTGCAGAGCAAGATAAGCACTATCAGGTTTCCCTGAACACAGGAATTGCTCAGGATCAGTATCACACTCACAGATCAGCCTAGAGGTCTTTCCTTATCATACAGTGAATTAAAAACACAAAAGGCAGCAATAATTCTTTTTTTTCCTCCCTGAAAATGTAATGGCCAAACACTGGGATCAATTTTCCTGGGTTTTTACTACACCACAAAAGAACAGAAGGAATTTTGCCAAAGTCACAACACCAGCACCATCTTACATAAGTAAAATTCAGGGAGGAGTTTGAGATTTGGGCCTCTCAGGAGTCAGGCAGTACAGGGGACTGTGGAGGTATTGAGCCCAAGCACTGGGTGGTTTGTTTGACATTGTTATTTCCATTTTTGTGAACACAGAATGGAAAACCTGCTGGCCTGGGTCAGTTGGGACCACAAGGGTGACAGGGAGAACAATGTGGGATGCACTGAGCACTGTCCTGTTCTCCTGGTAGCACTAAATTCATTTTTCCTTAGACCTTGAGTTGTCAAAGCAGCCACTGAAAACTGGGAAAAAACAGAAACTTGGGACCTACAGAAATAACCTAAGGAAAACTGGGAAAAGCCAGGAACTTGGGACTTAGAGAAATAAACTATAAAAAGTCCCAAGTCCCAGGAACTTGGGACTTACAGAAATAAACCAAGTGCCATGTTCAAACCACCAAGGAATGTTTGTCTGCCATGTTCCTGTCTGCCTGAAGAATGTATGCACTGAAAACAACGCTTTCTTATGTAGTCAAAAATTGTACTGTATCTATTAACCAAAAAAATAAAAAAGATTCTATATTTATACAGCCCAGGGCTCTTCTGTGTCATCTCCTGGTTTGAAAAGCGTTGTCCTTGAAGCAGAATAAAAATAAATAATGCAACAGTTTTGAGAGACTTTTGCAAGGCATAGATCTCATCCAGATTTCTACAGGGGGTTCCAAAGTTAGGACAGAGGCTGCCACACTGCTCAGAGGGAAATGCCCATTTGCTTTAAAGATTCACAGACCTCTGAAAAAAATGGGCAATTTGCTGCAGAAATGCACCAAACCAGCCTCTGCCAAGAACAGCCCGTGGAACACAGACACTGTGTCTGGTTACTGCTAAGATATCTCAATAAATGGGGCTGAGAGAGAAGAGAGAATCACGATTCTGCCTGCTAAGGACAGCCCTTGGTCACCAAAGCGTGTCAGTACAGAATCTGTGCAGATAATCTGCACAACATGAGGGCATCTGGGGCTTGTTCAGCCTCAAAATTCCAGAGGCTGTGTTGGATTTGGCTTGCCATAATAGTCTAAAAAGAACACCATTAAATAAGTACTTCCCAATACGTTACTGAATTCTCTTTTGAATAAACTCTGCACTGTTGAAATACAGATTATTCCATGCTCTCCATTTGTTGTGAAGGTTTAACATTCAGAATGCCAAGGGAAAAAATCTCCCAGCTCCATCCAAGTGCAGCAGACCTGCTGCCACTTTCCTCACCAGCTGGCTGCTTTTTCTGGAATACCAATCCCACTCCTCTTTCCACTTTGGTGGCACAGCGGGTAACTACCAGCAGAAAAAAAAATGAGATTTTTTTTTTTTACATAGTGACAAATACTAGTTTCTACTCATGCCTTAAAATAAATACTGGTATTAGAAACAAAAAAAAAAAAAAGAAGTGTGTTAGAGTTTCAGAGCCATTCTTCCATTAGCAGCCTTAAAAGTTATCGGGCTGTGTATTTTGCCAGTCACATTAAAAACTATGAAGCACTCAAGTCACTTCAAACATTTTAGTTTCTCTTCATTCCCTGTTCCAAACACTCCTAGAAATAAGTGTCTAAATTATACATGTCATTTGAAATGCAGCAATCTCCTTTCATCCCCATAATGAGCAGGAACATTCTTCTCTGGGAACTGAGGGATGTTTCAGTTCCTTACGTAAGGCGTGAGTCACCTCCCGCGGAAACCCACGGATTAAAGAGGGGAAGCAAAATATACAAAATTAACTCTGATTTGCTTTTAGCACCAAATGTGAATTATTAATCACACCCAGCTTGAGTTACACTTGTGGAAGGGACCTCACTACAGCCAGGCTCAGAAAGGAATTTGGGGAAAAAGGATATTGGGAATGCAGAAATGGAAGCTTTGCTCTTGGGTCTCGGCCAGGGGATGTAACTTCTCCATCCCCTATTTTTGCTGGATGGGATGGAAAAGATTTTTGGTTTTACAGCAGCAGCACGTAGAGAGGCCAGGTCAGAAAATCTCAGCCTAAAGTATCGAAGCTTGGTGGCTTTGGGTGATAAGAATCCCAGGAGAAAATAGGGACTAGCAAGAGAAAGATTTAGGATTAAGATACACAGATTTGGTGGTGGTGACATTAGAAAGCTGAGAAGAGAATCCAGCTGATTTCCAGTCAAGTCCTTTTTCCTTCCTCCCATAATCAGACTTAACTTGAGAGGGTTCATAAAGTGCAAAGGCTTAGAAAGAGTAGAAAATGCTGTTCATTTTCAGTGCTTTGGACACACTGAGGCCATGAGCAGTAGATGATGATGTTGTGTCAGAGCCTTCCAGAATCCCACAGCTTCCAGAGGCTCCCAGCACACATCCCATGGCCAGTTTGTGGTGGCACACAGAATGTCCACTGCTGGGATGAGCTGGCTCTGTGTGGAGGGTGGAAGAAGCCCAGCAAGGACCATAAAGACACTGTTCTTCTGTCAGCACAGTCAGTGATGAGTGGCAGTGCTCCTACAGCCTGATGAGAGTCATTAAAACTCGAGAGGAGAAACTGCTCTGTCTAAACTCTGTCTAAACTCTGTCTAAACTCCTCTAGGGGTTCAGGAACCAGAACTGAATCCCAGGAAATCCCAGCTATGGCAGTTCACTCCACCTCCCTCCACGAGGCACAAAGTGTGACCTGCCTGTTCCTCTCTGCAGGCAGTGAGGACTTTACTCCACATCTGCACCAACCACAAGGGCAGAGTAACATGGCTTCTAAACACTCCTGTGCAGATTTCCTCAGGGAGCCTTTCAGAGGGGGCTGTGGCTCCCAGGAAAAAACAGGACTGAAGCTGCTGTAATACCAAATGTCAGGATAATTAAATAATTCAGGAGAGCCTCCCATATTCTTGCTGTGAGTTTGTCCCTCCTGATGCTTACCCTGAGTGTGTGATCCACACAGAGCTCCTGGGGCTGATTCCAGCCTCTTCCTCACTGGGCAGAAATAGCACCCAGTAAAGAAGAAATATCTCCTCTGAGCTTTAAGCTGTTCACCTTCTGGGGCCAGAGATTTTTCTTCAGAGTGTGAGCTGAGCACAGAGGAGATTAAGAGATGGAGTTATTCTGTCAGACATCCCCAGGCCCGTGAGCACATGGAACAGGCTTTGGCTGAAATGAGAACCTACAGCATCTGTGAAAAATGAGTGATCCTTATAACCCAGCATAGGAAAGG
Source organism: Camarhynchus parvulus (assembly GCF_901933205.1). Lineage (NCBI taxonomy): Eukaryota > Metazoa > Chordata > Aves > Passeriformes > Thraupidae > Camarhynchus > Camarhynchus parvulus. The sequence continues at coordinate 17,939,784 of NC_044600.1, read as the reverse complement.
GTAGGAATAAATGTCCACAGGGTGCTCTTGGATAAATCCATGGTATAGATGCTGCAGATTAAGCCCATCTCTTGCATATTTTAGGGCAAACTGCAACTCCACAGATGGTTTAGTTAGTTTGGTGATGTCACTCAGAGTCATCTGAGTGACGTCACCAGGCAAACAAAAGACAAAAAATACTCTTTCAAATACTGAGTGACATCAGGAACCTTATGACATTCACTGAGGACAAATCCTGCACTTGAGAAGGACTAAACCCTCTCTGTGACACATTTTGGGGCTGACTGACCCTGCTCTGTGCAGGAGGGTCAAGTTTGGACCTCTTGAAGTCCCTTCCATCCTGAATACTCCAACAGCCAAGTCAGAGTCATTGTTTCATCCTAGCAGGCAGTAAATCACCAGGATAACCCCAAGGCACTCAGGTCTGGCCTTTCCTAACAGTGGAGATGGGGCTGGTGACACCTGGAGCCTCAGCAGAGCTCTGGGAATCCTGGAAAATGGACTCTGCTAATAATTAATGACTTTTTTTGTCTGTATCCAGACAAAAGGTGTGGCAACACTGATCTCACATAGCAAAGTGAAACAAAATAAATTACATTCTTGTGTAAAGACAAGCCTAAGTTGGCTTCTCTAGGAAAACTCCCAGACATTTTTACCTCACAGCTTCATAGAGACTCTTGTGCCTTTTGCTTTTTCCTCTGCTTCACTTGTCAGTTAACAAACAGCACTCAATGCTCTCTCATGACAGAACTGATGCATTTATCACACCTAAATAGTGACATTAGACAGCAGCTACTCATGTCCACTCCATTAATTGTGAACTGTCCACTTCCCCAGGTCTCTTTCAGGGAAAAGATTCCTAATGCTATGGATCCTCTGGTAAGTCAAGTCTCCAAAATCAAATCAAATTCCTGAAATCATTATCAAAAGTTTTTAAAAACCTGAGTCTTCTCCTTTGCAGATAAAGCAGGAATTTTTCTCTCTGATGTCATGTGGGGGAAAGAGGCCCAAGCACTTGTCAATAATACACTGATCCTTGTCTGAGTCAGACATGATGAGTGTTTCTCCATTTACCACGATTTTTTCTGCTCATAGTTGTTACAGTGAGAACTTTGTAATTTCTGGCTTTTCCCTCTTGTCTTTCTTTCTTCCCCTGTAACATTGTTAAAGAAAATTTCAAGCCTGACAGCAGGCAGGATCAAAGAGAGCAGGAGCATAATGAAGTCCTTGTTTTCCCACTAAAGAAAATTCATCCCTGGAACTCCCATATGTAGGGCTGTGCCTTCTGCCCTTCCAGGAGGAGCAATATTAGCAGGACTTTTTAAAGCTAGGACTAAACACTCAGTGATCCTCAGGGCCAACAGAGCAAACCTGGCATCTCTGGACACTCATCTCGGAGCAGCAGTTGTTATTTTTAAACTGGACCATTGTCACAGTGAATTCCTCAAAATCCCAAAGGTTGTTTTTCATAACTATACATTAAAAAAAAAAAAAAAAAAAAAACAAACAGGGAAAAAAAACCAACAACCAACCAAGAACATTATTATTTTCTGGGAGAGTTTTGACCTTTTATTCATGTATATTTCTCAAAGCCAGCCTTGCACTGTTTATGCCCCAAGCTAGAATGTCACAAGCCATCTTAGCAGGGAGCAGAAGCACAGAGACAGGAGGGTAAGGCAAGGAGAGCAGGTGGAGGGGCAGCAGTGTGGGGGATTGAGGTAATGGGTTCCTTAATGTTGATGCTGAAGCACCTGGGATGGACAGGTCATTCCTCCCTTCCCCCAAAGCCTCTGGAAGAAGCCCCAAACCCCTCGTGCCACAAGGTCACGATGGAAGTGCAGCAGGACTTTACAGCTCCCTGAGGAAGGACAGCAGGGTGGAGGGGAGCCAAACCCTCATCCCCCCAAGCACTGGGAGAGCTGGATCCAAACCTGGCTGTCACAAAGGACTCCTGGCCTGGGTGATGGATTGTTTGTGAATCCAAACTGCTCTGGAGGTGACAGCAGCAATTGCTCCTGCTGTCAGGATGAGTCACAGCCAGCTCAGACACTGAGACCTATTGACTCAGCAGCCCTCCTCTGCTGAATGAGATTTTCCTCGGTGCTGATGAAACACTCTTTGGCCTTGATGTTAATCCTTGGATCTGTGAGATCCCAGATGCCTTCAGGATGTTGTAATAAATGAGAAGTGCCAAGAGATTGCAAAGGAAAGTGAGGTTGTCTTCTTCCTGGCATTTGGATCATTATTTCCTTCCAGGAAGGAAAAGGCAGGAACTGGGGAGAACAAAGGTGCTGCTCTTCAGGAGATCTTCTGGAGAAGGCCTTTATGGCTGGCTGGGGGCTGTGTACAAATCACAAATGGGACAGGACTGCTGGGAATGTGCCTTCAGCTGGTTTATTTTCCAGCATCAGCCTCATTACTTGGTTATGACAATGGGAAGATGCCACCAGCTCACATCCCAGGCAGCAGACAAAGAACTTAATGCTACAACTCACTTTAAAAGTTTTTTGACCAATCACACAAAGCAAAAGCACATTGACAGTAGTTCCATCCACCACTATAAGCACAGGTACCTTTGGTTAAACAATGCTTGCTTATTTCAAATAAAACACCTGCTTGTAAGCCTTAAAACACAATGCACAGAGCTCCATTATTAAGCTTCAAACTTCCTAATATCTCAGTAGATAAACTTTTCTGTAGCTTAGAGAGTTATTCTAGACAAGCATTAACACACAGATCATTGCTCTATTTGTCATTGCTTTTCTACTTCTTACATAATTTTTCTGCTGACCATGGCTACTGCTTGGCTCTAATCACAGTTCTGCTGTCTCTGAGGCCTGCCTTTTGCAGCTTTCCCAAAACCCTCTGATTTTGTGGATTCCCACATTCCCCCTCTCAGTTCACCTAAAAAGAAACCTTCACAACCCTGTCATTTATTAACTGCTTTGCATTTCATAGCTTTACTATAATATATCTGCTTATTACTTACCCAAAGCATCTTTTTGCTCCCAGTAAGCACTGCTATATTACAACACAGCAATTTTAGTGTTGTGAAAGTCCAGTCAGTTCAAAGGGTGTAAGTCATGTCTGATAACAAGTCATAGTTTGAAAAAGTGAAAACCAAACCAGCTCCAATCACAGTTCTGCTGTCTCTGAGGCCTGCCTTTTGCAGCTTGCCCAAAACCCTCTGATTTTATGGATTCCCACAGCCATGGTGCATTGCTTGTCTCTGCTCTGGGAGCACAGACTTGCTTCTTCCTGGGGCCAGGTCCTGCACCAAACCTCCTCAAAGAGCCACAGAGGAGCACTGACCCCACAGCTCTGTGTCCCTGGGAGCCAACATTCATCCCAGCCATGGGAAGAAAGAAAATTCCCAGCTGGCAAAGAAAAGCAGACTCTAGATGTACTCAAGGACAAATTTTACCTATTCAAAATATGGGCAGAAATTCACTTCAGACTTTAGCAGATCACAGCTCTCTAAAGAAAAAATATAATGTAATGTTGCCCTAAATCATGGTCAGTAATTCCCTCCTCCTAGCACTATCCCAAGGGTGGCACAATTAACAATTATCCATTTATTAGGAGGTCATTTAGTACACAGGTGCCAGGGGCTTTTTTATTTCAGTAAGACTAACACCATTCTCTTTTTCTGGTTTAACCCCCTTTCAGTAAGGAGGAATGTATTAATGGGCTTAAACACCAACTACTCACTGAGTAATTTATGAGTAAACACCAGCTCATGCTGCCCTACTCCAGCCTGATACAATGGGAAAAGACCTGAAAAGGCAAAGTAAGAACTTTGGGAACTGGAAAATCCATGCAGGGGCAGCAGGATCTCGGTGCTGTGACATTAATGAATTTTAGCACATCCAGGATTTGGTTCAGCCCCTCTGAGCCCCACCAGACAGAGCTGCACTGAATCTGGATTAGTGCACAGTCACAGCACTCGATTCCCTCAGATTCAGGGCACAATTTGTCCTGCAGAAAATTCCCTCCTTTCCTGCTTCCATGCCAGGTGCCCCAAAAGGTGCTGCAGAAGAGGGGTCATCACCTGGAGGGAAACCCAGAAAAAGCAGCAAACCAAAGCAGACCATCAGAACCCAGCCTGGCTTTCTAGTTTTTCATTATTTTAGTTCCCTACTGCATTTGGGAGTTAGAAAATTTAGGAAATTCAAACCAAACAACAATGTAAGGAAGCACATTCAATTTTCTCCAAAGGCTGACAAAGGCTGCCTGTGAGCACAGCATGAGTTACCTCATTAAATATGAAAAATGCCAATAAAGGACAGCATAAATCCCAGAATGGATTCATGACCCTCCTTTTGTTTTTAAAGACTCTTCAACATAAGCTTGAAATGTGAGAAGAAGCACGGCACAGGCTGCATTTGCTGGGGTTTAAATTCCCACATTTCAGAGTCCACCTCCCCATGCCCAGTTCCTCCATTTGGGTTGGGTCAGTCTTTGCTGCTGCTCTGGAGGGAGCAGGAACATTTCTGGTTATTATTGATAGCAGAAGAGTATCTCCGAAAAAAACAGACACAGAAAACTTCAGATCAGGGCAGGCCTAGAGCAAGGCCTGGGACAGGTACAAACCCAGCTTCCAGAAGTGTTGCAGCTCGTTAATTCCTGTCTCCATCACCAAATGTGATTGTGAAGTCATGCCAGGAGGAAATTAGGAACATGATCCTGCAAGGAGACAATTGGAATCAAGTTGGCAAAACCAGCTCTTATTGATAGAAAGTAAAAGCTCCAAACTTGAATTTTTGCCATAAAGGAGAATTTCTTTTTTCCAGAATGATTCTGTACTTCAGAGGAATAAAAGGGAGAACTAGTATTGTGCTTTTATTTTAAAATCTACATCCTCAAAAGTGACAGGAAGCATCATATGAAACATTCCTAGGGTGAAGTTGAAAGAAAACCACTTCCCAGAAGTTTGTCAGATATGGCTGCAAAGAATGCTTGTTAGAACTTCATTTTAATGAGGGATGAAAGGGATTGCAAAGAGAGTCAATGAAACTTTAACACAGCTTCAATATTTACATTTGCTGGTGAACATAATTTGCTCACAGAATGATTGGAAATGTTACAATGACACTTCATATTTCAATATTTTTGTGTGCCACACAGGAATGTGTATACATTTGCAAAATCATTTCAATGCATCACCACTGCTTCACGTGTCTTACAGGGCTGAGAAAATGAGTAGAAACTTAAAAAATCAGTAAAATACCAACTTTGATCAATTGAGAGCAGGCACTGCTTGTAAAGTGAGGCACTCATCTTCACAGGACAGAGAAATTACCATAGCTCTTTCCTGGAAAAGTTGTGGATAACGGGCATAGATTTATGAAATTGCTCCAACTTTGGTAGTTTTTTAGATGAAAGAGCCTGTGGGGGGAAGGTTTGGGCTGTGTTAGATGATGTCTGCAAAGGAAAACTCCTTTCAGCAAGATTTGCAGAAGGCAAATAAGAATATGCTGGATTTTTCCAGAAGACATAAAAATTTTCAAGTTTTCAGGCTTGAAAATCCATCTAGAGAATTGGATAAGTGACTTTTTTAGGGAAAGTGTAAGGTTTCACCCCAGCCCCTTCAATGCACATCTAAAGGGAGAGAATCCCTTTGTCAGCCTGCAGTTGAACTCTGACAGGACAGACTCAAACCCTGCCCCACAACAGCTGGGCCCTCAAAACAGCTGAGAAATTTCAGTGAAAGGGCTGGGAGCCCTGAGAACTGAGGGGTGTGTGCAAGAAACTGAAAGTAAAACTGTATGAGAGTAAAAAGACTGAACAAAACCCTAATTATATTACTCTGAAAGTGCCAAGTATCTCAAAAATATTAATTTTGGATACTGGAGAAACTGGAGGTTTGCATTATTTTGTTGATTTTGTTAATTATGTGATCATTTCTGCCGAAATGTGCATTCCTCTGCCAGGTGTGTCAGGATGTCACAGCACCAAAATACCAAACCAAAAATACTTTTCTGAACTTTGTGGCTGAGTATGCTCTGAGAAACCTTAACAAAAGCACCTGTCAGTGCCAAGCTGAGACAGACTGGGGAAAGGGAGGGCAGGAATATCTGCAACCACCTTTGCACTGTCCAGCACTGCACAGAGCCCTGAATCTGCTTTGCTGCTGAGCCAGCAGCCCTAGGGCTGTCCCATGCTCCCTCTGAGGACAGCCAGCAATAGAAAACCCCCAAGAATGGCTGGCAGGGAGCAGGCAACAATCCTGGCCTTCCTCAGGAGTCCCAAAAGCCAGCAGTGCTGAGATGAGTCAGGAATTCTGGTTTTTACACCAGTTTTTGTGCACAGATAAAATACCTTTAATTCATAAGCTCAGATCCTGGTGTCCACTCAGCAAGAAAGGAATGGGTGCAAGGGAATTCCAATCTTTCCCTTCACTCCCACAACGTCTTGCAGTCTTCTTGCTGGCAATGCTTTTGCGAGGGTGCCTGGAGGCTTTTGTGCAGGCAACAGCAGTTTGTCATTTCAGTATCCAGTCCTGCCCTTGGAAATTATTAAAATCCAGGACATCTCTGGAATGGGAAATTAAATGTGTTCTCCAACAAACCCTAAAACTGCTCATGTTGCTGGCAGCTATGTTAAAACAAGGGTGTTCAAATAAAATTCCTATTAAAAAAAATTGAATTGAACTTTTCAATGGAATTAGATTTTCCTGAAATTTTATTAGCTGGCAGGTTCATAAACTACAACAGAAACAAAGCAGAAAAACCAAATCATTCTTTATGAGCTATAAAAAGGTAGCAAAGGGGACCAAAAAAGGGGAGTATTTTGAAATATTAAGTCTACAAAAGGGAGTTTTGTCTTTCTGACAGTAAATGGCTCCTACAGATTTGTTAAGGTTATAAGCTCATAAAATGTAGAGTAAAATGAGGTGTCAGCTAAATTCTAACAGCACTCTCAGCTCCACTCCCATCCCAGTGCAGGAGGGGATTAAGAAGCCCCCCAAGCCATCCACACCCTGGTGGCACTGGCTTTTCCCAGGATTCCCAGGGAATGGCAGAGTGATTCCAAAAACTGCTCAGGGGACAGCAGCAAAGCTGAGATCCAGCTGTGCACAGCAAATGTTCCACTGGGGAAATGCAGCCACAGCCCTGCCCCAGGCATGGCTTTGTGTCCTGGGTTGTAAGATATGGTTTGGGGCTGTGTGTTCTGTCCCCATCTGTCAGAGCTGGGGCAGTTCTCTGCTGTCCATGGGGCAGTTTTTTCTTTATCTCTCCCACAGCCAATCCTCCCTCCAGGAGATCTCTGCTGTCCATGGCCACTGAGTGTCCCTGCAGGGCTGATCCAATTCCAGCATCCCATGGGGAGATGCTGCGCCCAGGGGAGGAGCCAAGCATTCCTACCTGGATCCAATCTGAGCCTGGAGCAGCACAGCAGCCTTTGCCCCCTGCATTGCCAGAGGAGCAGCTTTCTGCTGCCCTGCACTGCCAGAGGGAGCCCAGGCCCATCTGCAGCAGCCCTGGAGCTGCAGAGGAAAACTCCCCCCTTGTGCAGGATCCCTGCTCCAGCAGCAGCACAGCTGGCACTGCAGGAGGGCTGAGCCCCCATGGGATGGGGCTGTGCCACCCCTGACACACAGGGGGGCAGGGACTGCTCTCACTCTGGCAGTGATTTGTTTTGTATTACTGCATTGTTTATTTTATTTTTATTTTTCCTAATAAAGAACTGTTATTCCTATTCCCATATCTTTGCCTGAAAGCCCCTTAATTCCAAAATTATAATAATTAAGAGGGAGGGGGTTTACATTTCCCATTTCAAGGGAGGCTCCTGCCCTCCTTAGCAGACACCTGGCTTTTCAAACCAGGACACCCACCCACACATCCCAACTCATCTGGGCCTGGATGTTCCCTGGCTGGAGCCAGGCTTGGCCAAGGACCTCCACCTGGCACATCCCTGCACATCCCAAGCTCTGTCACACACCAAGACAGTCCCCATGATTTAAAGGTCCCTCTTGGCCTTGAAGGTCACAAACAAGCAAATAAGTCTCAGCTGACTTCAAAGAATTTCCTTCTGCCTCTTGCAAGATGAAATCCTAAGGCATGATTTTGCCTTCCCTCCTCCTGCATTTTGAGTTAAAACCATTCTGTTCAGCTGCTCTCCTCGAAGTGCCACTCAGTAATTGAAACCTCACTGCTCTCCAGCATAGGCTGCATTCCAGAGCAGAGAAAAATACCCAGTTTTCTGTAAGGAATTTTGTAGAGAAGAATGCTCCAGTTTGAAAAGCACTGGAAAAATAGATTGTTTTCAAAGATTTAATTGCAACCGCTCTTGAAGGGCAATACCCAATTCACTGTCACCCTCAGGGCACACACTGCTCATCCCTCCAGGAGCACAGCCTGGAAACTCTCAGCTGCTGCTCAGCAGGTGAATCCACTGCACTGGGAGTTTATAGGAATATATTAAATATATACAGCTGCTTCTATTTATCAGCTTGGTTCTGTGGCTCTGGACTTACTCAGCAAAATACCCCAAACAATGGTTTTGCCTGTGGGAATTGGTTGCCATAAACAAACCAAAGAGAAATGAAACAGTCTGAGGTCAGGCAGTCCTTTGACCAGGGCACAGCATTCAAACGTGTCTAAAATAACTCCATGTCCCTAAATAACCAAGAGCATCTCTGAAGCAGTGTTTCAAGTCTTTGGAAATGAAGTGAGAGGCTTCTAGTGGAATCTATGAATTATGGAAGAGGATAAGTGGTCATTCAGCAAGGTTTACATCCTCTTATCTATAGGACTTTATGGTAGAGATAGTGTTATAAGCTACTTGCTGTCCCCTCATTAATAATATCATCAATGCTAATGCAGATTAACACTTTTACCAGAACAATCTTCCAGAACAGTTTGAATGTGTTTGAAGAGTAATTTCAAGCCAACCCCTCCTTTTCCCAGATCCTGTGAGAGGTTCTGACTCTGCATCAGCTCCACCTGCAGCTTTCCAGGAGCAAATCTGGGAAGAGGAAAACTGGCAGGGCATAAGAGGTCCAGTCACTCCAGACAAAGTGCTGGCTGCTGTTCCTGCCCAGTAAATGCATTTATAATCCCAGACAATGACCCAGTTGCATGGGGGCTGTGGTGGGAAGGGCTGCTGTGAAATAACCTCTCCAAAGAGTGCACGGAACGTCGTCGTGCTGGAGCTGAGGGTCAGGCTGCCCTAACTCCCAACATTTGTGCATGTTCAGCAGTGACTCATGAAATTATGAGCCAGGGCTGGTGACCTGCAGGAATTCAGTAAGAGCCAAAAGAGAGCTGAGCATTTGTGTGGGTAATTAGAATGTCCACATTTAGAAGGGGTCAAAGAAATACAGTATTAGAGGAGAAATACAAATCCATTGGGATTCAAAGTCAGAAAACATGAGAAAAAAATTCCCAGAAGTTGCTTATTATATTTTTATCCTATTGGCAACTTTTTGCACCTCTTCCTGAAACCTGTGGTCCTGGAAAATGCTGGGTATTAAATGTAGCAGCAGCTGGGACAAGGAGTTCTTTTGGACAGGTTTGAATCCCGTGTTCTCATGTAACAAGCAACTTCAAAATCCTCATTGTGAACTGAGAACTAAAAGTTCTCACCTACATATCCTGACAGTGAGGAAATAACTTTCTCAGAAGCATCAGTGCTTCACTGTGTACAGTGGGAGTGTCTGTACAACCTGGAATAACCCAGACCCATGCCAGGGCCCTGTCTGGAACACTCAAGGAGCATTTGCAGAACTCCAGCACTGTGCATTCCCTTTTCCCTGTATTCCCACATGGATACACACAAGCTTTTCAGAAGCTGACTCCTTCAAACTGGAGCCACCATTTGCTCATGGAAGAACACCCGGAAGAGCAGAGGCAGGAGTGCTGGAAATGCATCTTTCCAAAACATGAATCCCATCCCTAAGGCTCTTTCTCTAATTCAATTCTTTCTTCTCTTGTGTTGAAATCAAGGAGACAAATGGAAGTTGCACTGAGGAGAATCTCATCTGCACAGGGAATCACTCACAAAGCTATTTAAATATCATCTGCTCTGGCATTCATGAGCTTGGTGCCAGCTCAAGACTGTTTCTCTGGGGCACGGCTCAGATTTGCTCTCAAAATACAGGTAAGCAATCAGGTTTGGGTCAGAGGAGCCCCTAAAGATCATCTGGTTCCAAGGACAGAGATGACACCCAGATCCAGACACAATCCCGCTGTTCCAAGATTTCCCTGCCTCTCCTGTGTCCTGGTTTGAAAAGCCAGGTGTCTGCTAAGGAAGGCAGGAGCCTCCCTTGAAATGGGAAATGTAAACCCCCTCCCTCTGAACTGTTATAATTTTGGAATTAAGGAGCTCTCAGGCAAAGATATGAGAATAGGAATAACAGTTCTTTATTAGGAAAAATAAAAATAAAATGCAATACTACAAAAAATGGAAAACAAACCACTGCCAGAGTGAGAGCAGTCCCTGCCCCCTGTGTGTCAGGGGGTGGCACAGCCCCATCCCATGGGGGCTCAGCCCTCCTGCAGTGCCAGCTGTGCTGCTGCTGGAGCAGGGATCCTGCACAAGGGGGGAGTTTTCCTCTGCAGCTCCAGGGCTGCTGCAGATGGGCCTGGGCTCCCTCTGGCAATGCAGGGCAGCAGAAAGCTGCTCCTCTGGCAATGCAGGGGGCAAAGGCTGCTGTGCTGCTCCAGGCTCAGATTGGATCCAGGTAGGAATGCTTGGCTCCTCCCCTGGGCGCAGCATCTCCCCATGGGATGCTGGAATTGGATCAGCCCTGCAGGGACACTCAGTGGCCATGGACAGCAGAGATCTCCTGGAGGGAGGGTTGGCTGTGGCAGAGATAAAGAAAAAACTGCCCCATGGACAGCAGAGAACTGCCCAGATAAAAGAATGTGGTATTTTCTGGGGTCCCCTGATGAAGGGAGGAATGATGAATCTGACTCCATGTTCTTAGAAGGCTAATTTATTATTTTATGTTACTATATTATATTAAAGAATGCTATACTAAACTATACTAAAGAATAGAGAAATGATACAGACAGAAGGCTAGAAGATACTAAAGAAAAATTCATTCCTTCCAGAGTCCCGACACAGCCTGACCATGATCGTTCATTAAGTAAAAACAATTCACATGAAACCAATCAACCACCAATTGGGAAACAATGTCCAAAGCACATTCCAAAGCAGCAAAACACAGGAGAAGCAATCAGATAATTATTGTTTTCATTTTTCTCTGATGCTTCTCAGCTTCCCAGGAGCAAAATCCTGGGCAAAGAGATTTTTCAGAAAATAGGACAATGAAGCAGAGAACTGCCCCCTCTGACAGATGGGATAGAACACACACCCCCAGCCACATCCTGCATTTCCAGCCTAAGATACCTGGGACCCCGGGCTTCCTCCTGAGGGATTTGCTGGTTTCCACACCCAAAGGCTGGTAGAAAAGGCAGTTCTGGACACATTTCATTATCACAGCCATTTTGTTAATTCTCCCAAGAAGCTGACTCTTAATTTGGCAGCTTCCCAGGAAGATTGATGCAGGAACTACCACAACTGCAAGGTACTGTGCTCAGAAACTGGTCTACAAATCAGCTTCTTGATGGGTTTTGAGTTTCCATCCTTTCCAGAGGACAAGAAGCCATCAAGGAAATTGCTGTGATTAATGTTTTATACACAGCATTTTGAGGAAGAGGTCAATACATGTCATCAACAAATCTCTATCCCATGGAATCACAGAATATTCTGGGTTATAAGGGATCCACCAGGATCATCCAGTCCAATCCTGGCCCTGCCCAGACCCCCAGCAACCCCACCCTGGGCATCCCTGGGAGCATTATCCAAACCCTCCTGGAGCTCTGGCAGCCTCGGGGCTGTGCCCATTCCCTGGGGAGCCTGGGCAGTGCCAGCACCCTCTGGGGGCAGAACCTTTCCCTAAAATCCAACCTAAACCTGCCCTGGCACAGGCTGGGTAAGGGAATGGTGTGAACAGCACCCATGGGGGGTTCAGTGTTCTTTTAGGCAGCACACACACTGGTAATTCAGTCTCCAAAACTGCTCATATTGCCTTCATTAAAGAGTGGTTCCTGAGGGTTTTTTCTGACTTAAAATACCTTTGAAAAGAACAAATTCACTGAGCCAAAATAGACTTTATGGCCTCTGTCAAGTCTGTAAGAAGTGGAGACCTGATTTGCTCTTACATCACTGTAAATCAGTATGAGCCAACAGAGAGTTTGCTCACACAAGAAAAGGGAACCAGACCCCCATTTTAGGTTCTCCTGACCATTTGTGACCCCTGTTTTCAAGACCAACAATACATAGCCTGGTTTCAGGCATTCTAATCGACCAAGGCTTTTATTTTTTATGTTAATTTATTCAGCACTCATAAAGTCTTCCTGTGGTTAATTAGAGAACTCACTGGAGCCTGTCTAAAGATTTTATAAATATGAACACATTATCTCTTATTGTATCTCCTTTCCCTGCCTATTAATCTCACAACAATTAAAGTAAATGTTTCTTCAAGAAAAAAGCTTCTAGGAAACTCCATCCTAAAAGGCAACAATTATTCCCAAGTTCATTCTTAAGGGAAAGAAGAACCCAAAATGCTACAAAACCAACGAAAAAGTGATAGAGAGAGAACATGTTGGAGAACAAGCTGCTCATTTTATACCAGGATGTGATGTTACACCAGTATGAACATGAACTGTAACTGGAAAGAGATTAAATCCCACCTTGGATTTGAGATTAAATCCCACCTTGACCACCTCATGACACTGAGGAGCTCCTTTAACTTTGTTCTTTGAATACCCAAGGTCTAAGTAAGCTGAACAGATCCTGGAAAAACTGGAACCAAAATAATTCATGGCTTTTCCTGGAGATAAATTTGATTCTCCAGTAACTCAGCTCTCGTGAGAAAAAGTTCAAGTTCAAAGAGCTTCCACACCTTGAAACAGAACAAAAAAAATCAAGGGAATTTTTGGGTAGGTAAATATGTCTGCATATAAATATCTCTGCATATCCTGCACTGGCCCTGAGACCTTCAAAGGCTCGTGGCTGAGGAAATGCTCTGCAAAACAAATCAATCCCTGCTGGATCAAATCAATCCTGGCTGAAGCTGCAGGAAGGATCCCATGCCATGGAGCAGCAAGAATGCTGCTGATAGGAACAGAAATATTTCTGAGACTCTCAAATATTACTGGAGACCACATTCCAAAATTGGCACAGGCCAATTGAGGGATGGTTCTTTACCAGCACATTTTGTTGCATGCTTGAAGGAGGTGTTTGAGACAGGAACAGGGGAGGGAATATGCAAAAGAGCCATTATCAACATTTACTTGCTCTTCCACAATTCAGTGGAGCAGCACAAAGTAAATTTAGCTCTGAGAAAAGGCTTCATGCAGAATCCTGCAGAACTCAGCTCCTCTCAAACAATACTGAAGGTCAAACTCAGGAATCAAGAACTCTTGTCTTAGTGAGGATAAAGATCAAATATAACTAATATTTATTCTCTGGAACATAATCACAGACAGCGGTTGACTTCATTAAACAACTTCTCTGGTCAATTCTGACTTTGTGCATTTAAATAATTCCACAGACAAGTCAAATGGATTCAAGAGAAATGGCCCTGAAAATTGAAATTGCTCCTTGTGTAACTGAACGTTGCTTTTGCAAATTCCCCTGTGGTTTTACATGGAGACAGAATCTTTCAGCACTTCCTCATCTCAGCTGCTCAATATTGGGATTTGTTCAAACACTGCTGTGCTCCACTTTATCAACACCATTGAAAGGCAGAATTCTTGCATAACCCTGTGCATCCATTGAAGACTTCACCTCATTGGGGAAGGAGTTTATTCATCTAAAATCACCACATTTGCAATGAGGCTGGATGGAAACACATCCAAAAAGAGAACCCCCACTTCTCTCCTTGATTTTTTGCAGTGTATTTCATTTACCTGATCAGTACAAAGCATGCAGTTGGCTGGCAACCTGCTCAAGATCATTTTTCCCCAGCGCAGAATGAAGATTTCTACAACACAAACAGTCCTGTTAATTCTGGGAGCTGGGCTAGATTAGATTAGATTTAAAGTCTTGGAAAAGAAAATGAGCTTCAGCCACAATCTTGACAGCAAAATAACAATGTCTAAGTTTATGTCGGCTGTTCAGAGCCCACAAAATAAACACTGGCCTAATAATCTCATTAGGAACTAATTCCATGAGCTGGCCATTCCAGGGATGACCTCACTGATAAACAATCCCAAGTATTTATTGCCTGCTTGGACTGTACACTGCAGATATCAGATGAGAAAGGAAAAGGATAGGTTTGAATTACTGTGCATAAGTGAGTTCTACTGCTGTAATCCTACTTCTCTGCTATTTTTATAATCACAGGAGTGTTCTATTTCATTTTCCTCAAGGTGAATGGCACAAAGGCATATGGAATAAAATGAATTTGCCTTCTTTAGGACTATTTTATCATCTTACTTTACCAGACAAGTAATGCAAATTTCTTATCTCCTGCACGGCAAATCTTTCTAGCCTTTATTCTACATTATTGTGGATGTAGCCATATCCACAGTCTCATACATACAAATTTAAACAGTGAGAACAGTATTTGAAGACCCAAAGAGAAAAAAAAATGAGGTGGGTTATGTAAAAATAGTCCTGATTACAAAGGCAAACAGCAACATTACCATAAGGGCAACATTCACTCGGAATGTGCATTTATATTAACTCTTTTTAATAGATATTTCCTCCCATTTGCTTTCATTTCAGAAGCTGAATTTAAATTTGCTCTCTGTGTTTGCTCACAGAATAAAAGTTTGTCAGAATTGTCACTCACTCTGTTACCCTTCAAGAAAAAAACTGGAGTCATTACTGAACCAAGTGCTGACATGGAACCAATAATTCTTTTTTTATTATTATTTATTTACCTAGCTAATAAATGACTACAGAAACAAACCCAGATTCAGAATATCCATCTAAACAATTAAAGAGATTTGTTTCAGTGAGATTTGTTTCAGTGAATGCAGTTCTGGGATGGGAAACTGTATCCCCAGATCTGTCACTGCAGCAGGAGCACTGGCAGGCCTGGGGGAGGGACTGAGTACTTTTGACAAGGCACAGTCCCAGCAGTGACGGGTAAATGTTCCTGGGGTTCCAGGGCCAAAGGGAATCCCTCTGCTCCCCAAACCCTTGGCATGTGCACTTGTGCAGTCAGTGGCAAACAGCAGGAATGAGCAGGAGCAGGAATGAGCAGAGGAAGGAGTGAGCAGAGGAAGGAGTGAGCAGAGGAAGGAGTGAGCAGAGGCAGGAATGAACAGGAGCAGGAATGACCAGGTAGAAATGACCAGAGATAGAAATGACCAGGCAGCAATGACCAGGCAGGAACGACCAGAGGTAGGAATGATCAGGTAGGAATGACCAGGTAGGAATGAGCAGGTAGGAATGACCACAGATAGAAATGATCAGGTAGGAATGACCAGGCAGGAATGAGCAGGTAGGAATGACCAGATATAGGAATGACCAGGGGCAGGGATGAGCAGAGGCAGGAATGAGCAGAGGTAGGAATGAGCAGAGGTAGGAATGAGCAGGTAGGAATAACCAGGCAGGAATGAGCAGGTAGGAATGAGCAGGAAGGAATGAGCAGGCAGGAATGAGCAGAGGCAGGAATGAGCACAGCCTTTGTCCCCCAACACCCCAGCAGTGTCCCCAGACCTGGAAGCTCAGGAGCAGCCCTGCAATAGCCCCAGCTCCAGAGAACAAAGCAAATCTCTGCCAAATGTAATCCCTGGTGCTGGCCAGAACCCTCTTTTGACCCCATGAGCAAATTCTGCTGCTTCCTGCACCGGGGCAATCCCTGTGTGCTGGGAACTTCACCCAGGCAAACCCCAGCTCCTGCTCCAAAGGTGCCTGGCTACTATTTCCAAAATAATTACACTTAGAGCTTGTTATTTTCAGGGCATGCAGGAGAAAAAATGTGTATTAACATGAAGCAAAGCAGCATTTATTAAATGCTGTACACCTAGGATAGAATGCTGGGAAGACTTGGGACAGGTTTGACTCAGGAATGCTCTTTGTCCCGATCCCCTCACAGCGGAGCTGCCGAGGCTGCCCCGCAGGCTGGGATGCAGGATGGGATGGGATGAGATGGGATGCGGGATGGGATGGGATGCAGGATGGGATGCGGGATGGGATGTGGGATGTGGGATGCGGGATGGGATGCGGGATGGGATGTGGGAATGCTGCAGGGCTGCCCGGGGAGCGCAGCAGGAACGGTGCATGCAGGACTGCAGGATGCAGGAAGGCTGCATGCAGGAAGGCTGGATGAAATAACGCCGGATGCAGGAACGCTGGATGGTCTCCCAGGGACATCCAGCGGTGGCACTGGGGAAGTCAGAGCGATCCCGGGTCCCTGGTCCTGCAGGGCTCTCGCTGCCACACAGAGCCCACAGAGCTCCCGTGGGATCCGGGACTCCCTTCGCTATTGCCATGTGACAGGCAGAGCTCTGCAAACCGCAGCGTGGACGGATATAAAAATAAAAATAAAAATAAAAATAAAAATAAAAATAAAAATAAAAATAAAAATAAAAATAAAAATAAAAAAAAAATAAAAATAAAAATTAAAATTAAAATTAAAATTAAAATTAAAATTAAATAAATTAAATAAAAATAAAACTAAAATAAAATAAAATAAAATAAATATAAATATAAATATAAATAATTTTATAAATAGAAATAGAAATAGAAAAATAAAATAAAATAAAAATAAAAATTAAAAAAAAAATAAAAATAAATCCAAGTCAAAAGCCCAGGAGCAGCTTTGAGAAGATGTTTCCAGGGGCTCTGGACACCCGGGAATGTCCAGCACACAGCACAGTGAAAGCTGCCCAAATTTCAGGCTAGATTTGCATGTTAGATTTAATTCGTTCTGTTTGCATCAGCCCATGGAGGCTTCCTGAGGAGTGTCAGGGCACCCTTTGAAGCTGTGCTCCTCCCCCTGGGTCCCTGCTTGGCGGAGATTCAGAGGTGACAATGAGGCCTCTCCCTGGGTCAGTGAGATCCAGACTGGTGTCTGGCAGGTCCAGAGCAGGGGCTGACAGCTCCTCCTGACACACAGGGAGTTTGAAACAAGCACAGAGAAAAGGATGGCAAACCAGGGAAAGACATGAAACCTACAGATTATCCACCCTCCTTCCCTGACAGTTCAACATACTGTTTCTAAATGGAAAGGATCTGCTCAAGATACTATTTCTAAATGGAAAAGGTCAAAGTTAAATGTTAATAAGCATTTTTTAAAGGTAGAATTAAGAATTTTAGCCTGATATGAAGAAGCCCAAGCTCGAGCCCTGTCCTTCCTGCTCCTCAGTGCTCATTCCCACAAATTCTCCCCCCTGGTACTGCAGCTGTGCAGCCTCAGCTCCCACAGCCTGGCACACTGCGGCTGGACATTGCATTCCCAAAGGAGATTTGGGCCTCTTTCTTTTAGAACTTTTGTACAAATAAGTGGGAATTAATTCAAAGATTTATCAATACCTGATTTGCCATTTTTTGGCTGAATCATTTAGGAAGTCCAGCTCCCTTCCTTCAGGAAAACCCAGTTTTCCCAGGCTTTGCTTTGCCTTTCTCTTACAGAGCCAGGGTGGGTGGAATGTTCTCAGTGTTCTATTACCCAGGTCAGCAGCTTTAAAAGTCCCTTTGTATCTATGATTAAATGTCCCCCTTCAAGATTGCAAATGGTTATGTCACTGTGGACAGGATATTTTAAAATTTTCTTCCTCACTCCTCACTTATGTTAACCTCCAGGAGAAGTTCTGGAGGGGTACAGAGGCAGGAAAGGTTTGAGCTTGCAGGAATTAATTCTTTCATTCAGATCTTTATGCTTAAGAGACTGGGAAGTTTTTTATCATGAAGTGTTCTAAAATGCCAAACTCTCAAAACAGTGATTATATTTAATAAAAAGCAGGCTACTGTGATCTGGGACCCACCTCAATATCCAGTAATTGAGTTCATTTTAAAACATTGGCTCAAGATAAACTTACAACTTCAAAGAGAAATGAGAAGTCAACGAGAAATCTCTTGGAGCAGCATCACCACTGTAAACAGTGAGGTCAATGCAAAACTTCACATGGAATGGCACAAAATCATTTCTGAAGCCCTGAATTCACAGGGGACTTTAATTTGTTGGGTTTGGGTTGGTGATTTTTTTTCAAAATTGTCTTCTAAATTGCAGAAAACTGATGAGTAATATTTAATCTTCATGTTTGGGGATGGGATTTAAAAGTGCCCTCTGGACTGTAACTAATTCAGTGTAACACAAGCACAGTAAAGCAATGAAAATTCTGTCCTGACACTGCCAAACTGGCTGGGGGAGAGTTCAGGTGGAAACTGCACCTTCTGTGCTTTACAATGGGCTTTTATTTCAGTTTCTAAACTCTTCTGTTCAGGACTTTGAAGACAAAGGCTGTTGATTGAGTTCTAGGAGTATTAGGGGGAAAAAAAACATACAGAAGACTCCAAATTTACTTTATCAAAATGTTATGGAGGAAAATGAAATGTAATTAAAGTAAAATGGCCTGAAGAATATTGCTAATAGTCAATGCCTTTCTTTATATAGCACCTGGGGCTTTCTTTTAGCAATTATTCTAATATTTTCTGTACTCATAATCATCTAGCTCAGATAAGTCCTCCACTGGTGGGATGTGTAATATCTCTTTGTATTTTGGGTCCTTATAAGTTTAAAAGTTTTAAAACCCAAAGGAATTCACTCATGCCACAGGTAGAGTTGTTCTGGTGGGAGTTCTTTGTGTTTAAACTCTGTGAAACTCCAGATTTCTCCTCAAAGGTGAACTGACTTCAAACAGACCTTGAGCAAAGCAGACAAACTGAAGTTCCCTCAGATAAATATGGCCCATCTGGAATGTGAGCTGTAATGGGCCTCAGAAGCTGGAAATGAAATTCCTCCCTCTGGAGGGGACAGTGTGTGCTGGAGCCTCATCCCCTCCCAGCTGGAATGTTAAAGGGATCTGCTGGGGGCTCCTGCCTGACCCCAGGGACAAACCCAGCCCAGGCTGAGCTGTGCTGAGCTCCCTTTGCCAACAGCAGCTGCCCCACTCCCCCCTGGAGCAGCCATTGCCATGCAGACCCATGGATCCCTGCCAGCTGATGGTACCTGGATCCCCTGGGGTGGGTTTGATCCCCCTGGTTTGATCCTGTCCTTTGGGGACAGCTGCTGAGCACTGAGCCAGGCTTTAATCTGGACTGAGCTCTGCAGCTCCCACCCAAACCTTGCTCTGCCAACAACAGGGGCTGCTCCAGAGCTGAGTGAACCTTGTGACCCCAGATCTGAGGTTCCTCAAATACAAGATTTCTATAAAGCACCACAAGCCATTAGAAAAGGAGCCTTTAAAGCTTTAGGAGAAGCTGGAATTGTTAAAGGCACCTGTCTGAGCTCTTGAGGAGTGCACAGGGCCAGCTCAGCCTTTGCCTCCACCCCTCTGCAGTCAAAGAACTTTAATCTGGCCAGGTGGAAATATTCCTGACTCTGCCATTTAGCTGTGCTGGTGACAAACCAGAGAGTGCTTGTCAAGCTTAGCCCTAATCTACTGAGAAAAGCTGCCATGGTCACCTCAGAGGAACTTTTATCCGTGTGATGTGGAGCTACATCTGAGCAGAGGTAACAAAAGCCAGTTGGGTTCACTGTGCTACCCAGGCTGTTAAATAAATCCCAGGTCAGCCTTTCATCTCTAAATATGCAATTATATTGCACATCAGCTGTCCCTGAGGAGCAGCCAAAAGGTTTGGATGTGGCAAAGGCACTGCTGTCCCAGCCCTGCTGTCCTGTGGGGCTGACACTCCTCTGACAGCTCTGGGTAAAGTGATCCCCCCATGGGGAAGGCACATGAACACACCTGCCAGGCCAGATGCCAAACTCACAAATATCCTGTTCTGCACAGTCTAAGTGGGCGCTGATTACTTTGTCACCTCTCAGTACTTGTCTCTTTATTTTTTAAAAAATAATCTGGTTAATAATACATTATATAATTAATATAATTAATAATTAATAATTAATACAATACACAATGTATTTTTTAAAATAATCTTGTTTTTAATTTGCCTTACAGAGGAAATTTTGCTTTCCAGCCTTATTGCAACCCATTGCCTAACTGGGATGTCAGGGTTGTCATTGCTCCCTGCTGCACCCTCACAGGCCTTGATACACTCTCATTCCAAATAGTTCAGGTAATCAGTGTTTTTGGATTCTGTAAGTTCACAAAAATTCTTGTTTCTGAACTCTTCTGGTGAAGAGCAAAGTGCATTTACAAATGCACACAAACCAGCCCACAAAACATTTTTTGCTACCTAGTGGTTCATGAAAAATTCTAACTTGGCTGTGACAATTCCAATTGTATCATCAGCTAGCAAAAAAAAAAAAAAAAAAATAAGATTATCCACTGCATCTTTCAGTATTGAATAACTTTAAAAGTGTTTGGAAGGTGTTTTGTCCATAGTTTGTTCAGATATTATAGTAATTACATTCTTCCAACAAAGCAGGCAAGAAAACAAGAAATGCCTCCTATCATCACAGTCCCTCAGACTCCATCAATGCCTTTTGGTGACAGCAGAAAATGATTACCTGTGCTTAAACCCTCGGTGGCTCTGAACAAATTTCAAGGAAACTTGGAGCTATTGAAGATTTTCTGTCTGAAATTGGCCTCCTGTCATTTAAAAAGTAACAAAACAAAGGCTAGCTTAAAACCACGTTGAGGAGAAAGACAAGTCTGCCTGTGCAGGAACTGAAGGTATTTGGAGGATCTATGGATGAGAGGTGAAGATGCCTTGTGTCTTCCAGGTGAATATTCCAGATGTGGCAGCACAATTGCATAGGCAGAGCAGTTCCCAGTGATTAATGCTTTGTCCTTGGGCACCACGGCTGCACTTCAGCTCTCCGAGTTCCCCATTTAAATGCAAATGCCCTCCGAGAAAAGGCAGCTCCATGGCAGTGCCATAAGTTTAGCAGGAGTTCCCATTGTGACGCCTCTTAATCAGGGCAACTCCTGCACAAAGGTGACTGACAAGGCAGCTCCTTCATCCCCTGGTGAAATCAAAATAGCTCACTCCATAATTCCAGAATGGTTCTGAGCACCAGGTTCAACAAGGTCTTTGTGAATGAGATAATTCAGCCACTTCTGCAGCTTCCCTAGTTCAAGATAAATGTGTCCTTTATCTGCAGGTTTTTTACTATTACTCTTCTTAATGATCTGAATTACTTCTCCAGTTTTAAAGATGTACATGTTAAGTGACCTGGCAGATTTGACATCCTCCCACTTCATCCTTTGGATCATTTTTGCCTCAGCAGTGATTCTGTGCTGGGTACAGGCTCTGCTCTTGGTTCTGTCCACAGAGAAAGAATGGGGAGATAGAAGGGAGTTGTTTCTGGATAACACATTTAAATTCCTTTTACATTAGCTATTTGTGTGTTCATCAAACATTTATTCAAAGTAATCAGGAGAAACAATTTCCTTATCCCTGAAAGCACCACAAGCAGAGTTAAATCTTTGAGGAACAAGCTGTTGCTGCCACTGAATCACTCCCTAGCTGCTGGTATTCAAGCCCTCCCAGAAGCAAACTAAACCAATTCCCAGATGCTCCCAGATTCCAGCTCCTGAATGAACTTCATTCCAAGATGCAGTTTATTTTCCATGGTTAGGATGAAGCTCTGATGTAATAGAGATTTTAGCAATGCACTGAGTCATACTGGGCTCCAAAATCTCTCTGGGCTGGTCTGCTGGTCACTAAACTGATAAACCAGGGTGACTTTATCATCTCTGAATCCCACTGCAGGGGTTTGGGATCCAAGTCTCACAGAGACAGAGGCAAGGAGAAAACCAATCTTCCCAAGAGCAGACACAGAAACGTTGAAGGAGATCCTAAAGCAGAGGACACGGGTAATTTCATCCAAAACAGAGATTTCAATCATTTCAATTTGGCCCCACTAATTACTCCAGTACAAGGTTTGTTTTGAAATACAGGATGAAGGGATGCCCCATGAAAATAAGAGGCTTTGTAGATAACACTGACCAAAGAGATGTGACAGAGCTGCTTGAACATTAACATCATTCACAAATTACTTTTGAGGCTTGGAAATAATATTTGTTTTCTATTGGGATGCAAGAAACTCTGTGACTGTAACTGTGTTAACCTTCCTACTGCTGCAAATGCAGTCTCCTAAAAGGGACAACTCCCCTTCAAGTGAGGGAAAATGTGGGTTTAAATATTTATCATGGAATGAACTGCATCAGTCTAAACTCAGAGGAGGTGGGACAGCATGGGCACTGCATCCCTGGAGGTGGGACAGCATGGGCACTGCATCCCTGGACATGGGACAGGATGGGCACTGCAGGACTAGAGATGGGACAGGATGGACACTGCAGGACTGGAGATGGGACAGGATGGGCACTGCATGCCTGAAGGTGGGACAGGATGGACACTGCAGAACTGGAGATGGAAAAGGATAGACACTGCAGCCCTGAAGGTGGGACAGGATGGACACTGCAGAACTGGAGGTGGGACAGGATGGACACTGCAGAACTGGAGATGGAAAAGGATAGACACTGCAGCCCTGAAGGTGGGACAGGATGGACACTGCAGAACTGGAGGTGGGACAGGATGGGCACTGCATGCCTGGAGGTGGGACAGGATGGACACTGCAGAACTGGACATGGGACAGGATGGGCACTGCATGCCTGGAGGTGGGACAGGATGGACATTGCAGAACTGGACATGGGACAGGATGGACACTGCATGCCTGGAGGTGGGACAGGATGGACACTGCAGCCCTGAAGGTGGGACAGGATGGACACTGCATGCCTGGAGGTGGGACAGGATGGACACTGCAGAACTGGACATGGGACAGGATGGACACAGGCTGCTCTGGCTGACCATCCAAGAAGGGAACTGCTCCACCCACTACAGCACTGCTGCCTTTTGCTAACAACAACCTCCAGAGACCCAGGAGGCCAAAATCAGGCAGAGCAGCTCAGCTGACCCTGGGAGATATCATTAGTGTGCAGCAGGCAGCTCTATATTTAGCTCCAGCTAACGTCACTTGTCACACATGGGGATGCACTTTACCTCCCTGGTGTGTTTGAGAGGCAGATAAGCTCTGCCTCCACACTCCTCTTTTTGTATTTGTGAATAGTTCTCTGGGCTCAGCTGCATTCCTCATTCAGCAGCAGAGGAATGGTGGAGGATTTCAAGTTGGAGAGTGAAACAGGACTTTTTCAAAAAGCCAGCAGCCCCTTATTTCTTCCTCCCTCATCCAGGAGCCCTAAGTCCCCTTGGCAGCTTTTGGCCAGGGGCTCATTTCCCTGGAGCAGGGCAGTTGCAGGCCAGTGGGACTAAGTCAAAAACACAGATTGTGTTTAGCCTGTGTAAAATAAGCCAGTGGTCTTGAAGGTAGGCCTTCACACCCCAGGAACAGCTCTGCCAGGTCCTCTGGCCCAGGAGAGCCTGGCTGTGATCCTTTAACCCCAGTGCTGCATTTCTTACTTCAACAAAAATGATAAACAAGTGATGCTCATTCCCAATAACCTCCTCTCCTAACCTGGCTTGTCAGGTCTGTGCTTGCTGCAGGGCTCACTGTGGGGAAGCACTTGGTTCAAACCCTTTGATTTACAGTTTTCCTGGAGCTCCTTCAATCAGAGCAGTCCTGCCTGACCAGTCCCTGTTCCCCCCTGAAACCAGCATCAAGCCACCTAGGGCTGAGCACTGTGGCACAGTAAAATGGATGGGTTTGCACCCAAGCAGTATCCAGGCACCAGGCTGCCAATTGCTCAACAGGAAAATTCTGGTTTTTAATACAGAAAAAGATGTTGGCATTCCCCAGCAATTAAAGGGGAGTAGGGCACACGAGGGAGGGAGTCAGATCAGCAGGCAAAGTTGATAAATGAAATGTGAGAATTGAGGATGGAAAAGATGGAGAAATGTCAGAATGTAACAGAATTTACTCAGACACAGTCAGGAAGCAGATAAAAAAGTAATGCAAATGCTCAATCCTCTCACCTATAAAGTGATCCAATGCACTGCCTGGTGTTTATGTTTACTCTTCCACTGAGAGGACTAAGCACTGTTCCAAACCTCTGGAATCTGTTCTTTTAAAGGGATTTACTGGCTGGGCCAATGGCTTAGGATTTAGTGCTTTGGGAATTCTGCTCTTTGTTGTATCCCAGTTCTTACTCTGCAGTTTCTAAATGAAGGTCACTAATGCAGCTTTTACTCTGAAGAAGTACAAAACTTATTTTCTCTAGAAAGGATGGCAAACACTGCAAATAACTCCACCTACAACATAGCTGGCAGTTGCTATTGTCAGCCTTAACAAATGTTTCTCCAAAAGACATTATGTAGATATCATTATGTATAGAGATGCATAAATTAGTGACCAAAATTAGCTCAAGTAGCTGATACAGAAAAATATTTCTTGCAGGCAGGGTCAGCATTTGACTGGGCCAAGTTCCAACTAAGCTTAAGCAACTCATTTAATAGGGATAAGCAAACACTGGCAAACAAACCAGCTGAGAGCTTTTGTTGTGTAGCACAGACACATCCAGCAGTATTTTTGTCCTGCATTCCCTACTGTGGATCTGCTGTTTCTCCCACTGTGATTGTGTCCCTCTGCCAGGTGCATTCAGCTCAGGACAACAGGAGAGACAGACCTGAGCTGACTGAACTGTTAGGCCCTGTGCAAAAAACCTCTCCAGATCTCAGCTGTCTCAGAGGTACCTAGTGCTCCAGGCATAAGTGTTGCTGGTTTTCAGCAAAAAAACAAAGATGAAATTGGGGTTTGCTTCAAAAATCGATTGAAAGTACTGAAATAAAAAACCTTCTTGTGACTTTGAGAGTTGTGGCTCTCTGGGACCTCTTCAGAATTCAGTGTTTAAGTGTGGTTCAGGCTGTGAGTGAGTTCTGAACTCTGTAAGGCCCAAACAATTTAGTGACTGGAATTTCTACAGCCAGACTTTGAAGAGGAGACAGAAAATCAAGTGTTTTGAATGCAGGGACTTGTCACCATCAGTCACTGGGGTCCCTCATGTGCCAAAACCAAACACTGAGCACAGGTGGGTGGCTGTTTTCTGTGCTGTGCATGAAGAGCAGCTCTGCCTTTTGGATGGTCAAGAAAAAGTGTGAAATGAGGACTATGGAAAAGGAGGAACAGAGTGTCTCAAATCTAGGATGCTGCTCACCCTGCAGCAGCACAGCTACAGATTGCAAAAAGCACAAGATGTTGGCCAAGATGGCTTAGAGCTGGCAAATTCCATGGAAGCAGAAGTTCAGAGGGAATATGACTCAGGTTCTGCAGAGAACAGCATGAGAGGAAGGTTATGTGGAACAAAATGATGCTGGGAATGTGGAGTGGGTGATCAGCATGAAGGGGAACACAAGAGTCATCTGAACAAGCATTCATTCAGGACAAACAATGAACCAAAAGAATGGCACAAATATCAGAAGTCTCTCTCCACTACAATTTAATTTCTTCAGTTTGGTGGGGGTTTAACCCAAAACACGAGTGAGTGAATGCTGCTCACTGTGTGCTTGTGTCAGGCTGTCCATGAGCTGCACACACAAGGTCTAAAATCTGTGATTTGAATGTGCTGTCTCCCTC
This sequence comes from Camarhynchus parvulus, assembly GCF_901933205.1. NCBI lineage: Eukaryota > Metazoa > Chordata > Aves > Passeriformes > Thraupidae > Camarhynchus > Camarhynchus parvulus. The sequence goes on along the minus strand of NC_044600.1, from coordinate 17,914,154 downwards.
CACCAACAGGTGCTGACAGAGTGAAGCAAACCAGAAGCTGAATAATGAAAAGCAGTGTAGTTTCCAAAATCTGTAACTTATTTTCTCCCTTTTACTTAATATTGAGCTAAAATAGAGCCAATTTTCTCAAAATGTACTCTGATGTACTGTCATGTTCCCAGAAGTTAGTTGGCTTTGTGGTTTTGCTTTTTTTGGATGTTTTTTATTTGGGTAGTTTGTGGGGTGGTATTTTGTTTTGTTTGAGGAAGTTTTTTTTTGTTTATTTTGGATTTTTTGTTGTTGTTTGTTGGGGCTTTTCTTACTAAGGAACTATAAAGAAGTTTCTTCCACAGAGATATTGGAATTTCTTCTAAAGTCCAGTTCTCTTGTCACAAAATTTGACATTCACAATCCACAGTAACATCCCACAGATCCACTGTGATCATGGCTCCAAATAAATGCTTTATGAGGGTACCTCTGTGTACCCCTGCTGAAAACAGATTTTGCTGGTCAGACTTCTCCACTCAGCTGAGTTACTCAGCCATGTGTAAGTGGTGCCAGAAGAGGGTTACCTGATTTAAATGCAGCTATTCTGATTTGTTTCTCCTAATCTTGATCATGAGAAGCTGTGAGTCAAGTGGGTGTGCACCACTTGTAGCATTTGCCTGGAAAGTGTGAGGAAATGCAGCCATTTCTGGAGAGTTTGTGGACTCAAGAAGACTCAATCCCTGTTGGAGATTTTACTTTTGCTTCCTAAAAACTTTCATTTCCTTTCAGAGGAATCAAAATTAACAAAATATTGCTGTCTGAACCATATTTTCCCACTGAGCAGTCTTCTGGGCAGAGCACTGAGTTTGTGGCTCACCCATCTGCATCCTGGAGGAAGAACCCCAGGAAAATGACACCTCCTCAAGTCCCAGCTGCACCAGAGGCTCTCCTGTGTCTCTGGCTGCAGTGATCCTGGCACTCTGCAGAACTGGGACCAGCCCAGGTATGAATTCCTGCTCTGTTCTCCATGGATGTCCTGCCCTGGGCATGTCCCTGCAGTCTGAAGTATCAGGGTGACACACACCCACTGCCATGTCCCTGCAGGCACAGAATTCTCCTGGGAGCCCCTCAGCAGCTTGGCTGCCACATCAGGTCAGCTCCAGGGGCAGGAAGGAGCTGCAGCACAGCCAGAACCTCCCCCCTGGCTCCTCTCAGAACCTTCCCAGGGCTGTAATGGAGAACTTTGGGAGTGTGGTGAGTGGTTGTGGGAGTCAGGTCCTCACTTCCAGAGCTACCCAGGGGAGAAGAAAGGCAACTCCCCTGGCAAACCCCCCAAAAAGGGAGTCTGAGCCCTGTCAGACTGTGTGAAGTACAAAGGCTGAGTTCCTCAGGCACAAGGCTCCTGGCAATTCCCACTGCCTGTCTCCCAGAGCTTCCCTAAGTGCTGCTCTGTGCTGTGACATCTGACTTTGAAGCAGCAGAGGCATGAGTGACACAGGTCCTTACAGCCCCTGACATGGACATTGCCATTATGTAATCTGTGTGCCAGCCCAAGTTTATTTTTACAAGCATTTCTGTGCCCTCCATAGGCACTTGGCAATTACTGTGACACATGCTCCATGGTCTGGGGACATGGGATTGAAAAGGACATCACTGGTTCACAGAGTGCAGCCTCCTGCATATAATCCTGTTAATGAGTTAATCAAGCTTTAATTTGGGACTAGGTACAGTCTGCCTGTGCTGCTCCTGCTGGATTCCATTCTGGAGCCATTCCTGAGTCAACAGGAGAGGTGTGGCGCTGAGGGGCTGCACACTGAGGATGTTCTGCACAGGAAACAGCCAGTGAAACGCTGCTGTGTCACTGACATATTTTATGAAAAATACCTTTGCCAGGGTTTCTTCTCCTGAGAATCTGAGAAGCCTCAGAAAAGAAATATCAACAATAATTATCTGCTGCTGTGGAATGGGGCAGGTGCATCTTTGATTGGTCTCATGTGAATTGTTTTTACTTAATGACCAATCCCAGTCCAGCTGTGTTAGACTCTCTGGTCAGTCATGAGATTTTATTATTCATTCCTTTCTAGTCTTCTGATGTCTCCTTTCTCTGTCTTTAGTATAGTCCTAACATATCATTTTCTTTTCATATAATATATATTGTAAAATAATAAATCAGCCTTCTGAAACATGGAGTCAAGATTCTCATCTCTTCCCTCATCCTGGGGACCCTCAAACACCACCACACTGCTGCCTCCAAGAAAATTGCCAAAATGGGAAAAACCCTGCAGGTGCTGTTCCCTGATCTTCTGTGTCTGAGCAGATCTCAAGAGTGTGTCTGAGCTGAGGAGAAAGCAGGTTCCACAGAGAAAAGCAGGTTCCAAAGAGAAAGCAGGTTCCACAGAAAAGAGCAGGCTCCACAGACAAAGCAGGTTCCACAGAAAAAGCAGGTTCCACAGAGCTCACTGTCCATCTCCCTGCTGCTCTCCCTGCAGAGCTCTGCAGGCTGCCCAGGAGATGTGGGAGAGGAGAGGATTTTAGGGAATGCTTTGTGTTTGTTACAAAAGGTAACAAACACAAAGCACTCACTTCATAACTGTTCTTTGTTTTCTTCACACTCAGAATTGATCAGAACAATTTTGCATCAAAATTTGATTTTCATGGACTATATTTCACTTTATATCAATTTAATTAAATACTTAAAACATTTAAAACATTAATTTTGAATCATTTCAAGTCTGAAAATTGAGGGGCTTTTTTACTCTTATGTTTATTTTTATGTTATTTTTTTCTATCAACAGGACTGGTGCTAAGAATAACAGATGCAAAGTGGGAAGGTGTTTCAGTATGCAAGAAGAAGGCATCTTGCTGTAGAAAAAAAGAAAATATTCATCGAAATAAGCAGCAGGCTTTGCTTAACCATTGTTTCTTTGTTAGAGATCAGCTCAATTTTAGTGGTATTCAAAAAGTAGAATTAAAAAATACCCAACCAGGCCTTCAGCTTATACATCTCCAGGTGAACTTATTTAGTAGTTGCAGTCAGTGCTCAGGGACAGTCCTTTGTGCTGTTTGCTTCCTCCTCACCCCACCCCCAGGACAGCCTGGGGTAGGCAAGCATCAGTCTAAGGACAGTTTGCAGACAGTGACTCCTCCTGGTGACAGAATTTTGGGGTCAGTGTTTGCTCATGTTCAACCAGCCCAGATGCCAGGAAGAACCAGGCTGTGCAGAATACCAGGAATCTTGGTGTGCACTGGGACCAGAATGTGATTTTCTAGAAACCAAAAGTATTTCATGACCACATGTAGAACGAAGATGATGCAGCTGCTCCCTTGCTATAATAAAACTTACTCTTTCTCATGTAGATGAACTCTCATCTCATCCCATGCAAATTTAGAAATTATACTCTCTGGAAACACAACATTTAATCCAAAGGAAGGTTAGGAATAAACATTTCTAGGAGTGGTACAGAATTTCCCAAGGTTTGTACACAGTGTAAGGAGCTCACAGCACTCAGTGAACATGTGGGAATAACTTTCCCTCTGGAGATGGAATATAGGTGAATAAAAGCCTGGCCCAGGACTTTCCCTGGCACTGAGATAACAAGCTGCACTCACAGAATAAAATCCCTCTCTGACCTCAGAGTTCAGAGACCCAGCAGTGCATCCCACTCCTAAGGGAGGCTGCTGCTATTGGATTTTCTGTGGAAAAGGCTGAGTATCCTTAACCTTAAACAAATAATTGCTTTCTGTTTGATTTTCTTTGGTGGTATAAGAGGATTTGATTTGAAAGCTTTGAAGGCCTGAGCTCTGCCCTGGGCTGGCACTTTCTCTGGACCCCCTCAAGCTGGTGATGTCCTTCCCATCCAGTTCTTAGGTGATGCTTCTGTTCTGTGAGAAGTGATACTCAATCAATTATGTTCCCTCCCTTTTTTCCCTCCCACTTTTTGGCTGCACTATCTATTAGACTGTGAGTTCTTTGGCAGGAGGAATGAGAGTTACCATCTGCCTGTGCAGTGAGGAGCACTCTTAGATGCAAAAAAAAGAGAAATGCTTATGATAGCTCATCAAAAGATCAATTAATGTTAAAGCAGAAAACACTGAAGTCAGGAATTCCCAACTTGTCCCAGCTTTGAATTCCACTTTTATCAGACAAATACTATCAAAAACTCCTCTGAATTACTGGGGAACCTTCTTGAAGCTGCCAAATGTTTGAGCTGCAACTGCAAATCTGGTAAAGCTCTCCGTGGAAAGGCTGAGCACTGAGAGAAGCTGGCTCCTCTGTGGAAAAGCTGAGGGAGACACAACGGTACAAGTGAGAAATCCCTTAAATCTTTGTAGCCAATTAGCTCAGGAATTACCTGGTAAATGTTTAGCAGAACCTCTGCTCCCTACAACAAAAGCTACAAACGCTTCTCAGCACTCTACAGAAAGCTTAAGCCATAAAATTTGCAACTCCAAAGCCACAAATCAGAGTTGTAAAAGTTGCAGTTACACAAGAGCACTGGATAAAATATTAAAGGCTATAATCTATAATACAAGCTGTGTCTCCTGCTGTCTGTCAGTGAGAGGGTGTCACCGAGCACTTCTGCACACCCTTGGTACACAATGAGCCATCTGACTCCCCTGCAAGTGCTGCACACAATCAGTTTTCCTCATTTTTGCATGTCCCAGACTACTAAATCTTTGGAACAAAAGATGATGATAATAACAGATTAACTCTTCTTTCCTGAGCTCAGGCCAGGGAGCCGTCACAACATGGTTTGTGCAATATTCCTGAACAATCTGCAGTTAGACAGAAAAGATGTTTTTGAAATAACAATGGCAGTTGTTCAAAGGTAAATCTCTAGGTTTTGATAAAATAGCAATCCCCTTCAGCTAAGTCCATAAAGGTGAAAGGAGAAAGAGAAGGAAGAGCAGAATCTCATTCCTTTCCTTCACAGCAGCCTCAGCCAGCTTAGCACTGATCCCATGTCTCTGTGTACCAGGCAATGAGATCCTGGAGACTCAAAACTGCAGCCCTGACATTCTGAAAGAGGCAATTAGCCTTTGCTTTCTACATTTCTGCTCCTTGAAGAAGGGGAATGAAACCAAATTGATGAGGGACATGTGGAGATGGGAAAAGCTGACTTGCTGTAAAGAGTGGAAAACAACTCCTCAGTACATAAAAAATAGGCTGGATTTATGGACTTGCTCTCTAGGCAAGCATCTGAAAACTGCTCCTGCAAGTCAAAGATCACACTACAGGTTCTCCATTAAAAGTGAACACACTTCCTGTGCACGTGGCTATGGAGACACAGCTGGTAAATAAAGACCAAGCAGTCCCAGCCCATAAGAACCTGCTACATCCATTAACTCATCAGGACAGCTCCAGGCATCCCTATTCCTAGCAGAGGGCGATCTGATAGGATGAAGATTACAGTGACATGGTATTATCCAGATGTGAGGGAAGTATTGCTGCCACTTCTGGCTCTGATGATCAGCAGGATCCCTGCTGGCTTCTCTTGACCCTTAAGGACAAGACTGGGAGACCATGGGGGAAGGAGGCCAAAAATTTGCCCAGTTCTGGCAATTCCCCCTGGCAAGCAACAGAGGTGACACTGCAGAGGGATCTGATCTGATTCAGCAATGCCTGGGGGTCTGGAGTGATTTTGTTTTCCATTAAATTGGCACTGCTGTGGGATTCTGCTGTGAAATGTTCCACTCTGGGGCCAAAGGCAGCCCCTGCCCAGCACTGCTGCCTGTTTTCCAGGGCATTCCTCAGCAGGGGAACCACCCCAGGGTGGGGAATCCACCCCTCAGGGACAGAGCAGCAGAGGAGCCTCCAGGCCACCCTCCCCTGTGCTGAGAGAAGCTGGCTGTGCAGACAGGAGCACTCAGCCCCTGCAGCAGGGGGAACAGTGCCTGCCTGATCCCAGCATCCCAGGAACACGAGGGGGTGGATGTGGAGGTGACTCAGCTCACAGGAGCATGTAGCTCAGCTGGAGATGAAATCCTGCTGAGCCTGGAGCAGTCTCATTGTGGTTTTTAAAAGGCTTTTTCCATTATGTGAAGATACAGCCTAACAAACAGCTTTGGCCAGTGTTTGTTACAGGTAACAGCAGCCCTCAGCCCCATTCCTTGGGCTTTGCTGGTTCCTCTTTTCACTCAAGCTATTCTGAGCACTGCTGTGGTCTCCAGCCCTCATTATTCACTTGCAGGATGTCATGGCTCAAAGCTCAAATCAAACATGACTTCCTCTGTCCTGGACAGGTACCAGTGTCCTTGTCACCTCCAGCAAGAAGGAATGAGCCTGCTCCCTCCCCTTACACGGATCTGGAGCTGCTCCCAACAGCACTTCATCAGAGCTGCAACAACCTGAGGCTCACACTGACACTTCAAACTTCTCAGAACTACCTAATTGTGAGGAGAGTGACCCAAAAAACCCACCCCCCACACAAACACAGCATGACAGGAAATGTAAGAGCTAATGGGTTTTTGCCAGTGCAGCAGAACTATTTTGAGCACTTGGTGTGGACTCCAGCAGTCCTGACAAACCTTTTAAGGATTACCAAGCTCTGAAGTAGAAGTTTATTTTCTAAATACTGTGATGCAAGAACAGACCTGCAAGAGCAACTCTGCTCTTGCTACTTTCCTAACAGTATCACCAGAAGGGAGCAAAAATATCTCCTATCTCCTCTATGATACAGCAAATGTGCAAGGAAGGCAGTTCTGTTCTCACTTCATCCTCCTGTTGGGCTCCTCTAATCAAACAGAATGGAATGGAAAAGGTTTTTCCTAAAGGCCATTAGAGTTTGCTAATTATTGTGAAATGAGGATCAGTTCAAAATAATGTGCCTTTTTTAATTTGCTAATATTTACACCATCCCTGAGAGGGGAAAAAAGGACAGTGTGGAAGAATAACAAAAAAGCAGTCTGGAAATGTTTCATTTTCTCCCTCCTATTCCCTGAAGCAGCATTAGCATCAGATGAAATTAGAAAGGAATATCTTGAAATAGTCCTTGCCCTGCCAATGAGTTTCTGAGGAGTGGCACAGTGCAGGTGAGTTTGGGTGGAGTTACCCAGAGAGGACAACACTCACACCTTTTGCAGGACCTCTCCTTGTCAGAGACCTGCCAATCTTTTCTGTAGTTGAATTCCAATCTGCCTCTAAACAGAGACACTCAGGGAAGCCATTTCCAGAGCTGTGCACCCCAGCTGTGTTTCAAAGCTATGCAATACCTCGATTTGACAAAGAAACCAGACAGTTCCTGGTTGTGCAGAATACCTTTCTCCTCACACTTAGACACAACATTATTTAGGATTTCAGCAGCCAAAATCATGGCTAAAAGAGTGCATGAAGCAGCTCAGGCTGATTATTCTCAGACAAAGATGTAACAGTTCTAAAATTCACTTTACAACTTCAAAGAACTTCTTGCAAAACAGTGTTTGCTTAAACCTTCAATTGATGGAGCTGGAAATAGCAGGAAGAAATACTCTGTTCTATTGACACTAACAAACCCACAGCTCACTCGTGACTTCCTCATTCAAACACGTCATGGCTTCATTGCTGGTTTTAGAATTACCTTCAAAGCATTTGGTGTTAACCAGAGAATCACAGAGTACATGGGGTTCAAAGACCCTACACCTCTTACAGAATCCTCTGGTCTAGCACTTCTGGTCTAACACCCTCCTCTCCTTTACAGTCTCCTAGTGCCATTTCACAGAATCATTTACAAAGAAATCCTCTCCCTCTGGTGTTTCACCAGATCCCCAAGCAGACCTGCAGCTCTTTGTGCCTCAGCCTCTGATCCCTGAGGCCTGCAGGACATGCAAAGCTCCAGGGATCCTCTCCCACCTGGAATCTCATTTTAAAGCCAACCCTTCATTTGCCATTTTTCTTTGAAAATCTACATCACAAATGTGGTTCTTTCTATTTCTGGTGACATCGCAATAGAAGAAATATTTTATTAACAAGACTCCAGCAGGTCCTGTAAATACTGAAATCACTGAGGCTACATCATCTGGCAAGAACAACCTTCTGGATGAGGTTTGGATCAAACCAGCCACTGCAGCCAGCCCAGAGTCCCTGTTGTCTCATAGCAACAGGATCATTTGCTGAGGAAGCAGCACTGATCACCAGCTGGAGCACTTTTTGTTGTGGCTTATTCATGAGGCAAAGTCAGATGCATCCGTGGCTCTGAAATATCACTGGGACATGCCTTGAAATCCAATTTCATCCCCTGTGGCTGATGCTCACAACCCAGCAGCCACAAACAGGAGAAGGGTGCAGCTCTCTTCTTGTTTTCAGCAGCAATATTAGAAATATATTCAGGAATATTCATGACACTGAGCCACAAAGAGAAGCTGCAGCTCTTCATTCTTTCTCAGGGCTACCTGAACCTCTCAAACCTTCTTTACTGCTCCCTTCCCAACAATTTCTGGAGCAAGGAAGACCTCACCATACTGGATTTGTGTTGTGCTCTCTCCAGCAAGCAAAACCAAGTTTTTCCTTTAACAACTACTTAGATCTAAAAGTAACAAAAACTCCCAAGGGAACCCAAAAGGGTAATCACAAACACAGTCAGGCTTACAGAGGTGTTTCTATACCAGACTGTTTGGGGAATTTTTTCTAATATTTAAGTCCAGATTTTACAAAAGGACACTTTTTGGATGAGACAGGAGAAAATCTGCCTTGCAGCAACCTTTTGAAAAATTTCTACGTGTGAGATTTGTTCATGAGATGAGGTTTGCAATTACAAACCATAACCCAGTGAGATGCAAATGGTAATATTCTTCATCATAAGCTGAGAAACAAGGCAAGAATCCCCCCAAATGTGTGATTTAGTGAGATCCATGGAGCCGTGCTGAGATGTATTTGTATGCAGCCTGCAAGAGAAGGATGTTTTCATCTCAGGCTGCAGGTATGACATGAGCAGAACATAACTGTGTTAATGGAAAAGCAGCTAATACATCAAATGTGATATTTTGCCTCTGATTTGATGAGCCTGGAAATATTTGACAATGAAGGAATTTCTGTGGTTTAATGAAAACCTGGACAATCTGTCCCTGTAACACCACATCCAGTATCCTGTGACTCCAAACAACCAAACCAGAGCTAAACCTTGGCTGAGATTTCCAATTGCTTTAAATGTTAAAATTGTTGCTGTATTATGAAAAGTGATAGCACTTTGATAAAAAAGATCCCACTTTGAACATATTTAAAGAATAGCTCTGCTAAGGAAGAGGCTGCTATTTCCCCCTGTTGATTTACAGAGTAAAACTCTGTTTCAGCAGATGGCTCATTAAATTTTTGCACTGTGACTGTAATAGGAGAAGGAAAAAAGGAACAAAAAAGAACAAAACCAAACCTCCTCACCATGATCACAGGAATAAGATGCACTGGCTGCTTACTGTGCAATAAAAACTTATTTTAGCTTTTATTCATGCACTGAGCAGCAGACAATATCTAAACCCACTTTACAAGTGAATTCTCGTCATGTTTACAAGCCAGTCCCTATTTCAAGTGGCTTTGTTTGTGGATAAGATATCTCTTTAGAGGAAAGACTGAAAATTCCATCTAGCATTTCCTGCTGTAATTTCTTTTCCCTAGAAGCCTTTAAAAGGGAAGATTCCTGTTCATGATCTGTACACCTTCTGCTAAAATCTGAGTTCCAAGTTTGGACCTCAGCAACAATCTTTATTGCCATCTATTCCATGGCCTGCCCTTCCTGTTTTCCAAAAACAAAATGCTCTATTTATTTTGAAAATGGGATATCCTGTTGGAAAGCTTTGAGAAAAAAAAGAACATACTGAGCCTGGGACCTCAAGGATTCCTTCCGCTGCCTTAAGAGAAATCAAGAAATAGTTCTAGTCAAGAAAAGGAAATATGGCAGGAAAAAACACTTGGGAGTTACAATCAGAGCAATCCTAGAGAAATAATAGTACAGAAATAATTAGAATTACATAAATGGTTCTTTTTCCATGTACACCCACAGTCCCATTCAGGAACTGCAAGGAAAGGGGACATGACAGGACATTGGGAAGGGATGTCCACACAGCAAAGACCCACACAGAGAATTACTGCCATTGAAACAACCAACATTATTAGAGAATTCTATGAACTGGAGCTTCTAATAATATATTGAATTCAATGTAGGATCCTACGCTCAACAAACATTCAAATAAAGGTTTTTAACCATGACTCTCTATTCTCAGAATGTCCAAACTCCATATAATTATGCCAAGTGAGTTCTAATTACTTCCTAGAAGTATCTATGCAGATAATCATCTACCCCCAGACTATCTCATGCTCAGTTGAGCAGCCATAGAAGTCCCAGTGTAACAGATTAGATTTGAGCAGAAATATTTATCCCACTGCTAGAACTACAAAGATAGAAAATATCTGCTAAATACTTTGATCTCCTTGAATATCAGGCACTGTAAAAAGTATGAAATACCATTATACAGCTGTAAAAGTGGAAACAAGGAGTGTTATGCAAAACGAATGCAATGATGTGTTTATTCAAGCATGCTGTCTTCCAAATAATCTGAATTTAAACTCAGATACTTTAGAGAAAACTTCAGTAAATCACACTCTGCACAATCCTGGAAAACTACACCGACAACGTAGCTTGAAGCCCAAGGATTGAGACTCTTTAAACGTTGTATTGCCTGTGACTCATGCAATTATCACATCTTTACCCAGCTCCTCCTGAGCTCTTTGTTCAGAACCATATTTTGCCACAGTAAATTGCACATGCTGTTTGTTCTGGGCTAAAAACAACTGCCCCTCCCCTCAGCACCTTGGCAAGAAGAGCAAGCAGAGGAGCATCTCTGCCTTCTCCCTTTTGGAAAGCTGCCCCTGGATCTGTTTGCTTTGAGTACCTTTGTGTCACCAATTGTGGTGTTTTGAGGGTCCCCAGGATGAGGTGAGAGATGAGAATTGACTCCAAGTTCTCAGAAGGCTGATATATATTAATTAGATTAGATTAGATTAGATTAGATTATATCATATTATATCATATCATATATCATATGAAAATTATGTACTAAAACTACTAAAGAAAGAGAAAGGAGACATCAGAAGGCTGGATAAGAAAGAATGATAAAAACTCGTGACTGACCAGCGAGTCTGACACAGCTGGACTGGGATTGGTCATTAAGTTAAAACAATTCACATGGAACCAATCAAAGATGCACCTGTTGGTAAGCAACCTCCAAAGCACATTCCAAGCAATCAGATAATTATTGTTTATATTTATTTTCTAATTCTTCTCAGCTTCCCAGGAGAAAAATCCTGGTGAAGGGATTTTTCATAAAATATGACAGTGTCATTGACATACCTTCACTCAGGTTCTGAGGGACAGACTGCACAGCGAGCTCCCACGAAGGGGCACTCACAGGTATTGTCCCTTCCCAAATAAACAGATTAAATGCCCACACATTGCTATTTTAAGTCACTCTCTTGCTGCAGCATTGCAGGTGCTGTGCACTTAAAGCTGTGCAGCCACAAAGAGACTTCAGAGCTTCTCTCAGGGTGATGTTGGAAGTTTTGCTTTTAACACCAAACTTGAATGTTTCCAACTCATGAGGTTTTTTTACCAGGATTTGCAGAAATACATTCAGCTAACCAGTACAAGTGAACCCAAAGTATTTGATTTATTTTTAATAATCTCATCTGGTTCATAATGAATTTTTAACAATGGCAATTGCAAGCCTGCTTGCAATTAGAGTAACTTCCCTCAAAAGGGCACAGCCAATAGAAATAGCTGAAAGGCTCTTTTTGAGCTTACTGAGTAATTTCTGAACCCTAGAAACCACTCAGAGAACCATATGCAAGCTTACTGCTCACAAACCCACATTTCAGCTGCTGAGCATGAACTTGTGTCCTTAACAGGATGTTGGAAGAGACTCAGTCCAGTTCTCTCATTGACTTGAGCTCCTCTGTTCAAAAACCATGGTGAGGAACAAGATTTTGACATTGTACCCCTGAACAGCTTGAGATCCACTGCCATAAATTAAAGATTAAATAACATGGCAACAGCAAAACACAACATGAGCTGTGCTAAGACCTGGCTCTAGATTTCCTCAGCTGCTGTCCTGCATCTTTTATTTCTGCTCTCAAATACTCAAAGGTTTGGGCTGAGAAGCATCAGCAGTAGCAGTGAGCAGGGAATTGGTTATGAGGTGCTGTGTGATGCCCCCTGAGCCCACGTCAGACAATACAGAACCAAATACTCCCAATGCACTTCTCCCTTTGCAATTCCCATTTTTCTCCATGTAATTTATTTCTTTGCCTGTTACTCCAGCAGTCACTTCTGTCCTTGTTTGTGGCCTATTTTATTCGTGCAAACTCCAAATTCCTGCAGCACTCTGAGGAGAGCCTTGAATATCAATGAGAAGAGAGCTTGGGGAGTTGACACTTATCTGGACACTTCAAATAAAACCATAAAATTTGGGTTTCTAAACAACAGCATGAAGTTTAATTTTCAGGGACATAAATGATTACTTGGCTGGGGAAGTTCTTTTTGTTTGGAGGTTTTTTGAGGTTTTTTGTTTGTTTATTTTGGGTTTAGTCTTTTGGGGTTTTTTGGAGGGTTTGGGGGGGTTTTGGAGGTGGGAAATTGGTGGGGCAGTGGAGAGAGCTGGATGCAGGGCTTTGGAGAGGGGATAATTTCTGTGCTAATGCTTTCACACGGAGTTGGGGGTGGGGATTTAATCAATGTTGGTATTAAACGGAGCTGTGAAACTTGCTGCAGGCAGCACTACATTGATCCTTTTTTAGCTTGGTCAATCACTAAGTACAAATGCGAGTGGCAGCTCGCAGGTACTCCATCAGCCGGGGTTCTGCCCGTGCCGTGGATTCAAAGTGCCACCTAGTGGGAATTGTCACTGCGGAGAGGCCACTGCGGTGACTTTCATTCAGGAGTGACTACACAGCTGTAGGAAATGTACCTGTGGATCCCTCACCTATGCTGAGACACTCTTGTATGCAGGGATATTTTCCATACTAAAGGAAGGGGGGGAACACACTCTCGAAAAAAGAAAAATAAAAATTTTTGATGTTAGTTAAGAATTCAATGAAAATAATCCACATACAGTCTGTGCTCAGCAGCCAAGTGCCCAAATCCAGAATGTGCTCCTAGAGCCCGGTGTTCACAGAGCTCTCAAAACCATCACCTAAGGTAAGGAATTTCCCCAGACAGGATTTAGCAGCCCAAATATGAAAATATAACACATTTGCCTTCTAAATGCCAAGGAGGGGTTTCCAGAAGCAGAGGAGGGATAACCACAAACACACAAACACAAAACCCCGTGGATGGGAATGCTGGATCCCATTTTGCTGGACTCAGCTGCTCAGTGAGCTGAGCAGGAATCCCCTCAGCCGGGGCTGGAACCTTGTGTTGTAAAATGTGTGAGGTGAGCAAAGGGAGCTCTTTGTGGGTGGGTTTTTGTCCTGTTCCTGTGGGCAGCAGGAGAGACAGCAGGCAGGACAGAGGCTGTGATCTGTCTGCACTTCTGGGAAGGTTATGGAGCAGTGAATTATGGGGTTAAGGCTGCCACAATGTCACCACTTCCAACCCCATTGCAGTAGGGCCTGACTCACACAGCCCAAGGAGATCCAGAGCATTGCAAGGTGTTAAAATTCAAAGCACAGAGAACAACAGTGAGCAAAGGAGATTCTTTTTTTCTCAGAGTTCTGGTGAGACAGCTGGTTACTGTAGCCATCCTAAAGGCTACACTTAGGTTAGCTGGAAGTTGGGGGCATTATTTTAAGAGCAAATTCACTGATTAACAAAGAGAATACATTTGAAGCACAGTTACTCTTTAGAGAGTACAAGATTAAAACCTCACGGTTCTGCTCTTGGCTCCTCACTGCCATCACCTCCTGAGACTGTTTCCTGGTGTGCAGTGGATGTGACATTCCAGCCCTGTGGCTCAGTGCCACGTTGGATTGCAGGAGTGTCCCAGCCCTGCCTTCACATCCCAGCTCTGTCACTGCTCAGCAATCCCACTCTGTATTGCAGCACCTTTCAGACCTTTGTAGCCCAGAAAATTCCTTGTAAAAATTAATTTTTAAAAGCCTGGCACGTTCATAACAGTCCACTTCAGGTTTCAAAGGAGAGATGTCACCATTAATCAAACACAGAGCAAAAATCCCTGCAACATCTCCAGAATTCCAAGCCAGGAGCTTTGCTGCTTCCTGCAGCTGGACATGTGACAGACACGAGTCCTGTTCCAAACAGACCTGAGCAGGCTGAGAACTCTGAAATCTGAATAAGGTCACGGTCCCTGCAAGCCCGGAGAGGTCTCCTTGCCATGCAGGCAGCTGACCAGCAGCTGTCCCCATTGCTTCACTGGAGTCAGAGATCAGCTTGGAACGGCAACACGCCTCCAAAAATGGGCGCTGCTACTCTTGGGAGACCAAAAAGAAAAATAAAAGCTCAGAAAAATAAAACAGAGCTACAGGAGCTTCTTAGATAAGAATTTGGGATGTGTAGGAGAAGGTCTGCATCCCAGGACAGGGATGTGGTTAAAATGTGACACAGATCAGCTTGGAAACACAAGGATGGGGCCTTAGCAGATCCATGGCTTTGTGACATGACAAAGGAAAGCTCTGGAGACTCGTTCATGCAGCAGAAGAGGAATAATCAAAGTGGACTGGAGGATCCCAGTGCTGCTGCTTGGTCTCTGCCCACATCACCATCACCTGATAAAGCCTCCTTCAGAGATCTCCTTCAGAGATGTTTTCCCATCCAGGATCTCTGGTGGACAGCAACTCCCAGCTTCAGAGGATGGAAACTATTCAAATTTAGAACTAGAAAAATGCATCTCAGAGGGGCCCAAGGGTGAAGGTGTTTTAGGATCATCTCAATAAAGTGCTTTTCCCTCTTGAGAACTCGGGGCAATTTCTCATTTCCATTCACTTTGCATTTGAGAACTTTTAAAAATATTTAGTTTTAAATTAACTATATTAACATGTGATTATTCACATAGCTCCAGCAATTACAGTCAAACGACTGTGGTTTAACTAATAGGTAAGATTGAAATGATATAAATTATAAAGGCTTGGACTACCCAAAGCTGAAGTACAGCTGGCTGGAGCCAGACCAACTTAGAGTACTCAGGAATCCAAAGGAAACAGTTTCCTGCTTTGTGGGCACAGCATGAGGCCAGAGGAGCAAAAGCACCATCAGTTCAACCATCCCAGATTGTGAAGCCCTTTCTTTAGGCAGTATGGAAAAATATCCTTCCATGTCATTATATCCATGTATTACTGGGAGTATCAAAAGATATTTTATGTGACTTTTCTAATATAAGGACTCATCACCATTGTACTGCTTCCAGTAGCTCCATGAGACAAATTGAACCGTTGTGAAATACAGAGCAAAATGTTCCTCATGGAACAATGCTGCAGTGGGAGAGAATGAATCCATGGCTGGAGCCTGGTGTATCCAACATTCCTGAGCACTGAACAAGGGCAGATCCAACTCAGCCCTTCTGCAGAGCTCTGTGCTGGGCTCTACCAGGTACACAAAGCCTGCAGGAAAAGTTTCCTTGAATGAACATAATTAGAACATTTTGCAGACAGCTGGAGGGCTCCAGTAAAGGAGCAAATGCTGCTTCTTCCTCTGGTTGATTTATTGCTACACCTGCACTCAGGAGAGGCACTGAAATTCCTACAAAGATGAGGCTTCAACAGTTTTGAAGAGGAAGAAAGGAAATGAAATCAACTTACAACAAAAAGATGTAAAGAATCTTTCTTTGTAACTATTTCAACACTCAAGAGCTACTGAGCAACCACAGTGCTCTAAATTTGAGAAGGGAGAAAAACACTAGAGTTAAAAAAATAGGAAGATCCCACTACATTTAAATCACATTTTAACTGCAGACAGGCTGTTCAGAGACATCTAATTCTAAATTGGACAACAGTGATTTATTTTGCTGCAGCAGAATTAAGCAGCTCAGATCCATGACCCACTGATCACTGACTTGCCTGGATTTGAGAAGTCCTTCCCAGCAGCTCTGCTGGGTAATTTTGAGTGGCCAGCTGTCACAGATGTGCAAATTGCAAGTGAGTAAGCTCACATATGCAAGCAGCAGAAACAGCTTCTGGCAACTTCCCACAACCTAATGATTTTTAAAATACCTTTCAGCAATTACACCAGCAAAACATCAGCCCCCCAAAACAAGCAAACAAGCAGAAGAGCACAAATTTTACCCAAGTGAACAGCAGGAAAATCTGAAATACTCTGAGCAGGTAGCTGTGCTTCTGAGATTATCAGTCAAAAAAGCTTTTTCCACAAGTCCCACCCCAAGGGACACCGTGAATGCAGCCTGAAGACAGCACTCTCTCACTAAAGGAATCAACGGTGCTGTCAGGTGTGCAAAGTGATTCCATCCTCCATGGGAACCTGGAAGCTTAAATGGTGTTAAAGTGCAAAAGACTCAGAGAAAAAATACACCTCTGAACAAAGACAAAACTCATTATACTTTGCACCTGTTTAAGGAAAAACTCCTTTTAACAAGTCTAATCATTAATAAAGGTGCCACTAAGTATCACATTATTAAAGGAACAGGAAGAAAAACAGGGTGAACTCCCATTAAGAGACAATGCTGAGGTATCTATCTCATTAAAAAAAAAAGAAATCCACACTTTCTCTCCTTGCTCCTGGTTACAGATGATCTCACAGGGATTTGTTACTCACAAACATAAGATTGCTCCTGAAAGTTAGGAAACTGCTTTCCTGAGCGAAAAAGCTATAATTTGTTCCCATATTTCCAAGAAAAGGTGTTACTTATTGTGAAGAAGCACAGCAATGAGAACAAAAAAACCTTCAGGGAAAACTATCACTCATTTCAATATCACAACCAAGACATAAGCACAGGGAAAGTGACAAATTCTGCATTCTCTCAATAACAGATTCCCTTTCTGTGAACGTTGGAGGTTAGAATAGAGGAACTTCAATCACTGTGGCAAGCAGCCAGCTCATGAATAGCTTGCTAACATCAACAAGACTATTCGTATGAACAAATGCTCAAAATGACTATGAGACTTCTTGTATATCCTTTGTAATGGTAAAATCACCAGGATTACTGTGGTTTCTAAGTGCTCTCCCACACAGAGGAAGAGCTGAAGTCAAGAAGAGTGCTCATGTGAGGAGCTCTGTAAGAGCTGCTGTTAAACACTGAACTGCTCCTTTGGTTTTAGCTTAAAAAAAAAAGAGCACATTGGAGCAGAACTACTACTGGACCAGCAGACACCAGGCTTTGACTAACTCTGAGTCCCTGAAGTGAGATCCTGACATGCACTGCTCAAGAAAAATACAACTTCTACTGCCTGAACAGTTATGGTTAACTACCTACTCAGCTCTGCTGGAAGACCACGAGATTTCAAACCACATTCTCAAAGTAAAGAACGGGGCTGGCGATACATAAAGATCTGTGAGAAAGGAAGCACTGGAACTAGCAGCAAGGTGGGGTTGCCTGCATGGGCAGCCCTTCATTTGAATGCAAATGTAATTTTGGGGCAGGCAGTTATCTGTGACATCAGGCAGGACCTTAGTAAACTGTTACCACCAGCACCTGGTAAAACCATTGTTAATCATGTGTAGTAAAGGGACATCAGGGCTAGCAGGAGTCATTTATAGAGCCAGGCTGGGCTAGAAAAGAGAGAAAGAAAGAGGAGGGGAAGGGAGATCAAACAAACCCTGCGAGGAGCAGGATGTCCCAGCAAGACAAAGGCAGGCTGTGAGCATCATGTACGTGAGCTATCTGTTGGATAAGGACACCAGCATGTATCCGGGATCTGCAAGGTGCACCAACAACACCCTGCCCGTGCAGAACTTCGTGTCTGCCCCAGCCTACTCCGACTACATGGGATACCACCCCGTGGCAGCTCTGGACAGCCACGGGCAGCCGGCGCCCGCCTGGGGCTCCCACTACGGCCCCCAGCGCGAGGACTGGAGCGCCTACGGCCCAGGCCCTTCCAGCGCCGCGCCCGCTGCCCACATCAATGGCTCGTCCCCTGGCCAGGGCTCCTACAGCTCTGCTGACTACAGCTCCCTGCACCCCGCTGCTGCTGCTGCGCCCTTACCTCCTGTAGATACAATTCATGCCCAGCAAATCTCTCCCAACAGCCAAAGGCACAGCTCTTATGAGTGGATGAGGAAAACCGTGCAGTCCACGTCCACAGGTAGGAGGGCATGGAGGTTTTGTGCTGAGAAGAGATTTTTACTTGTTGTTGTGTCTTTGGGGGGGTTTTGCCAGGTTCCCTGTTCAGAGGGAAGGATTCAGATTAATAAAGAAAGATCCTGATTGCTCTGAAGGATTCTCTTGCTAGTGGTTAAATATTGGTTCAGTTACTGGATGCTGGGTTTGGTCAGTTGATTATTTCTTGTGTTTCTTGCTTGACCTTTAATCTGTGGGAGATGAAAAGCAGTGTCCTTTCATTCCTCACTTGAGATATGTTTTTAAAGTTTGTGATATCCAATAGTTGCTTTTCATGGGAGTTTTATAGATTGGGATGGAATAGGAAGTATTGTATTCACCACTACCTATTCTTTGCTTACTTTCCTCAAGTTTTGGAGTACCTAGGAAAACTTCAAGTAAAATATGCACAGCAGGGGGTTAGAAGTAAGGCTTTCTACCAGAAACAACCCCTCCAAACCTCAGAACACTGAAATGAGATCTGCAAGATCAAACAATGAGTTAATGCTTTAAAAACAGGGATGATAAGGAAAGGCTTGCTTCACTTTGTAGTAGCAGCTCTCAGAATATGCAGGAATACAAAGATCCATGGTAACACAGCCTGGTAATACAGCCAAAGATTAGGCTCTGCTGCATGACAGTCAAGGAGTACAAAACAATTCTTCATTTGTATTTAAGCAGCAAAAATAAGCCATGAAGCTTGAGGGAAAGGTTCAGTTTAACTAGGAGGAGGAACAAGAGAAAAATAGAAACATTGAGCATCTCTAAAACAAAAATCAGCATCCTGTATATGAAAACAATATTAAACAAGAAAGGGGAGTAGAAAAAGAGGGGAAACTGCCTGAAAAGAACAGAGGCATAATCTGCTGTATGAAAGTATTTGATCCTCTGAGGTGCTGAGCAGCTTTGACATGCACTGAGATGAGTAGAAATTAGGGATGCTCAATTCCTCCCCTAAAGAGATGCTCCCAGTATTTCAGTGCTGCATCCCAGGAAGGTTCCTTCCCTTTCCCTCCCTCCCTCCACACCTGCCTGTAAATAAAAGTCTTCAAAGCAGGGACTGAATCAATCTCTGGTGGAAAAGCAATTACTTAAAACAGACATTAGAGAATTGAAAGCAACTGCATAGAAAAGCTGTCTGTATTAAAATAATGCATCTAATTTGTATGGGCAGAGTCCTTCTCACTCCTGCTGAACATTACTTTAGTTCATGGAGAGTCCACAGAATTCAATAGAGCAATCAGAACAGGCTGTTGCTCTGTGTGAATAAGAAGTTGGGGGGATAAAAAAGTTTGTATTTTTAAAATTGTATTTGTTCTTCACTGAATATTATCCAAGAAAAAACAAAAGAGAGCCTGTTTTGAAAAAACCTTGCAGCTTACTTTTGAGGAGTCCTTACAAGGGCCACAAAATTGCTCACTAATTGTGGGATTTACAGATGACAGAACCCTTGCTCAAAAAAACCACTGCTCCTCATCCCTTCCTTACCTGCTCTGTGCTCCTGTGGATTCCATTCACACCAAGGGAGCAAAACCTGATTTGCTCTGTGCTGTCCCTTTACTAGTGGGACACTGGGATAGACTGATACAGCACACAGACATGTAGAGATATATATACATAATATAAAATATCACATTCTAACTGCTGCTCAGGAACAACTTAGAGATTTCTAACGTTCCAAATTTCAAGCCTGCAAAGGTCAGAGCACTCCCAGGAGAGCTGGGAGTGTCTCCTTTCTGGAGCGGTCTAACAAGATACTGAGCATATCTGTGTCCAGAACTGGAGAAATCAGCAGGCCATAGGAACAGGCCCTCCCAAATGCCCATGGGCCAGTGGAAGGCTACATTTAAAGCTACTGAGTGCTGCTTTAGGGAAAAAATCCAGAGAAGAAATTCTCCTGCTGCTTCTTTCTCTCTTATGTATATATTAGTATTTCTGCTAGGCCAGGCAGGCTCAGTGCAAGCAGATCTTCATTGGAGTTGGTTCCTTTCTCTCCCTTCTCTCCTTATCCTCTGTCTTTTTCTGTTTAAAAGCATGGGCACTGCTGTCCTTCATGGTTTCCCAAAAAATGAACCAACTTTAAAATATTTTCCTTTGGGAAAGCACCTGAGTGAGTTTGGTTCTGTACATGCAGGTGTTGCAGTGATTTCAGGGGTGTGATCAGGCTCACTGCAAATGTTGTTTCCTGAATCATGATCAAACCCCTCAGAACTTTCTTATATTGAATCCAATTCTTTTTACATCCTTAAAGCTGACTTTGTTCACTGAGCATTATCCTTCTGTCTCTTTACAAAACCTTTGGGTATTTCAGAGAAGGTCTGGTTTGCAAGAATGACGGAATCACACTTATTATTTATTAGCTTTCCTTATTCCCTGTGAATAGATACAGACCACTGTTCTTAATGATGAAAAAAATGAGGCTCAGACTTACCTGAGGTGATCACAACACTAATCATTTAGACAAATTAATTTTGCTATTTATTAATTACATTCTGCAAAGCATTAATTATCAATACTAACAATACCAATAATATTTCACTGTGAAAACAATAATTATTAAAGCAAGTAATTTTTGCAAGATATTCTCAGAAGTGTGCAAGAAATGTTCCTGTAATCTTATCCCTTTAAGGCTAGGAGAGATTCTTGCCAAAGGTTCACTCACTTTGAGTAGCTCCAGAAACAAGGCCCTGAATCCATGGCATTCCCATCTCCAGAGATTTCATGGTTATCTTCTCTTAGTGGTGCTTTGCAGCCTCATGTCCTGACAGATGACAAACAAAAGACTTTATTGCAATTTCTACTACTGCCTCCTGCCCTCCAGGTCTTTTGATACTGTTATCTACACAACTAACCTGAAACAAAGAAATTATTTCAAGTTTTACCCTGCAACTTTAAAAACAACATCAATGTAGAACCATGTGTTTTACTCTGTAACTTTAAAAACAACATCAGCGTAGAACCATGCGTTCAACTGATGTAAAGTGAAATCTGTGAAGGTATCTGAAACCTCCGGAAGATCTCATTAATTATTTAATGTGAGATTATCATCCTGATTTAATACTACTAGAACACATTTCCTGCAGGAAGGTCCTGCTGAGGTTTTCATGCATCCTTCTTTCTCTGACTGAAGGATGGCTGAGTGTCTGTCCCTGCCTTGACACTGCAGGGATTGGATCCTCAGTGCAGAGCACGCAGAATCCAGGGCCCTATCTCTGCACTCCTCAGGAAAAAGCCAATGTGTTTTGACTCAGAACATTTGAAGGGGAAGCACTGAGTACTCAGGATTTTCAGCCACAAATACTGAGAGGAAAGACTCTACTCCAACCCTTACACTGCTCCTGTCTCCTCAACCTCTCCTTGGAGAGGGTGAGCACGGCCAGGACTGCTGGAGCAATTCTAACACAGAACAGAACAAAGCCACAGATAGAAATGGGAGGTGGAAATTCCACACACACACACAAGACATAATTACAGGTAAATTCTTTGATAGAAAGTAGAATAAAACCACCTTAGAAGAAGCTACAATCTTGTCCTGTTGATTTCAGGATTTTTATGGAGCTGTGTCATCACTCACACAGGAGTAGACTTGACTTTATGACTGTGTGAGAAAACAACACACACCTGTGGTGAAAGTGTGCCCAAAACATTGAGTTTGAGCAGGGAACTCCCAGGAGAATTTCACAAAGCTGAAAGTGCACCTTAAGATCTGCACTTATGTTACCATAAAACAGGGTGGGGACACGTTTTGAAACAGGTGAACTGATCAGAGGAAAGACTTTCCCTGTAGATGACAAGTCTCCTATCATTCTTCTTCAATAAAAATTTACTCTGCAGACACAAAAGACAATTTTCTGCTAATGATGACATGAGAACATCATGACTAAAGTCACTGTAAATGTATCACACTTGGTCTTTGAAGGAAGGAGTTATATTCCCTCAAATGGAAGGAAGAGGAACAAGCCTCTTTAGAGGCCATTCCTGTAAAATATTGAATGCTAAAGAACACACAACACTTGGGAAAAAATCTCAGCTAATCACTTTCCTTTTAGTCTATAGTCATTGGCAATGGGATTTCCCCTGGTTTGCCACTCAGAAATCCAATGACATTTTCTGCATGTTGAGTGCTTCTGCCTGTCCAGTCATTGCTTAAAAGAGAGTAAAAATGACTCTGCTTTGGATCCAATTCCTTCTCTAGATGAAGAGGAATAGAAAAGTTTACACTAGCAAAGGGAAGAACAGAATTTGGCCAATGAGCTTTATTCCAGAATAGCAGAACATATTCAAAATTGAAAAGAGAAGGGAAAATTCAAGTCTGTTGAAAGGTTTCAGTTCTATGATTCTATTCTCTTTTTTCAGCATGAACAATCTGAGCATGTATAAGAGAACAGATGAGAGAGATGTAGCAGAAAATACAAACACAGAATTACACCAGGTTTCACAAACCTTTAGCACCTAACTTTACAGTAATGCACAGGAACAGGACACCTATTTATCACACCAAGGTTTCTGGCAGGAATATTATGTAAGATTTGATCTATGTCACATTTTCTAATATGGTGGCTGGTGAGGTTTTTTAAATTTAGCTTTACAGAACATCATCTGCAGCACAATGTTTGTCTTCAAACATTATTTAAAATTACTTTTGCTTCACAATTTCAATTAATTCAGTGAAATTACTGACTTAAGTCAGGGAGAATTTGCCCTTTACTCTTCCTATACTTTTAAGGTACAAAAGTAGTTAGAGTCCTAAACAAAACTGAGGCCCAATCTCTGTCAGTCTGTATCTTTACAAATTCAAAAATTACCGTCAGTTTTTTAATACTAAAGTAACAGAGAGATGCAGGTGGGAACAGAGCATATCCTCAGGCCAGAAGCTGTTTGACATTTCTGGGATGATTTAAGGTAACATCCAGTCACCAAGGACAGCCATAACTTCCTCTGCAACACTGCTAAACCCTGGAATCCGGGCTACAATGCTTTGTCAGGAATCCCACTGAAATCCCACAATATCCTATCCTAGGACATCTTCAGGCAGCTTCTGATTTTATGAAAGATGCTGGTTGATGATGCTGGTTTCAGTGCCTGCAGAATATTCCTGAAAAGTGAAGAGAGGAGGCTCTGAAAGAGGGCCCAGGGCTGGTTCTAATGCAAATTTATTTTGCTTTGTAAACAAGTTGTGAGGTCCGATGGTGGGGTTTTTTTTCCTTTCCTGGCCTACATTGTCTGAGGTTTTGAGGCCTATCTGTCATATTGAGGCAACAGACCCTTTTAACACTTCTCTTTGCTTTGATATGCAGTCTTGTCTCTTCCTTCTCCCTCTTTTCTTCAGGAGTTATATTGCCGGAAAGGGTGATGATTTTCACAGCAAATAAAGAGGCCTTCTCCCAGCTTTATTGTCTTCAGAAGAAATACTCTGTGAATTTTATGACCAATGGGAAAGCTGTTCCCTTCCCCCAACTCAAAACTTGGCCAGTCAAAAATTGCCAGAGTGGGTGTGATGGAGCAGCATTGTTAAAGTATATCCCACAAAAAGATTTTCAGCTCTGAAATCTCTGATTTCTTGCTGCTCCAAAGGCATTCCTCAGTAGTCACTAGTGCAAAAAGGATTTTGACAAAACTCCCTCTTCTTATATAGCTCATTAAACCCAGGAAATCCACTCCCCCAGCACAAAGGCAGGCAGGCTGCAAAGGTAGCTGCTTCAAAGCCCTTTTGTTTCATTTCTCTTCCACCCGAGCACCAATAACCTCTCCAACTACAATTCCATGGTGGGACTGTCCATGCCAGAACATATTCCCTATAGAACTGACACAGTACTGCTGATTGTCATTTTAACCTGTCACTAACAAAAGATAGATTAATTAAGATGGTACAAAGTCAAATGTTGGCTATTTCACTCACCTAAGTGAGGAAAACATGCAGGATTCTATTAAAGAATTGCATTAATACAAGGACTTTTATCATTGCATTATTGAATTCTGCCATTATGTCCTGAGAAGTGAAGAACATCCTCCCACTCTCTGTGGGGTAAATCCACTAGTCCCATCTCAAATTTTACTCAGGTAATATTTCTCCTGGAAATAAAATGCAATTGAAATTAAAAACAGTACGTCTGCAGAACACAGTGGGGTGGATCTGCTCTAACAGATGGAATTCAGAAGCTGAAGTCCCAAACTGTTTAGGGATGGGTTCTGTTGCTGCTGTTTGTTAACTCTGGCAAATAAAAGCGTGCTTTGAAAGGAAATGCCATGTGCAGACTAATTCCAGCCCAGCATCCAACAAAGGCAGTAGGAAGACTCTCAGTGACATCAAGGAGAGTAAAGGCCTAACAAACTAAAACATGGCTCTGCCAGAGCTAAAAGTGTCTCGTGGAAGACTCTGGCAGATCTCAGCTCCCACTGTCTCTCACAGACAGTATTACTCCACACATTTAAAAAAAATCTAATTCTTAAAGACAAGGTTTATTTGACACATCAGAGAATTCTTCTCAGAGCATTTCTCAGAATTTCCTTACTTTTGCTTTCTTACTTTCTAAATTATTTTCTTAACTTTAAGAAAGAAGTTAGATGTCAAAGCTCCAATCTTCCTTCAAAAAGAATCCAGATATTATCAATTCCACAAAAAGAACCTGAGAGCTACTCATACAGAAATAAAAGATCTTATGGGAGAAAATTCTGTTTTCCATGTACATTTAATTTCTTCTTCTAAAAAGAAAAAAACAAAAACAAACAAAAAACCCTACCCCAAAAAAAAAAAAACCACCCAAAACACCACAACCCTCTCCTATTCAGGTAGTACGGGTTTAAGCACTTAAAACCAGAAACAGGAAGATTTTTCTTGAAGTTTACCACCTTGTTTTGGCAATAGAAGAACATTTGATATTTGTCTGTGCCCTCTGAATGAGAATAGAGGTCAAGATAAGATCACCTTGTTGCTCTTTTGTGTACTCCATCTTAACAACACAAAGGACACTAAAGAAACATGTTAAACATTTTGTCCCCTAGAATGACCCCAAAGTCTCATTTGAAGAGGAAAAAGACCGTTAACCAAACTACCAGTTAAAGAGATCAAAAGTTAAAAAATATCAAGTGAGGCATTAAAGCACCACAGGTTACCATATGTTAAACAAACAATTTACACTTCCAGTGAAGGAAAACAAATGTCCTGGTATTTATGTGGACTGAACTGAATCACTGCTGTTCCTTAGAGACTCTACAATTCTTACCTTCATGTTCTAAAATTAGCAGCACTTTTCACTGGATTATCAGTGTAAACGTCACTGGGCTAATTCTGCTTCCACTGCAGTTCCACAGAGGTGGAAATGCCAGAGAATGAGAATATCCTGCACATCTTCCCCAGCAGGCAGCACCTTCACAGACAGGTAACAGATTTGAGACAAAGGACTGAGCAGAACCCACAGCTAAGGAGCAATCCCACACCTATTTTCCCTATTGAAATATTCCAAGTAATCAGGCTGATGGCCTTAAAAGGGTTGGATGATGCCCAGAGCATTGTAAAGGCAACACTGATGCTCCCTTAGGCTGGAACATGGGAGCTGAAGGATCAAATTCTGATGAAGATTTGGTTCTACAAGCCTGGGGAGAGTCCTAGAGAACCCCTGTCTTGTAGGGTGAGCCAGAACCATCCCCATCCAGGCTATAAAAGGATTTATTTACAGCATTGCACTGCCCAGGACTTCCAGTGCTCACCAACTCTGGCTCTGGGATCTATACAAATAGTACAGAGAGGAGCAGAACCTGAAGAAATTTCTAATGCAAGCAATAGGTTGATGAGCCAAAAATTCTTAGAAAGAGCAAAGTCCTGACTGTCAAACACTGGAAGAGGCAAAAGTGACCCTATACGGTGTGCATGGCAAGTGGAAAGCAATGCTAACTTTAAATTTGTTCCATAAAAAACAAAGAAATACCACATCTCCCTCCACAGATGGGGGGAAACATTAATCCAAGATTCTGCTGTGATCCTGTACCCTGAATTCTGCTTTGGGAGCTATGAAGGGGAGTGGGAAGGAGGAGCTGGGTAGGAATAGGCCTTTGGCAGCACTGGCAGATGGCCCCTCCAGCTCTTTTCTCCAGCCAGGGAAAGCTGGTGGCTCTGGGGCTCTGTGCCATGGGGATCTACTCAGACACTAAAATGTTACCAACTCCATACCTGGGAATCTACTTCACCCCATTCAAAATTAACTACTATTAGAGTGTAATTATTAGGAGCTTGTGGCACCTGGTTTTTGAGGAGTTGGGCATCTCTGTAACCTTGTCAGAAAAAGCTCTGTAAGCAAACGGAGCTGCTGTGCAAAGCCACACGACACCTGCAGCAACAGCAGATGGGTACAGGTACAAACACCTGAGTTCTGTGCATCACCTGGGAGAACCTGAACCTGAGGGGGTTCTTCTGCTGCAGTGACCTCTGAGGGCACAGTTTCACAACCTCCAATACCACAATGGAATACAGAGCAAAAAAATACTGAAAATATATTCCCTGTTCCAGACAATTCACCGGCTAAATATGCACATCTGAAGGAATGTCCATATAAATATAGGTAAACAAGGAAGCATCAAAAAATGCTAAGATTGTGGTCATTAGAGATGATAATACTGGTTTAACAATGATCCAATTTGTTAAAAATGTGGGAAGACCTCAGGCTTTGGCTTTAAGCAGGTGCTGATCCCCAACATATTGATTCCCTAAATCATAAACCACAGAGGAAGGGAGCCAGCAGCAGCCTTTTCCATTCTCAGCTTTCTTTCAGAGCAGCCACACATTCTGTCCTCAGAAATGACCCCGTATGGAATCCATAAAACTTCAGCTCCTTGCATCTGTGTTCCCTGGCTCCTGTCATCTGCCGTTGCCTTTTAATGCCCTGGATGCTGCTGAGCCGTGTCTGCTCCACTCAGCTGCACCCACAGCTGAAGGGAGGCAGCAATGCTGCTCCCAAAACAGCAGATGCTGCAGTTCCCTGCCCATTGTCAAGTATTATCACTTGCCTTTTCTCTTTTTTATGAACTGTCATCTGAAAATCTATGTTACTGTTCCCTGTGCTGTTATCAGGTCGTGGGCAGACTGTGCCAGACTTGATGGGAAAACACAACCTCCAAACTGCAGTAACAATCACAACGTTGTGGGAATTTTTCTAGCAACAAGAAGTGAGGAATTTTGGAAGCTCTCAGTATTTTCTGTGCAGTAAAATGTCCTTGACAGTTTCCTCTGAGGCAGGTAAGAGTGTTAGCTCCAGGGACAGAGACACGAGCAATGCAATACCAGGCAGGATGTTTGCAGCAGAGCTGGGAACAGAACCCAGGTTTCCTGGCTCCTTATTCTTACCAGGAATGCCTTCCCTTTCCCAAATGATAACACAGGGGTGATAAAGAACACGAGAAGCAGTTTATTATCTATTTACTAAGGAGCCAACCTAGTATCTGATGGTATGAACCTCTTGTGTTGTAAATCAAGACCAAGTCAAGGGAGTTACTCTGGGTAAGTGCATAGAGAAACAGGCCTAAAATCCCCCCAGATATTTTCAAATGTAAAGCAAGATATTTTGTGGTGCTAAAGTGAAAAAAATTCTAGCTTGAAGCAATTTGTTCTTCTTTCAAAACAGGTAAAACAAGAACGAGAGAGAAGTACCGAGTGGTTTACACAGATCATCAGAGATTAGAATTAGAGAAGGAGTTTCATTACAACAGATACATTACAATCAGGAGGAAGTCTGAACTTGCTGCAAACCTAAGACTTTCCGAGAGACAGGTAGAGTATGGATCACCCATCCAGGCTTTCCTTTGAATTTCTGACTGCTGCTGAGGAGATAACTGTATGGTAAATACAGAAATGTTAATGCCTCCAGTAATCAACACTGGGTTCCCTTTGCAGTAGAACCCAAACTAGGGCTGTCAATAACCCAGGAAATGCACACATCATCTTTTTCCCATTCTAAGAAACACGAGCTAAACCACATCACCAAAATCCTGCCTGGATTTCTCTCTGGGCTGTGGTAGCAGGGAGAATTTCATGCTGAACTTCCTAAAGCAGAAGTCCTGGTTCTGCTGGGAATTCAGTGGGAATTCCAGAACCAAATGCAACAAGGTCAGTCTCAGCGGAGATGGAAGTGATGAGCTCAAGTATGTTCAGGACACTTGAAGGGTTTTGTTTCCTTGGCTGCCTTGTACCTTTTGTTAAAGGTTTCCTACATACGTGCTACTCCTTTCTCCCGCCCCATTTCCTCCCCTCCAAATTCCACTTCTGTTCCCAGAAGATAAATCAAAACACAATCCCATGATTACTTCTGATCCACTATTGTTTTATGGGCTCTGCTGAGCAGGAATTGTCCAGAGCCCACCCACTGGAGCACTGTCCATCCAACCTGAACCTGGCTCACACAGCACATGCTGAGCTTACAGAAATGAAGAAGCAACCACCATTTTGCAAATATTCCTCAATCTCCTGCTGAATGCCAGGATTTCATTGTTGAAAAAATAAGTTGTTTCAGCTAGGTATAAAAAATACACTGTGTGTCCTTTTCCTGGCTGTTAAAACATTCATAATTTGACTTAATAATGCTGAATTTGAATATTATGGCCCTGCTTCTATAAACAACCAGTGATATTTACTTGAAACTTCCTAACTCAGTGATAATTCCTGATGAATGTTTTGTAAGCATATTTGAAGAGGTGAAACAAAAATATGTGATCTATTTCTTTGTATATATTGGGGAAACTTGGCAACGGCTTTTGCAATATTTGTTCTTCTTCACCGTCATCAATATATCAAGAACAAAATTAATTCCAGTTCATACAACCTTAATCTCGGAAGTGTTTTTTAAAAATGGAAGATTATGTAAGAAATACCTGATAGACTCCCACCACCACCCTTTTGTACAAATTAAAAAACTCCATCATATGAGCACAACTCAACACACACTGTTGCATCCCAAGTTTCTCTGCACACTACCTAAAACCTCAATTGATTTTCTGGAAAAACATTTTTCCTGCCTCTGCCAAAATCCAAAATTCCCTGGAAGGAATATCTCAAAAGGACAAAGAAAAATTGTTTAAACAAGGAAGAAAAGATGCAATATCTAAGAAAAAAAGGTGAAGTGAAGCACTGTTAACATAGGAAGGATACAGAAATAAAGGAGAGGATGAGGATGAGAAAGAAGAGAGAAAAGCAAACTTCAAGGGAAGAGAAATTTGCATGAAAAAAAGAATTAAAAGGACGGAGAGCAACAGGTGAAGAACAAGTCAGACAGATGCAGCTGGCCCTGTCAGCTTTTAGTCTGATATTACAGACCTGTTCTTACTTGGACTTATTTGATAATTGGCACACGACCCTGCAGGGCCTACTAATTCCTCTCTGCACATCTGCTTCTCTAATTTAACAACAAACCAGAATAAAAACCTCAATTCACAGGCAGGTAGGAACATTGAAGCCAGAGGGTAATTCTGGAATGTTGGTTTAGTTTTTTAGACTGTTTCATCTTTTCATACATTTTGGCAAATGTACGAGAGAAATTATGAGAATGGATTATCTCTGCACAGTCAGAAAGCAAGAGATCTGAGAGGGCTTGAGACTGGTTTAATAGAACATAATTTGGTACTGAAATGATATTCCAGAACTAAGACAACAAAAGGAACTGCCAAACATCTCAGATGGCAGCCTGGGACTTAAGAGACCTGGATTAAATTTACATGGGCTTTGCATGTATTTGAATCCTTCAACTGTAAAATGGAATAGTAATGCCTCAAGGAGAAGCACCCTGAGACTGTCACAGAGTCCCTAAGATGTTTTGTTGGGCTTCATCAGTGAACTTTTAAAATTCAGCCTGGTAGCCACAGGTGTTATCACCTCTCACTGTTTTACCTCCTTTCCAATCATTATTCTTCTTCCCCTTCTAGTTTCTAACAAAAAATAACTGAACAGACCAATATTTCTCAGCAAAATATTGATTTCTTTTCTCTTTGGGTTATAGAAAACAGTGACAGAAGTGTTTCCTTTGCTGTCTGCACAAGAAAACACAACAAACCTGAATGAGGTAGCTTGACTTATTACACTGACTAGACATGATGCAGAGCCACTTCAAGGATAAACTGCTGGAGTGCACAGCTTTAAATCCAACCCTGGGGATTCACATCCAAAGCCAGTCCAGTGACCACAGAACATTTCACACCTCAACTAGTTCTGCAGTATTTTCAGCTGACCATTACTCACCTTCAGCTCACATCCTCACTTGTCCCACCCCGATGAAGATCCTCCTTCAGCAGGTCCTTCATGCCTTCCCCAAGGTGCCTGTGTGCCTGTGACAGGGCAGGGACACTGGTGCCACTGCATTGTCTGGGAAGCAGCAGCAGATTCTGGCTCCATCTACAAATGAAGTAGAAAGCACTCAGCTACTCAGGCACTGCTAAGACAATATTTTGAATTAATGTTGTGTATTGCAGGTGAATTTCTGCCCAGAAGTGAATTTCCACTGGCTTCCACACTGGAACTCATTAATTAATGTGCACCATGCAATCAGGAAGGCTTTTGTGCCTCAATTTATAGGCAATAGCAGATCTTGGCTTGCCCTGTCTAGGGCACACAGTATAAGAACACTTTTATATAATTTTGGCAATCCCTAGGACACATGAGAATCTGTTCTGTTAGATTTTGTTTCAAAAAATTAAATAAATCAAAGCTCATTCCATAAAGAAATAACTGAACTAACAACAAAATTCACTTTTTATCAAGTTATTAATAAATATTTTATTACTAAATACAAAGGATTATCTGTATGAAAAACAAGCAAATAGCTCTGTTGTCTCAGCTTGTCATTGCCTTTTTCAGTGGTCCTCATGCCACTGATTTTCCCTGACTCTGTGACTAAATACACAAAGGACCACATTCAGTCCTGTAGCAACTGAAAACAATTCTCTGCTCCTCTGCAGGTGAAAATCTGGTTCCAGAATCGCCGAGCCAAAGAGAGGAAATTAATGAAGAAGAAACTGACTCACTTTGACGGCAGCAGCCTGGGCTCTCTGCAGAGTGACTCCGGCTCGGTGAGCCCGATGGCGGGCCCTGAGGCACAGCCTCACCCCGACATGGCCGCTTCGCTCTTCCCAGCACCGCCGCCGCCGCCCGCCCTGCCCATGGGCGCCTTGCAGCACGGAGGGACCCTGCAGCAGGTGGTGGCCTCGCAGTGAGCCTGCCACGGTTGCACCGAGCCCACGGACCGGCACCGGAGCACTACAGGGCCCGGGGAGGGTCCCCAGCGTGCCCCAGCCCGGGGCACACAAGCTTCAAGGACACTGAACCAGAGGCACCGCCAGGTGTGCAGCACAGCATGAGCTCCAAGGGCCAGGAACTGCAGGGGTCCCTCAGAAGGGGATGCCTGTGCCACAAAGCCAGGAGATCCTCAGGAAGGGGATGCCTGTGCCACAAGGCCGGGAGTCCCTCAGAAGGGATGCCTGTGCCACAAACAGGAGTTCAGGAGGTGCCTGTGCCACAAAGCCAGGAGATCCTCAGGAAGGGGATGCCTGTGCCACAAGGCCGGGAGTCCCTCAGAAGGGGATGCCTGTGCCACAAAGCCAGGAGATCCTCAGGAAGGGGATGCCTGTGCCACAAAGCCAGGAGATCCTCAGGAAGGGGATGCCTGTGCCACAAGGCCAGGAGTCCCTCAGAAGGGGATGCCTGTGCCACAAAGCCGGGAGATCTTCGGGAAGGGGACGCCTTGGCCATGAGGCTGGGAGCCTCCTCAGGTAGGGGATGCCTGTGCCACAAGGCTGAGGGTCCCTGAGAATGGGGATGCCTGTGCCACAGGAGCCCTCCAGCCTGGAGCAGCCAGGGAGGCACAGGGAAGGAGCAGCCACAGCCACTGGTTCCATGACAGACACAAAAAAAGTACCAAACTTGGCCCAGGCAATCAGTCCCACGCTACTGAGGCCACTGGTTCCACTGCAGACACAAAAAAAAGCACCAAACTTGGCCCAGGCAATCAGTCCCATGCTGCTGAGGCAGCTGTGCCCACGTGGCTGTGCCCGAGAAGGTTCCTGCTCCTCTGATCTCCACAGTACTGATCCCACTCGTGGACTTTCCACATGCATCTTGAGAAATGCAAACCTGGCTGGTGGGTTTGACCCACCCAATGGAAAGCCTGGAGCTGGGTGGTTGCGCTCACTACATGTTAAGGGCAAAGGTCAGGGATGAGCTTTTTGGAATTTTTTGGGATTTGATGGGTCTGATTTCCAATGCTCCATACAGTGGTATAAACAGGCACTCTTCCATCTTACTATAAATGTTTTGAAAGCATTCTGAAATTGTGAATCTTGGCCTAAGTTCATTTTTGGACAAAGAAAATTCATGTCAGATTCATTTTGGATCCTAAAAGAAAGAGCAAAGGGGGCAGAAATCCTTTTAAAAAGCATCTTCCAAAAAGTGACTGCATTTCATGAAACAGCAGAGCCCAGGGATAAAGATGCAATAATTGCATTCAACCAATTTTAAATCTGGTCCAGTTTTATGAGTTATTGTGACACTAACAAAATTTGAGAAGCCAAATTAATAAAAGAAAAAGCAAACAAAATACTTCACTTAAAATACAGCTCTCAACATTTTTCATGTGGGTCTCAATTCCTGAAGGGCTGATCCCTTCCATACTAAGCAGAATTTGGTAGGAAATCAGTACTTAACAATAATCTGGATACTTATCTCCCCAATATGATTCCCAATTGCATGCACAAAACTTCTGTCTGCAAAGGGAAAATTTTTAGAGCACATGAGTGATTTGGGAAGTTATACCCTCATTGTCTAAAGCAGTTTAGGAATTTAGGATGCCTATCCTCAGTAATTTCCATCAAGGTATCCCCTGAAATCTCTCTGTCATTGTTGCAAAAAAGACTTAGCATTAAGTCATTTAGGCACTACATTCTTGGGTTTGTTCTTTAATTATAACAAATAGTACTATTAGAGTATCAAAATGTTGGTGATGTGAAATTACTTTGTATATAAAGAGCATTAAAATAAATTACTTTTTTCATAACCATTTTGCAATGTGTATCAGCTACTGCAGCAAGTGAACCTGCAGATTTCCATGATCAGTCTGTTCTTGAATTCTTGAATTGCATATCAAATTTTTAAAAAGAGTGATGGTAAAACAGTTTAGAAAAATTAGACGAGCATGGGAAGAGCAGGATGGTTCAGGGAGCCAGCAGCTTTCACTACTTAGTGACTGGATTCATTGTTTTGTTTGCAAGAAGGACAGTGCTAAACAAAGGTAGAGTTCAATGAAATGGAGAAGGTGCACTGTAAAATTGTGAAATTCCCACTCATGCCTGTCCCAGTGGTGCTCCATTTGCTGCCAACAGCACAGGTAACACAGGGGAGAGGAAGAAGCTGCAACTCAAAGTTCAGCAACAGAAAGTCTCAACTGATTTCCACATGGTAGGAAAAGAGGAACATGACAAAGAGCACACGGGAACAAAAGGGATTTCCCATCCTCATCAATGAGCATTGCAGCCAAACTGCTCTCCCAAAAAAGAGCCATTGGATCCACCCAAAAGAGGAACCACTGGGAATACACAGCACAGCCACTGTGATGGCAGAGGGAAATGTCAGAGATCTTATACACATATACACAGATATTTAACCTAACAGAGACTGGAAAAGCTTCAATAGGAAAAGCATCCTCACACTGGCCAATTAAATGGAATTGTGCTTGCAGACTAGAGAAAAACTAATAAAAAATCCAGATTTAGACTTTAGATTTGAAAAGGTAAGAATACAGAGGGAAACTTTGTCTTTTGCACTGATATACTATAAATTAAGACCTAGTTCTAGCTAAGTGATCAGAAGCCTGGCCCCAGGGTTCTGCAGAATCAAGTCCACAGCTACCTATTTTAATACCATTTTCATGACACAGCTTAATTTCACATTAACATTTCTGAAAGGAAAAAAGTACTTCAAGGAAGAACTTTAAGAAATGTTTCTGAACACAACATCTTTCTCTTTAAAATTATTTAAACATCATTCAAAGAGAGTGGGATCTGGCAGAACGACCTGGTTTATCTTGTTTACATGTAGAAGAGTTATTGAGGAAGATAAGTGACCACTTTGAAGATCTGCTTCATTTCTGCTCCAGTTTGCTGAAAGCATGCTTGCTATAGGTTGCTATGTGTTTCCAATCAGAAGTTGTTAAGTACACAAAATAAGGCTGGATTTTATTTGCAGAAGCACATGTTCAAAGGTTAAAATTTATTGCTCCAAAAGCAGTATCTATAAACCAGGGCAATACCTTAGAGATTATTAACCTTCTAGTTATGCCAGTGGCTGTTTTAAGTAGTTAGGGTTTTTTTGTAAGAATTCTCAGCAACCTCTCCAGTTAAGTATTTCCAATGGGCTCTAATCCTTTAAACAGTTGCCCACCAAATCCCAAAGGAAGTGATTTTTCTCTAAGAAGCTTGTGCAGTGCTGTTAACTTGCTGTACTCTGTCCAAATAAAAAACAAGAGCGACAGAAAATTGCAGACAAATCAGCTGAAATTATTTGGGTGCATTTAATGTGAGTTATGAAATACTGGTGCCATCCTCAGGCTAATACTCACTTTCTTCCTGACTTTGGGTATATCAAATAACTCATCACTTTTATCACATCTGAAAACTCAGGACACTAAAGCAGAGTACTGTGAAGATTGATTGGTTGTTAGAGAAGTGCCTTGAAGAAGAAAAGCATACCTTAGGCTACATCACAGGAATATCTAAGCCCTTAATCCTAATTGTGATTAAAAGAACTATCAAGGAATATCCAATTTTCAGAGGAATTCACTAAATTTTAAACCCTGTTTCCCAGCTAGAACTGTGATCTAGATGGTACCAAAAAAAAATCAAGCAAACAGCACCTTCTACCAAATCTTCTTGCAATTAAGCAAAATATACAATTCAAAATGATATTTCTAAAAAAAAATCTTCAATTCCCGCTTAGGGGTTATGCAATCATTAAGGGACAATGAGAGAGCATCAAGTATGTGTCACCTTCTACCCAAGGAGGAGTTTCACAAATACATTAATTGTGGATGTTACCATAAAAATTAAAAAGCAGATTTCTGCTTTAGCTCCTGTGTTTGGTTTGCTGGGGCGGTCCAGGGGCACTGAAATGACACATCCCTGAAAATTACTCACAGTCACATTTCAGATGTGGCACTGGATGTTAGTTGGACACAATACTGTGCAAAACTCACCAGCTAAAGAAATAGGCACAGGTTTTAGGATGAAAATGTTTGCCAGCTGTTTTCATACCCAAAGCACACAAATTCTTTCATTTCTCTAAAAATAAAAACCCTGTTAGTAAATGTCTGCCATGAATGGAGAGGATTAATTAAGATACACCTCTTGGTCATCCAAGGCTCAATAAACAGAGTCCCTCTGAGGCAGCAGAGACCCTACATGGACAGTAACCCCCGAGTTAAATGTGTGGGGCAGAAATGCCAGGCTGGCAGCGCCAAAAACCTGCAGCTGGCAGGCAAACAGGGAAGGCAATCAATTCCTTTGTTACCTCCTGCAGGAAAGCCAACACCAAATAATGCCTGCAGGATTCACAGGGAGCACCCAGCAGTCCCACCCAGCTACACCTGGGCAGGAGGGATCAGCTCAGTGCCCTGCACTGCTGGGGAAGGAACCAAATCAATGGCAATCAAGGAGTTGCTGTTCATTTTCATGGTTCTGCTAAAGAATTGATTTACCCTGGGGTTCACACACAGGGTCTGTACCTCCTGCTGAATTCAAGCTGCTTGTGGAGCAAGCTGCTTGTGGAGCTCTTATTTCTGTCAGTATTGATTTGGAAGCAGAAGTTAAATAATTTCAATTTCAGAATAGTAAGACCCTTCTTAGCTTCAGACTATTCCTTCCTGGCAAAACTGATATAGAGTATCCATGAAATATATGAATAAAACACATTTTCACATTTAGAAATTAAAGATAAGTCATTAGCAGCAGTTAGAAAAACAGAAGTAGGGTAGAGAGAAGGGTAAATGCAATCAGCTCTCTACCAGTCACTTTTCATCATTTTTTCAAAAGGATTTGTTAACAACCAAAACTTCAGAGCATGAAAATAAACCAAATACCACTGAGGAAGGCTTCACAGACAGCTGGCATCTTTATTTCTTCTGTTGCTCTCTTATGGAAAACAGATCCCCAGTAGGGATCAGAGACACAGGGCAGAACTGAAATTGTGCTATATCCCTTCTTCCTTTTCCCCAGAAAATTCAGTTCAGCAAGTGAGAACAGCTCAGTCAGCACTGCTCATTGAGCTCTCTGAGCTGTGCCACATCTGCCATGTGCACATGCTTGCATTTCAAGCCCTGAAAATGAGACCGAAGTAGGGTTCTGTATATTAAAAAAGCCCAATTTAAAAGGGAAAAGAAAATGTCAGAAGCTTTGTGTTTGTTGAAGCTTCAGTAAAAGCAAAAGCCACCTCTTTAGCTGTATTTTAAGATTTTAAACCCATCTGCCTTCCTTCATCACTAGTTGGGCTTTTTCCCCAACAGAACTGCTCTCAGCTGACAGCAAACCATGTCCTGAGTGACCTTTCCTCAAGATTCCTACTGCTGCCTAAGAATTCTAGGAGGAATGAATGTGCATGCAAACCCAGCTTGAATACAGGGTCAGTAACACCTCCAAAAAACTGTGTTAGAACAATCAGCAATACAGAGCTCCCTAACAAAGTCCTGAGCGTGAAATTCCAAGCATTCAGCTCTAAAAGCATGGGCTAGGAGCATTCCTGAGCCTGCAGTGTTACTAGAGTGGTCATCTGGAGGCAAAAAACCAAACCTGAGCCACAAAGGGGCACATTGAGCTCATCTGCTTTTTGATTCTCCAGAACAAGAGAGATTTCACATCATTTTCATGCTCCAAAGACAGACAGATTATTGTCTTCTTATCTCCATAAAAGGAAAAGTAATTTTATGAGTAAGGGTTCCTAATAAAAACTATCAGAGTTGTAAACACCTTTAATGTAAGTTATCATTCTACAGGCAAGTTCTAAAGTAACAGTAGTCCTGAAATTGCAGTTTTAATAGCTGTCATTAAAACACTTAATTGCACGTTTGTGATTATGTTATTATTACTGAGTGGAATTGCTCTCTAGAACAGCTCATATACAATAGTGCACCATCTCCACTGCCTGTACAAACAAACCCTTCAGAGTTCCAGTGGTGAGAACCACACTTGTTATTATTGATAGTTTTTCATCAACCACTTGTTAGAAAACTAGAAAATTTTCTTCCCCAAAGATCTCAAAGTGCATTTGATTTAACACACATAAAACTTCACTTTAACATCCACTGAGACAACTCCCATGGCCACTGGTTTAGTAGATAAATTACACCAGGCATTTGAACAGCTGAATTAAAAAAACAACCTTGGAGTTCAGTTTTCCTGGCAATCCATCTCTCTGAATTCTGCCAAGGAGCACAGCACTGCTGCTGCTGCTGCCACACAGCTCTGTCCTGTTTCTGCAGAAAACACTGCAAACACAAGGCTCCACATGGCTGAGCTTTCTGGATGCCCAGCCCACTGTCTCAGAACTGTTTTCATTTCCCCACCACCCCAGAGTCCAGAGAGGGGCCATGTTCCACCAGTACTTCACACAGGCAGCACAGCAAACCCTTACTGCAGCCACTGCACTCCCCCGCACAGTCCAAGGCAATGGCCGTTCACTCTCTCCCCTCTTTTTGGTACTCCCTAAATGGCCACCAGAAACATCCCTGGAACTGCAGCCCAAGCTACTGCACTGAAGGATCAGTGGTTCTGTGCTCTGAAGCTGCTGACATGCTGGGCCTGAGCAGGAAGGAGCTGAGCATGGCCAAGAAACGATCCTTGTAAGGTAGACTCAGATTAACACTCAATTAGCCCTCAGAGAGCTACCCCAAAACTTTGGTAGCCTCAAACTACAAGACAACGTGCAAAGGTACAGCTCCTTTTTAATATCTCCACCCTGTTCTGTTACACAGAATAGGAGATATCAGACCCAGGGAGCAGATCATTTGAACATTGCTATTTTAGTTATCTTATTCTCACTTTGGTGTTAAAAATCTGCAGTCCTGCTCAGCAATCTTATCCTGCTATGTAAATCTTTTTAAACAAAATGCCTTATTCAAAGCTTACTATTGTTAGCTGATATCAAATCAGTGTAGCAAATTGCCATCGGAGTATCTTGATCTAATTATCTTCTGGAAAGAATTGAAATAGAACTGAAGAAAATTCAGATAATGGAACAGGCAAAACAAGAAAGGGAAAGGAGGAGCATAAACAAAAGATAAAAGAAGAACAGAGAATAAAGGATAACGCTCTGAGATACAAAAAATATGATTAAGTGATACTGAAATTGTGGGGGTATGTGCAGAGACATCCCATAAAACCCCAGGGATTTAAAATGTTCCCATCACCTACTGCAGAATATGAGATTACATAATTCACAGGGATGTGAAAACGGTGTGTTTGGGGGAAGTCAAACAACGGGGCTGAGCTGAAATCTCTGAGCAGCCAATGCTCATGGATACCCTTGATGCAGATGGAGCCCATGGAACTGAAACCTTCCCCTCCTATGGATCTGCCTATGACTGACAGCCCTGCACAGCACTCAGCAATCCAGGGGAATTTAACTGGGGGATAATGCTCACAAACAGGATAAATATCCCAAGGATATAGGAAACATATTTTTAATTTGGATGGCATTCAGTACTAAAAGGTCTGTGGGCTTTCAAAAATTGTGTTGCAATTCCATGTCTTTCAAGATAAAGGGAATAAGAGCCTCCTTCCATTTATTTTTAATGTCTAGTTTTATAAAGGTACAACAACTACAGAAGATCTTATTTTTTCCATGCACTATCCCATGCAACTTGCCTCAACATTCTGAGGATCCCAATGTTTAATGTAGAATTCTGTGAATATACCAAAATTAATTAGAAAGATTATGCTACACTTCTCAGTACAAATTCTTTCCCTAAAAAGCCCAGTCCTAAAGAGAAGAGGAATATCTTTCCTGTCTGTAAGTACACACTTAGAATCCTTTAGTGCTGGAATTAGAAGGGATGTGTGAATACGAGCAGTGTCAAAATACAAAGGATACTGAATGAAAACCCACACCTCTGTAAAGGGAAACAACTCATTGTAATTTGCACCTCTTTTGCAAGCATAGCCCTTACAAATAGCTCATTGCAAAGAAACCCATCCAAAATAAAAATACAGCGAATTCACTCCACAAATTGCAGCTACACAAGCCAGAGAGGCAATTCTAAAAGTCCTAGGGTGTGGCTTAATTCTCCTGTTAATAACAAGCTGTTAGTAACAGGATATAAAGCCGCTTTCAGAATCATTTTTCTCAGAGGGACACGAACATTGACCCGGGGAGCATCCGCGTGTCACAGAGCAGCATCACGGTACTTCTGATTCACAAACTTAACAACCCAGATGTCTCTCCCTGCTGATTTCCCTGGCCCAAGCTGCCAAGGGAAGCAGACTACAGCCAGCAGCCTCAGAGGAAGGAACCAGCCTCCTTTCAGGCAGATAAAGGTTGGCTTGAAACAGAAGCCAACAATATTCCTGGGCCTAATCAAAGACTTTTTTCACTACTTTTTACAGTCATTTTCTTTGTACTTCTGGCACCATCTTTGTTAAGAAGATTTATTGTCTGCTTTTTAAAATTTATCAGTTTGCAACGGCCACCAGATGAAGGGATCTCTTAAATCACTCTGTATGGGGAGAGTGTGAACAGAGAGTCTTACAGTCAGAGCTTTAAACTCTCCCATTCTGGAAAACCAAGATCTTACAAACATCAACAATGTGAGGAGCATTTTTGAGACATTTATACTCCAGACATGCTGTTTATAAAGTGCTCTATATTTTGAAGTTTTTGAATTACAATTATTCAAATTGACTGCATCCATTAAAGACTAAAAAGGAGATTTTAAAAATTATATGAGAAATTAAGAGAGTAACAGATTTATTTGTTGATTGATAATACCTGACAAAATAAAGGTTTCAGACAAGAATGTTAAACATTGCTATAATAGTTACTACGCTAATTTCTTTTTAAAAGGTCGATTTACTTAACTATTTAAGTTACAAATCCAAGCAACTGTTGCATCATCTTACAGGACTGGGATCACTGTTGAATATCAGGGCAGGATAATAGGATAGATAAAAGTTCTCTGAAAGAGAAAGCACCAGAACCAGCAGCAAGGTGGGGTTGGTCAGCCCTTCATTTGAATGTAAATGCAATTATGAGGCAGGCAGTTGGGCTGACGTCAGACAAGATCTTGGTAAACCATTACCACCAGCACCTGGTAACACAGTTGATAATAAAAGAGGATGAAGTAGAAGATTCCAAGCAGAGTGGCATTATTAGAGAAAACCAAACACAAATATTTTTGAGCAGTAAAAGAAGACACTGAGGACCAAGATGTTGTGACGCCGTGTTTACAGTTGGGACAGCCATGTACGTGAGCTCGCTCTTGGAGAAGGAGCCCAGCATGTACCCAGGACCTGCCAGGGCCAACAACACCCTGCCCGTGCAGAACTTCGTGTCTGCCCCAGCCTACTCCGACTACATGGGATACCACCCCGTGGCAGCCCTGGACAGCCACGGGCAGCCGGCGCCCGCCTGGGGCTCCCACTACGGCCCCCAGCGCGAGGACTGGAGCGCCTACGGCCCAGGCCCTTCCAGCGCCGCGCCTGCTGCCCACATCAATGGCTCGTCCCCTGGCCAGGGCTCCTACAGCTCTGCTGACTACAGCTCCCTGCACCCCGCTGCTGCTGCTGCGCCCTTACCTCCTGTAGATACAATTCATGCCCAGCAAATCTCTCCCAACAGCCAAAGGCACAGCTCTTATGAGTGGATGAGGAAAACCGTGCAAACCAACACTGCTGGTGAGTGCAAATTCAACTTCCAACCTCAGAAAGCATCTTCTGCTATCACTGAGCTTAGAAATAATTAACTTTACTTGAAGCACATAGGTTGGTGGGTCATTTATGACATTTATTTAGCCTACTGCTGTTTAATGCAGTTTTAACTAAATTTGTGCTAGTTTCACTTTCTCCCATAAAGGCTTTCTGTGGTTGCTGTAGTGGAATGGCTGATGTGGTCTCAGCTCCAGGAATCCCTGCTGGAACACCCTGTAAAGCATTTTGTGTGATAAACATGATAATCATGTTAAAGTGATGATAATCATGGAAGTGTTATGGAGCAATGGAGCCACATTTAACAGTTACAGACAGAAATACTACATAGTTATTTTGTGCTGCAGGGAATATATCAATATAGAATCAGGTTGATCTTTTTAAACGTTATAGACCTCTCAATAATTATAAAGAAAACCATGTGCTCTGATCTAACTGCAGTGATTATGCAATTTTCTGCAATTTTTCTGCCCAGATTTATTAGGTGAGCACAAATATTCCTAGAGAAGCAATCCAACTCAAACAATCAGCATAGACTATTTTGTTTGCAGATCACATAATTCCTTGGTTAAGCTTCTTTTTAATTTAATTTCACATCAGTTTTCCTTTCCTTACATGCCAGAATTTTCAGCTTCCACAATTACACAATTAAAAATCTTTTTTCTGCAAGTGGCACTCACTGATGTGCCTGTTCTTGCCACAAGCTGCCTGCCAGATGAACGTTTCCATGTATATTCCCAAGGTGGAAACTGGGTGTAGCAAGGTTTGCTGAATCTGTGGTTCAGGTTAAAAGTAATAAGTGTGTGCTAGGGAGCATCAAAGAAATGCTTGGAAAAAAGCAGAGCAATTACAATTGGAGCAATCTTAGAAAACACAGAAAATCTGCACTGCTGCTTGAGACAGAATCCTCCTTCAAATGGTTATTACTCAGGAGCAAAATTAGCCTGGTAATTGTTTCTTAATTATAAAGCAGACACACATTGTTTTGCCTCCATTACTAAATATAAAATGCCTGGTGAACATTAGGATATCACAATGCTCTCCTGCCACTTGGAGCCTCTACAAAGGCCTTCAAAGCCAGGCAGATTCAGTTTGCTGTCCCCCCTTCTGTATACTCATGAAAATCCCAGTAACTTCGTTAACATCATTGGAGATTGCCAGGTGTAGAAGTGATGCAAGACTTGAGTGTAGATTAAATTCAGCTGAGACTACTGAATGTCAATGAGGCAGCCCTGGCTGTGTCATGTTGGCACTGAATTTTCAATGTGTGGCGTTCTTAAAGAATAACATTCTTAAAGTTTAACACACTTAAAAATCTAAATCCTTGCTTTGCACTTGTTGAACAGTCTTGGAAGACCCTGAAAGGTTTCTCATGCACTTGTCCAAAGTTATAAAATATATTTGCAATTCAGAGACACTGTTTTGGGCCTAAATTCATCTCTAGTCTCCAAAGTGCTTACACAGGATTTACTCACATTCTGAAATACTTTATGAACCATTCGGGACAGGTGGAACAGAGCCCATCAATAGCTGCATGTCCTCAGGCTGTGCATTCCTAGAACCCAATCCTTTGAAGTGTTAAAAACAGCCGAGGACTTCACAGAAGTGAGCTCAAGGCATCAACCCACCTTAAAAAAAGAGATAGTGAGAGTGAAGCACAAATGTGGTAATTGTGCAAAACATGAAAAGTACCAGAGAGATTTAGCTTTTGATTGGTGTTTAAAAAAACAAAAACTGGAAATTTTAATCTTCACACAGAAAAAATGTGATAAATGGAAGAGAATTCAAATAAAGTACAAGGCTAAAATTATGCATGTAACTGCTCTGTACCACCTTATCAGTGTTTTCTCTAGAAGAAAACTGACTCGATGCCATTATAACCCCTCTTTGAAACACACTTGCTGTTTTTCCTTATTGCCATAATGTTATTTGGGTTATCAAAGTAGCTACTGGTTCCTCTCCTTCAATGTTATCACTGCTTAATAAAGTTCATTGCTTTAAAATCCCAGAATGACAGCCCTAAACTCTACAAATACATTTCTATGCATAAACATGTGTATGTCCTTAACTCCACCAATGTGTACACACATCAGTGTGTGTGAGCAGAATGGAGTAACAGAAACCACAACACATCTAATTAGATGTGAGAGCTCTTGAAATACTGTCCTAAAGACAGTGGGAATTATTTTGAGTGAGGAGATGTCAGTGGGAATTTTTCCTCCCTGTTCAGACTCTATTAAATACACTACATTCTGATTCAATATTCTTATTTAGCATTTGATTTAAAAAAATGCAGTTGCAGGTAAAGTGAAATTAAAATTTACCTGATCAAGTCAATTTCAGGATAAAACAAGATCAAAGACAGAAGTACTCTGTCCTTTCAACAGATAAACTGTGATTTGAAATGAAACATCCTCTGGCTAAAGGACTGTAGCTGTATGTTCAGAACCAACCCTTGTTTTGCTTCAAAC
This sequence comes from Camarhynchus parvulus, assembly GCF_901933205.1. NCBI lineage: Eukaryota > Metazoa > Chordata > Aves > Passeriformes > Thraupidae > Camarhynchus > Camarhynchus parvulus. The sequence goes on along the minus strand of NC_044600.1, from coordinate 17,870,601 downwards.
ACACAAACATTGCAAATATACAAGGCAATAAGACATTTTTAAAAAATCAAACATGGAAAGTGGGCTTGGTGAAGAGACCTTCCCAGTCAGGCTCTCCAAGTGAGGAAAAGAACATCTAAAGAATTCCTGAGAGTCTGATCCTGCTTTTACTGGAAATCTATGATAAAATCTGCCATCCTCTTCAGTTATGTTGGAGCAGAACTTTCAATTATTTTCTAAACTCTGTGTAATCAACAGGGTAAGATGTGTATTTTCTGAGAGCAAGAGAACCTTCAAAATGTAAAACTCACCGAAAAGGTATCTAAAGGGCCTAGAAAAAGGTTTTAAAACTTCATATGACACTTCATCAGGGAGTGACCCTTCTCAGAAAGAAGGGTCTTTAACAGGACTAAACAAAAGATCAACATGATTTTCATATGTTACAAGCTCAGCCACAGGATTTTTTTCAAAGTATATCCAAGACATTTTATGTCTTTGTTTAAACAAGCTGTGATGTACAAGTAATTCAGATTACAGAACAGCAGAAACATGGCCAGAAAGCAAAACAGAATAGCAGGAAAAAAGGCCAGGCCCCTACTTTAATGCTAATTTATTTTTCTTTGTAAATTAGTTGTGACATCTATTTTCCACTGGCCTACATTGTCTGAGGTTTTGAGGCCTATCTGTCATATTGAGGCAACAGACCCTTTTAACACTTCTCTTTGCTTTGATATGCAGTCTTGTCTCTTCCTTCTCCCTCTTTTCTTCAGGAGTTATATTGCCGGAAAGGGTGATGATTTTCACAGCAAATAAAGAGGCCTTCTCCCAGCTTTATTGTCTTCAGAAGAAATACTCTGTGAATTTTATGACCAAGGGGAATGGGGAAAACTACTCCGTTTCTCCACCCCCTCAAATCATGGTTATATTTGCTGATTATAGTGAGGCCAGAATAACCTTGTTGAATTTTAACTTGTTTTCAAAGATTCCCTCTAAGCCCTCAGTTTACAAGGAACCTGAATATCTATACTATTGTTAGCATTAGAACTATCACTGAGGGCAAATATTTCAAAGCCAATGATTTGTACCATGAAAAAAGTAAACTTAGTTAAATTATTTAGTCCTGCAAATTTAGGCAGTAAAATCTTCTGTGCTGGAAGTTGAAGTGGCAGAGGATTTGGGAAAATATCCCTATTTATGCTTATTTCAGCTATGTCTACCTTCAGATAAAAATATCCCAATCTGTCCTCGGTGTCGGTCCAAAAGTAAAGAGAACTGAGGAAAAAATATTCCTTCATCTATTTCTGTTCCCTTTTTCTTCTGCTAAGATGAAAGCGTCTGACATTTGTTTAGGGCTTGTAAATTCCAAACCAATTGGCTTGTGTTTCTGAATGTGAAAGGGGTTCTTGATAAGATCTCCTTGTCGCTCCTTTGTGTGGCGTGTGCTTCATCTTAACACCTCAATGGATTTTAGGGAACCACTTTAAAGGAGTCTTTGTCCTACAGTTTGTCCCAGAAAACTCACATCAAAAAAAAATGGGAAGATCAGAAGAAAAAAGGAAAACTATCTAGTTGGTTGTTGAAAGTGCAAAGGAGAACAAATAAGTTGAAAACTGATCTCTCTGGATTATTATTACATGAAGAATTGCTTAAAAATTATATTAAATGAGAGATACAGTCTAAACATTTAGTAATGCTTCTATTAACAGTATTGATCCAATATATCTAAGAATATTTCTTTTATACATTAGAGAGAGGGTGATCCTGTAATCCTTTTACAAGATTTTATTGCCTCATCTTACAAATTGTCAAGTACCTCCAACTCTAAAGGGAAGCCCAGCACAGAGTACCCTCAGGAATATCCTACAGGCACTCAGCACCTTGCAAGACTGGACCTTTTTGAAAAAGTACATTAAATTATTATTCAACTTCTAAATTTATCCTATGGCCACAAGAAAGGAAAAACATTTCAACATTTCTAGTAGGACATACCTTTGTGCTACAGAAGCAATCTTTAGAAACTTAGATAAAGAAATAGGCCATGGTACAACTGCACAAATTGTGACTGAAGCTCAGTCTTGAAATCCTGGGTATTTATGCTCTCAGAGACACAGAAGTCACTTCACTGAGAACTGAAATGAAACCCCTTTGAGATTAATATAGCCAGCACCAATTATGGACTGCTGTGAATTATTTAAGATGCTTCAGGGTGTTTATCACTTAAGAGCTTCACATTTAAATATATGTTTACAGAGAGGGGAAATAAAGAGGGGAAGACAATTATGGTAACCAACAGTCTGTTACTTCACCCTGCACCTCTATTCCTCCTCTGTACCACAGCAAACAATCCCATACAAGTGTCCTGTATTTTAATTAATGTCTGGGAAATGCCCGAGATGTTTGCAAGCTGCTATGGAAAATCCAACTCAATATATGAATAATCTTTCTTTTCTAACCAGGTAAAACAAGAACAAAAGAAAAGTACCGGGTTGTTTACACAGATCACCAGAGACTGGAACTAGAGAAGGAATTTCACTGCAACAGATACATTACAATCAGGAGGAAGTCAGAACTCGCAGCAAACCTGGGACTCTCCGAAAGACAGGTACAGAGAGCACCCTCAGCTGTGCCCACAGTGCCCAGGCACTGCCACTGCCAGGGGACAGGGACAGAAAGAGAGCACCCCTCAGCTGTGCCCACAGTGCCCAGGCACTGCCACTGCCAGGGGACAGGGACAGAGAGCACCCCTCAGGAGTGCCCACAGTGCCCGGGCCCTGCCAGGGGACACAGCAGCCACCTCCTGCATTTAACACAGAGAATCCACTACACAGCCCCACAGTTAGTTTGACAGAACCCCCCAGTTATATGGAACTCAACATTAGGAGTTAACTCATACTTTAAAAAGTAGTTATTCTTACATTCTAGCTTGTTAACCAGCTGGAATTTAAACAGTTCAGCTTAACAGGTCTTAGCTATGGTCCCAAGAGTTACAACATTCATAGTTTTATTTCTTCTTGAAATCACACCAAGTAATGGCCAGCAAAAAATCCAAAGCATTTGATATATTTCAGCTGGAAGACAGGAAAGTTAAAACTCAATCCAGTGAGATATCTATGGGGTTTTTTGTTACAAATATATTGCCACAATTTCCACAGGCCACATTCTTCCTCTGTCAGATTTCAGCATATTCAGGGGGGTTTTACAGCTTGGATTTTCAAGTCAGGATCTCTTTTTTGCCACTCATATGTGTAGCCAAGACTATCCATCCAGGGAATGTTCAAGTGCATACTTGGATTGCTGCTCCCTTGGAGAGCAGCTCTGCCTTCACTCCTGTCTAGTACATATTTAATGTCTGTTCTGGATAAAGCCAGGCTCCTGTTGGCCATGTTCATACAGACACTAGAGGAACTCAGGACGAGAATTCCCTAAAATCCCTGTGTGGGAGAGCACTTCTCTCAAGCACAGCTCTGCAGTGTGTGGAAATAATAACTGCTGGATCCAAACCTCCAGAATTTCAATGGTTCTGCTACAGCTGGAGGAGAAGGGCAGATTTGGTGATACTGAATTAGTCATCTCATTTAAAAACCAGATTATTGCCCTGAAGTAAATATTAACTAGAGATCTTTCTTCTTAGAATTTTACAAGCTTTTGTTCTTTCTAAATATACACATTCAGGTCTCTTAAAATGTTCCTCTTTCAGTGGCCTCCTCTGATTCTGCACTCAGTCTGTGGAAGAGCAGGGAGCAGAGAGGGACCAACAGAGGCTGGAAGTGTAGGAATGCAGAGACAATCAGTGGTGTTTTAGGATCAAGCACTGGGATTTTACAAACATATTTTAGTGCCCAGACCCAAACAGTACAGAGTGCACTGCACAGACTGTGAGTGCTCCCAGGCAGGAACAACAAAAACCAACTTTATCATGGATGGACTAAGTTTGTCACACAGTGGGATAGAGCTGCACTGGAAGATTTTCAGAGAACTGCAATTATGAGAGATTTGCAACCTCCACCTTAAAGTTCTGCAAGCTGGCTGATTTAGAACACAGACATGGCTGGACTCCCCAGTGAGCCTGCAGAAAATCAGCAGTTTTCTTTTACAGAGCTGCTGCTCCTAATGCCACCCCTTTTTTACCTGTAAAGTTCCTTCAAGTATAATACAGACAAAATACATAACTGATCAGCATTTCCACAGGACAGACAAAGCTAAATGCCTCTTCATGCCAATACCAGCAAGGTAGTAAAAAATAAATATAAATCACTGAGATTTTTAATACAAAGCAAGGGTACAACTTTCTATATTGTATTGTATTCAACACACCTTAAAGGCTGTAACAAATACTGTGAATTAAGAACACACTTAGCAAGCAGGAAAACACAAACAGAAGTTCCTCCTCATTCACACTTTCACATAAGGAAAGAAAATAGAAATACTTAAAGTAGATTTTAAACAGACAAGTGTTTCACCTGCACAATGAGCCTGGGAAATGGACTGTCTTTTAAGTAATGCTGATATATCTATTTATACACATACCAGTATAAATGTATCTGTAAAATACATGTTTAAATATATATTCCAGTAATAAACACAGTCAAAGCTTTTAAATACATAAGAATATATATGCACACAAAAATCACTCACAACATAAATGAAAAAAATAACCCTCACTGCTTGGTTTTGAATTAATCTGTAACATAGATAATAAAGAAATCTTCACAATTAATCCATAATTGCATCTTCCTAAATTATGACAGTGGCAAAGCTGAAATGATGAACTCTGTGGCCTGAGTCTCAATGAGTTCATGGATTTCTGTGTTCCTAAACAGAACGCAATGTGTTCACTTTACACCAAAGGCCCAAGAAAAAAAAGAAATCAAGAAAAAAATCAATTTTCCATTGGTTATTATGCCAAAAATTAATACAGAATAATGCAAAAACTTTTCACTGCATAGATTCAGTATTTTGTTTGTGGAGGGTTTCTTGGTTTGGTTTTAACTTTGGCGCTTTTCTTCCTCATGGTTTTTTGTTTCTTTGCTTTGGGTTTTGGGTTTTTTAAATTGTGTTTTTGAACCTACCTACATTTCCATCGCTATGATTACTGTAAAAGGTTTAGCAGCAGTTTGAATTAATCAGGTATCATTTCTTATGCCCCAGGTGAAAATCTGGTTCCAGAATCGCCGAGCAAAAGAGAGAAAAATGATCAAGAAGAAAATCTCGCAGTTTGACGGCAGTGGGGGCTCAGCTCAGAGTGACTCTGGTTCACTCAGTCCAAATGAACTGTCAAATTCTCTGTTCCCACCACCACATGGAATAAATGGATTACAGCCTAATGACATTCATCAAGTCATAGTTTCAGAATGAACAGAGGGAAAAAAACAAAACAGGAAAAAAAGAAAAAAGCAAGAATGGATTTCTCCACCACTGCCACCCCTCACCTTGGAAACTCAACTTCCCAAGGGACCATTTTCATTTATCTGCCTTCAGAGTGCTGATTTCTAAGCAGGAAATCTGAGCCCATAACCAAAATATTTTAATTATTGCAAAAATCTCAGGGATTTTATGCTGCTAAGATTCACTTCTTGGTATCTTTGCTAGCAGGTAATTTGCTTCAGACACTGACACAAAGAATGATACAGCTGAAGATTCAGTACAGGTAGTTCTAGTCTGATGATCCATATACACAGAAAACCAAGAGAACTGATTATAAAATAGAGTCCTATTGCAGAAGATATAACTATCTGGGTGTGATTGGTTTGTTCCATTTATATAATTAGAGGAAACTGTAGATGTTAATAAATATTTACACTTAAATGGACTGAGAAAGATGCTACTTTTTGAAAACAGCAAAACCATTTAAAACACTTTTAAATGCTCAAGGAACATAATAATGTTGCTATACCAACATACTGCATTTAATTAAATAACACAGATCATCTCTGTCCTATGGAATTGTATTCAAGCAACAGTTACAGACAGAGAATATACCAAACCTGCCAAGATTTGTTCCACTGTAAGAAATGCAGCAATTTCTCATATACATTAGGAAATGCCAGAAAATTGGAAGACAAGTATTACCTCAATCTTCTAGGATTGCACATATTATTGCTCAAAAATCCAAGCACAAATGGAATGGAAACAGAACTGTTACTACAAGCAAACCACCAAAAAGCAAATAAAGAATTTGCTTGATGTCTTTAAAGATTGGAAGTGAAACAGGAACAGTCTCAGGCCACTGATTTTATCCCTGACACTTATTTGGGGCTGAAGACAACAACTCTCCCAAAGTAGCTGAGAGGGTATTTTGAAACTGTCACCTGCAGCTGAGCAATCACAAAAGAAATGTTCACTTCATGGGCACTCCTGAAAGAGCACAAATTAAGGACATGATCACAGTGGGGTTTGCTTTAATTACTGCTCCATGTTGGCAGGTGAGAAGGTAGCAATAGTATCTGAGAGACAAGTGATGAGTCTGGCAAAAGTAGAAAGAAAACCCAAAGCACTAAAAAAATCCCCAAGCCCTTCATAGTACTGTTCTTTGGAATTTCTTAAGATGACCTTTTTGCAAGTATAGAAGTAAACAGCTCTATTGGGAAGATTTATAATTCCTGAAAATGTCAAGGGAGGCAAAAGTAATAAGGGAAAAAAGCAGAACACAAACAGAAAACAGCATCATGAAAATCACGCATCACATATTTCAGCAACATCAAACTCTTGCTCTCAGAAACAGCAGAATAAATTCTGCTTTTCTTTGTGTCAATGAGTATCAATAATGCACTGAACACCATGGACAGGACTTGTCAAAGCTCTCAGCATCTGGATTCAAAACACTAGATAGCAAATTTGAGGATATGCCTCATGATTCCCTGTTTATTTTACAACAACTCTGGTAGAGTAACTCCATGAAAGCAATTCTGTTGGCAGTTACAAGAATAACACTCATCAGAACTAAATTCTGAATTTTATCTTTGTAGACATAAATGTCTCAAATTAAACTAGGAAGAAATGCTGTAACATAGATTAAGACCTTACTGTAAACATCTTGTGGGTGGTTCCCCAATATATTTTCTTGTCATCTCCTATCATATGGTTCAAAGAAATGGGTGTATTCTAATGCAAACAAACTGTAAACAGAAAATCTTGTGTACATAAATAATACTAAAACTCAGCCCGATGAGAAATTGAGCCTACATCTGCTTGGCTTTAACTGAGGATCTCCTAAATCTGCTCACTGATGTTCCATTGGGATCACAGGGACATTATAGGAGCAAGAGCACATTGTGGAACAGGCACACACAGAGCTGGTTCTGTTCACACTCACAGAAATGCACATGTGACACACACAAGCCTTTTTTCTCTATTCTTCAGTCAAATAAATCCGGATTTTTTTCCTTGGGAAAGGAAGTTTCCCCTGTTCCATCAGCCCCTCTACCTGGGTTGCCCTTCTATACATGAAGGATGTAGAGGATAAAATAATCTCTCAGGAAACTCAGATATACAAGAAAAAAGGGAAGTGAACCATTACCTCAAATCAGCAGACAGGCCATTTCTATGGAAACCAGGAGAGGGCTTTTGTGAGGCTTAGCAGTGGCACAGAAATGGAGAGAAAGAAAACTTCTGGTTTTCAGATTTTTTTCTCGAATCAGTTTTTATATCAACAAGGAGGAATGGCAAGCACAGCTATAACACACAACACACCATTCATTATATTTGTGTATTAGAAATGCATTGCTTCAGATTTCCCTCCTCATTTATGATAAAATTGAAATGAAACACAGATGTTGACCAGGGTCACATTCAACATATTCAAATCATCACCTTGCAGACTCTAACCAAGCTCCAGGCAGTCAGGAAAAACCACCCTGCCCTGACAAACTGCTCAGAGGAGCCACTGAAGGCACTGACTGCACTCAGAACAAGCACAGCTGATAGAGGAATCACTCTAAACGAGCCCATTTTAGATGTTTTTAGAGTTGGAATGGGATACAAAGCACCTCCTCTGGCATGTTTAATATCAGTCTTGTCAATAAAAACTGTTTCTCTTTTTCATTATCTTAATCCTGAATTTTATCCATCAGATGTGTTTTAAATGTATCCCAAGCATATCTTAATAAATATTTAGGAGAAATTCTCTTTCATCTACTAGAAAATTATCATCTCTAAGCCTACAGAGTGGATCAGATTATCTTCTCTGACTACAGTTATGTCAAGAAGTGATTCCCCTTATCTGTTGCTGTGCATAACTACCCCCAATATGGACCATAATGTCCCTTTCAACCTAAGTGCAGTGGCACAGCTGTTTCTCAAAATAATCTAAGGAAAAAAATGTTAAACTCTTTCAGACTAATCAGGATATTTTTTAGTAAACTCCATCAGAGAGTGATTAACTGCAGTCAGAGTATCAGCTCAGAAGGCTGAGAACCCAGTGTCCTGGTTTAGGGCAAATTTTGGAGAAACCTTTGAACTGGGATTTTTTTTAGAGAGCAAATCTAAGTGGTTCTTCTTTTAATTGGTTTGGGAAAAGGTTTCTTTGGATAAAAGTGGAAAAACCCTATTTATTTAATAGGTAAAGTATTTACTAGCATAAAAAATGAACAATACAAAACAACCAAACTTCTTGCTGTTTTGAAGACATGACAAATGTAGAAAGTCTTTGTTATGAGGTGTAGCTCAGCTCACTTAGTTTGTTATCAGTCCCTCTACTGCTGGAATGCAGCATCTTGGGCCTGGTGGCCTCCAGGTGTGAGCTTTTGGTGTTTTTCTGGGTTTTTAGCCTAGAGTAGGTTTGAATAGTTCTAAGAAAAAGAAAAACCACAGTTTGGGAAACTTCTCTGCCTTAGCTAGCAAAAAAAAACTCACTAAAAAGCAAAGGAGAGCTCTCTCCTGCTGTCTACTGCAGCCAACACAGTCTAGAAGCAGGCTGGGGAGCAAGTGCAGCTTCTTCTTTCTCCCTTTGCTCTCTGAACTAGTTTTAGAGGTGCAGAACTTAATATCTAGCATGAACAGACAGTTGGGGATACAAGCATCATAAAGTCACCTCAGGACAGCCAGAGAGAGGGGAAAATGGCAAGCAGCTCAAAGAAAATCCTTACCCTGCCTCTTGCAGGCTTTAGATACTTTATCAGACTGCAGCTATGCCATGAGCCAGAAAACATCATCCCAAACCAAAATATAAATTGAGCACTTCATGCTGGCACAGTTCAAAGGGCCATTAAGGACTCCAGGCCAGCCTGGCAGGAGCCCATGGGAACACGAGATCAGGATGTGCTCTTGGATGGAGGCACCACAGACAAAGTTCTTGCATTCCACCCCCATTTTCTAGGCAGCTGTGTTTGGCTCTTCAGCATTGCTTCTGTGAAGGAGAAACTTCAGCAGATGTGATCAGCCCCTGTATTTAAATTTGTATTTACATGGATGAAACACTAAAGGCTGTAAACAACATTTTTCAATATTTGTCTTTCTTCCTTTGAAGACTGCTCTAGGGATTTTAGTTATACTCTCCCTTAGCACTGTTAAGTAATTAAAATAATAATAAATCAAATGCCATCCTTTGCACCCAGTGGGTCTCTTCCCCAAGCTCTCCAAGTTTCCTGGTTTTCACTGTAAATAGAAAGCCATCAGTATTTGAATTCAGCTGATTGACAGGTGGTTCCAGGTTGCAAGGTAGTGGAGCCCCTTTAACACCATGCTGATATCAAAAGAAAACACTGCCATCACACAACTGTCTAATTCCAGCAGGCAGCAAATCCCTTCTGACATTTATCTGAATCATCTCAATTCTTATGAGAATCCTGAGAGGTGCCAAAGCCTCGGCAGAACTGCCCTCCTCAGTCCCACTGTCCAGAAGTGCTTCATCAAGAAGGGCCTCTGGCACAAACTGCTCCTGCTGACACTCACTGTAGCACCACAGTAAATTTGCTTTAGTAATTAGCTTCTAAATATTGATCAGTGGGAGAAAATAAAGAAAAATACAGATGTGCCCTTAGTTACAGATAGCTTAGACTAGAAATGGGAAAGTACCTCATTATAAGATATTTACAGTATCAGTTTACAAAGTCAGAATAATTTAAACCCCTAATTGGTTGTTTGAAGTAGTCATCCTGGCCAAAAAAAACCCCAAAAACCCTGGATCAGAAACTTGACAGCCTCTTGAAACTTAGATGATTTTTGAAGTTTGATACATCAGGCATTTTCAGTATAGGCAGCACAGAGCTGCAGACCCCTGCACAAAGCCAAAATCCTTCCAGACACTAGAATATATTTGTATCACAAAATCAGTTTCATTGAATCTCAACACACAACTCTTGGCTTGCCTTTCTTCAACAAAAGAATATACCAACATTTGCCTGATGAGATCCACATTTCTACTTCTGAACAAAATAATGGGAACTTGCAGTGAGATGCAAATCACCTTGGGAAAAAGAGTTTGCATTAGTTAATCAGGGTTAGTTTGCATTAGTTAATGAGGGTTTGTCCACCAGACTTATAATACATTCTCCAAGAGTATATTCCCATTATCCAACAACCTCTTCCTGTCTGAAATGAGGGAATGCTGAGAGCCAACCTGACATGACTTGTTCTATGTTTTTCCTCCTGAAGAATGCCTGTGTGGGGCTGATTTGTGTAGAACAAATAGGGGAAAAGGACATTGGAAGAAAACTCAGAATCTCTCAGGCCCACATTAACATTCCCTTTCCATGCTCTCCCAAGAGTGCCTTTATTTAATACTGTGCTTTGGTTTAACTCCTGGATTTCTGCTCTTTGTGTTTCATGCTCTATAAAAGAACACTTCTGATTCCAAGAAAGGAAGTGATTTGTGTGGATAAACATTGCCAGAGACCATCATCCTTCACAAATCTTTCTGGTTTTATGGCATAATAGTTTCATCAAATAAACAGCATCCTAAGGAAGTACTAAAAATGAAGCTTCTATTTCTTCCTTTGAAGCCATAAAGTTTGATAAGTCATGCTGAAAAAATTCCCTGTAGTATTCACTTCTCAAACCCAATACTAAAAGACATTCTTTAAATACAGACATGGGACACAAAAGGTGTTTTTTCTAAAATAGTCTATTTTCAACCAGATGGTCATTGTTCCTAGGGGAGAGAACACTTACACATAAAAAAAAAATCTACTGCAACTTCAGCTGAACTTTGACTTCAATCTATTATTTAAAAGCACAAGTTGTTAAATATGAAGCTGCTATAGCAAAGTACCTTTTCCAATTAAAAACACTTTTTTCTTGGTTTGTTAACACCTCAGACACTCATTATAAAGAGGTCACACAGTAAGTGATGCTTCATTTTACACTCAATTCAGCAAGTTATTGTACCACCTGCTCTGGAGCTTAATGCCATATCACCTTCTGGCACAATGTCCATTTAAATGTCTGTAACATTGGTTTGTTTATTAAATCCAAACCCACCTTGCATTAAATTAGGTTTTTCAATTAAACACGAGACTGAACTGAATGTGTTCCTGTTTGCCACACCTTGCCCTAACCCCTGAGTGTCACCACTGTCATATTGAATGTGACAGCTGAACATCCTTGCAGACAAGTCCATGGGATTTATTCCACTTTCCAGCACACATTCTGCTTGTCCCTTGCTCTTTCACCCTTGAGAAAATTTCAAGACATTTTAATTGGAAAAACACTGAACACATGAGAGCCCTGAAGTATCCAAGGCCAGGCCGGACAGGGCTTGGAGCAGCCTGGAGAGTGGAAGGTGTCCCTGCCCATGGCTTTAAGTCAGTCCCCTTTCAATCCAGACCATTCTGTGGTTGGATGGCCTTTCCCACAGACAGGTCACCAGAGCAGCCATCTACCAAGACAGCCTCAACTGAAAATTAAAGCCCACAATGTAAATGCACAGCACCAGAACTATCATTTCCTCCAGTACTCTCAGTTACAACACTCACCTTTTTGGTTTCCACACCAGTTAAGGCAAACATCCAGAATTTAACTGAGAGTAAAATAAAGACCAGTAGCTTATGAATACCCCTTATATAAAACTTTATTTTAGTTGTTTCAACACTTTCTTTCCATTGATTATGAATCTATATAAAGATGAAGATCAGTAGAAAAAATATCAGATCCTTAAGTATAAAATAATTTTCTCTTTTTTTGTCATGTTTCTAAACAGGATGTATTTTCAGTATTTGGTCAATTACTTACCTTCTCTGCAATTTACTGCAACGTTCAACACTAAATAAGAAAAAAGTATTTTGACCAAAATAGGATAACAAAATTTTGTTTTATAACAATTTGTCTCTTAATTTTTTTCTCTAGTTTAGAATATGATTTACCTGCAGCTCCACATAAGATGGATAATGTGCTGAAGTAAGAGCACGCAGCACTGATAAAACTGTAGCTCATAAAATGTTACTTTTGGAGGCAACAAAAATTTTCACTGTTGAGTCATCTGCGTTTTTCTGCAGTCTAGAAACTCCTGAAAAACAATAAAGATGATTCATGAGGGAAGTAGTTTCCTGGAAACAACAGACAAGGATAGAGACCCGTTTTTACCTGATGCAGGAGGACGTGAGCTCATTCCCTAGAGTACCTGCAAGTCAGGAATTCTGATTTGTACACACACCAGAGCCAACACTTTGTAGGAGCTATGCTAACACTAAGAAGAACCAACCCCCCCTCATAATATCGTTTTTCACTCTTCTATTGCAATTAGAAACACCAATAGTTTTTGGGTTATTTTCCATTTGCAGTAGGTGAGTAATTAAGTTTTTATTACCTCAATAATAGCTTACACCTGTATGCTGATGGGGGCATTCCCCTGAAGTATTCTGAGAATTATTTTCCCCAGTTTTGCTGTTCCTATGTGGATCTTCTTCCCCTCTCACCACCCCATCACGCTGCACATAACTCATTTTCCAAACCCACCGACAAACCCCAAAACTCTGGGAAAACTCCACAACCCCCACCCTCCCTCATCTTCACCTCAGGTACCCCGGGGAGCGATAAAGGGCAAAAACAGGAGGGGAAGGGCAGAAAGCGCTACCCGGCTGTTTTTATTAAAACCGTCACAGAAACACACCTGGAAAAGAGATTCAGATAAAGGAGGATCAGCAGCTGCCCCCGCCTTCCCTCAGGAGCCGCCCCTCGCGCACCTGAGGGAGGCGCGCGGACGAGTTATAAATGCGGTAACAAAAGAGTACAGATATTCAGGCCCCTTGTGCGCCGAAGGTTCAGGGGTGATTTGATTTTTTTTTTGGTGGGTTTTTTTTTTTGGAAAGTAAATGAAAATCCAGTGAGGTTTTTTGCCGGCTTTCCTGTAACCAGCAAATTAAAACTCCCCTGAGGAGCCGCTCGCGCTGCCCGTGACCCTCGCGCACCAGAGGGGCGGGAAGGGGCGCGAGCGCGCACCCGAGACGGGGGCGGAGGGAAGGGAGGTCGGGGCAGTTATAAACTCTACTAACGACAGTAGAGATATTCCGCTTCCGTGTGCACGGAATGTTTAGAGCGAGTCTCTGAAAACAAGTTAAAGAGTTCAACGAGGTTATTCCGGCTTCGCTGTAACCACCAATGCTAACTCCTCTCAGCAGCATCCCCCCGAGGCGGCGAGGGGCGCGCGGGCGCAGCTGAGCGGCCTCCTCCGGCCACCAACACCGGCCGCAAGCCGCTCCCCACCGCCTCCGGGGAGCTCGCGCAGGAGGTGACGCGGAGAGCCTGGCCCCGGCTACCGCACCGCGCGGCCCGGTACGCGGCCGGGCTCCCGCGGGGCCGCGCTGCGCCTGCGCGCCGCCCTCCCGCCGCCGTGGCCGAGGCGCGGCCCCGCCCCCGGCGCGCGCTGCGCAGGCGCGGCGGGAGGGCCGGCGATGAGCGTCCTGCTGCCCAATATGGCGGACTTCGACACGATCTACGAGCTGGAGGAGGAGGACGAGGAGGAGCAGGATGAGCCCGAGCCCGTGGTGCGGAGCCAGGAGCTGCCCCGGCCCCGCGACGCGCCCGATCCCGTAGCGGTACGGGGCGCCGGGCACATCACCGTGTAAGGAAGGAGCGGGGGCAGCGTGAGGGGCCGGTGTGGCGGGGCGGTGGAGCCGGGCGGGAGCGCCGGGAGGGGTGAGGGCAGCGGCAGCTCCGTGCCCCGGCCCTGTCGGCCCCAGGCTCCCGCCCCGCGGGGCCGAGAGCCGCAGCCCTGCGCCCCTCTCCCCTCTCTGTGAGGGGAACTTGGTGAACGTGGGCATTTTCCGGTAGCTCGAGGGAACCCCCAGCCGTGAATGAACAGCCGGAGTTGGCTGTCGGTGCAGAGGCTGCAGCGCAGCCCTGGCAGCTCTCCCTGGTTGCTCCTCTTTATCCAAACAATTTGTGAGATAAAAAGCAAAGTCCACGCGATGCGAGGACGAACAGCGTGTTCAAACCATCTCGCTGTGACCCTTGTGTGCCAGAGCTGAGCCAGGGAGCCCCCACACTGCACTGCAGAGGAGGCTCCTGCCCGTGCTCTACTTTATCTGCCCCGAACTTAGTTGAGAGTTTGGTTTAGATTGAGTGTTTTTATCACTGGAACACAGCGTGAGCCAGAATGTTTGCTGCTCATTTAAACAGTTGAACAGAAGACAAGCAAGCTGTGTTTCCTTATATGTAATGTTTACTCGTAGGGATTTTCTTAGTATTCCTGCTCCAGCAAGCTGAAGAATTAATAGAAGCAAGTGCATCCTTAACAAATTGTTGGTTGTCGTGTTAATTTTCACGGCAGGGAGGGAGGAATTGAAATTTATGTATTGCAGAGACCCACCAAGCTTGTGTTTGGATTGCATAAAATTCCCATTTCTCTCTGTAAATAGGTGCAGTGTGCTCTAAGTCCCTGCAGCAAAAGCTCTGGCTGGGGAAGGCTCTCCCATGCCACGGGAAGTGGGCTGGATCTGTGTCCTCATGGCAGCCTGGCTCAGGGTTGCATCGAGCTGGTGCCAGTGAGGAGTTGCTCTGCTGCACCGCAATGCATTTACTTGTGCAGATGGAATTTCTTTGTGTCCTCACCCCAAAGAGCTGCTGGCCTGACTAAAGCAGAGGTGGAACACAAGCAAAGATGCTCAGAATACCAAGTACCCATCTTAGGAGCTACCTGACTTGAAGTGCTCAACTGGAAAAAAACATTACACACTCATCTGCTTTGCTTTCTGTGATGCTTTTTGTGTGTTAGTGATGTTACTTACAGTTCCTTCTTGGCTCCAGCATTTTTTTGGGATGGGCAGGAGCATATCCAAGAACTAGGAATGTCTACATCAAAAATAGCACTCTTGTCAGTGAAGTGGAAATCCTTAGTTATGTGCCCTTGTAACCACCTGAGCTGAATCCCCATCCAACTTATTTTCCCTTTCTCCCACCCCTCTCAGTTTTCTTCTTGTAACAGGACCTACCTGCATGGTAGGAGGCAGCATTTATCAGCTCATGCTGTATTTTTAAATCTCCTTATACTGATTAAAAACATTTCTTGGATGCTACCAACAAAATGCAAGTAAACCCTGGGCACTGGAGTATATAATCCTAACATGTTAAATGGGAACTGGTTTGCTTCCCAAAGAGTTGTGTGTTGGAACTCTGTCACTTTTTGATCACACAGAGGCTGCTGCTTTTGAAATCAGTTGGCTGCAGAAGCAGCCTGCTCCAGTTACTGAAGGGAGAGACGTCATCCAGGAAAACCTGGGTTTGTTTGCTAATGAAAGTATCTGTCCTGGCAAGTCAGACATTATTAAAAAAAAGAAAACCAGTTATCTTTATAAAGCCATTGTTTTCCTTGGATTTTGGTTTCAGATGTCTCCTGTTCCTCAGCTGACACTGGCCTCCTTGAATGCTTTTGGTGTATAGAGGAGGGATAGCTCTCAAATTCCAGGGTCATCTGCTTCAGCTTTTCATGTCGAGTTCTCTTACAAAACTCCCAAGTTGGTAAATTCAAACGCTCTTAGTTTCCCGCAAGAGACTTTTTATTCTTATGACCTTGTCAGTGAGCTGCTTGCTCTGACAGAGTAACTATTCTGCTGTATCCAACAGTACTAAATATAAATCCCAAGAGTTTTCTGAGGATATTTGGCAGGATCTTGCTTTTCCCACTTTACTTTTGCTAGCCATTCTACCCCTGTGTGTGGTAAGAGTGACCATGTAAAAAGTATTTGTTTTATTTTAGTTAAAGAGGATGTGTGTAAAAATGGTTGGCAAAATTTATGTTCATCTTGTCCAGGATTCTTTGGAAAAATTCTGTCATATTTAGTGAAAGCTTTTTGAAAAGCTTTTGAATTTTAGCACAGATAAATTACTAGGTCCTGGTAAATGCCTTTTCTTCTGCAATTCCCTTTTGATGAGTTCTAAACACCTTGTCTGCTGTTTCTCCCATAGTCAGTGTGGCTGCTTGGTGTATCCAAGGATCTGCACACAGACATTTGTAGTGAAGACTGAGTCATGCCTAGCAAAGCAAAGGCAATAACTTCCAAAAACAGAGCAGTAAGCAAACTGTAACTTGGCTGTAGGGTTGTGTTTATCTGCTATAATTTTTCTGTATCATTAAGTCCATTTGGATGGATGGTAATGAGGTAATGAAATAGCAATTAAACATATTTTTGCCATTAGTATCCAGCTTCCTGCTGAAGTCTGCAGACCTCCTAGTCTGGCTAGAAGTTACCTGTTGGTGTTGTATCCTGTTTTCTGTAGGAGTGCCCCAGGGACCCACAGTCCAGGTGCTGATGAAAAGTTTATTTTCATCAGCTGGGGAAGAGAGGGAAGAGCCAGTTGAGATAACATTTGAATATTATCTGGTATTGTTCCACCTTCCACATATTTAAAACAGCAAATGACCTCAGCCTTCCACTCATTACCAAAAACTTCATTTTCCAAAACAACATCTGTGGGTAAGGATTCTTGGATAGTTCTGTTCGCTTCACAGGAAAATGTTCTGGACTGGGGAATATTAAATGTCCAAGGAGATTTCAGCTCAGGGCTCTTGAGGAGTGTCATCTTTACCCTCTAATGTTGTCCAAAGCTCAGCTGATACCTCATAAAGAGCAGTGTGGGATCTGAGCTCCACTCTGCAGAGGGGTTAAACATAACCTGGATTAGGTGTGGGGAAAGGAGCTCTGCTCAGAGGGGGTTGGAGAGCTTCACTAAACAGGTTTAACTTGTGCAGTCTAGTAAGGCTGATTACTATCTATAAATACAGGAGTGGGAGAACTGAGAATGAGGTGAGGTTTGAGTCAAAATTAAAAGGCAAAGCACGTTGAAATATTTCTCTTCTAAATGTAAGAAAGTGTTTCCAAACTCTTCCTGTTTCACTTCTGGGGACAGAAAACCTGAGCTCCTGCTTTGTAAACTAATAAACGTTATCTTGTGGTACCTGTTGCAGGTGAGGTTTGCAACTGGTGGTTCAAGATGTTCCTTTCAGCCTTTACTGAGGGATTGATGCATTTCTCTTATTATAGCTCCCTAGGACAAGTTGTGTTCTCACCACTCTGCAGATGGGGGGAAATGAGGTGATGGGATTTGCCTGGTGCCATCCATGAAAACAGGGAAAGAGGGCCAGAACTGGCAAGTGAGGTCATCCTGGTTCTGTTGCAGCCTCTAGGAAACAGTGCCTGGCTCTTGGAGGTACTTGTCATGCAGCGAGGAAAGTGCAACAAAGAACGTGGGTGACTGATCTGAATTTCTAAATGTTACACTTTGGGCAGCTTGCACTGAGGAGTCACAGAACTGGCCCAGAAATAAATCACCACCAACTGCTGCTCTAAATGACTTAAGGGACAGCTACTGGAATTGATGTATTGTGATTTTTAAATATACTGAATTTTAGAAGATTTTATAGACCTGCTCATGCTAGATCACTAGTCTATTGTAGGAAGTCTAATTAAGTTAATTACCTCTTGATCAGTACTTTAGATTTTAACTTCTTTACATGGAAGGTTCTAATAACACTTCAGTACTTTCACAAAGTTGCCTGTAAAGCTGTACAACTGTATAACATCCTGCTTCAATCTTTTTATTTTATTTGGTTGTTGAGTCACCCCTCTGCTCCATCTAACAGGAGTTTAATGTCTCTAAGCCCTCTAGTAAATAATCACAGAATAGTCTGTAAAACTTCCAGAGATATTTCAGTAAAACTGTGCTAAAGGCCATCAGTGATTCTGACTAAATATAGTGTTTAAAGTATAGTTAAAACATAAAGTTATATTCTTTAGCCACTCACAGGTGTCAGTGTGAGAGATGCCATTCTGTAACTCAGGTTTCCTGGACGTGCTGCAACTGAAGGCAGTGTTTTGGCAACTAATAAAAATTAGTTATTTATGGGTTTTAATATGTGTCACAACATCAGCTTTGAAATTTAACCCAAAACATATTGTGATCTTGCATTCCTAATCAGATTTATTAATCACAAAGCACTAATTTATCTTGTTCTTTATGGAAATTGGGGTGCAATGGGAATTTTCATGACTATATTTGATCAGTGAGATAAAAGAGACTACCTGTGGCTTAGGAAGTGTTTGAACTCTGAATTGTTGAAGGTCAGAGGAGGGTTCTGAGGAGCAGCTGGTACATCTCTGCTCTTTTTTTTCATTTCTTTTGCTGTTTCCTAAGCTGCTGCTCCTGGCCACTGTAAGAATCAGTGTTGAGGACAAGATGGACCTTTGGCGTGGTTTAGTGGAATTGGTCTGTTAGATGGGTAGAGTAAATAATTCTTGAATTTTTCAGTAGTTCTTTTATTGTGTTGTCTGATTGCTCCTGCTTTGTGATCATTCCAGGTTGTTCCATTGCTGATGCACAGAAAAGTCTGGGTTCCTCAAAGCAAGCTTGGGAATATGCTTTATAATTTTAGTCTTTTTTTTTAAGACTGGAAAGACTACTTCATTGCTCTCCAAACTTCCTTAAAACTAAATATATAACATTACAAAACCTGGAAGATTTCAGCTTGAAAAGGTACAAAATGTGGAGGCTGACTTCCCAGATTACAGAGAATGGAAATGTGCTCTGTTAGTAGCCTTTGTGCTTGCCTAAAATCTTACTGGTTTTACTGTTTGGGGGTTTTTGTAACATTTTACACAAACTATTGCTCTTTACAAGAGGTTCTAACTTAAATTATTCATCTAAGGACTGGATTGAACTTCACCAGTGTTGTTTCCAGACATTTCAGTTACTGGGTTTCTAGAGCCAGCACAAGTTCTTCTGTTCTGCCTCTCTCTTCTTTAAGGTTGATTTGAGTTTTTGTTACTCAGGTGCAATTTCCATTGTCAGTTTTGTGTATCTGGGGTATTACAGAGTGCACAGGAGTGTGTGTGTGATCTGATGATGGGCACTGATGTCCAGGGAAGTGTTGGGACCTTTAAGGTCCCTTCCAACCCAAACCATCCCACAGGTCTGTGATATTTCAGCTATACTGGTCTTGTTTGGGACCAGTTTGGAATATGGCAGGTGTCAGTTTGACTCAAAGCAAAGTTTGTTTCTTCAATAACTTCGAATGTATTTGTGCTCACCTTTTTGGCAGTGATTCTTTCAGGTATTTTGATTTTTTTGAACACGTATACTCAGGAGATAGTTTAGCAGAGCTGACTTGATGTACAATATATTTAACTTTCATCAAACATACAGATTGTAGCTGAGGGCCAGCTGCTGCTGTATTTTGTTAAATTACTGAATTTTAAAGGTTCAGGAGTTTTGGAATAAGTGGTAACAGGTTTACAAGCCAAATCCAGCTCCCTGGAGCTTTCACTGGTTATAATGAAAACCTTTTGCTCAAACCCCAAAACACTTCAGTGAAGAGTAGTCACAGTGGTACCCAAAACTTAATTTTCTTGAATTTCACAGTTGTTGTAAAAGTCTCCTTTGTGTAGGCTCTTATGAGGTACCTTAACTCAGCCCAAAGGAAGTTTTTAAAACCATGTAGTTATAAATTTTTAAGATGATGATGAATGGGGTCCTTAAAACAAACTTCATCTGTTGCATGTGGAACAACTGCATGTGTAAGAAAGTAAAAGAAAGGGTTGTTGAACCTGGGATTTCATAGCTGGAGGGTTTTTTCTTACAGAAATCAAAGATTGAAACTTGCTGCCATCCAGTTGGAAAAGGATTTTTGCATTCTGGAGGTACTGAAGTAAGGCACTGAGCTGTGTTTGTGTCTGAAATGGCTGAATGGTACACGAGACCTTGTATTAACCTAGATCAGAGCTCGTGAAATAATGCAACTGTAAGGGCAAAAGAAATTAATAGTGGCTTCTTTTTAAAGTAAAAACTCTTATTACATTTTTTTATTAAGGGAAACAAAGTAAGTTAGGTGGAATATATTTTGTTTGTCTCTTTTGTTTTCAAGGTTTGGCTTGAGCAACAAGTTTGATACAGAATTTCCTTCTGTTCTGACAGGGAAGGTAAGTGTGAGATTAAACTGTTCTTTTCAATGGGAGGAGCCAGTGCATCCAGTGGTTTCTGTGTTGGATACCTGAGCATGAACCCACTCAAAACTGTTACCTGTGGCCTGTGTGACCCAGCTGCTCGCTGCCCAGTCCCTCAGTGTAGCTGGAAACAAGAAGGATTTGCAGTGATTGTTATCATTATTGGCATTTCAAACACAGCAGAGCTCACCATGGATCCCACTGTTTCCATGCAGACATAGAAGCAGCACTCACTTAACCTTGCTTTTGAAATACCTGGAGTTTGTGCTCCCTCCTGGGTGAATTAAATCAGTACAAGTACTAGACCTCTCTTGAGTGTGCCTGACAAGCCTTGAGTTTGTTTAGACAAATCTCTGGAAGTGAATCTGTTTTATCTGAAGCTTTACAGAACAAAACAGAGTGTTAAATCTACAAATTAAGGAGGTTTTTAGTGCATTTTCACAATTACCATTTAGTTCTGAAAATTAGTGGTGACAAGTCTCTTGCTTTCTCTGGAGTCCTGTCATCTTACTTAATGCAAGTGTAAGAAACTCTAATTTGTAGCTATTAATTCAATCTTCACTAAATTCTTAGTTTTAAATAATTTTTGTAATTACATTTTTTTAATCTTTTAATTGCTTAATTCTTTTTTCTCCTGAATTTTTTTCTTCCTGCTGTTTCACTCTCTAATGCTTTGTTTTTGCTTTGATTTATATCCCCCTCGTGTATCTTTTCCAGAATTTGGGAAGAAAAAAGTTTATTTGGCTCTTTCTACTTTGTCTCATGTCATCCCATAGAGCTGCACTCCCTCTGCAGCCCCTTGCAGAGGTTGAGTCATCCCAACAATCCACCAAATGCAGCTGAGTGGTTGCTCCTGCTTCTGCCAGATCCATCTGGGCTTTCTCCTCCTGCATTTTCACACCACAGTACAGTGAATAAAACCCTTGTGTTGAGGCTGCCCAGCTGATCTGCCAGCAGTACCCCTGGAAAGCAGGTTCTGCTTGGGAGTTTTTGGATGCTGAAAATCACCCTGGGACTTTTAGGATCTCACTGAGCTCAGAAAGATAAATCCTACTGATTCCAGTGTGAGGGCTGCTGACAGCACTTTGCATTTCACCACCTTGTCTGAGGCTTATTCTTTTCTGATCACTGAACAGCTGCAATACATTTGGAAAAAACAATTTTGATGTTCTTTTGCTCAAGTTGTAGTTTATTATAAATAAGCCTGTGGAAAATCCCAGGCAAGAAACATTGAAACTAAATTTAATGATATAATTTCATCTCTTTCTGTCTCTTTAAAATATATTTGAGTTATTAAAAAATAAACCTACAACCAAGTCTACACTTTTTAATACCAGCATCAGTGGCTGTCACATTTTCCACTTGACTGTCCTCCTGTTGTTAAATAGACAGTGAACAAAAGCTTAATTTAAAGTTCACTTGAGTGCTTGGACTTAATTTAGCAAAGACAGAAAAGAGGAAATTCTTCTGTTGGCATTTCCCTTCTTGTCCTGGGTGTAATCAGTGCTACAGGAGTGGCATGGGCAGAAATTTGCTGTATGTAGGGATGCTCCTCTGCTGAGAATCTTGTTATTTTGTTGTCTTGTGGATTTGAGGGCCTTTCTGAGCAAGGAAATGAATTCCCTTTTGTCAGGGGAGAACACCAATCAAACAAGATAGTAAACACATTTCTCTTCCTGCCTGCCACCACTGCCATGAAAGACATTAAAAACCACAGTTGTGGGTCTTTCAGTTTTTAATACTTCAGTCAGTTGCAAGAAATAAAGAATCTGCTTCCTCCTCTGGTTGAGGCAGTCAATCATCTCAATCCCTATGTAGAATGAAAGTTCAGTCATTTTTTCAGTAAGTTTTTCTTCAAGTACCCTGTTAAATAATTCACGATAATCAGTATTGTAGTCAACTGAGACCCCACTTTAAGATCCTCTGTTGTTAAAATGTAATTTTTTTGCTTTTTATGAAATCAAAATTTATGAATAACAGTGACTGTTTATATTTACAAATTGGGATTAAAATGTTTACTCTGAACTTGCATTGGTCCTCAGCTCCTCTAAGACAATGTCATTGTTTATTCATATTGCCTGTGTAACATTAAGTTGAATGGCTTTGCTGTCCCCTGTGAATTGATATTAATAATAAATCCCATCTGCTAATGGAGTGTAAGGGATGAAGCCATTAGATGGGCTTGATGGAGTTCTCAGTGGTACTAGTTTTCTTTGGAATAAATACAGATGTAAAAGATGTAGGTTTTTAAAGCAGGAAAAATAATCCTAATTAGAGAAAACTCTGCAGCTACACCTTTCTCCCAGAAGCACAAACTTCTGGGATTTATGCCACATTCTTGGGTTAGTAATTTCCTTAAGCTTCCTGCCCTCAGCCCATCCACATCATGATGGCAGCAAACCTTCTGATTTTCTTTTTCTGAAACCTGCAATCTCCCTCCTCATTCACCCACTTTCCCAATCTCCCAGTTTTTACAGAGCCTGCATAGCTGTTGTAGGTTAGCCTAGAGCTACATGCCTGTAATTACATCTTCAGTGTTTAATTGAGCCTTCATTTGTTGCTTTCCTTGGGAGAGGTGAATGTGTACATTTGAGGGTAAAGCACAGACAATAAAATAATAAAGGAAAGGAGACCCAGGTACATCAGATGTTTGGCGTAGCTAATTCAGCTGGATTAATATTTGTCTTGCAGGATGAGACAGAAACTCACCTGGTTTGTAAATCCCAAGCCAGGCTTCTTTTCAGAGGAACATTATAAGAAGAGATTTGACTACATTTAATAGAGAGGAAATATTTAACTTTTAATAATGTAATTGGACCTTGGCCTAAATTGGAATGTTGGTTAAATTTAAATTCCATGTGCTACAGGTTTACAGGATTATTCATTCTCTTAAAAAGCTTTTAACAAAATATTCTCTGTGAAATGGAGCACAATAGCACCCACTGCTCCAGGTGACCAGAAAATGATGGAGGCAGTGATCCCGAAGGGGAAAAGTGGAATTTCCTGCTCTGATCTTGAAACAAAAGGGGTCCTGCCCAGAGAGGAGTGTGCAGTGCAGGGCAGGGGGAGCCATAAACTGAGGGCTGGGCATTGTGCTGTGTGATTGATAGTGCTGCTGCTGATGATGATTGAAGGAGGAAGATCAGGCCTGCTGGGCCTTGCTGCCTCCCTTCCTGTGTTTGGAGATCCTCTGCATCCTGTTGTAAAATATTATGACACCCCCTCCTTTCCTTTTATGTTTTTTTTTTGTTTTTTTTCCCTCCTAAAAGGAACTAATGTCCCTTCCCAAGGTGTACAGCACAGCCAGGAGCAAAGTGCTTATCTCATTCTTTTCAAGAGCCAGACACAAACTCTCCAAGAGATTTCCAGAATTCCTCAAAACTGAGCTTTCTTAGGGAGCTGTCTTTGTGCAGGAGGAGCTGTTAATTCTGTTTGTTTGAAATACATCAGCCCCTTCACAGACACCTTTCAGAAGCTGTACCTGCAAGAAGGCAAGAGTTAAAATTGTGCCAGAAAATCAACAGTTCTGTGCTGACTTTCATTTGGATTCCATTTCATTATTAGATTAGAACAGTTGTTTACAGGTATTTTGTTCTTAATCACTGTGTAACAATGCTTAACTGTCACTGAGCTGTAAACTGAGCAACAAAATTGTGATTTCTTCTGTTTATCACAACATGAGGCTTATCTTGCTGTCCAGCTCCTTTGGTTTCAGATGAAGATGTGTCATTAGTGACAGAAACATTTGTTGTGATTCCATTTCCTAAAGACAGAAACAATCCAATAGTTGGGGTTAGTCAAAGGCATCTTAAGTAATTTCATCTTATGTTATAGCCAAGTGATTCACCTTTACATGAAAATATTTGGTGAGTTAGCAGGTAGTGCTGCTTTCATAATGTTTTATTAAGGTAAACATCAGACCAAAACTCCTGAAATGGGAATTTTCTCTTGCTTAGTGGCATCCAAAGTTGGTTTCTGGTTTAGCCATTTGCTCTGTAGGAATGAGAGTACTTCAACTTTCATCTTAAAATGTAGGAACATGTTACCCTGATGTGAACAGTGAGTCCCTAAAAATTATCACAGGAAGAGGGAATTTCCCTGGGCTTTCTTCTTAAGTCCCAAATTTTTCTGCCAGCTGTGATCTGAGAATCTGGTTGAGTTCTCTTCATGTTGGATGTTATCACTGATTATTCTTGTTAAACTAAATTCTGGGCTGTGCCATTCCATTGTCTTTGGCAAGTTTGTTCAGCTGGATTTGGAGGTTGGGCTGTGTTGTTGTCAAGGTCCAGTAAACTTTATGTCTGAAGGAAAAGGAAACATTCTCTTTTCTTAGGAAGTCTCATTACAAAACTATGAATGGATTCTAGGAAAAAAAAAACCCTACTTATTTTTATATTTCACATAAACAGAATATAAAATTCTAAAAGATCTATCAAAGGAAGTGCCATTTGTAGATATCTAAATATGAGGCCCATGGAAACTTCCTTAGGAGTTGAGAATACCAATTAATGTAGGAATCTCAGTTTACTTTGAGGCAGTAACTGCAGCAGCTGCCTGAGGTTACTGCAAACCACCAGCCCAGATGTTCTTTCCTACAAAACACTCTCCCACGTTGAAGATGAAATGGTTTTGCTCATGTGCATCTGGTAGTTGTTATATCCCAGTACAAGATCTGGCACTGGCAAAGAAATCCATGAAACTTTGTTCCAGAGACATGCAAGTACAGGATAGTTTGCCACATTACAATGGGATTTTTTTCATTGCAGATGTCCCAGTACAAAGGATCTCAGGGGGTTTCTTTGACCATTTTCTTTTATTTTTCTCCCCCTAAACTGTCTGTTGTAAAACAGACAATTTTTTTAGTTACTCTGTTTGTAGTAACAAAACAGTCTAATTAATGTGGGAGGGGAACAAAATAATTACTTTCTATGTGTTTATTAATTCCTGCTGTAAAATAATCGCAAATTATGTTCTCATGTTTTTAACTGTAGGCCTGGCTGGTGTGCAAGGCCAGCTGCCCCTTGACTCTGTAGTGCCTGGTGACCTGAATGGCCAGGAAACAGATGTTGTATTTATTTACTCCCTTCCCTGCAATGCTTTAAAGAATTCAGCTCAAAAGGCAGAGCAGCAGCATCAGGTCCTCTCCATTTCCTGCCCCGTGGCTTTGCCCCTGCTGAAAAGGATCTTTGTCATTAAATGAACTTTTGTTGGTGTTGCTGCCCTTGTTTGCAGAGCCAGATGAGCAGAGCTGGGCTGCCTTGGGTGGGGGTTGTGGAGCCCAGCTTTGTGTACAGACTCCCACTGGGGATTTGCATGCACATGGCAGGGAGGTAGGAAAAGTGGGGTTTTAATTGTTCTGAGTTGTGCCTGCCTGGTCAAGTCTCTTGTTGGTCCTGATTTATTCTGTTTTGTGTATTTGAATGCTGGACTGCATTAGAGTCAAGGGTGTCATCTTGGAGTCACTGCCTCAAATCTATGTTTGACTTGTGAGATGGAGTGACTTGGATTCTGTAGGGAGATGAAGGATTTGGGGTATGTGAGTAGGTGAGAAATGCAGTTATTGGAGAAAAGAGCTTCTTTCTGGTACAAAACATGTGATTCCACTGTGACTCTGCAGTGGCAATACAGGTATAAAATACTTATTCCTGAATTTCAAAAAGCTAGTTTGCTTTATTCCTAACCCTGTACAAGGTGCCTTGCTCTGCCTTAAATACAATCCAGTGGATTCCTTCCTAGGCTTCCCTATTGTAGGAAGCAGCCACAAGGGAAGTTGTGGCTTCGTTATGGGCCACTTCAGGAAGTTATTTGTGGACAGAGCCTTCACCCAGGCACAGTGTAGACTTAGATTGGTGTGACACTAATCTGGACAATATTCTCCCTTTCTTTGGTACCTATTTTTACTCCAATGCTCCCACATTCCCTTGGAAAGCAGACATCTGTCATTCTTCTGTGGTTTTGCTCAGTGTAGCCAGTGCATGTATTGCCCAGCTGTGTCCCAATTCTGATTTTGTCTGGGCCCATTGTGTTTTCAGGCCCATTTATTAATTTCTGGTGCAGTAAATACGGATGAGCTGCTCATCCAAAAGATGTTTGGCTTTTGAGCTCAGATTTGTGCAGTGCACGCACCAGAAATGAATTTGTTGCAGGAAAATGACTTTTCGTGCTGACTGCGTGAAGATTGTATTGTTTCCTGTTTCATTTTAACCTGTAGAGGCAATTTGTGAGAAAATTCACCTGTGCTGGCTCTCCCTGAAGTTGAGCCTTCTGTTGCAGGTGGCCCCTGAGGAATTCAAGACCAGCATCAGCCGAGTGAACGCGTGCCTGAGGAAGAACCTCCCTGTCAATGTGAAGTGGCTGCTCTGTGGCTGCCTGTGCTGCTGCTGCACTCTGGGCTGCAGCCTCTGGCCTGTGGTCTGTCTTAACAAAAGAGTGAGTCCGTGTTTCATCACATTCTAGGGATTTTTAAATTATTGGTAGGATTATATAATTTTTCATAATATCTTCACCATTTTAAAACCTTGATTTGGTCTCACGTTCAAAAGGTTATTCTGGTTTCCATCTTAGAAAATAGAAAAAAATTGAAATTACACCAAATTACCAGATAATTCAATAGTTTTAAGAATAGCTGATCTCAGTTCGAATAGGATGGAGTATATGATACTCTAAATTTCCAGGATTTCTCAAGGTCTAAGAATTGAGTGCAGAACTGAACCTTCATGACCTTCAAAGAGTGGCAGAGTGAGACTGAAAAATCACTTCTCCTCTTCACACCCCCCATCCCCACTCCCTCCACTCCTCAAATAAATATTTTTAAAATTTAAAAATAACTTTTTTTGTATGCAATAGGCACCATAACATTTCAGAGCTGTGGTTTATTTGCTGTATTTTACTGTTCTGTTTCTGTTAGGAACAAGAACAAATTTATTTTCTAGAGTTTCCCCCAACACAGTTGACCTCTCCTGTAATCAGGCCCAAAGTAATAATTTTGGAAAGCACTTCAGTCAATTACCTCTGTGGTTTGTGTTTAGAATTGATTTATCACAGTAGTAAATATTGGAAATGCATTAATGTGTTAACTTGTTGAAGTGCTCATCACTGAAGCTGCATCACTAAAAAGTTACAGAACTTGTTTTAGTTCATTTTAACTGCTTTTATAAACTTAATTATTGCAGAGGTTTATGCCTGAGAGATACAAAAGGAATATTTGCAGTTTTAAAGCCATTTTTAATATCCCTGTGAAAATCTAAATAAATGCCCATTAATTATATTAAATTCTCAAGGCTGAAGGGAATATGCACCAAGTAGGGGAAATGATGGCACTTCCATAGGGGTGTGAGGGTGATAACAACCATTCAGTGATTAAAATTAAATGTATACTATGCAGGATCATCACAGTTGTCTTTGTGTGACCTTCAAAATCACTGAAACTTGAGAAATTATCTCTTCTCCACATCATGGAAAGAGCAGGACATGAAGGACACATTTGGTAGCCAAGAGTTGAAAATTATTTACTGTGAACTGGAGTTTGGTGGTGAGGGTTTTTTTCAAGATCCAGATCACAATTCCCTTAGCAAAAATCTGGAAATTAAACGTATGGAAATCTGTGTTTTCAGCAGAACACCTGCAGTGAGTGCAGGATTTGGCCAGGAGACCTTGTTCTGTTGGCTGCGGGAGGTAAAAACACCAAATTCAAAAGAATCTCTTACTAACTAAATGAACTCTGGAAAAGCCACAGGCCTAAGTTGCACTTGATCTTAGAAATTTTTCCAATGATTCCAAGTTAACAAAAAACCCATGAGTGTTTTCCTTTTTTGAAGAAAGGGGGAGTGGGTGTTGCAGTGATAAGATTTCCATGTATTTCTTCTCTGGTTCATTCTACTTTTATAAAATTTAACTTACTATAAATTCACCTCAGCCAGAAATGCAGCAGTGAGATCCTGCTGGATGAGAGCAGCTGCTGAACCATTTCTGATCCACTTCTGACTTCCTTTCTAGACTAGAAGATCAATCCAGAAGTTATTAGAATGGGAAAATAACAGACTATATCATAAGGTAAGAAAAAAGTGCTTTTTTTTCAGCTTTAAGAATATTGGCAATGGAGGATTTTACAGTCTTGTCATAATTCCATACTTTATACTGATCCAAAATAATAGACCCTAATAATTCAGTATTGCTAATGGTTGTTGCATTACCCATCCAAACAAGGCTGTGCTAATCCTTTGTTAATTATTTCTTTAGCTTGGTTTGCACTGGAAGCTGAGTAAAAGGAAATGTGAAACTAGCAATATGATGGAATATGTGAGTATTGCTTGTTACTTATTGCTGTTCAACAGAACTATGATTTAATAGAGAAAATCCTTCATTTGTGACCCTGTGCAAAAAGATTTCCCAGCCAAATGTGCAGTTTGGTTTGTAATTTGGAATGAGGGAGACCCACTGGGACTTTCTGCATTGGAGTGATTCCCACACCAGCACCAGTCCATAGTTCCTTAACACTTACCCTCCTTTTCCAGTGGTGTTCACAACCCCTTTGATTCAAATAATTTTGCAGAAATATTGCATCTTTACAGTAATGTGGTTTTTTGGTTGGACCTTTTCTTTTGTGTTTTTGGTTTTGGTTTGTTTTGGTGGGGGATTTTTTCTGCCAGCTCTAAATTTCACATGGTTTTAAACAAGACAGACCTTGTAGGAAAGCAGAATTTCAAATATTTCTGTGGTTCTACCACTGCCCTATCCCCTTTAACATGTGAAGATTGTGTAGGCTTTAGGGAAAGAGATCCACCCCAAAAAAAAGCCAAGCACCCAGAATCCCTCTATTTCAGAATGGCTGCAACCTCTGCTTTGTTACCCTGGGGAACATTCCCTCCTCACTGACTATCTCAGATATATTTAGTCTTATGAATTAGCTAATGTTCATGGAAATTGTGCTGAAGCTTTGAACTTTTTGGTTACTGTCTTCTGTTCTTGTCTTTTTCCCTTCTTCAACAGGTAATATTAATAGAGTTCTTACCAAAATACCCCATATTTCGACCTGACTGAGGAACAACATTGGTCTTTCATGTTACCTGTCATTTTCTACCCTTAGTGCCTTGTAGATGATTTTGGAAAGAAGATGGTCTACTTTGCTGTGACTTAAAAATGTTCTTCAGTAGAAATCTTCCTTGCTGTTACTTTCTTTTGTTAAGAAGAGAACAATTTGCACATTTTTTTATGTTAAATGAGGCTTCTATGTTGCACTCTGAATTTTTAACATTACCAATAACTGATAGAGTTGCCACTAGGGATCTTAACATCAGTGCTGCTTAAACTTGTTCTGAGCATGCTGCCTTATTAATTTCTCTCTTTGCTGTCCTCCAATGTGCATCCTAAAGCTGTGTCATCCTATATTTCATCCTAAGTGTTGCAATCCTAGAAACCCTCAGTAGGAATGTCCAGGTAAACTCCAGTAGTAATGATTTTAGTAGAACCTGCTTGCATAGGACTTGCAATCAACAGCACTGGTTTTGTCCTGCACTTTGCAAAATCATCATTTACATTTAGGGGGTTCTTTAGTTTACCCACTATGGATTTGTAAATATTGACTCTTTGCATAATGTAAAGTGTGGTATGCCAAGGTTTACAGAATGTATTATAGCTCTTATTCTATTGCCAACAGTCCCCAGCATCTGTTCCATGTGCTCGTTCCCCTGGGATTGTACAGCCCCACCCACACTGGTTTTATGGGAAAGCCATAAAGAGTTTGTACATATGTCAGATGTGTAGGGCTCAGTTGCACTTTGTTTAGTAAATGGATAAAAAATGCATAGCATTTCTGTCTTTATTTTGAAAAGTATTTCAGCTGGTGTTCGCAGCACCTGAAATACAAAGCTGAAATCTTCACCTCTGCAAAAGCTGCATTTGTGGGGTAGATGGCAGCTGTTATTAACAAAATACCCTAAAGTCTCTTTTGAAGTGAGGAATATATATGGATGTTAAGTTCTATTTTGTTTTGAAGTCAGGAAAAATTAGCCTCAAATTGGAGATCTTCGTTACAGAAGAGAAAAATCAGAAACAGCCAAATCCAAGCTGAAGCAGCACCTTTGTTACTGGTGTGATGTGGTTGCACTTCAGCATTTTCACAGTTAAGTGACATGAAGGCCCTTCCAGTGGAAAGAGGTTTTATCTCAGTCAAAGTGGAGTTTCCAAACATGCTGAGGGGAGGAAGTGCAGCAGTTGAAAGGGCTCCTGAATATGTTTTGGCAGTCAGGCACTGTCTGGAGAGCCAGGAAAGGCTTGTGGAATTCAGTATTATTTTGGATTCTTCCCTGTTTGCCTGATCTCAGGAAGGGAAGTCACTGTAGAAAAACTTCCTCTAATGGCTGATCTAAGCAAGAGCACTTGATAAAAGAAAGCAAATGGAAATTGTTGCAAGTTCCTTGCCTTTCCTAACTAGAAATAACAAAGCCCAGCAGATAACTGAGCATCTGCAAGTTGTGGTGGATTTCATTATCAGTGTCCAGGCATCTCTTTGCAGCATCTTGACTCCCTGCAACATCATCCCAAGTTGCTTTTTAGTTTCAGGGTGACTTGGGGTTTCCTCTGAATGTATTTGCATCTCTCCAGTTTGCAATATGCTATTAAAATACAGTATTTGTAAGACCATTGCATCCTAATACCTGTAGTAGGTCAGATTCCTTGTACACAGTGTTTACAGAAGGCCAGTTTTATGCAAGTTGTTACTCAAAGGGAAGTTTGTGCTGTTTCCTGTGCCAGACTGATGGTTCAGAGTTTGAAATCTGCACATTTCATGCAGAAACTTTGTTTGACTGGTAGATTGGTGACAACTAAATGTGTAATTGCATTTGTAACATGAATAAAAACCTCCTGTGTTGTTTGAAATTATCATTAGCTACACCTCGCAACTCGGATTTCCATTGCAGAACCAAGCAAAGCGTTGTCTCCAATTTATTTCTGTTTTTTGGGGATGAGTGTTAACTGGAAGCAGAGAAAATAATGGCAGAAAAGGCAGAGTAAACCAAAACTGAAATGGCACACTCAGTTCTTTCTTTGGGTTTCACTGACAAATGAGTTTCTGGAGTAATTAACAGAACAATGGAAGTTTCTTACTGTTCTGCCAGAACTTTGTTGTGCAAAATACTCAAAAAATCTCAGCAGGTTCTGATTTTCTTCTTCGTGCAACTGTATTTTCTCCCTGTACTTGCCCAAAGGGGAGAACAGGCACTTGCCATGGAACCACAGAATGGGTTGGGTGGAGGGGACCCCAAAGCTCCTCTCATTCCACCCCTCCTTCCACCAGCCCAGGTTGCTCAGAGCTCCATCCAAACTGGCCTTGAACACTTAAGCACATAATATTAATTTGTAAGGTTTACATTTTAAGTACATAAATCCTATACATTTTAATTTGTCCTTAATTATTACTTGTGCAGTCTTCAAACCATGAATGGGTCTTGTCTTTGTGTTTTAATTGACATTTAATTATGTGGCCATAACATAAAGAACCAGAGCCAAACCTGTCATTTACAGTAAGCTCCGTGTTTTAATAAGTAGATAAATTTGCATTAAAATGCAAAACCAGCAGCAGTATTACATTTGCATGTGAAAGACACAGGATTCATAGCTCACTGGAAGGTGAAGGCAGCTGTCAGTACTGCTGTGAACTCTACCCAGGTTCTTTTTGCTTGGCCTGTCCTTTAATACCAAAACATCACAGGTAATTCTGTCTCCCGAGACTGGAAATCTCATTTTTGACAGTAAATGATCAGCATGAGTTGGTGAAGTGTTCATGGAGGATATCTGTCAGAATTTGTAGCAATGTAACAGATTAATGTCAGCAGAGTGAGTGGAAGTGGTAAAGAAAGTGCCTTGGCTGGTTCCAACACCATTGTGCAGAGAAGGAGAAAAGGGAACTAACTGGTCCCTCTCAGGAGTGGGAGTTTGCAGCAGATTTTTAAAAGCAGCTACTGTCTACCAAATCAGTGTTTATTTCTTCACATCAACATGTTGACACTAATTTTGTTTCTAGATTTTATCCAGGCAATCTTTGGGTTTGTATCTAGAAAGTTTAGTATCTGGAGAGTACTGAAGGAGTGCAGAACTCTGGCAGAGCATCAAAGCTCCTCCTCAGTGATTCCCCACCTGCCCAAGGGTGTTTTCCCAGAGCTGGAATACAGAAGTGTTCAAACATGCACACCCAAGTCTAGGGAGTGTGGGTTTAGTTGTAAATGAGTGACTTTTAAACAGAGAAAAAAAATTATTAAATCTGGTGTGGTTTTGATAAATACAAAAAAAAAGTTGCTATGCTCTTCTTGATAGGTACAAAACTCCATATGCAAAACCATTAATTGATGTTTATTATTGTCCCACTGACAGTTTACTACAGTTTCTTGTCAACACACTACCATTGGAGCAATAAAAATGTCAAGCTAGTAACATTCACCATCAATTATTTATCACTTTAGTAAGCAATGTTATGTGATTCTTCTGCCATTCTTTTGTTTTCTGCTTTTGGTGTTCTTACAGTGTTGTAACATACTTGTATTGCTTCTGAAAAGTGGTTTTGTTTAAGCTGTATGAAACTGTGTTCTTAACACTTTTATTCTGTTTACAAGTGAACAGCCACTTTTTTAACAGGACCTCACGTCTGGAGAGTTTTCTCTCTATTTTTTATTTTAAATGAAAATAAAATTCTAACTGAGCTTGCTTTCTATAATTTACTGCACTGGCTTGTGCCATTGAAAGAAGCTGGAAGTCAGACATGCTTCATCACTTTGAGACATTTTTCTTTAATTAAATTCAAAGATGAAAACCTTGAGTAGTGCAATGTGTTTATGGAAAAAAAACTCTGAAATTTTCTGTGTCTTTCCCTGTAGAGGTGTTTTAGTGGGATGGCAGCAGTGGTGGGGTGTGTCTAAATGAGGCACACCTGAAACAGCCAGGCCAGGGCCTTGGATCATTCAAACA
Organism: Camarhynchus parvulus; assembly: GCF_901933205.1. Classification (NCBI taxonomy): domain Eukaryota; kingdom Metazoa; phylum Chordata; class Aves; order Passeriformes; family Thraupidae; genus Camarhynchus; species Camarhynchus parvulus. The sequence continues at coordinate 17,837,296 of NC_044600.1, read as the reverse complement.
AGGCTTGGAAAGCACAGGAGGGATTTCCAAAGATGAGAACTGCAGGAATGATCATCAATCTGATTTTCCTGGTGATGCACCTTCCTGCCAGGCCAGTGGTGGAGTCCCCATCCCTGGAAGTGTTGGGAAACCTGTGGATGTGGCCCTGGAGGACTGTGGTTTAGTGGTGACCAGGGTGGTGCTTCTGGTTGATGGTTGCACTTGGTGATCTCCAAAGTCTTTGCCAGCCTTAACAATTCCATTATTTTTTGGTGGGCTCACAGACCCTCCCTGGTAGGGGAGGAAGGAATCTCTCCCTGCAGCATTCCTCTCCAAAACCAGAGAGGTTTTCTCACACCTCCCAAGGAGCCAGCCTGAGCAGGGACAGCGTGCGAGGGTGAACAAATCCTGGCTCCCAGAGGGGTTTGTGCCCAGCACAGCGCAGCCCTTTGTGTGTGTGACCAGCCTGCCTTTGGAGCTGTGAAAGCAGGACTTCAAACTAAAGTCTTTGGCTCATCCCTGAGGGAAAAGCCTGCATTCCTGAAAGGGGCACGTGCAGTTTTTGTTGGGAGTTGTTCTGGGCAAACCCGGGCTGCTGGAGCATGGAGCTGATCCTGGATGTTGGCTGAGAAAGCAGGGAATGTTTCTGGGGTGTTCAGCCAAAAGGAGGATGAGGAGGCTGAGTCAGGAGTTAATCCCTTAGGGGCTTTAGGGGATGTAATTGCCCAGACTTAGCAGCAAAGGCCTGTGTTAAGGATATTTGGGATTTGGCCCTGACTCTGTTGGAAGGCAGTCTCAGACCTGTTGGTAGAGCAGCTTGCTGTGCTGTCTGTGCCAGTGCATTCATAATGCTGTGTCTGCCATCACTTGAACTGTTCTAGCTGAGTTTATTTTTTCCTAGTGAAGCTTGGAGAGACTTCAGCCCTTCATTTCTTAGACCAAATTAAATGTTAGCCTCCTCTCAAAAGCAAAGTTCTGTTTCTGTTCATCCTGCTTGCATTTATTTGAATTAATTTTCCTTGAATAGGAGTGACCAGGAACTATTCCAAAGTGGCTCATGGCCAAGAAGGCACCAGGTATTTATTTCAGTGTTGATAGTTCCCTCTCTTGTGTGAAAAGAATGTGATCCATTAAATTTAAAGGGTCACATTTGTCTCCTTAGTGGCTGTATTGCATTTCTGATCCATAGCTGTTCTGTGATAAATCTGGGGCTATTTCTCCTCAGCCACTTGTAGTTTATACAGGTTCCCTGCAGACACTCATCAGTCCAGACTCAGCATCTGACACTTTGTACTGGTGAATCTCTCAATATTTCCATTACTGTGTCCTCCCAGTCCTCCAATTCTTGTATTTGTGCTCCCAGTCTTCCTGTGAAAAGTGTTTGTCACAGGCTAATTCAGTGCAAAATTAACACAAATGAGTTTACTAAAAAGATTAGTTTCCAGATAGATGCCTGAATTTTGCTTATGATTTTCTAAATGCCCTTTTACTTACTTAGTCCCTGACCTGCTTTAAATATTTCTACATCTGACTGAATCAGTAATTTCCTTGTTGTGGTTTATCTGGGAGATGGAATCTACCTGGACTTGGTTGATTTACATCTGGTTATTTTATAAACATGCAAACAGCAGATTTGGGTCTGGGCTAACCTGCTGAATTCTACATATTCCTTAATCATTGAATATGTTTAGGTAATGATCCTTTCAATATACTCACATTTTATTTCACATTCTTTATGTAAACCTTATTACCTATAGTAGCCTTTCTTGAGCAGTAAATAAAAATTTCTACAGAAAATAGGTTTGTATATCTGTATTCAGTGATAAATATAATCTGAGATTTTGGCTAGAGAAGAAACACTTCTTCACAACAGTGCTGGTCCCATGGGATAGGTAATAAAATTGGAAAGAGGAATTACAGTAGCTCTCAGACTAATAAGAATTTAAAATTAAAAAGCAAATATTAATCAAAAGGTGATGACTGATCTGTATTTACTGTAAATTATACGGTGTGCAAGCCCGGAGGGGTAACTGAAAACTACTGGTTCGACAGTTTCTATAACGATCTCCTTGGACATTTTTGACAGTGAAGCGTCTGAACAGAGCAGCAAAAGGAATTCTGGGTTTTGCTGTAAATGGAAAAGAGTGGAAAATGGAAAGGCACTGCTGAGGCCTGTTGGTGAGCAGCACTTTCCCACCCCTGCAGAGTTAACCTGGGTTCATCAGTATAACCAGGGATCTCACTGGTATAACCTGGGATCTCACTGGTATAACCTGGGTCCATCAGTGCAACCGGGGATCTCACTGATATAACCAGGGATCTCATCGGTATAACCTGAGTCCATCAGTATAACCTGAGTCCATCAGTATAACCAGCGGTCTCACTGGTATAATCACAGATCTCACTGGTATAACCAGGGACCTCATCAACTCCCGGTGACTTTTGGATGTCCCATTCCAGTTCCCACGGTGAGTATTCATTCAGCATTCCCAGTGTAGGGTCCAGCAGGGCACAAGGAGCAGGAATGCACCTCAGCCCCACCGGAACTGTAGGGATTTAATCCGGGATTTTTCTGGAACTGTTTAGTGCATGGAAAAGGTAACTTGCTTCAGGATTCTCTATCGTTTTTGTGAGAATCAGTGCTGAAAATCAGCTTGCTCTAAGTTTCCCTGTGATACTGATGGAGGTAAGGGCTCCGGGAGAGGAGAGGGTGATGCTCAGACAGGAGCTCCCCGGCGGCGCTGCAGAAGGAGCCTCAGGCGCTGCATCTCCAGGCCCTGAAGTTTAGCATTCACCGAGGACCTGCACAGCCGGACCTGGGAGATGCAAACCCCACCCAGACAGACCCGAATGCGTCCCCAGCCGTTCGGGAGCAGCACTGACAGCCGTGACACGGAGCGGCGTTCTGTGCTTCCCGGCGCCTCCTCGGCAATCCTGCGGGACTCCTCACGTCCTTCCCGGGCAGTTCCGAGCGGGAGGCGCCACAGCGGCCGTTCGGGCCCTTCTCCGCATGCCGCGCTCCTTTCCGCGCCACCTCAGCGCGGCGGGACCCGCGGCGACGGCCGAGAGCCCCAAATCGCCCTCAGCGGAGCGCTCCGCGAGCGGGGCCGCGCTCCCCTACCGCGCATGCGCGCGCAGGCTTGGCGGGGGGCGGGGCGAGCGGCGCCGGGGCCCGGCGGGGCTCTGAGGGCGGCGGTAGGGCCCGGCGGGGCCGTCAGCGCGGCTCCGTGCGGCCGGCGGCACTAGGGCCCTGCGGGGCGCTCGGGCGGCTCTAGGGCCCGGCGGAGCACCGCGGGCGGCTCTAGGGCCCGGCAGCGCGGGGCGGGCGGCTCAGGGGCCCTGCGCGCCCACGCCGGGGGTCTCGCCTCCCCTCCCGCCATAGAAGGAGCAATGGCGGCGCCGTAGCGCGGCCGCCGAACCCCCGCCCGAGCGCCGCGCCCGGGCCCGGCGGGAGCCGAGCGGGGCCGCCGCTCCTCCTCCCTCCTCCCTCCCGCCGCCGCTCCCCGCAGCCCCGCGGCCGCCATGGCCACCGAGCTGGAGCCGCCGGCCACCGGCGCCGTGTCGGGCGCGGCGCCGCTGGAGGCGGAGGAGGACGAGGAGCACTGGCTGTACGGGGGTAGGTACCGCCGGCCGCGGGGGCAGCGCGGGGCCCGGCCGGCAGCGGGCCCGGCCCTGCCTCAGGGCCGCCCCCGGCTGCGGGGCCGTGCGGGACCGGGGGCGGCCCCGCGGGAGGGAGGGAAGGAGGGACGAGCATCTCTCCCTGGGCCTCCTCAAAGGGACCGGCCTCTGCCCGCGGGCCTGGAGAGGGATCCGCGTCCGCCCCCGGCCCCCCTCAGGAGCGCTTGAGCGGCTCTTCTGGGCGGGTGGCGGCGTGGTATTGTCCTTTTATCAATAACACTGGTGCAGAGAGGTTAACGAGATGCTTTGTTAAGAGTTTGAGTTCGCTAATCACCCAAACCTTGTGAACCGTTGGGCTAACGGGGCTGGGATGTGGCCGTTATAAACCACAGGACTTTATTGAAACGTCTTTGTCCTCCCCATAGGCTTTCCACATGAATGCTTTTATGTTTCTTCTTCCCTGGCACGTTAAAATTCTATATAAAGACCTTGATAGGTGACTTCAGTTCCTACCTGATAGTTGTCTCTGTTCTCTGAGACTTAGGATACACATTTTGAATTTGGTTTGGTATGAGACATCACCTCTGCAGATGGATGGTGTTTGTTGGGTTGGGTTGATTTTTAGTAGTTCTATTTCTAGTTGAGCTTAGTTGAAAAGAGAGTGTTGAGGTTACAGTGCCTTGGTACTGCTGGGTATTTCTGTACCTGTGATGCCTTTTGTGCTTGAATTTAGCTTTTTTCCTTTCACTTGAATAATTCCTTTGTTCTTACTGTTGTTTTTGCAGATGACACCACTGGTAAGCAAGAAGATGGACCAATTTCTGGGTGAGTCCTGAGGCTGTTTATTCACCATAACAATACATAGTGTAAGGATTGAGCCTTGTTGAGCAGAGCTTGGTGAGTGCTTTGGAGCAGTGCTGTTGCCAGGAACAGCAGCCTGTCCTTTCCCCATCCCATGGGATCATCCCCAGCTGCCCCCATGGGGGTGGCAGGCATTTATGGATGTGGAAGCCGAACTGGAGGAGTGGACTGGTTTGATTTAGAGCTAACTTTTGGCCCTTTTTTTCTCTCAGCAATTAGTTTCAAACCAGATCTCTTTTTCCAGTTTAATTTCCTGGGAAGAATGATGCCCTGAGGACTGGCTTTTTGCTAGGCTGGCACTGGTAAAACTGGCCTGAGCTTTAGTCTGGGAAAGGTCAAAACCTTGAGCTTGGGTTAAAATCTTGAGCTGCTCACACCAGCACATTCTGTGAGATCTGTCAAGTGGTGTGGGTAAGACTCGGAGATAAAACCAATGATCAGTTTGGCTTTCTGTGTGTGGAAGGGATTGTCTGTCCTGGGTTATATTCCCTCTCCATTTGTAGCTGTGTGTTTTGCACCAGCAAAGCTTGGTCTCAGCACAGGATTACCTGTTTGCCATTTTAAATGTAACATTTTTCAGAAGGCTTGGTTTTCACTGGGCTTGTGTGTGTTCAGCCCCTTCCAAAGTTCAGTTTAGGGTTTGTTGTCATTGTAGGTTCAGTGTCTGGAATGCTGAGGTTGTTACAGATACTGTCCTACTTCTGTGCTTAAGGAATATGAAAGCTTGTTCAAATAAGCAAGTGGTGAAAGACATGGTAGATTGTTACCTAAAAACATCAAATGAGTTTTGTGAGGAGGAACAACTTTTAGACAGAAATTTACAGCTGCTTTACATAAATCTGCTGTTCCTTGTCACATTCATCTGAATTTAATTTTACTTTACAAGCAGGACTAAAAATCTGAACTTCTAGCAACTGTCTCCAATAACTGCAAAATGTCGGGAGAAGGAATATTAGTGGCCATGCTGGCTGTCCTTTTTTCCCCCCTCTTTTTACTTTTTTCCCCATATTTCTTTGTTGCACAATGAGAATCTGCCTAAATGAAGAGCTGTGGGGTGTTTTAAGAAAAATGACTCTGTTAGCTCTGCTGTCAGCAGCTGCAGCTCCAGGGATGCACTGCTGGCTTGTCTGGAGTGTTTGTCCCAGCCAGGGAGCAGAAATCTGCAGAGTTTGGGATGCAGCATCACTGACACTCCCAAGCCTAAGGGATGTGTTAGAGGCCAGCAGGATGCTGTGCTGCCAGCAGTGCCCAGGATTCTGTTGGCATTCTGGGCAGGTGAAATCTCTGCCACGTTTTTCTGTGCCCAAACAATGCTGGGGACCTGTCAGCTGCTTGATTCCTGGGAAGCAGGGAGGTTAGGGAAAGGCTCCTGGTTCCCAGGTGTCTCTCTGAACTCCAGCTCATACATTTTAATGCACACCCACAGATGCTTCATGTGACTTGAAGCTGAAGGTAACACCTGTCACTCCTCCTGAACACAGAATCTCAGAGTTTGAAGGAGATTCAGGCTGGAGGTCAATCCTGAGTTCCTTGGTTTGGGCAAAAAGTGTTTGAATCCATCAAAGAGATTTTCTCCAGTGGACCCTGCTTTGGTCCTCATGTCACAGCCTGTGTCTGCAGCATGGAAATACCTGGAGGCTGATTTTCCCTCTGACATCTTGGCTGCCTTTTATACCTGACAGTGTGTGCAGGTGTCGCATCAGGAACTTGGCTCCCCTGGCACCTGTGCTTGATCAGCTGCCCAACCTTCAGCCCTCTTTTTGATCTTGGCCTGATGAATTTCTTTGTGTATGGGACTTCCCCAAAATGGGGCTTCAGTTATACTCAGATTGTTTGTTCTTTGTTTTACACTCAGTAACAGTTGAGTTGTGTTATTTTGCCTTTCTTGTATGGTGTCTTCTGTCATTCTGAAGTGGCTTTAATGTGACCAGTGCTTGGATTCCTGTGAGATGTTGCCTGTTCGTTTTTGAAAACAATCCTGTGGATGTTTGTTTTCCAACGTGGGATTTTAAATTAATAGCAACAACTCCACAAAGCACTGGTGGAGAATTGGGTTTCTTTGGCTTGGGCTGTTCTGATTGTCTCTCTTGAAAAAACTCAGAATCATTTGGAAGTTCTACTAAGCTTTACCTATGACATTAGAGACAGATGAGCTCTCTGTATTTCATTTCTGTAACACTTGGCACATTCTTTTCATGTATGTGTACATCAATTCCACTTTTCTTGCTTGGCCAGTGCAATGAACAATGTTAACATTTGTACAAACTCTTGAACTGGAGTTAAATCCAAACCTGACCATTGTTTCATCGGGTCTAATTTGTAATGAGTGAGAAGAACAGGTGCATAATTTTTCCCATAACTTTTCCTTTTGGAATTTTAACTACTTACTGTAAACTATTTGTTTGAAACACTAAAATCACTCTTTCTTTAATTTCTCTGGGACAGATGCCTTTGCTGCTGACTAAATGCATGTGTAATTATTAGCATCCTTAAGGAGGAGGTGAAATTTTGCTTATTATGGTCTTATTCTTATCAGTTGTGGTTGTGCCAAATCCGAGCTGAGCCAGCTGCCACTGAGCTGTTGAGTGCTGTCAGGTTCTCTCTGGATGTGTGAAACTGATTCTTCCCAGCAAAAGCAAAGCCAAGCCAGGAGATGGATTTTTTTTTGTCACGTAGTTGAGCAAATGCCAGCAGAACAAACACACAAGAAGAATAGAGCACTGTGTGAAAGTCACCTGTGCAAAGGCTTTAGAAGTGGTTGGGGTGACTCTCTAGGCTGCGCTTGTTCACTTTCTCTTCTGTGTCATGGTCACTTTGTTTTCTCTGTCCCCTCCTCCAGGCACACAGAGTCTGCTCACCCTCTGCAGGACGCTCCCCAGGAGAGCCGGCCCGTCAACAACGAGGACAGAGAGATGGCCCAGCACGTATGTGTCCCACTGCCCACGGTGCCTGGGGGTTTCTGTGCTTCTCAGCACTCCTGGGGACAAGCAGGGAGTGTAAAGATCCTCCTACTGCCCAATACCTGATATCTGCAGTGTTGGGATGTACTGCCAGCCATGCCCAAAGCTAGGTCCAGAAACAACCTTGTCTTGTCATCCTGCCTTGAGTGGCGGGGAGGGAACCCTGGTGCAGGTTCTGCTCATACCCTCTCAGGAGGCAGATCAGGGTCTCTGATGCTGCAGTCTGGCAGGAAGAGCAGAACATGATGTGTTCCAGCTCAGTATTCAGTGTGACTTCTCAGACAGGACGTGTAAAAATATGGGAAACACTGGGATAGAAAGCCCAAGATGCTGGGAATCAGTTTTGGTTCAGGCTCAGGCCTCTGAGAAAGCAATTTGGTTGGCTCAGTGCTAAAAGAGGAGGAGGAGGAAGGTTGCTTCTCCCCACCCTCCTCTCCTGGATTCTTTGATGGGTTTGTTTTCTGCCACATCAAGAGGGTTCATTCAGGGTTCTGACAGACCCACGTGCTGTGGAAAAGGAGGGAGGGTGAGGGATGCCTTCCTCATGTGGAGTGAGGTGCTAATTCAGCTCGTGCTTCTCACAAAACTGCACTTGTTGGATAGCTGGAAGATTTCTTTTTCTATTCCTTTACTTTTGTGCCTAGCACTGGGGTTGCACTTGAGTCACATCTCTAAAGTGAAGTGACTTGGGGGCTGATTGTGCTAAATCAGACAAACCGAACTCCTTAGCAGCTCCCTACCACAGAATTTGTGGTGAGAGAATATTTGCCTTGAGGTTCTTAGGTGAAACCTGGTGAATGTATTTTGGTGATTTTCATTTGTGGTTGTGTACTTTGACCATGGCCCTTGTGAAGGAGGTGTGTGAGAAAAGCCCCAGCTCTCAAAAAGAGTGGGGCAGAGGAACTGAGGGACGTGGTGAAATTTTTAGAACGGAGCTAAACCTTCCCCAGGTTCACAAATATTACTCCAAATTTCATGTAGGGCCAAATCTTCAAAGGATGGGGCAGTTTCTCTGTGGGAGCTGCCCATTGTTGTTGAAGGCTGTTCAGGAAGCTTCCTGAGATTTGGCTGTGCTGGAGAATTCTCAAGTTGTGTGTATTGATGAGCTGCTGTGTGTCTGTGCTGTTGCAGGCCCTTCCCAGTGGTGAGGATGATGAGGATGACAGTGACAGTGACAGCGATGACGATGATGTGAAGGTCACAATTGGCAACATCAAAACAGGAGCACCGTCCTACATGTGGGTACTGCTGGGGGTTTGGGGCTGAGGGATCCAGCATGTGGGCATGGAAAGGGATGGGCTGAGAGCTGCTCTGGCTCCTGGGAACAGTGGCCAGAACACCACAAAGGGCTCAGGAGCTGATGGGCAGCTCTGCTGCAATTGCTTGTTGGAGAATCCATCTGTAAAAAGGGAATGATCATCCATGGGGCTGCTGCTGGAAAATTAACTTACTAATTCCTGGGCTCCCTGGGGCAGAATCAAAGGTGGGAAGTTCTGTTTAACTCATCTGTGAAATCTTCCAGAACCAAATCTGTACTGCTAAGAATTTGCATAAGCTGTGAATTTACTAATTTCCAGCTATCTTGATTTTTTTGTGGCTCAGAAATGGCAAGGCTGTATTTGAGAAGCAGGAAATTATACTTTCTACAATTCTACCTAATATGCATTGAATAAAAATAATGAGAGAGCATTTTGCTTGCTGCTAGCAGCCTTCCTCTTACACAAATGACTTACCTGTGCTTTGCTGCATATTCTAATTTTTCCACTTTATGGATAATTTCCTTCTCTTGTTGTAGAGGTGGTTTCACTCTGATGGATGACTCTGAATAGCAAACCCAGGTGAACTAAAGCATCTCCTGAAGGGTGTCAGGGCTTGAATATATTTTGCATGAGAATCTTTAGCCGAGTAATTTGTTCAAATGCCAACGTAGTGATTCTTTTCCAATAGGGGAACTCCTATGAATCTAAACTTAAAAACGGGTAGAGGCTATGGAGCATCAGCTTCAGGTACTGCTGTTATTTTTATCCTTCACCTTTCCAGTATTTCACCTACCCAGTACTGACAGCTGCAGCAGCTGCAAATTTTGCTCTGTTTAAAAGAATATAGAATTAGTGTAAACCAGCAATAGGAAAGGCATTTCCTAAAAATCGGTGCTCCTAGCATAGTCTGAGGGGGCAGGATGCAATGGAGTGATTTAATTACCCATCACTGAGCAAGGTGATTATAATTCTATTTAAACTAGGAAAAAATGAATTGATTGATACTTTTATAGTAAAACCCCAGAATATTTCCAAAATATATTGTTGCACTGGGGCTGAGCATTGCAGCTCTGGAGAAGGACGGAAACTCAGTGTCTTGAGCCACTTGCAGTGTGAGATTCTAAAAGAAACAAACTCTGGCCTTGAGTAACAGCTGTGCTTATTTGGCTGCTGAAATTTTCCACACCAGTTTAGTTTAGTTTCCACCACCAATTCAGTTTAGTTTCTGCTGTAAATTGAGTCTGGGATTCTGTCCTTCCACATATATGAGACTGTCCTTTCATGGGCTTCATCTGCTCCCTTCCACTAATTGCTTTATCCAAATGAATTTCTTCTGATTGAGAAAATAAGAACAAATTCCCCTTGTAGGTTTTGTACCTGAAAGATTTTTGCAAATTCCTGTTAGTCTGCTAAAGAGTGATCCTGAAAAAGTCTCTTGTTATGAGAAAATGGGTCTGTCTTGGGAGGGGAAAATAGTTACTTTGCCTGGGGAGAAAAATGATTTCATTTTATTTTCATTTGGGGTAAATTTCGTGCATGTCCTAATGATTTACTCTGTCTCTAGTACCAATCTGGGTTGAATTTGCTTCTCTGCTGTTCAGCTGCAGGTGCTGCACACCCTGTTTGTTTATGGAGTGACTGGAGTCCTTTTTATTAAAAAGCTGATTGTGGTTACCTGCGTGCTGTAAACCCGGTGATTAATTCACTGCAGTGCTTTGTTTTTGCTGGAATAATTTGCTGAGCAAATGAGTGGATTAAAGGCATTGCATTAAAAGTTGTAACAGTCCCTCTCTCCCCAAAGCCAAGTTGCAGCCCAAAGGTATTGACTTGGATGCCGCAGGGAATATAAATGGATTGCCTGTGATAGAAGTGGATTTGGATTCATTTGAAGACAAACCGTGGAGGAAACCAGGTGAGGCCTCACAGTTCCTTGTGGTAAATATTTTCTGCAGCTCTAGTTGTGTCTCTTGATTTCCACATGTAATTTCTGTCCATTTATTGTTGCCAGGGAACAGGGAAGCTGGGACAATGTGTGTTGCTCAGTCTCCGCTGCCTGGCTAGACAGTCAATGGCATTTACTGATTGAACAAGCCATGGTCTATGTTAAATTGGGTTCCATTTATTGTAGTAATTGAACTTCCCTAAAGGGAACAGCTATTTTTTTTTAATGGTCTATTTTATTAATTCCCTGCTTCCTGAGAACATTGCACTGATACCAATCCAATAATGTTTGGCCTTAAAGGCAGGTGAACGGGGTCAGGATTTGGCTGTTGATATTTGTTTTCCTTTTCCTGTGCAGGAGCTTGTTCTGTGTCCCCAGGCCAAGCCCAGTTGTCCCTATGGTCCCTCCTCATTTGGGTTCTGGGGCTGCCCACACTTATTTGTATGAGGGAGATTTCTCCTCTTAACAGCTGTAGGATGCTACAAATCAGCTGCTGTTTTTCTTCTGTTACAGAAGTAATTGAAGGAACTAGACATCCAGATTTTTGCTGTACTACTCATAAAATGTGCTCTGATGAAATATCAACTGAAACAAAAAGTCCACTTGCCTTTTCTCAGCCATCATTATTCTCCCTGCCAGCCCCTGTATTTTATTTACCTTTCAGCAATATTGCTGTGCTGAGTAAGTAGAGCTTTCCTGAGGTTGCCTGTGCTGTGGTCTGGGTACCTCCTGCCCACATGAAGGGCACTCCAGTGCTGAAAGCTCCATGGGCATGTCCAGGTATCAAACCAGCACTGAAACACCCTGCAGATAGTGCAGGCAGAATGGAACAGAAGCTTTTCTTCTGCAGGGATTTCTCCTTGATTGCGAAGTGAGACAGAGGGGAATGGGAAGAAAATGAGTTAGAAAGAATGCAGTGAAGTTCAAAGCTAAAGCGTGGACATGGTTGTGGCCATGCTGACATCCCTGGACCAGAGTAGAGCCAGCTGGCCCTAAAACAGTGTTGGAATGCAATAGAGGGAAGATTTCTGCAGAGCTGTGTGGTCTGTAAGTTTATTTTAGATAGCAAGTATCTCATTACTCAACAGCCTTTCAAGTTTATATCATTTACAGTTAATTGTTCAGCAGCTTGGTATGTCTTTGAGTGAGGGAGTGGAAGGAGAAATCCTGTGTGGAAGAACTGATAGAGGTCTGAAATAGAAGCTGATAAAATCGACAAGTAAATGTTGTGTTGCTGAGTCGGTGTGGATGCAGTTTGCGTGTTTGGGTGGTACAGCAGGAAGAGTGGCCAGCCCAGGAGATAAGCCTCACTGCTTAGACCTCACAGTTAAACCAAGCTCAGCTTGGGCAGAGTTTTGCCTCGCTCTTGTAGCAGCTCTTTGTTTTGGAGTTGGTCTGTGTAGGAATATCTTTACCTGGGGGATGTTTGAGGGACACCTCAGCGGGGCAGGAGGTGCTTTGTAGTGCTGGGAGGTGGGAGGGGTGCTCCTGTAATTCCTGCAGCTGGGATTGCCCCCCTGCATCTCTGGTTTCTTGGCAAGCAGTTTGTGGTCACCTCTGTTATTCAGAAGTGCTCGTGCTGAATTAGCACATTGCACAGGAGGCTGGCAGTGGGAGATAACACTCTGGGATGGCTAATTAGGCTTGTGACTGAACTGTAATTACTTGTGTAGTCTGGGATGCATCAGTAAAAACCTTCCACTTTAGCTGCCTTTCACGAAACGGGTGAGCCCCAGAATCTCCTCTCAAAATAGCAAAGGCAGTGATGGTCAGGAGGGGAATGTGTGGGCTTAGTTCTGCCAGGAAAAAGGTTCTGTGGCTCCACCCCATTTTTGTGGTGGGGGCTGGAACTGTCACTCCTGTGCTGTGCCCAGCACTCAGCTCATGTGGACAATTGGAAGAAATGGTGAATAAATGATTGCAGGGAGCTCCCAATGGCCTGTGGAGGTGCTGTCCTGTGTGTCCCAGGGGGTCCCACAGCTGTCCTGTGTGTCCCTAGAGGCTCCCACAGCTGTCCTGTGTGTCCCAGGGGGCTCCCACAGCTGTCCTGTGTGTCCTGGGGGCTCCCACAGCTGTCCCGTGTGTCCCAGGTGGTCCCACAGCTGTCCTGTGTGTCCCAGGGGCTCCCACAGCTGCTCAGGCCGTGTTCCCCTCCCACCCAAGGTGCAGCCAGTTTCTCCTCTGGGGCACCGCAGCTTTCTGACAGGGAAAGGCACAGGCTGGGCTCTCTGGAAAACTTTTGTTGCCTTAACCCTTTATATAAGCAGTTAAAGGACAGCTTGAGAGTGCAAGTGTGCAGAACCTGTGTGTTAACTCCTGCTCCCTCTGCCAGGTGCTGACCTTTCTGATTACTTTAATTATGGATTCAATGAAGAAACATGGAAAGCTTATTGTGAAAAGCAGCGGCGGCTTCAGCTGGGGCTGGACCCTGCTCCTCCCATCAGCACAGAGAACAAGATCACGGTGGGTGACATGGGACTCCTGCTCCTGGCTCCAGGAAAACCGAGATTGTGTTTGTAGTCACAGAGATGAGGGTGTAAGAGCAGGAGATACCTCAGTTCTGAGCTGTTCTGTGTGCTTTCAACAAGCTGAAATCCAAAAACGAATCTTTAAAGATTAAATCTCTGTTGAAAATCTTTTCTGTGTTGAAGGAATAGCTCCATCAGGCTGACAAGTTTGAACCACTACAGCAGCAAGACTGGAGTGAATTTCCAGTTGGCTTGGAAAACCCTCTGGATGAGAGAAGTGCAGGAAGGGGAGCTGAGCCCCCAGGGTTGTTTTGCTTACTGCTGGAGCCTGCTGCAGTGGTGTGGCTGCCTTTTGTGTTTGCAGACTGCTTTGGCCATCAACCTTGCAGGAGTCCATGGTGGCCATCAGAACTTCAGCCAAATTGTCAATACAAGTATTGCTCATTCCAGTTTTGACTTAGTGATTCCATGGAAAATGATATGAGTTTAATAAACTCATAACAGAGCTTCTGATGGGAGACAGTGGACAGCAGGCTGAGGCTGGAATGGCCATTAACTGACAGAAATGGCTGTGCCTTGACTGAAGAATAGGTTGCTGTGATTGTTCCTTTTCTTTTGCTGAGGGTTAATCTCTGGTGCTCCATTCAGTTGAAAGAAGAGCACAGCACCCATGTGTTCTTTCCTTCCATAGGTTCAGCAGGGAAGAACAGGAAATGCTGAAAAAGAAGTGGAAAGCAACATCATCAAAACAGAGTTCAAAACAGACTTCTTGGCTCTGGTGGGAGGACGAATGAAGGCTGGGCCTCCTCCCAACAGGTAAGAGAGGAGCATGTGTTTAGTGGGGGCACCTGAGAACCACCTGGGCCACATCTGAGTCTCCTCAAGCCTCAAAGAGAAGCTTTTAAGCTTGGCAGGAAGCTGCTGTGGTCACTCAGTCAGTGTCACCTCCAGCAGTGCAACCCCTGCCTGTCCATTCCCCCCTCCTTGGTGCAGGGAGGGAATCCTGGATCCCAGCTGATGGGACACATCTCTGGGAGTGGAAGGAGCCAGGCAAACACCTCAGCTTTGAGGGCTCACACTGCTGACATTGCTTGTGCTTGCTTGGCTTATTCCTCCTCCCACGATGTTAATCTTTGCCTCCTCAAGTGGAAGTGGATTACGAGTTTGGCAGAGGATAAGAGGAGCTGTTGGTTCCTGAGCCTGTGTGCGACGCTGCTGGATGTGTGGTAAAACAACTGAGTCATTCTGAGGGGCAGCCTCTGCTGGGGAAACCACTTGGCCCTTAGGAGATCAATGGGGTTTTATCAAAAGGTTCAGAAGAACACACCAGACGAGCCAGAGCTTTGGGCTCAGGATGTTTCTTTTGCTTCATTCACAAAACAGCTTTTGCACACCTGCCTTGCAGAAAGCAGCCCTGCATCCCAACTTTACCCCTTGTCTGGGAGCCAGCTCTGTGCTTCAAAGATGAGCATTAAAGCTCTGCTCAGTCTGTTGGATTTGAGGATTTTGGGAGCATTTCTGTCCCGGTGTGTAATCCCTGTTTTTACATCTATTTGTGGTGGTTCTTTGGGTAACATTTCTGGGTGCTCAGAGAGCCCAAACCCACCCCTGCTCAGGAATGCAAATGGGCTTCTCCTTGGCTCCTCATCCCCATTTGAGAGGTGTTTCCCTGGTGGGAAAGAAAGCATGAAAGAAATCTGCTGACAGCAGGGAAAATTGCTCTCCTTGTGGTGCTTCTGAGCCTAAAAAGGTGCCTGTGCTTTGTCCCAGGAAGCTGGGTGGGACCATTGATGTGATCGGGGGCCAGGCAGGCACAATCCGCAGGGTGGAAGGGAGACGCCGGGACAAGCACGCCTCGGAGGAAAACCCCATCCAGGTAAAGCCTCTGCAGGGGCTGCCTCACAAATTGCTGATTGTATTGCACTTCTGGTGAACCCTGGGCAAATGTCTGTGTGCTCCTGACCTCCCAGTTCATACCTGCAGAGCAGCAGGTACTGCATTGACCCTGTTCGAGTGTGTGCATGGATTGTTCCCTTCTGCAGGCTCAGTTAATTTCTGGGTTAAAAACTTGGTCTTGCTAGGAGCCAGATTTGTCCTTTAAGGACCAGTCTTCCCTTTGGAATGGTAAGGCCTGAGTTCTTTCATCATCAGCCCTCCCAAGGTATTCCTAGGAGTGTGTAGCTGGGAGTCTTCTGTGGGTTATTCCCTTCCCTTCCAGTGTGGGGTTGGAATCTTCAAATCTGCAGTGGGTTTGTACCTGGGCCTGGTGTTTCTCTGTACTTTAAAGTAACATTTAGTCTCAAATCAGTTGGTGCAGCCCACATCTCAGACTGAGCCTGGGCTGTGTTATTGGATCTTGTCCCTTCTAAGAAATGAAAACCTGGGTTTAAAGCTGGTCTCAGTTCTGGGCTCGCCTGCCCAGTGTGTGACCACAATGTTCTGGTTGGTTCCTAGGCAGGAAGCTGCAGGGTCTGAGGACCATCTGCTAAACCCCCTTCTCTTAACCACCTTCCTCCTGCCAACTCTGCTAACTTGCCAGAAAAACCTAAACATGGAACCTTTCCCTTCCTAGGCCCAATTCCTTGGGTTTTTCTCTATGGTTATGTGGTCCATTTATTTTTTTAGCAGTCAGTTTTCCAGATTTTGTCAACAAGAAGAGTGTGAATTTGCTGGGAAAGGGTTGTTTGTTGTTCCTCCCCCTCACAAGCACTGCCAGCTGCACTTCAGGTCACTGTGGTGCCTCTGCATTTTGGTCACTCTTCAGGCACAGCCACAGTCCTGTTGTGGTGATGCTGCCAGCACTGTGAGGGCCCTGCTGCAGGAGCAGAGGAATTAAAACACTCTCTTCTCATTCCTGTGCCCCCCAAGGTGCTGGGAGACCATGGCAGTAAGCCCCAGCCCCCCCAGCAGCCCCAGCAGCCCTCCCAGCCCCAGCAGCCACCTCAGCAGCAGCCGTTTGCTCCACCAGCAGGGCCTCCGCCTCCCCCGCTGGCCGGGCCTCCTCCTCCACACTTCCTGCACCCTCCTCCTCCAGTGACTTCTGTTCCACCTCCCCTGCATCCTCCAGGTATGTGGTCACTCCTGGAACCTCCGTTGGGATGTCCCAGGCTTGGAGCAAAGCAGAGCTTTAATGGTTCAGTGCCATGGGATGGGTGAGCACTCAGGGAACAGATCCCTACCCCTGGCCAGCCTTCGTTTAGTCTCCATCAGCCTATTCAATATTCGCCCTGAATACCTAAAAATGGCAGCTGGTCCTTAAAGAAAAACCTCTGGGCTTTGTTTCCCTGAGGGAACCTTCCAGTGCTACTGATCCATTTGCTCTATTGATAAATGTCAAGAAGCAGGTTCCTGTTTCTCTGTATTCTGGCTTAAATACACCAGGCTGAAGTGAGGGGGCCACACTCTGGGCTTCTGCTGCTCCTGGAGCAGCACCAGGAGCCCTTCATGCAGTGACTCCTGCCTGAGGAGGATTTGCTGCAGCACTCAAGGGTTCTTTTCCCTAGTAACTTTTCCATGGTAGCTTTTCCTGCTGCCTTAGATTAAAATGCTTGTTAAAATCAAGTTGGACACACTGGAGTGGAGACTGCAGCAGGGTCTCCTCTCCAGCTCTTTCAGTTATTCTGAAAACCAAATCAATTGTTTGTGTGTTTACACTGGGGAACTGTGTTCCCAGTGTAAAAGAGCAGCAACATTTTAAATTGTAAAGAGATTGTTTGGGAAAATTGATATAATTTATAGACTAATTTCTGCTTAGTAGCACCAATTTTTCTCCTGCTCTGTTTGCTCCAGTATGTGAGATTTATTCAAAATTGTGATTTGAGGTTTAGCTTGAGGTACAGAGAGTCCATGCAGTACAGAGAGACCATGCTTTCCTTGTTGTCCTCACTTGTTTTCCCTGCTTATTTCCACAGGCCTGCCACCTCCAGGTCCAATTCCAGGTAGGTGTTACCTTGTTCTTAGTAACAGCAGCAATTTTGATCACACAGGTTCAGAGCATTTGGACTAAGTAACATGAAATAGGATGGCACCAGTTTAGAGCACAGCTAATTTAAGATTAATAAACTCCAAATGAGCATTGAACCTGAGCTGCTTATCTTCTACTCTGACCTACAGACACAAATCTGTAGGTCAGAATAACTTGATTGTTATATTCTGATAAGAATGCAACATGTCTGCATCCCAAGAACCACTTTTCCTCCCTAGGGCTATGAGAGTTAGTTGCTACTCCTTGATGTATCTCATGTCCAGTATTTATAAGCCAAAATAGAAGGTAGTTTTTGCTTTGTTTTTCTTCCTATATCCCTACAAAACTAACAGAGCTTTAGGGTGTGAATTTGGGGAGGAGATCCTATCCTGAAGGAAAATCACTCTATTTTAAACAGGGCCTTGTTTAGCATAAAAAAGATGCTTTAATGGTTTTTAACTGTGAACAGCAGTCATGAAGCTGCAAGATCTTGGTGCTGATTTACCCTTCTGTGTCTAGGGCTGTTCCCACCACCTCTGGCACCACCACCAGCTCTCCTCATCCCAACCTTGGATGGGTAAGACCACACCTGGGTAAGATCACACCATGGGAGCAGCTGCCCTGGAGGGAAGAGAGGAGGAGAACAGGTCCAAAAATCAGTGCTGGAGATGCATGGTCTGGTGTTGGGTTGGGGTGGGGGAGAGCAGAGTCTGTCAGGAATCCTCTGTGCATTCACCTGGATTTGTCATATTCAAGGCACGGGAAGGAGCCAGTAAAATCTGGGTAAAGCCTAGAGTAGTTCATGGCATGATTTATTGCTGCAGATGCTTTCTCTGAAGGTGCTCCAGGTAGTTTGTGAGCAGTGGTGCTTTCCCAGGGCAAGCAGTGGGATTATGGCAGGTTTGGAAGCTGTGGCAAAACCCATGAGCATTTCTGGTAGTGGGAGTCCCATAAGAATGCTCCACAGGCCTCCAGGAAAAACAGGGTGAAGCTGCAGCACAGCCAGAGCTGTGGGGTCCCTGATGTCAGTAACTCACCCCCTTTTCTCTCCCAAAGGCAGCCAGCCAGCTACAACAACAGGCAGCCACCTCCCTTTGGCTACAACTCTGCAGGTGAGCACCGGGCAGGACACATCCCACTGCTTCTCCTCTCTCCCCTGGCTCTTGGCAGCCCAGGCTTTTCTGAGGCTGACACTCACCATGCCTGCTCCAGCTCCAGGCTCCTGCTGGGCCCCAGAGGGTCCCAGTCAGGAGCACAGGCTGAGTGTGCTGCTCTGAGTGCTGTGCAGGTGTGGGGATGCAGTTTTGTGGCCCAGTGCTGAGGCCCAGGTCACTGTTCAGGGCAGATCCCCAGCACAGAGAAGCTCCCCAGTGCCTCAGCAGTGTGTTCTCCTGCCTGTTTGCACACACATGTGCTCACCCTCACTCATAATCTCCCTTTTCCCCACCCTCAGGGATTAGCACAACCATCTACAACTACTGAGTTTGGCGTCTCCTCCCCAAGCTTTTGAATCCCTCCCCCAGTTCACCCTCTCCCTTGCTGCAGGCACCATCTCCTGTGGTTTAACAATGGGAGAGGCAGTACCAGGATTTCAGCAGATTCCCTTCCCTGGTGCAGCCCCAGTTCTCTCCCAGTCCTGTAGTGACCAGGAGTGGCTCCTGGCTGTGCTGAGCAGTGGGAGCACAGGCAGCCCTGCAGAGCCTCCCTGCAGGACAGACTGGAGGAGTGGCAGTGCCACCCTTCCCAAGGACAGGAGCCTGCAGTGCTGCCAGATGTGGCGCTGCTTTGGGATATGACCTCACCAGTGCAGCTGGCCACCTCTGCCTGGGAAATGCTGGTGGCTCTGGGCTCCCCAGGTGACATCCTTCACTGGCAGCTGCTGTCCCTGGCCCTCCCAGGTGCCACCCTAGAGCAGGGAAGTACCTGGTGGGAGGCGGGACCTTGTACAGGTGACCAGGGCCCAGGGCTGACAGAGGCTGTGCAGTGCTGCCTGCAAATGCCTTGTGCCTTCCCCAGGGAGGAGTTCCCTGTTCTTAGCAACCTGCTGGGAAAGAAGGGGAAGGACAGCAGGGAGCTGGGCCATGATCTCCTTGGATCCAGCTTTGCTGCCAGAGGGGATCTTTGGGAAGGGAGGGACAGAGGGGGTGCTGGCCATGCTCTGGATGATGGAAGGTTCTGCTCTCTGGCTGCAGATTCAGGTTTCATCAGCTACCCCCCCATCTCCACGTCCCACACGCCCTGGGTGACCACGGTGGACAAGGGCACGGGCAGCTCCAGCAGCAGCCACTGGGAGTACTCGGGCTCCAGGCGGGACCGGGAGCGGGAGCGAGACCGGGAGCGGGACAGGGAGCGAGACCGGGACCGGGACCGCACCCCCACCACCAGTGAATACAACAAGTGAGTGCTGCCCCACCACAGTGAATACAGCAAGTGAGTGCTGCCCCACCACAGTAAATACAACAAGTGAGTGCTGCCCCCACCACCAGTGAATACAACGAGTGAGTGCTGCCCTCCTGTGCTCCTGGGCCACCTCAGGGCTGGGTATAGAGGACACCAGCTGAATTCTCTGGAATGTCTGGGGAAGAGCTCCTTTGGATCAATAACTACAGCACAGACAGGGAGCTGTGCCACTGGCTGATTTCCTGTCTCTGGGTCTGGGGTTTTTTGTTTAAATCCAGCAGAACCAGTTCCTCTTGCTCTCCCACGAGGCCAGTCAATGAAATAGCCCCTCTGTGTTTACTCAGTGTTTCACAGCTCAGTGTGAAGCACTGGCTGCAGGAGCTGCTGCTTCTTGTCTTCTAAATGTCACTGTCAGATCAAAGGACAAACAGCCTGCTCTGCTCCGCTCTCCTGTGGGGCTGGGAGTGCCATTCCCTGGGAGTCAGCCAGGAAATGGGAGCAGGACTGGAGAGACCACCTTGGTGGGAGCTGCTGTGGCCTCAGCTGACAGCAGTGCTGGGAGCACTTGGGAAAGAGCAGGAGCCTTGGAGCCTCCCTGTGTTCATCTAAGGTGGAGGCTGGGCTCCAGATACTCCCCAAACCCATCCCTTTGGTGTTCAGTCAGCAGCAGCGTCGGTGTTTTGCAGGCTCCAGGCTCAGAAATGCCAATAGTCATTCAAAACATGATCAGAATGTGCATTCCTGGCACAGGGTACTTCCTGCTGGGGAGCTTCCCAGCCCAGGGAGAGAGCAAACAGGGCAGTGTACTCCTAATATTTTTTTTTCTTTATAAGCTTTTGGGCACTGTGGATGGGAGGGGGGAGGAAGAGAACAGAAGACAAGCTTGCTAAAATTGGAAGAGCTCAGACTCCCCCACTTCCTGGTCCATGCTGGAGCCAAGGTCTGGGATCAGCACTCCTGAGCACATTGCTGGCATTTCTGGCTGGTGTGGAGCACCCTGGTGCAGGTCAAAGCAGGGCAAGTGGCCCTGCAGTCCTTTGGAGCACTCCCAGCTGATTGATCCTGGACATTTATTTGTCCAGCTTGTTTCCAGGAGTGTCAGAACAATGTCTGTGACATCCTTTCTCCCAGGTCTTGAGTATTGTTCCCACAGGGGCACTGTTAACCCTTTGGGTTTTGGCTTTCAGAAGTTGACCAGGAGGATGTAGAGGGGAGTGTGGGATGTGTCTCAGTTTGGGGTACACCCTGCCCACTCCTGGCGATTGAATGAGGTGCTTTGAGCAGGTAGAGGGGTGCAGACAGAAAGCTGCACTCACAGTTTGATGTTTTGAGCTTGTGGGGAAGAAAAGAACCCCTTACACCAAAGGGTGGGAGGTTATCGGGGTGTCTGTGCTGAGGGACCCCAGCAGCAGGGAGGGAGCGATGGAGGAGCACTGTGCGCTCCTGTGTGCTCCTGGTGCAGGCGGTTCAGGAGCACCCTCGGTCAGTAGGAGGTGCCAGACGTTGCCGGTGAGGGCGGTCGCAGCCCTGCCTGGTGTCCCTGTGCCCATGTGTCCCTTGTCCCCCCAGTGACGACGAGCGGTACCGCTACTACAGCCGCGAGCGCAGCTACGACTTCGAGCGCGATTACCGGCGCAGCCGCGACCGCAGCCGCGAGCGGGAGGAGCGGCACCGCGAGCGCCGCCACCGCGACAAGGACGACGGCAGCAAACACAAATCCTCCCGCAGGTCAGTGAGGAATGCGTGTTCTGGGGTGGAATGGCAGCTTGGCTCATCCCAGCTCCCTGTGTCCGAGAACCAAGAGCAGGAGGAACCTCTGGGACGCGGAAAGGAGAGCTTGGGGTTGAGTTCCTGCTCAGTGGTGAAGGAGGGATTGAGCTC
The DNA here is from genome assembly GCF_901933205.1 of Camarhynchus parvulus. Taxonomy (NCBI): domain Eukaryota; kingdom Metazoa; phylum Chordata; class Aves; order Passeriformes; family Thraupidae; genus Camarhynchus; species Camarhynchus parvulus. The sequence goes on along the minus strand of NC_044600.1, from coordinate 17,815,964 downwards.
AGCCTCCCAGCAGAGCTCCCATGTTAATGATAGCACACACAAAGGAGGTGCAAGGCCATGACAGCAGCGTCAGCTTTTGGTCCTGCTGCTCCTGTGCACCAGGGCAAAGCTCACAGAATCAATCAGGTTGGAAAAGACAGATCGAGTCCAGTCTGTGACCCAACACCGCCTTGTCACCCAGACCATGGCACTGAGTGCCACATCCAGCCTTTCCTTAAACATCTCCAGTGACTCCACCACCTTCCTGGGCAGCCTGTTCCAATGCCCAGCCACTCCTTCTGTGAAGAGCTTCCTTCTGCCTGCACTCAGAAATTGCTTCTGGAGCAGGAGGAGCAGAGCTCTTGCCCAGAGCCTGATAGTGAGGGGGTGATGGTCTGCACCAAGGTGAAAGTTCTGGGGCACAGCAGCATGTCCTGAAATCACAGCTTTTCTGCAGAAAATGGATTTGCCACAGATGATCTTCCTGGAAGAGCAGTCCCCAGCAGAGCAACAGCCCTGCTCTCTGGGCTGGGGCAGGTGCTGTGCTCAGGTCCTGTGTCACTTCACGTCCCATTAATGACTTGTTCTTGCTCTATTTTCTTGATGTGTCAACTCCCTGCTTTTAGGGGAAATTCCTGTCAGCTCTGGAGGTAATTACCCTTATTTTGAAGCTGGTATCAGAAAAACTCCTATGTAGTGACTGGAGGAAAAAGGCTGTTTTTATCCTTAAGGAGATGAGTAAGTTTTCAAGGAAGGACCAATTGCTAAAGGGTTGGAAGCAAAATGATAGGAAGAAAGACTAAGACCATAATAAAAACTTAATACAGAGCAACTAGAAGCTGAGTTGGTATCAGACAAACAAGCCATTGGCTTTAGGGTTATTTCTCAGCTTCCTCTCCTCAGAATTGAAACCTTGGAGTAGATACCTCACTGCAGGAATCCCAGCCCATGGTCCCCTCCAACCCAAACCTTCTGGTATTCCCTGCTTGAGGCACACTGAGGTTTGAGCCTGTTTGAGGCACTGCAGATGAAAGGGTTTCATTTCCAGCTTCCTGCAAACTGAGCAGTCTGCAGGAAATCACTGACGCTGGTTTCAAAGGACAGTCCCAGTGTCCCAGCATAAACCACTGACACATCGGCCACGAGGTGGCTGAAGGTGTTTTGTGGAGAGGCAGCAGCCTTTTATTTTTCCCTATTTTTCTTGCCTTTAATGGCTGTGAAACCATTTATTAAACCAGCCAGAAAATTACTTGAAGCCAGGAGCTTTTCAGCCAGGTTCAGCCAGTTCAGTGTCTGCTGCTAAACTGGAATTCCAGCTGTGCTAACAATTGGTCTGTACACCTGGTGCTGTCCCTGCTCATGGAGCTGTGCCTGCACAGTCACAGTTTATCCTGGGATAAATTTATCTGCTTGTTCCTGTACTCTGGGCTGTGCCTTAACTCTGCCACCTTCACACCACAGTCAGCTCCTGAGAGCTCCTGTGGTTTGAACCTGTGAGAGAAGCAGCAGAAAATCTCCTCCTATTGGGGGCCAAAGCAGCACTCTGCCCTTTTCCTGGTGGGAGCAGAGCTGCTCCTGGGGCTGTGTTGGCTGCATGGAGCAGCTGGCAGGGCACAGGCTCAGGGCATGCACAGCCTGCTCAGGCCTCTTGTGCCTGGGATTGCTCCCACATCACAGAAATCCTGGGGAAACATCCCCAGCTATCCCCCACATCTGGAAAACTGGGGGAGATAAAGGAGTTCCAAAGCATGAAGCCAGTGAAGAGCCAGGTCAGGTGTGAGTCAGCAGAAGTAGAAACAGAATCTGCCTCCCATGGGGAACCCACATTTCTCTCACTCCACTGATCCCTTTGCTGCCTCTTCTGCAGGGATTTCCCACACACCTACAGAGGAGTGAAAGTTTCAAACACATCTCAGGTTTGGGACTCCTCCTCCTCTCAGCCCCTGTGCTGTGTCAGAATTGCTGGAGCTCGCTCAGGAGGGGAAGAACAGCAAGGTGCTGCCTGTGGACACTGCCAGGAGTGGCTGTGCAGTGTCTGAGTGTGACAGTGGCAGTGAGTGTGACAGTGGCAGTGTGTGTGGCAGTGGCAGTGTGACAGTGGCAGTGAGTGTGACAGTGGCAGTGTGACAGTGGCAGTGTGACAGTGGCAGTGTGTGTGGCAGTGGCAGTGTGACAGTGGCAGTGAGTGTGACAGTGGCAGTGAGTGTGACAGTGGCAGTGTGTGTGACAGTGGCAGTGTGTGAGTGTGGCAGTGTGACAGTGGCAGTGAGTGTGACAGTGGCAGTGTGGCAGTGGCAGAGAGTGTGGCAGTGGCAGAGAGTGTGGCAGTGGCAGTGTGGCAGTGGCAGTGTGGCAGTGGCAGTGTGACAGTGGCAGTGTGTGTGACAGTGGCAGTGTGGCAGTGAGTGTGTGGCAGTGGCAGTGTGACAGTGGCAGTGTGACAGTGGCAGTGTGTGTGACAGTGGCAGTGTGGCAGTGAGTGTGACAGTGGCAGTGTATGTGACAGTGGCAGTGTATGTGACAGTGGCAGTGTGGCAGTGGCAGTGAGTGTGACAGTGTGTGTGACAGTGGCAGTGTGACAGTGGCAGTGTGACAGTGGCAGTGTCTGAGTGTGACAGTGGCAGTGTGTGTGACAGTGGCAGTGTGACAGTGGCAGTGTGGCAGTGGCAGTGAGTGTGACAGTGGCAGTGTGTGTGGCAGTGGCAGTGTGACAGTGGCAGTGTGACAGTGGCAGTGTGTGTGACAGTGGCAGTGTGACAGTGGCAGTGTGGCAGTGGCAGTGTGGCAGTGGCAGTGTGACAGTGGCAGTGTGTGTGACAGTGGCAGTGTGACAGTGGCAGTGTGGCAGTGGCAGTGTGACAGTGGCAGTGTGACAGTGGCAGTGAGTGTGACAGTGAGTGTGACAGTGGCAGTGTGTGTGGCAGTGGCAGTGTGACAGTGGCAGTGTGTGTGGCAGTGGCAGTGTGACAGTGGCAGTGTGACAGTGGCAGTGAGTGTGACAGTGGCAGTGTGACAGTGGCAGTGTGGCAGTGCTGATGCATCCCAAAAATCCCCGCTATGCCCTCAGCACTGCTGAGGTGGCTCTCACTGGTGGCGATCAAAGCCCCTGTGCCCATCGCTGGTCCCTGCTGTGGCAGGGCTGTGTCTGATGTCACTTTGTCCCCTGTTTCCCACTCAGGAAGCAGCACGAGAGCGAGGAGGGCGAGAGCCACCGGCGCCACAAGCACAAAAAGAACAAGCGGAGCAAGGAGGAGAAGGAGGCCAGCGAGGACGGGGCTCAGGAGGGTGAGGAGCAGGACACCAAGGAGTGAGCCAGGCCCCCAGCAGCCCTCGGCAGGAACTCTCTCCTGTGGAACCAGCATGGAATTGGTGATGTTTTGTTTGGGGGGTGATTTTTTTTATTATTATTTTTTACTTTTTTCCAAGGGAAGAGGCTGACTGGGCGAGCCGTGGCACAGCCGGCAGTGCTTCAGGAGCTGAGGCTGCACGTGCCCTTAAACTTCCTTTTTTTGTTTGTTTTTGATACAATACAGCAGTACTAGTTACAAAGCACTGAGCTACTCTACTCATCCACATCCCTAGGGAGAACTTTGGTGTATCAGATCCTATGGTTTCTGATGGAAGATGGCTTCAGCTGAAACTAACGCAATTAGGTCATAGTTCTTGGTTCTTTTTGGCATCATCATTCCTTTTTGAGAACTAGGACAGTAAGTGCAACTTGAATTTATTGTCCAAAGAACAGCGTGACTTAGATCCCGGGAGCCAGCTTAGAGTCTGGTGTCCAGTAGTGAAAAGTCTCATCCCTGAATAAATTTCTTTATAGCTACAAAATCAGCTTCTGATTTCTCTGTGGCCAGCTGGGCGTGTCAGGAGGAGCTGCAGGATCTGCTCCAGGTGGGCACAGAGGCCTGCCTGGATGTGGCAGCTTCCAGAAGCTGCTGAGGGCGTTCACACAGCGTGTGCAGAGACTCCAAAACTGGTTTTTTATCCATTGCAAAGGTAGTTTGTCATGTTACACCCCTACGTGGGGAATCAATGAAGATCCACAGCAAGAGCATGAATTTCTCTTCAATTCCTTTTGACTTAACTATTTTATTTCATTTTTTTACTAAGAGTTGACTGAATAACCTAGAGTACAGTAGAGGACACTAAGTCCCAGTTAGCAGTTTGCCCTCGTGGGACTGGTGTTTCTATTTGGGTATCACCAACACTCCTGTCCAATGCATTCCTTTCCCTTAGATCCCAAAATAAATTTAGTAAAATTCCAAAGTTTCTTTGGATTTAGTATTGGTTGGGGAAGGGGCAACAGAAATGTTTCTGGGTGGGAAGAACAGGGGAAGTAATTTTCAGGGGTTTTTGTCTGTCTGGTCATTAGGTTCCTGCCCTTCTGTTCATGTGAGTCCACAAATGTCTCATTTTCCTTTGACTTGTTATTTAAAACTGTCTGAAATATTTGTCCTAAAATAATATGGTTCTGAAATGTTCTGTATTTTTTGGTATTGTAATCTTGGAAGTCTTGAGTGTGCTGGGAAGTGCCCAACGTGTGCCAGGAGAGCCCTTTGGTTTGGGTTCAGCATTGTGACAGTGCAGTGATGGGTTTGTAACTGCAGAGCCCAGGGGAGGAGGAGGAGGAGAACTGGGCCTTCTGCTGGGTTTGGTTTTCATGGAGTTTTTTTTAATGTGCTTGAGCTCCTGGGAAATGTGTGTGCACTGAGCCAGGGTTAGCTGGGATCAGGCTGCAGGCCCTTCCTGCCTCTGCAGCCTCGGTGGAGCCCAGATTTAGGAATCTCTCTCACTGCCCCCTGGGCAGCTCTGGCAGCTGCAGCACTCCCAGCTCCTGGCACTGGCTGTGCAAGGAACAAGGGAAATCCTCCTGGCAGCTCCTGCTCAGGGCTGAGCTTCAGCTGGGAGTGCCCCAAAGCTTTTAGGAGATGAACTTGAGGAGAAATGCAGACCAGAGTGGTGAGGAGGATTCAGGAGTGCTGGTTCTGTGCCCCCACAGAGGGGCCCCCTTCCCTTGCAGAGCCCGGGCTTGGTCAGGGCAGTGCCAGGGAAGAGGGGCCCAGAGCCCTGCCCAGCCTCCCTCGGGAGCCTGCCTGGGGTGAGGATGGGACCTGCTGGATTTTCCAGCCCAGGAGCTCTGACCCCTGGGCAGTGCCAGGGGGGCCTGGCAGTGCCCCCAGCCCCTGTGAGCTGCCTTTCCCTGCATCAGGAACGGTGCTCCCCTGGAATGCTGCACCCAGGGGAGGGGGCTGGCCCCAAACAAGGACATTTCTCCCCCCTTTGCACGCTCAGGTGTCCCTGGTGCCTCTCCAGGGCTGTTGCACACCCACTGCCTGAGCTCCTGCAGAGTTATTGGTGATCACACCCAGTCTGCATCCCTGTACCCCGGGTAGGGCTGGGGGACTGGGATGGGGAATCCTGCATGGATTCAGTCAGGGCTGCCCCTCCTCCTGTGTTATTTGAATGAGCTGGACCCAGGTCACAGAATATTCACAAATAGGGTAGGCTTTTGGGGCCAAGAGCAGCTGTGAATTTGAGGTAAGTAGTTTTAAATTGATTTCTTTTCACTGAGCCTTTACTATCAGGGAAATGTAAAGGTGGGGTGTTGGAAATAATCTGTACTTGGCAGCAGGAAGCTGCTGCAGGTTTAGTGGTGTTGGGATGTGGGGTTTTCTGTTGTTGAGGGATTTTTCCCAGCCACAGTGTATTTCAGGACAGTCCAGCTCCCTTCCTGGGAGAAGCAAAGACAATTACACCTGCCACAGGGTCACTTTTTGCAGCAGTCCTGCTGAGGTGACCTGTTCTGGGGGCATTAGTCACTACATGGAAAGAAAGGGTAAAAAACCACACCTAATGCATATTTTTCAACAATATTACAATAATTTATAAAGGCATCAAAACAAACTCAACATCTATTAACAAGCTGATTTTTGGAAACAAAATTTAAATTATGAGGACATTTTGGTGAAGTTGAAGGCACCTAGAAAGGAGATGGAGTAAAAATGGTTCTGCAGCCTCCTCCTCCCTCCACTGCCAGCCCAGCAGCTGCACAGCTCTTCCCTGCTGCCCTTTCCCCATGTTTGGGGCAGGCAGTGGGAACCACCCTCTCTCTGTCCACATCAGTATTTACTGTTCCAGGCACAGATTCTGCACGTTGATTGGAAAGAGATAAAAAATTGCTTCATGTTTTTGTGTCCCAGCGAGGTCAGTGATGAGTTTTCTTTGTGGATTATTTTGCTCTCAGCATTGCCCAGTAGAACAACAGGAAAGCAGCCCTGGAGGCCAGGTAGCCCCAGCTGTGCTGCCAGAGTCCCCAGAGGTGTTCCTCAGCCTAGCCAGGGCTGCTGGGAGATGGAGCTGAGGCTCCTGCAGTGCCCTGGGCTGCTGGCAGGATGGAGCTGAGGCTCCTGCAGTGCCCTGGGCTGCTGGCAGGATGGAGTTGTGCCCTGGGCTGCTGGAGATGGAGTGAGGTCCTGCAGTCCTGCAGTGCCCTGGGCTGCTGGCAGGATGAGCTGAGGCTCCTGCAGTGCCCTGGGCTCTGGGACAGGCCCTGCTGTCCCTGTCTGCAGCTCCCAGCACAGGAGGTGAAGTCACTGTGTGTGAACAAGGCCCAGGGACAGCAAATGACAGGAGCCCAGGAGAAGCTTCAGCCAGGCCTGGGCTCTTCCTTGCATGGCTGCTACAAGGAATTAAACATTCATTCAAATGAATTAAACATTCGTTCCAGGCAGCATTTGGACAGGGGACAGACTCCTTGGATTCTTACAAAGCTGCTCCTGCAAAAGGTGCAGCAGAGACAGCACAGGAGCAAAGATCTCTCAGTGCAACCTGGTTTGAGAAGAACCCATCATCTCTGGTGCTCATTAAACTGCTAGAAAAGGGAATTGCTTCAGGTGGAGTTTGCAAGTAGGAACTTTCACAGTGTCAGAGGTCAAAGCACCCTGCCTGGGCTTCAGTTCTTTAATTGTAAATTTTAACTGCACAGTGGGTTTGAACTGAAGCCAGGCTGGGCACAGTCTCCTTCTGGAGGTGACTCTTCCTGCAGCCAAGGATCCTTTGAGCTTCCCCCAATCCCATAAATTGGTATTTTGCTCCAGCTGTAAGAGGGACATGAAGGGAACTGCAGGAGAAATCTCACCTGCCAGTACAGGTGCTTCTGCCCCTGCCTGAACTCTGCCCCTCATCACTGGAAACAGAAAAATAAGACAGGCATCAGGCTGGGCCAGGGCTGTCTGACACCAGCCCACTCCCTTCTGGGGAAAAGCTGCTTTTATCAATCCTAAAACCAGGGAAACCTGTGTGCAATAAGTGAATCTTACCCTTGACCTTTGATAAAGTCACATTTTGCAACATCATATTTCAATGAAACCCCTCTTGCTGATACTTCTGAGAGTGGTTCTTTAAGCTGTTGAAATTGTCCCTTTGCAATAAATCAGTGGAGTTGGCAGGATCCTAACCTGGGATTTGTGCCAGGACCCTCATGCAGGTAACACAGCTCCACCAGCTCTGAGTTACTGTGGGCTTCTCATGTGTTAAATCATCCCTTGGGTTACTGACACCAAAAAATCAGGACTGGGAATCCTGATAGACAGAAATGCCTAAATTGGGTCCACATCCTTACAGATCCAGCAGCTGCTTTTAAAGCCTCTGTTTTAACCTGTTCAAATACTCAATGGAAAGCAGAGCCCTAAAATCAAGGCAAGCCTCAGCAGCCTCTAGGGCAGGTTGTGGAGAAACACTGGGAAGAGCTTTCTGTGCTCCACCAATCCTGAGGAGCTTTAATGAGCCTGGGAAGCTCAACAACTGTTGGATTAACCCTTACTTGGAATTCAGCATCCAGATTTGTTGGTAAAATGTTTTCCATAAAAAGGAAGCAAGGAGTCTTCCATGGCAATGCACCAGGAGGAGTGGAGCAGTCCCTGGTTCCTGGCAGGTGTGGCCTGGGTGGTGCCCAGCTGCTGTTGGATACCTGCAAGTGTTGGGGGTTTGTGGAGCCGTCACACCAGGCTCCCTGGCCAGGACACCACGGTCAGGGTGACTTTGTTCCTCTGCTCCTTCAGCATTGGGATTAATTCTGAGTTGCTCATTCCTATTGCTGGCACTCCGTTCACTGCCACGATTTCATCTCCACACCTGCCCAAAGACAGCATCCAGTCAGGACTGGGGTCATTATTAACCCTGAGCCAAACCATCAACTCCTCCTTGAAAGAACTTCTTCCCTTGAACCAGGGGGCAGGGAAAAGAACACTGCTGGTGCTTGGGTGACAGCAGCGAGGCTCAGGCTGTGCTGGTCAAACCCTGCTGGCCCAGGTCAGTCCTGCAGCTGCAGGCCCTGAGCTGCACTGCCACCACCAGAGCTGGGAGAGGGCCCTGCCCCTCTCTGGCACACCCAGCCCCTTCTGAGCCCCCACAGCCTGTCCCTCAGTGCAGCAGGAGCCCAGGGCTCCCCCCTCAGCTCTGGAGCAAAGCCCAGCTCCCTGCACCCAGCTGTGTCCCCTGCCTCTGTGCCTGGCAGCCCATGGTGCCCCGGAGCCAGCTCAGCGCCCCGGAGGTGCCTGTGGGGTCCTGCAGCCCCACCCTGATCCTCCCACTGGGATCTCACCACAAACCATCTCAGCAAAGCTCGAGTTAAGGCTCCTGCACAGGAGAGCTTTTGCTGCTTCTGTTGGGATACTTCTCCTAATCCATCAAGTTTTATAGTCTGCAACCTCCAAGATTCATCTCAAACATCCCCTTTTTACTTTCACCTAATTTCTCAATTAAACCATTCACAGTTAGGTTTTAAACGGCTGTCAATTCCTTTTCCTTGCACCTTTATGGAAAAACCAGAACACTGCTTAACGCAGGCCTTAGTTTGTTACAAGCTTGGCAACAATATTAACTTCCAAACTGTGCAAGAGTCATTAACCTGGAGCTGAGCTCCTTCCAAGGCTGGAAGTCTGGAACCCCCAGCCCTGGGGTGGGGATGGTTCCCGGGTACCTCACACCTACTTGAGTTTCCTGTCCCGGAACGCGGGAGTGCCGGGCACGATGGTTTTGATGAAGAAGGGTTGGTTGCCTTTGCTTTCCTCAAAGCCTCCCACGATGCTGAAGCCCCAACTTTCCAGGTTTCCTTTACTAAGGACAATATCTTGACAGAAGTGAAGGTAGCTGTGTCAAAAACAGAGAAGTTATGAGGAAAATTGCTTGAGCAGGAATTTATGTTTTCCCTCATGGAAAGCACAGCTATGAACAGCCTCATTTTCCTGAGTTTTAGGATTTGGGACACTCCTTTGCAAGGCGTGTCTGAGGGTTAATTCTCAAATGGGGCGATGCCAGGCCTTTAGAAATCTTTGCAGAGTATTGGTTTAAGTGCTAAGAGGAAATCACCCAGCTCTAAAGGGGTTTGGGATCTGCAAGACTCCTGAATAACTTCATGAATTCTGCTAATGAACACCCACAGCACCAGAGACAAACCCAAATGAACAGTGAGCAGCAGCTACACCCATGCAAGTGATGAGAGTGGAGGGATTTTATCCCCTCTGTGCACTGCAGTGGCACAAGGGAGGCTTTCAGCATCACTGGCAGCAAATGTGAGGTGCAGCAGCTGCCAGGTGAGAGCAGGGAGGATCCAGGATGTCCATTCTGCTATTGGGCTCCTTGTGAGAGCTCCTGGTTCTGGGTGCCAGCCAGTGAGGTCTGTGTCCTCGGGGAGCCCGGGCACTGTGAGATGGCAGTGCCAGCAGCACGGCCCGGGCTGGTGGCACAGAGCCCCCGAGGTGACACGGAGGGTGTGGCAGGAGCTCTCCTGGGCCCTGGCTCCAGCTCGGGCTGAGTCCTGGCACCGGAGCTGTGAAACTCCTGCTCATCATCACCCGCTGAGCTATTCCAGCAGCTAAACTTTTCCTAATAAACGCTTTTGCCTCAAGGGCTTTGCTTGAGCAGTTTGCTGAGGAGTTTCAGATTTCAAAAGCCTTCCCCCAGTTAACTTCTCACCAGGAGAAAGATCCAATTACCTACTTTCAAACTGTAATTTACTTTTGCAGGAGTTTTTCACACATAAACACCAGGAGCCCCAGCTGGAGCTTACTGAATCCTCCATGCTTTCCTTCCACCGGTACCACACAAGTGCAAAAACACAGCTCTGAGCCATGGCTGTGGCAGCTTCTGCAAATGAATAGCCCCGGGAGCAGCAGTGGCTACGTCAGCACAGAACATAAATAAAAACATCAGGCACGTTTCTCCAGGAGCTGGAAAGGGCTGTTTGCTAGGAATCCATTTTCCATATTAAAAAGGGGTTCTAGGAAGAAAAACTTTAATTTACCACAATCAAAAATGACTGTGGGAAAAGAATGGGAGAGTTTAGGGAAGGTCGAGGTGCAGGGTTTATGGTGCCAAGCACGCTGCTGAGCTGGCAGTTCCTGGTCCCTGCTGAGCTGCAGGGGTGGGACTGGGAGCTCCACATGGTTCTTGTGGGAAGAGGCAGACTGGAGTCAGATAAACCCCAGGGAAGAGAGAGGCAGGAAAATTGCCTTTCCACCCCCAATACTACTCCATGACCCACACAGTGCACTGTGCTTTCAAGAAACAAAGGCTTAGAGAGAAAAGATAATCAATCTAAACTTTTGTTTTCTGGTACCTTTGGGATCCAGGTTGTGCTGGATTAGAACATGGGCCCAGTCCAAACCAGCTTTTGAGATGGTATTATCTACTGTCAGTGGCTGGTGTGGATTTAACACAATGCTAGGAAGAAACCAAGGTTTCTGTTTGACAGAAACAGAAATCACAGGTACAAGAATCAAGGCCTGAATGAAACACACTGGGGGCTCAAGTGTTGCAAGGATCAAATTCACTTCCCTAGCCCTGAGCACTCGTTTCAACTCACACTTTTCAGCAGCAAGTCTGGATTCAAACTAGAAAGAAATACATTCCTCTAAAAGGAAAGGGATATTTCTGCTGGAGCAGAGGAGTAACTGAGGGGAAAAAAAGCTGAACAAACCCAAAATTACACATGCAATTAGCTTTGAGCTTTCACCCTGCAGGACACACCAACACTGGGGCCAGGGCAGCCAAAAGGAGCCGGTGCTGGCTCCAGTCTGGGCACATTTCTGGGGGTTTCTGTGCCAGTGTGGTGCACACAGGGTCTGTCAGGGCCACAGGGCAATGGACATTCCCCTGCAGCACTGGGGGCTTGGTCCTGTGCAAAGGAAACCAGTTTCGGTGGGTCAGGAGCTCTCTGCAATGGAACCACCCCACAGCAGTGATGGCACTGGGGTCTCACTGCAGCTGCACCTCCCTGAGGTGCCAGAGCACCCTGAACATGCCCAGGTGACAAACACCATGTGGGTGACCAGCCAGAGGCCACCAGGTCTCCCTGGGAGCAGGTGAGAGAAGCAGGGAGGAAGCACAGGAATTCCAGCCCCTCTTTAGTGCTGGAAACAGGAGATGGTTCTGTCAGATCCCGAAGTGGGATCCTTGCTGGGTGCCTCCTACCAACCCTCACAGCCAGAACTGCAGACACATTCCAAGGCCAGAATGCAGGCTGGAGTAAAAGGAATCTGGAATCACTTCTTGCTTCAGGAGTCAAAAGAAGGGGGAACATCAATCCCAGCAGCAAAGGAGTTCCCAGCAGTGCATTAAATGCAGGTGATGTCAGGACACTCCTGAAGTGAAGGCAGGAGACCCAGGAGCAGAGAAGACTCCAGTCCCTGCACAGAGCATGGGGAGGCTGCAAGTCACCTGACAGCCAGAGAAATTGGGAAAGGAAGAAAAGAAGCCCAGGCAGGCTCTGCCTTGCTGTAGTTCACTGCAGCAGCAGCCCAGGGAACAAACACCAGGCAGCAGCTGAGGGTTCGTGCCCTGCTTTGGGCTCTCCAGGTGCAGCTCAGGGCCAGCTCACACCAGACCTGCCTGGAGCAGCCAGGCCAATGCCTGGGGAGCAGAGGGAGATGGGAGGAGCTGCTGAGCACAGGTCAGGTACAGGAGACACAAAAGCTGCCTTTCCTTGGGCTGGTTTTTTCCTTGAGCATTTCTTTACAGGCTGCTAAGTAACACAACAGAGGCTTTGTGAGTGGTTCTTCTTTAGGTGTCTCAAAGAACAAGGCTGTAAATGATCCAAGCTTCCCACAGCAGGCTTGGCTTTCTGTTCCACCTGCAGATGCTCCTGCAGTCAGCTGGGATGACAACTGACTCTGCTTTTCACAGTGTTTTGATGTAACTGCTAAAGGGAGGGAGCCAGAGGTTCACCCCTCCAGGAAGGAGAGGGAAATTCAAGCTTCCCTTGGAACTTACCAGGTTAAAACCTGTCCTGAAAAGCTTGGCAGCAGGAAAACTCAACTGTGCAGAATAATTTTTGCTTCATGCTGAAGATGACACAGTTACAACAGCCAAGAAGAGTTAGACTGAAAGAATGTCTGCCCCTAAGTGAGATGATCAGATTAGAAACTCCCAGACAGCCCAGGTGTCTCTTGGCTTGTGTTAGGGGATGCAGACAGAGACACAAAGGGATTTCAGGCAGTACTTTAGCAAGGACTGTATCTAACATTGACTATCACTCTTGAAAAAAGGGGGTTTCAGGGCCTCTAAAGCATGGTTACTGTCCAACAGGAGTGTGGGAATGATGGGTCACTCCAGAAAAGCAGTGGAATTTCCTTATGTACTCATTGTTCTATGATCTCATTGGCAAAGGAGGCTTTCCACTGCCTTTCAGCTAAACGGGAATACCAGGAATACTTCCAAGTTCATCAACAAAGTAATTAATTTATAGTGTTTGAGTGAAAGTCAACCCTGTAATTAACAGCTCTCCATCCAGTCCCTGACAAACATACCTGGGCAATCCCAGCCACGTGATCCAGAGAGGGGACCAGCTGAACCCCTGCTCCCTGATGTCCAGGGCTGGCTCTGGGGAGTTCAGGGAGAGGATTTCCAAGGCTTTCAGTGTGACTGAGTGGGAAGCTGCATTGGATTTCAGAGCTGAGACAGCTTCATAGTAGTTCAGATGAGTCAAATCGATGCCATTTATGCTCAGAAGGACATCCCCTGTTGATGAAATAAAATGGGATTATTACAGACCTGGGCTATGGAGCCCATTTCAGCCTCCAGGGGTCATGGGAGCCCTTTTCCAGCCTCTCTCAGTGTCCAAATCCAGCTTCCATTGAAAATACCCCACAGGATAAAAGGTCTGAGAGCCTCCCTTACCTCTCTTGATTCTGCCATCCCTGAAGAGGCATCCAATGGGCTGCACACTTGTCACATAGATAGGGAGCTTGTTTTTGTTATCCCTTCCACCTCCAATTGTGATTCCCAAAGATTCCTTTGGCTCCTTTTTTATTGCAACTGTCTTCTCGTGACTTACATATCCCTGAGGCAAATCCTACAAAGCAATGACAGCACAAAATGCACTTCATTAATGCATTTAACAGGAGAAGCCCAGCTCTGGAAGACAGCAACATTTGTCTCCTTCATCCAGAGCATTCCAGCAATGTTGCTGGAGGGCAAAGTCAGCTTCCCAGGTCCTTGCTGGGTGGGAATACAGAGCAGCATTTCTAAAGTGAACCCTCAGTGCTGTCCTAATGATCCCAAATCCATTTGCTGCAGGGAGATGCTCCCTCTGAGGAGGGGAATTTTGCACTGAGGAAGAAGCCATGAGCTCATCTCAGGGCTGCTCATGCCAAGCAGTGAAGCTCTCCCTGATTGAATGTTTAGGTTGCAGTGAAGGCACACATTAGAGCACAGGCTGTACAACAGGGTGTAAATGCTACTCAGGGATTTAAATGCAGGAACAACACTCCAGCCACACAGGACAGGAACTCCCTGAGCTCCAGGGCCACTGAAACACAGCACTCTGAGCAGCTGCAGCAGGTTTGTCACTCAGCTGGAAGTTCTGCACACAGATTACGTCTCTGGGGTCAGCACACTGGGGATTGCCCTCTTGCTCCTGCTGTTTGCTGTGCCCCACAGAGGGGTGGCAGAGCCACTCTGCAGTCACAGCAGCTCCATGGGGCCACCTGGGGATTCTTCTCCTGACCATAAAGGGCTCTGGCCCCACACCAGCTCAGCTGGGTGTCACTGCAGCACCCTCAGTGTGCAGGCTTGATGGATGTCAAGAAGCAAATCCCAACAAATCTCACAGATGGCAAATTCCCTATTGCCCTTTCCCTTTTAAATGATTAAACACCAGCTCTGCACCAACACTGAAGAAATTTTATCACCTTTTCCCCTTAATATGATGTTTCCCTATAGATGACAAAGTGGTTTTTCAAAAGCCCCAAACCTGCCCAAGCAGAAATGGAGCTGCTGATCAGCCTTCTGTGATAAAACACCATCCCAGAACAACACAATGCATTTGCTAAACCGAGAACAAGCAGCACCTTGGCCTCATTTCCCAGCCCCACCTTCTGGTAGGTGGATTTTCTCCTGTAGTGGCTCTGGTCTGGTCGCCTCCGGTGGTGCACGGGGCTGCCCCCATTGCTGCTGCTGCTGCTGCTGCTGCTGTTGGAGGTGCTGCCATCCTCCCCTGGCTCCCCCAGCTGCAGCCCAGACTGCCTCAGGATCACAAAGTTCACTCTGGATTCCGTGGTCTGCCCAGAGAAACAAGGAGTGGAAATTAAAAAGACAGAGAATTGGGTTAGAAAGGAGGGACAGCCCTCGTTGCCTTGGGGAGAGAGAAGGGCTGGCATCAGTTCCTACAGAGGTTCTCCAACAGGTCCTCAATGTGATGCAAAGTCTTTTGTGCTGAGCCAGGGAATGTGATTGGAAAAAGAAAAAGGGAATTAGCAAACATGAGTCAGAAGGAACAGTAGAGGCAGGCTTCACTCGTGCCTCCCTCCCCCACAAATGCCAAACAAGAGAAGGTGGAAAGGGATGATTAATTCCTGCACTTTGCTACAAACAACCAAAATAGCATCTTGTGTTGTGCCACAGAGTGACCAGAGCTGGAACACTGGCTGCCCCACACACAGTGACCACGACAAGCACTGGATGCTTTCATTGCACAGGAAGTTGTTAAAGCTCTTTCCCTCCCAGCTTTGTTCATCTATTGTTCACCATCTCCCATCCATTTTTTCCCCAGGGTACCTCTGGTTAAACACTTCACCAGCTGCTTGTCTGGCCTTGGCAGGGCTGCAGGGGAAGTGCTCCCATTGTTCCTGCTGCCCTCGCTGGGTTTGTTCCTTTAGATCACCTGACAGAACCTCATTGTGGGGGACTCACTGGGGGAGGGCCCAGTGCTCACTCGGGTGTTTCCTGCCCTGCATGGCAGAAATGCAGCTGCCACTCTCACTCCTTGCCACAGGACCCTGCTTCTCTGGTGCCAGAGTGACTTCCCTGGCCTTGGAAGAGGGATTTTTAAAGTTACATTCATGCAAGGATTTCAATTAGCCCTCAGAGGAACAGATCATGCTTGGAAAACTGACACAGTTTTACACAAATGTCACTTCCAAAGAGATTCAACCCCAAACCTCACAAAGCCAGTTCTGGTTGCTGGTTCCAGTGGGATCAAAAGAGGTCCTCATATGGGAGTTGTGTGTGCACACTGCAACAGGAATGCAGCACCACTTGTGGGATGCAAACAAATTCCAAGAGGCCACAGAACAGAAGCACAACATGAAAAAGGAGCTCAGTGCTGGAACTGCTCTTTCTCCCATGGCACTGCACTCCTCTGATAACTGTGAGGAGAGCTGCCTCTCCCTCCTGCTGACCTCACATCCTTTCTGGGACATAAACAGAATGGGATGAGGAGCATTGTGTCAGGATCTCTAGATAAAAACACAAACTGGAGGCACTCGCCTGGGGAGATAAAGAATTTAAACTGATCTGTGTGATATCTGCTGCTGCACATGCAGCAGTCCTTAATCCTTTAACTAGAATTCCTTGCTCATTCCTTCCACCAAAACCTCTGGCATGCTGCAACAGGAGCACATTCCACAGGGAAAGACCACCCCTCTTCTACCCATTCAGTACCTTGGAATGCTTTTACCCTGAGGTGCCCCACATTTTCCAGTCTCTCTTCACAAATACAGGTAAAATGGGGAGAAAGGGCTTCAAATCAGTCCAAAGTCTGTGCTGCCAGCCCATCTCATCTCCCAGCCAGCACCTTCAGTGTGACTGTTGGAAGCACAAGAGGCTGCCCTGATCCCTCCCTGTCTGCTGCACGAATCCACCCAGTGCATCCCAACAGAGGCTGCAAACAGCAGCAATCTCCTCAGGTGAACTGCTGTGCCATGAGCCACTGCTTCCCCTCAGACCTGTCAGGGCTGACTCACCACGGATTCCCACTCCTGGTGTTTATCTTCATTTGGAAGTGGTGCCTCCCACACATCCAGAGGGGAGTCACTTTCCATGACAGAGATTTGGGGGAATGCAGCTTGTCCTGGTGTGTTCTGCTAGCCGTGGCTCAGAACAGGAGCCCTGCCAGCAGCCACTCAGAGCCATTTCCATGTCTGAACTCACCTGGATGATCTGGGCAGCAGCCTCAGGAGTTCCTTGCCTCAAATCCTGACCATTTATTGAAAGGACTCTGTCATTCCGACTCAGCTTCCCATTCTTGGCTGCCAAGCCCCCCTCTAAGAGATCCAGAATAAAAATCCCTGCCTCGTCAGTCTTCCTGATCAGTTTGATTCCCAAGGGCTCGGTTCGGTCTCTCTTCACCAAGGTGACGTGGATCACTTCCCTGCTCGTGGAAGTGGGATCCTGCTGTGCAGTCCTGTTGGAAAAGCCCTTCTCCTGCAGGACCATGAGGTGCAGAACAGGCCCTGGGTGGCGCAGGAAGGAGACAGCCTGGCAGTGAGTCACGCTGCTGATGTTGACGCCATTCACCTACAAAGACAAACAAAGCACTCACTAATCAGAGCCCACATTAATTAGGCACTGTCCACAGTGTGGGGCACGGCCAGGCTGGGGTAGGATGGAAAACTCCCTGTGCAATCTCTGACTCTGATGCACATTAGGGAGCAAAGTTTTCTAAAAAAGAATGAAGAAAGCTGATGGAATTAGACTGTAATTGGTGAATAACTGAGGACAGGAACAAGACAGGACAACCCACACAGCTAACAAACCTAAAAATGTTCAGTCATTCCTTCCATGCCATGTAAATCCAGATCTGCTTTTCCTTAATTTCCAGCATTCAGTACAGTGTTGGAGCAGACCCAAATCTCCACTTTTGAGTGGCTCATAGCCTACAAGCTTCTGGAATCATCCACTTAATTATGCAATTACCAGAGTGACTCTGAGAAGGCAACATTTTGCTTTGCCTGTTGTCACACAAGATTCTGTGCAGTCTTTTAGGATGTGAATAGGGCTCCTAAGTGTGGGACCTGCCCTATTTGCTGAGACTGAGACATGGACAATCCAAATGGATAAAACAGGAGTCATTCCATTGGTCTGCCTGAGAAACCAACCCAGAGATCTCATCAGCCACTTGTGTGGGGGCTGCCAGCCCTTCCTGATGCCCAGTCCCATGGGACAAGGAGGATTTATGGCTTGGCAGATGATTGGGCAGCCATGGCTGCAGGTGCTAACAGTTGTCACCATGTGTACAAGGTGTCACCTTGGTCACCCAGGGCCACACAGCCCTGCCAGTGTGGGCAGTGCCCTGGCTGTGGGTCAGGTGGGGCTGGAGCTCTGCATTTACTCATTTTGGAGCTGACACTCACTGCCAGTCAGCAGCTCTCACCCTGGACCTGCCCACAGAGAATATGCAGCTTAAGCAACACAGTGGAGCAGGCAATTATGAGACTTCCTAACTAGAGCAGAGAAATGGGGCTGCTGTGTGAAATTTATCAGGTAGGAATCTTTTACTTTGTCCAAAACGGCCTACATTTCAAAAAGCTGTCAAATATGCAAGAGAAATATGAGTCTGACTGGAAGGAATGCCAGCAGTGCTCCTGAGCCCCAGCAGACACACAATGCTGCTGACACAGAGGTCTGAGCAGTGCTCTAAAACCCACAGCTGCAGAGATTTCCCAGTTTTTCCAGGCTCTCTCCTCCCCCAGTCAAGGAAGCAATGGGGGTTTCCCTACCTCAAGGATGTGGTCTCCAGGAGCAATTCTTCCATCAGCAGCAATCACAGAGTCCCTCAGCACTTCCTGAACAACGATGTTCCCCAGGGGGGTGTCCTTACCCCCAACTATCCTCATCCCCAGCTCTTCCTCCGGATCTTCCCGGTGGATTTCGATGGTGGTAGTTTCAGCCACAAGACTGGTTCTCTGAGGAAGGTCTGGTTGTGGAAATTGAAGAGAAAAAACAACACATTAACAGAATTTTCCTTTTCACAGCACCCCAAGATTCAAACCCCTGGCAGGTTGTGTTCAATGTAGCATCTGAGGGAAAGCAGCCATTAGGAGACCTAAGGTCACATAAAAAGCTTAAAACCCTTTTGTTTCTTTAGAGTTTCTCCAGATTTTTTCCCATTTTCTCCTAGCTTTTGGTGAAGTCAAACTCTTTATTGTTGTTGCTGGGGATTTATTAAAAGGCATTCAGTATGGTTTGGCTATATTTAGAGATTTGTTTTTCTCCTGTGATAGCTGGCCTGCTAGAAGCACACACATAACAAATTCCAGTTTCCATGATGCCCATGAGGGAAAGGGACTACCCAGCTGTAATTACTGCTCTGCAACTTCCTTCCTCTAATTTCCTTTGCTCCCCTTTTCCCATCCTCCCTGTAGAACAGGAGGAATGTTTGGTGTTTCACAGCACAGTGGAGATGAAGCAATGCTGCACTTTGAAGATGAAAGTTGCTGTTAGCAAGAGCTGAGATCTCCCAGCACGGGGACACTCAGGCAGGCCCAGCACAGGGTGAAGGGCAGGTGTCACACCAAGGATGCAAAACCTGCTCCAGGTGTGCTTTGGGAGAAAGCCAACAGGGAACTGAACTGACCTGTGAGTTACCTCTGTCCCAGGCACAGGGGCTGAAGGTGAGCCTAACTCTGAGACAAGGCACTGAGGTGTCCATGCTGCTGCCTCCTACCAAGCTGAGACAAGGCTGCTACACTGGAGATGCTGATTTGATCTGCAAGGCTTCCAGAGCTGCCTGTTAATCAAAACCTAACTTATGCTACAAAAACACCAGGAGGGAGGTACTGACCACTCCAGGAAACTGACTGTATATTTAACTTTCCTAACAAGATTAACAAGAACCTGGAACACTTCCTAGTTACTAATTATCTGGCTTCTGCAAGGGCTTTAAGTGCTCCACGTTCACATTGACAGGGACTGCCTTTGTTTCTCCCCAGAATAGGCTGCAAATACTCACTGCAATCTCACAGAGTTTCTCCAAATGGTTTTGTACAGTTCTGTGCCTGTGAGCAGACTCTGCCACCCCTGATGCACGTGAATGCATCTCCCTTCTGCTGAAGAAAGAGATGCCTCTGATGACTGCTAATGGCTGAGTAGCATTAAGGATGTCTGACAGTGCTGGGGGCATGAAAAATTGAATTTTCTGAGATAATTGCCTCATTTGTATATCATGAAAGGTAAATACATAGTTCCACTCTGTACCAAACTCTCACCTTCTTCAGTCTCCTCAAAAGCTGGATTAACCAGTCCAGGCTCTGCAGTCCCCAGTGACACCACAGCAGCTCCAGAGCTTTCTGCCACAAGTGAGGAGCCTCCACTTGGGAGCTCTGGATCCTTGGGTGTGTTTGTGTCCCCCTTGGCAGGAGGCTCTTCCTTCCCTTTGGAAATGGGGTTCCTTTTCCGCTGGAGCTCAGATTTGTATTTCGTAAACCCAGGACACCTGCAGAGAGATTGGCAGGGACTGTCAGTGACTGTCTCTGCCTGGGCAGATGACCCAGCACATGAAAGCTCTGACAAACCTGTGGGAAGAAGCTGGTTCCAGATCTCACCAGTGCCATCCTGGTTTCTCAGATGATAAAACTGATTCTCATTTCACCTTCAGTTTCTACTTATACAAGTATCAGCTAAAGTGCAGTGGGTTTGTTATTTCACTTTTGAAATTATTAAGCAAATTATTTGAAAAATAAGAATGTAATAGAAACAGGAGTCTCCTTTGCTAAATATTTACCTGGCAAACAATCCATAAAGAAAACAATCCCTCTTAAATATAAGCAAATACTGAGCTCTGATGTTGTAGAGATCACCATGAACTGTACCTTGATACAAAGAAGGTGGCTCAAGTTTCAAGCTCAGCTTTGAATTAGGCTTTGTTTTAACACACCAGCTACACACAAGAGCAGCAAGGGAGGACTGGGCATTTTCTGTTGTGGAATGAGACCTGACCCTGGACCTGGTGCACTCCCAGGCCATGCAGGTGATGGCTCTACCTGAATGGAGTAGTTGAGTTCCTAATCCCACTGACTGCTCCCCAGAGGGCAGAGGTCCCAGAACTGGGATGTAATTGGATGCAGATACATCACCAGCCTGTCTCAGCACTAATGGGTGAGGAAGAACAGCTCTTTTATCACAAGTATTTATAAAAAAGGTGAGGAGGTGACAAATGCAAAAACATCACTTTCAGAGACACGAGTAGTACTGGGTGTTTACCAGAGTCACTTTTCAAATGAAACTGAACTTTTTACACTCTGGCTAAAGAAGTCTCATCCCAGTATTACTTCCTCTGGTTTATGCCTACTCATTTATTCTCCAAGCAGAAAAATAACCCTGAACTTAATGACAGACACTGAATGATCCTCTTGTGCACATGTCCCTCTTAAGATACCAAAACACAAATTCAATCTGCAAAAGGCAGGGAAATCCCCCAAGAAAATAAGTTACTATGTGCTTCTTATTTCCTTAAATCTTCTCCTGTCAGTTAATCTCACTTAAAGAACACCCAAGTCCCAGTGCAATTTTCTTATCTGTTTTTTTTTTTCCCTATTTTTCAGTCTGATGATCCACTTGCACCCACAGCCCAGGTGAAATAGCCTGGAATCTTGGAATACTCTGTCCCCAAGAAAGATACAAACAACTGCGGAATATAGAGGAGAATGATACAGTTTCCAGGCAGGTCTCTAATGTAAACATTTGAGGTGCCTCTCTCCCTCCCCTGTGTGCAACTGCTGTGCCAGAGGGATTACAGAGCGACAGGAGTTTACTGATAGCAGGGCAGATTAGCAGAGCAGAGGGAGGCCCAGCCCTGGTGTCAGCCATGGCCCCAGCCTGAGCAACCAGGACAAAGGGCTGCTCAAGAAAAAGGAGATTATAAACTTTCACTGAAGGGAAAGGGGCACCCAAGCACCTTCCATCCCTTCCCCTGGCTCTAACACGAGCTCTCAGCTTGTGGGGACTGAAGACAATGAAAATCACAAGGGTTCATCCTTGACTGGAGCTGCAAAGGTGTCCTAAGTGTACCTGTTCCCTGGTTGGCTTATTTTTAAACTATGTCATTGCCACAACAAACTACAACACAGCTGAATGAAACAAGCCTGTGGCATTTCCCATTGCTGGCAAATGCACCCTGCCAAGGAAGGTCTGTTCCACCTGCAGCAGGGCTTGCCCTTAGCTCCCCTCCCTGCAAATCATTAACCAGGTAGGAACAAGGGTTCTCCACGCACCATGGCAAGAGCTCTGTCACCTGCACTCCTTTTAAAGTGACAATGTCCTGCCTGCCACCAGCTCAGCCAGCAGGGAAGCACCAAAAAGTCTCCCTTCCTCTACACAAGAGGAACAGAAACAAAAACATAGTAATTTTATTTGCTTCTCCTTCTCAGCAAAAGAATGAGAGAAGAGAATGGAATTATAAGTAGGTGTTTCAGCAAGTGCATAATGTGCAGCTTGGAGGGACTTGCACTATTTGAATCAAAGACTTACGTATTGCACATCTTAATTGGACCAATTAAACTGGCAGCACTGCACAATCCTTGCTTTCAGAGCCTTGACTTTGTGCCTTTCTGCTCTGCACAAGGGAAACAAGAATAAGCTTGTTTGCAACAACTCCAGAGCTGATGGCCCAGTTCAGGACCCACAGATGTCTGGGTGTTTGACAGGTTTAGCATCTGCAGACAGGCTGAAGGTGAGCAGCTCAGAGCACACACACAATTACACTGTCCTCACCCACCCACCTCTGCAGCCTCACCCTGCCTTTCTGGTGTCCCACCTTGCCCCAGTTTAGGGAGCTGCTCTGAGAACAGAGGGCTCTGATAAGCAGCACAGCACCCTGGCAATAACAGGATGGAAAGGGGAATGCACCTGTTCTGCAGGTGAGCTTCCAGCTCACAGCGCTGCATGGTCTGCTGGCACTCAGCCTTGAAAGGACACAGCACAAGCAGCTTATCCAGCAGGTTCCTCACCAGCAGGCTGGACTTGTGGCACTGCTGGAAGGAGAGCTTCTTGCGGTCCATGGGACAGAAGCTGTACTCCTGCATGAAGTTCTCGAGGCACTTGAAGCAGTAGGTGTGCCCACAGGGCGTGTCCATGGGCTGCAGCAGGGGCTGCAGGCAGATGTGGCAGATGAGCTCATCGTCCACCTCGTCCTGGAAGTTGTACAGGTGATTGTCCAGCAAGGGGTGGGCCTGGCCACACTCACAGCACAGCTCGGGGACCTGGGACACGCTTTCCTCAGGGACGGGGTCAGCCATGGCAGCAGCACCAGGAGGAGATTGTCACACAGCAGCTCTGCCACAGACCTTTGGGAAAGGGAGAGAGAGACATTTCAAACCAACTGTCTGCTTTAAATGCAGCCCATTAAAAATTAAACTGTATTCCTGCCTTGAGCTTCCTCCCCCAGAACCTGCAACCCCCAACTGACCCCCAGAGGGCTCTTCCTTCCAGAACCACCCTGTGAATGAACAGCCCAGGGAGCAGAGGATGCAAGGACCTCACTCAGCACAAGGTTTAAGCACGTGGATAAACTGTACTCTGAGGCTTAAACTTTACACACACACACACACCAGAGGCAGACTAAATAAACACAAGCACTAGGAAAGCTGAGACAAAAACTGCATTTTCCCGATGGAGAACAACCCAGAGAGGGAAGGGAAAGGAAGGATACACAAGACTGTGATTTTTAAACTTCCTCTGCCTTTCCAGATTATACCAAATCTTTTAAAGACATGTGTGATAAAAAGCCAGTTTGGGGATGTCCTGGTTTGAAAAGGAAGTGAGTTTTTTTGGGATGCTGTGGTCAAACCAATAGGTGCTCAGATTTGAATATTGGCACCTGGTGTGGCCACTGAGGACATGGATACGCCTCTGAGAACACAGGGGGTTAAAAGCAGTTCTGGTTGTTAGGATTTTTGTTTTGTATTTTGGGGGGTGGGGAGGATGAGGCAAAAGAAGAGGAATAAATTTCAAAAGAAACTTAAATCTAAACCACATTTCCTTCCTTTCAAGCCCACTCCCTTCAAAAAAAATTGTTTTAACAAACAATGCATTGTTCCCCACTCATCCATGCCTAAGTTCCCCCATGGAAAATAATTTCCTATAAAAAGACTAAAGCTTCCTAAGTGGAAAAAACGTAAAGAATAGTCCACACCATTTGTTGCAAGGTTAGAGAGAGGATTGAGCCTCAGCTCCTTTCAGCCAGGGAGAGCAGGATAAGGAACAAACTGAGTCCTTGTAGCTGCTGCTCTGATTTTAACAGAAATGTCTTCAGTCATATCCATTTTGAATCTTGCCTGTTGTAATTAAATATAAAATTCACTTGAGTTTCCTAGCAGATTACAGGCACAGGGATGACTGCAGGGAGGATTTTTTTTAACCTGGCAGTTATTTTAATGAAGTAGGAAATGTGGTATTAAAGGAAGCAAACTACATTACACGGTGGGGGGTGTTGTGGTGATGTTTTGAGGAGTTTGTGATTGGTGGGGTTTTTTTAAGTAAAGAATCCCAGACTTTGAAAATAAACAAAAAAAAATTGCAAAACTGTGATGAAATGGAAAATTTCTGAAAGATGATGTGGAAAATACCTGAAAACAATGACTTTATCTAGAACAGGTAAGCAAGAGGGAACACTGGTCTGCACCAGTGCCTGGAGGACACAGCTGGCACAAAGCAGAACTTGGGAGGAGGGGAGACAAGAACAATAAGATAGCAGGAAGGGCAAGAAAAAATTAGTCATGGGTTTCTAATAAAAATCATACATCACTCCAATTAATTGTCAAGGTAAGTCAGCTACTTAATTAAAGGAAGAATGTATCAACAACAGAATCAGCCATTTCACAGGAGAATTCTTACCCAGCCACAGGAACATGTTCACTTCAAAAGATTAAAACATCACTGTCACAGTTCCAGGTGGGTACAACAGGAGTTATTTGCTCCTCTCTCCCCTGCTGCAGTGCCAAGAAAGCATCTTCCCCTGGGGGGAAGCACTCAGGCTGGGTGAACATCCCTGACTCCTCTGTTTGCATTCCCTCCTTAACCCCTGCATGGCTGACTCCCAAAACAAGGCACAGCTCTCAGATAGACAGCACCCATGGAAATGAAAGCTGCTGTGTCCATGGGCTCCTCTCTCAAACAGCACCCATGGAAATGAAAGCTGCTGTGTCCATGGCCTCCTCTCTCAAACAGCACCCATGGAAATGAAAGCTGCTGTGTCCATGGGCTCCTCTCTCAAACAGCACCCATGGAAATGAAAGCTGCTGTGTCCATGGGCTCCTCTCTCAAACAGCACCCATGGAATTGAAAGCTGCTGTGTCCATGGCCTCCTCTCTCAGACAGCACCCATGGAATTGAAAGCTGCTGTGTGCATGGGCTCCTCTCTCAGAAATCAGCCTGCTCTTGGTGCTTGCCCCCACCTGAAACAGGCAGCCCTTCTGTTTGCCTTACTGGCCTTTTTGCCAGCCTTCAGCTGATCTTGAATGACCTTACAGGTGCAAAAGGAACATTTCAACATCAAACCATCACTTAACATCTCCTCAATTCTAATCAATCAGCTCAGCACCACCAGGTAATGAAACAAGGAGCTTCCAAGGCAAACAGTACCAATCAGAAATACTTGTGCTTCGAGTTGGACTATTTGCATAAAACTTTGGCAGGTGATGAAACAAATCCACTTTCTTAGCAAAAACAAACCTCACAGTAATTTTGCCAATAAATTACTTTTATTGGGGGGGGTTTCAGATTATTTATCAAATTAATTCTCTGCTCTGTGTTTAAAGGTTACCCAAGATGAATCCCATTGATGAGTAATTTCTGAGTAATAGTTTGTGGAAGATAAAATTGTCACCAAAATTTTGCTGCTCCAAGCTGATCTGCTGTCTCGCTTCCAGATCCTTGAAAACAAGGGGTGAAGATTTCATTTAAAGGTGCCCAGGTGAATTTTACTTTTCCACCACTGTCCCTTCAACAAGGAGGACACTCCTGCAGACAGCAGGGAACCCAAGGCTGACACCTCTGTGATGAAACCCAGCCCAGAGCCTTGGGCAAGGCAGGGCTGAGTGAGCAGCACGGGGAGGGCAGCAGGCTCAAACAAGTCTCCCTTGCTCAGGGACTCAGGCACTAAGCAGAGCTTCTGCAGGGGAAGAATTGCTAAAATCTCATCCAGCACAGATGTTGCTGCAGCCCAACAAGGCAGAGCTGAAGTGTGGAGAAAATCAGTGTTTCATCATAACAGGCCTGGCTCCCCTCAGCTTCAATGAGGCACTCTCAGAAGTCAGTGCAGAGAGCCCACAGGATCCAGCTTTGGAGGGGAGTCTGATACAAATTCAGTCCTTTGTAATCCAATCTCAGCTCCTCGTTCTAACCTCCAAAGGCCAGACCAACCCAATCAACCACTCCATCCTTGTGCTGCATTTTTTGTTCCATCATTCCCACTCTCCAGCGAAGGGTGGCACCTTCCCTGCTGCTGCCTTTCTCCAAAGTTCTGGAATCTCTCCTTGGCTTTTCACTCACATCATGAGGGAGTCACAACATCAGGATCCAGCTTGGTCCCCAGTTACTCCACACTGACTGCATGGAATTGTTAAAGCCTGACACAGACATGTGCTGCTCTAAGGGACTCTGCTGCTCTAAAAGGGTAACACAAGAAATGCCTCTGGAGTCAGAATTATTTGGAGAGTAACACACCCCACCCCTATGTCTAACAAAGAATTGAAGGAAATAGACCAGCAGAAATCTCTTTATATTTCTTAATTTCTTATCCCATAAAGATTTCTTTGGGATCACCTTTATCTTTACTGTATTTAAAAAAAAAAAAAAAGGAATTGTTTTTCAAGCCAACCAGTGTTGGCTTTTTTTTTTAAAGTAGGATTCCTGGTACTGTAACACTGACACAAAGACTAGACTTTTTTTTTTAAAGATGACTTATCAGGTAGTCTAATCTGTATTCCTGCCAAAGCAAGACTATTCCTGACAATATTAGCACATTGCCTATTCTTGTTTTAGCTCTGCCAGGGCTCAGAGCCTCAGCTGTGCCCTCCCTGCACATCTACAACACTGTTAATAGCTCTGGGAGGGGTCTGCCAAGAACCACACCGGCACCATTTCTGGTGGGCAAACTGCTCATTCCCT
Source organism: Camarhynchus parvulus (assembly GCF_901933205.1). Lineage (NCBI taxonomy): Eukaryota > Metazoa > Chordata > Aves > Passeriformes > Thraupidae > Camarhynchus > Camarhynchus parvulus. Next base: position 17,789,600 of record NC_044600.1, on the reverse strand, counting down.
GCCCAGCAGCCCAGACTTGGAAATAGAACTGATGACTCACAGCTTGGAAAAAAAAATTAAAAGCCTTTAAAAAAAAAACGTGATTATCTAAGAAATCTTCCCAACCCCGTGCCTCCACTTGTGCTGTGACTGACTGAGCAGGAGCTGTGCCTGTGGTACCTGGCTCCACAAGAACAACATTCCAGCTCCCAGTTTATCACCAGCATTCCCAAACACTGCTCTGGCTCCTGCTTTCAAAGCCATTTCACTGTGCCACTCTTGGTGTGGAGCACAAATTAAAGTTCTTCTCAAGCCAAGCCTGTCTACACACATAATTCCAGCATTTGGTACAAGTGAATTTTGGTCACTATGTATGCACCTGAATTTCATTTCTTTCAGGGGTAACAGTGCTGCTATTCCCATTTAAAAAGTGAGAAATTACATCACCAGAGGCTAAGACAGACCCACAGAGGCAGCAGCCCCTGGGAATTTAATTCTTTGTTATGGCTCTGAAGAGGATCTCGAGGGACCTACCTAAGGCCACACAGGAAACTCCCAGGGAAAAAGAACAACCCAAACAAAAACGAATAAAGTCAAGTCTGTTTCTATTAACTAACTGATTTCTAAAACCACAAATATGGTGAGTAAGCAGATCACATTCCATATTGCAAAACACAGAAACACGCAACCAGTCTGCAGCAAGGACACAAAACAGATATGTAAAATTCTTCCTGAAGGTTATGGATGACTAGAGAATGTCTCAAACAGCTGAAGTTAATAAATAATTTTTAAAAAATCATCAAATAGCTGGTTCTCAATATTAAAAAGAGAGGTGTGTCATGGATACTTTAGAAATGCCATGGTTTATGCTTTGGGGCAGCTGGAGGTTAGCACTGTCATGGTGATAAAGAAATATTGGGCTGAAAACCCAAAAAAAAGCTGGTTTGGGGACTGTGGGGCACGTGCCCCACATCTCCTGCTGTGTAACACTTCACTGCAATAATTATGTCAGTTATTATATTTATAACAACATTTCCCTGGGAGACTGGAATTGCAACATTCCAGCTAAAGGCTAAACAATTAATTAATTTTTTTGGGGCTGGACAAAACAAGCCAGCACAATCTGGATGAAGATGGCTGCGGGCACACACCAGCAGGGCACTGACCAAACCTAAAAGCAAGTTCCAGATGGACTCTGATGGAGCAAACCCAATCCTCTCGAAATAAACCTGAGAAACAGGGGCAGAGCTTTTCTTCAACTTTATTTGAACAGTTTTCACTCAGTTAAGAAGTTTTGTGTTTCACAGAATGGCATTTTTTCCATTCCAGAGACAGAAAAGTGCATTGAAAATGTGTTCTGTAACAGGGGGGCTTTTGCTGAATTTCATCACTGCTGTGAAGAAGGGTTCATGAAATGAGAGATTTTACAGGGCTGGCACTCCAGTCCTGACTGAACACTTCCAGTGGGTTACCACAGCATTTCACAACCCCTTAGTTTACAACAGTGGCACAGAAAAGTGTTGAAATACCAGAGGATTTTTATAAACAACATTGAAGGAGGTCAATTTTACAAAAAAACACAACACCAAACACAAGAATGGTTTCAGGTGTTGGTACAATTTCCTACTATCTTTATTATTTTCTGATATGGCTGAAGATCAGACATTGAATGTAAAAATCTTCTGGAAATGCTGCATTTATGCAGCTAAATAAGAAGCAATCCTTTCAGTGATTGAGCTTGCCTTGAAGCCACAGGATTTCTAATGAGTGAGGATTTCACTCCCCCAAGAGTGACTGCTCAGCACTTGTGTGAACGTTTTGACTCAGAAACTCTAAATCAAAGCTGCTTTACTGTAATTAATATCAAGAAAAATGGAAATTTAAATTTCCATTGTCCCCATCATTTTTATACCCATTCTCTAATCATAAATGTGAAAATAAGTTGTATTTAACTCACTGGTGTTTCTGTGCTCATTAAACAATTTGGTATTTTATCTGCCTCAACTTGTGGGCAAGTATCTGTTTTCTCCACCAGAAAACAGAAAGCCAATTGTATTTCCATTAATTATAATCAGAATCCTTATCCTGTTAGACCAGGATAACAGCCCATCCCAGGAAACCCTATCCTGAGAGATGAGCTGAAAGGCTTGAGTAGAGCAGGACAATCCCAAGGAGTTTTCTGCTGAGCAACTTGTGCAGGATCAGCTCTGCAGCATTGATGGATTTCCATCTTTAACACAACTCACTTCCAGACAGATTTTAAAAAATTCTAAATTTTGTAAAAATCTTTCAGACTTTTATAAAAAAACCTGTCTGGTTAGTGTCTCTGAAAGTTCAACACAAGGAAAGATTTGTAATACTCAGTTTAAAAATCTTGCTAGCAGTCAACAGTTTAAATTGTGAGCACTTTTAATTTGAGCAGAATGAAAAGCTGACATGAAAACTTTAAAAGTTGGTATTTATAATTTATTTCTCTCACTACCAGATGCTCAGAACATTTGCTTCTCTGTCAGTTAATGATTGCACAGAACAGTAACTGTCTCACAGCACCCAGAGTGGTAAAGCAGCAGAGCTAAACAAATGTAATCTCAAAAATTAATCCCAGTTCTTTCTGCAGAGCAGGAGGTTCTGGTGTTATGATTCTGTTAATATTATCTGGGTAACAAGAGCCAATAAATTTCCTCTCTCCTCCCTTCTTTAGGAATTAAGCTTTCCACCTACACTCTTCTTCCAAAGGGGATCCAACAGTGACTATTTTAACATAGTGCTCAGAAAAAATGGATACATTAAATGCCATCAAATTGAAGACAAGTGCTGCAGAAAAAGCTGGTTTATTGATGTATTTCTTCCTGCTCTCTCACCCTTGCAAGATGTTTCCACTATATCCACCCTCCTTTCTACAGCATATTCCACACAAACATGCATGTTGCTCATTTTGTGCTCACAGGAATCCTTCAGTCACTTAAATCAATTTGCTTCTCTGCAGAATTTGACTCAAATATTCCTATGGAAGTTTTATCACCCCAGGGGTGGATTGTCTTTATTTTTTTCTATTGTATCTGTAATCTTCTCTCTCCAGGAAATTAAATACTCCTACCTCCACCCTCACCTACATTTTCAATTTGGCAGTTATCTGCAGCTCTATCCCTAAAAATCAGTTTGATGTTTGTGGGAGAAGCTTTCTACAAAGAAAGAAGGAACCCAGTGCTATTATTTAAGAATGTAATCAGTAATTAATAATCAAAGCTTCTCCTGCAACTCAAACAAACAGCCCAAAACCAAACAAAGAGGGATTAGGAGATGTTAAATCTGAATATCTGGGAGCACACTCACTTTCCAAAGAGCTGTGTTTGCTCCCGGGAACATGAGGTAAAAATCCAGTGTCCAATGGCTACAAATGAGTATCAGATGCTGTTAGCTCATCCCTGTCTACCTCTAAATTCCCTCTTTATAGAGAGAGATGAAAGCAAACTGCACACCACTGTCCATCTGTGATCTCTATTTCAGCACAGCACTTCCAAAGCATACGGGGGAAGAAGCAGACTGTGCACTGTATTTTATTTAACTGGATGTTTTTAAAGCCCCTGTTTGAATAATCTCACCAGGGTGGTCACATCAGAGATATTTAAATGTAATGTGAGAAGGGAGGAGGTGGGAAGAGAGAGACTCTTGCTTTTGGGAGGCAAAAGGTATTTCTGTAGCTCTAAACCTTGCTGTCTTGTGAGAAACTCCTACAGAGCTTTAATCTTTATCACATTCTATCAAAGTGCTACTTTAAAATTAATTTCAGTTAAAAGAAATTAATCTTGGCTACTCTCAGCCTTAAGCACAAAATAACTCATTTTCTAAGTTCGTTAAAACACAAACAAGGAACTCTTGTTTTCTACAAAACTTTACCACAAGCAATCCAGCAGCATGAAAGCAGTTTTGCACCTGGAGATGAAATATTTCCTATCAACAGTCACAGTTTTTAACATCACAAGCACCAGATTAGGGCTTTGCTGCAGGATAAAGAAGCACAGAACTCCTCATTACCTGGTCCAAGTCCCAGTTTCAGTAGCACTATTTTTAAAATTATGTTCTGTTTAAAGAGTTTGGCACTTTGCATCTCAGGTCCACAAAATAAACCCAAGGCAGGATGGCTGAGAGTCATTCCAGAGGGTCCAGCACATTTCCCCTGGCTGGCTCTTCTTTCCCAACAGCTTCTGTGCCCGATGCCGTGGGTGACAGCAGGGTGACAGCAGGACACATTACCCTGCTCAGACTTCCTTTCACGGGCTAAGAGGGCTTTTTATGCAAAGTACTTTCCAGCCCAAGCTTGTTCACACTAACTAAAAAAGCTGAATTAAGAGGTAATTAAGTCTGTAATTCCCCTTTACATTCCACCTCACCCTCAGATCGTGGTAAAGGGGAAAGAAAGAAAGAAAACAAGTTACCTTCATTTAAACAAAAAGAAACCTTCTCAAACTGTGGCTCCCCAGGGCAGCTGCAGCTGAGTTTGAAGTGAACTTAAACTCTGCCAGTGCCTCTGGGTAGGCAGAGCTGCTGCAACCAGTAGTGTAATGCCCTTCACCACAGGTGACAGCTCCTAAGTAAATAATGAAACAGCAGAAGTCAAAAAAGTAAAAAATAAAGGTCTCTGGATTACGATTACCTTCCCCTAGAGACAGACAGAACAGTATTAGATCTCATTTTTAGATTTCTTGAGACATATTCTGCTGTTTAAGACCTCTGTGTTAATGGTTAATGAGCTTACACAGTTGCACATGGAATTGAAGGTGCCTTTTCATCCAATTTCATGCAGTTTCTCTGGGTGTATCTTACTGACTTCAAACAACCCTCACAGCTGGGGGAAGCAGAACTGCAAGAGGCATTTTAGGATGTGTTTCTTTCTGTTCAAATCTTATCCTGGTACCAGCAGCAGGACTTTAAAACCCATTGTTATCTTGCCATATGGGGCACATATTTGCAATATGCGTGAATTGATAATAATATTTTCCCTTGTTCTAAAAATAAATTTTAAATGGGAGTGGCCGCCTCATCAGCTAAGGGAGCTGAAGCAACAGAGCAAAGTCCTTGAGCTGTTCCCAAATCAGTGCAGCAGCCACATTCCTCCTGGGCCGGCCGTGAAGGACCCGCGCTGTGGGGAGGGAAAGGGGGGGAATCTCCTTTCTCTGCTCGCTTTTCACCCCCCGGAGACTGGGCTAAAGCAGCCCCAGGTGTTGCTCTCACAGGGAATTGGGTTTTAGCCTAAGGACTAAAAGGCCCAGGAGAGCCATTATGTTTATTTTTATGTATCCTCCTCGAAATAATCACGCGGCAATTTTTGTTCCCGCTCAGTTGTGACCACGTTCAAGAGGAAATCCTCAGCTCTCAGTTCCCAGGGCAGGGACCGCTGCCCTTATTTATTTGCTGTGTAGGGATCTGCAAGAGCATTTATTAGGTGAGAAGAATTTCTCTGTTATCAACCCCCCAGCCCTAGATAAGTCTGGGAACTTTACAAATAGGGCTGCTTATGATTTACTGGGCTTTCAGCAAAGGCCACACGGATGTCACAGGTGAGTCCCTTGAACCCTCAAGGGAACAGGGCAAGTTTTTTCTCAACTCCTTTTTAACTGTCAGAAAATCAGCTTTTAAAGAGACTCTGCTGTAGCTGTTTACAAAACTTGCATGATTTAAGGTACAGGTAAGGAATAGGCAAAGTGAGATAACACTTTTAAAAAACATATAATCCCTTCTAGTGCTACCCTTGGAGAATATTCCAAATAAAGAACACTGCAGTCTCCAAACAAAATTTGCGCAGGGAACCTCTAGACTTAGAGGAATCGCTATATAAATATATATATTAAAAATTTTTAAAAGTCTTTGCCTATAAGCTGCTGATTATCTCTCCAAATTAACCCAGCTTTACTCAATTTCCCTCCTTCCAGCCTTAAGTGCTTTTTCCTGGACCAGCACAGTAACTCTTACTGCTCATTCATCTAAATCCCCTCTAACCCTTTAGATGGCCTGTGAGATACTGACTCATGGGCAATTTCTTATCTGAAATATCAGAAAAACTGCCAGATATTTTCATATTTTCAAACTCTATTGGTGTCAAGAAATTTCTAAGCCAAGAGCAACGTTTTATGTGCTATAAATCAGGGACCATAAACTGATGAGGGACTGTCAAATGCAATTCCTAACAACTGTACCAGCAGCACCACTAAAGTAAACTGAGAAGGAAAAGCCAAACAAGAGGGTTTTGTATCAAACCAGCAAAACATATTCAGGCCTGTGAGTAAGTCAACAGCTGCAGCTCCTCTGGGGAGATCCACACGAGCAGAATGAAATGATGCAGCTTCATTTTCAAAGTGAAATCAATAGAGCTGTTGCAGCAGGAAGTTTTTATTTTAATGCAGAAAATAAGAGATATATGGCAGTGCAAGGAGAAGAGAAAATACAGCAGGGGCGTTTCGTGAGCTACAGGTACTTTATTAGGCAGTGATATTTCTTTTTGTAGGTATGAAAGTCTAAGACTCTACAATCCCATAAATTATTAAATTCTTTCATTAACCACATTTGGGGAAGTACTGCACTACTGTAGTTTACAAACCCATTAATTAAAATTTCTAGGAGTTACTGGAATTGCCATTTAGGGAGCACTAAAGTTTATCCAGAATCAATCTCAACCTGTTTCATCAGCTATCTTCAAACCTCAGGGGATTTTTTAGAGGTCACATAGCTGCCAGGTCCCTTCTGGAGCTGCTCCTTCCACCTCTTTGAGCCCTCATTCCCCAGGCCATATGGTTGGTTTTTTTAACTCTTGCTCACCTCCCTCAGTAATGATTTGGTTAAAAATTTGAAATTTGTCATTCAACAGATGGTGCTTTTTGCTGCACACCCAGGTCCTCCTCTGCCGTTCATCCCATGGGGTTTATGCCAGTGAATCCCCGTTATTCAAATGAATCCCATCTGCACCCAGCATGCATGCTAACACTTAGGGAGAGTGAAGGTGTGGATTTCCAGCAGGGCTGACTTTTCCAGCTGGGGAGTCCCCAGAGAAGGTTGGCCTCCTGTTTATCATTTCCCTGCTCCATCCCCAGCCATATGACCCCTTTGTTTTGTCCTGCACAAGCACTGGTGCTGTTCTGACTTCATAAGCTGGTCCAGGGAGCAAATCCCTTTGGGGAAGGGAATAAATATTCCCACTGCCTTAGGCCCTTACAGCAGCAGCAGACACACTACATCTGCTCGGGGAAATTGTGAAAGACGACTTGGAGCGTGCAACTTCAGAGAAAGAAGTTTTGTTTTGAAGGAGCCATGTGTGCAATCTGCTCTCCCTTGGCTGGAGAGCTGCCAAAAGAGCTCCGGCATCAAGGACAAACGTCAGCGCCGTCCCTCAAAGGCACAGCACACAACTGGCGCGGCTGCAGGAGAGCTCCAGCTCTCCACACCACCCAAACCTTGGGCTGCCTGAGCCCCCCAGGGCCTTAAGGAATACATAGGACAACTCTGGGCTTCTGTGACAGTGACAGAAACTTCTCTGGGCTGCCAATTATCGCCACTGTGTCCCCGCTGTGACACACTGTGCACAGCAGAGACCTCCCCTACGACTTACATCTGCACTTGAGCTGGAATCGTTTTTCCTACGGAAACTTTATGTTCTGGTCCTTTCGCCTTGGCTAAAAAACTGGAGCAGAAGTTTAAATGTGACACTTTTTCGGCTTGGTAAGCAGCAGGGAAGCACTCATTCTGCATTTCTTACTTTCCGGAGGTAAAGTAGGTCCCAAAAACCTCTCAAGGAGTTGAAAGCGCCGTTTCAAGCGGGGCTTAAAGCAAACTAAGCCTGCAGTGCCACCGAAAGGGGCAGTCCCGCTGTCCCTGCCACCTCCTGCGCTGGCATCAGCTGGCTGCTGCCTGGTCTGCTCCTTCTCCATCAGATCTCTCTCCTTCTGACATTACCCTCGAGATAACAAGTGCACCCAGCCGAGCAGAGCAGAACCAGCCCTTCAGCAGCACACAGCCTCATCCTGCTTTACACCCCTCATAAAAAAAAAAAACAAAAAACAAACCTTCTTAAATAAAAATCTTTACAGATAGATGGTTAGTCTTTGGGTTAAAGTAAGCCTTATCATCACCTATACTTCTCACCTTTAAGGTATTTCCAAAAGGTCCACATCTCACCTTGCTGTGCTTTGCTTTGCTTGTTTATCTCAACTCCTATTTATAGGCTTTTTTCCCCCTGCATTAATTACCAGCAAACTCGCAGACTTTGCCGCTCTCCGTCTCCTAGCAAAGACATTTTTGCCCCGCTGCCTCCCTGCGAGCCCCACGAGCAGAAAATCGCGGGGTTTGGTGGCTCCTGCCCAGGCACCAGCTGTGAGGAGTTAACCCTGGGGCCGGCAGCCTTCACCTGCGGGCCCGTGTCACTGATAAGGGACATTGGCCGCGGTCACGGCCGAGCCCTCCGCTGGGAGAACGGGAGCTTCGGGGATCCGCGACCTCCAACCTCAGCCCGGCGGGACCCTCGGGACCCCCGCATCCCCTCAGGGACCCCCCCCGAGCCCCTTAAGGGACTCCGCATCCCTTCAGCCCCGGTGGGATCCCCCCAAACCCCTCAAGGCAGTCCCGCGCTCAGCCGGCCGGGACCCCCCGAGTCCCTCAGGGAAGCTCAGCCCGGGGGGAGCCCCGCGCCTCCTCAGGGACTCCCGCGTCCCTCAGTCCCGGCGGGACCCCCTCACGGCCCCCACACCGTCCCCGCTCACCTGGGGCCGCCGGGGCAGGAAAGGGCTCGCTCACCCCCGGGATGGGGAGGGAAGAGGCGCTGCAAGCCCAGCGCCGAGCCGGCCTGCGACGGCGGCGAGCGCGGCGCCTCCACCAAGTTTCCGGGCGGGGAAGAAAGTCGAAACCTACGTGAGAGGAGGAGGAGGAGGAGGCAGCGCAGCCGCCCAGGTGTCACTCGCCCGCCCGGCACGGCTCAGCCCAGCCCTGCCCTCCCCTCACCGCCTCCGCCTCCTCCGCCGCCGCCGCCTCCCCGGGCCGCGCACACCCGGCGGCCTCGGCCCGCCCCGCCAGAGCAGCCGCGGCGGCTGGGGCGCGTCCGGGCCTCGACCGCCCGCTGCCCTCAGGGCATCCCCGCTCCCCTCAGGCCATCCCCGCTGCCTTCGGGGCACGTCCCGGGCCTCGACCGCCCGCTGCCCTCAGGGCATCCCCGCTCCCCTCAGGGCATCCCCGCTGCCTTCGGGGCCCGGCCCGGGCCTCGACCGCCTGCTTTCCCCCTCAGGGCATCTCCGCCTCCTTCAGCGCAATTCCCCCTCGAGGTATTCCCGCTCCCCTCAGAGCATTCCTTCTTCCCTCAGGGCATCCCTTCTGTCCTCAGGGCAGTCCCCATCCCCTGGGGGCATCCCTGCTTCCCTCAAGTCAATTTACCTTCCCTTCCAGCAATTCCCACGGCCCTCGGGACAATTCCAGCTCCTCTCAGGGCATTCCTGCTCCCCTTAGAGGAAAAGATGGCACTGGAAACCAGGGGGTGCTGATTTACCTGTCATTTCTATAAACTCCAAGTAGTTCCAGGTTCCAGTGTTCCTATTAAGGCAACTCCCTGCTTCAAACCAGCAAAATGACAAACCATACACATGGGGTTTAAACATTTCCAGGCTGTGTTAGCACTATGTCCAAGCTTGGAATTCCTCCCAAAGGGACCAACCCCACAAGACCCAACACATCACAGTCTCTGGGTTATAATTTCTTTCTCTTGTTCATCACACAGCCTTGGAATTGCTCTTTCTGCAGACAAGAGAGTCATGAAGTAATAAAGTAGATTACGTTTGTGACAATAAAGAGAAGAAAATAGAACTTTGAACCAGTGGTTTAGAGGAGGATTTATTAGGAAGAGAACTTTTGTACACTGAGGTAACGTAGTCTAGATGGAGCTAGCACACGCCTGTCTGCATTTGATCATTTAGGATGTCACAGACTTGCTGATACAGACCTAAACAGAGGGAGGAGGAAGTCCTTTCCATGTCCAGAAAACACCTTTTCTGCTTTAATAGGGCCGGGGATCCATGGTATTCATTCATGTTCAATAAGTGAGAGACTATCTTTTATTTGGTGACTGGAACTAAATGATATTTAAGGTCCTTTCCAGTCCAAGGCATTCTATAATTTTATATCAGTTTTTGAATTCAATTTGTCTCGTTTGTATCAAATTTTCTATGGAGTGTTTCTGGTTCATTGGTACCTCATTAATTCATTCTGTTCCCTGTTTTTGTCTGTTGAAGTCTGACAATGAGGGACTGTGAGTTGTGCTTGGGCGTGAGTGAGGGATCTTTGTGTTGCACAGGTGAGGCTGCAGGAGGTACACCATGTACTGAAAAAGCAGCAAGGTGCTTTCATTATTTTATTTACATTATTCTTGGAAATCTAATGGAATTGAGGCACACCAACAATCCATCTTTGCCCACATGAGACCCATGTTTCCACAGGACATGAAGTGTAAGGTGATTTTGTAGGGCTCAGCTGAGAATCACGATCCAGCTTTGCAAACCCATCGATGTTGGTTAGGATAAATTAAATGTCAGATAGGATTTCCTCTGGAGCACCAAAGCTTAGGAGGCTGGGTAGCATCCATCAGATAATGGTGTACAAAAAATATTTTAGGGATAAACCTGGAAGTGCATTGCCAGCTCAGACATGAGCACCAGAACTGGGTGCAGAGACATCAGGCTGGTTGTGCACCTCATACCTGAGCCTGAACTCATTAATCCAGAGCTCATTTCTACTGAACAGCCTAGGCTGTAAACAGGCAAAGCTTAAGCTGAGCTCTGTAGGGCTGGAGAACTCCCAAGGGAAACCTTAGCACAGAACCATTCCCTCTTCTGTGCAGCTCCGGGGTGAGGACAGGAAATGTGTGAGTGAACCTGGGGTACTGGGGCGACAAACCCCAGGGAAATCTCAAATGGATGCAAATCTTCAGTCTCAAGCTGTGCCAAGGGCGATACAGGCTAGAATTAAGGAGGAAGTTTTTCACAAAAAGAGTGGTCAAATACTGGAATCATCTACCCAGGGAGGTGGTGGAGTCACCATCCCTCGATGTGCTTAAAAAAAGACTGGATCTGGCACTTGGTGCCATGATCTAGTTGAGGTGTTAGAACATTGGTTGGACTCGATGATCTTAAAGGTCTCTTCCAACCTAGAAATTCTGTGATTCTGTGAATTCTGTCAAGTTAGCACTCGCTGGAGATTTTTATCAGGTGTTTCTGGGTGGACAGTGTGACCATACATAATTAAGATCTGGTGAAAGTTTATTGTATAAGTGTGCTGGAATTCTGGTTTGGTTTTGTAATAAAAGGAATCCCACTGAGTCATGGCTACTAAATGGACTCACAGAGGACACAGGTCTCTTCTGCAGAGCTAACACAAATGTAAGGAACTGAAATTAATTTGTTTTTTAGTCCAGGCAAAAGCAGCCACATCTTAAATAAGGCTTTTCTTGATGACACAAAGACTTTGCTGTATTACTGGTTCCTACCTGCTCCTGTTCCTGCCCTTAGCTCTGCACTGTGAACTGATCCAGCTGAAAAACAAACCAGGTGAAAATCTCTATAAATATATTTTATGTTAAATATATAAACACATTTAAAATAGATGGATATATTTCTAAAGCCAGATGGAGTTCCCCAATCTAGTTTATAATTCAGAGGTGGAATGAGTGGATGGATGAGATTCTTCCCTAGAAATGCTAAAGAAGCAGTCAGAAGGGCAAAGTGGCTAAATATGAAACTGATCCTGGTGAAGAAGGATCCCAAACCACAGCTGAGTATTCAGCAAAGTGTAAATTAATTGCTCCACGGGATTGTTGTGCTGGCAGTTAATGTGTTGTGTAAACCTGAAGAGGAGGCTCAGATGTGTTTTGCATGGAAAGCATCTCAATATTTGGGAGAGAAATAGTTTCTGGGATAACACTCAAATGTTGACTTTGGTTAAATTGGTGTCGGTGAGAATCTCAGTCAGCTGTGCCTTCTCTGGCACCTCTCACAAACCCCACACTCTGGCCTATTGATTTTGAAATGCCACAGTTCTGCACAACTCAAGGAGTTTTTATTTACTAGCACTTCTGCTGAATTACTTGTGTAGCTTTTGAGAGCTGCAAAGACTCTCTATCACAAAATCCAGCAATCTCAGGTTGAGTTTTATCTGCTTTCACTGCTGATAATTTCCTGTGTGTGATTTGTACAGTAACCTCTGTGTGGGAAAGATTAATGTCCACACTCCTGTGCAGTGCAAGTGTCAGGATTAAAATGCAGCTTTCTAGCGAAGAGAATTTAAATATCAACTGAATAAATTTGTGTGTTTGCAGATTATGAATTCTTTTATTTCAGAAGATTCAGACAGCTTTTTTTTTTAATCTGAAAAATGGTGTTCAATAAGCAAAATAATTGGAAAAATAACAGCAGGAAAATTGGATGAGAAAGAAAAACACATCACACAAAGATTTACAGATTAGTTTAATCCCATAAAATTTGCATAAAACTTGGTAGCTGTGTGTGTGGCTGTCCTCTTGTGGGAAGGTGCAAGAAATGTACAACTGCACGGCATTAATGTGGGACTCAACTTTGATGTTTCATCACAAACAAAACAAAATTCCCAACCCACACACAAGAATGTAAACACAATTAAAAAACAAATCCCACAAACAAGGAGAGAGAGTCATCCCAGGAATTTATGATCAAATGCCCTGGAATCTCCCTTTTGTGGAAGGCAGAGTGATGGAAGCACGTGTGCATGAGAAGCAAGGGCATTCTGGTGAACCCAAGGTCCCAAACACTTTGTTTGGATTCATTCTGCCAGATTCCAGAACTTTCTTTGTTGCTTTCACAGTATTTTTTTATGTTTGCTGTAAATTAGTGCTACCTGTGCATTGCACACTGTGTTTTATAGGGAGCAGCTGAAGTCACAGTGTTTGGAATTTATAAATGGGAGCAAACAGACTATTAAGAAATAAAACACAAGAATCTTGGATGCGTTAGTAATGATTTAGGACTATTTTATATTATCTATCCTCGTGGTGTTTTATTAACAGTGGCAGTTATTAACAAGGTTGGAGTAGTTTATTTGATGGATCTGTAGGATGTTTTCATTAGATGTAAACAGACTCATTCCCTGCTTCCAGAAAAGTGCCTGTTGGCAGATATAAAGAGGGCATCTGGCTTTTCTTAGGAGGGGAAAAACCCATCTGGCTTTTTGCAGTGGAACAGGTATGATAATATAAGGATAAAAAAGAAATCCATTAAAATAATCACTTCCTGGGTTTGCTGTTGTGAATAATATTGACACTTGTCCCTTAATTTTTAAACTTTACTGTTGAAATGCTGCAGCTTCTTTGTAACCAACTCAGAATTCTTGTTGCCATAATGCTTCTGTTGCAGTATTTTCAATAAGAGTTCAGAAATACATCACCTACCAAAAAATGATACTGTAGCAGTAAATAAAATCATATTTCATTAGGCCAATTTCAGGTCCCACTGAATTCTCCTTTATTATTTTACAGGAGTGAACTTATTTTTGTGGTGCTTAGCCCAAAAGCCTGACTCCCCTTCCTTATTAATTTCTTGAAGAAAAGAGATAAGGTACTGAGTTTCCAGCAATTATTTCTATATAGCAAGTATGGTGCTCAATTTACTTTATAGCCTGTAATTACAACACTATTCTCTTAGTTAAAACAGATAACAGATATTGAGGAGACTTGATCCAATTCAGGAATATTATCTATACAGTTTTGTGCCTGGGAGGTACTGCTGCTCTCTGATACAGAGTGTGTAGTAAATAATGTGTTCCTGCAAGGTTTAGAATTTGACCTCCAGCCACTTTTGTTCTACTAACTGGTTAAAAACAAACTTGATTTTCTGTGTTTATGAGCTTCTTGGGCAGCTGGGCCAGAGGAAAGGGCTGTGTGTGTCCAGGGGTGTTATCCTGTCCCTGACAGGAAACACTTCCCCTCGGGCTCCCAAGTGGGGCTGTGCAGCTCTGATCTTCCTGCAGAGGCAGGAGCCAGGGAAGTCTGCAGCACTGCTCCTGGGGGGGCAAACTCCCTGCCATGAGTGTGGGAGCAGCAGCAGTGACTGTGGAACACTGAGCACATGGGGCATTCCTGCAGCCTCTTCAGGGCTGGCTCTGTCACTGCTGCAAGGTAATAGAGCACGTTTAGTTCTCTAGCATGAATGCAAAATGCTCAGTATGTGTGAGTTTGGGGATTTGATCACCTTTCATCTGGACTTGTCTGCCAGAGGATAATGCTTGGCCCAGGCTTCTCCCACTTCTCTGCTACAGCAAGGGCTGCTTGGCCATACAATGTGTTGAAGACACCTCCATTTGGAAAATTAAACTAGAGATCACCTTGGTTCATGCCACAACATCTTTCAAACCATTTTCAAAAGCAGAATCTCTCAAGGTGTCTCCTTTTTGTGGTATTTCACCCAACCATACATTTACAGCTCAAGAAATGACTGCAGCAAGTCCTGAGTGTCAAACCAGCCACCAGCAGTGGGACCAGGAGCTGTGACAGCTGTGCAAAGAATGGTAAAGGATAATGATCCTAAAACTCATAAAAACTGACAGATTCCTCTCATCACTTCTTCATCCACAGCTTGCTCCAAGCCCTGCAGCCCAGCAGGTGCCAGAGGAATTTAAATGTGCATATAGAAAATATCTCCATAGGGATTTCTCCTTTGGTGTCTCATTTTCACTTTCTTCTGGAACAGAAGAGAGGCTCAGTGTCCATTTATTTCACTGTGTTTAACACCATCCTCCAATAGAGTGAAGAAGCATCTCAACATCAAGAAATGTTTAGATGTTTGTTAGAGGGTGAAAATGTACTGAAATAATTTGACATTTCTTTTCTCCCTGGAGTTTCCAGTTACTAACGCTGCCTTGAAATACCTTAGGTATTTTCAAATCAATTTTTAATAACAGTAATATACATCCCAAAGGAATGTGGGATGGCTGCAAGTCTCATCAAGCTGTAACACAGATCTGGAGCCATACTAGTTAAACACACTTTTCTTCAAAACTCTGCTCAGGCAAAGTGACATATTTCCAGCAAGACTGTTCAGTCTACACCAAAAAAAAATAGACATATCCTGAGGAAAAACAAGATCCATCCAAATAATTGCTATGTGCTGCAGCTGGAGCTCTGTTTCCAGAAAATAGCTAAATATAAGCATTCTAGACTGGATGGGTGGGAAGCCAAGGCTGCCTTGCAGCACAGATACCCACTAAATAGAATTGTCTATTAACAAGCTAATCCACAAGAATTCATTCTGCACTGAGAGGAGATCAGAGAAAGAAGCAATACAGCTGCTTCAAGTACAGTTATATAATTAATAGAACTTCTCTGAAAATGCCACTGTGGCCTCTGCTAGGAGTTATTTCTCACATTCCTGGACCAAGCTGCTTCATTTCCAAATCCAGAGGTTACATTCTGTTAGCTGTCAGGAGCTCTGCACCATCCCATCCCTGCAGCTCTGGTTTTCCTCTGCTTGCTGCAGTGCCGCTGGAGATGATGTGAGAAGGAGCCACCACTTTGGTGCTGCTGTCCCAGATTCCTTGGTTCAGACACTGCAACTCCAGCTGTAGGGCTTTACATAATCTTTGTACTTGTACATCACTTCTGCTTTTCTAGGTGACCTCTAAAATAGAAATCTGAAGAGTCACAACAATAATACAGCTGTAAAAATAGAACAAACCTTTGATAGGAATACTTCAATACAGTTCTGTCACAGCTTGGAGCTGGGTTCTGGCAGACCCAGTCATTAAACCCTATTGCTTCTGTAACCTGTACTTTGGGCTCTTTTCTGGAGAAGTGTAATTCTGCAGAGCTGCCACCTGAAATTCTGGACCAGCTGCCGCAGGTTTTTTGATGGTTTTCAAGGATGTATTACACGAGTTTGCTGGCCATAATTATGGATCGTTGCAGTAATGAAAGTCTTCTGTGCTTCCCCATTAAGCTGAATTCAGATGCAAGGGACGGTGTTAAGTCCAGTCACAAACAAAGGTGCTGCGTGTGACACAGGACATTCCAGCAGTGATTCTCTTCCTGCCCCTTCTCCCCCGAACCCTCAACCAAGTGTTTGTGCTTTTGTCCACAAGACTGTTTGAGGGTATTTTATAGGTGCATCTTGTCAAACGCTGAGAGCAGCCCTCAGAGACTGTTCTGACCAGTTTTAGCGGCCTGCCCTGAATTCAAGCTATGCATGACTTAGGAAGAACGAGCTCGTTAAATACATTCCAGAGGTGACTTAGCATAAGAAAAAAACACACCTCTTCCGTGCAGCGCTAGCAAATGTGCTGCTAAGTCAGGTGGGGTTTGCCTGTGAATAATTTGCTTGGCTTAAGTTAAGATTCTGCTGTCTGAACATAATAAAAGAGTTTGGGATGAGGCACATCTGCCTCCAGCCCAGTCATCCACACTTGTAAGATCTTCAAAATACTGAAAGAAGTAAAAATAGTTTTACAGGAAAAATGAAGGGATCTGATATGAAAGACTATTACTTTCAGAAATGGAACGTGTCTGTGACTGCAGATATTTTAAATAGATCTTCACCAGAAGAGCCTTCATTTGTGTTTTGACCAAGGTGTTCCTATGATGGACCCGGAAAGAGCCTGCTCCACACCAATTCTCTCCTCATTTTTGCACAGTAAAACAAGAAATGTACTCAAGAAATTAATAATAGTTTTAATAAAAACTCAATTTATATCAGGTGAAGTGGAGCACAGATCTGTCATATCATAGTCACTGAAACATAAATTAAATCTGCTCTTTTGGTCATAACCCCCTTTAACTTCCCCTTTTGGTTGAAATGTGGAGCCCAGCTCTGAATTCAGAAGAAATGCAACAGCTACACGGTTTGTCCTCCTCAGAGAAGGGGTGTTTAGGAACCAGCTGCTCTGGGAATATCATCTGCTATATCCCAGTGTGTTTGCTGACAGGAAGTGATTTGACAGTAAATCTATTCAAGATCAGAAATCACTGCTCACTTCTAGTGTTATCCTTTCTACACTTTTCAGAAGATTCAATAGTCAAAGTAATGATCATTATATATTAAAAACTGAAAAAAAAACCAAATAAAAAACAACCAACCAAGCAAAAAGGCCAAACCCACAAATTCTACCTCCGTGCTTAAGTGAGAGATATCCAAACTATTAATCTCCATACAAAGGTTTAGCTGGTTAAGAATTTCTTCAGCTGTGGGACTGAATTATATCCCCAAAAATGAATCACCCAAACAATATTCAATATTATCAACTGCCTACTCCATCTCATAGATCCAGCAATTCCCTCCTGTGGCAGAAGATGCTGGTTTTTGGTTGTGCAGCTCACAGGACATCTTTTCTCACAGGACATCTTTTGATTTCTGGCCCAGCTGCATTCCTCACCAGCCGTGGCAGCTGCTCTCTGCTGAGGAGTCCACTGGCAAATTTGTCTTCTTTACCCATAACCCTTGGTCTTTCTTAATCTCCTTTTCCCAATCACCAAAAAGCACTTTGCAGATATTAATGTGCAGATTTGCCTGCTGGCAGACTCCAAATTTCCAGTTCAGGTTACTGATTTAGAAACTCTACTTTAGACACTACAGGACAACAAAGAATGTGTTTGATAGAACTCAAGGAGCTGCTTTTATTCCTATTTACATCTGCTTCTATTTGCCTTTATTCTTTTGCTAATTGTGGAAATTAGCTCAGCACTTCTCTTGCTTTCTAGAAGAAGGAAGCTTCCTGAGTGGCTTCATTTGCTGCGGGGGAGAGGAAAGCTCGTGTGTGGAATTTTGGGAAGAATTTGCCAGATAAGGCCCCAAGTCCAAGCCAGGCATGCTATTTTTATCCCTGATATGACTGAGTTGCAGTAGTGATGTTACAGTAGCAGTTAATTTAGGGTTCAAAGCAAGGTAAAAGGCAACTTGATACTCCGTAATTTTGTGTTATTAAACGTTGGTTATGAAATGTTACTTCTGAAAAGGCTATTTTGTAAGTACATCACAAGAAAATTCCTTTTTCTTGGCATGGAGATGTTGCTTCCATGGATCTTGGCACAGAACAGTGTGAATCTATCACATTGTTGCAATCCAAAACAAAGTTTGGTTCAAATAAGATAATAATAAAATGAAATAAAGGGAATAATCTGTGTTAATTAGAGTTAGTTGTCTGTGCACAAACAGAACTGCTGACACCAACACAGACTTTTCAGTTCAGCAGAACCTCTGCAAACAGGGGTGTTCTCTGCCTGGCTACAACAACGCTGCAGGTGTGGGTGTGAGTGAAGGAGCAGGTCAAAAACCTGTCCCTGGATGACACCGAGCTCAGATGGAAAAAGAGTCCTGGAGCCCTTGCCAGTGTGTGGTCACAGGACAGCAATCAGAACTTACTCTGAGCACTGCAGCGAAACTTTAAGCTGCTCTTAAAGGAATAGATCATGTGGTAGCTGAGGCATGAACTTGCTGCTCTCTGCTCTCAGGCTGCCTTTATAATCAAAAAATCTCACAGCCTACTTTCCCTTTTTACCTGAGGAATGGTTGGGTTTGGGCTTTCTGCTGGATATCCTGGCTACTCCCAGCTCAGCCCTGTGGTTGGAAGCAGGATCTGATGGACAATGAGCCCTGCTCAAACCCCAGGTTTTGTAGTGGTTTCACTGCTTCAGCAAAGAGATTTGTGGATTTATTTTTCAAACCAATTAATGGCTACATTATTTTTATATTTATTTCATATCAATTAATGCCTACAAGCATAGGAGGTAAAGTGCTTATATTCAATTTTTTTCCAATCTGCATTGCTATGAGCACATACACTGATAATATTACTTACATTTGGACTTTTATTCCTTTGCCTGTAACACTTCAGCTACAAAGCACAAAAATTCTGTGAGGATAATTCCATCAATCCAGCTGTTTTGTAACAGTTGTGACCTTCTGCTTGTCCTGGAAGCCTGCGGGTTAAAGAGCAGCTTTTTGGAAACAGCCATTGTGTTTGGCAACAATTTCAAAGTTTGATTTATGTTCTTTCCCTTGCTGCATTACTAACGAAGCTCCTTAGCGACAGGAGAGCCGTGAGCATCCCTTCAGTCACTTCCCTTGTCCCTGAAGGTCCCCTGCTGTCCCCGGGGCTGTCTCTCCCTTGGGAGCACTGCAGAGGTAAAGTAGGAGTACCCTCTGCTGGCACGTTTTGTGCTGGGCTCTGTCCCACAGCTCTCCAGCCTGCTTCTGTCAGTCCAGAGCACATTTCCCAGTTATCCTTACCTCCA
Organism: Camarhynchus parvulus; assembly: GCF_901933205.1. NCBI lineage: Eukaryota > Metazoa > Chordata > Aves > Passeriformes > Thraupidae > Camarhynchus > Camarhynchus parvulus. The sequence goes on along the minus strand of NC_044600.1, from coordinate 17,770,348 downwards.
TATGTTCATGGACAGATTTCCCTTCGGAGGCATTTTTATACTTTAGTAACTTTTACTATTCTACCTAAATTTTATATTTTTTCATCGTAGTGTGATGTTGTCATTGTAAATAATTTCTTTCCCTGCTTGGCTTTCAGGTTCTTGAGTTAAATATTTTTCCAACAATCAGCACTTGGACAAAACATACTATAATTTGTTTTTAAGTGCTGATATACTTGATACCATACATTAAACATGGTTTGCTGATGGGATTCCAGATCACACTCCAGGGATCACAGATAAACAGTAAGAGTCTTGAGGAAATTTCTACAACAGAAATCTAAGGGGAAGAAGTGTTTTGGTTTCTTTTCAATCACAAAAGTAAATAGCAGAGAAGAATCACTCTTCTGGGACTGGGAAATAAAAATTGTCTTGGGCTAGAGGTGAATCCAGGTCCCATTTAGCCACTCTTAGCTGGAATTCAGAGAGGAAACGCTGGGATCTGAGCCCTTTGCTGAGTGTAAATACAATGGACATGGAGCATAACTGGGAGAGAGGAGTAGCTGCAAACCAAGATTAGAAATCCCCTTGGGGTGAGGAAGAGGGAACAGATTGTGCTGCCTGTGGTTTGCCCCAGGGCTGGTTCTGAGCATTCCCTCTCCCAAAGCCTCAGCAGATTTTTAGGAAAGAAAAGCCTCAGTTCCCTCGGGCCCCTCATTGTCTAGCCGTGTTTAACCCTGCTGTCTGCCCATCTCTGGCACAGAGGAGCCACCTGCCTGCTCTGGGGCCCCTCACAGATGTTTGTAGGCTGCTTTATAATGGGGCAGCTGCCGTGCATTGATGGAAACCAACAGAAAACCACAGCAGTTGTTCTGTCAGCTTCTTCAGGGACAAGTGTCTAAAGCAAAACCTAGTGTCTCTGGCTCTGTAACAGCATCAGACCCATCCAGAACATCAAAGCTGTCACCGAGCAAGCAACACAGAAGACATGACAAAATCACAGAGTAGGCTGCACAGAAAATAGTAAATGATTGTATTTATTTTCTATGTTTACCTCAAATAATCCTTTGGATGTCTGAAAGAAAACCGAGGCAGCGCTCGGTAGGTGTCAGTTCCTTTGAGACTGATTCCACAGCTCCAGCACGGCACCCATCAATTGGGTAACAGCTGAGCTGGGGAGGAAAACAACACAGCTGGGTTTCCTTTCCTGCCCCTGACACCTGGGGATCTCTGGGGACTGGCACGGCCCTGCTTGGATGTGTCACCTTGTGAGACAGCACTTCTTGGGACAGCACCTTCCAGAGGTGTTGCATCAAAGAGGAATTCACTTCGGAATGTCTGTGTTTCTACTGGTTGGTATTGGCTACGAATTATTAATCATGGCTTTGCAGTTCACACTGCAGCCCAAAATCCCATTGTATTCCCAAAATTCCATTGTATTCTGACAAAAATAACCATTTCAAAATGCTTTGACATCTGCTTTTCTGGAGAAATGGGATCTGCTTTCTTTCCCTGATAGCTCTGTCACACTGTGCAAGGTAGCTGGGAAATACCTGGTGATTTACGAATCCCGCACAGCTGTAAGAGTTTGCAAGTCTGAAGCTGTGATTACCACAGACTGAGAAGACTGTTAAATGAATAGATTTGGATTTTCTCTTTCCAGGAAGGAAGTTGAGCAGTTGGCTTTGCTTTGCTGCTCTGGTTCATATTTAAAGTTAGACATAAGTAGAGCTCACCTCAGCCCCTTCTTTCTTGGATTCAAAATCTTAGCGAGGTTGCAGATTTTTGACTTGAGATCACTTGGCTTCTTTTCTAGGGTCTTCTGATTTGAATGATTTGTTTTCAGGAGGCTTATCTATCTTTAACAGTGCTTTGTAAACTGAGGGGCCAGATCCAGCTGAGATCAAAAGGTTCCCACCAGATTAAGGGAGGGGGGTAAATGCGACCCCTTTCAGAGTTCAGAGACACAGACAGAGCTGTCATTAGCAAAGCAGACAGTGAGATTTCTCTTCTCCAGCCATAACTATTGGCCCTCTCATGCTCCTATTAGGTTATCAAACCTTGTACCATATTAGGATATTAATAGCTCATCCAGTATCCCACTCTGAGTTGTGTTGGATAACTGTGTTCATCTGAAGGACAGAAAACTGAAATGGGAAATACCTGTTAAGGTATTGCCCAATAATACATTCATTAGGGGCTTGTCAGATGAGGGTGGAAAAAGGTTTAGTGTTTCTTGGCTTGACACTTTCTAAATACTTCTTTAATCTCCCTTTTCCTCCTCATCCTCTAAAAACAACCCTCACATCAAAGTGCTTTGGCTTCAAAATTTCAATCTTGAAAAACAGTTCCATGATTTTCACATCTCCAACCCCAGAAGTCTCACCCAGATCACCTAAGCTATTTCCTGAGTATATGTGTTGAAAATGATACAACTTTTTAAATTTTCTAAAGTAACTTCAGTCATGGGTTTGTTTTCAGTTTCTGTGACATCTGAAGACCCCTTTAAAGTAAATGAATATGGCAAACTTCCAGCAAATTTAGAGATTTGGTTCCTGTCCTTGCCCACAATGTAGTGTCAACAGCACACTCAATATTTATCATCTTCAGCTATCAAAAAGCAGTCACGATATTTGCCAAACTTCTTGAAATGACCAGAAATCCTTCAACGAATTAAGTCTACGTATTAGATACCTCCTGTGGCTGGGTAAGTGATAATTGAAATAGGTGTAAGTGCCCGGCACGGTGTCCAAGAGCCCGCCACGACCGCCCTGCCATTCCCGAGTATTCAGCCGGGAGACAGCGAGCGTGTGTGCGTCTGCGAGAGGGTGGGGTGGAATATTCATGCCATTGAAAAGACTCACGTTGTTACTTAACAACTACATTAACCTCTTGTCACAAGTCATGACCTTGTGCTGACCCTGGCCAGCAGAACAGCCCAGCTCTGAAATACAAAACATGAAAGCGGGAGAAGGAAGGAGCAGAGGAGGAGGAAAGCTCAGCTCTCCATGGAAGAGGCTCCCAAAGGCGTTCAGACAAACGCGGAACAAAAGCCGCTGTGCGCGGCCATCCCCACCCAGGCTGGGCAGGGTTTTCCTGGGGAGCCTTTCAGAGCCAGCTGCAGCCTCACACGACCTTTCAAAGAGCACACAGACAGCACCTTTCGATCTCTTGTTTCTGTCCTGCTTTGCTTTGCAGCACAGCCCTGTTTGCACAAGCGCCGCTGGAAGCTCATCCCACCTGAATTTCAATGATTCGGGGAAGGGAAAAACTTCACTATCCAAAGATGCTTCTTCTGTAGCTTTTTGGTTGCTGGAGTAGTTTTGATAGCAGTGGTGGGAATTAAAAGCCCAAGTCTGCAATGTCAGTATCAGGAAATGGGCACAGTGACCTCAGTTTTAAGCAAGAAGGAAGAAGGTGAGCTCTGATGGGCAAAGGTAGAAGGGCAGCAGGAATTTGTTTTGCAAAGAACAGTTGGAAAAGTTCTGTGGAGCTGTAAAATGGTACTTTGAAGGCAGGCTGGGAATCTCAGTGAGAGCTGTGGAGAGAGATGATGAGAAATTCCTCTTGATGAAGGGCTCTGAGGGGAAATATCGACTCACAGAAGCTCAGGCAAAGTGGGGTTTTTCCCTCTTATTTTCTAACAGAGTAGTAACAAAAGCGGTGACATCTTGAGGAGGCTTCAATGAGCCTTGAGGAATTATTCACATGTTTTGCTGAGCACAGCTTTTGGTCAGCAGGCACCTCACTGCTTGGGGAAGTGCTGACCCATCTGACCAGTGGCTCATTTATGCATTTGCCCTCCCCAGCAAACGTCAGGACAGGATGTTTTAGAGGAATTTCCATAAAGAGCTTTTCTAAAATAACCTGCTTCAAAAAGAGGCTCTTGGTGCAAGCAGAGATTGGCTTCTGTTCTGAAGCTTGAGGTTTATGAAAATCGCTGTTTCTCTTTGATTTTCCAGTAGTAAATAATTATAGGTTTGACATCCTCAAGCTTTTAAGTATCATGAGTCAGACATCCAGCTATGAGATGGTTCATAAAATTCTCAGCAACCTAAAAATAATAAACACTGGGTTATTTTTGCTTTCTTCCTGGATTTGCATCCTTTAGGGTTACAGGTTTTTGGTTTTCTCCTGTGGCTGTTTAAAGTGTCCTCCTTGTTCCAAAGGCTGAGGACTCCATGTGCACAGCAAGTTCCAGGAGTGAGGTCGTCCAGAGAAGCTGGACAGCTCTCAGGAATTGCAACAAAACCCTGACAGCAAGCAAAGGAGACCTGGCACAAAATCCTCCAGGGTAAGCACGTGCCAGGCCAGGAAGTTCCCAGATGTATAAAGCCATATATTCCCCTGGGCTGTATCTGCTGTTTGATCTCCAGGAGGCAGCAGCAGAGAGCCCTTCCCATCTGACAACAGCCAGGCCAGGCCAGCTGGGCCCTGCTCCCCTCCCACTTCCCTCTGCAGCTCCTGCCTTCAGCTCAAAGCTGCTGGCCCAGCTCTCCCTGTTTACTTGTTTCCAAATTCAGGGAGGAAAAGGGAATATCAAACAGACCTGGGCTCTTTTGAAGTGGCTGAAGGATGCTATCAGGTCCAGGGGGTGTGTTGTGCCTTTGAGGCTTGTTTGTCTTTCCCTGCCCCTTGTGTGCAGGCCTTTAACCATTCCAGTCTCTAAACCATCCCAATCCCAAAGGAGCTTTAACCATTCCAATTTCCAAAGCCATCCCAATCCCTGTGGGAGTGCAGCAGCCCTGGCTCCATGGCTGGGGTGGGCTGCGTTGAAACATTTCTCTGTGTGGTTTTCAGACATGGAAGTTTCTTTATTCTTTTAAAATAAATGCTTGGACTGAAATAAATTATTTTCTGCCAGGAAGAAGATCAGGGATTAGATTTGTTTTTAAGGAGGAGGTTTTGTCCCTTGGCAGAGAACTTCCTCCTTTAATGTCAGCTGCAATGTTTGCCATTTGGAGACCTTCAATCATACACACACACCATTAAATAATGGCCTTAAAATCGTCCTACTCCTTTTCTCAGCTTTAGCATTTAAACCAGGAGCTCGCTGCATCCTCAAACCCTTGTCTGTGCCTGCTCTCTCCTGGTCGGTGGCTGGAATTGCTGCTTGAGCACTCAAATCGTGTTGAAAGGTGAAACTCAAAGCACCTGGGATTTGCTGGGGTTTATTTCAGGACCGCCCCACCTTGCCAAATCTCCTTTCATGTGAGAAATCTTTTAGAGGTGAAAAAGGTGCTTTTATCAATTAGAAAGTAGCGAGGCAGATAAAATTTTGAAACTCCGAATTCTTGAAGCGAGTTGCTGTTTTGAATATCAATACTAGGAAAAAAAAAACCCAAACAATAAAAATATTTTCAATTCATTACTAAGACCTTTTTTAAATGCAGGCTCTGATTTATCGAGTCTTTTTATAGATTTTTCCAGGAACTGGACTAAAAGCAGCTGAGATGTAGAATTTCAGAATCATTGAGGTTGGAAAAGACCCTTAAGACCATCAAGTCCAGCAATGCCAAGGCCACCACTAACCTGTGTCCCCAAGTGCCACATTTATACATCTTTTAAATTCCTCCAGGGATGGGGACTTCCCTACCCAGCCTGTTCCCTCTTTCTGGCACAAATTTGTGCTCTGGCTGCAGGTTGAAATATCCTTCCTTTGATTCCATGTACTCCTGTGTTGTGCTACTTGCATAAAAAAAAAGTTTAAATCCATTGTAGAAATTTTTTTAAAACCAAAATTATCAACAATGTCTCTGGAAAAAAGCCAAAAATATGAAAATATTTCTTGTCTTTTTTTCAAGTTTAATTTTTCCATTTGTTTTCACTTTAAAAATATGAAAAGTATCAGTTCTATTTATGTGAATAATTTTAGGTATTCTGGGTTTTAGGCAGCTGCTTAACTGCTATTTCTGTTTGTAGATAATTAGTTATGCCCTAAATGGAAAGCAGCAGGAATTTTTTATTCTTTAGTGCTCTAGCCAGTGAGTCCAGGTAACCAGGAAAGGGAGCAAGGTTGAAGTTTTAGCACAAGCTGGATTCTTTATTAACTGGGGCTTTATCCTTCTGTGATCAGCCTTTTTTCCTCCCCTCTCTAGGCCTGGTGAAGGCAAAGTTGGGTTCTACAGGATCCTCCTTCTTTGCTTCCCAGATTCCTGGGACACCTTTGCAGAGCTTAGAGTGCAGCAACAGGGGGAAAGTATCTTTTCTCTTCAGCTAAAACTGTTTTTCACATCCCTTTCCGTACCTGGGAGGAGTTTCCTCTGCTGTTGAAAATCGCTGTTGGGTGATTTTTATGTAGGAGCAATTTGCAAAGGTTTGGAGACCTGGTGATTGCACAGGGTGTCTATACCAGAAAAAGTCTGCAAGATTCAGATTAAAATGATCAGAAATCTTCCTGAGAACCTTGTGTTCTGGTGTGGTTTGTTCTTAGATTTTGGGGTGTGATGCTTAGGAAAAAAAGGTTGGAAGCAGCCTGGGATGTCCTGGCCAATCTTCTCTGGATGATACAGAGGAATTGCATTGAATCCTGCAAAAAATACCTCCTGCAGATGGGTAGACTTTGTACTTGAGTGGTTATAAAGCATGGGCAGAGATTAAAGAGTCATCTTTAATTGGATGCCTTTTTAGGGTCCAAAAACATTGTGTGATTTCTTTTCCTTCTAAGTATTGTCTTATGCCAAAAAATCTTCTCTTTCTCTATCTCCTGTAATTTGTCATAAAATTGCTATCCTAGTCTTAGGGACGTGGTGATAATTTCCATGACAACACAGAAAGCTTCCAGAAACAGAGATTTCTGACTAAATATATGAAGGTTGTTGAAAAGCACAACTGTGAGAGTTCTGCCTACCCACTGTAAATAACAGACAGAAAAGTTAAGGTTACATGATCTCATCTTTTGAAACTGAAATGTTCTTCACATCATGTTGATTTACTGAACGTCAGATTTTTTTTAATTGGGTGAACAAGCATCTCTCCAAACAATAGCAGTAAGCCCTTAATATGCTGATCCACAAAGCCTTGCTCTGTGTCATGGTTTTAAATAAAAATACACAGAACAAATACCCAGAACTGAGGCTGTCTGACAAGATGGCTGGAAACCATTGAAACACTTCTAATCCAGCATTTGGTCTGAATGTAAAACTCTGTGAAAGTGCAAATGTAATTGAAAAATGTGCTCAGATCTCAGCCTGCAGTTTAAACCCATGATAAACTAAATCCTAAAGCCTCATGTTTGGAAATGTTCAAAAACAGACTCCAACCCTGAGCTGTGATTTCCCTTGTTGACTGATCTACCTGTGATGGAGTATCCAGTTGTCTGGGTGTCAAATGGGTTTTTATGGCAGTTTTCCAGGATTTTAACCACCATTCCCTGTTACTTGAGCAGCACCCCTGTGTTTGATGCTTCCTATGGCAGGATCAAGGCAATCCTTCAGCAACTTAAAAAGAGAAGAAGCCACTGGGCCTTGCCCAGGGGTGCAGCAGGATCAGTTCCATGGAGTTCCATGTTGGGGAAGGATTAAACCTTTTAATAAATGTATTTATGGGGTTAGAAAAGCTCTCCCTGAAAGTGATTTTCATCATTGCCTGTGTGCTGCACCCACACTCTGCAGTGACTAAAGGTTCCTAATTCATGGAAAATGGGAATACTTGGCCTTTCACCCTGCCTTGCTCTTTTATTCTGGTTCCTCTTTACACATCTGAAGCCTGGTGAGAGAACTGGCCATTCCCACCTTTCTTGATAAATGCTCCATTTGCATGGAAAATCATGCAAATCAGCTGTTGAATTATTGTCTTACTTAATTGCAAAGCTCTGTGTAAACAAGCTGATGGTGTTCTGTTTGCTGACAGGAAAAAAAAACAGAATTGGGACAGTTTATATTTGGCAATGCTTGGTTTTTGTGGGTGGCTTATGGCCTAATCCTGATGGAGACATTTGGTTTCTATTGTATGCTAGAAAATAACAACATTTTAGAAAAGAAATTCTGACTCTTCTTGGTGTGAAACGTTGGATTCAGCCCTGATCCATTCTTTTCCCTTCTGTAATATTAATAAAATCTGAAGTAGCAAATGAAAAGGGATTAATTGCATACTGGCATCCAGCAGATTTGATTTTGTTTTTCCAAATTTTCTGTTGCTACTTTCATTGCTAGAAGGCTGTAAAATGTTACAATGCTCTGTGGGTGAAATTTCATTTGCAGAGGTAGAAATAATTCCAAAGGGGGAGGAAAAGAGACTTTTGCATGTTAGCTTTTCTGTGTCAAGCCTTGCACCCTGGGAGAGTCCAGGAGCTATATCCCTGTATATGGCAGCATGCAGGGACATAGCAGGGATACCCTCTGCCCACAGCACGAGGATAATGCTCAGGATTGGGGCTTGAGGGGGAAAAAATCCCTCACTATGTGAGGCAGTGGCCTTTGCCAAGCAGCCTCAGGTTCTCCAGAACCCATTCCCACCTTTCCTGGTGTGCTGTCACAGTGTGGCTCAGGATGCTCTGAGTGTTGCCTCTGAGCAGACTTCTCAGAGAGCTCCTTTGGAGGTGTCTGCCACATTCCAGGGAATTATGCAATGAAAAGCACCCTCATTTCCTGTGCAGACTTTGTGACAGGCTCATGAGATAAATTCAGGAGATTCCCATCTCCTGGTTATCCCAGACATCCACAAAATGGGAGCTGGGCACCTCCACTCGTGTGCTCCAGGAGCTGATCCACAGAGAAACACCTGGCTGGCCAAGTATTAATGATGATGTGGTTTGGGGGGAAAAGGAAATCCATCTTTTCATACAACACAATCTTAAATTGGATCAGCCTCTTGGATTTCCAATGATCCAAAGGACATTGGCTTAGCCCCATGATTCCTTTTCATTCCACAACAGCCTGTGGTATTTTAGTGATAGGGAACTGTGGGGAGCTACATAAGCCTTGTTGTTCTGGGCCAAAAATAGTTTCACAAGAAGTGATTCCTGCCAAAGAATTGGTTCTCTTAAGTCGCAGACTTTGGCCCCAAAGTGTTGTGGAATGCCATGAGCTCTAAATGCAGGAGGAAAAACATATTTGAAGGCAGAGTTTGCATTTGATTCTATCAGTGGGGACGCCGAGTAGTATAAATAAATGAATTTCAGGAACAGACTGTATCTAGCTCTAATTAAAGGAAGATTTCAAAAATTGCCAGATTAAGTAAATACTGTATTAGCTCTGTCTGTTACAGCCATGGCAAACCAGCCCATTTGGAAGCTGAATTGTTTCCTGGAGGCACATAAGAAAGAGAGTGTGTCCTACATGTTATTTTAGCACAGAAAGTCTGGGATGAGCAAAACACTCCTTATGCCCAAATTAAGAGCCCAAATACTGCTCTGCAGGCTGTGGTGGTTTTCTGTGCTGGCCAGGAATTGCCCCTCAGTTACTGTAGTAGCACAGCTCCCAGAAACATTCAATGTGAGGGAAAACTCCTGGGAACTGCTCTAGGAAATTTCACTGCAGGCTCATTTTGCTTCTGGTGTCTCAAACTAGAGAGACTCTGAACCATGGGGAGATTTGATAGAAAAACAAGAGAAATATGATGCAGTTGTACCCCTCATCTGTGACAGCTCCTTGGTACAGCCTTGGCTCAGAGGTTTTGTGCCACAGGATGAGCCATTGGAGCTCTGGGTGCCCAGTCCTTGTGGGTGTCATTTGTCCCACTTGAATTTTTCAAAGAGGTAATGGTCAGCATTAAAATATGTGGGCTAATGAAAATATATCAAACCTATTTCTGCTGAAAATTTAATTTAAAAATTATAATCTCTTCATAAAAGGAACTGGCAGAATTCCCCTTTAGGTCTTTGCAGTAGAAGTTCATGCAATGTACAGCAAAGGCTGAGGCAAGAAAATCTCTCTTGCACCATGAGGGCAGAGCTCATCTCTCCACACTAAATATTTGCCACACCAGAGACTTGTCCAGACTCTCCTTATAGGATCTTTTAGACAAGGTTTTACATCTATTGTGTAAGGTTGATATATATGATGTGTCCTAATAAGGGAAAAATAGGTTCCTCTCTGAGGCACAATTCATCTCACCCTGGCAGAGATATTTCCAGATGTCCAGGATAAGACAAAGTGTGTCCTTCAAGTGCTTACTTCTCCCAGTTGTAGAGAGAAGTTGGAAAACTGGCCCTCAGCTATATTTATGTGTGCTCTGGAGAGATCCAGAGGTACTGCCATTAATCTGGGCTGCGTGCTCTCCAGGGGTGCCAGCAGATAATCCCTCTGTCCAGCTCTTTACCTAGTAACAAATACAGAACATTCTCACCCTGGATTTTCCTTAATGCAAATGACTAATTTCAAGTGTTACAGTCTTAGAAATAATTTAGGGAACCTTCATTATTTGTGATGGTTGTAGTGTCACCCAGAAACATGTTAGAAAAAGACAAGGAGATAATTTTAAATTTGGGACAAATCTGAGGAATTCAGTAAGGAACTCTCAACAGCGATTCCTGAGTCTAATTACTCTGCTTGGATTTCTCCTGTAATTTATGGCAGCCTGTCCAAGCAGAAACCATTCTGGCAGTGTTCCAGCAGACTGACAGGATACAGGTTAAAACCCATCCAGCTTCCAAAGAGATGGTTCCTCCCTCCCCACTCGCTTTCTTTCCACATTATGTCTTCAAAATGAGCAAGCCCAGTGCAAATCTTTGCACAGTCTGGCCCCATCTCCTGCCTTCCCCTGCCTGCTGAAGTGCTCAGTGCACCACCAGTCCTCCATAGATTTGGTCAGTCTTCATCTTAAGGTGGGGAAAAAAAGAGAGTTTTGAGGGAAATAGTATCACTGGCTCTGAGACTTTCCAGTGTAAGATCAGCACCCTTGTTTCCCACTGCTCTCTGCATTAGGACTGTTTTATTGGAAGTGCTGCTTGCTTCACCCCAGCAGTTCAGGGGTGACCTGGGTGTTATCTGTGGCAGCTGCAGATAAAGAGAGTCACCTTCCAAGGCTTTCAGGGAGCAGGTGTGCTGAGGAGGAAGTTTATGAGTAACTCCCATAACAGAACCATTGGTGTGGAGACTCAGGAGCGGTCCAGGACATGTCCATGCATCCACACCTGGCTGGGCTGATGGGGAGGAGCACTGGGCTCCCAGTGCCCACACTGGGCACACACTGATGATGCCAACATGGATTTTTCAGCTCAGACCAGGAGACAGAAATTGAAAATGTGTGGTTTGAAAATGTGGCTTAGCAGAGTGCAACTTCCTGTGCCAGGACGTACAACAGCACTGTGGGGAACCTCAGGGATGTGAAATCAGTCCCTTGGGCTTGGAAGGAAGGCTCGGGCTGCACGCAGGAACATCTTTGGTTACCAGTAGGTGTCATTGCAGGTTTGCAGTCACTGGGGCCCCAGCACTTGTGACAAGCACCCAAACCACGGCCCTGCTTCTTGGAACTTCACCTGCTGCCATGGATGGAGCCAGCTTCTAATTCCCACACCGCTGGGAATCCATGGCCACTTTCCTCAGGAATTCCTGCTCAGTCTTGTTTCTTAGCTAACAAATCTGTCCCCAGCACTCCAAGGGGTGTGGAGCAAGCAGCTTTGTTTCTCCTGGGCATACATTCCACAAAGAGGGCACCTCTGGGACCCTCTCTCTGCAATGGAAATATGTCTTGGCCAAGATTCCCAAATCACCGTCTCAGATTTCAAAGAAGCCCAGGCTGCTTGACCGTCTGGAGACTGGATCTAGAAAAACAACCTTCATATTACTGCAGTATTGCTCTGTGGATGGATCAATTTTCTGCCTCCCTTGCCAGGTGGCTGCAGCATGTTTGTGTCAGCAGGAGGGAGGTGAGCAGCCTGTGAGGCAGAACAAGCAGGTGGAGATCCCTAAATCCCACCTGAGCTCCTATTTCCGTGTGCTATCTCACATGGACATAAACCCACATTTGTACCCACTCCAGGCTCTTTGGATGTCACAGATAAAAAATACAATCACAGCTCCAGCCTCCTGTGGTGGGGCAGCTTTCCTGCCCCCAGTTACTCCTGTCCTACACCGAGTATGGGTGCCAAGGGCTGGGGCAGGAGCAGGGAAGGTCTCTGGCACTCTGTAAGTGCCACTCCCAGCCCCAGCTCTGCTGGAATGATTTCACCCTCAGATTCCATTTCCTTTTTCAGAGCTGTAGCACAATGACATCTATACATGTGTGTAATATACTCTGCCCTTTTCTTCCTGTGTTGCTCCTGACTGATTAGAGGAGAAATTCTCGTTCTCAGTCCCAAGGCATTTGTTCTTTCTTCCCATTACCACGATCCAGCTCTCCACAGGAATGCCATTCTTCCTGTAGGGCACTGCATGGTAATGGTGCCTCCCAGCTTTACAGCATCAGCAAGTTTCACTCACCTCTTCTGACAATCCCTGCCAGGGTCCTGCAGAAAAATATTTTACAAGTCTGATCCTTCAGCAATTTGAGTAACTGGCCAACACCAGTCCAGTCCTTTTTGCTCCATTCTGTTACCATTAATTTTTAATAGTTTTCTATCTATAGCAAAATTCTTACAGCAAACCTTGCTTTCTGTGGTTTAACTCTGATGTCCCAGCTGATATTTTGCCAAATTCTGCCCTGATGTCCCCATGGATCAATTACACACCCGTGGACATCTGATGAACTGCCATTCCCTTCCATCCCATCCCCAGATGCTTGTGTGGATGCCTGAGTAGGAACAGTCAAAGCACATCCTTTGGGACTTTGGTAGTGGAAAAAGTTAGCCCTGCAGTCTGGTATAAAGAACCCCCTCCACATATCCCTTCTGTCCCTCACAAGTGGCACAACAAAAACCTGAAAAGTGACACAGAAAAGCCTCCATGGAAAATGTAAGGAGGATGTTACAGAAATGAGGGACAAATGAAGAACCAATAATAATAACTTATAACTGACTTAATAGAATGCAAAACTAACTTGCTGTTATCCTTCCTTTAAAGCCTAATCTAGCCTAGACTCACAGTTCTCAGATTTGTGGGGGTTATAAAGTGCTTTTAGCCAGAAAGAAAGGCCTGCCATGCATCTGCCCAGCATTTTCAGCTGAAAGATTGAAAAAGAGTGTGTGGTTCTGCAGGGCAGCTGCAAGTCTTTTCTCGTGGCCTTGTAAAATATCAGTGATCTGGGAGCCACAGCTGTAGCACCAGACAATGTTCTAGCTCCTTTTTTCTACGTTTTAGAATTCAGGTTAAATTATTTTTATTAAAAGAGGGTGGAATTTCAAGGCAAACATTTATTCAAGAAATCTCATGCACACAGAAGTACTAATAGAAAAACAGGTTGACAATGGCATTTTTTTATTTTCTTTTTTTTTCTTTTTTCTGTATTATTGCTTGAAAAATGATGGTACTAAACTTATGTTTTAAAATTTTTTGGCTGCCATGAAACTCACATAATGAACTGGGCCAAGTGGCTCCTTATAGTTCATTTTATTTCCTGCTCTTTTCTTCACAGGTAGTGATGATTTCTTTTTGGAGTACCTGGACTCACTACCACATTGAGAGGTAAATTTGGTGTGAAGAGTCAGCAGAGCACTCAGAGATCCTGGTGCTTATGTAGCTGCCTTCAGCATCAGAAACAGCAGAGGGAGGGAGACACACCAAAGAAGGAACATAACCAGAAAACTGAATTTAAATAGTATGACCCAAATTTTCCATGACCATTTTAATCAGTATCTCCTCAGTTGCTTTTATGCCCTGCTAAGTAACGGCCCAAGAGAGCCCTGTTTATTTTTATGTGAGAGCTCTTTCTGAGACCTGGATTTCTGGGCAGGCACAGCTCCTGCCATCCCTGATGTTGTAATAAATGAAGATGTTTGGTGAGCTGGGATGCTCCCAGGGCACTGTCACATCTCCAGCTCGTGGTACAGCAAGTGTGCAGCACTTGGAAAGCTGCTCATAACAGAGAGCATATTTTAAACACTGCTCAAGCTTTAAAGGCAGGGAGATGCTGCTGCTGCTGCTGGGTTCAGGCTTTGTTTTGCTCCCTGAATTCTTGTGGTCAGATTATTTACTTTATTGAGCCATTCAAAAGCAGTGGGGAGGTAATTCTTTGTCTGTGTATTTTTCCATTGATGTTGAGCAGGGCTGGATGATTACATGGGTTGTGCTTTGTTAATTAGGAGCACTTAGAGAAAAATCCCCTTGCATTGTTGCTGCTGGGCGGGTGAGTGTGCAGCCTCTCCAGCACCTATTCCCAGCTGTGCAGCTCCAAGGGCATGGCCACACCACACAATGGAGTGTGGGGCAGCCAGTCCCAGGGAATTCTGACCAAACCAGCTCCCAAAGTGGGAGCAGCAGGGCTGTGTTAGCACAGGGCTGCATTTTGCTGCCAGAATTGTTAATTAGAATGCAGCTTTCTGCTAAGGGAGCTCTGCAGCTTGCAGGGCTGGGCCTGGTGTGGCTGCACTCCCTGGATGTACCAGCAGGACCCCACGACCTCCTGTACCATATAGAACCTATATGCATCTATAAATAATCCATTTGGCTATTGCTGCAGTATCAGATTTATTATGTGATAGTCCCACGGCCCACAGGTGGATCAGGGCTCCCACAGCCCTTGGAGCCATCTGGCACTGCACAAAAGGGAATTGGATATCCCAAAGACACCAATCCAGGAATTCTTGGGCCAGGGTGAATCTCACTGGGCTATTCCTGGAAAGTGAATGCAAAATATGCACGAGGAGTTTAAAGCAAATCAGCAAGGCCACTGAACAGGCAGAATTTTGTTTATACAGCTCTGAAACTTTTTCCATGTGATTTCATGGAGACACAGAGGATCCCAAGGCTGCCCTGCACAGCTCTCCCTGCAATTGCAGCTGTACCCTGGCCTTGGGGAGATGGGTGCCCTGCTTCACCTGCAGGGTGGAACTGCCTCCTCAGCCTCAGAGATGGCTTTTGCTAGGGATGATTTTCAGTCTGGGTTAAACCCTCAGCTAGCAAAAGCCAGGATTTCTTTTGATCCCCAAAACTCTTGTGGCGCTATGGCAATTTACACCACTCAAAAATGTGACCCAGGCACATATTAACAAAAATCCCAGCCTGCAGAGAGCATTTGCAACAGGAAACCCTCCATCAGAGCAGTTATATTCCAGATCCCTCCCTTGGAGAATATGCACAAGGTGAAGAGGAGGCAGCCTGCCAACCCGACCTTGTTTTAATTCAGCTCCCTGTGAGACATCAATCTGGGTTTCCACTTCTGGGATTCACTTGCCTTAGAAACAGTTGCTCATTCTTAGGTTTATCCAGAAGCTACAGAGCTCTTATAGCTTTTGTTTGTAATTAGAGAGCAAAGTTTAATCCCCGCTTCCTGCCCTATTAATAACAAACCACCAGCTCTTCTCCTGCACAAGGGAGCAGCAATTGAATATTAAAAACACTCTTGACACCTGGCTTGCACACGGGGGTTTTGATCAATAGATTTCAAAACACTTTGCAAAGGAAGGAAAAAATCGTTTTAATTTCACTGGAACTGAAGCACAGGGCTGGGACAACCACTCTGCAGGGCTCCTGGCCCCTTGGATTACACTGTACCAGCAGGAAAACATGCCCAACACACAGGGAATGTGAAGACATGGGATCAGAGAAACTGCTAGTGTCCCATAAAGGACATTCCAAAATACACAGAGAAGCTCTAAAAAAGAGATTTAAATTAGGATCTTCCAGTTCTGTTTGAAGGCTGAAGCTGGATGCTGAAAACTGGCAGGTCTGGCATAAGGAATTTTTATGTGGCCCATTTTAGAAATAGAATGTTTAGAGCTGTGGGCAGGAGTTTGACCTTTTCCTAAATCACTCCTAAAAAGAGTTCTAGAATCCTACTGCATCTTTATCCTGAAAGCATTAGAACCTATGTCTATCTTAAAAATAGGATTTGTACCTCTCAGCCCACAGAAATGCTTGCTGTCCAGCTTTTCTGGCTGTATCATTCAGCACTCAAAATCCACTGTTAGCAGGTCTGTTATTTAAATCTGTCTGAATCCTGGTGACAAACTGGCCTGAGGATTTCCTGCCATGAAAGGAGTTTGTTTTTTTCATGCAGCTTAGGGACGAGTGGTGTTGAGCAAGAGGATTTGTCAGCTGATTCCCTTCAGACATTTGTTATCATTTGGTGGGAAGATGCAGAATTCACTATTCTCAGCAGCAGGCTGATCTACTGAATGTCCCTGTGTTCCTGCCATGGGCTGGGGAGGGAGGGGATGTCCTTACCTTTGCTCCTTGGGGGGACTGAATTGGGCATCAGCTGTGGGGTCACTGCACTGATGTGCAAGCAGGCAGTGAGTGCAGCTGGGGGCTGCAGAGGTGACCTCTGCGGAGACCACGTTCCTGTCACACCCCATCACATGCCAAAACATCAGCCCCACAAAGGAGCACGTGGTGCCCTTGCTGTGTTTAAGGAAGAAAAACAAGGATTTGGGGTGGGCTGAGTAACCCAGGGTGTAAACAGGGAGGTCGACACTGTTGTGCTTGGCTTAAGAGAGAGGGCATGTAATGCATTTAAGTGTTTGTGTAATTGTTTCTGTTTTATTTTACTCTCAATCCTTGTATCAATGATTAGAATTTAATGTTGATGGGCAAAAAATGCAATAATTCTCCAAATGAAAACTTCTTCCCCAGAGTAGGTGAAAACTACAAGGAGAAAGACAAACGTGGTGCACTGATGTGTAGAAATGTATTCTGACATGGAGACAGCCCTGACTGAGTGTTTTGTCCTTGTAGGAGGGCCTGCAAATGAAATCAAACCAGGCCACTCTTGGTGTAAGAAGTGATGGTTGGTCCAAAAAATCAAATGAATTTGAAATCTGTTTTAAATTGAAGTTTTCTGCACTGATTGAGCGCTTTGGTGCATGGAACGGACCTGGTTGCATCGGAAAGGTCCACGCAGGAAGGGAAAATAAATACAGCCAGCAGTATTCCCAGAGGAATCCCATCTCCTGCATGTGCAGGGTGCAGGAAGGACTGGAGCTGCACTTTGTGTCCAGGCAGAGCCACTGTGAGAAACTCAAGGCACATTTTGCAACGTGGCGTGGGAACGGTGCCCGGAGCTGAGCAGGAACACAAGGGACAAGCAAAGGGAGCCCAGAGCAGGAAGTCCCTAAAGTCCCACACATTTACCCATGGCTCCATCACAGCCATCCCAGATGGGCTGAGGCTGCTGCAGAATCCATCTTTTTTATTTCTCTGGATGTGTGTCTCTGGATTTAGCAGCTCACCACTCCATGCTCCCCCTCTCCTCTCCCCATCTCTCCCCCACTTTGACCTCACACCATGAAACTGTCAGAGTGAGGAAACAGTTTGAGCTGAAACATTCATTCCACATTACGTGATTCTAGATTAAAGGCAGGAAGCATTTAACCCTTTGAGAGCCTTTTCCCTCATCCTGGGATGCCTTGGCTTTCAAACTCCTTGCAAACCACGTGTAAGTGGGTTATGAGCACTGATGGTTTTTAGATGTCTGTTCTTGTCTTGCCAGTGGCTCTTCCCAGAAGCCACAGCACTGGAATTCAGTGTGTCTGGACTTTGCAAACGGAAGATATTCTCCCAGCCCTACTCAAGATTTTTGATTTTTCCAGTGCTGAGATGTACTTGCAGTGTGGTGAAAATGTGAATTTCCAAATGTATAAAGAGATGAACCTCTGGCTCCATGTGTTTCACTTCATTCCACAGTTTGAGGTTCAGAAGTGCAAATGGCTAAAATTAAAGCTACAAAAACAGATAAAATGAGGACTTTCAATGATTAGCACTCAGGATTTAGAAACAAAACTTCTTGCTTTCTTTAAAGCTGCCTAATAAATAACTCCCACGGAACAGCACTTAGATGCAAAATGTATCATTTCACAGGCCTGACACAAATATGTATTCTGGGCTTTAAAAGCTGCTCTTTTGGCAGATCAGGGCTCTCCTGAGAGCCAGCTCCTGCTCTCCAGCACAGACTGATGAACACTTGTCAGATATATTTGGTATCTGGTGCTATCTCTCGGGTTCTGCACTTCATAGGTGGTCTTGGCAGCTAAAAGGGTGGAGGAGAAGGGCAGCTCCAACCCTCCAGGGTTTGCACTGGGAACAGCAGCACCATGGCAGCCCTTCAGGAGCAGAAGGGACTTTGACACTGGCCTGATGGAACCACATGGGCTGGAAGGTGATGAAGATGTGGAGTTTTCACCACTGCTCCCAAGGGATGCGGATGGGAAACACTCATGGCTCTCCCAGGCCTGGATTCTGGGTTTCCTTTTCAGCAGAGCATCTCCAGATGTATAGTTCACACAAAGAACATTTTGGTTCAGCCTCAGAGAGCTGATAGTTCCCTGTAACCTTCCTTTGGCAGGTTCCTACAGATGTTGACCTCTGCCACCACTCCCAGATGGAGGGATTGGAGCACAGACTGGACAGGCAGAATTGCCACCATCACCTCCTCCATATCCAGCAGCACCACCAGCCTGTCACCTTTCCCAGAGCTTGAGGGAGGATCAGTCTCCCTTAAGGAAAATCAAAGGCAGAGAGGAGAGTAATTCAAAGATTGGATTCCTCTTTTATTCCCTGATCCCACTGCTCTTTGCTGACAGTCACAGAACTGCTGGGCTGTGCCTTGTACTGTTGGGTAAAGAATGGAGAGTCTTGTTCATTCAAAACCACAATCACAGAATGGTTTGGGTTGGAAGGGACCTTAAATCCCATCCAGTCCCTCCCCCTGCCCTGGGCAGGGACAGCTCCCACTATCCCAGGCTGCTCCAAGCCCTGTCCAGCCTGGCCTGGGACACTCCCAGGGATCCAGGGGCAGCCACAGCTGCTCTGGGCAATCTGGTCAAACACCTTTGCTGAAGAGTGTGAGTTTGAGTTCAGGTCCTCAATAAATGCAAAGCCATGACCGTCATCAAAAACAGGGAACCAAGAGAATAGGCTGCTACATAATTAATGTGAGGTTCCAAACTCGATTTTCATCATGGCATAGGAAAATACTGAGTTTTGAAGTGAAATGCAGTGCAGAACAGCAAAGAGTGGTGGCCTCTGCAAGCATCTGGAAACCTGGATCACAATCAAAAGTGAAATAATTCAGCTCTCTCTGTGAGAGTTCAAAGGCAGCCTCAGAAAAAACCCAACCTCAGCTTATCTGGTGAGCTTTCTAACCATCAGAGAAGGTACAGAGTGTCTCCAGATTCAGCACAAACCCCCCTCGTATCTTTTCCAAATGACCGGTTACTGATTGTGAGTGTTCTGCATTACTGGCCAGAGAGAAGAAAAACGTCCTTAGGAACAGTCTCCACAATCATCCCTCATAACAGCACAGACATGCAGAGTTCCACCCATCAGCCCTGGAAAATGTGCAGCTTCCCCTGACCTGCTGGAGGGGATGGAAGTGTCTGTGTGATGAGATGCAGAGGCTCCGTCCTGAAACCCTTTTGGATAAGAGGGAAAATGTAAAAAATGTATCTTATAAAGAAGAGAAGACTGGTGTGACAGCTCCTGAATGAATTGGATCCCAGGGTTTACAGTCTATGCTCTCTGCTTCATATTTGGTGTTTTTCCATCTGCAGGAAAAAGCATTATCATTTAGGATGAACTTTGCCCACTTCATGACAGATAGAATTATTGCACCAGCTACAGATGAAGGGAGACGAGAAGTGACTTTGGTGCATCATTTTCCATGCTCCTGTTAATTCCAAAATCTTCAATAATGGGCTAAAATCTGACAGAGCAGAAAACCACCAGCTGTTCTGAGCTGCTCTTCCAGTTGCACAGCTGCTTAGAGAAGAGAATCTGTCTGATTAAACGGAAGGGATTTCAGAGAGAGCAGCAAAATTTAAGAACTGAACAGGTTTAAGTAAGCAATGACTCTGCAACATTAATAAGCCCAACATTGTAAGCACAAAACAAGGGGAGGAAATATTGGGCTAAGCCAGTGAGAGCTCTTGGGGAGAAGTGGCAGGAATTCAAAGCACAGAGTTGTAGCTGTGCTTTAAAATGCTTTAGGTAAATAAGGTCAAAAGACTAAGTAGACACTCTTCTTTTGTTATAAACTGTGCTTGGAGTTCAAATATTTGGAAATAAATTTTAAACTAGCCAGCAAAAGTATGTTTCTAAGGCAAAGGAAGAAGAATTGCAGAAGGTTTTGCTTGCTAAGTGAAATAAGAACAAAGGCATGAATGGAAAGGGGCAAGGAGGGCAGGGCCAGTGAGAAATTATCAAAGGAAGAGTCTTGCTTTGTCTCCATCAGTGATAGATTGGATCATCTTCTCTAGCCCATTGTCCCTGCTTTTGAGCTTTTAAAGTGAAGCTGGAGAGATTTTTTAACTTTAATTCCGTGGTTTTCCTGTGTGAGCCCCAGAGGAGAGAGGATCAGCTCAGCAGAGCTCTGAGAACCCACGAACATGAAATATTAGCAAGTATTTCATTGTGTTCTGCTGCCTCAGGGCTGTGTGCAGGCTCTGCAAACACAGCACTGGGATTCTGACCCCAAATCTACTTTGCCAGTGGGCAGAGGGAAATCCAGCAGTAACAATCAGCTGGCAGCCCCCCAGCTTGCCTTGGAAAACAATTAGACAACTCTTTTCTGGTACAGAGCAAGTTTCTTTTGATGTCTCAGGAAATTATTCCTTCTTCATTTGTACACCTGACACAAATCCTGGGAGCAGCCAGGTACCCTGGATACAAATATTTCTGTCTGAGCAGCTCCCTGAAATCAGGACCTGAATGTTTTGGTTTTATCCTCTGCTCCAGATGTAAATGTGGATCCAAACAAGAGAGTTTTAAAGGAATGCAGAAGCAAGATGTGAGTTCAGATGTAAATATTTCAGCCATCCCTATGCAAATGGGGACAATTCCTTTATTTCTCCTTGGTGATTCTATCCCAGGGATGCTGAAGTGGGTGACAGCTTTCTGTGACCTGTGGGCAGAGTAATTCAGATTAATGGATCTGGCCAAGATGCATCTGACAGGAACACAGAAATAACCATTAACAAATATCTCCAGTGGCTCCCAAGCCTGTCTGGTGTCATTGTGAGCTGCCAGCCTGCCACTGAGACTTTGCTCAGTCCCCAACACAGGTGAAATTTAAGAGACTTTTCCCAACTTTTAATTACAATCCTGTGCAACACAACTCACTGTGCTTTGTGCATACCTTGAGGGAGCTGTAAGGTCTGAGAGTTGTTGTAGAGAATTGGGAATTAATTACAAAGGACACAGGGTTGGAGTTCTTCTCAAGTACTTGCTCAGCTGTGTAACCTTGGGGCAAATCACTCAACTGCTTTGTGCCCAAGTAAACTCAGCTGTAAAACCATCTTGAAAACCAGATGGTGCACAAAGATTTAAAATGCTCAGGAGAATGATGAGGGATGAGAAGAAAAAAAATTGAAAGAAGGAATTCTACAGTTCACTGCTGTTGGTATTGATTCCAGCAGAGTTAATCTGGACTAAATCAATAGAACTGAGAGAAGAATTTTCTTTGATATCCAAAAATCACCCCACACTCTCAAATCTTTGTTTTCCCTCTCCCCTCTTGAGTTTGTGTCAGTACTTTCTCTCTAGAGGGTTAATTTTAAACCTTCAGTAGAATACATGTTTTCCCCTGGCAGCCTGAAGTTTCTAATTCAGGATCAGGTTCTACATTACTAAACTTTGATCTTGTACAGGATTATTTTTAGGCACTTAATTCTATAGCATTCTTTTCTCCCTGCTTTTTGTGCTGCCCTTCAGCCTTGCCTCTGGGGCACAGTGAGGTGTCCTGGGGCTCAACTGCTGCACCCCAACTAAAAATACTGAGCTTTATTGCCTTCTGTAGATGGTTAGTCCTGGCTTAAAACCAGTATTTGTACTCCTGGTCAATGAACAAAGGAAATACTGAAGTTTCTGTAGCAGAATAAATGTTTGCCACATGTTAGTACCTAAGAGAAGACTTAAATGTTTCAATCTTTTTTGGCTTTAGCCAAAATGTAGATTTTTCCCCCCCACAGGAATGTGGGAATACTTATTTTCATAAGGAGTATTTCCTTACATAAGGAATATTTCCAAAGCAGGGTGTCTTAGGTTGTAAGAAGGGAAAACAATAAATTTTAGTGTAAACAAGGAATATTTAAATATTTGACACACAGAGAAGCCATTTTACTCAGGGAAGACCTTGCATGTTTTTATTAATCACTAATGGAACTAAAATATTGACAGGTTGGAATTTTGGTGACATTTCTTCCCAAATTAGAAAGGATTTGAGCTGAAGGAAGTTGCAAACAAATCAATGTCAGCAAAATGTCTTCAGCAAATTTAGCCCTTGTTATGCAGTACTGGAATGGCAAAATTGTTAATTGCTATTCAAAATTGGTGATCATTTTTCCAACACAAAAATACTTCCATTTCTATGTGTCTTGTTCTATTTCTTGTTATTGAATCTTTAGACTCAGTATTTGAGCCATTGAATCTCTAGATTCAATATTTGAGTTATTGAATTTCACATTCAGTATTTGAAGCTGTGGTGTTATTAATTTAAAACATTGAAATTCCATGCCATAAATACCAGTGTGCCTGGGATGATGAATGACACTGCTCAAACACCAAATTTTTAATTAAGCCAAAGTAAAAATTCCCTGACATAATTTGAGTCCCTTTTTGGATGATCCAACTGTTCCCCTCCTAATACAACTTGAAACTGAATTTAAAACCAGGTGCAGAGCATTTGTGGGAATGAAAGACTCTTAAATGAATCAGAACACAAGACATTCTCAGATGAGCAGCTGTGGAAAACAATAAATAAAACAGAAAGTGAGCTGGAGATAAGGCAAATCCAGGTGATAAAATCATGGCTAGAGCTGTCTAATATAGGGAAATGAAAAATACAAAGTACATTTTAAAGCCCTGAGCTATACAAATACTCATCAGACTTCATTTCCATTTTTGCTTCTCCTAATGAGGAAAAGGTTGATTTAGCTCAGTCTTGCCAGATGAAACTGCAGCTGGGAGTGTTTTTCCATATCCATCAAACTCGGGTTTCCCTCCAGTGTCCCTGAGTATAAATCACTGAGCTTGACTTCATTTCATGGTCCTTGAATTGCTCATCTGCTCTCTTTGAAGAAGACGTTGGAGCATCATGAATTTTACATGGTCCAAGCCCATTGCTCCCCATCTCACTGAGAACAGAGTGCTGGGAGCTCCCTGTGCTGTTTTTGGTTCCATAAATCAGTTCCTGGGATGCAGCCCCAAATCCTTGGACGTGCTGAGGCACAACTAGACGCTGCCACTGGGATTTGTCCTGACAGGCTGGGATGCTCTGGGAGCTGTTCAGGGAAGCCTGGGTTTAACAACAAACACTCAAACAACAAAATAATGAATTCCCAAAGCCAAAAATTTCAGGCATCATAAAACCTTTTCTTCTTAAAAAAGCCCTGGACAACCTAATGATGTAAATATGTTTCATGTGAAGGCTTTGTTTCTTTAAAAGCATTTTGAACTTGAAGTCTAACTATTTTGGGGAAAAAAAAAATTAAGAGTTTTAGGTGACCTCCTTGCTCTCTCCTTGATCAGTGAAGCTCATTTTTTGGCAGGTTTTAAACCACTCTGATCTATTTTTTCCTTTTGCCGTGTAAGAAACCTTCAGAAAAATGGGAAATGCCATGGAGAAACTACTGGACATTGTGACATTGGTAACTACAGAATGCTGCTCCAAATTTTGCCCAAATAATCACTTTCAGAAGCAGTCACTGTGCTTTTAAACAAAAATAATCTGAAAAAATAGTGATTTTTTAAAAAATCTCCCTTTAAAGAGACACTGTAAGGCTTAAGTTTGCATATGAACAAATCTCTCCCCATTGCTCAGAACTCTTTCTTTCAATTAATACTTCTCACTATTTATGCTCTTCATTTAAATGAATTAATTCATTTATTTTCCACTCTTGCACTGAAGCAGATCTGGTCCATTTTTCTTGCTCAGTACAGCTCCCGTCACTCTCCTCAAGCCCTGCTGTAGTTCGCTGCCTGTGTTTGGGAACACAATCATCCCCAAGGGAAGTCACATCTCTTAAAAGCAGGATTTCATTATTCTCATTAACAAAACCCACTTTTTAACACCAAGATGTTTGACTTGACTTCCAAAAAGAAATAAAAAGATAGAATGAATTTGGGATGATCTCTTTTTTAAAACCACAGTTTTGAAATCCTTGCTCCAGAGAGCAAATTCTGTGAGTTCCTTTGCTGAACGAGCAGGGCTTTTTGAGGGAGATGTGAAGACCAAACGAAAGAGTCTCTCACAGGACTGAGAGTCTCTCACACAACCTGATAGCTGAACTGATGCCCCTTTTTCCCAGCTTGTTGCCCTTTTTCCCAGGGCTCCAGAACACAATTCCCAGGCGGGAACATCAAAGCGTGGTGGCAGATTTGCCTTTGGAAGTCAGAGCCTGCTTCAAACGCCTCTTCAAGTCCTGCATGTTGGGCGACTTGGGCCTCACCAGGTGGAGACCTCTCCTCTTCTCCCCATTGCAGCTGCTGCTGCTCCTGCTGAGCTCCTGGCACAACTGCTGGAAGGCCTCGTGCACGCCCTCGCAGCTCTCCCGCGCCGACACCTCGCAGTAGGTGCCACCCAGCTCGGTGGCCAGCTGCAGCCCCTCCTTGGAGGACACCTGCCTGGCCCTCAGCAGGTCGCCCTTGTTGGCCATGAGCAGCAGGGGGATGTTGGCGTTGGGGTGGATCCTGCGGATGTGCTGGTGCAGCGGGCGCAGCAGGCGGAAGCTCTCGTAGTCCGTGATGGAGAACACGAAGACGAAGCCGTCGGCCCAGTAGATGGAGCGGTTTATCTGCTCCTGGCAGCAGATGCTGTCCGTGTCGTCCTGCAAAACAACAACATGGGATTTGCACATCAGGGATCAGCCCCAGACAGAGCTGGATTTCAGCACGGGCCTGTTTTCCCAGAAACTTCTCTGGAGGTACCAGGGAAACTCCCGGTGTTGGTAGCATTGTGCTGGGCTGTCCAACCTGGAGAAATGTAGGGGGATAGAATATAAGAAAATAAAGATAGTGTAGAAAGTAACCTTACCCCTAAGGAGTTGCCCAAGCCAAACCACTCTTTTGCCACAGAGAGCGGTTCGCTCAGTAATAGCTGCTTGTAAGTAGCTCGCTTGGGTTTCAGGGTGGCAAACTTAAATTCATTTTGTTTGGTTTTTCTTGCTAAAGCATGATGCAAGAGGCACAAGGGTTGATCCTTGCTGTTTATAGCTTAGTTTATTCATTATTATTTCACCTTTCCCTTGCGGTACATAGTCTCTATCGTGCCAATGGTGTCTTTTCTATTGCCTATACTGGGACTAGTAAATGCTTTAGTTGAGTGTTGAGTGGGCCAATTATCAAAGATTAGGAACAAGCCTGACTTTAACAGGCCACAGCTGTAACCAGTGAGAAGAAGATGCTATAAAAGAGTGGGGTGGCTGGGTAAGAAGGGAACTGGAGTCAGTTGGCTGCTTTGTGAAGAAGAAGAAAGAGTCAGTGCTTGGAGGAGCTGCTCACAAGAAACACCAAGAAGGTATGGAACTTTTGTGCTAAGGAGACAGCTGTATGGAACCCCTGCGATAAGATGACAACAGAGAAAAGGAGATTCTGGGGGACCTGGTTGTCAATGTTGAGCCAGAAATTACACAAATTCACTTGAAGGCTGATTTGCAGGAGAAGAGCATTTAATATGAAAAATCCTCTCTTTTACAGACAGATTTGACACATCCTACTTGATTAGCTAACTAAAAAAAACTTTCTCGCAAACAGTCCTTGAGAAGAACAGAAAAACAGAGTAGAAAAACACCACCTGCAGGTTGTTTATACTAACAAGTTATAATTTCTACAACTCCCTAAAAAGTCTCCCAAGTCTACTGTGAGGAAAATAAAACCCATTTTCTCACCCTCTGACCAGGCTGTTGCATCCACACCTGGTCATTGTAGCCAAGTGTGGGCCAGGCTCTGTTCCCAGAGATGGGACAAGAGGAAACACCTCAAGCTGCACCAGGGGAGGTTTAGGGTGGATATCAGGAGGAGTTTCTCCATGGAAAGGGTGGTCAGGCACTGGCAGGGGCTGCCCAGGAAGGTTTGTAGTCCCCATCCCTGGAAGTGTCCAAGGAATGATTGGATGTGGCATTCAGTGCAAGGTGGGGATCAGTCATGGGTTGGACTCCTCCCTCCTTTTCCAACCTCACTGATTCCATGATTCTCTCATCCCATACTGCAGGAAAGCAGTAATGTGGAGTGGAGAGGGGTCAGAGCAAACTAGTTGGAGAGAAAAGCCAAAATACTGCTTTGGAAAGTTAGTTCTGAATTCTCTTCTACCCAACAGTCAGAAACTCACTCTCTTATTGTGGATAAAACTGTGATGGGCACAGTAAGAGCATTAAAAATCATCAGGTTTGTCACAGCATGACAAGTGAACATCTGTCTCACCAGGTGACCTTTAGGGCTTTTTCTGATTCTTTATTCAATGTCTCCATGGACAGAGGCTCTCACTAACTCTGTTTGGTGAAGCCTGCCAGGTTTTCCTGCCTTGAAGGTCTCCAGATAGTCAGAGGCAAAGTTCTTTTGAAAAAAAGCAATTTGTTATCAAGAACCAATGACTGGAACTGAAAATCAGCTAAAATCTCATTGGTAATTTGGGGAGCAGTGATGAGTTTATATATTTTTTTTTCTGGTCACACATTTCTTGAGTCCCTCACCCCTCCTATTTAGAGCCCAAACAACCACCAGCTCTGGGACTACAAAGCTGAGTACAGCACTGTAGGCTTGAAAAGGGATCAGCTCACTTGTCAGGATGAAGCTATTTCCAGCTAATCCTCTCCTCTTTGTTACCCTGCTGGGACAGGGATAGCCCAGCCAGAGAGGGAGATCCCTGCTGCAGCCTGCTTACTTTGGAAGAACTGACACTCCTGTCAATGTTTCATTCCTGCAATTACAATTTCTGTAATTTTTAAAATATCCTTTATCCTATCCTTTTGTAATATCCTTTATTTAAGTTGTATTTTATGTAACAAGCATATTCTGTGTACAGCTCTTCATGAAGCTGGTAGAAATTGTGTATTTTAAGGGGAGTTTAACATCACAAATACAGAGCTCATTTTTTTATTATTGTTGCTAAATTCTACCCAAGAAATTTTCATCAACTTCAGTAAGACTAATAGAAAACACATTCCATTATCTAATAATCTATAGAATGCATATGTGCCATTCACATTAATTCTAACAGAATTTAATGCTCAGCACTCTCCCCAAACAGATCACTTTTATTTAGACCTAAACATTAATGATAAAGCCTAACTTCAGAGAGCAGAAGTAGCAAAGAATGAGTAGAACTGATCAGTTTTCTTCTGGGATATCAGACAGTAAAAGAAGAACTACTGACAAGCTCTTCTGTGAGGAGGAGGAAGCAGAATTTCTGAAGGGTCAGAGTGTAAATTAGGCTCAAAGCTTTTCCCAGGAGTTCTGCCAGCCAAGTGCCCTTTGTAAATATTTCATTATTGCCCTCAGAGACACTGGCTCATCACACTTTGAGGTTCTTTGTCTTTGCCAGCTCACAGCTAAATCCTGTGAGCAGTGACATTGGTTATCAGCTGCTCTTGTCCCTCCTCCCCAAACCCCTCACACCCCAAAGCAGAATGATGCAGAGGGATCCTCCCAGCAGCCTTGTTGGGAAGGTTAATGAGAGTGAACTCCAGCCAGGCTGGGGCAGGCTGTGGGAAGAAGGGCAATTTGCACTGTTGGGGTCTGGGTTGTAGCCAGTCTGGGGATAATTAGCCACTCTCCATGTCCTGGAAGCTTCTTTTCACCAGCAAAACCCTTTCATGGCCAAAAAAAAAACCCAACAAAACAAAACTAATTGCACTGGCAAGCTTTGAAAATGGGTTTGGAGAAGGTGCACATTCAGAGAGCCCTAAGAGCAGAAATTCTCCCTCACTCCAGCTAGGCCCACCCAGCAGTGAGATGGATGGATGGATGGATGGATAATCCCAAGTGGAATGCTTTATTCAGGAAATCAAAGGTTAATGGGCTACTTTTTAAATGGAAATCTCTGCTCCAGAATGAATTTTGAAACACACAGGCTTTTGCAGTGTATAGGCCAAGCAGCAATGAATCACCCAACAAAACCACTCATCTGCTTCTGTTTCTCTCTTACAATTTCACGTTTCTGGGGGCTTGAATCCTGAGGGTTTCCACATGATTTCCTCCTGGAACACTGCACTCAGCCTGCAGAGTGCAGGAAACTCTCTTCCTTAAGGATTTGAATTAAAAATCCAGCCTTTTCTCAGTCTTAACCTGTTCTGTTACAGTCCCTTCAATTATTGCAGATTTACCATTTGAAGCAAACAGACACAGGAGGAGATAAGGGTTGCTGTGGGAGATCTTGGAAAAGCACAGACCTTGGACTGGGACAAAGAAAATGAAACTCCTTCCTAACTAATTTAAAATCATTTCTGACTAAGCAACCTCAGCTGTAGGCTTGACTGAATTTTGTGTACCTCTGGAGTCACTGAACTGTAGGACACAGCTTTAATTTAAACAGGAAAATAGCATCTATGTGGTCTGAAAACAGGAGTTAAATCATTCCATGGAACAGAAGAGAGAGGGGATTCCCTTTGTTAAGTGTTTATCAGGCAATCCCAGCGGTGCCCAATCCCCCCCAGCTCCTCTCTGCACGGCAAGCTGGCAAGGCCTTTGTGCTGGTAAATCCCACTTGAATATTTGGAGAGCTTCCACTGCAGCTTTTGTTTGCTTCTGAGTGTGAAGAGCAGATGAGGGCTCCTGCCCTCTGCTCTGTGCACCCTGCACAGCAGAGAGTGGGATTGCATCAAAGCTTTCCCCTTCAACCCACTTCCAGGCAGAGGAGCTGGAAATGGAACGTTGGAAATTGGAGCTTTGCTTATTCCCTTCTGGGAACTCAGGGTGGAAGAGTCCCGTGGCACAGAGATGCACAGGTGGCTCTGTGCAGGTAAAACAAGGGTGCAGAGCTGTCCAGGGCAGCCTGACACATGAGGAGAGAGGTTGGTGTTCCCATCCCACAATATTGGCCAAATCTAAGCCTAGTCTGAAGTTAAGGCCACACCTAGAAGTCTAAGCTTGGTAGTGCAATGAGAATGCCTGATTTTATCATGAAATCTCTGCTTCTGTAGGAATTATTACTCATGAGATTTCCACCATTCATGTAACCCCAAATTTCACTACATTTCCCGTTGCTTTGACACTATTTTCATCCTCTTGTTCTGCATGCAAAGCAGATCTTCAAGGAGAGACAGCATAAATCCTGCTTGGAAAAATATTCCTAGAAAGAGGTTCCTGGTAGAATATTAAATCTAGAATATAATAGAATCATTAAACCATTAAGATTGGAAAAGGTCTTTAATATCACAATAGAATTATAGAATCACTAAGATTGGAAAAGGTCATTAATATCATTGAGTCCAACTGTCTAGAACACTGATAGAAAAAGGAGTGTGATAAATGCTAACACCTTAAAAAAATTAATTAACTACATTTAAAACCAGGGTAAGGAAAGCAGGGCAAAGCACCACAGCTGGAAATGACAGCTGCTGTGAAGCCTGGCCCCTTGGAAAGAAACACTTCCCTAAATCTGAGAGACTTTGGGTGGGGAGGAAGGTCCAGGCTGAGCCAGCTGGGCCTCTGGGCAGGTGAGTTTCCTGCCATGCAGGGACAGAAACCACCTGACAGAAAATAAAACAATCAAGCTGTTGGCAGGAGGGAACCAGATTGTAATTTTACTGCTGTTTAGTAATGTGTTGGAAATAAAATTGTGTTAATTTTGGCTTACTCCTGAAGGAGCCTGATTTAACACCTTCAAGAGCTCATTTTGGTGGAGTTTAAGGTACCTTGATTAGTCTTGGGTTTGAGCCCAGGTATTTTCCTGCTGCTAAGCAGAGTTAATTACAGATGGAAGTGCTGACAATAAACATAAGACAGAAGGGTGTTGAAAAGCACAGAGCAGTTGTTTTACCTCCAATGAGACAAAGGGAGTGTCCTGCACCTGCAGAGAGATCTGTTCCCCATCTATGGTGAACTTCCTGGAATACAAAGCACCTGGGGGAGAAGGAAGATGTCAGTCAGGGTCTGTACCAGGGAACCAAAATGACAAAGGAAAAGTAAAATGGGACTGTGGAAATCCAGAGCTTTGAGGTTTAGGATGTGGAGCTGCCTGTAGGAAAGTGCCTGGCCTGGAGTGTTTGTGTGGCTGTTTGCTCAGCAGTGGGGCTGTGTTTGCTATGTGGGGACACATCCTGAAGGCACAGCCAGGGGGGCTGGGAAGGGCCACTCAGGATTGAGTCACAGACACAAAGCAGGCACATAAATCCCACTCAGGTTTCCAGTCTATACTGTGAACTTTAAATAGAAGTGCAGTTCACTTTTATAATTACAAATGAAGACATCCAGGTGGGGTTGGTGAAAGGAGTGAGTGCTTCCTGCTGTATTTTTCTGAATGCCTTTAAAAAAGGAAAGTGCTCCAGTTTGGGACACAGAGTGAGGGATGGTATACAAATCCCCCAGGTGCTCTTTGGGGTTTGTGTGATTTAGAGCTTGGTTGAAATCCCCAAAGACTGGACACTTCAAACCTGACTTTGGTTAATCTGGAGGACACATATACACAGGCAAGTGTCAGTTCTACTCACCTAGGCCTGATCTAGCTCTGATCTAACCACTGCTATCCTGGGCTTGAACTTTATTTTGTTACTGCAGCTGAGGTAAACAACAATGAAAATTTAAGTCCTGATCTTGTGCACTCTCTGTGGTTCAGAGGTGGTTGTCATTCTCATTTTTCTTTAGAACTTAATACGAGTCACGTGGGGCTGTGAGGAAATGCTAATCCACAGCTGCTGTGTACAGCCCTTCTGTCCTGCCCCAGCACAATTGTCACTGCTGCCTCCAGAACAATGTCAGACTGGAGAAATCCACCCACTGGAGAGCAAGGAATTCACATTAACAGGGAGCCCAGCTAGTGACAGTAATGCCCTCACTTCTGAAAATCAGCTTTGTTTCAAGGAAACAAGTGATTTTATTCCAGTGGAAAAGAGCCTGAGCTCTCAGAGCATTTTCAGCACAAGGAAATTCAGCACTGAATCCCACATTGTCATATTGTGGTTTAATACTGCGATCCAGCCCTGGTGAGGTTTGGTTTGTATTTAAAACCAGCCCTGATTTAAAGCTGTAAAGGTGGTTCTATGAGAAAATACTGCACCCCTGCACCAAGACCAGACAGCTCCTTTTTCCCATTCCATGATGCCCTGCAGAACAAAGAACAGGTGCTGCCAGGCACTGCCCCTGCTCTGCCCACGGATGCTTGGCACAAGGACAGGCAGAGCTGAGTGATCCCAAGGGCAGTCACTGCCACCTGTTCCTTATTGCTGGAATATTCACCTCTCCTGCAGCATGGCCATGGGCCTGGGAGCTTAATGGGAAAAGCATGTGGCTCCCAGCACTGCTCTGGCAGCAATCACTGCACAGCTCCCTGCTCTCGCTTGATGTACAACCTCCCAGAGAAGAGGTGACAGAAGAAAAGGAGCAAAAGTGCAGCCAAGCATCAGGGTTACTCAGGGTCAGGGAGGGGGAGCTGGGAGGAGGAGCTTTCAGAGTGCATTTCCTCAGATCAAAGGTGTCTTGTGCTGCTCCCTCCTCATCCTGAGCTCAGCAAGCATCTCCAAAGTGAAGCATTTTCTGAATTCTGCCCACTTTCACCCCAAAACTGTGCGGTGGCCAATGTATGGGGTGTGCAGTAGGGGTGAGCATGGGGGGTACATGTATCCATCCTACAACACTGGCCAAATCATTCAGTGTTTGCCTGGAACAGTTCACATGAACACACCCTCTGGATTAAACAAGGAATGAATGGTTGCTTTGCTTGTCCTGTGGAGAGAAGGTTTCAATTTCAAGGTTTCCCTGGTTATAATAGCCCCTGAAAGAAGGGGAATGCACAGAAAAGGTTCTGAACTGCATTTACACTCCTCCGAATTCCTCTGCCTTCCCTGGGGTTGCAGGGGGAGCAGCATTGGGTTTAGTTGATGGGTAGGTTGTTCCTTGAGCCTGTGTTTCACTATAGGTATGTCCCCAAGCAAACCTTTTACTCTGATCCTTTTCCATCAGCTTGGGGGGAAAAAAAAACAGCTCAAAGGATCATAAATAATGAGCCTTTGATTTATTGCTTTCATAGCTCGAGGCTATTAACTGAAAATATGCACCTTATGGACATCTAACACCACTTGGCTTCCCTGTAACGTGCAGCAGTCACAAAGCAGAGAGGATTTCTTCCCCACTCCCTGCAGTGCTGCTGGGGAGAGCAGAACTCACCAGTGTTGGCTTCGTAGTCCCCAATAAATCTCTTTGTGAGGAAGCGCACGACCAGGGCTGCAAAACAATGACAGAAACGTGGGTCCTTAATGAGAGAGAGCCCTGAGCCATCCTGCACAGCTCCTGTGGCATCTTCCTGCAGGAAGGAGTCTCACATGGAACCAGGTTAGCCTCTGCATTGCTCACATGTTGCTCTGCAAGTGCTGCTCTCAACTCTCAGCTCTCACAGACAAAGATTTGGGGCCAGCCTGGGATACCCAACACAGAGTTTTTCACAGCTTGTTTTGGAAATGAGCCCTGGGATTCAGGAGGTTGTTTCCCTGTGACTGCAGGTAAAACAATCTGTCCTTTGCTCTGAAATAATTTAGGAGAAGAGTAACAAGGCAGTAGACTGCAGCTAATCCAAATTTAAGCATTTTCTGTCATGCAAGAAGTGAGGCTGATGGATGGAATGGGTCTTTCCAGCCTTAAAACCTCTCACAAAACCCATCAGTGATATCTAATCACACCCAGCAAACAAACTCCATGTGCTCTGCACCCTTGGGTCATGCTGGAGCACCCTGGCTCCTTATTCACCTTAACCTGAGCTGCTTTCTTAAACTTTGATAAGAACATTTTCCTTTTTCTGCATAAAACATTTAAATCCCATCATAGCAACAGTAACTTATATTCCTGTGGTTCTTTGATCTCAGTAGATTCCTAGTAACTTGCAACACCACTTAATTAAGAGTTAAATAAAATGTCTTATTCTGCAAGCAACATTATTTTATAATAGATTTCATTTCAAGCAATAATTTTTCTCACAGTGATACTGGATCATCCTTTAGCACCCTTAAATGAAATTGCCTGTGCAGCTGTCTTCAAGAAACTATTTAAAAATAATATGAAGACGTGGCTGCTTCAAAGCCAAAACAAACATTTTGCTGAATCCCATGGAACCACAGATGTAATAAATCAATCTGCTTTTCATAATTTCTGAAATCATGGACCAGATATTCAACAATGCTCTCTTTACCCTCTTTTCTTCCCCTCTCCTTTGGAGAATAATAAAGGCACATCTTGTACGCTATGATTTGTCTGCAGAGCATAAAACACTTACAGAAAGGAGGATAAAAGCCACCTTTTGGGGTGCGGAAATTTAACTACAGTTAACTAATTTGCTCATGAGCAGCTAGAAGCATTTGGGAGTACAAAACTCGCGGCTGGCTCATGTTGGCTTCTCACGCATCTACAGCAAATCTTACAAATTCTCCTGTGCCTTTTCTTAAAAAGAAAGAAAAAGAAAGAAAAGCAAATTGAAATAGTTAAGCTGCGGTAAATTTCGCTAGTTTGAGTGTGTCTGGCAGGGAAGGAAAAGGAAAGCAGGGCACACACCTGTCCTTACCTGTCTTGCCCACGCCGCTGCCGCCCAGCACCACCAGCTTGATGATTTTGTTGGGCGCGCAGTCCAGCGCGGGGTACTCCGGGATGGGCAGCAGCAGGAAGTTGGTGGAGTACTGAGACATCGTGTCCTCAGGGATGAGGAGCATGCCAGAAGGGATGGCTGCTCGGCCCGGGCGGCGGGAGGAAAGCAGGAGCGCGGCTCCGCGGCGCCCGTCCTCGCCCGGCTCTGCCGGCAGCCAGAAGCGCTCTCATCCCACTGCAGGCGATCTCCTGAGGAATGCGAGAGCGCCCGGCCTCCTGCATCCGCTGCCTCTGCTCAGACAGCGACTTCGCAGAGCCGAGGGGAACTTTTTGATCGGCCCCCGTGAAAGCTGACTCCTGCAGCCCGCAGCCAATGGCGAGGGCAGCGGGACATTCCTGCCCCGGTCCCGAGCGGGCCGCGCCTGCCGCCCCTCACAGCCCCCCCCTCACAGCCCTCCCCTCACGGCTCTCCCCTCACGGCTCTCCCCTCACAGCCCCCCTCACAGCCCTCCCCTCACGGCTCTCCCCTCACGGCTCTCCCCTCACAGCCCTCCCCTCACGGCTCTCCCCTCACAGCCCCCCCCGCACGGCTCTCCCCTCACATCCCTCCCCTCACGGCTCTCCTCTCACACCCTCCCCGGGCCTGCTCCGTTTGCTGCCCCTGGCCGGCTGCTAAAACCCAGATTTTGGGACTTTGCAGCCGTCACGGGAGCGCTCGGAGCGCGGTGCGGTCACGGCCGTGCTCTGCTCTAATTCGGCTGTGAATAATCCGATTCTGCCTGTCCGGGTCCTTCGCCCTTTCCGCGGCCCCAGCCCCGCGCTCTGTTGTTCTCCCTGGGCCCTTCATTGTGTGCTGCCCATGGGACCCCGCTCTTCAGGATAATAAACATTTCCACCCTCCCTCAGAGCTTTCGGCCAGCTGTGGGATATTCCAAAATCCCAGCTGACATCCCGTGAATCCCCCGGGATACATTTGATCTGCTGCTTTGTGAGTTTTGAAGGGCGGCTGGAACGTGAGGCAGCGTTGGGGTGGGACACTGCAGGCTCTGCAAAGGGAATTTGGGGCTGCTGACAGACTGGGGCTGGGCGGCTTCCAGAGGAAGAATGAGAGAATGGCTTCTCTAGGAAAACTGAGTGGGGTTTTAGGGCAGCTGGCAGGGTCTGTGGGATGACAGCCTGGAACTGAACACTGGCTACAATCAGCTCTCTGGGATAGCAGGGAGGGAAGAACACTGGGGAAGGAGTGACCCAGATAAAGCAGAACTGCAAATAATACAAAACAGATGTAAATTAAACTTAAAAAAATAATGTAGTTGGAGCATTTGTCTTTGGAAGGCTTCTCAGAAGGGAGCAGAGGCGAGGCTGGGACATGGACTCTGTCAGGCTGTGTGGGAGATGTGGATGGGAATGGAGAGCAAGATAAACTCCCAGAGCTCATGGAGACCTGGGGATGCAGATTCTCTGCAGGCAGGAGATGGACTTGGCTCACTCTGGAGAGGCTGCAGTCACCAAAAAGCTTCTCTGTGCTCAGCTGCTCTCATGGGGTTCTCATGGGGACCCACAGCACACACCTGAACCCTCCCCAGCCGGCTCAGAGCCAGGCTGGGCTCCCAGGGGATGGGAAATCAGGGCAGGGCTCTGGATCACTGCCCCTTCCCAAAGCACCCATCCCAGCTTCCTCACCAACATTTTCACAGGATGTGAACTGCCCTGAGGAAAATCCAGCTCTGGGGCACAGCAGTGCCGTGAAATCAGCACAAGAATCCCAAGATTTATGGACATGTCCCTTTTCCAAGGCTCTATTTCCCCTCTGAAACCTCGTTGTGCGGCAGTATTTGTGCAGTGATGCTCTGCAAGCTCCCAGTGTTGCTCCTTTGACCATCCTGGCAGCTGATGAAGAGGAGGAAGGAAGGTCTGGAGGCTGATGCAGCTCATGGAACTGGGAGGGAGCTGCTGGATCCTCTGTCTTTTGGGATATGGCTCCTGTGGGAATGGTTTGCAAGTCTTCCAGTGTCAATTTGCTTCCAGATTTTTGCAAAACCCCAAACACTGATAAAAAAAAAAAAATCTGTTCCAAGAAATTTATTTACCAGCATGCTTTAATCTCACACAAGTTTTGTAAGAAGAGGCAAAATGAGAGGAGGAATAGGAAAAAAGCTCAAAATCTTGTGGTCAATTAATAGGGCAGCATTTTGAAATGTGTTGTTGAGCAGGACAGTGATAAATTTGGGATTAGTTAGCAGCAGTAAGTCACTGTCTGCCTCTCTGAGTGCTGGAACCTTTGTTCCCATTTGCTATTAAAAGCATATGCTAGTGAGTAATATAAAACCATTCATCACAATAGTCCTCCTCCAAAACCAAACAGTCATAGATCTGTCAGCTTCTAGGTGGCCAGAAGAGCTCCAGCCCAGGAAAAAAAAAAGCCAGATAAGTTCAGAAAAGCCATGAAGAATATTCTATATGAGCAAAGACATTCCTAGAAGAAAACAGCTCTGCTGGCTTGCTCCAAGAGGGAGGCACGTTCAACTGGAAGAAAAAAAAAAAAGTCAAAATCATTTTGGGTAACCAAATGTGGTGCTGAGGAACACAAAGGGAGTCAGAGGCACATGGAGGGTGAGCTTTGGCCTGGATGAATGTGAGGCAGACACAAAGAATGCA
This sequence comes from Camarhynchus parvulus, assembly GCF_901933205.1. Lineage (NCBI taxonomy): Eukaryota > Metazoa > Chordata > Aves > Passeriformes > Thraupidae > Camarhynchus > Camarhynchus parvulus. Next base: position 17,734,022 of record NC_044600.1, on the reverse strand, counting down.
AACTGTGCTCAAAGGATGCTGAGCTTGGATGTGGCACTCAAAAATCAGGAGTCCCAAGCAGGGGCAAGGAGCAGCTGCCGCTGTGTGAGGAGGGACAGGGAAGCTGCTCCATGTGCTTGCAGGGCTGGATCTGCTGCTGACACGGGAGAGGGGATGTGTGGGGGCAGGAATGAGACAGCAGTGCTGCAGGAAATGTCAAACTGCTGCTTTTGGCAGCTCTGAGGGCTTCTGGTTGCTTAAAACAAATGTGAAAGCAGTTTCAGGCTGCGTGTTGGAAGCAGAGCAGTGCAGTTGGAGTTCCTTTGCTGATCTGGTTGAATATGAATTTCTTCTGCACCAGCCCTGGCTTCTTGTGCTTCTCCCCAGATCTTGTTCCACCACGTGCAGGAATCTCTGTGCAGAGAGAAGGGCTTTTAGTACAAATAAAAAGCTGTGCATTCTCCCAAAGTTTTCAATCTGCTCTCAAGCTCCCCTCTCCTCTCAACTTGGAGACTTTAATTCTGAAGGGATTCAAGTAAAATACCGAATCAAACCCAACACTGTGCATTCTCCCAAAGTTTTCAATCTACTCTCAAGCTCCCCTCTCCTCTCAACTTGGAGGATTTAATTCTTAAAGGATTCAAGTAAGATACAGAATCAAACCCAGAGGTTTTCAGATGTGGTCCTTGTGTAATTTTCTAGATTGCCAGAGCAGCCTGTTCAGGGAGTGAAGCCCTGCAGAAGGATTCACACTCTCTGAGATTGTGTAACCCTTGGCATGTGGAATAACAATTGTTTTTAAAGGAGATATTCATTGTTTGTGCACAATGGACTTATATTTAGCTAAAAACCCCCATGTTTTAAATTCTAATTCTCTTGGAAAAACAATAGCTTAAATTAGAGGGGGAATGTTTGCAAAACTGAGAGTGACTTTGGAAACACTTGGATGGTTCTGGAGGTTTCACTTTACCACCCTTGGGTTGCTCATGCAAAGATCTGTGCCTTTGCACAGTGCACAGAGATTGTTATTTCCACACCAAATTTTTTACAGATTTATTTACTGCTCTGTGTTGCTTTTGGCTTTGTTTGTTAGAAGATTTTCTATTTATATTGTTGTTGGCCCTCCTACACATTTTCAGAGACGAAGCTTGCTAAAAATAAAAGTATTTGCCATGACCGTAGTGCCCGTCACAGGAGGATGTCAGAGTGCTTTAAAACTGGCTGTAATTATTCTGGATGCATTGTACAAAAGGAGTAAGAGATGAGCAGAGCCAGGGAGACCTTGCTAAGGTCCCAGCATGTTGGGGAAATGTTTCTCCTTCTGCCTGGCTCTGGCAGAAATTATTTTTCCTCCAGAAGTCAATTTGTAACCATTACATTTGCCTCTGGTACATCTTTTATAGAATATATTGATGTTAGGGGGACTTGGGAGGAGAAACAGGGCTGGTTTTGGAGCAGAAATGGGAAATGTGGATGTGGGGAAGTGCCAAGGGCTGTGGCAGATGCTGAGACAGAACTTGTGGCTGGCAGCTCATGCACACACCCCTGAAGTAACTCCAACCAACAAGAATTGATCCCTGCAGCTCTCTCTGCCCCTCTTTGTGGCAAACTTGGGGCCCAAAGGTCACTTCTGACACTGCACTCAACAGAAATTGTCTTTGAACCACCTTTGTGCTCCCAGGAACTGCATACCTCCAAGCTGGGAAAGGCAAAGGAGGAGGAGATAAGAAAGGATGAAAAATGAGTGTGGTGTACTCAGGGAACCAGCCTTGGCCTGTGTGCTCAGGATTCCACCTTGCTGAGTTTAGATGAATGGAAAGTGCATCTCTGTGCTCCAGCAGTGACATCTGAAGATATTCAGGGACAAAACCACGATTTTAGCCCTGCAATTCTACTCAGCACAAAGTTTTTCTGATCCTGAGGCTAAAGGGCAAGGAAATGTCCTCAGATGCTGCTGCAGCAGCTGTGATAAATCATCTTGACTCTATTTTGGGATGCAAGAGAGATGAACATTTAAACACGCACTTCAATCTGGTCAAACGCTGTACAGCTTCCACAATTCCTGCATTTCCTGTCCCTAATTTTAAAGCACTGCCCTTCATGGCAACCCTGTGAGGAGCACGTGGCCCTTTTCACTTTGGGGATTTTTGGGAAGGATTGGGGTTTTTGTGCTCCTGAGGCCTGTCCCTGGGGAGGCTGGAGCAGATGACGTGGGAAGTCCAACGTGGGTAGGAGAAGATCTCTGCAGGCCAGCAGCTCAAACAGAATGGAAACATCTTGGCCTCATAAAAAAGTTTCTGCTTTGGAAACAAAACCGTTCTCCCTTCCCCACAGATATTCCCACAAGGTCAGGGCTAGAGAGTGGAAACAGCCCTGGCAGAGCTGGGACTGTGAGCAGGGAGCTCCCAGTGCCCTCAGCAGCACTCCCACAGCTTGTAACAATGAGAGGAGGCTGCAGCCTCCCGGCTGGGCACAGCTCTGGGGCAGGATCAGCCCCATCCCAAATTTCTGCCCGTTCCTCGCTGCTTTCCAGGGCTGATCCTTCTGAGATGTGTTTGCCCTCAATGTGCCCTGCAGGATGGGCTCTGTGGTGTCTCAGGAATGTTTCCCACTCCTTCTCCCACAGGATTGACAATGGGCACTGTTGTCATTCACAGAATTCACAGAACCACCAGGTTGGAAGAGACCTTCAAGACCATCGAGTCCAGCCCAGCCCCAGCACCTCAGCTAAACCCTGGCACCCAGTGCCACATCCCGGCTTTGTTAAACACACCCAGGGATGGGGACTGCACCACCTCCAGTGGTGGATGAGGTTGGGAATGGGAACAGACCAGGATGGGAATGGGACCAAATGAGTCCAGAACTTTATCACCTTTCTGTAAAAAACTTTTTTCCTGCTATCCACCCTGTATTTCCCCTGGTGCAGCTCGAGGCTGTGTGCTCTGGCTGTGTCAGTGCTGCTGCAGAAAGAGCCCAGCCCCAGCTGAGCACAGGCACCTTTCAGGAGCTGTGCAGAGTGATGGGGGCAGCCCTGGGTCTCCTTTTCTCCAGGCTGAGCAGCCCCAGCTCCCTCAGGGGTTCCTCTCAGGGTTTGTGTTCCCAGCCCCTCTCCAGCCTCGTTGTCCCCTCTGGCCGTGCTCAGTGTCCCAAGGTCCTTCCCAAGCTGAGGGCCCAGAGCTGGGCACAGCACTCAGGGTGTGCCCTCAGTGCCAGGGACAGGGGCACAATGACCTCCCTGCTCCTGCTGGGCACAGCTCTGGATCAGGATCAGCCACATCCCCAATTTCTGCCCATTCCTTGCTGTTCCTTCTGAGATGTGTTTGCTGTCACTGTGCCCTGCAGGACAGGCTCTGTGGTGGCTCAGGAACGCTTCCCACTCCTTCTCCCACAGGACTGACAATGGATTGACAATGGGCACTGTTGTCATTGCAGTGCTGAGCTCTCAAAGAGCCTTTTTGTCACCGTGCTGGAGCAGGGACATGTGGTGTGGAACAGCAGGGCATTCCTGGGCAGCACCACTGTCCCACCCCATCCCAAAATCCCGCAACCTCTGCAAGGAGCCTTGGAATTACAGAGTTCCATGGGCACCTCTGAGGGTTCTGGTGCTCTGGGCTGGCCGTGGTGTCCCTTGGTGGGGTTTTGGTGACGCCCCCAGTTCCCAGCCCCAGCCCTGTGGGGACAGTGCCTTCCTCCAGTGTCACAGAGCCCTCGCAGTGCCCATCCCAGTGGGGCCTCCCTGAGCCCCGGGAACCACGGGATATCCTGGGGGAAAGGGCCCACAAGGATCATGGAATCACAGACCCACAGAATGTTACGGGTGGGGAGGGACCCTAAAGCCCACCCAGTGCCACCCCTGCCATGGCAGGGACACCTCCCTCTGTCCCAGGTTGTTCCCAGCCCCAGTGTCCAGCCTGGCCTTGGGCACTGCCCGGGATCCAGGGGCAGCCACAGCTGCTCTGGGAAAACTGTTCCCCAAAACGATCCCAACCCCATCCTGGTCCTTTTCCCACCCTGTCCTGTTCCCATCCCTGTGCCGTTCCCGATCCTATTTGCATTCCTGCTCCCATTCCCATTCCCGATCCCATTCCCATTTGCATTCCCATTCCCTTTCCCATTCCCATTCCTGTTCCTGATCCCATTTCCAATTCTGTTCCCATTCCCGATCCCATTCCCGATCCCATTCCCATTCCCGATCCTATTCCCGTTCCCATTCCCATTCCCGATCCCATTCCCAACCCCATTCCCGATCCCCATTCCCATTCCTGTTCCCGATCCTATTTCCAATCCCATTCTCATTCTCCATTCCTGTTCCCGATCCCATTCCCATTTGCATTCCCATTCCCTTTCCCATTCCCATTCCCGTTCCCCATCCCATTCCTCAATCCCCATTCCCATTCCCATTCCCGATCCCGTTCCCATTCCCATTCCCATTCCCATCCCGTTCCCATCCCATTCCCATTCCCATTCCGATCCCGTTCCCCAGCCGGGTTCCCCCGGACCGAGCACGCCTCGGAACGGTGGTTTCGCGGCGCAGCGGCGCGGTTTCGGCGGCGCACGGGCCGGGCCGATTAGCGGGTGCGCAGCTGGCGCTGTCAGTCGCGGCCCAAGATGGCGGCGGCCGGGGGCGGATGGAGGCGCTGGTGACGGTGCGGAGACTCGCCGCCGTCTGTACCATGGTGAGAGCCCTCGGGCCGCCCGGCCCGCGCGGCCGCTCCTCAGGGGCTCCCGGCCTTGTGCCCCGCGCTGGGCGGCGGGGAGAGCCCGCGCTCCGCGCCCCGGCACCGTGCGGGCAGTTCAGAGGCATCGCTGCGGGAGGCCCCGCCGCCGGCTCCGGGGTCTGAGGGGCCGGGGCGGAGCGGCTGTGCCGGGGCAGGGCGAGCGGAGCGCGGGGAGCCGCGGCCGGGCTGAGCGCGGGTGCCGGCCTGGCCGGGGCTCGCAGGGGTTTGGGATAATGGGGCTGAAATCCCGGTGGGAAAGGTGCTGGAGGCTCGGCAGGAACGCGAACCCGGCGCTCCCGGTGGGTGTGTCTGCCGCCGCCCGTGCTCTGAAATGTTTTTCGGGCCGGTGGGTGCTGCCTTTCGCAGAGAAAAGGAATTATCGAGCATTAATTGGCCTTGTGCCCAGGTCGTGTTGGGTTGTTGTGATAACTGAGTTCATTTTAAAGCTCGTTCTACTCGTTTGTCAAAGCTCTGCAGTCGCTCCACGTGCATGCGTGTACCGGGACCGTCCCTGCCGCCAGCAGGGGAGAGAGGCAGGCTGGTAATTGCATGATCATGCAGAATTTTTAATGAAGCTCTGCTGCTGTGTAAATAGAGCCCGGAGTGGCCGGGCTGGCGCTGAGCACGGCTGAAATACCTGAGCCTGGCCGTGAAACAGCAGAGCTGTGCTCAGAGAACCTTCTGGGAGGAGCTCCGTGCTCCAAGCCCCGGCTGCAGCGGCTGCAGCTCCCAGGGCCAGCAGGGCAGCGGCCCGGGGGTGCCCACTGGAGCAGTTTGGTGTTCACACTCCCACCTTTTCATTGCTCAGCTCCCCTCTCCCTCTGCAGCCTCCACACCAGTTCACTGGCTCTGTTTGCACCTGTGTGGGACAGGAGCAGGATTCTCCTGCTGTTCCATGCAGGTGCTGCCTCCCAGTGTAAGTCCAGACCCAGCACAAACTGACCAAAATGCCCAGCTCCAAACTGGGCACTTGCAGCCTCACACCCCTAACAAGAGACATTAATCTTTGCTTTTCAACTCCTGGCCTTGGAGACCACCATGTTAGTCTTTGGGAGAAGACTTCCCAGGACTTTATCCTTCCCTAATCTCACCAAATGGGTTTTTTTCCTGCATAATTTGTATTTTTTAATTGCCATCACAGGCACAGGTGAGATGAAGGCCATGAGAGGTGAGTCAGGAATTTGCTGAGGAGTTCTGCACCCGGGGGCAGAGATTGACTCAGTCCCTGGAATATTTTGGGTGCATTCCTGAGAGCAGCTGGCTGAGTCTGGGCCTCAGAGGGCAGAGGGAAGGCAGAGCATTTCCCTGGGACTGTGCAGCCACACCTGAGCACATCCCTGTGGGCTTTTGGCATTTTTGCTCCTGATTTTGGCTGGGAGGGTGGATGGAAGCTGGGCATGTTCCTCCCATTCCCCTCCTGAGGTTCTGGGAGTTCTTTTCTGCAGCAGCTCTGGGGAGGCAGATTCTCCCCATTGTGTTTCAAGTGGAGAATTCTTCTGTTTCAGTTCTGTTCAGAAATCCTAAAGCAGTGCTGGTAGCACACAATAATTGCATGAAACTGCCTTCCAAATTTCTTAATTAGTCATTTAATCAAATGCTGTGGGATCTGTCATCATCAGTGTTTTAGGTGGATGTGTATCTTGGCTAAAGTTACTGTCAGTATTAACATTTATTCCCTCATCTAGCCCAGGAAATTAAGGTCTGGGTGCTGGATTTTAGAACTGGATCAGTTTATTTGCATGGCCAGCAAGTGAAAATACTGTTTGGTTTGTCATAAAGGTGGATGAAAAAGCTGAGCCTTCTTTTTAAAAACATTGAAATACATGGACAAAGTCCCTTTGGGAGCTGCTTTCTTCAGGATTATGCTAAACTGCAGTGATTGTACAGGACTTTACATATTTTTTTTTAGTAAAATATGCAGTTTTTACCAGCATTTCTAGTCATCATCTGTGCTCCAGGCTGGAACAGTGAAACCCAGGTTTGTGACATTGTCAGACCCTTCAGCATCACAGGGACTGCTGTTCCTGACTGCTTCTCAGCCACTCCATTCCTCTCCAATGTCTCTTTAAAAATGAAATTCCAAGCATGAGCTCATTCCAGCCAGAAATGAGGTTGAGCTTGGATCATCTCCCCCTCCCTGAAATCACTTGCCTGTGGATCAGCTCTGCTGTGCCTCAGGGTGGTGGCATTTCCTTGGTGGGGGGCACTGTCCCTTTTCCTGGGTTTTGATGCCTCAGGTTTCAGCTTTTCAGGTTGTGTGCTGCTTTAGTGTGGGGTCTGGGCTTCACATGAGGGCATGGTGAGCTCTGTGCTCAGAGCAGGGAGACAAAACAATTCCTGCTCCAGCTGGGCACCAAGGACAAATGATCCAAATCTCAGCACCAAGAGCACAAACACCGTGGGCTGAGAGAGAAAAACAAGGAGGATGGGACTGCATGGGCTGGAGCTGGAATGGGACATGAACTCCAAGATGCAAATGGAGCAGAAGTGATAAAAGTGAGAGAGCCCATGACCAGTCAGGGATTTTTGTTTTTTGGTTCATCTTGGATGCAGCCCTGGCTGGGCTCTGGTGCTGCCCAAGGTGCATCCATTGAGGAGATCCTTTTCATAAATCCTTTATTGTCTAGCTCTGTCCACTCTCTGCTCTAGCTCAGCCTTCCCAAGGCCTCAGTTTCATCACATCCCTGTGGCAGCTCCAGCCTGGCCAGGACTGGGAGCTGGGAGGGAGCAGGGGTTGTTCCCTGGGATGTGATTCATGGCTTGGGGAGGCTGTGGCACCACGTGGGAAGCACAGCCATGGCCAGGAGCCACTGCCCCAGCTCTGCTTCCCTGGCACCAGCTTTGTGTCCCAGCCCTTCCCTTTGCTCTGGGCTTTGGGATTTTTCCTTCTGTTTGTAGGCAGCTGCAGGATTGAGGGAAATGGCAGCAGAGGTGGAAACAGAGAGCACTGCTGAGGCATTTTGCTTAAAAAATCTACAGTTGCTGTCTCAGAAATGTTTAAAGGGGGGTCTGGGGTGAGCAGGTGGGAATCCTCTTTTGGCTGAGGAGAGTGAGGAGGGCAGAATTCCATGGGTCTGACTGCATCCTCTGACCCAGGATGTGTTTGCTGTGCTCTGAGGCAGTTGTAGAACTGATTTTCTCAGTCAGAACTTGAGAATTTTGTTGAGTTGACAGAACTTTTGGAAGAGGAGACCAGAACTTGAGAAGGGAGCAAGGTGCAAAGCCCAGAGCTGGGCTTTTCCTCTCTGGCAGCTTGTGAGGAGTCTGTAGTAAGCTGTGAGCAGAATATTGTTTCTTGTAGGCAATTAGGGCCACTTCCTCTAGGTTCATGTCTAATTGTTGGTCAAACCAGTAGGACATGCCTGAAGAACTCCAATCCAGGCTACAAATTGGGGGTAGTCTTACACACTCTGAATCAGGACATAATTATTGACTTCAGTGCTGGAGGGGAGGTGGCTGCAGCATTTGTAAGTGCCACATTTCCATTTGCCACCTGAATAATTTACACTGGGCAGCTCAAGCAGAGCTGTGGTGTCCCTGGTGTGGAATGTCACCTCTCTGCTGTCACCTGTAGCTGTAGGACTTTGGTTTGGCTCTATCAGAGAATTAACATTTATAGCTTTTATTTTTATCACTGGAAGAAGGGAGGGTGGAGCTGGCTAAGCAGATTTGTGTCTCCAGCAGTGCTCTGCTTCTTGAATGACTTGTTAAGCTGAAAGAAACTAAATATTCATCTTTGCACTTAGAACCCAGCCTGAGAATAATTGTTTTAGGGGGGAAAGAAGTACATAACCCTTTGCAAATCAGGGAGGAGGTCACTTCATGGTTTTCCCACATGCTGTTTGTGTTCTGGTTTAATGCTGTGTGTGGTGGGTGTTTATTGCGCAGATTTGGGGCTTCTGACAGTTTGGGGCTGGAAGCGAAGGAGGCTGCAGTTCAGGTGGACCACCCAGGTTCTCTTGGAATGAGCTTTGGGATTTTACAGGAGTCCTGAACACCTGAAGGAGCTTTTGTGCTGTTCTGGTGCCTGCTTTGATTGTCTATAAACTTTTAAAATGTCATTCTTTAATTGTCCTCAGGAAAATGAGAGATCGTGAGAGATCCCAGCTGTGTTGTGCCATGGAGTTGAGGGAGGTGGGCACTCCATGGTTCATTTGTTCAAAGTAGACACTGATTATATTAGAGAACTTCTGCTTCAGTTCATGTAAAAATGAAGTGTGAATACCTGGGGAAGGATGCAAAAATAACAGAGTGTAGCTTGTTCAAGATGTGCTCTGTTGTTGAATCTCTATTGTTTGGTTCTTTAATCAGGATTTAGAGCAAATGTTTTTATTGCCTTGGAATTCATCTGTTTGCATGCACATCACTTGCTGTCTTGTTGCCATTAAAGAAGAAATGGCTTTCAGTGCTGCTCCAGCAGATGTCAGTTTGGGGGATTCCTGCACTTGCTGCCAAAATAAAGGGCAGCACTGTGCATCATTATGGTTTGTTTGTGTGTTGTATTTTCTATTTTCAGCTCCTTTTATAGTGAACACTTAAAATGGGCTTGTAAAACAGATGGGGAGAAACTTTGTTGTGAAAGGACAAGAGGGAATGGTTTTAAACTAAAAGTGGGTTAATTTAGACAAGAAAGGAAGGAATATTTTTCCATTAAGGGTGGTAAAGCACTGGCACAGAGTGCCCAGAGAAGCTCTGGCTGCCCCTGGATCCCTGGCAGTGCCCAAGGCCAGGCTGGACAGGGCTTGGAGCAGCCTGGGACAGTGGAAGGTGTCCCTGCCCATGGCAGGGGGTGGAACAAGATGAGCTCTAAGGTCCCTTCCAACCTAAATTATTCCATGATTTATCCACTTAACCTCTCACACACAGAGTTGTGAATAAAGCTCCCCATTCAGATCCATTGATTGGTCTCACAGCTGAATTTTACTGCTCTGTGCCTGTGTAAGATCTGAAGTTATAAATGAAATATTAACCTATTTATAAATCTTTGCTCTCCCTCAGCATCCACTTCCTTACTCTCCACAGCATTGTCCCTGCCCTGTTTGATGTGTGAGGCTCCTGATAAAATCTCCCTGCCAGCTCACAAAAGAACAATGCTGGTAAACACTGGGCCTTGCACAGCTGGGAGCTGTTTGTGTTTGTTCTCTCGGGGAGCTGCAGAATCCCTGAGAGCTGAGCTGGCAAAGCCTCCTCTCCTATGTGTGTTACTGGGTCACTGCAGAAACACAAGGTCACCAGGAGTCTTGGGGTGGAGAAATCAAGGGGATGGGCTGGGAGCAGTGTGATGTGGGAGGCTGAGGAGACTGGGGTGGACTGGGAGCAGTGCTGATGTGGGAGGCAGTGGCTGAGGGGACTGGGATGGACTGGGAGCAGTGCTGATGTGGGAGGCAGTGACTGAGATGAATTGGGATGAACTGGGATGGACTGGGAGCAGTGCTGATGTGGGAGGCAGTGGCTGAGATGAATTGGGATGAACTGGGATGGACTGGGAGCAGTGCTGATGTGGGAGGCAGTGGCTGAGGAGGGGAAGGAGCTGCTGACAAAGGTCAGCCCTGAGCAGTGGTGCTGTTTTTCCTGCCCTTTCTCCCCAATCCTTTCCAGGTGTCTTTTCACTGGAGCCCAGCTTTGCTGTCTCACTCACAGAGTATAAAATGAGAGGTTTCCCAGGAGCTGGGCCCTGCTGTCCTTTGGGAGTGTGGATCCTGTGGGCCTTGCAGGACCAGCTCCTCACAGAATAAACATGTGCTTGGAGGAGTTTCCAAAGCACCCTGCTTTCACTGATTTAAACCACTCCAATTAAGGCTTCCTAGGAGGAAATTCCTTTGGAAATGCAGCACTTTGGAGTTTCTCTGGGTGCCATGGCAGCAGTCAGGGTGCTCTGTGAGCTCTCCTCCCTGCTGGAAATGGGCACAGCCTTTCCAGGAGGAAGATTCTGTGGCATTTGGGAGGTGGAGCCTCGGATGGTCTGTGACACTGCTCCTTTCAGGATTATCAGTTTGTTTGGAGTGCTTATGCAGGCAAAGTGCTGCAATCCAGGGCTCAATTTACAGTAATTTGTTATGCCTGGAACACAGACAGCCTTCCCAGATCTGTGAAAAGGGATCCTTTCAAACCCGAGCTGACAACTCTTTTTATCTGACTTCAGTGCTCCACAGCCCTGAGTTTTAAAGGATGGGGAAAGCAACATCTAATCTGTGTTTAGAAAACCATACCAGTGTGTTCTATAAACTTGCAGCAATACAACCCCAATCTGCTCCATTTCCACTTCCCCCCAGGGTAATTTTAATAGTCCTGAAGCTGGAACTGTTATCTCAGCAAATACAGCAAGTGCAGGCAGACTTCTGCATCAGCTCATGCAGATTTCTTTCATGCAAAAGTAGCTTTATTTTTTTTTTTTAGGTTTTAAGTAGCTCTGGCTTGGCCTGCTTGTTCTTTTCCCCCCCCTTTTTGTTTTGATTTGTTTATTCACTCTTAAAACAGCTCCTCAGCAGTCGGTTTAAGCAGCTCCTCTAATCTGGAGTGCTGCACGATAGTGTCCCTGGGAGCCTTTCTGCACAACCTGGAAGCTGCTTCCCAGCTTTCTTTAAACCCTCAATCTCCTGCTACTCTCATTTGTTCAAAGCCAAATGAGTAATTAGAAAGCAAGTTGTGCACCAGGCACGTTGTGGACACTGAAATCCTGTAGGTTTTTTTCCCTTTTTTGCCTTTCTTTAAGGGAAATGTGTTTTGCGGGCAGGTGCTCAGTGGGAAGCAGCTGGTTCCAGTCCAGGAGTTAGGATGGTGTGGAGTCCAAGCCACATATCCTCAGGGATTTTATTTCATCAAGGTTTTACTCCAGTGATGCTACACAGCTCCTGGGTGTGCATCCAGCTGCAGGGAAAGGTTAGAGACCTCCTGAGTTATGAGCCTTTAATTCCTTCACTTTAAATGAATTAGATTCATTGCAAAGAGAGAAATGCATAAAAGTCAGGTAATTTGAAATAATATTTTGTACTGAGCTAAAATAATAGTAATTATCCTTAAAGGCTGAATCTTCCCATTTGCATGGGCTGTATGGAGAGGGCTTTAAATTGATTATTAAAAGTGAGCTAATGGAATTGATTGGTCTTGGGTGTGTTTTAGACAGGCCTGAAGCAGCTGAAGGGTGGAGGCCAGCATAGAGAACTACAGTTTCAACAGGATACAGTGAACAAATAGAAATTTTCTGAAATTTTGGGACACACATCCAGATTTTGAGAGTTCTCTTCTGACAATCTGCAACTGTCCATAAATGAACTGTAAACAGAGTATCTGTTGGGATGTGTATATTTATGTGTGTCCATCTAAAGTAGTGGAGTGTCCAAAATAAACACAGCAGACTTTAACAAAAAAATAAAATTAAAATTGACTTCTTGTAGATTTTGGCAGGATTCATTTTGAAAAAAGACCAAACTGTAAGTTTGTAGCTGTATTTTTGTAAAGATTGGAAGGACTTCACCGTTTCAGTTAATTCCCTTGTACTTTAAACAGCTGCTTCATCCCTGTTAAAAACCATCAACTAAAACCTCATGGGGCATTTGTTTGACAAGTCTTTCTGAATTTCTGTATCTGTTAATGACACCAAAGAAATCTTGAGTAGTTTTTGTCATTACATTGAGCCAGTGGTGGTTCTGGAATGGCTCTAAACCCGCTGGCAATTCCAAACCTGTGTGATTAGAGCCCCTCAGAACTTGTCAGGGGTGAATGCCATGAACTCTGAGGGCAGTGGGATCTCCCCACTCCTGACTCCTTCCCTGCTCTGTGGGTTTTTCCCTTCATTTTCCAGCTCACTGTTTGCTGAGCAGCAGCACAGCACTGACCTGATTATTTTGACAAGAGCTCAGAACAGCAGTGAGGGTCCTGCCCCAGAGTTGTGCTAATTTTGGTCCTTTTCTCCCTGGAGCTGCAGCAGCAGCTGCTCCATGCTCTGATCTCCTCACACCCTTCTCTCTGCTTTTCTGACCATCCCCACATGGGCAGAGTTACCTCCAGAGCACAGAAAGCAGATATTTGGGAATGGAAATGGGGATTCCAGCCCAGTGGGAAAGTGTGAATTCAGGGTAAAAAAATGGGCAGTTTGTAATAACAGTGCACTAATTGTCAGCCAGGGTTTGTGGTGGGTCAGGATTTCACTGAAACTCAGTAAAACTCATATTGCTGAAGAGGAAAGAGGTTGTAACTTGAAGCAGGAGCCATGAGCATGCTGGAAATGTGGAATTCTCTGCTGACAGCAGCTCCTGTTCTGAGCTCTGGGGTTGTTCTTAATCACTCCCAGCTTTTATTCATCCACAGTTTCACCAAAACTCTTCAGCTCAGAGCCTGATTGCAATTTCTGCCATAAAGCTAATTAAATATAATACAGACACAACTGAGCACTCCTGATTCCTGTCACATAACTGAATGCAAACTCTGAGCTTTTGTCTGTAAGAATAATTGCAAATCCAGCGAGTTTAAGGTCACCAAATATTGAAGCCCCTGTTGTTTGACACATTTCCAGTTTCTGAAATCAATTAAATCTAGGCTATGCAAAATGCTCATTTTCTTTGCAGGAATAGGATTTTTTCTTTGCTAAGAAGAGGCAGTAATGCCTAATTATCCTTCTCTGTGATCTCCTTTTGGTGCTGCAATGGCTAAGAAACAAAAGTCTACTACTATTTATTCCACTTGCATGGTGCATTGAACTGGAAATAAATCTTTAAGACTTCTCTGGTGAGCAAAAATCACTCAGAGCTTACAAGCTGGAAGAGTTGATAGATCTCCTGGATTTGATGGGTTTTTCAGTTAAAATTTCAGGAGTACTGTGGGATCACTGCCTCAGTATGGCTTGGTTAGACAGCTCCCTCAGGTAAGGGCGTTTGAAACTGCTCCTTTCACATCCATTTTCTTTAAAAAATTCAACAAAACTTGCCTTGGGTGTTCTCTGGGTAGATATTAGTTTACCCCAATGCTATTTTCTCTGTATCTCATGTCTCTGTCCAGCTCTGAGCATGGAATAGAATCCCAGAATCCTTTAGGTTGGAAAATACCTCCAGGATCATCGACTCCAACGTGACAATCCCCACCTTGTCACCAGCCCAGAGCACTGAGTGCCACATCCAGCTTTTTCTTGCATTTTTAAATCCAGATATTGGTGTGATATCCCTCACTGTGTTGGTATGAAAAAGTGAGGAAAACTTAAATATTAACAATTCCCTGTGCTGTTGTTTGGTACTTCAGTATTGGTATATTACATTTTTAAGGGTGTTCTTTGTCTTTTCAGACATGAAATGTTCATGGATAGAGCCTTCTTCTAATTAGTTGATATGCATAAAGTGAAATGACTGCAGCTGTGACAGGAAATATTTTATTGTTGTTCTTTGGGGGTTTTCTTGGACATTTTTAGCTGTGTGTATTCCTGCTGAGGTGGTGATAATTGAGATGGGCCAGGCAGTTTTTCATTTTCCTGTTTGACGGATAATTGCAGAGCTGTGGAAGCACAGCCAGTTCTGTGAGTGGGCTGTGAGCAGAAAAGGGGAGCTCTGAGACAACACTGGAAGTCCAGGAATTTCCAGAAAATGGAAAATTCTGCATACAAGTGCTTAAACTTCCTTTGTCACCTCCCCCACCAGTGTGGAACACTAAATTCAAATCTCATTATGTAAATCAATCACTGTTACCACGTGCTTAAATGAAGGGAAGTTTTCCTCCTGGGGTAATTGTGTGTTGCAGAATTTTGGGTTTATTCCTGCTCACAGAGCTGAGTTTGATGGTCCTGAAGCAGAGCAGCTGCTGGAGAGCATTTCCTTGCATCTCCCAGAAGTCAGGGATGTACTCTCTCTGGGATTGTTAAAACATTCATTTATTTGCCTTGTACTAGCAGTGAGAAGTCCATTCTAATCCCCTGCATTAATCTTTATATTCAGCTGTATTTTAGTTTTTCATGTTTTTGCTCGCCTATTTTATGCCAAGCAAGCTCAGTTGGTATAGATGAGGGATTTTTTCCTGGCATTTCTTTTTGCTCCCACAATATGTCACATAGTTCATCAAAACTGTATTGATTTTCTGATGGTTTTAGGTGTGCAAAGTACCACAAAATGCAGAACACTTTGGGCTGTGGCACCCCAAAGAGGAGAATTTAATTAATTCCCCAAATAACAAAATAAATTTTCATGTTATGTACATTTACCACTTTGGTTAGATTTTTAATTCTGGACAAAATGTGACTTTTATATTTCCAAAATGATGAAGTGTGGATTGTTTATCGTGAGGAATTATTTCTGTGATCTGTGACAAATGGAAAAATCTTCACACCTGTCAGAGTGGCAGCAAAGCCTCCTTGCAGCAGGACATGGCTCAGGCTGGAGCAGGTTTCACTGCACTGGGTTAATTGGTAATTGTTAATTGAGTTGCAGAGATCCCTGACTGGGAGGAGCTGGACTTTGCCTGCAGTTCTGGACCTTACCCCAAAACGTGACCGAGGCCAAGTGGTGCCCTCCCCATAAAGTGAATTCCCCATATCCCTGTTCAGTGCAGTTCTCCTGGACATTGGCTCTGTGGTGAATCATCTGGGATTCTGCAAGGGAGTTCTTTTTCCATGGAACACTGGGCATTGCAATTCCTGGAACTTTTTCACTACTTAATTTGCAAGTTTGCATCTTCAGAACTATTTATGATTCATCTCTGATATTTTTTTTTATTCCTCCCACAAGTGCTTTGAGTTCTGTTTTGGTTTTTTTTTTTATGATTTTATGAATTTAAAATATTCTCTAGCAGGAAACTTTAGAATCATCTCCGAATCCCAGAATGATTTGGGTTGGAAGGCACCTCAAAGCTCATCCCATTCCATGGGCAGGGACACCTTCCACTATTCCAGGTTGCTCCAGCCTGGTCTTGAACACTCCCAGGGATGAGGCATCCACCACTTCAATTGTAAATAATACATTAAATATAATCTAATTTATTAAGAAAACCTTAATTTTTTAATCTGCCTCTGCAGATAGTTTACCCAAATTTATAAAGTTTGGGCAATAAATACAAGGAAACACTTGGGGAAAAAACTCACCTGTGACCTGTCAGGTTAAATGGATACAAGTTGGTGGCTTGGTTAACAACCCTGGTTTATGGTAGGTTATTCAATTCTTTATATCATAGCTTTATTCAAAAATACAATTCTTATGGTTTTATTTATTTGTTCAGATATTTATTCCATGTGTTGCTTTCCAGCTGGAACATTTGGGCTGTGAGGTTTCACTGATTTTGGAGGTTTGGTACCTCCTTTAATGGGCTTTTCAGCTAATAAAATACTGGAGATCGTGGAGGGGGTGAGGAACCTCCTGAGAAATTGAAACTGAACTTCACAAGCTCACAGGATTTACAAATCCTCCTTTCCTATTCTCCAAACATGCAACTTGGAAGAGCAAAACAACCTCAGCAGGAGCCAGGTCTGATTTCCAGGCTGAAAATTCTGGAATTTTCCCCTCCTGAGCATTTCCATGAATTTTGGAAATTTTGAATTTTACAGCATTTCCCAAAGGCAGTGTGGATCAGAGCAGAGGAATTGGAGAGCTGAGGTAGCCCAGGACAGAGCCCTGCCAGCAAATGCTCCTTGCTGATGGTTCTCCCTTTTTTTAGATTGGATTTGGGTTTTATTGAGGGGAGATATTGGAGGAAAAAGAGCTTTTTGGAAGCAGAGAATGGCTGCAAGGAAACAAATGAAAGGAGCTGCCTGAACTGGCACTGGTGCCTCAGAAATGTTGTGAGTAATTGCTGCTTGAGCAGACTCTGCTTGTAAATCTGTCAGCACCCTGTGAGTGTTTTGTGGGGTTTGGAGTACCCAGTTCTGAGCCTGCCTCGTTTTATCTGCTTTGAGAAATGTAACTCACTGGAAATCTGATGGGGGACATCCAACTACAGCTGTTAAACCTGATTGTTTCTTGGTTTCTTTCCTGTTTTTAAGGGAATTTTGAGTTCTTTCTCTGTTAAAAACAATCTGGATGGAACTGTCCTTACCAGTGTCTACTTGTGGTTTATATTAATAGGGAGAATGGAAATGTTTGCTGAGCAATTGAAAAGCATTGGTAGCTTCAGGGGAAGAAATAAATTGAGTTTTGCTGGACTGTAATGTTTGGTTGAATGTTTTTCTGAGGTGGCTGAAGGTGGCTCACCTGTGCAGGAGGATTTCTGTTTGGGCAAGGCTAGAGTTGGACTCACTTGGGCATTTAAAACAGAATTAGGAATCCAAAGTGTTTGGATTCTGCACAAAGGAGCTCAGGAATGTTGGAGCATCAGCAAGAAGCATTAAAGAACAAGGTGGAGAGGAATGAGGGAAGGAACCAACCCCAGATATTCCCATCCATAAGGGGCTGGTGGGTTGAAAATGGAAAGAGATGAAGAAACCACTTTGAATATGAAGTGGAGCAAGTTAAAATTCAAAATAAAACATTGGAATGCTTTAGTTGTTGCTTTATGGGCCAAATAAGAGCAGTGGTGGTTTTCAGTTGTATCTAAACCAGCAAATTCCATCCTCATTGTACTGCTGGAAACTCAGGGATGTGTCAAAATGCACTGTGAGCTTCATACATCACCTTGAAATGAAAGGTAGCCAAGGCAAAGCACTTTCACATGATCTGTGGTAAAACTCTTCCATCCTTCTGGGGATTTGTAATCAAAAACTTCACTGGTCCATAGCATTTTGTAAAATAAAGCTAGAAAAAGACAAGATAAGTTTCTTTATTTTCACGGTGCATTCTTGACTAAATTAAGTTGCTGTTTCTAGATCACTGTGGCCAGCCTGGTGTTTTAAGTGAGAACAGTTAATTGTGGTAATTTCCAAATAAACTCAAATGTAGCAAACCCTTCTGTTAGATCAGATTACTGATTTTGGCTGAGGGAGTTGAGATTTTAAATGACACCTTGGTACATTTATGATAATAAAGCATCACATTCATTTAATTCTGACAAAATACTAATTTTCAGTGGAAGTAAATTATTTCCTAAGCTTTGAGTTTTTTTAGGAAATTTCTATTTTCTCTAACATAAATGTTGTTTTTTGTAGGGCGCCAATGCCTCTGCTTTGGAGAAAGAGATTGGTCCTGAGCAGTTCCCTGTGAATGAGCATTATTTTGGCTTGGTCAATGTAAGTGAATTTTCTATGCTTAAAGTGCTGGGTTTTAATTCACATCCTAATTTGGAGCTTAGCAGGATTCTCTGAGAACTTGATTGAGGAAGCTTCTCACTTGGAGTGGGACTGAGCACAGACACCACATCCTGCAGTGTGCTTATTAACCAAGATAGCATTTCATCTGAAACACTGAAAAATAAATGTACTTCTTGTAAAGTCTGTGAGAGAACTCTTCCTCCTCCAGTACATTTCTACTTCTAAGATTTTAATATTTAACCGGAAAATTGGAAATAATAAAGTGTGTCCATTGTTCATATGCTGTTCCAGAGCAGATTTTCCACTGATGCTGCAGTGCAGGGGAGGCTTTAAAATTAAAATGTGTTACTTTTTAGTTCTAAAAACACCCCTCTCGTGGGAGGAGTGGAAGTTTTGTGCAGGAGATGAATGACATGGACTGGGTGGATAATTCCTTTGTGTCGTAATACTCCTTCTGGATTTTTGGTGTAGCCACGAACCCTCCAAAAAGCTGAATTTTTGCAGTTTGTGTGGCTGTGGGGCAGCAGAGCTGTGCAGAGGATGTTGATCCTGGTGAGTTCAGAGCAGCACTGGTTCTGTGGCATCCTATTCATGATGGGAAAATGCAATTTTGGCAGAACTCACTAGAAACAATTATTCCTGTATTCTGGTCGTCAGGGTTGTGTTGAGAGCTGGGAGATGCTCCATGTCTTCACACACCAAGTAAGGCCAACTAAACAGTATTTATTGAGCTCATTAGAGGCCCAGTTAATTGACTTTGTTTGGGTTTCTAGCAGTTTACATTTCAGACACCCAGCTATCCAAACAGCCAGAATTCCGTTCCCTCCGTGGGGTGTTGGTGGCCATTCCAGAGCTGCTGAGGTTTGCACCATAATGGCAAAAATGGAATTGTGACAGAAATAGCAGAGCACTGAATGGAGTGAGGAGGAAAAACAACATCCTAAAAATAACCAGAATTATTAGAACCCCGTCCATTCTCTGTTTTGAAGGACAAAACATGACTAACATTGTTGTGCTTCATTTCATGCAACTGGTTTCTTGAGGGTGGTGTTTTCACACTGTTGTTCTGCTGAGCTTTATCTGAAGTTATTTCTGGTTCTTTCATGATTTGGAATTAATTGGAGCATTTCAAAGAGGGCAGTTCCATGGCTTCAGCATCAGTGCTGTTAAATGTGTGATTGCACTGCAAATACAGTCAGGTGTTGAACTCGTGGGCAATGGAGGCCAAAACTTTGGGTTGAATAGTTATTTAATTATTTATAGTATAGTATATTAGTATATTTTATATAATATAGTATATATATATATTATATAGTATATTTTATAAATAGGTATTTAATTTTTGGATCAGTGAGCTGAAGCAACCTGACTCTGTTAAACTGTGTCTAAAGCCACTGCAGAATATGTGGGAAACTGTTCAAATAGTTTATATTTACTAAAGCCCAAGAGGGATGGAACAATGGTGTCATTCCAGAATTTAATCTCAATTTTCATTTTAAGAAGCTCCTATCTTCAAATAAGCTTTCAGATCTAGGATGCCTGTTTTGTGTTCTATGCAGATTTATTTGGCATAATGATTCTTGGTTTTTCTAGATCACTAACAAGCATGTGAGTGATTCTCTCTCCTAATTCATGTGTTTGTTTAGTTTCCATATTTTCCTCATGTTAATAAGTTTTAACTATTGTTCCCTGTTGTTTGCATATGGTGTAAATCAATGTTACTGGAGCTATAATCTGTGACCTTTTGAGCTGTATAAATGAAGCTGTGCATTTTCTGTTTCAGTCAAAGTGATTATTACCTTGAAACCATTCTGCTGCAGTAATCACACCAAATTTGGGTGAACAGTGACCATGTCTCAGTGTACCACCTAAAACCAGTCTGCTCTGCAGACAGATATTTATGCTTTTTTGGTTTATTTAAAATATGTTGCTCTTGGGGTGCAAAACCTTGTTACCAGAACATCTGGGGACTGCAGACCCAGAATTTGTGTCCCTTTTTTGAAGCAGCAGCAGCAGCACAGTAGATTGCAGAGCAGCAGCTCTGAAGCCATGGTTTGTGGTTGTGGGTGATAAGCTGATATCCTGGTGTCCTCCTTGCTGTGCCACAGGGTGCAGCCTCTGCAAGGCTTTATCTGTGCCTGACACTGCCTGCACACAGGCCAGATGCAAACCAGCTGCTCTGTGCCTGGCCCTGCATCACGTGCTGCTCAAAACATTCTGTTACAAGCAGGAAATATTGGTTTTATTGTTAATTTATAATAGGTATTGCCCCTGGGATTGGCTCAGATGGTAAGAGCAGGGTGCTGGTAATGCCAAGGCTGTGGGTTTGATCCCTCTATGAACAACCCATAGAGGGTTCCTTCCCAACTTAAAATATTCTATGGAATTCATTATTTATTTATTTCATGTCCTTGCTGCCTCTCCCCTCTCAGGATGATGAGTTGTGCTGTGTCTCCACAAGTTTTGATTCTTTGCTGAACCCTTAATTACTTTATTACTTATTCCCAATATCCTGTGAGTGTTGTTTCCTCCCCCTTCCCTTGCTGTCACAAGGCTCAGCCTTTGCCCCTATTCCAAGCAGTGTTTCCCTCCATCCCAACCAGTGTTTTCCCCATTCCTCCCACTCCAAACAGTGTTTCCCCCCACTGCAAGCAGTGTTTCCCCCCACTCCAAGCAGTGTTTCCCCCCATTCCAAGCAGTTTCCCCCATTCCACAACCAGTGTTTCCCCTTATTCCAACCAGTATTTCCCCCCACTCCAGCGTTTCCCCCCACTCCTACTAGTGTTTCCCCCATTCCAAGCAATATTTCCCCTAATTCCAACCAATGTTTCCCCTTATTCCAACCAGCATTCCCCCCTCCAAGCAGTTTCCCCCCATCCCAACCAGTGTTTCCCCTTATTCCAACCAGTATTTCCCCCCACTCCAACTAGTGTTTCCCCCATTCCAAGCAATATTTCCCCCATTCCAAGCAGTGTTCCCCCTCATCCCAAGCAGTGTTCCCCCCCATTCCAAGCAGTTTCCCCATCTCAACCAGTGTTCCCTTCACTCCAACCAGTGTTTCTCTCCATTCCCCCCATCCCAAACAGTGTTTCCCCCCATCCCAACCAGTATTTCCCTCATTCCAGCCAGCGTTTCTTCCCCCCGTTCCAGCCAGTGTTCCCCCCCATTCCAGCCAGTGTTCCCCCCCATTCCAGCCAGTGTTTCCCCCCATTCCCCCATCCCAAGCAGTGTTTCCTCCCATTCCAACCAGTGTTCCCCCACTCCAAGCAGTGTTTCTTCCCCCTCCCCATCCCAACCAGTGTTTCCCCTGTCCCACAAGCAATATTTCCCCCATTCCAACCAGTGTTTCCCCTGTCCCACAAGCAGTATTTCCCCCATTCCAAGCAAGGTTTCTTCCCCCCATCCCAACCAGTGTTTCCCCCATCCCAACCAGTATTCCCCAGTAAATGAGCTCTGCCAGGTGACTCCTCCAGTTTCACTGTGTGACATTCTTGATGAACTCTTCCTGTCATTCCTTTTTGGCAGCCCTAATGCAAAGCCCTTTGTTCTCCCTGTGTTCTGTTTCTGACCAGTTCGGCAATACCTGCTACTGCAACTCGGTCTTGCAGGCCCTGTATTTTTGTCGGCCGTTTCGGGAAAAGGTTTTGGCGTACAAGGTGCAGCCTCGAAAGAAGGAAAGCCTCCTGACCTGCCTCTCTGATCTCTTCAACAGTATTGCCACACAAAAGAAGAAGGTGGGAGTCATCCCACCCAAGAAATTTATTTCCCGCTTGAGGAAGGAAAATGGTAAATGAAGAAATGATATTTTAATGTGTTTTTAAGGATGTAAAATGTTAAATTCAGGGGTTTTTGTTTAGTAAGAATTGTCAAGTTTGAACAGGTTTCTTGGAGATTTTTGTGGTGTGAAGTTCACCACCTGTGTGCTTGTCTTGTCTCAGTGTCTGTGTTTCTGGACTTGCACATGTCCAGATATTCCACACTGGCATGGTGCTCCCTAGAGGAATAAAACACACTGCAGGTCATTGCTCCAGGCTCTTATGAACTCTCACAAGAGACCCAGCCACTCATAGCCTGTTCCCTTGCATTTGTGGCAGGATGAATTCCTCAGGATCAGAACTGCTGGTTAGTTCCCAGGGCTGTTTGGTGAGGACATTTCTGGCTGTTGATTTCTCCTCTCTGCTTGAACTTGAAAAGATAACAAATTTCCAGTAGGGGATTTTTGCCCCTTGGTGCTGGATTTAATGAACCAGTGGCCCAAGGCAACACATCTCAATTTCTTTCTTTATCTCCCTTTCCAAAGAAAAGAAGAAAAAAATCTACAAAAAGCCCCAAACCAATAATGATTTCTTCAGTTCTGAGAAATGGCCAAATTAAGTTTCTTTAATGGTATTTTTCAACTGTGTGTTTCTTCTTCCTGAGGAAAATCATTGAGAGAACAACAAAGTGTAATTCTTCCCAAACTCACCAGAGCTGTGTAGCAGGGGAGAGGAGGGAAGGGAAAAAACCACAGTGACCTGGTGTTGGGAAGTGTCTGTAGCTGTTCGTTCTCCTCCTGTCTCCCTTTCCAGAATTATTTGATAATTACATGCAGCAGGATGCACACGAATTCCTGAACTACCTACTGAACACTATTGCTGACTTGCTGCAAGAGGAGAAGAAGCAGGAGAAGCAGAATGGGAAGCTCCAGAATGGCAGCATTGAGAGTGAAGAAGGAGACAAGGCTGATCTGACGTGGGTCCATGAAATCTTCCAAGGAACACTAACCAATGAAACCAGATGTCTTAACTGTGAGGCTGTACGTGCACCACCAAACCACTCCTCCTTAGCTTTCTCCCAGCTCCTGGATTGGTTTCCCTAACACTGAGCACCCTTTTTCATTCATTAGGGTAGATGAAATTGCACTATCTCTATTAAAGTATGGAGCATAGCCTATTTTAGGACTCTATGTTCAAACCAGTGCTCATTAAGGTATGTTGCCCAGAAAAAGCCCAGTGTTTTCCCTGTTTCTCCTCCCTGTTTCCATCGAGGCAGCTGCACTTGGCTGACCCAAGCTGCCTTTTTGTCTTCATGTTATTCCCTGTGTCAGTGGCTGAGAGTTTATGTTGTGTTCCTACATGAGAGTTGCTCTTAATTTAACTCTGGCATGAACTGAATTGCTTGAACTGGAATTCTGTGCTTGGTGCTGGTCCTTGGCCACTCTATTTGAGAGCAAAAAAAGTGGCATGAAGTCTAGAATTAGAACCACAGCACCTTCAGACCAGGGATTTGTAGTTTGTCATATGCTCTGATTTAATAGTGCTAAAAAAAATGAAAACCCAGATGGGGAGAGAAATAAAAAACCCAGGAAATTATTACTACAGAAAAGACTGCTCTTGGCATTTAAAATCTAAAGTTATGGCTATGTGGTGAGGAGAAGCTCTAAAAATGACATTAATAGGATTTTGTCTCAAGGTTTTTGCAATGAAATGTGACTGTTCCACAAATGGAAAGATGGTTTTCCTCCCTGCTAACCCATTTAATTGAGGAGCCATCTGCCTGTTTCTGCATTGCCTCTGAGTATTGACTGTTACACCCTGAAATGCAGCAGAAAGCTGCAGCAGGCTGCAGAGAAAATGGAATGTGGTTGAAACCTCTCCAGTGAGAGCTCTGGGTGGTTAAAACCTGGGTTTGCCAGTGAAATAATAAAAGTGCCTTGAAGTCTCACGGGGGAGAGATGTTTCATGGGGAAGTGTTTGGGTTTTTGTGCTTTTTTCCATGGGTTTTTGGCTTTGTTTTGTTGTTGCTTTTTTTAAAATGCTCCTCTACAGATTTTAACACCACATCAGACTATTTAATCACTTTTAGTTTACCTCAAGAAAAGGCCTCTTTGTGTACGTGTACATTTATTTTTAATCACATTGCACCACTCCAGAATTGGATAAAAGAAATCTGCCAGCTCTAAATTGTTACCAAATATCTCTTCTTATTATTTTTTTTTCAAGGTTAGTAGCAAAGATGAGGACTTTCTGGACCTCTCGGTTGATGTGGAACAAAATACATCAATTACACATTGTCTAAGGTAAACAGAATTCTTTGGGAATGGAAAAAATACCTGCCCTGGTCAGAAGGAAAGAGCCTGGATTAGTTATTCTCTGTAGGCTTTGACATGAGATAAAATATTGTGAGTTTTGGAAGGGTTCTTAGTGGGTTTTAGTAGTTAATAAATACTAGTGGTTGATAAGATTGATTTTCACTTTCTTTTATGGGGATTTGAATTTGTTACATCACACAGCCAGGCTTTGTCAAAAATAAACATGCAGTGTTTGGTTTCACAATAAATTCTTGATTATTTTCATATTCTTACTGAATTTCAGTTGCCTGGCCCTGATGTTAAGGGTCAGTTTGGTTTTTCCTGGTAGACATTTGCTCCATGTGTTTGTCTGCTGGATCCAAGGCTTATCAGCTGCTTGGATATTTAATTTGCACCCAGCATCTGGCTATTTAATAGCTGATAATGGGTCTCTAATTGCTGGGAGCTGAAGGATCATCCAGACTTTGCTACTTAATGGCTGGAGATGGGAACATTTAATTTCTGCCACTAAAGAAAACATGGAATGGCTACTGATGGAAACAAAACTCAGTCACCTTCTTGCTGTTTATTACTTTTCCTAGCCAGAAAATAGGCAGTTAATAGTGCAAATTCCAGATTTTTCCAGCTGAACATTGATGCTGCATCCCAGGAATGAGACAAATACGCATCAAATAGGTCTGGCAGCACCATGAATGAAAGGAGCTTCATCCTCTGTGTGTTGTTTGGGGGTTTTTTCAGCATTTTCAGCCTGGATGCTCTGGAATATCCCTGCTTATGCCACTCTCTGATTTCCACAGGGGATTTAGTAACACTGAAACTCTATGCAGTGAATACAAATACTATTGTGAGCAGTGCCGCAGCAAACAGGAGGCACAGAAGAGGTAAGGGCCAAACATTCAGGCTGAGGGAGATATTCTCTTTAAATTTCTGGGCAAATACACCTGGTGAATTCAGGCAAAGAAAAGGTGAGGTTGTCTAGATCTGTATTTGGTGAAGGAGAAGTGGAGAGACCAAGTAACTTCATGGCAGCCTCGTCATGAGGAGATTCATTCTGTGTTTCTCCCTGAAGAGTTTCTATCTGCTCTTTCCAGACATCCACATTTTCCCCAGTTAGCATTAATCAGCTTAAAGCCACTGGAAAACATCCCATCTGCTTTGTCTGGGAGCACTGGATACAAAAAAATCTTATTTCTCCCCTCAGACTTGGTCACAGCCAGAGCAGCAACACAGATTTATTCCAGCTCTTTCTTCCCACTGATGGGTGAAAAATTGATGTTTTCCTGCAGTTGTTTTGCATTCAGATGTCAGTTGTGCTGTTAATAATTTGGAATAAATATTGCCTGTTCTCACTAAGAGATTTAAAAAAATTTTTTTTTATTCTATCAATATTTTGGATTATATGGGATTCATTTTATGGCGCTTCCTCATTACGAAGCCATTCTTGAACAAATCTTTGTTTGGGGTGATTTGCTAACCCTTACCCTTTATTTCCCACATTCTTTTTTTGCTCCAGAATGAGGGTGAAGAAGCTGCCCATGATCCTGGCTCTGCACTTGAAGAGGTTCAAGTACATGGACCAGCTGCACCGCTACACCAAGCTGTCCTACAGGGTGGTGTTCCCCCTGGAGCTGAGGCTCTTCAACACCTCGGGGGATGCCACCAACCCCGACAGGATGTACGACCTGGTGGCCGTGGTGGTGCACTGTGGCAGGTACCTCTGCACATCCCCTGCCTCTCCTTGGAATTCTGAGGGAATCTCTCATCCCTCTGCTGGGCAATGCAGGAGCACTGTCAGAGCTGGTTGGGTGGAAGTATTTTGATTTTTTTTAATCTGTATTTTTTACTAGTTTTTTTGCTATTTTAAGTTTTATTTTAAATTTTTTACTGTTGGTTTCTCTGGGTCTGGATTGAAGGCACTTGAGGAGGCAGTTCATGTTCAGATTCAGGTGGTTTTTATTTCTTATCAGTGAAACAGCCTCACAACCATGAGTTCTGCAGCCTTTCATTAGAAAGGCACAAAATGGCCAACAATCTCTTGTTACAAGGTCTTTTAAGACAAAACTATCCAATTAAGAAAGGACACCTGGATTATTTCCCTTTTAGCCCAATAACTGATCCCTGGAAGCCCACAATGAGGACTTTTCTGCCCAATTACAGAACATCACCCCAACCCATGAAGAAGGAAGAAGGTGAAGAAGAGCAACTTGTCTCCACCCTAAAACCTCCATCTTGCTTCATATTTATTTCTATATTCTAAAACCCCAAACTCTGAGTTTTCCACCCTGTGACATTACACATTTCTAACCAACTCCACACCCACAATCCCAGTGCTATCAATCAATTCTGGAAGTTTTCTCCACAGCCTCAGGTCAAGTGCAGTGTTCTCTTGTGGCTCTGTGCCTTTCAGTACAGAAAGTTAAAAATTCTCAGCATCCAGGGTTCCAACATTTTACTATTTTAAATTTAACTTTACAGGCTCAGATTTGTCATTTTGTGTCACTTGGGTCATCAGCCCAGTGGCACATCAGGCAAGTTCTTTCTTTGAGCTGTAGCAAAGAGCAATCATTTAAAAAACCCAAAACAATAAAAACCCCCATGCCTAACCCTGCTTTCCAGGAAATCTAAGTGGCAGAAAAAGAAATCTTGGAAAAACACCTACTGAAATAGAATTAAATTATGATTTTCATCTTGCTGCTGCCTAAACCCTTGAAGTTTCTTTAGAAGCTGGTGCCATCATGTGGAATAAACTGTGCACTGCTGGGTTTCTAAAATGTCCTTCTTTTCTTCATTAAATTTTAGTTTTAGCAGCTTCAGATCTGGTTTTAAAAGCAAAGAGGAAAAAGCTTCTAAGCATTTTAGGAAAAAAAAGCCCTCATGGAAAGGAATAAATATTTCTAACTGCCTTCGGGAAGTGTGAGTTTTAAAGGAACCAGTTATTACAGCACATAAATGCTTTGAAATATCTTTGTGAGGGAAAAATGCTAATAATGCATAGATTTAGTATAAATAAACTTTATATAATTCTAGAATATTTTTGCTGTGGTGCAGTTATAGTTATATATAGTTTTTATCATTTTAGGATCTCATGCAATGCGTTTTCTTGTGTAGTTTTTATTTGCCATACCTGTGCCTACACTTACATGTTTGAATAATGGTGATTAATAATTCAGATTATTAAATGGCTTTTCATTTTTTTCTCAAACCTTTTATCCTATGTGGGGCTTTTAGGTTTCCTGTAACTCACCTGCTCTCAGTTCTTACCAGGAATTTACCAAAGGCTTGAGATAAATGAGATTTTCTAAATATTTTGAGTTCTCAGAACTTGTTTGAAATATTTTGCACATAGGGTTTTCTTCAGTTTAAATTTAAATAAGGTTAAATTTAAGTTTAAATTTAGTTTTATGTAGTTGCCCTAAACAAAGGAATTCCATTCTGTGAATTGGAAACTTCCACCAGCAAAGTGGGAAGAGCTCTCCCAGAAGTCAGGGTAAGCTACACTGAGAACTAAAGGAATTCCTGCTGTGAAATAAAATATTTCAGAGCTGATTTAACTCAAAACTTCAATTGTAAGTCAAAATACTCAGCAGTGGTGAATGCAACACGAGAGAGATTGAAATATTTTTAATTTTAGGTTTTAAAATCTATGAGTGATGATATGCAATATTTACAGCATCGTGTGTTTTGAACATTTTAATTGAAGCAATTTGGCAAAAATCGAAAAGCCTCCCCAGGGAAAAGCTGGGCAGTGGAGCTGGGAGAGCAGAGGTGGTTTTGGGGAGGGCAGTGGCTCCTGGTTAATAAATTTGCAATTCCTTTTCCTGCAGTGGCCCCAACCGTGGGCATTACATCACCATCGTGAAGAGCCACGGCTTCTGGCTGCTCTTTGATGATGACATTGTAGAGGTGGGTAACAAAAAAACAACAAAACACCCCAAAACTCTCATTGCAGCCCATTTTTAGGCTCCTCTCCATTGCTAACTTGCATTTCATTGCTGCACTTAAAGAGTTTCTCACTTTTTTTGGGGTCACTTTTCAGCAACAAATTGTAGAAAAAAAATATTTTTAGAGATGATGTTGAAACAGCTCAAGCAAATTTTTCCTTTTCTGCCAACATATCTGTAAAGGCTGATATCCACAATATTTATACATCCATGGATTTCACTTAATTATTAAGCAAATATCAAACAGTAGAACAAATGCCACAGCAGAGCTGCTTTTTGTAAAGATGAAAATGCTTTGTTTGTCTTGGAGGTCCCGTGGTCAAGGCCTGATTAAGTGTCTCAATAGCAAAATCCATGCTTGTGTTGAAATAAAAATGTAGGACATTCCCCATTTTTAATTTTTTTTTTTATCTTTGCATGGCTCTGAGCATCAGAGGTGGCTCCCCTGTGTGTGTGGCTGTCAGCAGTTCCCTTTTTCCTGTTTTTTTATTTTTGGGGTCATTTTCCTCTGTTTCTGTTATAGTCCAAGTAAAGAATTGGGTCACCTAATATGGAAATAGTTCACCCCAATATTTTAAAATGCAAGTGTTATCTGTATTTCCCATCCAGGAGATGAACTTCACATTTTAAAAGATGGAAAATAACCATCCTCTTATTCTGTATTTGTTTTCTATCAGTCACTTCTATGTTGTATCTTCACTTTTAGGGCAAAACCAAATTTCTGTTTATCTGCAAGCACTGTTGACACTTTCATAGATGTGCCAAAAATGGCTTTTAAATGGGCTGTCTGTTATTGGGCAGTAAATCCAAGGTGCTGTCACATAGTTCTTCCCTTCTGGGAAAAAAACCCACATTTTTTTCCTTTATGTTGCTTTTCTGTCTTTAATTCTGGCTTGCTTTTGGTTTTCGAGTTCATCTTCTTTTATAGATTTTTTTTTGAATGCTGTAAAAACAAAGCTCTTTGGAGGGTTTAAATTCTAGGTGTGGCCACCTAACAAAACAGGTTTGAAAAGGTGAGTGCAAAGCTCTTGTTCACAGATATTGCAGCTGAAAAGCCAGGAAAAGCCTTTTCCCCCTGAAATACAAAAAGCTTTCTTGCATTTTTGGCAAGTGATGTGAGTGAACAGCTCCAAACTGAAAACAGGAAGGAGTTTGTCCTCATTACCCACTAAATGTCAGCAGTGGGGAAGGCAGATTTATTTGTCTGTTAGGATTTCATGGGAGGGCCAACTCTCAGTTAAATTGGAGATTGATGATCCCCAAACATCCTGCAGCATATGGGGAAACAGCAAATCCAGGGGACAGATCAGTCCAGGGGGGATCCTGAGCCAAGCAAAATGGGCTGAGAAAGCTGAGCCAGTGATCTGTGGCTGATTTGAGTTTGACATTTGTCACAGAGCAGCCAGGGGATGCAGCCAGTGCCAGAATTTACCTGGAAACTCCATCCCTGGAGCTCTGCACGCTGAGGGCAGGCACAGAATGGCTCTGCTTAAAAAATCCCTCAGGGATTTGAATGCTGAACTGCATTGGGTTTGGAGAACCAGAATAGATGTCTGGAAATGAGCAAGTCTCAGTTCATAAGAAACATCATTTTTAATGCCAGGTGAGGTTGCAGAATCCTAAAAGTTGTAGCTTTAGAGTAACAGGATCCACTGGTTGTTACTCTACAGTTACAACTGGGTTAAACTATATCTGGTCAATAAGAATGGGAAGAATAGAATCTATATAATCCCCTTTCAGCTCCACTCTGTTTTCTCTGCATAGTGAAATTAAAGGAGGAAGTCAGTTTTGCTATGCTGAAACTAAAAATATCTGAGGCATGAATTAATATGGATCAAATGTTTGAGTTGCATTCAGGATGAGTAGTGGAAATAGGCTTGATTGCATGGCAAGTGAGCTGGCACTTAAAATAAAACATGTTTGACTTGTCTGCTAAATATACTGCAGGAGCAGAGGAGTGTTCTTTCACTATATTTCTGTTAAAATGTGCCTCTAACAGTCTGTAGTAACGTTATGTTAATAAATGGTGTGAAAATGCAGCAGCCTCACAGGGGATTTCAGCTTCCCCTCACTCCTTGAATGGAGAAAAGACAAAATCTGTTTGGGGTTTTTTTCCCCCTGATTTTTTAAGAGAAGGTGTTTAACAAAACCCTTCAAGAGAGAATGTCTGCAGTTGATGCATCCTCTGAAGACTCCTGTCTGCTTTTTCTTGTGCTGGGAGAAGGCTGCTCCCAGCTCACTGCTGTTTGGCAGTGCCACAGGGAGAAGCCAGTGCTGCTGAGCTCCTGCTGATGCCAAAATCTGCTCAGGGAGCAGAGATTTCACCTTCTCCAAGTTGGTTCTGTAGCTTTCTTTTTTTTTTTTTTTCTTTCTTTCTTTTATGGTGTAATCACAGTTTGGTCTCTGCTCCTCCTGAGCAGGGCAGGTGTTCAACCCAGAGCTTCTTGTGTTTGCAACATTTCTTTACTTCCTCAACTTTATTCCTTGGGAATAAAAGGAAATTTGAGGCTCATCTCCTCCTTTGCCTCTCATTTCTGTGGATCCAGAGTCCTAAAGGGATTTAAAAACTCCATCCCAGTGGAGTGCTGAGCAGCACAGGTGCCTGGGAATGTTTTATTCCAGAATCTGGGCTGCAGGATTCAGTTCACTGATGGGAGACCAGTTGTGCTCAGGACCTGGATCAGGACATCTTTAAAAATCCTTTAAAATTCCCTCCAGTTGCTGCTTGGAGTATGAGAGCAAAGCAGCTTTTCTGCATAATCACAACTTGAGATACAAGCAGATTTTAATTCTGTTAGTACAGCAAATCATAATTTTTCTTAAGACACAAACCTTGTGATAATACTCCAGAAAGCTTTGCTTGGTAGGAAAGCTCTTTTATGACCAAACATCATAATTAGATGAGACTCACAGAGCTCATGAGGCACTTGCAGGACTTTTCTCCTTAAAAGGGTCACAATAACTTTCAAATCTGGAGTTATTTTAGCTGAACCTTCTTACCTGATTAGTGACTAATTTTTTAAAAAAATTATAAAATAATTTAATTATAAAATACTCAGGCAAGGTACCACCAGCATGAGAAAAGCAAATATAAAAATGTCATGTAGTCAAGGATACATTTTCATGGATCATTTGTTTTGTAGTCCAGTTTAGGACTGCACCCCTTCTGAGAAGTTTATTATTTCATCCTTGTTTCCTGTTTTTTCAATAGTCAGTGAGTTATCAAGTGGGAAAAAAGTGTTTTGTTGGATTGAATGATGTTGAAGTGTCACCATGTCAGCACTGCTTGGCTTTTCAGATCACCTCCAAGAGCTGGGAATACTGGTTTATCTGGGGAAAGGCTTTTAGGGTGGTTGTGTGATTGAAGCTAATTAAAACTTCCATTAATTTTCAGAAAATTGACGCCCAGGCCATTGAAGAATTCTATGGGTTAACATCAGACATTTCCAAAAACTCTGAGTCTGGATATATCCTCTTCTACCAGTCCAGGGACTGACAAGAGACACAAAGGATGGACACAAGGAAAAAGGGATCAAGCTTTGTCCAGGTGGACCCTGTGTGTGCCAGCAGAGCAGCTCCTCGTGGTGCTGTAGGACCAGGACAGACCCAGGGGAGGGGAGAGCTCCCTCCTCCCCCCTTGGAGGACTAGTGCTGAACTGCCCTAACAAGAAGAGCTTTTGTTCCAGTTTTCTTTCTGGGCTTTTTTTGGTTGTTTTTTTTTTTTACGTGCTATCTTCCAAAATCTGTGTTACCTCTACTTGAAACCCGGCTGCTTGTTTGTTCATGAACTCAAGGAGAGATTTCAAAGTAGCATTGTAGGATTTTTACCATTTAAAGTTGGCCTGAGGCTATACCTTGGTTTCTGCCATCGTTTTTCTGTATTTTAGCAGAATGATTTCAATATTCAGTGTCAGCTGAAAGCATATTTTAGGATATGAGCAGCAGCTGCTTGCTGGATATTTTTGGTGACTCAGACTTGAGAAGCAGTACAAAGCTAAGACATATTGGAAATGTCAAGTCTGTAATTTTTATAAAGAAAAAGCAGACAAACCCTTCTCTCTGCAGCATTGTAAACCTCCCCATTGTGCATTCTCTTGGGTTTAGAGAACACTAACAGCACTGCTTCTTTTTGTACTCTTCTTTGTGCTGTTCTGTTTCTCCTGCAGAAGGCAGAGAACTGTCTCCACACCCAGCCTCTCCTGCTGTGCATTTTCCTTTGGAAGCAGCAGTTTTGCCTCCAGTTGCTGCAGGTTCCAGGGGAGCAGAGCAGCCCTGAGCTGTCAAAGACCATCTCTGCTGTAGAAAAGTTGGGAATTCCAGCCTTTCCTGGAGCTGTTGCATAAACCAAAAGTGCCCTCATTCTGAAGCAGGATCTGTTCCACATTTCACTCAATTCCAAGCAAACTGATGCAAGTTGCATTTTGAATCTATGCTAATCCACAGAAGCAGCACCAGTTGGGAAGGGTTGGCCAAGGGAAGGGGTGTTCAGGGAACTAATCCAGGAGTTCTGAGTCTTCAGGGTGATGAACAGGTGAGAAGGAAAACCAACCAACCCAGCAGACATTACCGGGTCAGTGTTGCAGCCATTGCTGGTGATGTTTGTCTCCATCTGGGAATCATAACCCCCCATAAAATGCTTCTGTTTTACCTCTCTAGGCCTTGCGTCCCAGGGGAAAGGGTTGGTCTGTTGAAGACTGAAATGAAACAATTATCTGTTCTGTGTATATATTCTAATCTCAAGGATAACTAGGAAGAAAAGACTAAAGAACTTGGTGAGAAATCTCAGAAAATCTTGGTCAAGTTTCTTTCGGAGAAATGCTGTTGCTGTGCCAAAGCCTGTCACAGCTGGCTCCAGCCTCCCAGTGGGAAGGCGTGTTCTGCTGGGCCCCTGAGCTGTGTGTCCTCAGTGTGGCTGTCACAGCCCCTCATCTGTCCCCAGTGCTTGTTGTTCTTGAGGATCTTTAACTTATGCAATTCTGTGGCTTGTGCAGGATATTCAATATTTTACCAAAACACTGTCCTCAGGAAAGCAGCATCTCACAGCTCCTCGTGCTGCCTGTGTCTGTTCCTTCCTCTCATGACCACAAAGGTGATGTTTAGCAATTAACTCCTGCCTTCAAAATGCAAATGAACCTTTGCCATTGTATTCCAGCTGGGTGCAGCTTCCATTCTCCTGGCACATCTCTTCCAGAAGATAAAATATGGACATTGGGTTTTTTAATTCTTTTTTATTATACAGAGTACTGTCATTTTAAGAGACACATTCAACAGCAGCAAATGTTCTTGTCATCTTGTTCTGTTGTGTGACAATTGTTCCTGGCTAAGAGTTTTCTCCCCTTCTCCACACACAAGCTGTGAGTCCTCTCCTGGTGATGCCACCAGAAGACTCTCATCACTGAGTCTTGCAAAAAATGAAAAAAAAAAAAAGAGAGCACTGAGTTAAAAATAATCTAAACAGTAAATACAAAAAATAATGTAGTACACTAGACATGTATTTTGTATATCTGGTGATACCTTTTTACAAATAAAATACCTGACTGAGAGATAATATTGAAAGATATATACTATAGATTAAAAACTGCTCAAAGTGCACTTTTGCTACAGATTTATAAGGAGACTAAAAGGAATTAAATGGGAAGAGAATGGTGTGATGTTACTTCTGTATAATAAATGACCCCACCTGTCTCCAATAAAGGTCATTATGATCAAACCCACAGCACCCAGAGGTTTTTCCTTGAATTTCACTCCTTAACTCCTCCCATCCTGATCCTGCTGTGTTTGCATCCCTGTAACCTGTGCAGGAATGGGTCAGAGCAGGAGAACTGAATAATTAATTCAGTGTCAGAGATTGTAACTGCTGTGCTGGTGCAGCAGGCAGAGGTTACCCAGGGCCTCTGTTCCTCCTTCCCCCATCACCCCCGGAGCTCTGCTCCTGCCTTCCCTGGGATTTCTGCTCCCTCTTCCCCCCTGTGTTGTGCTCCCTGAGATTTTGTTGCAAATACCTTCTGACTGATCTGGAACAGAGACATTTAAAGGCAAAACCAGGAGCCTGTGCTTGGAGCTGTTGAGGTTCATTGCAGGACAGGTTTTCATTTCGTTGTGGTTCACTGCAGTTCACCTTAGCACAGGAAAATGGGATCCTGTGAGAAGGAATTTATGAGAATACAATGCAGTGGGAGCAGGGGAGATTGGAAGATGGCAGCTGCTCTGTAAAACCAGGTTGTAAATCCCAAATGCTGTCTGGCCCCTGTCCTGCTGGGTCACACCTCGGCAGGAAGTAAATAAGTGAGCTAATTTTAACTGCAGTGAGCATGAGTTGGACTTGCAGGAAGAGCATTCCCTGGAAATTGGGAGAAAACAACCAACCCCAGAAGGGCTGAAAGCAAAGTGGTTTGAGCCACCGGGGCAGGAGTGATGGAGCTGGGATCTGGGAGCTGGGTTGGTCCCTGCAGCTCTTCTACAGAACCTCTGCTGGAGTGAAGGTGGAAACCATTCCATAGTTATTCTTTTTCTATTAAATGATATTTTGCTTAAAATTCCACATTTGTGGAGAGGCTCTGCCCTTGGCTCTGTAGCACAGAGATGCTCTCTGGCCTGCTGGTGGTGCTCAGCATGTTCTGGGTACCAGCAGGAGCTTTTAAAGCCCCAGTGCCAGCTCCGTTTAGGAGATCCTTCAAACAAATCCTGTTTGATTGGTACAAGAAAGAAAATGGGCTGACAAAAGCCCCTGAGACGAGTCAGACCTTCCCATTGTGGGGCTGGCATTTAGCAAAAGGAAACAATCCCTGAAATGTAATTAATTCCTCACTAATTAACCCCGGGGCTGCTGCTGCTCTGCTTCCCTCCTGCTCCTGCAAACCCCGGCTTGGCTGGGGCAGCTCTGCAGAATCGGGATGGGATGGGGTGTCTGGAGGGGGAGCTCAGGGTAGGGAGGGTTAGGGATGGAGCAGTGGAGGTTTAGGGATGGAGCAGTGGAGGATTAGGGATGAAGCAGTGGAAGGTTAGGGATGGAGCGGTGGAGGGTTGGAGATGGAGCAGTGGAGGGTTAGACACAAAGCAGTGGAGGGTTAGACACAAAGCAGTGGCACTGGGGTGGTGCCAGGGTCATCCTGTCCTTGTGCTCTGCAGCCAAAGCTGCAAAGGGCGATGCTTTGATCTTTACACATCGTTTGTGGCAGAATGAATGGCCTCAAAGTGACACTGGGGCACTTCAGGTGGGATATTGGGAGGGAATTCCTCCCTGGGAGGGTGGGAGGCCCTGGCACAACTTCTCCTGGGTCCCTGGCAGTGCCCAAGGCCAGGCTGGATGGGATTTGGAGTGCTCTGGGACAGGGGAAGGTGCCCCTGCCATGGATTGGGATCATCCTTAAGGTCCCTTCCAACCCCTCCCCTCCCTCGTGGTGCTTGTTTGCATCTGCTGGAGTGTGGGGGATGTTTCTGCGCCCGCAGGAGAGGGAAGGATGAATTAATTACACAGCAGCAGCAGCTGTTAAATATTGGAGTTGCTAATAATGAGTGCATTAGTGGTTGTCAGTTGTTTTAAAAGCTCCTAAATACAAATAACAAACACAAATACAAAACACTGCAGTGGTTACAACACTTCAGCTCGTGTAAAATCAATTAAAAACATTCAGATAGTCCCAGCTGGGTCTTCCCTGGTGATTTCCAAGTCCCAGGCAGAGTGAGGGGAGGGCAGAAGGGCAAGGATGGGGTTTGGGAGCTGTTTGGGGTTGGGAACATCCCAGACCTACCAGAGTTCATTTTGTTTTCCAGGTGGTTTTTAACAGGGATGAGCTGCTTTAGCAGAACGTGTTGTGTGAGGAATTTTGATGCAGAAAAGAGACATTTACTCGGATTTAAAGCTTGGAATTAGCAGGGCCAAGCCATCAAGAGCTGCACTGAGCCCGTGGGAGGCTGAGGCCAAATGCAGCTGAACTTTGTGTGTCCATGAGCTCGCAGGTGGAGTTCAGCAGGAGCTGAGTTTGGGAGTGATTAAGTGCCCTAATTAGCACTCAATTAAGTGGTTTTGTTTCCTTCTCTGAAGAGCAGCCACAGCTACTCCAGCAAATCATTGCCAGGCAGAGAGCAGGGAAGTGCTGGGGGGGATAGGATGGGATGGGATTGGATTGGAGATAGGATGGGTTGGGATGGAATGGAATGGAATGGAATGGAATGGAATGGAATGGAATGGGATGCCCCAAAGGAAGGGAAATCCCATCTGTCAGTGCTGCTGTGCAGGCCCAGCTGTGTCCAGAGGCACTTGGGAGCACAGGGTTGCTCTCTTGGTAGGATAAACCCCTCTCAGAGCCAGCAGGGAAAGGTGTTCAGCCAGGAATCTCACACTGATGGCAGCTCAGAGACCTCTTTGTCTGGAGTCTTTTGCATCCCCCACGGTTTGGGTCTGTTGGTCCTTTTGGATGATGTGAAATGATTGGAATATTTGGATATTTTGGAAGCATCAGCTGCACAGCAGGGTCCCTGCAGGTCATGGGGACTGTGGCAGGGGGAAGTTCCATCCCTGCATCCCAGAGAATCCCAGGATGGTGAAACCTGTGCAGATCCAACCCACACCTGTAAAAATCCTCCCTTTTCAATCACCTGGACCAGCTGAGGTGAAATCCTTCAGTGTTTTGCTCCATTTGGAAGCTGCTCCAGGTCCCTTTGCTCCCACCTCCCACCCTCAGCTCCTCCTCAGCAAATCCTCAGGGAATTGCAGAGGCAGCACGTGGGGGTGATCAGGGACAGGGTTATTCTTGGCCATCCTCCCCAGGTCCTTTTTTTTTTTTTCTTTTTTTTTTTTTAACATTAAACTGCTCATTTTCAGATTTTGAGTCACAATATTTCTCCAAGCAAAAGGCCACGAGTCTGGAAAAAATCCAGTTTATTCCTTCAGAATTCTCTGCCATCATTTCAGCCCAGAAGAGCCAAAGCAGAGCTGGGACCTGCTGCTGCTGGCATGGAGGGACAGTCCCATCACCTCCAGGGTGCTGAGGGTGCTCATCCCCTGCCAGGTGTCCCCTGGGCTGTGGGGACAGGTGTGGGTTGGTGAGGATCAGGAAGGGGCATTATGGGATGTCTGAAGGCAGCAGACAGAACAAAATGGAATTATCTTATTATCTCACTCTTAGGGAGCGAAAAGTGAAAAAATGGAGATTTTACTTTTATTTTTTCCCCTAGTTTCTCATGGATGGTATAAAACTGAACCTAAACCCAGGTTTAAATGGAATTTCTTGAACCCCAGATCCAGCAGAAAAGCCAAGCTTTGGTTTTAGTAACATTTCCATGGGAGGAGGTTGCTGGATTTGGGAAAACCAATTCCTCTGTGCTGTTACCCCCCAGTCTGAGCCAAATGCTCCGAGAGCAGCGACTCGGGGTCAGGAGAGCTGGCAATGCCTTATCTTCTAAAAATATCTCCAACCAACCTCAAACCGCTCCAAAACAGGGCGGGGAAGGGGTTGGACGTGGTGCTGGGCTGTGGGCAGGGATTGAGCAGGAGATGGGGCCGTGCTGGAGCAGGGAGGGACAAGGCCAGGGGACAGCAGGGCTGTGCTGGGAGGCAGCGGCTGCAGGAGCATCCTCCGGGAGCGGGGAAAACGGGAAGAGGAAGAGCTTGGGGGGACTCTGTGTGTGGTGGCTGCTAAAAATAGGTTAGAAACTGCTTTAAAATAGTTGATAGATTGTTAGGTGTGTGGTTATTATATTGTAAAAGGAGTTAAAGGGGGAGTTGTAAGAAATATGGTACTCAAGGTACCACAACACACCTCAGTAAAGAAGCCTGAGTTAAAACCAATAAATAGACAGGACCAGCGTGGGGGTGTCGAGCTGCCTGGTGCTCCACTTCAAAGCTGGGAATTTGTTCCCCAGGATTTCTGGAAGCCAATGTCCTTCCTGCCCAGTGAAGTGCACCACGAGCCAGCCCGGACAGAGCTGTCATGGGCCAATCGAGCGCCTTAAACCTTCCTGCAAATGAAGGATCCAAACAGAAACCAATCCAAAGGGACAAAAAACAGGATAAAAAGGGGCTCCTGACCCACTGAATGTGTGCTGCTCTGTAGCATCCCATAAATTCTCCCCCCTTGGTCAATCCCCAAGCCCTCAGCCCTGGAAACATTAACTACTTACCACAGAGCCATCCCTCCCAAAGGGAAAACCAGCTGTGACAGTGTTCCCAGGGGTCTGAGGATGAGGGAAGAGACGAGGATCTGACTCCATGTTTCAGAAGGCTGATTTATTATTTTATGATACATATTATATTAAAACTATACTAAAAGAATAGAAGAAAGGATTTCCTCAGAAGGCTGGCTAAGAATAGAATAGGAAAGAATGAATAACAAAAGCTTGTGGCTCGGACAGTGAGTCCAAGCCAGCTGACTGTGACTGGCCATTAATTAGAAACAACCACATGAGACCAATCACAGATGCACCTGTTGCATTCCACAGCAGCAGATAACCATTGGTTACATTTTGTTCCTGAGGCCTCTCAGCTTCTCAGGAGGAAAAATCCTAAGGAAAGGATTTTTCAGAAAAGATGTCTGTGACAAACAGTCTCCCCCATGGACTCGGTGTCACAACTTCCTCGGGTTTCTCCTTCCCCTGTCACTGGCTCGGTACCCCTGGAGGCCAGGCCCCTCTGCCCAGCCCTTAGCTCTGCCCCCCACCCCTTCCCCTCTATAAGCTGCTGCTCCACTGATGGTTTTCCTCTTTTCCCCGGGTTTATCCTTTGCTGGCTGTGTTACCCTGCTGGGATAAACCCTTGCCAAAGAGCCTTTCTTGCCTCTGTGGCTGAGCCATTGTGGTGAGTGTTGCGTGGGGGTTTGACAGCATTGCCTGAATGTTAACTCAGCCTGGCTTTCGACAGGAGAGGCTTGCTGGGACAAGGGATGGGCAGCAGCACCGACCACTGTAACACCCGCGTTTTTACTGCTCCACCTGGGACATCGGGGCCATCGCTGCTGAGCAGCCCCAGCGCCGGCGCTGCTCCATGCTCGGCGGGATCGCTGCTGCTCGGCCCAGGTCCCCTTGCTTTAGGCCTTTATTTAATTATAATAAATGCTGAAATCACTTCAGTACCGGGAGCTGCTCTCGTTTTTGCCCGTGGCATCCCCGCGGTGCCGCCTCCCGGCGCTGGGAGGGGCCGGGGCTGAATGGAAGCGGCTCCCTCACCCCTCCCGGAGCTCTGCGAGGGTCCTCCGCTCCCCGAGGCTGCCAAGTGCCTCCTGGAGTTGGGTTTTTTTCCTTCCCAGCGAGGAAAGAACCTGTTTGCTCTCTCCTGCACCTTCCTTCAAGGTTTTCCTGTTGGTCACAGTCCCGAGGAAAGCCAAGGCTGCGGGATCCGAGCGGCAGCTCCCGGAGAAACCACAGGGATTTTATCTCAGCCCTGAGCAGAGGAGCAGGGCTGCTGGATCTGCTGCGGGTGCTTCTGTTCCAAAACCTCAGAGCAGCCGCTCTGCAGACCCACTGACCCTTCCTCCATCCCTGCACCGTTGATTATCATCAGGGAATCAATCATCATGGAATGGTCTGGAATGGACCTTAAAGATCAGCTGGTTCCACCCCGTGCCAGGGACAGGGACACCTTTCCCTCTCCCAGGTTGCTCCAAGCCCCACCCAACCACTTCCATGGATGGAGAATCACCTTGCTTTGGGTTTCATCCCATCCATTTGCACCCTGCTGTTCCTCCGAGCCTGCTGGGAGGTGTTTGGGGAGCTCTCCCTTGCCCTTGTGCATCTTTGATGGATTCGAGCTCTGCTCTCCCCTTGGCAGCCAGAGCTGCACCATCAGCAGCTCTGTTCCCTGTGGCAGGGGGAGCTTCCATCCCTGCATCCCAGAGAATCCCTGGATGGTGAAACCTGTGCAGATCCAACCCACACCTGTAAAAATCCTCCCTTTCCCATCAGCTGGACCTGCTGAGGTGAAATCCTTCAGTGTTTTGCTCCATTTGGAAGCTGCTGAGCAGTCCCCAGCCCTGCTCCGGGGCATCTCCTCTCCCTCAGGTGCTGGGAGAAGCTGAGCTGCTTCTTTTCCCCTTTTCCCTCGCTCCAGAAGGATTCGGGCTGTCTCAGGAGCCGTGCAGAGCCAGGAGCAGAGGATGGAGCTGGGCTGGGCTGGGCTGGCTCGGGGGTTTTCCAGCAGCTCTTGCCGTGCATTAACTCTCTTTTATTTACCCTGCTGAGCAGATTGCCCTGCCCAGGCACAGCCCTGCTCCCCACCAGGGTTTTCCCCTTGCCAGGGCACCCTGGTACCCCAATCACCCTGATTTGGGGTCATTTCCCCGGGCACTCCCTCCTGGCTGGGCAGCAGAGCCGGGCACAGCCCCAGCCCTGTAGGGCCAGCCCCTGGTGCTGCTCTGGCTGCCGGGTTGTGACACCTGGAAAGGTTTAGAGGATGAAAATGCTGCAATTAGAGAGGAAATACCCCTGGATTTGCCTAACGCAGTGCCAGGCAGGGAGGGGCTCCCTTGGGGTGCCTCTGCTGGGGCGCAGGGACGGAGCCCAGCCCTGGGGATGCTCCAGCCCCAAAAGAGCCCCCAGGGCCGGGCCAGGCTGCGGGGGGTTCTGGCCATGGCCCCACCTGCCCTGGGTGCTCCACAAACCAACCCCGCTGCCTTCCTTCCCCTTCCCCGCGCACTAATTGAGCCGCGGCACTAATTAACGCCACAGCGCCCAGCTGCGCGCCGGGAGGATGCTCTGATCTCCCTGTTCCCGGTTTAACAGGGTCAGGAAATGCCGACAGCCTGTGCCTTGGGGTGAAACCTCTGACATTTCCCTAAACCTGCCGTGACCAGGGCTGGGCTCGGGCTGCGGGTGCCCGAGCGCTCAGGGATGCTCCGGGGAGCGCTCCCAAGCACCGGCAGCTCGGGCTCGGTTTATTTCTGCCAATATCCCCGCGATGGCTTCTCCTGGATGGGGTTTTGTTCTCTTAAAAGCCACGCAGCTAAAAATAGCCGTGAGCAGCAGTGTCCCGGTGTGAATCCGTGCGCGGAGCCGCCCCGGGAGCTGCGCTTGTGCTGCGCTCTTTAAAAACCACTGCTGTGCCTCAAGAAACGCCTGATGGGGAAAACGAGGGGTTTCCCTCGCTGAAAGAACCACCTGGACTCAGATTATCCCAAAGTGGATGATTTCGAGTCGGATTTCATTAAGCAAAAGGCTGTGATGATTTGGTTGGGTGGCCGTGGAGAAAGCTCTGCCTTCCCCAGGGCTGGGGGTGTGCACCTTGGGGTGCAAGGAGAGAGCAGGGCGGGATTTGGGGATGCAGGGACCCAGCAGGGCGGGATTTGGGATGCAAGGACTCAGCAGGACAGGATTTGGGGGTCAGGGACTCGCTGAGAAAGGATCTGGGGAGTTGGCACTCAACAAGGGGGATTTGATGGGAAGAGATGAGGCTCCTGGATGCTTTCACAGGGACGTGGTGAGGGAATTCTGCCAGGTCCGTCCCTGCAGACCCTTGAGAACCCCCGGATGCTGTGGAACCCCATGTCCCTGTGAAAGCATCCAGGAGCCTCATCTCTTCCCATCAAATCCCCCTTGTTGAGTGCCAACTCCCCAGATCCTTTCTCAGCGAGTCCCTGACCCCCAAATCCTGTCCTGCTGAGTCCTTGCATCCCCAGTCCTGCCCTGCATCCCCAATCCTGTCCTGCTGGGTCCCTGCATCCCCAAATCCCGTCCTGCTCTCTCCCTGCACCCCAAGGTGCACAACCCCAGCCCTGGGGAAGGCAGAGCTTCTCCACGGCCACCCAACCAAATCATCACAGCCTTTTGCTTAATGAAATCCGACTCGAAATCATCCACTTTGGGATAATCTGAGTCCAGGTGGTGCTTTCAGCGAGGGAAACCCCTCGTTTTCCCCATCAGGCGTTTCTTGAGGCATAGCAGGTGCAGGATGGGCAGTGAGCAAACTGCATCTGTGCCGGGAGCCGCGGAGCCAAACTCAGCCCCACAGAGCGCCAGGGAACAATGGCCAGGTAATTAGCGACTCCCTAATGAGGAGCTGGGGGTGTCCGGGGGACAGCAGCATCCGGGGGTTCCCGAGGGTCTGCAGGGATGGACCTGGCAGAATTCCCCCACCACGAACATGTAAAGTGGCCGGGAGCCTCATCCGGGTCGGAATCTGGGGATGAATCCCAGGGAAGGGAAACGAGGGGGGCAGGGACGGACAGACAGCCCTGGGGGAGCCGGGCTGGGGGCTGACACCGGGGGGAGGAATGGGGCATTTGTCGTTCCAAACCAGCTGTGGGGCTGCTGGTAGATAAAACCAGCACTGGGACACAAAAGAAACAATGGGAAGGATTCCACTGATTGATGAATGGAAAAAAGATATTTGCTTTTACAAATCAACATTTAAAATTAAATTAGACATTGAAAGATTAAAGAAACAATGGGGAAGAAAAACCCCTAAATCCCATAAGAATTAAAGATGAAAAGGGAGGGTTGTACATTAGAGGGAAATCTTTGGTATCAGGTGTATTGGGAAGTCTGTGCCACTCAAGTACCTCAGCCAATGGGGAAAACCCCCTAAGTCCCATAAGAATTAAAAATGAAAAGGGAGGGTTATGCATTAGAGGGAAATCTCTGGTATCAGGTGTATTAGGAAGTCTGAACCTCCCAAACACCTCAGAAATGGGAAAGAGAGAAGGGAAATGTGGCTGGAAATTGGGATAAAAAGGAGACTGGGTGCTCCAAAAATTGGAGAGATCTCAGGGGAATGCCCCATGGCCTCTCCCTTTATTGGAATTAAGTAAAAAGGACTCCTCTGTCTCCTTTTTGGACATAAACCTCTGGTGTTTGTGGATGAATTTCCGTAACAGGGGGATGGAGGCTGCAGTCACCGAGCTGGGAGGGGATGGTCACAGTGACACTGCGGGGAGGGCATGGTCACAGTGACATTGACATTGGCTGGGAGGGGATGGTCACAGTGACATTGGCCGGGAGGGGATGGTCATGGTGACATTGGCTGGGAGGGGATGGTCACAGTGACACTGGCGGCAGGGCATGGTCACAGTGACATTGGCTGGGAGGGGATGGTCACAGTGACACTGCGGGCAGGGCATGGTCACAGTGACACTGCGGGGAGGGCATGGTCACGGTGACATTGGCTGGGAGGGGATGGTCACAGTGACATTGGCTGGGAGGGGATGGTCACAGTGACACTGCGGGCAGGGCATGGTCACAGTGACACTGCGGGCAGGGCATGGTCACAGTGACATTGGCTGGGAGGGGATGGTCACAGTGACACTGCGGGGAGGGCATGGTCACAGTGACATTGTCTGGGAGGGGATGGTCACAGTGACACTGCGGGCAGGGCATGGTCACGGTGACACTGGTGTGTCCTCGGTGCCCCGGTGGCCGCATCCCCAGAGGTGACACAGGCCCAGCTCCCCAGCCCAGCACGGTTCTCACCTTCCCGGCAGGGCAGCAGCTCCCGGCAGAGGGATCAGGCTTTCCCGGGAGCGCTGCGATTCCCTCCATGGAGGGAAAAGCCCTGAGGAGGGGTGGGGAGCTCAGCAGGGTCTGATCCTGTCACCCCAAAGCCCCTGGAGCTCCAAACCCACGCCCAGCGTTCATCCAGATCCCTCCCTCGACTTTTCCCAGCTCTGTGATGTCCCCAAACTCCAGGATGTCCCGTGCTCAGGGACCTGCCTGGCCACCCCTGCAGCCAGGGTACCAAACCGTGCCAAAAAGTTACAGAAAAGAGGAGTTTGGGCCGGAATTGTTGTGATTTTCTGTTTGCTCAGGGTAAGGGAGGGATCCTCTCCCCTCTGCTGCCATCCCTATAGCAACCAGCAGCCTCTTCCTGTTAAACAAGTGACTCATCAAACACGGCTGCACTCGTGTCAGGGATGCTGCTTGTGACTTCCAGCTCTGACAAGGGAGCTGACCTTTCAGGAGGGAAAAAAAAAATCAGAAAAACCCCGGGGGAACAGCTCAAACCTGGCTGGGAAGGTGCAGTTCTGGTCTCATCCTCCTCATCCATCCTGCTGCTTTTATCTCCCCCAAACCCTTCAAACTCAGCAGTTTTAAAGAATTTGGAGGGTTTTCCCTGTTGCTGCTTTTCCCATTCCCTCCTCCAGGTGCCTTTGTGCCATGAATTCATCCCTGGGGTCTGGGGGATGTTCCTCAGCCAA
The DNA here is from genome assembly GCF_901933205.1 of Camarhynchus parvulus. Taxonomy (NCBI): domain Eukaryota; kingdom Metazoa; phylum Chordata; class Aves; order Passeriformes; family Thraupidae; genus Camarhynchus; species Camarhynchus parvulus. Next base: position 17,690,043 of record NC_044600.1, on the reverse strand, counting down.
GGCACCTCCAGCAGCACCGGGGAGAGGCCCAGCACAGCTCTGGGGTGGAATTCCTGTGGGACCAGAGACCCTCCCTGCTTCAAACCCCAGCCTGAGGATGGAGAAGGCAAATCCCCAGGATGTTCAGCAGCTCTCCACTCTGGCTGGGTGTTCACACTCCTGGAAACGTCTCCTTTATGCTGGGGGAACCCCTGAGTGCCGAGACAGCTCTGGACAGTGGTGCTGAAGGAGAAATTGCAATGCCCAGAGAGGGAAAAACGCTTCCACACCCCCAAAATCCAGGTGGGTACAGCTCAGGCTGAGGGCTGGGATGTGACCACGGCGCTGGCAAGCCCCACTCATGGCTCTTTTTAAGTAAACAGATTTTTTCCAAGCCAAGCATTTGCTTTATGGAAATGATTTCACTCCCAGCCAGCAGCTGTGGCCTTTTCTGGGTGATGTGCTAACCCAGCCAGTCCTGGATCCAGGCATTGTGGTTCCCCAGGCTGATTCCCAGGAATGTGCCCTGCTCAGGAGGGGAGCCCAGTGCTGTGCCTCCACAGCCTGAGTTAAAACCAATAAATAGACAGGACCAGTGTGGGGGCATTGAGGTGCCTGGTTCTCCACTTCAAAGCTGGGAATTTGCTCCCTGGGATTTCTGGAAGCCAATGTCCTTCCTGCCCAGCAGGAGGGGAGCTGGGGGGCTGGAGGTGCTTCCAGGGCCACCACAGGGGGTTTCCCCATGGAAAACCTCGTGTTCCCCCGTGCCAGTTCCCCAGGAGGGATCACCAGGGGCTTCGGGGGTTGAATGGAGCAGCAAATCCATCCCTGCATGGGTCCCACACTCAGTGCCTGGGGATTCCCGCTGTGCTGGGGTGGCCTTGGGGCAGCTGAGGGCTTTTCCACACGGAGCTGGGACCTTCCTGGTGCTCAGAGCTGCTTCTCTGCTGTGGCTCCAGGGTTTGGTGCTCTGCAGCTGCTCACTCCAAGCCTGGCTTTGGAAAGCTCCCATTGGTGGCAGGGGCACAGCAGGGAGGGATGGCTGCCCAGCTCTTGGATGCAAAAATATCCAGGTTTTCTATTTTTTAAGGACTTTTCCTATTTTTCCCCATCCAAACCCCTAGAAAAACTACCTTACCTCTGTGCCACATCAGGTAAATTGTATTATTGTTAATTATTAACTATCACACTCGTATGCCCAAATATTTTGCCTCATATTCTGCAGGCTCCCAGTGTTCCCTATGGCTGAATGGCAGTTTAGGGAAACAGTCACTCCTGATGAGGCACCCAGCCAGAGCAGCACATACAGCTTGGGAGAAGGAGTAAAACACAGTGCAAAACCCTTTATTTTGGAAAAAACAAGCCCTTTTCCCAGAAGCCCTGCTCAGTGACATATGGTGACACAGCATGTGCCAGCAAAAGTGCTCCAAAACGTGTCCCTGTGGCTCAGGAAAGGACTTGGAGCAAAACCATTCATGTGGGGATGATATCACTGATGGAAGGAGCAGAAATCCTCTCCCTGGCTTGGCCTGAGTGTTTGTTTGGTGGGAATCAGGAGGAGAAGTTGGAGTGAGCCTCGGGATTTCTCCTTCCCCCTGGCACAGCCAGGCACTGTCCCCCTAAGTGGGGAGTGTTCCCTGCATGTGTAACAGCACCAGGGCAGTGGGACACGCTGTCCCCACTGTCCCCAGGCTGGGCAGCCCCGAGGGAAGGGGGCAGGAAGGTGATTCCTGCTGCTGGCAGAGCCAAACCCACCCATGGCTCTCCAAGAGGCAGAGTCAGGCTTGCAGCAGTGCTGTGGCACAGGTCACCCTTGCAAGCCAGGACCTGGAAGGGGCCCACTCCAGCCACCTGGAGAGAGGCTTGTCAGGCAAATCAGCTGCTTTTCCCCAGAGCTGGATGATTTCATCAGCCACACTCCTGCCTGCCACCCTCCCATGCCTGGCTTTGCACCTACACCTCAACCAGCCCAACCCACCACGGAGCCCTGGTCCTTCCCTCCAGGCTGGGGTGCTGCAGCTGGAGCAGCTCTAGGAGAATTCCCATCTTTCCAGTGGCAGCAGTGAGAAAATGGCCTCATTTCCACCAGGAATTATGCAAAGCCTTTGAATGTAGGGCTCCAGCGCACCCAGCAGCGCAGCCCCCACGGCCCCGTTTTGGGGAGGGCTTGTTTGCCACCCTGATTAGTCAGCACTGCTAATTATAGCTGAGCTTTTCCTGCTTCGAGCTCCTCAAGCACCGTTGGAGTAACAGGGAACAAGGGAGGTGCTGGAACGAGGCTGGATCCGCTCAGAAAAGAGAAATAAAATGTGGGGAACGTTCCAGCTCTGAGCCTGGCTCGGGGGCACGAGGCAGGGAGCTCGTGGGTTTGTCAGCTCAGCACAGGATGCTCCCAGAGGAGTGGGAGCTGGGCTGGGAAAAGCTGGTGGGATGCCAGGGGTGATGACTTTTCCCCAAAGCAAAGATGTAAAGCTGATTTTGATGCTTGTGGAGGTGAAAATGATGGAGAATTGGAGTTGTGGTTATCCCTCTGTACCACCAGTGTGCCCTTAGACAGCAGCTCTTGCTCCAGCTTTGGTTCCCAGTGGGCTGGGCCTGGGACATCACGTCATCAGTGACTGCCACCCCGGTTTTAACTTGCCACCCACGTGTTTTAACCAGAAATGCACAAACTCTAAGGGAGGATGAGCCCCAGCTGAAGCCCTGGGAGCACCCAGCATCCCCACAGGGCAGTGCCACAGGAAAACCTGCCTTGTTCAGCACTGAGCTTTCCCCAAAGGGCCAGAATCCAAGGAAGATGGTGAGGAATGAAGGTGGGAGACATTTTCCATGCTGAACAGCATTCCCAGGTGGGGCTGGTGGCCTCTTGCTCTGTAATTAGTGTCAGGCTTGTGTCTTTCCTTAGCTTTGATCTTTGCTCCTCTCTATTGACTCTGTAATTTAAATACAGATAAATTCCCATATCTAATATATGAATATTCCCAGAATGGTCTTGCAGCTACTCAGGGAGCTCAGAACATTGAATACAACTTGAAAAAGTAGATTGTCAAGCCTTGAAAACAGCGTGTGCAGTGGCTGGTCCTCTCATGCGCAACAGGGCTGCTCTGGGCACAGCAAGCCCTGGTTTAACGGGGGCCAGATAATGTCATTTCTGTCACCAGAAAACCTCAGCATTCTTGGGGTATTTGCCAATCCACTGCACCCCCTTGAAACCCCAAAAATTCCCATTGGAGACATGGGGCTGCTCTTCCCTGGGCAGGGGGACGAGAAGCTCCCAGCACTGGCTGCAATCCGCTGGGATGTGTGCATGGAAAGGGGAACTGCTGGAGCCCGGGGGGTAACACCTGCCAGGGACTGGTGTTCCTGTAGGACACGGCAAAAACATCCCGGGATTGGGGCGAACTTGTGCTGGGATGCCGCGGGGAGGAGCTGGAGGTGGGAGGGAAGGGGCTGCCCTGGAGTGCCGGGTGTTGGAGGGCAGAGGGCAGGAAGGGTGGGATGCTGGATGGAGCAGGAGAGCCACGGCAGCTGCAGCGATCCACGGGGTTTGGGATCAGCCGGGACCCTCTGGAGCGCTCGTGTCCCTGCCAGGGGCAGCTCCGGAGCGCAGGGGCCAGGCCGGGTCACACACACCGCTGTGTGCTGGGCTGGGGACAGCGGGGACAGCCCCGCTCGGACCCCACAGAGCACCAGGCACGGCCGGAGCATCCCCTCTGCCCCTGCCGTGCGCTCCCTGCAGCGCGTCCCGCAGGTGAGTTGCTGAGAGCAGCTGTGACTGGAATTCCCGTTATCCTCCTACCTCCTTTAGAAATGCTTCACAAGTACTGTTTTCCCAGCACACTGATAAAAGCCTGGATGGAATCAAGCGATCATCAGAGAAGGAGTCAAAAAAATGTTGTTGATGATACAATGTTATCTGAATTTCTGAAATATTGCCACCTTTACCCCTGCTTTAGGTGATAGTTTTACACCACTACACCTACACCAGCCCTAGGGCTGATTTCTGCGTCTTACAAATCACAGGCCCCAGTTTGAGACAAACTTCTTCTTTTGCTTCTTTGCAGGTTTTGTTTTGTATGATGAAGGAATAGGCTCATATTCCCTGGATTTTCTGCGTCATCTGTAGCTTCTGCTTTTAAGTGACATGAAACCCTGGTACTCAGCTGTGCCACGTGCTCTGCCAGAAACAGGAGCTCAGTCCCTGCTTGTGCTTCTCGGCCCTGAATCTCTCAGGATAAGGCACTCATGGCTCTGTATTGAGCTGATGCCGGGGGGAGCCGGGCAGGGCTGTTCATTCTCTCCCCATCCCCGGGCAGGGCTGTTCGGCCTCTCCCCATCCCCGGGCAGGGCTGCTCAACCTCTCCCCTTCCCCGGGCAGGGCTGTTCATTCTCTCCCCATCCCCGGGCAGGGCTGTTCGGCCTCTCCCCATCCCCGGGCAGGGCTGCTCAACCTCTCCCCTTCCCCGGGCAGGGCTGTTCATTCTCTCCCCATCCCCGGGCAGGGCTGCTCAACCTCTCCCCATCCCCGGGCAGGGCTGTTCAGCCTCTCCCCATCCCCGGCCGTGCGTAATTCCCGGCAGCGGGAGGAATTCATTCATTCAGCTCCTCGCTGCTCGGCTTTCCTCCGCCCCTTGTGCCGGCGGCTCCCGGCGCTCGGTCACGCGGCCCCAGGTAGATGAGGATTCACATCCCCCGGGACGGGGCTTGGCCTGATTAGCAACCCAGATGCTCCAATTTGGGGCGGTTGGGTTCAGCCAGAAGCGCTGCTGTTCACCTAAATATCTCCGCACATCGGGAGCTGGAAATGCGGCGCAGAGCTGGCTGCAGCAGCCTGGAAGAGAGAGGGGGATGAAAGGGGGAAGCTGGAGTGTTATGAAACGAGTAGGAAAAATGGGAGAAGGTGTAGCTGAAATGCTGTGGATCCAGGAGCTGAGCATCCCTGCTTTGATGATCCTGCTCCCGAGATGAATCACGGAGCCATTTATAGCTGGAAAAATACTCGTGTCTTTGGGATTTGTTCCTTCCCAGGCTGCTCCTTTCCCAAACAGTCGGGGAGGAAGCTCTGGGGATGGGTGGGTGCTGCGCTGAGGGGGACAGACCCCATAATCAGCGTCCTTGGGCAGGTCCCGATTCCCGTGAGCTCCTCCTCACCCCAGCTTTTCGCTGGCTGGAGGGAACCCGTGTGGGGCGAAGGCTCCGGGGCGCGGCGTTTCCCCGCGGAGGGATGCCCCTGGCCCGGGCTGGATCCCCGAGCAGCCTCAGCCGCCGTGTCCCGGAGGCGCCGGGGCCGGTGCCGCTGTCCCGGGCATTGTCCTTGAGCATCGCGGCCCCGGAGCCGCGCCGGATCGCCGCCCTCCCTTCGCATCCATCCCCGCGTCGCTCGGCACAAGCGGTAAAAATAAACCCAGCGAGGCGGCCGGGCCTGGCCGGTGCCCAAGCTGCATCCGCAGGACGCAGGTGCAGCGGGCCCGACCTTGGGGAGGCGCGTCGGGGCGGCGGGAGGCTGATGAATGAACGGGCGCGGGGCGTGCCCGCGGGTGTGCGGGGATGGGGAGCGAGAGGGGAGCCAGCCTTGTTGTTATTCTGATCACAGCGCCTCTGATTCACAGACTTGGATCATGAATATAAGTGAAGACTTTGACGTCAGAGTTGAGATTTATCAGCAGATCCAATGGGGCAGGAATATTAAGTGCAAGTCGATGCCAGCTCTCTGCCAACGCTATTAGCGATGCTCGCCGAGGAATGAGGCTTCGCACCAAGGGCTGGAAGGACCGGCGAGGAAAAAAATAAAAACGGGGTGGGGGGAGCGAGCCGATCCTCGAGCATTAAAACCAGGTAAAACAACAAGCCCCGGCGGCGTGGCTGCATGCGGGAAGGGGCGGTGGTGGCGGCGGGGGATGGCAGCGGGCTGCGGGCACAGCCCCGACCTTCACACCTCGGCTGCCCAGCCCGGCCGGGGGATTCACTCCTGCGGGCACGGCAGGATGCTGCCGCCGGCCGGGAGCATCTTGCAGCAGCCTTTTCCAAAGGAGGGAAAGGCGGGGAGGAAGGAGAAACTTAACGTAGGCTGTTCCTTGCCGCTGCCTTCTCCTTCCATCAGCGGCTCCGCATACAGGCGCTGGCCTATTAATAGTGTTTATTTTTACTCACCGCACGCAAAAAAGAAAGGGCTGCGGGAGGGGGAGCTGAGGGGTTGCGCTATAAATAGGTAGCAAAGGTGGCCGTGCCCCAGGGAGGGGAGGAGGAGGAGGAGGAGGAGGGGGCGGCCGGTTCCTCACCGGGTGCGCAGTGGCTGCGGACCCTGCATGGAGCCGGGCGCACGGAGGCAGCTGCGGGCAGCGGGGCGATGAGTTGTGCTCGGCCTCAGCCCGCCGGGAGATAGCGGCCAGGGGTGCGTGTGGGGCGGGGGGGACGGCGAGCCGGGGATGGGGGGCTCGGTGCCCGGGAAGCTGCGGTGGGGCTGGCGGGGAGCGAGCGGGGATGCGGCGGCGGGGGCGGCCCGGTGCGGGGCGCGGTGTCCCGGGCCGGGGGGCTCCAGGCTCGGTCAGGGGCTCCCCCGGCCCGGCGCGGCTCCGGGCGGGGGCCGAGGCGCGGCGCTGCCCGGGCTGGGCGCGGGGCTCTCCGGGGGCTCCGGCTCCGTCACTCACCGCCCCCTTCTTCCTCTCTCCCCAGCGATGCTGCACGGCCCCGCCGCCATGGGGAGCCGTGGCCGCCGCAGCCGCAGCAGCAGCAGCAGCGGCTCCCGGGGCTCGGCAACGCCTCGGAGCCCCCGCCTGGCCCTCGGCGGCGGCGGCCGGGCCGGGCACGGCGGCGCCGGGCGGCGGGGCCGCGGCCGCGGGCTCCGTGAGCCCCTGGGACATCGCGCTGTGCGCCACGGGCACGGCGGTGGCGGGCGAGAACGCGCTGGTGCTGGCCGTGCTGTTCTACACGCCGAGCCTGCGGGCGCCCATGTTCCTGCTGATCGGCAGCCTGGCGCTGGCCGACCTGCTGGCCGGGCTGGGGCTGGTGGCCAACTTCGCCGTGCGCTACCTGCTGCGGCCGCCCAGCGAGGCGGCGGAGCTGGCGGCGGCGGGGCTGCTGCTGGCCGCCTTCTCCGCCTCCGTCTGCAGCCTCCTGGCCATCACCGTGGACCGCTACCTGTCGCTGTACAACGCGCTCACCTACCACAGCGAGCGCACGCTGGGCTTCACCTGCGCCATGGTGCTGCTGATGTGGCTGCTGTGCCTGGGCGTGGGGCTGCTGCCCCTCCTGGGCTGGAACTGCCTGCGGGACCAGAGCTCCTGCAGCATCCTGCGGCCCGTCACCAAGGACAACGCGGCCGTGCTGGCCGTCACCTTCCTGCTGCTCTTCGCCCTCATGATGCAGCTCTACCTGCAGATCTGCAAGATCGCCTTCCGGCACGCCCAGCAGATCGCCGTGCAGCACCAGTTCATCGCCACGGCGCAGGCCACCTCCACCCGCAAAGGGCTCTCCACGCTCTCGCTCATCCTCGGCACCTTCGCGCTCTGCTGGATCCCCTTCGCCATCTACTCGCTGGTGGCCGATTCCAGCTACCCCGCGGTGTACACCTACTCGCTGGCGCTGCCCGCCACCTGCAACTCGCTCATCAACCCCATCATTTACGCCTTCCGAAACCCGGACATCCAGAAGTCGCTCTGGCTGGCCTGCTGCGGGTGCATCCCTTCCACGTTCTCCTCCAGACCAAGGACATCCAGCGACGTGTGAGGACTGAGCACGGAGCCACAGGCGCTCCCTGGCTCTCCCGCTCCTTCTCTTTTTCCCCTCTGTCGTTATTGTCTCCTACCGGGAGGAGTCCCCCTCCCCGGTCAGCACATCTCGTTCCATGGAAAGATGGCCAAAAAGAGAAAAGAAAAAAAAAAAAGAAAAGGCAAAAGAGAAAAGGAAAGAGAGAGAGCAGAATGATAATGGTTTCCTTTAGAAATGTTATTTTCTTACACATTTTATTTTTTATTTAAAAACACAAAACACCAAAAAAAAAAAAAAAAAAAAAAAAAAAAAAAAAAAAGAGAAAAAGCAAAGAAAAAGGATCCTCGCACGATGGCGTTTGTCTGCTCTCGGGGTAAGGAGCCAGGGGAGCAGCGGGCCCCATCCGGGCGGTGCCGCCCCTCGGGGCACATCCATGGGCACACCCCACAGGAGCGGGGGCGGGCAGGGAGGTGTCGCGTCCCCCCCGGCGGGGCTGGTCCCCAGGCGTGGGGTGGCTGCGCCCATCGCCCCGCAATCAGGGCCTGCGATGCTATGCAATAATGGGGGAGGAGGGACAGGGGGCTGCCCGTGCCTCTGCGCTTGGAGAAGCTCTTTGAGGACCTGCGGGTGAGGGACAATCGAGGTGCGGCTTGCTGGGGCTGGGGGCACCCCGGGAATCCCTTCCCTCCTTCCCCCCCTCGCCCGAGGATGTGGCAGGGGCAGGGCTGGCGGTGTGGGGATGGCGAGGCAGGGGGGGTGCCCTGCACCCCAAATCTGGGAGGCCCAGGAAGGGCTCTCCTGGTCCAGCTGGGCGCTGGGGTGCTGCTGTCCCCCCTTCCACACCAGCTGTTTACATGGGCTGGGGGTTTCATCCAAAGAGGGCTCCGGGCTCGCTGGGGGCCCCGAGAGAGGAGCCTCTGTCACCACACTGTCACTGCTGATGCTGCCACCTCAGCTCGCTTCCTCAGCCCCGACATTCCCGAGCTGTGTGCTGTGCTTTGTGGTGTTACTGAGGCCGTGATGATGATGATGATGATGATGAAGTGTCCTTTATCCTGGGCTTTCTTTTGGCCGGGAGGTGGAATCGTGCATTCACTGACAGAGAAAGGGAGAAGCCAGGCAAGCCCCGGGGAGGGGCAGGGCTGGGCTGGCACATCCAGGGTGGCTCGGGGCACAGGGGGTGTCCTGCCCGGGCTCCTGGCATGGGGGGCTTGGGAGACCCTCCAGCAGCTGGGGCTGGTACCCAAATATTCTGCTTTGCTGTAGAGAAATTGTTGTGATGTTGGTGAGGGACTTTGGGAAGGGTGTGCAGGGACAGGACACAGGGAATGGCTCCCACTGCCAGAGGGCAGGGCTGGATGGGATATTGGGAATTGGGAATTGTTCCCTGGGAGGGTGGGCAGGCCCTGGCACAGGGTGCCCAGAGCAGCTGGGGCTGCCCCTGGATCCCTGGCAGTGCCCAAGGCCAGGCTGGGCATTGGGACACCCTGGGACAGTGGGAGGTGTCCCTGCCATGGCAGGGGTGGCACTGGATGGGCTCTGAGGTCCCTCCCAACCTGTAACATTCTGTGAGTCTGTGATAGTGGAAGAAATGTTGTTGCTTTGTGTGGCTGCAGAGGGTACAAAGTCACTTTATGGCTGGGTACAGACAGATCCAGGCGGGTTTTGTCCCTGGATCTGCGCAATGAATCTCTTGCTCCTCGGAGCTAAGTGCACAAGAGAAAGCTCTGAGGTTCCCAAGTGTGCCTGGGGCTTGGAATTACTGTCTGCCTGTGAGAGGTGGCCAGGCTTGGAGTTTTTATGTTTTGTGGGTTTGGGGTTTTTTTTCCATTTCCTTTCTCTGATGAGTTCCTTGGAGAATGGGCAGTTGGCACAATGTGGAATCAATGTAAGTTTTAAAGTAAATGTATATGTGAGACTAATATTTATACAAACACTTTACTCATTCTGTTTCTTCTGATTTCTTAAGTGCAGCCAGGTCCCCGCAGCTCCTCAGTGTGAAAACTCAATAGCTTAAACCCCTTTTGAAACATTGTGAACATTTGAAATGTTTTTCTACAACCACCCTAGCTAGAAGCCAGGATTTGTTTCTCTGGGCACCTCATTTTGTATCTTTAGATGAAAGGTAGTTTAACTAATCAGCTCCAGAGAAACCTTGACACAAAAAAGTTGCATTTTCTTGGCTTTCCAGTAAATTCCCTGTTGCTGAAGAGCTTGATTTTAACGATGTTCTTTTTAGAGTCTAGTTGCTTATGTAAAATGTGTCTCAGTTTGAGGGATGTGCTGATGAATTTCTCCAAAGTCAAATGAGGATCAATGAAAAATTTCTCCCTGTGACCCTCCAGAGCAAGAGGAGAGAGATTTGGGATGAGAGGAGCTAAAGCTGGGACACAGCCCCTGCCAGGGTGAGGTGAAGGGCAGCTGGGGGTGTCCTCACTGGGACCCTGGGGGCTCTCCCAAACTCATTTCCAGCCACTTTGGCAAAGGCAAACTCTGAGTTCTGGTCCCTGAGTGCCCTGACCCAGCTCCCAGCCAGCACCAGGATGTGGGACAAGCCCATTCCATGCTCAGAATTACTGTAAAATAAAGATCTCATTTCTTTTTGTGTGATGGTCTAGCACCTCTCTCTGAGATGCCAAAGCTGCCCATGGAAGCTGTTAAAAACCCTCGATAGGTTTCAGTCAAAGCCTCAAGAAATCTTCTCTAAAAAACCCCATTTTGATAAATTGGCATTTTTTCAGCCATTCCCCTAAATAAAAAATAGTGCAATTTCCAGTTTTTTTGGTTTTTTTTTTCTGTTTTTCCTCTCCTGTTTCATCAGAGGATATGAGGGGAAGTGAGGAAGAGGATAAAGAGGTTTAGGTTCACCTGCCATGTGTTGCCTTGTGGAAACCTCTGACCATTTCACTGCAGTGCTTTGGTTCTGTTTTCATTCTGTTTCCCACAGAGAAAACCTTTTACTGGGAAAGTTTGGACTTTTTGGCAATGCTGGACATCAGGGGGAGGATGGATTTTGGAGCCTCCTCATGCTGAACAGCAGGAAAGTTGATTTAAAACCTGAAATCACTTGCTGGGGCAGCGTTGCTGTGTGCAGGGTGGGGATGTCCTGGTGCTTGGGGCTGGCTTTGGGATGTGTTCAGGATGGAATTCAGGGCTTTAGGATGGGGTTCTGCTGCCATAAAGAGGGAGCAGCTCCCATGAATGTAAAGGAATCCCATGTAGATGAGGCACCAGTGGAGAGGGAATCACCAAAAGCAAAATGGGGTTTCCAGCTGTGGATTCACTGAGGATCCAAACCTTGGTGAGAAGAGCCCAGCAGCCCCTGTTCCCCTCCTGGGCACACCAGAAGGACACAGAGCGCCTGGAGCACACCCAGTGCTCCATGTTCCCTGGTGCTGGATTCCTGGAGGCCTCCTGCACCTGGGATTCTGCATCTCTGTTAAACTGAGCGCTCTCACAGCCTCTGATTGAATGATTGCGCTTTTCAGCCGAGACAGGGGCACAGTGGCAGCCCTGCAAAGCACAGGGCTTTGCAGGTGTTCTTTGATGTCCACAGAGCCCCCCTGGTCCCTCCAGGTGGGAGCTGGAGCTGCCTGGAGAGGGCTGGGGGTGTTTGGCTGGGGGGTGTTTGCTCCCTGTCCCCACCCTGGCCAGCACCTTGCCTCTGCATCTTCAAACTCTGAGCTCTGCAAATGAATTTTGATAAAGGATGAGAGACCAGAGCCAGGCTGAGCTCTTGTCACTTCTGGACTCTCCAGGAGCTGGTTTGGATCTAGAGCAGCAGAAATGGGCAGAAAACTGATCCTGAGTGATTCCAGGTGGCATCCAACCAGCCCTGAGCCTATGGCAGGGACCAACACAGCCAGGGAAATGAATCCATGCTTACTTGCTGATTTATTTACAGGTTTCTGGGTGCCTTTGGCTTTTCCACCACGAGCTGGTGGCCAGGAGAATGTAGAGGTGCAAAGCTTTTGGTGCTGGTGCTTGGCTGGCTGAGGGGATGAGGAAAGGGTGAGGAGGGGAAGGAAGGAGCAAACATTCCTCAAATACACTGTGACAAGGCCAGGGCCACCGTGGGCTGGGATGTAACCACAGCTGCCCTGAGGTTCCTGGAGGTGTGCCAGGGCTGGGGGGATCTTGTGCATTTACAACAAGCCCTTGCCCCTGCCCCAGCATGAGAAATTAAAAACAATACAAAAAAAAGTACCAAAAACCCTATTAAAATGTACAGACTCGACCAACAAAGATGCTTAGTTTTATTTTGGGGTTTGTTTCCTTTTTTCCTTTTCCCTTTTGGTCAGTTTGGGACTCTGAGCAGTGAAAATGTCTCTCTTTAGCCAGTCTCATGCCAGTAACCAGCAGTAAATGTTCCAAAGGTCTCAGTCCTGACGTGGCAGCCCCAGTCTGTTCACATCAAAGAGTTTTAATTGAACCTGCAATGAACCCCCAAGAAACCATTACTGTTCTCATGAGGTGATGAAGTATCTCTTTCTTGTAAAAGCATCAAATCTGGGGTGGGGAGACCCTTTACAAGGCCATTGGTACTCACTTGCATTGGTGTGTCCTGACCAGCATCGAGACCCACGTCATTGCTAATGATGAATTAACAGTTCACTTCTAATTGTCAGGAATAATTGTTGGGTGCACATGGTATTTCCCTGTAACTCCTCTCAGCCTTCCCTCTGGTGAGGTGAGGCAGCTCCACTTGGTCCCTCTGTATCTCCTCTGTTGTCAGCGCAGCTGCCCACTGCAAAATCCCCCTGAGCACCTCCCAGTGTCCCTGCAGCCCTGGGACCAGAGCTCCCCGTTCCCACTGGAAAACCCTGCAGCACAGACAGAAAAGGGGCTTTTCAGCAGAAAACCCAGGTCAGAGGGGTGCTGTGAAGCCCTTTAGTCCCTGGTTTGGAGGGGTGTGAGTGAGCTGTCTCCAGCTCCAGCTGCCTTCAGGAGTTGTGGGCTCCAGGGGGATCCTGCCCTGCTCGGGGCAGCAGCAGGCAGGGCACTGACAGCACATCCTGTCCCTGGCCACTGGAACCACAAGCACAGGTTTATGGCCTTACTGCAGCTGGAAAACAGCTGGCTGGTCCCAGGAAAAGCTTTTATTCCAGCTGGGCAGGGTCTGGCTGCAGCCCTGGGCTCTGCAGCACGGGGACAAGGACGGGGCTGGAGGGACAGAGCACACGGTGATAAAGAGCGTCCTCCCCGGGCAGGGAACCCTCCAGCCCCGAGGCAGGGGTGGGATTCCGGTGTTTTGGATGAGTTTCCAAGCCCAGCAGGAGCCTCCTGCAGAGGCAGAGCCTGCCCTGTGCTCCCCGCTGGGCTCTGAGCCCCGGGTCAGGCTGGGTGGGAATCAATCCATCCCCCCATTCCCTGCCTCCCTGATTTCCCAGGAACGAGGCCACCCCTCAGCAATCACGACAGCAGCTTGTTTGCTGTCAGTGCTGTCACGAGCCTTTAAACTTGACTGGGAAAGTTGATCTCAAAGGGAAATGTACAGTTGTCACCCAGTTATGGTTCAATCAAGCCCCTTCGATGCACTTTATGAGTGAAAACAAATCAATGCTGTTATTGCACTGTATCTCTATTGTGTATAATATTATACATTCATCTGTAAGAGTAATTTATTTTTATTACTGTAAATAAAACTGTTGAAGTGATTTGTCAAGAGGATATCCAAAAATCTGGGGAGGGGGCGTGGGGTACAATTAAAACCTTTGAAGATCTGGGCTGCTGTCCCAGGTACGTGCCATGCTCTGTGTGCCTGTGTTTTTATTTCAGAGTCCAGAACAGCTCTCTGCTTTCCCTCACGCAGGGTCTGGGTTTCCCCTGAGATCAGGAGGAGCTGGATGAGGACAAGAGCTGCTGGAGACACGGAGGGGTTGGGAGGGAACAGCTCCTGCTGCTCCTCCAAGCACAGACACAGCTTCCCTGCCCTCTGACTACCCAGGCAGTCAGGGATTAAATACCCTGGGGAATTAATTGATCTTTGAGGGCTTGAATCTCCAAATGAGGGGTTTTAGAGAGATCACAGCTTTCTGCTGCTCCCTCCATGCCCCAGCCTCTAACAGAGGAGGGAACATCACAGGGCTGATTAACTCCCAGCAAAGCACAAGCCAACAAAAAGCCAAACCCAGATCTACTGTAACCTCTTAAAATCTTTATTAATTTTTTAATCTTTTTTTTTTTTCTTTTTTTCTTTTAAATTTAATTAGCACATGCATAAAGTGTCAACAGTTTGGGGTTAAGATGACATTTCTTGAACAAATGTAGTTACAAGCGGTGCCTCGGACCCATCCAGGTTTCCTCTCTACCCTGTCCAGGAGGAAGCTCGAGGTTCATCCCTCCCTTCCCATCCTTGTGTCACCACAGGCAGAACCCACAACACTGGGGGGAAATACACTTGTTCACACGTAGCAACTGGGCAGGGGAGATAGACACGGGCAGCAACACCTACTCACCTACTGACTAAGGGCACACGGTTAGAGACCCCAGAGACAGAGAACATCTCCTCCCTCCACTCAGCTTTGAACAATGGGAGCCTCTCCTGGCCTGGAATGGGTCACCCTCCCTTGGGGAGGTGCCTGTCCTGCACCAGCTCTTTCTACCAGGTGGCAGATCTAAGGAGATAGAGTAATTCTGCTGCTGTGATTAAAAATGAGCCTTTTGCAGGAGCGTTGGGATGCTGGGGTGGCCCTGTCCCCTCTGTGCCATTCCTGAAGAGCTGGGCCAACCTCCACAGAGAGCAGCCCAAGCCCTGGCTCTGGGCTCTGTGTGTGACCAGCTGGTGCCAAAAGGAGAGAAAACTGCTTTGAAATGCCCATCTGGAGCTCTGCATGCTCTGCTCTGGGAGGATGGGTGCCCAGTGCTCCAGGAGGTCTCAGAGTTTGGGTGCTGCAGGTGGGTTTGGGGTCTGAGGTGCCTTGATCTGCAGGAGATGATCCTCCCCTGCCTTCAATTCCCTCCAAAACAACTCTCCTACAGCACCTGGCCTCCCCCAGAGGTGTCAGAGCTCCTGCTGGCCCCAGAGAGGATGGAAGCTAGGAGGAGATGGCTCCTGTCCTGCTGCAGCAGCAGCTGCCATTGGCCCAGCAGCCCCAGGCTGGACAGCAGGAGGAGGTGGAAGAGGAGGAGGAAGGCTCTCCTGAATGCTTGCCCCATGACAGCAGCAACCCACAGCACGTGCATGTCCCACAGCAAGGTGGGGACAGGGTTTGTCCCCTCCCCACAGCTCTGGAGACTGTCCCCAAGCCTTCCTCTGGGCACTGTCCCCATGGCTCCAGGCTGCTCAGCATGTTCCCAGGGTTGGCCAAGGCTGGAGTGAAAACTGCTCCCCAAGACACTGCTGTGGGAGGGGGGTCCCAGAGGATCCCCTGGGCAGCTCCAGGATCCCAGCCCAGCTGAGCTGTGCCCATTCCCAGCCCAGGAGGCTCCAGAGGGACCCCAGGAAAGGCACTTGTGTCATGAGGAGCTGCCCTGGCCCCGTGGTGTGCCCAGCAGCAGTTCTGGGTCCCAGCCCTGTGTGTGGCAGGGCACAGCTGAGGGCAGAGGGGAGGAAGGTGCCAGCACAGCTCAGCATCACCCCAAACTCATACCCTGCTGCAGGTCCCCCCAACAAGTCAGGCAGCCCCAAAATTCAGGAAGTCTGCAAAGGTGAGGAGCCATCAGCCCCAAAATGCCCTGAAAATGCATTTTGAAGAAAAGGGTTTTTTAAACTTGTGGGGATTTGAGCAGGTTGGGTGGGACTTGGTCTCATGGAAGGTGTCCCTGCCCATGGCGGGGGGTGGAAACCAGACTGGAAATCCAAACAGTTCTGGGATTCTGTGATTTGCTTCCTTTACCTGATCTGCTCTGACCCAAGACAATAAACACCAGAAAGAGCAGCCCCATCTGTGGAAAACTGGCCAGAGCTACAGACAGAGCTGAAACATCTCAGAGTAAAATTAAATTTGGAGGGGGAGCAGAGGGGGGGGTGTTGATGCTCATGACTGTGATTTTTGGGGCCCTGGCAGAGCTCTGCCAGGAGGAAATCATCAGCAGCTCTCCATGGGCATCACAGGGTGTCCCTGCCTCCAAGCCCTCTCCCTTTTTAACACAAGAGTTTTGGTTTTTCCATGGCAAGAAGGGATTTTCCATGGAGTCAGCAATCCCAGCTGAGGCACCAGGATTGCACAGCACCAGTGAGAGGTGAAGATCAATGGATTTGAAACACTTGAGCAGGGGAGGGGCCTGCAGGGACAAAAGCACCTCCTGTAGTGGCAGGAAAGGCTCTCCTTGCTGTCCTTGCTGCACTGGGGTGATGTGGTTATTGCTTTTCCTTAAACACCAGTTCCCTGGGATTTTTGGAAGTGGTTCTGGCAGCACCTGCTTCATTCTGTTGCTGAGTGACTGGGAAGTGTTGCTGTGTTTGACCTTCCCTCTAGGTCTGAGGGAAGGAAAGGGATCAGTTTATCCTTCTGGAAATCACATGTGAGTTGTTTGTTTGCTTTTTTGTTTTGTGGGTGGGTTGGGGTTTTTTTTTCGTTTGTTTATTTTTAGATTTTTTTTTTACATTTTATTTTTAGATTTCTCAACGGAGCTACCCCAAATCAAAGGGTAAATATTAAACTGTCCACCTTAGTGGTTTATTCACTACAGTCTGTGGATCATGGATGGTCCAGAGGAGCTGCTGCCTTTTAACCATGGAAATCCAGCAGAAACAGCTGGGAGCTCACATCCTTCCCTCCCAGGTGTTTATTCTGCAGCACATTTTACCTTCGTTCTGTTTGAGGATCAACACCAAAACCAAAGGGGAGCAAAAGCAGCTGCCCTGGCTGCTGGGGGATGCTCTGGGGCTGCACCCCACCCAGGGATGAGGGAGAATCACAAAGGTGCCAGAAAGGCCCTGTGGGCACCTCCACCACGCCCTGGCTGCACACGAGGTCACAGCTGCTCTCTGGCTCCTCAAAGCCATGGCAGAGCCTCTGGGACCTGAGTTTCTCCATCCTCACCTCCAGAAAGGTTTCCCTGAGACCTGACTGAGCTCCTTTGTGCCACAGCTCAGTCCCACGCTGACCTGCAGAGATTTACCCCTCACTGCCCTCTGTGGCTTTGACCTGGCTGAGGTTTCCCCCGTGCAGGCTGATGTGAGCATGAGCAACCTAAAATAACCGACCTAAAATGCTGGGCTGGTTCCTTTCTGCCTTATTTTCTCTTCTCTGCACTCTCAACCTTACACAGAACCAAGAGCTGGAATTACCTGAGCTGAACCCCCCTGGGGCCAGCCCTGTTCCCTGGCAGTGCCAGTGGGCAGGGAAAGGCTCCTTTCACACCCACTGGGGCTCCCAACACCCAGCAAGAGCTTTAATCCTGTTCCTGGGAGGAGGGAGAGGCTGGGGGCACCCTGGGACAATCCCTGCTGAGATGCTCAAGGAGGATGAAGCATCAGTGGTGCTCTGGTGGCCTCAGGCTCCTGTCTGTGATTCAGACACCACTTTGGGTCCTGTCACATCAATTCTGCCCTCAGGGACATTCTCCATGCAGCTCCTGCCTGGGCTTCCCCTCAGCAGGAGCCCAGCCCTTGCTGCAGGCTCTGGTGACACCACCAAGGTGGTGACAGTGCCCTGGGTGACACCCCCAGGGTGGTGTCCTCCCCTGGGGACATCTATAGTCCCACCCTGCCTGTGGGCACAGCTCTGAAGGCTTTGGGGCAAACACCTCCTCCCTGAAGTTCTTAGCTCTGGGGTTTGGTTTGGTTTTTTGTTTATTCCTCCACCAGGAAAATACAGGCACATTTTTCACCTGGAGAAGGTGGAGCTTGTGAGAGTGAGCCCAAAATCCCTGGGGTTTGTCCAAGATAAATCAGATTCACATAAAAACCCCTCCCTTTGGTTCTCAAAAAGATGGAACCACTCCACAGCCTGGGTGTGGGTTGTGTCTGGAGGAGGAGGTTCCCCAGAGGCTGGGCCATGGTTGGTGACAGCCAGGGGGGTTCCCAGGCACCATTCCCAGCCCACCGAGGCCATCCCAGGGAGCACAGCTGTGTGGGGACAGGGACAGGCCCCCCAGGGCACAGGGACAAACCCAGCATGGCTTGGCTCTCCTGGGCTTTGCTCAGGCACTTCTGCAGGGGGAGTGGGGCAGCAGAGCCCCGGGGCTGTGTCACCAGCAGGGAGTGGCTGGTGCTGCTCAGGGGCCACCAAGGAAGGGACAACTGCCCTCAAGGGGCTGCTGCCCAGTGGAGGGGAAATTCATGGGTGAGTGAGCATTTGAGGCTTCTAAAGTGCAGTGCAGGTTAAATGGTCTTTGCTGTAGACTGTAAACTCCTCAGGACAGACTCCTTGCCCTTATTTTTATTTTTTTTATTTTTTATTTTTTAAATCTGTAAAGTGACATTCCAGCCGAGAAAGCCTTACCCCTAAATAACTACTGCTACAGGAAAACCAGGAATATTGGTGAAAGGAACAGCCTGTGCTTCCCATGGTCATCCCTGCTCCAGCCACAAGGAAGTGGCACAGAGCTCCTGCCAGCTGGGGACCTCTGCAATGTCCCCTCCAAAATGCCACCTCCAGTGCTGCCACCTGCCTCCCTCCAAGCAAAACTCCCATTTGTTAAAGCTCAGGTGTTAGTTCAGGCTCAGGGGAGTCTGCAAAGCTTCTGTCCAGGCTGTTGGGTGTCTGGGAAGGGAGAGAGAGGTGAAAAAGTGGCTGGGAGGAAATTTGAGGGCTCTTCTGTGGAAAGAGCTCTCTGAAGAAGCCAAGTTCAGCCCTAAGTTTGTCACTGGAGTAAAACCTCCCCAAGATGAAACAGCTGCAAAGGCAGGAGCCCTCGTGGGATGGGTGATTGCTCCTCTCTAGGTCTCTTCCCTGGGTGGGAAATTAGAAACTGGAAACTGCCCAGTACTTTCTTCCTGCAGGACACTGATCCTTTGAGAGCCACCAGCCAGCTCCAGTGGTCACTCCAAATCAGGGAGACAATTCCAGGAGTGAACACTGCAGGACTTCCAACAATTCCCAGCAATCTGAGGAGAACCAGCCTTCACACCTGGTGTGCTAACCCAGCTGTGCCACAGGCACAGTGCTCCCTGTAAAGCCCCTTTTCAAATGCACCTGGGATGTCCAAGAGGCTCCTGATGGACCTCAAGGATGACAGCCTTCCACTGACATCTCCAAGCAGAACCCAAATTTACTCATTTACTCTTCCACTGACTCCAGCCCAGCCCATTTGTACAGACACAGGATATTCCCCCCTGCTGTTGACAGCCATAACTATTATTTTATTTATTTTATTTATTTTATTTCCCCCTGCTGTTGACAGCCATAATTATTATTTTATTTATTTTATTTTATTTCCCCCTGCTGTTGACAGCCATATTTATTATTTTTAATCTATGCCCATAAATTGGCAAGTAGGGGGAAGCAGATAAAATGGAAAGAGGAGCTCTCAGGAGATCAGTTGGACTCATTAAATGTTTGGCACTCTGTGATTCTCCTTTGGCAATGAAATGCCACTGCAATATTTTAGCAGGGAACACGATACCTTAATGTACAGGAGAACCTCCTCAGCCCAATTCTGGCACTCTTGAGACAGGAGAAATTCAATCATCTGTGACCTGGATTGTATTTTTTAATGTCTGCCAAACTAGATAAAATACTTAAATATTCACTTTTATATCAGCCCACATGAGGATTTGAGCATTTCAGGTTGTGTAACTCAGCATGGCCTACTTGGGGGAGCATGCACAGAAATAGGCACATATGTACAAACCACTGAGTGTGCAGCATGTGGGACAGACAGACAGTGTTAATTAGCATGGCACAGCCCCAGCAGCACAGCCCAGAGCAGCCAAGGAATTGGTGTCACTTCTGTTGGACTGCAGAGGTCACCTGAGCAAAAACCAGGTGATTCTGCCCCAAATGAAGGTGGTGGAGCTGAGTCCCTCAGGGGAAGGCACTGGGGATGGGCTGGCTCTGCTGGCACTGTGGCATTCATGCTCCAGCCTGGAGGTCCCGGAGGTCCTTTCCCAGCTGAATGATTCCTGGTGCTGCTGGGAGGGCTGGGAAGAGCTGGGTGAGCCATGGCCAGGCCAGAAATGGGTGTCCAAACCCCCCTGAGGTCACTTCACCACCAGCTCCCCCTCTCTGGGGTGAGGATGGGGGATCCCACCCCTGCTACCAGGACAGCTGGAGGGTGTCCATGGCAGTTCTGCTCCCTGAAGAGGAGGGTGGGGATGTTCCCAACCAGCTGGGAGGCCATGGAGCTGCTGGCTGGCTTTGCAGCTGGGAATGTGAGCAGGGTTTGTGCTCTCAGGGGATTTCCTTCAGCAGAGCAGGACGTGCTGGGGCTGCTGGGATGGGGGTTTTACACCAGTGGGGATGTGGTATAAGAACACAAAGATGTGAGGAAATGGGGGTGAGCCTTTCCTGCCCCCCTGGGGCTGCTGGGATGGCGGTTTTACACCAGTGGGGACGTGGTGTAAGAACATAAGGATGTGAGGAAATGGGGGTGAGCCTTTCCTGCCCCCCTGGGGCTGCCAGCTGTGCATCTGCTCTGCAGGTGTGGCCTGAGTGACCTAAATGCCCTTTAGGGTCCCTCCCAGCCTTCCTGTGATTGTCAAGCCCTTTGCCATGCCACGGCACCAATCCTGGCAGCTGCCAGCCCCAGCACAGGGTGACAGGGCTGTGGGAGGCCCCAGGGACAGCCCTGAGTGCCACACACCCACAGAGTCCTGCCCCAGCTGCCACAGCCCATGTGACACACACAGAGCACCTGGAGCATGGAAAGGAGGGGCTGGATCTCTCAGGGGCCTTGGGCTGCTCTCCAGCCCCCACCAGTACCACTGCCATATCTTCTGAAAAATCCCTTCACCAGGATTTCTTCTCCTGGGAAGCTGAGAAGCCTCAGAGAAAAATGAAAACAATAATCATCTGATTGCTTCTCCTGTGTTTTGCTGCTTCGGAATGTGGTTGGAGATTGTTTATCCAACATGTGAATTGTTTTTACTTCACGACCAATCACAGTCCAGCTGTGCTGGGCCTCTGGAAGAGGTCATGAGTTTTTCAGTAGTATCTTGTTAAACCTTCTGTCTGTGTCCTTTCTCTGTTCTTTAGTATAGCTTAGTATAGCATTCTTTAATATAAGTACATAAAATAATAAATTCGCCTTGTAAGAACATGGAGCCAGATTCTCAATTCCTCCTTCATCCTGGGGACCCTGAAAGTACCAGAGACCAGGACTGGCTCAGCTTTGCAGTCTGGGACAGTCACAGAGCCCAGGGATGAGTGCCCTGTGTCCCTGAGCCCCCTCCCAGGCCCACTGGGGCTCCTCAGCTCTGCTGGGTCCCCACAGTGGCTCTGCAGCCCCTCCACCTCTGGAACAGGTAAGAACAGCTCCACCAGCCCCTGCTGTTTTCTCTTTCTCTCACAAGGTCTTCCTAAATTACCTAAATAAACCAAATTTCTCTTTGCTTTCACACAGTTTTGTGATTGTATCTACGTTAATAACTCTCCACCAGAAACTCCACTTTAAATGTTGCCCTGAATTTTTACACTGCCTCCTTCTGAGCCTGCTCCAGCCAAACCCCAGCTGCCTTCCCAAGGAAAACAGCTCCTGGGCATTGCAGGAGCTCTGCAAAAAGCTCTTGCAGCCATTTCCCTGCACCTCAGAGGGTCAACACCAGAACCAAGAGCTCTCAGTGTGCACCAGGAATTTCCTGGCCACCTGCAGGGCACGGTGTCTCCCTGGCCCTCTGGTCACTCCTGCTCCTTGGGTTCTGCAGATGAGTTATTCCCTGTGTCCTGCTGCTTCTTGCCTTGCCCTCTCCCACATCCCAAATCCCTTCTGCAATCCTGCTCAAGCCCACTCAGCAGCTCCCAGACTGGGTGTGGAGGTGTGGCAGGTGTCACATGCAAGGGACAAGAGACCATTTTGTGCCACTCAGGAGAAGGGAGAGCTCCTGGGGGCATTTCACCACACCTGGCCATGCGGGGTTTGTCACTGGGGGCAAATGAGCAGATGTTTGGGACATTGCCCAACACCATCATTTCCCAGGAAATCAGCAACCTGCTCTAGTGGAAGGTGCCCTTGGCAGGGAGGTGGAATGAGATGTCTTTAAGGTCCCTTTTATCCCAAACCATTCTAGGATTTTGTGAATTTAACCATCAGCATTTGGGACTCAGCCATATCCTCCCACCTCTTTTGCAGGTCTGGCTGCTCCTACATAGCAAAAATCCTGCTGAAGCAGCCATCACCTGCAGGGCTGCTGGGAGAGGCAGGAACTGGCACAAAGCTCAGCTTTCCCTGTTGAGGGATTTGTGGTATAGGAGATCACAAGAGAGGGTCTGGGGACATCACACTGGCCAATCCACAGCTGGTCCTGGCCCGTTTGCCACAGGTGGGGAACCTCTCCCAGCTCTCTGCAGGTCTTCACACCTGCCTGTGGTATTTCCAGTATTTCCCACCCCTTTGCTCTGCCTTCCTCTGTGCCTCCTCCCTTTGTAGCTCTGTGAAAATTTTCCATGGGTCAGGCTCTGTTTTGATGGGAAAACAGGTGTTTTCAGTGCTGAAACAGGGGCTGGTCACCCAGCTCCTCCATCAGTGTCCAAACGTGGGACAGGGGAAGGAGCAGGATCAGGTAGGGGGAATCAGTGCCTGGCTCTGAGCTGATCCCAATTGTACAGGCACAGTGTGTAGGGCTGCAAAGTGCAAGCTGAGAGTTTACCTGAAAGCAGCAGATTGTGTGATTCACTTTTTCCCAAATCACACTGAAATGGTGTCATGCTAAGGCCAAGGGGAACTCGGCTTGGGGGAGCTCCCTGGACACCTCTACTCCTGCTGGAAAAGGCAGGACAAGCCCAGACAAGGCTGAATCTCCCTGCCCGCCACTCCAGCCTTGCCTTCCCCCTTTGCTCCTAAACCAGCTCTGAGGGTGGATACAGGCTGAGGTCACCAACACCTTGGGCTGCTCATGCCACCTGGTCTAGTGGAGGGTGTCCCAGTTCTGGTTGGACTAGATGGGCTCTAAAGGTGCCTTCCAACCCAAAGCATTCCATGATTTTCCAGGGAGCAACAACACAAGGGTGTAACTGCTACTAAACGTGGTGCATTGCTCTGTAGGGAAGGAGGCTCCTGCCCACACCCAGCCTTTGGAGCTGGCTGACCCCAAAACCACCAGCAGCAGTGTCCCCAAGCCCACAAGGCCACCCCTGAGCTCCCGTGGTGGCATCAGCTGTGCAAACAAGGCTTCTTCTCCAGGAGCTTCTCGTTATCACAATTAACATTTAGCTGGAAAAGCACTGCTGCCTCTGGGGCTCCCTCCTCTCACAAAGCACACCCAGGGCCAGTCTCCGCTCTTGCTCCAGGTGTAAATTTGGAGTAATCCTATTAACCTGCCTTCAGAGAATTTTGGAAGTCATTAACTGTGAAGGTGCTGCTAATTTCTACTCTCACTGCCTCCGAGGTGTATCCTACCAGTGCTGCTGCTGCTGCTGCCCGAAGGGTTTTGGACATAGTGTAAAAGCAAAGCTCCTGACCGGGGCAGCGACGCTGGGGAAGGTGCCCATACACACCTGGAGGGGAGCAGGAGCCCCCTGGGGAAGGTGCCCATACACACCTGGAGGGGAGCAGGAGCCCGAGCCCGCCCAGCCGGGGCCCTCAGTCCGACCACTCGTTATCGTCCAGCTCCGAGTCATCGTCGGACTCGCTGTACTCCACGGCGATGCGGCGCGACAGGATGGTGGCCACGTCATTGCCCACGGGCTCTTTCTTGGCCTCTTGTTCCCACTGCTCCTGCACCTTCCGGAGTTGGATTCCTACAGGGAAGAGGGGAAGGCTTCAGGGGGGAGTGCACCCAGTGTGCAGCATCCCCCCCAGCTGTAAAGTGTTGGCTGAGACAGGAGGGCTGCTGCCCTGGTTGTTATAAGGTTATATAGGATGATAGGATAGGATGGGTAGGACAAGAGGGAATGGTTGTAAACTGGGAGAGAGTAGGCCCAGATTGGATGTCAGGAAGAAATTCTTTCCTGTGAGGGCGGTGAGGCCCTGGCACAGGTTGCCAGAGCAGCTGGGGCTGCTTTGGGTCTCTGAAATGTCCAAGGCCAGGCTGGACACTGGGGTTTGGGAGCAGCCTGCGACAGTGGGAGGTGTCCCTGCCCATGGCAGGGGATGGAATGGGGCAAGTTTTAAGGTCCCTTCTAACCCAAACCATCTAAGATTTTATGAGTATCTGTGATTATTGACTATTCTATGATATTAAGCTCTATCATAGAATAAAGCTCCTCCCCTGCTTCCACTCAGCCTGAAGATATTGAACCTTCTGAAAGGTTAAATTTACCATTTGACCTGAAGATTTGCAGGAAAGGGAAACGCGAGAGACCTTGCAGTACATCATCCACTACAGCCTGGGAGGGAGCCACATTCCTGGGAGCTGCCAGCAACCTGTGGGGCTTCATTCCCCCTCCAGCCACGGAGATCGCATCTACACTGCCTTTATTCCTCCGGCAAGGCCCCGCCATCCTCACCCACCACCTGCCCACCAAGCGCCCGTCTTGCCCCTGGTGTCACCAGCGCCACCCAGCTGTGCTTTGTCACACCGGGGCGCTTTGTCCCCGCACTCACCCCTGCGGATGGCAGCCAGCAGGTCGCTCCGGGCGTCGCTCATGGGCATCAGCGGCACCTGCGGCTTGCGGGGCTCGGCGGGCGCGGGCGGCGATGCGGAGTGCGCGGGCGAGGCCGACACGGCCGGGGGCCCGGGCGGCGGCGGCGGCGGCGCCACCGGGGGGGCCATGGGCCCGCTCTGAGGCGGGGAGGCCGAGTAGGGCCCGGGGGGCGCGGGGGGCGGCGACGGGGCGTAGTTGGGGGCTGCGGCCGAGCCGGGGGCCAGCGCGGGGGGAGCCGAGATGGGGCTGTCGAAGGCGGTCTGGGCCGAAGGGATCACAGGCGGCGGCGGCGGCGGGGCCGGCGGCACGAAGTACTCGGCCATGGGCACCGGCTGCGGCCTGCAACGGGGGCACAGCGTCAGAGCCACGGGAATCACAGAGCCCACGGATCATCCAGTCCAGCTCCGGGAACATCCCGAACAGCCCCACCCTGGGCATCCCCGGGAGCTCTGTCCAAACGCTCCTGGAGCTCCGGCAGGTTTGGTGCTGGCACCATTCCCTGGGAGCCTGCTCAGTGCCCCACGGCCCTCTGAGGGAAGAATCTTTTCCTGATATCCAACATAAACCTTCTCTGACACAGCTTCAGGCCATTCCCTCGAGTCCTGTCTCTGGTCACCACAAACAAGAGATCAGCATCTGCCCCTCCGCTTCCCCTCAGGAATTTGTGGGCTGCAGTGATGCCTCCCCTCACTCTCCTCCAGCTGCACACATCAAATGCCCTTAACCACTCCTCACACAGCTTCTCCTTGAAGCCCTTTGCCATCTTCACGGCCTCCTTTGGAAGCCCTCTAATACCCCAATGTCTTTTTTATATTATGGTGCCCAAAAATGCCCCCTGTATTCAAGGTGAGGCTGCCCCAGTGCAGATCAGAGCAGGACAATCTCCTGCCTTGCCTGGCTGGTGATGCTGGGCCTGATGCCCTCTAGGGGCATTATCCATCCATTTTCCATCCAGCATCCATCACCCATCCCAGCACCCAGCTGGCTCCACTCTGGCTTGGTTTGCTCCAAACCCCAATGAAAGCTCTGTTCCAGAGTCAGAAGGGTGATGAAGCTCTGCTGGATGGGCTATGGGTAATGCAGTGGTGGAAAGCAGGCAACACCCCAGGGGAAAACCCTCCATCCACCCTGCCCCAGTACCTGGGATAACATTACCTCAAAAGCGCTCCTGACTGATTTGACCTCTCACCAACAGTTTTGGACCATGAAAGCTGCAGGGCAGGTCTCTCCTGCTCCATCAGCCCAGAAATGGGGGGTCAGACCCTCACCAAGGCCCCCTTCCTTTGGACACCCCTCCATTAGCGAGCAGGCTGAAGCTTTACCCGTAATCCTTGACTAGGTGTGGTCTGGGCCCGTTGAGCACGGCCTCGGGGGGCGGCGGCGCGTGGGGCTGCTGCAGGCGGGTCAGGCTGTTCTGCCGGCTGCCCGCGGGCCGGAACCCGTGCTCCGGGGGGTTGGGGGCTGCCAGCCCCTCCTTGTGCTCCGCCGGGGCCAGGTGGGCAGCGGGGGCCAGCAGCTGGGCTGGGTGGTTGGGGCTGGCCGGGTACGAGTGGTCGGCAGCGTCCGACGCGTAGGACCTGCAGCACGGGAGAAGGCGGCTGTTGTACTCCTGAGGGAGCTCAGGGGGTGGGTTTGGGAGTATTTAGGGGTTCAGACAACAAAACAAGAACAGGCCATGAAAATATCGATGTACAAGACAGCAGAGTGAGAGCACAGGGGAGGAGGACACAACAGAGCTGAACCCTTAGCTGCGAAACGGAAAGTGCTCCAGTTTTATCCCAAGGCTCCTCCTGAGCTCCAGGATGACACCCTGGGGATGCCAGCTACCCATGAAGCTACCACAGGCTATCCAGCTATCCACAGGCTAACAACTGAGCACCCCGACCCTGCTGTGGGCAACACGTCCCCCACAACGACGGAGAGGAAGAGCAAAGCAAAGGAGAGCCGTGAGCTGAAGGTGTAGGAGGTAGAACCTGCCTATTATCTGGGGACAGTGATCCTTCCGATGATGCCATGTGATAGGGGGATGGTGAGAACCTGTTATCCGGCCGGAACTCTTTATCATACGCCATCATGTTCCACTCCAGGCGCCGGTTGCGGGCTTTCCTCACTTTCTTCACCTCCCGGGTGGAGTCCTCCACCAGCCGCTGCTCCTGTGGGGACACAAAGCCACGGCTCCACCTCCAGCCTGGCCCAGATGCACCCATCCTTCTGACGAAGGATGCACCAGGAGGTGGCTGTCCCCAGGTCCCAAGCACCCCCATCTCCTGCCCCCTTGTCCCCCTGCTGCCCCCACCCACCTTCTGCCTGCGCTTCTCCTTCCTCTTGTCCTCTGTCGCCTGCAGCATCTTCTCCTTCCATAAGTTGAAGAAGTAGGAGGGGTCAGTGTAGAATTTGAGGCCGTCCTTCTTGTCATCCCTGGGGGTTCAAAGGGCAGTGGGAGGGTTACCAGCCACAGGACAAGGCCCCCTGTTCCCCATCCCAAGGGCTGACCATGACCATGAGCTGTTGCCCCACCACAGACACATCCAACACTGCAGCCACCACCTGCAGGCTGTGGACACACATCCCAAACATCCCACACAATGAGGGGGCAGCACAGCACACAAATGGGGGCACACCTGACCCTCCTCATGGGAAGGACCCTCTCAGAGCCCCAGGGAGGGCTGTGCCCTGTACCTGTAGGGTGTGAGGATGTTGAGGGGCGGGGGTTTGTCGCAGCGCTGGTACATCTCCATCACCGGGTTGGGGATGGAGTTGCGGGACACCACCTGCTGGTTCTGCACCGTGGAGCTCTTGAAGGCTTTCCTCATGTTGATGTCCTGCAGCGAAACTGGGGGGCACAGGAAGGACAAGGGATGCAGGGGTGGCCTCAGCCATAGCGGGGCTCTGCTCCCAAGAGCGCGTCTGGACATCACCCCAAACCAGCCCCGGCCCCTCACCTTCCTCCACGGTGGAGTCCAGCTGTGTCACCTTGATGACCAGCAGGTCCACCCTCTCCTGCAGTGAGTTCATCCTCATGTAGAAGCTGTTGGCTTCATTGAACAGCTCTCCAAAGATGTCCTCTGCGTGCCTGCCTGGCAGGGGACAATGCGCCTGTCACCACAGCTGGTGGCTCGCCCAGCTCAGCCCATGCCCTGGAGCTCCCACCTCCCCCCTGGCTCCACGGGTGCTCTGCCCAGCCTGGATCTCTGGGAGCTGAGCCTCAGCCTCTCCCAAAGTGCTGCAAGGAGGCAGGGGAGCCCAAACGAGCACCCCTTTCCAGTGAGAGCAACACCCACCAGAGCATAGAACATTCACGGTGCCCCAAAGAGCTCTTGGACCCTTCAGGACAGATCAAGCAAAAAAAATGACCAAAAATCACACAACATGACCTGGGGAAATTCAGCCCAGTTAGAAAGCCAAGAAGAGAGAAGTGGGGACAGTGCCACAGCAGGGAGGATCTGTAATTTGTTTCACTTTATCAGTTCTTTTCCTGCATCTCTCAGTGCAGCTTATTTATTTAGGGTTATTTATTTAGGATTATTAGCTTTTTTTTTAGGATTATTCCTATAATGGAGCTGAGTGAGGTGTCTGGCAGAGCATTGCTGATACCTGTAGGCTACAGCACCTGTCCCATCCCATCCCATCCCATCCCATCCCATCCCATCCCATCCCATCCCATCCCATCCCATCCCATCCCATCCCATCCCCCATCCCATCCCATCCCCCAGATCCTCAGGGTTTCCTCCAATCCCAGCTCTCAGACAGTTCCCCAGACCAGGGCGCTTTCAGAACCTCCTCAGAGCACTCCCCAGCTTGCTCATGTTTGATTCCCTTTTTCCCTGGACTGGAAGCCTGAGCAGACGTGGGTGCTGCTCGTGTGAGCCACTGCACTTCCAGCAGCTCCCTACACCCTGGGGTTATTTTTCTGGGAGTATTTTAGAGCAGAATCTGCTTTTGGAGGTGTGTGAAAGAGGGGGGGGTGGGGGGAGGTGGATAGCTTCTCTCTCTATTTTAAGTGGATATTCAGCATGAAATAGGTTGGCCCTGTTAAAGCTTCACCCTGGTGTGTGCAGTGCTCTCGTGTGCCCCTTTCCTGCTGAGATCGGTCCCAGGGCAGGAAAGAGCTGAGGGTTTAGACCTGTGACAGAGACTTCTCTTCCTCAAAAAGCTCTAACTGTACAATGAATAGCTTGGAGTATTGTAAGTCTTCCCCTGGCCTTCCTATTTCTGGCCAAGTGGAGAAGCAAGGGGCTCCTGAAGGCTTTCCACCCCCCACAGCTATGGGAGGAAAATGGGTCTCAAAATGCCATGAAGTCTCCATTTCGAGCTTGGCCAAAAAAACCCAAAACCAACAACAACACAAAAACCCAAACAAAAACAAAAACAAAACAACCAAAAACAAACAAACAAAACCCCAAAACAAAACAAACACAACCCCCCAAACAACAACAAAAAATAATAAAAAACCAAAACAAAACAAAAAAACCAAGCCCAAAAAACCCCAAACCTATATATATATAAATAATTTTTAAAACCCCAAAACCAAATATATATATAAATACAATAAATATATAATAATATAAAAGAACTTTTAAAAATAATAATAACAATAATAATTTGTTCTATAAATAATTAATTCTATAAAATTATATAAATAAATATAGATAATAAAATACAAAATAAAAATTTAAAAAGCAGGAGCATCCTCCTATTTCCAACAAGCTGGATAATTCCTGCTGAGTTAGGAATGGCTGCAGCCCACACGGCTCTCACACAACCCCTGTTTCTCTGTGTTTGGAACTGGTGGGAGTGACTGTGGCATCCCAGTGCCATCCCAGTGCCATCCCATTGCCATCCCAGTGCCATCCCATTGGCATCCCAGTGTTATCCAGTGCCATCCCAGTGCCATCCCATTGCCATTCCAGTGACATCCCAGTGTTATCTCATTGCCATCCCAATGCCATCCAATTGCCATCCCAGTGTTATCCAGTGCCATCCCAGTGCCATCCCAGTGTTATCCCAGTGTTATCCCTGTCCCATCCCATTGCCATCCACTGCTATCCCAGTGTTATCCCATTGCCATCCCAGTGCCAATCCAGTGCCTCCCCAGTGCCATCCCGTTGCCATTCCAGTGCCATCCCAGTGTTATCCCATTGCCATCCCAATGCCATCCCATTCCCATCCCAGTGCTATCCCATTGGCATCCAGTGCTATCCCAGTGCCATCCCATTGCCATCCAGTGCTATCTCAGTGCCATCCCAGGGCCATCCCATTCCCATCCCTGTGCCATCCCATTCCCATCACTGTGCCATCCCTGTGCCATCCCAGTGTTATCCCAGTGCTATCCCAGTGCAATCCTGGTGCCATCCCATTGCCACCCCTGTCCCATCCCATTGCCACCCCGGTGCCACCCCGGTGCCATCCCTGTCCCAGCCCGGTGCCACCCCCCCAGGTGGCTGCGCCTGACTTACTGAGGCTGCCCAGCTGTTTGATGATGGCAGCCAGGGTGCTGTTGGTGACACATTCCAGCTCGCTGGTCACACCATCGGGCAGGGCCCCCCGGCACAGGTGCCGGGGCTCGATGTTCCTCTTCACCAGCGGCATGGCGAGCCCTCAGCCTCTCCTGGGACAGCACAGCAAGGCAGGGACAGAGGGGGGGAGCAGAGGGCACACCACAGATGAGGTTGAACAAAGCTTTGTACGTTCTTAATTTTTTAAACAACTCTGTTGCAGAACCCGACCCACCGATTTTCAGGCATTTTTCAAAGAACACACAGATGAAACTGAAAGAAAATCCCCCTGTTTTAATTAGAAACCCTGAGACTGGACAAATTGAAGGTTTTTTCTGATTAATCACTTGGATTAAAATCAAAAATAAAAATCAAAATTAAAATGAAAATACACAGCTTTCACCATTTGGCTGTTCCCCCACACTGCCTCAGCTTGCTCCAGGATGTTCCTGCTGCCCATGCTGGGACAGGCAGGCCCAGCAGGACTTTCCCAAGCAGGGCTGGGTGCACACTGTGAGCACACAGGTGCCAGTGTGGAGGTGAGGACTTTGTCCCTACCTTTGTGCCACCGTGTCCTTCCCCAGTCACCTCCCAGAGCTGCTCAAAGCAGGAGCACACTCCCCTGTGCTGCAGCCCTTCAGCTGGCCCCGAGCAGCCTCACAGAGCCCAAAGAGAAGCCAGGCAGCGCTTGTAATGCCATTATTTCCAGCTCACTGCAGCCTCTCCAGGGTTTTATTTGTGCTCACACTGCACTGAGACAAGCTGCTGTGGCCAGCTCATCCCAGCTCCCTGCATGGCCCCATGGCATTTCTGGGTGTCCCCAGAGCTCCTGTGTGAGCATCTCTGGGTGTCCCCACAGCATTTCCAGGCGCCCCCACAGCTCCTGTGTGCACCTCCACAGCATCTTTGGGTGTCCCCACAGCATTTCCAGGTGTCCCCATAGCTCCTCTGTGCCCCCCCATAGATCTTTGGGTGCCCCACAGCATTTCCAGGTGCTTCCATAGCTCCTGTGTGAGCTTCCACAGCATTTCTGGGTGTCCCCACAGCATCCCTGGGTGTCTCCACAGCTCCTGTGTGCGCACCCACAGCATCCCTGGGTGTCCCCTGCCCCACTGTCCCCCCTGAACTGGGGATGGTTCATTTTCCACAGGGTTTAAGGAGATGTAGGGAGACCAAAGGCCTCACCCCACTGAGGGCACCCATGGGAGCTGCAGGGAAGGATGGAGGAGAGGCACCATGGGCTGTGGGGTGCTGAGGACAGGGTACCCCACTGATATAAATGGTAGATGGTGGGAAACAGGCTGGGAAATGAGGCAAAAAAGGAGCATTTATTATCCATGGTGGTGGGGACTGGGACAGGGACACAGAGCCTGGGATGGGGACACAGAGCCTGGTATGGGGACACAGACCCTGGGACAAGGACAGGGACAGGGACAGGGACAAGGACAGGGACAGGCAGCCACCCCCCAGGCTCACTCAAGGGGGTCTTGGGTGCCACAAGTGCCTCTGGGCTCAGCCCAGCTCCCGAAGCAAAGGCAAGCTGGTGGTGTGCTGGTGAAGACCAGAGGGCACCAAGAGCATTCCCAGCGAGCAGAATCCCCCTGTTCCACATCCCCACCCGCCCCATCTTCCCCAAAATGTTGGCAGCGAGCAGAAGCAGCTCCCGCCATGGCCGTGAGCGGAGCCGGCGCTGCTGCCCCGAGCGGAGCCGGCCATGGGCAGAGTTCACATTTTTTGGCCCCGGCAGCTCAGACAGAACAGTTTCCCATTGACAGCAGCCGGCCAGCGCTCCCAGCAGCGGCAGCAGCTCCTCCGCTGCTTTCAAATGCAAATCCCAGCTCCCCCCATGGAGGAGCCCACGGCCCGGGCAGAGCCCAGCCCTGGGGGTGCAGGGGAAGGGCCCAGGGGGACCCCCCCGGGGGCTGTGCGGGGCTCAGAGCGAACCCCGAGCCCTCCAGTGCTCCCCAGAGCCGTGGGGATGTCCCCACCTCCCAAAAATCAAATTTCTGCCGGCTGTTTGTTCTGTGTGCCAGCATTTGCAGGGATGTCTGCTCTGGCCATGTACCACCCCTTCCCCTTTCTGGGCACCCCGAGCCCCCCAGGCTGAGCAAAGAGCTTCACCCCGAGCTGGTTTGATGTGTGCCCCCAAAAGCTGAGCCCTGGCACGTCCCAGGGCTGCAGCACTGCAGGGCACAGGGCAGAGTCCTTAACGAGCTGCCCGGGCCCAGCAATTAGGAGCAGGGAACAAAGAGCCATTCTCAGCATCCCCTTGGGCCACAGCCACGGCACAGGCCGCTGGACACAGCCCTGGCACCCGCGGCTCTTTGTCCCTGCGCAGGGGACAATCCCCGGGGGGAACTGGGGCCACCTGAGCCCGCAGCCCCCACGGGGACCCTGGAGCAGAATGAAGGAAAAAAAGGGATTTTGTGGTTTGGAATTTCCCAGCAGGGACAGATTGGAGGAGAGGCAGAAAGTGGGTGAGGGGTGGGATGGCAGCATTTGAGACTGTGCCATGGGAGGGCATCCCTGGAGGAGGAAAATCCCTTTAATCTCACCCCAAAGAGGCCAAACAAGACTCAGAGCTTGCAGCAGAAGGAACCAAGGAGGAGTTTGGCACGTTTTGATGCAAGGAGAGCCTGTAAAGGAAATTTTGAC
Source organism: Camarhynchus parvulus (assembly GCF_901933205.1). Taxonomy (NCBI): domain Eukaryota; kingdom Metazoa; phylum Chordata; class Aves; order Passeriformes; family Thraupidae; genus Camarhynchus; species Camarhynchus parvulus. The sequence goes on along the minus strand of NC_044600.1, from coordinate 17,657,576 downwards.
CAAATCACAGGAAAAGCTGCTTTCCAGCCCCCCAGTTAATGGAGCACAGGGATCAGAAGCCTTGCACAGCCCTCCCCTGACAAGAGTTCTCTCACCCTGCTGCACCAACAGCACCAAACCTCTGACTTCTGCCTTGAAATCCCAACTGCTCACCTAAAACCTGCCACCTCTAGGCCTGTCCTGAGCCCAGTTCTCTGGTGGGGATGGGCTGCATGTGATTCCAGAGAGGCCAAACTCATTTCTGCGCTCTCTGGCACATCCTGCTCACCCACCCAGAGGCTGCACACAAATCCTGAGCCCTGAGCCTGGCCACAGCCTCAGCAGGGGATGCTGAGCTGTGCCCAGCACTGCTCCTGCCCCTCCTGGTACCACAGGTCATCTCCAGGACTTCAAGGGGGTGATTTTGGGTGGCAAAATCTTTTCCTCAGACCTTCAGGAAGAGGCTGCCAAGGGCAGGGATGGTCTGGGTGCAAGCTCTAGGATCATGTGCATGGATGAAATCCCATGGGATTTCACTGTGTCCTGAGTGGAAGGAAGGCAGGAGCCCTCAGTGGGAGGCGGGGTCAGGATGAAGGAGGGGGAAATGGGAGCCATGAGCTCAGCAGGGTGAAGGCGGGAAAAATGGGACCAGCCAGGGCCTGGCTCAGGTTTCAGGTGCACTGTGGGGATCCTCCCATCACTCAGCTTTTCCCTGTGACTGGAGAGAGCCAATAGCCCTAAATCTTGTACTGGGAAATGCCACAGGTGAGGGGAGACACCCAGAGCTCCCCACCTGCTTCCCAAACCCAGTGGTGCAGCTTGGCAGGGAATCAGCTGAGCTGACCAGGCAGGGGAGGACGTGGCACAGAAATGAGCTGTTCATGGTGCCCTAAGATGCTGATTTCCCCAAAAGGAGCAAACTGCCAGCAGCACCCCAAATGCAGAGCTGCTGGCAGCACTGAGGGGCAGCCCCTGCTGTCCCATAACAACTCTGGGCAATAAGGGCTGTCCCAGAACAGCTCTGGGCAATAAAAGCTGTCTCAGAGCAGTTCTGGGCAGTAAAGGCTGACCCAGAACAGTTTTGAGCAATAAGGGCTGTCCAAAAACAGTTCTGGGCAATAAGGGCTGTCTCAGAGCAGTTCTGGGCAGTAAAGGCTGTCCCAGAACAGTTTTGGGCAATAAGGGCTGTCCAAAACCAGTTCTGGGCAATAAGGGCTGTCCCAGAACAGTTCTGGGCAATAAAGGCTGTCCCAGAACAGTTTTGGGCAATAAGAGCTGTCCAAAGTTCTGGCAATGACTGTCCCAGAACAGCTCTGGGCAATAAAGGCTGTTCCAGAACAGCTCTGGGCAATAAAGGCTGTCCAAAAACCGTTCTGGGCAATGAAAGCTGCCCCTGTCCCTGCACACCAGGCTGGGGAGTGCCTTGCAGCTGCTGGCCCAGGGCTGAGCCCTGCAGTTGGCTCCTTCCAGATGTTTTCCTTCACCTCAGCAGCACCAGCATCTGGCAGCTGAGATCCATCAGGGCAGAAAAGCAGCTCTCATTTTGTAAGAGGGTCCAAAAAAAAAGGAATTTTCCATCCAGCCATTGCCCCTGACATCCTGTGCCCTCATCCCCTCGCTGTCCCCAAAGCCACTGTGTCCCCTGGGCTGTGATTTACAGCCCAAAGGGGCCTGAAGGACCCGGTGTGCTCTGGTGGCCCTGCAGGGAGGGACAGGCTGCTGAGCACACATCTCTCAGCTGCTGGTGAATCCCTGGGGCACATTTCTGGCTTGGTCAGTGCCCAGCACCTGCAGCCCTGCTTGGAGTGGCATGAGAGAGAAGGGAGAGGTGTCCTGGCTCCCACCTTCCTTCTCTGAGCTGTGGTGGAGCAGGGAACACTTCTGGGGTTTGTTTTCCTGCAGGAGACACCTGGAGTGGGACAGGAGCCATGGCAGAGGTGGGCAGCACTGCAGGGAAGGATGCCCAAGCTGCAATCACCAGCTCCAATACTTCTGAGGGAATCAGGAGCGCATGGAGCAGCAGGAATGAGGGAAACCTTCACTCTTCAGCCAGGAAAAACCCCGAGCTTGGATTTGGGGAGGATGTGGGTAAGTGTGTGGTGAAGCAAACACCTCAAAACTGAGAGCTGGGGTCAGCCCTGCCCTGAGCTCAGTTCTAGGCCAAGCTTTGGGGCAGTCTGTTTGCTCAGCCCTTGCAATCAAAGCTCTTTCCCAATTTGGGCTTCTCGGGGTCCTTCTGAGCCCTGAGGAACAGACACTGCCAGAACTGGAGGATTTTGCAAGGCAGCAAATCTTTGGTTGGATGCCAGGAGCCAGAGTAGTGAAAAAAAACAGGAGATATGTTGAAAAACCTATTAACCTTGAATAAAAAAAAGAATATTAAACAAAACAAGAAGTGCCACAGCTCGTGGTGGCTGCTCAGGACCCTGTTTTGGAGCAGAACCCTTGGAATGGAGAGGTGAGGAAGGGCTGGGGGCAGGAGGGAGGCACAAAGCAGTCCTGAAATAGTGAAAGGAGCAACAAAACCCCTGAATGTGAAGTCAGGGAGAGGACAAGAGGCAGAGCTGACACTCAGTGGGGCTTGCAGGTGCCTGAAGGAGCTCGTCTTGTGGAGCTTGGCAGGATGGATCTGGTAGAGAAGAGGGCTGGGAAGGATCTGGGGGTGTGTGATGCTTCTGAGCAGCCAGAAATAGGTGGAAGGTGTGAAAGCAGCAGCTTCTCGAGGTGTTGATTTGTGGAGCTCTGCCACAGCGTGGTGGAAACCAGCGTGGGATGGTTCAGAGAGCAACAGGACAAAGCTGCAGAGGGCAGAGAGGCCACCAGCAGCCACCTCATGGCTGGGGGCAGCCTCTGGTTCAGGTGGCCCCAAACTCCTGCTGTCCTACCAGCGAGAGCCATGGGGAGAGCAGAGCCTACAGGGCTTCTCAGAACCTGCAGGGGCTGGAGTTTTGTTGTCTCAGGAGAAATTCAGCCAGGAAAAGCTGTGCAGGTGGCTCTTTGTGGTGCAGGGAAAAACCTGCCTGGGAGAGCTGGGCTGGATCTGCTGATTTGCCTCCCACAAAATGGAGCTGCACCACAAGGACTCGCTGCTCTCATTTACAAAATGCATCTGCCACCACTTCTTCATTTGCTGGCAGCCCAAATGCCTGAGAGCAGCACCAGCATGACAAATGTCACTGCTCCCTGGGAAGGTGACCATTGCTCCAGAGCTGCTGTCCAAGGTTCATTAAATATATTAAAACCAGCTGGATCCCGAGTGCTCCCCTCGCTCCAAATGAAGCAGAGGGCAGGATTTCGGTGAGAGCAAATCCTCAGGGTGGCACTGGGGGCTGGTGGGCATGGGGGAAGCAATGCCACTGCCTGCCCCTTCCCTGAGAGCCCTGCATCCCGCAGGAGCCTGCCTTTACAGATGGTCTGGGGCCACAGAAACCCCACTCTGGGACACAGTGGCTCTGGGGGCAGGGAGGGGCTGAGGGTACAGTCATGCACGTGGAAAGCTGGGGCAAAGAACCTCAGGAGCAATGGCTGGATGTAAAATTCCTTTTTTTGGACCCTCTTACAAAAGGAGAGGTGCTTTTCTGCCCTGATGGATCCAAACTGCCAGATGCTGGTGCTGCTGAGGTGAAGGAAAACATCTGGATAACAGCTGGATAACATCCCAGCCCCACTGCAGGGTCAGCAAAGCATCAGGTGGGAAAATGCCTTGGAGGCTGGAAAGCCCAGGGTGTGGGATGGTGGTTTTGTCCCCCATTCCCAGGATATCAGAACAGGGAGGTTGGAAACCAGGGCTGGGGCTCACTGTGAAATGAGTGCAGAGGTCTCAGCCCCCGGTGGCACAGAGGGATTTTTCTGCCGGCCAGGAACAGATTTGGGTGGAGCTGGGGGAGAGCCAGGCCCTGGTGCCAAAAGGGGGAGAGAGCCGGGTCCAGCTGGCCCGGGGCACAGCTCCATCCCTCCTGAGCTGTGACCTTGTCCCACAACCCTGACCTGTGTCCCACCCGTGTCCCACAGCCCTGACCTGTGTCCCACAGCCCTGACCTGTGTCCCACCTGTGTCCCACAGCTGTGACCCATGTCCCACAGCCCTGACCCATGTCCCACCCGTGTCCCACAGCCCTGACCTGTGTCCCACCCATGTCCCACCCGTGTCCCACCCAGCAGCACTGTCCCCACCTCCCCCTGGCCCCTCTGTGGCTCCTCCTGTGCAGCTCCCCCACGGCAGCTCCAGGAGGCTCCATTTCACAGCAAAGTGCAACACAACCTTAAATCATAGCTAAAAATATTCCTCGGGAGCTTGATTAGTAAATGCCACCGTTGGTGGTTTGGTTTGGGGGATTTTCCCCCCCTCGTTCTACTGTAAAATGTTTCAGCCCCAGCAGCAGCACTTGCTGGAGCTGTCCCTAAGCCCCAGCACTCCCCAGGGCTCTGCAGCACCAGCCCTGCTCAGGAGGAGGCCATAAAAGCAGCTGCTGTTACCCCAGGGTCGGTGCAGGAACCTCGTCCTGCTGAGTCCGGTTTAAAACAAACAGGCCCCCAAAGGGGTTTTAGCTAAATGATGTTTCTTTTAGGGTGGGTGAGAGCTGTAAATCACAGAACTACAGGAGGGTTTGGGTTGGAAGGGACCTTTAAGGTGTTCTCATTCAACCCCCTGCCATGGGCAGGGACACCTCCCACTGTCCCAGGCTGCTCCCAGCCCCAGTGTCCAGCCTGGCCTTGGGCACTGCCAGGGATCCAGGGGCAGCCCCAGCTGCTCTGGGCACCTGTGCCAGGGCCTCAGCACCCTCAGAGCCAAGAATTTCTTCTTAACTTTTAATCTAAATCTTTCCTCTTTTGGTTCAAAGCCATTCCCCACTGACCTATCACTATTTCCCCCTGCAAAAAGTCTTTCCCTCCTTTTGACAAGCCCCCTTTAGCTGCTGGAAGGGGCTCTGAGGTCTCTCCGGAGCCTTCTCTTCTCCAGGCTGAACTACCCCATCTCTGGCAAGTAGATTTTCAAGCAGTAGCTTTCCTTGGGGTTCAGTTAACACAGAGTTTGGGTTGTGTTGTTTGATTTCTCAGAAATGGGGAGCCCTCAGTGTCCCCTGGCACTGCTCATGGAGCTGAGGCCACTTCTCCAGGTCCTTCCCATTCACCCTTGGCTCCATCTCTGCTGTGGATACACATCAGAGCATCCCTATCCACGCAAAATCCATGCAAAAAAACCCCATCCATCCCAATTCCCTAATGCTGAAGGGGAAAAGGAGGGGGAAAGCTGTGCATGAAACTGTGCAGGACCCTCCTCCATCATCCCTGGGCTGCTCCTGCCCGGTTCCCGTGCGGGGAATGCCCGGGAGCAGCGGCGCTGCCTTGATCCTCAGCGGAGGCGCCAGGGGCCGGGCTGTGGGAACACAGCGCCGATCTCAGCTCTGCTTTGGCTGCAAAAGATCCCTGCTGGCCCAGGAATCATGTGTTGTTTTTAATGACTCTATCACCAAAGGAAAATCTTCAATGACAGCTTTTTTTTCCCTTTTGTGCCCAGCTCATTACCAGAAGGATCTCCCTCGCTCGCCGCCGGGCTGTGCGGGCAGGAGGCTGCTGAACAAACCAGCCTTTTTCTCCCCAGCATAGAAGGCGCTTTGATAAACCGGGGAAACCCTCGGCCAGCAGCGAGGGGCTCTCTGCAGAGCCGCAGGCAGGGCTGGCATCTCCAGAGCGCTCCCAGGCAGCCCCAGGCTGCTCCCTGCGGGGCTGAGCTCTGCCCGCCGCTCCCCATCTGGGCTTTCCCACCAGTGCTGGACCCTGCAAACCCGCGGGTGGATGTGGGGGAGAGCGGGCAGATGCCAGCCTGGAGCTGGCTGCAGCCCCGCTGCTCAGAGACGTGCGAAATGCCGCGGGGTGCAGCTCACAGGGGTGGCTTTTTGGATGAGCGGCTCTGCAAAAAAAAAAAAAAAAAAAAAAAAAAAAAAAGCGTTCTTGCTTTTCTTTTTTTATTTCTTAACACTTCTGGCTCGAGGGCTGTTGTTCGTAACTTGTCAAGATCTTGGCATCGGCGGCTGATTTGTCATCCGCCATAAAATGGAGGATGAGCATCTTGGGTTCAGAACTGGGCCAAGGGAGATGACGGCTCAAAGCAAAATTTGCTTCAGCTCCAGTTTCCTCCGTGGGCTCCGGCTCCCGGGGAGAGGAGCGGACATTTGGGGTCTGAGAGCATCACAGCGCTCCGGGTAAGAGCCCTTCTCCTGCTCCGCGTTTGCGACAGCACAGCCCGGTGCACATTAACCCTGTGCCTGCCAGAGCAGCCTGTGCTGGACTGACGCTGCCATGGCCCTGCCCTCCTCACCGAGCTGTCACCCTGGCAGCTACCGACATACTCAAATACCACCTAAACACCATTTTTAAAAAGAAAATGACGCCGGCAATCTCTTTAAAACCCAGGCAGCGAGCTGCAGCGTGAGGGGTGTGCCCTGGCACGCTGAAGTTTGGAAGATGAATTATGAATCCTGCCATTGCCCAGCTGCCCGCACATCCCGGCGCTGCTCTCCCCTCCTCCGGCAGCGTGTCCGGCCGCACGGAGCAGCCACCAGCTCCCTCAAAAAGCATCTCAAGCCGCAGGTAATCCATCGCGCTGACACCACCACGAGGCAGCGAGAACTCGAGTTTGAAGCGAGAAAATTAAAGCTGCCTGCAAGTAGCTGAATCACGGAGCGTGGAGGCCCAGGCTCGGCGGCTTTGAGGGGCTCGGAGCCCACCCGCAGCTCTGCCCACGGGGGTGCCCCGGGCTGGGGGGGTCACCAGGGGGGCTCTGAACCCAGCGGGGCTCCAAATGCCTGGGAGGGCACCAGGATGGGGAGGGGGGGGGGCCATGCATGACAGGTGACACGGGGTTGTGCCCAGCTCAGCGCTGTCCCCTCTGTACCCCCAGCCTCACATCGGCCTGAAAAGCCCCCCCGGGCCCCCCAGTTCCCCAGCCAGGGGTGATGAGCCCTGCCCTGCGCTGGTTGTGGGAGCACAGGCAGCCGTGGGCCCAGCGTATCACCACAGCGATGTGAAGATGAAGGATCCTCCCTCCCCAGGATGGCGAGGATGGCAGGTGAAGCCCCCCGCCCCCACCCCGCCCCCACGCGAGGTGCAGAGCAGCCGGGTCCCCCTCCCTCTCCATGCAGGAATGCGAAGTGACAGCGCACACCCCCCCTCCCCAGCGCCGGGAGGGTGCAGAGAGGCCCGGAGCACCGCGGTGCGAATGTGCCGAGCGCTGCCGGGATCCCTCCCCGCGCCACGGAAACGTGCGGAGCAGCCTGAACCCCCCCCCACCTCCAGGCAAAGGTGCAAAACGCGGAGGATCCCCCCCTCCCCCGGCCATGAATAGCTGCAAAGTGGAGGGACCCCCCACGCGAGGATGGGAGGCAGCTTGGACAGCCCCTTCCCAAAGCAAGGATGCGAAGGGATGGAGGACAGTCCCCCGCCCCCGGGCACGGATGCAAAGCTGGGGGGGGATGCAGCAAAACGGGGATGCAGAGCGGCCCTCCCCCCCCGCAAGGATGAGAAGGGACGGGAGAACCCCCCTGAAAGGATGCGAAGGGACGGAACGACCCCCATGAAAGGATGTAGAGGGATGTGGAGGATCCCCCCGCAAGGATGTAAAGGGATGGAGAAGAACCCCACCCCCGCAAGAACCCCCCCCTCACCGGAAAGATGTAAAGCAGCAGAGCATCACCCACCCCCCGCGCCAGGATGCGCAGCGGTGGGAGATCCCCTGCACGCAACGACGCCCCCCCAAAGGATGAAAAGGTGTGGGAGACCCCCATCAAAAGGCCGCAAAGCCCCCTCTGCCCCGCGAGGGGATGTGCCCCCCTGCGCGCTCACACCTGCGAGCACAGGAACCCCCCGCTCTCCCTGCGCCGCGTCATCCCCGCATCCCCCGCGCTCACCTCCGCCGGGCTGGCTCGGGGGCCGGCTGTGTCTCGGCGGGGCCGTGCGGGGCCGTGCGGGGCCGTGCGGGGCTGCGGCCGCCGCCGCCGCTGCCCGCGCCCCCGCGCCCCGCTCCGCCGGCGCTGCCCGCGCTGCCCGCGCCGCTCCGCAGTGCGCGCACGGCGCATGTGCCCGCCCGCCCCCGCCCCGCTCCGCCCCCGCGCCCCAGCCCGGCACCCCGAGACACCCCCGAGCCAGACCGGCACCCCGAGCTACCCCTGAGCCAACCCCGGCACCCCTGAGCCACCCCCGGGCCACCCCCGAGCCAACCCCGAGCCAACCCGGCCCCCGAGCTGACACGGTACCCGGAGCCACCCTGGCATCCCCCGGGCCAACGCGGCACCCCCGAGCTGACACGGCACCCCGAGCCACCCCCGAGCCACCCCGCCACCCTGGGCCACCCCGGGCCACCTCAAGCCACCCCTGGCACCCCCGAGCCACCCCGAGCCACCCCTGGCACCCCCGAGCCAGCCTGGCACCCCCAGCCAAGTCGGCACCCCCCGAGCCACCCCCGAGCCATCCTGGCACCCCCGAGCCACCCTCGGGCCACCCCCGAGCCACCCTGACATCCCGGAGCCGTCCCGGAGCCGCCCTTACAACTTCGTCTCGGGCTTCACACAAATCCTTCATTCCCCGCCGCTTCCCAGCCTCTCGCCGCGAGCCGCGGCTCCGGAGCATCCCCTGGAAACGCTCCCGCTGGCCGGGAGGGGAAGCGATGCTCCGGTGAGAGGGAGCGGTGTGGGCAGCGCCTGCTCCAGGCGCGGCGTTGCCACCATCTTCTCCTCGCTTCCCCTGTGCCCTGTGGATCCCGGTGTCTCCCCATGGGTCAGACCCAGGCCAAGGTGTTGCTCTGGGGTGTTGATGAAGCCACAAGCAAAGCGTGGTCCTCCTCAGCTTGTCACTGTCACCAGCTGCTGGTGCCCGAGGATTTGGGGTCCTCTCCTCGGTCATGTCACAGAGACACCCCAAAGACTGGAGCCCTCCGCTCCGGGGGCAGGCTGGGGGAGGTGGAGGTGTTCACCTGGAGAAGGGAAGGATCCAGGGAGACCCAAGAGTCCCTTTCAGTGCCTAAAGGGACTCCAGGAAAGATGGTGACGAAGTTTTTAGCAGGACCTGTTGTTACAGGACAGTAAGTGATGGTTTTAAAATAGAAGAGGGTCTATTTGAACCAGATATGAGGAAGAAGTTTTTTACAGTGAGGGTGGGCAGGCCCTGGCACAGAGTGCCCAGAGAAGCTGGGGCTGCCCCTGGATCCCTGGCAGTGCCCAAGGCCAGGATAGACGGGGCTTGGAGCAGCCTGGGACAGTGGGAGGTGTCCCTGCCCATGGCAAGGGGTTGGAAGACCTTTAAATCTGCCCTCCAGCCTAAACCATGCCATGGTTCTGTGTCCCAGTGCCAGCACTGGACCATGTTGAGTGCAAACATCTGCAGGAGCCTCATCTGTTCGGGGGTCTAACAAAATCCCAGCCTGGGAGTCCTGGAATCCCAGAATGGTTTGGGTCGGACGTGACCCTACAGACCATCCAATCCCAGCACCCCTGCCAGGGCAGGGACACCTTCCACTGGCCCCACCTCGGGGCTCTGCCCTTCTCAGCCCCCTCCAGCCCCACCAAACCCAGCCCAGGCTGTGCCCACACCCCAGCCCCAGTGACCAGCAGGGATTTTGCTGCCTGGCAAAGGAGAGAGGTGAATTACTCCTTCAGGGGCTGAAACTGCAGGGAAACCACACAGCTCTGCCCAGGGCAGCTGCATGTCTGTGCCAAGGATGCCAGCAGAGCCAGGGCAGCACCCAGTGACCCCATAGCCCTTCCTCAAATCCCTGGCCATGCCCCTGCCCAGCCAAGGGAACAGGGAACTCTGGGTTGCAGGCTGGGGGTGTAGCAGAGCAAGGCACCCACAAAATCGAACCTCAGATCCTGGGAGCAGTTCTGGGCCCTTCAAGAGAGACATTGAGGGGCTGGAGCATGTCCAGAGAAGGGAATGGAACTGGGAATGGTCTGGAGCCCCAGGAGCAGCTGAGGGAGCTGGAAAGGGGCTCAGCCTGGAGCAAAGGAGGCTCAGGGGGGATCTTGTGGCTCTGCACAGCTCCTGACAGGAGGGGACAGCTGTGGGGGGGTCGGGCTGTGCTCCAGGGAACAGGGACAGGAGCAGAGGGAACGGCCTCAGGCTGGGCCAGGGGAGGTTTAGGTTGGATGTCAAAGAAAATTTCTTCACTGCAGGGGCTGCCCAGCCCTGGCACAGCTGCCCAGGGCAGTGATGGAATCACCATCCCTGGGGGGATTTAAAGGATGTGTAGATGTGGCACTTGGGGACACGGGTTGATGTTGGGTTTGGCAGTGCTGTGGGGATGGCTGGACTCGATGGAGGCTTTTCCACCCTGAACAATTCCACGATGCCGCGGTTCCACAACGCCTGCTGTGAGTGCCGCCGCTCCTAGAGGGCAGAGCGAGCCAGCGGGGACAGGTGGCTGGAGCTGTGCGGGAGCTGCCGTGCGGGAAACGCGCTGCCTTCCCCTCGCTCCGAGGCTGCGGGGGAAGAAAGAACTCCAGCAGCACGAGGGATAATCTGTGACACGGTTTGAGGTTTGGAGGGAGATGACTCACGCTTTGATTTCTTTACGCAGCGCTCCAGGGCGGGATTAAGCCGAGCTTGCCAGGAAGGCGCCGGAGGAGGCAGCGGGGAGAGCTCCTCATCCCCAGCGCATCGGGATGCTCGTCAGCAACAGAAAACCCGCATGGATGAGGGGCCAGGGCACCCCAAAAGGGACAGCTGCCCTCACCAGGCTGGACCTTGGGCACAAGGCTGTGTCCCAGCCCGGAGCCGGGCTCTTCTGCAGGCAGCGGTGCCCGGGCAGCCCTGCCGTGCCCAGCGGTGCCTGAGCAGCCCTGCCGTGCCCAGCGGTGCCCGGGCAGCCCTGCCGTGCCCAGCGGTGTAAGGGCAGCCCTGCCGTGCCCAGCGGTGGCCGGGCAGCCCTGCTGTGCCCCGAGGAGCCCGAGCACTCTTCATCCCACGCCATCCCCGGCTGCTGCACCCTCCCTCCCGTCCTCACTCCTGCCGCTGTCCCCAAGGACCTACCTGAGCAGTGACACTCAGGCTGGACACTTCAGATTCATCCTTGCCTTGGCCAAGCTGTCCTGTCCCTGTGCTGGTGCCACCAGAGGTGTTCTCGTCTCAAGAAATGAACTAAAAGTTTTCCGTGAGCCAAACAGAGCCAGAAGTGCAGCCGGTCAGGGCGAGGATGATGATGATGCTGCTGCCAGGACAGCACAGCCTGTGACAGCACCAGGCAGGGATTTGGGGACTCAGTTTGGACGGGAGGGGTGAGCAGCCCCTCTGCTGTGCCCCAGGACAGAGCTGCCCCCTCCCCTCCTGCCCGCAGCCCTCGGTGGCTCCCAGTTCTCTCTCGGCGCAGCTCCGGAGCTCTCAGGCACACACACCCCCCAGCCTGGGGGGCACAAGCAGCGTGCCCGGGGTGCCCCACACGGCTTGGGAGGGTGAGGGCAGGGGCAGGGGAGGGTGCAGACAGCAGCACCCACAGAGCTGAGCACCCTCAGCACTCCCAGCCCAGGGCCAGCCTCAGCCCAGGCTCTTCCCAGCTCTGGGCCCAGCACCGTGGGGTTTTACCTGAGTTTTTTCTCAGTGTCAGACCAGCAGTGCCCTCTGCTTGAGCTCAGGGGCACAAACCAGCTGCACCAAGGCTTCTCTGCTCCCTGAGCTGCTCCCCTGGAGGTGTCTGGGCTGGGAACCTGCAGAATTCCTGGCCATGCAGCTCCCAGAGATGTTCCAGGCCTGTTGCCATGAGCCACCTTTGTGCCATGATCACCCTCCAAAGTGAGGAGCTGATGGAGAAGTCACCCTTTCCCAAGGGAATTCATTCCATCCCTGGATAAACGATGCAAATATCAGTTAATAACAGTAAATTAATGAACCATAGGAAAAACTTATCCCGGAGGCACATCCACAAATTTTTTTGCCAGTGATTCCCTGAACTCTTTGGGGTTTTGAGCAGCTTGGGGTCAGCAGTGGCTCCCACATCAGTGACAGGAACAGCAGGGCCAGGGGAGCACCCAGCCCCACACCCCAGCACCCTCCATCTGCACCCCAGCCAGCTCAGCAAGCCAAGGCTGTGCAGCTGGAGTGGGATGCCAGGAGGCTGCTGTGAAAAATGCGTATTTTATGATTGGCTTTTCGCAAATATTCAAATGAATATTGTATGTGTTGTGTTAGAAAGTGATGCTGTATTAATTCTCTTAAGTAGTGTGTTAAATATAGTTTTAGGTTATAAAAAATGTTAAAATAGAAACTATGCTATGTAGGATACATTTTAAAGAAAGGACTTGTAGCGAGATAGCAGCCACAGGACACCTGAATCTTTCAGAGAAAGAGAATTTATTGCCCTCTCATCAGAATAAATTAACTTCTTCCCGCCTCGAAGGCACTGTCAGGATTCGGAGGAAGAAGCTGACACTGACCAGACAGAATTCTGTGTTTGAATGGAATTTATGCATCGTGTATGAAGTGTATGAATATGCAACAGGCTGTTGTTTTTAAGGGTTAATCCTCTGCTAACGTGGGGCCTTTCTCGAGCTTGTGCTGCCCAGAAAGAGGAACCTGGACCGTGAGTAACTCTTTGTCTCTATTATCTCATATTGTCTTAATCCAAATTGTCCAAATTATTATTACTCTAATTGTATTACTATTTTTATAACCATTTTATTACCATTAAACTTTTAAAATTTTAAAAACAAGCGATTGGCGTTCTTCACAGCTGCCAAAGCTCTCTGTTTGGGGTCGCGGAGCCCCGGCCGGCCCAGGAGGAGGTGCTGGCTGCCGTGGCACACGCTGCCTCCCGCCGGCTGCTGCGAGGGCTGAGGTAATCCTGGGTAATTCCTGACTTCCATGGAAATGCCTCGGGGCCGCGATGATTATCGCTGTAATTAGCCTCTCTGATTTTTCTTGGTGTTCTATAAAATATTAATTTACAGCTGGATCCTTGCCTCCTTTGTGTGCCGGCTCGAGCTGTTGCCATCAGCAGAGCAGCTCTGGCACCTCGTGCCGAGGTCCCGTGGGGTTACGTGGGGCAGTGGTTGGGGTTGGTGGGGCTGGGCAGGAACTTCCACTTCCCCACAGGAACGTGCCCTTGGAGCTCCTGTTTCAAAGGGAATATGGAAAACCGGTGAGGCACGCTCAGAAAATGCCCTCCACACCTCTGCAGCTGGGCGGTTGAAGGTGAGCAGGCAGCTGAGTGGCTGCAGAAGTCTTTAATACAACATAGATCCACCCTGGTCCTGTGTTTGGGCCAGAAACAGTTGGTTTTGCTCTGCTGTATGAAAAATCAGGTAGGGCAGCAGAGTCTGGGCAGCAACATGTTCCCCACCCAGCCTGGAGCCACTGGAGTGGACGCAGTGCTGTGATTCCCACTGCCAAAATGAACCCAAATGTGGGGTTTGGTGGCACGTGGTTCCCTGAAAACCCACTGCTCACACCAGCACTTCCAAGTTGCCTCATTTTTCAGCCAAGCTAAGTAGAATCTACTTCAATCTCACCAAAAAGGTGGAAAATGATATTTTTGGTCCCAAATATTGGGAAGGCCAGGCAGAAGAAGGATGTTACAGCGTGCTGGTCTCTGCCTTCTCCCTGGGACAATCCTTGGGCTCCAGACTCTGCATTCCAGGGAGTTCTGCCACGTCCCTAGGGCTGCCCCCGAGCTCCTTTTTCCTCTGGGACAGTCTCTGCCAGGCCAGATGCAGCAGCTGTCTTAACGACAGCTCCAATCTAAAGAAAGGAGCACTGCTAATGACAGCAAGGGGCTGTGCCCAGCGTGTGAATGTCTCTGCAGAGAGCTGCTCACCACTAGAGATGTTTGCCCAGAGCTTTTGGCCCTGCAGCAGATGCTGTCAGTGAAGTTTTGTCCTCAGGACAACCCTACATGTCCCTGATGCTTTGAGAGGCTGCCTAGAGCAGAGTTAAAGGAATAAAGTGGGGATTTATTAAAAGGCTTTACAGGATTCACCTTGGGCAGCACAAGAGCCCAGCCAGGGCTCACCCAAGCTGGATGAGGGTCACGAGTTCTCACACTTTTATCAGTTTTGGTCCATTTCCATTTTGGGGTTAATTGTCCAGTTCCAGCTCCAGGTTCTGCAGTCCCACCCTCCCAGACTGCTCTCCTCAATTCTCTGTTGTTTGCACCTTTTGGGCCTGAAGCTGCAGTGGTGTCCTTGGTTCTGGGGCTGGAAAAGGATTGTTCTGTGTGACTGAGCTGTGAGGAGAGCTGCTGACACTTTCTATGGAGTTCAGAGTTATCTACTAATGCAGTACAGAGTCTGGAAAATATGAAAGCTGAAACTTCAGGCATCACCCCCATGTCACTAAAACCAAGCCAGGTTACAAAGCCGCTGGGGATTTGTGTTCTCCACAAAAGGCCACGTCCCCCCACAACACTTCCCAAGCTGTTTGCCCAGATATTTCCATTCCTCCTCCCCTTCTGCCCAACCAGACACACACTGAGCAGAGCAGGAGCCAATCCCTCTGGCAGGGGCTCTGGCACCAGGGTTGGAGCCAAGCACATGCTGCCCATCAGCTGTGCCATGAGCTGCTCCCTGCCAGCTCTCCAGGGGTGCCAGATGTGCATCTGGAGAGCCTGGAGGGGCTGCTGCCATCCACTGCATCCCTCACCAAGCTGGCAGCTCAGGGCTTTGAGGGAAACTATGTGGCAGACACAGAAGGGTGTTTGAGCACGGAGTTGAACCAGGGAAGAGCAGCTTTATCTGGTTTTCTTTCCTCAGTGTTTCTTTCATCTTGTGGTTATGAAGCTGCAGAGCCTCTGGGTGGGATGCTCTGTGTTCTTACAGCAGGCAGAGCTGTTCCTGCCTGGATTTCCCAGAGCTTCCCAGGCTGCATTTCCCTCCTTGATGAAACCTCCATCGTCTCACCCAGCCCAGACTTTTAACCCAAATTTTTCAGCCCCTTCTGTGATTTTACTCCTCAGTCTCACTGGTCCAGTCCAGCCCAGTGACACCTGGGCCAAAAAATTCTCTGTCCAGGCACCATGCAGCCAGCATCCAGGGGAGATGCTGCTCCCTGGGTTTTGTGTCTGACTCGAGGACCGAGGAGAATTAACCTCCTGTTTCCTCCTCTGAGAGCCTTCTGCAGCTCCAGAGGGAAGAAATCTCCACAACATGGTGTTTTCTATGGCAAAGGGCTCTCCCTCTCACCTCTCTCACTGCTGTTTTTAATCCAGCCCTGCTTTGCTGCTGTGGAGAATTAACATTTTGGGGGGCAGCTTCCCTGTGCACCACCCGGGGTACCCACCTAGGGTACCCCAGGCCCCTTCTCTCTCAGCTTGTGGGGGCTTAACAAAATAAAACCATCAGGCCGGGAACCTGAGCAGGCTTTCTGGTGATGTGGAAATTAAAATTTAGCTGCTCGTTGTGTCGGCAGAGGGCAGTGGAAGATGCTTCCAAACCTCCCAAGCCTCCCCCGGCCGCGCTGTGGAGATGGGGATCCGGGGAGGAGACTCCACCGGAGAGGAAGGGAAATGAAAATGCAGTTCCTCCAGCAGCGAGGCTGCCCCGAGCGCGGCGTTCCCGGCGGGCAGCCCACCGGGCGGGGGGATTTGGGCTTCTCCATCGGCGCGGCCCCACGAGGGAAGGCGAGGGGAGGAGAGCGCGCATCCCTCCCGCCCGGCTCTCGCCATCGCTCACAGAGGCTGCTCAGAGCCGCTGCTCCTCATCCTCTGCCTGGGAGGAAGCGGATGGCGATGGAGCTGGCAGTGATTTGCCGGCGGGAGCAGGCGGGAAGGCCGAGCGGAGGTTTTTCTGGCTGTAGCCGTGTCCCAGAGGGGTTCTCCAAGCCCGGCGAGCCGCGGCACGTAGACAAAAACTTCCCAGCCCGCAGCCGCTGGCCGGGCGCTGCTCCCCGGCTTCGGGAGAGGCAGAGAGATGGTGCGGCCCTGCCGCCGCCTCCCTGCCGGCTCCGCACCCTGCCCTGTAATTAATATCCCTGGAGGTAAAGAAAGAGCAGCGGGAGGTTGGGATGTATTATTTTACTCTGATAGGAATCTGACACTGACACAGCCATTAGGGGAAAGAAAGAATAATAACTCAGACTTGGCATATATGAAAGTGTAAATACCATCAGCGTGTGAAAAGACAGGCTTTAATATATTGGTGGGTTTGTAATTATTTATTGAAAGAAGGGGAAAGGCATAGCTTGCTGCAAAACAAGGCAGAGGCGAAGGAACAGCTCCCGAAATCACTGGGTTTGGGTGGCCGCTGCTCTCCCCCCCGGAGAAGGCGGCGTGGGGTGTCCCGCGGCCCTGGGGACATCCCCGCAGCCGGGGGGATGTCGGCGGCTCCCCCGGCAAGAAGCCGGGCTGGTGTCACACAAACGCTCTCCGAATTTTTCGGGGTAGGGCACGCCAAAAATCCCCCCGGGCCGCCGGGCGTGGAGGGCAAGGCGTCCCCTGGCCGGTGTTTGCCACCTGCTCGGGCGGCTCCGGGGGCTCGGCTGCGGGCCGGAGGGAGCGGCAGCATCCCCGCCGGGCCAGGAGAGCCCCGGCCCGCGCCCGCGGGATGTCCCGCAGCCGGGGCACCGTGCGGGGCCGGGGGGCGCCGGCGGCTCCCCCATCGCTGCCCATCGCTGCCCGGCGCCCCCCGGCCCCGCCGGCTCCGCGGGGGCGGCGCTGGCGGGGGCCCGCCCCGGGCCGGGCCCGCCGCAGGATGCGGCGCTGGCGGGGGCGGCGCGGCGCTCGGCGGGCGATGCGGGGCCGCGGCCGGGCCCGGGGCCGCCTTTGAGCGCCGCGGGGGACGGGAGGGGGCGCGGGCGGGCGGGCGGCCCCCGCCGCAGGTAGGGACGCGGGGGCCGAGCGGCGCGATGGAGGAGGAGGAGGAGGATGGAGGCGGCGGAGGGGAGGCGGGGAGTGAGGCTGCGGCAGGAGGGGGGGGGCGGGGGGGGCGGCCGGGGGGGGGCGGGCATGTGGGACCGGCTGCGGGGCAGTCGGGCGGCGGGCGGCGGCCGGAGCGCGGCCGCGATGGCGCAACGCGACGAGAAGGTGCCGGCGGCGGCGGCGGGCGAGAGCGAGCCCGGGGCCGGGGCCGGGGGCCGGGGCCGGGGCCGGGGCCGGGGCCGCGGCTGAGCGGGGACAGAGCGGGGCCGCCGCGCCTTTCCAGCCCCCCGAGGGCGGCTTCGGCTGGGTGGTGGTCTTCGCCGCCGCCTGGTGCAACGGCTCCATCTTCGGCATCCACAACTCCTTCGGGATCCTCTACATGATGCTGCAGAGCGACCTGGGCGAGGGGAGAAGGATCCGGCGCTCGAGTTTAAAACAGGTATGGGCTGCGCGGCCCCTTCCCTGGCTGGGCAGTGCGTGCGGGGGGTGCCCGAGCGGAGCGGGGATGCCCCAGCGGAGCGGGGAAAGGTGCGGCGGCGCGGCCGGCGCTGCCTCCCGGAGCTGGAAGCTCCTTCTCGGCTGTGTGGAACCTCGATTGCTCCCTGCCCCCTCTATCCTCGTAGCCGTGGCTATATTTATCTCCGACAGCATCATGTGTTTCTAAGCTCCGATGTACTCAAAAGTAATTCGGCTGAAAACACGCCCTTAGCTTGTCCTGCCGGTGTGTCTTGGGGTAAAGCAGAGCAGCGCTGGTGAATCAGCTGCTGGGTGTGAGCCACCCCCTCTAGTTTTCTTTATTATTGTTCTGTTTTATGGGTTTTTCAAGCTGCCTTGTTGGCCGGGGGTGGCTCCAGGAGAGCATCTGCCCGGCTGCCGCGCTCCCTGCGAGCCGTGTCCATTCAGTGGCACGGCCGGCACAGGGCAGGGCTGGCAGCGCCACCTGCGCGGTCACTCCGAGGGCAGCGCGGGGTCTCCAGCACTGCACGTCCCTGAAAATCAGGATCCATGGGCTGCACCCAGCTGTGTGTTTTGGTAAGACAGACAGGCCCGGCCAGGGTGCAGACTGGGTAGGGTTAAGATGCAGAAAAGGGATGTTCCTTGCTGCCAAGACCCTGCTGTTGAAGTACACTTGGCAGAGGGACACCAGCCTGCTGGTGTGGTGGTCCCAGCTGGACACCGGTGTTGGGAGGCCCAGCCTTGTCCCAGGTCCTGCTGTCCCCCTGGAGGATCACATCCATCCTCGTGATGGACACGCGTGCCCCTCCTTGCTCTCATCTGCCAGGTGGGGACGGGCACTTGGCGCTGAGGGCACCTGCCTGTGGTGCTGCCCTGACCCTGGGTAGGACAGGAGCCAGGAGCGGGCTGGGCAGCGATGGTGCCAGGGCTGTGTGAGGACCTCAGAGCCTTGCTGGGGACCCGCGCTGCCCGCGCTCCCTCGCTGGGCTGGCGCACGGCCGGGGAGAGCGGCGGGGAGCGCGCCAGGATGAAATTCATTACGGGATCCACCACATGTAGAATCCCAAATTAACTCTGTGATACTCTTACCAGGGAAACGATGGGACCGTGTAATTACGGGCACTAACGGAGTGCCACAGCGAGCTGCGGACGTGTGGCCAGCTGTAATTAGGGTGATTGATGGGCTGGGAGCGTGTGTGTGTTGTGTGTGTGTGCGCATGTGATGCCCAGGAAGCTCATAGTGTAGCTCTCTGTTTCCTGCCGCCTGTGATTGTATCTAGAAAGCCTAAGGCAGGGCTCTAAAGGTAGAAGCAGTAACAAAAGAAATTAAATACTGCAAGTTCTGGTGGTTTAAAGGCTCTGTGCCCAAGACAGAGGTTGTAGGAGTCAGCATCTGCCTCTTGCTCCTGCCATCTATTTATTTAAGGCTATGACCGCACAGAGGCCTCGAAAAAGAAAGGCGTGTGGGTGTGCGAGGTGAACCCAGGCTGGGTAATTAAATTGCCTGGCTGACGAATATCTGCATTTTGGCCTGGGTGCTTAATGAAGAGGCCATTAATAGCTGAGGTCGTGGTGCCGAGGCTGATCCATCTGCGGCACCTCCGGGGCTGCAGCTGCACGGGCTGGGGCTGAGGGCAGCGGGGTGCAGCCCGGAGCCCCCTCCAGCCCTTCCTCCCTCGCTCCCACCCCTCCCCGCTCAGCATTGCATAATTTCCCTGAGGCGCTCGTTTGCGTGCAAACATAATCAGGAAAATATCGTAGCTCCTTTCCAAGCGCTAAGTGATGTGGCCTTCCTGAAAAGACCGGTGCTGTCTGTTTGTCCTCTCACGTCACTCTGAGCCCGCCAGCTGCAGGCAGCAGCCGGACCCCAGGGCGCCCCTCATCCCCAACCAACAGGGAGCAGGTTGGGAGGATGAGGATCCGCTCCCCGCTCCAGCAGCAGCATCCAGTATGGCTGTGGGCACGGCTCAGCCTTTTGTCTGTGCTCTCAAACCTCCTCCAGCTCTCAGGGAGGTGGGTTTCTCTCAACCAGGGGGTTTGGAGGCAAAATGAGGAGAAATGCTGTCAGCTGGTCAGGCATCCCTTTAAAAATAGGGTTCTGTTTATGCTGAAGCGGGTGCTAGTCGGCGCTAAACAATAGCCGCCCCGGCTATAATTATCAAGGTTTATTTCTTGTTTGCATTGGTCACGTTTTCTCGCGTTTGATCTTGAGAAACGCAGGATCCGTGGAGTTCAGGTCTGGGGTCAGGCTTTGAAAACAAACCCCGTGGCAGCAATGCATCGAATGCATAGGCTCCTGTCTTTAAAGAAATATACTGTGCTGCCTATGTCAACAAGCACGGCGGGCTGGGGCGGGCGGGTGCTGCGCCCACCGCGTGCCCCTGCCCCGCGGGACGCCAGCCGGGGCCTCGGCGAGGCTCACTCTGTGCTCTGCCTTTGTTTTCTTGCGGGGGGAGCGGAGGAATGCTGAGACCGGAATAAAATAAATAATATACGTGTGAGCACTCGGCCTGGGGAAAAAAAACGCTGCTTTGCTGGAGAGGTGTTGAGTGATGCTTGAGAGTGTTTGCTGGAGACGAGCAGTGACGCTTGCCTCCGGTTGTACAGGGCTCGTTCCGGTGCTGAGGGATCCACGGATCCGTGGCTGTCCCAGTGCTGGTCCCACAGTGAGGGCTGACACTGAGCCAAGGGCCAGATGAGCCAGCCCAGCACCCTCATCTTCCTCAGCTCCAAAAGCCCTTTTGAGTGGCAGCACAGTCCTGGTGAGCATTGACTGGGCGTGAACCTTCTCACCTCAGAGTCTGCTCTGCCTCTGCTTGGATGTGCCCCAGCCTTGGAGAGGGGACCACCAGGTGGCCTTGTCCCTGACCAGGGCTGTGCCCCCAGCCAAGGAGCCACCCGAGGGTCCCAGAAGGTGCTCCAGCTACCTGGACAAAACCAGGAGAGTAACATTCCTTGGTGTTTCTTGTTCCTCCAAGCACATTCTTGGTGCTGTACCCAAGGTCTGGAAAGCCCCAGTGCAACAGCCTGCAGAGGCACACAGATTTTGGTTTTTTTTAAAAAAAGGTCTATTTATCTTTTTTTTTCTCCCCTCCTCTGCTTTGTGTCAATATCCCAGGTATAGATTAACTCTCTCTGCTTAATATTTAATGTTTTAGGGCCTGGAAATGGAACTGAAAGCTTTTGGAGAGGTGGCCTGAGGAGCTGGTCTGGTTTGGCTGCAGCTCCTCTGAGTGCATCTCTGTGTCCATCAGCATCCCCTGGTCTGCGTGCAGGAACCTGGGGAACAGCTTCCCCCCTGTAGCCCAGCTCCAGGCAGGGAGCAGAGGCTGCCTGAGCTCCCTGTGCTTAGGGAAGCTGGAATGGAGAATGGACCACAGGATCTGAGTGACCAGATCCTGAGGCCAAGGCAGGGCTGATGTCGCCTCTATTCCTGAATTCCCATCTCTTTTGCTGAGGAAATATTCTTTGTGCTGGTTTCACATCCTTAGGGCAGGTGAGCACAGGTGGAAAAGGCTGTGTTGTAATAAAGGCTTGGTAAGAGAGAACAAGGGTTTTTTTGGAGAAAATAAAGCATTTCAGTGCTAACAGTCCTATGAAAGGGGGGGAGGAGAAGCCCGGCACTCCTCTCTGGTCTGAAGAACATTCTGTGGGTGGGTGAGTGTGGCTGGAGCTTTAGGAGCTGGGAAGAGAAATCCCAATGTGAGGGTAAATCACAGAGTGCTTTGGGTTGGAAGGGACCTTAAAAATCACCACATTCCACCCCTGCCATGGCAGGGACCTCCCACTGTCCCAGGCTGCTCCAGCCCCACTGTCCAGCCTGGCCTTGGGCACTGCCAGGGATCCAGGGCTGCTCTGGGCACCTGCACCAGGGCCTGCCCACCCTCACAGGGAACAATTCCCAATTCCCAATATCCCATCCATCCCTGCCCTCTGGCAGTGGGAGCCATTCCCTGGGTCCTGTCCCTGTCCAGCTCCCTTGAAACCCCTGCAGAGAACGGGGAGAATCTCCTCCCTCAGCCTGTTGGCCACGTTGCTTTGATTGCAAGAGGTATCCTTGGAAATGATCCCAGCTAAACTGGGATGATGGGGTCATTGTCCATTGCTGGCCTTTTGGAGGCTCCCATCTCCTGAAGGTGACACTGTGGTTGTCACCTTCTTACCCAAATCTGCAGGATTTGGAGCTTTTACCAATTACCAGGGTGCTGTTCTGGCCCCATTTCACAGCTTTATTGGCCAAGGGTGCTGTGGAGCTCAGCATTCCTGGGGCCTTTCCCGTGTCCATCCGTGTTCCCAACCCTCCTCTAACCCCACAGAGGGATGCACTGACATGAGCAATATTTATATAGCCCAGATGGGGATGTAAATCCAGCAAAAAGAGATAAAAAGACGTTTTTATTACCTTGCCCTGCAAGCTGGGGAGTACAAAGGGCAGCACAGATTTACTGGGGGTTTCCCGTGGTGGGATGCCAGCACCAGGCTCTGCCCCAGCCTCTGTTTTGGGAGCTGGAGTTTGTGACTCCAGGGAAGCAGGGGGGAGTTTCGGAGGAACTGGGGTTTTGCCTGAGCTGATTGCAAGGTGCTGTGTGAGATAAAGCAGCCTGAAAAGCAAACAAAGCCCAGTCATGTTGTTAAACCTGGTCCTTGGGGCTGTCGGGAGCGATTAAGGTTATTAGGAGGCCGGAGTGCTGTTTCTAAGGGAGGTTCTTGTTTTTCAAGACTGCAGGGGCCCTCTCAGCCAGCACATTTGCCATTTTAGTGGTTTTTAATTTACTTTTAAGTGTCCTCCACCAGCCAGCCAAGAAGATATAAGGCTGTGTTTCCTGGTGGCCATTGTCCTCGAGTGGTGGCAGCTGCTGTGACCTCGCTGTGGCCTATGAAGAAGTGGGACATGGAGCTGTGAAGTTGGATTGGAGTTTTTTGATCCTTTTAGCTGCAACTAAATGAGCAAAACCACCTCCATTTTGTGGGGTTTGGATCACAGGTTAAATTTTGAAGGTGCTGAGTTGCAAATCCATCACTGAGTCAGGGCTGGGAGCAGGAGGAGGATGAGGAGGAGGAGGGATTGGAGGGTGAAGGGGTTGGTGCTGCAGATCACAGGGCTGGGATGGATGTGGTGGCACCAAGTGACAATGGGGTGTGATGCAGAGCAAGGCAAAGGAACCATTTCATTTCCTGTTTTGGGGAGAAACCCACAAGTTTGACAAGTCACCCTTTAATATCCTTAGAACCCCTCAGCAGCTGGAAGCTGCCCATCAGCTGGGATGGCTCTCATCCATCTTAAACCAGACCTAACCCATCAGGCTGGGCCAAACCCCAGAGCTGGGAGGTGCTGCTGACCTCGCTGGCAGTGCCCAGGGCTGGCTGGGCATGGCTCAGGTGGGCATTGTCACCTGCCCTGGTGGCAGCCCCTGTGGCTCTCTCCCTCCTTACCCAGAGTCTCCAGACACGTCTGTCCCAGGGATTATCCCACTTAGGAGGCAGCACTGTCAATCACCCCATCCCACCAGTATCAGTCTTCCAAAAGATCTGGTGGTGGGATGGGGGCCACCAGGATTGGTGGATGTGGAGCTGAATTCCCTGTAGGGCAGGGGAAGGAGGAATCACCTGGGTTTGGAGAAGGAGGAATCACCTGGGTTTGGAGAAGGAGGAATCACCTGGGTTTGGGGAAGGAGGAATCCCCTGGGTTTGGGGAAGGAGGAATCCCCTGGGTTTGGGGAAGGAGAATCCCCTGGGTTTGGGGAAGGAGAATCCCCTGGGTTTCACCTCCCAGGGCTGATTTTTGTACCCCATGGTGCACACAGGGGGAATTCCCTGGGGGGCAGCAATCCAGCCCTGCTCCTCCGTGCTGACAGGGAGGGGACCCTGGTGGGACAGTGGCACTGCTGCTGTGCCTGGCAGGATTTGCCACCACCTGGATACGAGCCCAGAGGAGCCTTTTGCTGTTTTATCCCACTCACTCCTGGGGACCTCAGCCATTGTGGCACATGCCATGGCCAGGTGAGGTGTCACATGGCTGTTGGGGACATTGACAGCGTTTGGGTTGATGCCATGGGCACTTCCAAAGTTGTGCCCCCTCTCTGGGGTCAAAAATGAGGCTCTACCCTGGCTCCATAATCAGGGAATAGTTTGGAAAAGGCCTCTAAGATCACCAAGTCCAACCCCATTGGTGTTCTGCCCACTGCTGGCTGCTGTCCGGGTGCCATATGGAATTTTCTGGCACGTCCCCAAATACCTGGGTCTCTCCCACTCACTCTTTTTGGAATGATCACCCTTCAGGGGCTTCTTATGAGCGGGTCAGAGCAGGGAGGAGGACGCCAGAATTTCCCAGCTGAGACAGAGGCCATGCACCCACATCTTCTCTGAGGAATCACTTTTCCCCAGATCTCCAAAAGCTCGAGCCTGTGCATCCCATGGCATCACCATGGCAATGGGCAGCAGGAGGACTGGACGCCAGTCCAGCACGTGTGCAAATTTGCTGCTGCACCCAGAGCAGCAGGGATTTATTGGGTTTTCCCTTCGTCTTCCTCGCAGGATTGATTATTCCCTATTGCCAGGGAAGGAGATGCTGCCCTTTGGCGTTCAGCCCAGCGGACAGAGGGCTGGTGGAGAGGCGTGTGCCATGCCCGGGGGCCGTGTCCGTCTGTCCCGCCGGGCGGTGCCGTGCCCGGAGCGCTCGCTTCTCCCTTTGGGCGCATCCAGCCCGAGACAGTTGGGGCGGTTGCAAAACGCACATGACGTGCGCTGGGAATTGCTGCAACACGCTCGCAGGCTCGAGCCATCGCAGCCTCTCCCGGCACCTCGCACAACAGGTCCTGCCAGCTCCGGGGCCGCGGCGCTGCCCGCCCTGCCTGCCCTGCCCGCGCTGCCCCGGCCTCCCTCTCTCTGCAGTTTCTTGCAGCCCCGAGATACGTGAAAAGTCTCTTCTTCGGCCCAGAGAGGAGTGCCGGGCTTCTCCTCCCCCTCTTTCATACGACTGTTAGCACTGAAATGCTTTATTTTCTCAAAAAAAACCGCCTTGGTCTCTCTTACCAAGCCTTCATTACAACGCTGGAGTAAAACCAGCCTTTTCCACCTGTGCTCACCTGTCCTAAGGATGTGAAACCAGCACAAAGAAATTCCCCAGCAAAAGAGATGGGAATCCAGGAATAGAGGTGACGTCAGCCCTGCCTTGGCCTCAGGATCTGGTCACTCAGATCCTGTGGTCCATTCTCCATTCCAGCTTCCCTAAGCACAGGGAGCTCCAGCAGCCTCTGCTCCCCGTGTGTTTCGGCCTGCACGTTCGAAGAATGAGTTGAAGTTCTTCAGTTTTCAGTCTCAGAGTTGTTTATTGTATCTTATCTGTAAAAATGTTTCTCCTGTCCAGCCGAGGTCAGCTCAGCAGGACACACAGAGGCACTCTGACTGCTCCCAGGGCAGTGTTATCTCTTTATACTAAAAACTATGTATAACATGTTTACAATTACTTTCCAATACCTATCACCTGTGTTAGACAGTGAGCTTCTACTCTAAACCAATCCTAAAGTGCCAGCATCACAGCAGAAGATGGAGGTAGACAAGAAGAAGAAGAAAAGCCAGACACACCCAAACCCCTCTATCTTGTCCCCAAAACCCCTATTCTAAAAACCCCAAAATCTACTTTTTCACCCTGTGATAATTTTATTATTACACTACTTAAACTTCGGTGGCTTTCAGGTCTTCATACAAAGCTGGCAATTTGCTCCACGAGTCATAATCAAACCCACAGGTGTTCTGGGCTGTGTGCCAGAGTCTCTGAGCCCCTCGACAAAAGTCCTGGCAACTCTGGACACCCAGAGAGATGTACTGAGTGCCGACATCCCTGGGTACAGCCCGGGGCAGGGTGGCACTGCCCTGCATTCCACCTGCACGTTTGCTGCGTTCCCCCCCGCCCTGACCCTTCTAGGTGTAGATCCCTGAGAAATTACCTGGTGCACGAGCTTGCCCCGTGTCCCCAGCACATCCTTGGAGAGCTGGAGCAGGGTGAAACACGGGGGAAAACCCTTGGGAAGAGCTGCTGGGTCACAGCCCTGAGCTGGAACTCACCTAGAGCATCTTTGGCAGCCGTGCCATGCCGTGCCATGCCATGCCATGCTATGCCATGCCACGCTGGCCTCGGTGCTCTGAGCAGCCCAGCGCGCTCTGAGCAATCTCCCTGCCCCATGTGGGACCACCGAGAGGACACAGCGGCAGGAGGGCAGCCCCAGCTCCCCCTCGGGGCTGTCCCACCCCTCCATCCCCGCAGGGCACAGGCAGAGGAGCCCTGCACCCCCGGAGCTCCCGGGGCTGTGTCCCTGTGCAGCCCCCAGGGCCAGGTGGGGAGGCTCTTTTGGGGTCAGTGTGGTGGTTCTGCACAGCGTGGTTCTGGGAGAATCTGCTCTGCAAAACCTCACGCTGGAGGAGATGAGCTTACAGAACCCTGCTGCTCGGCATCTTTGGGATTTTTTGGCTCTGATTTGGCAGCTCCTGATGGGTTTTGCTTGCTTTGCCCAGGCTGGGTTGGACGGGGCTTTGAGCGAGCTGGTCCAGTGAAGGTGTCCTGGCCCATGGCAGTGGGGTGAGACCTGGATCTTTGCAGGGCCTTCCAGCCCAAGCTGTTCCAGGATTGCCTGCAGAGCAGCCCCAGCTCTGCAGGGCCCAGGCACTCCCTGCATGGGCTGACTTGTTGGGCTTTGCCCCGGGCAAACACCGGGGCCCTGCTCAAGGAGGAGAAACAGCCCTACCACAGAGCCTGCAGCCAGGACCCTGCCCTGGGCACCCACCCAGCACCCCCTCCTGGGGAGCAGCTGAGCTGGGGACCCCCGGCCACCCTGCCCATGGCATCCCAAAGGCCCTTGGCTTGGTCATCTCACACCAGGCACCACAACAAAGCTCTTGTTTCAAGATCTTGGCCTTAATTTGTCTGTCTGCAGATCCTGTGTGTAAAAGGGAGGTAAAATCCTTCCCTCTTGGGGGGATGTGGCTGCTTGCCAGGGAGCCAGAGGGGGTTTTGGGGCAAAACCTGTGCAAAGCAGGGGGAGCTCAGTGAGGTGGGAATAAACCTGGAGCCCAGTGAGGTGGGAATCACATCTGATGGCAGCTCCTTCAGGGAGGGTCGTGCCTCCCATGCTCCGTCTGATTCGAGTCCGATGGAAAAGTATCATCTGTGATTAAAGATTGACGGTAATTACATAATGGGTATGCACCAGATGATGCCCAGACAAGCTCCCTCCTGGGATTTCCCAACTTTTGGAGTGTTTGCAATCATCCTAAAGAGCTTCCTTCTACCAAGGAAGGTGGAGGGAGGGGGAGATATTTATTGATTTTACCGCAGCACCCGGCACAAGGCTCAGCAGCGGTCACCAGAGCCAGGCTGTGGCCACCCTGCCTGCCCTGATAGCTCTGGGACATGGTCAGGCACAAGAAATACATCCCCCAAGCCTTGCAATGGCAATAAAAATGTAAAAAATAAGGGAGCAAAGCTGCTTTTTGTGCTTTTTGGGTCTGCTGGCAAGAGCAGAGCGGCTGCAGCCGTGTGCTTGCGCCGTGCCCGGTGACGAAAAGGCAACGTCAGGATGTTCTTGATGGTGGGCCAGCTCTTAATCCGTGTGTTTGAGCAAAACCCAGTTTGTTTCTTAAGATTGGTGGGAGAGGGGACAGCTGGGGCTGTGGGGAGCTTGTCTGGGATTAAACCTGCCTGAGAGCCAAGCACGCCAAGCTCACCAGCCCGGGGAGAGCTTAATTAAAGTCAACGCAGAAGCGTTTCCAAGAAAATAATTCAGGGTTTCTAAACGGGATATTTTCATTCTGGGCCCAGAACGTCTCCTTTTCCCCTCTTCGGTGTCAGCTTTAATAAAACAAAACGAGATCTCCAAGAAAAACAAATTGGAGCTCTTAAAAGGCTCTGGGGAGATAAAAATCAGGAACAGTGTTGCTGGTAACACCTTGGGTTATTAAAAGGGAAAGAATGCTAACGATGCAAATCGCCTCGGCCTTTCTTGTGGTTGCTGCCTGCCCACCCTGCCAGGGGGGCACGGTGCCCCTGCCCTGGCCCCGGGCTGGGCTGCAGGGCCCCGAGGCTTTGCCCCTCACTGGCCAGGGCATGGGGCACGTTTGGGAAATGCTCACACAGGGAGCATTCCGGAGTTTCCTTTCCCGAGGTTCTGGTGGCAGCTCCCAGGGTCAGGGCGGGTGTTGAGGGCAAGTAGTGAAAAGCGTGGAAGAAGAATGGCAAGGAGCAGGTTTCAGGGCACACCAGACTTTAAAACAGCAGAAATCAGGGCTGGGGATGTTGGGAATATGCCACAGCCCATCTGAGCTCTTTTAGAGGTGATGAACCTGTGAGTGGAAATTGCAACTTGGACTTTTTACAGCCTGAGAGCAGCTGGGTGTGGCTTTGCTCCTCATGCCGAGGCACCGGGCTGGGAAACTGGGCTCACTTGCTCTGAATGCAGTGCCCCAATCCCCTGGGGCTGCTGGCCCACCCTGAGGGATGCTCTCACAGTGCCCTGGCCCCTGACAGGCTCTCCCAGCCCCTGGCCTCCTGCTGCTGCCCAGGATGCTGGAGCAGGGCTGTGGGAAGGGCTGGGGGAGTCGCTGGGGATGTGCTTTGGTCCCTCCACCCTCTGCTTCTGCCTCCCCATAGCCAGAGAGGACTCAGAGCTGCCCCTTCTGTGCTCCCATCCTGGCCTGGGGCTGGGCATGCCAGTGGGGCAGGGCACAGGCACAGGGCTGATGCTGCTGCAGGCTCCTGTCTGTCCATCTGTCCAGGAGAGGAGAATCCTTTCTGACAGGGTGGCTTTAAAAGGCCCAGGGTGATGAATTCGAGGCCAGCTCCTGCTCTGCTACTGTGCCCAGCAGCGTCAGATAAGGCAATTACAGCTTTATCACTTAATTGCAGAGTACAGTAATAGGAGTGGTATCAGGATAGGCCGTTGCCAAGGAGGGAATATCAGTGGTGTTGGGTTTTATATTTGTTTTTTCAATACAAACTCATTGCAGCCTTAGCACTGCAGGAGGTTTGATGTCTTTGTGAGGCTCCTCCTGCCTGTTCCCCACCATTCCCCCACCCAGGGGGAAATTCAGCATTAAATAAGAGCTGTGCTGACTCTCCTGATGCCAGGGAAGCTTCTCCAGAGTCCCTGAGAACCCAGCCTGGGAGGGGAAGGGGTGAGGACTGACAGGGATGTTGTCAACAGTTTGTGGACAGCTTTTCCCTGGCACCTTGGGAAGGAGATTTCCATCCCTTGCAGGTTTTTCCTGCCCTGCTCAGCAGGTGTGGGGTGTACAGGGGATGAATCCCTTTGCACCAGGCTTCTCCACTCTCAGTGTCAAGTGAGAAATGCTCCATCACCGCCCTGGAAACCCAGATGGGAAAATGAAAATTTTATATTTGGCAACTCTTCCGCAGCCTGCTGGGGTGGTGTGGGAGAGGTGAGAGACGTTGGCTGCCATAGCCAGAGCTCTGCTTGTCTCTGACTCACGTGGTCCCATTTTCCACTCTCCCTGTGGAGCCATCAAGGAGGCTGAGCACTCCCAGTGCCAGGATTTGGGGCATTTCCCCACCCAAACTGGCCTGGCTGGTGCTTTTCTGCCTTGAAATTGGGGATTTTCGAGACCCAGGGTGGGTTTCTCACCAAGAACTGAAGTTTTGCCTTGCTCATCCTGATGTCTGCAGGGTCAGGTGGTAAAAACTCAGGTGATTTTGGGGCAAGGGATGGTGTCAGAGGCTTTTAACTGGGACAGCTGAAACTCCCTTGGGATCTGCATTTTAGGAGAGGACCTTTATTAAGGGAGATTCATATAAAATCCAATGTGTTGCCCAAGCTAAGAAATCATGGCAGATTTTTTTTAAAGCTGTTAAACTCTGCCCTGCTTCAGTTCATCAACCAAAGCATGAACCAAAGAGCCCTGAGAGGAGGCACTTCAGGTCCTGCTGTGACCCCTGTGCCTGGCTGTTAACTCCTGCTGGCCCATCCTAATCTCCATCTGCAGATAAGATTAGCCCCAGCCTGGTTTGCAGAGCTCCTCTGCTTCCCTTGGGACAGCATCCTCCCAACCCCAGGGTTCCCAGCCCCACCATCTGCAGCCTCCCCCCGCCACGGTTTGTGTTCCACTGACCTCATAAACAAAAAATGACGCAAAACAAAACCCCACAAAAAACAATTTTTACAGCGGGCTGAGCTTTCCTACTCCCACAAAGGCGGTTGTTTAGATTTTTATTGCCGGATGAAGAAGGAGGACAGAGATAAAAAACAACCCTAAAAGCTGCTGGGGAGATGATGCAAGGCAGGGCAGCGTGGAGAGCGATGTCTCTGAGGGCTTTCATGTTTCCTCTGCTTCCGAGTCAGGAATCAGCTATTGCAAAATGCCAGGCTGGCTGCAGCCCCTGGCCACGTGCAGACACTTTCTGCAGCAGATAACTCCTGCTTTATCACCCTCCTGAGCCCTGGAGGTGGGCAGGGTGATGGGGAAGCAAGCAAGCAGGATGTGGGGCTGCTGTGGAAGCAGCAGGCTCCTGGCTGGGTTCCCCGTTAGTCAGGCTGAGGAGTCGATCTCCTTTGCCATTTTCTTATGAATGAATCGGTTTTGGCTGGGCCCGATGGTCAGACTGGTTCAACGAGGAGCGGCTGCTATCAGTCTCATCAGCAGAGGAGACACAAACCAGCCTCTCCCTGGCTCTGCAGGCTCCTGTGATCCCGACAGGCCCGGGGCTGAGGGCTCAGCTCCTCCATCACCCCCTTCCCTCCCTCCTCTGGGCCTCTCCCGGCTCCTGGGCACGCTGAAGCTTCAGGGACACCCCAGAGCCAGGGTGGAAGCACCCAGGGCCCTGCACCCCGAGCCTCCTGCTCTCCAGGTGCATCAGTGCTGCAGCAGGGGGTTTCAAGGGATACTTTGAGCTCCAGGTTGTTGTGGGGAGCACAGCTCGGCTGTGTTTGCTGTTCCAGTCCTTAGCCAGTGGGAAATTCTTGACATTTTGCCACAACTTCAGCTGGAGCAGTTGGGATTTGGGATTTTGGGGCACAGGGGCAGTGCTGATGTGCGGCTGCCTCTGCTCAGCCCTGCTGTGAGGATCTGCCACGGTGTCGCTGCTCTTCCCTCCATTGTTGGCACCCAGCAGCCCTGTCCCTAATGCCACCCCACAGGCGTGTGCCAGCTCCCTTGGGCAGGGATTGCCCCGTGCCAGGGTCACTGCAGAGGCTGAGGAACCTGGTGATGCCTCAGGAGCAGCATCCCTGTCCCTGGTGCTGTCACAGAGCAGGGTGGGCTGGTGTCCTCCAGCACATCCCCATGGATCCCTGCTGGGGACAGCACAGGGGCTGGACCCACCCACGCTTGGGGCTGGAATGGCCCCTCACAGCCCTCCATACCCCAAAATCCTGGCAGGCTCAGCCCCACGCTGCTGAACCCTCTCAGTCCTGCTGTTCCCTGCGCCCCTGAGCACGGATGGGTGAAGGGGGAGCTCAGGCAGCTGAGAACAGAACTGGGGGCTGTGGGCTGTGCTCCCTCCAGCAACCCCACCCTGGGCACCTGCAGGACAGGATGAGTTTCGTAGGGACAGGGGTAATTTTGTAGGGACAGAGGTAATTTTGTAGGGACAGGGGTAATTTTGTAGGGACAGGGGTAGTTTTGTAGGGACAGGGTGGTTTTGATTCCCCCCAAAAATCCCTATTTCCATGGGGAGGAAGAGGAGGCTCCCTGGCCACAGAGAAGGCATGCAAGGCTTTTAACCCTGACTGGCAGGACCAAACCTCCCCCAGGGACTGACAGAAACCTTCATTAACCTGCCCTGTTGTTTATTCACATCTCAAAGCCCTTGATGCAGCAAAAAGCGAAGGCTTTTCCTCAGGAAAGCACATTAATGTTTCACCTGCCTTCAGAGCCCTTTGCCACCGGGGCACCTGGAGTGGTTGGGGCTCTCCCCAGCTCCCCTCGCTCTGTTAAACATTGTGTGGCTCCAAGGGAGCCCTGCCTGTGGCTGTCGTGTGGGCTCCAGCCTCAGGGGCCTGCTTTTTAATTTATATGCAGATGTGAGTGTGTGCATGGATCCACAGAGGGATATTCGTGCCTGTGGATCCCAGATCCCCGTCCCAGGGGCAGCAGCAGGAGCTGCAGGGCTCAGGGGGGGCTCCTGGGATGGCGATGGGAAGCAGGGGCTCGTCCTGCTGTGCCCCCCTTGCCTTGGCCGTGCCTCTGCCCGTCCTGCCTGCAGGCCAAAGGGCAGGGCTGGCCCTTCCCCAAAGCCACCCAGTGTCTCAAAAACTTTCAAATGAGAGCAGGTCAGCCAAAAGTGACAGCCCGTTGGCAAAGGGGTGTAACCTGCTTCTTGCTGGGCTAAAAAAAAAATAAATAAATAAAAATAGTAATTAGATAAAATACAGCTGGTTTTCACTTTCCTTTAGCGGTCAGATTTGCTTAATGACAGCTTGATCTATTTTTCTGAGATATCCAGTTTTCAAATGTTTTCAAATGTTTCAAAGTTGTTTTCAAATGTTGTCTTTAATGTAAGGAAGCTCCAAGAGATTAAAATCACATGGATATTTTACCCTTCTCTTGCCCTCTGGGTGTCTGCTTCAGCGATGTGCTGTGATCTTTTTCCTGCTCCCTAGGCTCCAGGAGCACTATCCAGAGGTGCTGCTCTGTGCTGCAGAAACTCTCCAGCGCTGGGACAAGAAATAATTTCCTGATGGCCATCAGGAGAAGGGCCCAGATGTTCCAGCATGGAGCTGTTTTGTCCCACAGACCCTGTGTCAGCCCAGCATGACTCTGTGCCTGCCCCAGGGCTCTGCTCAGCCTGCTTAAAAACAGCTTTTCTTCATTTATTTCGGTTGTTCAAGATATTCTCTCCGTGGAGAGGCTCTCCAGTGTGGTCAGCCTGGTGTCCCTGTGCCAGGGGAGGGCTGGGGCTGAGCCCTGGGGCGGGGTGGGGGAGAGCTGAGGTGGGAGAGGCCATGGAGGGAGGTGCTGCCTCCTCTGTGAGTGAGCCCTGGGGGAAAAACAACTCAAAATCCACCTGGCCCAGCCTGGGGAGGGGCCTCCCTCCCCTCAGAGAGCACCTGGAGCAGCCACCACCATTTTCCCTTTCATATTTCCAGCCCCCTTCATTGTTGGGTGTTGCTGTCGAGTCGGTTTACAGCACAAAGCAGAGATTACAAGCAGTTTCAGATGGCAACTTTTTATTATTGAGCATGGCTGACTTTTTAAACACTTTAAAATTGTTTATGCCTTTTTTCACTCTAACTGTTGGTTACAATAAGTCAACATAACACTATTGGTGAAAAGTTCCAGTGACTTCAACTAACTTTCTACAAATACTTTGTCTAGCTGCGAAGTTTTCTTATCTTTCTTCAATTTTTTCACTTCTTTCAGTCTCTTTGGTTACAGCTTTGGAGAGAGCTCCTTTTTCTTGCTTCTCAGCTTCTTCCTGCTCCTTTAGCTAACAGGCTCATTGTTAGCCCCTTCTACAGTTGGGTATTGGGCAGGTTTTGTTTTGGGGGAAATTTGGGCTGTGTTGGGTGGAAGCAAACAAGTCACATAACTGAAATATTTTGGTAATATTGAGGTGGCTGGCTCTGCCCAGGTGCCACAGGGGAGGAATCCCAGCCCTCTCCATTTCAGGGTTTTTGTTATTTGGGAGAAATACTTGGGAGTTCAAGCTGGCCCTTGTCTAGGGGAAGGTACAGATATTAATATATAAATATATATATTAAACAGCATGTAGGGATTGAAAAGACCTGTTGGTGAGGCACTTGGGGACATGGTTTAGTGGTGGGCTGGGCAGTGCTGGGTTAGCAGTAGGACTCAATGGTTTCAGAGGACTGTTCCAACCTAAACAACTCCATAATTCCATGATTCCAAGACTGGACATGTCGACCACCAGAGGGTTTGGAGGAAAGGCTGTGCAGGACTGGGAGAAGGCCACAGATGTCCTGCACTGGCAATTATTTGTCTAAAACCAGTGCCTGGGCGGGTGAGGAGCTGTGGCCAGGTCTCCTGGGTTTGGTGTCCAGCCTGCTGGGACTCTGCCCTTAATGCTCAGGGCTGGCAAAGGGCTGGAAGTATTTTTCTTTCTGAGTATCCCTTAATTAGCTGAAAGGGAAGGCTGTCAAGTACCCAGCTGGGAAGGAAAAAGATCTTCGTGAGCCTGTGACCAGCCCAACATTTCGCCTCCATTTATTTTCCCTGACTTCTTTGTTTTCCCCTTTGAAAAAAAAGGGTGTTTTTCTCTTTCCTTTCATTTAACTGCTATTTATTTGCTGGTAAGTGGAAGGAATTCAGCTGGGATCAGCCTGGCTCCTGCCAGGGCCTGGAGTTGAAAAGTTTCCATGGGGGGGATGTAAGAGCAGAGCAGGGGGGTTGTTTTGCAGCCGCCGCCGGCCCTCGCTCCGCGGCTCCCTGGGGCACGGCCAGCCAGGTTTGCAGGGCTTTCATTCTCCTTTTTTTTACTGGGATGTTGACAAGTGCCCATGGGAATTGTGGTGGGAGGAGCATGGAGCTGGGCCGTAGGGTTTCTTCTTCTTCTCCGCGCTGTTAATGGGAAACAGAAGATGGCTTGGGAGAAATTTGGCAAAGAGGGAAACTTTTCTGTCTCTTCCAGCTTGGAAAGAAGTTTCCTTTCTCACCCCTGTCTCACTGCAGAGGGAGGAGGGTTCCCAAACACAGCCCAGGAGGGGTTGGTGGGAGCGGGGCAGGGGAGGCAGAAAGTGCCCAGTGATTTCACAAGGATGGAGCAGCCTTGGGCCACCAGATTTGTTTGGGAGTGGAGCCCAACCTGCCTCCCACTGGCGGCCAGGATCCATCCCATCTTCTCCCCAAGGCATCAAGGGCTTGGGGTACCCCAGGTGAAGCAACACTGGGGATTTTTGAGATCCTGTGTGTCAGGTATGATGTCGTGTAGATGGAGATGCAGTGGTGGATCAGTGATGGACACTGGCTCCTAGAGGGATGCACATGGATTCTGTGCCTGGCTGGGACATGAACCCCTGACCTTGGTGTGAAGAGCTCTGCTGGCTTTGCCCCTCATCCTGGATTGTGAGCCAGAGCTGCTTCACCATCTTCTCAGAGCTGGGCTGGCTGGGAGCCACAGCTCCACGTCCCAGGGGGTCACAGGGCTGGCCAGGCTGCTCAGTGGGAGCCACAGCTCCACGTCCCAGGGGATCACAGGGCTGGCCAGGCTGCTCTGGCTGGGAAAAGCCATGGCAGCTGGCAGGGCAGGGACTGCTCCCAGAGTCCCACTCCAGCCCTTTAGGACTTTCAGGTGTGCCCCCAAAAGTGGCAGCGCTCACCTGGATCACAGCCTGGGAAACTTTGGCTGGCCCTGGCTGAGACACATCCCAGCCCTGCTGGCCCAGTCCTGGTGCTGGTGCTCATGTCCTGGCAGATGCCTTCCCCCTTTCCTCCCTCCCTTCCCCTTCCATCCCTCCTGCCCACCCAGATGAAGCATTGGGGTGAATTCCTGAGGCTCCATCACCCTGGTTCCTCATCTGCTCAGCCCTCCCAGTTCTCTGTGGCTACAGGAACTGGTTACCAGTACAACCCTGCCAGTTACATAAGGTGGCCAGGGTGGGATTCCCAGGAGATGACACATTTTGGGGCTGGAGAAGCAGAAGGGGGTCACACCTCCCTGCTGGGGACAGGGGATGGCCGTGGTGGAGGGTGAGTGCTCAGCTGTTCCCAGGCTTTGTGACCTTGCACTGGTGACTGCAGGAGGTTAATCATAGTCAAAGCCCAGTGAAGTTTGGCCAGGTCATGGCTTTTCCAAAGAGAAAAGAGAGAGCTTTGGACGTGCAGCAGCCACTGTCTGGGCCCAGAGCTGACCCACAGTGTCCCACCAGAGTTAATCATTGACACCACCTGGGAACCTGCCTGGCCTCAGCAGTGGGAACTCTTTCCCCAAAAACTCAGGGTGAGGGGCCTGGAGGAAACCCCAACCCACCAGGATGCATCAGGATGGGGAGAGCAATATCCCTTCACCTTGACGCTAAACCAAACTCTAACCCTGATCCAGACCCTACCCTTATCCAGACCCCAACCCAAACCCTAATCCCAACCCTGATACTGCCCCTGTCCCCGATCCCAAACCTTTGCTGTCCCTTTCATTTTATAAGGTGGATATTGTGTTTATTGCCCTGCTGGAAATGGGAGAACCTGGAGCAGCCAGTGGCAGCCACTCAGGATCCCCTGCTGGGCTCTCACTGCCATCTGCACCTGGAGCTGGACAGAGGGGAAGGATCTGATCTGCTTTGGTCACCCAGTCCCAGCTGGGAGGTCCTGGGGCCTGCTGTGTCAGGAGATTTGGCAGAGTGTAACCCCCAAATCACTCTACATTGAGCCCAGGAATCATGAGACTTGGGTTCTGGCTTCCACTGGTGAGGGCAGGCTCTCCAAAACAGAGCTGGCTGCTGTTGATGGGTACCCCACGATGCTTTTCCCACCCTCCCACTTCAGGGCTCCCATCCTTCAGTTGTATTGCAGGGGGAACATTGAGGGGCATCACAACTGAGGAGAAAACCTGTGTTAAAGGAAGGGGCAGATGGATAAAATCTGGAGGTCTGCTCTTGGCACCGTGTGTTTGGGAGGGTGCTGGGACCCAGGGCAGCCGGACCCTGGGCCGGTGCCGTGCTCGCCGCTGGTGTCCTGATGCTGGAAGGAGGTTTTTATGTATATATATAAAAAATACTTTCTTCTCCCTGTGGGTGTGTTTTGAAAAGGGGCTTGGGAACAATGAGCATTAACAAGCAGATAGAGAATTAAATGCAGGGTTTGAGTCTTCAAATGTGTGCACATTTCAGAGCGCGTGTTTGTGCCAAGACAAACTCCGTCAGGAATAAACATCGTTTTACATGAAAGGCTAATTACAGATTGGTGCTCCGCGGGTGGGAGGAGGGAATTTTCACCAATTAAAATGGAACTTTTCTGTTCTTCGTAAAATTGCTGGATGAAAACGCAGCCAGGGGCTGGCGAGGCGTTTGACAGCGCAGTCAAGGGGGGAGATGCTCATTCCCAAGATTTGTATTTTCTCTCCCAGTGCTAAAGAGCCTTTGCCAGTTCATCTGGGCAGGAGCTGAGGGAGGGCACTGGTTCTGCCCAGCACCAGCTGAACACCAGGACAGCCCTGGGCTCTCCCACAGGGAGATGGGACATGGGCAAACAGGGTCCAACCCAACATCCCTTGGAGTCACAAACACCAGGAGAGCTTGGAGTAACAAAATCCTCGGCCTCCTTGGGTGTGTAGGTCATGGAAAGACGTCTGGATGGGACGTGGCCCACGTTGAGGAGCTGCAGCTCCTGTTTGTTGGGTAACTTCAGTGTGTGGTAGGTGAATCATCCCTCAAAAATTGCAAGCCAGAGGCGACGCAGAGAAGAAAAACCTTCCTGGCCTGTGGAGTGGAGTGCTGGGAGGAAAACTCCCGCCTGGGCACATGGTGGGTTTCAGCTGCAGAGCACATGCTGCCTTGTTGCTTTTGGACAGATTTCACAAGAATTTGCATTTCTGGACCAGCTCTGGAGCCTCCGAGGCTGAGGCTGTGGATGGGGAGGATGTGATGCAGCCCAGAAACCAGCTCTAACGCCATTTTGCTCTAGCCAGGGCTGAGTTTTATGGGTTTGGAATGAAATGGATGCAAAATGTGGCTGGGACCGAGATTCTCCGGGATGTTGAGCGCAGGAACCCCAGGCAAACACTCCGTGCCTGCTGCTTGCCAAGTGAAACCACAGATTTGTCTCCATCTCTACTTAGTGTGGCCACAGGGCAGCTCATTTTGGGACTTTTCTCTCACATAAGCTGAGATCTGTCACTTAGTGGTCACAGGAGGTGGCCTGGGCATCGTCTCTTAAAAGTCCCCTGCGTCCTTGAGGGAGAGGGGAGGCAGAGAGACACAACCAGGAGAGGTGTGGTGGGGTTTTAAAGCAAAGTACATTCCCAGCCTGCTCTACTCCAGTGCTCTGTGCTCCTGAACCAGTTCAAAATTGCTGTTTTAAAACTCCCCTGTGGCAAAGACTGGATTGGCACTCGCCTGGTCTGATCTCTGGGAAGCTGTTGCCTTATCCATGGCCATGGGATCATGGCACAACGACAGGAGCTTCCACTTCTACAACATTCACATATTTCCTTACCCTCTCCTAATACCACCATGAACAGGGCACTGAAAGGGTCTTTAGCCAGACCTGGGCCTTGAATAATTCCTCTGAATAATTCCATTTATTCAAATTTTCAGGCTGTTGTGAAATTGTTTTCAAAAGAGGGGGTTGGGGGGGAGAAGTCAGCCAAACCTGATAAAGGAGGACTTTGTTCTGAAGCTTTAGGGTATGGTACCAAGCAGGGCTTGCTATACAATTAATGAGTTTAGCTGGCTTTGAGCTGCACGTGATGCACAGTGGCTGCCACCACAATGCCCTGCCACCACCAGCTCCCATCCAGAGAAGTCTGGCTTCAGTTTGGCGCTCTTCAGCCTTGGTTTGGGGTTCTTCAGCATCAGTTTGGAGGGTCCTCAGTTTGGGGCTCCACAGCTTTGGTTTGGTGCTTCTCAGACTTGGTTTGGTGGTCCCCAGCTTCAGTTTGCTGCTCCCCAGCTTCAGTCTGGGACTTTCTCAGCATCAATTTGAGGCTCCTCAGCATCAGTTTGGTGTGTCTGGTGTTGGTTTGGTGCTCCTCTATCTCAGTTTGGTGCTCCTCAGGTTCAGTTTGGGACTTATCAGCATCATTTTGAGGCTCCTCGGCATCACTTTGGTGTGTCCTGGTGTTGGTTTGGTGCTCCTCACCTTCAGTTTGCTGCTCCTCAATCTCAGTTTGGTGCTCCCCAGGTTCAGTTTGATGTTCCTCAGCTTTGGTTTGGGGCTACACAACTTTGGTTTGTGGATCTTAGTTTGGTGGTCTCCAGGTTCAGTTTGGTGTTCCTCAGGTTTTGTTTGGGATTCTCCAGCTTTGGTTTGGGGCTCCTCATCTTCAGTTTGGTGTTCCCCAGCCTTGGTTTGGGGTTCTTCAGCATCAGTTTGGAGGATCCTCAGTTTGGGCCTCCACAGCTTTGGTTTGGTGATTCTCAGACTTGGTTTGGTGCTCCCCAGCTTCAGTCTGGGACTTTCTCAGCATCAATTTGAGGCTCCTCAGCATCACTTTGGTGTGTCCTGGTGTTGGTTTGGTGCTCCTCATGTTCAGTTTGCTTCTCCTCAATCTCGGTTTGGTGCTCCCCAGGTTCAGTTTGATGTTCCCCAGCTTTGGCTGGGGCTTCACAACTTTGGTTTGTGGATCTCAGTTTGGTGGTCTCCAGGTTCAGTTTGGTGTTCCTCAGGTTTTGTTTGGGATTCCCCAGCTTTGGTTTGGGGTTCCTCATCTTCAGTTTGGGACTCCACAACTTCATTCTGGGCCATTTTGGTGCTCCTCAGTTCCAGTTTGGTGCTCTCCAGGTTCAGTCTCTGCTCCGCAGCTTCAATTTGGGGTTCCCCAGCTTCGGTTTCAAACTCCTCAGCTCTGTTTTGCTGCTCTCCAGCTCAGTTTCCCACCCCACTGTGCATCGTGGTGGCTTCCTCAGCTCTGACTTCTGCATCTGCCTTTATTTAAGCCTTGACCATTCATCCCTGGGACCGGCTCAGCCCGCGGGGGGTGTTGAGCACATGGGGCTGAGCCGCTGGGAGCAGTTCAGGCTTCACTTTGAGACACAAGGGGATGACGCAAATGGCTCTCCAAGGGCACGAGATGAAACAGCTGCTTGGTTTTCACTCCAGATGTGCCGTGGGAGCCCTGCCGAGGGGGGCACAGCCGCCTGCTCCCCCACAGCCCCCACCTGGGAAGGGCCACCAGGTTGCCTGGGCTCCCAACATCGAGCCAGGTAGGGCTGGGCAGGGCTGTGAAGATGCGTGATGAGGTTTGTCACAGCAGCCTGGAACGGGTCAAAAAGTGATTTATTTCTTGTAGGGGAGGTGCAGGAGGCGAATTACCTTTGGCTGCCTCATGTCTCCCCTGAGAAAGGCCAGGTGCGTGGGGAAGGTGACCCTGTGTGCATCTTGTCCCCATCCCCTGTCCCAGCTGCGCGGCGCGAGCGGGAGAAGCCGCGGGAAGCAAGGGAAGACACTTCCTCGAGCGGCGGATCTGAGCTCACCTCCTGGCCCTTGATCCCTCCAGCCCGGGCTATGTGGGTCAGCGGGGAAGCACAGCTGAGAGCGACGTCCCTTCCTCCTCGCCCCCTGGAGATTTGCTTTTAAAGGAACAAATAGGTTTGGCTTCAAGTGCTGCAGTCTGATTTTTTAATGACGTTTTTTGGAAACAATGAGCTAAATACCAGCGGGGTTTGGATCTGCATCTCAGAGTGGTGAGATTTTCTTCCTTTCTCACCTTCCTGCTCCTACCTTGCTCTGCCCTCAGAAACCTTTTTCTGCTTAGGAAAACGTCAGCAATGGGGGAAGTTTGTCATCCTGTCAGATGGTCCTGCTGGAAATAAAGTTGGTCTGGTATCCAGGTGGGACCACCTGGACTGACCCTGGGAGCCCTGCCCACCATGAACACACAGACATGGTGCTCACAGCCCTCAGGGACCCCTCAGCATCACCAGCCCCACTGCAGGGGGAGCTGAGCCCCCCAACCCCCTCATCTGCCTCAGGGTCCCCAGGAGCTTTGTCATCCAGTGGTAGGAGGAGGAGAAGGTGACCAAAGCATTCCTGGTCCCTCCTCCACTATGGGCACAACTTGGTGCTCTTGGGCTGGTGGGCAAATGGGTTGGTGGGCAAATGGGTCACCTCACCAGTTTTCCCTCTGTCCTGAACCCAGGGTGGGTGGTGTTGGGGGGGAGGGATCATCCTGGCCATGCTATTGCAACAGCTGGAAGTGTCCAAGACCAGCTTAGATGGGACTTGGAGCACCCTAGGATAGCGGAAGCTGTCCCTACCCATGGCAGGGAGTAGAACTGGATGATCTTTAAGGTCCCTTCCAATCCCAACCCTTCTGATTTTATGATTCTGTGATCTCTAACACCATTGAATCACTGTTCCCCTTGGAGAATTCCAACCCTGTCCATGTGGAAGGCCACATTGCTTTGGATCAGCCACCAGCTTGGCTGCCTTTGTTATGTCAAGGTGGGAGGGAAGAATCTGCGGAGCTTTAGCTGGAGCTTTCCCCTTTGTGTGAGAGCTGCTGGTGGAATGTTCTCCTTGGTCAACATCTCTGCTCCAGCAAAGCAGCACCAGCCCTGCACTGGGCTCTTCCCTGGCCCAGAGCATCCCTAGGACCACCAGGAAGGTTCCATCAGCTCTGTAGGTGGCTTGGGCTGGGGTGGCAGCTGGGGCTGGTGCTGTCCCCAGCCCCTGGAGCAGGGTGTGTGCCCTGGGGGGGTCCTGGCTCCTCAGCTCCTTCAGTCCCTTCACGAGGGGCTGTGGTGGCAGCAGGGTGGGATGGACAGGTCTGGGCTCCATGTAACTCTCAGTGCCAAACAGGGTCAGCAGAGAGGTGGCTTTCAGAGAGGGACAACGCACCTTGAGTCACCTCTCCTATCAGCAACCCCCAAATCAGAAGTCATCAGAAGTGCACTTCCCCTCACCAAAAGCAGAGTGCTTTCATGCCTTTTGGGTTTTGTTTGTTTGTTTGTTTGGTTTTTTTAATGTAGAAATATGGTTTCTGAAGCAGTTTGTGTTTCTGCCAAGACATCTCGTGCATGTCACCTGTCAAGTTGTTTCTGTCAGGACACCCCTGTCACCAGCCAGGTCCCCCCATGGCACCCAGCACCAAACCCAGCCCCTTCAGCTGGGGCTGGTTGGACTCACAGCACCCTAAAACACAATCAAGTCTTAACCCGATCCCTGTCAAAGTTCTGGCAGCTCCTGAGCTCCTTCCAGCCCCATCCTCGGCTGGATTCTCTCCATAGCTTCTTTTAGGATGTGCTTGATAAACCTCTGTGCCTCATGTGGGGGCTTGTCTGTGTGTTTCCATATCTCGCCCAGCTTATCAGCCACAGAGGGTGGGAGGTGTGGCCAGGCTGGGAATTAACCACCCCCTGCAAACCCTCTGGAAATCAGGAGCAGAAATTCTCCCCCTTTTTTTCCACTGTGGCTTTAAACCAAGAGGTAACTTCTGCAGCGTTGGAGAAGCCGTAGGAGGGGAGGTGCTGAGCCCTGCCTGGTTTCCACTGCAGGAACGGCTGCCTCTGCCCTCCACATCCAGCAAAGGCCTGGAGAAACTTCAAC
This sequence comes from Camarhynchus parvulus, assembly GCF_901933205.1. Taxonomy (NCBI): domain Eukaryota; kingdom Metazoa; phylum Chordata; class Aves; order Passeriformes; family Thraupidae; genus Camarhynchus; species Camarhynchus parvulus. Next base: position 17,616,143 of record NC_044600.1, on the reverse strand, counting down.
ACCACAGATTGCCCAAAATAAACCCTTCTTTCTCTGGAGTTGATCCAAGGATTGTACCCAAAGGTGTGGGTTTGGGACTGGGCTTCACCTGAGCTCCATTTCTTTCCCAACCTGTGCTTTTCTGCCATCACCTCCCTCCATCCTTGCCCCAGCCAGGTGAATGGAGATCACTGGGGATAAAACGGGGAAATCCGTGTCCGCCCTCTGTTCTGGTGTGAATCACGGCGGGATGGAGCCGGCACCGAGGCGGTTTTGTGCTGCCCCCAGGTTTAGCCGAGGCTTCCTCCCAGCGCTGGAGCCGGCCCAGCCCTCCCGGCTTCCCGGGGCTTCGCTGGGAAGCGCTGGGAAGACAAAACCCCGCTCTGGAAGTGAGGCTATTGTTCTTACTAATTTTAACTGGATGTTCTTCCCCAAGCCTATTTTTATTCATTGCTTGTGGTAAGCCCTTTCTCTAAGGTAGAGCAATTTGCCACGGGACTCTTTTTTTTTTTTTTTTTTTGTGTGTTTACCAATTTTAATTGAGAGATATCTCCTTTTTACAAACCCAGAGCTGGAGGAGCTTTTAAGCGCCCGTTGCTGAGCCTCCTGCCCTGGGTTTGCTTTGATCTCTGCAGGTGAGTGTGCATTTTTGGGGCCAGAGATTGATCCTGCCTATTTGCATGTAAATCCCCGGGTTATTAAGATCCGAATCTGGCCCTTTAAATTTAATACTCCGCTTTATGCTTTTATTTCCGCGTTTCTTAAAGTAATTTCCAAAAATAACAAACTTCAAACATGACGGGGCCATCTAACGTTTTACTGCCTTGGCTGGAGTAGAAGGAACATTTCTGGAAGTATATTATCCAATTTAACGAGCCTTTCCCATCCTGGCGTGGCTCCCACCCCTCACCCCCTCTCGGAGCTGCTCTGGACGGCTCTTTGGACCCGTGCCACCTAATCCTATTAGAGGGACTTTGGTTACTCTGTGCCTTGTGTTTGTAACCAAGAAAATCGGCTGCACAGGGGGGTCCTCTCCCTTCCCCTCTCCCATCTTTTTGCCTGCAGTTGAGACGAGAGCCCAGCCAGTCCCACGAGGTTCCTGCTCAGCCTTTGCTTTTCATTTTATTGCTCGGCTCTGCATTTGTTAAGGAAGATTTTGAAGTAAATTGGGTACTCGTGAACTTATAATTAATTTGGAAGGGTCAGCTCTTCGCAGCCTGGGGAGGGCTTCTTTGTGTGGTCCTTTTGTGAAAGGCAGAGGTTGGAGAGGCTGTTCTATAGCTGGGATTTGCTTTTAATAGGGACCTGGCTATTTTTTGAAGATCTCACAGCTCTGGAAGGACCATGAGGGTGTTTTTATGCAGGGATGTGATGAAAAGGTTTGCAGAGCCCTTGGCTTGGGTGCAAAAAAAAAAAGCCCAACACAAACCTAAAAAGGGATAAAGAAAGGTAAAAGGGCCACATGTCCTGGGGCTGTGCCTGGCAAACCAGAGCCAGCACCTGGAGCTTGGAGATGCTCCAGGAGGTCCCCCCATTTGATGCCAGATAGGGCTGGGAGCCCCTTGTCCCTCTGTCCATCCTGCTCTGCCCCACACACCACCCAGGAGACCTCTTCCTTCTCCTCAGAGCTGTTAGAACTGAAATTCTTTTCCTTACCACATTGCTTTTCTTGAAATCCTGCATTTCCTCCCCAAAATAGTCACATAAACCATTAAAAGGAGAAGGTGGAGGGCGGGGAGAAGATGGTGGACAAGAGGAAATGGCCTCAAGTTGTGCCAGAAGAGGTTTAGGTTTGATATTAGGAAAAATTTCTTCACTAAAGGGCTGGTCAAGCACTGGCACAGGCTGCTCAGGGCAGTGACAGAATCATTGTCCCTCCGGGAATTAAAAACCATGTGGATGTGGCACTTGGGAACGTGGGTTAGTGCTGGGCTTGGCAGTGCTGGGGGAATGGTTGGACTTGAGGATCTTAAAAGGCTTTTCTAACCTTAAAAATTCTATGATGGGCCGAAAACAAAGAAATAAATCTGTGAATAATTAACATTTCTGGGAAAAAAAAAAGACAGACAGACAGTGGTTTTCTCTAGAGTGGGCTGGAAGGAGACAGGGCATGATGGTCCCACTTGGGCATTGCCTGGCAAGGTCAGGGGTGGAATTTAACCTGGGATAAACATGTGTCTCCATCAGCTCAGCTGCAATGAGGAATCCTCACTGACCGTGGGGAGAGGGGAAGGTGAGGAGTGAGGGAGGGTGGGTGATGTGCTCCTGGGAATGCAGGGCTGGAGCTCAGGACAGGAACCTCTCCCTAGCCAAAGCTGGGGAGCAAAGGGCTCGGAGGAGCTCAGGGGGCTTTTGGCAGTGGAGATTCCTCATGGAAGTGCTGTCAGTGGGGCATCCTCCCATGTGCAGCCAAGGTTGTTTGGAAAGAGCATTGAAACTCAGTGCCTTCCCTGGGACACAGTAACCCAACAGAGAGGAATGCAAGGAAAACCTGTCCATACTCCATCATCGTGCCCTATCTGTGGTGCCACCAGGTCTCTGTGTCATTTATGAGTTGCACTGTTAATTAACTACGTGATGGGGCTGCCTCTTTGCCAAGACATCTCCAAAGCTGTGCTTGGTCCCTGGTTGATTCCCCCGGCCCTGTTGGGTGTCCCACGCTGACCATCACCTTTCTCCTCTCTCTCCCCAGCATGGGTCGGCTCCCTGGCCATGGGGATGATTTTTTTCTGCTCTCCCATCGTCAGCATCTTCACCGACCGCATCGGCTGCAGGACCACAGCGGCCATGGGGGCCACCATCGCCTTCATCGGGCTCCTCTCCAGCTCCTTCACCAAGTAAGGCTGTGGAGGGCACACCCAGCTCCTTGGAGAGCTCCTCTTCCTCCCTCTTCCCCACAATCCCCCTGCCAACACATTGCTGCTGCCTCTGGGGGCAAAGCAGGTGGTGCCCATCTGCATCAGAGATGTCCTGGCATCCCTGCAACCCTTGTGTGCTCAGCCTGTTCCCCTCCAAACTGAACCTTGTGTGCTTAGGTAAAAAGAGAACAAATTTTACCCAAGCAAGGGATTTCAGCCCTCAGATCCCTCATTTGATCTTTAAAACAGCAGGAGAGCTTGGTGTGCCTCTCATGGGCAGCTCCAGAGAGGCGCTCACAGAGAAAACCGTTCAACCTTTGCAACCATTTTCACATTTGGTGCTGAAAGTAAATTAATGCTTAAAATAATATTTGGTGGATTACGCCTAAGAGGGAGTTTCTGTGCAGGGCAGACAGGGAGGGGAAGGCAGACAGGGTTTGGAGCAGTTTGTGGTGTTCCTGCCCTGGCTCGTGTGCCTGCGGCAGCACAGGGCCACTGCTGCTCCTTGTTTTCCATGTCTGATCTCAAGCCATGAATTTCTGCTGGCAGGCACTGGCCAGTGGCAGGTGTACCCTGTGTGTCTTTCCAGACCAGAAATCGGGGTTGGCATCGTTGTGGGAGCAAAAAGAGGTCACCTCTGGGGTAATTTATGTGACACTTATTAAACACAGTCTCAGAGGCTCCATGGAGACACCTCCAAAGCAGCATTTGCCCCATTTTTTCTGAATAAAAACATTGCTTTGGGTTGGATTTCAGTTAAAATCAATATTGTTTTAATTAAAATGCTTCGAAGAGTGGGTTTTTAAAGCAAATACACACCAGTTTTCCAGAGGGATATTTGCCCATTCTGTGCTCCTCCTGGATGAGCCCCTTCATCCCAGCCCTGTTTCCCTGGATCCCCAAGTCCTCATCTGTGGGATCCCCCCATCATGCTGGGAGTGGGGATCAGTTCTGATCCCCAGGCAAACCCCCCAGGACTGTGGCCAATTGCAGATGGGATTTTTGGGTTTCTAAAACCATCTTGGACAGCAGCATCTGCAGCTTCCTCCTCAGGTGCCACCCTTTGTGTTTGCAAAGGTGATGGCAAAAGGTGCAGTGGGTCCTGGGGGAAGCTGTGCCCTGGCATGCAGATCACAGGAGCTTCCCATGGAATCCTGCTTTCCTCCCAGTCAATAAAGCTTGGACTTTTTTGCCCCCTCTATTGTAAAATGTTTGTGCAAAGAAAAAGGGCTCGTGGGACCACACCTCTGCCAGGGGCTTGTTGTGTTGGGCTTCAAAAAAACCTAAAAAACTAAAATCAAACAGTACAGGCAGAGAGGAATATCATTTCCAGGAGAGCTACCGGACTAAAATCCCCATTTCCTGCCTCTCTCACTCTCGGACCACATTCCTCTGGCTGCCTTTTGAGGGAGAAAGGAGCCCCTTTGCAGCTGGAGCAGAGCGAGGGGAGCTGCGAGGGCAGAGCAGGGAGCCTGTGGGATTTGGCACTGCTCCACCTGGGTGGTGAAGGCTGCTCCTGAAATTCAGGGCCTGTGGCTCCAGCTCTGCCTGAACAACGGAGAAGCTTTTCTTTGGTCCCTCCTGCCAAGTCACTCCACCACAGCTGGAGATCATTCCCCTGTCCCTGTTGCAGAGGGACACAGCCTGGCTTTGGTGGGCTCAGGCAGAGCTGGATCAAGGCTCACCCCTCCTTTATCTCCTAGTTTCTCTAAAATGGGTTTATTTTGTCCAAATGGAGGAGCAGCAGTTCCCAGCAGTGCACTGAGCTGCTCCAAAAGCTCTCTGAGCCACCAAGACTGTGTGGCAAGACCCCAGCACCCGGCTCAGTGCCTCTGGTCTCAAAATATTGGGAATTTTGTAAGGAAACCACTCTTGTCTCAAAATATTGGGAATTTTGTAAGGAAACCACTAAGAAACCAAATATGCTGAAAAGCAAAGCTCTGGAGAAGGCTGGATGGGGTCAATGCAAGGCTTTTCCTCTCTGCTGCCTTGCTCTGAGGTGTCTCCTGCACTGGTAACCAGCTCAAGACACAGAGACCTTGTGTGCTCTCAAATAAAGAGAAATCCCAGTTAAGGCTTTAGCTTGCCTCCAGTTTAAGGGAGTTGGTTTAGCGTGAGGAATGGGATGGCCAGCTCAGCAGGGCTGTCTTCACATGCCCCCAGTGCCCTGCCAGCCCTCCTCCTCTGCACAAATTGTTCTGTAGGGAGGGTCGGGTCCCTTTTCATCTGCTTCTCCTCCCCCTCCACAATTTCTGCCCGGTTACTCCTGCACAGAGAAATCCCCCCAACTTCTGCCAGCAAGGATGAACCAGGGCTGTTCCCACTGAGAGCGGGAAGCAAAAGGAAGCTGATGGAGGGAGACCTCCTTGTCCCAGGAGAAACAATTATCCATTGTCAACCTCACAATCCGAGGGGACGATGCCGCCCTTCCCACAGGACAGCTGCTGGCTGATTCCCAGTAAGCAGGCTGGGAAATCCTGGCTCTTTAAGAAGCATGGCTGAAAGGAGCCCCTGCTCATGCAGGGCTGTCTGAGCATCACTGGGAGCAGATGGGGGCTGTGGCATTTGTCTCCACTAATCTGACACGTCAGCTGAGCTGCGGCACCAGCGCTCCTGTGACCAGGCCAGGGCTGGTGCGTGGGAGGTCGGGCACGGCCCACCAGGCCCAGCTGCTTGCCTGGCTCCCACAGAGGGGGTTCTGATGTGGTTTTGCTCTGGAGTGGATGGAAATTGCCTTTCATGACAGTCATTTGTCTCGGCGCCGTCAGGCAGGGCAACAGTGTTCTGCTTTCTGCTTGGCAGGCTGGAGGGATGAGCGTGTAATGGAAGGCATGATGTGCTTGTAGAGGTTTTCCCAACTCCCAGCTGCTCTGGGAGATGTGGGCTGCTGTCTCCTCACTTGCTTTGGGAGCAGCACTCAGTCTTGCTCTGAGGGTTGGAGCACAGACCCTGCTTGTACAACACCCTGAGCTGCCCAAAGGTTTTCCTCACACTTTCCCCCCAGCCAGTACCCCATGACAGACCTTTGCAGCTGGATGGATTGCATGGGAATGAAGAAAAAAATTCCCTCATCTGGACAGAAACACAACAGGTTGTTTGTACTGCCTAAATCCAGGCTTCTTTGTCAGCTGCCTCTGTTGGGAAAATTGGGCTGGAAACTGGGAGGTAGCTCCTTCCAAGAGCTTTCAGCACTCTCCATCTGCTCTGTAGAGCAGCCACTTCACTCCCTCTTTGAGTGCAGCCACCAATGTAAGGTACAAATGAGATCTATTAAATGTCTAATTAAAGCTCCCAGAGGAGCTTAAAGAAGAAGAACTTAATTAACCAGCCTGGAGCCTGGGCAGAAACACCACATTTCCTTCCTGCGTGCCTAATAACCAGCAGGGTTGGTGCCTTCTGCTTCCAAACCCTGGGTGGAGAATGTTTTCAGTTAGTCCTTTCAGTGGAAAAATTAAAAGGAATCCTAGCTAAAAATATCCCACCATCCCTACCTTAGAAAATCTTGTTTGCTGTAATTGAATAACCATTGAAGTAAGGTCAGCTTCCCAAGGAGGCCAGGTTGGCTGCTGCCTTCTCCTGGTGGCAGAAAGCACTTCCCAGCTCCACTTCATTTTGCTGCAGATTTCATGTGCCAGCTGTTAGGTGAGGATTATCCTGGTTTTGGTGAGGGGATAAGCTCCTCGAGTCCAGACTGTCTGTGCAGCACCTGCGGCGTGTGACACCCGGGCCTGTGCAGCACCGTGGGGGAGGAGGAGGAGGCTCCCTCACCCCGGCCTCACATCCCCACTCCCTTGTGTGTTCTTCCAGGTCCCTGGAGGTGCGTTATTTCACATATGGGATCCTCTTTGGCTGTGGCAGCTCCTTCGCCTTCCAGCCCTCGCTGGTCATCCTCGGCCACTACTTCAAGCGCCGCCTGGGCCTGGCCAACGGCATCGTGGCCGGGGGCAGCTGCCTCATCTCCGTGCCGCTCCCCTTCTTCCTCAAGATGGTCGGGGGTGCCATCGGGCTGGCACACACTTTCCAAGTACTCAGTGCCTTAATGCTCATCCAGATCTTCTTGTCCATGACCTACCGGCCTATCCTGACGCCTTCTTGTGACTCTCAGCACGACGGGCACGACAAGCTGGGCAGCCGGAGCGTGAGGCGTCAGTGCTGGGCCCAGACCCGCAAGTATTTCAACCTGAGGGTTTTCCGGAGAAAGACCTATAGGATTTGGGCCTTTGGGATCGCTACTGCTGTCCTGGGATACCTCGTACCTTACATGAACCTGGTGAGAGCCCTGGCTGGGGCTGGAAGGGGAGGGAAGTCCCGTTCCCCAGAGTGAGGGGGAGGTGGGAAGGTGGGGACGGGCAGAAGGGGCAGAGGCACCAAAAGCCTCGAAGCCGAGAACCTGGTGCACATCCTGTAAACAGGAATAGTGATGGATATGGTTTTGTGTGCCCTCTGTGCCAGGGTAGGCCAGGGTCACTTTTCAGTGCTCCTAAGGACCAGCACAGGAGCAGGAGAGGAAGGGCCTGCTGGGTTTGGGGTGGGTGGAGGGTGCAGGTCAGTGTGGTGTGGACACTGGGTCACACAACCAGCCCAAATCCATGAGCCCTCTGCAGGAAATCCCATCCATTTGGGGAAATGAGAGGGATCAATGTACTGCAGCTTCATGTCCTTGTGTCCTTCCCTCCATCCTAGGTCAAATACGTGGAGAAGCGATTTCAGGAAACCAAAAAGGACTGGATCCTCCTGGTTTGCCTCGGGGCCATGTCAGGGCTGGGGCGCTTGATTTCGGGCCGCATTGGAGACTGCATTCCTGGGCTGAAGAAGATTTACCTGCAGGTACAGTGTGTTTTACCTGCAGGTACGGTGTGTTTTACCTGCAGGTACGGTGTGATTTACCCACAGGTGCAGTGTGATTTACCTGCAGGTACGGTGTGATTTACCTGCAGGTGCAGTGTGATTTACCTGTAGGTACAGTGTGGTTTGCCTGCAGATACAGTGTGATTTGCCTACAGGTACAGTGTGATTTACCTGCAGGTACAGTGTGATTTACCTGCAGGTACGGTGTGATTTACCTGCAGGTACGGTGTGATTTACCTGCAGGTGCGGTGTGATTTACCTGCAGGTACGGTGTGATTTACCTGCAGGTACGGTGTGATTTACCTGCAGGTACGGTGTGATTTACCTGCAGGTATGGTGTGATTTACCTGCAGATACGGTGTGATTTACCTGCAGGTATGGTGTGATTTACCTGCAGGTACGGTGTGATTTACCTGCAGGTATGGTGTGTCCAGCCCTCCACGGAGGTGCTGGCCAACCACAGTGGGGCAGGGATGGTATCTCTACATTGGTGTCCATGCTCTGCTTAATAACTGTCAATCACAAAGCCTTTACCAACCATTGTCTGCTGTGAGGGAAGAAAATTGACTACAGAAATATGTAAGAGTCACACACTTGACCTCAGGGATCGGTGTCTGTTCAGCAATCAAACTCCATGGTAGCTACTCTTCCCAAACTACCGACACCCTTTAACCTCCTTGTGGTTTTTGAAGAACAAACTGCTGAAATCTAGCAGCTAATCCAGCAGTTAATCCTTCTTAACCCTTCTTAAAAGGTTATTCTTAAGGGCCTCTCCGAGACAGGAGCAGTGGCTGGATGGCTTTGCTGGGTCCAGGGGAGGGAGCAGTGGCATTGACCTGTTCTGTGCCATCTCCATGACTCTTCCTGCTGCCCATCCCCTCTCTCATGCCCACTTCTGTTCCCCCAGGTTGCGTCCTTCATGCTGTTGGGCCTCCTGTGCATGATGATCCCCCAGTGCCGAGGTTTCGAGGGCGTCATTGTCATCTGCCTCTTCCTTGGCCTCTGTGATGGCTTCTTCACCACCATCATGGCCCCCATTGCCTTTGAGCTGGTGGGGCCCATGCAGGCGTCCCAGGCCATAGGGTACCTCATGGGGCTGATGGCCGTGCCCATGACTGCAGGCACGCCCATTGCAGGTGGGTAACACCACGGGGCTGCACCAGGACCCAGCGGGTGGGAGGGACATGGTGGTGGCAGCCTTCACCTGTGGTGGTGTTTTGGTGTGAGGACAGAAGCGCTGGTTTGAGTTTTCTGGTTTATCAGGTCACGTGGAGGTTGAGGAATGGGGGTGGCTTCACTCCATGCTATGTCCTGTGGCATCTCAGGGCTTCTCTCAAGGCTGGTGAAAGGTGGTCATTGGGGGAACAGTGTGCCAAGGTCACATTAAGTTTGCAGCTGAGCTAAAAATTGGCAGATAATAATTTTCTAGGAGTCCTTTTAGATGGAATCGTAGTTAGAGATAGAGACACCTGAGCCTCCACAAGACCTGGGTCTGTGTTCCAGCAATAACCCCAACGTCCTTAACAGCAAGGGCTTTGCCAGAGCTGCCCCTGGGCAGCAGGACCTCTGCATCAGCAGCACTAAGCCAAAGCTGGATAAGCACCTCCGATCTCTCTGCTTCCAGCAGCAAAGTTCATTCCAATGCCCTCGGGATGGAACATGGGGCTCACAGACCTCCCACTGGGAGGGTGCTGCACCAGGACCCCCTGAGTGGGGCTTGCTGGGTGAAGGGGCCCTTTACATCAGCCTAAACCCCAGGGAAGCATCCACCCAGGAGGGATTTTCCAGCTCTGATCAATGGCCATGTGTTATTCTCCAAGGATGCCTGGCTGTGTTGGAACTTGCCAGACAAATGTAGAACCTGGTTGGGTTTTAAAGGCTTGGCTATTGTTTGTAACTGGCAGTGTGTGTTTCACAGATGGAGATAAAACATCCATCAGGGCAGGGCCTCCAAAAGGAGACAATCAGCAGAGGAACAGCCCCTGCCCACTTTCCCATTGCCTCCTGGCTGGCAAGCCTCTGGGAAGAGGTATTGGGTTTAACACGTCTCAGCTTGCATTTGGGATTGTCTGGGATGTGGACGGTTGTGTCCTGTTCTGGAGAAACAGGAAGGGCGGCTGAGGCTTTCCTTCTCCACTCCCTTGGTACACAGTGTTGGCTGCACGCATCCCTTAATCCAGGGCGTAAAAATTCCAAGAAATGCAAACGGAAAAAAAAGATTAATTTAAAAACCCAAATCTCCCCAGATCTGGTGGGTGACGCAAGCTGCACTCGAAGGAGAGAACAAGCAGGTCATTAGACTAATGAGCTCATTAGACTGACGAGGCTCTAACGTCACCTCTCTACTTTTCCAGGATACCTCAACGATTATTTTGGGAATTACGACGCGGCCTTTTACTTTGCCGGGGTGCCGCCCATCATCGGTGGCCTGGTGCTCTCTGTGGTGCCGCTGGTCCACCAGAGGATGCTGAAGAAGCAGCGCCTGGATTCTGGCAAAGACAAGATGCTGGTGTCGGAGGCCGTGGTGAACGGGGAGCTGCTGCCAGGCTGCCCAGCCTCTGAAGCACACATGTGACACCACTCCTGGCTCTCCCAGGACACCAGCAGCCTCTCCATAGCCCCAGCACAGGCCCTTTCCCAGACGGACCGAAATTCCCAGTGATCGCAGATGCACTATGTTTGTAAAGGAGAAAACACAAACATTTCTTCTAGTTAAAGGCTTTTAACTAGCAGAAATGCTCTTTTTTTTTGGGACAATTTTGATTTCAAAGCCACCTTTTGTTTTTTTCCCCCCCAACCATTTTTGTAAGGAGAACTCTCACCAGGATTCAAACTTGATCGAGCTCCCGCTCCTCTCCCAGTTTTCTATACGTCACGACAGAGGTTTACAGATAATAAATGCCTTTTCCAAGCAGGCCACGGATGGAACTTGTTGAACCTTGCAGCTGTCCATCCTCCTCCTCCTCCAGTGTCACTCGGGTGTCACATCCAAGTGAGACAGCCCCCTCCCCGTCCAGCACCTGGGGCTGTTTTGGAGACAGAGATCTGAAGGAGGAAACGCTGCTTTAGTCTGATGCACAAACCAAATAAATGTCAGCGAGTCCCGCTTTCATCTTCCTCTTTCCTCCTTTCCCGCTGCTCTCCCACACCCCCAGGGAGCTGCAGCTGGGATGACAGGGAGCTCAGCTGGCTCCAGCCCTCGGAGTCACACGGGAGCACACCCTGCCTGCAAAATATGCCTTAAAAACGCGTGGATGAGACCAGCAGGTCCCTTGGCCGCTTTCCACCTCCGTTTTCCCACCCGGCAATTAATGATTTGGCTTTTGAGCTGCAAAAGAGAGGGGCAGCTCCTTGCACAGCCCACAGTGCCCAGCTCTGTGGGGCCAAATCCATGGGATGGCCACCAAAAAGGGCACTTTGGTGGCTTTGGGGCACACAGGGTTGGAACAGAGCCCCTGTGTCATGGAGCAGCTCCGTGCTGAGAGGTTGCTTCCCTGCTGGGCTCGGGGCACCCACAGGTGTGGGGATGCTGCTGGCTCAGGGCACGGGGTGCCTCTGCTGGTTTTGGGCGCCAGTTGTGTATATACAGCAATAAGCACGAGTCAGTATTGGTGGGGAATCCCAGTTTTCCAAAGGGTTTGCCAGCCCCAGTAGCGTTAAACTCGTAGCCCGTGTGTTGCCACTGAACTGGTGCAGGGTCAGTGCTGATCTGGGGGGAGAGGGAGAGAGTGCAAGGAAATCACACAGCCAGTGGGTACCCACCACACTGAGTGGCAGCAGAGCCCATCCCCAGCTCGGGCAGGAATCCATCACTGCCCACAGCAAATTGTAGAAATTCAAATTGCCCAGAGAAGCTGTGACTGCCCCATCCCTGGAAGTGCTCCAGGCCAGGTAGGGCAGGGCTGGGAGCAGCCTGGGATAGTGGAAGGTGTCCCTGCCCATGGCAAGGGCTGGAATGAGATGAGCTTTAAGGTCCATTCTGACCCAAACCATTCCATGATTCTATGATCATCTCCAGGGATTGCTAATGAGCTTGGCTAAGGAGTGAGAAGGGAAGTTCTCCTGCCCTGGTGGGTCCCTGTGTGAACAAGGAGCCAGCTGGGACTGGGGTACCTTTTCCTGGGAGAGAGCAAGAAACAAAACTCACATTCATCCTGACTGCAAACCCGTCCTTCATCAGATTTTCATTTTGTTCACCTGACAGTAAAAGTCTGAGATGTCTGAAGAGGGACGTGTGTCATGGGAATCATCCCTTCGTCTCTGGGCGAGTGTGGGGGTTTGTAACATCAGGACAAGTCTTTGCTGTGGAAATCTGGGCTCAGTGGAGGCCCCTCCCACAGGCAGCAGTGGGACTTTTGTACATAATAGGCTCAGGACCCTGCATGTCCCTCTGGCCCTGTGTTTAACCCCTGTTGGCTGATGCATTGTAAGGTCTTGTGGTCTCGTGGCCCTTCTGTCCCCGTACGAGCTGGAAAATTACCTGGTGTGTTGTGATGTGTCTGTTTATGATATAAAATGAGATGTCTACTTGTCTCTTTCTTGGATACACTTTTCCATGACTGTTCTCGCCCTTCATGGCCTGTGTTGCATCCTCTGCTGTGGCTCTGCTGAGCCATCACTGAGTTTTGGGAGCCATGGGGGGCAGATGAAGCTGCAGGAGGAGGCAGAGCTTGAACCACCTAACCCCGGCTCCAGCTGGGATCTGCCAGGCTTAGCCTAGGGCAGGGCATTAATCTGGTGCTTTTTGGGTGGGAGCCTTGGAAGTGGGGCAGCTTCAAAGCCCTCTGACAGCTGAAGGAAATAAAAAGCTCCTCATTGTAACTCCTTCTGTGAGTTTTGGGGCATTAATTCGCATTGGAATTTGATGAAGCTCATTAAATCATACTTTGGACCTTAATGCCCCCCAAAGGAGAGATTGTGAGAGGTTTAAATTCCAGAAGTAGCTTCTTCAGAGCAAGCAGAGCATGAGCAGAGCTGTCTCCAAACCCCATCTGGGCTGAGGGAGAGGCTGCACAGCAGAGCCCACTGATGGCTGCACCCAGACTTTGTGTGGCAAAGCCTCCCTGGCTCCTAAGGTGATTTATGGTTCAAATCCCAAATTTCTGCAGAATTCCATTTGCCTTAACTGCCCCATATGCCTGCAAAGGCCCTGGGAGGAGCCTGCACTCAGTGCAAGGGTGCTTAGCCCTGCAGTGGCATCAGAGCAGCTCTGTCAGCCCAGGAGGGGTGCTGGGACCCACATCTGTCCCTTCTACATTTTAATCTTTCCCCATGGCTTTTATTATTGACCCTCTAGGAGATCTGGTGTGATGAGGGGCTTTCTTGGCCACCCCAGCTGGGTCAGAGAAAGCCACCCCTCATCCTATCCCAGACCCATGCCTGGTACCAGCCTCCCAAAACCACACTCAGTGTCTTTGTCTGGTCAAAATCCTGCCCTTGGTGGACACAAGGACAAATTCTGCAGGTTTGGACAACAGCCATGAAAGGTCTTCTCATCAGCAAACACAGATGGGAATGGGAAGGGCAAAGGTTGGAGCAGTGTCAACATGCAGGGAGTATTTGGGGCTTGTTTGTCAGATTGCTGCTGCTGCTGTGGGTCTCGTTTGGCCCTTTTGAACAGCAGGCAGTTTGCAGGGATTTCTGCATGTGAGAGGTGGGATTGTGAGCAGGGAGGGGCTGCCCTGCTCTCAAAACATCTGCTCAGCCTCTGGTGGTCTGGTTGTGATGCCACTGGGTCCCTAACTGCTGCAAAACCTTCATCCCAAAGCTCCCCCAGCTCCATCAGGGCCATCCTGTCCTAGCCCAGCACACCCCCAGCCCCTTTGGGGCTGCCTTTGACTCAGTTTTCTGACTAAAAACCCCAACCTTCTCCCTGCCCTGGAGTGCCAGGCTGTGATTCCTGCCCCTCTCCCTGCTCTGGCAAGGGAAGGGAAGGGAAGGGGGAGCCCAGCACCCAGGCCCAGCCAGCTCTGGGAGCTGGGAAGGGGAGTGGGCTGAGCCCCTCGGGTGGGAAAGGGGTGGAAGGGAGGGCAGGGCCCCTCTGCAGCCCAGGCTGGGCTGTTTGCAGAGTGCAGAGCCTTATGTAAGTGTGCAGGGAGCACAGGACATGTCCCAGCAGCGCCTGCTCGGGGCTGGGCTGGGGCTGCCTCTTAAATCTTTACCTTAAGGGTGTTCAAAATCAACTTGTTGTCTTTTCTTCTTCTTCTTCTTCTTCTTTTTTTTTCCTTTTTTCTTTTCTTATTGTTCTACAGCAGAGTGAGGCATTGGGTTTAACTCCTCTGGCTCTGGCTGAGGGATGGAGGGGGACAGCTGAGCTGGAAGGGCTCCCAGGATGGCTGTGTTTGTGATGGGTAGGGTAGGAGGGCTTTGGGAGCTGTCTGGGAAGTGCCATGATTCATGGCTTAGTGCTTTTTTCAGTTTTGGAACAATATGCAGGAGCTGCTTCACTGCAGCTTGCCCTGCCCCGAGGTCCTGCAGCCAGGCAAACACAAGTTTCGAAGTCACAGAGCTTAAATTTATCAAATTCTGGCCTCTCTCCAGCTGGGGTTGAGTTTTCCTAACATTTCTCTGCTGTGGGAGCTGTGGGAAGGCCACATCCTATTTACCAGCCAAGCAGAGGGCTTTTGCAGGTCTGCTGTGGTACCCTGGGGTTTGGAGACCCCCAATTTCAGGAGGTTTTGGCTCTGCCTCCCACCATGGTGGTGCTTTGGGGCTGCCACTCAAGGAGCTTCATCCCCCCCTGGGCTGAGCTGCCTGGAGGAGCCAGCAGGGTGGTGGCCAGCACAGCTGGGCAAGGACATTCCTGCCCTTCCTTCCCTGGCAGTGCCCTGGGAAGGTTCTGCATGGCAGCAGAGGCTCTCTTTGGTACGTGGGTGCCAGGAGCAGTTTGCTCTGGGCAGCCTGATCTGGTGCTGAGGATCTCACCTGCTCTGGGTTTGAACCCTGGCTGACACTTGCATCTGTAAGTGGCCACGTAATCCTCACCTGGGTAAAGGTGAACTCGGATCAGATCCTCTGGATGCAGGGGGACAGATCCAGCTGAGACTTTTGCTGTCTCTCCATTCTTCACTGCAAACCACTCCTGGCTTTTGTGTGCTCCTGCACCCCACACTTTTGTTCGGGGTCACTTTGATTATTTTAGCTTCATTTATTTCCAAGCTGGCAGAGTCTGCTTCTCCTTCTCCAGCTGGAAGCAGAAAATTGGAATGACTTTGAAAGCCAAGGCAAGCAGAGCAGCTCCTTCCCTCCACCTTCATGCCACCAAACGTGGACCTGAGCTCTTTTGGGTGCTTCCAAGCACCCTTGTAACCTTTGGGGACAATGATGTGGCTCCTTAAATCTGAGTAACACCAGGCAAGGAACTGGCACAGAAAGGGGCTCCATGGGCAAGTAACAAGCCAAAATAAAACTGTTTCCTTTCTTTTTGAGAACCCTTGGTAGGAAAGCAAACCCAGAGGTGGATGGAGCTCTGAAAGGGCTTTGGTCTCCAGGGGTGAGCCTGTGCCATTGCCCCAGGTCCTTTATCTGCTGGCACGGCCTCTCTGTGGACTTGAGCCCTGGTGACAGGGAGGTTATCACTGGCCTTTGGTGGGACCACTGGCACAGCCCCTGTCGGGGGGACTTTGTACTTTTATTTTTGCAAATATTTTGCCGTGCCCTCAGTGCTCCCCTCAAGGCCAGACCCTGCAAGTGTCCCTGCGTCCCCTCTTCCCCTGAACCTCGGTGATGAAACCCTACAGGTGCAGGGCTGGGATCCACCTTCCCAGCCAAGAGGAAGGACACAAAATCCCTCCTGTTTCCTGCAAAACGTGGCTCTGGAGGAGGCTTTGTAGCTCCAAAGTTTCTCCTCTTTTTGTACCCTACTCCCCAAGGCTCTCCCTGCACCACCTCCTCCCACCCCGCAAGCACAGCCCCTCCTGTAGGTTTAGAGACAGGACATGGGGGCTGTTCCACCAAGGAATTCAGCTCTTTTTTTGTCCTTTTTGTAGGTTTTTATCGTGCTGTGTGAGATGAGTCGTTTACTGGAGCAGGTTTCTGCACTGAGGTGAGGCTGCCCCTCAGGTGGGCCATGGCCAAGCTGCCTGAGCCCGGCTGGATTTGGCTGCCAAGCGTGTCCAACCCAATTCTTTCAGAAAGAACTCGGCTTCCCCAGGCCTGAACTTTCCCAGCAGATCCTGTTTCAGCCATCTAAACCCGTTAGAGCCAGAGGCAGGATTTTTCTGGGGAGACTGAGGGCAATTAGGAAATTACCCTGCTCCCCCTCCCCTGCCCTGGGATCCAGCAGGATGAAGCCAAATATTTGCTTTCGGATGGGTGGATTTTGGAGCTGGCTCCACATGAGAGCACCGGGGCGGAGGCTTGAATTTTGGCCCTTTTGGGTAATTGTTTTTGAAGCAGGACCTCCAAGCTTGCTGCCATCACCCTGCTCAGCAGATTCCAAAGCCAGGCCCTGTCACAGCTGGCATTTGCTCCGTTGTTGATGGAAAACAGTCTGCCCATGGGTTTCTGTTTCTGAGGGGTGGGATGCTCCCTCCCCGTGTCTGTACACATTAGAAAGACTCAATAAAAGGCTTGCAGCACCGTTGGTAGCTTTGCAATCCTATTTTTTTCTGCTGTGCTGCAGGCTCTGGAGCAGCAGGAGCTGAGTGTGGCTCTGAAATGGGTCCTGGGAGGTGCCCAGGCCTGCTGGGCACCCTGGGCGGAGCAGCAGAGCCAGTGGTCCAAAAGCAGCTGCCCAATTCAATGCTGAAATCAGATCCTGACACTTAAAATTATTACTTTTTTCTTTTCTTTTTGTTTCTTTTTTTTTTTTGACATCTGCTCCTTGTAAGTGATTTATATAATCCCTCAAAATTTTGTATCTGGAAGTAAAGTGAATGTGTCTCTTAAAAGTATGCCCATCCTTTCAAAATGTGAATTTCTGATTGTTGGAATAAAAAAAAATAAAAAGAAAGAAACCTACCCCCATATTAGCACATGTTTGTAATTAATGTTTTATGAATGTTGTTTAAAAGACTTGTGTAGAATAAACCAGTTTAAAAAGAAAAGGGATTTGTTCCTGTGTTCTGCCACGTCTGTCCTCATGGCTGGTCATGGTTCTCAGCAGCTTTCCCAGATGCTGCCAACTCTCCAGAGGGGCTGGAGAGGCAAGGGTTCATCCTGGGAATTATTTTTATTAAGTGTTTGATGCACCTTGAGGAAAGGCTGAGCCGAGGTGCTGGAACCCAATGGGGGAGATGTTCCCATGAGCTGGTCAAGGGTGACTGCTGGAAGTGGATGGTCCTGGTCTATTGGGGCATTTAGAAGTAAAAACTGATTTTAAAATCCATCCCTGAGAACACCTGGGTGCCCAGAGGGTGCCCAGGATGAGCCTGGAGCCTCCTGGATGTTTTCCATTCCCCTGGGGGCAGCTTTGGGTCTGGATTTTACCCCCCAGCATCTCCAGGAGCTGCAGCCTCTTCACTCCCTGGGGGCTCTCACACAGCCACAGCACCAGGGCTGCTTTGAAGTGTCATTAATATTATTTCTTCCACTTGGCAGTGGGTGGGGAGCACGATGAGGCCTTCCAGGTACCTCCTGGTCACAAGAGAATTAATCATTTTTGTCTATAAGAGAAGATATGGGAAGGTTGGGAAAGATCAGGGGTGATAATTCATGAGTGAGGTTACAGAGGCTGTGAGACACTGAAAACACAGCTTTCATCCAGGCTTTTCTATTAATGATTTGTTTATTTGAGGTGCTTTAATTGCCATTAGATGAAAGCTGACACGTGCATTAATTTTATATAACTCAGGCTTTTTTTTTAAATGTGCACCTCAACTCTTTTTCAAGTTGGGGATATTTACTGCAAATAGTGCTTAAAAAAAACCCCATCAGGTGATAAGAGATGGTAAACAGAGATTCAAAGGGAATGAGAGCTCAGCAGTGAGCTCCTTAGAGGACTCTGTGCTGTGCATGCAGGGACAGAGCAAGGACAGGGAATGCTGCATCCCATTCCTGAGAGAGGGAAGCACAGCCCTTCCCTTACAGGCACCAGGAAAAGTGGCAATTTTAGCTTGATATCAAAATTATCTTCTTGGGATGGCTGGAAAGTTGGGGGGGGAACTGGGAGGGGTAAAAGTGGGCAGTGAATCCATGGGGACACTCAGAGAGGTGATTGATGGAGGGGACACCCTGCCCTGCTGCTCCAGCACCCCCAGGAGCAGCAGCTCATCCCAGCTCATCCCCACAGATTCCATAGAAATGAATATATATATATACACATGTGTGTATATATATTTATATATATATATGTGCCTCTCCAAGGTGTGTTTGTGCATGGGCCCCTGGAAATCCCCTCTCAGCCTGGCTGAGCACAGGGCAGGGAGCACCAGCCACCTCCTCCTGCTCTGCCAGGCTGCTGGATCTCCCCTAATTTACAGAAAAAAATGGGGAAGAAAGCATTTTGCATCAGACAAAACCATGAGTTTTTCCATAAAAAGGCTGTGAATGAAAACAAAACCAAACCAAACCACAACCAAAATACAAGGGTGTTTTCATTACTATAACTCAGTGGTTCAGTATTTAGGTATCTATTTGTACATTAACATTGAAATATCATGGATTAAACCAAGTTAATTAGATGTAATGGCTGATATTTGTGCTACAAAACACATGTGTGTTTTACATATTAAATAGACATAATGACAAGTATGTTTTCCAGATCAAATATGAGCCACATGTCAATGTTTTGTATTAATTTCATAGTTTTAAATTAAATATGATTTAGACCAGCATGTGCAAACAGCATCCATCTATCTATTGATTTTTTTTAAGTTTGCACATAGATTGAGACACAAATATATCTATTTATGGATGTGCAGTGTGTACACAAGCTGGGCTTTGCTGTGCCCTGCCACTGCTCCTCTCCCTGCGGGCTCTGGGCTGGGTTTGCTTTTTCATTGTTTTCTTCTCCATCTTTTTTCTTTTTGCAGGACTTAAATATTCTAATCCTTCGGGGAAAAAATAAAAAAATAAAAGAAAAGAAAAAGAAGAAGGAAAAGGCAAACCCCCCATTTGCAAGAGCCTTTGAAGGACTTGAAGGATGCACTGAGGAGTGGCAGGAGATTTTTTTTTAATCATCCCCGCGTTGAAATGCAAATCTTTCCCAGAACCGTTGCTTGGCTGTCGTTATTCAAAGGAGCAGAAATTTGGGAAATTTCCCTTCCCGAGGCTGCTCAGCCGCAGGCAGGCTCGGCAAGGCGGGCTGGGATGGGCTGGGATGGGATGGGATGGGATGGGATGGGATGGGATGGGATGGGGTGGGATGGGCTGGGATGGGGGAGGAGGGGGGGGGGGGGGGGGGGGGGGGAGGGGGGAGGGGGGAGGGGGGGGGGGGGGGGGGGGGGGGATGGGGGTGGGGGGTGGGATGGGATGGGATGGGATGGGATGGGATGGGATGGGATGGGATGGGATGGCCCCAGCCCGGCCCAGGTAGCAGCCCCAGAGCATTCCCATGGGAGGAGGGACAGGGAGAGCCCACTGTGCCCAGTGGGCACCGGGAGAGCCGCAGTTCTGTCCGTGGCACCAGGGGCTTGAAATGCCAGGGGAAAGCATTGCCCCCCTGGCAGTGGGACAGAGCCAGGAAAAACAGGAATGGGTTGGGATCTGAGGGAAACACGGCATAGCAGAGGGGGATTGAGAGCCAGGAGAGAGACCCAAAGTATCAGCAGCCAACATTAGCATCACAGAATTCACAGAATCACAGAATTCACAGAATCACTGGGTTGGAAGAGACCTTCAAGATCGAGTCCACCCCAGCCCCAGCACCTCAGCTAAACCCTGGCACCCAGTGCCACATCCCGGCTTTGTTAAACACACCCAGGGATGGGGACTGCACCACCTCCCTGGGCAGCCATTCCAGAACTTTATCAACTTTCTGTAAAATTTTTTTCCGAATATCCACCCTGTATTTCCCCTGGTGCAGCTCGAGGCTGTGTGCTCTGGCTGTGTCAGTGCTGCTGCAGAAAGAGCCCAGCCCCAGCTGAGCACAGGCGCCTTTCAGGAGCTGTGCAGAATGATGGGGGCAGCCCTGGGTCTCCTTTTCTGCAGGCTGAGCAGCCCCAGCTCCCTCAGGGGTTCCTCTCAGGGTTTGTGTTCCCAGCCCCTCTCCAGCCTCGTTGTCCCCTCTGGACGTGCTCAGTGTCCCAAGGTCCTTCCCAAGCTGAGGGCCCAGAGCTGGGCACAGCACTCAGGGTGTGCCCTCAGTGCCAGGGACAGGGGCACAATGCCCTCCCTGCTCCTGCTGGGTGCACCATTCCTGACCCAGGCCAGGAGCCATTGGCCTCTTGGCCCCCAGGGCACTGTGCTGGCCCATGGTCAGTCACTGAGCACCTGCAGCCCCAGGTCCCTTTCAATCACAAAGCATTACAACCAACTCTCATATGCTTTACCATCTCTTTATATAATCACTGCAAACCACGTATCTCTTCAAAATCCTACTTTTTATTTTCTAACTACTTATACATTTCTTTTATCCAAACTACTAATCTCATCACTTTCTTCCATTATTACAAAAATACTCCAAGAAAAAATTCAACTATAACATGAACTTCTTTCTTTAAATTTTATACTGAGTAATCAATCTCTCATTCAACTACACTTCCTCCACCCTCACACTTTGTGTCCAAATCCAAACTCCTATCTATATCTATATATCTATATATCTATATATCTATATATCTATATATCTATATATCTATATATCTATATATCTATATATAAATATAGAGATATATATCTAGATATAAAAATATATAAATATATTTCTATTTATTACAATAAAGTTATATTTATAATAATAAAGTAATAATAAATACAAATAATAATTTAAAATAATTATAAAATAATATAAGTAAAATATTTTCTATTTTACTTATATATTATATCTATTTTATATAAAAATATCAATAATAAAAAAGCAATAATATAGTTAATAATTATAAATAATTATAAATAAGTAAAATATTTATTGTACTTATATATTATATATTTACGTATGTATTTTATATATTTTATATGAAAAATATAGCAACAATAAAGTAATAAATATAAATAATAATGATGATGATAAAATAATACAATAAAATATTTTGTATTTTACTTATGTATTTATATTATATGTATCTATTTATCTTATTTATATTTTATATTTATTAACAGATTTTTATAACCTGTTCTGGACTCACCTGGAGCACGGCTCAGGCCAGCCTGCCCCAGTGGCTGACACCACACAGCCCCAGCAGCTCCTGCTGCCCTCCTGCTCAGCCCCACAGACCCAGGCTGTGCCCTTGGACCTGCTCTGCATCCCCACAACCACCAGCATCTCTCCATGGCTTGGCTCTCACCTGTTCTCTTCTTCCACCTGTGTTGATGTTTAATCCCACTCAGACAAGCACAGTTCAAAAGGCTTTTCTTTCACCCTTTAGTTTTCCTTGAGTTTAATTCTCCTCTTATTCCCCTTCCCATCCTCTGTCCTTCATTCCTGTCCATCTTTTCCACCCTCACCTTTCCCTCCTGGCCATGTCACACTTTTAGGGAAGATGGGCAACCAGCGCTGGCAGCAAGTGGTTCTCAGGGTATTTCCCCCCTCGCTTCCATCCCATAAATATTTCAATTTATTTAGATGCGTCTTTACAAATTAACACACAACCATCCCAAAGGTGCCAGCAGCAAAGGCTGAGTCATTTCCAAGTTTATTTAGGATTTATTTCGTTTAGTTTAGCAGTACCCAGAGAAATTAACCTATTTGTTCCACTGCATCTTTTCCCTTTCACCTGCATGGTTAGCAGTGAATGATGCTCAGGGCAGGCACACACTGGTCCCATCTCCATTCCACAAATCCCTGCTCTGGAGAGGAACCTTATGGGCTCCTGAAATGAAGTTATTACCCCTATAAACTCTCTGGTACCTCCAAACCCACTGGGCAGCCAAGGTCTGGCTCTGCAGACACAGGGCAAACCCTGGGGTTTGGGTCTGGAGAGGTGCCAGAGCTGTTTCAATGCTGTGAAAGGAAAGATTAAAGACGTTATTAAAGCTAAGAAACCAAAGCAGGCACTTTGTCCTTCATGGCATTTTCTACAGGAAACAACAAGCAAAGCTGAAATTCACTGGCCTCAGACTTTCAGCCTGGAGAAATCCCATTCTGCAAAGGCATGCTGAGAAACGAAAGCAGTGTGGACACAGGAGCCTGGCTGGCTGCTCTCCTGCTGTGCCAGGGTCACAGGGAATGTGCTGCAGCCCAGCATCCCCAGCACCAGCACCAGGGCACCTCCTTGCAGCCCTTTTCTCTGAAATCCCAGGACCCTGCTGGTGTAGGGAGGCAGAGCTCGAGGAACCCTCCACAAACGTGGGATGAAGTAATCACTGTTGAGGGGACCTGACGCCTGGATTTTCACACGCTTGGCTTAGCAGGGGATTTACTCGGGGGCACAGCTGGAGCATGTGGCAACAGCATCTCATTAGTGCCACAGACAATGCCCAGCCAGTCTAAGGCTGAAAAGTAGGGTTAATTTTCCCTGTATAGATTTATTGTAAGAGTTTAGGGAACCACAACACAGCTGAGTTTAGATTTATTGTGTTAAAAGTCCCAGAACAGGTTCAAGCACACTTGAAATAGCTGGGAAGGGCAAGGAGGAGCAGCTAGCCTGTGCTACTGTTCCCCTTCTCTTTCCAACCACTTCATCCCACAGAAAAAGGAGAAGCCCCCAAAACCATGGCTATTCCTGCCCCCCCTCATCGCTCTGGGATGCACAAGGTCACCAAACACAACCTTTCTCCTCCCAGCCAGCAGCAGGACCAGCAAAGCAGCCAAACACATTCCCCTGAGAAGTCTGGATGTGCTATGGAAATATATCCTGAAGGGAGGAGTAAGACAACGTAAAAGGTTACAGAGTTTAAGCACCAAGAGGGAGGAACAAGGTTATATAAAGTTTTACAGGTCAGGACAAAGACCTCAAATATATTAAAGAAAATAAACAGAGGGATGAAGTCAGCCACACACGAGTGCCAAGGCTGGCTTGGGCTCTTTAAGCAGTTCTGGGGTTGATTGAGAGTTTTTGAGGAACAAATCCAGGGTTACCCAAACTGAAGGAGATCCTACAGGGAGATGGGGGGCTGGAGACAGCTACCAGGCAAAGAGTGCCTGACACACAGTGTGGGAGTCACTCATGAATAGTCACTGACATCAAAGCTACACCTGTGTTAAACACCCAGTTTCAGGCTGAACTGAACTCTCAAAGAGCAAGCATGTGGGAATGAGAAAAAAACTCCTTTATCCAGGAGCTCTCCCTCTGGAGAGTGAAGCTGGAGCAGAATCCCAACTCCAGGCATCCCTGGAGCAGCCCACAACTTCTCCTTGCTGGAGAAGAGCACCTCTGGCAGTGCTGAGGAGCATCAGCCCAGCTGCGGCACTGAGCCCCTGCCCTGGCACCCAAAACTGTGGGCGCCAATCCCTTTTTCAGGGACACAGCACCTTCCTGTCCCTTTGCACCGATGCCATCGCGCTGCTCTCAGAGAGCAGCTCCCACTTCCTACCCGAGGAATGGGACTGAGGTGGGGGAAGCACAGATAATAAATACAGCTTCCCACACCCTAAAAAACTTCCTTCCCACTCCAGTAAGTGTTTGCACATACCTCAGCTGCTAATTTTAGGACAGAGCTTTAAGCCAGATGTGAGACTCTCCCTGAATCCTGGCTGCATTTGCAGGGAGACTCAGCCCTGCCAGCCCTGCACGGGGCCCAGCTTTTCCTTGGAAGACAACTTGGAGATGCTGCATTTATATCCTACATTATCCACTGCCAGATTGACAAAGTCACAGAGGTATTTATTTCTTTGGTTTTATGTCCTAATGCAATAAATTCTTCTGAGGAGTTAACTCTGTGCCATTCCAGCTCCTTCCCTTCTGCCTCAAGGGGGAAGGTGTATGGAGGAAATAAATTCCTGCCACATCCACCACTGTGTGCTCCAGTGCATTCCCACTGTAAGAATAAACCCAAGGAGTGATGATCCAGCACAAAATGAACACTTCATGCATTTTATTGAGTCTATTTAAATTTGCATTATAACACCTTACATAGGGAACAAACTCCTCCTAAGTGTTAGCTGGCAAACCTGGTCAAACTGTGTCCAACAACCTCTAAGTACCAGTTCGTATTAAACAAGTCCAGTATAAACAAATCTAAAGCACTGTTAAAAAAAAAAAAAGGAAAAAAATAATAAAGAAAAGTGTTACATTCACAGTGGAATTCAGGGCTTCCCAACCAACAGCCTTCCCAGCAGAGTGAAATTCAGAAATGGGCTCAAATATTCTAGCTAAAGGGAATAAAACCAGAAATAAATCAAATAAATTCAATGTTATGTTTCCTCATAAGACAAAAGAGATACAGTCTATCTAAGAGGTTGGGAAGCCCTGGTGTAACAGATGCAAACCTCTTTTTTTTAACACACCACCACTTATTTGTACTTTGGGTACGTTACCATTAATTGTGTCTCTTCAGCCTCCTGCCTCCCCCCCTAACCGAGGATAAACAAAAAGCCTACTGTACATAAGGGCTGGAAATATTTCTGAAGTTGTTATAAATTCCCTCCATGTGGCTCCAAGCCAAGCTTCATGCAAAGCTCCTCCTCCCAGAGGAGCAGGCAGACATTTCCGACAGCCGGGCTGCTCCTGGGCTCCCCAGAGCCCTTCCCAGAGCAGGACAGAGCTTCCCTGGACACAGCGATCCCAAATGAGGGGTGACAACGAGGGATGGAGGAGGCTCAGAACCCGCTCATCCTTAGCTGCACCTCTCCTCACCCTGCATGATCCATCCCCTCATTGTTATGGTGAGACCACAGGGTTGTGAGGACACAACCACCCTGTTATCCACCCTGGATCCACCCGGGCAAGGGGCCTTTGGAGTGCCACATTTGCATAACCAGGACAAGTGACAGGAAACTGGGATGACACTCATTATGGGCCATTGTGCCAGCTCTGGTGGGAAACCCCTGCGTCTGCAGGGCGACACAATGGACAATTAGGGCGGGTGTCGTGTCCTGCAGCTGCCTCCTACAAAAGGCCCTTCAAATTCCCTGATTTCTATGCACGAAGTACCTACACAATCAAACTGTTTTTAAAACATCTCAACTGCCTCCAAGTTCTCTGCAAAAACCCCAACTTGTTCGAAGGAAAAATATGCGCGTGAAAGGGAAATCCAATCAGCACCAGGAATTCAGACTTTTCACAGATAAAGCTCCCCCACCCCAAAAAAATTAAAGCGAGCACCCACAAGTCTGTGTTTGTTCACAACGTGAAGTAAAATATGAACTAACAGCAACTCCTAACGTTAAATTATTAAAACTGTGCTTGCCACAAGCCTTTGGCCAGGTGACCACTGTCACTGCTGTGGGTAGGGGTCTGTCCTGTCAGAAAGGAACGAAGCTCACGCACCAGGGATTCCCAGCAAGAGTTTGGACATTTGGGAAAAAACCTCATGGTAACCACTGAGTCGGGCAATGACAAGGAGAATCCTTCGGAACCAAGATAAAAGCTGCAGATGCTGCAAGGAATGCCGCTGGCGCTGAAGGCAGATCCCACACGGTGGCACTGTGATCCAGGCCACAGCGCACACGGCTCTGCCTCTCCAAAGCCACCATTCCTACAAATCAGCCCTAGGAACGTGCCAAAACTCGCCCTTTTAACCCTTCACACCCTGCCAGGCGCGAGTGAAGATGCCGAGTCCCTCCAGAAATATAAACAAATACTAAGGGAAGAGCTAAATACACATGTTCACTATCAAAATAATTCATGAAATGTAAATTAGTCTAATTATGAAAGTGTTTCGCATTTTGTAAGCAACTGAAATGTTAATATTGGCTTTTCCTAACTCCAATCTAAATTTAGATAAATAGAAATTTAATTACCCTAATTAACTGCACTACATAAAGAAGTTTTTGCTGCAGACAATGAGCCCCCAGCCCCTTCAGCACACTCAGTGCTGTGAAAGGCAGAGAAACCACAGAGAACCATCAACATCTCTTAAACTGAGATTAAATTATTTGTTCTTGGTACCGTTTGGGAAACCTCCAAGATTTTATTAGTTGCTCTTGTTACAGAAAGATAAAATGTTAAGACATGCCATAAGCTATAACAAAACTGCTGTTTTGGGGCAGTTCTACCAAGGTGGAATTCCGTGGAGAAGGTGGGGTGACAGGTACCACAGCCATGCTTTGGGTGGGTTTGGGAAAATGGGCTCCCTTCCTGGTGGTCACCAGCTCTGGTTTGAGATGAACATCTCTGACTTCCAACATCTAACATGGTACTCATGTAGAGAGGGTTTTTTTTTTTCCTTCTAATTCTATGCTCTGTAAGTCTGGAAGCTGCAACTGAGAGTGAGTATTTGCTCTGTGAAATTCAGAAGTGTTATTTTGCTGTGAAATTTTGGCACAGAGAAGCCAGCACCCAGAATCAACAGCCAACTCCAATTTTACAGTGATGTGTCCAAGGAAAAAGCCAAACCCGTGAGCTGACTGATTGTTCTGTTCCCAAAGAACCCTGGTGCTCCCTCTGCCATGATGGTGTGTCCCACCAGGAGGAAAGAGAGCTCAACAGCCAGTCAGGGCTTCCCACTGAAACAGCACAAAATGCACATGGAGGAAAAAAAAAAACAAACAGAATTTTGGGATGCTGTGGAATCCTGAACTAGCTGATGAGATGTTAAAATGGCTGAGAGCAGTGATTATAGTTTATGCACCCACCACTATAAAACACCAAAAATGTGTTTTAATTAGGAAAAAAAGAGATAGGCCAGCTTTGGTTTTGTCATCTGAGGAACAAGCAACATTTCCCATCCAGCCAGCAAGAGCAGCTCATATCCCTTCAGAACTACTGCCCTGGAGTGGAAATAAATAAAAACCACTTTCCCATTGCACATGTAAGCCAGGAAAAACCCAAAACCTTAGAGAATAAAACAAAGAAGGGGTCAGTGAGGGTGAAGGATGTTTCCCCACACACACACTCCAATGAGAGTTGAGGTACATTCTCCAATTCTCAACTGCAACATGTCACATACATAATTTTAAAAGTAAATTCATTTTCATTCTGTCCAATAGGAATATAAAGAACTTGTTGGGTTTTTACTGTTAGTCTCAAGAATCTCCTACACATTTAAGTGCACTCATTTTAAAATGTAACCCAATACTAATGATGTGCTTTCCAGTTATTCCGAGGCACCTGCACCACAGGCGACCAACACCAGACCACTCAACACATCCAGAGGGTACCAGTACAGCTGAAGCTTGTGAAGAACTAAAAACCAACCTGTCCATACTTGTTTGATGAAGTTACAACATTGCCTCAAAAATTGAGAGGAAAAGCTGATAGAAAAATTGGGCACAAACCTCAGTGAACAAGCCAGTACACACAGGTTTGTATTATTCCATATTTGCAACCATACCAAGAAATAACCAGCCATTAGAACAGTTTCTAATTTTTATCATCTTTTTTTTTTTTGGTGGCATTACTGAGCCAAAACATTGCAACTATAACATTTAATTTCCGGTTTTTAAAATGCAATTAAATGTCTAATCCAACTGTTTTTATGTTACAGTAGCTGTTCACATAAATAGTACAGATATGCACTGCTCTTGACAGGTACACAGTCACAAAAGCAGCTCTCTCGTGTTCACTTTGCTCTCTGTGTAGTGGGGGTTGTATGAAAAGCGTTCTTGATTTCTAAGCATGGTACAATTTTAATTCTTAATGCGTTAGTACAACAGTGCATTGGAAAAGTACTGAGCTTCTACAAAAAAGCTTTAC
Source organism: Camarhynchus parvulus (assembly GCF_901933205.1). Classification (NCBI taxonomy): domain Eukaryota; kingdom Metazoa; phylum Chordata; class Aves; order Passeriformes; family Thraupidae; genus Camarhynchus; species Camarhynchus parvulus. The sequence goes on along the minus strand of NC_044600.1, from coordinate 17,588,623 downwards.
AATTTTAAAACAGATTTTTTTTTCCTTTATTTAAACAAGCATAGGCAATTCTTATATTTCCACAACAAGATAAATATCCCAATTACGCTAACAGCTCATCCTACAGCGTGCCATAGTGATGGGGAAAGGGCTAACATTAGTGTTATTTACACAGACATGTCCAATATTAACCCAGGAGGAAAATTAAAAGTATGTTCAAATGTGCAATTAAATTAATATTATTTTTTCAGAGAGTTGGATTTCTTGCAAAAATTCCTCTATGACTCATGGACACTGAGCTGGGATAACTTCTCAAATAACTCCTCAGAAGCACAATCTTGAGGAAAAACTGTTTATTGGGCTGGGATGGCAAGGGCTGGGAAAGAGAAAGAACTTAATATCTTCACAAAGAAAAAAAATATTTTGAAGTGGGGAGATGTCTTTGGACAAGTGAAATTGAACACCCAAACCAACTAGAACTCGAAAAACCTAATTAAAGAAATTTTCCAATTCCCAAATCTTGAATCCAGAGAAAACGCTTTCAGGAGGGAAGATTCACTCCGAGTCATTACTATACATTGAGGTACCACTCAAAAAGTGGCCATAAAGGAAGTGACTTCTTTGCCCATCACTATCACACCGGCTGCCTGGCCATCACTCAGCTCTGCTTTAGACCACGCTCTCCCTGTTCCCGGAGGCCAGGACTGCCCTGCGGCAGATGGGGCAGGTGGAGTTCTCGGACAGCCAGCGGTCGATGCAGTGCACGTGGTACTCGTGCGAGCACGGCAGCTTGCGGAGCTTGTTGCCCTCCGTGTACTCGGTGATGCACACGCTGCAGGTTTTCAGAGCGTCGCTCTCACCAAAATTCCTCATGGCTAGGTTGTCAATTTGTTCTTTGGTGAGTCCTCTGGGTTGGTCATCGTCATCTTCGTTGAGTAAGAAAAACTGTGCAAGGCTAAGGAATGGTAAAGAACCACTTTCTTCAAAAGTGACCGATCCCCTCCCATTGCGGCCTTCCCGCCTGGCACCGGATGTTGAGCTGGCCTCGTGCCCCCCCTCGTACACCTCCCCTGAGCTAACATCTGCATTCTCATTGCCCGAGGCGCCCCCGCCTCCACTCTGCGGCTCAGAAGTCTCCACGTTGTGACTGGGAGCCGACCCACTGGAATCTGCATCGCTATCGCTGTACATGAAGTAGCTGAGCTCCCCGAAGCCCGTCATGATCTGCCTCAGCATGGTCTGGATGGCGACCGACGTGGTCTCGCTCAGGCCCGTGTTCAGGATCCTACGGATGGGGATCCTGATGGTGCTGACGTAAGTTCTCACCCCAGCCCGCTCCGAGCGGGAGAAGGTGCGCCGGAAGCCTCCGCGCTCGCTCTCGTAGGTGACCGTGTTGTTGGGGGTCTGGGAGCGCGAGCGGGTCCTGTTGGCGATGCTGTCCCTCTGCCGGTACTCGCCCGGGCGAACTCTTCTCACCTGCAGGTCCAGCACTATGGTGGGAGGCCTCTGCCCAGGAGCTGTGGACTCGCCAGTGCCGGTGCTTTCTGAAGAACCTGCTGCTTGAGGAGCAGGCCTCGTCTCAGGGGGGGAAAACAGAACTGCATTTTCACTTGGCACCTCAGTCCCCACTGTGTGCTGCCTTAACGTCACGTGCTGTCTGGTTCTAGAGCTGCCCTCAGCCTCGCCCGCTGAGGAGTGGTCAAGCGTTTGAGATGATGTGTTGTGATGAGACCTGCGAGGGGCCTCGCTCACTGCATTAATAGGTGACCTACTTCTATCAGTCCTAGCCCGCGTCCGCCGCTGCTCTGGACTCCTACTCCTGGCTCTCCTCTGCCCTCTAGGAGGGGAAGCCTCCTCAGCTGTCAGCTCCTCCGCACTGCTCCTTTCTGATCCAGGCTGCCTTACAGATGGTGATTCAGACCTTGGAATTTCAGAGTCACTTTGGCTGTTTTCCAAATCCTCCCCATTGGAAGGCTCTACAGATGGCTCATTCTCAGTTTCTGGATTCGTGTTCCCATTATTACGGTTGACATTTATTTCCAAACTGAATCTGAAGTCGCCGCTATTGGGGTTAGTCCGGCTCACTGCTCTCCAGGACTGGTTTCCTCGCTGCCCGCTTCGTGTCGTATTTCCAGTCTGTCGGACTGAATTAAGCCAGTCTATTATAGAATCTCCATTTGAAACATCTTCTGCGGACTCTGCACCTGTGAAAAAGACAGGGAACTACCAAAATTAGAGTACTGAGCTAATTTTGGAGCCATCTTTTCCAAGAACATAATTGCTTAGCTTAACAAGTGACAATTTAGGAAGTGCTGAGTCCTACCGAGCGCTACTGTGGTTTCACAGGCAGTGTGACAATTCTGTAACTACCAGAGCTCTTTTAAGGGAGCAGGAGTGGACATTGCTCTAATATGCACAGATAGGCTGCAGCCATCACAGAGCAAAGAAGTCATCAAAAGAACATGTATTTTCTATCATAAGTAAATGGAAAGTCACATGTCAGGTGGCATAACACATCAATATTCTGTGTTTTCCGTTCCAAACAATTAAGTGATCTATTGACCGTGAAACAGAGAATTAAGGTTGTCCTGAACCTTCACCTGCAGAGCTTTATAGCAAATCTGTCTCACTGAAGAATGAACTCCAGTGGTCAGCTTCAAGCATCCCCCACCACTCACTACAGAAGGGTGGCAACAAAAGCAATGCAGCATCTTTGGAAGGGAAGAATTAAAAAAAGAGGGATCACCAAAAAGCATCCCAGAAGGGAGCAGACAGAAAGGCAATCTTAAAAAAAATGAAATAAAAAAAGAAATAAACCCAAGCAAAACTTTATTTTGATAGAAGTAAGAGATGTGTTATGAATGAAATCTGTCCCAAACTGACCTCTGCAGCAGATATCAGACATAAGGTTCACTGAGTTTTGAAACAAAGCTCACCTTGCACCTGCCTAGGCTTAACTTGTTCCACTCCTGCACTCAAGTTAAGGTCCGTATGGGGTGCTAAAGTTAAGAGTTTTCACAAATACTGTATATACCTCTATTCTCATCACTGTTTTGCTGTGGCGGACCTTCTTTAACTTGGTGTAGCCTTCTCAGCAACTCTTCTTCAGTAATTTCACCTTAGAAAATAAGCAAAATTTTCCAAAAATATTTCCAAATCATATATGTATGGCAAGCATTATCAAAAGCTTCTAAAGAAGGTACAAGCCACTGCTTGTGTTCTGTCTAATTAATTCCTGCCATAATGGCACTGCCAAGCATGTTGCTAAGGGGAAGTTCAGACACTTTAGCACTGTTGTCCCAAGTAAGTTTTCCTGAAGCTGAAATACCCAACAGTTCCATCCTATTCAAGAGAGATGTGCTCTCTGGTTCTGTAACCTTGACAGCTGAGCAGCAATTTTTGTCATCCTACACCCATTAGGGTGTCCAGTATGAAATATTTGAGGTTAACGCTGCCACAAGCAGGAACAGAAAGTTTAAATAACTTGAGTCATGGTTTGAATTAGGTATCAACCTATGGAAGAGGAAGTTTAACACGTTGATTGAGAGCTGACATCAAAATGTCCATGCAGAATCTCATACCAGACTACTTACCATGGTTACAAACTCCTAACCTCACCAGCACAAAGTCTGCACACAGAGGCTTAAAGGAGATTTTTTTGTCCATCTAAGGGTTCGTAACTGGAACTGGGTCAAATCTGGGTGCTCCTGCCAAGTTGTGCAAACACCAGACTTCTGTATCTGATGAATACACACCATCCTATGTCTCCACAAGTCAAAGGACCACTTGAATTTGAATGTGAACAAATTAGCCAGAAGCTACTTCCTACCACGGAACACAGCTGCAGCACACAGACGGGTGAAAGGGCTGCAGGGGAACAGAAAATGACACAAATTTCCTACAAGCAACCCTAGCAGGATGGACATAGGCAAGCATTACCTACCTGGTGTTCCTAGCAAATTGTTATCTCTCATAAGCCTGTAGTCCTCTTCACTCAGGTTGTTCACAAACTGATAGAAAGCTTCTTCTCGGTCTAACCGATCCAGCTGGCTCTGACGTTGGGCTTCTGACTGATCAATACTTCCTTTATCACTAGAATCTGAGCTTTCCATCTTGATGAGTAGAAGAGTACCTAAAAAAGGAGAGAACAAACCCTTCATAAGAGCAGTGAAATACAGCATGGAATTTATGCATGTGAGTCCAGTACAAGAGTGAGGTACAGGTCGAAGCAGTTTGCTAATGAAGCTTTGGTTAGGATCAGGTTCATCACCACAGGGATCAAAAACAAAGCATGAGCCTCCTCAAGAAGTACAAACAAAACTGATGTCCAAATACTGATCAAAGCAGCAAGCTGAACACAGAATATCATCTGCCATAAGCCTTAGAGCCCATCTTTAAATTCACATAGTAACTGACCATGATTATCTGCTTTTTGCATAAAATATTCCAATATCACAACTGCCTCTCCAAGCAGCCTTACAGAAGTGCAGTACAAGGCATAAGCCATCCTTGATTGTACTCTCTGAGCACAGGATTATGTGTTCCTTGCCTTTTCCTGCGTGCTACAGAAACACCCTCTTCACCATACTAGTGAATTTTAACAGAATGAAGTGGTTATGAACAACTCAAATGAAGAAAATGCTGTTGAACCCTGTGCACAAAAAAAAGGGACAGGTTCTCATTCTCTCAAAAAACAAAAAGAGTTTGTAAAATCAGCTTTATAGTTTTACATCAACAGAGGAATTTGCTTTCAAGTTTCAGCTTTTACTGAACTACTGATGTTGATGAGCAAATTTCCAAGACAAAACTCCAGCATATACCAGCTACACCACTGCTTTAAAGAGCTGTCTTCTAGGCTGCATATTTTAAAATATAACCTTCTCATATTGTTTTTCATTTGGATGAAATACTTGACAACGTCTTCTCTTTCAAGGAAAATAATCGATTAATGCTGTGTCTGTATCTGATAAATATTGTAAAGAACAATGCAAATGCAGGAGACATTCTGGCACTGGCTGTGCCATGCAAATGCATCAAATGAAGATAAAATAACCAGTTTCCTTGATCATTCTGCCTCACTACTCACAGCACCAAGAATTTTCCTGTACAACTGGTAGAATCTAGTTACTCAGAGGTGATTAAGAAGCTAATCCTCTGCATGCTAAAAAGCTCTGCAATAACATTCCCCATCAGAAAACATTCCTTTCATTTAAACCATACTTCAAGTGACATGGAAATGCTGGAAGAATAAAGCTTTTCTGCTTCTCACTGGAAAATTTCCAACACTTAGACATCTGTCTAGTGCAAAAAGCATCTTTTTTTGGTTTGTCAGCACAGCTGTCAAGTCAAGACTGCCCACAGTTTACATTAGTGCTTCTCCAGAAGAGCAGCACTGCATGATCTCCACGGGCACTTTATTTCAGCTGCTATGGTGAAAATTAAAGTGCAACAACGACCACCCTGAGAAGCACCAGAAAAATTACACCGGATAGGATATCCCATTATTGCAGACTTGGAAATTATGAAACTGCTGTTCTGACCCTCTTTGTCTGCAGTTCTGATGCAGCAGAACTTGAATTTAAGTTAGTGATATTAACTAATTGCCACTCGGGGCTACCGGTGCTGTTTGGTTCTGTGAAGTTCTGCCACTTTTACCAAAGCTATTACACCCTTTTTTCAGGAATCAGGAAACAGCAGCAATTCCCAGAGTCACTCCTGAGTCAGATGGGAGCCTATCAGCTTTCTCCGCATTTCCAAATCCCTGGAGCAATCTGAAGACTGCAGACTGGCATGTGACATGCGAGTGTTGTGTGCTGTGACGTGCTGTTAAACACCGATAAATGACCCCATTCACAGGACAGTTGAGCAATAGTTTCTGCAGGTGTGTTCAGCTCTGACCCAGCTCACTTAAGAAATCCCTGTGCCCTTCACATGCCAGGCACGTATTTCTAGTGAGAACACAACTTCAGTCAACTTTTTTTACAAGCTTTCTGCAGCAGAATTATTACCTCAAGTACCATTATTTAAAGACACGCTGGAGAAGATACTTTTAAAAGCAGCTCTCACTGGTTCTGGTAATATATGAATAAAAGTTTCAAGTAGAGCGAGAGACTTGCATTCAAAATAAAACCTTGAAATGCATCAGTTCTTTGGGAATACACATCAAACTTGGAAACACGTGGAATATCTTCAGAAAGATGGTAATATTAACACCTTTATAAGCATTAGACCAATTCTTCAACAGCTCTTAAAACAGAAATATGCACTACACATATAAAACATAACATTTGTTTACTACTTTCCTTTTAACTGAAAATGCTTGCAGGCACCTTGGCTATCTAATGCCTATGTGATTCAAAGATATTTGCCTATTTCAGAAAATGAAGGTGCACCATTCTTGATCAGGGAAAAAGGGAGAGTCAAAATAAGTCAAATAGGGGGGGAATTTAAAATCTCTTCTTCACCAACAGGCTGATATACAGATTCTTTAGGAAATGCTTGGAATAAGTCAGTACTACTAATTGCCAGGTTTGCTCCTCTTTTCTCCTCCATCATCTCTTATCTTCCCTCTTAAACCATAAAATCAGCTAATGGTCAAGGCTGAATAGTTTACTGCTCAGAGGTAAGGCCTCAGAGGTGGGATGAATGAAAAATTTAATTTACACGAGGACTTTTCTGCCAGTGACAAATTGCCGTATTTTCCTATTGCAAGCTACTCACAGGTTACACCAGTCCCCTGTATCCCCCAGAAATGCTGTGCTTCTCTCTGGGATGTTTACACTGATGGAAATACAGATGGCACAGAAACACAACAGCAACAACACATTCTCCCTACGTGACTGCAGACAGCAAATGGGATGATACACTTCAAACCAGAGGTCTGATATTAAAACCAGCAAATGAAAACCAGGATTTCTATCCCAAGGCTTCTGCTGCTTTCTGTCTCCTCCCTGTGCCCTCAGCTCATTGTGCACATTGTCCAACATAAGCCTCACCTCCCAGGCTGCTGCAGAGCTCTCCATGGCCAGACTGAACCTACTGGAATGTTTAGACTGCTCCTGCCTCAGCACAGCTCCATAGGGCCCATCTGCCTGGACAGCAGGATTTCCATGGTGGGAGTTACCATGGCCCTGCACAGGGAGGCAGAAAGAACTTGAAAATCTGCCCCTCAGGATGCTGCTCTCAGCTCACACCCTGCAGGCAATTAAGACTGGCTGAAGGAAGCCAGTAATACAGGGAAGCCTGATGAGGGAAAACCAACAGGTGTACTATTAGCTTACAACAAAATAACCAACATTCGGCTATCTAATAAGCAAGTACAGTTCAACTCTGCTTTTCCTTCTTCCAGTGTAAGACTTTTTCTTATCCAAGCTGAAAGAATCAGAATTTCCTCCCTCAGTGTCCTTCCTTGTCAGCACTGAGTTGACACAGGGTGGGGAAGGTCACAACTATGAGCAGGAAGTTCAGATCTGCTGGTTATTCCAACTTCAGCTGAGGTACCAAGGCACGAAAATCTCTTTACGGGGAACTGAGGGGGTGACCACCTAAGGACTGCACAAAGCAAGGGAATCAGAGATAGGATAAACAATTTGCTCCTTGAAAAAATATATTCTTCAGCAGCTTGACTATCCAGACAAGAGTAACTACAGTGAATTCTTAATTGGTGTTCCCATCCTGCCACAAATCAGAAAAGTATCTTCCCTGCAGTTACACTTCAACAGCCTCAGAGATTTCCAAGCACAAATGACTGCCTGTCTCCCCACTGCTGCTCCAGACTGCAGAAGGCCCTCAAAAGCTATTGTTTGTTACATTCTTTTAATTCAAGAGGAAGCAATACTGTGCTTTTTTGATAGGGACAATTTAAGAGTACTGGATATTCTCTGAACAATACAAAGTTATCATTCTTACAGCATAAGAAATATTTTGGTTTTTTTCATGCCAGGTTGTTTGCAAACTAAATCCAGTCAGGAATGTGCTACTGCCTCAAATCTAGTGGGACAGCAAGCAGGGATAACATGTGTCACCCATTTACCTTCCACAGTAGCACAGCCTATCTCCATATTGCATAGCACTTGTGGACTACAGGATTCTTCCCAGAAAAAGCATTAATGGACTATAACACACAGTAATAAATCTCTAACTCTTCCTCCTTCAATAATGTCTAATATCTCCTGACATTAGTTACCTGAACTGAACACCAAGATCCTACCTTAGCCTGCATTCCTGGTTTTTTTTACATTTAAAAGAAATCCCATAAAACATTAGAGCTCTCATTAAACCAACTAGGCAGAACTTAGAAAATCTGACAAACCCTGAAATCACTAATTGGCAGGGTTAAATGAAAAAGCGACACCTTAAAATTTTTTCATTAGATTTATGGGGCAATCCTCAAATTTTTACAGGACAAAGCATGGAATTTAATTAAACTGAAGAAACAACTCAGTTGCTCATGAGTCAGGTGTGCAAGAAGAAGTTCCTCTAGAACTCCCCCAGGTCGGTGTTACCGGTATTTCAACCTCACCTGAGAATCTCTCGTGCCCTGTGTGGCAGGAATGAGTTTCCTGAGTTACCTCACGTCCCAGCAACACAGTTAATACCTCTGGATAAACAAAAAAGAGGATGGCAGTGTGGGTGTTCCAGAGATGTCCTCAGCAGCAGGCCAACTTCTCATTTATGATTCATACCCTCATCTTAATTAGCTACTCCAACCGGTAGAGCACCTTGCTTCCTTGCAGTGCACAGAACTGATCAAACCCTTGCACTGAAGGGGTGACTCAGGATGGAAGCCAGAAGCACTGCCTTGTTTGCTTTGGGTCCTTAGAGGTTATTTTCCTGCCCAGGCTGCAGTGAACATGCCTCACAGACACTTCAGCTGGAGAGAAGCAGAGCACAGCTGTGTGTCCAAGCTTTCCACGAACTGTGACTTCAGCAGCTCAGCCAGCCTCACTCCAATTCCATGTCTCAAATGACACAGGAACAGCAGCTAGAACAGGCAGTCCTCTTACCCCAGCTCCTTCAAGCACAAACTGAACCCACTTCACACAGAGCACTCATCCAACCCACTCCACCTCATTTTCCTAGAAGAATTCAAAGTTGAAAAACAGTTTCCATGCCAGTCAGTATCCAATTTCTCCATACTCAAAACTAGCTGGAAGTAAGACATAACAGAAACTACATTTTCATCTTAAATATTTCATCACTCAAGTCTGCAAGCTCAAAAGCAGAAGCAAAAACTGTCAGTGAATCCCATCATTAAAGGAAAAAGACACCTTAAGACAGTGAAATGAAAGTCATCTATTTGCATTATACATGGAGCTTCATTATGTCAAGTTTGTTTGGCTTTCTCTTTTTGTGCAGGTGCACAAGCTTCCTTTTGTGATCACACCAAAGACTTTGATACCACAGGTCCAATACACTCATCTCCATCTTAGAAACAGTAAAAAGGAACAAACTTTTCCAGTTTTCAAAGTGGCATCATGAATTTGGGGATTTTTTTCCCCTGCTATTGTGGCTTTTTATTTCGATTGTGATGAACAGCAGATTTAGGTTCTTACTAGCTTTTTAATAAAACTACCATAAGTTCTAAAGTCAAGAACTCTCTGTCCTTTTTAACTCAAAATTATCATGAAACATGCACCACTCTTGCAAAACTGGAAGAAAGTTTTGTATTCAATGGAAATGTTGTGTGAAAAGTGCTGTAAAATTTAAATGCCACTTTAACAAGGAGTGTTAAACATTGATTCAGCTTTTTCACTACCCCAGTGTGTTCCAAAGCAAAGGCCCTCAAACAAGATGTCATTCTGAACATACATTTCAAACAACAGAAAGCAAATGAATACTTTTGCAGAACAGTGGCAGAAAGTTCCACAGAATAAAAAAAAACCCAACAGACCAGAGAGCAAAAACACTTCAGCTGAACCAACTGCTGAGATAAAGAAGAGAAACACTAACAACTCCTGATAAGTCAGAAAGAAGTGAGGAAATCAGGGCAGAGCTTAGCAATTCCAGAACACTGAGAGCATGTGGAACCAAGATGGAGCTCTGAAAATAAAATGCAGTAACAACTGCCAAAATGCTGGGCTTTGCCTTTTATCATCTGCACTTACTAAAACAACACTTCTCACATACAAGTGGAAAATAAAATTAAGATAACACTGCCTCTGCCATCAAATTCAGATAGCACAGAAGACAAAGTGGTGTGTATGAGGTGCAGTAAGTTTGCAGCATTGCAGGCTCATGAAATGATGCTCTTTTCACCCAGAAATGAGCTTCCTGCTGGGTCAGCAGCAGAAGGCCCACTCTGAAGTCAAAAGAAGTAAAGCTGCACACAAGTAACCAATGCTGACCCTGAGAGACAGGACTGATATCCAAGGACAAGTAGAGTTCTGATTCCTGAAGAAACACAAGCTGTGGTTAGTGAAAACACCAAACCAATCAACACTCACTAACTTTCAACTAAAAAAGAAAAAGGCATCTTTAAATTCACTGCTGAATGTTGCTGTCTCCACACAAGTGCTGCTAATGCAGGCACTGCTAACAGTAAAAGAGCAACAAGCAGAGAATCACTGCAACCACAAGCCACAGAGGAATTCCGATGCGTGCGTTCCCGTTCTCGTTGGTATCCGCTGCCCAGCAAACACAGAAGTGGGAAATAAAATGAAGGCAAATTTCTCTGAATTTAAACAGGCATCTGCACCATGAGAATTCCATTTCTGATGCCACCCCAAGGCAGGGAAGCCCCAGGATTTTAACAGGACTATGTGCACATACACCTTGCACATCAAAACCCAGAGTGCTCCGAGCACAAGATGATTTTAAATACTGAACTAAGATAAAATATGTGCTGGCTTTTCCTCTGTTCCATAATCATCAGGTGGTTTTACGAGACCATCCAACCCTGCAGACCTCCCTGAGTCAAAAGCTGAGCCTCAACACTGCACAGCAGCCAAAAGCTCCTACCAAACACCACGTTAATACAAACCTGAGCAGTCTGAAGGAGACACAGGCCTGTGTTTATGATCTTACCTGCAGCCAGAACCTGTGCAAAGGCAAAACCAGTCCCTGGGATGCTCCTGGCTATCCCCACTCAGCACACAAAGCTCCTAAGTTATGACACTGCTACACTCTTTAGAAGTTTTGGTTTTGAGAAGCACAAGACTCTCATAAAAGTATCTTGAAGAAGGAAATGTTCACATTTGGTTTTATCCCTTCACAAGTAATTTTTGCAAGCTCAGCAGCTGATAAATTTTCACCAAGACTGAGATCAAACCACAAAACCTTGGATAAACACCCACTAATCATGTCTGGATTCAAGTATTTTAACACAGGGAAACTGAAGTTCTCTACAAAAAAAAAAGAATTTAGGACACTCCAGTAATGTGTTAAGCTACATTAGGCTGGACTTAAATCTTTAGACTCAAGTATATGGAGTTAAAACATTATCTTATATTATGCTATGACTGTTAAAAAAATGTACAACACCTCCACTGCACCTGGAATGATTCTGCCAAGATCAAGGGACTTATTTTGATACATTCCCACAGGGAAGAGGAATAAAGGAACAAGCAAGGCAGGTGTATTGATGCAGAGGTGTTTTGAAAACATTTCAATCTAAGGATCATGTTATCCATTCCTCTTAAAAAAACCAACTACACATACTGGAGAGCAGACACTTGCAACACTCTTGTCCAGGAATCCATCCAGTAATATGGAAAATAAATAGGATACAGATGGCAACCACTACAGCTTGAAAAATACTGGTGTGTGGTTATTTCAGTGACAGACATTTACCCAGGCAGAGTTGCTGATGAAGGGAACACTGCAGTTGTTATGCCTTAGTGGTCTAACATAACTAGAAACCCTTAATTTTGTAATGTGTGGTGTGTTTTCCCTTCCCAGAACATAATTCCAAGCTATCATTATTTTAATTCCAAAATGGTAAACCTGTAGAGGGATCAGAGTCAGTTTAAGTGCTAGGTGACCACTACAACAAAACTAAATATCTGACCCTCAACTGACATAATTAACTGCCCAAGAAGCAGCCAACTGTTTATTTGTTTTGGAAAGACTTGACAAGTCACTGCAATTAAAACTCAGGGACAAATTAGTGTCAGAAGTTCTTCTGAACATTTGACAAGTATTTCCAAGTTGAAATTACCCAACACTGCCAACATGGACAGGAAAATAGAAGTGATGTGTGATGGCACTATTGGGTATTATCAAGTTTGTATTCTTGGTTAGGAGCTTCTCTGTATCAAGGCTCCACCTTCCTGAGAAACAGCAAAATAATACTACTGTTATTTTAAAAAATTCAGGTTTTTTTGCTGTGAAACCTTTTTTCAGACTTCTACTACACACTAAAATCAAGACACGTAATACATTTTATAAACAAACCTTAATCATCACTACATTATATACATATATACACATACACACTATTACACACAACCTGATATTGCTCCTGAATTAAAGCAGACCACTCAAGATAAACACATACGTGCAGCTGGACTTGACAAGGGTTTTGAAACAGAGAAACAGAAGCCTTAAATGCCAACAAACACCATTAAAAGAGGCAGGGAAAGCTTCCACAGAAAGCTAAGGTGACAGAGCAAAGATGACGTGCTGAACTGGGGAGAAACTGAGCACAGGAATAGCAAACACCACAGGTCTGAACAGGTCACAGGCTGATCCAGAGCTCTGCACAGCGGGAGAGGAAGAGTTCTTCTCGCCTGTGTTCCACAAGAAGGCTTCTGGCCTCAACCCACGGCCTGGAACACGGCCGTGAGACGCTGCGGCTCCTGCAGCAGACCCTGAACTGCGGACGGGGCCCAGGACAGGGCTACAGCCGCCCCCTCCCCCACCCTCCCAAAAGGAGCCTCTCCCAATTCCTCTCGCCAGCCGGACGGTGCCGGGCCCGCCTGCCCTCCCCGGGGGCAGCGCACACCCGGCTCCAGCCCCCGGCGGAGGATCAGGGTGACGGCGGCCGGGGGAATGCCCGGGGTGACGAGCGCGGCCCATCCGGGCACACCCGCGCTCGGACCGCCATCACCGCCCCCCGCTCCCTCACGGCACCGCCGATGGAGCCTCCCGCGCCCCGCCGAGCCGCCCCGCCGGCCCCGAGCGGCGGCTGAGGGGCCCCGCTCCCGCCTCCCGCTCCGGGCGGAGGCCGCCGCCGCCTCCCCGGGCCTGGGCCTCTCCCTTCCCCGGGCCATTTTGAGAGCCCGCCCCGCCCCGGTGCTCACCGCCCGCCGCCGCCGCCCGCCGCCGCCCCCCGGCTGTGGGTGCGCCGCTGCCCGCGCCGCTCGGGGCTGGGTGCCGGCTGTCCGCGCTCCGCCCGTGCCGCTCCGCCGCCGCGCCGCCCCCGCCCGCTCAGGCGGCCATTTTCTGCTCCATTGTTACCAAGGAACGGGGGCCGGAAGCGGCCGCCGGCAGCCGGAAGTGGAGGCGCGCGCGCGGCCCAGGCAGGCGCGGCCCGGGAGGGCAGCCCCGCCCAGCGCGCGCGGCCCCGGCCCTCAGGGGCCGCCGCCATTTTGGTGCGGGCAAAGGCTGAGGGTGGGGTGGGGATGCTATGGCTGCTCCGGCTCGTCTGGCTGCTGCTCAGCTCAGAGCCCCCAGGCAATGTGGAGGGCACAGGGGATCAGAGGTGCCCGCCCGTGCGGCGCAGCAGGAGGGTCCGTGTCCCCATGGTCCCTTGAGTGTGGGGCTGTTTCATGTCGCCTCAAGTGTGTGCGCGCTGGGCAGAGGGGACTCCGTGCAAGGTCGATGGTGGCCTGAGTGAGAAAAAAACCAGATAAATACTGGCAGTACTGGTGTCTGTCGGTGCAGATATTCACCCTGCTCTTCCCTCTAACCATGGACATTCCTCCACCTCTAATCATTGGCATTCCTTCCCCTCTATACACAGGCATTCCTTTCCCTCCAAGCTTTGGCATTCCTTCACCTTGAACCATGGAGTTCCTTCCCCTCTAACTATGGCAGGGTTTCCCCTCTCACCTGCTGTTGTGTACTACATACAGCCCTGTGAAAACTAAGATATTCCTGTTCTCCGATACGAGCCTTAATTAATTGAATGCCAGACTTTCCATGTTATGTAGGGTCAAGCAGTTCTGTAGTTTTCCCCCTCACCGCTGAAATTATTAAGGGCAGCTGAAGTTTGAAAGATCCATCATTTTAATGCCCTAAAAGTCATATCTTATGAAGGTCTTGCAAGGAAGTCATCTTCATAATATCCAATACATAGAGAAAAAACATATTCCTGAGCATTTACACCATTTCAGGAAGCCCACGAGACACCTTTGTTTCTCCTTTTGGTGGTTCTTTATAAAAATAGCACTGTCAAGTTGAGGGGGGTGTTGCATTTAAAGGTTGTGGAAACTGTTGAGTTTCTATTCACCAATACAAGCCCAACTTCTAATGTAAATGAAGTGGGTTTATATATTCACACTTTACATTTCCCCCAGCAGACTTGAGAACTCCAAGGCAGCCACAGTGTCCAGGCAAGAGAAAAGGGAAGGGACAGGTGCAGGGCATGTTTCTCATCAGTTTTACTTGCCACAGCCTGTGACCAGGAAAGGAAGATGCCAAAATCCTTAGGAATGGAGAGCAGGAAGGAATCCCACTTTCATCTGGAGCAGGTGTTGGTTCCCAACTATATTTTTTTATATTTTTGTTCAAATAACCAGAACATGAAGCAATTGAGTATTGCTTCACCACATAGCTGGAGTGATGGAGAGGTGATACCTAATACAGCACAAAACTTGCTTGCAGAATGTTCACCTTTTATGATTTTAAAAGTAAATTGGGGTTGGGAGAGTGAGTTTACATCAGACCTTTGCATCATTGCTGAAATTACAGTTAGATTTACTGCAGGGTCAAACCATGACCTAACAGCTCTGCTTTGACTATTAAATGTTAGTAAAATTAAAAAACAAAACAAAACCAAAAAGAACTGAAACAAAATTAAGAAGAAATTTAATGTCACAAAGCAATTTTGTGGTTTTAATGCACCAAAATATTTGTCCCTGGGAAAAGTTGCCTTACTCCTGACCCATGACAGATGGATGTTTTATGTGGGCAGTGCTCCAACCCCTACAAATTCCAGTGGCTGGAGAAACTGTATCCCCCAAACAGGCTGAGTGTGTGGGCACTCCTTTATATTTGACAGGCACCTTTGAAGCTGGCAAAAAAATCCATTCCATTGTCAAAGGTGGATAATTCAGGGAGCAGGTGATGGGCACACACTTGATCCAGTTCATCATGGGAAGCCCTGAGCCCACGATTGATAAGGCAGGCAGGAGTGTGAGTATTGGCAATCAGCACAGCAGCAGGACATCCCTGAGTGTCACCTCAAAGGGAATCCAAGGTGAGGGCACTGGCTCAGCCTGGTCATGCATCAAAGTGAATCCTGCCTTTCTCCCCACCTTTTCTGGATGCCAGGCAAGGTAAGAGCTGGATAAAAGTGGTTTTGTTTAGACACCGGTAACCTAAGCAGTAAAATATTAGGGATTATTGAGCAAATGGGAGGTGGAGCAAATTCTGTTTGGATGGAGGGATAAGATGTTGGTTTATGCTCCTGGAACAGCCTCCTGACATCTGACACGTCATTTTTTTTGTCTCTTTCCCCCTCAATAAAATATGTTTACTTGATTAACCTTACCAAAACTCTTGAAAATCATCAAATGGCAAAGCCAACAGAGGAATAAAACCTTCTTCTTCACGTCTGTGGGTGAGCTCTGACTCCCGAGGCAGACATTGGCAGTTTGCAGGGAGATGAACACCCGTGAGGAGCAGAGACAGCAGCTGGATCCTGCTGATTCACACCTTCCTTAGCAGTAAAAACTTGGAGCTGAGGTCCAGGGCACCCAGCTGAGGAAAAGTCTCTCCCTCAATGTGATTTGGTGGAGTTATTTGCAAATGCCCTCACAGAGTTGATCAGATACAGAATAAGCTCTGATTTTTCAAAACCACTTAATGGATTTCAGGATCCACTTGACATTAATAACAATTAATGACCTGTGCACACACATCTCCTTAACAGCTTTGACAAAATTAGGAGCAGTGTAGCAGCATATTTCAAAAAGCTTGTAGGGGAAAATATATTTGCATAGAGAACTTTGCAGTATAGGGAAAAATCCAAAATCTACAGCAAAAGCATGGTGTAATTCCTACATAAGTGTTTTCAATTTGCTACTGTGTGTATAGCAGAAGAGAATTGCAACACTTTTCCATGGCAAGTTTAATGTAGTTTCCTTCAATGAGGGTAAATAAATTTGCTTTAAATTCCCCAGGGTTTTAAAAACTGCTTGTTAGGTATGCAGTGATAGATGAAAAAATTGTTGGCTTATTTTTTTTTCTAAAAAGATATTAAAATAACTTATTCTCAATATAGCTAAGTAATCCAGATGCAGTGAGGTGAGGAAATCTGAATCTCTTGGGAGCTTCTAAACCTGAGCAAAAAAATTAAAAATACCAAACCCACCAAACTCAGATCTTTGTATACTCCAAGTGGAGGCAGAGCCAAGAGCTGAGCGAGGAGATGAAGCCAGCTGGGTGGTGTAAATGCAGGAATTCTGATTTTCTCCAGCTACCTGGGCTTAAAGCTGGGCTGCTGTTTACTTTTTAAATTGACTTTGTCTTTCTGTAGCTTCTGGCAGAAAGTTACATGTGATAAAAGCAGGATGTGTGAACTTCTGCTGAATTCGCTTAATCCCAAAGGATTTCTCTGCTGTTTATGTCACCTAGTTAGGTGCTATAAATCCAGTTACACCTAAAAAATTCAGGCTACAGAAGATGAAGTAGTTAAAGCAGAGTGTGGCAGTTTATACAAACCGAACATGGAGGTGCTTGCTCATGTCACCAGAGTGCTTTGTCACTGCACCTGAGCCCTGTTCAGGCCAAAACTAACCAAAGTCAAGTGGGAAAAAGTGAGGCTTTATTTTTCCTTCTGGTTGACAAAATTGTCCCAGGCCATCCAAGAATATCCATGTGCAGTTAAATGATGATTTGGTCCTTTTCCTCTGGAAAACTCACCTTTGCAAGTATTAATTCAAGAAAACTTGTCTTCTGGTGAAGGAACTTTATTTCTATTCTGAAAAAGCCAACTCTGCCAGGTTTTAAGCACTGAAGTTGATTTGATTAAAACCCTGAGGCAAGAAAGCTCATCTAAAATAGTCAAATGGAAATCAAAAGCTCCATAGGTAGGACAGAATGAAATCCTAGACTGGAAAAGTCACCTCATCTTGATGAACTCCTTACCATGCTTACCAGATTAACTTTTTTTTGTTAGCATTATCTTTATTTAACTATAGAATAATTTGCTTCTAGGATTGCTTAGGATACTAAAAGATGTAAACATCTTTTAGTAGTGTGAGAAAAACACTGTTTGAGTCTTTTCTCATGGCAAAACTTAAAAAATTAAATTTATGTCGCGTCTTAATCTCAGCCTTTCTCCCAAAAGCAGCCATGGCCAAATGATTTGCTCTGCATTCACACTGGTGCAGCTGAGTAATGTGTGTCCTGGCACAGCCTGATCAGGACAGTCCTAAAGGAACAGTCCCTGATGGATAGTCCCAAATGGACAGTCCTGAAAAGGACAGTCTCAGATGTACAGTCCCAAATGCAGAGTCCCCAAATGGACGGTCCCTGAAAGGACAGTCCCCAAAGAGACAGTCCCAAATGGATAGTTCCCAAAGAGACTGTCCCAAATGGACAGGCCCTAAAGGGACAGGCCCTAAAGGCACAGTCCCAAAAATGACAGTCTCAGATGGACAGTTCCCAAATGGACGGTCCCTGAAAGGACAGTCCCAAATGGACAGACCCCAAGTGGACAGGTCCCAAAGGAACAGTCCCAAAGGGACAGTCCCCAAAGGGACAGTCCCTGAATGGACAGTCCAAATGGACAGTCCCAAATGGACAGTCCCCAAGTGGACAGTTCCCAAATGGACAGTCCCAAGTGGACAGTCCCCAAGTGGACAGTCCCCAAATGGACAGTCCCAAATGGACAATCCCAAGTGCACAGTCCCCAAGGGACAGTCCCACCCCTGTGCTGGTGCACAGTTCTAAGCATTAAAACACCTGAAGCTCTTCCCCTTTTCCCCTGTTCACAGCAAACTGAGTCTCCTGGGTGCTCCTGAGCCCTGGGTGTGGTGCTCCCAGCTGTGCTGAGCTCTCACAGGACGGAGCTGGAAAGGTCAGGAGGGCAGGTGGGGTTTGGGGACACCCCAGTGACAGAGAGTGGGGCAGAGTGTGGGGCCAGAGCTGCTTTGCCAGCCCAGATCCCAGGGTTTGCCCAGCACTGGGCACTGACAGGGACTCTGCCCCCACGGAGCGTGGCTGGGGTGGGGCCCTGGCTCTGGGCACAGGAGGGAAACAGGGGAGGGCACTTGGCCCCTCTCAGGGAACAGCACCAGGGAAGGGGCCACAGGAGAGCTGTGCCAGCCATTTGGCTCCTTAAACGTTAATGGGAGGTGTTCCTGGACATTCTCTTATCAAGGATAGCTAAGAAAAAAATAACAACTTAAATAATAAGCTGATAAATAATTTCAAGGCGATACTGTAGCCTTATGAAAAGTGGGCTTTGTCCTGTTAACCTAAGATATTTTCCTTAATGTCATAGTTTACAGTAATAGAGCTGTTAGAAGAAACCTTCAGCCAGAGACCAGATCTTGTCTTTCACTGTACTTTGATTGAGAAAAAGGAACAATGTGTCAATATGACAAACATTAATTGGATTGAAAGCTAACTGATAGGTCTCCAAGTGTAATTGTAAGCAGAGCACTGAACACGGCAGAGCTCCCTTCCTGCCCAGTCTTGACCCCTTAGCACTTAACGTGTGATCGCTGACCTGTGAGAAAATGCTAGATCATTACTGGTGATCTGCAGCTGCACAGAAGTTGGGGCAGGTCGCCAATACCAAACCTAATCTGGATCACTTAATGAGCTGAGTTTAAATAAACAACATGTTTTTCCTGCCACCAGATGTAAAGTTGTTAGCCTAAGAATAGAGCAGCAGCTGGACTACGGGGTGGGTGACAAAGTCATGGAAAGCAGTGACTCAGAAGAGGAATAATCAGCTGAAGATGAGCTCCTAATGAGATGCTCTGCCAAGAGGAGCTAATGCTTCCAAGGAACCACAAAGCCAGGCACCAAGGAAGACAAGAGGGGTTTTATTACCTCTGTGTGGGCTCCAGGAAGTCTTCCTTGAGGGCTGGAACACACACCTTGGTGAGAAAACACCCAAGGAACACAGTTTACTAGGAAATCAAAGGTGAAGGGACATTTTAAATGCATCTCTGGGAAGGCACATGACAGATTTAACCCTAAAGGGTGGTGAGGCCCTGGTGCAGCCTGAGAGGCTGTGGCTGCTCCATCGCTGGAATTGTTCAGGGCCAGGCTGGATGGGGCTTGAAGCAACCTGGGCTGGTTGAAGGTATCCCTGCCCTGACAGGGGTGGAATGGGATGATCTTTAAGGTCCCTTCCATCCCAAACCATTCTGTGATTCCACAGATTTATCTGTGATTTCTCTGGCAGATAAATCCACAGATTTATTCCACAGATTTATCTGTGATTTATCTGGCAGAGGGGTGTTTGGTAGCTAGACATCAGTACAGGTTGCTGTGCATTTTTAGGACTGGGGAAAGCTGTCCACTGGAACAATCCACATGCAGTTTGCCAATTGTGGCAGAGTGCCTGTCACTGAGGAATCACTGGAAATATTTAATGAGATCATTTTTTTTCCAAAGGAAACACTCTGGTTTGAACAAGCAATAATTCAGAGGAATCCGGCGGCCTTCATTAGGCAGGAATTGGGAGCAGGTTATGAGAACAGCTCCTGCTAGATTTGTTCTGGATAAATACAGAAACCCTGGGGCTGCAGGCAGGGGCGAAGGGAGGGGTGAACCAGGCAGCACAACCTGCACACTGCCTTGGCTGTGCTGCCTGTGTGCTCCCAGAGAGGTGAAAAGGCTGTTTTTACCCAACCTATTCCCCCTTCCCATATTCAACACTTTTTTTTTTTTGCCTTATTAATATTATCAGTGGAAATCCTGGCTGCCCTCAGCAGCACCAACCATGGGGCAATCAGCGTTTGTGAACAGCGACCAAAACGTGCCTCAGACATTTCATTGCCAAGCTTTTGCTTTAACTCTGGCCTATAAGAGCCCCATCAGCCACTGGGAAACTTAAACTCATTACAGAGAGAGAATGCAATCAAGCAGCATCAGCTTTATTGCAGTCCCTTGGCATTTGGAAAGTGCTGGGTGCCCACTGGGTCTTGTTGTTTAGGGGAAGCAAAGACTCTGGGCAGGTTTTATTGCTTCATTCATTTGTGTGGAGAAACCAGAATGGAGTTAAAATCCTTTAAGTGAAAAATTCAGGAAAGAAAAAAGGGGGAAACACAGAATGGGGCTGGAGGAAGAGAGAGATTTCCAAGATTTTTTCTTATTCATTGTTGATGGTCACTTTCTTACTTATATCCAGAACAGGGTTCTGATGGTCACTTACCAGTCCTTATCCTGGGGCATGATTTCTGATGTCTCATGTGCAGTCTGAGTGTGTCAGTGACTGGGTCCTGGTGCCTGGTTAATCCCAGGGATAGCAGGGGGGACCCGCAGTGCCTTCTGCCTCTTCTCTTTGGCAGCTGTTTCAACGGCAAATGCTAATTCCTCTCTCAATGTTTTGCTCTTTCTGGGAATTTAAAAATAACTTGCCTAATGAAGCAGTGCTGAGCAGCTCATATGTCCAGACAGATAGGAGTGAAATGCTTCAGTTCAGAAAGCAAAGTCGTCCGTGGTGGCAGTGCCTTTGAACAAGTCCCCCAAGGCCCTTTTTCAAATAATCCCAGGACTGGCTGAAATTAATGCTGGAAGAAATTCAGAGAAAGGGGGGGAGAATCACGTCAAAGAGGCTGGGACTTGGGAAGACATTTCTGGGTGAGCTGTAATCAGGCCCATCCTATGACATCCCTTTAGCAGTGCCATTTAATTACTCCTTCATGGACAGGGTTTGATGTAGGTGTGCTGTAGCAGGGACATCCAGAACATGAAAGAAAAACATGGCACTTACTGAAGGCTTTTCAAAGATCAGTGGAGCTCCTTGTCCCTTGTTAGAGCAGCAAGAAGCTGAGCAGAGTGACAAAACTGCCTGTCCAAGGGTAACCACAAAAGCATGAGCAGAGACAATTACAGGCTATGGCAATTTTCAGCTTCTCCCTCAAAAACACCTTGTTTTGTTGCACACCTTTGATTTTCTATCTCCTGCACCTGGAGATCATCATTCTCATCCTTAAGTTTACCCTACAATGAGCTCATCTGCCCCAACAGGACAGGACACATGAGAACCATGAAGGCTGAACATGGAACAGGAGCTGGAGGAATGGTTACAGAAGGAGCTGGGCATGATATGCTGGGAGGCAAAATTGCTGTGGAAAAGCAGGCATGGGAGCCAGGGAGATACCTGGCTTCTTCCTTGGGGCCAAGACTGGAGTCAGAAAGTCTCTCCCTGCCCACTTGGAGCAGCCTTAGCCTCTTGCACTGATTTGCTACATTATTGTTTTCTTGATCTAAAATTAAATAATTTGCTGTTGGAATCTGAAAAGTAGGGAACTCTCAGAACTTTGGGCTTGTAAGCTAAAGCTTAGAATTAAACATAGGATTTGATCTGAGACCTTGGAAAAACCTTCCAAACTGAGGTACTAGAAGTGAGAATGTGGATTTATAGTTTAAAGCAGAGTCATGTTAAGCTAAGTGAAAAAAAAGTTTAGAGTTTTAGAGTACAGTACTGTAGGTTTGTGTGTTATAACACAATTGGCTAAGTTTGCACTGTAGCATGAGTCCTTAAGACAAAATATTTAAGGATTAGGTTAAAAACATAAATATCCTTGTTAGCAGTTTTAATTAGTTAATAAATCCTTACAAGGTCTTGTATTTAGAGGTCTTGTGACCTTTTGATCCATGCAGTAAAAATGGGAGCTGACCTCACTCTTCCTACCTATGTAGAAGATAAAAAAACCAAATTGCATTATCTAGAAAAAACTCAGAGGTCCCATCTCTAACTCATTCAAAATTCCTTCATAATTCCCCATAATCTGCAGTGCCATAATACTTATCAGAGTATAAATGCTAGTTTTTCTAATATTTCAATGATAAAACACTATTTTTTCTGCAGCTAGATGAATGATCATTACATTCTTCAAGTCAACTCTTTCTTTAATTGCTTCTGATGCCTTTGGCACTGTTGAGAGACAGGATCTGCCCTCCATCCTTGGAGGCTGCTGGGGGAACTCAGCAATGTTCTCATCTCCACAAGAGGAGGTAATTGATCCTAAAAAACTGGTGGTTTTATTTGGGGCAGAAAGGATGAGGAAAGTATCCATCAGAAGAGTTTTCCACACAGACATTCACGGTACAACCTGATGTTAATCCTACAAAAACTACAAGATCTGTGTCACATATAGCATGTCCATATGTTTTCATTGAATTGTGCTTAGAGTGCAATTCATCTTTCCCTCGAGTCCTGCATCAAATATGCCACACTGCAAAAGGATGAAACGAAGCCAAACCACAGGGATCATGTGTTACTTTGCTCTGTGCTCATGCCAGGGAAATGAAGGACTTCCACCACTGGGATTCAACTGCTAAAACCCAGGAGCTTCTGTCCCTCTGTACAGAATAATGAATTCCAGCATCGTCCTTCATCCTTCAGCCAAGAACGTGGCCTGTGTGATGTCCAGGGCAGTTCAGGCAATGGCACATTTCCTTTTCTGTGCTGCAATCATGACCTACTTCCTAACTGTAGCCCTAAAATTAAACTGGTGATTGCTCCCAGCCACTGTTCTCCTTAACCAACACAAGTCTCCACCTCAGCACATTCCCTGCAGGATTGCAGACTTCACACCCCTGGCAATAATTGAGAGATCTGCACCTTTCTGTTCTCAAATCCCAGCCTAACATCAAACAGCCTTGGCCAGAGCAGTGCAGTGACTGTCTCACTCACGCCAGGAGCTGCATGGAGCTCTGGGATTCTGTAAGAAGAGTGACTTTTCAGCTCTTGGTTTCCATCCTCCTCGTGTCATAACCCCAGCAGAGACTGGAAGCATCACAGAGGGGTCCTGCCAGGCACCCACCTTGGAGCAGAGCCAGGGCAGAGCGGGTGCCTCAAGCACAGATCCAGACTCCAGTCACCTCAAGGGACTTGGGGTGATGCTGAATCCCTCTGGGCACTGCTGGACAGGTTCCCCTCACTGAACACTACACCAGGGCTTCATTGCAGCAAGAAAGATCCTAAATAGTCTCCACAGCCAGCATTTTGCAGCGCTATCTGATGGGAGATGAAGGAGGGATGCATTCCTTAAAAATAATCCTCCTGGTGGTAAATAATGTGATTAAGCAGGCTGCCTAATTCTCCCCCTCAGTATTAAACTGCCCTGCTTATTCCTGGCTGCAGCTCTGCCCCTGTCCCTGCCCTGGCCTGTGTCCCCTCCTCTGCTGCAGCAGGGGCTGGTGTCACATTAGCCCTGTTTTAGCAGCTGCCTGCTGTAAAAATGTGCCCTTATCTCTCAGACTGCAGTTTGTGCTCAGTCTCTTTATTTCCCTTCCTGTAATCATCAGACATTTCTGCGTTTTGTCCTGATAAATACCAGACTGTTGAATCTCTGGGCCTGCCAAGAAATGCATCTCAACACAGCATAAATAGAGCTGCTATTTTTTTTTATTCCTTCCTTTAGTTTAACATTTATCCCTGCTATTGTTGTCCTTAGAAGGATAAAGAGGGCTGCATCTCACTCGCCAGTTGCTCCAAATACATTAGATTAAAGATTAAATAACATGATAACCGAAGGCTATGAAGACTATATTAATATATTATATTGAGATAGTCAAGCAAAGATGTGATAATGTGCTATTCATTATACAGGTGCGCCAGTGCTCACTACAGGATAAAATTAGATTGACTCATCTGCAGGTCATGTACCTTCTACAGCTCAGAACTGGCAGAGCTTTGTTTCTCTCTGCACTGAGACAGGAGTATGTCAGTCCCAGCCCTCCTTGCACATAGAGGTGTCTGTGCTCACACCACACTGCCCAGTGCAAGCCACAAAGGATCCTGGTCACCATTGTGAGAACCCAGAACATCTCTCTGCTGTCCAGGACACCAGGACCCCTGCCAGGGGGCTCAGAGACCCTGGCACAGAGCCCAAAACAGCTGTGGGTTTCATTATGACCCGTGGAGCAAATTACCAACCTTAGATGAAGATCAGCAAACCACAACAGTTTAGGTAGAATAATAGTGAAGTTACCACGGGGTGGAAAAGTAGATTTTGGGGTTTCTGACATGGGGGTTCAGGAGGCAAGATGGAGGGAACTGGGTGTGTCCAGCCTTTCTCCTTCTTCTTCTTCTTGGCCTCCATCTTCTGCTGTGATTTTGGCACTCACAGACTGGTTTAGAGTAGAAGCTCACTGTCTAACATAGGTGATAGGTATTGGGAAGTCATTGTAAACATGGTACACGTAGTTTTTAGTATAGAGACATAACACCATCCTGGGGCAGGCAGAGTGCCTGGAACTGTCCTGCTGGACGGACCTCAGCAGGGCAGGAGAAAGAATTTTATAGATAAGATACAATAAACAACCTTGAGACTGAGAAATTAAGAGCTCAGACTCCTCCTTCAAACCCCAGGCTGGGAAAAGAGACTTTGGAACTCTTCTCGGGGTCACTGTGACCAGCTAGAGAGGCCCCAACAACCATAGCCTTGGCTTCACTGCTTAGGACATTTTTCCCATTCCCACTCTTTAAATGCCACAGGTTTCTCTTTCCCCGCTCTCTGAGAAGAGAAGATGTGCGATGTGCAAAGAGATCCTGATGCTGGGCACCTCCCTGAAGTGCTGACACTGAGAGGCAAACTCAGCTCACACAAACAGTCACTGCCAGGCTGAACAGGCAGTGTGGCTCTGTGTTCCCTGTTTTCCTTGATATCCCCATCCCAGCTTCCAGCCACCCTCCTGAGGCACGTCTGCCACACACCTGAGCTGTAAAACACCTCTTGCTCCTGAGAGCATTAAGTACTTTTCTCTCAGCGAGTGGATTTGCTGTCTGGAGCTGCCTTTATCACCACTCACCCCTATTGTTATTGCCATTAAAAGGTTGGAAGCCTAATACTGCATAATCATGTAGTCTGAGATCTCAAAATGAAATCTGAGGGTAAAGAAAAAAGAGGTGCAGGTATAGGCAAGAAGTAGAAACATCTCTTGTGCTTCTCATGGAAAACAAAGAGATACAAGATTCCACAGAAACTCACCTGTGTTTGTTAAAGGGATCAGTAAGTGTCTGCACTGGCATTTTGGCTGCCTGGGTTATCTCCCTGGGCAACTCATCTGCAGGAAATGCTCTCAGATGGGTGCCCTGTAGGTGTGTCAGCTGGCTGGTCTCTCTGGATAACAATCACTTCTCCTTCTGCATTTTAAGATAGCTCAATATAGAAATCTTAAAAGAAAAATCCAGTTAGGAGTTGTGATACCTTGTGGTGTCACACAAAAAGATAAAAACCATTTTAGCACTGCCAAGAAAATGAACTCCATCCCACCCAAAACCAGCACACTGTCCCAGTCCTGGGATAGGGAAGGCTCTTTCAGTGACAGCAAATGCTACTGGAGAAACAAAAACCCAGACATTTGTTTTGCATTCAACTTGTCAGAGCTTGATATTTTTGGAATATTTTTTCCCCCCCTCAATTAGATGAAATTTGTCACAGAGTTCAAAAGTTATGGAAATGGTCCAAAAGACAGGCTGGTGATGCAATTGCAGAAACTCTCTTTTCTTAGCAGATCAACTTAAATCCCCTAATGACTGGAGAAATGATGCCACAGCTCATTAGGTGGTGGCCACTTACATTCCAAGGTCGCTGTCACTGATGAGAGGGAGAGGATGGCTGAATCCTTCCTTTCTCATAATTAAAGCTCATGAGCTGCAGACTCATTTCTAAGGTGCTCCTTTCTATTGATCTGTAATGCCACTTTAGAGATTCCAACTAATAATATTAGATTTTCATCAACTCAGATTTGGTCGTGGATGATGCTTTCAGCTGAAAAAATCGAGTTAACTGCCTCTTGCCTTTTTCCTATTTATATTTTAACTGCATTGTGTGAGAATAATGTAACACCTTCATTCAGACAGAATTAGTCACTGACTTTATGTCGAAATCTTCAGCTTGTAGTAATCTCACCCACATTCAGGCAAGCAGGTAAGCACATACTGAAGTCTACAATTAAAATCCTTAATTAAATCCTTAAATTAAGCACATACTTAAATGCTTTGCTAAAGAGGGATATAATCTCCAACATGCTCAAGATAAAGTGTATGTTTAAGTGCTTTATTGAACCAGTGCAAAGTACATTTGCCAAGCAAAAGCTACTCCTATAGGTGTAATTCCATAAAAAATGGAGGATGGAGGAGCCTGTGGGCATTTATCAACATCACCAAATGACACCTCTCCTGACAGATCACACCTGGAATGTTGGGAGGTGTGAGAAACCTCTGGGATGGGATGTTGCCAGTGGATCAGCTGTGCAGGAGCTGGACTGTGCTGGACAAAGGACAGGCCCAGCTTGGATGGCTGCTGGGGTCCACATGGCTGAGATTTTGGGTAAGTTTTGGCTCTGTGTTGACTTTGAGGAAGTTAAATATATTTCTAAGTTTGAAATATATTTAAGAGAAGCACTTATGAATACCCCAGACAAAGAAATTCCCATTTTCCCCCTATTTACTTCTTGCATGAATAGATACAAATTCATCCTCAATTTAAGTCATTACCTGACATCTTCTAGAGGCCTCCAGCCTGCCAGTGCTGCAGGTGTTCCAAACTATCCTGTGGAATTGTCTGCAAAATTCTGTTGCTACTTTGGGATGTGGTGAAGGTCCCTAACCAACCCCAGAGACACTGAGGAAAGACTGGTGTCACCCAGGGCAGGTTTGTCCCCATCCAAACTCTCCCCAGAGGCAGCAGCTCCCACTGGCAGGACAGAGATCTGGTGATATTAAATTACATCCCAATTAAAATCCGACTCTGCCTTCACTCACAAGGAGATGCCACTGGGCCATGCACAGACATGGATGATGGCTCATCCAGAAGTTACAAGTGTTTTAATTATATGTGCTTTTATATAATATAAATACAGTGGATAAACACAACCCCATTTACCAGGTCCTTTCTGTAGGTGGGTGAAGGCTCTGCTTGTTTGATTAAATGTGTTTTGGTACCACTCACAGCAAACATGGACCGGCCAGCATGGGGTTGTGTCAGTGCTTGAGAAAGCACGAGGTTGAACAGGGTCCCCAGAATGAGTTTTTGAGCAACATTACCCTGATTATGGAGAAAATATGCAATAATAGCTCAGAGAAACAGCAGCCTTCCAGTTTGTTCCAAGCCCTATCCAACCTGGCCTTGAACACTTCCAGGGATGGAGCATCCACAGCTTCTCTGGGCAAATGTGTGCCAGGGCATCTCCACCCTCAGTGTAAAAAATTTCTTCCCTACATTGAGTCTGAGTTTAGCTTTTTTCAGTTAAAACCATGCCCCAACCCCCCTGCTGAAAAGTCTCTCCCCCAGACTTGCACTAAGGAGCTGGAACATTTCCAGCCCGTGGGTCACAGGATTGATGCCACACGGGACACACCTGATGGTTTTGGTGGCCGTGGGCCTGGCCCAGCTCTCTGTGTGTTTTATTTATTGGAGAGCTTCTAGTGCCAGATGAAGCTCAGTCCTTCTCAAAGCTGAGCTGCTGATGCTTCTCTGGAGCATGGCCCCACTCTAGCCCTGCCCTGGGCTCCAGGCACCAGGACCCCCACAGCCACTGGAGCACTGAAATCCCTCCTGGCCCCACTTTACTCATCTGAAACCCCTCTGTGAACACAGGCAGAGCTTGTAGAGCTAGCAGCTCTGCTTTTGGGGATTATTTCCCAGCCCCCTGCCAAGGGATCCACTTGCAGAACACAGTGTTCATGTCCTGCTTTCTGCTGGCAGGGCTGGGAGTGACCAAGCCTGAATTAATGCCCCTCTCCTTCACTGCTCCTATCAATACTAATAAAAGGAATTGTCGTTTTTAAGACAACTAAGTTTTATTCCTTTTCCACAAGAAATTGAAGATACACATGATCCTTCCAAGGAACAGGCCAGTCTGGAGTGTGCTGGGCCAGTACCAGGACAGGGACCCGCCCAGGGACAGTGGGCTGGGAAGAGGCTCCGCTCCCTTCCAGCCCCGCCTCTGCACCCACAGAAGGCAAAGCCTGAACTCTGCCTTGCCTTGCTGAAGTTTCCATTTCTCAGTTCAAGCAGCCCCACTTCACAGCAGAAGTGATCCAAGCCTTTTTTCCCACTTTTCCCCACCTCCCTCCCTGATGTGCTTCCCACTAATGAGCATCAGCCCAGTTAGGGGGGAGCCTGGAGTGCCCTGGGAGGGGGCAGCCAGACAGATTTGGTTAAAGAAACGATTCCTAATATTCAATAAATGGCAGTTTTAATTTCCTCTTCATACATGATCTTAAAATGAGATTTTAAATTTTTTTATTTATTCCATAAACAATATAACAAAACTCAGCAAGTTAACAATATGACATTTTCACCATACAGAGTCAGTCACAAATATTTAAAACCTTTGCAACAAGAACAACAAAACCCAAAATATTACAAGAATAATTTACAAGAGGATCTATAAAACAGCAAAGCGCTCACAAATTTTCCAGTTTCCTTTACACAATATCACTACACTCTTTCACAACATTTCTTTTTATTACAAAATTCCCAACAAAAGTTTAATTTTTTTCTTTGTATTTTGGTTTTTAAAACCAGAAACTCTTAAGTATACATCCTTTTATTAACACCCGAAGGTGCAAAAAAAGGGAAACCTCACACATACAAACACTTCACAGCACTTTTCTAAGAAAAATATACACTTACAAAATATTTTACAAATTGGCACACTTAAAAATATACAAGATTTTGTAGGCGTCTTAGAGTGATCCTTAAGAATTATACTTCAATTGACTCTACAGAATATTTATAAAGCTTATTCTAAAAGAAAAAAGGCAAATCATTTCCAAACATGTTAAAATTGCAGTGTAAAATGTGGAACAGAAATGGATATGTTACATTCATAAAAAGGGCCATTTAATAGTTCTTAAATGCTCGAGGGGGGGAATAAAAGTTTTCTTTAGCACCATAAAACAGGAGCAACTTCCTAACGAGGTGCCTCTAGTTCTATGGAAGGGAACTCAAGGAGCAGTACATTCACATCTCTGGAGGCAGCAGTCGAGGCGCCCGGCGGCGCCGGGGCAGCGGAACAGAGCAGCTCCTTGGATTTCTACCCTGCTTCCCACCGGGAGTAAGAGACAAAAGGAGTTTCACTGGTACCTTGGTTTTGTGTGTGTGTGTGTGTGGTTTAGTCTAGGTTTAAGTCTTCCCTTTGTGCTTTAGAAATGGACGTCTGTCTGTCTGTCTAGCTAGCGAAGGGTAGTGAAAAGACCAATTTTATTTCTCGTTTCCTTTTGCACCAAGGGTTTAAAGGCTCAGTAAACGTGTCTGGCAACCCAAGCGTCCTGCGAGATGGAGGGAATCCTCCTGCTTCAGATCCCAATTCCCTTAGATGGCTGTTACTCCACTGTCATTAGTGTCACTTGTTTACCTGAGAAACAGATTTGAAAAGCCTTGCTTCTACCACAGACATTGTACTTGGTTTATTTTATATAGTTTTTCTTTTTTTTTCTTTTTTTTTTTTTTTTTTTTTTTTTTGCATTATTTCACATGCTGAAGAGATAAAGAGGCACATTCTCCAATAGATGTCAGTGGTTTGAACCATGCAACCTCCTCTGGACACCCTGGGAGCTGCACAGGCAAAGTCCAACACACTGAGCTGAGAAAGTAAAGGCCTGATCCTGCACCAACCCCAAGTCCACGCTCCTGATCCTCTTCGCTCTTACACTGACTTCAGGGGAGTTTCTCTTGGGACTTGACATCACTGGCTGGGAAAGCACTTGGGAGTGAGCTCCCACCTAAGTGCTTTGCTAGATTGGGAGCTTAGAGAAAGAACATGGTCCAGCAGCTAAAGGATGACAATGCTTAAAACATCTTTATTTTGGTTCCTGGCTTGTTTGGCCCATAATGCTGAAAATATTAACAGCGATCCTGATTTTTTTAAAAGAGCAAACGGTGCAGCAATGGTTTCTCCAAGCAATCACCAGCCAGCCTTGGCTCCTCCTCTCCAAGCCAACCCAGCCTCAGCAGGACAGCACAGTATGGCAAGGACAGTCCTGTGGCTGCCCCTGCTCTCCTCTTGCTCCTCTTCCTCCTCCTCCCAAAATGCCTGGCTACCTCTGGTTCACAAGTCATTATTCTCAAGATGTTTTTTTAAAACCATCCTTCCTCCTATGCTCAAAAAAAAAAAAAAAAAGAAAAGCAAGATGTAAACCTGGTAAGATGTATTTTGTAATAAAAACCCAAAAGGTTTTTATTGGATCCCCATCACTGATATTTTTCTATTTACAAAACCTCTAAATGCAATTGATGGCCGTGGGCTGGGTTGGCTCCTGCTGCAGGATTCCTTTCTGCAGGACATCTCTCCTATTCCAGTGCCATGGGAGACCCGTGCTCCTGTGGCTGAGTGGTGAGTACCACCTTGCTCTGTGGAATTCTCCTCTCAGATGGATTTTACAACCTTTGGAAGTGGCTGGTCCCTGCTTTCTAATGCCAGTGCCAATTCTAAGTCACCCAGACTGTGGTGACCCCACGGCTCAGCAGCAAAGCTGGCACCATCCTCCCATCCTGCACAAAAGTTGGAGTGAAAAGAGATGAAGCAGCAAGGACATTTTAAGGGATGCTGCAGAATAAACATCTTTTGTGTGGCTTGGATCCATCACTCCCAAGAGCCAACAAGCTCCTGGAGCCCAACAAGGAGATGCAAGAGGATGGAAGCTGCACTGGGACTGGGCAAGAGGATGGGCCAAGGTCGGAGCCAGCACAAGCACGGGCAGGGAGCCCCAGGGGTGTGGGGTGGCAGCTGTGAGCAGTGCCATGAAAAACAAAAATGCAATTGGAGAACAAGAGTTTGTATGGTGAGGGATGAGGCAAAGGTGAGAAGTGAAAACCTTGAGGTAGTGATAGGCAGGTGGAGATGAATCCTAGGAAAGTAAAGTGCCGGCTCCTCAAGGAGTTGATCAGGAGGATCCCCTGGGAAACTGCCCTTGGGGAGAGGGAGCACAACAGAGCTGGCAGATCTTTCAAGGATGCTTTTCATAGAAAGCAAGAGCTCTCAATCCCCAGGTGTAAGAAATCAGGCAAGGAAGGCAAGGGATTGGCCTGGCTGAGTCGGGACCTGCTGGTCAGGCTGAAGGGCAGGAGGAGATGCACAGGCAGCAGGAGCAGGGACAGATATCCTGGGAAGAGTACTGGGATACTGTCAGGTTGTTCAGGGACAGGGCGAGGAAGGCAAGGTGCAGATGGAGCTGCAGGTGGCAAGAGACATAGAGAATAACAAGGGCCTCTACAGTGTGTCAGCAGGAAAAAGAAGGGTCAAAGCAGGTGTGACACAACTGGCAGACTGGCAACAATAGAGAGAAGGCTGAGGAAACCTCTCTTTCCATCTCCCATGAATGGTGGAACCATAAGACAGGGATTGGAGAAGCAAAGTCCCTCCCACTGTAAGAAAAAATCAAGTTTGTGACCATCTGAGGAACCTGAATATACCTAAGACTATGGAACCTGATGAGATGCATCCCAGAGCCCAGGGGGAATTGGCTGATGGAGTTGCCTAGTCACTCTCCACAGTATCTGAAAAGTCCTGGCAATCAGGTGAAGTCTTGGGTAACTGGGAAAATGAAACCATTGAACCACTGCCCTGTCAGCCTCCCCTCTGTGCCTGGGACCACCAGGACCAGACCCTCCTAGAAACTCTGCTGGGGCTCATGGAGGACAGGGAGGGACTCAGGACAGCCAGCACAGCTTCACCAAGGGCAATCTTGCCTGGCCAGCCCAGTGGCCTCTAGGATGGAGTGACTGCATCCATGGACAAGAGAAGGGCTCCAGGTGTCATTTGTCCGGGCTTCTGTAAAGCCTTTCACACAGTCCCCCACAACACCTTTCTAAACTGAAGAGAGACAGATTTGAAGGATGGAGTGTTCAGCAGATGAGGAATTGGTTGGACAGTCACATCCTGAGGGCAGTGGTCAACAGCTCACTGTCCAGGACACCAGAGCTGAGTGCTGTCCCTCAGGGGTCTGTCCTGGGACCAGCAACGTGGAGTATCTTCACCAATGATGTAGACACTGGGATCTTCACCAATGATGTAGACACTGGGATTGAGTCCCCTCAGCAGGTTTGCAGATGACACCAAACTGAGTGGTGAGGTTAACCCACCTGAGGGACAAAGTGACATCCACAGGGACAGGGACAAGCTCGAGAAGTGAACCCAGGGGAACCTCCTAAGGTTCAACAAGGCCAAATGTGATGTGGTGCACCTGGGATGAGGCAGTCCCTGGATCCACAGGCTGGGAATGAAGGGATTTAGAGCAGCCCTGCCGACAAGGACTTGAGAAAGAAATTTTCTATGAGGGTGGTGAAATGCTGGCTCAGGTTGCCCAGAGAGGTGGTGGCTGTCCCCTCCCTGGAAACATTCAAGGGCAGGTCAGACAAGGCTCTGAGCAACCTGGTCTAGTAGAAGATGTCCCTGCTTTTTGCAGGGGAGTTGGACTGGATGGCCTTCAAAGGTCCCTTCCCACCCAAATACTCTGTAAAGATCAAAAGGGAGGAGGGCAAATGGTCAGCTCAAGGCAATTTCTAAATTTTGGGGTCAAGCAGCAGAGTGATGGCCTTTTCAGACTCAGGGAATGGAAAGGAATTCCCAGTGCCACACTGTGAGGGACCCGGGCTCTTTAACATCTCCCCAGCAGAGATTTTTGGAGGACATGGAATGACCACCAAAGCTGTCAGCAACTGGAATGGTAGAAGGACTGACGGAGAGCAACAAGGCAGCTGGAACTTGTGGTAAACACCGTTCTGAAACACCCAGCTGGGTATCCATGGATGAAACAGTTGATATGTTTCATGCCTGATCTTCATGCCCTATTGCACATTCCTCAGGTGCAGGAAGTATTGCTATCCCATCCAGTATAAGGGGCTTTATTCTGAGTCCCATATTCATAACATTAACCATAAGGGGCACAGTGCAGGCCAGGTGAAATGTGCTTTCAACTGATGGTTGGGTCAGAAAGAAGGTCTGTGCCACATCCCAGCCCTGGGCCTGACCTGTCTCTGTAAGAGCAGCAGCCACAACATCCACAGGAAGGGAGCTGCCAGACCCACTCCTGCAGCACGTGGGGGGAATGCCGAAAAACTGGGATATAACACGACAGCAGTGGTTGGAGCTTGTAGTATGTGATGGGTCTGTGAATAGAAAAGAGAGCTGCTGGGGAAGCAGGGAGAGTGTGGTGGCTGCAGGCCAGCCCAGAGCCCAGGGATGGAGGCCTACCACAGCTCTTGTCTCCAGAGTAAATGCTGAGCATTTTCTGGATCTCCCTCCCAGAGGCAGAGCTGGGGTGGGACGCTGCATGCCATGGGGCACCAGGGACCACTCTCATCCAGAGCAACCCACTCCAGGCAACGCCAGCATTTATTCCATGAAAAAATGAACTTACAGGATGTTTTTTTAATTACTAATTTTTTTTCAGAGTTTGTCCTTTCATCTGTTAAATAAAACACAATGCAACTACTGAGCTGTTCTCTCTGGGATTGCAGAGCTGAGCTGAGCTGCACCCCAAGATCTGTAAGAGCTGGAAACATTATTCTAAACTAACACTCTGCATCTCCACTTTGATTTTAAGTGATCACTCTGCTTTTCTGCTAAATTAACTTAAACCAATTCTGCTGCTTTGCCTGGTGTGTGGGTGGAAAAAAACTGACTTGGGAGGAAACCTGAGCCCAGTCCTGCCCTCTGTGTGACACCACGTCTACGCCTGTGGCCGTATCAGCAACATGATCTGTCCACTGCTAGGAAGGCTCCTCTTCCTCACCGCCTGCTACTGCATAAGGTGTTCAAGCCTCACTTCCCTCTGCTCCCAATCGCTCCCAGGGCTCTTGCATATCAAGGTTTTTCATGAGAAATCAGCAGCAAAACGCACAGGCTCTCAGTTGCACAAGGAAAATAGATCTTTGTTGGGTTCCTTATTCTCGTGGAGGGCGAGGGTGTGGTGAGGAGGGTTACAAATAAGGCCTTTTGAGAATACATTTAGCATTCAGTGTTAACGCTGTCTTATAAAGTCCAGTCATGATCCGGCCCTGATTGGTGAGATCACAAATAGCTCCATTGGTCGTATTTGTTTCATGAACTGAATCAAAGAAAAGGTTCAGAGTTGTGTTTTAAATGAATGACTCTGCTTTTGAAAGTTCAAACTATATTGGCATCGCAAGGTTAGACATGGAGGAAACACCAAAGCCATGACGGGAGAGCGCTTCTGACAGGCTCTGCATCGAAAATGTTTAAGAAACTATTCAAAGGAAAAGTGAATAG
Source organism: Camarhynchus parvulus (assembly GCF_901933205.1). NCBI lineage: Eukaryota > Metazoa > Chordata > Aves > Passeriformes > Thraupidae > Camarhynchus > Camarhynchus parvulus. Next base: position 17,554,102 of record NC_044600.1, on the reverse strand, counting down.
CACTCAATGTATGAAATGTATTAGTTCTGTTTTTATACCTATTTCAGAATTTATCCCAGGTTCTTATAAAATATATAAAACTGAGATACAAAGAATTAGCAATGTAACTTTGCATTTCAAATGATCTTCAGCTACAGGTTTTGCTTTAAGAAAACAGACACTTGAAAAGCAGCTGTTCTGTAGTCTCTAGATGCAGACACTTGAGTTCCTGGCAAACTTACCGTCAGTGGTTTTCTGAACTCCTCCACCATTGCAACTCTCTCCTATAATGAAACTCAACATTTCACCATTAAGTTTTTCTGCTCATGGTTTCAAAGAGAGGACGTTACCATTTCCCAGCATCGGTTTCAAAGTTCTTTTTTTTCTTTTTTTTCTTTTCCCCCCTTTTTGTTTCCTTTTTTTTTTTTCCTTCCCTTTATGAGCTTTAAACCACAGGGTGAATCCATGAAATGAGGTAAGTAAATTTGGCACACTTCTAGTCATGTCCATAAAACTTTTGGTAAGTTGTATCAGTGAACAATATCGTTTTTCATCGTGAGTTACAGGTGCTTTCGAAGGGGGGTGGTTAGTACTTAACAACTGGAATGTTTCTAGTAAAACCAAAAGGCATAGCTGCAGAAAACACTCACAACCCAATGTTGATAGAGAAGTAAAAATATATACAATACAGTCACTTGTTCATAGTTTGGCACAATTTTTGTTGTTGTGGGTAATAGTGCATAAACTACTGTACAACAGTATGACTTTTAAAACAGTCTTTCACAGAGAATACCAGATTAGGTTTGCTTTCAAATAATAAAATTCCCACAATTTCAAACTCTTCATTTCAGCACTTACATTTCAACAGACCACAAGGCAGATTTCAAAAAGGAACCGATGGGGGAAAAAAAAGAAAAAACAACAGGGAAAAAAAAAAAGGTAAGAAAAAAAGCAAACATCAACCGTCTTTCTAGAAAAGGGAGTCTCTTCTTCAAATACAGGAAAACCCAAAAATGCTGTTTCTGCTTTAAGAAGAATGGAGTCTGATTCCTGCAGGAAAAAATCAAACATTTGATGCCATCTTAGTTAGCTCGTCCGGAGTCACCACGACGGAGCGAACGCGCTAAAGGCGGGCGGGTAGAGAAGATGCAGCTTTAGATGATGCAGGTTAGGAGACACAACAGCAGAGGGGGCCAGAAAGCACTCAAAAATTGCCACGTGAAGCTCAATTAGGAACGAGTTCTCATTTGCAAAGTAAAAGAGCCTTTAAGTTTTGAGATCTTGGCTTTTGGATGCAGAACCTCTTTTTTTTTGTGGTTTATTTTTTACAAAATGTTCCAAAAAAAAAAAAAAAGTCTTTCCTTGTCAAAATCATTAAAAAGAGCGTGAAATCTTTTTTTTTATCTTTTTAGCTTTTGGTTTTCCCCCAATAAATAAGTAATTAAAAACTGAAGAAGCCAAACAGCAGAAAAGAGTAGCCTTGTTAGTTTTTTAACCCCAGCCAAGCCAGAAAATTGGTCATTCTTTTAGGTAGCTTGCAAGTCATAAGTATTTTCATGCATTTAAAATAATAATTAAAAAAACCAAACAAACAAAAAAAGAAACCAACCCCAAAACCAAAACCAACCAAAACTGTAAAAGGGGAATGTCTTTGTTGGTTTTTTTTTTTTTCATGCAAACTTTTGCTTTCAGGAAGGAAAAACTGAGGAACAGCGGGCCTAGCAGGTGGGAGGGAGGTTAGGGGCATTCCAGCCAGTTTGGTGCAGCATTACCTCAGTTTCTCAAAAGCAGCTGTCACGGGTGGGTCCTTGTGGGGCTGTTCACGGTCCGTCCGCTTGATTTTACAGTTCTCATCCCTCAGTGATTTCGAACTGGATTTATGACGGTAGAGTTTTTTATGGGTAGGTCCATTATTGCCTAAAGTGCTCAGGTTACTATAGTTTTTATCAAAAAAGGGAGCGTGAATGTCCGTGGTGAACCCGGTGGAGCAGTTGGGGCGCCCGGGGTCGCAGGTCACAGCTTTGCTGTTTTTGCTTGAGCCCTTGTTGTTTGACTTGTGGTTCTTCGCCGCCCCCGGCGAGCCACCGTTCGCCTTCTTCTTCGACTCTTGGGACGTCCCTGCCAAAATTTTAAGAGTTTTCAGTTTCAGGCTGTTGGACTCCGGTGACCGGAATATGTCTGGAACGCTGTTGTGGCCGACGGGCCCCCACAAGGGCTCAATGGAGGCCATCATAAACCTCTGCACATCGGCCATTCCCGACGCGATGTTGGACAGGATGTTGGAGGGCTCCTCAAACTCCCTCTGGTCATCGTCCAGGAGGCTGGTGGTGTTGCCCAGGCTGGCTTCTGACCAGCCCGTGCCCCCCTCTTTTCCCAGTGCCCACTCTCCAGAGAGCCCGTTGTGCTTGCCCAGCTTCACCCCCGCCGGGCCGCAGTGCTGAGTGCCCTCGGCCACGCCCTTGGTGGCCGTGGCCACGGTGCCCAGCTGAGTGACCACCCTGCCACCAACAGCTGGAGCCTTCTCGCCGTTGACTCCTGCTGCATTTTTCCCTTTCCTGCTGGATTTGGGTGCCTGCCTGGAGTTTTTCCCTGGCGGCTTATCAGTTCCTTTGTTGGTTTTGGGTGATTTTTTCCGGGTGGCTTTCTGGGAAGAGCTTTGGTTTGTACCCACATTCTTGCTGGATGAACTTTTCCTCTTCGATTTTGACACTTTGCTATTGGTGCTAATTTGACCAGATGGCTCATTAAATGTTGACAAGCATGGACTCTTTTCGAGAAGGCTGACAGAATCTTCATCGTTGAACATATGGAACTGGAACTGGTGATTATTTAAAGCAAACCCATTATCTGCCTGATCCTCGGTCTGCAGGACCCCACAGTTCCACTTGACCTTCTCGGAACTGTTGAGGGAGGCCTGGGGGCTCTCCTGAAAGCCCTTCAGGGTGCCCAGAGGCTTGGCATCGGAGCCAGCTATCTGTGGGGACAGGTTGGGAGTGTCTGGAGGGGACATCTCCGAAAGCGACGACTGGCGGAACCTATCAGGCGTGAAGTTGGAAATGTCTAAAAGGTCCGTGGACTCCTTCAAAGGGGTGATTTCATCTATGCTCTGCTGGATCACTAGCTTGGGACTGCAGTGGGCCAAGAAATCATCATTAATATCATCCTCGCCGTCCTTTTCACAAGACTTTAAACTTAAAGAACTGTAATTGCTAGAACTAACTGACAATGAACCCACTGAATCAAAACTAATGAGCCTGCCATCATCCGTACTGAGTGTACCTCGTTGGAAATGAAAGCGCCCCTCTCCATTACTGAAATGACATGACTGATAAGAATCATCAGACTGCACTTGTTGGCTATCCGGCATGTAATTTTTTTGGTATAGCAATTTGCCGCTATTCAGATTGACTTGAGTGTATCCAGAGGCGGGGAGGCCGTCCGTGCCCGGCGCGAACTCGTTCGGCATTCCGGCCGCCTCCGGCACGTCCCCGGGGAAGTCCTGGTGCTCGCTGCCCTTGCTGGCCGGCCACATGCTGCCGAAGCCGCCCTGCTCCATCTCCAAGTGGCCTGGCGACTGCTGCAGCTCTGACTCGGAGGGCGGGGAGAGCACGCAGCTCTGCGCCGGCTGCAGGGACGGGAAGGGCTTTTCCGGCGGGACGATGCTGGGGAGCGGGTGCTGCTGCTGCTGCTGCTGCTGCTGCTCGAGGGGTGCTGGGCGAAGTACGGGATACCCGTGTTGCTCGACAGATCTGAAGCATCTAACAATGTCTGCAGATACCCTCCGGGGATCAGGGGTACATTGGTGGTGATATTAGCAGATGGCAGAGGCTTGTCTGAAGAGGAGGTGGATGGTAGGAAAGGAGAATTTTTAGCAACCTTATCCTCGTGGCACTCTGGGAGATGGGAGCTGTCTGAAGCACAGGGACTGTTTTCGTCCTTCAGACGCGCTGCGGAGTCCTGGTTTTCCAGTGCTGGGGAGTCCTCTGCCGTACTGGTGGCAGCTTTAATCTTCTTGCACTTCAACCTGGCCTCACTTTTGAATTTGATTCTGCGGAGCACTTTCCGCTCCGTCCCCTTGTGCTCCCGCTCCTGCGGTTTGCATTTCACGGCGATGCCCGCGATGTCGTGGACGTGCAATCCGTTGGCACAGCTGGGGGTGGCAATGGCTAATGCCGGCAGCCCTTTCAGGCCCACGTCCTCCTTACTGCTGCAAGGCTGCTTGTGATCAGAGGAGCAAGAGCCCAGCTTGTTCACTGATTGCTCGATGGCTTTAATTCTTTGAATCCGGTGCCTGTTTGCTAGCTTGCATTTTCGCTTCCGTGGGTGAGGGAGGAACGAAGCATCTGAGCCGTTAAGATAGAAATTCTGCTTGTGGTATAGAGACGATCTGAGCAAATCCAGCCGGCTCTGCTGCCTCTCCTGCCAGAAGCCCTTCAGTGGGGCCAGCTTCTTGTATTTGCTGAGCAGCTCCTCGTTCAGAGTAACAGTTGTCTCGTTGGCATCCACTTTGCTGAGCTTCACCAGCATATGCTTCTCCCCTTTAAACCTGTTAATGATGATGTACTTGATGATCACGGGGGGCTCCTTGCGAGAGACTTTTCGCCGTTTCTTGGGGCACCACTCGTCGTCGTCCTCCTCCTTGGGCCCGTCCGGGAGCCACTCCTTCTTGTCCAGGATCTTCTCATTCTCGATGGAGTCCACATCGTACAGGTAGTCGTCGCTGTATCGCACTTTCCTCTTGGCCCGCAGCCCGTAGTTCTGCTGGATGAAGGAGCCGGAGTGGTCCCGGGCCAGGTACCGGCTGCAGTCCTTGATGTCCCGCAGCACGTCGTAGGAGGACTCCGTGCAAGTGCTGTCGTCGCTGAACTCCCCGGAGTCCTCTGTGGAATTCACCGAGTCCAAGAAGTGGCTCCTCTTGGAGCCCACGTACTGCACCATCTCTGTGCTGTTGCAAGATTTATTTAAGGCAGCTTTCTCCTCCTCCTCACCATCCTCTTCCTCGCCGTCCTCCTCCTCCTCCCCCCAGATGATGCCTTCCTCGGATTTGAATTGAGAAGGGTCAGTGGCACCGCTGGGCCCCCTTTTCAGGGTGCTCCTGCTGTCCCTTTTGGTGCAGTTGCTGAACACGCTGGGGAAGAAGTTGAACTGGGCGTCCTCTTGTAGCGTGGTGGTCTTCTCCCGCACATTGTCCTGGAAAGATTCGTATCTAATCTTTAGGGAGCAGACATCACTTCCCAAGGTGGAATCGTCATCATCGAACATGTAATTGTCCACGTCTTCCTCAGAAAACAGATTTACAGAAAGCTCATTTTTGGAGCAGAGGTCAAGCAGCTCAATTTTACTTTCACTAATGAAAGATTCAAAATAGCCCCATTCCTGGTTGGGATTTGTTAGTAAAGGTTCCTCACCATTGCATTTGTCTAATAGTAATCCCTCGTAATAATTTTTCTGAGTGGGGTCCTCTGAATCACTGTCAGATTTCTCTGCATCTCTTTTGTCCGCTGCCCTCGATTTATGCATAGGGAAGCTTAAAAGCTGGTCTGAAAGCAGTTGATCCCCATATCTCATGGTTTCTCCTGTGCTCATGCAGTGAATCCCTATATCAGAGACCGAACAGGTGTCATAATCCCTATTTATATCCCCCACTTTCAAGCTTATTCCCGGCTCCGCATCGATGCCGTCCTTGGATTCAATGAAGCAGCCCAGGCAGGTCCGGCTCGGCTGCATCAGGCAGTCTCCCGTCAGCGCCGACATCCCCCCGGGCTCCATCATGCTGAAAGGAGCCTTCTCGCAGTCGCCCGGCAGCGACCACGAGCTCATGCCCTTGGTCACGCAGGACGTCAGGGAGATGGCGTGGGCTGAGGAGTCGTCCGAGGCGTGCTCAGGGACATCGGTGAGGCGCAGCGGGGACGGGGGGCTCAGCAGGCACGGCTTCTTGGCCGTCGGGGCGCGGTGGCACGCGGGGCCCTCCTTGGGAGCCGCGCTCAGCGCCGGGAACGGCGCCGCTGCCTCGGCCGCGCTGCAGGGCCTCTCCTCGGCGTCCAGGGCGTGCGACTCTGCGGGGATGGAGCAGAGGGAGAGAAACACACAGGGGTTACCACCTATCCCCTATTCAGCATCAACCAAACTGCCCTTGGAGGTAGAAAAAGAGAGAGGGTTCCAAAGGTTACCACCCTTAAAAGTCTCAGGCTCGCCACCCCGCTCCCCTTCTCCCAGTGACTTTTCCCAAGTGCTCCTTTGGGAAGCCCTTCCCAGCAATCCTGGATCCAGTTAACGTGGTGATGTGTGTGGAAGGCAGAGGTAAACAGGCTGCTCCCTGCAGCCAGCTGGAAGAGGTACAAGAGTACGTTTCAAACACGCAACGCATCCGCTCTTCCCTCCTCATATCCATACGGTTACCTGGAAACTGCCTCTCAAACCTCAAAATGTTATTAAAAAAACAAAACAAGCCTAATAAAAATGTTCTCATTAACATTGAAAAAATTAACAGGAAAGTGAGATTCTTAAAGAAACAAAGCACCCCCCCTGCAGGGTCTGAGCTTGCACACACCTGAGCTGCTTTACTGCTCCAGAGTCAGAGAGTGATGGCTGATTTTAAAAACCCAGTGGTCTTTTTGTCACTGTCCACGCCAAGGGAAGGCAGAAGATAACACAGAGTTTAAAGCAATTATTGTTAGAATTATTGTGGGGTTTGCCATTCTTCCCTAATCACTAAAAATGCCTTTTTAGTCACGTAAGGATTTTTTAACCTAAGGATTTTTTTAGTTTTACCTCGTTGCGCTTCTTTTATGGCAGAATAAAGTTATGAATGTGCTTTTATCTGACTCCTGGCTCAACGGACGGTATGACCCTTGAAATTTAAATACGATGTCTTTTCATCCATGAACACGCTCTGATATCTCTGTATTAAAAAAAAATATATTCCAATGAGTGCATTCATCCCAGCCAGAGAGCTCTGCCGACTCTGAGCCTGCTGCTTTTGTCATGGCTCAGGTCTCTCCTTTTTGGTGGCTCTGCTGAAGGCAGAGGGGAGAGAGCCAAAGCTTTCCAAGGAGGGACAAGTGCTTTAAAACACAACTGGAGCACCAGGACGTGGCATTAAATGGGGCATGCAAAGGGATTTATTTGGCTGCTGTGACCCTCCACAAGTGCTCTTATTCCAACCTGAGAGGAAAGTGAATCTCCTGCATGCTTGGCAGCCTGGGGAGGGGAGGCTGGTGCTGGCACAGGTACCACCAGCACAAAGGAAAACCCCCAGGTGGGGAGGATGGAAAGGAACAGGATGCCTTGGAAGGAGTGGGGTGCCTGCCCGTGCCAAGCAGGAGGTCAAAACCCCTCTAATTTCACTCCCATAAGTTTTGTGCTACAGGGGCCCTAGGGATGGAGCCATCAGTGAAGGCTGAACAAAGCACAAACTGCAGCTGGAGCCTCAGAGCACTCCCAGGACTTTAAACCTTTCCCCAAAGACTCCCTAACTCCAGCCAGAAGTGCAATGCAATGCCTGTCATCATCTTCAACATGTATGACTTGGGAAAGGCCAGACTGGCTTGCTTGAAAATGGTTAAAAAAAGGAAATAAATAAAAAAGCTGATTTTTGAGTCCCTCCCACCAGTCTTCAGATCAGAAATGCAGAGGTGGTATCTTTTTCCTTAAGCACCAAAACAAATTAACCAGTGCAGTTCCACTTCAGAAGTAAAATAAAATAAAAATCAGCTTGGAGCTGACAGGAAGCATGGAAAATTTGAGGATAAAAGAAGAATGTCTGTGAATGCTGTAAGACTCAAAGAAGGGGGAGGCAGAAAGCTGAAATTCAATCTCAAAAGCTGCGTTCAATAGGCAAAGCTGCTATTATATAAAATAAACCCTCTCTGGGCGTTTCTTTAGGTTTATGCTTGTGTGAGTGAACTTAACTCTTGGGAAATACAAATGCCAAAACCTGATCTGGGGCTCCATATCAGCCTAAAATCAGGCCTGTGTTCAAGTGATGCTCCAAGGGAATACAGTTCACACAGAAAATGCTGGAGAAGCAAAACCACTTTTCCCAGTTTTCCCTCAGCATCCACCCAACAGCACATGGGCAAGGGGAGGTGGCAGCTCCAGAGCTTCATGCTGGCTCCTGGCCTTGGATTCAGCAGCAACTCCCACACAGCAGTGTTCAAACTGAAAGTTTAAACTGACAGAGGGGAGGCTGGGATGGGATGTGGGGAAGGAATTCTGAGCTCTGAGGCTGGGCAGGCCCTGGCACAGGGTGCCCAGAGATCCCTGGCAGTGTCCAAGGTTGGATGGAGCTTGGAGCAACCTGGAATAGTGGAAAGTGTTCCTGCCCATGGCAGGGGTGGCACTGGATGGGCTTTGAGGTCTCTTCTAACCTAAAGCAGTGTTATGTCTAATTAAAGCACTTCTATAGCCCTTTTTAATTGAATTCCATGGAATTGGTGTGAGGCTCTAAAAATCCCCTCCTTACTGACCAGGGCAGCACTGACTTTGTTGTCCCCTGCATCAGACAAAGGGACCAAGGCTACAAAACCCCTCTGCAGCTCCAGCAGCTGCAGCTTCACCCTGGGTAGTCAGGAAGGGGATGGGCTGACAGGGACAGAACCTCCCAAATTACATCCCAGGGGCAAACAAGTGTGAGCATGGGCCTCACCTGCCACCAGCACCAGCTGTGGGGCCCTCATGGGCACCCACGTGGCTGGAGCTGCTCCAAGGTTTTGGCAAAGAACATTTGTCTCTCCCACCTTGTACAGAGCTGACAGAAAGATCTGAACATATGTCAGAGGACCAAGTCCTTGACATCTAACAGGATCAAATTTATATATAAATAAAATCTATCTATCTATCTATCTCAAGATTTATGGGCCAATACAAAATGTAAAAAGCCATGAAATTAAACATAAAACACACTGAAGAATGAAAGCAGCAGGCTCTGCCTCCCCTCTGCATTCACTGTGGCCAGAGATTACAGTCCAAATGACCTCAGAAAATGCTTGGAGGCTTATTTATTTCAATCAGGGTTTCAGACAGCTAAGCACTGTTACTCCTAATTAGTTATTCTGGGAGCAAATATAGAATCAATGAAAGAGATACAAAGTTGGGCATTGTGGGAGGCTGCTGCAAGGGCTGATCCTTCCCCACCTGGCTGGTGGCTCCCAGGAACCTACCTGTGTGTGCAAAAGGGGTCACAGGATAGGGAATCCATGTGCTGGGTGATGGGACACAGGCAAGAGCGAGCTCACAAATCCAACCTTCCCTCCCCACTAATCCTGGTTCTTTTCTCCCACCCAATCTCTCATTTCCCCCCAGTTTGTAGGGACTAAGTATCCTTCAGCTAAATCTTGCTAATATTGGCTAATGGGATTGTAATGCCAAGAGAGGGGAAGATTCCCAACAGATGGAGGGGCTGTGAAGTCCTGGATGACTTTTTTCCCCCGAGAAACCAAACTAAAATCTCTAATTCAAACTGCATGTGCACACAAACATTTCCAGCCATGCACAGGTAAGAGCAGTTCTTGTTAAGGCCTAAAAAGGTGTAGATTTATGGCTGGAATGATTCCTGGGCAGAAAACACCCATTTACTCCCCTGCTCCACATTGCAGAGATACCCACAAACTGCTAATATTAAATGCACAAAAGGAATTAGGAAAATAAGTTGGCTTCCAAGTTGTCGCTGCTCCCTCATGTACCATAATTAAGTTCCTTACCATTTTCTTTCACCCCATTAATCAGGATAGTTTCTTGGTCTTCTGAGGCACAATCCTGCTCTTGTTGGTCATCCATCAATTTAACCTCTTTCTGTTCACTCCATGCCCCAGTGCATCTGGCCAACCTGCACATTTCCAGAAACACAACCACAGTCAGTGCAATCCCCAGGATCAGCTCAAGGAGCCGTGAATAAAAAATAACAACAATAAACCACCCCCACACAGCCTCACACGCTGCCTGCAGCCTCCTTAAGAGGACAAATCCAATTTATTTAGGCTCTCAGCTTGTCACTTTTCCACTCCAAAAGCCAAGTCCCATGTATTTTCAGCGAGGTGAAAATGTTGTGGATCAGCATTTCCTTCCCCCAGGTCCTGCTCTGGGAGGTGGGGAGGTGCTCAGCACCTCTGCAGGACCCTCACATCACCCAAAATTGCTGTGCAAAGGCACATGAGTCATGTCCAGCCAGGAAAGGTCATCCACCTGCAGATGGATCAGTGCAGAGATGAAGGAGAGGACTCATCCCAGTTCATCAACAGCAACTCCATGATGGAGCTGGAAAAACCCACAGATGTGGAGTGACAGCTGCTCACCCTCACTATCAGCCCTTCCAAGCACTGGCAGGCATGAAAAACTTCCCCAGAAAGCATTTTTTGTGGAAAAGAATCTCCAGTGTCACTGTTCACCATGAGGATCCAGCCCAGATCTTCTCATTCCTGCACTGAGGCCCCCCCTCCCTTCAAAGCCACCACCTGCCTATGGAGTGATGGGGCTGGAGCCCAGGCATGCTGGCACTGGAGAACCCTCATCAGGGATCCTGACTGACAGAATTTCACCTCTTCGACTGCAAATCCAAGTCAAAATCTATTTTATGCTCTTCTGGCAACTCAAACTCAATTTTTTCTCTCTCACAGAACAGGTACTACATTGCAGGATTGGCTTAGGTGTTTTTTCTGGGTTTGGGGTTTTTTTTTGTTTGGCTTTTTACTTTTCACATCAACATTTGTCAGTGTCTGCCGTTCCCACAGCACTCATTGCCCTGGGGTTCAGCAGCCAAACTTCATTCATATTCACATTTGCAGTGGAGTCCTCTTAATTAACGTGAAATCTTTACAACCGCCTCAGTAAGTGAAACCTTCACCCAACTTAAAGATGTTGTGACACCGAGAGGGAGATAAGAATAACAAGCATCAGTAACTCCATTCCTTTGCATATTTAGAGGAATATTTAACTAACCCCGAGAGTTTTCCTTTGATGCAAATCCCCATCTCAGAGCTCTCCAACACCAGCCTGTTTGCTGCGGTGAGACCCCAGCACCCTCCCCACAGCCTGAGCTCCCTCTGTGCCCTTTCATTGCTGACATGCAGCAGGAGAGGCTCCAAAAGCCAGGCCAGAGATCAGAGTTATTTTTCCACGAAGGAGATTAATGTCTGAGTGTGGAAGGTGCTCTGCATCTGCCACTGACAGGCTGCAGCCTCGTGTCTCCTTGATAACATCTCCTGCCTGTTAAATGTGCCTTAATTAAGAGAAGTATTAATAAATTAAGTTTTTAGAATATCTATTAATGAAAATATTAATAAAATATTGTCAGCCTCGGGAGAAGCAGAGGGGTCTCAGGAGACCAGAGAAGCACCACTGGCTGCACACATGGGCCAGGGGGGCTGCTGGGGAGGGCCCTGAGGGGTCACGGAGTGGTTTGGGTGGGAAGGGACATTAAAGCCCATGCAGTGCCACCCCTGCCATGGGCAGGGACACCTTCCACTGTGCCAGGCTGCTCCAAGCCCTGTCCATGAGGAAGGAGTCCATCTTTCCTTGATTGTGATGGACACTCAAGGGCCAGCCCTGCAGAGAGCAGGAACAGACGGGACAGAGCAATGAGCACGAGGCAGCCGAGCCAACAGGCACCAAGGGAGAGTTCACAGACCCTTAATCTCATAGTTTATGATTTTTTGGGATGTCTGTGCACAAGGGGGAAGGAAGCACACCACGGATGTTCCTGGTGGATGAGATGCAAAGGCTGGAGAAGACAATGAAGGCAAGGGGATGTGCTTGGGGACAAGGCTTTTCCCTGACTGCAGTGACCCAGAGAGCAGAGCTGAGCTCCAGAAAAAGCAGCTGGGAAGAACTGAGGAGGGTCCAGGTGGGCCATGCTCCCACAGGGTCAGACAGAGTGCAGTACAATGGGACAGACAGCCCGAGTTTGCTGAGACCTGCTGAACAAGGGGACCTTTGGGAGCAGTGGGAGACCCAAAAGGGACTGGGAGAACCAGCAGCAACTGGGAAAGAGAAGCTGACAAAGGGGCTGGGTGTGATGCAGAGCAGGAAGGAACAGAAGGCTGGGGATAACACAGAGGAGAAGAACAGCTGGTGCCAGGCAAGGAAAATGAAAGCCAGAGAGGTCTGGGGGATAAGGGCAGAGAATACACTGGGTAGCAGGAGAGCACAGAACACAAGAGTCATCTGTGGTGAGGTACAAAAGGGAGAGAACATAAATTTCAGATGGTGTCAGGCCACTGAAGAGAGGCACTGCTGGGGTCAGGATATTATGGAGAGCTGGCAGGAAGAAAATCAGGCACCAGCTCTAAGTTTGTGAACTTGACTGGAGCCAGAGTGGATGGAGGAAGAGGATGGTGGGTGGAAGGGACGTGGGGTCAGATGAGCTGCAGCTTCTGGAGGAGAAGGGCAGGAGCACAGAGGGGCTGCCTGTGCTTCAAGGACAGGCACAGCACACTCAGGCACAGGGAGGAATTCAGAAGCACTTTTGCTGATTGCACCATGGACTTCAGGGCATTGGGCTGCTCAGATCACAGCTGGCAGCACACAGAGTCACTGGCCAGCAAGGAGATGGAGGGGAAGGAGCAGCAGGAAGCAAGCAGTGGAGCTGAACAATAATCCAACTCATTTTAAGCACAAGATGGACAAATTAATGGACAGAAGGGCAGGATGCAGAGCTGGGGCAGCCATACCCAGGGCTCACTGACCTGGAGAAATCCCTTTCAGCCCTATTGCCCAGGTCAGGTGAAAGTCTGCAAGTGCCTCTAAAAACCCTCAGCATCACAGCTGAGGAAATTCCCCATTCCTCACAATTCCTGTCATTTTTCCCTATTTCTAGTGCTAACAGGGCCATACAAAACCTGTTAGTGACCAGCCCATGTGCACACAAACACAGCCCCACAATGGAGCCTCTGCCACAAACCTCCTGCTGCCTTTGAGCAGGTCCTTCATCCAGGGAGCCAAGAAACCCAAAAGATGCTTTTGTTCTCTTTAAAAAACCTCCTGAGACACTCAAGAGGTGTGAAGGGTGTTGGTGCTGCTGGAATGAAGGCAAACATGGTTAGAAAATGATGGTGGAGCTGAGGCTCCACCAGCACAGAGCAAGGGCCTGGTGGAATGTCCCTTCACCATCCTTGGAGTAAAACCACATTATTTCTTGTTCTAGAAATTCCTAGAATTGCAGAACCCCAGAATGATCAGGGCTGGAAGGAACCCTTGAACAGAGAAGGAAACACCCAAATTGCAAAGCTACAAATCCTGGACATGCTCCCTCACTCACCTCCAGTCACATAAATGATGGAGCTGCTGCTCACTTAAGCCCATCCAAACTGTAGGACTTAAGCATGTTCCTGCTAACACGGATTCTACAAAGACAAAAGGGGAAATGCCATCCTTTTAAACAACCAAAAAAATAGCATCTGCTCAATGGCTGCCCTCTACAAAGGGAGCAACAAGTTGCTTTGCTTCTTTGTCAGCCAGGAAATGCCCATTTTCTGCTGCAGCTTTTCTGAATGGATGTTTGCAAAGCACACAGGCCCATCACTGAAGGTGGCATCCCCTTCAGCCTCTCCAGCTGCACAGATGCCAGCCCAAGGAGGAATTGTGCCAAGGGACCTGCTGGAGAGGTTTCCTCCCCCTGCAGACCCTTCCTGGGGCAGCAGCAGTGATCTGGCTGATGGCATTTCCCAGCAGAGCCAGGGATGGTCACAGGGACGCCCTGGATGCACTTGGAGGGGATAAAACAAAGGAGTTGGTCATGATTGCCACAGAATCCAGTGCCTGGCCACTTAAATCTACGTATCTACATCTCAGTATAATCCATAAATACAAATATTTATCCCCTGCTGCTTGAACATCACCTCATTCATATTTCCTGGCTATCACCATTACACCATAGAGCTCAATACTCTGCCCAGGCAGAGGAAGGGAAATAAATCTACCAGGTAAAAATAAGGAACAGCCCATGACTGGAAGCCCAGCTGCACACTGGGAATTCTGTGAGGTGGACAAGGTTCTGAGCTGGCTGTGGCTGCTCTGGAATTCAAGCTGCAGGAGTGTTTCCCCTTCAAGCTGAACAGACAAAAAGCCACTCACACCCAGACAAAACCCAATGTGTATTTACACACAGCTTCCACATCCTGAGTGCTGTAGCTCACGAGGGGAGATGGAGAGGGAGTATCCAAAGTGAAGGAGAATCTTTTTATGGAGGAGTGGGGGAAGAAAGCAAAGAAGAAGAAGAAGCTGTACCTTCTTTTCCTGCAGAATTGTGAATAAGTGCAGGTGCTCTATATATGCAGTTGTATCTTTCAAAAAAAAAAGAGCTTTAGAGAAATTAATTACATGTCAGAGCCTCTGACAGGTCTTTTAAGAATTGTGATACTTTTGAATGAAAACATTATATACTTAAAAAGAAATACCATGTAAATGTCTCTGAGATATTTACAGTCAGTGGAGTAATAGTAGGAGAGGATTCAGCTCTCTCTGTGGATGGGGGATGCTGAGCACACCCTGCTCCTCCCAACCATGCTCCTGCCCCTGCAGGACCTCAGCAACTGCTGCAGAAGCTCAGAGCAGAGCCAGGAATTGGCTGGGAACACGACCCAAGCTGTCCCCAAAATGCTGAGCCACCTGTCTGTCTGTCTGTCTGTCCCCTCCACCCCTGAGCACCAGCTCCTCCCAGCAGCAAGGACATCATACACCCCTCCTCCTGTGCTGCACCTCTGCAGAGGACAAGAGCCAGGTGGTTTTGTGCTTGGTTGGTTTTTTCTTGGGTTCTTTTCCCCCTTTTTTCCCCCTTTTTAGTCCCACAGCAGGACACAGGACACAAGTTCCCGTGGAGAAATTGTGGTGAGGCAGCACCAGAAGGCACAGCAATGGCAGGCTGGTGGCTCACTGCCCTCAAGGATGCTGTTTTCCCACCAGATCCTGAAATCCCCTGATCCTTTTTATTCCAGGGATGCCATTTGAGCCTTGTTTTTTCACTAGAATTCCATAACTGGGGGATGAAGTGCTCAAAATTTTCACTTGCCAGCAAACGAGGGTGCATTTTAATGCTAACAGCACCTCTCTGACTAAGGCTCTGTTTCCATGAATTTACCTATGCCAAGGGTCTCTGATTTTTGCTGAAATAAGGAAAAAATGCAGAGTACCTGAGGTTCCCACATCTGGCAGGGTCAGAATTCCTAAGGAAATGGTTCCTAAGTGTGGAACCATCTCCCCCCTCTGCCCAGCACCAAGTGCTGCTCCAGTCCACCAAAGGGATGCTGGACTTGAGGTTCTGGTTTCAAAGCTCTTTTCCCAGAAAAATCTCACAAGGAAATTGCATCTCCCAGCAGCTCCCTGGGCTTTTCCTATCAATGATGGTGAGCACACCAGAGAAAAGCCCAAGTGAGGGAGAAATAAGAAACAAAGAAGGGTTTTGTGGGTCAATCCCAGCAGTGAGACATCTAAAACCCTACAAGAATGTAAGGCCTGACAGAACCAGTGTTAGCTGAGAATAGGTTCAGGTATAAATACAGATAAAAGCCTCCAATTAGGAATAAATCGGGTAAATCGGGGGGGGGGGATAAAGTTGATTAAAGAAAAAGGAGGTTGCAGAGAAAATGGAGAACACAAAACCCATTAAAATAGGAAACAATTTCAGAACTGGTGTGTTCCCAGAAGGTGCAAAGGATGGATGAGTTGTTAATATTCATAGCAAGCCTCCACTTTCCCTCAGCTGAAAGCAGATGCAACAATTACTGCAGAGCCCAAGCCCCAACTCCAGCAGACCCCCAGATATGATATTAAGAACAAGCTATTTAAAGCCAGCTCTCAAATAAATGACAGTTTCTGACCTTACTCTGGGAGGACATAAGGTGTGAGTGTTTCAAGACCTGTCACAAACAACTTAAATGCAAAAGGAAGGAAGTGAACAAAATTACAGCCTTCCTGACAAAGCACACGTTAAATACCAAAGGAGCTCTCTCTGTAAATGTATTCTCAGCCATCAAGAGCAGCAGTGTATCACAAAGGGAAAAAGGTGGCAATTAAAATCCTGGAGGAGCTGAAACGCATGAGGGAACATCTGAAATGTGGAGGGCTTCAGCACAACACTGTCCTGGGTTAGGGAAGGCAGAGCTGCCAGAGCCCAGGGAGGAGAGCTCCAAAATGCAAAGCAAGGAAGGGAAGAGCCCGGGCAGAATCACTGGAGAGCTCGTGGGGAAATGGAGAACAGAGGGACTGAGGAGGTGGAAGGGAAAAGGATGGCCCAGGGCCACAAACAAAGGCTGTGGCCTCAGATGAGCACAGCTCCACTCCACATCCCCACAGACAGCGACCGAGAACCTGAGGAAACCTTGACGATTCAAGGGAGGAAGAATTAAATATCCCTTTTTACCAAATGTGGGATGAATTTGCACATGGGGCAGGGTAAATATTCCTGTGGGAATAATGAGGAAATGCAGGAGCCCAGGAGGACCTCATGAGGGTTTCAATGAGTGCACCCCATTCTGAGGACAAGAAGCATAAAGAGAATTCCTGCCTACCCTGAGCAAGGGAGGATGATTAAGAAGAGTTGCTGGGGGTTTTTTTTGGTCATCCTCTCATATTTTATAGAAGTGGAAGGAAATGAAGCAATAATTAGTGTCAGCAGCTGCATAGTTTTGAAAAGCACTGGCAAGTGAGGGGGAGATTTTCATCTCTTGAAAATGAGTAAGAACACAAACTTTGGTTTAGCTGCGATGGCCAGAAGTAAAAACATTTCTAATTAATAGAATCACAGAATGGTTTGGGTTGGAAAGGACCTTAAAACTCATTCCACTACCTCCCACTGTCCCAGGCTGCTCCAATCCCCAGTGTCCAGCCTGGCCTTGGGCACTGCCCGGGATCCAGGGGCAGCCCCAGCTGCTCTGGGCCCCCTCACAGTAAAGAATTTCCTCTTCATTCCTAATCTGAACCTCCCCTCTGGCAGTTTAATCTCTCTCTGTCCTGTCTGGAAAGCCTCTCTCCATCTTTTTTCAAAGCTTCCTTTAAGTAGCAGAGATGCCCAAAGACAGCCCATGATGTTGCTTTTTGCCTTTTCTCCTTAAAAGCAACTGTATTCCAAACATGTCGTTTTCACTCCATCTCTGCATATGAAGTTAAAATCAGAAATGTTAAGGGCCTGGATTTCTGAGAAAATTAGAGTGGAATGATTGAAAACTCCGACTCTCATAAATCTGCAAAGGTTGAAAATTCAGCAGGATCGTGGGGTATTAACCTCACAAAAACACGAGGACTCTCCAAAGCTAATTATACACCAGTCTGCTCTAAAATAACAGAACCAATAAAGAATAGTTTGGGATGGAGATTTTTTGATGGGCAGAATTGCTTCATTTAAAGGAACTTATTAGCCAGATTCCCTTTCTGCTGTTGTATTTATGGACCCATTGACAAACCAGTGTCTGAAAAGCCTAACAAACTCTTCCTGTGAACCTCATCAGGAAATAGGAGAGGCCAAGGTCAAGTGCATTAAGATTACAGAAGCTGATGAAGAAAGGGGATGTTTCAGAGTCCCTCACACACTGGGTTTTATGAAATAACTCAGCTGAAGAAGGGTGTGTAAAATTTTGTTTAGAGACATGGATTAATGCAGAGCCAAAACAGCACAAAGAGTTGGATTTCACAGGGATATGCTGAAGAAAAGTCTCAGTCCTAAATTTTGCCATTGCCTCTTTCCCTATGAGAAATATTCTCTTATTTTCCCTGTTAAAAAAAGAGCACCAGGTTTAAAAAAAGAAGGAGGAAAAGAGGAATATTTTTTTTTTCTGTACGAATTTGTAATATATTAAAGTTTGGGCTAAGGAGGGTAATTAGGCTGGTGCCGGAGGAGGATGTGAAAGCTCATCAGGATATTTGCAGTAACCCTAGTGGGGTAAACATTTCTCTTTTCTAATATCTTCAAATTAGAAATTTTATAGGAGAAAAAGAAATTTTAACAAATCTCATTTGTCTCTTATTAGCAATTAGCCAGCGTGGACCCCGGATAAAAAGTGTTAATTTCTAAAGTACACATAATTTTCATAAAAGCACAGACAGGAAAGCAAACGGCAGAGTGCTTGGCTTAGGCACAGGAAGGAATTAAGATGGAGCAAGGGAGGAAGGGCTCATTCCTCCCATGTTTTACTCAAAGAACTGGTCCAGGGAGCTGCTGTGCCCTTACTGTGGGACATGGAATCCCAGGATTGTTTGGGTTGGAAGGGACTTCAAAGCTCATCTTGTTCCCATGAGCAGGGCCATGCCATGTGCATGTACATCCCAGGCCATCAGCTTCAAGAAACTAAAGATTGCCAGAAAAGAGGCAATGGTGAGAAATCCTCCCAAAAAAGGGTGATGTTCCACAGGGATGTGGAAGACAAAATCCCCTTAGACATCATAACCAAGTTTCTAGCCAGATCCTTTGAATATTCCTGAACAACTCCCAAGTTTTATAAGGATTTTTCCTTTCTATGTACATATAAATTATTGCACTGATAGCAGATGGGCCCTTCCATACGATTTCCTTTTTAAAACTTCCAGCTTCATGCAATTCCTGCATGTTCCTTGTGCTTGGAAAGGAATGCCTGTGCTTTCAGCTCCAGAGCACAAAGCTGGGGTTACTTCTGCTCATTTGGTTTTAAAACTTTTAATTACACAAGCAGGTAGCAACTCTTAAATACATCAGCACCATCATTTTGCCCTGAGAAAACCTCGGTGCAGTGGCTCTGCCTGGCAAGGTGAGCCTAAAAGTGAGCCACACTTTGGGAAAACATGCAGCACCTACTGACTTGGGTTTATTTTCCTGAGTAGTTTCCTGCAGCTGACACAGCTGGACCACAGATTTTCCAGGTAAAACAGCTTCCCAGTCTCATCCTGTGAGAGGAGCCAATGCTTCTGACTCTAAAGGGAATCAGGGGAGGTAGGAAAAGGAAATGATCAAAACACTTATCACACCGAGAAAAGAACTTATTAGGCCCGATAAGGAGTTGGAATTGATGACAATTATAAGATACCATCCATTTTTAGCTAATAATTCAGAAAATGGATGAATTATTTGAGGAATAATATGTGATCATTTATTTAAAGACTTAGACTAATGTATACGCTGGAGGAAGCGGGCTGAGGTTGTGGGAACACTTTAACACTTCCATTCCTGGGTGGTTCTTCCTTTCCACTCAAATGCAGAGATTTAATAGCACTGGATTTAGTTTGAGGGTTACAGGGCCCCTGTAGAAAACATCAAGCCCTTTGCCAAGGCTGTTTTATACACAACCTACTTTTCCTCCACTTTCCTATTCACATGTAAGAAATCCACCAACATTTTCCCTTTGAGAACTCGTTCATTTATTCAAAATTCCCCACAACAAACAACCCCATCCCCACTCCACAGGCCTGAGCAGATCCCACAATTAGATGGAAACAACAATTAAATCTAAAGCCACGTCTCTCAATTTTACTTGGGAAGGTTTTGGGTTCCGCCGAAGGTCGGAGGCGATTTCTGAAGGGAAAATCCCACATTAGGAGAGATTGCATCTCCTAAGATCTCAGCCCAAATCTCCATCTGTATCCAGGTAACAATCTGGAATGCTGATATTTAAAGGGAAAAATATCTGGACAGCTGCCCCAGCTCCCTGGGAAGCAATGTTTAGTTAAAGTCTTGGATATCACTGAAAGAAGATGTGGAGATGTCACACTGAGGCTGAAGCATTTTTTCAAGTGCTGAATTATTCACCCGCGAATCTCAGATGTGAAATCCAAATGCTCCGGTCTTGCCCCGGCTTTAGACAATGGCTAATTCCTTTCTGTGCCACTGCAGGGTCTCTTCATCAGCTTTCTTTCATCTATAATCACAGCCAGGTCATGGATTGTTAGTCATATTCAGTGCAGAATTCAAACCCTGCCACACCAATCAGCCGGGCCGGGGCTCCCCCGGCGTTCAGAGCGCGGCTCTGGGGGAGCCTGGCGCGGCCTCACAGGGCACAGGGAGCCACAAACCCAGCAGCACTTCCCCAGCCAACAGGGATGAAGCCCTGAGCTGGGAGAGGACACAGAATGTGGGAACCCAGAACATCCCTCTGCTGTCCAGGACCCCTGCCAGGGGTCTCAGAAGCCCTGGCACAGAGCCCAGAACACCTGTGGGTTTGATTATGACCCGTGGAACAAACTACCAACCTTAGATGAAGACCAGCAAGCCACAAGAGTTTAGGTAGAATAATAGTGAAGTTACCACGGGGTGGAAAAGTAGATTTTGGGGTTTTTGGTATGGGGGTTCAGGAGGCAAGATGGAGGGAACTGGGTGTGTGCAGCCTTTCTCCTTCTTCTTCCTGGCCTCCATCTTCTGCTGTGATGTTGGCACTTACAGATTGGTTAGAGTAGAAGCTCACTGTCTAACACAGGTGATGGGTATTGGGAAGGAATTGTAAACATTGTACACGTAGTTTTTAGTATAAAGACATAACACAGCCCCAGGGGCAGGCAGAGTGCCTGGAACTGTCCTGCTGGACGGACCTCAGCAGGGCAGGAGAAAGAATTTTATAGATAAGATACAATAAACAACCTTGAGACCGAGAAATGAAGAGCTCAGACTCCTTCTTCAAGCACAGGGCTGGGAAAAGAGACTTTCTAACACATCTCGGGGTCACTGTGACCAGCTAGAGACCCCAACAACAGAACAACCTGGGGCTGCCAGGGATCTGCCCCAGCATCCCACCTGCAGCATCAGACACAGGGGAGCACAAATCAAGGCTTGGGTTGGGTTGGAAAGGATCATAAAGATCAGCTTGTTCCACCCGTGCCATGGCAGGGACACCTTCCACCATCCCAGGGTGATCCAAACCCCATCCAACCCAGCCTGGGGCACTGCCAGGGATCCAGGGCTGCTCTGGGCACCTGTGCCAGGGCCTGCCCACCCCAACAGGGAACAATTCCCAGTTCCCAATCTCCCATCCATCCCTGCCCTCTGGCAGTGGGAGCCATTCCCTGTGTCCTGTCCCTCCATCCCTTGTCCCCAGTCCCTCTCCAGCTCTCCTGGAGCCCCTGGAAGGGGCTCTGAGCTCTCCCTGGATCCTTCTCCAGGTCAACACCCCCAGCTCTCCCAAGCTGGCTCCAGAGCAGAGAAAGTCAATATGTTTCTCCTCTATGTAAATGTAGTGGGAAGAAAAAATCATAAAGACAGGCATTTATCAGCCTTTGCTGGAGGTGTTACTTTGCATATCAAGCCATGAGGATGCAATTGTTTCATTAGGACTTCGCTGGTGTTTGTAACGTTTAATGAGTCTTGGAGAACAGAGGAAGAAAATACTACAGGCACTGCCGCAGCCAAGATAAATAGGTAAACATCCCCTGCCTGACATCAGTTAATGCATCACAGCTCTGCTCACTTAGGGCAGCCATGAAATCAATTCTCCAGTAAAAATAAAAAACTCGTATCCCAATCTGAGCTCACAAGGCGAGGGACGATGTGAGGGAGGGAAACTTCAGCTTGGCTGGAGGCTCCAGGCCCCTCTTTGTCCCCTCCTCGTGCCAAGCCCTGCTGAGGGCTTTGCTTTCCACAAAATAAGGGTTTTGTCATTTTTCCTCAAAATAAACAATCTGGCTTTTTAAAAAGTTTTTCAGGAGTCAGCAGCAATGTGTTCCCAGCCTCTCAAGGACACTTCAGTGTCACTTCCAAAGTACCCCAGATAAATTGAGAGCAATGATGGAACTGCTAAGAAAATGTCAAACCAAACAAAAAAAAACCCAACTTCTCTTTAGCAGAGCTAAAACACATTTTAAATCACTTCAAATCCCATCTTATTTCTGGCTACACTTCTCAGCCTCCCACTGTAAAGAGTAAGATCTCAACAAAGTCAAAACCCAACTGAAAACAGCTTAATAAATTCCAGCTGAAGGATGAATTCATGGTTTTGTACCCATTCCCCTGGAAAACCAAGACCAGATAACACACAGGATAATGCACCTTGAGGTTCCTCCCTTGGGTGGGCTTTGCTCATGTCCCCTCTGTCACCCACCTGTGTCACCCTGACCCTCAAACACCTGCCAGGATTTAAGGGGTGACCTCCTGTTGAAGATTGCAATGCAAGTTGTTTTCCATTACCATCTGTATGGCAGATTATCTTTGTCAAGTGGGCAGTTTGCCTTATCTCTCTCTTTGAGTGCTCACAATCACTCCTCCCTCGGGAGAGGACATCTGCTGATAACAGCCATTGAATGTCACTGCATGGCTGATAAGAACTACAGCATCCCATTGGGAGATGTGAGCCCAGAGGGAGGAGCCAAGCATTCCTGCCTGGATATAATCTGAGATTCTGGAACACCAGCACGGCTTCTGCACGGGATTCCCCAGAGGAACAGCAGCTGCCTCTTCCCCTGGATCTTCAGAGGCAGAGACTGCACCTTTCTCCAGGATCCCTGCTCCAGCAGAACCACCCCTGACACTGCAGGAGGGCTGAGCCACAATTCCAATGGGACTGCTGCCAACAGCCTGACCCACAGGGTGTCAGGCTGGGTTCTGACTCTGGCAGTGTTGTTTTAATTACTGCATTGTTTATTTTATCCTTTTATTTTTTTTCTTTTCCCTATTAAAGAACTGTTATTTCCTGCTCCCATATTTTTGCCTGAGAGCCCCTTAATTTAAAATTATAGCAATTAGGGAGGGGTGGGGAGGGTTTACATTCTCCATTTCAGGGGAGGCTCCTGCCTTCCTCAGCAGACTCCTGGCTTTCCAAACCAAGACACCACCCTTGTGCAGGTCCTGGCTATGAGTCAGCCCAAGGGGCAGCACACCTCAGTTTCCAAGGGGAAGATGGATGTGATGGACCCCAGAGCTCCCCAAGCCAACTGAGGGCAGCGCACCTCAGTTTCCAAGGGATGTGATGGACCCAGAGCTCCCCAGACCAACATCTAACAGAACATTGGCTGATATTCTTCCCAGACCCTGCAAAGAGCAGGGAGAGGGGAAATGCAAAGGGAAATGGAGCCCACGGGCTCTGGCTTGGCAGCAGAAACACCAGCAGGGAGGAAGAGTGCCATGGATGTGGCTGCACGGTGCCATCTGTGGTGCTCCAGCAGCTGCTGCCACTGCTCTTGGCCCGAGGTGGCCAAAATCCAGCAAATTCCACCCTCAAAGGCAGTGCCAGCGGATGAGCAGGGCGCACAGTTACCATCTGAAAGAGGAGAAAGTCACTCCTCTTCTCAACCTCACCTCTAAACCTCCTAAACCCAGCCCTGCTGCTGGGATAAAAGGAGGTGGGAAGGGTGTGACACAAGGAGACACAGCCACCTCCAAGGGATTCACCAAAATCCCTACAACGCCTCCTTCCCTTCCAGCCTCCACAGTCTGGTTCTCCACTCTGCAAGGAGAAGGGGTGCAAGGCAGGAGCTTGGGGATCCTGCACGTCACAGAGGCACCTCAAATCCTGCTCAGACTTCACAAAACCATTCAGGGCTTTTTTGGGCAGCAGCTTCCATCTATTTTGGGCTCAAACTGATTGGCAATTTTGAAGAACGCGCTGCAAATTGCTCTGCTAATCACAGCAGCTCCAGCCATGGAACTGTATTAAAATAACATCAGTGCTGAGACACAAAGCTGAGATCAGCCAGGGAATGCTGAGCTGAGGCTGCCTGCTCTGGAGCCATCATCCTGCCTGCCTGGAACGCTGCAGCCTCCCCAGCTTTTCCTTGCTGATTCCAGATTCCAGCTGGCTGCTCGCATCGATTCAACGATAACAACACTCAGGGTTTCAGTATTTTCAGAAAAGCAAGTGGTTTTCTGGTGGCCATGGCCTTTCCCAGGCTGCAGGTGCCTTCCCAAAGCCACCCAGGCTGGCACACAGGGATCAGGCTGCAGCTCTGCATCTCTGACATGCTGAGTGTCAAGCACACCTGGGAAAGGCCATTCATCTAGCTGAAAAACAGGGATCTCTCCAAGGAAATATCACAGACACAAAAGAAGAAGATTTAAAATTCCTCTTATACCAAGTTGTCTCTAAATCCTTTTAGTGGAGGCAGGGAGAGACAGGGCTTTGTGACAAGGGGGAAAGGGTCTGCCCTGAGCATGTGGGTGCCACTGTCTGACCTCAAACCCTGCTCAGCTCTGCCTTCCCCCAGCTCTAACCCAACAGAGCCTTAGGGAGCACCCTCTGTGGCCTAACAGCCTGCAAGGAGGGCCTGTGCCCCCGTCCTCTGAGGTGAGGATGGATGGATCCCCCCAGCACCTCCCACCAGGGTCTGGAGAACTTGGGGCATCAACTCCCACTCCAAGACACAGAATCTCCCACACAATGAATGGAGACACAAGGAGGGACACAATGAGACTGTGACACTGTGTTGTCTTATTTTCCAACTCATCACTTCAGATTTCTAATGAGATAAAATTAAAACTTTCAGTTGGATAAACCAAAAATCATCATTCAAACTCCAAGCAGGGCCACTCACCCAAGGCTGGTCCTGGGCACTGCCATGGGTCAGGCCAGGTTGTTTGCATTCAGTGTGTGCTGCAGAGGTGGAACCTGTGGGAAGGGGCTGTGCTGCATCCACGTGGGACAGAACCAGCCAGTGTGGGGCTAACAGCTCTTCAGGAGATGTGGATTAAAACCTTCTGGCAGAAAAACAAGTCTCCCATGTGCAGAAGGGTGTTCCCACCACTGACTGTCCCAAAAAAACCAATGAAGAGGGAAGGGGAACAATGCTCTCTCTGCTGGCTGGCAAACACAGAGGTGGAAATGGAAGGATAAATCACCCAGCTCCCCTTCCACCATTTCCCTTACACTGGTGAAATATCCTCCACAATGGATGGAATCGAAGTCCATCACCAAGTTCAAGAACACATTTAATGCAGATCTATTCATTTCAAGGAGTGTCTGCACAATGGACAGCTTTCCCCTTCAAAAATTATTCCAAACGGCACGCTTGCTTTTCATTCTTCTGCATCTTAACATTTAAAAAATACAGCACATTTGTAATGAAGACACATGTTGCATAAACCACAGCCTGCTCTAAAAAGTAGATTTCACAAAGACTTGCCACAGTACAGGGACAAGGACCACTTGTTGATAAATTACTTTCACTCCCACAGTGGAAAAGTCATATTTGTACCCAGCGTAAGTGGTGCTATTGTTGAGCAATTTGATGGAAGTCCAGCAAGACACGTTGTGCAGGTTTTTATTTAACCTCATTTAAATCAAATTAAGCAACAGGGGTGGTGTCTGGGGACAAAGCAGAATCCTGTACATAAATGAACCAAACGTATCACTGAGTGCCACATCCAGTCTTCCCTTAAACACCTCCAGGGATGGGGACTCCACCACCTCCCTGGGCAGCCCCTTCCAGTTTCTGATCACCCTGACTGTGAATCATTTTTTCTTCATGTCCAACCTGAACCAGATGAGCTTGCAGCTTGGAATCAGGTAAGCTTTACAGTCCCTCCCAGCCCAAATCACTCTGTGATTCCACGATTTGCTGATGGAAAGATTTGGTACCCCTGTGTGACGGTGGTCACAGGGGTCTTAGGATGAGGGAAGAGATGTAGATCTGACTGACTCCATGTTACAGAAGACTTGATTTATTATTTTATTATATGTATTACATTAGAACTATACTAAAAAGAATAGAAGGAAAAGTTTCATCTCAGAAGGCTAGCTAAGCTAAGAATAGAAAAGAAAAGAATGATAACAAAAGCAGCTGTCCCAGACTCTCTGTCCGAGCTAGCTCCGCTGTGGTTGGCCATTAATTACAAACAAGCACATGAGACCAATCACAGATGCACCTGTTGCATTCCACAGCAGCAGATAACCATTGTTTACATTTTGTTCCTGAGGCCTCTCAGCTTCTCAGGAAGAAAAAATCCCAAGAAAAAGATTTTCATAAAAAGATGTCTGCGACACCCCTGCAAGAGTGACACATGTCCATAAAAAAGGAAATAACAACGAAATCCCTCTGACCATAGAGCCCGTGTGGGAACAGAGCTGAAAGTGAAGACATTCAAACCACACAAGAGGCTTTTAAAAATCAAAGTCAGGGTAAAAGGTGCATGGGGTAAGTGCTGCCCAGGGACAGGAGCCTGGGGTTTGCTCCCCCTGAGCCCCAGGGATCTGTGCCAGGGAAATGCCATGCCCACCCCAAAATGAGGAGGTTCATTTGGAAGATTTAGACTCCTGAAAATTAGTGCAGAGCTCCAGATCACAGAGATAACAGGCTGCCTAAAACTGACCTGGGATTTCATTAGAGCTGATAACAGTGGGGAAAAAAACCCTTCCCAAATGTGCATTACAAATTCAGTCTGTAGAAACTCTTTCAAAGGTATCTCAGTTAAAGCAAACCATGTGCAGGCGTTTGATTTGCACAAAATCAGGGATTCTGCCTCTGGGAGCAGCAGCTGGTGGGCATGGAGGCTGCAGGGAACGTGGAGCTGAGCCTTTGCCAGGAAGGACAGGAAGGAACAGAAATCTTTGTCCTGGTCCTGGACCTCTGGTGAACTCAAAATCCCAAAGCAGAACTGATCAAATCTTGTCTTTGGTGAAAAAAAACACAGCTGGAACATGGGAGTCTGTGAACTCCAGCATGGAGGGTGACCATGGTGGATGAAGAGTGGTGGGCAGGGCGCAGAGATGTGCTCACTGTCACTGCAGCCTTTCTGCTGATGCAATGGGGAAATTTTCCCGACTGAAGAATGGGAAAGTGGCCTGGAGACAGGGACACAGAGTCACAGAATAGTAAAATGCTTTGGGTTGGAAGGGACCTTAAAAGATCATCAAGTTCAACCCCCTGCCATGGCAGGGACACCTCCCACTGTCCCAGGGTGCTCCAAGCCCCAATGTCCAGCCTGGCCTTGGGCACTGCCAGGGATCCAGGGGCAGCCCCAGATGGAAGATGCTCTGGGCACCTGTGCCAGGGCCTGCCCACCCTGCCAGGGAACAATTCCTGCCCAATATCCCATCTATCCCTGCCCCCTGGCAGTGGGAGCCATTCCCTGTGTCCTGTCATTGCAGGGCCATGTCTCACATCCCTCTCCAGTTCTCCCAGAGCCATTTAAGCACTGGAAGGGGTTGTAAGGTCTCCCTGAGCCTTTCTCACAGGACAGGAGTTACATGATAGCAGTTACATCACTTCATCACCTTGCTGACCTCCTCTGGACTCGCTCCAGCAGCTCCATGGCCTTCCTGTGCTGGGGACTGCAGAGCTGGAGGCAGCTCTGCAGCTGGGGTCTCACATCAGCCACCACTGTGAAATATCCATCCTTTATCTTAGCAAGAGAGCAACAACCCACTGAATAAACTCCAGAGCAATGCATAAATTAAGTCCTAAACCAGTCCTCTAGCTGTGCCCGTGGCTCTTGTTTAAGGAAAAGGCATTAGCACAGCATCTTAAAGTCACTTAGAGGATTCCTGGATATTACCCTGGCGAGGTGACGCCGCTAATGATGCTGCAGGCAGAGTCTGTTTTCCCAGCCTGGATGTTAAAAAAAGGGGATTGGCATGTCCAAGTATATTTAAAGCACAGGGGACAGGCTGCTCTCCCAGCAGGACAGGCCCTGCAGCAATCCAAGGCCAGGGCTTTTGGCTCGCCACACTGGAGAGGTTAATGGGGAAGGTGCCGGCTGGCGGCTCCTGGCCCGTTTGCTAAACCCACACGATATCCCTGCTAAAAACCTCTGAGCAGGAGCTGATAAATGGGCTGTGCTGAGCTCAGGGCTGCACAGCTCACGCTGCACCCCAAGAAATGGGAGTGGTTTCTAAAGGAGCCAATTTAGGCTGGGCACGGCGAGGTGGAGGCTGTCAGAGCGGAGCTGGCAGCTCCGCAGGCCCAGTGCCCATTCCAGGGGCTGGGCTCTGCCCTGGGAGGTTCATTTGCAAGTTTGCTGGTATTTAAAAACATTTTGGGGTTGGAGTGAGTCCAGAGAAGGGAATGGAGCACCAGGAGAGGCTGAGGGAAATGGGAAGGGGCTCAGCCTGGAGATAAGGGGGATCGGGGGGCCCTTGTGGCTCTGCACAGCTCCAGACAGGAGGGGACAGCTGGGGGGATTTGGGATCTTATCCCAGGGAACAGGGACAGGAGGAGAGGGAACAGCCTCAGATTGTTCCAGAAGAGGCTCAGGTTGGCTATTTGGGGAAATTCCAGGGCTGTCCAGCCCTGGCACAGGAGCCCCCATTGATGGAGGGATGTAAAAGCCATGTGGATCTGTTACCTGGGGACAGGGTGAGTGCTTGGGGGAGTGGTTGGACCTGACAGTCTCAGAGGGATTCTCCAGCCTGAATGAGGCTGTGGTTCCATGACTGTGCAGGAAAACCAGAGCTCTTCTTAGTGGTAAGCAGAAACCTGAGAGCTACAGCCTGCCTCCCCCCTGGTTTAAAACAATTTATGGGATGGATTGAGGGCTTCTGCTTTGGGTTCATCCTCACCTGAAAAACACAAAGGTCTTGCCAGAGGAGTGACTTATCCCAGCAAGAATTAAGTGCTGCAGAAAGGAAGCAATTAAACCCCTCACAGTGATTCAGTCCATAAAACATTTTCACTGCTATTTGTCTGGGAATAATTTGCCAGAAATGACAGACCCCACTTATGTGTGTAATGGGTTTTGGAAGAGGTGGGAATCCCCTGGGATGAGACACCCAGGCATCCTGTAGTGCTCTGATTCTGCACCCAGCCCCAGCCAGGGCCCACTCCTTGCTGATCTTTCCAACCTTAATGATTCTCTGAAAAAAAATCCAAAAATCCAGATCCAAGGGAGGAAGGCAGCAACTGAAAAGCACAGCTCAAGGTGGAGACTTCCAAGGCTCACATCGACTGAAGACATCTTTAAAATCTGAGAATATAAAACATTTCCTGGCCTTTTGTCTTTAATAGAGAGGCCTGTATCAAGGAGATAGCCCATCACAAACTGCTCTGGTACCTGAAGTGGCTCAGAGAAGAGGGGCCAGGCTGGGGGTGCAGAGGATGCTCCCCAGCCCCTGGGCTCACTCTACATCCCTGAGCTGCCACTCAAACACCTGGGCAATGACAACCAGGGCAGGGAGTGATGCCTTGGGAAGGCTGCCCTGGAACAGAGGCTGGGCAGAGGTAAAGAATAAAGCAGGGATTTATTAAAAAGCCTCAATGGATGCACCTTGGGCAGCACAAGAGCCCAGCCACAGGCTGCACCCAAGATGAACCAAAATGGTCACAAAAATCCCCAACTGGTCACAGGGTCTCTCCCTTTTATAAATTCTGCTCCATTTGCACATTGGAGTTCATTGTCCCATTCCAGCTCTAGCCCATGCAATCCCATCCTTCTTGTTTTTCTCTCTCCAGCCCACGTGGTTTGTGCAATTGGTGCTGAGATTTGGATCATTTGTCCCCCCAGCTGGAGCAGGAATTGTTTTGTCTCCTGCTCTGTGCACAGAGCTCACCATCCCCTCATGTGAAGCCCAGACCCCACACTAAAGCAGCACAGAATGTGAAAAATAGAAAAGCTGAAACCTGAGGCCTCAGGAGGAACTGGGCAAGCACATCTCCCAGTGGTGATTCTGGTTCCCAGCCACCTTTCAGCCCCACACTGCTGCTCCAGGGGCAGCCGCGCTCCCTCAGGAACCCTCCCCAGTGCATCAGCCCACGGACAGGCAGGAAATTTCCATGTGCAAGCCCTGTAAGGTTCATCCAGTCCAGCTCTATGCCTCAGTCTGCCAGATGACAAACGTCCTTGGCTCCCATTTACTTCAAGATGTGCTGAGAGCCTTTCAGAAATTAAACCTCTTTATTCCGAGGTAAATGACGCATGTTTTGCTGCACAATCTCCTTCCCTATTATCCCCCATGCCCAGCACTGAATGCAGGTGTCACAGATGGTGCAACTCCATCCCACTAAAGGGTTTTTGCCCTCCTTTCTTGGAGCCAGGAATATTTTCTCTCAATAGCAATCAGATCTCCGGGTTGGATTGGCTCAGTCGTGTCAGGTCACTGCTGCAGCTCCCCTGTCTACCAGCACAGATTTCTTTTACTGTTGCTTCTCCTGGCAAGGATCTGCCAATATTTTATTAGCAGATCCCTGGTGTCTGTTCTCTGGATGGATGGGGAGGAAAATGACAGAGTTCCTCTCTCTCTTTGGGCCTGCCTGTGGGAGGGAGGTGAAGCTCCGCAGAATTCCTGCTCGGATTGAAAAGGATGGGATCAGTTTGGAACTCAAAGCACTTCCATGGTTTTTTCACCCAGGTTAACAACCCAGCAGCACTGCAGAGGGGAAGGATTTTAAATTATCTAAATTTAGTGCTTGCAGCTCGCCCTGTGTGATCAGCTCTGACTGTTTGGTGTCTTTCTCCTGGAGCTGAGACCTGACGTCTCACCTGAACCAAAGCCTGTGTCTGGCCCACCAAACTGTAAAGAAATCCTTGAAAACATGAAACAAGTGTGACTTAGAGGCTCCAAAACCCCAGCACATACATAAAAGAAATCAGGATTTACTTTTTAAATCACATGGTTTAAGCCAGTGTCACAATTTCTGACCATGTGAGGATTCACCGTGTTCCTTATCTTTTACCATTTATCCAGTCTGTCCACATTTTTCCCTGAGTCCACCCTTACACATTCACAGTTGCTACAGCTCCTGCTCTGATTTACCTGCATGATGTCACCATTGCATTAAATGGTGTTGGTTTGCTTGGAACTGTATTGTTCCCCTCTTTTTACAGAGGTTCAAAAAAATCAAAAAACCCAGTTCTGAATGGCAAATTAAATTTGACTTAAAATAACATGCAAAGAGCAGTTGTGTTTGGGCGCAATTCCCCATCAAAGGTCCTTTTAACAGGCACGAGCCCCTTCTCACTTAACAAAGTAAAGAAATCCAAAGATGTACAAGAGATTTTTCTTGAAAATCTTACAACATGTAGATGCATATCCATAAAAATATTCCCCAGCAAGTTAGAATCTACTTTTTAAAACCACAGCTCTAAAATGGCTTAATGGATGAAAACCATTTTTGGTTTTCTGTTATTTTTTGGGGGCTTTTTTTTGGTTTGTTTTTTTTGGGTTGTGTTTTTTTTTTGAAATTGCATCTGGGCTGACAGCTTGAACACTGAGCTGCAGCCTGTGAGACAGAAATACCAACTCACAGAAGTACCAGCAGTGCTGCTCCCAGTCGCTGTCATGATCTTAATCAAAGAGTATTGTGATAGAAAAAGGGACTCTGGTCTGCCTGCCTTTGGCATATCCTAAATATCAGTGTCCACATTCCACATGATGCAGTTGGAAAAGAGAAATTCCCTCTATGGTGAACCACAGAATGGTTTGGACTGGAAGGGACCTTAACGATCATTTTATTCCCCCCCTGCCATGGCAGGGACACCTCCCACTGTCCCAGGCTGCCCCAACCCTGTCCCAGCTGGCCTGGGGCACTGCCAGGGATCCAGGGGCAGCCCCAGCTGCTCTGGCCTCTCCACCCTCCCAGGGAAGGATTTCTCCCTGATATCCCATCCATCCCTGCCCTCTGGCAGTGGGAGCCATTCCCTGGGTCCTGTCCCTCCATGCCTGGTCCCAGGTCCCTCTCCAGCTCTCCTGGAGCCCTTCAGGCACTGGAAAGGGCTGTAAGGCTTCCCTGGAGCCTTCTCCTCTCCTCCAGCTCTCCCAGGGTGGCTCCAGAGCCCAGGTCTGTGTGTGGCAGGCTCAGTGCTCCCACAGCTCCAGCCTATCCCTCTGTGCCCCAAAGCCAGCAGGCAGCCAAGGGGAGAAATGCTGCCCCTTGTCCTTCCCCTCTTGCCATCCCTGCCCCAGAACTGCTGTCAGGAGAAAGCCCTGGGCAAAGGAGATGTCCATTAAATATCCATTATTCACCCCCACTGACCTCCTGTTTTCCCCAGCCAGGTGCTGCCTGACCAGGTGGGGTTCCCCTTGGGGTTACACCAAGCACCAGCAACCCCACCAGGACCCCAAGAGCACCCCAGCAGGAATGACCCCACCTAAACAGCACCTCAGGAACCAAAGCAACAACCTTTTGATGCAGCTGGTGGTGGCACCTCATGATGCTGGTAATTACTCAATGCCAGCTGTTAATCCAGGTGTGAAGGAGCAGCCACCTGGGAGCATCTCAGCTCAGCAGACCCTGCCCTGCTGTCACCCTTGTAGCCTGGGCAGGATCCAGCCCTGCAGGGCTCAGAGCCCCACAGGAGCCCTGCTGGGAAAATGTCACAGTCTCATTTGTGCAGAGCACAACAGGTGCTGCAACACAGGCAGGGAAACAGGAGGAGGAGGAGGAGGAGGAGAGTAACTGTGGTGTTTGTGAGGGTCCCCAGGATGAGGTGAGAGATGAGAATTTGACTCCATGTTCTCAGAAGGCTGATTTATATTATATTATATTATATTATATTATATTATATTATATTATATTATATTATATTATATTATATTATATTATATTATATTATATTATATTATACTTTCAATTATATATTATTATAGGTTATAATATTATAATAATAAATTATTATAATATTATATTATATTATATATGTTATATATTACAATATTATATTATATTGATATATTATATATTTACATATATATTATATGCTATAAAGCATTATATTATATTATATTATATTATATTATATTATATTATATTATATTATATTATATTATATTATATTATATTATATTATATTATATTATATTATGCTATACTAAAACTATACTAAAGAAAGAGAAAGGATACATCAGAAGGCTAGCAAAGAATGAGAATAAAAACTCGTGACTGACTCCTCAGAGTCTGACACAGCTGATGGTGATTGGTCATTAATTAAAACCAATTCACATGTTCGGATAAACACTCTCCAGACCTCATTCCAGAGCAGCAAAACATGGAGAAGCTGAGGCTTCTCATCTTCCCAGGAGAAGAAATCCTGGTGAAGGGATTTTTCAGAAAATATCATAGTAACAAGTAACACCAGCAGGAACACCTGGACAGGCAAGGGAGAGGCTCCATGTAAATCCTGTGTGAGTTCCAAGGGAAGCAAACAAGGTGAGGAAACAAACATGGAGCTGCTGCTTCCCCCTGAGTGCCAGATGCAGAAATAGCTCAGGCACGTTCAGATAATGAAAGCACAAAGCGCAGAAGTGTCCCTGCCCCACACGGCCCCCGTGGCTGCAGGCAGGAGGGCTGGAAGAGGCTTTCCCTGTGCCAGGCAGGCTGTGCAGGAAGAGCTGCGATGCTGCGTCTCCCGTGGCTGACAGGGCTGTCACAGAAAGTGTTTAAAAACCTCACACGCCCCTGGGAATCTGTGCCACTGGGAAAAAGCAGGAGGAGCAGGGCTCTGAAGGCAGCCCAAGAGCTGGCAGTCTGGAATCTGGGGTTGAACCAGAGGAGAACCACGGGATCGCCAAGGTTGGAAAATGACCTCCAAGATCACCAAGTCCAGCCCTCACCTGGACACCACCATGACAAATAAGGAATGCCACATGTGCCACAAACACTTGGGGTTTGGACACTTTCAGGGATGGGGACTCCACCACTGCCCTGGGGCAGTCTGTTTCAATGATTAACCACTATCCCAGTGAAGAAATTTTTCCCAATATCCAATCCAAATCTCCCCTGGCCCAGCCTGGGGCCGTTCCCTCTCTCCTGTCCCTGTTCCCTGGAGCACAGCCAATACCCCCAGCTGTCCCCTCCTGTCAGGAGCTGTGCAGAGGCACAAGGTCCCCCCTGAGCCTCCTTTGCTCCAAGCTGAGCCCGTTCCCAGCTCCATTCCCTTCTCTCCAGCCCCTCCATGTCCTCCTTGTCCTGGGAGAGGAGGCGTGGCAGAGGCACAGTGTCCTGAAAAGCCTGGAACACCAGCGCTAATAATAACAACCTCCAAAAGCCTGGCCGTGTTTATCCCGGGAAAAACAAAGAGTGAGCATCTGTCACCAGCCCCTGCTTGCCAAGATGCAGCTTCCAGAGAACTCTGTGGAGTCCAGATTGGCAACTCTGGGCCAGAGCAGCTTGGGTACATGAGCCACACGTGTGTCACCAGCCTGGACGCAGTCCCTGTGTCCCCAACGCCTCCTCTGTCCCCAACACCTCCTCTGCCAAAGGTGGAGCTTCCCCTCGGGGTCTCCAAACCCCTCAGGTGATGAGTCCATGGATGTTGTGGCTGGGATCACAACTTGGGCCTGGTTTTCTACAATGATTTTTCACCAGGAAGAGCCTGTCTCAACTCCACTAAGTTGAGCATCCCCAGAATCCTGCTGGACACAGCTGAAAAGCAGGAGAGATCACAGAAATTCAATCACAGAAATTCAGCTCATGGTATCTCTGTGCAGTTTAGATCATAACAACAATTCCTGGGCAGTGTCTGTCACCTGGTTCCATGGGCTGGAGACTGCAGTAAATCCACCTTGGGTTTCCTCCCTACCAAGCCACAAACTCTCCATCACCTCCCAGTTTTAAAGCTGACACTCACACACTGTATGGACCAAGGGTGATTTTCCTTCTGATGTTATAACTAAAATAATCACACTGGCTGCAGTACTACAAACACAACAAGATTTGCATTTCACTCCACAAAGGTGGCTCTGCTAGGCAGGAACATTCCTACCCTTGCACCCTGCCTGTGTTTTGGGGAAGCAGAGCACAAACCAAAATAGGAATAAATGTTCACATGGAAACACAAGTAGATTTAGGTGCAGCTTAAGGCTTGAGAACAGCACAACACAGATATGAGCAAAATAAACATTTCCTCTTTATTAGCTTCAATTAAAGAGCTATTTTGTTTGAATTTCTCTCTTCTGTGTTTAAGCTGCACCAAATTTGCATCATTGTTTGAAGCCATAAAATCAGAGAATCATGGAATTGCTTAGGAAGGAAAAGCCCTCTAAGATCTTTGAGTCCAGCCATTCCCACAGCACTGCCAAGGCCACCATCACCCCATGTCCCCAGGTGCCACATCTACACAGCTTTTCATTCCCTTCAGGGACAATGATTCCTCCACTGCCCTGGACAGCTCATGCCAGGGCTGGGCAGCCTTTTCCATGGAGAAATTTTCCTCAATATCCAATCTAAACCTTCCCCAGCCCAGCCTGTGGCTGTTCCCTCTCCTCCTGTCCCTGTTCCCTGGGGTAAGATCCCAAATTCCCCCAGCTGTCCCTTCCTGTCAGGAATTGTGCAGAGCCACAAGGTCCCCCCTGATCCCCTTTTTCTCCAGACTGAGCCCCTTTCCCAGCTCCCTCAGCTGTATGAGTGGAAAGAAATCTCTGGAAAAGTAACCAAACATGGAAGTGGAACTGGTGAATATTCACTGTCCACATCCATCAGTGGTGAAAAGAAGACTGAATTTAAAGTTCCTTTTATTTAAACACAGTGATGCCACAGTGGCCATGCTGAGCAGAGATGGGAAGAGCTGACAAAATCCCACCCCAAAATTCCCTTTCCACCAAGAGCTGGGCAAAGGACAAGGCTCAGAGGGGCAATCCCTGTGGATAAAGATCCTGATGTCAAACCAGGAGGCAGCACTGCCCTGCACTCCCTGACCCTGGCACACACAGGGAGCACTGCTCACCACCCCAGGGCTCAGCAGCACATCTGCCAGCAGGGAAACCCCAGGAATGGAGCTGATAATGACAATGATGAGGAGGGAAGAGAACAGGGATGATGATGATAATGGCAATAGTAACAGTCATGATAATAATTACCCTATTAAAGGTGTCATTAGCTTTATGCAACTTCTAAATGCATAATATAAATAAATATGCAATAGATATATAGTATGTATATAAAAATACACACATATATGTATTTTTATATAAAGTATTAAATATAAATATATGTATATTTATCTACATATATTATATGTATATCATATTATCATATTATCATATTATATACATATATGTCTATAAATAAATATTATGTACATATAATAAATATTACAATGTACATATAAATAAATATTATATGCATATAATATTATGATATTATGATATTATGTTATAATATTTTAATATTATATTACACATACATTTATATTTACTATTTTGTATATAAAATATTATATATAAATATATTAAGATAGATGTATAAATAGATGCATAATATATTTTTAATAATCTTAATTTTAAAAGCCCCATGCACATACTTGACTAACTGACTAAATAAATCTGAAATGGTGCCTGAAAGCCTTTTTGGCCAGGAAGGGATGGATGTACCAGGGGTGAGGTGCTGCAGGTGGGTCCAGCATGTACCAGGGGCTGGGGGGCTGAGAGGATCCAGCAGGGCTGGCTCTGGCACACCCAGGGCCTCTGGCCACTTGCACAACTGGAGCCAGGATCCAAACCCATCCCTGTCCAGCTGCCAGCCCCCAGTAACTCTGCTGAGAGTGGAATCACTGAGCTCTCACTGCTAAAAAGCGCCTTTGAACGTGCTGGAGTGTCTTACATAAGATGGCAATAAACTGGCACCAAAAAAGAAAGCAAGTAATTACACTAGTGCCTTGTAAGCTTTGATTCTGTGCTGTTTGGGAACAATCTGAGGATTTTTTTTGTTAGGCTTATGAGGATAATGCCGAGAACAGCAAAGGTTTGGAGGTGGGGTGTCCGGCTTTCAAGCTCCCATGTACAAACACAGGTTTCCTTAGAATTTCACAGCCTGACAGGCACAACCAGAGAGAAGCAGGAGACATTTCTGCCCTCTCCTAGCAGCTTATGCATTATTCCTTAAAAAATAAAAAATAAAAAAGGAAAAGAAAAGAAAACTTCCAGAGCAATGTGGTGCCTTTATTCCCTTGTGTTGTTTAAACCATTTTTCAGGGCACTACACAATGAGCTTTCTTTGGGAAGTAGAACAGTGGCTTTTCCTCAGACCACAGTGAAGCACTTACAGCTCCAGTGCCTTGAGAGGGTGGTGGATAAAATAGAAAAAAAGGGAGAAGAAGCTAAAAGGAAGAGAGAATGAATTGGGAACTTGAATCAGGAAGAAAGAAAGGTGGGGGGAAGAAGGAACAGGCATCAAATGCAGGGATAATTGCAAAGCACTCCTGGCCAGGGAAAAAAAGGAATTGTAGATGAATCATGAGAGTGACAAAGAATCCCTTCAACAAGTTGTCTTTTATCACAACTTTGCTGCTCTACAGCTACACTGCAAGCAGGAGAAATTGCATCATGTCAACAGCAAGTTTATAGAGATAAACTGACTGGAGCAGGGGAAAGATGCTGCAGTCACTTCTGCTCCCCTGCCAGGCTGCAATGATTTCCCTGAGAACAGCACACACATGAGAACCAGAACACACCCCTGAAAGGGGCAGCTCCAAAATATCCCTGGAGGGAACCTCCTAAAAATCATCCCAAACCAAAGCCCCAGCTCTGAGCAGGGGCATCTTTCACTAGATCGTGTTACTCAAAG
Source organism: Camarhynchus parvulus (assembly GCF_901933205.1). Lineage (NCBI taxonomy): Eukaryota > Metazoa > Chordata > Aves > Passeriformes > Thraupidae > Camarhynchus > Camarhynchus parvulus. The sequence goes on along the minus strand of NC_044600.1, from coordinate 17,516,821 downwards.
CCATAATCTTTTGTTGAGGTTTAGAATGGATTTTAGGAGAAATTTCTTTGCGCAAAGGTTTGTCCAGCCCTGGCAGCAGAGGAATCCCCATCCCTGGAGGGATTTCATGTGGATGTGGCGCTTGGGGACACTTGGGGTCAGTGGCGGCCTTGGCAGAGCTGGACTGGATCTGAGAGGGCTTTTCCACCCTGAACAATTCTGTGATTCTATTCAGCGACTGCCAGCCTCCGTCTGAGCCTTGCCCAGCAGCACTGGAGGGATTCTCCTGCCTCCTTGCCCAGCTCCTTGCCCTCCTCTCCCCTCTGCCACAGCCCCCAGAACGGCTGCTGGCTCAAATGCAAATAGTGCACATGCAGGCACAGGAGCTTTTTTTAAATTCTGAAAGCTGAGACTTCTAAGTTTATCTCAGAAGGACACTGGAAAGATGAATAGAGAGAAATTATGCAGAGAAAGAGAAAATATTCAAAGAGTGGAATTATGTATGCATAATTGCCTGGCTCCCTGGGGTGCACGGGCGAGTACACCAAGTCACTTTGTGAAATCATTCCCCACAACTCCTGGATCCTAATTATAGTGCAGTAAGTGGGGAGAAGCTAATTTTTAAACAGTCCTGATGGGGTAACTGGAAGAACCATAAGGATGCTGTTTAACCCTTTGCCTACTGAGAGGCTTCAAGCAAAGAAGGCACCACAGGAGGAATAAATGAAATGCTGGTGAAGCCAGTGCATTGTTCTCTGGTTGATTTAAAGGTGGCCAGCAGGAGAACCAAGCAAGCACAAGCATGCAGGTTAGAGGAGAAAAAAAAGGGCAGACCTGAAGAAATAAGCCAAAATTAAAAAAACACCAGTAAACATAACCTCTGCCCAGGCTTCAAAGGAGACTGGAGGCAGCTTTAGAGTGTCTCTGTGTCCCTCTGCCCTGCACAGCAAATTCTCAGCCAAAAGCTTTATAAATGCTAAGTATGCCTGAGCAGGAACCTCTTTATCCATGCAGAAAATACAACCACAGCTGCCTGGTACCTCAGCACATCCCCCAGTGCAGCAGGAGTACCTGCAGCAAAAAGAGCTCTATTTAATGCTCCCTGGAATCCTGGCTGGCTTGGGAAGGACCTGGTTCCAGCAGGGATCTGCTGATCCAACACCTTCTGAACCCTCACAGGTCACAGACCACAGTGGGACAGCAAGAAAGGACAAAACTGGGTGGTTTTCCTGCATTATCTGTGCAATGCTAAACCTGATTTTTTACAGGAAAATAAAAGCAGTAGCAGGACATCCCTGCCCTCAAGGTGTTTCCCTATTGGATAATAGGGAAAATTTCTTCCCCCAAAGGGCTGCCCAGCCCTGGCACAGCTGCCCAGGGCAGTGGTGGAGTGCCCATCCCTGCAGGGATTTACAGCCATGTGGATGTGGCACTTGGGGACACGGGTTTTGAGGTGGCCTTGGAGCAATGGCTGGACTCAAAGATCTTAAAGGGCTTTTCCAATCAAAATAATCCCATGACCCAACCCATGCTCCCACACTGCCCTGCGAGTTCAGCTAATTCAGAAATCAGCCATCAAAGGCCTTTTATTCTCACCATGCTCTAGTTTAAGCCAATCAAAACCACTCCTGGAAGTCCTTAAACTCAGATATTTTGACTAAATTCCCTTTAAATTTCTCAGCCTGGTAATGTTTGTTCTCATTCATTCCAAACCCTTTCCAATGTTCCAATTAGCATTGTTTTTCCCCTATCGGAACAGATGCAGGCACACAGTATTAAAAAAAAAAAAAAAAAAAATACACCATTTACCCATTCTAGATGGACAAAGAACGATTCTGTCCCTCAGCCATGCCTTGCACAATGGCACTAAAAGCATGAAAACACCACTCAGGACTCCCAGGGCTGCAGAACACCTGGATTCCAACATCTGCTGCCAACAGAGCCAGGCTTTCACTCCAGGTTGCATCATTTTGAATCCCCAGGGTGTTTTTGGGCTTTTGTGTTTCTACCACGCCCTTTTGAGTGCAGAGACCCCTGGAGATGGATCCCTTTCAGGGAGCTCTTAGCCTGGAAAAGGGAGGCTGAGGCTTGCAGGGCCTTTCTCTGAGAAAAGCCACCTCCAAAATTTTATAGACATCCACAGGGTTTAAGACCAGAAGACCATTCAGGAGGACCTCCTAGAAAAATGACCAATTAAATCTTCCCCAGCCACCTCTTTGTTGAGGCCAATTATTTGTTCGCAGGAGAATTTGCAGAAAGTTGTGCTTGACTTCCAGCCTTGATCTCAGATCTCAGCACGTGAAGAACCCTCAGTGCAGTCTTACAAATGATGAACTCTGCCAAGCCCACATTAATACCTAGCCCTCATGCTCAGAAAATTATATATTCTACTCAAATTGAATAGTTTTTCCTTTTTTCTGGCCAAAGTAATAGACACAATTTTGCTACTTAATCCTCTCCTATTGTCTCAAGCTCGCTCAAATTACAGCCATTTGAACTGTGATCTGAGCTCCCCTGTGCTTAAGGAACTAATTAGACCAAGGACAGTCAAACTTCCCAACTTCCTGAATACTAAATTCCTTGTCTGGCCAAGAGCCACAGGATGAGCCCTGGGTGGTGTGGGAAGGGAAGGAGGGAAGAGCAGAAGCAGGTCCCAGGTGGGTGATGGCTCCAGGGACAGCCCAGTGCCTCCCTGCCAGCTCCAAGGCAGGGGAACAACCACCAGGAGCTGACCAAAAAATCCCCACTGAGTGGAAGAGACAGTTCATGCTTTCTCTGCTTCCTTGGAAAGAAATGTTCTGTTCCATCTGAAAACAAGATTAAAACCTGAGAGAGAGAGACTCAAAACATTGTTCTTTGGGGCACTTGTCCCAGAAGAGGAGATGCTGGTTTATAACCTCATTTTGGGGTGGGATTCCACCTCTCTCCTTTGGAAACCTCAATGGGGAGCCCTCAGTTTGCCTGAGTTCAGAGGCCCCTCAGGTGAGGGGCTTCAGCCTGAACCTCGTGTCACCCCCTGTCCTGTCCTGTCCTGTCCTCTCCAGCAAGGGCAGGATGACACAGCCAAGCCAACCTCAGCAGATTTGGGGTGGCACCTGGCTGTGGCACACAAGGTCAGTGCTGTAAAACATGGACACACCGCATTGTCCAGGCAAATTTCCTCCTCTTTTTCTTGGGAGAAGAGAGGGAATCAGGCTCCAGGGGTAATAACATTTCAAAACAGATGTAAAGGAGGAGTTTGAGGATGAGAGGAGGGGCTGGGACCACAACTTGGCAGCAGCACCTCACCTCCAGCTCCAGGCTGGCCCCAGAGCAGGAGTAAAGCAAGGATTTCCTGACAAGGTTTATGGCTGAGCCTGCTTTGAGCCTGCCAGCACGGCCACCTCCTGCCTGACAGGACAACAGGAGTGACAACACCTACAGAAATTGAAATTGCTGTCTGTGCTTGAAGGTGGTCTGAACTAAAATGTGCAAATAAATTTGCACCACCGGTGTTGGCCTCTCTGGGTGAGCTTCAGGGCTGTCAATAAGACTTAGAGAATTGCTTGGGTTAGCAGGGACCTTAAAGAACATCTTATTCCATCCCCTGCCATGGACAGGGACACCTTTCATTATCCCAGGTTGCTCCAAGCCTTGTCCAACCTGGCCTTGGAGACTTCCAGGGATCCAGGGGCAGCTACAGCTGCTCTGGGCCAGGCCCTCACCACCATTAGCCACACTGATTTCTAATAATCATTATTCTATGGGAAATACCCAAAGAAGAAGCCTGTACAGAAGCCATGACACAGAAAAATTGCCTGGGTGCAGCAGCACCACGTTTGCCATCAAGAGACAAACGTGGAAGAGCCACAACAGGCAGAGAGGCCACAGGGTGAGGGCACCAGGAGGCCTCACAGTGCCAGACGTGTCTGCTGGCTTCCACACCATCACCATCACCTCCCAGACAGTGTCAGAGGAGAGTTGAGGGAGATCTGTAGGCATGGGAGAGACTCCTGCAGGAGCTTGCTCAAACAGCTTGCAGTGTAACACAGAAGGAAACTTTCAAGTCTTGGGAAGGCCCAGGCAGGATATTCTGCAGGATGTGCAAGGGCTGTTCCAGAGACTGCAGGACCAGGAGCCCTGGGCAAGGGCAGGAATCCCAGGAGAAGGCTGAATTCAGGCAGGTTTCCACAAGGATTTGCTAACTGGCTAAGGGGGTCGCCAGAGGACTGACACTCAGCTGGGTCCTGTCACCTCCTGGAGACAGATGATTGTAGGAATGTGCCCCTTGTTTACAGAGTGACAAAACTATTCTTTGTCTCTAAAAAGGAAAAAAGCTCAGAAGTTTCTCTCCTCAATTATTGGAAAGACACCTCATAGGACCTGGGGGACTTCACCTCAAACTTAAGGATGGACAATTGGACAGGAGCCAAAAAGTCCCACCTAAGTAATTTACTAGAAAAAGAAGAGAACAAAGGAACTAATGGCTGTTGTGAGGTGTTCTACCAGAGCAAGAACCTCTTGCACCTGGCTTGGGTTTTCTCTGTAAAGAGTTTTGTTATTTTGCCTTTTATTAAAACTTTTCTAACACTACCACAGAAGCCATCGTGCTGATTTTATACTTCTAAGGCAGCTGAGCTATCTCAGGTGTGATACAGATCTCCAAGAGACCTGTCTGGAGGAGATCCCTCTATCAGATGCTCACCTTGGGCTGGGCCCTCCACGCTGGGGATGCTCTGGGATGGGTCACAGCCCAGAGGGAAGATCCAAGCAGTGCCACCCTGATCCAGCCCCCAGCAGCACCAGGAGCAGGCCCAGGGGAGCAGGGAGCTCTGTCACTTCTCCACCCTCAGAGCTTCCACTGGGTGCAGATGATCTTGTGACAAGATCGATGGATCCTGATATAGCAGCACTTGAGATAAGCACTGCTGCAAAGGGCTCTTGGGAGAGAGTCTGGTGTCAGGAGGAGTTTGGAGGGGTGGTGCTGAATGAGGGACAATGGAACACCTCCAGCTGCTGGGAGCACTGTGCCACCTTTTGTACAAACACACCCTTTTGGGGTGACACTTAAAGCCATTTCTTATTTCCAAGCCTTCTTTCCACAGCCCTTACAAAAAAAGACTTTTTGGCATCAGCACAGCTGTGTTTGGATGTGTCTGCCACAGAGCTCCTGTGTCACTGGCTCAGGGTGCTCCTGCAGCCCCAGGCAGAGGCACCTGCACCTCAGCAGGTGAGCACATCTCCTCAGCTCCAGCATCCACACCTCAGCAGGTGAGCACATCTCCTCAGCTCCAGCATCCACACCTCAGCAGGTGAGCACATCTCCCCAGCTCCAGCATCCACACCTCAGCAGGTGAGCACATCTCCCCAGCTCCAGCATCCACACCTCAGCAGGTGAGCACATCTCCCCAGCTCCAGCGAGGGGAGCAGGGGCTCAACTCCTCCCTGCAGCCCCCAGTGCTTTGGAGGGCTGTGCTCCAAAATCCTGGGCATCATCACCATCCTGCTGTGGACCTGCTGCACCCTGGGGTGTCACAGCAGTTAAACATCTCCAAAGCATCACAATTCCACATCTCCCCACTGCCTCTGACCAGATCACAACATCAGCAGCAGGAAAACAATGATCCTGGTGCCTCAAAGCTGCCAGAGCACTGCCCAGCATGGCAGAGCATGACAGAGCTCTCATCTCAGAGGGGCTGGTGGCACATGGCACAGAGAGAATCCCAATCCCTGCAAAGCCAAGAGGAGCTGAGGCACACCAGGACATCCTTTGAGCAGGACACACCACCAAGGACACAGATCCATAGACAGACAACAGCTTCTTCAGGGACCTGATTCCTATAACCACATCAGCTTTAATTTTCACACTGACTTTTAAAAAAAACCCCACACAAACACACCCATAAAATCAGGAATCTTGCCCCACCCTTTGGCCAGGTAAAATCACATGAAAGCTCCAGCTCTGGCTGGCACAGGGGCCAGGATCAGGAAGGGGAGGGAATGTTTATGAAATGGTTTTAACCAATTCAATTTTGAGGCGATTTGTGCGCAGCAGCAGAGGCAGCCCTGGCTGCAGCAAGCAGGGAGCAGGCTGGATCAATGGCAGGGGGGAGGTGGGGGCAGGAAAGCAGGAGCAGCAGACTGTGGCACTGAGGCTAATGGCTTTGGAGCCATTTATTCCGTGAGAAACACAGCTCAGAGCCACACAGGGTCTGTGCTGGGCATGGCAGCGCCTCCGAGGGACAGTCCCCAACTCCAGGGAGGATCAATACCAAACACTCCAGGAAAAGCAGTGAACTTCTCCTCTTACAAGAATAAACAAATGACAATTAATGGATGCAATCAGGCCGTCTGCAAAACCCAAAAATTCTGCTGAAAAAAGCTCCCACCCAGCAAAAGCTCCATCTCTGTGCCAGCACTGCTCCTGGGACAGCCACTCCTCACAGCCACACCCTGGCCCTGCCACCTCACCCCAAACAAAACCCTGCTGCCAGAAATGAGATGGCATCTTCATTTTCCGCACCAACAAGGAAAAACCCATGGAAAAATCTCCAATCCTTTCCCCAGTTTGGTCCTCAGCAGCCAAGCTTCATCTGGAGACACCATTTCCCCTGTCCCCCATGGCCTCCATCCATGCTGTGGAGGAATATTCAAGGAGTGGACAGTGAGAGCTGGTTTGGGGCTGGAACAAAGGGAAATGGCTTTCTGGACCCTGGTTTTGACAAATGAGGGGAGGAATTGCCCCTGATGGCTCTGTGTGCCCTGCAATGCAGGATCAGCAGCTCTGGATCTCTGCACCAGCAGAGTTTGCTGGGAACTGCTCCTGATGGTGTTTGCAGCCCAAAGATAATGTGCTGCTCTTTCCACATCCCACTATCTCCATGCCCAAGCACATATGGTCTGGCTAAATAAGAAGCCTTGGAAAGGCTGTCAACAAGACTAGAGGAAGGTGGGCATCTGTGCAGAAACATATGCATGTCCCAGCACTGCACTGTGAGCACGGAGAGGATGCCCAGAATGCCACCAAAACCTGCCTGGGTCCAGCAGAACTGGACCAGGGACACTGTGGCTGCCACTTCCCTTTGTGCTGAGGGACTGCAAACCCATCATCCTGCTTCCAAGAAACCTCCTGCCAGGAAATCTGAGATGTTCCCTGCTCTGGTCCAGCATTTCAGGGCATTGCTGCTCGTTTATAGACCCACTGATGTGTTTGCTTCAAAGTCTTGTGTGTTTGCTTTATATTCATCTGTAAAAATCTCCCCCACGGTACCAAAGGCAGTGGAATAATCTACTATTTCAACCAGCATTCCTCAGAGAATTCTGCAGTTAAAAAAAAAAAAAAAAAAAAAAAAAAAAAAGGGGAAAAAACCTGGTTGAATTTGATTAAACCTTTGGAATCTCTCCAATATTTCCAGTTATTCCATCTGTAGAAACACTCTACTGGCACTTGGCACATTCAGAGCTTTAACTGCCTTCTAAATCAGCAGCAGTTCTGCCTAACAATTTGGCATTTGCACAGTGCCTTGTAAATCACCCACCTTACATCTCTGGGTACGAGCACCAAACCCTCCAAAAAGCCCATTACTGCCTCAGAGAAATTCTTCAGGAAGAAAATACCTTCTTATGGGCTTGTCTCCTGACAAAAAGAGGGGGGCACTGGCATGCAGTGGGCACGGTACTGACACCGGGGCTCCTGGTGTTACTATGGCACTGAAATGAAACCCAACGCAGCCAGCTGGTTGCTGCACTGCTATTAGAGCTTCTTCTCTGTTTCTGACCTTTCTAGAACTCTCCAAAATGCACTAATGTGCACCAAATCCAGCCAGGATCTAAGCTTGATGCAAGGTGAAGGTGTTGGTGTCCTGGTGCTCCCAGTGGGCACCACGGAGAGAACGATTACGATTCTGTCAGACAGGATTTGTTTGGTTGTTTTGTTTGGGTTTCTGGGTTTTTGGAGTTTTTTTTTTTGGAAGCCAGGAACCAGGCTTGGAAGGGCTGCAGCTCCAAATCAAGCCACAGAGCAGCAGGAAAGCACTCAGCAATACCAGCAGCGATTTGTGCATTTCTTGCAAACAAAGAGCGGAGAAGGTCGGCATTGTTGCCTCCCTGCTTCCACCTCTTTTGTCTTCCCAAATCGTTGGAGGCTAAAAACCTCCCCTTCCCAAACTGCTCCTGGCTCCAAGCTCTCCTGAAAATGCTATCCCCCTTATCTTTATCCACACCTGACCCTCTTTTATGCCTCCCCATCGACAAAGTGTAAGAAAATCATCAATTTAAGCACTACACTCACGCCTTGCCCCTCACCTGTGCCTCAGATGTTGCTTTGTGTGGGTCCTTCCCAGCATGGATTTGGGCTCTGAAGTGTATAGGGAGAGATAAAAAAACAAAGAAGAGGGCAAGGTAAAAAAGAAAAGAAACACATGGAGTTAACTCCCCTCCTCCTGCCCTTTGCTTGTAAATTCTCATTGATTGTCACACTTGCTGTGACCCTGCAGCATCAGAAACCCTGAGGGTCACCTGAGGACTTGGAGATGGTCACTGGGCCATGCAGAGTGACCACTTGGACTGTGCCAGCAGGACAGAGTTCAGGGCTCTGTGATTAAAGAGGACTGGCCACCACGGTCAGGGCTGGGAGGGAATTTCTGACTTGCTCTGCAGGTGCAGATCCAACATGCAGAGCTGAAACACTCTGGGCCTGTCCCACTATGAGAGGCAGCGATTCCAACTGATTTACTCATTAATATTCTTTAGGAATTAGCGGCTTAATTGATGCTTCCCATGCTAGCATTTAAAAAAATTGCATTTTGTCCATCCTTTTGTATCCTCTGGTCTAGCCCTGCTTGGTGTCTTTCTTCTTTTAACCCCAAGGAGGAATAATTTCCCTCTTTGGCTGCACTAAGACACTTGCAGCAGTGAGCACCCACCGTGTCCTTCACCCATTTTTGATCAGTTAATCAGGCAGAGCGAGGTCCCATCCTACATCTACCACAGGATCCTGTGCCACATCCATAAGCCTGAGGTTTGGGTTCCCCAGTAAACAGCTTCACCCAGTGAACAGCTTCACCCAGTGAACACCTTAACCCCTCTGGAAGGAGCTGGTGGGGCCTGGGTGTGACCAGGACACCCAAGGATGCTGCTCCCCCATTGTGCCCCTCCTGCCCCCAGCACTGCCCTGGCACCAGGGGCTGGGGCAGGAGAAAGGATCCTCACCAGGAGGTTTGGAGAAGCAGAGCTGAGCTCAGTTAAATGCTCCCCACCAGGGCTGGGAGAGCAGCAGATTTTGTGGCCACTCAGCTCTGCAGCCACTCTGCACATGATGAAAATATCTGTTCCCTCCCAGCCAAAAACCCTAAAAATAAAAACTAAGCAGGGCTGTGCCTGCAGCCAGCGATGCATACGAGATGATGGCCTTCTCAACACGAGACCAAAAGGGCAAATGAATCACATTACACTCCATGAATAAAAGCAGAGCCTCAATGCACAGAGACTTAATGATTCCATTCTGGATGCACGAGAGAGCCTGGCCTCGTTTGCAGAGGTGCTGAGCATTCCCAAGTCCCCCTCAGCTCCTGGGGACAGCCAGGACCCTGAGCTCTCCTGAGACCCATCCACTCTGAGGAAATCCCCCCACTGGCAGGGAGGCTTTCCCTGAGATGTGTGAAATCAGAAGCTCTCAGCAGCTGGCCTGGGCTAAAGACCTCCTATCTCGACCTGCTGCACCCAAATCCATCCCTGGGCAGGTGGGATGAGGGGCTGCAGCTCTGTTTGAACTGCGCCTTTATTTCATGCAAAGGGAGGAGGAACAAGCCCCTGGATGGTGCCCCTGGAGCAGAGGGAATCCAGGATGTCCCCAGGATGTTCCCACTGGCACCAGGAGGCAACCACGGCGTTTTCCCAGCCCACCTTGGCACATTCCCTGGGCACAAGTGAAGGGCACGGTGGTACCCTGAGGAGGCCCCTGAAATGGGGAAAGGAGCATTTCCAAATGACCTCCTCAGCCAGAGCTGATGGAGCTGTTACAGAAAAGCACATCACGGAGAGATGGCAGAATAAAAGCAAACCCCACTGCTAGGGCATTACTGGGAAGGGGCTTCTGCACAGCACAGCACCCAGGCAGAGCGGGAATCACCTCCACTGGGATCCTGCTGGAGTGCTGAACATGCCATCCCCCCTCCCTGGGCTTTCTGGGCTCCCCGTGGCATTTAAACCCAACCCTTGCTATTCTCTTCTAAACATCCCCTTGCAAGGGTGGGATTTCCCACAGCAGCTCCAGTGTCACAGCCCTGTCACATCCAACACACAGGCAGTGCTGGCAGGGTGAGCTGCACCCCAGCCTGGCACCAGCCTTCTGGGAGGGACTGAAAATCCTCCATACCTTCACTATTTTCCTACATCTGCTTGGAAAATAGAGCCCAGGACAACCTCTTCCAAACATCAGTCCTCTGGCAAACAAAAGGAAGTCAAAGGCAAACTATTTATTGCCAAACCCTCTTCCTTCGTTGTAAAATACTGCTTAATTTTATCCCTCAGGCATCTATTATCTCATAGCCCATATTATTTTTCCAGCTATTACTGCTTAATTTTCCCCATCCAGAAAGTCCGTGCAGGCAGCAGCCAATTTCCGTCTTGGCAGAATTGTTTAGGAGAAACAAGCAGCTGTTTCACTGGGGTCCTAAAGAATTGATGGGGAATCAATGCTCCTCCTTTCTTTGGCCACAAGGAACCTTGGAGGAAAGTCACATGTGCTCTGGCACCAGCACTGTCACCCTGCCAGGGGACACTGTGATCAGAGGGAGGAGGAGCTGGGGGCATCCACCAGACCCACACTTAGATGGAAATAAAGGTGAGCAGAAATACTTTTTTTTTAACTTTAAATAAAAGCTGCTGATTTTAATAAAAGTTAAAAAAAAAAAAAAAACCTGTGGCAAATGGAATCTGCCTGGACTGCTTCTGTTTCCCATTTCTGATAGGATTTGTTTTACCTCTTGTTGGTTTGGTGGGGTTTTTTTAGCAGCAAAGCTTCTGTGGGAGCTCAGAGTATTCAAAAAATGCCAACGCTGGTAAACACAGGACATTCTCCAGGCACAAAGCCCATAACCCTTATTTTATGGAGACTTTGGAAAAGTGATTACCAGCATCAGCTGGCACAGGAGGGAGCAGCACACACCTGACAGGGGTGGAGGTTTGCAGGAGAACCCCAAGAAACCATCTCAGCTTCCCAGACTAGCATGGGGCAGGTAAAGGAGCTTAGAAACAAGCTTAGAAACTCTCACCAAATAAAAATGATCGAGGCAATAACAAAATGGTGAAATACTGTAAAGGTACACGAGGAATGAACAAGTTACTGGTAAAATCTGTGAATGCCCAGGTGTGTCTGTGGGGGTGAGATGGACAGGGCCAGGAACCCATCTGTGTTCACAGCAGCATTTTCCACGCAGGGGTGTGCCATAGAAACATGGGGGATCCTGGGCTGGAAGGGACTAACAAGATCACTGAATCCAAGTCCTGCACAGGACACAATCCCATCCCTGTCCCTTGGAGTGGAATCCCAACCCTCCTGCAGCTCTGGCAGCCTTGGGACCATTCCCTGGGGAGCCTGGGCAGTGCCAGCACCCTCTGGGGCAGAACCTTTCCCTAAAATCCAACCTAAACCTGCCCTGGCCCAGCTCCAGCCCTTCCCTGGGCCCTGTCTCTGGGACAGGGATGTATTTCAGCCTAATTCCTGATTCCAGTCTGGGCTGAACATTTGCTGAAGCACTGCTGACACCCTTTTCCCTCCAGACACAGCTGTTTATGGTAGTGTTGGGATTCTGGGTGCTTGTGGAGTTGACTTTTTGTGTCACAAAGCACCTGCACATCCAAGAGTTCCCTGGTGAGTGGGCAGGAAGGGATTGGTGATAATGGAGGGGATGGGAAAGCATTTTTTAGGGACCATGGAAGAGCCTCAATGGGCTCAGCACGTGGACAGAGCATCCCCCACATGCTCCTTCCTTTTAACACTTCATTGCTGCTCCTGAAAAAAGGGATTTTCCTTTCCTGTCCTGGCTCTAGATGTTCAATCAGAAAAGAAGCTCCCAAGGCAATGGGAAGCATCAGGGCTTTGCTCCAGCCTTGTCCAGTGGGAGTTCCCAGAGCAAACAGGAACTGCAAGGCAGGGCTGGATGGCAGTGAGCCAGGGAGGCAGAGAGGTGTGAAAACAGGATGGATGGGAAGGCAATAACCCCCCAGTATTTCACTGAGGGACTCAGCTCTGCATCACCTCCATCCATCAGCACCAGCAGGGCCAGCCAGGGCTGTGCTCACACCAGTGGCACTGGCACAGGAGGGGCTGTGGCCATGGGGAAGCATCACCAAGCCAAGGGCTGAGGCCACCCAACATCCACCCCCTCCAGCAGCTCATATCCCCCTCCAGAGCAACAGGGAAAACACTCCAGCTGTTATCTGTACATGAGAGAAAAGGGATGGGGCAAACCCCACACCCAGGAAAAGGAGCAATCCTGGAATGACCCTGATGGTGGATGCAGGATTGAAACAGGGACTCTGCCCAGGAAGGATGAAAAGGGCTCGGCCATCCTGGGTCTGACCTGCTTCAGGAAGAGGAACCTGAGGAATATGTTTAAAAAGGAAAAGTTGTTCTCTGCAAAAATCTGGGAAACAATTCAAAGAGTCAAATCAGAAAAAGGTCACCCCAAAACTCCCAGTGTCCCTCATCCCTCATTTCTCCTGGAAGCACAAAGCATGGCAGCTTCTTTGTGGGAACCAAAATGGGAAACCTCCCCTCTCTCTTTATCTACAAAGAAATCATAAAAACATCACCAGGAAACAGAGGATGGGAACTACCTCAGTGCCTTATTTTCTGGAGCCCCAGTCCATTTCAGAAAGAGTCACTTGTTTTCAGAAGGATTTTGACAGGTTCCTGCACCTCCTGCCATCACTGCCCATCTCTTGCTCCAGAGATCCAGCCACAATTCCACAGCAAAAATAGCCATGCATGAGCTTTGCCTGCACACCAGGCTCATGGCATTCCACAGAGAGCTGGCACCTCCCAAAACAGCTCTGCAGCCTCCTCAACTGGTGAGTCCAGCTGACCTCCAGCTTGGACACAGGTGGAGGCACCCGCCCAGGCTGTGAGTAAATCCCACCACTCTCTCCCCAGAAAGAAGCAAATTCCCCATCAGAGCTGCAGCAAACTCAGGCAATCAGCAAGAAGAAAGCTTTTTAAAGAGATACAGCCCAGGATTTCTGTGTTGAAACACACGCCACAGATGGTGGAGCAGACGAGGATTAATTCATGAATCATATTTCTTAAACGATACAATCTCTCTTTTCACTTCCATACTTTCCCTTTTTGACTCAGAAGCAGGGATTTAAGATGCCCTTCCCAGATATGAATTTTGCATGAACAAACATTGCAGGGGTAAAAAAAAAAAACCAACAAAACCAACAAACCCACAACAGCAATAAACCAGAAAACCCAGATGTCTAAAGAGAAGTTCTCAAATGCAAGTGAAGGCATATCCTGTCCATCTACACGAGAACATGGGTGGAAATACAATATATGCAAGCCCAGAGCTGGAATGGGGTGGGAAAACGAGCTCCCCACCATTTGGAGCTCACCAGTGCTTCAGCCAGGGTTCTGGATTGCACCAAAGCTGATTTTCTATCTCCTCCTATCTCATCCTCCACCCTCGCAGCGAAAGGAAAGCCTGGAGGCAAACATTTCCAGGAGAGGCCTCCTGGCTCTGCCAGTCAGTCTGTGCCTCCTCCAGCCCCCATCAACGCTTCCCTTTGGAAAATCCCAGCACAGGCACCGCCAGCTCGCTCTCCAGGAACTGAGGGGCTGCAGAGAGCAGCAGCAAGGCAAAACATCCTGCCCCACAGGAGCACACAGCTCACCACCCCAGCTGAGAGGGGTTTGAAGTGGGGAAGAGAGAAGGAAATGACACAAGAGCTCTTCAGCAGCGGGAGACTCCGATATCCCGGCTCCCTCCCGGCTGGGGAGCTCCTTCAGACCAGCCACAGCCATGCCAGCCTGAGCAGAGCCCCTGCTTCCCCCCAGGCAGGAGCAGAACCAGCACCAGCACTCCAAACTGCCCCTCCCGGGCGCTCCCTCACCTTGCTTTGATCAGCAAAGCCGCATTTCAGTCATTTTTTCCACTTTGCACACAGAGCAGCTGTGTGTGTGCCTAACAGCTTCTTTACACAGTCTTGCACTTCCTATTGTAGCTTTACACACAGAATAAGAGTGAAAAAAAATCACTTACCCTTCAATTATTTCAACCTTTCCCTGCTCTGTGTGTGACGTGGGCTTCTCTTTTGGTTACTATTTCCAGATTTGGTCTTTGGGTAGGTGAATGGAAGAGGAGAATGACAGGAGTTGTATTTGATGACGATGGAGACTGTAAAATAAAGAGAAGCATTTTCAGCACAGAGCAGTCCTCCCCTATACATCCAGATCAGATTATATTAAATTAAATTAGTGACACCTACATAAATGCTTCCTACTGTTTTTATGCACACATACAAATATCACAACTGTCAAGGAGAATGCGGCTGTCAGTGATACGGCAGGGGGGAAAAAAAGAGCAATTTCTAAAATGGAAGGGAAAAAAGGAAATCTAGGCTAACAACCAGCATTTGAGCAGCAGCAGAGGGGCTGCTGCTGGTCTGCAGGAGGGCATGGAGGCAGCTGGAACTGCCACGGGAGCACTGGAAAGGGCTGGAGCAGAGGACAGCATGGAAGGAGCACGGGTAGAGAAACTGCAACAACAACAACCCTGACAAAACGCTCCTCTGCTTCCCAAAATACCACATCAGCTTGGGAGGAAGGGAGGAAGGAGCCGAGAGAGAGCTTCAGGAAACACAATTCCCCCATCCCCTGCAAGGATGGAAGGACTCCTAGCACGGGAAGGAATTAATAACGTGGTCATCGTAGCAGCAAGTACCCCCCTAAAAACCAGATTAATCTCCCACCATCTGCTTTAATAGCAGAATTTCTGCTAAGTGGTTTTCCCCTACACAGCCCCACATATCCATGTAAACAGACAAACAAACCATTTGGCTTCCTGCAGTCCCGGGGAACGCAGCTGCTCCGAGCAGGGCTCGCTGCCTCTGACACGGTGCCAGGGTTGAATTCCTGCCATCCCATCTACTCCCACACCTCTGCCCACACCCTGCTCCTCTGCAGCCTCCTTAAGGCTTGGGGTACCCCCAAATCACCGCTCATCAAACATGGCAGCTGGGATCCTTAAAATATCCTTTGATTGTAGCTGAGGAAAACAAGGGAGGTGAGCAATGAGAGGAATGGACTTCCACGCTATTGTTTTCCTCGTGGCAACTCTCCCATCCTCTGCATGCAACTGGCACCTCCAGCACCACAAGTCCCAGCCCAAACGCTGAAAACACCCCAAAAAAAGCATATTTACAAAATCACTTGCAAGATGCCACGGCAGGCAGTGGAAAAAACCAACCCCCCGAGTCAAGGAGATTGTCTGCTTGGTTGGAAAAACACAAAGGTCACCGCAAGGAGTATATAAAAATACATGCTAACATTGAAGAGGTATAAACATAACACTAAATAACACTTTCTATACCCAGCTCAGCATTTAACACTTGCCCAGAGGCCTTTGATAAATCCCAGGTGCCTGAACAAAGCAAGGAAGCTTTTTCATTGCTATTTAGCAAAACAGGGAAAGTAAAGCACAAGAGAATAAAACTGTTCAAGACATCAAGGACCGAGTCAGAAAGAAACAGCCAGGTCTCCACATCCAGCTCTTCCATAGCCAAATGCCCTGCCAGGCTGCTGGATGGAAATAGAAATACTATTGTTAGCCCCAAGCCATGCAGACTCATTAACATTTATTTTAGTGCTATAAAATATATTTTTAAATACTTGAAGAAATAATCTGGAGGAAGTGCTAAAAGCTAGGAGCATATTTTCAATATGTCCCAGCTTTTCCAGGGAGATTTGAGACCTCCTGGAAAGACAGAAACCGGTCTCAGAGGCTGTGGGAGCAGGAGGGTACCTGCAGCCACCCAGCAGATGCAATTCCCTGCCCTTGCTTCTGCTCCCAGATTGTTCAGTGAGAGGGAAGTCTAAAAATGTCATTGATTTTAATTACTCGTGGACAGCAGAATCCCCAAAGTAAAGTTTCCCACAGGTTTTTAATGTGTGTGGGTGTTTATATGGGAATAACACTTGGAAACGGGAACCTGATGCCTGTGGGGTCACCTCCTCACCAGCAGAAACCCTTCAGCAGGGACAAATCCTGCTGAGCACCTTCCACAGAGCCCCAGGTTCCTCATCCCAAAAGTTCATGGAGACAAAGCAAGTCAGAATTATCAGGAGCATCTCCTCATCCTTGTGGAGAGCAGCAGCCCCATTGATCCTCCAGCTCTTAGGAGAGGGGTTTGGGGCTGGTGGAGAGGAGCTGTGGTTATTCCAGAGGTACCCACAGGCACATCCAGAGAAAACCATGGTGTGGGAGAAGAGATTCACCAGGGAACAGGATCCAGAGGTGCACGGGGACACACAGAGCACAGGGCCCTGTTCCTGCCACGCCCAAATGGATCAGGCATATGGAGAATCCATTTTATCTTAAATAAACACTCCGTAACACAACTCCTGCTTTCCATGTGACCCAGCCAGCCTCGGATAAAATAAAATGGGAGGAGTCAGGGACAAAGAAGAAACAGTTCTCTCCCTTTTCCTTGTCAAAATGTTGTTGGAGATTTCATGTTTCATGAATTAGGACAGTCTTTAATTGGTGTTCTGGTGGGGGAAACAAAGGAGTGTGACCATTTGTGCAGTCCCAGAGCAGGTCCAAGAGATGTCCACTGTGCTTTGCCATGCCAAATTGGAGACACCACCTTCCCCAGCATCAAGGGGACCAGCCTGGCCCAGGGCACTGGCCATGGGATGGCACAACAGAGCAGGAGGAACCAATGCTCCCAGATTTCAAGGTGTTGGTTCTCCCCTGTGCTCTGGAGCTCAGCAGATTGCAGACTTTGGGTGCCCGTCCCTCAACAAAATCTGCACCAGGCACTGAGTTCAAAGTCAAAAGGAACATTTGTTCTACAAGAAAACACCTTGCAAACGACCCCTAACAAATTGTAGCTGCTGGAGCAGCCAGCTCAGAGCACAGCAGCATTTCTCAGCCCCGTTGTTACTGCGGGCGCTGCGCTCAACGTGCGAGTGGCAACGCAGGCACAGCCACAGTTTGTGTTTCAGTACAAATTACAGAGCTGCAGAGGCAGCTCTGCTCTTCCCTGCATTGCTTCCCTCACGTTTTGATGCCCATTAAATTCCTTCCCATTTAGTTGCTTTATTTCAGCTCCTGGCTGCATAAAATCGTTCCGCGAGCGCCGAAGCCAAACAAACAACGGCAAAACTTTCCCTGCAAAAACTCCACGGGCTGTTATGTAAAGCAGGGAGGGGATCAGCAGATAGAGACAACTTGGAGGCAACCTGAGGGTTGGGATTCTGTGTCAGCTCAATACACAGGGGAAATAACCCTTTAATCCAGTGCAGTGTATTTCATTTACTGTAGTGTTAT
This sequence comes from Camarhynchus parvulus, assembly GCF_901933205.1. Taxonomy (NCBI): domain Eukaryota; kingdom Metazoa; phylum Chordata; class Aves; order Passeriformes; family Thraupidae; genus Camarhynchus; species Camarhynchus parvulus. The sequence goes on along the minus strand of NC_044600.1, from coordinate 17,499,308 downwards.
CCAGTTCGAAGATGTTATGAAAGGAATCCCTGGAGAGACTTAAGACTTCAAAACCAGCCTGAGTTTGAACTTAATTCCACTGTTGCAAAAGGCTGGAGCTGTGGAAGATGACCTTTTCCATACCTTGGATGCCAGGAGCCATCCTGCCTCATAATGTCACGCCAAATTAGAATATTCTCTTTTTGTTTTACTCGGGATTTTGTTTTGTCGTTTCTTTTTAATTAAAAGCATCTGTCACTGTTAATGAAATGGGGGGAAAGAGAAGAAAAAATATCATAACACCAAAAAAAAATTAAAGCTGGTGATGTCCAGAGAGATGGAGAGAGTCAAAAAGCTGGATAATTACCAGAGGAACTTTCACCTCCCCATGAGATCATCACCAGAGCCCAGGTCAGGACCAAAGGATCACCAGTGCCATCTCCTCGCTGCTCATCACCTGAACAAAACAAAGGGATGCTCCTCACGCACATCCCCCAGATCCCACTGGCAGCAGGGCCTCAGGTGGTCTCTTCTCCAATAGGAAATGAGAGGGAAAATACTTTTGACATGCAAATCCCGAAGTTGTTCAGGTCTTGCCAAGGTTATCCTGAATGAAAGTTCAGAAATGCTTTTAAAAACCCACCCAAAAATCCATGCTAGTGAACCAGAAGCTGGTGGAACCCCAGGGGTGAAGGTGTGTGGTGTCATCTTTCACCAGCTGCAGGAGATTCCCTGCCCAGGGGGTATTTTTAAGGAACCCTGCAGGAATTCATTGAACAAGTCATGGAAATCCCAATTAAAGTTGTTCACTACTGTTAACTGCTTCCATGGACTTTCCTGTTTGGAGGTGAACCATAAAAGGCCAGTTTTCACTCGCTGCATCTTCCAAGTCAGATTGTGAGTGCAATTAAATGTAAATTTGTATTTTCCAAAAATAGGGTTCCCCCACAAAATACTGAATTAATTACAAAACGTATTCCTAATGTGAAATTATTTAGCCTGTTAAAGCGGTACAAACAGCTTTATTGGATCATTAATGGTTAGAAATGTTCAGTCAGCACAGTTGGAAAAAATGTAAACTAAATATGTCAAGGATACATTGCTTTCTCCACTCACTATTTTTTTAATGTCTTATTTCATGGTAGATAAGTGAAAAATCTTTTTACCTGACTTAGTAAGAGGCTCATTTACTCATGCAAATTTAAAACCAAGTGTCATAATACAATGAAATTATAAAAACATATCAAAAAGGAGTTAGTGAGTCACTAAATTTAGCTCCTAATGGAGTTCAAGCTGTCTTATACAGTTGTATGTTAATGGGAAGAGCTCTGGTGGTCTGTAAACATCAGAGCAGAGCTCAGCAACCATCCCACGTGCCCGGGGTTTCTGGAGAAGCCCTTTGGGTTTCCAGCCCTCCACACCTGAGGAAATCTAAGGGAAAGTCAGATTTTGATCCCAGCCAAGGTGAGGAGTACAGCCAGCATTAAATAAATTAAAATCCACTGCTATGAGCTCTGCGCAGCCCCAGGCTCTGCAGAGCCACATCCCAAGCTCTGGCACCAGACCTGGGGTGATTTACAGGCGTGATCCTCAACATCCATAGGGATTTTCCTAATCCATCCAAAACATTAGGGCTGACATGGGGAAGCAATGACTTTGTGGGCTGGAAGGTACCGAGCAACACGAGGGCTTGGCTGGGAATCTGGGCAGATCCAAGCAACAAATTGAAGTGGTGCCTCTGAAACAGCAGCAATCCAGGTGCCAGGGCAGGAGCAGGATCCTGGCTGGGGTTTTTTCACTCAAAATAGTCCAAGGGCAGCACTAACATGAAGTCTGTACATTCTGGAACAATCTCATTCCAAGAGTAAGGAAAGATGGTGTAAAAGAAGAAGAAGGGAGGGCCAAGGTTAAGAGATGACCGGAGCTCCAAAATCCATCAAATCCAAAGCACCCACAGGGCAGGGTGGGAAGAAGAGACCTCTGCAGAGAAATTGGCTAAAGATACAGGGAGGCAACTTCTTAAAGGTGAAAATGTCCCTATAACACCTTCCAGTGCCTAAAGGGGCTCCAGGAGAGCTGGAGAGGGCCTTGGGACATGGGCATGGAGGGACAGGACACAGGGAATGGGCTCCCACTGCCAGAGGAGCTGTGCAAGGGGCACCTCTGACACCCCCTGTCCTGTCCAAAAATGCTCCAAAAGCTGCTCAGACAGCACCAGAGAAGAGATGGAGAACCTCTGCCACAAGGAAAGACTGAGGGAGCTGGGATGGCTCAGCCTGAAGGAAAGGTGGCCCTGAGGAGACCCCAGAGGCCTGCCAGGGCGCCAAGAGAGCTGCAGAGGGACTGGGGACAAGGATGGAGGGACAGGACACAGGGAATGGCTCCCACTGCCAGAGGGCAGGGATGGATGGGATATTGGGAATTGGGAATTGTTCCCTGGCAGGGTGGGCAGGCCCTGGCACAGGTGCACAGGGAAGCTGTGGCTGCCCCTGGATCCCTGACAGTGCCCAAGGTTGGCTGCTGAAGGGCAAAACTGGGTCCAGCACAGCACAGAAGGAAGAAATAAATATTCCCAGTGCTTCCTGACCTGGCAGAAAATCGTGAAAATAAGGCCCTGTAAGGAGAAGAGGAGAGGGAACTAATGGGAAAACATCTTGTTGCATTAAGGGCTGTGTTAAAGGTTTACAGCATCATCTCCAGACAAGCCCACTGATATTCCTGAACCCTCATCGATCCACAGGTCAAACCAGGAACGAAAAATATCAATTTCAGAAAATATCACTGGCTGAGATACAATAAACCTACCCTGTCCCTATGCACAGGTAAATAGAGAGACCTTTCCACGTGAGAGAGAAATCTGCCAGAGAGCTTGGCTGTAACTACAAAATCCTGGACCTGTCCCCATCTGTAACACTCACAGGCTGATACAAGGAATTAGGGAGATGTCCTACATAACTGCTTTAATTAATTTGTGAAATTTTGCACCCTTCCTGGAGGCGGGCGACGTGGCCCTCTGTGCTCCCTTGGATTGCCACCGCTCTCAATTTTATTTTTATCCCGAGTTCGATATGAATCAGGCTTTGCAAAAGACAAAACAACCCACTGTAATCATCCAGCATGCCAATTAAACTAAAACATACCCTGGAAATTAAAATTAAATGCCATATCTATGAAAAGCAGCAGACAGCTTCCTCAGAAACAACAAGAAAATCCCATATTATAGGAACACGACCGTGGCAGCCCCAAAATCAGCACTGAAGCACTTCTGTAACTTACTGCCACCCTTCACATCTGCATACTGGAGGTCTTCATCAAACTGGGTATGTTTTTGCACATTTATCATCAAGATTTATTGAAGTTGATTCCATAAATTTCATTGAGTTGTTCACTGCTGCTATTTGTTTCCAAGGCAACAAATGCACTTTGCCCAAGCTGCACAGTACATCACAATTGTTCAGGATTTGGGGGTCCCTGCCCCTGGTGCTGCACAGCGCCAGCACCTCCCAACGCCAGCCTGGCAGTGCTGGCAATTAACAAATTTGGGGGGGATTTCTGGAAAAAACAATCCCTATTAGGGGAGAAAAATGTCAAATGAAGCAGGCAGGGAGCAGGCTGCTGGCGAGAAGGGGGGATTTGTGCAAAGCACCCGCTCCCATCTCATTTACACCTCGGATAGCTGGAGGTTGAGAAATCTATTCGCAGGTTCAGGAGGAGTTGGAAGGTTCTTTCTGCACAAAATAATGACAGGAAGTCGCCTCTTTGTCATCATTGTGGAGAAAGGGACAACAGAAGTAGTGAGGGGAGTGGAGAGGAGGAGGATTTACAAACACTGCACAAGCAGCTCCCCATCAGCAGCAACCCAGAGGCACAGAGAACTTGCAGGCAACCTTGGAAAAGTTTGGCTTGGGATAAGAAAAACCAAGCACCAACTGAAAGGAAGCACTGCTGCCCAATTTCCTGCTATTTTAAAAGTGGCATCACTGCTGTCCTGGCCCCACCAGTGCTGGAAAAGCTCAGGAGCACCTCTCCCCCTGCACCACAGCACAAGGCACAGTGCTAATCCACACAGGACCACCAGAATATCTCATGAATAAGTGGCAGTGACAGAGGCAACCTCAGCTGCTGGAAGGCAAAATTCAAATGCAGCAGACCAAGGCAAAGCAGGTTCTGCTCCTGGAGACTCCTCTGGGAAAAGCCTCCCACAAAAAGCCATTCCATCAGCATTTCTAAAAACAAAACCAATCTCGGACACAGCGATGATGTTTCAACAGGACACAGCATTTTCCCAAAGATAATGAAGATATTTTTGTTTATCTGTCATAAGCAAGTATCCACAACTGAAAGAAGGGGTGGCTGCCAAACTCAGCACACCAGGGCTGGCTGGTACCGACTGAACTGGAACCTTCATGGTGTGAGTCAGGGAAACCTAAAAACCATTCAACTTGCAAATCCAGTCACCAGAGTGCCATGTAGATGCAGAGGAGACAGCCCCAATTATCCAGAGCACAGGAAGCTGCAATCCCTTCCCTTTTCCCCTTTTTTTTTAAACAAAATTGCTTTGTTGGGTAGCACATTCCCTTGGATTCCCAGAGCGATCAAAAAAGACAGCATCCCTGATGACAAAAGCCACTCGTTTTTCTGCTTTCAGCCTTAGAAACGTTAAAGGATTGTTTGCTTCCTAAGTGCAAGTCCACATTTAAGAGGAATAAAGAATTTCTCTGGCAGGCTGGATCAATGATGCAGCAAGCCAAGCATGCGACCTCCCGCAGGGAGCCTGGGTCCGGCGCTCCTGGAAACAATAAAATAACCTTACACTGCTCCTGATCGACTGCACGGGCTGAGGAACGGGGGGAAAACTTACTCCTGACCCTCAGGGTGGGAAAGGGGGGGAAACTTACTCCTGACCCTCGAGGCAAGGAGCCACCCCCTTCTGAATGAACCGATGGCTTTCATTAACACTGCTACGATCATTTCATCCCCTTCTCTGCTTCATGAGACTGGCACCCAGGGTGCCACCCCTGCTTTCAGAGCCGTGGCAGTGGCTGCAGCCCATGGATTGCCCTCTTCTTCCAGGAATGATGTTGGAAACAGACGGTCCTTGCAGTCGGGCGACGGCTGAAGAACATCCCACGCTGCCGAGAACACCGAATGTAAGGATATTCTCCAGCCAGCAGCACAAAAGCAGGGAAGGGTATAAATAGCCTTTGAGGAGGGTGTATAAATAGCTGTAGGTAACATTTGTATGCTATAAAAACCGTTCATTTTTGGCCCAGCTTCGCAAGAGTGAGTTTCCTCTCGCAGCACTTTGGAGACCGGCTTCCCCTCGCCTTGCAGGCAGCACAGCAGGGAGAGGGCAGCAACTGCTCTGAAGCCACAACTGCAGCCCTTGGAAAATGGTGGGAGTGAATTTCCCTTGCTGTCTGAAAGAGACCCTGTCAAGGCCTGTCCTAATAGGAGACCCAAAATTGGATATATCGGGCTAAGATCCTTCTGCAGGTGGCAGGCATGGGCAGTGTGGGGCTGGAGGGGGGTGGTGATTTTCATGCGCCTTCCTTTGACATAAAACCCGAGTGATTACCTGGCCAGACACACATCTCGAGCTCTCCCTCTCCAAAACAAATCCTATCTGTCAAAGTGGGAATGGGGAACAGTGCAGTGACAGTGGCATCTGCACATCACGCCACCTCTCTGCCTGGGCCATTCTTACCAACCAGCAGAGGATACAAATGCTCTTTAAAAAGCCTTATTTTCCTCCCAGGCTGTTTGCTGGCTGTGCAGCCTGTGGTTCACAGAATGGGAATTTCACATTCTGACCGGCTCAGCTCGGCTGTCCCCCCTCCTGTACCGCAGCATCACCACCCCCAAAGATGCTCCAGCCCAACCCCAACGCTCTCCACACTCTCCTCGCTTCTCCCCCTGTCGGAGCAGTGTCCTGGCACACACCCACAGCCCCGATCGCAGCTCACATCCCTCCCAAAAGCCCCGGGGAAGCCGGGCAGGGAGCAGCCCCCTCCCGCACCGCCTCCCGGGGAGCGGGGCTGCGGAACAAGGCTCGGCAATGAGCGCTGAGCGCTGGCACCGCTCGCCCACCCAACCCCCGGGAGCGGCTCCCCGTGGCGTGCAGGTGGCTCCTTTCATTCCTGATTACTCCTCAGCCTTCCCTCGGGCTGGCACCGTGCCTGGGTCAAACTCTGCAGCGAGCGGGTCACCCCACGGAACAGCCGCTCCAGGGATGCTCCCGGGCTCGGCTGCATCCCGGCTTACCCCATGGAGGATGGGACACCCCACGGAGGATGGGACACCCCATCGAGCATGGGACACCCCATGGAGGATGGGACACCCCACGGAGGATGGGACATCCCATGTGGGATGGGTCACCCCATTGAGGATGGGACACCCCATGGAGGATGGGACATCCCATGTGGGATGGGTCACTCCATGGAGATTGGGTCACCCCATGGAGGATGGGTCACCCCATGGAGATTGGGACACCCCACGGAGATGGGACACCCCATGGACGATGGGACACCCCACGGAGGATGGGACACCCCACGGAGATGGGACACCCCATGGAGGATGGGACACCCCACGGAGATGGGACACCCCATGGAGATGGGACACCCCATGGAGATGGGACACCCCATGGAGACTGGGACACCAGGTCCCAAATGCCTCTCCAGGGCAAATGCTTCTCCCCTCACCAACGTGATGCCCCCCCAGCCAAAAGCTGGCACAGCATGAGAGCTGCAGAGCGGAGCTATTCAAAAAATCCCTGTTGAATTTGTCCATCAATTCATCAATGACAAAATGTTGTGTCAGAATATGCTGGTTTTAGCAGAAATCACACCAGGAATGCCTCAGAAACCCCAACATCCAGAGCAGGTCACAGCATCATCTCCCAGGCAGAGTGACCTGGGTTCAGGACCCTGCGGTGTCCACTTCCCACCAAGCATCCCCCAAGCCTCCGGGGGCAAAGACCAGGGAGCAAAATCCCTGGAGCAAAATCTTCCAAAGCCCAAGATTGTGGAGCAAAACCTTCCAAGGTTGTGGAGCAAAAACCATGCAAGGGTGTGGAGCAAAAATCACCCAAGGGTGTGGAGCAAAACCTTCCAAGATTGTGGCGCAAAACCTTCCAAGGTTGTGGAGCAACAACCACCAAAGGTTGTGGAGCAAAACCTTCCAAGGTTGTGGAGCAAAACGTTCCAAGGTTGTGGAGCAAAAACCATGCAAGGGTGTGGAGCAAAACCTTCCAAGGGTGTGGAGCACTACAAAAAGGCACAAGTGTGTGGACTAGTCTCTACAAAGCAAAAAAAGCAGCCTGTAAAATCCACAGCTCCACAGGCTGGTAACAGCAGCTCTCTCTCCCAGTCCTGTGTTCTTCAATAAAGCTGGGAAGCACAGGACCCCACTGGAGGATCCCAGCATCCTCCAGATCAGGCAGGCAGCTGGGTAGTTTGGCCTTTTTTAACTTTGTCCAAACCCTGCTTTAGTTCATTTTGGGCACAGGGTGTTTCCCAGTCTGGATGTGACCCTTCAGCTGAAGCTCTCCATGTGTTTGAGTGCCTGTACCAGCAGGGACTGTGTGTATTTGTGGGGGAATGAAGGAGCTCATTCAGGGCTTTGGTGAGATGAAAGGAAAAACCTTAATTAAAATAAGTTTTAAAGGCCATCAAGATTTTTTTTCTCTTATTCAGATTAGCAGCCATGCTAAGATTCCACTTGGACTCCAAAAGTGCTGCTTCCCTTCTGCCATTGTAAGACACCACACCCCACACCAACCTCAGAAAACAGAAACAGGGGGGAAAGCACTTCTGACAGTAACTAAAATGACAGAGAGTTCTCCAAGAATGCAAAGTAATGCCCTTATTTTGTAAAAAACTCATGACAAAAAACTTATTTTGTAAAAAGCTCATGACAAGCACTGCTGGGAGCACACCACTACTCACAGAGGGTCCAAGCAGTTTTCCTTCTTCATAGAACCATGGGATGGTTTGGGTGGGAATGGACCTTGAAGATCATCCAGTGCCACCCCTGCCATGGCAGGGACACCTCCCACTGTCCCAGGTTGCTCTCAGCCCCAGTGTCCAGCCTGGCCTTGGGCACTGCCCGGGATCCAGGGGCAGCCCCAGCTGTGCCAGGGCCTGCCCACCCAGCCAGGCAGGTTCACAGAGGGGTTTGGATGACAAGGACACTCGTTCATTCCCCTGTGCATTCTCCAGAGCCAGCAGACGCTGACAGGAGCAGCCTGACCGAGCAACTCCAACCACCCAGACACGAGTTCCCCTCTCAGCTTAGGGAGCTTCGTCCCAGGGCAAAAGCAGAGGTGGGGCAAGGGCACATGACCACAACTGGCTGATTTTTAAAGGAAAATCCCCAAGCAGAGCCAAGGAACCTTTGCATGTTCACAGCACTCACAAGTGATCCTGGCAGAGACGGAGCAATGAGTGATCAACAGCGCATGAGAAATGCAATTTAACACTGCAGTCCCCCAATCCCTGACTCTGCTTCCACCACTGTTTGTGATCCCCAGGCATCCCCAGCACCTCCAGGAGAGAATTTTTTGAGGAACATCTGCAGAGTTACAGCAACAATCGCACACAAACATGTTTTACAACGAGGAGCAAGCACACAGAGAGTCTCCCTACCATAATTCCAACTAACAAAACTGAATCAAAGATAACAAAAATCCTTTGTGCTCAGAGGTTTCACCAGCAACATCAGTCCTGACCTTCCAGTCACCCATCTGCCCTCCAGCCCCAGAGTACAGGATTTGAATGCTTGCTGTGATATACAGCAAGGCAGGGAAGAGGAAAAACAGCATTTCCAGGCAAACCTTTTGACAGATACTTGTTCTCAACTGCACAGCAGCCCGAGCCAGGGCATTACCTGTATTGCATCCCAGGTACCATCAGTTTGATATTGAGATTGCTTAAAGAAAAAGAAAAACGAAATTGATTTCTTGGGAGGATAAACTCGCAGCTAAAGGGAAAAACTACAATTACACTTTTCAGCCATGAAAAGTAAATCAGATGGTGCTGAAATCCCAGCAGAAAACACAGATTAATTAAAGTCTGCACTTTCTAAATCTGTTATTCAACTAAACACAGCTGTTAAAAAAATGATGCCTTTGCTGTAATTTCCATGTACATTCATACCACCGAAATACTGCAAAAAACATTATTAAGTGTGTTCAGTGGCTGCTCGAGTTGAACAGGAAAAGAAAGCACACACATATCTTTAATTATGACAAGGACTGCTTTCTTTAAAAGAAAAAAATTTGACTTGGGAGCTCAAATGTTGCCTCCATGGATGGGCTGGGATTTATTCCAGTGGGAGGAGAGCAGGACTGGGACCTCGAGTGGAGCAAACCAGCACCATCTCAGCAGGGTGGGAGCTCAGGGTGCTCCCTCCTCCTGCATCACCAGTGGCATCCATCAGCCAGATCCCAGCTCTCCTTCTGGTGTAAACCCACTTGTGCTTCCAAGTGCTTTTGGCCATCTGTCCGTCACAGGCAGCGCTTCCCAATTGCACTGATTTCATTAACCCTAATATATTTTAAGATCTTGCACAGATTAAAAAAAAAAACAAAACCCAACCCACCATCAGTTATTCTGCAGGGCCTCATCTAAAAGCCCATCAAGGCGAGGAGAGGCTGGTGCTGACCCCTGTGGATCCAGCTCTGCTTCCACACTTTATTCATCAATTATTCACCAGGAGACAGCGCAGTTACTGACACAGGGAAATCCCACAGAACACATGGCCTGGTCTCCCTGCACACCCCAGTCCCTGCCAGCCTCTGGGGGGCTCTGGCAGGGTGAGGAGGAGCACAGAGCTGGCAGAGCACAGAGCTGGCAGAGCACAGCCACACTGCCACCCTGCCAGGTGGGGACAACCCAACACGCCCCAAACAAAAGCTTCCCTTCCTTTTCCCCTCCAAGTCACCATCCAGGCTCAAAATGGAGAGGTCTTCGGAGAAATTGGGATTAGAGTGGGACCTCAGAGGCACTCTGCGATTCAGCCCAGCCAGGAGAAACTTCCTTGCCAGCCCACCAGAGCTGTGCCTCCCCTGTGGAGGAGGAAGCAGCACTTGAACCTCACCTCCTCTGCAAGGGGAGAAGGCCTGGGAGAGCCTTGCTGCCTCCCAGTGCCTCTGAAATCATTCCAGCTCGAAATATAATTATGATGATCTAATACAGTCATATATTAATGTTGGCAAGAGCTCCTTGCCTTAATACCAGCCCGGAAAGCTCCTGTGATCCAGACCTGGAGGTGACAGCAGTGCCACCAACACACCCCCACAGGCACTGGCACCAGGGGGGCTCATCTGAGACCCTGGAGAGGGAAAACCCTGCCCTGCCAGGGCTCTGTGAGACACCAGCCACCCCCACCCCAGGGCTCTGTGAGACACCCGCCCTCAGGGCTCTGTGAGACACCAGCCCTCAGTGTGGGCACCCCAGGGCTCTGTGAGACACCAGCCCTCAGTGTGGGCACCCCAGGGCTCTGTGAGACACCAGCCACCCCCGTGGGCACCCCAGGGCTCTGTGAGACACCAGCCACCCCCATGGGCACCCCGCACCCAGCAGCACCCCTGGAGCTGCTGGCCCAGCAGGGAGGGCACCCAGCCACCACCACCCCCCCCAAGGGAGTCCCTGTTTGCATTTAACCTCAACAGAAATCACCATCTCTTCATTCCCATGCATTTTGGTTTGTTTCATTTTGGTTGGGTTTGGTTTGGAGTCTTTTTTTTTTTTTTTTGAGGAATGCAAAGCTGGATGGGAAAAACGTACATTCAACTGTTAGGAGGCTGCAAAGAAAACCATTCTCAAGCCCAGGGAGGCCCCTGAGTGTCCTCCCAGCCAGCTGTGTGGGACAAGGAATGTGTTGAACGAACTGGGCTAAGCAACTCCTCCACAACTCTACAGAAAAAGACACTTTTCAGAAGGTTTCACTGTTGCTGGCATAGAACACCTCACTGCACCTACTTATTATTACTTTTTACCTAATCTACCCAACCCCAGCAGTGTGCACCTTCTGAGAGTCCCCAAAATATGATCAACTTGGAGAAAAAACAATGAAAACCAAGGAACTTTTGGTAAAAAAAGAGGAGCTGCATTTTTCAGGGATGAGCAAGATGCGCTGGTAGCAAAGCACTTCCTATAATCTTCCATTACAGGGTGAAGGTTTTAATAAAGTGCAATAAAAAAAGCTCACATTTTGATCTTTTCCCAGAGCTAGACATGGTTTAATTAGCTTGATCTCATTATGTAAACTGGAGAGGAAAAAAGAACACCATTAAAGCAATATCCCACTGGCAAATGAGACAACCTTGACATCAACTATGATATTTTCTTGGAGAACTCTCCCCTGCCTTTGATGCAGCTTCCACACCTCTTCCCCATCACCAGATCCTCATCATCCCACCTTTTCCAGCTGCCCTGCTCAACCCAGTGGCATTTCTTGGCTTCTGCTCTCCCCCAAGCAGCCTGGAAAATGCTATTAAGGGAAAAAAAAAAAAACAATCCAGCTAGATGCTGCCTTGGTTGTATTTAGCCTGAGATCACTCAGCATGCTCTTTAGAAAAGATCAACTGGAACTAAACGTTGCCATAATATAACTCCATCTGTTAAAGTACATACTTCTGTAATAACACATTCAGAATTCAATGAGAAAAGCCAGAATTACAAACAAGGTGTCCATAATGAGCCTCAATACAATTATTAAAGCAGATAAAGTAAACCTGGGTTTCAATACAAGGAAGTTATTTGGACCTTAATGATAATGAAAAGTAAAAAAGCATCTGTAATTTCTGCTGAAATGTATTTCAGAAAGTCAACTAAGTGCACGTCACTTTGTTAAGACTATTCTTATTATTGTGTTTGCACTGACAGCAAAATGCTTCTTAGTTCCAGCTCCTGGGATATATAAAAATATGATTAGAGCACTATAACAATACAACAATGGATTAATTTGCCCAAGCATTACATTTGGATCTGAAAGACTTTGATAATTTATTTTACCAACTGAAAGGTGGTTATTTTGGGATCCTGGCTCAGAACTAAGTAGTTCAGTGCAGCATTTTGAAATATTTTTTTTTTTGTTATATTCCAGCACTGGCAGCACTGTGAGGTTCCAGTGATTTTCTCCTGTTTGCCTGTAAGCCTGAGCTTTTGTGCCAAGCCTTATCCTGCGATTTAGCCTACTCCAAAGGGCACCACACATCCCACAGCCTGCAAAACAACCAGGCAGTGGTGACTGATCTGGTAAAACTGCCACCCAAGGAACAGAAAATGATGGGTTTTGGGGATGTTGAACAATCTTACCTACAACAGGCAAGGAGAGCATAGAGAACTAATCCATGTTGAACACTGAAGGTAACAAAGATGGACAAAAAGCTGTTGGGAAGTCTGGCCTGGAGGGCAGATGATATAAAGGAAAATAATTAACTCATCTGCTGAGTGTCAAGCAGAGCCATCCTCTACAATGGCAAGATTAGCATGGAATAATCACAGACTATCAGCAAATTCAGGTGCTCCCTCTCAAATCAGAAGGGGATTAGAAAGAAGTTGCCATTTTGGCCAAAAACAGGGACCAGAACCATGTTTTCCCAACAAAGTAAAGGCCCCAGGAGCTCAGCTATGGGGCTGCTCCAAAAGAAGTGGGTCTGCAGAGGCAGGAACAAAACACAAGCCAGAAATACCCAACCCCATGAGACAGCACAAGCTCTGACCCCAGGCTCTTAAAATCAGGGAATCACAGGATCATTTAGGCTGGAAAACCCCTCTGAGATGATCCAGCCCAGATGATCCAAGGCCACCACTCACCCATGTCCCCAAATGCCACATCCCTGGGGTTTTTACATCCTGCCAGTGATGGGGACTCCACCTCTGCCCCGGGCAGCTGTGCCAGGGCTGGACAAACCTTTCCATGAAGAAATTTTCCTTAATATCCACCCTGAGCCTGCCCTGGCCAGCCTGAGGCCACTCCCTCTCCTCCTGGCCCTGTCCCTGGGAGCAGAGCCCAAAGGTCCTTCTTGAGCCTCCTTTTCTCCAGGCTGAGCCCCCTTCCCAGCTCTGGATTATTATTTCAGGAATATCCTCAACTCTTAGGCATCAGATTTATCCTGTAGCAAATCGCCCAAATCTTGCATGAGACTTTTTTTATTTTTTAATCCTAAAGGAGATTTTTAGGAAGATTGAAATTTCCCTGCTCTTCATCTTCCTCCCTAACTCTAGTTATTTTGCAGTTAACTTTTGTGCTTATTTTTTGGTTTTACAAATGAGAATTTGGTCAAGTATAACACACCACATGCCCTTTTTTCACCTGAGGAGTAAAACAGAACAAATTTTCCTTTTTTTTTTTCCCCAGAAGAGAAGAAAAACAATAATGGGGTCAGGGCTCAGTGACGTGGCTCTTTAAAAGTGCCAGAGAAGTTTTCTGGAAGGTCTCATTCTCCAAGTTTTAATTAAAGTCATAAAGCTTATACATGCTCTTTGTCAGATTTTCTTCCCTGCAGAGCTGGGGGCAGAAGCTGCTGGGTGAGGATTCCAAACAGGATCAGCAATTGGCCTCTCCAAATGGGCACCAAGCAAGAAAGATGGGAATGAAAACCTGGAATTTTGTGAGCACTTGTGCAGCCTGAAATGCTGTCTGGAATTCATTTGTAGTGCTTTCTAAGGGGTTTGTCCCCTCCCCAGCCTACAGCAATCCAGTGGGATAGGATGGATTTGGGAAAAGAGGAGGAGGATAAAGGGCAAATGGAGGCTGGTCTGTCTCCTCAGTCATCTGAAAACTTTCCCTGCCCTGCTTTCCATATGGAACCACGTGAGCTTCCCATTCATTCCTATCAGTGCCTTGCCAGATTTGGATGATTGCCCAATGCTAGTGCTGCCAGAAATCCCAAACATCTCAGGGGTGATTCATCTGATGCCTTGACAGCTCTGGAGCTGGGCTGGGGTGGGGGGGGACCCAAAAACCCAAATACCAAAGGATGGAGGGATCTCAAATCCTGCTGGAGCCACAAACAGAGCAAAACTCTATTCCATGCCTGTTCCATCAGGAACTGGAGAGACAGGACAAAGAGCAATGGGCTCAAACTGAAAGAGAGGAAATTTAGGTTAAATATTAGATGGAAACTCTTCCCTGTGAGGGTGGGCAGGCCCTGGCACAGGGTGCCCAGGGAAGCTGTGGCTGCCCCTGGATCTCTGAAAATTTTCAAGGATGAGGCTTGGAGCAGCCTGGGACAGGGGAAGGCGTCCCTGCCCATGGCAGGGGTGAAACAGGATGAGCTTTAAGGTCCCCTCTGACCCAGACCATCCCATGGCTCTACCCTGGCAAAGCACTCCCCCTTGATGCTGTTTAAGTCTTGTTTATACAGTGCTCGCTCATCCAAGGAGTTCACAACTGGAGAACAAGGGAGGCTTTGTACCTCCTTGCTCTGCTATGTTAAAAATTGATTTAGCATAATGGTTTCAAAGAGATTCAAATCCAATTTTGTAAATCAAAGCAGGAACTGTACTGACTCATTCCACAGCACCAGAAAGGAACCTGCTGAATTCTGAAAATGACAGTTGCAGCCCTGAGCCTGTGTTCACACACACACACACACAAAAAGTGATGAACCAAACAAACCCACAGTTTAATAAGCTGCTTCTTATTGAGAGCATCTGCTCTCCACATCTCTAAGAAGGGATTTTAGAACCTCAGAATGGTTTGGGTTGGAAGGGACCATAAAGATCCCTGTGTAATTCCAGAGGCAGGGACACCTTGCACTAGACCTTGCACTAGACCAGGTTGTTGCATGCTAAATCATCATCATCATCATTTCCAGATCTTCTCCAGATGATTTTCATCTGGAGAAGAAGAGCAGGCAGCACCTTGGTTAGCCCCAGCTCCTCAGGTAGCATCATCCAGCTGTCCTGCTCATTGTGGGGCACTCGTAGCTAAACCAACATGAAATCCTTTCTCCTCCAAGCATTTCTCATCATTCAGGAGTCAGCTTTGCATTATTCAGTTCTATAAATGGCTTTCAGCATTAAACCTGATTTACAAAAAAAACCCAACCTGTAAACAAACACAAATGGGCAAAATAAGATAAACTGAGATAAAACAAATGCGCTCTGCACACGTTCTAAGAACTCCAACATACAAACTACCTCCTTCAAGGAAAACACATTCCCTTTAGTATCCTGGATATGCAGAAAGAGCTGTAAAGCAAGAAATGCACACATTCAGAATCATTTACAGTGAGTATCTCTGATGGTGATGGCATCTCCTGAAGCAGACACATGCAGAGCCTGATTCCAGGCAGGACAGAGATGTTCTGCTGGCTGCAGACAGCCCAGCACTCATTAGATCTTTGAAACAAATTCTGCCTCATTTCTTAGGAGCAGTACAGAAATCCTATCACTAATTCACATATAAACAAGCAATCTGAGCTTTAAAGAGCACCTGAACCCTGCACAGGCACGGGAGGAGTTGTGGATATTCCAGCTCAAGTACTTACATAGATAAGGTGGGGTTTGGTGGGGTCATTTAATTTTGTTTTCTTTTAGCGAGAAGATATTGACATTTTTCCTAGCTTTCTTTTCAATTCAACACTTAACCTTATTTATGCTACTGATTTCTCATCTAAATCAAGATCTCTGTGCTACTACACAGAAATATTTTAGTGTTTATCCTCAGCTCCCCAGCTCTACCAAATCTTTTCTACAAAATCCCAGTTGAAAGCTAAGGGCTTGTCCCAGGGACACATTTAGGGGGATGTGGAGCCAGAGAAGCAGGAGGTGTGGAGGAAGCCCTCATGTCACAAACATTATCCCAGTGAGTGTTTTAGAGCTGGGAGCAACGAGGGGGAGGCAGTGACAAATTTCCCATTGAGAGGAGTGAGATAAAGAAATTCCTACAGAGAATGGCACACCTGGGGTTGCTGGGGAAGAGTCAGACCCACGCCCTGCCTGGGGCTGCAAAAACAGCCCAGGCCAAGCCCAGATCCCAGACAAGGACCCTGAGAATGTTTGAGACAAACTGGGTGAAGTTCTTCACTCATCCTCTTTTCTTCTGGTGTCACTCCAAGCCCCCACCACAGCAGGCACCAGGCACTGCTGACTTTGCATCCTCCTGGGCCACCTGGACAAATCCCCCTTCCCCTGGGATGGGGAGCACATCCCAGCCCCACCGGGACAGGGACAGCAGCTCGGCCAGCTTTGCCTGTGGGCCAGCACGTGCCACCAGAGTCATCCTCAGGAGCTGTCCTGGTGTGGCTCCGATGTGGATTAGGGAAGGGGAAAAGGAAGGAAGAAATTGTTCCTCCTTCTCCTGCTGACATGTGAACCAAATACAAACATCCCTTAATTAGCAACACCCTCCAAATCCCTGGCAGCTGCAGTTTTGATGGGCATTTCATCTAATCCAGCAATTCTTTGCATGGAAAACAACCACCTTAGCCCCACTTGGAGGATTATGGATTTCCATGGATTTCTGTGGGTGCTGAGTTAACTCCTGACGCTTCCAGCACCAGTCACAGCGAGACATTCCCAGGGGACACATGAACTGCCTCAGCTCCAGCCAGGCCTTCCAGCCCAACTCCACAACTCCCTAACTGGGAGAGATCACACCAGCACAGCCAGAACAAAAAAAAAACTTTCTTTTTTTCCCTTTGAAAAACTGTGAGGAATATTTTGGAAATGCACCCATCTCTCCTCTGCTCTGTCATCATCATCATCATCATGAAAAACCTTCAGTGCACAGCAGCAGCTCTCACCTCACAAGGATTTTGTCCCTTCTGTTGCTTTTATCTCACATGAAGTGAGAGGACAAATGGGGGGCTCTCATTTCAAGGAGAAAAGGATCTTTCCCAACTTCCATGCCCATGGGAAGGCTCTGTCCTGGGAGGACAGCTGGAGATCCTGGCTGCTCCTCACGGACCCAGGAACGGGTTCTGCACTGAGAGCCGGCCTGCAGCACGGAATTAATGCAAATGAGGAAAATGAATATTTAAATAAAACATTTATTAAGGACAGATTAACTCTGTCAATCACTGCTCACTTTTGTTTTGCTGCGTGTGCGCTCGGAGCGGCTGCACAAAAACCAGTTTTGGTTTTTCCAGGGTATATTTAGCTCTGTATTTAGAAGTGCAGCATCCTCCAAGATTTTTTTATTTTATTAAAAATGAAGTGCATTTCCTTGTGCAAAGGAGTACAAATTGCTACTTAAAACTTTCTTCTATTGTCTATTTGCCTGCAATTTCCACCTCATTTACAGCCTTTTTGTGTCTGCCCTTTTGTTTAGTTTTTACCTTTGACGTTCTCTTAATTTCTCTTCAGAGATACCTGACACCTTTACATTAAACTCACAATACCCATAATTCGGGAGTTTTTGGAGAAAGGCTGCTCAGCAGCAGCAGTTCCCAGCCAGGCTGAGAACCCTGGTGTCTGCCAGGAGCTTTGGAGAACCATTCCCAAAAGGAATTTTCATGTCTTGTCTCCAAAGTGTGTGAGGAGAGGAAGGAGCACTGGCACACTGTGGTGGGTTGACCTCGGCTGGACCCCAGGTGGGCACTCAGCCACTCCATCCCTGCCCTCCCCAGCTGGTTATGGGAGAGAAAATACAGGAAAAGATTTGTGGGTTGAGGTGAGGACAGGGAGAGATCACTCAGCAATTACTGTCACAGCCAAAACTTGCGGAAATAAATTTCTTTTATCACCAATCGAATCAGAAATAAGAAGTACATCTGAAAAGCACCTTCCCCCCACCCCTCCTTCTTCCCAGACCAGACCTCACTCCTGATTTCTCCATCTCCTCACTCCCAGCAGCACAGGGGGACAGGGAATGGGGCTGAGGCCGTTCCCAGCACAGGAATGGGGCTGAGGCCGTTCCCAGCACAGGGAATGGGGCTGAGGCCGTTCCCAGCACAGGAATGGGGCTGAGGCCGTTCCCAGCACAGGGAATGGGGCTGAGGCCGTTCCCAGCACAGGAATGGGGCTGAGGCCGTTCCCAGCACAGGGAATGGGGCTGAGGCCGTTCCCAGCACAGGGAATGGGGCTGAGGCCGTTCCCAGCACAGGGAATGGGGCTGAGGCCATTCCCAGCACAGGGAATGGGGCTGAGGCCGTTCCCAGCACAGGGAATGGGGCTGAGGCCGTGGCGGGGGGGGAGGGGAGGGGCTGTGGCCCAGCACAGGAATGGGGCTGAGGCCGTTCCCAGCACAGGGAATGGGGCTGAGGCCATTCCCAGCACAGGACAGGGAATGGGGCTGAGGCCGTTCCCAGCACAGGGAATGGGGCTGAGGCCATTCCCAGCACAGGGACAGGGAATGGGGCTGAGGCCATTCCCAGCACAGGGAATGGGGCTGAGGCCGTTCCCAGCACAGGGAATGGGGCTGAGGCCATTCCCAGCACAGGGGACAGGGAATGGGGCTGTGGCCGGCACAATTGAGGCCATTCCCAGCACAGGAATGGGGCTGAGGCCGTTCCCGCACAGGAATGGCTGAGGCCATTCCCAGCACAGGGAATGGGGTGCCATTCCCAGCACAGGGAATGGGGCTGAGGCCTTTCCCAGCACAGGGAATGGGGCTGTGGCTGTTCCCAGGGATCCTGCAGGCAGACAAGGGCCCAGCACAGGGTACAGCAAAGGAGGATGAGCATGAACCAACTGCCCAAGCTCCAAGGCTGTGCAAAGACATCCCGTCACCTCCACAACTCCCTCCTCCTCCTCCTCTACCTCCCAGTTGTTTCTTACAGTGACCTTGGTGCCACTACACATGCCCAGGGCTGCCAGGTGCCCAGATCCCCACTGATATTTGGGAGGCAGGAGCTCTACAACCATCCAAGGGTCTCAACCTCCTTCAGAACTGTCACAGATTAAAAGATTCAACCCATCTTCAACCCCACTGGGTGGGGATACAATCCTACCTCAGCAACAACCCCACCAGCAGAGACCCCCACTCATCTCCCCCCTATCCCAGTTGAGTCCCATCCCCACCTAAATGGGATTTAGTGACCTAAATCTCTTGTCTCCTGCAGCCCCAAGCCACCCCAGCAGGGTGGGACAGGACCTACCTGAGCTGGCCCCTGCTCAGGAGCAGCTTTTGCCTCTCAGCCATCCCTTCCCAAGGCTTCCTGGGTTTGCAGAGGAAGCACAGCACCCACCTGCAGCTCCCCACCCTCCTCACAGGCCCCCCAAACTGAACCCAGCCAAAGCATTTTTGCTTCATCTTGGTCCTTTTCAATCTTGATTTCCTTTCAGCGAGTGTTCCAGTGCAGCACTGCTGCTAACAACGGGGTTATAATACATTGCTGTTGGAAGAAATAATGAGAATCTCCTCCACCTCAGCATCTCCCAGAGCCTGCCAGGGCTGGAGTGGCTCTTCAGTGCACACCAAGGACAGGGCACCCTCCGAATGGTTATTGTGAAAAGCACTGAGACCATCACCCCAGCCCCCAGCAGATCAGTCATGCCCCTTCTGCTAATGCTTCCATTTTGCTTGCAGAATGAAGTGAAACTGGTTTGCCCCTAAATGTTTGCTCCCTTTCTCTCCAAGCAGTTCTGTGCTCTTGTTTCCTCCCCTCCTGATCTCAAACCAACCAGCTGTTTGGTTTTGCTCCCCAGGCAGCACAATCAGCCTATTTCCCTTTAATAAAGGAGAGGGGAAAGTGAAAAAAAACCCCAAAACTCAAACCCAAGAACAGTCGGGAATTGGCATCTCCAACAAACACACTGGCATGACAGTAACAGTAAAAAATAAAGCAAATAAAAAGACTCTTGGCCATGAAATTTCCCAGAATTTTCACGGTGTCCTGAGGCTGAAGGGCTTCATAAAATTACAGAATGGTTTGGGTTGGGAAAAAACTTGATCCACTCCTGCCATGGGCAGGAACACCTTCCACTGTCCCAGGCTGCTCCAAATCCTGTCCATCCCTGGGCACTGCCAGGGATCCAGGGGCAGCCACAGCTGCTCTGGGCACCCTGTGCCAGGGCCTGCCCACCTTCCCAGGGACGAATTCCTTCCCAATATCCCATTATTCCTTTTCAATATCCCAATATCCCATTATTCCTTCCCAATATTCCTCTGGCAGTGGGAGCCATTCATTCCCTGTGTCCTGTCCCTCCATCCCTTGTCCCCAGTCCCTCTCCACCTTTCCCTGCCCACCCCAAACCCACAGGAGAGAGGATGAAGCCCTGTGAGCTGCCAGCACCACATTTTCCCCTCCTGCAAACACCACCCACCCACCAGTGGCACAGAGATTTGGTTTTCATCTGCTTTGTTAAATTTCTGCTAATTGCTTCTAACGCGCTTCCTCCCGTGCCTTTAGAGCTTCATTCCTCCTGGGCATTCCAGTTTCACTGAGTGCAGCAGGAAAATGAAACCTAACCACACTCTGATGATGGAATCACTCACAGCTTTCAGAAAAACCAGAGCACAGCTGGGTTTTTTTGGGAGGATTCGTGTCACCATCATATTTCCTGAAAAATCTTCTTTGCCCAGGATTCTTTTCCTGGGAAGCTGAGAAGCCTCAGGGGAAAAGGAAAACAATATTATCTCATTTGCTTCTCCTGTGTTTCGCTGCTTTCGAATGTGGTTGGAGATTTTTTTTTAGTCCAACATGTGAATTGTTTTAATTTAATGACCAATCATGGTCAGGCTGTGTCAGGACTCTGGAAGGAGTCATGAGTTTTCATTTTAATTCTTTGTAGCCTTCTGTCTGTATCCTTTCTCTATTCTTTAGTATAGTTTTAGTGTAGCATTCTTTTATATAATATAGATCATAAAATAATAAATGAACCTTCTAAGAACATGGAGTCAGATTCATCATCTTCCTCCTTCGTCCTGGGGACCCAGCAAATGCCACAGATTTGGGTTTTTGTGACCAACAGCCACTGTAAAATCGATGAAAACTGAGCAGAAAACACTGCAGCCCCATAAATGCCACCAGGCTGGGTGTGATGGCAGCAAGTCCAGTGTTTTGTAATTGATTAGCACATTGGGAAGTGCAGCAGAAAGACTCTGAAGTGAAAGAGGTGGCTCAGAGGCTGCCCCTGGATCCCTGGAAGTGCCCAAGGCCAGGCTGGATGGGGCTTGGAGCAGCCTGGGATGGTGGAAGGTGTCCCTCATTCCCTGGTAGAATGAGATGAGCTTTAAGGTCCCTCCCAACCCAAACCATTCTAGGACTGTGTGAAGTTTTAATAAAATTCACCTCTAACCTTCCTGGTTTAGACTGAGAGAAGCTGTCACCACAAAATAAGAAACTTTAGCACTTCTCCAGTCATCAGCAAGCTGCAGCCAGCAGGAATTAGTGCATTAATGCTCTTTTACTCCCTGACAACAAGGATGTAAGATCCATAACTCCCAAACAATATTATGCACAGCACATACTTTTCATCATTACGCATTAATAGATTTGGGAGTGAAAGTTGGAGGGGTGGTGTTACATGTCAAAATTAATTATAATGCCAATAAGCTGAAATTCAACAGGGAAGATCAGGTTGACTAAATTATTGTGTTGAGTTATCAGCACTGAAAAAATCAACTGCAAGAGGCTGTAGCCTTTGGCTGCAAATCCAAATGTAGACTGAAAAATAATGAGAAGCAAAAAAAAAAACCAACATTCCCAGCCCAACCCATTGCAGAGGATCTGAAGTGACTGAGAGCAGTTCCAAGTTAGGCTGAATTTATCTGGGATATAATTTTGCATTGCAGCTGTTGGAGAGTTCAGTTGGACCTCAACTTTTCATCACAGGCTTACTAAAATTGGGGACCAGTGGCCACAAATGGTGTCAGCCCAGGTAAATCAGGCTCTTTGCTTCCCCTGCACTGGAAAGGAAAGTCCAGCTCCATGCTGAAAAGAGGCCAGCTGGCAACTTCAGAAGAACATTAATAGCTTTTTTAAAAAACAATATTAATATAATATTTTTCTATTATATTAATTAATAGGTTTTAAAACAATATTATTATAATGTTTATGTTAGTTTTTTAAACAATATTAATATAATATTGTTTAAAAAAAACTAAACCACAAAAAACCCAAAACCCTGCAAGCAGAGACCCTCCCCAAGCCCACAGCATTTAAACCTTTGCTGCTTTCCTAAGAGCTGAGTACCAAGAAAAATCTTTTGTACAAGGATGAGAACAAGCAAGTACCACACGGACATTTGATTCCTACAGAGCAATTAAATGGGAACAATAAAATACAGTCTGAGTTAATGCTGGACAAAAGGATTAAGGAATGAGGGAAGACTTATTTATAAACATCCACACGAAAACCTGGTTAAGAAGAAGTAGGGGAATTAATAAAATATAAAAAGGAATGATTCCAATATGGCTAAGAAGGGGAATTCCTTTATTAAATTTGTCTTCAAAAGTAAATTAAGGCAAGATGCCTGTGCTATCAGAGTGATGGTGAGTTTACAAAAATAGCTTCCACTGAAGGAGGGGAAAAGGGAGTATCTGGAAAATGCAGACATGTGCCAAATCACTCAATCTGTGCAATTAACCAAGGAAATAAAGTGTTGTTATTTGTAAAGAATTCTTTTTTTCAAAGGGAAATCTAACAAATTCCTTCAAAACATAAGGCTAATACCTAATTCTGGAAATTACTTAAATGGATGGATGCAATTAAGTTCTATTCCTAGCAAAAGAATGGGGAGAACATCCAAAAAAAAAAAAAAAAAGAAAAAAGAAAAAAGTCTCTGTTGCAGAGAGCAGCTCAGCAAGCTGCAGTAGAGTCTTACAGAGAACACCTCTCCAGGCACAGTCAGTTAGCACAAACTATTTATTTAAGGAAAAGAAGAATGGAAATGCCACGTGGATTACAGGAGCATTTTCCAGAGACAATCCTAAAATTCAAAGCAAAAATCTGAGCAGCCTCAACTCTCTCAATTTTAGAAGGGATTAGGATTTAGCACCTGCAAGGCCAACTGGAAGCAAAGCCAAGGAATCACAGGGGTCTGTGTGAGATTTAGTTTTAACACTTTTGTTAAGGATGTGGGAGAGGAATGAATACAATTTATTAAGTTTCACCGACTAAGTAGTGAAATGTATTGCAGGATTAGACAGGAAAAATAAATACAGAAAAGGAAATCTTGCTTTGATTGCCTGGGACATCACAATTTGGGAAGGTGCCTCACTTCACTCAGGACCACCAGGAAACCTCCCTGCCCTCTTGAGGAGGCCCTCCCCAAACTGCCAGATCTGAAAGGAGATGTCAAAATCACACAAAGATTTTTCCTCTTGGAAAAAACAGAACTGAAGCTGAGGTGATACCACCAAACCACAGCCACAGCCCAAGAAGGAGCTGGAGCTGGGGATGCATCCACCCAAAGAGGGAGCTGGGAAGGCAGAGGCCAAGGAGATGAAATTGCAGAAGGATGGGGCAGCTAAAAGGACAGTTTGGTTTCAGAGGCAGAAAACACACGTCTCACATAGCAGGATGTTCCAGTCTCCTCTCTGCACAGATGTAATTAATCCATAAATGGAATAATGTATTCACTTCTGGACACCTCATTACCAGAGAAGACATTGACAAATGGAACCGAGTACAAAGAAAACAACAAAAATGTTTAAGGGTTTGAAGGGAAAAATTTCTCTGGGAAGATCAAAAGATTTGAATACATCCAGCTCCAAGCAAGAGCACAGCTAAGCTGGATGAGATGTGTATCAATCTGTGCTTGAAAGGTGTAAACATCAAGCAGAAAAACCAGCATGGAGGGCTTTTAGCAGGAAAAATGGGATCAAATTAATAAAACAGAAAACTTGAGATGAAAATCTTGTTGCCCTATTAGGATGTACAGTTGGTCTCGAGGGATTGTGGTACACATCTGCAAGGGAACCAGACTGGACCAACCTTAATAAATGTCCAGCAGCCAGGAGAGGTTTAGAACTTCCATGGTGATCTCTGACATCTGTCACTCTTATCTTAAATACTGACATAATCCAGTTGTGGACTTTCACATAAATACTTTATCTAAACCTGGACCCATTTAATAAATGTAAATATCAGTAATATGCACAGCTCCCCAACCCAGATCACAGCTGAAGGACTCAATCCAATCATCCTTATCTCCCAAAACTGCAGCAGGTCTCTAATGGTAACAAAAACTGCAAAGAGAGACAAAATGGGGGGGAAAACCTGCTAGACCTGCTTTAAATAACCCAAGCAGCTCTCACACCCCCTGCCAGGGCCACAAACCTTTCCCAAGCAAACCTGTCTCCAAGTCCATCAGACTTTGCCCAAGGAGATCCTGCCAGGTCAGATTAAGCCTTTGGATGAGGACATGTTCAATAGCAACACATTCCTCCCCTTCTGCTCAGCTCAGAGTGTACCAACAACTAACTGAAATCAACCTTCTACTCAAAGGAGATAATTAAAAAACTGCATTAAGGCAGATGCAAGCCTACAGCACCGTTTAATGACTCCTGCCAGCAGAGTGACACTTGGTAGCTGTGCCCCATCCAGCAGGTTGTTACCTGAAGGACTAAACCATGGAATTTTCTTTGAGAAGAGCCTTTCAGAGCAGCAAGCAGGGAAAAACCAAAACCAAAACAGCCAATTTGATAGGAAACTCCACACCAAAAAGCCTGGTGCCATCCTCCCCTCTCTGCTGCAGCAGCAAGTCTCATCCAGGCAATACCTTTCCACTGGCACATGGAGCTGCCAGGCTGAACTTGGCAGTGTTTCTGCAGTCAAGAGCTCTGAGCACATGGCATTTATTTCCCTTTCCTAAGGGATGGCAGACAGCAGCTCCTCATCCAACCCCAGAACCAGAGCCCTGGGCCAAGCTGAGCCGCAGACAGACACGGAGCCACAGAACACCTCAGCATTCCTGTTTCTTTTATTTTTTTTTAACAAAAGGTTAAACTGTAAAAGAAGGAAAATCTGCCAGGCAGGTCATGTGGAGGCTGTCTCCTCTCTCCTGGCACCCACAGGGGCTGTGTTTATGGGTTATTGATGTGCCTCAGCCTGGGCTGCTGCACACTCCGTGCCCAGGGTCTCTCCTTTTCTCCAAACCTTCTGAAGGAGAACAAGAGGAACCTCTGCAGAGGTCGGCAGCCTGTGCTGCCCGGGCACTGCCTCATCACCATGACAAAGGGAGGTTTGAACATTCTTTCCTTCAGCAAACTCGATGGTTCCCATCCAGCTTCCCACTGAAAACCTGGCACTGAGCATCCCCAGCTCCTGATATGCCATTTACTCAGACAGAGGAACAGCAGCAAATGCATTTTAGGGCTTTTTGGAGTTCTCAATTGAATTGTCTGTGTCTGTAGGATTCCTCCCAGGCTCACAGCACTGCCACAGTGCTGTGCTCACTGTCTGCAGCCCCTGTGGTAGCTCCCAATAAAGTCATGAACTTCTTGATCAACCCTTCCCTCCCCAAAACACTACCAGGAGGGCTGGCAGGCTTTTACCGTGTGAAAATGAATGTTTGTTGCTTGCTGAGGCAGGATTTGCAGCCAGCCTGAGCCAAGCAGCTTGTTTCACCCCTTCCCATGTCAGGGGAACTGAGTTCTCCTCTGGAAGGCACCTCCCAGACGCTGCAGCAGTGCAGGCACAGATCTGTCCATCACCAGGAACGTGACTCTGGGAGAGCTTTCCAGAGGGAAGCACTGAGATCCCAACACAGAATGGCCAACTGAACACCCCACCCTGCTGCTTGCTGCACCATCCCTGCCCCACAACCCAGCCTGAGGAACACCACTGGAAACTCAGGATGCACAGGATGGGGAACTGTCACAGACATCTTTCATGGAACATCCTTTCCTTAGGATTTTTCCTCCTGAGAAGCTGAGAGGCCTCAGGAACAAAATGTAAGCAATGATTATCTGCTGCTGTGGAATGCAACAGGTGCATCTGTGATTGGTCTCATGTGGTTGTTTCTAATTAATGGGCAATCACAGTCAGCTGGCTCAGACTCTCTGAGCCACAAGCCTTTGTTATCATTCCTTCTTTTTCTATTCTTAGCTAGCCTTCTGATGAAATCCTTTCTTCTATTCTTTTAGTATAGTTTTAATATAATATATATAATAAAATAATAAATCAAGCCTTCTGAAACATGGAGTCAGATCCTCATCTCTTCCCTCATCCTGGGACCCCTGGGAACACAGTCACAGGGAACAGCACAACTGGGAAGAAAGTCCTGACCAAGAAGAGGATTTTGGTGGCTCTATGATGATACCGTGGCCTAACATGCAAATGAAACATGGCTATTCTAATAAAGCATGACCCAAGCTAAAGACAGGGCCAGCAAGAGCCAAGTGCTGAGGTTTGGCAGGAAAACCCAGGGAGCCTTCAGAGGGCATTTTCCTGAATCCCTAATTCTTCAGCTAATGTGAATTTAATGCTGAGATGTGATTAGATCTGTGTTACCTTTGCTTGGGAGGTCGCACCATGTGAGATGAGCACACTTGAGAGGCCACTGTGCTGATCCTCAGGGGTTCTGTGCTTAGAGGAGCCTGGTTAAACTGCATCACCTGCACACAGCACAGGTGAGTGATGCCATTTGCACAGCAGTTCCTGACTTTTCCCCCAGCCCTGATGTCCAGGAGGGTTCTTTCAGCTGGTTAATTCAGAAGAAACTTCAGCCAAGACCCCCAGACCTCTGGAGGGGTGTGCACCAGACAGGATTTCAGCAGGAAAGCAAACACACCCATCCTGCTCTCATTTCTGCGAACTCCATCACACTTTCTGCTACCATGTGCATGTCAGATCAGCCTCTCTAAAAAAGCTCTAATTTCCTCCTGTGCTGCATCCAGAATGAAGCTCAAGGGTGATGAGAACCCAGAGTTATTCCCCTGTTTGCCAATGTCCAGCTCCCAAACTGGGCCCCCACTCTGGGGCTATTCCCCCATCATCAACCCTTCAGTCCCACCCCACAGGCTCCATCTCCTCACCCCACAAGATTCCCACAGCCATGTCCAGCTGTATTCCAGGAGGTCCCACAGCCTCTCTGGACACTCCCCTGCCTCCAGCTTCACCTCCAAGGAGGATGGGCTGCCACACAGATGACATAAGACATGGCTGAGCTGGAAAAGGCCCCATTACGTGTGACACTGGTGCTTCATCCCAGTGTGGTTTTAGGATCCTACAAATGCTGTGTGAGGAAGGGGTTCCTGGGTACCCACAGAGCAGGAAGGGAGCCCTGGGATGCTGCTCTCCCCGAGCCCTGGGGGAGGCTCCTGCTCTCAGGAGCCAGGCAGGGGTGACAGGGTGACACCCCCAGCCCTTGTCTCCCCGAGGCTGCTTCTCACCCAAGACAGGCTCCTGCCTCCATGGGAACACAGCTGACATCCTGACAAGCACAACAAGTCTGCCCCAGCTGCTAACAAGGCTCTCTCTGCTTTTATTTTATTTTTTTCTAGATACTCTACACAGAACAAGCAGGTTTCTCTGTATAAATTGTAGGTGCTAGAAAACAAGGTGTTGAAATGACTTCGATTACACTGGAAGAATATCCCACTGTGTCCTTAGGGAAAAGAGAGAGCAGAGAAAACACATTAAAAAAAATAATCTTACTGGCTCCTGTATAAACCTACTCTTACACTGGGGCAATGTTTAAAAAGAAGAAACAAAAGGTCTTTGTGCAAGTTCATGGAGGAGGAAGGTGAATCCAATAAGCAGATCCACTCTCCTACTCAGCAGATCATCAGCAAAGCCACAAAAGAGAATCCCAGAGTGGTTTGGGCATCCTGTTCTCCCCTCTGCCATGGGCACAGATATTGTATTTGCAGGGTTGGCCCAACGAAGGCAGGAATGATGCATCTGACTCCATGTTCTCAGAAGGCTAATTTATTACTTTATTATACTATAGTATATTAAAGAATACTCTATTATACTATACTAAAGAATACAGAATACAGAAATACATTTACTGAATGCTAAAAAGACAATAATGAAAACTCGTGACTCTCTGCAGAGTCCTGACACAGCTTGGCCCTGATTGGCCAAAGAGTGAAAACAACTCACAGCAGAATGCAATGGAACCTGTGGGTAAACAATCTCCAAACACATTCCACATGAGCACAACACAGGAGAAGCAAATGAGATAAGGATTGTTTTCCTTTTCTCTGAGGCTTCTCAGCTTCCCAGGAGAAAAATCCTGGGCAAAGGGATTTTTCCAGAGAATGTCAATGCCACACAGGGACACTATCCCAGGCTGCTCCAAGCCCCAATGTCCCAACCTGGCCTTGGACACTTCCAGGGATCCAGGGGCAGCCACAGCTGCTCTAGGCACCCTCTCCCTGCTCACAGGGAAGGATTCCTTCCCTGTCTCTGCAGTGCAGGCCCAAGCTGAAGCTGAGCTGTGCTGGGATGCTCTGCAGCCAGAGGGATCCAGGATGCAGCGGCAGGAATGGGAAGCTCCAGGCTATGGCTGCACAGCCACTCACACCCAGCTGCCATGGGAAGAGGTCGTTTTGTTTGATTTGGGGATTTTTTTTTTTTTTCAAAATATCTGAACATTTTGTTTTTTGAGTCCTTAATTTTTTTTGCCCTAAATTTTTTCATGGAGCTTCACAGGTCTGCTTACAGCAGCGCTTGTCACCCCATCGGGAAAAGACAGCAGGCATGGATTAATTTTTGAGGAAAGCTGCTTTCATGCCAGTGCACTTGGCAATAGAGAATACAAGAAGAGCTATCCCAAAAATGCAGTATTTATGAGAGGAGTGGTTTCTAAAATTGTTTTCGCTATGGATACCAAGAAGCACCACCTGATTCCTGACTCCCCTTCCCCACACGTTTTCCTAGGATTATTTTTAAGGTGACATCTATTTCACAGAACTACAACCTCAAAGCAGAACAGTTCTAGCTGGACATCCAGCATGACCCATTTCCAAAAGTCACTGTGGAGGGTTTGCAAATGGAAACTGCACTTTTATACCCACAGAAAAAATAAAATGTTGCCCGCAGAAACAGAAAGATTCTCTCGGTGCGGTTGTGATTCTGAGATTTAATTATCTCAGCCCAGAACTGCAGGTATCAATGCTTCAGAGCTAAAGAACAAACAAGGCAATTATTCCCAGAAGTCCTCCTTTTACCCCTCTAACAATCGCCAGGGTTACAAACATGCCAAGGTCAAAGAATTTGTAATAAAGAAATTTATTTCCAATTGGAATGCACAGAAACCTTGCACTATAATGGTGGAAGAGCAGTGGTGGGAGCTCAGCAGCACCGAGATGAATGCATGGCTAAAGATCATAAGGACTATCACGGAGCCGTGTCTGAAATGACAAGGAATAAAATTACCCAGCATCTTTCCAGCCAACTCCAGCTCCTTCCCCCTCCAGATTCCTGCTGAGCCCGGAGCTCTGCCACCCATCAGCCACGTTCCCTGTGCCCTGGGATGGCTCCAGGACCTGCAGAGATGCTCTGGGGGAGAACTTTTGGGATTTGCCCTCTCCAGTGTGAATGGAGAGTAGAGAGGGGGGAAAAAGCCCTTTCTGGTGGCAGCCTCCAAGGGGCCTAAAAGCCACCTAAGAACAGGAGTGGAACATGTTCAGCTCCCTGGATTTATTCCTCAAATGCATAATCCTGGGACTCCACCGGCAATATTCATGGGCAACCCCAGCAGCACAGGCTGGAGCCACGCACACCACGAGGACAGAGAAGCATTAAGCATCAACCAAATCCTCTCTGGTCACCTGCACGGACAACACAGGCAAAAGTGACCATCAAGAGGACAGTGACAGACACACTTTGTAATTTAAAATCTCCTTAAAAAAGCCAAGATGTTATTTGTTAAAAAGAAAAGCCAAACTGCAGACAATTACTTTGTGCTTACACTGATATTAAAACTACCTTTGCCTTATCTCCAACCTGGCAAGGCTCCAGCAGCTTAATTTTTTGCAACAGCAAATCATGATATTTTCATACATAAGGGCAGGAAAAGTGTAATTGGGTCTAAAAACAGGGCAATACCCCATGTATTCCAGTGGCCAGAAAAACTAGAGCCATATCACTGCTACAGAAAATTGTTGACTGATTACAGCCCCAGGTAAACTAAAAGGCATGAAGTGAAAATAGCTATTTTAACAGTTTCAAGTTTTGTCCTTTGGACTTCTTAAAAACCCTGTAAAAAGTAGTTTTTCTTTCAAACATATACATTTCTGTGCTATTCAACCTGCAACAACAGCATTTGACTCAGACTTTCCACGTGGTTCCCACTCCCTCTCAGCCAGAAGATTTTTGTCATCAAAGTTATACATTTGGGCAATTTTTGAAAACAGCAAAACTGTTCATGTGCAATTTTATGCAAAATATGCATATTTAGGAGAACAAATATGGACCTGGTACATACCACAGACCCTATTTATAGAAAGTTTAGAGCAGGAGTATCTGTCCTGCACTGGGCACTGCTGAGGAACCTCCAGTCCTGGGGCAGTTCTGGAGAAGGACATGGAGGGGCTGGAGCATGTCCAGGGCAGGGAATGGAGCTGGAGCCCCAGGAGGGGCTGAGGGAGCTGGGAAGGGGCTCAGCCTGGACAAAAGGAGGCTCAGGGGGGACCTTGTGGCTCTGCACAGCTCCTGACAGGAGGAGACAGCCGGGGGGGTCGGGCTGTGCTCCAGGGAACAGGGACAGGAGCAGAGGGAACGGCCCCAGGCTGGGCCAGGGGAGGTTTAGGTTGGATATTAGATAAAACTTTTCACTGGAAGGGCTGTCCAGCTGCCCAGGGAAGTGGAGGAGTCCCCATCCCTGGAGAGATTTAACAGACCTGTGGATGTGGCACTTGGGGACACGGGTCAGTGGTGGCCGGGGCAGGGCTGTGGAACCACTTGGACTTGATGATCCCAAAGGTCTTTTCCAATCTAAATGATTCCATGATTCTGTGTTAAAGCACATTACATATTATTTTAAACCTTCAATCCCCATATCAGATGAGCAAACTCGCTTCATTTTGTGCCTGGGCATGGATTCAGTGAAGCACCAAACAGTGCAGAACAGCTCAATCCGGATTTAGACACAGATACCCGAATTTCCACTCCTTCCAGCCAGCACACATGCCCTGAAACGATGGCACTGGACCTGATATTATACACACCACCCAAACATTCTTGCTCCCCTTTGCTAGAGACACAGTCTGCTGGGCTGAGTCCTTCCAGCTGGTTTTTGTAAATGATAGGAAAAAGTGAGGGTGGGATCATTTTGATTTGGCTGTGTGCATTACAACTTGCTCACTGGCACATGCATAGCATTATGGCATGTTCTCAACTTTTTTTTAAATTGAAAAGTCTGAATTTCTTGCAAAAAATTCCACCCATTGACTGCTCTCTGCTTGGCAGGGAAGGGAACAGGAATAAATAGAGGATGCAGCATTTAGGTTAAGAGAAAAAATACTATCTTTGTTCCAAAGCATAACTTTACTAGAAAAATACTGCAAATTAAAAACACACAAAATTAAATCAAATTCTGTGAATTTGAACTTGGCCAGCCTTTCCCAGCACCTTCAGCCAGCTCCTAACCCTGGCTCCCAGCAGGATGGGGCTGCAGCAATCCCAGAGCCTCACCAGGCACAGCTCAGACACTAAACCCCACTAACAGCCTCCTCCAAGGGCTCCTCATGTGCAATGAGCAAATTCAGACAAAAAACCCCACAAGTTTTTAGTAATAAGGGAAGGAAAAAATACTGCAGTCTGTCCTAGAGCACAGGAGAGAGATGGAGAGCTCAGCCAAGTCTGCTGGGTTTGTGCACACTCCACAACACAGGCAGGCAAACCAGCAGTAGTAGCACAGCCCAACTAAAGGCAAGAATCTGTGGTTTTGGGTGGGAATCCACCCTGGCTGGCAGCAGCAGGGAATTCTCACCTCTCCCAGCACAGTGCCAGGCATGGGAGTGCTCACAGCAGGCACAGCCCCACCACAGAGGGACAAAGCAGGGCAGAGAGAGAACAGGGGGAATGGCTTTAAACCCAAATTGAATGGGATTACATTAGGTATTGGGGAAAAAACTCTTCCCTGGGAGGGTGGGCAGGCCCTGGCACAGGTTCACAGAGCAGTTCTGGCCGCCCCTGGATCCCTGGCAGTGTCCAAGGTGAGGCTGGATGGGGCTTGGAGCAGCCTGGGACGGTGGAAGGTGTCCCTGCCATGGCAGGGGGTGGATCTGGGTGACCTCTAAGGTCCCTTCCAAGCCAAACCACTGAACCATCTGTGAAGGGCGGGTCTGTTGAGGAGGATGAGGAGAGCTGAAAAAACACATCAGCAACGGATGTGCTGGAGCCAGCAACCAAAACCAACCCATTCCTGGAGCCAGCCCAAATCCAACCACTCCTGCCTCAGAGCTGGGGCACGGAACAGTGGGGTGAACCCCAGTGTGTGACTGCCAGGGGGCTCATTGTCACACGAGTGTCACCAGGCAGGAGCCTGCAGCCCCACTGTGGCCTTTCCAGGGGACAACGGCAGCGATGCCACCAGCACTCCCTGCAGCACGGCAAGGTCACAGCGGGAATGCACCCAGGGCTGGCTGCAGAGCTGCAGGGTGAGAGCAGCACCTCAGCCCGGCTGCAGAGCTGCAGGGTGAGAGCAGCACCTCAGCCAGGCTGCAGAGCTGCAGGGTGAGAGCAGCACCTCAGCCCTGCCTCAGCCACACTGTCCCTTTTCCTCCCTTCCCAGAGAGAGACTCACTGTGACTGAGTCTCTCTTATTACAGCGACAATTCTCCGCCTCTCTCCAGGGATCAGCCCATGGAGCTCACTCTCCCTCTCTCCCTCTCTCTCTGGTTTTTGTTGCAGCTGCTGTTAAACTGTGCTCGCTGATCGATCCATGCCTGAAAAAACTTCAGGAAGCTCGTGCTCCTGGCTGAGCCCTGCCAGGGGAGGAGCAGCCACATCCTGCCAAAGGAAAGCTCCTTTGACAGCCTCTCCCCACCCATGGGACAGGCCATGCAACCTGCAGACCAGGGAGAGAGCAAGGGGTAGGGAAATAGGTAAAAAAAAAACCAAATTCTCCTCATTTTCTACCAGAACTGCTGTTTGTGCAGGGATCATTTTGGCTGTGACGCCTTGGCCACGCATAACCACTCCAGGCACTGTTCATGCACCAGGATTTTCTGCTTAATTTTGCCTTTACAAACAGGCAAATATAAGAGACCATGGTTTAGGGCACTGATTTTCAGACCTTAGGTTGTAAAGGACATTTTAAGGCGCACCAGGCATAGGCATCACCTCCTCAGGGCACTTTGCAAATGCTGCCAAGTGGAGAACACCCTCACATCTGTGCAAGGGCCTCATCTGAACCTTGGCTGTGCTGGGCTACAGAGGGACAAGGGGAAACCACCACAGTCCAGGGAAAAACCAGGGAACCACCATGACCAGGTTTGGTCATCATCGCTCCTCAACAATTTTCTCAAGGAAAAGCCA
Organism: Camarhynchus parvulus; assembly: GCF_901933205.1. Lineage (NCBI taxonomy): Eukaryota > Metazoa > Chordata > Aves > Passeriformes > Thraupidae > Camarhynchus > Camarhynchus parvulus. Next base: position 17,465,992 of record NC_044600.1, on the reverse strand, counting down.
AAGGATGCACAGACATTAACAGCACCAGCTCACAGCAAACTCTTCCCAGGATAAAGATTAGCACAGGCTGCTCAGAGGCGCTGCAGGCAGGCAGATTTTTCACATATTACCACAGAAAGGCAGTCCCTGATAACAATAACACAGTTTCAAAAGGCCCTCGCCACCCTGGCTCCAGATGTGCAGCAGCTTCTCCAGCTGCTGCACAAACAGCAGCATTTTCACCCTGTTCCACAGCCCTGCAAGGAGACAGCACAAACCCAGTCTGCCTGAAACCTCCTTTCTTCAGCAAAATACCAGCAGACAGAGCTCTGACCTGCTGCCTCCAGCAGAGCCTGAATATCCCGTTTATTTGTGTTTTCCAGAGGATTCGGAGCCCGCAGCCCCCCGCAGCACGCACACAAAGGAGGGAGGACCACCACGGCTCCTCCAAAGAGAACAGAGCTCCTGGGGTCTGAGCCAGCGTGGCACAAAGGTCACATCATTGCTGCAGGGGGGGGATGGCCGAGGGAGAGCAGCCACCAGCTGAAATATTTGGGGAATAAACGCATTTGCTAATTCATTTTTGCTAATTCATTTTTGCTCCGTATGAAAATGTAAATCGGGTGCAAAAATAAAACAAACAGAAGAGGCCTAATTATTTATACAGGCATTTTAATCAAACAATGAATAGCACACAGCAACCTTCTACATCAATTAATAAAGCTGGCTTCTGCAAAACAAAAGAGTTACACCATGTGCCCTAATTATAAAATCCAGCCTGGAGATGCTGCTTTTCTTTTTTTTTTTTTTTTTTTCCCTCCTCTATACACCTGGCTTAATATATACCCACTGCATTCCTGTGCTGAGGACACTCGTTAGCCCCACTCTCTAGTTACAAATTCATTACTGTGCTGCATTTTTCCTCCTGGCTCTGGCAGTAGGAGTGGTCACACTGCAGCACTCCAGGCAAACCAGCAGCTAATTGAAGGCAGGGGCTGGGGGGGCTGAGAGGAGGGTCTGCCTCCTTTTCCCCGTGCAGGAGGCAGCTGCTTCCACTTATGCCAAGCACATTTCAGGAGAGGAGGATGAAGCAGGAGCGATGAGATGCTTGCACTGGATTGCAGGGAGCCACCTCGGTGTGCGGTGTTTCCAAAAAGCGCTTTACAGCGCGCTCCTCCTTGGGCTCCACTCCATCAAACACTGCTCACCACCCCTAAGGTGTGTGACCAAACTGGCTAATGATGAGCTGTCCCCTTCCTGACAAGTCAGAGCTTGTGTCTCCTGAGAGCTGATCTATCAAAAGCAGCCCTGGTGCCTTGCAGCTCTCTGCACATCCCAGAGATTTTTGGGCTCAGCACCTCCAGCAGACAATCCCCAAGCAAATCAAATCCCCAGCACACAATCCCCATCCAATGCATTTTGTCCCCAGCTCTGCTGGGCTTGGGGAGCAGGGGGTGCTGCTTGTTTATTTGTACTTACAAATGTGACAACATTTGTGGCAACAAAAGGCAGCATTAACATTGTTATATCTATTTAGACTTATGGCATTTAACCACAAGTTTTATGAATCAATCATCCCAAAACTTCTCCAGGGCTCAGCAACATGTGCTTTGGCCCAGGGCACGTGGAAAGCAGGGCCACTGAGCCAGAAGAGACGTGGCACTGGGGACATCCTGCCCTTTAAAAAGCACAGATGAAGCTCCCACACATCTCATCTAAACAAACACCTGGAAACTCAGAAAGTGCCTCAATTCCTGTTTTCAAATTTCTCTCTGCAACTCATGGGTGGGCAAGACACACGGGCAAGGGTTCCCCAGGAGGGATGAGGAGGTAAAAACCTGGGAAAATGGCAAGGAGGACACCTGAGCAGAGATGGGCATGAGGCTGGGCTGGGTTTCCCACCACGCCCAGGTGTCACCAGCCCTGTGCCCACCACAGGTAGGGGAGCAGCCCCAGCCCAATCCACACCGACAGCAGTGGCATCAACCTCCAGGGAGCCAGATCCAGCTCCTGGAAGCTCATCCAGAGTTTGTGCTCCTCTCTGAGCCTGTGAAACCTGTTGGCACTGCCAGGGCTCGCAGCTCCTGCTCAGGCTCTGGGCGCATCCGCTCGCCCAGCTGTACAAATGGGTTACGAGTACAGAGTGTTTTGAGGACTATTTCTAAAAAGGACAGCTCATATTTTGTGTTCAGCGTTGCAGAACATCTAAAAATGGTGATGAAGTCAGACCAGCATTTATCCACACAAATGGGAAAATATGTCTGTGAAATAAATCTAAATAACAGCGACAGATTTGCTTTTGTCTCTTTTAGCAGCACAAGCAAAGAGACCGATAAATTAATTGAGAAGAAAAATCACGCTCAGTTAATAAATTTGGTCTAAATATTAATCTAGACGCAATGTTACACGCTTTAGGAATTTGGGGAAGAGGACTTTAAAACCCAGAATGTGTGTTTACAGATTATATTCCATTTCGCAACAGGTAGGACAGGCTGGTAAACAGCAACAAAAATGATGATTATCCTTGGCTGGCACCTCACAGAAACCATCCAGATTTACTTTGATTAAGTCCTTCATCCAGAAGTCAGGCACTGCAGTGCCAATACTGCATGTGGTACTTTCCACAAGGCAGGAAAATACAAATATAGAAATGCAATTGCAATTGAAATAAGTAAGGGAAAAAAATGGATTTTTGAAACATACCAAATGTAATCAGATACTATTGATGTTCAATTATTCCTTGTTACATTTAAAAAATTTTGTTAATATACATTTGATTCTCCTAGAGAATATCACTCAATTAGAAAGCTCTCCAAATTTCAGAACCATTGCTTATGTGGAGTAAGTGAAAACGTTCAAAAATGTACTTGTCAGTTCCTGTTGCATAATAGGCCTTGTGGCAAAGGAAAGCAAGTTGCACATTCAGTGCCTGCAATTCCAAATCACCACCGTGAGTCACGGCTGGGGCTCGGCTGCAGGAGAAGCCCTGTGCCCTAACTCTGACTTCCAGAGTTAAATAATAGAGATTTCAACAGCCCTGGCACTGACAACAACAACAACAGAGACACCGACAGAGCTCCTGAGAGAGGACAGAAAACATCCTCTCCTCCTTGTTACACCCTGACACTGCAATTCCAAGAAACAATTGGGAAGCAGGAGCAGCTCCTGAGCTCCACACTCCAAATCTGGGGGTGCAACACGGGGCTGTGCAAGGGGCACCTCTGAGACCCCCTGTCCTGTCCAAAAATGGTCCAAAAGCTGCTCAGACAGCACCAGAGAAGAGATGGAGAACCTCTGCCACGAGGAAAGGCTGAGGGAGCTGGGATGGCTCAGCCTGAAGGAAAGGTGGCCCTGAGGAGACCCCAGAGCCCTGCCAGGGCCTGAAGGGTGCCAGGAGAGCTGCAGAGGGACTGGGGACAAGGGATGGAGGGACAGGACACAGGGAATGGCTCCCAGTGCCAGAGGGCAGGGATGGATGGGATATTGGGAACTGGGAATTGTTCCCTGTGAGAGTGGGTAGGCCCTGGCACAGGTGCCCAGAGCAGCTGGGGCTGCCCCTGGATCCCTGGCAGTGCCCAAGGTTGGCTGGAGCTTGGAGCAGCCTGGGATGGTGGGAGGTGTCCCTGCCCAAGGAATCTTAAAATCCCTTCCTACCCAAACTTGGCTTTAAATTGAAAGGGAGTAGGTTTACATTCGGTATTGGGAAAAAAACTGTTCCCTGTGAGGGTGCTGAGGCACCCTGAGCAGCTGTGGCTGCCCCTGGATCCCTGGCAGTGCCCAAGGCCAGAATGGACAGGGCTTGGAGCAGCCTGGGACAGTGGGAGGTGTCCCTGCCATGGCAGGGAGTGACAATGGATGATCTTTAAGGTCCCTCCCAACCCAATCCCCTTCTATGATTCTCTGATTAAAAGCCAAGACAGCAGTGATGAATTCCAGGTCCATTCCACCTCTACAGGATTTCAGGGATTTGCAGTCACCGGTGCACAAACCTCAGTATCAGCAGCACAAACAACCTTTCCTTATTTCTTCCCATGCTCTCAAAGTCCTCTTCAAAAGCAAAGGACACTGAAGAGCACCTCTGTTAGCCAGGGAAATATTAACACATAATCACTGTTAGATTGTACAACCTGACACCAACCTTTTCTCCTCCTCTAGACCCTAGAACCAGCTCTCCAGTAACAACATTTATGAGAGTCCTTTAACAACTCCTGTAATGATTCACTTAAAAAAGAAAATAAATCATTTTTTATTGCAGTTCCCTGCCTCTTTAGGAAGATACAGCATCCTGACAAATAAAATGTACCTCCTGAACAACAAGACCTTAGCTGTGACATTGTGAGCAGTGAAATAACACTTGGAGAATAGATGTATTCCAGAACCAAATATCCCCAGGGAGCTTGGATGTTAAAAGCAACAGCACTTGCAATTTTGGATATACACATCTGAAATGTCCTTCTAAGCTACACCACAAATTTCACAGGTGAGAAAAACAGGGAAAAAAAGCCCCCAAACCCTAAGTGCAAACCAGAATGTGCTTCAGAGAGGAGAGATGCTGCAAACAGGGCTGCTTTCTCAGCAAGCAGCAGGACTTCCCCTCTTTGTGATTTACAGATACTTAAAAACAAGTAGGTTAATGAAGCAACAATACACTGACTGCAGAGTGCTGATTAATACAAACTTCCCAGCACTGTGATCCATGAGCCAATTCAGCACCAGGGCAATGTCCATGCTGTTTGGCTGGGCTTATTAAGGAAAACAATAAAAATAAAAAAGGGGGAAAAAAAGCTTTGAAGAAGCAACAATGGCATTTATTTGGTGTTAACTAAATAAAATAATTCCTAAGAAATAACTGTCTGCATCTCCACCACATGGGAACTAAAATTCCACAGCTTACAGTATTCTACTTTCCACTCTGCATGTTGAGCTTGGAGAAGCTGGTTCAGAAGCTCCACTATCTTCCCTATTAGCTTTTTCATAGTTTAATTTAGAAAAAGTTTGGCCCAACCAAGCTGATGTGCAGTGAAACCATCAGGGCTTTAAATGTGCCTCTGGCACTCTGTGAGTCTCTGCCTCAGTTTCCTCTTCTCTAAGGTAAAGGCAATACCCCTGGGCTGGGGATTAACCACAAACAGGCTTGGGAAGCCTCTTCAGCACTTAAGAAGATGGAATTTCTCTGTCAGGAAGCACAGGAGCATCCCCTCCTCACCCAGAGCACCAGGAGCCCACATGCCACCAGCAGATGACAACAAAATCTCTCCAGCACCTTCCCACAGTGTCCTCACCAGAACCACCCGGAGATAGATGGGCTTCAAAAAAAAAATGCAGAAGCATCTTCAAGCTCTTCAAGGGTTTTGTTTAGGGCACAGTGATGACTTTGGGAGACTCTGGAGCATGACACAGCCAGGAGCAGTGCAGGGACTTGTGACCTTGGCTGCTGGCACAGGCTCAGAAGGGCCAAATTTATGCTACACACAAACAATCCAAAAATCCCTTCCCAGAGCTGCAGAACACCTGGAGCTGTGCCTTCCCAGCCTAAATATGCTGCTGAATGAGAGAAACCACCCAGCTCCTGCCATCACTCCAACAACCCAGACATCCCAAGCCTTGTGGTCCTTCCAGTGAACCACAAGATCCTGCAGCAACATTTCCCATTTTTCTTTTTCTACAACAAAAAAGCACAAACTTGCACATTGGTATTTCTGCCTGTCACCTACAATGAAGATTTCCTGAGTCCCACCAAAAAAAGGGCCAGGATTGAAAGGGGAGCCTTGAGTGGGGTGAGACCATCGAGGTGGTTTTCTGAACCAGCTTCTCCACCTTGGGGGAGGGCACAGCCAAGCTCAGAAGAGATCTGCACTGCACGATGGCTGTTCAGCAGTCAATGATACACTACTGGAGGTCTCAACCCAGTTCTCAGTGAACAAATGGCTGTATAAAAATAGCCATTACCTAAGACGACCATTTTCATTCCAGGACAAAAGCATGTCGGGCTGGAAATTGCAGAATTAATCCCCTGAGTCTGCAACCCACCACGTTAAACACCACAACGTCTCGTGTTTAATTTGCAATAGGAAAAAAAATCACATCATGGTGACCAAGAACAAAGGACACAAAATATGAATTGATTTTAATATTAACTTCCACTGAAACAAAGGGCAAATTGCTCCCTCGCCTAAAAGAAGGTTCCAGAGAGACCCGAGAGCTCCTTCCAGTGCCTAAAAGGGCTCCAGGAGAGGTGGAGAGGGACTTGGGACAAGGGATGGAAGGATGGGACAAGGGGGAATGGTTTCCCTTTGCCAGAAGGCAGGGATAGATGGGATATTGGGATGAAGTTCTTCCCTGCGAGGGTGGTGAGGCCCTGGCACAGGGTGCCCAACAAAGCCCCAACCCTGGAAGTGTCCAAGGCCAGGTGGGATAGGGCTTGGAGCAGCAAAGGCACACTGGTAGAAACAATGGGCCACCTAAAATAACAGTCCAGGTGTTCCCTTCCTCCCAGCCTGCTCCATATCCTCGTTCTTCACACTAAAACTTGCCAAATTTATGCCAACAAGAACAACCTGTCCGTTCAGATCCTGGGGAAGGGCTGCACTGGGACAGAAATGGAAAGCTACAAATCAACCTTCAGGAGAGCACCACAGGATGGAAGGGCCATTTAGGCAAGCAGAGCATTTACTTGCTGTGATTAATTTGTTGAAAGGAGTAGCAGATTAGCACCAGGTTAGAAGCAAACACAGCAGCTGGTTTGCAGTGGTAACCAGGGCAAGCAGGGATAACCATTTAATGCCAGAGGAATTCTCCAAACACACCCAAAAGAGTGAAGGTGTAGAAGGCTGAGTTAGTGATGATCAGAATGACGGTCAGATATTCCTCATGGCTGCTGTGCTGAAGCTCAGGAAAATGCTCCTGAGTGATGCCAGCAGCAAGCACTGCCCCCCACCATTCCCAGCGCTCCCAGCCAGCCACGTCCCCTCTCCTTTCTCACCAACTGTCCCTCCCTCCAGTGCCACCAACCCCAAAATCAAGCTGTTGCACATGAAGGATAAAAAGGACAAAAAAAAAAAATTAGAATAATCATAGTAATAAAAACTCAGCGAACCCATTTTTTAGGGTTCACAGAGAACCTTTTAGGATGTCAGGGTCACCCTGTGAATGCCGGTCTGCAGGTGGCAGCTGCATTCTGCCATCACTGGAGTGGATTAAAACCATCTGAGCACACTCCTGTGCTCCCTGTGTATCACTGAGTATTCAGGGAAGAGCTGGCAAAGGTTATCCCTAAAAGTTTACCTCTGAATCAGAGCTGATAGGAAAGAAAAGCAAGCAGATGTTGGAAGAGTAACTTGAACATGCTGGAACAGGATTTCAGAGCAATCAAAAAAAAGAAAACATCCCTGGGGGATTTCTCTGGACTTCACGTTTAGCATCGTGCATATTGATTAAAAGCAGTCACTGGATCAAGTATGTAGGAACACAATATTGGGTTAACACATGAACAGATTGGGACTGACAGCTCCAAACACCTCTGGGGTGCCCAACCACATCGCAGGGTAACAACACAGCCCTGGACAGGGAGATCTGCCCTCAGCGCAGCTTTCAGGAAATCTTCAGGACAGAGTATCAATGCAAAACTCTTCTAAACCTGCTGCTCCTACCCTGTTTTCCTAGGTACAAGTCTGATGTGTCTCTTACAGAGGAAGCAGTGATTGGTTTGGTTCCCACTGTCCAGCTGGGAAGAATAGTTTGGAATGCAGAACACTTGCAGCTTTCAATGCCCAAAGAGTGGCTGCTAGAAGAAATGAGGGAGCAGACACAAAAAGAGCAGCTGATGTGCATTTTGACTTGAAAATCCTGGTACATTTTGTGTTTGGCCCAGTTGCAGTGGAGTGGCTGCTGCAGGAAGGGGACAGGAGGAAGCCCTGAAGGCTGAGCCCACAAGGATGAGGCAGAAACACAGCTGGAGGTGACCAGTGCCACCTCAGACAGGGGGACACAGCTGCACTGTTCTGGGGACAGACCTTCCTCCTTCACTGCTGATCCCTCAGGAACTTCCAGACAAGAATCTGAACACCCTCAGCCCCATGGCAGAGCCTCACAAAAGCTCACATTTCCTCAGCTCCCCCTTGATTTACAAATCTGCCTCTTGCAAGCTCCATTTCCGACACCAGAATTCCAATTTGCTATCACAGTCTTCAAACCTACAACTAAAAACTGTCATTTTCAACACTGCCCAAGTGGCAAACCACAAAGAAACTCAAAAACCCAACCACAGAGGTCTTTAAAAAAATAAAAAATATTTAGAAACTCCACAAAGCTGTTCTGGCTGCTGCACAGCAATGGGAAAAGCACTCAGTAAATCAGCCTGACCGCTGGGCAGGGGCCAGCATTCCCTGAGAACCTGGCTGGCAGCAGCACTTCCACAGGTTCTCCACCACAGGCTGCTTGAATTTGCTCTTTAACTACCCAGAGATGTGACATCAGCCTTTGCTGGCAAAACAGTCTCCAAAAAACCCAACAAAAACAAGCCCAAGTAATGCTGAGCTGCAGCTGTGTGTGAACGTGGAAAGGTGCAATTCAGCAGAGCCTGGGTTTGGACAGGAGAGCCCTCTACAAAGAGTGATAAATAAAAAAGACCCAGGTCTATTTAGAAATGAGAAAGCACAGATAAAGCAGTAAAAAATTTAATAAGATTGCCATACCCCATTTCTTTTTTTCTCTCCTTCCACCCCATTCCTCTCCACTTATTTCATTCAGGGGCTGTCACTCAGTCCCACACAAGGGAGGGATCTCTGCTGTGTCTTACAGAGTCTTGTAGGGGAGGAGAAGCTCAGCATTTGCCTACATGGCTTCAGGATCTCTGCTGTGTCTTACAGAGTCTTGTAGGGGAGGAGAAGCTCAGCATTTGCTTACATGGCTTCAGGTATTTTTCTGGCACACCAAAACCAAAGCCCTGTACAAAACCAGCTGGTAAATACCTACAAGGAGCAAAAAACCACTGGATAATAGAAAAGAGGCAGCCAACACTGCTCTGATTTATAAACATAAACCTGATTTATATGGTGTACAAAACCAATCAGCAAAGGGGGAAACAGGCCCTGTCTCCACATGATTTGGGGGGTGTTTGTAGCACCCACACACCATTTTCCAATTGCTATCTGCAAAGGGCGCACTCTGGAGAGAAACTGAGGCAGCAGGCTCCAGGATCCAGATTTTTCATTTCCATCTGTGTTTAGCCTGTTTCTCCTCTCCTCTGTGACTCACCAGAAAAATGGAAGTGGAGGAAACTGCTCAGAGATTAAGCTGAAAAGCAAACAGAGAAAAAAGGGATGACTTCACACTCCAGGGTCCGAGCAGTCTGGTGATGCTGCACAGCAGCTGCTCCCAAAATTCACCCTGCTGGCATTGCCTCCCCATCCTCAGTGAGGAAAACCCCAGGGGACAGGGTGGGCTGCATGCACTGCTTACAGAGGCCTCTCTGAGTCTCCTAATGCCACCCAGGATTTTTATATGAAGCCTCCAGGCACAAAATGTCCTGAGGACAAGTGGTCTCATAATTGGTTAAAAAAGGTAGGGAGGGTCAATCTTTGAAACATTAGGCTTGTGGCTACCTCTGTACTCAATTTCACTACTATTTCTCTTCTCTCCACAGTCAAATCCTGCTATTTACTCCCACCTACATACCATCAGGCAGATGGGAGACACTCAGCATAATTCTTCACTCTGATCCCTCCCCGTGTCCCTCCAAAACCTGATTTGGTTTCCTATGCAGCGAGACAAAAATCATATTAAACTGCAGGGGGGAAAAAAACCCAAAAAAACCCCACAACCCAAGCAGCAATGCTACACAGAGGATTTGCATCTGATCCCAAATTCCCTTCCCAGCCTGTGCGTATGTTTTGCAGATTTCCAGCGTGGCAGGACTTTCATCCCCTCCCTGTGCACAGCCACTGCTTGTCTTGCAGGGTGAGATTGAAGTAGACAAGTGTGAAAGAATCATGTAGGGCTCAACATCATTAGGCTCACCCTGAAAGCACAAGAGTTGACAGGGCTGAGGAAGAACTTCCGATTTCCCCCTGGGGCTCAGATTTGGGAGCTGGGAGCTTGGGGAGAGAGAAAGGAAGATCTTTAAAAAAAAAATGCAGCCAGGGAGGCTGGGTGTTTGTGGTGGTCTGTGCAATCTTGGGTGAGCTGTGAGGCTACCAGGATGTCAGAAATTATGAGGAATTAAATGGCTATGAAAAGCCTCGAGTTAAACCTAAACCCAAACTGCGAAAACACAATGAAAGTTCAGCCTGTTAGAAATAATGTGCTGGGCAAAACATTAACACATTTACACTTGAAAGTTGTGAAAGAGTCAGAATCACCCTCCTTAAAATGTATCAGTCAGACGAGATCTGATTTCAGGACAGAGCATCCTGCACATACATAAAAGAAAGTACTTGAATAGGCGTCATAACACAAACATCCATTTATTTTCTGCCAAATAAGATCAGTGTTCCCTCTCCACAAAATAATGTTCCCTGCAAAATGCCGGAGCTCAGCTTGCTCCTTTTTTTTTTTTTTACAGAAAAATAGCTCACTAAATCAAATGGTCCCAAATATTTCAGTTATTAAAACAGGCTCGGTTGCACACTTCAGGGCATTTGTCCTTAATTCAGACTGCTGGGTTTACACAAAATAAAACATAAAATAGCCTCACCCTAAAGGCGGGCAGATCAGCTCTGCCTGAAAAGTCAACCAGGCTTTCCACAACTGAACCAATGGCAAAGATAAGAAAAAATCTGAAAAAAAAAAAAAAGATCTGCCCACTGAAAAAATCCAGTGGTTTAAAACTTGGGGCTATTATGCAATGATTACCTCATCATCATTCCAGGTAATCCTCAGTGGTTTGTGGATGGATAAGTGGCATCTCTGAATGGGAGCTGCAGCTTGAAACAATATTTGTGGGGGCTTGGTTGGGGGTGGCTTTAAATTTATTTTATATTTATGTGTGGAAATAAATGTGAACCACTGCGGATCAAGCCATCAGTGCTGATGGGCACCAAGATCAGGATAAGCCTGATGGCCATAAAGCAGGCAGGGAGGTACATTCTGTACTTCTCAAGGCCTTTGAGTCTGCCTTGCTCAGAAAACAACACAACAGCTCCAGCCAGGCAGCACAGGAGAAAAGGGCACCAACACAGCCAGAGTGGAGGGAGATAAACAAACCAACAGGATTTATCAGCAAGGCCACCCCAAGAGCAGCCAATGTGCATCCCAACAGCTCAGAAACAAGGTGAGAGACAAAGAGCTAACTCAGGGCGTTGTGTAAAAAGTATCCTCTCATTTTGGGGAAGCTGCTTCATGACTTTTTAAATAAATACACCTGGCACACAGGTTGCAATGGGAATATAGACTCATTAATTTCCAGACCAGTGTCAGCTTTCCAGATACCAGCTTGTGCCACAACAATGGCTGTAACTGAATACAAACCCTCCAGGTCACTGTCCTGCCTGGGGTATTAAACAGCACTGAGGAATAAAAGGCACAATGAATATTTCAAGGGGCTGCAGCACCAGAAGCAATGGATGGGGATGAGAAGTGAGCAGCTCCTGAGCTGAGCTGTTCCATGGCACAAGGCTGGCTGGCTTTCAAAAGCCACGACCAGCCAAAATTTCCAGAAGCAAGCCACAGTTCATGGCACTCCCATTTATACCCTACCCAGGTGAGATATTTCATCTGCTTTGTTTCCAGGCATTCAGCACTCCTGAAATCACTCCCTCTCCATCACATGTGGGTGCACAAACACTGACTCTCCTAAAAAATCTGGTTTCTCTTCCCCTGACTCAGCTGCAACAAGGGGGAAGTTCCTTCAGCTGTAATTCCACAGTTCCCAAAGTTGTTGGGAGGGGCTGATTGAGGTCCCCTCTTTTTAATTGACAGATCTCTGATGTCCCCCAAAACTGATTTAACAAGTCCTGCTTGTTATATAGTGAAAACCAGGCAGGCAGAAACTCTTCCTGCTATTCAGGTGCTTGCCAGAAAACTCAGCTGCAAAATATTTCTGTGCAGCAGCGAAAGCCTCTCCTGAAACCTTTCATGTGTCTCTCTACACGTCAAGCTCTCTTTCTTCTTCCTTTTATCTTCATATTTAGATAATTCTCACTAAAAGCAAGGTGGTCGTTCTTGTGAAATTACCATAACATCTCTTGATGGACTTTTAAGATCTCTGCTGCTTGTTACACAGCGCGGGGACGTGTTTTGCCAAGAAGCGAGACATTGTTTATTCTTGTATTAGGGAGACAAAGTGTTTCCCACTTAAAGGGCTTCATCTCTCCTAAAAACACAGCAGAGAGAGTGGCAGAGCTGGAGGGAGGAGGCTCCTGATGGCACCGGAATTTCAATTCCATTGATTAGCCAGCATCGCTGGAGTAAGGAGATTTAGTGCCCAGCCCGGTGTAAATTGGATTCCAATTGCCGTCCCTGTGTAAAAGGGGGTCTCACATAAAGGATTAAACGCAGGCCAAGGGTGCACAATGAACCCACTGGCTCATTCACAATCAGCTTTGTGTACTCATTAGAAAAGGGAGCTAATCACCCCAGTTTGTGCTGGTTTCAGAGCTGCCAGCACAAAAGGCTGTGACCTCCCACTGCGAGTCAAAGACAAAATATTCCACTTTCTCCCATGTACCAAAACCTCTCATTTTGTGCCTCCAAAATTCAACCTTCTGATGGACCCACAATAAAAATTAGCTATGGTCAGCAAGACTCAGCTACCCCTAAAATCCCAATTATGTTGCTTAATATAGGGGGTGAATTAGGAAAACTAAACATGTGTCCAGTGAGGAGTCTTCCAGTGACCTAGTTCTGTCCCAGTGTGTGGCTGGCTTGTAAATGTGATCAGAGCATGTGCAATGCAACAAAGCCCAGAGATTTCCTAAGCAATCTCCCAGGTAATCAAAAATCACATTGCAAGCAGCACATGGAAGCGTATTCCCACACTTTTTGGTACAGCACAGGAGTTAAACCAAAAGTCACAAGGAATTGAAAAATGGAAACTTTGCTGTGAGTGCAGTTTTGAAAGAAAGTGCTGGGCAAGAGGCTGTTTTGTTCCCCCACAGCCCCCTGGGTCCTACAAGCAGCTGCTTGAAAAGAAAAAAGCACTCCAAGGCTGGACAGCAGCCCTTGCACAGCCCTGTGTAAATTCACCATCCAGAGCTCAGGGTGATGGCACCTCCACACACCAATGGGTCCCTGAACCCTCCTCACAGCTCCCTGGTGAAACAACATCTCAGCCCCTCAAAAACGGGGTGACTCCCACACTGAAATCACCCCCCAGCCTTCCCTGGGGTGACAGCCCTGTGCTCTGCCTTGAGACCCCACCCTGCTGATGTTCCTGTCCACTCTGTGTTCTCCTCAGCACTTCTGGCCACCACATCTCTCCCAGCAGAGCTGCAGCCACTGTCCCCCTCCTGTCCAGCACCTCGACACAGCCCCGTGCCACTGCTGTGAGATGTGGGATCAGCAATCAGTATTTTTAGCACAACACATGTGTGGTCCTTTGGGAGATGAGTTAATTGCCCTGCTTCCTCCTCCTCCTCCTCCTCTTCCTCCTCCTGGCTATTTGGCCAGGCTGTCTGGTGTCCCCCACGGCCGAGGACATGTCACAGCCAGCAGTGAGGGTGTCACCAGCCACCTCATGGAAACACCATGGGCACTTCCAAAGCACCTCCCTGGCTGGGAGAGGAGCTGGTCCGTGTGTCCCCTCACTGCACACCACGACACAGACATCAACAAACGCCACAGGGACACTGCTGGCGCTTGTGATGCTGGAGTAACCCAGGAGGCAATAATCCAACACACATTCTCACAGAATCCACCCCAAATTGTGCACGCTGTGTCAGAGAGACCAAGATCCTCAAAAGCAATAAATTGCACCCACTTCATGAGGATTTCAGGGAAAAGTACATCATAGCAACAGTTAGGGGTCAAGAAAGGTTCAGATTGACCTTGCATGATGTTAAATTATCCTGTTGCTAGAATATAACCCTTGGTTTCCAATTTCTCTTTTACTACAGAAAGGCCCAGGCCACAGGAGAACTCCCAGCATCCACCCATTTACAGATGAGGAAAACCAAGTTTGGAATCCCAAGCAGTGTGAGGATGTAGGACCCAGTATCACAAACGCCTTTCCTGTGCACAACTGCTTTCCCAAAGAACCAAGGGAAGCAATTCCTGCTTCTCTTGCAGAGGAAATGAACCCAATGCAGCCTCCACAGCACGGCACTCCTGCAAGGAACAACCAGCAGCGGGCACACCAGGGATCTGCCACACCAGCAAGGACACCAAAGGGAATGGCTGATCCATTTATCCCTCCTTACACCCCTCCCAAGCCAGTGTAAAACCAGAGGCAGGCACACCCTGTGTGTCCCCCCAACAGGATCCCAGCCCAGGCTTAGGGACACATCACTGCTGTCCCATGGAGAGGAAAGCAGGTCAAGGAAACTGAAGAAATGCAGAGAAAAAGGTCAGAATGGTAATTTTCATATTATTTATAGCACAGCTATTTTATTTTTCCTTAATAGAGGATGTTTAATAGTTCGGAGGAAATCAGTCGACCTTTAAGAAGGAACAATTCTGAAGGAAGACAATCCAAAAATATGCTGAAGGACCACTCCTGTCAGTGGGGAACAATTTCTCTGTCCGCAGGGACCTCTGTCAGGCAAATAAAATCTTCTGTTAGCAGCTGCACACAGAACCTCCAGTGCTGGAGGATAAAATCTGATTGTGTGCACATCTGAGGAGATGGTATCTATTCACTGCCTATTGGCACACAATGTGCTGGGTAAAAACAGTTTAAACTCAAATCTCATTCTCCTCTTTAGAAAAAGAAGGAAAGAAAAGCTGTAGGCCTATGGCAGCATCTCCAGTCCAGATGTGTCCCTCTGCTGATTTTTATGTAAGCATCAAGTGTTTTATTAAATTTTAACCTACTGGCAATAGGAAGGCAGAATACTCTGGATGATTTTCAGTGTCACCAAATTTTTTTAGGATACACAAGAAAAAGCCAAATCCCAATGACACACAGAAGTCACAGAGCATTAAAATCACCCCTGATATTTTAGACTGAGCAATCCCCCACCAGTTATCAAAAAAAACCCACAGATTTTTGTTGTTATTGGAGTTGCATCATAGGCACCAGCTTCAAGCCACTGTGTCATAATAATATTAGCAATAATATTCACTGGTTTATTGTCCTGGGAAATCAGTGCTTAGCAGCTTGACATTTCACTAACACGACTGAAGCACTTGAAAAATTCCACCTCACATTTCTGCCACTCATGCAGCACCCTGCAACCAGCACACGAATCTCTGCACTCCTCCATCAATATATTCACCAGATTCTCCCACCAAGATGATAATACTCAATCTGCACTTATTTTCCAGATGATCAACTGGACTTCTGCACGCCTTACAACCTGGCCTTTGGCATTCTCAGCAAGAGCAGCATTAGGTCCAATGATCATTATCTCCATGACTTCAATTTTCCTCTCAGCCTCTCACAATCTCAAACCAAAGCTTTCCAACTCCTTATCCACTGCAGCATGAATAGCATCTCGCTTTTCTATAATGTCTGCCAAGCACTTAGCAAGCCCAGCACTGCTTGATAAGCTGAATCCATGGCTCCTGACAGTACAGAGCTGAGAGCAGCCAAGCCTGACCCTCCCAGCTAGGAGGAAGTTTAAAAGTGAAATATCAGGGCCTCAGAGTGGCCACTGTGCCTGGTTTTTCCCCCAGAGTTCCTGCAAGCACACAGTGCCTGACATCCCATTGCTGGGCTCACACCTCCAGCTCCAACCACCTGCCCACGTCTGCAGCCACAACCATCAACCCTAAAGGTCCAGGTTGGGTTATGGCAGCTTAAACGGAGGAATAAGCTTTCCATTCCCAAATACTGGATTATACCCAAATCCAGAGGTAAAAATGGCATGGCAAACAAGGGAGGCAAGTGTGTAACCTGGCTTTCAGAGTTACAAGAGGTGAGAGAAGGGCTCCAGGCACAAGTCCCTTCTCCAGAGCCCCGCCGCCCACCTTTCCTTTCCTTTCCTTTCCTTTCCTTTCCTTTCCTTTCCTTTCCTTTCCTCTCCTCTCCTTTCCTCTCTCCTCTCCTCTCCTTTCCTTTCCTTCCTCTCCTTTCCTTTCCTTTCCTTTCCTTTCCTTTCCTCTCCTTTCCTCTCCTTTCCTCCCTCTCCTTTCCTTTCCTTTCCTTTCCTTTCCTCCTCTCCTTTCCTCTCCTTTCCTTTCCTCTCCTCTCCTTTCCTCTCCTTTCCTCTCCTCTCCTCTCCTCTCCTCTCCTCTCCTCTCCTCTCCTCTCCTTTCCTTTCCTTTCCTTTCCTTTCCTTTCCCCTTCCTCCCCTTCCTTCCTCCCTCCCTCCCTCTGAGGATTCCAGACCTGCACAGACCAGATGAGTTCTTCCCCCCCTCATGGAGAATGAGGAAAAAAAGCTCCCTGGGTATGAAAACCACATGGCACCTCCCTCACAGAAACATCCTCACCGATTTCCCCTCTGGGTGAACTGGGATCCCCACGTCAGGGTTTGGGAGCAGCAGATTTCCCACTGCCTCCCTCCATGGATTACCCAGTGCCAAGGCTGATCTCCTCTAACTCATTTAAACCCACCCTGCTTTTTTTCAGGGATCTACAAAGAATCAGTTGTGGGCTATGAAAACAAATTCTATAAAATAAAGATTTTTTTTGGTTGGAGCAGGGGGGAAGGGGGAGCCAGAGAAGAAGGAGAGAGGCTAGAAAAGATATTAGCTCTCTTAAAAAATCAAAATAGAGACAACTACAATTTGATTCTTCCATCACCTGAAGAATACAAACAGCACCAAACTGCACACACTGTAGAAAACTATTACCTGAAAGACTCCAACAGATTATTTTATGTACAACACCTCCTCAGCTCTGAATTGCAGCCTCTTCCACAAAGGAGAAAAATGGAATTGTGTAATCATCAAGGTTGGAAAATCCCTCCAAGATCATCAAGCCCAACCACTCCCCCAGCACTGCCAAGGCCACCACCAAACCACGTCCCCAAGTGCCACATCCAAGGGTTTTTGGACCCTTCCTGACACAGTGATTCCACCCTGCCCCGGGCAGCTGTTCCAGAGGGAAGCAGACAGGGGGTGGAGGACAAGCAATGGTGTTCATGTTTGGATTTAAACATGAGAACTTGGAGAGTTGGGAAAGAAGGACTGGGGAAGGAAGGGAGGGCTCTGAGAGGCATTTCTGGACATGGGAACAAGGAGCACAATGAGTGGAGGATTGGAGGATGCAGCAGCTCAGACTGACAGGAGATGCTGCTTCCCCCAGCAAGCCCTGTCAGGAGAGAGCAGAACCCAGGGCTTGATTTTCTATTTGTTATTTCTTTCTTTAAAAGCTACATAAACGTTCTGATTAATAATAATGGACCTGTTACTGCTTCCACTATCCCCAAAGGGAAGAAAATCAGGTTTGGCATTTGCAATTATGACTGCTAAAGCAGGAGTTATCAAGTGTCATGTTAGAGAATAGAGGGCTTGATCCTGGGCAGTGCCAAGTGCTCCCAGCATCGCTCAGCGAAACCATCAAAGCATCTATTAATTTTGGTTTAATACACCTAAATTCATTCTGTGGCTAAAGATGTGCTCGAGCCACGTGCCTGGGTCACAGCAAGACAGGCACTGGGGACATGGAGGAGATCTTTCCCCTGGGAGAACTCAGCCTGGAGAAGAACATGAGGTGCAGCAGGTGGCCCAGCACGGATCACATGCCACATCCTGCAGGGATCTGCTCCCTGCTCAGGTGGGCATGGGGCACACAGGGAGATCAGGGGCACACAGAACCCATCAGGCTCCAAGAATCCATTCCTGAATTGTGGTGGGCACGTGGCACAAAGAGAGATCAGGGGCACGCAGAACCAAAGAGGCTCCAAAAATCCATTCCTGAATTGTGGCACAGAGGGAGATCAGGAGCACACAGAACCAAAGAGGCTCCAAGAATCCATTCCTGAATTGTGGTGGGCATGTGGCACAGAGAGAGATCAGGGGCACGCAGAACCCACTGGGCTCCAAAAATCCATTCCTGAATTGTGGTGGGCATGGGGCACAGAGGGAGATCAGGGTCCAAGAATCCATTCCTGAATTGTGGCACAGAGGGAGATCAGGGGCACACAGAACCCATCAGGCTCCAAGAGTCCATTCCTCAGTTGTACCCTTAAGGACTCCAACACATTTGTCGCTGCAGCTAGTGGATGTCTCATCCTATTTACATAATATATGACCTAATTTTGTGTTCACTGAGTATTTAATTACAGCCGATTGAATACAAAAATGACTCAAAATACTCCCAGCACTAATAATTAATGTTTTAATTGTGTTTTCTTCGTGGGGTTGGTTTTTCTTTTTTTTGCCTCGCGTGCAGCATTTAAATAATTTGAGCACATATCAAACAAAAAAAAAATTAAATAAAGAAAATGCACTGCTCCTTCTGGAACCAGCTCGGAAGGGACTGGTGCTTGTTTAATGTGGTGGCCCCTCCTTCTTCTCCACAGACACAGGGATTCTCTATTTCACACTCCTGCTACCCGAATTAATGATTCCAGCCCATTTTGTGAACTAGAACCTCTGTCAGCTCACTCACCCAGCTCCATCCCTCCGGGACAGGCCCTTGTCAAGCTGTGGAGCATCATCTGCTGCCTCTGGCAGAGCTGAGGCACAACTGTGCTGAGAGGAATCCGAGCACAGCTGCTCAGTGATCACCACAGAGTGTCTCTGTGAGGAACACCGACTCAGAGTTTTCAAGGTATTTCAGAAGGATCTCCTTAATAAGTGACTATTTCCATCCCAGGCAGGGCTGAAAATCCCCATCCCATTGCCAAATGTTTGCAGCAAATCCAGTCCTGACCATCTCTCAGGGCGGAGGGGGCTTTGCAATATTGTATTTCAGCTCATCAAAAGGCATCAATGACCATTTAACTGGGCCAGTTCAAAGCACTTCACACTTCAGATAGCAACATATTTAAAAAATAAATAAAAATGGGAAAAGAGCTGAAGGACTAGTAACTGGAGAATTGTTCACATACCTCAGATTGAAAGGGTTTACATGTTCTAAACACTTCAGGAGTTATGTGTACTGAACCCATACGGAACAAACCCATCAAAGAATCACTACCACAGTGTACTGGAGCAGTATCAGTCCTGCTGCAGCACACCCAGGAGTACTCTCTGTGTTTTCTTCCCTGGGAATGACTCAGATAATGACAGCAAGTGGCAAATTAAATCATACCAGTGCTATCTGAGAGCTGCAATCCTTTATAATTAGGGGGCTTTGTTTGTTTAGGGAAAAAAAATCACATTTATAAAAAGCTTATCTCAGGGATAAGGGACCATTGTTTTTAGACTGCTTTTTTAATAATGCCAGCCTTTAAAAAAAGGAAAAAAAAAAAAAAAAACCAAAAACAAACTCTAAAAGATCTTCTAAGCAGAGGGTCATTATAAATAAAACAAAACATTAGCCTGTAAACCACTGTTTCTGCAGAGCCAAGAAATGCTCAAACATGCACAATATGTTAATCCCACACTAAGTTGGACCACTAGTTTTCACCTTGAACCAAATTAATTATTCTTTCCAAAATTAGTTTATTAGAATAATAATCTCCTCCTCCTCCTGATTCTTTTGCTGAAATAATAATTCTGTTATTACATGGCCATAATATACACCAAGAAGGCAGAGTGCTGTAGCAAGACCTTTTAGCTTTTGAGATCAATACAAATTACTATGCTCAGCATTCCTCTCTCCAGATATTTACACCATGCTCATCACCTCAGTATCCCAGCTCAATACAAGAAAAGCAAAAACTTGTTCACAACGCAGCATATTTAATCTTCAAGTGCTTGACAAGCACCAGCCAATATCCAGAACTCCCTGGGGGCTGCTCTGATGGAGCAGCTCAGAGGCTGAACAGAGAGAAGGGCTCAGTTCAGGGCAGGGTTGGGCAGGAATTGGGCTCAGCTGGTCCAAGAACCCCCAGGTGCAGCAGCCCCTAAATCTGCAGGCACATTCCCCAAGGTGCTGAGTCCAACACCTTCACATCCCTCCAGCTCTGTGCCCAGCATCTCTCTGGATATAAAGAATTGTCCTCTCTGTCCTCTCCTGCCTGGGCAACTCTGGAAGGCGCTCCAGATTCTCCAGGCTTAAAAAAAAAAATCACCTTATCCAGGTGATTCCATGCAGCCTGTATTTAACCCAAATTTAGGGCTCCACTCAGGGATCCAAACACTTAAAAATAAGATGCTGCAAAAGCCAAATCTTCTATTAAATTTAATCCCAAGCAACCTCTGACATCAGAGCCACAGTGACTAATCCTGCAATGATCAGTGAACAGCTCTGCTCCACAATCATTCAGAAAAGACTGGGAACAATCTCAGGATTTGGGTCTTTGGGCACCTGGTGCACGTCACCCACACAGCCCCTGGGAGGGATGGCAGAGTCATGGCTGGGTAATCACTCTGGGGGTTTTGTGAAATACCAGAAATCCAGGAAAACCAGAGCTGCAGAAGGCCACTCACAGGTGACTCTGTCATGGACAGAGAGCCCATGGCAGCAGTGACATTTGGATCTGCTTTTGCTGTCATTTCCTGAGGTACAAGGTAAGTCCCCCTCAGCTGGGGCCTGGGAGACTTCGGTGCAGAATAAAGATTAACACTGCCTATAAACACACCCTTTAATGCATCACCCTTATTGTTTCTAACGCCTCAGATTAGGTTCGGTTTTGTTTTTAAATGGAAATTAGGTCTTCATCAACCTTGAATGCTCATTCTTGATCTACCAGTTACACAAATTATCTATTCATCCTTGCTGGGCTTTGGTGAGGATTGCTGGGATACCTCCTGGAAATGAACAGCCCTTGGTAGTCACTTAATAAACACAGCCCCAACCAATATCTAACCTGACCTCTAACCACAGAGACCCTAAATAGGCTGATGTTTTGTAAGAGTCCAGAACACTGTGGGGGTAAGAGTGAACCTGGAGAAATTACTCAAAGGACTTGCCTCATTTTTTTATTTACTACCTAGTGACATTCAGTTCTTCATCAGCCATTTTCTAGGAAGGTTTTATTAATTTTAATAGCAAACACACAACACAAGTCCATATATTCATCTGCTTTAGTCCCATTTAACTCCTGCTGAACACAGCTTAGGACTGGAGCTTGGACACAGTTTTTTCTCACTAGAACAGCTACAAAATTTCCCAACCTCTGTGATTACAAAGTCCACAAACATTTCCAGGAAAGGAATAAATGGGCTATTATCTGAATCATTATATCCACAAGTTAACCAAGGAAGGGCAACTCAGAAGAGAGTGGTTAAAAAGTAAGGAGGAATTTCTAATCTCCAGCAGTGGTTTGATGGCTCCATACCCCCCTTGAATATTCCTCCTGTCCAGACCAGGGCTCTCCATGTAGGACAAGAAGAAGTTGGGGGAAAGAAGAAGAAAAAATAAACCTTCCTTTGTCTTCAACAGATTTTATAGTTTCTGTTTAGCATTTCAATGAAATATTTACTTTTCTTGTACTTTATGCTTTAATTATTCATTACTGAAATCAGTTTAAAGAGCTGCCATGCTCTTAAATGAAGTTCTAAAAGCGATACCTGGGAGCCCCCCATTTATTGTAGTTTAGTGACTTTCATCTCAAGTCTGCTCTGACAAACTCACCCCAGACACCACATGAGGAGCTCCTGTGAGGGCTGCCTACAAACCCCGGGCTGAGGCAGCAGCAGAGGCAGAGCTGGCTCATTCTGCTCCTGCAGGGTGGGGAAAGGCCAGCACTGGGTCTGACTGCAGGGGTTAAACACCCCTGGGGGACATGGGAGCGTCTGGGTCACTGTGGGTCCACCACGCGAGTGGCAGAGATGATCAACATCCAACTTTAAAGGCAAAAGAGAGGGGAAAAAAGAGCACAGAGAATACTGAGAGAATACTGGCTCCATGGCACAGCTGGGAGCAGGCCATGGACAGGTTCCTCCACCCACAGCCAGGTCCCTGTGTGAGAGGTCTGCAGCACATGAAACACCCAGACAGGGCTGCAGAGGGTCTGCAGATAAAACCTCATCCCCCCATACTCAGAAGAGAACAGTAAAATACAGCTCAGAACAGCAAAATACAGCTCAGAGCAACAACACAAGTTTAAAGTTCACCCAGTGCCTTTTCACAGCAAGAGGTGTCTGTGGACAACCCAAAACCCTGCTGGCACTGGCAGGGCCTAACAATAAAATTCCTGCCTAAACCTTCTCAGTTTGTCTTCGCAAGGGAAACCAGAGCTGTCATCACCTCACCTTGGCTAACCCAGGGCAGCTTGCAGAGGCCGAGTCCCTGCAAATGGTGCAGCTTTTGACAAATTACCGTGGTCAGACCAGCCTGGAGGTCCCTATCACCTGCCAGCATCTCTGAAAAGGTGTTCCCTGGTCTCTCCTGAAGTGCAGCTGGTGGCAGTGATGACAGTGAGTCCCACTGCTGGTGCCAGCACTGAACACAGGGATGATTTCAGCTCGCAGTCCATCTCAATATCACTCTGGAGGGAGAGGGGAATAGGAACAAGCAGACTACACTGGTCAGTGTGACAGTCATTTGTCACCAGCTGAACTCTTGTCAGGTCTGGGGCACTTCATTTTTTTCACTTGTTCAGCATCACAGCAGTGGAGATGATTGAGAACAACGCTGTGGTGTCTGTGCAGATCTGCAGAGAAGGCTCCCAGGAGGGACAGCAAGATGCTCACTGGGGTGGCTCAGGAAGGCAGCAACAGAAACTGGCAGCACAGGACTGAGGGGGGTTCTTGTCAGAACCAAACAGAACAGCTTGGGTAGGAAGGGACTTTAGGATTCCTTGGGCAGGGACACCTCCCACCATCCCATTGCTCCAAGCTCCAACCAACCCTGGACACACCAGGCATCCAGGGGCAGCCCCAGCTGCTCTGGGCACCCTGTGCCAGGGCCTGCCCACCCTGCCAGGGAAGGATTCCTTCCCTCCATCCCATCTATCCCTGCCCTGCCATTCCCCTTTTCTTTTACCACCACATGTCACTGTAAAAAGCCCCTTTCCAAAACACGCTGCTGTTATTTCATGAACAGTAGATACAATATAAAATCAGACCCTGAGAGTAATTATGAGGTTCAGGATAATGCTACTATTATTTCTGGTGCTCAGTTGCTCTATCTGGTGTCTAATGCATCTCAGAAGCTCATTATTAATCTCAAAAAAGAGAAAAAAAAAGTGTCTCTATCTAATTCACCAACTGTGAATACTAAATATTTCAGATTGTGTTTTGTTTGTTGTTGTTGTTTTTTGAAGAACTCAAAATTTTCAAAACATCTAGAGGGCTCCTAAGGAATAGCATAAAACAAATACTTTGCATTTTCAAAATTAAAATTCTGGAAGAGGCTCTAAACCTAACACCAAACACTTATGCAACTTGAATTTTAACCATCTTCACATCCTTAATCTTCATGATGTTTAGTACATTACATTTCTTTGACAACTAATCAATCAAAGGCATCATACCTTCTGTAAAGCTGCCAATTTAGTGTCATTTTGCCCTCTCTCAACAACGATTTATTTTCTACAGCAACTTCCTTGTTTATTTTATATATGTATAATTTATATATATAAAAATATAGCAGAACCAAGAGGGGAAATAAGAAAAGCAGAGCAGCCAACACAATATTGCACCACTCGGGACTGTCAAGAAGAAACCCGTGGCTTTCCATGGATCAATGCAGCATCGAGGACATCCCCACGCCTCGGTGTCCAACCAGGGAAAGCAGAGAATTGGCTCTAAAAGGACTGAGAAGCTCTGGAAAGAGGCCACGGAGGAGCCAGCAGCAGTAATGAGCTCTGTGAATGAAGAGAGGAGCAGTTTTTCCCAGCTCTGGCACAGAGGATGGTTGTGAAATGCAGTCTGGTGGTTGAGAGCGCTGCCGAAAATAAAACCCCAGCACATCGCTGTTTGTCCAGGGCCTGACATAAATGTCAGCAGAGATAAAGGGAGAGTGGAAAGAGATCAGCATTAAATACTAACAGAGGCAACGACACAGAACTGCTGGAGGAAATGGCAGCTCCAAACTCACAGCAAATCTCCCCCCAGCAGGGAAGGGAACACCGAGGGGTGCCCACCACGAGCATGGGAACTCTGCAAGGGAAGGCAGATCCCTCTGCCAGGTAGGTTCTGCTCTCCCTAAAAGCACAGGGTGGGGGGTTTCAAAAAGAGATGGATTTCCTAAACGGGAACAACACCGCAGCCTAACTCCATTATTTTCAAGGGAGCTGAATTTGAAAGGTCTATTCAGGTGTGATGGCACCTTCCGGGAAAAGGCAGCGAGGAATCAATTCTACAAACCACGGTGATTGAGGCCACTCAAGAAAAAAACAACAGGAAAAATCAAATCTTTCACAACAATTCAAAGAACCACCCCTAAAGCACCTGACAGGCACGAGAGCAGATTGTTCTTGCAGGAGCACACCTGGCTCCAGCCATGACTGCCCATCCTGCGAATCCACAGCTCTTCCTACCAGCTTCAGGCTACTCCAGGGAGCAGGATTTTCCCAAAATAACGCCAGGGTGAGGCATGCAGACCCAGGGCTTGCTCTGGGGGAATGGGGCAGGACCATCATCCCCTTACAGAGCCTTGGAAAGGCTGGAATGATGCCTGGATGCAAAGGAGGCCAGCACTGACTGGTATAAAGCTGATATAAAGATACATCCAGCCCACAAGCCTCCCCCTCAGAGTGAAAGCAAACCCATCCCACACCATGGCAGCACTGCTCTCAACCAGGGAGAATCCAAGGATTTCAGATGTGAGGCTGAATGACAGACTGGGAGAGAAGGGGAAGGGAAGCTCCCACCTGCAGGAAAGGTTCACAGATGCTTTTAAACTCATTAGCAGAAACCTGCACGGGAATATAATAACATTCAAAATTCAAACACCCAGTTAGGGAGGGCAGCTGGGCACACAGCAGCCTCCCAGCTCCCAGGATATTGGTTTAATATCCAATTATTTCATGGCTATTCACAGACTTTACCAAAACTTCCTGGTCACCTCCTCACTCCCTGCCAAGCTGGTGAGCAGGGCTGAGATCTGCACAGTGACCTTCCCACACCACATCAGCACCCATCATCTGATGAGTTAACAGTTCCTCCTGCTGCTTTTGAATACACAGCAAATGAATTCTGAGCTACCACTCAAGCCTTAAAAGCTTCTTACGACCCACCCTAGAGCCAGCTCCAATTTGGTGTGCTGGGCACAGAAAACCTGCAACGTGCAAAATAAAATCCTCTGCCTAAAAATTACTGCACCAGCACCTAGAAAATGAAATTAAATGGTCCAAGGTCACAATAGGCCCTAAAAGGCCACAGGTACCTCCCACCAAGTTATACCCAACACCTTGTGTTCAGAAATTCTTGTACTTCCATTTCCTCTCTCTGAGACTTGTAATTCAATTATTCCCTTACACTGTGCAAACTGACACATAAAACTTTGCCCAAAAACTATAAAGGATGTATTTCAATGCAATAAGATGTATCAAAGTCCAGATTTCATTATTTTCCTCAGTTCTGATCACGTTTCAGGGGTTCTTGCGAACATCACAAACAGCAACTCCTCTGCTCTATGTGTCAACCCAAAAGCCAACCCAACAGCCAACCATGGCTGGGCAACTCTGCCTGGTCCTGCCTGTCCCTCCTCAGGAAGGCTGGCCAAGCCTAGAACTGGTTTTAGCTCTCTGTGAAAGGATCAGTGAGGAATATCCCAGAGCTGGACATCAGTGATGGGAAGAGAAACCATCAGATAGAAACCCAACAAAGAAATGCAGACACATTTATCAACCTGCACTCACCACCCTCCAGCCTGTGCAGCTCAGGCAGCACCTCAATCTGGCATCTATTAAAAGGTGTAAGACAACACTGCTCCACCACTGGGGTCCTGAGCCACTGTGCTGGCAGGGGACATGTCCCCACAGCTGTTCCTCCTTCCTCTGATTCTAATCAATCCTGTTTACTCCTCTCCTGTGCACCTCCAGGCAAAAATGGCCCTTTAGCTACTGTACATCTTATTTGTCCTTGCTTTTGCAATAAGCACTCACATCAATGAGTGTTTAAAACACTGCAAAATTCAAAAGAAACTCCCCTAGGTGGTCTATGCATACAAATAAGTATATATTTTGCTTTTTTCATAAAAAGACACCCTGCAGGTTTCAAGCTCCTCTCACTGCAAGAGATATTCTCAGGCAACAATGCTGATTTGGTGTAAGCTGATCCATATCACTGAATCCTGCCTTTGTTTTTGGCAGTCCTCTTTCAAGGTGACTAAATTAAAGTGGAAGTACAATTCCAGGCAGCCCAACAAGGGGCAAGGCTGTTTTGCAAAATCTAAAAGGCTAAATAAGATGAAGCAGACCTTCAAGCTAAAGAACTAGCTCATTAAAAAAAAAAAAAAAAAAAAAAGGCACCAAGAACGTCACTGGTCATCATGGAATCAGAATCCCCGAATGGTTTGGGACGGAAGGGACCTTGAGGCTCATTTCATTCCTATCTCCTGCCATGGCAGGGACACCTTCCACTGTCCCAGGCTGCTCCAAGCCCCAATGTCCAATCTGGCTTTGGACATTTCCAGGGGTCCAGGGCAGCCACAGCTGCTCTGGGCACCTGTGCCAGGGCCTGCCCACCCTCACAGGGACAATTCCTTCCCAATATCCCATCAAATCTATCCTCTGACAGTGGGAAGCCATTCCCCATGTCTTGGCACTCCATGCCCTTTTCCAAAGTCCCTCTGCAGCTCTCCTGGAGCCCCTTTATGTCCTGGAAGAGGCTGTGAGGTCTCCTCCTCACCTTTCCTTCAGGCTGAATAACCCTGCATCAGAACTGGAAAAATTACACCAGCAGGTGAAACCAACACCAAAGCTCCTGACCCAGAACCCTTCACATTTAATGGTCAGAGGTATGGGCAGAGTTTAAGAAAGTGCTTCCTCAGTGAACCTGACTGACATGAACACAACTGGTTTGGCTGAATTCAAGCAGCTCAGCCCAAAACATGTGGCTTGTCACTACCCCCAGCCCCTCCAAAACCACCATGCACTGCAGATACAAAGAGACAAATGGAGAAGATAGCTGAGTTCGTTCTAAGCATGTGAGCCTGAAATTGCTAAGAAAAAATATTTGCTGTCTGCACCTGTGTGAAATTGAGCTCAGGGCTGTAAGTGCTCTCAGCACCGTGCACGCTGTGGCACCAATACACTAATCACCCAAGGGTTCAGCAGCCTCGTTAAAATGCAGCAGCAAAGAGCACATTTCCTCATCTAAGAGACTCCAGAAATGAGCTGATGCACCCTTCCTTTGCAGCAAAACCAGGGCTTGGCAATATGGGCAGCTGTGTGCACCCTGAACCGAGGTGTCCCTGAGCCCATGGCAGGGTTACCCAGGGGTGTGTGGGGGGCAGCTCCAGGGCTGCCAAAGCACATCCTCAGCTTTTGCACAGAGTAAATCCCCTCAGACAGAGCCACTCCTCACACACATCGAGGCTGGCCGAGACACTCCAGCTCACCACACACGAGCCTTTCAGTCTGGCCAAAAACCTGCAAGTGAGCCCTGGCATATCACAGCTGGGAATTCACAGCACGCAGATCCCAGCAGGAGACCTGGAAGGCAAAATCTCCAGGTGTAACATCTGCTATTGCTATTCCTGCCAACACCAGTTCCTGGTGTGGGAGGTACTGGACCCCTCTGCAGCCCAGGCTGTGAGCCACCCTCCTCACCTGTGGGGCTGCAGGGTGAAACCAGGAGCTGAGCAGGGATTCTGCAGGCCAGGCTCTGCTCACAGAGCCCAGCAGAGCCCCTGAGCCACGGCAGGACCACGGGAGAGCCCGGGCAGGTGCTGCTGCCAAGCTCACCAAACACACTCAAGGCCAGACTGCTGCACACTAAAATAGCTGCTGCATGAAAGGCACAGCCAGCTCTGCATATTCAAGATCAGAGCAGAGATAGATGATGAGATTCTCTGAGCTACTCACAAAAGCCAAAAATCACCAGTGCATTTACAGTTCAATATTCGCCTAATCCCATCTTTATTTCTGCTGCATAAATGAAGCTCATTACAAATTATTTTCTTCAGAAAGCTACCAGCAACGCAAAATAATTTATGAATGTGCTGTTTGCATTTAGACATCCTTGACACCCACAGCAAACATCAAAACAAGGAACTCAGTCAGTCACATTGGTTGTAATACACGACTCCTCTTTTCTGCCTGGATTCTGTCACAGCTACACCCAGCAAGCTCCTTCAGCAGCATCTTTCATGTTATCAGGTGTACAGACACACAGGTACACATCTCCACTTCCTGGGGGCTCAGGCACAGCCCACCTTGCTCTCCTGCATGAGCAAAGGCATTCTGTGACAACGCACATACACCTACTGAATAATCACTGGTACAAAATAAACAGCGAAACGTTCTGACCCTGCTCTCCGTGCTGCTCCCCTCCTCACTCTCACACCACATCACTTGCCCACCAGTACATGGTGAGGTTCTGACGTGCAGGACACACCAGGGGTGGCAGCAGTGCAGGAATCACACAGCAGCACAGCCTGTCCCACCCAGAGAGACCTGGAGCACCTGCCAGGACAGGCAGGGCTGGTACAGGACAATGCCCACATCTGGAACATCTGCCAGCCCAGGCAGGGCTGGTACAGGACAACACCCACATCTGGAACATCTGCCAGCCCAGGCAGGGCTGGTACAGGACAATGCCCACATCTGGAACATCTGCCAGCCCAGGCAGGGCTGGTACAGGACAATGCCCACATCTGGAACATCTGCCAGCCCAGGCAGGGCTGGTACAGGACAACACCCACATCTGGAACATCTGCCAGCCCAGGCAGGGCTGGCACAGGACAATGCCCACATCTGGAACATCTGCCAGGCCAGGCAGGGCTGGTACAGGATGCTGCCATCCCAGCTTCCCTGTGGGTGACTCCCTCCCAGCACTCAGGAGGCAAAGATGATGTATCAGGACTTGCTTTGCATTTCCTTCCTTGAGCACTTCAACAGGATACAGATCTCAACAAACAAATTCAGGGACATAATTCTCCTTTTTTTTTTTAATTATTATGGTTACAAGAGCACACGCACACCCCCATGAACACCTCAGCATGCAGAGCAAGGACAGGATGACAGCCCCTGCCAGACATGCAAGGGCTGTACACCTGGCCCAGGGACACAGGTGGCACATGCCCAGGTGGCTGCTCGGGGCGTGGGCACCCTGAAAGTGCCTGGGTGGCCCTGCCATGGCTGGTGCCCACGGGGCAGGGTGGATTTGTTCAGCCCCCAAAGCCTTTCCAGCCTCTGAACCTTGGCACTGACACAAGAAGTGTTAAACAGCAAAGCTGTGGCTGCTGAGAGCTGAGCAGACACAGGGGGTGCTGGGGAGGCCAGAGAAGCCCCCACACCTCCTTCCCCTCAGGGAGACCCTGCTCCAAGGGGAGGGGGCTTGGAATGGGGGGAGATTCCGGCCCTGCTGCCTTTGGCCCCTCCAGCCAGTCCGGATGGGGCTTGGAGCACCCTGGGCCACTGGCAGGTGTCCCATGGCAGGGGTGGGATGAGTTTAGAGTCCCCTCCACCCAAACCAGCCTGGATTCCATGAAGCAGAAGGACCCCCAAGGCTCCCAAGAGCTCTCCCATGTGCAGAGCCCAGATCTCTGTGTGCCCAGCACACCCCACACGTTTGGATCTGCAGGACCTGCTCTGAGCACCCCAGAGAGAGCCACCAGCACAGCCTGAGAGCACCACGGCTCCCTTTCTTCCTCAGGGCTTTGTGTTTGCAGGAACCAGACACAAAGAGGGACTCTTATTATCAGCTCTGTGCTGAACACACACACACACCCACAGACCCCTCCTGATTGCACACACCAGGTAAAATCATCATCAGGAATTCTCCTCAAACGTTGTTATGTTAACCTCACTCCATCAGCCAACAGCTCTTTTCCTTCTAAGTCCTTGAACACCAGTGATTTTATACCAAATTCAATGTTTGGTCTGCGTAGTTTGGCAATTTAGGGGGGGAAAAGATAAGGAAAAAAAAAAAGAGGGAGTACTACACTTAACACATTTGGAAATACAATTAATCAAATACAACTTCACAAATAAGCAGTCCCCTCTGCCCCCAAAATAAAAAAGAAAAACTAGAGTGCAAATTTAGGAACTGAGAATGGAGCTTGGAAATTTGCCACTAATGGAGAAGAGGAGATATGGCTTATGGAATAACCCCAGCGTTTCTGTGGATAATCATTATTTTCAGTTTGGCCTCCCCAAATTAAATCGGTTTTAATCTTTCCTGCTCAACTGGCACAAGGCTGACTCCAGCTTTTGGGTGTCCATTTGTTCTACCACATGACATCACGAGATGCCTGCCAATAACAGAGAGATGCCTAAAAGCCTTGAAATTCTTGGCTTTGGGACTCCAGGTTTTCTGAGAACTGTTAATTTACTTTGGCTTAAATCCTAGATTTTGGCTCCACTTGAGAAAAGTATTCCTCACACAGTAATTAAACTTGTAGTGGACAACACTGAAGCAATAGGGGACGAGCTGCAAAGACAGGATGCTGTCTAGGCACGTTTTTCTGAGCTTTCTCTTCTTGCAGCCATGAGAAAAAGCACTGAAGGACCAATAACACAGTTTAAGTTCTAATTAGAGGAATCAAGGAAGAAGAAATGGCATTTGTTAGACAAAACTTTATATGTAATTACAAAATTGGAGAAAGCCAAGCTGTCAATTGGAAAACAAACTGAGACCATGTAAAATTCAGGACAGGAAACAGCAGCAGTGAAATTACCTTTCCCAAAGGAGCGTTTCCTGGGGTCTGAGCAGCATCTTTGTGCTGGTGCACAGCAGGAGAAGCTTCACCTCTCCCACCTGCATGGGGATTCTCCTTGAAAACACAGTAAAACCAGGGGACAGCACAAAACCAGCACCTTGACCCTCAGAACCAGCCAGGACAGAGCCCCTTTGGCTGCTCCTAAATGGGAATTTGGCTGCATTTCCCTGCCCTGCTTGTGGAGCAGGAGAACAGAAATGGCACAAGACTGCAAGTTCAAATACATTACAAAATAGTCTGCAAAAATAGCTGGGCCTTGTAAGAAATATCCTTCTCCATGGAAACCACCAGACGCTCCCAATTCTGGCAGACTGAGAAAACGGGTTTGTATTATTAAAGGAAATGTCTGTGTACTTCTGTAATTCTAACCTTCAGCAAGAGAGGAGCAATTGCTGGTGTCCAGCACAGGTCAGCTGAACTTCCCACAGCCTCTCCCCCTCCAGGGATCTGAAATTCCCCAGGGACAGAAGGATGGGCGGGGGGTTTGCTGCGCAGGTCCCTGCAGAGCTTTTAATTACAGATACAGAATGGAAAGAAGCAAGGAACAAAAAAGACCCCCTGGGGTTTTAAAACACCTGTCCACACAAATCAGACACCTCCACGGATTTCTGTGTGGAACGAGGCAGAGCAGTGCTCCTGCAGCACATTGATAAATGCAATGTATATATTCCAGCATCTGTGCGTTCCAAACCTCTCACACTCAAGCAAGGGCAAGAAAAGCCATTACTATTCTCTCCCTCACCCAAAACAGTTTCCACTTTGGATGCCAGGTGGGGAACTATAGATTAATTAACTCCCAACTGGCACTGATGGGATAATTACAGTCTCCTGTCTCTGGATTTCACTATTTCCAGCTGAACTCCCACACCAAAAAGCAAATCCTAACCATGAACCTCCACTTGTCTGCTGATTCCCAACAGGGCACTGACCCCTTACCTGTGGAGGCTGGGATTCACAATTCAGAAGAACTTAATAGAATATTTTTAAAGAAATAAAAGTGCTGCAGCCTCAAAACATGAAAGGGCTGGGCTACAAAGGAGCACTCATATAGAGAGCAATTATATTTTTGATATCTAATGGTTCTGCCTCAGGAAGCAAGAGCTGGCTAGCATCAAACTGTATAAAAGAAAGGATTATGGGCTCATGAAAAAAGAATGCCATTTTGATTTAAAACCCAGCAAAGCATAGTGCAGATTTGTTATTTTAACTCACAGTGCTTAATTCCTGTAACAAGCCTGAATGCCATTAAGGACGAAAAATACACGAAATACTTGTGGTACAAGACATTAAAAGTAACCTCAGTTCTCATCAATGGCTCTGAACGTGCCATTCTCTGCTTCCTGGAGCTGCTCTGCACCTGCACAATGCATCTGGGCTGCACAAGGCTGCAGCAGGGAAAATTAAACCCCCAAAAAAATTCAAACTCATTTCCCAGAATCAGCTTCTCCCCAGCATTTCCCAGGTTAAGGTAACTCGCAGGCAAAGGAGCCCAAAACCTCCTCCTGGCTCCCCAAGCATCGCCAAAAGCAGCTCCCACCTGGTTTCTGTGATTTCATTCAGGGCCACAGGTACCACAGCCCAGTTTTTGAAAGAAATTCTCAGCATTTAATCCCCAGCACCAGCAATCATCATCACGGGTGAAATACAGAATTTGCACAAAAAGAAAAAGATTTAGTTCTTCCTCAATTCATGAAATTAAAGGATAATCCCCAATTATTCAGAATACTTTTGTAGTCTGGTATCTCAATTTGCCTTTTACTTTTATAGTGGGGTTTTGGGTGGTTTTGTTGTGGGTTTCTTTTGAAGTCACTCGTGTCCAGAGGATTTAGAAATTATGCAAAACCAGTTGCTGCTCCCTGTTTTAAAGAAATGGGTGTGTTCAGTGTGCCTTGTTTCATAAAGCAGCATGCAGCATGAGCAAATAAACAGACAGAAATATGTTCTTGCTGCATTAGTCCATTAAAAAGAGGAAAAAAATCAAGAAAGAGTTCTAACAAGCAGATGAGGATGTGATTTCTGCAGCACCTGCACCATCACCACGGCAAATGTGACACTGGGCACACACACAAGGGAGGATGGCAAAGGGGCCAAGGCACAGCACAGGGGTGGAGAACTAAATCTGGGTTAAAATGTGGTGGTTTGGGATCCCTGGCAGTGTCCAGGGCCAGGAGCAGCTGGGACAG
Source organism: Camarhynchus parvulus (assembly GCF_901933205.1). Lineage (NCBI taxonomy): Eukaryota > Metazoa > Chordata > Aves > Passeriformes > Thraupidae > Camarhynchus > Camarhynchus parvulus. Next base: position 17,432,899 of record NC_044600.1, on the reverse strand, counting down.
TGGGAGGGGTCCCTGCCATGGCAGGGGTTGGGCCAAAATGACCTTTAAAGTTCTTTCCAACACAAACCATCAGAATGAATTTTTTTTTTCCTGCTCAAACAATCACCCCAAAGCATGTTTGAAACTTCCCATTTTTGTTAGGTAACCTCTAGATGAAGACCTTGGAACATAAATTAACAGACTGCAGTGGTTAACAAGGCACCTTTTGACAAGACTGATAATCCATGCAAATTCCTCTGCTTGTCAAAAATCCCAATGCCACACCTGAGATGGTTCAGGAGGGAGAAGGGTCCTCTCCTGTCACACCCCATCCACCCCAACCCACCCCATTCCCCCCAAATCCCCCTTCATCTGCCCACTCACAGCCTGTCCCAAAGCCCCATCTCCTCCACACCTAGTAATGCTGTGCAGGCACACTCTGGAGAAGATTTCTGTGGAAAAACTGGGGAACGGTGTCAGACGTGGAACAAGAAGTGTTCTGCTGAGAGCTGCAACAGGAAATGCTGCTCGCTTGCTGCTGTGAAATGACAGCAGCTCTATTTCCTCTGCTGACATCTCTTTCCATGGCCACCACTTTCTTCTAAACCCTCCTGAAAACCCAGTCCCTGAAACCTTACACCAAATTATCCAAAGGGGTGAACCAAGGGAATGTCAAATGATTATGTTAAAGAATAAAATTAAGTATATCTGAGAAAGAAGTGATCCAAAAGCCATCTAAATAACTCCACTCCCTTCTTTTCTGTCTCTCCCTTATCCCATTTCTCAGATCCCAAACCCAGAGGCTGCTCCAGGATACATTTGTGTATTTTGGGGGTGAAGGTGACGCTGATTTTTGACTAATTCCATCTGGATCAGTAAAACAAAACAGCATTCTGCAAGATTTGGTGCCTCAAGCTGGCTCCTTTAAGAACACTCCTGTAAAAAACCAGCCAAACCACAACTATTTTCTAAGATTACCCTTTAAGTAAAAGTCCTGGGTTTATTTTTCCTGAATCAATAAAAAAAAATTTATAAGGGTTTTTATGACTCTTTTGATATTTATAAGAGCCGTTTAGCAGGGAATAAAACAACCCTACTGACTATTCAGGAAAATAAAATTCTATACAAAAAAGAGCTGTCAGAAGCCTTGGCTAGTTAAAAAAATTGCTAATTTCAATAAATCACAGCTTAAATTTTGGGTGAAGCCACAGCAGGTACATAAGGGCAAAACTGTAGTTCTCTTCTTAACATCATTCAAACAATCAGATCCAGGCAGAAGAAAGAAAATTCAGTGCTTTCAAGTGATGAAGGCTATAAATTAATATAAAAATATTTAAATATGAAGTCTGAAGAGACAAAAGGCTGCTGGAGGACAAGCACTGCAGCAGCCAAATTCAGATTTTTAGCCTCTGAAGGCTTCATGCACTCAGCTCATCCTTCCAGGGGTCTCTACAGCTCCAAGCAGTGGAAAAACATCAAGGAAGTACAAACATCCCCAGAAATAAATGGATCTACCAGCCAGGCAGAGCTCAGTCAGGATGAGCTCCATGGAAGCCTGGGCAGGACCCACTCCCCTCCCACAGGAGATGCGTTTTAGCTGGGACAACACATGCAGGATGGACATGCAGACAAATGTCCTTTTTGGTTTTTACAGCCCAGGAAGCTTTACAGCTCATTTAAAGGAAGTATCTTGGATTTTTAATAGTTTAAAGCTTTGGGTTTTTCAGTACAGCAGTGTCACAGCTCAAAATCACTCCTGCCACACACACAGTGAAAGGTTTGTCAGAAGTGGCCTCTGCTCCACCACCTGCCCTTCCCCATCCAGTTTGCTTTTCTGGGGAAGAGGGAAACACCCCAGGAACCCCTTTCAATCCTCACCACAGAGCCTCCAGCTCGCCTTCCACTGACCTGCATTTGCAAACCTGCACACAAAACATCTTTTCCCTCCTTTTAATTTAATTTAATTGAGAAGCAGGTGCCTGCTGCAGTCCCACAGGGCACGTCTGCATCCTCCTGCTGACGCTCCAGAGGTTCCCTGCCATTCCTGCTGAGCCAAGGCAGCTCTGCCCAGGCAGGCAGGGACAGGCACTGGATCTTCCCAAGGCTGCCAGAAACTGGAGCAGCCACGTGTCCTGCTCCAGGAACCACAGGGATGGAGGGATGGAGGGATGGATGGAGGGATGGATGGAGGGATGGATGGATGGATGGATGGATGGATGGATGGATGGATGGATGGATGGATGGATGGATGGATGGACGGACGGATGATGGATGGATGGATGGATGGATGGATGGATGGATGGATGGATGGATGGATGGATGGATGAACGGATGATGGATAGATGGATCCATGGATGGAGGGACACACAGCCACCTCCTTGCCCAGGTGGCAGCTCCCAGTGGCAAAGGCTTCCCCAGGGTAATTCCAGCTGTTCCAGGTGCCCAGAGCAGAGCTGTGCCCCTGGGGCTCAGCTGAGCTGCACTAACTGAGGTTTACTCATGACCAGACCCCTTGCAGGAATCACCACAAGCTTTGGTCACACATGGGTTGCAGATTTCCACCACAGAGAATTAAAGCCACAATGGCAAAAACAAAGCTTCAGGGGGAGTGACACACAATTTGTACCAAGGAGGCCAAAACAGGGCAGGGAGGAGCACGGTGAGAATTTGTTCTTGTAGGGAGAAAGGGGAGGCAACCCAACAGGCCTGGGCTCCTTTCCATCATTTCTGCTATGGTTTACAACTCTTGATACCCAGAACAAGGCAAAGTTCACTAAAAGGACACAATGCAAGGAGCTCCAGCCATTCCATATCCAATTTTAACAGATCTGAAACCCTCTGAAGTCAAAGCAAGTATTTCGCTGAATTCTTATGTGCCTTTTGCTTCTGTCTTTTCTTTCTGTCGTTTTCTTTTTCACAGGTATTTAAGTCAAGAATATTCATACTCATCCTGTCCTCTCCTCAGGAGGGTGGAGAGGTGTTCAGTGCCAAAGGTGTAATCAAGTGCTCAGATAAGCTTACAGGTTTAAAGCCAGACATCAGTAATAGAAGCAATCACAGCCATCAAACTACTAAGATGAGCAGTAATGGGATTATCTGTCAACACAAACAAAAGGATAAATACAAGCAAACCCATCAGTCCCTGAAACCTAATTCTCATGTTAATCTGAGACTATGGCAGGAAGATTAAAGAACCCTAGGATCAAATAAAAAGTTATTGATTGTAAAATTCCTGCCTTAAACAAAGCAGGTGTTTGTGGTTTGGGATAACCATGTGTATGGCACCAGCTGGCTAAGGACAAGAACTGCACCATCCCAAAGGAGCAAAAGAAGGGATACAAGTCAGGGAATTTCCTCTTCCAGGAGGGGCTTGGAGCAAGCAGGCATAGTGGAAGAAGGTTGGAACAAGACCCTCATCCCTGTCTCCCTGCACCACTGAAGGGAGGAGGTAGAGCTGGGATGAAGGGAGAGCTGGGGGCAGGTGTTTTGAAGGTCTTATTTCACTTCTCATTATCCTGCTTTGGCTTTGCTAGTAATAAATTCAATTAATATCTCTAATTCAAGCCTGTTTTGCCTGTGATGGTATTTGGTGAGTGATCCCTCCTAGACCTTATCTCAGCTCATGAGCCCTTCACTACATTTCCTCTCCCATGCAGAGGGGAGTGAGAGAGAGGCTTTGGTGGATCAACCCACCACACCTCCCTTCACCACATCCCAGCAGCAAGGAAAAAACCCAACTCACCACTAAACCACAGCAGAGCTGAAGGCAAACACACCATGGTGTTCAAACCCCTCTGTCAGTTGGCCAGATTGACTGGTGTGCACACAGCCAGAGCTGAAACACCCTCTGCAGAGCTCTGGAGCATCAGGGCAGCAGGGACAGCTCAGGGCTGAGCTGCTGCCCTCCTCACATCCGCATTTTGCATCACAGCATCACCTGCCTCTGCCACTTGAACTGCTGGGAGCTGTGTCAGGCAGGAAAAGAGCCCCTGGGCTTGGGCTGCCAGGTGAGCTGGGGAGGTGCACACACCTGAACACCGGTGTAAAACATGAACACAGGTATAAAACACATGAACACCGGTGTAAAACACAAACACAGGTGCACACACATGAACACAGGTGTAAAAAACATGAACACAGGTGTAAAAAACATGAACAGACGGGTAAAACACATGAGCACAGGTGTAAAACATGAACACAGGTGCCCACGCCTGAACACAGGTGTAAAACACGAACACAGGTGTAAAACATGAACACAGGTGCACACACATGAACACAGGTGTAAAACACGAACACAGGTGTAAAACATGAACACAGGTGCACACACAAACAGACGTAAAGCACAAACACAGGTGTAAAACACAAACACAGGTGTAAAACATGAACACAGGTGTAAAACACAAACAGGTGCACACACATGAACACAGGGGTAAAACACACATGAACACACATCAACCACACAGACCCTGGCAGGAGTCTGAGCACAGGGAAGGAGCCAGCCCTGTTCTCCTTCTCCCCACTCCTCCCCAGCAAGCCCTGCCAGCTGCCCTCCTGCCTTTGCTGTGCTCAGCACAGCTGCCAAGGCTCCATGCAGATGAAAGGGCTGCAGCATGACACAGAGCACCCACCCTGCTTCCCTGGCCATCCAATTACTGCACTCACCTGAGCCCAGGGAGCGGGGAAGGAAGAGAGGGGCCCAGGAGCAGGAAGAGGCTGTGGCAGCTCGTAGTTAATTTGATGGCACCCAAGTTCTGATCCAAGTCCAGCCCAGCACTGGGGGACTGGCAGAGCTGTTTGCACCTTCCCACCTGGATGAGTGATCCCAGAGCTGGTGGAGCTGTGCTCATCCCTTGGGGCTGCACCCTCGGATTGCTGCTCAATGAAGAGATCCTCACTTTTTTAATAGGATGGGATCAGGCCCTGGCTGCACAAAAAGCCACAGTGATGGCTACAGAACTGGCAGCACAGCCAGTGGGAAGGCTCAGAGAGATGCCTGCCTGTGTCTGGGGTAACAAGGAGTTATTTCCCTGACCCTGTCTGTTCCAGATGCTCTCTCCCCACACCAGGATTTCGGATACACACACAATTTTAGGAATCTGTTCCTCCCATTTTTTTGCACAAGTGCTTCAAGTCCACGCTGCTCCCTGAGTGCCAGGCACAGCTCCAAGCTCCCAAGGAAGGGTACATGAGACACCAGAAGGCTCCATATGCATTTTTCATCTTCTTATGCAACCACAACCGTGCCCCTCCACACTTGGCTGAGGAGATTTTCTGCAAGCAGTTCAGCCATCCACCTAATGCTTACTTAATGGCAGTGTTTTCAGAAAAACACTACAGGAATTTTCAAATAGAAACAATTAGCATTCACAGTAATTTGCATCTACTTCCCCCCATTTCTAAAGCAGCAGGCTCTGCTTTAACATTAACCCCTGCTTGCTCCTCAAAGCCCAGTGCAGGGGAGTGAGCCACACAACTCCCATTAGAGACCACAGGAACAATTCACTTCACTGGGGAGAAGATTACATGGCAGTGCTTGAAACTTTGGGGGCCAAGCCTTTGTTTTTGGGCATCCCATGTGTCAGCAGAATGAGCAGCTTCTACCACACCACAGCTGTTTCCACCAGGGTTCCATTTCCTAATCCATCCTCCTATGCATCCAGGCACCAGAGCTGGATTTCCACGTGCAGTATTCACCAAATCACTCCCCCATCACCCAAGCTGCCCTGAACTCATGATGGGCTGAGGCCAGAGCAGCCAAGCTCCTCCAAAGGCTCAAAAAATCCCTGAGCCTGTGCTGGAGAGCAGGAGGGAAAGGTTCCCTCAGCCAGAAATTGTGATGTAGGCTCATTTTTGAAAGCCAGCTATCCCATGAACATTTACATCTTGGAAATCAGGAATTACCCTGGGAAAATTGGGTTTTCCATGGCATGGAACAGCAGGTTCTACCTTGCAGACCCTGCAAGGCAGAGCAGGGTGAGCAGATGCCTGCAGACACCTGGTGCTTTGGGGGCCCAGGCACATTCCCCGTGCCCAGGGGGTGCAGAGGAAGGGAGAGGATGGAACAGGGGAAGCCCAGGATAATTCCCATGAATGAGGCTGTGTTTGCAAACGTGCCCCAGAGAGTTACAGCTCAACCAACATGAGATGAGCAAACTCTGTGAGCAAAGAAGAAAGGGAGCAGCTTCTTATTAAAACACAGCAGCTTTTTTACTGTCTAGCACAGACTTCCACAAGAGAGCAGGTGGGGTTTTTTTTCCAAAACCCTGAAGAATTCCATGTAAAATAAGTCCAAGTTTAAAGACTCCAGCTCTGACAGCATCTAAGCAGAGCCCACTTGAGCAGTGCAGTGCTGTCCCCTGTGTACACACGCTGCTATTCACTCTTTAGGAGATCACAAACTCCTTTTCCTGCAGGACCTCTGCCTCGCTCAGCTCACTGGTTTGATGGGAAGCAGTAAGTGATGCAGAACAAACGGGAAAAGTCTTGTCAATCTCTGTCTGACCCAGGACAAGTTCTGTTGGCAGGGCAGATGTGGATTTAGGCCCGTGGTACTGAAATACCTTGTGGGAACCCAGGACATCCCTCTGGCTGCTCAGAGACCCTGGCACGGAGCCCAGAACACCTGTGGGTTTGATTATGACCCGTGGAACAAACTACCAGCCTTATATGAAGATCAGCAGCCACAACAGTTTAGGCAGAATAATAGTGAAGTTATCATGGGGTGGAAAAGTAGATTTTGGGGTTTTTGGTATGGGGGTTGAGGAGGCAAGATGGAGGGAACTGGGTGTGTGCAGCCTTTCTCCTTCTTCTTCTTCTTGGCCTCCATCTTCTGCTGTGATGTTGGCACTTACAGATTGGTTTAGAGTAGAAGCTCACTGTCTAACATAGGTGATAGGTATTGGGAAGGAATTGTAAACATTGTACAGGTAGTTTTTAGTATAAAGATATAACACTGCCCTGGGGGCAGGCAGAGTGCCTGGAACTGTCCTGCTGGACGGACCTCAGCAGGGCAGGAGGAAGAATTTTATAGATAAGATACAATAAACAACCTTGAGACCGAGAAATGAAGAGCTCTGACTCCTTCTTCAAGCACTGGGCTGGGAAAAGAGATTTTTAACATTCTCGGGGTCGCAGCGACCTGAAAAGATCCCGAGATAGCTGAGCTCTGTAAACAGGATGGTGTGCAGGGAGGATACAGACCCAAGGAGCACCAGGATCCTTCAGAGGATGCTCTGGATTATTGCTGGTGAGCTGGGTGTGACACTACTCACCATTTACAGAGCACTGCCCAAACTGAAGGGACACACTGAGCCAACAAAGTCTCTCTTCTCTCTGGGGACCCACAACAGCACCCAAAGAAATGGCTGGAGCTGGGCCAGGGCAGGTTTAGGTTGGATTTCAGGGAAACGTTCTGCCCCAGAGGGTGCTGGCACTGCCCAGGCTCCCCAGGGAATGGGCACAGCCCCGAGGCTGCCAGAGCTCCAGGAGGGTTTGGATAATGCTCCCAGGGATGCCCAGGGTGGGGTTGCTGGGGGTCTGGGCAGGGCCAGGATTGGACTGGATGATCCTATTCCAACCCAGAATATTCTGTGATTCTATGACATAGTTGTTGAAAGCATTACAATATAAACTGTAGAACCAAGGGATTTCCAAGAGATCCTCTTTGCAAAACATCTTCTTTAAATGCAGGTGTTGAAGGGCTTTTTGGGTAAGAAGGCTTTTGTTTGGTTTTTAGGGATAAAGAAGTTGAAATTCCATTATATCACTAAATTACCCAAACGTGTCTGGCATCAACAAGGCACAAAACAGACTGAACAACAGAGGTCCCATGTCAGCAAGTCCTGAACAAGGTAAATGCAGCAGATCTGATAAATGGATCTGGTGATAAATGAATCCCAGAGCTGCTGAGCACACGCTGCAAGACACCCCAGGCCTGCTGCTCCCCAGGATCCCCTCAGAGCCTGCAGGTACAGGGTGACTCCAAAATCCCCAAATGCTGCACCTGTGCAGGAGGGAAAGGGAGTTTTATCACCATCCAGGAGCTGATCACAGGGACAGAGTGACACAGGCACACAGCACCCCTGGGGCAGGAGCCTGCAGAGCACCAACACCTCCTGCGTATTCTGACATGAAAATTTCCTCCTCACAAAAATAAATACAGTTAAAGGCAAACCTCAGGAAAAGGTAAAGCTAAATATCACATCAGGCTTTGCAAACACCTTTCTTTGCCTTCTCATTAAGTCATATCCTGTAGTAACTGCAATGCCAGGGAGATGAGGGTGCTGAGAGTGTTTGCATTTCCCAGACACAAAGCTCAGAATGAAAAGCCACTCCAAGAGCCACATCAGGCTCTCCTGATTTTCCTGGGAGCTCAATTAAAGAGCTGCTCAACCTGCCTCCATACAAAATTCAGCAGCCTGCAGGACTTTGAAATGCTTTATACCCTGGTGTGGAACAGCCACTGGATCATTAATACTCCACTTCAATGTAAATGTTTAAAAACTATGCAAGAGTTGAAAATGAGATCTGTCTCTGCCGGTTTGGTTTGTACACTGGGAAAAGTCACATCTGAAGAGCTCCAAACTGCCAGCAGCAGGTACATGCAGCACACTGCAGGGCCCCCTGGGGAACAGCACTGCAGAGGGTGATGCTCAGGCAGTCAGAGAGCAGAAAGCCTTGGCTGAACCCAGAACATCCAGGCTTGGGGTGGGCTCCAGAATGAAATCCAGAGCACGAGGATGTTCGTAAAAACCAGGAAATTATCATTCCCACCAACACTTCCTTTGGAAACTGCCTTCCACCCTTGGAATGCAGCTGCCTACGCTTGGCTTTCTTCTGGCTGGTGCAGCACTGCTCACACCAGGAGCTGACACATTCCCAAGCACAAAAAACACAAAGGAAGCAGAGATCTTGTCCATCACCTGGACATAAAACACTCATCCCAAGGCTGCCTCCTCAGGCTCTGGCTCACTGCAGCAGCTCAGCACATGCTTGGAAGTGCCTGCTAAATAAATCACCAAATGCATACATCCAGAATGGGTCTCCTGGAACTCTGAGAACAGAAAGATCCCATGCAGCTAAAACACTTCCAAAACCAGTTTTCAAATAGCAATTTATCCTCATGATATTCCCTTCACTTATGCCTGAATTATTGACCTCTTTTTTGCAGATGAGGACCTGTAAGGAAAGGCTAAGCAATACTTTTCTGGGAACCCAGACATCTGCTGCAAGGTGTTGAGACTGTTCACACACCTCCAAAATTCTAAGGAAAGGGAGGAAAAAAAGATAACATAATCTGACATAGATTAAATGCCAGCACATATCTGTGGCAATGGCTAAAAGCAGGACCTCCCAGAGCCAGGTGTACATGTGCAAAAAGGAGTCAAAGTCCTTGTCAGAGTAGCTTGGAGTCTGTGATGTATTGGGAGAGGAAAAGGTGTTCAGCAAACAGGAACAGCACCTGCAGTGAGCCTGAAACAAGATCTCCCCATAGGAACTTATGGACAGGCATAGCTGGGAGGTAAATGACCAGGAAAAATTACGGCAATGAGGGACAAGGCAGAGGAAAAGACAAAAAGCTCTGGAGCGAGGACAAGGAGAGGAGCAAGAGGAATGACAGCCAGTGATCCCAGCTCCTCCCTCCCCACACCACTCCTGGCTGCCCAGAACAACCCAACACCCATTTCTCTGCAGCTCAGGATGCTCCTTTTCCCTTTTACAAACCCCAGAGCCCCCAGCAGCTCCCTCAGAGCTGGGACAAGGACACTGCCACAGTGAGCCTTCCACGGATCCTGCACACCTGGGATGGGTGACCCTGCACACACACTGAGCTCAAAACTGAGCAAATCCTTCCCTTCTCCCTCCCCAGGGTAAGAGCAGGCCTAGGGATGTTTATCTGGGATGTCTCTGTGTGTCTGCAGGCGGAAGGATGGGATTGCTGCCTGTTTGTGAGCTGTGAACCAGGAGAGGCGAGCAGGGAAATCTGTGCTGTTTCTCTGATGGGGAGGAAAGCACAGCACTCTGTGAAGGTCACAGCCTGTGCAATCAAACATTCTGCATGGGTGAAAGTCACTTCTGTGACAGAGGGAACACAGGAGTGACAGGAAGGTGGAACAGCAGTGGCAACACTTCAGCATCCCAGGTAAAAAGGCAAATTGCTACTCTCCAATTTGAGTGGTTTTGGGAAGGTGGTTTCAAAAGCAACTTTCCTCTTTTCATGGATTAATCCCTCATTTTCTTTTCTTACACAATTTGTTTAGAAAAATCTCCTGAAAGCATATTCTAGATGTCAAATATTGTATAAGCCACAACGGAAAATAAAGGCTTAGGCAAAAATATAGACTGCAAACATCACCTTTTTCATTTGGTTGAAGTCATTTACTCCAGTAACACTGTCATGCTGAGAAAATGATCTTTTGTCTATAACTGCTACATAGCTATTAAGCATTTTACATATAAGTATGATATTTTTCTTCTTTAGTGTGTAGCTCTGCTTGGATAGGTGTGGGGGAAAATAAAATCAGTGATTAAGCTTGGATAGGAAGTTCAAGAAACAAACACAACAGTCAACAAGGAGATGGTGTTTACACTGCAGAGAGAGAATTAAAACAGCATTTAAGCAGAAGCACAAATGGCTGCCCCATGACAAAGTCAGTGATGCCACAGCTACAGCTTGTGCCATGGGTCACTCACTAAATAAAAAGTGCTTCTTAGAAAACATCAAACAAGAATTTGCCTCAGCAAACCCCTGCCTGGGGATGCTGCTGAAGTAAGAGGTACCAAAGCATGGATGTCTTCATTTACATATCACCCGTATCAAGCCAAACAACTCTGTGCTTGTTTTTTGTCTTAAATGAGAATTCAGAAAAACTTGAGGCACCTGGACAAAAAGAAAGTCCAAGTGGATGCCCAGAGCCATGCTCAGCAGCCAGAGCAGGGAAGGGAGGAGGAGCAAGAGGCCACAGCCTTCCCTTTGCCATTGTGAGGTGCAAAGACTTCTCCAACACGACAGATTTTTTAAGAAGCTATCACACATTCATAACACTAATTGATTTTCATAGAGAAGAGAGCAGATGAGGTCTCTTTGGGAACTGCCTGCTACATTTCTGCTTGAAAGGAGATCGCTGCTGGTGTGCCTCAGCTCCTTCATAAAAAATTTAATTAACAATATCTCCAAGAAGGAAGGCACAGTGAGGTCCCCAGCTATCATGTGACTGCCAGCGCTCCGATGCACCACGGCAAATTAAACCTGAGCAAACAACACCTGGCACACGTGAGGGGCTGGGCAGCATCCCCAGCAGCAGCAGGGACGGGCTGGGAGGCAGGGAAGGACACAAAGAGAGATGCCTGCACCCAGCCTGGCACTGACAGCTTGTGTGTGGGAACCCAGAACATCCCTCTGCTGTCCAGGACACCAGGACCCCTGCCAGGGGGCTCAGAGACCCTGGCACAGAGCCCAAAACACCTGTGGGTTTCATTATGACCCGTGGAGCAAATTACCAACCTTAGATGAAGATCAGCAAACCACAACAGTTTAGGTAGAATAATAGTGAAGTTACCACGGGGTGGAAAAGTAGATTTTGGGGTTTTTGGTATGGGGGTTCAGGAGGCAAGATGGAGGGAACTGGGTGTGTGCAGCCTTTCTCCTTCTTCTTCCTGGCCTCCATCTTCTGCTGTGATGTTGGCACTTACAGATTGGTTTAGAGCAGAAGCTCACTGTCTAACACAGGTGATGGGTATTGGGAAGGAATTGTAAACATTGTACACATAATTTTTAGTATAAAGACATAACACCACTCCAGAGGCAAGCAGAGTGCCTGGAACTGTCCTGCTGGACGGACCTCAGCAGGGCAGGAGAGAATTTTTTATAGATAAGATACAATAAACAACCTTGAGACCGAGAACTGAAGAGCTCCGACTCCTTCTTCAAGCCCAGGCTGGGAAAAGAGACTTTGGAACTCTTCTCGGGGTCACTGTGACCTGCCAGAGATCCCGATGTGACAGTGTTCCCAGGGGTCTGAGGATGAGGGAAGAGATGAGGATCTGACTCCATGTTTCAGAAGGCTGATTTATTATTTTATGATATATATTACATTAAAACTATACTAAAAGAATAGAAGAAATGATTTCATCAGAAGGCTAGCTAAGAATAGAAAAAGAAGGAATGATAACAAAAGCTTGTGGCTCGGACAGAGAGTCCGAGCCAGCTGACTGTGATTGACCATTAATTAGAAACAACCACATGAGACCAACATGCTCCTGTTGCATTCCACAGCAGCAGATAACCACTGTTTACATTTTGTTCCTGAGGCCTCTCAGCTTCTCAGGAGAAAAAATCCTAAGGAAAGGATTTTCCATAAAAGATGTCTGTGACATCCCCACACTTGTGCCCCTGACTGCCACTCCAGAGGGTTCCTACCCATGGCAATGGCACAAAGCAAAATGTTCAACAGACCACAGCTCCTGCTGCTGATCCTCATGGATCTGCCTGTCAGGAGAGCTCCTGGATCCCCAGAGCCTGTGAATGGAGTGTCCCAGCTCTGTCACCCCTGAATGGCACCAGGAACAGGAAGGCTCCACGTGCCAGGCTGGGTGTCCCATCTGGCACAGCCACAGAGGGGACAAGACAAAGCCGAGTTTCTCTTCCCTCCAGCACCACTGCCACCCTCACTGCCTCTCCCTGGAGGATTTGTTCCTTCCACAGACTGAAAGCAGGGGGGGAGAGAAAGATCTGAAAATATCCACGTCCAAGGCTATAAACAGATTAGCAAACTGTCCCTGCACACGGACTGCAGGCTCACACACAGCACATGGATGCACATGTCTGAGACTCCCCCAGCTGCACAGCAATTAGTGCTGATCTACAGGGAATGGTGGGGCCAGCAGGACTTGGGAAGGGATCATTTATTTCCCTGTGCTGGGCACTGTTGTCACGATATCGCAGGGGTTCCATACAGTTGTCTCCTTATCACAGAAGTTTCATATCTTGCTGTTTCTCGTGGGCAGCTCCTCAGAGCACTGACTCTTCCTTCTTCACAAAGCAGCCAACTGACTCCAGCTCCCTTCTCAACACCACCCCACTCTTTTATAGCATCTTCTTCTCACTGGTTACAGCTGTGGCCTGGTAAAGTCAGGCCTGCTCCTAATCTTTGATAATTGGCCCAGCTGCAACTCCTTAGGGGTAAGGTTACTTTCTACACTATCTTTATTTTCTTATATTCTATCCCCCTACAGGGCACTGCTGAGGAGCCTCCAGTTCTGGGCCCCTCAGGACAGGATGGACATGGAGGGGATGGAGCTTCTCCAGAGAAGGGAACGGAGCTGGGGAGGGAATGGAGCCCCAGGAGGGGCTGAGGGAGCTGGGAAGGGGCTCAGCCTGGAGAAAAGGGGGCTCAGGGGGCCCTTGTGGCTCTGCACAAGTCCCTGACAGGAGGGGACAGCCCAGGGGTCGGGCTCTGCTCCCAGGGAACAGGGACAGGAGGAGAGGGAACAGCAGGAGAAGTTTAGGCTGGATATCAGAAACACTTTTTGCCCAGAAAGGGTTGCAAAGCATTGGAACAGGCTGCCCAGGAAGTGGAGGGGTCACCATCCCTAGAAGCATTGGAAAAACACATGATGTGGCACTAGGACATGGTTTAGTGCTCAACCTGGTGGTGGTGCTGGGATGACAGCTGGAATTGATGATCTGAGAGGTCTTTCCCAACCCTAAACACCTCCAGGATGGGCAGCAGGCAGTCCCTGTGCTGTGCTCTGATTCCTATTTTGTTATCCTTTAAAAACTTGCACCACTGCAGACGTGATGCCAATACACTTGATTTATTATCTATAATGTCAAAATTGAAAAGGTTAATCACCACTATTAGTCAGTGGAAGTGAGGCAGGATTATCACTTGAATGACAAGGCTGACAGTGGAGCAGGGAAGGGAGGAAGGGCACACGTGGGACAGCTCCTGCACCCTGGCATCACCCACAGCAGGGGCAGAGCCTAAAGGGTCTCCACCAAACAAAGATCACACCAAAACCACTAAAACGTGAACAATTAGACAGCACCTGCTGTTACTTCTCACAGCAATCTTTAGCTCTCTAAGTGAGCTTTAGTTTTTCCTGGCTGACAAAACTCTGGCGATGCTGTTCCACAGACCGGGCAGAGGCGGCTGTGCCCAGGAAGGGGTTGGGAAGCAGGACAAGGAAGCAGAGACCCCTTAGAGCCCCTGGTGCCATCCCACACGGCCCCAGAACCTCAGCTGGGGATTCCCAGTGCAGCCCCAGCTGGAGCTGAGCAGGAACAGCCCCTCGGGTCACCTCTCCAAGCTCAGGTAAATTCACCCCTGAGAAGGAGCTGCAGAACCAGCCACGCTCCAGCTCCTTTCAAAGGAAGGCTGGGGAGGGAAGGGAACATTACAAACACTGAATACCCACCTCACCCATCTCCACTTGGCAGCATTATCATTTTCTTCAGCACTTAAAAAAAAAAAAAAAAAAAAAAAAAAAAAAAAAAAAAAACCAACAAAAAAATCCCAAACCAAAACAAACAAATTAAAAAAACAAACAAAAAACCCCCAAAAAAACCCAAAAAAAGCACCAAAAAAAAACCCCACCCACCAAACCAGCACCACTAATGGGATGGAAAAATAACTATTTTTACACAGGCTGTGTTTTCCAAAAGCCCTGTCAAGTGGGAAAGAGGAGCTCCAGAGCACCCTGCTGCTCTACTCCTGGTGGGAAAACACCAGGAAAAATCACCCATGGGAAAGGGCAACACTGTCCTGAAGGAAGGGAAAGGGAAAATGGGAAAGGGAAAGGGAAAATGGGAAAGGGAAAGGAGCAGCAGGAGGATGGATCTGACTCAGGCTGGGATGGGAAAAGCCCACAGAGTTCTGGGACCTGAGCATTTATCCTGGGAGTACAAACAGGAACACAGGTTTGCAGAGATAAAACTGAGAAAAGGTGACACAAAGTTGTTGGATGTTTGAAAATTAGACCAAGATGTTTTTGGCAGGGAGGTGAAAAGATGAAATTAAATCATGGCATTTCATTGCTGTGATAGCTGTACATCATGGACACTCACTGCAGTATTTCCACACCATCATAAACTCCCTTATCCTTCTTTTGAAGGTCTGTTCTAACCTGAAACTCACATAAAAAAAGCAAAGCTCTGGATCTACTCTGGGATCTGCTTTTCAAAACCAACCAAGTGTAAATGTGAAGGTTTGAATGCTTACATAAAAACAAAAACGAGATTATTCAGTGAAGTTGTTGATTGCTGATGTCTTTGTAAGGTGGGAGACCCTAAGAAGTGACTTATTAAAAAAACCCAGCATAGGTGTTCATAAACATACCTATTGACTATTAAAAAAACCTGTTTATTCTGAGATTATAGGCCATTTTCTGTTCATTAAAACAGGCTTTACTTTCACCATTTTCATGTAAACAACACTGTCTTGGTGATTTTTTAAAAACAGACTTAAACTTGAAAAGGCCATGATTATTTACATTAATCATTAAAATTTGAGTTCTGTGTAACAAGCAACTGTAGCAACTATTTTCCTGTCTTTTTATTTATTAAATATAGCAGGCCACTGGTAAGGAAGGTATGCAAATATAGAATGAAATATTTATGCTTGGTGAAGTATCTTTGAGAATAAAAGAAAAATTAAACTCTGTGAGGTGCAGGGAAGGTAAAGGTGATTAAAACAGTGCTCAAACTCAGACAAGGAAGGCTAGTAATGGGGAAAAAAATCCTCACATGGATGGAGAAGGGCAGTTTGGCTTGCAATTGATCATTTGAGAGGTTTGTCTTTTAAATCAAAAGCTTAGCAAAGATAAACTGATGTCATTCTCAAAAAGCCACAGATCCAATAAGTACAGGTGATACCAAGTATTTTGCCTCTGCTGAAAAAAAAGAACCAAAAAACCAACAAAACAACAACAGACAGCAAAACAAACCACAACAATAAAAAAGATCCAAACAAAAACCCAACCATGCAGAGAAAACGGGGGGGGGAAAAAACAAAAAAAAAGCTGCAACATAAAAAACCAAGCACAGCACGGGGTGGGGGTGAACCATATGCTTGCAGGCGGTGCTGGGGGATGGAAATGCAGGGGAAATGCAGGCAGGAAGGAGTTAAGGGATGCTCTAAAAGCATCTCACCCTGTAAAAGCATCTCAGCCCGCTCTGCTCTCGGCGCTGACACTCCATATGCTGCTCTGTGATCACTGCCACAACAACTCTGCCACAACCCCTGCGCTGCCCAGGAACCCAGCACCCCTCCTGAGCCCAGACAGGCTGTGCTGGCCCTGCCAGGGCTGTGCCTCTTATCAATGAGAAGCTTGACTGGGCCAATATTCAATCAATTTATTAATTAATATGGTGAAGTATGAGCAATGCAGCACTGGGTACAGTGGGGGAAGCTTTCCCTCCAACGGCACACCGATAGTTGAGGCTTACAGGTATTTACAGGGGCACTCATAAGCTTTCTCAGCAGTTTCTATTCCCAATTTTTACTCATCAGCAGTTTCTATTCCCAATTTTTACGTCACAATTCTATACACTGTTGTGATTTAGTTTTTCTCAGGATGTATCCCAAAAGGAGCATCCCCAGATGGTGGGGTCGGGCTTCCAAAAGAAGAAAGAAGTCTCCAATCTAGAGGTCCAGATTCCAGATGTGGGTCCACCTTTTGATTGCAAGGACTTTAAATCTCATGACAGTGATGTCCAGCTTCCCTTGGTCGAAACTATTAATCCTTGAGTTGATGTTCATATTCCTTTCTCAAGCTGCTTTTCACTGTTTTGTCAAGGCATGAGATAAGCATGTTTCCCTTTTCTATATTCTAAAGCTATAGTTTCAAAGATCCTTACTACAAGCAATATTTTAAAATTGTACTTCAAAAGGTTATTATTGCAAAACTCTAAAAGGCTCAGCTACAAGCAGAAAGTTCCTGTCAAAAAGCAACATCCTTAGTGCTTTAATTCAAATGCTCCTAAATCAACTGAAGACTTAGAAAGGTTAATTGCAAACAAAGGATAGGTTCAAAGGCCTTCATCCATGCTTTTCTTTCCTCAGTTATTATTAGAATTCATCTTTATAACTGTCCCATGGTGGTTTCCACACATATCACAATCACACAGTGCCTGTATGTACCTGACACCAAACACAGCTTTGTGTTTCACATGCCAGGCTGTGCCACCCTGCCCAGCCCATCCTCAGCACCCCAGCCCCGGGCACAGCCCCCAGCTTGCCCAGCATCACCACAGCAGGGCACAGCACCTCCAAACCCAGACACGAACTTCAAGGAATTTAGAGATTTTACAGGAGCGAAAATTTTAGTTAGAGATAAGCTTTACTGGAGTTAATTAAAATAAATGGGTAGGCCTTGATGAAGTTAAGAGTTAGTAGTTAGCTAATAACTGATTGCTTGTCAGCACAATGTTGGGTTAGCTGGGTTTATAATGAAGAATATAAAAACTGATCAAGAGCTTTTAGGAACACGAGACAATTGTGGCCTCCTCTATTCTGAAACCAATTGAAGATGGAGAATGGGAGTTCTACCAATGGGTTCATTTGTCATATTTGCATTGAAAAGGTAGAAAGGTCAGAACGAGGAAGACTTCCTTTACTTCCTCATTTTGGGACCTCTCCCCATGGAAGGGACCACCAACCCATTTCAAGGAACAAACTGCACATGATTAATGGCTTTTGAACTAATTACCATTTTAATGGGATGCACCAAAGTTATGAATATGCATTTGTATTTTGGGTATTCAATACTTGTATAGCTAAAAGGACTCTGCAATCACCTGTAAATTGTGGTGTGTATTTGGGAGCTATCCCACAATAAACACACACTTTCTAACTTTAACTCTTTGAGAGTTTTTATCCCTCACAGTAAGATATCAGTAGTAATCAATATCCGTATTTTTTTAATAAATCAAAACAAAGATCACACCAAAACCACCAAAACGTGAACAATCAGAGAGCACCTGATGTTACTTCTCATGGCAAATTTAGTTCTCTAAGCGAGCTTTCGTTTTTCCTGGCTTTAGTTTTTGTCATGGCTTCGCTGTCGCACACGGCTGGGAAAACTCTGGGAGGGATGGAAAAAGGACAGGCACAGCCCCCTGGTCCATGGCAAACTCTCCAGAGCTCCCAGAGGATGCTTGGGAGGGATGGGAAAGGACAAGCACAGCCCCCTGGTCCATGGCAAGCACTGCAGAGCTCCCAGAGGATGCAGCGCTGCAGACACCCCTGGAATGCTCAGTTCTGGGTTGTTCCCCCTCCCCAGTGGTACCCAGATGCCAAGGAAGGCACAGTCAGAGCCTCAGGATGTGCTGGACTGGAAGGGACCCACAGGGATCACAGAAACACAGAATATTCTGGGTTGGAAGGGACCCATAAAATCACAGAGGCCAACGCCTGGCCCTGCACAGCATCATCCCCCAGAGTCAAGGCAGATGCACTTTTATTACACTCATAAATCAGTGTAAATCCAAATTCTGTTGTTGCACATCTCCATTTGGTGCAGATGCAGTGCTGGGCCATCCCCTGGATTTCTGCTCAGCTCACCGTGGGCAGCACAGAGCTCTCCTTCCTCTCTGAGCAACATCTCTGTCACCATCAAGTCACTTCTTTTACAGCCACAAAGGAAGTTTCCAGGTGTGGGGACCTTCCTTTTTGTCCACAGCAGTTTTCTCCAAGGGAAAACTGGCCACTGCACTAATTTCAGTATTGTACTAATAAATGCAGACAAAAATATCCTAGAGAGAACAAAAAGAGAACAACCCCCCCAATGAGAATAAGTAAATAACTCATCATGGCACCACAGTGCACATCCAAGCTATGGTGAACTAATCCCTTCAAGAATTTCCACATCAAGAATTAATTTCAATTATTGATGAAAAACACATAAAGAATATAATGGTTTAATTTTATTTTTATACTGCATGACAGTATCTGGACAAGATAATAAAATAAAAGGCCAATCAGATTTTTAAATCCATTAAAATTTACAGGACTTGGAAATTAATTTCAAATCTTGCTGTCAGAGTTTCCCCCCAAAGAACTTACAAACAAACAATATTTTTTTCCAACATGAAACCTTTGTTCCCTACTACAACTATGTGAAAAGTCTATATAAAATATGGAAAAGCTCTTTGAATGTACTTGTATCAGTATCTTCAAACAAATAGCCGGGGAAAAATAGAAGAACTCTGATGATCTTTTCTCAGGATTGCTTATTTTAAATGCTACTTGCAGCACTGGGAGGTAAAAAAGCCTTCTTACAAACAACAAATTTTGAAGGTGATGACATCCCTTTGCAAACAGTAGCTGCTGCCAACAACTAGCCACACATTTTTTTCTCCCCCTCTACCATACCTACACTTGTAAGGAACACTCCTTTTAATTAGAGCGAGAACACACGAAATGGGAGCCCGCAGGATTGCAGCCTAAAAGCCACACACCCATTTTTGCTGACTAGAAAGTTGATTTTTTTCATTGTCTCAAAAAAAAACCAAACACAAAACCAAACCCAAAAAACCACCTACCACAAAACCAAAAACCAAGCCTCACCACAGGAACCAAAACCAAACCCAAACCAAACAAAAATCCTTCCAGCAGCTCTCCCCCAGCACTCAGAACAGAATGGAAGGAAGACAGGAACACAATAAACTCCAATTTCAAATTCAACCTCAGCCTGCACTTCTCAGCCTGAGCAACCCATGCTGAAAGCATTAGCTGGGAATCAATTACCAGCATTTAAAACAATTTGTCTAACCTCAGATACAAAAATTCTGCAATGCATTTCTCACAGAGGTGCACCCAAGTATGGCAAATGTAAAAGCAAACATCCAGTTGAATGTCAAAACGTTCATTCCGGGGTGCTCAAAATGCTTTTTATGCTAAATTATCACATGCAAATATAGGCAATATGACATTTTTTGAGGTGAAAGAGCAGGAGGGAAGCAGAAAGAGGTTGGTTACTTGCAATTGGGCTTTTCTTGCCAAATTTGATGCATTTGATTTTTAGAATTAACACAGCCTCCGAGATGAGTGCCTAAAGCTCACGTCTCAATATGCTACATATTCAGTACAAAAATTAATTAAGAGATTACCCACTGAAGGTCACACACACATCGACAAGGACTGGAAACAATTTTGTGGTGGGGGAAAAAAAAAAAGCTTAGACCTGACAGAAAATAAATCGTGGTGCTGAAGAGAGAAGAAGAGCAGTGTTGATTTCAGACACCACCTCAACCAAAAACTCATCACCACCCCATCCCTGGGTGTGCTCACACACCTGGCAGGGAGAGCTGCAGAAAGCTGGGAAGTTTGAGCACTCCAGAGTGGGTTTCTTTGGGTCTGATTGAGGCACTTGAGACAGTATTTCATGTTGGGACTCAGGTGTTTATTATTTATTATCAGTAAAACAGCCTCACAGCCATGAGTTTGGCAGCAAGGCACAAAATGCCCAACAATCTCTTGGTGCAAGGTCTTTTAAGACTAAACTATCCAATTAAGAGCTGACACCTGGATTATTTCCCTTTTGACCCAATAACTGATCCCAAAGAGCTGCAATGGGGACTTTTCTGCCCAATTACAAAACATCACCCAAACCCATGAAGAAGAAGGAAGAAGAAGCATGAAGAAGAAACCCAGGATGACACCCTGTGCCCTCCATCTTGCTTCCACCCACAACACACTAAAAATCCCAAACCCTCAATTTCTCACCAAGTGATACACCTACACTGCTCTCTACAATCTATTTCACACTTTTGTGGATTCCAGTCTATCTTGAAGTCTGGGAAACTTTCTCCATGGATGAGGGTCAGAGTCAGTGCTGCCCTGGGGGTCAGGGCACCCCAGAGCAGACACAGAAATATTCCCTGTGCTCTGGGTTTCCACACTCCAGCTTTTGGATAAGGTTTGGAAAACTGCCCTGGGAAGAAAAGGAGGAAGAGGAGGATGAGGAGGATGAGGAGGAGGTGCCCAGGTTTGGTGGGGGCAGAGTGGGTGGCTGGGGTGGCAGGGCTGTGGCACAGCTGCTGCACACGCTGAGCACAGCTCCCCACTCCCAGTGTTTATCAGATCCCAGCAGCACTGCGGCATCCAGGAGCGGGGATGTGCTGTTTTGTTCACATTTTAATGTGCCATCTTGCAGTAGATGCTTGCACAGCAGAGTAAATACAATCTCTATATATACCCTGCGTGGGAGGCAGGGGTTATTTCTGACTGTCTTCATTACACTTCATTGCCAATTTTAATGTTAAAAAAAAAAAAAAACAAAACACAAAAATAAAAAAAAAACCACCCTGACCAAAAAAAAACCACCTCAACAATTCTCCAAAGTGATTTCAGTCTGATTTTTATAATTATTTCCAGAATCTTTTCATTATGCAATTTTGAATACTTATTGAAAGCTCGCTCTCTCTTGCAAAGTTATCCTTGATGCAAGTCAAGCAAAGCAGACAAGCTGAAGCTTCTCTCTCTTCCTGCTTTATTAATAAACACAGACATGAATGACATTCACAGTGCTTAGCCCGGAGAACAGTTTAATAATAATGCTGCATCTCCCTTTATGGGGAGGCAGCTAAAGAGGAAACTCAAAGGCTAATAGGTACAAATATCATGCTTCAATTGCAATAAAAAATAGTGCTGAACTGTAAAAATGTAACTGATAGCAGCAATCTCAGAGACGGGGGTTCTGGTAACCCTCAAGCTAAAGCCGATTAGGTTTTGTTACATGGGTCCTTTGTGTGTTTTTGTGCTGCTGTACCAGTTAAATTGACCTCTACAGGCATGTGCATTGCTTTTATCCTTTAATGGCTTCCCATTCCAAACCCAACTTAGGCTAGCAAAACCAAATAAATAAAAAATCCCCCCCCCCCTTCCACCTGTGAGAGGGAGATCTCTGCACATGAACACCTTGCAGTAAAATCCTGGGAATGCCAAGCAATTAGCACGATGGCAGCAGGATGTGAGAGCTGTCAGGTGGGATGCTGGGGCTCCAAAATGGAATTACAGCCAGACTCCAGGCAGAAATGCCCAGCCCCAGCCTCGAGCAGGTCAGGAATGAGCATTTCAGAGGGAACACACAACCGGCAGAGCAACACCAAGGAAAAAAAACATTCCCAGACTTTCCTTATTTTTGATAATTGCCTGTACAAGTCTGTAATCAGCTCTACAAATAAAAACCAGCAACTCCAAGTGTAAGTGCAACCACTTCCATTTCCAGCACAGTTGGTCTGTATTTCCTCTCTGGGGCAACAATGCAAGCAGCTGGCCCAGCCTCTTGCTCTGTGTGATGATTTTTTAAAAAGTAGACACCTCAGGAGTTGACTTAAGACAAATATTTTGCATTTGATGATGTGAAGGAGCCCAAGCAGCACATCCACATAGAACAAGCCCCCTCGGCTGGAACAGGGAGAGCTGCCAGCAAAGACAGGCTCCAAAAAAAAAAAATAGGAGACAAGACAGATGGGAAAATTGATGTAAAATTTTCCCACACTGAAACACCTTTATTTGCCCACTTCAAACAGCCCAACTTCAGGGAGACGTCACTGAGTCGCTAAAGGGAAGTTTGAGCCACGTTCTAAATATGTGTATTTTTCTGGAGCTTCAAGGAGGCAGAATTAGTCAATTTGGCTACAGGCCATGAAACATAATTAGTTATGTGAAGTATGTTTAAATATGCAACTACAACTGCTAATAGGAGTGCCCAGCCCCATAAATATGCCGGGATGTGATGGGAGAGCAGCTGGGCACAGGCAAAACGCCGGAGACGCTCCCAGGGGAATTGCCACCTCTTCAGGAAGAGAACTCAGAGATTACAAATCCAAATAATGACACACGGCGCTGAAACCAGGCAGGAAGGAGGGGGAAATGGTCCATCTTTAGAGCACGTGGGGAAAATGACAGTTTAGGATTTGTGGGAAGAGAAGCAGGAGGAATCTGCTCTTTGAGCAGCAGCACATTTCCTGCCTCCAGGAAATTCAAGGGTCAGTGGAAACCAAAGTTCCACTGGAGATACAACAGCCACCACCTGGAACCCCTGAAAACCTCCCAGACACAACAGCCACCAGCCCAAACCCCAGAAAAGCTCCCAGACACCGCTGAGCAGTAACAAACCTGCGAGATATGAAAATAAAAGAATGGTGTATTAAGCGATGTGGTAACTGCAATTTGTCATTTAGCACTGTGAATCTATGGATTTTAATGACAGGGTCTCATTTACATTTAACAATCAGTGTATTAGAACATTTCTTGGGAACTGGGGGTATTTTCTTGTCTCAGTAGGAATATATAGAAATTTCTTCTTGATTAACAACAGAGTATAGGAGTTTTGCCCTGAAATCTCAGTCCCTTGGTTTCTCTCTGGAGCTGGATGAATTTCAACATACCAAACTGCAATCCTGACAGGAAAGCTCTCCACAATTCAGTTGTTTGTAATGATTATGTATTTAACAATTCTTCCACAAGAATAACATTATAAAGCACCTTTCATTTTATTGTTCATCTATATCACACATCTGCTTTAAAAACCACCAGCAGCATATCTTGTTCCTAATGATGCATTTTGGATGTGACTTTCAAAAGCATTTACAGCAACTTCGGAGCATAAATCCCAGTGATACTCAACAGTATTTATGCCCTTAATGCCTGTAGCCATTACTGAAAATCTCATTCTTTTCCAGAGCTCTGGAGATGTTCCAGAGGTCGTACATGTAGTAAGAAATGGCAAGTGTCACAAGGTATTTTGTGTTTTACAGAAATGCAATGCAGCTTTAGGACAGGCATCAAGAATACTGAATACATGCACTTAAAACAATAATGGGCAGTTTAGGAAGCAGGGAAAGGCTCTGGCAGAATTTAGCCAGTGAGTCTGGGGATAAGGTTGCTCTCTGTTGCATCCAAGCCAGTAAAAGTGGGATTCTGATTCTTTTTTATTCCACTGGAACACAGGGGTTTATTCCACTGGAAGATGGAGCTGCAATGCAACTGCAGGGTTGCACAGCGACCACCACCAACCATAAATGTCTTCTCCTACTCTGACAAAACCAACCAAAACTTCAGGCCTCCATTACAGCTAAATTAAACTGCTGAACAGTTCAATTAGGCCATTTAAAAATGCATATTTTTGGGCAAGTCCTAATTAGCTTTCAGCAAGCAGAGGAAGCCCCAGCCTTGATTAACAACCTCATTTACTCTGAGACACTCCTGCAGAGCCTGGTCATCGCTGCCTGCACCCCCACTGGAGATCAGGAGCTGGTGTGCAACTGCAGGAAATACGGAGTTGTAAGTACACATGGGATTTTACATGGACCAGACAATCAGAAAATAACAATGGCCTGGGCTGGAAGGGACATTAAAGCTCATCTCTTTCCATATAAATGGGCAGGGACACCTTCCACCACCCCAGGTAGCTCAGAGCTCCATCAGACCCGGCCTTGGACACTTCAGGGGATGGGGCAGAGCAGCTTGCAGTGGCTCTTGTAGCTGCCACTGCTTCAGGTCTTCCCAGAACACAGAAAGTACAATAAATAAAGTTACTTCAACACAATACATGGATGAACGTCCGCCAGCTCCTGTGTCATACAGGGAACCCTGCACTGAATGATTCAAACAGGAGGATTTTTGCTCTGCAGCCTGATTGCCATCACTGACATCCTTGGGAACTGGGAGACTACAGCATCTTTACACAACTGCACCATAACTTCCTACTCTCAGTTTAACCTTCTGTGAAAAAAGGATTAAAAACACTTGCTAATGAACATCACCAGTAAGCAACAGGGCCAGAGTGTTGCTTTTGCAGCAGAACTAAATTTGATGGATACCAAGACCATTTAGCACTTGTACACAATCACACAGCCACGATCTGTCTGTGGTAAACTTCCACATACTCCAAAAAGGGTTTTTATGGGAAAAAGCCCACAGAAGTTTGTTCACAACAGACACTGGAGCTGTATTGTTATTCTGTCATCAACTGAGAAGCAAGAATAAAATAGAAACTTCCCAGTGAACACAAAGAAAAAATTACACTCTGGACATCTGCTTACAAATCCTTGAATCAAGCTTTTTTACAAAGCCTTATCTTTTAATTACCTCCTGCCCCCTTCCATGCCATCACTTTTGGCTTGCTAATTTAATTTCTTGGACATTTTTGCACTTATGAGTTCGGCTACATCACTTGGTTAAACCAACGAGAAACTCCAGGTAGTTGTGAGATGAACAGCTGTAACGAATTTTATATTTTAAAGATATACAGACCAACATTACAGGCTGCTGTATTCTGTAGGAGGGTCCTGCAAGCCGTGAATGAGTCCTGCAAGGGCTCTGTGTGAGCAGTGCCTGGCTGCTCCTGCCTGGGGGCTGCCAGCGCCCGGTCGCTTCCAGCCCCTCTCACACCTCCCGCTCCCTGTGACCATCTGCAGCTCGAGATGCGCCCTCCCTGCCAGGAACACAGAGGAGCCGAGGCAGGGGAAGCCAGGGAGACAAATCAAACAGCCAGGCAGTGCCCCAGCTTTCTGCCAGCACCGTTTCAGGCCAGCAGGATCACCCAGCCCCGTGCAGACTCCGGGCTCCTCTGGTACCGGCACCGCTGCTGGAGATGGAGCTCTGCCATCCCATCATAACCACTGCACCATCACCATTCTGCTCCCTGGGGCTCTGCCATCCCATCATAACCACTGCACCATCATCATTATGCTGCCAGGCTCTGCCATCCTGTGGGAAATGGATTTGTAGGGAATTCTCCAAGCCCGACAGAAGGCTCACACAGTGTATGGAAACTTCGAGATGAGAACAGGGCAGACATTGTTAAGAGGGAAATGGAGCTAGAAATCAGTTTCAAAGGATGGCCTTGTAAATAAGAGTAGATACTTCAGAGAAATAGAACTATGGAAGGTATATTGTAGTAGGACCCATGAGGGGTAATTTTAGATTTTTGGTTTTAAGGCATTTACAGCATGGTGTGGCTAAAGCTGATAGGCCAAGAAACACTTATAGTAATTGTAATTAGGGAATATTTGGCTTCTGATTGTGATGGTGTGAATTGTAACATCTGTATTGTCTCACCCTTCACGTGAGACTGAAAATAGAATAAAAGTTTTTAACATGGCTCTCAGCTGCCCCATCCCTGGGTCAGAAAAGGGCTTAATCCAACACCATCCCATCCCCACTGCTGACAGCAGCTCTGCTGCCTGGGCACCCTCTGACCTGCCAGAGGTGACACTGTCCCACAACAGCCAAGGGACACCACGGCCAAAGCGTGTCCCACACCACGGCTGTGTCTTTGGAGATGTCAGTGTGATGCTCCCTGCAGCTCCAGCCTTCATCAGGCACAGCTATCATCCCAAATTTTTTTCCCGGAAAGAAGACAGGAGCAGCAGGTATTCCTCCTTGGGGCAGGTATTCCTCCTGCCCCAAGACGAGCATTTGCTGTCTCCTGCCAGCAGCCAACTGTCCCAGGGCTGGGCTCTCCCCAGGTCAAGCACACACACCTGACTGCTAACCCTGCCTGGGATGGCTGATCTGTGTTAAACCAGCTGGGCAGCATTTCCAAACAACCTTGACTCCTTCTCTTACATCCTGCTCCTGGACATGCTTCAGATACATCATGAAACTCTCTCAGGAGAACACACTGAGTTGTGGAATCAAGACTTCCAACACTGTTCAACTCACATAATCCTTAATTAGGTTTCATTTTTTAATGCAAGGCTTCAACAATTAGCTCAGGAGAAACTGTAAAAGCAGAAGCCAGGCCACCAAGGACTTCTCCCACACACATCTCTCTCTGCTGGCGTGGCTGCACCATTACTGCACAGCTCCAGCACGGATGGGGATGCACCAGCACTGGTACAAACCCAGCCTGTAAAATCCAGACACCTCTCCAAAGTGCACTATTCCCTGCTAAACACTTGCCTGCCGTGAAACTTGAACACAAAGGGAACTATCCACGTAACTGACACCTGCTTTGAGCCAGGAAATAATCCTATCTCCCTAATGTCTGATCTACAAATGAGGTCTTCATTGTTTTCATCGTACACACTGTTTACACACGGTTTCATAAAACTCACCACTAACAACTCATCTCTGTAATTAACTGAAGTAGGTGGAAACCAGAATAAGGATTAAAGAGAGGTTTTATCAGCTTAACTCAGAGGTGTCTTCCTGAAGTCACACACCTTCCACGTGCTGCTGCTGCCCTGGGGAACAGGGAATTTGGCATTTTGGTACTCCCACTTGGTTCTCTGCATTCCCCTGCAGCCAGACCCGACAGCCACTGGTGGGAATTAGCCAAGGTCTGAGTTTTAACTCATAATCTGAGCTTTAAATGGTGACTTTAAAAACTCTCCTACCATGTTTTGACTTAGTACAAGCCAAACAGACCTTCTTAGTTAATATGTACAACACTAGGAACAACAGCTTAAAAAAATAAATCATGATTTAGGACTAAATCCTCTAGACCATCTAATCACATTATTTAGTACCTTGACTGTGCATTTCCTGCTCTGACAGGAGCAGCTCCAACCCAAGTCAGAGAATTCCATCACCAGCACACACAGCGAGTCTGTCACGGGGGGGACTAACAATGGACATGGAAATATGCATTTTATTCCTTCCAAACTGAAATCCATAAGCAAGTTCAGCTTAATATTAAGTTTGTTATCCTCTGCCTGCCTTTTTCCCCCCCAGAACTCCAAGATGTTCAGCCAAGTACAACATGGAAGCAACCCCTGCAGCTTCAAAGACACTGAAGGCAATTTCCAAAGGTTGCTGCTCTGGTTTCACCAGGTTCACACCACACCAGCAGCCACTTCCAGAGAGCTCCAGGCCCACTGAGACCTTCCTTGAATTCTGGAGCACAGACTCCTGCAGACAGGCAGGAGTTCATGTTCACTTTTCCTGAAGCATCTGTCTGAAAAGGGTGGATTTTAATGGTGCTATTTACAACTAACAGTGTTATAACCCATAAAAACCTGAGTTTATAGGTTTCTTTCCTGCAGTAATGTTTATCTGACAATAATTTTGCAGACCACGGGTTTACAGAGCAGGGACACCTGGTCTCCAGTTTATTCTGAGGTCCAATTAAGTGGCAGGCAGAGGCTGCTCACCCACCTCACTCCTCCATCTCAGCCATGTGATAATTCAAATCTCCTCCCCCTACTTTACCTTTATCTCTTATTTTTATTAATGTTACTAAAACTACAGTCATCTTGTATGTATTTATCTGAAATTCCTTTCCATTGAGGCTCCATGAAATTGCCTTTATAACCCTTACAACTTGCTTAAGCTTAAACAGTCACTCTCAGTCTGCAAAGGAAAATTGGCAAACTTAAACTGGACCACCTCAGTTCCCATTCAGTTCCAAAGAGAAGCCACTTTCTGTTCTTGCAAAACAGAAACTAATTCTGGATAGTCCTGGAAGTTTAAGGCCACCGTGCTCTCTAGATAAATTAAAAAATAATGAATGCCAGGGTTTTGAAAGAACAGCAAGCACTGTAAAGAAGGTTCTGTTAACCTTGAATAAACATCCTAAAGAGAGGTATTGGAAACACACAGAAAGAGTGGATGAGTAAGAAAATGCAAGACATCTCGTACTTAGCACACTTCAAATAGTTTCTCTTTTCTGAACACATTTCAGGAAAAAAAAAACTACCGTTGTTAAAATGGGCCCATTGCAACACTGTCAGAGCCACCCTGGGCAGGGCAGCACGCCTTGATACCTGGAGCTTTTCCACTCCTGATAACCAAACCCTGTCCCAACCCAAGCAGCTCAGAAGGGACTGGCACAAACACCAAACCCAGCAGCTTTTGGTGCCACACAGCTCATTCCTGCTGCTTCCCCAGGCTCAGGGAGCTCAGTGAGATCACACAGAGGCACTCCCACATCATCAGGCCTGATGGACAGTTCTGTGTTTACTCAGAGATAACACCTGCCTCTCACAGGATTACTTTAGCACCTACAATAATGTGTTTAAATGAGATGTAGGTCTACAGGCACCTGAATTTGCTTTTTGATATATTTACTAAAATGCTGGCAGGTTTGATGCATGCTTTGCAGAGGCCTATTTTTCAAAATAGAGGAATTACACCTTGTTCTTACTTAAAAGTTTCTAAAATATTAGGCTAGACAGAGATCCAATTCCAAGCTTTAAACTGCTTGATAGACCTTGACAACAGGGTTGGCTTTTATGCATCATCTTGTAATGCAATAAATTTCACTTGAAACATCTTCACCTGTGTACCAAGACATGTCACTGTGATACAGAAAACCTGACATGAAAATAAAAATAAATTAATAAATTAGTTGCTCAGAGAACAACTGTCTTACGGCCAGAAAAACACACTTCCTACGAGAAACTCAAAGAGACAGTCTTATTTTATTGAAAGGTAATTTAAGTAAGGAATAATTATGAAGTACAACTAATCAGGCAGCAGGTAATTTAAGACTGGAGACAAAGGTATGAGAGCTGATAGCCACGGTCCTCCGATTTCAGACTGGAAATGCAGTTAATGAGAAGCTGGGATTTTAACCTGAAGTTAATGTTCTACCTCCAGCGATGGCACAGGAGGTTTTGAAGGCGTAACCTGAGCACCCAATAATAGAAAACAAACAGAATAACCCAGCATTTCTTAATTTTTAACGCCCATGTTTCTGCATGCTTGCTTTTTGAAACCACATGGAGATCTGCTCCTCACAGAAAGCTCTCTTCTTTTTCCCAGATTATTTGCCAACCTTCCTTTCCACTGTTTAGCACCACAATTCCCCCCCTTTTGCCTACACCCTCTCTGCTGAAGGTATTCATAAAAATCCTCTGAATCCTCCTCCTTCTCCCTTCCCAAGGCTCCCCACACAGACATTTTCTTGTTCACAAACCAACACATGAATCGACCCGATGGTCTGACCCTTTCCCGTGGGGAGCCCCAGCAGCATCCAGCACAGATTCAGGAATGCACATTTTTAACCCACAGTCCCCTCTCCCGGCCCATGGAGCAGGATCTGATGTGCAGGGAGCTGCCAGTGCCAGTCCTACACACTGCCCATGGATGTTCCCAGCCCAGCAGCACAGGCTGTGGGAATTCCTGGGAAGGAAATGCAGAGTTTTCCATAAAGCACAGTCTCTCCTCTGCAGGATGCAGCTCTCTGCATGTATCTGCTAACAACATCTCAGTATTTCTCCACCCCCTCCCCATGTTTCTCCTTTTTGTCAAGCTCCCCAGCATTTGTTCTGGGATCTAATTAAGGTCCCTTATCACCATGGCAAGAGGGGGGCAAGGTCTAACAAAACAGCATTAATGAACCCATTGTTTTCGCTGGGCACATACAGAGTTCTAATCCCCAAGATTGGAACATATCAACACTTGGAAAAAAAAGGTTTAATCTAAAGGAGTCTGTGTTGTTTACATTTTTGCAAGACTTGAATTAGAAGCCCTTATTACTGGCATAATCCAACAGCACCTCAGAACTTATTTTTAATGGGAGTTTTATTCTGATTAGGACAGGCAGCTTCATTTTGTCTCCTCTTCGGAGCATATGCAGAAGTCTCGCTCCTACCATCTGACTCTCCTTCAAAGAGATGAGCTTCCCGTAAACTTCATTAGTTAGATGCCATTTTGTAGGTAATTCAGAACCTCTTCCCACCTTTCTGGGTTATTAAATCTATTAACATCCCAGGATATTGTTATGTAAGTACTGCTCATCTCCATTATGCAGCAGAATTAGACGAGAGCGATTAGAACCAAGTTTGTCTTGTTTCATCTCATTCCCTGGGTGAACTCAGGCACCAGAAGCCAAGACAACCTTCAGGGGATGCAGCTTTGATACTGAAGGGAAAGACAACCAAAGGAGAACCAAAAAAATCCATGAGGGGAAAGAAACATGGGCTTCAGGTGAGAGTTGTAAGGGAGAAGGTGCCGTGTTCCCTTGCCCTGCAAGAGCAAACTCTTCACTCCTCCCAGCATTCACATCCTTGTTCCCTCCCTTCATCTCCAATCCAACTTCCAGTAACATCCAAGGATTTTAACACCACCTACAGATAACCCCCCTTGCAAGGATCCCCTCCAAGAAATATCTCATTTAAATGCTACAGAAAGTGTTCTTCTCAACTCGACCCCCTCTTGACACTGGCTCCCCAGCTGCCTTTTGAAAAAACTGCTAAAGGAGTCTAATTTTTGGACAAGAAATCAGTCCTGGCCACAAGTAATCTGCAAAAAGAGCTCTCCACCTTTCACTGGAATAGAAGTCTTGAAAATAGAATCCTGAACCTTTCAATTAAGCATGAGAACTCCTCTGTGTCATCTGAAGGGGAAGAAGTTATACAGCCCATTTTTTGAAGGTTGCCTCCTAGTCCCATTCTGTGTAATAAAATACATACTGGAAATCTGACTCTCCAATACAGGATAAAATGTAACATTTTATAAAGCAGGATGCAGACTGAAGAGCCGTGGGATACCACACACAAGCAATAGGAAAAATGCAAGGAGGAAGCTCCAGCAGAGGAGGAGCTAAACTTCTTCTTACTAATAGAAATCAAGAAGATTTTAATTTTTTTTAATTTAAATTTTTAAGGTTTTTAAATTTTTAAAGCAGTACTGAGAGAGTTCTCCAACACACTTTTCCAACTTTAACTGATTTTCAGGACACTCCTGGGAAGCAAACACATCCATATTAATAATCCCATTAAACAAGAGGGGTGAACAGTGATGGCACTGCTACAGGGCCAAGAGAGAAGTCAACGCTGGCTCAGTGGGACCTCCTGTGTATTTTAAATGCAAACCTACTTCCCTTGTCCACGGCTCTGCTGTCATCACACCTTTTGGAAAATAAAAGCCAATGCCAGAGAGAGGGACAGCAACTTTAGCCCACTGCTGCACATCCCACCAACTTGCAAAATCCCTGCCTGCCCAGCGTGGCCACCTGCCCTTCTGGACAATAAAGTGTCTTCTGTGGGAGGCCTTCTGCTCAGAAGAGCATCACAGAGTGCAAACAGAGCTCATCACACGGTGTTTGCTCTCCCATCCTCCCTGCAGGAGAGGATCACGTGCAGAGCTGGGGTGTTTTTCAGTAAATGCGCCTTTGCAGGCAGTGAGACCCTAAGGGATGGCTGGTAAGAGCACAAAGGCTTCTTGCTGTGAGTTTATGTAGATGAAACGCATCCAAACCAGAGTTTGTTTTGTCCTTTGCTCCCAAGGTCATGGTCTCAGCAAGCACCTGGTACACCACACAGGTTCTGATCAGGGTTAGCACGAAGTTTGGCTGTGCCAAGGAACCAACAGTGCCAGAAGGGGCTGGATGCCAAAGCCTTGGCGTGCTCTGGCTCTCACATGCACCAGGCACTCACCCCCCTGCAGACAAAACCACCAAACTCCATTCAGAATGAAGCACGAGGCTGACAAAACAAAGGAAAACTTGGCTGGGTTACAATGAGCTACAGCACTCCATCTTTCTCACCTCCAGTCCTGCCCAAAATGCTGAGGACTGTGCAGAATCATTTGGGTTGGAGAAGACCTCCAAGATCATCAAGTCCAACCATGACCCCCCAAGGGCAACATCTTGGAGGTTGACTCCAATAATGTTTCCTACGTTAGAGTGCTCAACCTAATTTTATTTCTGGCACAACAGTAAGAAAACTACTTCTTATTACAGCACGTAATTAGTGGCTAACTTTCCAAAACAAAAATGGCCATGAAATTCAGAATCAGGCAATTCTTCTACAGAACAGTAATTTTTTTGCTCAAGCTCTCCCCCAAATACAAAACCCCTTACATTGACAAATGCCACAAAATTACAACTCTGACCTATTGGGAAAATAAAGTCAATGTGATTTAAAATGATTCAAAGGGCTCAGAGTTGGGCTCAAAGTCCCTGTGGGCCCCTTCCAACCCAGGATATTCTATAGTTCTATAAAATTCCAGAAACCCTGTGCTCACAGACACTCCCTACCCTGCACATACATTCAGGAACTAAATACATTATCTAGAGGTAGTAAACAGATTTGTAATGGGTGTCACTTATCCCTGTCAGCAGCGCTGATGAATAACACTGTTAACATGGATCAGATCGCCCACCAAGCACAGTCACAGGCTTCCCCTGCCCAAGAGCCACACAACTTCTCCAATTAGCTGCTCACAACTAATTGTCAGATGCAATTTTCAGTCAGCATTTCCTTCTCCCTCCTTAACATATTCCTGGTGCAGGCATTGCCCCCAGCAGCAGCCTTGCCCAGCCACCTCCCTCCCTCCCAGCCCTAATCTCTGCTCACAGCTTTGGAGCACAGCTCTTGCAGGCAGCTGACATTTAAATAAGCTCTGTATTGACTTTCCTCTGCTGTACCTCGAGTCCTCCTTGTTTTCCTTATGTTCATATTCCAACTCTGCTGCTCTGCAGCTCCTTCTGAAGGTAATGGAAGCGGAGCTGGACTGATATAATCAATAAATACCTTCACCCTGCAATCCAGTCCAGGAGGAGACTTCCCTCTCTTCCCATGCATATTCACTATTTTGGATAAACTTTCAGAAGGCAGGGAAAGGTTCTTTCCCAAATCTGCAGCATGTTTCAGACGATGCTAAGCCTGTGAACTTTCCTTTAACTCGCGTTAAACCGATACAACTTTTAATTAAAAAAGTAATTTTGAAAAATTGCTTGTGCGGTGCGGAAGGTGATGTTCAGACAGCATCACTGATCCCTGGAGTTCTGCAGCCTTGAGTTTAATAAACTGAATTTTCAAAAGTAAACACAGCTTGCATCAGCACCAACCTTCTATTTCAGCCCTGTATTTTCCATCCTTTCCTTAGCCAGAAGAGGATGTTTCCAGAGCACCACACACCAAACGCTGCATGGGCTGGAAAGGGAGGAAATTCCCACCCCTGGAGCTGTGTCCCTGCCAGGTGAGGAAGCCTTGCCTCTGATGGAGCGAGGAGGAAGGGATGAACTCACAGCCCACCTGCTCCTTGGGGAAGAAAATCCCAGGCACAAGGACTGCCCTCCAATTTACACCTGAGCCTCTGCAGTTTTACCCTCACACAGCAGCTCCTGCCTCCTCCAACTGTAATTTAGGATTTCTTTTGCCTAATTTGTTATTTCCTGTAGTAGGTAACCCAGCAAGGGGGAGGGGCAAAGGGCAGAGCAAAAGCAAAATAAAACCTAACCTAAATGTCTTGCCCTAGGCAGAAACAAGTCAAAAACACTCTCAGGTTTCATTCTGTTTGTTTTTGTAACTGTTCACCTGGGGTTTTTTCAAGTTCTTTTAGAAGAATCATTTGAATTATATTTATTCCACAATTTCAAAAAGATGCTCCATGACAGTGGGTGTCACATCTCCCTCGTCTCTCCTCTTTCCCCCTTATCAATTTATCCCAGTTATCCCGACAGGCTCAAACAAGGGCTGGGAAGCCAAGATTCTGGGGTTCACTTCCCAACTGCATTTCTAGCAGGTCATTAATTGCCCTGTGAGCTGCTTTGCTCCTCTGCAGAGCAGGGAGAGGTGCGTTGTGCAGCTTCATCCCTGTTTATAAAACAAATACTCTGAGAATCCAGGCACACTGTGCTGATCTGAAACACCAGGCATTCTGTTATTATACATAAATAAATATAAATACAGCATCTACCATTTTCACTCTACTTATTTGCATTTCTACTATTTTAGAACTTCTTATGTCGTTAAGAAATGCCAAAAAGAGATGATTTCATGTTCTCATGCCTATTCCACCCAGAAATGCTAGGCCTGAATGCCTTTTTTTTCTTTCTGCTAAAACTGTACTCCTAACTGTATTTTCTCAGTCAAAGCTTCATAAGAAAGCAACTTTAAAGGTGTTGTTTGCAGCTGCAGTGAAATAAACACACATTGAGCACTGCCCATGCTGAGCGAGGTATTTCAGCTCCACATCCTTTAACTCTGAGCACCACCACTCATTATCCCATACAACTTAATTCTGGAGAGCATTTTATTAAATATGCATTTGGATTTGGTCTCAGTCCCATAAAATATTTAATCATGTGCCTAAACATTACATACCCCACCAAGGTTGGGTTTTAGGCTGTTTGGTAACACACACAACAAATTCCAGAAGATAAAACACCTTCGTTCTTTATCTGAAGAGCTCCACTCCACAG
This sequence comes from Camarhynchus parvulus, assembly GCF_901933205.1. Classification (NCBI taxonomy): domain Eukaryota; kingdom Metazoa; phylum Chordata; class Aves; order Passeriformes; family Thraupidae; genus Camarhynchus; species Camarhynchus parvulus. The sequence goes on along the minus strand of NC_044600.1, from coordinate 17,397,811 downwards.
ATCAGCCTTTCAGAGATGTGCCAGCTCCAGCTCTATCTAGCTCTTCACACTTTTTTTAAGACTAATAGGCTCCACATATTCATCTCCAAAGGGTATAAATTCCCTTCCTCTCTTTCCCTTTTAAATATGTCAGGCAACATTACAAAAAAATAACATCTGTGCCACAGTTATGCAACAAGCAGCATGATAACCATTAAACTGCACTTTATAGAGAGTGGGCTGAATTAAAAAACAAAATAACAAAAAGGAAACAGGGGAAAAAAATTCACCTTTAAACCTAGGGATCAGGGAGGGTTTCAGCACCACCACCCTCCCTTGCTTACCCCAGACTCCCTGTTTTGCTGCCCTCCTTCACTGATGCCTCATGGCTATTAATGGCAGCCTGAATACACATGCCATGAACTGCAAAAATGGATTGAATCTGGCTGGAAAGGGCTTAAACGTTCAGTAAGAAGATGAAGAATCCCAAAAGTGGTTTTAGTATGCGTGTACATTTTGTCAGAGTATACCAACAGCACTATATATTCTTTTCTTGCAACACTTAGCAAGCCTTCTCTTTTCATAAATATAGGTCAACAGAGCTAAACTCTGTTTTTGCCTCAACTCCCACTTTAAATGCATAAAAAATTAGATTTTTAGGGAGCAGAATGAAAGGAATGGTGTATTTCATGCTATTATATACCCAGCCAAGGATCCCAAAGGGTTTGTTTGGGCTTTAAAAACAAAACAAAAACCCTTGGCATTTGTCAGACTAAAACCATTTTTCTTTGGTCTTTGCACAACCATCCTTTCCAGATTTGAATAAATAACATCAAACAAACTATTTTGACTTCCATTTACCATGCAATGCACAGAAGTTGCTCAAGGATAGACAGAGCAGGGTGTGAAGCATTTGGGGACCCTGAGCAGGACCCTGCAGAGCCCCCATCAGACCTGGAAATGCTCATTCCAACCCCTCTGCTCCCCTCTTGTCATTTGTATTTAAGCAGCTTTATATTGCCCCAAAGAGAAATTATTGAACCAGCCACAGATAACAAGTTTAGCAGGCACCACCACAGGGTATGGCTGTACCCATAAATGCAGGCAGGGGGATGAAGGTATCAACAAAATAACAAAAATACCGACTAAACTCCCAGCTACACATCAAGTTTTCAACCTGACCCTCACAAATGCAGGAGTGATTTAACACAGCCCCTTCAGCACATGCCCAGGCCTAACTGAATAACAGAATATAATATAGGTTAATGCCCTTAAATAAAATTATGTATTGTATAGATACAATATACTTTATGTAGATTATCTAAATATTGTAATACTCTTAAACTGCCTTTTGTTTTAACATCAGCCAGGAATGCAGGGTGAGAACTCATCAATTATATTGTCAGCTGCAGATTGCAGATATTTTAGCTTTCCTGCACATTGCAGTGGGGAACATAACCCTTCTGCCTTCACATGAGGTTTAAGGCACAAGACAGTCATTAAGCATTTCTGATACAATATTTGGACTCCACCATGCACAAACTCACTGATCACAATGCAGATGAAGACTTTCCCCATACCACACCAGGCCAAAAAGCTTCAAAACACAATTTAGGCAGCATTTTCCTCTTTCCCCCACCACTTTCACTGAAATCCCTTCCTAGGAGCCACCTTCCTCCACTCCTGCTCTTGGCTCTTTGCTGGCATTGAGGCTGTTTTGTTTTTATTCCCAAACCACTCATTTTACCCAACAACCCCTCCAGACCACCTGCAGTGGGTGAAAAGTTAATCCAAGATGCTTCCAAGCTCCCCCTGAACCAACCTTCAGGAAGTCTTGAACTCATCCTAGTGATAATAAACACAGATTGTGCATGGACAGTGAACACCACAAACAAGGGAGGAAAGGAGGATGTAGTTTATAGGGAAAAAACCCAGAGAGAACCTGAGACACCAGGGTTTGCTGAGCTCATGAATGGGAAGCTGTAATTCCACACACCAGCAATCAGGATCAGTAATTCACAGAACAGCCAACACATCAGTCACTAAGGAGCTCCAGCTCTGCAGCACAACCAGTGCCATCCTTCCTGCAAAGCCAGAAATGCTTCCAAAGGCTGGGATCAGCACCAGACCCTGTTGATGATTAAGCAGCAGCTCAAACACCCTTTGCAGAAGAAGAGAGAACTGTAAGGAGCACGTGGTTCTTGGCTCAACACTGCACAGGGACAGCAGCTCTAACCTGAATGGAAATCCTGAAACACAACTTTGTGCTGCCTAAAACAGCCACAAATTGTGATGCTGAGCAATCAAGCCTCTCAAAAATTCATTCTTTCACACCAGAAGCTCCTTGGGAACCCAGTGGCCTGCCCAGCCTCCCATCCATCCACCTCCCAAAAAGCTGCTGCTGGTAACTGCTGAGTGCTCAAACCCAGCAAGCAGCAGGCAAGGAATGAGCAGAAATGACCCAAAGAAACAGCCAAATTAACAAAAAAACAGCCACAATACACAAAACCCCTCTCCCTGCACTACAAACCCTCTCCACCAAATGATGAGCTAACCAGATAAATAAGACAATTAAGTAAGGGAAGGTTACAGGGTTAGGACAATTATTTGTTCTGAACTCCTCTGTACCCATGGCACAATTCAGCTTGTGCCAGAGCAGCTGAATTCCTGCACGAGCTGGCACTGAATGCTCCATGGACTCCAGAATGAATCTCTGGCTCTCTCTCACATGGCATGGACAGGTGATTTTGATACAGGAGATTTCCTCAGAGGCAGGCATAAGCAAACCATGGGAAATGACTGCGTGCTGCTCCCTACAGAGCCAGTGGGAGATTGGGGTTTGCTGGTTTGCTTTAATGTGAGCTGAAAAATTGTGGTCAGCAGCACTTTCCCTTCTGGTCTTCCCAAAAATTCCACCCATCTTGCCACGTTAAAGGCACAGCTGTCACTGAAGTTAACCGGTCCAAGTAATGCTGGCAGTAACATTAAACAAAAAAACTCACACCACAACTTTTTGTAGCTAAAATCACCCTGCTCCCCAACAGTTTTTTCATGCAAATGAGAACAGTGACCACCCTGAAAAAGGCAATTTTCATTTTCCCCCTCGAGGTTCAGAGAGAGCCAAGATTACTAATTGCTCCATTCCCTGGAGCAATATGAAATAAGATCCAGCATCCATCTGTATTACCACTGGAAACACCAGCATGACCCTTCAATTCACATTCAGAGTATTAAAACATGACCTTGCAAGGCTACCAGGAAAAAAAAAAAAAAGCTGCTTTGCTGGCCAAACAGACACCAGATTCCCTCTGTACTGGGTAAATTCCCAGCCACCCTCCTCGCTCCCATGAAGAGTTCAGTATTTCTCTGAAGTTATTCAACAGCTGGGAAGGTCAAGTATTGTCCAGACTGGCCAGTCACAAACAAATCCACCTTCCACACCCATCTGTGCTTCAGCCACCAAGTAAAACCCCAGCCAGAGGGGGAAAAGGATAGAAAATCAGGAGCACAGGGTCCCCACCTGCTCTCCAGAGCACTGCTGATGCTTGCACAGGGCTTAGCTGACCCAGCCAGGGACCTGAAAATTGGGGCCAATGCAGTGGATGGGAAAGAACCATTTTTTTTTTCCATGTGTAAAACTCATAGTTTCAGCTAAAATACAAGAAATTAAAAAAAAAAAAGAGCTTCAGTGGCACTTCTGAAGAATAAAAAAAAAAAAAAAAAGGCTTTGGAAGCTTTAGATTTGAAGCTTCACAAGCTTCTTATGAAAAATGCAAGCTTTGAAAAACTTCTGAAGAATTAATATTCTTACTTTGGGCTCTTCCACTGCCAACGGACTACGGATGCTGTAACTAATAAAAAATAATTAATGCCAATAAACAGGCCCTTCATAAGGCTTCAGCTTCTCTCCTCCATCAAAGACTCATTCATTGGGACATTGTGCAGGAAACAAAATTCACCCACAGAACTTGTGTTTTCCACGTTTGGTTCCCCTGTGCTGTAACTGACAATTAAAATCCTCCCAAGTGCGAGGAAAGGAATCTGATCTTTTTTAACAAGGACACAGCTCCAAAAGCAGCTCCAGAGCGTGGCAGAGACCTCACCTGGAATGGAACTGGCAAAGAGCTGGGAATTTGTGCCCAAGCCCTCCCCAGGACCCAGGTCTCATGCTGGGAATGAAACAACCAAGAAGTTCTCAGGAGTACTCTGAGCACCCCAAGCCAGGTCCTGGCATTCCTGAGGGTCCTGTGAGATCCACAGGAGCTCATTTTCCTGGTAACCTCCATCTGAGTGTCCAAACACCCTCAAAAATGTCAGAGTCCCATTGCACCACCACCTTCTCAGCAGTTTCAGCACATCAGGAAAAGCACAGTGACAATGCTGGGGTTTAATTTGTGAGGAGCTCCCACCCCAGGGAGAGCAGAGGCAGAAAACGCCTCAGCTGTTTGGGGCTGTTTTAGAAATCCTGACTCTCCTCTCTCCAAGAGCCTTGGAGCAGAGTGGAACAGCCCCAGACACCAGCAGGGAACACCACAAAGCAGGAAGGGAGCCTCACACCAAACCCACCACCAGGAGCCCCCTCTGCACCACAGAAACCCCACAGCAGCAAGAGGAGGAAGCTCATAAATTGGAGAAAAACCCCAAACTGGTGTCAAGGCCAGGCCCACAAGCTCTGCCAGCCCCAGTGACACAGAGACTGGCACTGCAACACCTCTCGAGGTGGTCAGACCTCTTAATAGAGGCACCCTGGTCTGATGCCTGAGGAAAACAAAGCTGCTGGCAGAGACAGATCACAGTGCTGATAGGGACAATTCAGAAAGGTGTTAAACTGATGGGGTAATTAATTAGCTGGGGTCCAAGCAGAAGCAATGCTGTTGGGCCAGCAGACTGTGGTTCCACCTTCCCAGCAGGGAGCACCACCAGTAAATGAACACAAGGAGACAGATCAGAAACTTCTAGTGACACATCCACCCAGACTCTGAAGATGCAGCACAAAACAAAGATGTGGATGAGATCAGTGAAAGGCAACAATTAGCCGGCAGAATTCTCCATCATGGAGAATCTATCGAGACAAGAGCTTGGATAAATTAAGCAAATCAGTTATCTCATAGTCAAAAGCTTTTTTAAAGGCAAACAAGACTGCAAATACGAGCTCAGACTGCTGGGCATAAATCACCTCCTGAATGCTTAAGGGTTCAGGGACAACAGCCCCAGTGCTGCCCACCCCCAGGTCCCTGTGCAGCTCCTCCAGCTGGGCTGGCACAGACCCTGCCTGGGACTGGAGGGCACTGGGCCAGTCCCTGGGTTATTCACAGGGCTGACGTAGCCCTGCAGACACAGATCCACCTCATCCGTGTCACTCTTTGGAGACTGCATAATCATAGCTCAGCCCATGCCAGAGCAACATGAGGAACACCTTCTGCACAGAAGAAATTCTCAAGATTTAAAGTTTTAACACAAGCTAACAAACGCCAGGGATGAAAGAAATCCTGGGATGAAAGATCTCCATGACACCTGCTTTGAATAAAAAGACATTGCTACAAAAATATCACAGACCCGCTGGTCTAGAGCCTTTGCTTCATGTCATTCCCCAGACATCAATTTGCAATAGAGGCACACAAAAGCAGCATTACACAGATTACATGCTACTCCCCTGAACTGCAAACAAAATCCACCCAGCACTACCACCACAGTCCAGAGCACCAGAGCCACTTCCCCTGGCTGTTCCTCGGACAATGTGCTAAGGATAAGGGTTCAACTCTCATTTGCAGAGCTGAGGGCTCCTCCTGCAAGCTTCCCTCTGGCTCAGCTTCCCCAAACACTCCCCATTTCTCCTCGTGTCCACAGGCAGGTCAGCAGTGCTACCAACCCCCAGCAGGACAGGTTTTACATTCAATTCCTGCATCCTTCAGGCAAATCCCCGCATCTGGATGCTCAAGGCAGTCCATCATCTTCAGCATCTGTAACTCACTGCATTCTACATGATACAACACATGGCAATTATTTAATGTTTGGTTGTAACAGCACCCAGGAGCCTTAAAATCAAACCCCAAAAGGCTGAGATGCCACCACGCCTCTCACAGCACATACAGGTAAGAAATCAGGTGGATCCTTGTGCTGGAACAGCTCAGACCCCTGCACAGGTGACAGGTGACACCAGGGGCGTGTACGACCAGCTCAGAGAAAAGAGGGAAGAGCAAGGTTCCAACAAAACATGGCTTGCTCAGTTTTATGCCACATGGCTCATTTACTCACTGCTGGCAGCATCCACAAAATCAGGCTCGTCAAGCACCTGACTGTACACACAGGTAATGATTATAAAGCCAACTCAAGCGGGGCTAAAAGTACACAAAGATCTAGCATGAAAATAAAATAGTGCAATCCTCTCCCAGGTGGAAAACAGGACTTTGAACATAACAGGTGGATTACATAACAATTATTTTGCTCCCAATTCTCAAAATATATTTTTTTTAAATACCCTCACAGACCAAAAGCTGTCATTACTGAGAAGCAAGAGCAATTTTACTCTGGTAAACAGTCAGGGTGCCCAGCCTCTCTCAGGGCCAAACACAAACTCAGCAGTGGCAGCATCAAAGAACCCCCACACACGGACCAGGGCAAGGCCTGGAGCATCCATGGCTCTCCTCCCTGGATTCTGCCCAAGGAAAAGATTATTTCCTAATGCTGCTTTTTGTTTGCAACAGGGCATAAACTTCAAGGGGGTGGTTCACTGCTGTGCTGGGGGAAAGCAGCACGGTTGGGTTGCTGCTACAATGGAAAAGCTTTAATATCCAAAAAATGCACCTCGCATCGATGGCTGGCTCCCACACCCAGGATCCAACCTGAGGCAGACCCCTTTGTCTGGGAACACTTTCTGCCCAAGCCTGGGGCCTTCTTGGTCCTGCAAGCACATTTGAGCCTTCTCCTACGTTTCTTTGCAGAGCCAGGAAAAAGATACACACGTGACCCATCACAAAACCATCCACGAGGCCTCACCATCTCAAAAGAGAAGGACACCACCGAGGCACTGCCCCACACAGCCGTACTCCCTGTCCCAGTTTGGAAGTTAAAACCCACGGGCCACAACCTCTTCTCTTTTTTTTTCAATCTGAAAGAGACTCCTCAGCATTCAGAACTCAACCTTTAAGCGGGCTGCCAGAGCCTCGCCTCCAAAAGGCAACAGCAAGCACACACAAAAAAAAGGAAAAACAAACCCACAAAAATCCCCCTTCCCCACCCCCAAAGCTGAGCAGAGGAGCAGAGAGGGAAGGGGGGACGAGGCACACGGGGAAGGCGGCCGGGTGCTCCCCTTTTCTGCCTCCCTTTTATTCCTGCTGAGTGTAGTAACACTTGAACTGGCTCTCTTTATTTGCAGCCGGATACGCGCTTTCAAAGATACTGTACTACTGTGTAGGCCAAGCAGGGACTCTCTTTCTTCCCTTGGTTAGGGCTTTTGGGAAAATAATTATTCACCAGAACTGCCATCGTGAACAGAGCAAGCTAAATCAATGTAGCTTTGTATGGGCCATTGCCACTGCAAAGCAAATACTCCATCAAGACATGGATCAGTGAGAATTTTATCACTAGGAATCCTTATGCACATCTTTGTGTATTTTTAATATCCACCTTATCCCTCCCCACGCTCCTGCACCCCACCCTCCCCACGGATTTGTCTTGTGTCACTGGCGGCTATGGGGCTTGGCCACGAGATTCACACTGTAAAAACGTCTTAAATACACTGGTTTACTCTCCTTTAAAAAAAATTATAATAAAGCATTGGTGCAGAGCAGATTTATTCACTGAACAGGTTGATTTATTTAACAGACTTGACATACATCAAAACCTACTATAGGCTTACATAATTGTTATCCATTTAGCAGGTCTGGTTCTTTTGTCAAGTATTTGTTTTTCAAAAGTGATTCACTAAAGACTGCTGCCTTCTGCACAGCTCACATACCTTAACAAATGCAGTCTTGCATGGGGTATTAGCTGAAGTGACTTTAAATTGCATCCTACCTGCTTGAGCGCTGCCGCTATTTTTTTAGCCTCTGTATTATTCCTTTACTAAACCACCAAAAAAAAAAATTCAAACAGCAAAGCGAGAGGCAGGAGCGTGTGTAGAGGCACACACCGAGCCGCGCTGGCAGCAGCGTGTGCCGCGGGCTCGGTGTTACCGCAGTACCACGCCGCTCCAGCGATGCCAGCAGGTACCTCCGAGTACCAGGATGTTGATGGCTGCACAGAGGTTTCGGGGCAGGGGGGACGAGCGAACCGCCGGGCGGAAACGGGGGGAAAACCTCCGGGAGGATTTAAGGACCGCGGAGCCGTTTTGTTTTCCCGCAAGAGGCTCATTGAGGAGGCCTCGGCTCGCACAGGCGCACCGCTCCCTCCGGCCTCACGCATCCACCCACGGCTCCCGGCCGCGGATCCCCCGCGCACGCACCCATCCTGCGCGGCTTCCCCGCGGGAGGCGGAACGCGCCGGGGCAGCACCCACGGCACCACCGATCGCCTCGGCGCTCACCGCCGGAACCCCACGGCTTGTTTGGGTTCATCCATCGCGCCGCGCATCGCTCGCTCGCCTCGGGGCCGAGGAAGGATCGCGTTCCCCCCCCCGGCTCCGGCATCCTCCTCGCACACGCACACCGGGCACATCCCGCGGCTCGGGGATGGCAGCGCCCGGGTGCCGACCGCACGGACCCGGCGCTCCGCCGCCCGCCAGACAGATGGTTAATTACATTCACAGCCGCATTTTGCGCTGGGATAGAGTTTCAGACAATGAGCCAGTTTTATTTGATTAGCCAGTTCTCTAGTTTAATGCGCGCGGTGACAGCTACTCCCAGGGCTGGGGCTTTTTTTTTTTTTCCCCTTAAATAAAAATAAAAATCCCATCCCCCCTCCTTCATTATGTTTTTGTTCTGGCCGAGGCTGAAGTAAGCGCGGCCCCCGCGGCCGCCGGGGGCCCGGCGGGGCGGCGCCCCCGCCCCGCGCTGCACCTGCCCGGGGGGGGACACGGCGCCAAGTTGCCGCCCCCCCCCCGTCACCTCAGACCACCCTCGCACACACGCACACCCCGCAACTTCCCCGCAGGCCTCCGCGCAGGCCGGCGCTGCCATCAGCATCCCCTCCTCCTCCTCCTCCCCGCTGCCCCCGCGGTGTGCCGGCGCGGGAGGGGGGCTGTGTGTGGCTGAAGCTCCGCCGCGGCGGGACTCACCTCGGCGCGGGGCCCGCGATGGAGCGGGGGTCCCCCGCCCGCCGGGCGCTGCCGGTGCTGCGGCTCAGCGCTGCTCCATGCGCCCGGGGCCCGGCGCGCGCAGGTGGACGCGCCCGCCCCCGGCCCCCCGCCTCCCGCCGCCGGCCCCCGCCCCTTCCCCCGCCGCCGCCGCCGCCGCCGCCGCCGCCCCACGGACGGGCCCCCGGCCCCGCGCTCCCTGCGCAGGGACGGGCGGAGGGCGGGAGGGAGGATGGGGGCGGCGGCTCCCGCCTCGCCTCGCCCCGCCGCCGCTGCCTCCTCCTCCTCCTCGCCGCCGCCCCCCAGGCCTGCGCCCATTCAGGAGGTGCCGGGCAGCGCCGCCGCTGCCATTGTTCGTTCGCTGGGAGCGGGACCCGCTGCCCGCCCCGCGCACCCGGCCCAGCCCGGCCCGGCCCGGCCCGCGGGAGCGCGCACCGCGCCCGCTCCGGCCATAAAGGGCGCGCGGCCGCCGCCGGGCCCGGGCAGGTGCCGAGAGCTCGGCCGGGGCTGAGGGAACGGGCGCGCCGGGCAGGGCCGGGGGATGGAAGGAAGGACGGAAGGACGGACGGGCCGGGCCGGCGGGGAGGGGACAATGGGCCGAGCGTGTGTCACCCCCCGCGCACGGAGCCCGGGAGTGGAACTGGCTCCCAGCGCTGTCCATCTGGCTGAATTCTCCATAGTGGATATGGGAGTCACCTTAGGGCTTGCAGCAGCTTTTCTGATTTATTTTCATGATCACGGTATTAATAGCAGCGTGTAAAACCGTGGTTTACCTTCAGATGCCCATTCCCGGGAGGAGGCTGCCTCATCTCAGGCCGGCTGAGGACTCGCCGAGATGCCGGGCACGCCGAGGGAAGGAAGGCAGGGACAAACCGGGCGCTGCCTTTTGCCGAGCAGGAGGGCGACAAACAGTCAAGGCAGGAGCCAACATCTCAGAGCGTGTGAGCCGATAACATCCTCCCCTTATCGCAGGACCCGCCGTGTCTCTGTGACACCCTCACATGAGCACCGTGAACATCCTCCCCTCCTCGCAGAGTGAATAAATCCCCGCCGTGGCCAGAGTTTCTGCACCGGGGACTGCAGGAAACTTCTGTTATTTCATCTCCTGAGTCAACAGAATGGTTTAGCAAATAGAAGGCAAACCAGCCACACCTATTAGCTTTTAGGTTTATTTAAGTTCACTGTGATATTTGAAAGAGGTTTCTAGCCTTAAGTTATCGCTTGAGTTGCTTTTTCATGTTAAACAACACATACAATCTAAAAATTGATTAGCTAATTCTGTGGTTAAAATATTAAAGTATCAAGCACTTTAGTCCTTGTTCCCACAGCATCAGAGACCCCCATCCATGCAGCAAAAAAACAGGAACATATGACAACATATGGAATGCTCTCTGAATTCAGAGCATTTTACACATGAACCTTGAGCATTGCAAAATAAGAAACTAATCTCATTTTTTCTTCATTAACAGCAATACCCAGAACCAGGACATGCCATACATCACGTGTGAATAAATTATTCATTCCCACTGTGTCAGGGCACATGCTTGAAGGGGTGCAGAAACTGAGACCAGCAGTAAATGATTTGCCCAAGGCCACGGAGTGAGGTGGTGTCACAGTTTCTGGGAAGTAGCACTTCCCAGTCCTATCCCAAGTGATGGTTTTCCTCTCCAGCCTCACCACATTGCTGTGGGAATCACACACTTCAGTCCCTGTGCCTTTGCATGTTTGTAATGCTGCATTTTGTTTCACTACCTCGTCATTTTCTTGGCAGAAACATTCGAGTAATATAAATAAGTAATTAATCAGGGTCAGGTGAGATGGTGACAGCACACCTGGCAGTGCTCACTAAAATAAACACACAGGTGGATGGTGGTCATGAACTGCTTTCAAAATGAGCTGGGGGCAGGTTTTGCCCTCAGCAACCTCACACAGGGGCTGTGCCCTTGAAAAGTGCCACCAAAGGCACACAAGCAAATTTGGCAGCTCTTCTGCTGAGGCACCTCCCAGGGCAGGAATAACATGGCCAGAAGCACCTGGCAGAGCCGCCCAGCTGCTGCCAATGCCTTTGGGAAGGTGCCACGCTGGAGCTGTGTGCTGGAGGTGATGGCAATCACCTGAGTATAATCACCAAGATTAGAAGTAAACCTGGGGGGGGGGGCCTTGGTGGAGATGAAAAGACACATTCAATTAAGTGAGCCTTGCACCTGGATCCAGTTTAGAAAGACAACCTAAGTATTTATTTAAGTGCTGTATTTTAGGGGGAGCACAAACATAAGGCTCAAAGATTATCCTTGGGCTGTGAAACAATACAATGCCTTTAGTTCCACTTACCCACACCACTCACTGAAAGTCCTTCAGTTACAGAACCACCACAATAGTGATGGACAGGCAGCCTGAAGTTCTGCACAGCATCTCAGGCAATCTGAAAAATTAACAGTCTGTGCGCTGTGATCTTTCCATGTACTGCCACAAACAGATGTGGAAGGGGCACTGACAGGGTACCCTTGGCAGGGTATTCATTTTCCCACCTCGGCAGGGTATTTATTTTCCAGGCTGTCGAATAGAGGCTCACAGGTGTGAGAACAAGGTGCTAAGAAAGCTCCTTTTGGCAGGAAGGGATCGGCAGCCCCTGAGCCAGGGGTGATCGTGCTGCCAGCCCAGCCCTGCCCCACAGCCCTGCTGTTCTCCTGCTCCCCTGCAGCTCCACCGCTGCAGCCAGCGCTGTGAGTATTCGCTGCAACCTGCACCACGGAGCAGATCAGACATGTACATCTGTCCCAGCCTTCCAGCTGTCTTCACACAGAATCCATGTGCCCAGACATGGATATATGCCAGGATCCTCTGCCTGCTGCTCTCTCTACGAAGCAGGAGTCAGTCTAAGAAAAAAGAACCTGGGTTATGACAAGAGGCCAATGCCATGGTGGTTTCCAGGTCTCCAAGTGCCCATTTTCTATCATTCCTTCTTTTCTTCATCATCCCTTCTTTTCCAGATTCATGGGAGCCACTGCAGCAGACCCAATACAGGTCAAATCCTTATTTTTCTGTGGCCCAACTAATTTCTGTTATACACAGCCCCTCTACTAAACCATACTGGAGGCAAAGGTCCACCACAGGATTCTGGTTTGCCCATGGCACAAGTAGAACACAGATGGGATTTTCAGAAGATCTCAAATCCTGCATTCTTGGGTGAGCCTGGTAAAGCATGGTTCAAGCAGAAAGCTGCTCAGATGTTGTGAACCTTACAAACTCAGAGAGAACGGCAGCAGGGTGGCAGGAGACATCACCCTCCAATCCCACTCCAACACAAACAGCTGGAGGAGGATTTTTTCCCCACTCTCTCAGACTTCCAGGAGCAACTTCTGAACAAGAACAGTCCAACAGAGACCATTGGCAGAATGAGAAGCACTCCAGGAGGTGAGGGTGGGGTTTTGACTCATGAGGGTGAAGGATTCCCCCCCTTTCCTTCCCAGATCCTGGCATGCAATTCAAAAGCAACAGTGTGCTGTGGGAAATAACACTGAGCCTGCAAACAGTGAGTCCTTACTGAGCCCAAAGCCATTCCTGGAGAAGAAAGCTGGAACCATGAGCTGCACACACTGAATTTCTCCTTTCCTCTGTGGCACACCTGTCAAGCCTTACAGCTTTGTCAGAAAACCATCCCAAGCCACCCAAACCAGCAGTGCAGGCTGAGCCCCCTGCTGCAGACAGACGCCCCCTGCATTCCTGGCTGTCTGCATCCCCCTGAGCTCTGTCTCAGAGCAGCTGCAGGAGCAGAGCTGATGTTCAGCCCACACCTTCTTCTTTGCCCCCATGCTCCAGACACACCCAGCAGATGCTCAAGGCTGTCACTGACCTTGTGGGAAAGACAAATTTCCAACGTGCCTGACAGAGCTGCGGAAGGACCGAAGGTGAGGAGGGTCCCCGAGGAGTTTCCAGGCTTCTCCATTCCTTGACAGGCTCCTTGCTCCACCAAACACCCCAAAGACACCCAACCCTGCCTCACAAGGCTAAAAACCTCCTTATTCAAGTCAGGCAGTTCCAGCAGGGTCACAGCCTCTGAGGCTCCCCTGGCCCCATTAAACTGTGCTGCTCACGGGCTCTGAGCCCCCAAATGTGTCCCTGCCTATTCCTTCCTTTCTCCCACCTTCCTTCCAACATTTCAGCTTTAGATTGTAAATCTTCCTTTATATTGTGCATTTCTCTTACCAGTTTCCATGGCCAAACCCCTCCTTGGTGGTGCCTTCTGAGCAGGAGGAAAGGAAAGCTCCCATTTGTGCCTGGGCCAAGGCGAGCGCTCTGGGGACAGAAGGCTCTGTGTGCCCTCCTTCCCTTGGCAGGAATAACAACCTCGGCCACTTCAGGGGAGGTGACTGGATTAGCAGGGCACAAAGGGAAAAAGGGAAGAAGAAAAGCAACCCGTAGCAGCCAAAAAGTCTCAAGCATGGCCTGGTGTATTTGCAGTGAGCCAGAGCACAGGTTGGAACAAAACCTGGAGAAGGCAAAGGGATCAGGACATCACAGAGCCACAAAGTGCTGTGGATTCACTGCAGGTTTGATCTTCTCACAGGCAGGAAATCTATGACTGGCAAGGATGAACTGCAGAGGTGCAGGGCAGTTTCTGGTATCCCAGGGTTCAAGGCCAGTTGCTGCCTTGGCCGAGCTGGCTGGCACCTGGAAGTGCTGGGTCAGGATGGCAGAGCCCAGAGGACTGCTCAGGACTCTTTGGTCACAGCTGGAAACTCAAATTCAGTTTTGCAATTCCATCCTTCCCATTGCACTGTGGCTCTTCTGGAGCTGCTCCACAGACCAGCAGTGCCAAGCCCTGTTTATTGTGGATGGAGCTGTTACTTGTAGTGTTCTATAAATTATTTCCTTACTTTAGGAAACGTGCAACTCTTCATACCCAAAGGCACCTTGTTTTTTTCCCTCCTGTTTCAAGTGCAGAGGATGCTGCAGTGGTGAGCAGAGGTCCCATAGAGCAGAGCTGGTGGAAGGGGTTGATTTTAATGCCAACAGAGCTGCCACAAAACACAGAGCTCTTGGCATCCACAGAGCTGCTTGGCCAGCCTTCAGAAATAAACCCATCTCACAGAAATCATAAAGGCGAATTCCTCTGGTCTCTGAAGGGAACATTCAGGAAGTGCCCACTGCCTTTGAACCCAAACATCCTGGAACTGTTCTCCTGAAGCACCAACACCTCAGTCCATTCCCTGAGCTGGTTTGTAACTCACCTGGGTTTAAATTCCATGAGCTGGTCTCACCTCTGCCTCAGCCTGCACAATCACCAAGGTTCAGCTCTCTTTAAGCCCCATCTAATTATGCAATTTAACTGCAGCAAGAACAACAGCTTTGCTGAATACGCAACAGCCTCCTCATTGTGTTTTGATGGGGGGAGACAGAAGGAAAAGGCAATTTCGTTTAAAGTTCAGGCATTTCTATGAGGCTTGTCCAATGTGAAGGAGACAGAGGCCTCTCTGTGTCAGGTGAATCTGGAGTCAGAGACATTTTCCTGGTGTGCCTCGGGTGCAGCCACAGCTACCTGAACACAATGGCACAAACCCTGGCGTTTTTCCTGCTCATTTTTCTTCAGGACTGTAGTTCATTAACTCCAGTAACGCAGTTTCATTAATGTGCATTAACCAATGACTTTCCCATTACTGCTGCTGTCTCCAATCAAAGACTCATTTATGGAAAACAAGGGCAGAGGGAACAACATGCTTTGGCAGCTGTAAGATCATACGCCCAGAGCTTTATACCCTCTGTCTTATATTTTTACGTTAAAGTATCACGAGCTATTACCATATTTTTCATTATTATTTGTGGCACTAAATACTGCAGCTCCCAGTGCCAGATGGCAAATATTCAGAATAAAAATAATGCAAGGCCAATCTTAGAAAGACTCAATGTGAGTGTAACAGCATGTATTCATCCTCCTTTCCTAATGCACATGGTTAAAATATTAGCAGACTTAAAATCTGGTTTTCCAATTTAGAGGAGTCACATATTACAGAATGATATGCATGCATATATACATATATTTAAATATGTACATATAAAATTTTTAATTTCTTTCCATTCTATTTGCATGTTTCAAGGGTCTTAACATAATACATGGACACATCATCTTTCACTCTTCAGGAGGTTATTTTAACCAGGAAAGAAAACCAAATAGTTTCAAAATGGAACATAAGCAAAACCCTTTTTCTAGAAATTGTTATTGGTACAAAATACTTTTTTTTTTAATATATAAACAGCTTGAGTCCTAAACTTAACCAGATGGAAACGTGCCTACAAAGCGTTGGATCTAATTCAGAAGAGACTGACAGCCAACAGATGAGCCAATTTAGCCCATCCCATGCCAAAAATGGTCAATCATGTTATCTTATGTGTGACTCGACTCTGGCAGATGCCAACTCTATCCAAACAACTTCAAGCATCTTTTTGGAAGACTGGATTATTTTACACACACTTTTAAAAAATCATAATAATGCTCAATTTTTCTGGAAACCTTCCACTTAGCTTCAGCATTTTCACAAGAGATTTTTGATTAATTTATTTTAAGGATGAATCCTTTTATTTTATAGCCTAACGGAAGAAATGCTTTCCAACCCAACAAAGCCTGATTAAAAAAATTACTAAATTGCAGTTCAGTGACAGACCCCCATTTGTTTAAATATTCATACAAGGAAAGCTCTACACCTGTGCAAATCTTCCTTAAGCCAAATGTTTGCTTTCAACAACACAAAGAATCATGACAGGAAGCACAAGTTAAAGGTCCTTCCTGTATCCTTCATTACCTTCCCCAAAATTAAGAATAAAGTAAAAACTAAAGGAGTTTTTTACATGCTGAGTGACTACAACTAAGGATTAAAAAAAAAATTAATTCATAATCTCTCAGTGAATTTTCTTTTGTTGCTTATCAGAAGACCTATCAATCACCTGCCTCCACCTTCAACAGGACAGGACTTCCACCTCAGTGTCCTCTGCAACCCACACACTCTGGGCAACACAGTACTGGTATACTGGTTTTTCCTTGCCCCTAATTTGAATAATAAAAAGGAAAAAAAAATACTTATTCAGTGATTACTCCATCACTGACAGCACAGGACCATTCAACCCCCCTCCAGTGCTAAGCCCTGTATCTGCTGTCAGCTTGGGCTCTGCTTAAATTCAGTCTGAATTTTACCTTCCCACTAGCACCCTGGGAGGTCTCAGGTGATGAGAGTCCTCTGTTAGACTGAGAGCTGCAGAAACCACTGCAAACACTTAGCAGCTCATCATCTTTCACTGGAAACCTTGAAAGGGCACATTTTAAAAGATGGACATTTTCAAATCCATTGTTTCCAGAGAACAGTGCCAGCTTTCCTGCCACACAGAGGGCAGAGGTTCTGCTCATAGCCAGCACTTTGGGTTGTCTTCTTGGCAATCACACACAAGGTTGCAATTTCATTTTCCATTTGTCCAGGAGGTAATTGCAATGCCTGTGTGAAGTGACCTTCGTGCACACGGAGCCAGGTAATTATCCATGGGACTTGCAGCAGCCTCTCCATTTCCAACCTTTTTATAGAGCCCTTTGTGATGGCAGGCCCAAGATTTTGAGATCCACAGACATTCATCTAGGCTGAAGTCAGGACATTTTTAGAGATTTTCCTTCTAGGACAAACAGATATTCTCAGCTGTGTGAGCATTTCCTTACATTGGTCCTACTCCTCAGAAATAAGATGGTGTCAGGGTGTGTTTGACCAAGGGACTTGGCTGCAGGTGTTCACCTTGGACTTGAGGCAACTCTTACAGAAAAGGTCACACACATTTGAAGGATTCACTTCTGCACCTCCCAAGCAAAAAACACTCTGGTTTCAGTGGATTGAAACACCAGGGTTTAGGTAACCACACCTTTCTTGCATCAAACTTGTCCCTAATTCATCCTAGCTAATGTATAGATTATAAAACCATGGAATCATGGAATTGTTTAGGTGGGAAAAGACCTTCAAGATAGAGGATTTATAGATTATATTGTTCTCATACATTGTCAGCCTTAAGGCTGGTGGGAAGGTATGGAGTCCTTGGAAAGAATCACAAACTGCTGGAGAAGCCTTTGGAAAAAATGGAAAAATTCAATTTTATCCTCTAGGTCGGTTTGGGTTTTTTAAATAACAGTTATTTCATTTCCTCTGTTTATGGATATTTAGCCAGTGGGTAACCAAACACTTCAATCAGCCTCAGCCAGGCTGATCCCAGCTTCTCATGGGCCCAGATGAGCTCTGGCTGAACAGCAGCTCAGCACTCAGTGCCAAGGGCTTCCCTTCGTACTCACTGCCACACTCACAGCCACTGCCCACCTCTGCTGTACGGCCTGCAGTGCAAAAACTGGGTCTGGGATTCAAAAACTCAGCAACAGTTGGGTGGTTCAGCAAGTATAGTTTTTTCTACAGCCATGGTCTTTTCTGCACCTATTTTAAAGAGCAGCACTGGCTGAATTGGTTGTTGTGTGCTGTCAAACCAATGTTTCCTTCTGTTCCTGCCACCACTCCCACAGGTCTTACAGCAGGTTCAGTAAGAACTTCAGGCCAAGTGTGCATTAAAACAAGTAGATGGTACTTACAAAATACTTCATGAACTTCAGCTGCACTGCAAGGAGCCCTGTATTCAGTCACAGGGCACAACAGACTCATCCAGGGAATCTTCTTTAGAAAGACACAGCTCTTCTCCTTGGCTGCTCACACTTATGCCTTGTGTGAGTTCCCCAGATACACAGGTGCACCTGTGAGTTTACAGCTCTCCTGCCAGTGCCCATTTCAGTTTGAGTCAGGGCTGAGTTGCTGTGAACCATGAAGTCATTAGTGAGTGTTCACTCCCCACACAGCCAGTGCTGGGCACCCCAGAGCACTCAGCAGCCACGGCTTCACCAGCCTCCTCCACCTCCTGCTCCTGCAGAGTTCATTGGTCATTGTTTTCACTTCATTACCTCCTGCAGTCAGGGAGGAACAATCTGTCCAGAAACTTCCTTTTAATCTGGCTCAAGTACTGGGATGTGATCATTTGTATAGAAATTCACCTGCATGGTGGCGTGGGTCCTCGAGGGAACCGCTTTGGGACACAACCATTCCTTCTCCATGAAATATCACTGGATCTTGCTGCAGTCAGTGGGGATAAAAACAAGTGTGTTTAACAGATGTCACAAACCGTTCCCAGGCTGTCACAGCTTTCCAACATTTTCCAGTGGATTGTTATTACCAGATCCCTGCAAGTCAGCAGCAAGCAATGCCGCCTCTGACTGCGCTCATCCCGCTCCGACTGATGACGTGAGCTGTCAGACTGTAAACTCAAGAGTTGTCACAGAGCTGTAATTTGCAGATTTAGTAAAAGAGCTTAACATTCCTTTGAGTAAAGTACTTAAGAGATGTATTCCATGGGATTTATGGGCTGTGAAAGTCTGTGTGGTTTTCAGCTAGAGCGGGATCTCCATAGGACAGCTCGAGTGTCACTAAAGCAGCTTTGGCCTAAATCAGAGACTGCCATTAGATGTGAGCTTATATCCACTGAAGGAATTTCCACAGGGACTCTGCTATCAAGTCTGAAAACAGCCCTTTGGAGGATTTGCTTTTCTAGATACCTACTGGAATCACATGGGCATTTATTTACTGGAACTTGACTGTTTCCCAGCAGGCTACATAGTAGTTAGAAAGTTTAGGGCCTTCAATTATATTAAACAAATCCCACAAAATAATCAACAAAACCCACTTTTTTTTCAGCTTCCAGAGCTGATCATCCACTAAAAAGTTTTTTTTTATGGCTCCCCTTTGTTTTCATGAGTGTTATTTGCATTTGACCTGCTGTCAATGATTCCTGGACCATTTCCATCAGGAAATAATTGCAGGGCTGCAGCCCAGCTTCTGTTGTTCCCTTCTCACTGGATATACTCAGTACATTTATACATACCAGGGCTCGATGGTGTGGCATTTCCTGTATGAACTGGGAGTTGAGATCATTACTCACCTGTGAATCACACACACACCTCCTGAGGGAAGATACAAAGTGTTGGAAACACCCCAGACCAGCACATGCTGGACACATGGCTGTTGTGCCAATAAATTCTTCCCAGCTTCGATGCCATTGCATCATGGACATATTCAGCTAAATCTGGCAGAATTAAAGTAATTCATGTACAAACCTAAGAGAGAAGTTGCACAAAGTCTCAGGAATATTTAAGCAACTTTCAGCCACTTTTTGGTACAACATATTTTGATTTGAGAATTCATTAACTGTTCAAAGTTCCAACTACCAGTTTTGCTGGGAGCATAGCTCAGGCAACAGCAACTATTAAAAATCCCACCTAATGGGCTAAATCTTGCTCATGCTGCTCTTCAGGAGGTAACATTTTAGCCATGGAGTTCTACATTTGGTGACAGAAGGTTTCTGTGGTTAGCTGGAGATTCCTAACATCAAAAATTCCAGGGACTGATAAGAAAGCAGAAGACTGAATGCAATTGCTCCACATATGGCAGCAGCACAGCACCCAAACACACCTTCAGCAGCCAGGTTTGTTCTCTGCAGCAGCACTAAGCAGGGTTCTTGTAAACACTGAGTTTTAGTGGATGTGGCATTCAAATGGATCTTTCCACGCTCTGGCAATCATGTGCACAGGCTGCTGTCTGCAAAGCTCCCTGAGCATTCTGGAAGCACAGCTACCTCACCCAGACATGCTGCTGAAAATGAGACACCTGGAGAAGCCCAGTACCACCTGAGCCCAACAGGCAGGAACCACCTGGGGCAGGCTGTTGGAGAGGCTGCTGGTTCAGGTGACCTGAAGGCCAAACTGGAATTTGCAGAGGCTGTGACACAGCTCCCCAAGCAGCATTTCACTGAACAAACCTCTCCCTGCAAGGCTGTGCCTGCAGATGTCCAAAGGCAGCACAGGAGCCTTCACAGTGCCCCATTCCACTGAGGGCACCTCTGGAGGCAGCACCTCTCCACAGAACATGTGGGATAAAGCCCAGCCCTAAGACTGAAGCTGCAAATGCTCCCTCCAGTTTATAGACAGGAAGTGTTTCAGGGAGAATTAGGGAATTACAGCCCCAATAAGGGGAGAGGGAGGAAGATGAGGCACAAGGTAAGGTCATGTCTAAGGAGGACAGATCAACTCTCACACAAAGCCCAAGGGACCCCTGCACATGGCCACCGTCATGCAGGGCCCAGATTAGCACTCACTGTTGGGAGTGAAAGGATTGAATGGAGAAAACCTTCCTTCTCCACTAACCCAAGCTCAGCACTCTGCATTTCCCTTCCTCTGACATTTACCTACTGTAAAAAATATTGTTTTTCTTAAAAAAGTCTCTGTACTGTACAACATGAGGTCATTAATTTTTACCCCGTAGATTTCAGAAACATTGTGTGTGTGTGTTACCATCATAGTCCTTGTGTGGGCTTTGAAGTGAAGCAATTTCCACAAGGCAGAAGGAACAACTCCAGCCTAAAATACTTGTGCCTTGTGCTCTTCCCCCTCCCTTGTATCCTGCCAAGTATCCTACGTTCCTGCAATCGCAAGTAGCGGCATTGACACGCGCTATCACTCATCACCTTTTACAGATTCTGCAAACACTGTTTTCCCCAGAGAACATTCCCTGGTTTTAATTGTAAATAAGCTGAATCTTTTATCTGTGTTCTTCAAAAGCCAGGAAGATTTTCAATTCACTGAAGAAATAAAGATTTTTACAACTCTGTGAGCAAACATATGAAGATGCATTTCCATGTTTTAAAAGCTCAGAGCCCATTCCGTAATTCCTCCACTGCTGTTCTTGAATGGTTCCCTCCCAACTACACACTGACCTTCACATTCCATTTTCTCTGACAAGTGCAATAGGCAAACTTTTCATCTGTTCAACCTCACTTTTCTAAATATTCGTTGGTGTGTACAAGGCCAGTAAAATCTTCAGCTGACACTTGCACAAGGCACTCAAAGACACCCCACCACCTGATTTACTCTGCTCCAGGCTCTTTATTCTTCGCCATAATAGAGGGGAAGAACTTGTCTCCTTTTCCCTCTCCAGTACAAGGCTGAGAGCTTTACAAGTTTATGTTGGTGTGACTTAAAATGCTTTACGTGACAATTTTATAAAGGGCATTAGAAACTGGAAATTAATGTGGGGGAGCTGAGATGTTACATGACTCTTTCAGCTTTGGGGATGCTGTTTTAAATTCTGCCCAAAGACACCAGTAAAGCATTTGGCTCTTTTTCTTTTAACTAATAAATCCACTGTGCCATCTAGTACAACTGACACTTCTCACCTGGAGGAGATCCCACACCCCAGCCTGAAGACCTGCCGCTGGAAAAGTCTTCTCTCAAGGTTTCTGCTGGTTTTCCAGGCTGGGTAAGGCTATTCCCTGAGTTTAGTCCCAACATCTGCAGAAAGGTTAAAAGTCACCTGGGAGGAATTTAAAAGATAGTTTTCAAGAACTAACCATTCAAGGATTTTCTTATAAAGACATCAGATTTATCCACTAAAGTCAAGAAGTAGATGAATTCTATCTGTTCTATACATTATTATATATCAATCTACAATTTACCTCTTGTCCTTCCATCTGTGATGTGGCCATTCCATTCATGTCAATAACATTTATGGAACACTCCTGCACTGTACCATTACAGGATTTGAAGGCAGAACAAATGAACACTTAAAAACAGCAGCTGAAAGTTCATCCAGTCAGACCTGAAACACCCCAGGCTGCTCTAGGATCTGCCTGCCAGCCATCCATCCATCCATCCATCCATCCATCCTGCACCACACCCTGTGCACAAGCTGACAGAGCTCAGTGACAGCAGGACAGTGGCTGTTGTGGCTCAGATCAATACAGTGCAGTAATTAATAATAATATAATAATAAATGTTTCCTGCATTCTGCTTTGATAATGAGCTATAGCTGCAATTAGAAATCCAGTCAGTGATTACACTGTCATGTCAAGGGTTCAAGCAGATTCTTAAAACTGCTCTACTTTGAGTGAGCACACGTTAAGAGATTACATTTGTAAAAACAGAGTGTTTTAAAAGCAAGACACAGTCAGGCTTCTCACCAGCACGTTCATTCCCATCAGGGGATGCAGCCAACACGAGCTCCTCACCTGCTTTTGCAGCTCCACACACAAAAGCTGAGTGGGGGCAGAATTCAGGTGTGATCCATGAACTCACCCTGATGGATCCCTGGAATTCAGTCACCTTATGCCAATCCACACCCCAGGATTGGTTACCTGCTCCACTGGCACCACCAAGCACCACAAACAATTGCTGAATTAAGACTCACATTCCACAGCAGTGACTGTTTCCTCTGGGGATTGCTGCAAAGCTGAAAGAGCTGTTGTGACAGGACAGCCATTTCTATTCACAAAGATAAATCCTTTATTTAGTAAGAATTATCTACACACAGATGAAGGACAGGAGTGGGGTAAGGAGTCTTCCAGCAGAAGGGTTACACAATCTCAGCTGAGCTTTGTGTTGTTCTGGAACATGTCACCTTCCTGTACAAGGTAAGTTTTACATTTCCATTCTGAAAAGAAGCTTGAACAAAATCTCAGTGTTGAGAGATGTAGGTGACTATACCTCCATGGAACAGAGAGCTGAGATAACCTGAGGCATCATCTGCAAGGCATAAGCTTTGAACATCCACTTGGAAAAAGCACAACCTCTCTGCCAATAACTCGTTAAGTTTCCTAACTTGGAGGTTAAAATAGCCCAAACTTTGTGTGTTGTGACTTGATACCCTGAGCTTAAAAAGTTTTTACATGGAAATTAGGATTGATTTCTCTAAGTTCACAGTTAGCAGATCACTACACACTGCAAGCAGCAGCCCATTTTTAAAGTCCATTTTCTACAAACACATTTCCTCTAAAAACAGAAAGTGAAGAGACAAAAAAATATAAATGTCTTTTTCTACTCTAAAATTGCAGGTAAAGATTTTATAATGGGAGTAGATAACTTGAATTTTGAACAACATCCAGCTAGGAGTCCAGAATTTGAAAAGCTGCTGTTTAGAAAAGGGATGTTTCAGTTTGCAGCAGAGCACAATTGCCAAGATCCACTGAGGCTGGGAGAGAGCCCCCAGACCAATCTGTCTCTGTGGGAATTGTAAGGCTTTTCTGAGAGGTGCCAGGCAGACTGTCCTAAGGGTCACTGAGTCTCTCCAAAGCCACCACTCTCCCATTCAGTGCTTTGAGCATCTGCTTCAGTGGTGACACTCTGGAGTCACAGTACAGGAATAAAAACCTCAAATTTAAATGAAAAAAAAAATAAAAAGAGCACAAGTTTGACTCTGCAGCAGACAGGAGACTCAGCCAGTAGTGCTGCAGCTTCTCCATAGCAATTCACCCCAATACAGCCACCACTAAGCCAAGAAAGTTTACCCAGCAATTCCAAGACATGAGGAAGTTTTCAATCATCTCCAGAAACTCAGTGCACTTCTTCAGAATACACATTTTAGTGTATGAGCAGGTTTAGGAACTGCCATTGTCCAGAGTTCCCTCCTGCCATTCCATGTGAAATTGGCCAGAGCTGCAGCACATCCACTGGCACCAAAGGGATGGCAGAGACAGGTAATGGCCTCAGACCTGCAAACCCTATGGATTTAAACAATTATTGATCACTCCTGGCATTAACCACCTGAAAACCACCCTCATTCCAAACCTGTACTGCCCAAGACTCTCAGTCCTTGCTAAGTCCATCCCCAGTGATAAATCCATCAGCTTTCATCTGAAATTGTCCCTCACAAACACAATCAGACTTGGCATTAAAGTGGGTTTTGATTCCAGACATTTCACAGACAATTCCTGATTCTGTGCACCCTGTAGGGACCTTCTGGGATGCCCAAGCCCAGGAACATGGAAACCTCTTCGCTGAGAAAAGCCCTTTCCCTCCACATTTCAGACCAGAGTAATTTCTTATCTTTGTGCCAAAAGGAAAACAATCTTAGGATTGCAATATTATTCTTTACAGCTTTTGCCTGTTACCTGCTGCATGAACAGCAGACAGATTAATTCCAAAAATCACCTCTTGCAGAGCAGGGGGAGAGCCACAGTTTGGGGTTTGTCACAATGCAGGAAAGGGAGATTCCTCATAAATAAGATTTTCAATAAACCTTTGCTATTTCTGGCAGCTGGGAGATAACTGCACCATTACAGTCCCCTCACTGCTGTCAGCAGCTCAACCAGGAGACAATTAAGTAAAATAAAGGGAAGGTTGTAAGCTGGAATTCTGCACTGCCACTACATTAACTGGACTTCATTTTGCTTCTGCACTCCAAGGATGAAAATTAAAGTGCTTTTAGAATCATTTTTAACTGGAGATTGATGCCAGCGTGGTTTTCCATCCATCATTTTAAGAGAGAGAAAACAAGTAGCTAGAAAAGGTTTCACTCCTTTTAAGTTATGTTCCTATTTTTAGTTGTAGGGGAGGGGTATAACAAAAAAATAAACGCTATTTGCAATTAAATTTCCAGAAGCACCAAATTCAACCCTTCCCTAGTGCCCACACTGAGAAATCTTGCATCTGATTTACAAATGTAATTATATCAATGTAATTATACTGGTGTAATTCCTCAGAAATAACAAAGTTGTTTTTCAGCATCCAAGAGAAAGATTTTAATTCTTAAATTTAACATGAAGAATTACACCAGGATAGCTCATGCTAAAGAGATGGTGAACTTCCCTGGAGAGACAAGGCCTAAAAATACAACCCTGTTGTGGTGGGATGACCCTGGCTGGATGCTGGGTGCCCACACAGCTGGGCAGGGAGAGAACACAACAAAAGGCTCATGGGAAAGGCAGGGATAGGGAGAGACCACTCAACAATTACTGTCATGGGCAAAACAGACTCCACTTGGGGAAATTAACTTCATTTACTGCAAATTAGAAGTGTGAGTTGGGTAATGAGAAAATGAAATAAAATCTTAAAACACCTTCCTTCCATCCCTGCTTTCTTCCCAGGCTCAACTTCACTTCAGAATTCCCCCCTCCTTCCAAGCAGTGCAGGGGATGGTCAGTGGAGGCTGTGGTCAGTTCATCACGTTGTCCCTGCTGCTCCTTCCTCCTCATTCTCTTCCCCTGCCTCTATGTGTTTTTTCCATGTGTCCTCTTGCCACAGGGTGCAGTCCTTCAGGAAAAAGTTGCTCCAGCATGGGCCCCCCACGGGGTCACAGCAAATCTGCTGCACCACCAGCTCCTCTGTCCACGGCTTCTGCCAGGAGCCTGATCCAGTGTGGGCTTCCCCAGGGCCAGAGCCTCCTCTGGGAACATCCCCCTGGCTCCAGCATGGACTCCTTTCTAGGGTGCAGGTGCATCCCTGCTCCATGCAGGGCTCCTTCCCAGGCTGCAGGTGCATCCCTGCTCCATGCAGGGCTCCTTCCCAGGGTGCATCTCTGCTCCATGCAGGGCTCCTTCCCAGGCTGCAGGTGCATCTCTGCTCCATGCAGGGCTCCTGGTGCATCTCTGCTCCATGCAGGGCTCCTTCCCAGGCTGCAGGTGCATTTCTGCTCCACTGTGGACCCCCATGGGCTGCAGGGAATCTCGGCTCCAGTGCCTGGAGCTCCTCTTGCCCCTCCTTCTTCCCTGCCCTTGTGTCTGCAGGGCTGCTCCTCTCCCATTTCCCGCTCCTCTCTCTGGCTGCAGTTGCTCTTACACTTACAAGGCTTTCCCTCCTTTCCCAATCTGTGATCCCAGCAGTGCATTGCCCTGTTGGTGAGGTGCTCAGCCTTGGCTCTGCTGGACACAGGAGAAGCTTCTGGCACCTTCTCCCAGACGTGACCCCTGCAGCCCCCCCAAACCTGACACACCCCCAGCGTCCTGCAGACCCCAGAGTCTGAGGTTTCCATCCACTGGAGAAGTTTTGGCTGTTGAAATGAGGAGATTATTACAGCAATGCTTTCAGCATTATCCAGGTCATTTTCTCATACATTAATGAGATAATAGAAATTTATGGAAGTCTTTATTGAATCTTAATTGCTCCCTAAGACCATGACTGAACTAGAAAGAGCGACTTCATTCTGCTTTGGCTACTACAGCAGATGGTGAGGATACAGAATCCTGAACTTAGAATTGTTCATTTTTCACCTAAAAATGCTGTTAGTTTTCCTTTAGAATAATACCAATCCATTTCCTGATAGTGCAGTATGAAAGGTGCTTCTGGAAGGTGAGAGGGGTAATTCCAATATTTAGTTTGCTACTAGAAGTCTAATGTTTTGTTGAGGCTGTTCTTACTCTCTACAAGGAAGATTTTTAAACCAGAACACCACTGAAGAATTTAAAAGGCATCTTCCTCACTAGCAAATGAGTTCAAATTAGCCCAATTACAATTAAAACATGACGCATTTATCAACCATCAATGATGAGAAATAATGTAAATCAGGGACAAATCTGTTTACAATTTAATAATCCACATCAGGCAACTACCAGGAGAATTTATCAATGCCTAAAAATTGCCATAAATTACACCCTTGGTTGGGAAGTTTAAAGTTTTTGAAAAAGCTCAGCTCTTGCAGATGCCACTGAATATTAGAGATTCCTAAAGATGCAAAAATAGAACTCCTTTGGTTGAAATTATGTCCCTCTGTGAAACTGTAAAATCCAAAAATTGCAAAACCCAGAAGTTTTTGAATGCTGACTTAAAAACAAGAGCTGTATTTCACTGTATTCTTGTGCATTTTTAACCTGCTATACAAGATCCAGGATCCTATTCAGCACGAACAGTTCCCACAGCCTTTCACACTGTTGATAATTTCTTCTTCTAGCTTCTTCCTTTCCTCCTCTTTGGACGTGTGGCTATGTCTCTCCTCCCAGTCTGGGTGGTTGTGACTGTGGAGCACTTTGCTGCTCTGTGTGTGCCACATCTCATAGTAGAGATTGCTGGGGTTTGCCAGGAGCTCTGCGTGCCTGCCACGTTCTGCGACTTTACCCTGCAAAACAAGGGCAGGAAGTCAGGAACCCACACTCCCAGATCTTTAGCAACAGGCCAGCCTATGGACCACAGTTTCACAGTATGGATTAGAGCAGTTATAAATGAGGAAGAGCTTGAAACAGCAAGGAAGGATGGACTGCACAGTGCACTCACTTGTGTGGGCACTGCCAGCTGAAACAAGGAGCTGTGCTCTTCTCAGACTGTGGGTGCCTTTTGTCCATCTGGACAAAATCTAAAGTAGCATGGAAAGTTTCCTATCTAAACTGGAGGAGTTATCTAAAGTAAAGTTTCCTATCTAAACTGGAGGAGTTATCTAAAGTAAATGTGGAATCTAAAGTAAATATGGACCTCTATAGGAGGAGCAAGGTGTTCAACTACTCCTGCAAAGTGACATCAATGTACCAAAATAAACACAGATTTATCTTTGCTCAGTAACAAACACAGGTGAGGAAGCTAAAAGAGAAGAGCAGACAGAGAGGGGTTTATATTAGACAAGCAAAGCACATCTAAGATCAAATCCTGAAAACAATTAGTGCAAACTGCTTTTATGGGTGCTCTGTAGCTTGTGTCACTGCAATCACCACCATGAAAATTGTGTGAGCTGTTCAGTTTTCTGGGCTGTTCTCAGGAGCAGAGATGATTTATTGACTATCAGCATGGAAAGGAAGAGTTGGAGAGGAGAATCCCATGAGAACTCCAACCCTACAGAGAAATACCATCACTCTTTAAAAACCAAACTAATTTTCTACTTTGAGAGACACATTCACTGACTTCAAATTAAACTGATACATTAATTCATTCTCCAGCTACTTTTCCTTCTCATTATACAGACAACTACATGGATTTGATATCAGTTCTAAATTCTGATTTACAATTAAATCTACCTCCTTGTGACATCTGCTGATGGACAAGCTGGGAAAGAATTTGTGTCTTGGCACTTCTATTAGTAGTTGTGCCAGTGGAATCTGAACAAACATACACTTGATCAACAGAACTGCAGAATTTACTTAAATTCTTTAAATGATTAATTTGGAGTAGAGAGCAGGTTTTGAATGTTGGCTTTTTTTTTAGTAAGTCTTGACCAATCCTAAAAATGGAACTTCTCTGCTCAGCTCTACAGCATCAGGATCTGTATCATTATTCCAACATTTACTCACCCAGGAATGATTCTGATTTTACCTCAGCAAAGGTGCTGGAATTGTGATTCCCTGATTACCATTGCTAAGTAAAACCAGGCACAATCACCCTGTGTCATCCCTGCTCCTGATCCTGAGTTACCTGGCTGCTAACACATCAATCCTGCTGGGATGGCAGAGGCACAAGGCAGTGCTGCCTCCCTCATCCACAATTCCATCCTTCAGCAAAGGAAGCACCCTGGCTCCCTCACAGTTCAAGGCTGTGCTTTTATTTTTAATTTAACAGTTACACTACAACACAAAACACGCTCTCAGGAAGCTGTGAAAAATTGCATGGAAAACAAAAAGCTGCCAATTGCCTTGTGACACGTTACAAAATGTTTGTGAGATGTTTTAACGTGCACTTGTAGGAAGGATACACCTTAGGAGAGGGTTTTTCAGCAAAAGCTGAAAAAACAAAGCAGATCAAAAACAAATAAAAACTCCATGGAGCACTGCAAGTGATTTATTCCACTACTTCATCCTGAGATTCATATAAAGCTGAGTTTTGTGTAGCAAATGTCACTATTTCATAAAGATATGGTTCTAATTGTCCCTGAAATCACTGAATGTAGTGTAAGAATAATTTATTTGCTTTTAGATGTGTATTTTAAGTCACTAAAGACACCTATGAGCACAAGCTTATAAATAGCAACTGATAAAAAAGAATGCAGAGATAAATTTAACATCTATTATCAGCAGATCAGAGCACTGTACTTTCAGCATTATCAGTTAAAAGAATAATTATGAAGTTATCTTAAGGACATTTGTTTATTTTAAATCTCTTGCCAGATATGGATAATAGAGAAAAAATGGACTTTGGGTGAGTATGAGGTAACAGCTGAACACTGATATTAGGGAATCAAATGTTGAGACATGTTGGTTTTTTCTTACAAAAGAAGCCTACAGAAAGGGAACAATCACACTTTTCTACAGGTACAACAGAGAATGGTGCTCAGATTTTTAACATAATGAGGCTGAACAATCCTGCAATAGTTCTGTCTGCATGGAAACGGAACACGCTGTCCTCTCTCCTTCCGCTGAGAGGAAAAATGGATGTATGTGAAAAACAGACACTGAGCAATGAGAGCGAAGCATAAATTGGGGGAACACATTAGGAAATTTCAGATGACAGAAGCATGCAAAAAATTAGATTAAAAACATGCAACAGTAAGGCATAAAAACAACAACATACAAGAGAGTCACACATGCCAAGCTTGGGATGGAATTTTCAAACATGTTCATTTCCAAAGAAAAAACTTCTAGCAGCTTGGTGGGAGTGTAACAATTCAAACTGGACACACAGAGTCCCTAAACCAAACCCTGACATGATGTGAATATCCCACAGCACCAGGGGAGCCCTCACCTGATCCAGCACGATGATCTCATCTGCATCCACCACCGTGGACAACCTGTGGGCAATGAAAATCGACGTCCGGTGCTTCACCATGTCCCTCATGGCTTTGAGAATGTTCTGCAAGAATGGAATAGACACAAACTCTTACACACTCCTGAGTGAGATGAGGAGAGATAAAATGCTGCTGGAAATATGCAAATTACTGTAAATAAGTTTTGAAAATCATATCTGGTACTGCTACAGCTTCCCAATAACAAACGGCCACGAGTACGTACAGGAGAAACAGAAGAGTCCCAAACATGAAATATCTGTGGTTTTGCTAAAGCCTCAAACTGAAAAAAAAGCTTGTATTCACAGAAAAACACAGCTATCCCCAGGGACACAGGAAGAGAAGTGTCACTTCATTTCAGGAAAAAACTTCCCCACGGAGCCATGCTACACAAGCAGCAAACAGCAGTAAAAGCATCTGAAAATAAGAACTCCTCGTGGTTGTAATATTAATGCTTTCCCATGATTGTTAAAGAAAAAAATCCCTCTCAGTATTATGCTAATGTGGAACAAGGGCAGAGCAATTCTGGGAATTATCTATCTATCCATCCAGTGTTTCCTATGTGAGCTCTATGTCACCTTCCAAACCACATCCCTCTGCAAGGAGCACTGACGGGGAATTTGTGCCCTCACTACCAGAAGTGAAGTGTCCACTTTATTTCTCTGAAAATTTTTGTCAGAAAAGATTTCCATTTCCAGGCATACTCTTGTGGAAAAGCCTCATTTTCATTTGCTGTCTTCCAAGTGATTTCTACTCTGAAACTTTCTGCTTTGCTTATGACTCTTGCACAGATACAGCAAATCAAGAGAGGAAAAATGTGAGAACTCAGAGTGATGTGGACATTTCTGGCCCACGAGGAAGCTGTGCTACATTTCAGAGCTGTGCTATATGGATGTACAGTTCATCCTCTGGATTCTTTGCATCTGGAAAATGAAAGCAATTTAGTGATTACAGGTCAATAAATTCACTCAATCTGCATAAGTGAACAGAGCCATAGCTTAACTCATTTTTGATGACATCAGTTTGGGAAATTACTGCTGGTGCTGAGAGTTTTGTGCTTAAACAAAGATGTTGTTATGAAGGCTGATGCAGCTCCTGTCACAGTGCCACCACATGCATGTCACAGCTCTTCCTGTGGAATGAGCACAAATGAACAGCAGCACTGCAGGTCACACCCACATCACCTGCATCTGCACAACAAACCAGGGGGGTTTGTCCTGCATTATATCTCAATTATTTAGAGGGATTTTTTAGCTGCACCAGCTTCAAGGTATGAATGTGTCAAGAGTGGAAACAGAAAATATCCCAGAGACAGCTGATATCCCTCACTCTCTCCATGGAGATGGACTGAGCATCTCTGCTCCACATTTTAGGACAACAGCTTCAACACAGCATCTCTTAATAATATTGAGAAAACACTTGAAAAAGAACAGAATTCTGAGAGGAAAAGAACAAGGAAAAGCATCAGAATCAAACATCATTGTATCACCTAAATTTTAGAATTTTTATCCCAATTTACCTCTTCTGTAATTGAATCTAAAGATGATGTGGCTTCATCATAGAGAAAAATAAGTGGCTCCTTTAACATTGCTCTGGCAATTGCAACTCTTTGCTTTTCTCCTCCTGAATGAGGGGGAAAGAGGAAAAAAAAGAAAAAAGATTAAGTTACAATTGTGATAGTCTAAATTCAACAGCAGACATGATTTTGAAGGGTTGGTTGTTGGGTTTTTTCTCCTTTTTTTAATAGACATCAGAGTCACTGCTGACAAATGTCTGACACGTTACATAAGATAGCACACAAGTTCCTGCTCTCTGGTAAATTTAGTGATTCAAGATTGCTCATCCTTTTGGAAAAGGACAGAGAACTATTTTATATCTGCTCCAAGGCAAGAGTCTGACACAGGTGAGTAACAATGCTGTACAGTTACTCATTCTGTACACCTGGGAGTAGGAGCCCATTCAACCTGGCCTAAGCTCTGCTCCATTTAGGAACTCTGCACACACAAATCCAGTTTTCTCTCACCACTGTTCTCTCCACACCTGCTGTATTGGATTTCAGGCATTTTGCTCACACATTGTGTCTTTCAGGTCTCTCCTTGATATTCATCCAACTTCCTACCCCAAAATGGCAAATTTCACTCAAGAACAGTTAATATTGTACTGCAAACCACCATCAGCCTGCAATCTACAGCCTGCTGGTTTCTGATATAACCCAGTTTCAGACTAGTTTCCTTCCTAAACAATTCTTACAGCCAACATCTACTCAAGAATAACTCAGGGCAACTTTTACAGACAGGAAAACAGGTGCGTTTGAGAACTTAAAATCTGCTAAACATTTGGTACGCGACGCAAACACATCACATTTGTGCACTTGTCCTCCTTTGTTTTATGCAAGACTTCAAAACATTCCATTTAATACCATTATATTCTTGTTAATGTTCCATTCCTATCAGGAGAGAACATGCTTTCATAAACCATTTAAAAGGCTGGTGGTAATGCTGCAGTTCACATTTTAAACTGTCTTTGGCAGAACTCGGGAGCAATTAGAACTGTATGATTTACTCAGTCTGTTTTAGTGTGCTCTCCCTCCCTCCCCTGTACAGCATCTTCAAAACTCACAGCTTGACAATATCCATGTTTGAAAGACATATTTCAGTAACCAGATCCCCCATATTTGCAGGGAATGTTGTTCCCCATTCACACTCAGGGCAGCAGCACAGAAATTGTTCCATTCACAGAGTCAGGGATTTGCAGCTCTGCCTATTACACATCTATTAGCCAACACTGATATGGGTTCTAATTGGAACAACCCAAACAACTTGTTTTTCACTCTTTACTCTTGATGAATCAATCCTTGAGAACAGTAAGAACTGCACAAAATGCTACATCACCACTTAAATTGGCAAATCTGTCATTGCAGCTAAAATCTTGTTTTTCCATTGTGCACACAAACCCCTGGATTTTAAAGAGAATCACTTCAATTCACGCAGCTTTTACTCACCCTATTCCTGCCACAAAGTAACACAACAAAGCAGGACTTTGTGTTCTCCTTAGACTTGAGGAAGCCTCACCCAACTTAAAAAAACCCCAGAAACTGATTCTGAAATGAATCCAATACATATCTTTATAAGGATTTAGGGAGCCAATCTACTATTGAGAGAACTATAGATTCCAATTAGCAGTAGCATTTTACACAGCCACTGAAGGAACTCAGAGCTTTCCATTTGGTATCTCCAATCCTTTGAACAATGACACCAGTTCTGAGAGCACTGGCCTGAGACTCCTGTACCCTGGCTGCACACATTCCTGAAGCTTGTTTACAACTGGGATTTGTCAATATTCACCTAATTGTTGAAAATAAGAAACTGAAGCTGTTCTTTCAGTGACAGATGCTTATTCAGAGCTCGAAAGAATTCCATTGTCTTTCTCCTGAGTATTTTACATACTCTTTCTTTGTTAAATACAAACAAAGCAGTAAAAGAACACAATTCCCTTCCCTTTCTCAACACCATCTTTGTGGAAGTACTGGCAGGTGGGTGCTTATGACCATCCCAGTGGCAGCACACACTGAAGGATGGAGGAAAGGCAGAACCATTTTCTGAAAGGCTCTGTTACAGGAGTCACGAGGTCAGAAGGAAACTCCAACATACCCACACACAATGCTCCAGACTCAGAAAGGGACACAGAGTCATGCAGGTTGGAAAAGCCCCACAAGACCATGGAGCCCAACTGTTCCCCCAGCCACCATGGTCACCACTGACCCATGTCCCCAAGTGCCACATCCACACAGCTGTAAAATCCCTCCAGGCATGAGGAGTCCACCACTGCCCTGAGAAGCCTGATCAAATCTTTGGATGAAGAGATTTTTCCTAAAAGCCAATCTAAACCTCAACATAAGTTCTAAGGCACGGAGCAACCTGGTCTAGTGAAAGATGCCCCTGCTCGCAGCAGGAGGGTTGGTTTAGATGATTTTTAGAAGATTCCCTCCAACTGAAACCATTCTATTCTTCTATCAACACCAAGACATTTCAAACCTATTTGTCAGTCAAATCCTCTTTCCAGCAATTATGAGTGTGGGGAGACAGGCAGCACAAGACAAATCTTTCATTGTTAGCACGACTCTCTTCAGTTCTGCCAGTACCTATTTAGCACCTTCTATTCCCTCACCCAGATCTGTGCTTCACATACTTTATTTCTCTTTTAGGTCTCTGCATAATCCCCTTCTGCAGCATGCACACTTTCTCCTGCACTCACGTTCTGGGTACAGCCTGTACCCTCTGACCCCCTTTTTCAAAGGCACCAGGACTCCTGACTGCAGCAGCTGCAGAGAAAGAAATCCCCCTCAGAACTGTCTCTGCAACAGGCAGCACCTCTGTCTGCACCCACTGCATCCCTCAAAACACACAAAGTGCCCAATTCTAGTCCACTACCCAAACAGATCATGAGAAAAATAATTTTTACTTAGATGCACCACCAGCCTCACTTACAACCTCAATTAACACTATCCCCTGAAAATACATTCCTTTGAACATCTTGCAGACTACAGCTGCCTTAAACTGCACACCTTCATATTAATATTCAGCCTTTCCAGGTAGGTATTTTGGGGAGGACATTAAGGGGCTGGAGAGTGTCCAGAGAAGAGAATGGAGCTGGGGAAGGGCCTGGAACATAAATCCTATGAGGGGCAGCTGAGGGAGCTGGAAAGGGGCTCAGCCTGGAGCAAAGGAGGCTCAGGGGGGATCTTGTGGCTCTGCACAACTCCTGACAGGAGGGGACAGCTGGGGGGGCCTGGGCTCTGCTCCCAGGGAACAGGGACAGGAGGAGAGGGAACAGCCTCAGGCTGGGCCAGGGGAGGTTCAGGTTGGATGATAGGCAAGATTTCTTCACTGAAGGGTCATACATTGGATCAGGCTGCCCTGGGCAGTGGTGGAGTCACCATCCCTGGAAGCCAAAAAGGAATGGATGTGGCACTTGGTGATGCAGTTTAATGGGCATGGTGGGATTTACTCACAGGCTGGACCTGATCTTGGAGATCTTCTCCCACCTTAATGATTCTGTATGATAAACTAAATAAACTAAAAGCAAACCTGAGGACTAAACTCTGCATGAAACTTTGAGGCAGCAAAAGGGATACAAAGAAGCTGGAAGCCCACCTGAGAGTTTGAGTCCTCGCTCCCCAACCTGGGTGTTGTAGCCATTGGGCATCCTCAGGATGGCATCATGGATCCCTGCCAGCCTGGCCACCGCGTACACCTCCTCTGCTGTGGCCTCTGTGTTGCCATAGAGCAGGTTGTAGTAGATGGTGTTATGGAAGAGAACAGCATCCTGCATTGGCGGGAAGCAAATTTAAAGAAGAAATTATGAACATCAGCTTCAGAACTGTCCCCTAAATCAGCCTTGCTGGGTTCAGGGTGTCCCCAGCAGGCTGCAGGGTCTGGATAGCTCAGTCCTCTTATGGGACAGACTGTCCCAATTCCCAAGCAGTTCTCAGCCACAGGCAACCTTAGCAAGCTTAAGGGATATCAGCTCTTTAGTGATTATCAGCTCTTTAGTGATTATCAGCTCTTCAGCTTGCAAGGTGCCCAGGCAGGCAGACACAGGGAAAGAGAGAAGGCCATGTGGGGTCCCACAATGATGTCTTTATTGGTTCTTCTGAGAAAGGTTCCAGTGACAGCTCTTCTATCAAAACCAGGCTAAAACAGCCCTTTATATAGGGTACAGGGGATCAGAAATGTTCCAATGGCAAAGGTTAAAGGAAAGTGACCTACAGGGTTACAGAGAGATAAGCAGGGGTCCAAAGGTGGAATAGGGTCTTTCTAGCCCATTCACCATGGCTTGGCATTTCCTATCTTTAGGTTTGTGCACACCATGGGGCCCTTGCAAAACCAGGGCCTGTTACAGTCCCCAGCCTGTGAAAGAATCCATACAGAATGGTTTGTATTTTTCTTTACACAGCCTGAAGGTAAAAGTGTTTGGGGACATTTCTTTTCCCAAAAAAGGGATTAATACATTTTGTGTCCTAAATATGTATGTCATGCACAGTTTCACCACTTTGCTAACTCATTACGGGTGGTAATCAACTATAAAGCTAAATCACTTAAAGCTGGAGGCAGTTTCTCATGGGGAGGCTTAAACACATTTCAGAAATTGGATCTATATGATGATGCATATAAAAACATAATATTTCCTGGGGGAAAAAAGTCTAGTTCCTTTGAAAGTCACCATGCAAAACCACTGCATTAGGAGTGGCCTTCACTGAACAGTGCCAGATACTGAGAATTACTGCTACAATAGACCAGAGTTACTGTTCCAATGGACTGTCTGGGGAGAAAGAAACATGGAATACCTGAGGCACAACTCCTATTGCCTTTCTCAGACTTTCCAAACTGACATCTTGGATGTTCTGTCCAGCAACATAAATGTTTCCTTTCTGAGGTTCATAGAAACGAAATAATAACCTCACAATGGTGCTTTTCCTGGAATTGAAAAGAATTGAAGTTAATGTTACATCCTGGTTTGCCATTTACAATCTCCAATCAGGAATGATGTACAAACAATAAAAAGCAAACACAAGCAGCACCACATTTAAGAAACTAAATTCTACGTTGATTGGCATATTTAGTCCATTTACCCACCCTGACCCACTACCTCCTACAATGGCCACTTTCTTTCCTGCAGGGACTTCAAAGGACACTCCAGCAAGGACTTTCTGCCCCTTCAGGTATTCAAAATGCACATTGTCAAAGGCAATGGAAGCAGTCTGGGGGGTGATCTGCAGGGGTGGAGCCAGCTCTTTGTCCTATGAAAAGAAGAATTCCACTTTATCTGCTGCCCAGAAATTATCTCCAACACTTCAACAAGCTCAACAGTCCCTTTCCCACCTCACAAAAAGGCAAACAGACAGTCCAGCTCAGATATGTGGAAAATAATCATATTTTGCTGCACAAGTGACATTGGTTTGTTCCTCCTTTTCCCCAAAGGAGGTAAAAATTCCTGCTGTAAACACTCTGCCTCATAACTTCTTTTGCAATATATTCTGCATCATTAATTACCAATAAAAATTCAAGCACGAGGCATGAATACTTAAATAAAAAAATCTCAATACAAACACAGCTTCCATGAAGCAATTTTTGCTTCTCTGCAAGAAAAAAAAAATCAACTTATTGCAGTAACTGCACTTAAAGAAGAGGCAGAACAGCAACCTCACACACAACAAATCTTTCATGAATAGAAATTAAACCTGGAAGATGAGAATGTGGTAAAATGATGGCATTGCCACTAACAGCCCTGTTAAATGCCCAAGTACTTTAAGAAAATAAGCTACTACTTACTTTAATTTTGGTATCTACACTGAGAAGTGTAAACAAGGTATTCATATCTATCAGTGCTTGTCTTGTCTCTCTGTACACTGTTCCCAGGAAGTTCAGGGGCAGAGAAAGCTGGAACAGCAATCCATTCACCATTACCAGATCTCCAACAGAAAGGCTGCCTTAAAACAAAAGGGGTGTGAGAGAATAAGGAGACTTGAAGGGTTTTCCTTTTAGGATGCACCAAAAGAAAGAATCAAGTCCATCAAACCTAATTTCTTTTATCTCATTTCTAAACCCAGATGTTTAAATAACAAACAAAACCCCAGAATCCATTCCCAGATTTTTATATGGGTGCCTGAAATGAATGGCAATATTTGTGTGGATTTCACTTTAAAAAAGATGCAATAGCACTGGCAAATAAGGCAAGCAGCACACACATCAGACTGTAAAATCCTCAGAGAGGCCTAAGGAAGTTAAAAGGGAAGGAAATAATATATGGAAGCACAAATCAGGAAAGACAATCTTAAGTACAATTACAGACAAATCCTAATGATAGATTCTGTCATGATCAAGAGAGAGCTTTCACACTGTATGTACCAGAGAGCTGCTGAAACACACTGAGAAGCTCTGGGCAGCTCGGTATCAAACAGGCTGATCAAGGGAAAGCTCAGGATGTCACAGCAGCTAAAGGTAAGTGGCAGGTCAGTTCAGCTGAAACAGGCCCAGAAAGATGATTTAAAGCCATATGTCTACCATCCTGCTTCAAGCTATTCTAAATCTTCCTAAGAACAGCTATAAACTGCACCTACTGACTGATCTGTTCAGTGTAACCCTTCCCTGCCCTGGCATCTTTAAAAAGGGCAAAGCAGATGCAAGAAAGAGCACATGGTATAAAGGTCTGCCCTTCAAACACTTCTGGATGTTAACAGTCTTTAAAGCATCATTATTTTTACTCTAAAACCACCTTGCTTTAGCAGAGCTTCATCCCAATTCTGTATTTGAAGTTTGTACTCTGTCTTCCTAATCAAGCAGGCTTTATTTTATGTAGTAAATTAGACAAGTGTAGAACAGATGGAAGCAATTATTTTAATAATGTGCCCTTATTAATGGAAGGAAAGTGAATTATTGGTAACAAAACTACTGGAAACAAAGCACAGGGGTATACATACATGGAGTCTTGCCAAAATGGTAAGGGAGAAGGGCAAAAAGAAAGGATCTTTGTACAATGTCCACAGAAATATTTTTATCTATAGAAGTGCCTTTCAAAAACCTTTAAGAAAAACTTCCTAAAGTGACATTTTCTTGGGATCTTTCTTTAACTGCTAAACTTTTATAATGCTTTTGATAAAATCATAGTATGATTGAGAGAGCCATTGAGAGAGAGATAAAATGGAATTAATAATACTCCCAAGAAGCAGAAATATATAGACAAAACTTAAAACTCTCAACCAAAAACTCTCAAAATGAACTATCACATCAACCCTCAGCTAATTAACACTAACACCTCTGTTGTGGATGAACTGAGGTAAAGGAGACTCATTTTAGGCTTTCAGACAGGTGAGTTACCTGCAATAATGCCCTGGCTGGCGAGCACCATGATGGCTGTTAAACCCACACTAAATATGGCACTCTGGCCAAAGTTGAGGAGAGCTAAAGTAGAGGTAGTCTTCAGGGAGGCTTTTTCATAGGTCTTCAGGAACTCATCATACCGTTGGGCTTCGTATTTTTCATTATTGAAATACTACAATATAAACAAAAATGGTAAATGTGACAGTGACAAACATGTTGGACTGGTGAAGTGGCTCTAAAATCCAGTATGAACATGCAGTGACACACACACACACACACACACAGCTCCTCTCCAACAGTTCTCACAACTGAAGGAAGGAATCAGAGAATATCCTGAGTTGGAAAGAACCCACAAGGATCATGCAGCCCAGCTCCTGCCCAGGACACACCAACAATCCCACCCTGTGCCTGACAGAGCTGTCTAAACACTCCTGGAGCCCTGGCAGCCTCAGGACCATGTCCATTCCTTGGGAGCTTGTTCAGTGCCCCACCATCCTCTGGGTGATCAACCTTCCCTAATATCCAACCTAAATCTCCTCTTCAAGACTAAGTTTACTCTTTGCAGAAATTGATGGTCAAGGTGATTCAGCCATGAAAGAAACTTCTCATTCTTTATTAACAAAGAGATTTTTCCCAGCCCCCGCTAACAACCTTCCCGCTACTCTGTCAGTGCCACGCACTCCTCTTCAAATGAATAATGCTTAAAAATATGCTATTGCTCCAAATATGCAGCCCTTTAAAGATGAATCTTATGACTCACTTCCCTAAGGCTGACAGAAGCAAGACAAAGAGCCTGGTAGTAAAGACTGGCCTTACCTTCACAGTCTCATAATTCAGGAGCGAGTCAATGGCAGCGTTACCAGCGTCGTTGTCAGCTTTGTTCATTTCTATCCGAAACTTTGTCCTGGGAAAGGAAAGGAAGGTTTCATCCAGTCACTGATGCATTAGGAATTTAGCTTTTCTATTTTTCAAACCCTGTACTGCATTAGTGTATAACTCTAAATTCTATATAGAGTGTTAGTTAACTGTCTTCACATTTTGGTCTGACAAAACAGTTCCTCTAGGCCTGAGATTCAAAGATGCTCTACTGCCTCAGGCCCTGAAAAGTATCAAGAAAAGTGTTTTGGGGGGGAGCAAACTGGGGGAATATGACTTCATTGCCTGAAGCTGGAATTGGAGGATTAACCCCTGATATGTAAATGAACCAAACTTGTAATTGTCTGAAAAACTCGTGACCATTGTCCATCCTGGGTGTGTCCTTGGTGGTTTCTGCACTGCCCAAGGTGAACCTACTGAAGGCCTTTAATAAATACCCACGTTATTCTCTTAATCCTGTCTGGCCTCTGTTCCAGGCAGCCACTGAAGGCACCATCCCAAGCTGAGGCTGAGGCATGGGAGCACCCTGAGGACTGTGAGGGCAGGGCCTGCCTTACCTCCACTGTGTGATTCCTATGGTGAACGCTGCGTAGGCTCCCAGGGTCCCCAGAGTGACCAAAGCAAACTCGGCACCACACTTGTAATACTGCAAGATTTCAAATCAAATAATAATAAAAAAAAAGAATCATCATTGTTTTCAAAACTTCACTGATGTCTCCAGCTAAGCTATTCTAATTTTAAGACAAGAAATGATGGTCCCTCCCAATGCAATCCCTGCTCTGAACAGCTTAAGGCTAAATAAAGGCTTCAACTCAAAAGGAAAGCAGCAAGAAGGATTTAGATGAAAAGATTGGAGGCAATAACCAAGAGCTAGTGTATATAATACTGCAAAGTTATTTTTCACATTATAAAACATAAATGCTGCTGATGCTTATGCTGCTTTCACAAAAAAGTATTTGTTTCTATGCTTTTTCAGTGGATTTTGAAATAAAGCTGGACTGTAGAAGAAGAAATAAATGGCCTTGCAAAACAACTTAGGAAGCATTTTCTGTACTTCAGGGCACATCAGGAGAGAAAAGCCCTAAGGAGGGTTGGCTGACAGCCAGCCTGGTCTGCAATTTCCACTGGTTAGAAAATGGAACCCAACAGGCATTTCACTGTTCCATTCAAACTTGATTAAGTCTTTCCAAAAAGGCCAATAAATAGAACAAGATTCTTGTTTTTAATTTAAACCAAGATACATAATCATGATTCAGATTTTTGCACCCAAATAACACCCAAAGATCCTGACTTCAAAGACAGAACGTGTGATTTATTTTGTAGAAGTTCAAATTTCAGGGCATTAAGCTTAAAACCTGCCAGGAGAAGCCTGTTTTCCAAAAGCTAATTTTCACTTTTAAGTTCTGGATAAGTCCAGATCAGTATTCAGGAAAGAACCAATAATCACTCCCTCCTCTATTCTGAATACACTGAACCACAACATTTTTATTCTGTTTCTTCACTATTCACCTGGATATATTTGACACTTGTGTGAACAGTTTACTTTTCTGATTTCATTTTTTCCAACAAT
Source organism: Camarhynchus parvulus (assembly GCF_901933205.1). NCBI lineage: Eukaryota > Metazoa > Chordata > Aves > Passeriformes > Thraupidae > Camarhynchus > Camarhynchus parvulus. The sequence continues at coordinate 17,356,760 of NC_044600.1, read as the reverse complement.
TCTGTAGAAAAACATTAAAAACTGTCCACATAAATGCAACTGGCTGAAGAGAGGTTTTAAATGTGAAAATCATTTCAAATAAGCTTATTTAAAGCAACAGATACTTGAAAACTATGTGTTGCTCTCTTTTAAAGTAGTTGCTTTCACCTTATAAATTCAATGATTATTATTAGTACTCAGTAGACTTTGGTAAGAGCATCATTCCTAAATGAGACAATTCCAACAATGATTAACCACACTTACCAGAATTCCACTGACCAGAGCCACCTCAAACATTGTGGGTCCCAGGTTAAACACTAAAGCACTGAGAACAAAGCTGATGCCCCTGGTGCCTCTGTCGATGGTTTTTGACAGAGCTCCTGTTTGCCTGCTCAGATGGAAGGCCAGGTCCAGGTTGTGAAGGTGCAGGAAAACATTCTTGGCAATCCTCCTGATTGAATTTTGAGCTACCTTCCCAAATACTGCATTTCTAGCTTCATTAAATAACGCTGCCCCAGCTCTTGAGATACCATCTAAAAAGGAATGAAAAAGTTTACAAAATGAAAATAATTATATTTTCAACTTCCCTTCATGCATGAAATTACACTAGACTCATTCTTTATATATTTTCAACAATTTTAGTTCAAAGGTAATTTATACTTAATTGGCCCAAGCTTTATGCAATTTTTCATTTATAAACCATTGTGCACACATTTAAATCAGTTTCTTTTTATAGCTGGTTATAAGAAAGGGCAGGATTTATAATCAAGAATAATTTCTATAAGCATTATTTCACTTTTTAATTGGAATACCAGAAGCAAGGTCAGAGAATATTAGGAATAGACATCAACACAGCGTAACTATGAAATTGTTACAACACTCTGGGGGCTCTGGCAGAGCTGGGGGTGCTCACCTGGAGAGGAGAAGGCTTCAGGGAGACCCCAGAGCACCTTTCAGGGCCTAAATGCTAGCATGAGGATAGGTAGGATGGTGGAGGCTGATGACTGTACTTGGACAGGCCATATGGCTAGGGCAATGTACATGGATAGTATAATGCTTTCCAGACATAGCAGGGCTGAGATTAGGTGGGTTTGGTTCCAGGAGAGCTGGAGAGGGACTGGGGACAAAGGATGGAGGGACACGACACGGGGAATGGCTCCCACTGCCACAGGGCAGGGATGGATGGGATCTTGGGAATTAGGAATTGTTCCCTGGGAGGGTGGTGAGGCCCTGGCACAGGTGCACAGGGAAGCTGTGGCTGTCCCTGGATCCCTGGAAGTGCCCAAGGCCACACAGCTTGTGGAGGACAGCTTGTGCCAGACAGCTTGTGCCCTCGGACACACAGAATGGCTCCCACTGCGACAGGGCAGGGATGGATGGGATATTGGGAATTAGGAATTGTTCCCTGGCAGGGTGGGCAGGTCCTGTGAGGATGCCCAGAGCAGCTGGGGCTGCCCCTGGATCCCTGGCAGTGCCCAAGGCCAGGCTGGACAGGGCTTGGAGCACCCTGGGACAGTGGGAGGTGTCCCTGCCCACGGATGACATTTAAGGTCCCTTCCAGCCCAAACCACTGGGTGATTCTGTGACTCACAACCAGCTATGATGGCCAGCAGTGCAATGGGCAGGAGCTGTGAACCCCTCCCTCCCTGCAGCCCCTGAAGTCCCAGGCAGGATGTGGGAGTGCACTCACAGCCCACGAGGACAGCAGTTGCCAGGGTGGCCGCGGTGCTCGGGGCATCGCCGAGGTTGAGCACGTTCCCAGACACCTCGTTCAGGCTGTCCACTGCATATTTGAACATGAAGGGAACCAAAATATTCATGGCCTGAAAGCAGGAGCACACCAGTTAGACCATTTGCATTAAAACATCTATGGAGCATGACTATTTTTTTCTGAAATTGCTCTACTGTTATATTTAGTCCTTGAGCACTTAGTGCAGGTGAGCTGGCTCTTTATTTCAAGCAGGATGTTAAACCCTTGCTGCTGGGACTGCAGGGTTACTTTGTCTCTCTCTCACTGTCTCCTTTTAAATATGGATTTCTATCCTCAACAAACCACACTGGAAAGACCTTGAAGTGAGGCTGAGCTCTCAGGACAGCATGGCAAGCCCAGGAAATGAATCAAGCAGCAGCCACTGCATGGCACACACAGTGCTACTAAATTGTGTCATCATTTGGAGCTGTTTGATCTTTGTGGTGCTGGCAGTATTCATTGTGAAGAAGCTCTGTTCCACAGGAAACCACTCACTTTGCTAACCCTGGGTCACTGGGATGGATTAAACCAAAGCTCCAAGAAGTCAAAGAAAATAAACCAACCCCTCCTTTGTTTCTGTTAATACTCCCCTAAAATTTAAATAATGCTTCCCCATTTGCAACATCACTCTAAATATTAACTTGGTGTCAGCACAAACCCAGGGGTTTGGCACAGCAGCACAAAGGATTTTCTGTACAGTCTATAAGACACTACAAATTACTGTACAAATATTAGTTTTCAAACAAAAAAGTCACATCCACCACCTATCACCCAGTGTGTCAACAGTGCTGGCCCCTCTAGATGTGAAACCCCAAACAGATGGATATGTAAACACACCAACTTCAGCAGTTTTTTATTTGCACAACTGTAGCACAAGAAAAAATGGAAAATCTCACTGAAAACCTAAAATTCCTTGTTAACGCACCATTGTTACATTGCTCACTTATACCAACAAGAAAAGCAATTTACAGACAAACTTCACAAAATTAATTAGAATTTCTTAATTCAAATTGCTCCCAACTGTTGAGATTTGAAAATAAAGACACAACTATTTTAGCAGCTGAACAAATATGTTATGACCTACAATCTTACAATCATAGCAGATGTTAAAATACTTTACAGTAAGTTGAGTTTGCTTAAGGTTGGGCTTTTTTTTTAGTATTTGGAAAAAACTTGTGAGGAGATGACAAATTATTTTACATGAGAAGAAACAAGAAACAGAAACCAGATTGATACAGATATTTCAGCTCTCTCCACCAAATGTTTTGGATACCCACTTAGATCTCAATTGTATTTAGGGACATCTGTCAGAGCTGAAAGCCCAGGGAAAAAACTGCAGATTAACTGGATAAAACCAGATTTTGAGATAAAAGAGTGATAAAGTAATTCTTAAGTTCAGTCCAAATTCAAGGGGGAAGACAGAGTTCCAGAAGTTCCAATGACTGTCCCAGGATCCAATATTCCCAGTTTTACAAGTTATGGCAAATAGTGGAAGGTACAAACTTCACCAAGTAGAGTAACTGGGTTTTGAAAATATTTTTGTAAACTACAGATTTAAAGAATAAAATGTAAATGAATTTTTTGAATCTGTGCTGTTAAGTTTTTTCAGACAGTGTTTTAGGCTAAAGATTTAAATGCAAATGAGGAAGGAATTAATTTTCTCCTTTTCCCCCATGTGTTTCCTACGAAATACATTATAAAAAACACATCAAAATTCTCAACACAGCATAATTCAGATAACTCCTGAGAGGAGATACATGAGATCTGAGGGCACCTGGGTGAGGTTAGTGCTGGTTTGTTAGTGACTAAAAAGAGAAAGCAGCTGAAAGATCAGGTCCTACACCAAGCATTCCTCTGGAACTTGTCCAGAGCAGCCTGAGAGTTCTTCAGCCACAGCTCTCCTTCTAACAGATGGGAATTGTGGAAATCTCAAATCCCTTCCCCAGTATAACCAAACAACTCCACTTTGCCTTCAGAGATACTGAAACTCCATTCTGGGGTGGCATTTTGTTCTTGATAAAGATGAATCTACTGCCATGTGTGTTCCAGTGACAACCAACATGACAAAGTGCAGGTTTTCCTGGGAGAGACCTCTCAGGAGAAAATAAGAAAATTGTCATGCAGATGGTCTTCATTTGCTGCAGATTCTCACAAATCTCTCTGCAGGGATTTTATTCCTCACTAGACTGTGCTACACTACAGGTAGTTTTGAAATAGAACTACAGATATATTTAAAGTCCATTTAAAGAAAAGAGATGTATTCTTTAAACTGCTGTTCTCCACTCACAATTAATTTAACTGGTAACAGCCTACAATTTTGCAGAAATGTCTTCTTTTACATCAATATAATTCTTCCCAATAGAGTTTTAAATGAAATTTAAAGCCTGGTCTCAGGTTATAGTTGTTCTGACTCCTGGAGGGTAAAGCTTGAATAAGAACAAGGCAGAACAGTATTGCATTTCATTAGCAATCAAGACAGTCTGCTTTCCAGTAATTTAAAAAGAAAAAAGTTAATCTTACAAAGTTTATAGCAAGAGATGAGAGGCCATTATTAGAAACAGGCCTTTCCTACTCAATTTGTTAAGTCAATGAGATCACGCTCATAGTAATGGAAACAAAATTTCATCCTTCTGCAAAAATTCACAGTTCTCTCTTTGTATTTGCTGGCACAGAACAAAAAGCTTTAAGCACACCTTGGTAGACCATGAAAATCTACCATGAAAAACAATTGTCTTACACAATATATCTGTACAGGCTTCCCTCCTCTGCCTAATGCCTGAAAGCTTGATAACAATTCCCATTAAAAAGACTCTTTCAATATGAATTTGTACATTTTCTATTTCTGGGTTTGAATTAATAGCTTATCCTTGCTTGAATTTATTGGAAAGCAAATACAGCATCCCATGAAATCATCCCAACTCAATTGGCCACATTTAACAGCAGGTTGCCCTAGAATGAATCATGAGTAAATGAGTTTAAACATTTTTTTAATGACTGCACTGTTTTAAGCTGACAGTGCAGTATCATCTTTATTCCCCCATGGGACTACACTACTTTTAAGGCAAACAGCCTTATCTTTCATTTTGCTCTTCCCAGCATTTTTTGTTTAATAAAGATGATGAATTAATGACAGCCTGAGCCCCAACAAGATAAAACTGGTCCACAGTGAACTGTTCTTTGCCAAAAATTCAGTGAGAAATGCTGGCATGAAGATGACTGAATTTATCTCTGGACCAATATAAACATACACATCCAACAGCTCCATTTGTGGAGATACGCATAGAAATCTCCATCCCTTGTGGAGGCAAGACTGCTAAAGAAGCTCCAAAATGTGCTCCAGATGAGGGAAGAAGCACCTGCCTTCATGGCTTCATCAAATTTAATGATGACCTGAACTACACTTTTTCCAGTAGGGAAAAAACTCAAACTAATTTAAATACTTTTCACCTGAAACTCCTCAAAAAGCTCCCAATTTCTAAAGGTTTATTGCAATTATCTAACTCCATCTGAGCCCCCAGAAAGAGCTCAAACACCAAGATCATAGGAACATGCTTCACTGATCAGCTGGATATCGTTATCTTCGCGTGCAGGCAGAATTTGCAATTCAACTCTTGTGTCCTGCCTCCTTAGCCAACCATTCCTGCTCTGAACCTGATGGAATTAGCAGTCAGTAGAAATGCAGAGAGTCTGAAAGAATTCTTTGGCTCATGAATAACACATGCCTGGTCTGTGACCAGGAGGCCAAAACCCATTGCAGGCTGACAGAGGTGACAAGTGATTTTGTCATATTCATGTGTTTAATCCAGCTCCTCAGAAGCCTCAGCACTTTTCTCCTTGTGTCACAGAAGAAAAAGGGAAAAACCCAGAAAAGTAAGGAAGCATTTGCTATACAATCACCAGTAGAAAAGCCAAAAATGTAGGAAACATGGAAAAAGAAAATGCAGATATGCAGAAGCTGAGCAGGCTGAGCTATGTGTCTGAAAACACAGATTTTCCCTGTGTACTCCTCTCACCTGCCTTCCTCTTGCATCCTTCAGATCGTGTACACACATCTAGATAGCCTATAAATATTTAAAGTAAAAATTTAAAATGTGTCATAATAATACAACACATCTTGCAAGGAAGAAAAGACCTCACTAGCCCTGGAGCAGACTCCATCCTGTCATAAAAAGCCATCCTAACAGCTCGCTTTGAAGGCTCACAATACCACTGGCAGCTCTGTGGAGACAAAAAGGAACCAAAAATCACAATAATTTGTTCAATGACAGGCAACTGGGCCCCACAAAAGGAGTCAAGACAGATTGTAACTGCAGGCTCTTCAGTAACTGCACACAAACTGGCTTTTGTTTTGAAAGTGAATTTTACTGAACTGGAAGATTTAAAGAGACAAATTATTTCTCAAGCAGCAGCACAAGGAGAAATGAACTCCAGCTGTTTTGTGGGTAAGTAACCAAATTAAATTGGGGGTATATTCCTTACTTTTTTCCCCCATAGCTGAGAATTTCATAACCCACCTGTCCTCTGTGATTCCTTGGAGTTTTCACAGAATAAAACTGAAGCCACCTTACAGCCACTGTATTTTAACTGGAAACTTAGCGTTGTAAATTCATAAAACCTGAAAATCTTTTGTCAAATTCAGAAGGAATTGGCCAAAAGGTTGACAGAAGTGTTTCTTTTGAGGGAAGGTGACTTGCAGCAGCCATCATGACCATACAGTTCTCTATTCAAACCACCTCAGAACGAGGGGCCTTTTAGACAAAATCCACAATAAGGATGTAAATCCTTCAGACACAGAATTCACTTTGTTCCATAGTGAACAAAGAAATCAGGCCAGGACTGCAGTGAGGAGAAAAACATGCTGGTGTTCCTGTGCTGACACAATTATATAGCAGAAAAACTTTAACAAACAGCTTGTGTGGTCTGTGGAGTGCATTGTAATTAACCTCACAAGCAAGCAGAACAAAGGGCTCCCAAATGGGATAATGAGGAAAGCACACACAATTACACATGGTGCAGGAAAGACACAGGTAAACTACTTTGTACTGCATTTTCTCCAGGACAAAGTGACCTTTGGAAGGGCAGCAGATGTTCAGGGCTCAAAGATGTGGCAGACTCACTACAGCTCTGGAATAAACTATTGCACATCACTTGTGTCACACTGACACACACACACAGTATGTGTAAAGCATGAAGCAATTCAAGAAAAGTTCTTCCCACAAAGGAAGAGTGAGCACAGCTCCTAAGATGAGGGGTAACTCCTTAATTTGCAGTTATCCAACACAGCTTTGTAATGACAGAACAGTAGCAAAGAACAGCTAGAAGACATCCATAACATTTTTCACCCCTGCCAGTTATGATATTTATTTTCCATAGAGAGCTTGCTGTGTGTTTTTCCAATGAAATCCTTGTTTGCCCAAACAAACATTCTCACAAAACACTTCTGCTTTAACAAGCATCTCCTAAAACCTGGGCAAAGCTCAACAGGTTTTCTGCTTTTCTTCTGAGAGTCTGCTCTGAACATCAGGGCTTCTGGGTTGCCTTGTACAAATATAAAGTGGGAAACTTAAGAGAACACTTAAGAGATCCAAACACCAGTTACTTCCCCAAAGAGCAGTTCCATGATTTTCTGATGGGGAAACATCTCTCTCTCCCAGTAGAAATATAATAGCTTTTTTTTACACCAAATACTGAGCTATTTGCAAGAGTCAAGGTATCCTGGTCATCAATTTTGTTTTCTTAACATCCCAAAAAGCTGCTTGAAACATTAATAAGACTTCTTAAAGGCAAGGTACAGTGCTGCCACATGCAGGATTAGAGGCTGGATTCACATCCTCCATCATATGCGTATAACACTACAAATTAGAGAATAGGGAAGCGGGGAGAAGAACAGGAAAAAATACTTCAAGCATTTAAAAATTGTCTTCAGATTATTATTAACATTACTAATAGAAGTCTTTAAAAAGAAAGTGAGAATAATTTTCATTTCCACCTGGTAGAGCCACATCACAAAACCTCAAGGCATCTGTATTTTGAGCAGAGCTTCCCCCAGAGTTTAAAATGCAGTGGAAAGCATTGCTGTGTGTTTTGCCCAGGCACACACAAAGGGGGAAGCTCACTTGCACAGTCCAGTCATACTCTGCATGTCATCACCTGCATTATCAGCAACATCCTGAACTGCAGCACAACCCAAGTATCTGCTGGAGACAGTACCCACAAGTACCTGAGAGATAAAAACCTCTTGAGAAAGCACTGTAGACCAGCTTCAGCTCACAGAAATGAGCACATTTCTCTCCCAAGCAGTCCTCTTTTAACACCTACAGAGCTGAAATTTGTCTCTTCTCTCTTTTCATAACATGGCAATGGTGCTGAGTGCTAATATTAGCTTTATGTTTGGTTAAAATTGCTGTACTTAAAAGCAACCCAGCTGAGCTGTATGTCTCAATGGAATTCACAAAACTTCCTCCCAGTATTTTGCAATCAAATATTTCTTTTTTTTATTTAAAGCAAAAGGAAGTTAACATTTGCTCTTCTGAACTATTTCTGCAAGGTTTGCATAGAATTTGAATTATATCCCCTTTTAATCTGCAGAAAACTTAGCATGCCAAATTCTTTGAAAGAACAAATAAATACTAATGCTGTTGCAGGTAAGAATAGAGATCCTTTCACATAATGAAATAAAAGTAAGAGCAATCTTCCATTTCATAATCAAAGACTACATGAAAAATCATTTGAATGAAAGCAGGGATGTTAAATACAAAAGGTTACACAGCTTCTCTCAGGACACCAGAGGAGTCCCCAAAACAATTAATTCCTCTGTTATCTCATACAGAAATATCAACAGACTGGAGCTTAAATCCCCACACACAGCACAGCAAGACCTGTGAATAGGCACCACCACAGTGATCAGGGCAGAGAGCCTTGAAGAAATCCTGTCTGACAGCACCACACAAGGAGAGAAGAACAGCCTTTAACTCCCATTTCCTGTAATTTCTGAGGTAAATAATGAACCAGAAATGGAAAATCCTGGGCTAAACTAATGAGATCAGGGGAAACAAAAATTCTAGTTGTCATCATCACCTCCCCAAACACGCACATGGGTATTCCCTGCAGATACGCCCTGTTCCAAAATCCAATCTATCATTTCTCATATATGTCCCTGTGAAAAACCCAGACATCTTAATAGCATAAAAGCCTTTAAATACTAGAAAAGAAAGTCATTCCTTGCACAGATGAACAGCAAGTGTGGGAGTATCTGCTCTTACCTTGGCACTGGCCAGGAAGCCCAGGGAAAGGGCGACCCTGGCGCGCAGGTCGGGCCGGTCCTTGGGCCACACGTAGGACAGCATGGCCCGGATGATCTTCTTGGCATCGATCTCCTTCAGCTGGGGGAAGGACAAACAAAGCACTGCCTTACACAGAGACTTGGGAAGTAAAATAACTGTAAGTAAGAGTGTATTTTATACAGTTGGATCACTTCTGTATTTTATTTGATAGGAAATAGACACTTGACAATGCCTGAGACTAGGACTGCCTATTAACATTTCAAGGTGGAGAAGTTTATGTCCATGACATGCCGTTAAAATGTTCCATGTTCTCCAGAGTGCAAGGCTGGCTGGTTACAACTGAAACACAGAGAAAGCCACAATTCCCCATCTTTAAACACCTCACAGAACAAACAAACTGACCCTTCTTTTTTATCTCCTCAAGATTGCTGTACAAAAGTCAAGGGCTTGCTACTTCTTTTTTTGGAAGATGTTTCAAAAAAGCAGGAGAGAAATGCAAAAAAATTAACAAATTAACAAAATATCTAAGGCAAGAAGGAAGCCTGAAAGGTCCACAATAAACATAAATAGTTTGGAGAACATTCCCTGCCATGGAAAATCAGGCTTCACAAGGCAGAAGATGTACATGGCTACAAGTTGGCATTTTGTCACCAAATGTCACCGCAAATGTATTGGAACATTACACAGGATAAGCACAATGCTCAGTATCACTGAGCATTGTTTAAGGTATGTTTTTTGTGAGGGGATTCAGCAATATCTGCTACAGGTCGCCCTAGCTTGAACTCCTAGACTTACATTAAGAAATTGGAGAATTTGCACACATTTCATGCTCAAGATTTTGCTCTCTCACAGAGTGTGTCAAAAATAACGTGAGAAAAATTTGTATTTGCAATAAACACAACAAGATCTAGACACAACTTCAAGTTTTGACCTTTAAATGATGCTATCAATTTTAACTGAATTCTTAAAATAGCTTCTCCTCCAAATCTCAAATTTTCCTCTAAGTAAGAGCACAATCCATTTAACAAGACAGCTTGAAAAATATAACTTTTTCTGCTTTGTTTAAGTTTTGCTTTGGGATTATTTCCTGTTGTTGGGTTTGGTTGCTGTATTTTTTTATTTTGTTGGGGTTTTTGGTGAATTATTTTTTGGATGGACAGATGTTTATCACTGACACTTCTGATAATCCCACTGAACTCCCAAGCTAAATTATCTGCAGCCTAAACCACGTTTCCTAATTGAGAACAAGAGGATGTGCAGCAACACACAGCACAAGTATCAACAACTCCTTTTTCTGTGCTAGCTACACTGGGGTTAACTTGAAAGACACAAGGGTTATCTAAGAGAGAAAGGAGGGCAGCAAGGGCAGCTAAATCTCTCCATTTCAGGCAATATTTTGTAGTGGGGAGGAGGGAGGGAAACAAAAAGTTAGTGCACACCTTTCAAAGATGATTTTTGTGACAGAAGTCAGTAGGAAGGAGAAGTATTAGAATAAATCCTACTGTTTGAGGATAAACCAAATTAGAAAATAAATTCTCTGTTAAGGTCTGGGGTGAATAAGCAAGAAAGAAGAGGTCTGTTAAAAGGTAAAATTGCTGAGGCAACCAGGGAAGCCAATCCTATAAAGGTAAGCTTTTAAAGGCACCAGGAAATTCATCTCAGTTTTTCTAGTCACAGCTTCAAGCAAAACCAAGGCATTTTGTCATCAAATGTCACTGCAAATGTATTGGAACATTACACAGGATAAGCACATTTCAAAGAACTTTTAAAAAATGGGTATATGGAATACTTGCAAGTAGAGAGAGGATGCAAAAGTGCCTCTGTTGTGTCCTACCCACTTAAAAGATGGAGATATCTGCTGCAGCATATACATGAATCTTTCCATTTGAGCCAAGGATATGCATAAAAAGCAGTTCAAACATGTGGAAAATATCTTTGATCGCCACTTACAGGTTAAAAGGAAGTTAAAAAAAATTGGTACCACATTAACACAAAAGATACAAAAGTGCAATCAGAGCAGTTCTAATTATATGTTGCTATTGGCTAGGCAGACTTTGCACAGAAAACCTATTAAAAGGAACAAAATATATTGGCTGCAAACAAGGAATCTATTTCCTTTTTTCATGGCTCTGAAGGGTGACAGAAGCAAATCCATTTAGAAAAAAGTCAGGAGGCAGCCACTCACTTGCCAAAGGCCTTGCAAAGGAACAAGAAGAAATATCAAAGGATGCAAAATGCACACATATTACATCAAAGTTTACCATGAAATAAATGTTACTGTTGTACAGAAACATGAGTTAAAAAATTGTTTAAATATGCAAGTGGCAACATTAAGAATTAAAATGAGCAATCTGTTCAACGGACTCAGGCCTTTTTTGATTCTCTGAGGTACATAAAAAGGTTAAGAGATGAATTTATTTCACCTCCTTTTAAATGGTAGTAATGTTTTGCATTTTCTTTACAGGTCTATTTCTACAGAAATGCAAGGAATGGAAGGAAAAATATTAGAAATCTAATAAAGTAGGGAGCAATGAAGGAAAGCCTTTTCCTCTTCTTGAATGCAGCATGGTTTTAAAGCACTCTATGCAATACTGAAGGTGATCTGCAAAAGAATGACCATTGACCAACTTCCTGCCCCTTCTACCCATCCCATTCAGGTTCTGGACCTTTTAAAATACCTAAAGAGGGGGAAAAAAAAAGAAAGCCATAATTCCTCTTCACCATCTCCATGGTTATTGAGCACTGCAAGGCATCCACTGGGCTGCCCCTGTCACTTGGTGGATAAAGCCTGTGCCAGGATGATGAGCTGTCACAAGTGGGATACAAGAAAGTGGTAGTTTGACTTGAATTTAAGCTGTCACTGCTGATGAAGAGAGAAAGACACAATTCTGGCTCCCTGTGTGCTCCCTCAGGCAGCTCTATCATCCTTTCCATTGTACCAGCACAAGTTTCTCCCCCTGCAAAAGGTTATTCTCCCAACCAGCACCAAAAAATCCCCTGAAGCTGGTGAAGATCAGTTCTGATCTCAGTACTCAGCACAGCAGCCACTGCTGTAAGCAAAAGTTATTTTGGAATTTTAAAAAGTGTAAGTTTCTTTAGTAGTTCCATGTGAGATGAAGGTAATGTGCTCTTCACTCTGTGCTCATCCTTAGGGTTCAGTTCTGTACCTGCAGAAGCTGCTGTAAAAGGGGCAATTTAAAATGTCACTCCCAAAGTCAGAATAAACAGCCTGGTGTGTCAGAAAAAATCTGGAACAGGGAAAGGTGTAATAGAGCTGACAGATATCTCACCTGCAGTTCTCCTAAAAGTATAATCCTAGGGAAAAAAATGTAGTAAATGGGGTGCCAGTATTTTTACCCACTGAATCCAAGTGCAAGCACACATGAGATACAGGAACTGCACTTGGAGCAGCAGAGCATTTCCTTCCCTTCAGTTTTTCTGAGAAATTCCTGGCAAACCCAACACTACCCTGTTTTTTTCCACTCCTCACACATTTCACCTCTTCCACAGTTGGTCCTTGCTGCTTTCTCCTGGACAGCTGGTATTTGTTTGGTTAGACAACAGCCTTAACTGACCATGTCCTGTATTAACCACGTTTCAGCTGCATTTATTGCAATAAAGAAGTTAAGAGATTGATTTACACAGGAATAGCTGCAAGTGGAGGCTGAAGGGAGAATGCCAATGGAATTTTACACTGCCAGCAAATGAAAAAAATATCATCTGGCATCAAAATTTTGGGATAACATATTGCTAGTTAGTTTTAGCATTAAGGAACATCCCACATCCCTTAAGGTTACTTGTGTTGTGGTAAACAGAACCTTCCATTTCCTTTCTGACCAAAGAAAACCCTGGAATTTAAATATGTGAAACAGAGAAGGAGACTCAGGTTTGAAGTCTGTTTTGCCCAGGAAATCCCTGAAAAGAGCTTACACAAGGAGGGTCTTAAAATGAGTCTGAAGTTAACATTACATGCAGAGCCACTGGTACCACTGACTGGAGACAGGTAATTATTTTGTTTCCCCCTGTGCCTCATGCAGAAAAGATCACAGATGTTTACTAAAACAAGCTGGCTACACCTCAGGTTATGAAATTCCCTCTCACAATAAAACATACACCTCTCCTGACTTCTGCATGTAGCACAAGCAGGTCTGGATTCAATGAAGGGACAACTCTCAGATGAAAACTTGAAAGAAAATCCTAAACTGAACTCTTCAATTTCTTTACAACTGAGGCTGTAGGAGAGACATTCTCAGAACAGTTAAAACCAGCAGAGCAGCCCTAAAAGACCTGGATTCTGAAATTGAAGATTGTTTATCATCAATATGGTCTTCATTAATTTTAGGGAAGATTCCATCCAAGTTTGAACAAGTTGGAAGACCCGGATTCTGAAATTGAAAATTGTTTGTCATCAATGTGCTCTTCATTAATTTTAGGGAAGATTCCACCCAAGTTTCAACAAGTTACAACCATTCACAGAGAATGATTCTGCAAATACACAAAGCATCAGAAATAAGTGTGCCCAGGAAATGAGAAGATGGAAGTTCTGTACACTCAAGAGCTTTGATTTGGCAGTTTTAATCACACAGTTGATACTGTCCTGTTTTAACCAAAAGTTTGCCTCATTTTCTGATTGTAATCATTTGGTCTAATAAAAGATCCTGCTTCTCCTCATATACCATCATCATTACTTTAATGTGCTTCCTGAATAGAAATACAGTCAAAATATACCAAATGTATTCCCATTAATTCCAAGTAAAAATACACACAGTTTAATTGCTTCTCTCCCCTCCCGTTTCAAGTGTGATTTTACTAATTGATGCAATAACCCATGAGCTGATTCCTACTATCCTGTCTGCCAAGTCACGGGCAAATATCAGTCACAAACAAGATCAACAGACTAGTGAATGACAAGGAAACATTTTCCATCAAGAGAATCTAATCCAGGGCACTTTCAAGGGAGTGTGTAACAGTAAAATGGTATTTTTAAAAAATAAATTAAGCCCTTCAACACCATTATCACAGACATTTGGTGATTTAAGAGCTATCAAGTCTACATTGACAATTTAACAGTATCTACTACAATATTTATATATCTACCAAGAGAATTTTGGACAAATTGTAGCTTGAGGTCTTCAGTTTTTAGGTTTAGGTTTTTTGGGGAAGCTGATAGCGTTTTTTATTTAAAAAGCAATAATAACTGAGCAAGTTTTACCCCTTCCTTTGGATCTGTGTGAAGCCCTCCACCAGCATGGCCATGCCAACACATCCTCTTCTCCATCAGCTGCCACCTGGGCAAGATCTGTGTGAAAATGAAAACTCAATTTGCAAGAACCTCAGGAAACAGGCACATAAAAGCCAGCAGAAAGAAGAACTACTGGCTTGTTTTACCTCCTTCATCGTCAAACAGTTCAAACTTGTTTTAATAGAAGATCTCACCTCCCTCTAAAAACCTTGCCCTGCTTAAGAAAACAATAATAAAAAAGGGATATAATAATCCTAGCAGCAAAGAGCATGTTCCAAGCAGCCAGGAGGGAAAGATAACAGATCCTTAAATATTAAAAATCAACTAAACACAGGAAAACCTTGAGGTTTTGGAGGATAACCATACTTGGGCACAATAATATGTAAAGTGGAACACATTTAAGCAATAATACTCTCTCCATGTATGTAAGAGTAACTTTACTTGAGGGCAAAAAAAAAGAGATAAATCTGCTTCCCACTTGTCTTTCCTCCCAGGATGGGAATGGGAACATTATCCCATTCCAGAGGTCCTGCCCCTGCCTCCAGGGGCAGTTTGGAAAAGAACCTGCTTGTTAAAAACAAATGCTCACTTCTCTTAGCATGTGGCCAAGATACCCTGGAGAAAATTTCTGAATTTATTTATGCATGTAGATGTACTAAAAAATAACAACTCACTACCACCAGGCATTTTTCCAAGTTCAAAGTGCCTGCCACAAACAATGGACCTGTTAAAGCTTTTCAGAAAAGAATCTGCTTTTTGTTTAAAAGATTTGCTACATGTTGACAATTTCTAGGTTCAAGTTAGGTAAAAGCTCATTAGCAATTTTATTTTATGTATGTTGGTTGATAGCAGACCCCAGGGCTTCCCAAATCAAAATGTCACTTTTCACATTTTAAAGAAAAGCATCAAAAAACCCAATCTAAGTAGATTTCATGCTTTGAAGTCCCAATGACCCTCAAAAGATTTTAGCTACTTAAGTCAGTTATGAGTGGTTATTATTTTATAATTAAAAGCAAAAAAAAAAAGGCAAGAAAAACACATTTCTCACCTTCATTCAAACAAGTGTGTTACCCAGAAATGTGTCATAACTTCCACAAACAGGAAAAATTTCATCTTCCCTGTGTTTGCACTGGTTTTAAGGCAAGCAGACCTCATAGGAGTAAGAGCCTGACATCCTGATGAGAATATTCTACAACCTAAGCAGAATTTTGAAGGAATTAAGCCCTACATATTGAAGGAAAACTCAGTTTCCTAATTGGGTATTTTCTGTGCTTAATAAATGAATCTAAATATCACCACCCCAACCCCACACTTTGAAGACCTCTCTTTTGAAGTTATTGTGTTACCATTAGTTTGCAGAGATTCAAAAAGATTTCTAGGGGCAGAAACAAGTTGCCATTTAACTTCAGAACTGTCAAGAGTGAAATTAAAAAAAAATCAAAGTAACAGCAGTCTAAACTGAAAGATGCTGCAAAGGCTTAAGTTTCTCATGACCTGCAAGTTGGAAGAACAACAATTTATACCCACCTCTGAATGCTCCAATAATGGTCTTGAATAATTCCCTCCCAGACTGTGCCATGATCCTTGCCTGCAGACTGGTGGAATCTACAGAATAAAACAAGAGGAAAAAAAAAAAGAGAGAAATGAAAACAGAGTCATGCAGAACATGCACTTCACATTCAGAGAATATTCATCTAGTTTATGTAAACAAGCATAACATGAAAAGAAGGCAGATGGCTTTGTTTTTTAACAACTGACCACAGAAAAAGAAAATTGGTGGGGAGCAGCTGTAAAATAAATTACATTCACACATCAGAACTGCTCAGTGACAATGAAGTGAATTTCCCTTCCCTGCATCCCCACTCTCATCAGACTTTGTTTCTTCTGTACAACAAAAGCCCAGCTTTCCCTTTCCTCTCATTTTAATTTTCTCCCAGGTTGTCTTCTGAATTCTTTCAAACAGCCTTTTGTCCTGTTTTTCATTAAGAAATGTTATTTTTATGCTTATAGCTTCTGCCATTCCCAATTCCTCTCAGCTCAGCTCATGCCATGCTTGTCTCCAGAAGGCAAATCCAAGCTACAGCTTTTGCCTGGCAAGCACTGGGACCATGAGAAGTGTGTCCAGGTTATCAGGACACAATAAATGCAATATTCACAGATCCTGCCATGCACTTAACCTGTAATACACAGCTGGCACCAACTGCACCATGCTCCACATGTTACCTTGCCAAGCAATCCATATTTTTATGTTTTAAAGAGCCAAAATAGTTTAAAAGGAGCATTTGTTTTCCTCAGAGGGACTGGCTGGCAGTGCTTCCCCATGGCAGCACACAGGGACCTCTCCTGGTCAGCACTGAGGGTGCACATCAGCCCTGACACTCAGTATTCCATCTTCACTGCTCTGGGACAGAATTAACCAGAGCCCCTCTCACTCCATACAACAATCACAGCAAGAGAAAAGAGCCAAAGAGCTGCTGACCAGCCCATGGCAAAGGAAAAACAGTAAAAAAAAAAAAAAAAAAGGAACTTGAAAATAAAAAAAGTAATTTTAACCTTAAAAAACAGCAGCACCATCATATATTTTATACTTCACTTTAAACATCCCTTTCTTCCTAAGACACATATCTCAAGTAATAATTTCATGAGTCATTTCAAAGAAAATGAAAACCATTTCTCCACAAGTTATCACATGCACCCGCTATTCCAAATATTTCTATTATATGACATTATATACAGAGAAAGAGTGAACATCATAATTATACATTTTGCATTTAGTATAGCTAACTGGCCTGGGTGAACCATCCTGATACTTCCAAGACCTGGGTTAAACAAAGCAGTTGCATTTCTAAAGCACTTCCCTGCAGATGCACTCCTAACTCAACAGCTTTGTGTCAGCACAGAGGATTCCACCTAAAGCAAGACATTTTCCACAGGAATGTTGACAGTGCCACAAACAGAAAATATAATGGAAAAAAAATGCTTCAGCAGTATTGGAAAGTAGCTAATTATTGTTTTCTGAAGTGTAGACACAGGACATCATAGAAATGTTTTACTAAAAATCCATCTCTTTTGACCTCAAAGTTCTCAGAGTTCACTTCTGACTGAAATATGAAGCAAACAACATCACAGAAACTGAAACAGCAGCAGATTTGGTCTCAATTACTGCATTATATAAATAGCCTGATTTCTTGACTGATGCTATGAACTGTCATGGGGTTAAGTCAGCAAAAACATTAAAGGTCTTGCACAAGGTACACAGAAAAACCTGTTCTTATTTTCAGTCTTGAGCCTGGAAGACTGGAAGTTTCAATCCTCTCTCAAGCTCCTGCTAAAAACAAATCTGAGCAGAGAAACAAAGAGTTAAACAAGGTGAACAATTTCCTTCATGGTAATTCCTCTGACCATCACAGTACAGAGAGCAAAAGTGCCCAGATGAGAGGGGCTGCAGCTTCCCTTGCCACTCCACACCTCCTGCAGGAACACTGAGGACTCCACTTTCCCTCACCAGGGCTCCCAAGAGCTTTAAGACTACAAAGAAAAGCCATCCTTTAATCTAATCACAACACATAAAAGAAGCAGGTTATTGCTTTAAAGAACCAGGAGCAAGTCCTGCTTATTTCAGAATTTAAGAAATAATGCAGGGAACTCAAATTCTGGCATCTCCTAACTCCTGAATGCCTGACTCTGCACCATTATGTTCTTTTAATGTATTTTTGGATATGATTCTATAAACTCTAAAGGATGAAACAGATGTCTAGTACTGATTGCACATAAAAGTCATGTTGTTAAAGTGTCATGACTGTGGGTAGTAGTTTAAATACTACAAATGCAAACAAACAACAGGGATTAAACACATTTGTGCAAGGTCAAACCCACACTTAGAAGCTTCTCTCTGGAATATGATACGTTGTGTTCCAGACATGCTGCACTCATCTCATGGGGATTTTTTTTAAACTAACTGAAACAGAAAAGATAACTGAAGGTGGGATTCAAGTTCCTCTGCCGCATTTAAATCCCACAGTTAATTCTGATGAGTTTACAAGGCAAGAAAAGAAATTAGGCATAGGAAAGAGTGGAGGGAAAATGAGAGAAAAAGGTGAAAATATTCTGGTATAAAGATAGGCTAAAGTGTCACCAGTATGAACAATACAAACTTAATTGGAGCTACAGTGGCCAATGTGCAATTGCTCTGGGCACTTGGATGGATGTGTACAGAGCAAAGGAAGGGACCTTAAAGCTCTGCCATGGGCAGGGACACCTCCCAGGACACCAGGCTGCTCCAAGCCCATCCAGCCTGGCCTTGAACGCTTCCAGGGATGGAGCATCCTTCCTCACAGCAATTTCAGATGTCCATTTTTATAGGCAGATATATGGGATTGCTGCCCTGCTCAGCAGCAACACCTCTCTTAAGGGGTTTTAAAATTCAGGGCATTTCAAACAGCCCCATACCAAGCAGGTACTTGCAGTGAGGATTGCCAGGGACTGTCCAACTGCACCTTCAGAGGCCAGAGAAGAGAATTTACCAATGCATACAAACACATGAAATGTCTGGACAACAAACATCAGTGCCATTTTACAGAACAGACCAAGCTCCAGGTGAAAATAAATAAATTAAAATATAAATAAATATAACAACAATACCTGAAACTTCTCTTGCAACCCCTGCCAGAGCAAGGGATATTATTAAGTTATGCAGAAGAACAAGCTCTTTATCACTAGCAGCTGGAAGGGCAAGATAATGGAAGGAAAAAGCCTCTATTTTGTACTGTAACAGTTACAATAATTTACACAGTCCTGCTTTCTACAACTGCCAAAGTTCTCCCTGAAAGAAAACTTCTCAATGTATTTCTCTGCTTATAAAGATTCCTAGCAAAATAATTATCCTTAGTTAAAGGCTGTTTGACTCTTCCATTCAAAAGCTATTTTCTTTCCATTTAGCTAATTTAACTAATTTTTAGATTCATTTAATTTCCATATTTACACTGAACAGAATTTGTCATTGCATTTATTTTGAATATAGGCAAACTTCTACAAAAATCCAAACAAACAACCAACAAAACAAAACAAAACAAAAACCAAACCAACAAACAAAAAACCCCAAAAAACCAAAAAAAAACCAACCAAACAAACAAACAAAAAAAAACCACCACAAATTTCCTAGGAAAAAACCCAACAGCAATTGTTCAGTTACTCATAAAGTTTATCAAGCCAACGTGCCAGTTCTCTACTCAGCAGAGATGCTAAATTCCAAACACAAGTTCTGACATGATGAAGCCCTGCATGCTCCAACCACAGGAGGGTGAACTGAAGGAGCTGTGGTTATGGAAATTCAAGCTGATCTCAATATTAAAAAATGAGGCCTGATCCCAGCTCCTGAAACCTGTTTTTCCCCTCCATAAATTTAGATTTTTTCCTCTCCAGCATATAAATGTTATGTGACTTAGTATTCAGAAAAGCAAGTCTCTAATCAAAACTACTGAAAAATATAAGTGTGAGGGGGAAAAAATACCTGAATCTGTATTGCAATAACACCCAAACAACTCTACTGTATTTGACTCTCATGGTACTAAGTGACATAGAAAATACATATATTGCATACAATTAGGCTTACAATTAATTGCAAGCTTTAAAAAAACCTACACCAGACATGGAACTATGAAGACAGATCAAGTACCACGTGAAATCAAAGCAGAGTAGAAGGATGAGAGCCAAGTCTTTGAAATTAACTTTTTCAAAAAGAATGGTTACAACTTTGTTCTTACAGTCATTTTACCAGAGCTTTTTCCTGTCTTTAATCCCATTTTCCCCCAGGAGTTAAGCTGTGGCTGTACTGTTCACCAGCTGGAGCTGTAACAGGCACAACTCTTGACTGAGCCAGCTCTGGTGCCACAAACCTCTGCTATTTGTGTAATTACATCAATTAAAGCAGAACTGTGGCTGTGGAGTTCACTCCCAACTGGGGCTTTACCCAGCACTGAGGAGCTCTGCTGTAACTGTGCCACAGCAGGTGAAGCCCTTCCTGTCAGGAAAACACATCTTCCTCTGTCAGAAAATTTGTCTAAATGGTTGAAAAACCATGTCCCAGAATTCTGAAAGGCATTATAACCAAAAAGTCCAGAACATTTAAGTCTGAGCCTCCTGTTAGAGTTTTTGTTTAATAAAATAAATGCTCTTGCATTTCATTAAATCTATCAGCCAAACAGAACTTGATGCAAAAGTGAAAATTCATTACCAGACCATCAAAAAATGCATTCATTGACCACGTTCTAACACAAAAATGCCTAGAAATTGAAAAGCCAAAGAGATGAACACACATACACACACACACACACACACACATATATATATATATACCACAGATGTAGTATTAACTTTCTAGTTCAGTAAATCCACATTTAGTGACACGTGGCAATTAAAACTGATCAGCAGGGACTGGCATTTCTCACATGAAAATAAAGTCATTCAAAAGGAAAGCAGGACTATAATTAATACTTCTATTCATCACCATGATAACATTGCTGTTTGTTCCCTAACAGCTGAATTATGTCTCCAGGAACACCAGACAATACTGAGTATTCAGGTGTATTTTAATGTATGCAAATACATGGGGAAAATATTTGATCTGCATCGACTTTAGCTCTCAGCCTCTTGCACAAGTTTCAAAATTAAAACATCCAAAATTTGCCCTTTCAGTCCTGCTCACCTCATCTAGTACCATAAAGTTGACTGTAGTCCCTGACAGAATTCTGCCTGTCAGGAAAAACTAATCAAGGCGGGTGACAAAGAAAAGTTACTCATAAACAGCAGTAATCTGAGAGGCTAAAAAAAGTTTATTATCAAACAGAATTACAAGCTGAGTTTATGGAAGTTCATTCCCTCAGTCTTTGAGATACACTTCCTTAATCCACTTTGAAAAATGCACGTGAATTACTGAAAGCTGGACTTAGTTTGAGATAAAGTACTCAACACTTTACTTGTAATAAAAAATAATTCGCTAGGACATATTACAGTGTTCCACAGCTGACAGAAGGGATTCCAACTCCAACTGCCTGTCCGCACGTAGCGGCGGAATCAGCCGTGAGCACGAGTCAGTCACTACACAGCATTCAGCATCCGCTCAGAGACACGGAGGCCTTTAATGCTCGTCCCCAAAGAGAGCCCACGACACCGCCGGCCGCTCCGCACGGGTGTCCCCGCGGGTCCCGGCCCCCGGGAGCCCCGGCCCCCCGCGCGGCGGGCACCGGTACCGGCCAGGCAAGGACGAACCGGGTGGTGCTCGCAGAGCCGGCGGAACAGCGCTGCGGGCACCGGGGCGCCCCTCAGCACCCACCCCTCAGCCCCTCAGCACCCACCTCTCAGCCCCTCAGCACCCACCCCTCAGCCCCTCACCCCCTCAGCGCCCACCGCCCACTCCTCATCCCTCTCCGTCCCCGGCATCCCCTCAGCCCCTCATCGCCCGCCCCGGCGCCCCCACACACCTGTACTCTTCCCGGGGCGGCTCGAGGGCCTCGCCGCCCGCTCCCCACCGCTCCTCCGGCGAAGCAAGCGACGGTGGCGGCGGGCGGCGGGCGCAGCAGGGCCAGGGCGAGCAGCAGCCGCCGCTTGCGGGAGGCTGCGGCCGCCAGGCCCCGCGGTGCCCCCAGCACCGCCATCTTGCGAGGGCCGGGGCGCAGGGGATTGTGGGACGGCGGCGGACCCGCGGGAGGGGCGGGGCCGGGGGGGGCGGGGCGGGGGCGGGGCGGGGCGGGGCGGGGCGGGGCGGGGCGGGGCGGGGAGGGTCTGGCCGCCCCGAGGCGAAGTGGCTCGCGGTACCATGGAGGGGTTCGGCTGCCCTCAGATCCGTCGTGGCGGGCAGAGAAGGGCTGCCCTGGGCCTCCCCCTGGCATTCTGTGAGACGGGCTGCCCCATGGTGGCCCAAGATGGGCAGCCTTGAGCACCACCATAGCACTCTGACACGTGCTGCCCTCAGCCCCGCCATGGCACCCTGAGAGGAGCTGCCCTCATTCCCCATGGTGCCGCGAATGGAGGTATCCCAAACCACGGTCCCTGAGGGGGCAGCCCTCAGCCTCACCATGGTACCCAAAGAGGGGCAGCCCTCAGCCCCACCATGGCACCCAGAGCAGGGCAGCCCTCAGCCCCACCATTGGAGCAGCCCCCAGTCCTGCCATTGCACTCTCGGAGGGGCTGCCCTCTGGCCCATCATGGAGCCCAGAGATGAGCAGCCCTCGGCCCTGCTATGGTATCTCAAGTTTCCCTGAGTGCCACCATGGCACCTCCCAGAGGAGCAGCCCACAGCCCTACCAAAGCACTCAGTGAGAGGGGCTGCCCTCAGTCCCAAACAGCCCCAGAAAGGGGCTGCTTTCAGCCTTGCCATGGCGCCCTGAGGGGGACAGGCACACCTCTGCCCAGCTGGGAATTAACCAGGCCCTTGTAAGCCGGAATGAACAAGGGAATGAATGAAGGGCTTTCATACCCTTCTCAGAAGCCTTTCTGTTCTGACTGTGCAAATAAAAGCCTTCTCTTTGAGGCACTGCACTGTTGGAATATGGGTGTCCTCAGCACAAACTGCACAGTTGCAGTCTGTCATGGCTCATGTTGGTCAGCAGCTCTGTCAGTACTTCATGCAGGTTGCTCCTTCCAAGCTGCTGCTAGCACTCCCACACTTTGTCCTGATGCAGCTGGACACTGTCATCACTGCAGACAGAAAGAGGTGCTTGAGCTGGCACACAGTCCCTCTGGATTTTGGGTCCCCCACAGAGCAGCTGCCCAGGCAGTTTCCTTGCCTGGGGTGCAGAAAAGCCCTGGCTCCAGCACCATGAGGGAGCACAGGCCGGAGGGGAAGGTGTGGATAGCATGTGGGATGATACATCTCCATACAGACCTAATCCTGTATTGCACACCCTTCCCAGGGTTAAATTCTGAGCTACCTCAGAGGCCTCCTCCAGCCCACACAGCTCAGCCGTAGTTCCTTTGAGCCAGAATAATGCAGCAATAGTACAGTTCCTAATTAAACACCCACTTAGGAAGATAGAGCTATGCCATGGATTACATTTCCTGTGGCCTATATACTCCCATGTGATCGGCATGCAGAGCTGTCAGAAGGCTGTAGCTCTGTGTGGCATTTCTAATCACACAAAGATTTCTTCAAAGCTACCAGAGCTTGACTGCCGATGCTCTTGCCTTGAGGGAGGGTTGTAAGCTCATTTGCAGGGGAGAAAGACAGACAGACAGAAAGGAAGAGGACAATTGGCTTTAAGTCGATTTTTAATGAGGCAGGATTTCTCTAGTCTGTACTTTGACACACAACTTTGCTCCTGACCAGGATCCACTTCAAACGACAGAGGCGACATTTCTCTGGCACTAATCTAATTCTTCATCATAATTGCATTTGGCAGAGCTGGGTCTGAACAGTGCCGCCCCGTGGCATCGTTCTGAGGGATAAACAGGAATTCTGGGCTTCTGGCTTCCATAGATCCGCTTCCTTCCCTTTGCTCTGCTCTGCATGGAAGTTTGACCAGGCAAAATGGGATAATCACAGCTCTGTCTGGGATGGCCTGGAAAGACAGGCTGGCCAGCATGGCATCATCTCTGGAGTGATTTCAAATGTTTCTGAAATTTCCCCACATGCACTGCTGCAATGGTTTCATGCAGTGTTTGTGTGCACATGTGGTGCTTTCTGGGCCAATCCAACATGCAGCACAGCCTCTCAGCCCTGTAAATGTGACCAGTGCTTTGACCATGTCTAGCTCTTTGGACACGTGCTGCATGGAACATCCTGCACAGGAATAACAGCACCCTGTGCTGTGGTGTCACAGGATCTCACAGCTCCAATGCCTCTAAGGGAGACTTACAAATCCCTCAGCAAATGTTTATTGTCAAACCACACAACCCCTGCATCATGTCAGCCTTGTCATTGTTGGATAATGTACCATCTTATTTTTTCCAAATGTAATATATTTGATATGAGTGTTCTCCCTGCAAATTTTACTTTAGCTGTTCTTTCTTCTTTAATAACCCTCCCACGCTACTGGCTTTATTTCCTCCTGCTAATATTTCAGTCTTGTTTCCAGTTCTGATCTTCTCTTTCTCCTTTTGATACTACTTTATTTATGTGATCCCAGATTACTGATACCTGTACAAGGCACTGCTCAAAGCCTGAGAGACACCCAGGGTGAAAAGAGCCCACATTCCTGTAGAAGTAACAACCTCTATCCCAGAGTGACTGAACCAGGAGAATAGAGCTCATGATAGACACACAGAAAGCCAACAGAGGAGTTTTATGAACTTACACTGTTTAAAGTAGCTCACCACAAAATAAATATCTATTTCTCTGCAGATTTAGCTGTGGAAGCAGAGGATCTCCTTGGAGACAGACAAATCAATGCCTGCTCCAGAGCTGGCACTCTGGAAAGATGACAGAAGCAGCTCAGTTGAAGAAATAGAAGCTCCAGTAATGGAAATAACTCGCCACAAAGGAGATTTGTGAATAGAATCCTAAAAGATATCTAATCTGGCCTTTTTCCAGGAGCTATGTAGACAACAAACCAGGGCTTGAGACCAAGGTCAGTGTACTAAATGAGAACATGTTAGTTTTTTGGCTAGAAAAGTTTACAGAAGCAGCTCAGCAACACAAATACAACACCCATCTTGTGGAGATGAAATAATATTGTATTGAGAGTTTCTTGAAGTTCTTAGCTTCTTTCTCATGAAAGGTGCTTAATATGATTCTAGCACTGTAAAGAATTTCACTTCTAGCAATAAGTACTTATATCTTCTAGAAGTAAGATTTATAATTAATAACATTCCGATAAAATGGAAAGAATCAACACTGAATTCCAGATAATCAGTATGCCAAAAGGAGGGTGAAACCTCTGTTCTGTATGGTAACATTGACAGTTCCAGCTGTGGCAGGCATCAGCCTAAAAGAAAGTCCCCCAGGGCTACGGGAATCCAAATCAATTCAGGAGTCAGGCTAGAGGAAAAAGAAAAGCATAAATATTCAAACATCTTTTAGAACCAATGATATTGGAAGGGTATGAACACAAGGAGGGGAATGCTTCAAGAAAGTACATGAAGCAAGAGGGAAAATTAATGAGAACAAAGCAATGCAAAGAAAATAAAAATAGAAAAAGAGGACAAGGTTAAGGGCAGATAGAAGCCCTTTTTCAGAGGTGTAAAATAATTTTGGCAAGTAGAATGCATGCTGAAAGGCACAGTCCTCTTTTGGATTTAGCAACTGTTGCACTTATTTCTAGAAAAATATGAACTACTAATCCTGAGACCTTGCATTTAAGAACTGAGCAGCTGCACACACTTTGGAAATGCAGTGTGAATTATATCTCATAGCCAATTAAATAAGTAGCATAAAAGAGCTCTATTTTAAAATGTGTTTGATTGTGTTACAAACGTGACATGTCCATTTGTTTTCACTGAAAATGTGGTCAGGCATTGGAAGGAATCTCCCGGGACAGTGGTGGAGTTACCATTCCTTGAAGTGCTCAAGAAACAACTGGAGGGGCACATCAGCCCAGCACAGAGCAGAGGCATCCAGCCTTGCCCAGGTCATGGATTTCCTGCCTGTGAGAAGATCAAACCTGCAGTGAATCCACAGCACTTTGTGGCTCTGTGATGTCCTGATCCCTTTGCCTTCTCCAGGTTTTGTTCCAACCTGTGCTCTGGCTCACTGCAAATACACCAGGCCATGCTTGAGACTTTTTGGCTGCTATGGGTTGCTTTTCTTCTTCCCTTTTTCCCTTTGTGCCCTGCTAATCCAGTCACCTCCCCTGAAGTGGCCGAGGTTGTTATTCCTGCCAAGGGAAGGAGGGCACACAGAGCCTTCTGTCCCCAGAGCGCTCGCCTTGGCCCAGGCACAAATGGGAGCTTTCCTTTCCTCCTGCTCAGAAGGCACCACCAAGGAGGGGTTTGGCCATGGAAACTGGTAAGAGAAATGCACAATATAAAGGAAGATTTACAATCTAAAGCTGAAATGTTGGAAGGAAGGTGGGAGAAAGGAAGGAATAGGCAGGGACACATTTGGGGGCTCAGAGCCCGTGAGCAGCACAGTTTAATGGGGCCAGGGGAGCCTCAGAGGCTGTGACCCTGCTGGAACTGCCTGACTTGAATAAGGAGGTTTTTAGCCTTGTGAGGCAGGGTTGGGTGTCTTTGGGGTGTTTGGTGGAGCAAGGAGCTTGTCAAGGAATGGAGAAGCCTGGAAACTCCTCGGGGACCCTCCTCACCTTCGGTCCTTCCGCAGCTCTGTCAGGCACGTTGGAAATTTGTCTTTCCCACAAGGTCAGCGACAGCCTTGAGCATTTGCTGGGTGTGTCTGGAGCATGGGGGCAAAGAGAAGGTGTGGGCTGAACATCAGCTCTGCTCCTGCAGCTGCTCTGAGACAGAGCTCAGGGGGATGCAGACAGCCAGGAATGCAGGGGGCGTCTGTCTGCAGCAGGGGGCTCAGCCTGCACTGCTGGTTTGGGTGGCTTGGGATGGTTTTCTGACAAAGCTGTAAGGCTTGACAGGTGTGCCACAGAGGAAAGGAGAAATTCAGTGTGTGCAGCTCATGGTTCCAGCTTTCTTCTCCAGGAATGGCTTTGGGCTCAGTAAGGACTCACTGTTTGCAGGCTCAGTGTTATTTCCCACAGCACACTGTTGCTTTTGAATTGCATGCCAGGATCTGGGAAGGTAGGAGGAGGAGAGAGGGTGAGCCCCTGCCTTCCTTTTCTCAATCAGTTTCTCTTTTTCAAAGGCACTTTTTGGTATTGAAAGCCTTCTTTATATATATTACTGCTGCACATCTATATGCCTGTCTGTGTAGAAAGCTGCATGGAATAATTGAGTTTTACACCTTCCAGAATTGCTGCCACTAAATTTCTTAAATTCCTCCTTTTATTACTTAAAAAAGGGAAGATTTAAGAATTCAGAAACAACACAAACATTTCCCTACCTGAACCTTCCTGGTGATCAAAATTGGAGAGGATTTTCCAAACCTGAGTTCTGACACAAACACCCACGGGGGCTTTTTGTACATCCCCGTGTTCCTTTCTAGAGTTGTCCTGTGCATGGAGAACTCTAACCAGCTGTGGGGTGAATTGGGCCGTGTGTAAACAAACAGGCAGGGCTGAGGTGGCCCCTGAGGTTTGCAAAGGAATAAAGTAGCACAGAACTGCCTCTGATTTCCTTGGCAGACAAGAGGCAGCCAGAAGGAACGAGCTGCTGCCTCTGTGACCCATTTCCCTGCGGTTCCAACCTTAAAACAATTCCAAAAATCGGAGCTGTGCTTCTCCTCGGCTCAGAGAAGGGTTGGAGGGAAAAGCAGAGCCATCGGTTCTGTTCCCTTTCGGCCACTAAGGGGAGCTGCTCGTTGGCAAATTCGGTTGTGTGACCCAGGGGTTCCAAAGCCCCCAAAACTGGTTCGTGCTCTTTGTGTTACAACCACTGTGTGCTGCACCAATCCTGATTTCGACTTTGCTTTTGTCCTCCAGGGTGAATAACTGCATTGGATTTTCTAACTACAAATTCTTTCTACTGTTCTTAGCCTATTCTTTGTTGTATTGCTTGTATATTGCTGCAACAGTCTTCAAGTATTTCATTAAGTATTGGACAGTAAGTCATGAAATCCGGTTACTTTTTCATCTCCTGTCAGTCTCGTGGGCTTTAGTGACTCTCGGTGCTCTGTTGCTCTCAGGCAGTGGAGGGGCTGCATTTTCCTGGGAGGTGTTTCCTGGCCCCTTTGGGACTCTACCTCCTGTTAGATGCACAAAATACACAAAGCAAGAAGCCAGGAATTTCAGACTGTAGATTATTTTCTGGCAGAGAGGCTCTATCCCTTCCCTGTCCTTGTGTTTGCATGGGTGTCCCTTGGAAAGTTTGGCATTGATGTGTAAGGTCCTGGCAATGATTTGTACATATTTACTGAAAAGAAAAAATGGGTCAAACCCCCTTGTTCATTTTCTAACCCCCCTAGGCCTCCTTTCTCGATTCAAAAACAGCGACTCAAAGGAGGCTTTTATTCAGCTCCCGGGGGCTGTACCGGAGCGCGCAATGCGGGCAGGGCCGGGGCCGGGCCGGGGCTGGAGGTGCCCGCCCGGTGCCGGTCCCGCCCCCGCGCTGCGCTCCCGCCGCGGGCCTGAGCGGCGGCGCCGGCCGCCAATGGAGCGCGGGCGGCGGGCGCGCTTCCCCCGCCCCGGCGGCGCGCACGGGGGCGCGGCCCCGGCGCATGGAGGCGATGCCCTGCCAGAACCAGCGCCTCGGCCCGCGGCCTCAGGATGAGCCGCCGGCGGCCGCCACGGCCACGGCGAGCGGCGGCTCCCGGCTGATCCGCTTCGCCGAGCCCAGCGAGGACAGCGGCTGCCCCAGCCCGGACAGCAGCAGCAGCAGCAGTAACGGGGTGGTGGCGGTGGCGCCGGTCCCCGCCGGAGAGGGCGGCGCGCCGGCCATCGGGCCGCAGCTGAAGCTGCTGCCCATGAACGACCAACTGCGGGAGCTGCAGACCATCATCAGGGACAAGTGAGCGGCCCGGGCCGAGCCGAGCCGAGCCGGGGCGTGTGGGCTGGGGAGGGGCCGCGGCGGGCCGGGGAGACGGACGGGGATCGTCGCCTGTCGCTCGCTCCATCCTTCTCTCTTCAGGGAGCCGCAGCCCCGCCGAGCGGCTCTCAGCCGGGCCCTGGTGCCGGCTGCCCGGCTCGGCGCTGCCTGCGGGGTCCCGGCGGGCCCGAGGGCCCAGCCCAAAGCCGGCGGGACGCGCTGCCGTGCCGCGTGTGCCGGCTGGAGCGCCCGGGCCGGCGGCGCGGCCATGTCTGGTGAGGCGGGCCCGAGGGCAGGGCAGGGCAGGCAGAGCTCCCGGGGGCTCCCTGCCCACCCCGCCGCGGGGCTGCCGGGCACCGAGCGCCTCGGAGGGTCTTTAAGCCCCTCACACTCTCGGGCGGTCCCTGATGGCGGTGTTTGCTCACCTCCGCCCTGCGGGCGGCTCAGAGCCTGCGTGCCACATCATCGGCACAGGGAGCGTGCAGTACAATGTGCGCAAAGCCCTGGGGAAAGCAGGCTGTACCTTAGGGACCCGCGGGCGGGCCCGGCAGCAGCTGGGGCTCATTGCCGCTCTGTGGAGATCGCATCCTGCAGGCAGCTGGGGGCCGGGAGCCGTTCCCAGGCTCTGCCTGGGGACACCTGTGAGCACCATGTTCCACAAGACAGCTCAGGTGTTGGGCATGTCCCTCCCTCCCACTGATCACGTTTGTAGCTGTGCTTGTTCAGCACTGGGAAGGTGATAGTGGAAGGTATTAAATATAGCATACAACAGAAGACAAACTTCAGTAGCATCCATCTATTAAAAACTACTGGTTTGCAAGAACCACTAGCAAAGAGGTGTGAAATCAAGTCTATTAATAGAGTGATCAGGTTCTGAATAAAACCCTTTCTTCCTGTGACACAGTGGCTTTCTGACATCTGCAATAAGTCATTGCAGAGACACTGTTCCTTGCTGTGTTTCACATCTGTCCATCTACATAGTCCATGGTCTGCTAGTTTCTGGCTCTTGAGGCTCAACTTTGTAGCTAACAGTAATTCATTTTTTAATGCAAAACTGATCACTGTTTCTCAAAGACAGTACTTCCATTAATTTTATTTACTTAGCTGAGCCTTGTTATCTTAAACTAGTTTGTGGAGGCTTTTCCTTAATTTTCAAAGCATTGTGAAAAACAAAACCTGTCAGCAGGAACACCAGAGGCAGTGCAGTCTTGATGTAAGGAGGGCACTCATGGCAAGACCACACAGATCTCCAGGTGAGCACACCCACCTGGCAGCTTCTCTGTGGAGCTGAAAAGGAATCTGGGAGAGGGCTAAGCAGAGAGAGACAGAGAGGGAATCCAAACTGGGCTTGGTGGTAGCCTCTGAAAGGTTTTGAGGGTAGTGAAAACCATATAATTTTGATGTCTAGACAAATACTAGCAATGTAATTACTTTACTCAGAGGTTTTGTTAGTATTATTTTGTTATACATGGGTTTTGACCTCTTTCAAATACATTTAAGAGGTTTCTGGTTACAGTGAGCTTATCCAGAAAGCAGCAGCTGCAATTTTAACTTTAATGAAGGATATTCTTTGGAATTACATCTGCTTTATTGCACAAGACTTTAGTAAGAGGAAGTCTAGAATAGGATGTGTAAATAGTGAATTACTCAGAGCAGCTGCAGCAATTGCAGGCTGTACTTTATTCTGAGTGTGATGTTGCCCTGCAAGTGGGGATGGAACTGTCACTTCCAAGCTCTCTTCCCAACCAGTGAGGAAAATCAGGTAGCAGCCTGCTCAGAAAGGTTGTGTTTGTAGGTAAGGACAGTAGGGAAATATTATTTTTGTGTTCTGTCCCAGGAATTCAGCTGCATCTCATTAAGAGACCTCGGACTGGCCTATTTACGTGCCTGTCATTCATGGAGATGCTGAAGGGAGAAGAGGATTTTTTAGGCACTGTTCATTAACCTTATGCTGGGCAGCTGCAGTCTGCCCTAAGACACTCTGTAGCTACTGTAGCATTCAAAAGAAACTCCTTCTCCTCAGAACTGTGTTTGTGAACTGGCAGCAATGTGGCTCAGAGCAGCTACTGGTCAAAAAACCTAATTTAAGCTGATGGAGAGGTGTTTGACATACAGTGCTTGGGAAGAAGGAGAAGCTTCATCTACAGGCAGTTAGAGCGCTGTCACTTAGACTTTCTGGATTAAAAAAGAACAGGTAACACCTTAAGGAGAATATTTAGAATCCTCAGTGCTGCAGAGGATGGATGTTCCAAATACAGCAATACCTGAAAATGGCAGACATTAAAAGGCAAGCTCCTGGGGAGTGAGAAATGCAACAAAAGTAGGGAAAAAACCCAGTCAATTTGGGACTATTACTGTAAGTGGGGAAAGGGTAAATACTCAGATAGATAATCCCAGTGAGCTGGGATGGAGCTAAGGTCTGGTCAGCCAGATGGAGAAGGCTTTGAGGACTCTGTTTTGTCCATAGCATGAGCTGCTCAGAGAGGTGGAAAGCTCTTTCCTTGTTCCTGAGAGGATTCAGAGAAAGAAATCATGGCCTTTCAATTGGTATTACTGTAAAGAAAAACACACCTTGGCTGGTCATGGTGCCTCATGGGATTCAGAGGTGGCTGGCTGGGACAGGGATGTCCTCCTGGCAGACTGAAATGGCACTTTTGCTTCCTTAAAATTAACAAGAGCTTGGTCTGTGTGCCAGAGTCGGGGAGATGAATAGATCACCTCAACTTCACTGTGCCTGGGTTTCCTCATTTTCCCTCAGCCTCGTCACTTCTGCTCAGCAAGTGCTTAATGGGTGCCTTTCCTACTGAGTGGGATATGGACCTTGAGTGCTCTGATGGGATGTGAGCTGATGCACTGAAGTACAGAACATTCTAGAACAGTTAGTCTCTTTACAAGAAGGGAATGATCTCAAGGTAATTTCCAGCCTCAGATGTGAATCAGGGATCTGGAAGCTGAAATGAATAGTGCAGTGATGTGTTTATATAGAAGAAAATCCATTAGCTCAGGCTGGCAGTGTCATTTTAACTCATGATTTAGCAGGAGCTAAATCCAGGTACTTTGAGGTTCTTGTGTCTGTAGGGTGAGATCATTCTGTGGTATTCTGCTAAAGCTTCTTATTCCCTAAGGAGCAGAGTCATAACATAGAAATGCAGATGGCAGAGTGGCTGGATGTGCAGTCCTGGCTGCTGCACAGAGCAGGGGGTTCAGGAGGGTGTAACTCACCTGTGCTGCAGGCAGGGAGGGTGGGATCCCTCTGCATCCCACCCCTAGCATGGAAATAATTAAACACTGCAGTCCATTAAGTACTGAAGTGCTGCAGGTAGAGCATGGACCTGTTCCCAGCTACCTCATCTCCCCGAGTGCCAACAGCTCATCCAGTGCCTTCAGTTTTCATAAAAGCCTTTCACAAATCCTCTGTAGGGAAGTGGCTTTTTTCCAGCCTGGCCCTCACCCTGGTGTCTCAACAAGTTCTGTGAGGTAATGAGAGAAACAGGAATTAGTGAAGCCCCAATACCTGCAGACCTGGCAGTGTTTGTCACTAGTATCAAGTGCTAAGGTAGGAAGAAACCCTGCAGCTACTTTATATTACAATACAGTCCCCAAAAACCCATTTCTTCCCACCTCCCAAGATGAACACTGTGATGTCAGCCACACTCCCCTGCCTTCAGAAACAAAGTGAAACTCATTTATATTGTGTAACACAATGTTCCTGCTACAAGTTAGGTTTTAATGCCTCATATTTTTAGATGTTGTCTTGTTACTTGATGAAGCAGCTGAAACAGTTTCTAGTCTGACATGAATTGTTGCTTTATGTATTTCTAGCTGGTATTTAGGAAGAACAGTTACAGTGTTTTCACACAAACCCTTTCTTTTCCTGCCCCTGGCAATTCTGACAGGATGTGGGGTTTGAGATGTGGTCTCAGCTTTCCAGCTGCCCCTGTACACGTGGTCTGACATTTTCTGTATTACTGTTATTTGTCTGCACTGTCATTTTCTGTTTCCTTCCCTTCTAAAAAACCAGGTATGACCAATGAGGGGTGCTCAGTGAACTGTGCAGAGGAACATCTGTGTCTGTGCAAGGACAGAGGAGTTGGTTCAAAGCCTCATTATCTGCATTAATATCTCAGAGTATTCACTCAGAACACGTTATCACTTTGCAGTCAAAACTGTGGTCTGGACATTGTTGGGTCTTACACCTATTTGTGAAATTCAGCTACATTTTCTGAAATGCCAGTCTGGAAGAACCTAGATAGGCCACTTTGCTACTTCCCTCTTTTAAAAATACTTATCTACACCACAGATAGAAGTATGAAACTTTCCAAAAACCTTAATAAATTCAGGGCATATAATTGTACAGATTTGGGGTTGGGTTTTTTTGTTTAGTTTTTTTTTTTTTTTTCCAGTTTTGGGGTCTTTTTGAGCATTGCCTGTCTAGTTAATGTCAAAATAGCAGAAAGTTAGGAATATCCTGTCAGTACCAAAAAGAAGGGGAAAAAAAAATCAAACATTATTTTAACAGTGTGTTATTAATGCAAGGAATGAAACTAGATTAGGTTACTGCTCTTTTAAAACCTCTTTTTTAAAGTGGGAATAAGTGACTGGTTCCTAGGCAATGAGCAGGCAAACCTTTTGACTTTCATTCATGTAAGCATGAGGTGTCTCAGAATCTTGGGGATTAAATACAAAATGGTATTTAAGGAGACATGCAGAGTATTAGGGCTTGAAAACATGAGAGGGATTAATAGAACATTTCATTTAAGAGTACCTCTTACCATGTTGGTGCTGTGTCTGAAGGTTTTCAAAGGCACTGTCCTGTGAGTGTTGGCTCCTTGATCAGAGGTGTGTCCTATTCTGGTGTAGTGAGAGTTGCTCTTGGCATGGGAAGTAAGGTGTTAAAGCTGCTTTCAAAATTCAGGCTTTTAACCTTTCATTTTGCCTTCTGAAGGGGCCAAAAGCCACACAGGCACACCAGCAAAAGGTTGTACCCAAACTAATAAGAGGCAGAGAGGTGTTTTCATGGGAATGCTCATTAATCCCTGCTCAGTTTAACCTCACATTCACTGATCTAATCACACTCAGTGAGTTCCAGATAAGACAGGATGTGTCTCCTGCTTATCAGGTGTGTTGTCAGCCCTGGGCTAAGCATCTGCATGATCATTGCCCCACAGTTTCTGTCTGACTGGAGGACAGGCAAGCAAAGCTCACTTGCTCAGAGCTGCAGGGAGTGCAGGAATATCTGAGCTCAGGAGGTGTTTTGGAGCTGAGCTGGAGCAGCAGTACCATGGGAAACCCAGAGAACATCATCCTCTCGTGTTTAATTGCTGCTGGAACAGAGCAGCAGCAAGAGCCAAACCCCAGTGCTGGCTCACTGCATCTCTGCCACCCACCAGGAAACCCAGAACCTCTGGGATAAATTCAGTATATGACAGGAGACTTTCCTCTCATCTGCCTTGGAATAGAGTATTTAATGTTGTGTTTAAGCAATGTTCTTAAAGTTATTCCCCAACTTACAAGGTAAATTATTACCTTTTTCAGGAAATCCAGTAGAGGAGACTTCGTATTTTCTGCTGATCGTCTGGTAGGTGAAGAATTTGTACTTCTTGATATTGTACTGTAACTCTTCCATGAAATGAGTCTTTCAGACAGAGGAATGGTAGTGTGACAGCAACTTTTCTACCCAAAGGAAATTGCTGTGTGACTGCAACTTTCTATATAGGGACTTCTGTTCACTGTTTCATCTCAACAGGTTCCAGAAACCATGGTGTTACCAGCCACAGCTACTTGAGGACAGAGACCTGTAGTAATAAGAAAATTCTGTTCAAAAACAGATACACAGAGGTTGCAGATAATTGAGTTTTAGGTTGAAGCAGCACTTTTGATCTTGTGAACAAAGCAGTACAATTTCTTACAGCCTGGATGTTACCAGTTGCTTGCATGCAGCAGTGCCTCCTGGCCCTTGGTGTATATTAGATTATTAGCTCTGGGTGCATCCACATGGAGCATTTGTCTTTAGCCATATGGTGGTTACTGGCAGGGACAAAGCAGTTTGAAGTTTTCACATGTTTTAGTAAGAACAAAGACTGCTGGGAGTGTAGCCTTTATCTCTTTCAAATTACAAGCTTACAGAAAACCCCAGCACTTGCTACTGCACACACTTGTGTCCACAAGGGTGTTTGCTTTTTGCAAGTCCACTCTCATTAACAGAGGGAGGTGTTTTTTCCCTTCCAGCATAGTCCAGAGACCTTTCACAGTTACAGCCACAGCAGGCAGCTCTCCTGTGCTGAGCCCAGGCTTAATCCAGGCTTGCTCAGCTCTAGATATGACCACAAAGATTGTGACTGCAGTGCTGTTTATCTTCATGGCTTTCCCCTTCTTGAGGATGTTTCCTGCATTCCAGTACCTTACTGTTAGTGTGAAGGACCTTTTTCCATGTACCTTCTCACCTTTCTCAGGTGTCCTGTCCTGTTCTGAGGCAAACACTGATTTTTTTCCCCCTCTCATTGCTGGAAGCTGCAGATCCAGGCAGTGAGTTCAGGTCCTTGCAGCAATGTCCTCTATGGGTGGCCAGCAAAGCCAGAGAGCCCCTGTGTGCTGC
Organism: Camarhynchus parvulus; assembly: GCF_901933205.1. Classification (NCBI taxonomy): domain Eukaryota; kingdom Metazoa; phylum Chordata; class Aves; order Passeriformes; family Thraupidae; genus Camarhynchus; species Camarhynchus parvulus. The sequence continues at coordinate 17,321,388 of NC_044600.1, read as the reverse complement.
AGCTCCTTGCCACAGAACCTGCTCCTCTGTTTTCCATCTTGTGGGAGGAATTTTGCACAAAAGAATATGTAGCACTCTCATTTTCTGAATATTTTTCCTAGGTGTGACAAAGAACAGTTATAATTTCATGTGAAATTTGGTCTCTGCTAAACTTGGCAAAGTGCAAACAGTTATGACTTGCCATGTTTGTCACCCAGAGAGCAAACAGAGCTTAATGGCAAGAGGCAATGCATGAAGAAAAGTGTGGGGTTATAGGGGAAGAAAATACACCTTGTTGCAGGGAGGAAATGAGAATGAAGTTAAACTTGAGAAGGAGAATGAAGAGAATGAAGTGAAAGTGCCTTGGCAGCTGTTAGGGGCAGTGTCTGCTGAGGTCTTAAGGAGAGATTCTAAAGGGTGATGGATTTCTGGGGGTGCAGTTTTTTCTTCTGGCAGTTTGTTTCACACATAAGGGGATGACTCAAAGGAAATGTTTGAAGGTACTTGTGAGAAAAAGGAGTTAATGGGTGGTGGAGGTTGGCAGGGAATGTCTGAATGCCACTGCCAGGGCTGTGATCCTGAGGCTGAAAGAAGTGAGGTTAAAGTCATGAGGAGGAGTCATTTCAAAATGGTTTGAAATGCTGAGTGCAAAGAGATGTACAGATGCAGAGGATGCTCTGCCTCCTTTTGAGCTTCCAAGAAAAGCCACACATAATGGGTTACAGGATTTTCTACCTTGGGACCAAAGCTTTACTTCCTGTTTCATGAGGGGCTGTAATAACACTGGTTTTATCTTCTAAGCAATGGCAGCCACCTCTCTGGGAAAGGAGCAGCTGCTTCTTGGGGCAGGAGAGAAAAGAGGAGGAAATTAATCCCTGAGTGTGGAGGTGGCAGGAGGCACAGTGCAAAAATAAATGTTTTATCAACACTGACAAGTTTACAAAGAATCCTTCCAGCCTCTGTGTATAACACTGATAAGTGTAGGGAGATCACAGAGATTATTTGACCATGAGACCTTTACTGGATTACTCCAAACTTTTGGCAGATTGGATGTGGAGCAATATCAGCACTACAAGCAAGATGAAAAAGGCTTTTCTTCCAAACCTGGCAAATAGGTTGGCTTTTTTTTTTTGGTGAATTAAGTTCAAAAACATAAAATTGGGTACAAATGTCCCAGAAACTGACCACAACCTCTGAGTATGACTGGCACAAACACAGCTCCGAGAAGAAAAAGTTGTACTAAAATGACTAAAAATACCTTGAAAGAGAGATGATAAATGTAAGGGACCATTTCTAGCAGAGGCTGCTTGTGTGCCAGGAACTGGGGCAGAATGGAAGGACAGGAAAACCTTCCAGGCTGCCCTCTGCAATAAGAACTGCCTTGAAGTGAGCAGTACACTTGCTCCATCCCAGGAGCATTGCCTCACTCTCCATCCCACAGTGAATTTTGAATAATCAGTGATTTTTTTAGTTAAAGCTCTTGCTTGGCAGTAGCTTTCCTTGAGCAGTTCTGGGCTGAGAATCTTTGGCTCATGAACAGAGAGAATTCTCACATCTTTAATCCCCAGAGCCTCCTCCAGGTCACTCATTCTGGCTGCAGGTGGATGTTTGGTGCTTTGCAGGGCAGCACCAGGGGAGGGCTGGGGGGCTCATGAGCTGCCCCTCCACCAGCAGCACCTGGAAACCAGAGCTGGGAGGGGCTGGGAGATGGAGGTGATAAAGAGATTCTGACTTGCCTTTGGGCACTGGTGGTGTGTGTGCATTGCTGCAGCTTCTGGGGCTGTTCTGGCAGCCCAGCTGCAGTTTAGTCCTAGAAACAGGGATGTGAAAATAGAGCCTGGCTGAGGGGGAACTTCACCTTTCCCTCACCAGGATTTCCTGTCAGCAAATGGAGTTACATTGGTGCCCCACTCATCTGTTGAGAATAATTTGTCTGTGAAGCCTCTGCCTACCAGATGTAAATAAAATCAGTTTTATGATTGCTTATGAACCCCTCTCTTTTCCCAGTTTTGTTCTGCAGTGCCTTTGTTTGATTTGTGGCCAAAACATAGGCCTCACCCCCAAAAAGTCTCTAAATTCTAATTGCTGTTAAAGAGACCCTTTTAGACCCTTTGGCCTCACCCAGTCCTTGTAACTACTACTGCCATGTCGTGCCTTATCTCCAGAGATAACAATCCCTTTAAGCTGACCCATCTGCTTGGTCCCACAGATCAGACTCGTGGTTGAAGAGGGACTGAACCAACTGCCCTACACAGAATGTACTGTGACCACTCCTACAGGTATGTGGGAAATCACCCCTGGCCTGGGTAGGACTGGAGGTGGAACTGATACCAAAATACAAAGAATTATTTCAAGAGTTACAGAATATCCTGAGGTGGAAGGGACTCAGAGGATCATTGAGTCCAATTCCCTGCTCCTCAGAGAACAGCCTAAAACTGAAGCCTGCAACATCCAGATGTTCTTTGAACTCTGACAGACTTGGTGCCTCAAGCATTTCCGTGGGGAGCTCTGAGGAGATCAGAGTGACTGTCCCTGCTGGTTTAGAAAGCTACAAGGCACATAACAACACAACTGAGCAAAACAGTCAACAGTCGTTTCACTGAGGATTACAGTGGCCTTGCAAAACCATGATGAAAATGTGTATGTGCAAGAGCAGTTCACCTGCCCACACCACAGCCTTGAACTGAAACTGCTGACATTTCACATGCCCATCAAGGAAAAAGTGCTTGGCACAAGCAGCTTTGCTTTGCCAGCCTAAATCTGGCCCTGCAACTGGGGCCAGCTGGGAGTGAGGATGAGCAGGAAATGCAAAGTGGCACTAGAGAAAACCATTGCAGGAGCTGTGGTTCCTCCTGTAAGGTTACAGATCCTCAGGTGTGCAGTACTCAGGCAGCAGCTGAGTGCATCAGCAGGTTGGGGGGAGTGCTCATCTCCATGGTGTGACCCACAGCACCCTGTGAGATGTGCACCAGCTGAGTCCTGTTCCCCCTGAGAACTCCACCTGCATTCCTGCAGGGTGACACTCCCACTCTGCAGGGAAGCATTGGTGTGGCTTTATTACACTTAGAGAAATGATGAACTGCAAACCCTCAGCTGTGGAAGCAGAGTTCAGACACACCCCCCAGGAGCACCATCCCTTACCTGTGCTCATTTTTACATCAAACAGCAGTGGCTTCACCTTTGGTGTCACATCTGTTCCCATCAGTCAGTGACAGACCAGGACCATCTCCTCTCTGTCAGAGAGGGCAGAAGGGAGCAGCCACTGAGCCCTGGTTTCTTTCCTCACAGGACACAAGTATGAAGGAGTCCGATTCGAAAAGGGAAATTGCGGGGTCAGCATCATGAGAAGTGGTAGGTGCTGCTGGCTGCTGAAGGACTCACTTTAAATGCTTTGGAAACCTGGAAGCAACTTCCTTTCAAAGATGTACAACAAGAGGTTTATTCAAATTCTTTCTTTGCTGTCCTTGATAAGAGAATGTCCAGGAACACCTCCCATTAACGTTTAAGGAGCCAAATGGCTGGCACAGCTCTCCTGTGGCCCCTTCCCTGGCACTGTTCCCTGAGAGGGGCCAAGTGCCCTCCCCTGTTTCCCTCCTGTGCCCAGAGCCAGGGCCCCACCCCAGCCACACTCCGTGGGGGCAGAGTCCCTGTCAGTGCCCAGTGCTGGGCAAACCCTGGGATCTGGGCTGGCAAAGCAGCTCTGGCCCCACACTCTGCCCCACTCTCTGTCACTGGGGTGTCCCCAAACCCCACCTGCCCTCCTGACCTTTCCAGCTCCGTCCTGTGAGAGCTCAGCACAGCTGGGAGCACCAAACCCAGGGCTCAGGAGCACCCAGGAGACTCAGTTTGCTGTGAACAGGGGAAAAGGGGAAGAGCTTTAGGTGTTTTAATGCTTAGAACTGTGCAGCAGCACAGGGGTGGGACTGTCCTTTCGGGGACTGTGACTTGGGACTGTCCATTTGGGACTGTCTCTTTGGGGACTGTCCTTCTGGGACTGTCCATTTGGGACTGTCTCTTTGGGACTCTAATTTTGGGGACTGTTCCTTTGGGACTGTCCATTTGGGACTCTAATTTTGGGGACTGTCCCTTTGGGACTGTTCCTTTGGGACTATCCCTCTGGGGGCTGTTTGGGACTATTCCTTTGGGACTGTCCATTTGGGACTCTAATTTTGGGGACTGTTCCTTTGGGCCTGTCCCTGTCCCTGTAGCCCCTTGCCCAGAGTCACCATGTGCTGCTGTGTCTGTGCTGCCCCTGCAGGGGAGGCGATGGAGCAGGGCCTGCGGGACTGCTGCCGCTCCATCCGCATCGGGAAAATCCTGATCCAGAGCGACGAGGAGACGCAGCGAGCCAAGGTGTACTACGCCAAGTTCCCCCCCGACATCTACAGGAGGAAAGTGCTGCTCATGTACCCGATCCTGAGTGAGTGTCAGCACCCACAGCCGGGCTCCTCTGAGCTGGCACGGACTGACAATGTCCTCACTGGGCTCTGCTTGGGGTTTCTGCTTGACTGGGGACAGAGCAGGGAATTGATCAGGCTGTGCCAGGACAGAGAGGACAGCAAGGAATTGATCAGGCTGTGCCAGGACACACATTACTCAGCTGAGATTAAGAGTTAATATAAATTTAATTATATGAAATTTACCTTGGGAAAAGACTCAAACAGTATTTTTCTTATTCTGAGACATTTCTAGATTAATATTATAAGGAGTTTGGTGGGATGAGGTCACTTGTCCACTCTGATAATTAGGAGAACAAGGAGTATGTGCAGAGGTGATGCCTTTCCAGTGGGAAAGGACAGAGTCCTTTCAGTCACACCAACAGTACCACAGGTATTCTCAGACAGCTTAGGACAAGTTCATCAACCACAAAAACCCCTAAACCCTGACCCCTCTTTGCCCCTCAGGTACTGGGAACACGGTCATCGAGGCTGTCAAAGTGCTCGTGGAACACGGGGTCCAGCCCAGCGTCATCATCCTGCTGAGCCTCTTCTCCACACCTCACGGTGAGTGGGGGCACAGGAGTGAGCACAGCTGTGTCTGTGGGGACAGTGCCAGCAGTCACACAGGGGACAGGCAGGGCACAGCTGGGCCTCTGCCATGGCAGCATCGCTTTGCTCAGAGCAGGTTTGGGGTATTTTTGGCTGAATTTTAAGACTGAGCAATGACAGCACCGTGTTTGGTGTGGGCAGTGAGGAGGGGACTGAGTGGCAAAACTGCAAATGGGAGAGTGTTCCTAAGAGCAGGAGTTTGCAGCCCTGCCAGTGCATGGCTCACAGAGCAGTGCCAGGCCAGCTGCTGTTCTGTACCATGGAATGTGGGGGCTGCTCCAGCTCCAGAGCAACACCAGGAGTGGGAGCTGAATGGAGCTACAGAACTGGCCTGGCTGCAGGTTAAAGGTAGAAAGGGCTGTAAATGAGGAACATTTGCTTCTCTGGGAGGAAAGAGGATCTTGTGTGTTGTCTTAGAAATTGGCCCTGGCAGAAATTGCTATCAGAAAACTCAGCTGAGCTGCAGAGCAGCCTGTAGCCACTTTAATTGGGAGTATGGGTGTATGGGAAAGGCAATTCCAAAGAAGAAAGCCCCAAAACAGCAATCCCCTGAAGTCAGGCAGTTTTCCTCATAGAAGGTTAGCTAAGGCAGGAACAGGAAGAGGAGACAAGCACAGAGCCTGACTTACTTTTGGAATGCTGCTGATCACAATCTGACATGGGCTGAAGCACTGTAGTCATTATTGCCTTTGCTGTCTCTTCCAAGGTGCCAAATCCATCATCCAGGAATTCCCAGAAATCACCATTTTAACTACAGAAGTGCATCCTGTTGCACCAACACACTTTGGACAGAAGTATTTTGGGACAGACTGACAGTCTTGGAACAACTGGATATGACTCTATGGCATTACAAGAGGTTTTTTTACATTTTATTACTACTGAGTTGGCTGGGGCCATGTTTAAAAAGCTTTTTTGGCCAACGAGCTTAGGTTAGTGCTGGCCTGAACAGGGATCAGGCACAGTGACAAAGCACTCTGGTTACACGGTCAAGCATCTCCATGTTGGGGCTCTGTCATTGCCACACTCTGCTTTAACCTATTTATTCTTCTCCAGCCTGTCTGTGGCCGTCTGCAAGAGCAAAATAAACCCAACTAAACCCCCGGGGAGTGTCCTTCATTTCTAGGGTCACTTGGCATCACTCCAGCCACATTCCCATTCCAAATCTCAGGGTCCTCCTGAGCAGCCATGTGGATTTTTGGTCTTTGGCTGGTATAAAAGATACAACTCTTGGAGTTTTGCCCTGCAAACATTATTCTCAAATGGTGAAACAGCCCTGGTTGTCTTGCTTAGGGCTCCTGAATCAAGAAGATTCCTGTTGCAGCAGAGGTGCAAACTGGGTGGGAACTGGGGGTGGGAGCAGCACTGCCTGTGGAAATTCTACACACACAGAACTTGGGGAGTTCTGAGAGACAAAACTTGTGGCTGGATCAGTCTCACCAACCCTTTAAATGACAGGAAAACTGCAGCAAAAATCTGGAACTCGATTTCTAGTCCTGTTCACGAGCACCAGAGCCAGAAGACAAGCCTGGCCCTCAGGGCTCAGCTGCCTTTCCAAAGCCTCAGGGCACTCATTGTTTGGGTCACATTAAACATCAACCTGCAGCCAAATCCCTTCTTTCTTTTTCTGGCATCAAACTGCTGGCCAGTACCTCCCTTACTGTAACTTTGGGGAAATTCATGAATACAATAGAAACAATTATTATTTTTAAATATATCCATATTCTACAATTGCAGGATTAGGGAATGTTGTCTCAAGTAATGTCCTTACCTCTCATCAGGTGAGTGGAGTGCTGAGGTCTGAGCTGCCCACACCAATGAATCTTTTTGTCACAGATGAAGAAACTTCCCTGTTCCAAGCAGTAATTCCAATTAATTAAAGTTGTGTATCACTTCCAGAGAGGGAGTGTTCAGCCCAAGCATAGGAAATAACCATTCACAAGTCTAATGAATTAGCCAAAAATGTTTTAATGCAGTCCTTGCCTGCAGTGCAGTATAAACCATAATAAAAAACAACAAAGCAGAACATACAGGATATTCAGCTGTAGAAACTGTACAAACACTTGGAAAATGCCAGTAAAACTCCACAGAGCATCAGCATAGTCAGAGCATTGGTCTGACAGTAAAAACGAGTATCCAAGGCTTTTGTAAAAACCCATTTGATATCAAAAGTCTCAATGCCAGCAGCAGCAGCATTAAACTCCTGAACACAACACCCCTAAGGTGGGCAGCAATCCTGCTGTGACATTCCCTGCAAAATAATTACTTCCCATTGAATTAGGGGGAGGGATGTGTATTAAACCACCAGTTCTGACTGGAACACCCAGCCCCAGGCCATGCTAGGCTCCTAAGAGCAGCTGGATGCAGTTCCCACTCAGGGGGTGCTGCTGTGTCCCAGTTTTGGCAGCTCCATGGCAGTGCTGATCCTGCCCCAGAGGGAGCCCCCAGAGGGCTCCCCCTGACCCCCAGCAGCCCCTGCTGTGGGGTTCTGCTCCAGCCCCATTTGCCAGTGTGTGACACCCCCTGGCTTTCTGGATGACATTAAACCCTCCTGATACACTGACAACACCACAGCTCTGCCGTTCTCTGATCCTGAGATTCAGCTCAGTTCTGTCTTTGAGGGACCCCTTTGCACCACAAGCAGCATTTTCAGATGAGGAGCAGCCATCTGAGCAGGCAATTTTAAATTTATAAAATAACAAGACCTTTCCTACTTGCTGTGTTCCTAGCCCACAGTCCCCTGCTCCAGCAGTGGATTTGGAGTCACTCTGGAGTAGCTCTGTGAGTACAGCAGGAAGCCATTCCACAGTGTAGTTAATTCCAAAGAAGGATGGAGTTACATGAGAGCAGAGCAACCACAGTTCCACCTCCTCACCCCAGCTCTCAGGCACAGCCTTGTCCCTCGCAGGGAGGGTCACCTGCAGCAGCCCAGCAGTTCATGACATCAGCAGAGTTCCAGATGAACTGCCAAGGAAGTCCTGGGACACATCCTGGAGGTTCCCAGATCCTCCAGAAAAAGGTGGGGGAATAATAAACCAACACTTTCACTTTGGGCTTCTGCTTCTCTTACAGAGGGAAGTGCTGAGAAGGGGCTGCACACATTTTCTCCAGGTTAGAAAGGAGAGGGGGAGGCTGATTTTGTTGGGTTTCAGGCTTCCCGTGGGATTTAGTGCAAGGTTTAACCCAAGGAAGAGCTTCAGGAAGTACTGAAGCAGCAGGGAAGCTGTCAGGTGAGGTACCTGCATGTCCCAGGGCTGTCTGACAGCACTGCATGCAAGCAGGCATTTTTTTTCAAGCACAGCTGAAGTAAGAAGCAGACATGATCCCTTTATCCTTTTTGTTGGATGTTTTTGGAGTTGTGGTTTTTTCCCCCCTCCTTAGCATAATTTCTTATTTTTTAAACAATGGCTGTTACCCACTAAAGTTTTACAAATGCTGCTGTAAATCTTAAAACCTCACACAGAAAAAAATATTATTTTAATGAGCATGCAGGCATGAGCAACTTACAGGCTTGTATTTGAAATGTAAACTTACATTTTATTTCACAAGGTTTACATCCCAAACGGAAGCTGGAGAATGAAGAAATGAGGCTTTAGGAAAGAGAAAATGCAGGAAGTGGGATCCTGCTCTAAGCAAAGCCAGCTGGGCCTGATGATGGAAACCACAAACCAATACCTGACAAACAGAGAATAATTACAAATAAAATACATGGCACAACTGCATAAAATGACACCTACTCACCTTCACAGTATCCAAAAAACCAGCACAAGCAGCTCAAAGCTGAAAATATTTAACTGCATGTTCAGGAGGAAGAGAGAATAGTCCAAGTGGGAAGGAAAAAGGACAAGAGACTAAAACCCTGCAGCAGTGGGTGTGAGCTCAGTGTTTGTGACCAGGGCAGGGAATGCAGCACTGGGCAGGAAGAGCCCATGGCAGAGCAGTGCAGGGTCTGACAGACCAGAGCCCCTCTGCCATGCAAACACCTTCAGTGATCTGAATCATCTGATCAGTTCAGGATGAGTTTAGGTTTGCAAGTGTTCTGTAATAAAGCAGAAGCTGATAGAATTGGAAAAATATCAATAAAATTGAGGTATTTTCAAGTACTATGGATCCATTTCAGAAATCTGTACCACAGGAGTCACTGAAATGAAAACGACCCTTTTGAGTTAATTAGCTCTGGCTTAATAAACAAGGTCAGCAGTGGCTCCTTCCCTTGCTAATTAAACCCTTCCATGAGTGCCTCAGCTCTGCACAGAGTAACTGCTCAGCAGAGTAACTGCACAGAGTAACTGCTCAGTACATCATTCTTCATAGCTAAATTCAGGGGGAAAATAGTAATTTTTTTCCCCCCTTAACATTTTACATTCATATCACATGACAGACTTAATGCATCAAGTTGTGCTTTCAGTCCAGACCAGCATCTAGAACTACAGAGCTGCAGCTGGTGTGGATTTTGCTGAATCCATTCCTGTTTGTCCCAGGAAGCAAACTTTCATTGCATAGTGGGATTTGGAAGCTTCCTGACTCTCACCAGTGACTGCACCCCACACGCACTGGGTACAGCCTCCTCAAACATACAGAGTGCTCCCTGCTTGAAGGAAAACAAGATTATCCTACTCCAAAAACTTCCAATCAGCAAGAGAAACCAAGTCCAGGTTCCTTGGGCAGGACTTGCTGGCCCAGGGCTGGACTTTGGACAACTGCACACAGAGAAACATCAAAGTGATGCTCTGTCTGGGGTTTTGTACCTGAATGGAAATGAAGGGGGGAGGTGAGGAGTGGCTGTTAGTGGTCAGTTATTTTAGAGGATGAGTCCAGGAGCAGAGGGATAACAATGGAGGCACCACAGTAAAGTCCAACAAAAGAGTTCCCTCCTTTCCCATGGTGAGATCACTTGGAAAAGCTGCTCATAGCTGAGCAAGCTGTAGTGCAGATCCAGTGCTAAGCAGAGAAAGCAGCTCCTGGAGGGGGTTGGGACAGTTCCCCTGCTGCCCCCACACTGCTCCAGGCTGGAGTGAACACCTGCAGCAGCCCCTGCAGCCATACACTGACAGCAGCACCAGAACTGAGACTCAAACCTTAATTCTCCAGGTTCCCTGAATGAGCTGCACCTACAGCACACACTCAGAGGGTGACAGTGACACTGGTGGCAATCCCTTTGGTTGCTCCTGGCACACAGAGGGCTCAGGTGTACCTGGAATGCTGGGCCACCAGCACAGGCAGTGTGAGATCCAGGCAGGATGAGCTGGAATCATGGCCAGCTCCCAGAGCTGCAGTGTCCTTGGTGTTGATGGGACTGGGGGGTGAATCCCACCCCTGGAATGCTGGGATGGAGGGTGCAGTCAGGGCAGGCAGGGCAGAGCTTTGATGATACAGCCCTTATAGCCAGTGATGATGGGGAAGAGCCTCTGGATGAGGATCAGGCCATGGAAAACAAAGGAGGTGCTGCAGTGGGTTACCCCTGAAGAGCTGTTTGCAGGTTAAAAAAAGCTATCACACACTGGGCTGAATATTTTCTCTTTTGTCACTTGCAGAGTGACCAGAGCAGCCTGAGGAACTTCTGCTTTCCAGTGCATTTACTCAGTATAAAAAGGACAAAGGCCAGGGTAAAATAAGGATATCACCTTAAGTGAGCAGAAGGGAATAAAATGAAGCTGCTCACTCAGACATGTGGGTTTTTCCCATTTTGTTCTGCCTCATTTTACACAACTTTTGGGTTTGTTTAACATTTCATGAAGCTTTCCATTATCTGATGTGTGGATATTGAGAAGTGGCTCTGAAGTGATAAATTTTGTGTTGTTCTAACAAGAGTTTGTTCCAACCACGGGAGGCTGAGCTGCTTTGAAGGAAAGGGAAGAGATGACCATAATTAATGACAAGAAAAGTGACTGAATAAAAGTTACTTGGAAACATTTAAAGCCCTTTCTCAACCTGAGCTTGGTACCTGTGCCACCACAAAGATATCTGCCTTAGTATGAGAAGACAAAACCTGAATTTCTGTACTCCCTAATGAGCAGTGCAGCAGCAGGAGCAGGCAGGGGAGCTCCTGCACAGCTCTGCTGCTGCCGCCTGGCACAGAAACAACTCAAATAATGGCAAGGCTGGAACCAGAGCCAAACCCAGGGAGGGCACAAGAACCTGCTCAGAAAACTCCTGTAAATCCACAAAAGCTCTGGAAAAATACACTTCAGCTGGCAGGATGAAAGTCACCAAATCACCTTCCTGGTTTTATATACAAGGAATTCAAAGTTTTTAAAGGCACAAATAGCACCTCTGTAGGTGCTAAATTCTGGCTGTGTTTAGCTGCCATCATCCTCTCAAACTCCCCCTCCAGAGCACATTTTACCAGGAATGAGGGGATTAATTCAGCTGCCACCTTGCATCACACACAGCACAAGGTCCAACACCAGATTTACATCAGAAATGCAGCTTTAGATTGACAGGAAAAACCCTTCCAGCACTCAGCAGCCATTTGGTGACAGAGCCACTCAACAGATGGGGCTCAGGTGGCTGAAGCAGGAACATTTTCAGTGTTCAGGGCCACCCTGAGGAGAGACACAAACCCACAGGAGCCTGGGCCAGCCCACCTTGGCCCCTCACAGCCAAATTCAGCAGTGAGACATCCCAGGGAGGTCAGCACTGCCACACAAACTGCAGAGGCTGAGGGACAAAATTCCATCACAGGGCACGGATCAGCCAGGAGTGAAACAGCTTCTCTTAGGGAAGGAACCCCTGCAAGGCTCTCCTGGCTCACAAAAACATTCCCTGTGGCAGCAGCAGCAGAGGAACAGAGGAAAAAGGGGTTTATTCTGTAGGGAAAGTCTCCATCACCAACCTCACTCATCAGATCCTTTCTCCTGTCATGCACAGCTGCTCCTGCAGTCACTGCCAACACCAGTGGGCTGATAAACACAAAAATGGGATAGAAAATGGTACTAAATGATCCTAGAGGCAGTACACCAATACTTTTAGCATGCACCTAATTCAGACAAGAATGATGGACTGGGCTGAATCATGCAAATTAAAAAAAAAGGACTCAGGTCTAGAAAAATATCCATAATCCAGCCAGCCAAGTCTCAGTTCCATTCCCCAGAACAAAAACAGGGATACACCTCTTTGACTGTAAATGCAGCAAAATGCAGAAACAAATCTGATCACCTCTTAGTGCAGAAACCCCTGAAGCCAGTCAGTGCACTGAGCTGGGAAGAAGTCTGAAAAAATTCAATATACCAATTGTGTCTTCAGCATTTTGGGGCTCAAGCCACCCCTGTGGAGTGAAACTCCAAACATGACTCTTGGAGCCAAACTTTCAGTGCATATTTCAAATTCACATCTTCCTTTCTGACTCTATGAACACAAATCTCCATCAAACACTGATCCAGGAATGAGATGATGTTTTAACCTTAGGAATTAATGCAAACTGGGCTGTCTGAAGTTCCCTTTTGCATTTTAGAAGCCTGCAAGAAGGATGCAAGAACACTATCACCCAAACTCAAGGAAAGTAACACCCCCCCTAAAAACGTTTTAAAAAATCTGTGGCCACAATATTCTTGAATCTTGATACTGGCAACGTGAATATTTTTATTTTCACTCACAGCTGCACATGTACATGTGCATGTTCAGCATTTTTGCTTTCAACACTCTTACATTCAGCTCCCAATTTAGTGCCAGATTTAACTGGGTCTGTCTTGCATTGAGCTGAACTCACTCAGAATTTAAATACATTAGAAAATGCCACTTGTCAGAGAAGGTTGGAGAATCAGCCTCAAAATAAATAACCATCCCCAAGAATATTATGGCTTGGAAGAATTTAAGAGCTTGAGTCCCTGATGTTTGCAAAATGAAAAGGCCTTCGGAAACACACTTGCATCAACATTTGTACCTATTTTGAATAAAAAATAGATAGTATTTATAAAATAAAGAGAGCAGGCCAAAGAAGATTGGCCACAATCACTCTGTAAAATTGTTCTGTTAACTCTGTAACTTAAATTTATAAAGCCTTGGGACATCTGGACAGCAGGATTCCTGGAGAAGCACTCTGGAATGCAGATTCCCATCAGACAATACTTCAGGATGTTTTTCTCATCTTGAAGATCCACCTGTTTTCTGCCCCTCAAAACTGAAGTCCTTGCCAAGAGAAGGGATGTTGGCTCCTGAGAGAGAAGCTGAAATTTAAAGAAATACAATTGTGCAACCATAGCACTGCTGTTATGAGGGACTGAAGGATGATCTGGGCTTTGGGAGTAATTTTAAAGCCGTGAAGAACAACAGGAAAATGCTGATTTTGCCTGCCCTGGTGGGATGGCAGGATGCAGCCCTCACTGCTGACAGAAAAACACTCTGGGGAACAAGGCAGACTCCTACAATGTGCCAGCAGTGTGGAGGGGAGCCAGGCAGGGATCACAGGGCTCTGCCTCACCAGTCACTGCCTGCCTTGGAACTGAGAGGGGCAAAGCCCAGCTGGCAATTCCACCTCCTGCCAGTGGGACAGCAGAGGATGCTGCTGGAATCTCATCAGTTCCATTCCTCTGGGACAGAAGGACACTGTGCCCTCCTCACTGCCTGCAGCTCCTGGGGCAGGATGTGTGTGGGGCATCTCCCCTGTTCTCCAAGTCAGAGCAGGAGGCAGAGCAGGGAATGTTCTGGAAGCAGCACCTGCCCCAGCTGGTGTGGGACTCACCTTTTCCAGGGGAGAGAAAGCCTGGAGAAGAGTGACAGCTGATGTGACATTACAGGGCACTCCTGGTATCCCCAACTGCAACTTGGCTGTGCTGAGCTTCAGTTTAACACCTCACCTGCACCTTCCCACACCTCCCATGGATCCCAGAATTTCCATCCTGCCACTGTCCCAGCCATGTTTTCCAGAAGAGCTGCAGGGTTGGTGTCCTCCCCTTCCCAGAGTGCTGGTGGCTCTGGTGTCACCCGTGCCACACCAGCCCAGGGCCTCTGAGAGCCTCTGCTGCCCTTCAGGGCCCCTTGAATAAGGGATTTCTGGGTAAGCTGGAGAAATATTTTTCTGCTAAAGCCCAAACCTTTTCAACATCACCTCCCCACTCCCTGCAGAGCAGTGGTTTTGAGGGAAATAAAGAAAGAAACACTGACCTTTCTGATGCAGCTTTACACCACTGTGCTCTCACACTGCTATGTCTCCCTTTCTATGGCAAGGGATGAGGCTTCACCAGAACCTGCGAAAACCAAAGCAGTTGGAGGCAAAAAAATCTGGATTTCTCACTGAGAATACATTTTTCACTAAGCATGGAATTGTGTTTTTAAGGATAATTACAAACAAAAATAGACAACCACTTGTCAGAGAGAACTGAACAGCTGTTTTAAACTGAGATTACTCTATTATTGGCTTTATTTATTTCATAACCAAGTCACAAGCTTCAAAGCCACAAAGACAAATAAAGGTCTTGCAGTTTTAATGGAACATTTCAGGTCTTTCTGGTTAGACATTTTTACTGGTTTACCTCTGCTGTGTAAGAGAGAATCTGAATATTTCAGTTGAAAGGACCCACAGTGATCATCCAGTTCAACTGCCTGGAAATGTCTGTTATTTTATAAGCTCTATAAATTGGCACACTTCATATAAGCTCCAGACCACAGTCTGGGGTCTGATCTAGCCAAAAATCACCTCACTGCCAGCGTTTTCATATGGAAGAATTAATTATTTATTCATGGAATTTAAAGTTTGTAAAAATGGGAAGAAGCTCTGACTCATTCCTAAAGGAGTTATTTCAAGCATCATTAAAAATTCACAGAAATGCCATAGTTTTCTATTTTAAAGCCAATTTTGTTGGTTTTAAAACTCATTTGTGTTACCTTGTATAAGTACCAAAATGTACAGAACCGACCAGGGAGAGCAGGTAAATTTACTCTGGAAATAAAGCTGGACAAACTATAAAGCAGCTTCCTAAATGTATCCCTGAACTCAGGTGTTTGCATGCCTGATTTCACACACTGTCACAGGATAAATACACTCCAAAAAATCTAAATATTCTCCTCCTTGCAGGCACCACTTTACATCTCAAATAACTGGGCTGCATGCAGCAACATTTACATGAAAGTGCTCTCAGTTTGTGGCAACTTCACTTTCTCTAACCCTTGAAACATCTTTTAAGTTCATTCACCTGCAAGTAGAAAGTTATTGAAAAAAAGAAAGAATTGTTTCCAAAGCAGAGCTTATTTTTAGTCTGCGCTCACTAACAAGTCCCAGCTGCCCAGGGACTTTAACCAACACAGTTTTTTTATTTGATTCTCTCTTATAGTTCATTTATTGGCCACTGTAGATCAGGACAACTAATTTCACTAATTCCTTACCCTGAGGCTCTTCATCTATTCCATCCTCTTCCCACTGCTCCTCATTTGTCAGGAGAGGGTTCCGAGCTTCACTCAAGGTTCTCATGGGGAAAAAATGTCCATCCCCCTGGCTGCATGGAAAAGGGACAGAGGGACACTGCAAAAGCAGCAAGTGACTCTAAAAAATGACAATTTCTCTACGTTTTTCTGCAAAGTTTTCCCTTGCCAGTATTTCCCATGTTTACTTAAAATCATCCTTTAAGCTTTAAAAAGCACCATGTTTATCTTTCACTTTGGTTCTCAATTTTTTCAAGGTCTCTGCAGTACAAAAGTTGAAACTTGTGGCCTGGAATCAAGTAATTTTTAGCAGAAGGTAAATGTGCTAATTTGATCAAGTAATTTGAATACAGAAAAAAAAAGCCCTGGATAAATGTGGACAGTTAGAAGTGACAGGGGAACTAAGGAAAACATTTATGTAAATTAAGCAATTAATAGGTATAAATTTTATCAATTTATCCCACAGATTCTTCAGGGCAGAAATCTCACTAGTGTTTGAGTGACACCCAACAGGAAATGGCCCCACTCTTACTGAAAGACACATAAAACCCCCACTTTCCTGTGACCTAAGCCTGTACACAAGATGTGAAAATCTGTAATTACATCAGCTTTTAGCAGGGTTACTTACCTAGAGGCAATAGGCAGCAACCAGAGCTTTTTTTCTTCCCCAAACACTTGCTGGAGATTCTTCACAAAGCCAAGATTGAATCCATTTTTATCTGGGCCATTTTGAAACACTGGAGCTGAGAAAGCCTCTGCAAACAGAGGCAATTTCAGTGGAAAAAAATGAAAATCAATGGCAACCACTCTGAAACGGGGTTGTGCATCCTGTAACCATCTAAAGACAACATGATTTAACAGATTATAGATACACAGCACTACAGAGTTTCAAAATAATGGTTTTCCCATTTTGCAAAGCCTGTAAAGACTTTCCAGCTGAAGGCAGGAATTTGGTTGTGCAACTGAACCCAGAGAACAGTCAAAGCAACATACAAGGGGTTTCATCCAGAGAATGGAGTTAAATGATCTTCCTGTGGGACTTGATGAAATTCAGAGAGTAAAAGTTTCTAGGTAAAAAAACTCTGCAGGATGAAGGAGGTTGGTGTTCAGTGCATATTCCAGAAGTGGCACTGCAGATTTAAATCACCTCATTTGCTAATGTTAGAATGAACAAGCACTAGGGGTAAACAAATGCAAATAAACTCTGGGTTCTGGTGGGGCATAAAATTAAGAAAAGAAAGGAGAGAAGAACCTTGAATGCCTTAGGAACAGTTTGATCTCCCTTCTCAGCTGCTGCACAGGTTTTGGGATAGATGAGCTTCAGTGCCCCATGAAATGACTTTTGAAGTAAAGAACTTGATAAAATCAGAATATTTGCTCTCTCTTGATAGTGTCTGTTTTGTTACAAAACTTTATCCCAAAAGCTTTGAAAGCTGAATATTTATCTGAGGAAAAGCAAAGAAACTTTGGCAAAATGATACTATTTTAGATGATAATTACTTTGATTTTACAGTCACAACTTCTTTGCCTTTGTCAGTAAAGATGGACGCTGTGTTTCCCAAGCTCACCAAGCTGATTGGGATGCACCCCAGTACAGGAACAAACCATTATTCCTGAAAAGCTGCACTCATTTCACAGCAAATGCAGTTTTACATATGCATAACACTTTTATAATTGGAATTCTACACTTTAAGGCTCTGGTTTCCCTAAGAAAGCTTTTGTCACATCAGCTAATAAATGCAGCTCATTTGCAGTGACAAATTTCTGCAGCTTGTACCAAGATCTTAAATCTTCCTCCCTTCATAAACCAGCAGGAATGTACAGAAATAGAACAAATGTCTTTTTTCTTCTTACAGCATCTTTGGTGTGTCTCACTAGAAGGAAGAGACAGAAGAGCCTTACCTAGAGTGGATCTGTTCCTGCTGACCAGCCAGCAGTGGTAGCCAAACAGAAACATGAGGCTCACAAAGAACATGACTGCCACAAAGAGAAGGAAAAGGATGTGAAATTTGGAACGTCCATTGGTCAGCTCACCCTGGAAAGGAAAGCAACACAGAACAAGTGATGGGAACAAATTAAAGTTGGAAATTATTTCTTAGAAATATAATTCTAAAACTCCTATTGGGAGTTCTCAAAATTTACAGACAAAAGTGAACATTACTAAATAAAGCAAAAAGAGACAAAGAAATGAATGTGGTTCATTTCCCCTCCTGTACCACAGCACAAAGAGTGGGGGGTGTTATTAACCCTTGGTATGGCTCTGAAGCAGCCCACCACAGCTGCCCAGGTGGGCATGAGGAGCACCCTGTGCCTGGGGAAACGAGCAGGTAGAAGCTCTTGAAGCCCTGTTTAATTTCTGCTGAGTTTCCTGTGCATACATTAAAATTCTGCACCATGCTCAAGGTAAGGCCAGAGAAACCCGCCCTCCACATCTGCATCTATTGGGGAGTGTTAGAACTGAGCAGATGGATGGGGAAGGGTTAAAAGCCAAGGGGGACATTCCAAGCAGAAGAAAGGCTCCTTTCCCTCTGCAGCAGAAGAGCCAGGTGCCAGAGGTGCCCAGCAGGGACACAGGCAGGCTCTGGGGACATCTAGGGCTTAGGGCTGTGCCTTGCTGAGTGTGGGGAACAATTAGTGCACAGCAAAGGTACTTAAACACAAACATACACAGGTACTGAGCAGAGGGGACAGAAATAGAGACCAAGGGCCAGTGTCTTACTGGAGCTGTCAGCTGGCCCTGCTTGCATAGAAACAATCAGCAGTTACTGAATAAAAGCCTCCTTTGAGTCGCTGTTTTTAAATCAAGAAAGGAGCCTAAGGGGGTTAGAAAATGAACAAGGGGGTTTGACCCATTTTTTCTTTTCAGTAAATATGTACAAATCATTGCCAGGACCTTACACATCAATGCCAAACTTTCCAAGGGACACCCATGCAAACACAAGGACAGGGAAGGGATAGAGCCTCTCTGCCAGAAAATTATCTACAGTCTGAAATTCCTGGCTTCTTGCTCTGTGCATTTTGAACATGTAACAGGAGGTAGAGTCCCAAAGGGGCCAGGAAACACCTCCCAGGAAAATGCAGCCCCTCCACTGCCTGAGAGCAACAGAGCACCGAGTCACTAAAGCCCACGAGACTGACAGGAGATGAAAAAGTAACCGGATTTCATGACTTACTGTCCAATACTTAATGAAATACTTGAAGACTGTTGCAGCAATATACAAGCAATACAACAAAGAATAGGCTAAGAACAGTAGAAAGAATTTGTAGTTAGAAAATCCAATGCAGTTATTCACCCTGGAGGACAAAAGCAAAGTCGAAATCAGGATTGGTGCAGCACACAGTGGTTGTAACACAAAGAGCACGAACCAGTTTTGGGGGCTTTGGAACCCCTGGGTCACACAACCGAATTTGCCAACGAGCAGCTCCCCTTAGTGGCCGAAAGGGAACAGAACCGATGGCTCTGCTTTTCCCTCCAACCCTTCTCTGAGCCGAGGAGAAGCAAAGCTCCGATTTTTGGAATTGTTTTAAGGTTGGAACCGCAGGGAAATGGGTCACAGAGGCAGCAGCTCGTTCCTCCTGGCTGCCTCTTGTCTGCCAAGGAAATCAGAGCCAGGAGTTCTGTGCTGCTTTATTCCTTTGCAAACCTCAGGGGCCACCTCAGCCCTGCCTGTTTGTTTACACACGGCCCAATTCACCCCACAGCTGGTTAGAGTTCTCCATGCACAGGACAACTCTAGAAAGGAACACGGGGATGTACGAAAAGCCCCCGTGGGTGTTTGTGTCAGAACTCAGGTTTGGAAAATCCTCTCCAATTTTGATCACCAGGAAGGTTCAGGTAGGGAAATGTTTGTGTTGTTTCTGAATTCTTAAATCTTCCTTTTCCTTTTTTTTTTTTTTTTTTTAAAAGGAGGAGTTTAAGAAATTTAGTGGCAGCAATTCTGGAAGGTGTAAAGCTCAATTATTCCATGCAGCTTTCTGCACAGACTGTCTCTGATCATCCTCAGTCCAGAAACAATCCATTGCAACTGGTGTTATGGGAAGCACCCAAGTGCAGCTGAAACACTAAGAGAGCCCAAAGGAAAGGCTAAGCTGGAGTTCCTTTCAAACTTGAATAATAGTTAATGAGTGAATTAGCAGTTGGGGCTTAAACTTTATCAATATTATAGCACTTTTACATATGGGTTATGGAGCAAATGTGAATGATTTGTTAAAATTTAATTTCAGGCAATTTCAAAGTGCAATTATTAAATAAGTTTCCCAAACTAAAGAGATGGATGGTCTAAAATGTGAGAGGCATACAGACATGAGAGGCATACAGAAATATATCTAAGTAGCCTTTCCTTTCAGAAAACCACAAACCAGTATCTAGGACATACCATGGACAGTGATGATCCATTTTTAGCACACACCTGCAAAAGGACAAAAAAGAAAAATGGAAGATTTTTAATTGGCACTTCATTACCTACTGCAGATCACCAGCAAAACTTTGATTTTTGTGGTTTCTATGCAATAGATACTCAAAATGATGCTGTCTCTAAGTTTTTTAAGGTAGATATAATTTTAAGATGGAACATTTCTTAGTGTATGAAGACCAACCAATGTCCTTGGTCCTTGCATAGATAAAGAGACACGAGAATAATTTCTGCCCTAGAGCAGAAGAGCTGCAGCTGGAACAGAGACCCTGGGGAACCTTTTTGTGTAAAAAGACACATGAAGGAGCAGCCCACTGCCAAAACCTTGTGGTGACTGCAGCCCATGACTTACATGGCACAAACAGAGCAGTGGTGACAACGGTCAGGTTTGATCAGCTGGCATCTGTCACAGAACCGAATCCCTGCAATCATAGACAAATGAACACAAAACAATGGAAAAGTGGGGTTTTTTTTAATGTGTTAGTTGATACTGTGCTCATTTCCTAACTATTCTTTTTCTTTCCTCTATCACTTCAGCAGGTGACCCGGTGTTTGCTGCAGGTCACAATCAGGTAAGCAACACTCATAGTTCTGATGGAGACTTGCAGATGGGGCAACAATGAGTGATAACATAAAATCATAGAACCATGGAATGCTTTGGGTTGGCAGGAACTCTAAAGCTCACCTCATTCCACCCCCTGCCATGGCAGGGACACCTCCCACTGTCCCAGGGTGCTCCAAGCCCTGTCCAACCTTGGACACTTGCAGAGATCCAGGGGCAGCCACAGCTCCTCTGTGAACCTGAGCCAGGGCCTCACTATGCTTACAGGAAGGAATTCCTTCCTAACATCTATCCCAAACCTGCTCTAACTCATACAGCCAGCTCAAAAGTGACAAAGTTGCACACATTTACTCAGACTACCTACACTTCATTTTGACAATTCCCTATTTATTCCAGTTCTCTGCTTCAAAATTCTTTGGCTTGCCTGACAGAAATGAGCAGGTCAGAGTCTCCAATATGAACACAGATTTCTTTAAGCTGTGAAGGGAGTGCAGCAGGCATTTAATCACTGAACACAGTCCAGAAAACTGGTCACAGAAGTATGTCCTGCATCTCTAAGCCAGACTCCATTTTAAGTAAAAATTATGACAGATTTGATTATTCTATTGCTATTTCTAAATACAGACAGCATATGTGGACTGTAAATCCAAAGGGTAACATCTTGCTTCTCAAAGGCAGCACCTGGAACTGCACTGAATTAGAAAGTTCAAGGCTTTTTTTGTTTTTCCTGTGAGCAAGGGAGAGCAGGAGTCAGTGGGTGCCTGGGAATGCTGCTGCTCAGGATGCTCTGGGTGCCAGCCTGTGCTGCTGGCTGTGACTGGGTGGGTTTGGGCTCCGTGTCGGGCTGACCTCCATTCCCTGTCCTCGTGTACACCGGCAGCTTCCTGGCGATCTCGGCGAGGATCTGCCGCTGCACCTCGGGCCTCTCCTCGTTCTCGTAGCGCTCCTGGTCAGCGTAGGACATGTGGAACTGCAAGCAGAGGGCACCAGAGGAGCGCTCAGCCACGGGCACCACAGAGCCTTTCAAATACAGCTCAGCTTGGAAAGGCTTGTACCTCCCTCTCCTGAGATGAATGCAGTGGGGAAATGTGGTTGTTAAGAAGACAAAGGGAGGCAGTGAGTGCTGGAGAGCCAGAATACTGAGAGACACAGCAATAAGAAATGAAAAACTGAAATTAAGGCTCATAAAACAACTTACTAGAATTGCTCCTATTGCTGCCCTAGATGAATACCATTACTCACCTTTATAACACATTCAGCACCTCTCTAGTGAGCAAGAACCTTTATATTTTTAAATTTTTAAAACTGGGATTAGTTGCTATTTATGAATTTACATTCTTGTAATCAGGATCAGAGCAAGGCTGAGTGTATTTGGAGTGCCACACAAATATTGACCTCATTTTGTTGCCTCAGTTTGAGTGTTTTATTAGTATTTCATTTATTTTATAAAACAAGATGTGAAGAAAAATGTAAATCTGTAATCCAAGCAACGTGACAAAGTAAATATTCAGTTGAAAAGAATTAAGACACATTTGCCTCTGACTCTCCTCTTCATATCAACTAGACTGAAGGATTTTTGAGTTCTCTTTAACATCTGTGCTTTTGTTTTGCAAGGAATGAAAGGTGTTGGCTCTCTTACCTTTTTGCCTGGTTGTATTGGGAGAGTGAAAACAGACTTCCAATATGTCCACACAAAGAGCACAAAGAGAATATGGAATACTACAAGATAGGCCACTAAAAACAAAACAAGAAAAGAAAAAAACAGAAACAGAGTAATGACTTCTTAAGCAAAGGTTTCATCCACAATGGGCATAATTCAAATTTTGCACAACAAAGTAAAAAAAAAAAAAAAAAAAAAGGAAAAGAAAGATGTCCATCCAGTGCCACCCATTACTACAGTCCAGCTAAACCTCATGGCTCAGGGTCAGCAGCACCCCAGAGCTCAGGAGTGACCAAACTCAGAGCCCCCCCTGCTCCACCTGATCCCATTCTGTGGGAGAAGAAGATGCAGCTGCCAGAGAATTGTCCCACAGGGCAGGTGACAACCCCATATCCCTGGGAATGACAGGATTCCTGTCTCTTCCTCACATCCCAGGCACAAGCCCAGCAGACCTGGCTGGTGCTGAGCAGTGTAAAGGTGAATTTTGCACCTCCCAGTATTGGGGCTCAGTTGCTGCTAAAAGCAGTGGGAAGCAGAGTGTGCACTGTCCACCCCTGCACCACGCTCTTCTTGTGAGAGCAGAGAGAAATAATATGAGCTTTACATAACCAGAAAAAGCCAAATTTGTTATTAAACATCTTTTACATTTGCCACAGTTGATACAATAAATCAGGAAAGCTTCCCTCAAACTGAGCAAAATAGGGCTTGTGATTACTGAGGGAGAATTGCAAACCAGCCCATGTCAGAACAGCCTTAGTTCAATGTGCAAACCTGACTCCAGAGCCTCTGGCATTAGCAGCATGCCATGGACAGGGAGCCAAAGGAGCTGTCCTTTGGCTGCACAGACTATTTGCCATTTCTTTAACACTCAATTCATTAAGACATTATCAAAGTTACAAGGTAGTTTTATTTAAACACATCATTTCATTGCAATAACAATCTCGTTTCCCCATTTCATTTAAGCTTCAAATTCTAGAAAATAAGATTAAAATAACTAGTTGGAAAGAGAAATCTAAAATTCAAACACTTCTTAACTATGTCAAAACACTTCTTTTCCTGTGTGAAAATTGGTAAAAAAGGCCAAATGCATCAGTGAGACTTTCTAATGAGACAGCAAATGATGGGACACATCTCCCAAGGATGTGATGGACTGTGGGAAGGAGCTGTGAATCACAGCTAAGTCATTCTCATGCTCCAAGCTGGTTTGAGATGTTATCCTCACACTACAGGTGGAGCTGAGCCATTTTTAATTAATATGGAAGGAGATAAATCTTGCAACAGGTTTAATTTTGTTGATCAGCCTAGCAGCACATTAGAGGAAGCTGACCTGGAGATGCACTAACAGATTAGGCAACAATTAACTTTCTTCTGCAGAGTAGTCATTAACACTCTGCTTTCTGCAGTTTCTCTGTAACAATTTCAAACATTAAAACTGCTCTATAGAGGAGAGAGAATTTACTGGATGCAGCAATCTGGAGGAGCTTTAAATGTCAGCTGGCACTGCTCTTCATGGAGCAGCTTACACTACACCTACTCCTGTCCTTCACAACCCCTGAAGAAGAAAGTCACCAAGAGAACACCTGGATAAGCCAAAAGCATCCAAAGCACCTCCAGGAAAGAAGGAGAAAAATGTTAAAATAGCCACTGACTCCTTATTCTTAGAACATGGCCATTACCTCCACCAACACACCGGTCTCAAGAGTGTCACTGAGCAATCCTACTGTGCTGTGACTCAGGATCTGTTAGTGGGCACCAGAACTGAGAGAGAAAACTTACCAAAAATAGCTTTCACTGAAAGATCAAACAGAACAGCAAAAAAAGCCAGGTGGGCTGCAGATGGGAACTAGTATTTTCTGTTTGGCTTGTAAAATCAGCTCTGGAAATGTGAAAGGGAAAGGGAGAAGAGGGGTGTGGGTGTGCACAGACACACACACAGCTTTCCCTGAAAGAGTCAGAGGGATCAGAGCCTTTCCATGCTCTGCCCAGACTGTGACTAGACAGAGCATTTCCCACTGCACCCAGGAGGTGCAGCATGCTGAGAACCTCAGGAGGGTGCAGTTACAGGAAGGAAACACTGAAAGAGGATGTACCTTAAAAAAATGACAGCAAATATTTCTGATATCTCAGCCAGAACACTTGTGAGTCCTTTTACACGAGGGTTGCATGGCAAATAATAAATTAGCACACGTACCTTTCTCCACAGGGTTGCTCACAGTCACTGGAAAAGAAAAAAAATAAGTGTCCACAGAGGAAATGTGAATCCCAGAGAAGTTTGCGACAATTAACATTTCTGTGTGAAATACAGCCATTTTAGGAAAAATGTTCAAATTCAAGAGGCAAAGAGAGAGCCCACAGCTCAGCACCAAACCAAAAGCATCCGTAACAACTCTTCTTCACTCACGCACACACCCACAGCAAGATGTTCACTCACTCTCACTTGTGCAGTCTTTTCCCTGCTTATAAAATATATTCTGTATATTTTGCATTAGAAATATGATAAAAGCAATCCTCTGGGGACAGTGAGAAGATCATCAGGGCTCCTCTAGCACCTCTATCTCTGCATTTACCACATACTTGCAGCTGCTTTCTACTGGTCTGCAGGTGACCCTCCTGTGACTGTAAGCACTGTCCCAAAACATTTCTGCATCAGCAGGATTAAAAAATTATAGATTTCTCAGCTTTGGCCAAGTCAGCAACTGCAGTGACTTCATTGTTTTTACACTACCTACCAGCAGAAATTTTCCAACCTCTTCTTACTCCACCAGAATGAGAGAAAAGCCTCTCCTAACAGAAACCCTCTGAGCAGGCAGCAAAAGGTGCATTGTTCAATGCCTTCTTGTAGTGACTATTTGAAAATTCATCTATTATCTTAAAAGTCAGCATCCAAGTTTAACAGAAGAGACAAGGACAGCTTTCTTGAACTGAAAACAGGGAGTTCTGTGATATTTCTATAGAGCATTGCTTGGAAAACAAAGCTTTGTGCCACACAGCAACATAGATGAAAAAAGAAACAGAATCTTTGTTGTGTCCCTGCCCACTCAATTTCAGGTGAACAAGACTGTTAGGAAACCTTCAGTTTTTCCTTTGCTTTGCTGCCAATCAAGCTATGATGAGCTTCTCACAAGCAGTGCCTGGCTCCCTCCTGCAGCAGGGCCTGGCTAAGGATTTACCTGAGACAAGAGCACAAACACAATGATACAAAAGGTTCTGGGGAGGATCATTGTTGTCACCGGGGCAGCAGCCACCAGCCAAACAAGAACTGAGGCTTCCTCCTGTGACTCCCTGGCCAGCCCAGCACTGAGAGCTCAAAGAGCATCAGGAGATGCCTCCCAGACATCACCCCCACAGCACTTCCAGTGCTCGGCACAGCTGAAAATGCAAATGCAGATTCCAGACGAAGCATTCACTATTTACAGGCTCCCAGCAGCTGAGAAGAGGCAGCCAGCTCAGCAAGCCTTGCTGGGTTAGAAACGTGGAGAGAGACAACATCCTGCTGGGCAAGTAACAGCACAGGCCAACAGTTCATGCTCAAATCCTGAAATAATTCAATCATTTCAACTTCTGCATAGATAAACTCCTCCACACACAAATAAAAGAGATGAGAGAGAAACGGGGCAAAAAAACCACGTGGGTGTGGGCAAATGAATGAATTTAAGCTGTGATTCCACACAGCAATCTGAGCTCCTGCCAGCTGAACCAGCACTTGCAGAGCAGCACAGCCCCAACCCAAACCTCACTCGAATCACCTGAGCCTCCTCCAGCAGCTGCACTGGGACCTGGGATCAGCCTGTGCTCAGTATTATTGAATTTGCACAGCACATCCCAAAAGGCTGACAGTGTTCCAGGAAAATATTCCACTTTTTTTGTCACATGTTCTAATGACAGTTCCATACACCTCAGAGATATCATCCTATGTGAATTCTTGAAAGAAACAGCCCACAGTCTCAGAGATGGGATAAATGTGATGAAGTGTTTGGGGGCTTTGCCAAGCTGCTGATTAAAACAGACCAAAGAAGCTGCATTTCATTCTAGCTCCCATGGAGAAAAAACCAGCAGGTCTCACTGGTCTGCCAACCCTAACAAACACCTGATTTACGTTTGCTGTGCAGCACCAGAAGACAGGATAGTTTGAGATGTTCCTGAGGCAGGAGCTTTCTGGGACCTCTGGTTTCATGTGTCTGCCTTCCTCTGTCCTGAGGAGACACAGTTCCTTCTCACAATTTCATAAATCCCTGCTTCCAGCTCTTCTCTCCATCAGAGCTGACAACTCTTTTTTCCAATAGCACACTAATAACAAACATAAGAAAGTTTGCAACTTACTATATAGTTAAATTGTTACATTAAATATACAATTACTACCAGCATAAAACTTCCTCTTCTCAAAGGCAGTGTTTTCGGTGCTACTGTAACAACTCCACGCCTGAGTGTGATCCCATGTAACCCATTTCTTTCCTTTTCAGAATACAAACATAAAACGATTGTACGGCAGGGCACAGACTGATGTTTGTTACTGTTTAGCTCATAAATCACATCTGGACGTTAACAAATCACAACAACGCCGCCTCTCACGGTGGGGTCACTGTCCCAGCCCCTCAAACACCACCTCCCTGCTCCAGGGACACGCAGCACAAGGGCCCAGGACTGACAGACAGCACCCCCAGCCCGCCCCCCGCCCGGCCGGGCACAAACCCTGCGGAAAGCAGGGCAGCACGTCCGAAACCCCCATGGATCCCGAGCAGAACTCGACCCGTACTGAAGTGTTTGTCCCTGTGCACGGATCGCCGCCGGGATCGGAGCCTCGGGACACCGCTCACACCGCGGACACGGCAGGAGGAGGAGGAGGAGGAGGAAGAGAGGATGAGGAGAGCGAGGAGGAAGTGGAGAAGGCGAGGAAGAGGAGGAGGAGGGAAAGAGGAAGAGGAGAAAGAGGAGAAGGAGAAGGAAAGAGAAAGAGTAAGAGGAGAAGGAGAAGGGGAATGGTCGAAACCCCCGGCCCGCCGCGCCCCCCACCCGCAGCTCCGCGGGGGCCCCGGCGGCACCGAGGGGCGGCCCGGGGCGGGGGCCCCTCTGGGCACGGGCGGCGCTCACCGAGGCAGAGCTCGCAGACGTACGCGTAGTAGGACCAGAGCAGGAGCAGCGCGATGAGCAGCACGGGCAGCCAGGCGAAGGCGCGGCGGCAGCAGCGCAGCCCCCGCCACAGCGCCATCCCGCCGCCCTCAGCGCCGCGCATCGGCGCGCGGCTGCGCGGGCTGCCCCGGGGCCGGCGCGCTCGGCGCTCGGCTGAGTGGCCTGCGTGGAGTGGCGCCCCCTGGCGGGGCGGGCGGGCAGTGGCGCTGGGGCTGAGGGAGCTTTGCTCCTGCCGCGCCGTCCCCTCACAGCCCGGCTGAGGGAGCTTTGCTCCTGCCGCGCTGCCCCTCACAGCCCGGCTGAGGGAGCTGTGCTCCGGCCGCGCTGCCCCTCACAGCCCGGCTGAGGGAGCTTTGCTCCGGCCGCGCCGTCCCCTCACAGCCCGGCTGAGGGAGCTGTGCTCCGGCCGCGTTCCCCTCACAGCCCGCCCGTGCTGAACCCGGCTGAGGGAGCTGCGCTCCGGCCGCACCGTCCCCTCACAGCCCGCCCGTGCTGAACCCGGCTGAGGGAGCTGCGCTCCGGCCGCACCGTGCCCTCACAGCTTGCCCGTGCCGAGCCCAGCTGAAGGAGCTTTGCTCCGGCCGCGTTCCCCTCACAGCCCGCCCGTGCCGAGCCCGGCTGAGGGAGCTTTGCTCTGGCCGCGCTGTCCCCTCAACCCGGCTGAGGGAGCTTTGCTCCAGCCGCTGTCCCCTCACAGCCCGGCTGAGGGAGCTTTGCTCCGGCCGCTGTCCCCTCACAGCCCGCCCGTGCCGAGCCCGGCTGAGGGAGCTGCGCTCCGGCCGCGCTGTCCCCTCACAGCCCGGCTGAGGGAGCTGCGCTCCGGCCGCACCGTCCCCTCACAGCCCGCCCGTGCCGGCTCTGTGTGCCGGGACGGCAGGAACGCGGTGCTGCCCCTCTCTCAGCCCTGTGGGCACACCTGGAGCGCTGTGTGCCACTCCCGGCTCCGCAGCTCAGCACACCCGGGGCTGCTGAGGTGATGGCGGGGCTGGAGTGTGTCTGAGGGGAAGGCTGAGGGAGCTGGGGCTCAGCAGCCTCGGGAGGAGACGGCTCATCCATAAATGTCTAAAAGGAGGTGTCGGATCATGCACCAGGCTCTGCTCCGGGCGCCCAGCACTGGCACCAGCGGAACTGATGCTCGGGAAGTTTCAGCTGGACATGAGGAAGAACTTCCCTGGGCAGCGCCCAGCCCTGAGCAGAGAACAGAGAGGCTGTGGAGGCTCCTCCCTGGGGATATCCCAGAGCTCTCTGGTCACGATCCTGTTCCCAGTGCTCTGGGATGGCTCTGCTGGAGCAGGGAAGTGGCACCAGATGGACCCACTGTGGTGCCTCCCCTCCTGACCCATCCTGGGACTTTGCAGCACTGTCCTGTCCTCTGCACAGACAAGAGCTTGGCATTGTCTTCAATTCCCTCAACATACACCTAGGAGTATATAAATATACATATACACAAACACACTTCCATATACAGGTGAATATATATGTAATATTCACTTACTACTATGGAATATCAATGGGAGGATCAGATTCCAAACAACTCTTAGAACAAAAGGAGTGCCCTCTCCAACATGGCATTTAATGTATAAAAAAGAAAACAAAAAGAACCCCCCTGCCCCAGACTGCTCCACAACCCCTTCTGAATTCTGGTAGGAATCTCCTCATTCTCACTCAGTTTGAGTTGCAGCTCCAGGTAATTAACTCCACTCTATCACATCTGGTAAGGAAATTAGTTTTCTCATCAAGAGAATGACTTATCTGACAGAATGTTCTTCTGACAAACCTCTGGTGTAATTTGTGACACTTTCTGGTCACCTCTTAGTTCAGCAAGGTTTTTTTCCCCGCAGAATTTGTTCTAAAACTTCCCTTATTGGGATCACACTCGGAGCTGTGCTGCCTCCACCAACCCTTTTCTCTTTTTGAGTATAAGCACCACGTTTGCCATTCTCCTGCCCAGATCAACGAATTAAGACATCCCCCACAAATCCTCAGACCACACCTGTGATTCCATATTTAGTTCTCCCACTGTTTTAAGAGAGATATGATCTACAACCTCTGGTTTTTTCAAAAAATCTGTTCACTACTGAGGTGACAGCTCTATTAACCTGTTCTCTACCCTGCTCAGGCTTTACAATCAGTATTATCCTCTTCTCCAGGCTACTCAATTCTTCCTTTAATAGAAAACCTGAACATTTGGCACCTGTTTTAATTTTCTGTGTGGGGTTGAACTTAACCAATATTTTGGGTAGCCCCTGCTGTACAAAAGTGCCTTGCAGACTGGATAACATAGGTTGGCCTGAGCTTAACTAGAAATTTATATTTATTTTTATATATATATACACACACATATGAAAAACCTTCTCCCAGGAGTTTCAGGAGGGGCATCCAGAACTCAAACACCCCAAGTTTTGAGGATTTAGGAGAAGAAGATGTGAATGCCCCCTTGCTTTCCCTCCTTCCCCCACTGCATAAGTGCTGAGAAGGAATATTTTTGCCAGCAATACATTTTATAATCAGTAAGATTTAAAAATCACTCTTGTGAGTTAGATCACTCCCTGAAGCAGCTCACAGAATCTCCTCTCCTGAGACAGATGGGATGAACTGCACATCCATGGGGCATTTTTCCTGCATGTTCCTGTGAAGCAGGAAGGCATCTTCCCAACAGACAGCAAAGGAATAGGCAGAAGTGAGCAGACCATGTCAGGTAAAGCCTCTACAAATAAAGTTCAGACTTTTTCTTTCATTCAACAGCAAGTTCTTCCATGTGCTCTAAGGTCCACATGGATCATCCTCAAATTTCTTGTTTCCTGGGCTTCCAGGGGACACTTAGTTATATAAACATAAGTTCATCTGAGGTGAGATTCCCAAACACAGCTCTTTGAAACAAAACAATCAGGTGACATTAAATCTTGGGACTCTTAGGATGTGTTTTTGCACTTGTGGTTCTGCTGTAGCTCCCCATTTGATAAAGCTGGAGTGAGATATGGGATAAGGCACCTCACGCCCTTTCCAGAAATCAATACTGCATGTGTTATTCAAAGTAAATATTAAATCTAAATTGATCTTCAGCCAATTATAAAAGGAGAGAAAAACCTCTCTGGGTGTGAATCCTGTTTGGGCCCCACAAAAACTACAACAGTGAGATTATCCTAACTAACATCCCTATACTTAAATTTAACCCTGACCATGAGCTGTTTCCTGCTAAGACACATTTCACAAGTTTTAAACAGGGAGAGGAACTTCTGCAGAGTTCAGCAAGCTGTGGTTGCACCCATGGTGTAACTACACTGTCCAAAACTACTGCCACAGACTGCAGACAAAGCCCCAAGTCCCAGCAGCTTTAGGGTAATTTAAACAAGGCTCATCATCACTGGTGCTTCTGGAGAAACAAGTTGTTGGGTGCTTAAAGGAAGGGAGATGGTGGTGACTCAGCAGTGGCACTCTGGGCATCAGGGAACATGTCATCCCCAGGAGCTGAAGACCAAAGCTGACAGCAGCTAAGATGGCTCTGGCACTGGTCCAAAACCAGCTAAAATAAATCAGGAAACAGCAGAACTCAGGAAAGAAATGCCAATTTTTACAACAATTGCAGAAAGCCCCACATGTACCAATTTCTCTGAGATGCTCTTTCCTGTGAGAAAATGCTTTTAAAAAATCACTCATGGTAGAAAATGCTCAATTGTCCTGTAAAAAAAAAAAAAACACAACTGGAAAATGCAGTTTGTCTTTGCAATGCTGAATGTGCAACTGTGCCTGGATTACTGTCTGATTTTCAAAATTATATTCTGATTCAAAAAAAACCAAAGTTGCACAAGTTACTTCCCCACTGTTCATTTCCAAATCTTGCTTGAGCTGGTAACACATGAGCCTTGGAGCTGTGGGGAAAGTCAGCTACAACCCCTGCAAGCTGCAGGGAGCCAAACCTTGGGCAGAGCCAACTTTTCCAACTACTCTGAAGCCAGGGCATGTAAAATAAAGGAGTGACCCAATTGTCAGACATATTTTTATCTGGGTAGGTTACACGTGGTTTTGCTTATCAGTGACAGAGATCCAAGAAGATTTGATAATCCATGAGCTAAAATGGGAACTAAACCCAGCCCTGGCTGGCTCCTGAGCTCCTGCTGAGCTAAAAAAGCTTGTGAGCCCCAAGGCTGGCCCATTTTTGTCCTTTATTGTAGGAAAACACAGCAACCCTCCCTATCTCAGTCCCATCTTGGCCTTTCCCACACTGTACTTGTAGGTGAGGAGATAAATCTAATCTAAATGCTCAATGTTATCATATCAGATTTGGGCTTTCTCTCAGAATTGCTGCACCCAGCTCGTGCAGAGGAGCCAGGCAAAGCTTTCCTAGAGCATGCACTGAGCATTGGGACTGAGCTATGAGCAAGTTGTATTTTTGTTACAAGCATTAAGAACTCTCCAATATGTGGGATAAGCCACCACATTTACACATTAACACCTTCCCAGAAACCCCAGGAAAAGCTAGTTTTTGTTATTGCAGCAGGATTTTGCAGCTCTGTACTGGGACTCCTGCATTTCACAGGAGTTTGTGCACACACACAATGGTCCTACCATTCCTTTATCCACATAACCCATGGATGCTACCTTGCAGTGGAGAAAGTAAATTGGGAAACTGCTAGAACATACTCATGTTAATCAGCAGGGCTCTAATCAAGCTGGTGGAGCTTTGTTTGAACATTCAGTTTTAAGATTTCTCTTCAGCTCTCAGACAAAAGTTAGATTTAGACAATTATCCTCCCATTAGTATTAAATCAAAGTGGATTGACTTTTTACCTTCAGGTTTCTCAGATTTTTTTGTCCTTCCCAGCAGTCCCAGCCCTGCCAAGCTGCACACGGGGTGTTGTTTGCTCTTAGTCATCACCTGCATCTGCTCACTCTGAGTCCTCATTTGTCCCATCCCCCACTGGAACATTTTATCCTAATTTAACGTTGGAAATACATGCAGGATATATGGAGTGTGCAACAGGGTCTGACAGCACAGATTGCAATTAAAGCTGTTTAAAATAGCACAAAACTGTTAATTGCCACCGAGTGAAAAATTGGCCATTTGCAGCAGGATTGTTCTCATTATTCCACAGTTTGAAAGGATTTGTGAGGATTTAGGGACGCACAGGGAGCGAGTCCTGGCACCATTAGAGGGTGCTGGAGTCCACACAATCCCAATCCACATCAGGCTCCACCAAGCTCCAGAGCTGCTCGGTCTCCTCAGGGACAGCAAAGTCTCAGAAAGACAAATCTGGGGATGAAAAACCATAATCTCGTTTTGTCACGTGTATAAGCCTTGCCCAAATATCGACAGAAATATTTCCCCACAGCTATTGTCTTCACAGACTCCACAAAGATTCATGTCTGATCAAATGCACTTATAGGGTAGATTTAGGTAAAAAGTGCCATGAAATACCATAAACCTGACATGTCCTATTTTCTAAATTCTTCACTTTGCACCCTAGATAACATCCTTTAATAAGACAGCAGATATATATATATTCATACCTTTTACAGACAAAACATTAACACATATACCATTCTACAGCCCTGCAGCCAACCTGTCTTACTCACCCCTCCTCTTCTCCTGGGATGACCAAGTGAATCCTGAATTTTCCTCACAGCCATTTGCAATTTGACATTGTTTTAACCACACTAGTTGGCAATGACTGACTCTACTGACCTGACAGAGGGGTCTTTTTCCCTTGACTCTGTGAAGAAAAAAGGCCTTCCTCACACAGTGCTCTTAGTGAAGGAGAGATATGGGGACAAACTACATCCAGAGAGGTTCCTCTGTGATGTCTTAAATCTCTGTCTTTTCAGCCAAAGGTGTCCTCTTCCCACTTGACTCCCTCAAGGGAAGGGATGGGATGAATGCTGGGACAAACCCTGAGTTGCTGCAGTGGTTAAAACAGTCTTGGAATCACAGATTGTAGGCTGGGAAAGACCTTTAAGGTTGTTGAGTTCCACCAGTCCCAGGGGAGTGTGTGCTACTGCTCCTCTGAGGCTACACCACCCTCTGTCCCTGAAATGTTTGTGCACAGAAAACCCCACAAGGGGAACACAGACAAGAGAAACTGCTGCTTTCCAGGGCTTTCAATCAGTGCGGCTCTCCAAAAAAAGCAGGAGCATTTCCCAAGTCCCAGGGCTCCACCAGCCCAGAGCCCTGCAAAACCTGCAGGGCTGCAAGCCCTGACTTTGGTCCCACAGGAGTGGGAGCAGTGTCTGATGGAATAAATCTGACAGAAATCTGGTCTTTTTGACTCAATTCCTCCATGCTTCCCATCCTTCCAGGTCTGTGAGCACTACAGCAGGATACCCAGTGTCTGGTTTCTGAAATAGCTGCCTTCTATAATTAGTTTTTTTAAATCTGTGTCTTTTTTAAATAGTCTCTGATATTCTTCTTCCCTCACATTACTGACTTTTGAAAGCAGATAAACACACTCCCAGCCAATTCATTATTTCCTTATCTTTTAAAATAACACACTGTGGAGCTTGTAGTCCTCTGAGTGTGGTGAAGCTTCAGCAAAACTTTTTTTTAAATTTAAGTCTAGGCCATCTTTCAAGAATGAGATGTACACAGTAATGTGATTTCTTAGAGTTGTGTTTTAAGCCATAAAAGTAAATATGCAGTCTCAGAGATGCAGAGAAGAAAATGACATTTTTGTAACCTCACCACATTTTGTAAATTGATTTTTTTTTGCAAATATTGGTTTTCTGTGTACCTAGTGGCCATGATTTCAGAGTTGAACAGCAGTGCTCAGTGCAGCCAGGCAGCATATGCCACGTGTAATTTTTTAATTTCCTGGTAGCAGCAATTCTTACAGGCACAATAGCAGGTTTGTTTATTTTTTGTTCTTCATCAACCCTTTTATTAACATTGTTAGATCTCCTGACTGCACCTGGCTGGGCAGTGACTGAGCATAATGGCATCTTTGCCCTGGGCTCTTGGAGACAGTGCATATGGATGGGGAAGGCAGCAGATAATATGGATGCAAATTTCAAATTACTGGTTTTATCCCCCAGGCACTGAAGGAGGAAAAATCTCAAGGAAATCGGGAGAACAACGTGGTTTTGAGTTTCTACTCAGGGGATAGACTTGAAAACCCCACTTGTGGTCCTTGCAGGGCTGTCCTCTGCAAAATAATGAAACATGAATGAATTTCAGTGAGGAGAACTGCACTCTGTGACTGAAAGCTCAGGCCCAGAACTGGGTTTGCCAGGCAGAGCCTGAGGAAGAGCCTGCACAGGATCAGGACACCAGAAATCCAACCCCATGGTCCTGCTGATGAGCCCCTGGCACAAAACTCCCTCATTTGGACTAATCAGGGTGAAGAGGAGCCAACCTTAATGAACCAAGGGAGGCATTTTCAGCATTTGACTCAAGTTCTCTTGCCTACAGAACCACTCATATGGAAAAAGCAACTGTCTTTTCCTATTTATGTAATTTTGCCTTATCTTACTGGAGTTTTCTTTTTTTCTTTAAAGGGTATCACACTGATAACTCCCTCCATGCCCCACAGGACAGAGCTGGTGTGACTCCAGCAGTTCACTGCTCTTCAGCCTCTGAAAGTAAAACACAAACTGAACCTTCTGAGCTGATTTATCAGGTTTTGCACTTCCCAAGGCACAGTCTCCCCTGGAGCAGTGTCCATTCCTTTAGTACAATAAGTGCTGCAGAAATCTCTCAAACATATTGCTACTCCTCCACTAGCATGAAAGAGACATAAGCTTTGGCTTTAGGCACCTTTTAAAATTCAATGCCATCACTACTGGCAATGGATTTTCTTGCTCCTTTTTTCACAGATCCATGTCCATCTCCTGGAGGATGCTCCACTCTCATTCACATCTGAGGTTTCTTCCAAGCTTCAGAACCTGTGTCAGTCTGGTGATCAGTTGGAAGACAGAATGAATTAAATTGGATTGCTAGAATGAATTCCACAAATACCCTGGGAAGTCTGATATTTGTAATCAACTATGGAACTGTTGCTAGGACACTGGAATTGTTGATTTTTTGGAAAAAAAATCTATTCAAATATTTGCCTGTCTAAAGCTATGAATCCAAGATATACAAAAGTTTAGCTGGTCCTGTGAACAATTTTTTAGTGATTTCATTTATAACATATTAACTCCTGACTCAGAAAACATATGGAAAAGCCCACAAGAATCTACTACTACATATGTAAGATATATTCCTAAAGAGAAACAAATTACAGCTGATGAATTGTTAATTCCATGACCTTTTCCCTCTGCTGTTCTACCCAAGCAGCAAGGACACACAGAAGACAATTAATATCTATTAACAATGTTAGATTTAGTTTGCACATCTGACAGTAACACATCATCCCCCACAGCATAAAAAGATTTATAACATTGAAATATAAAGGACTTGGTGATGGAGCTTATACCACCTTAACCAAAACTGCCCCAAAGTTCAGTGTTTACTCTCAGTTTTACCAAGTTCTTTTTCTCAGTTTCCACCTGTGGCCCCATGAAAAACCCTAAGCAGTTCTACTTGCTCTCCAGAGCTCAACTTCAATTATTTTCAGAAAGTTTTCTCATCCTTAATTGTCATTTATCCAAGTTATTATTGTTTAATCCTTTAATCTCTTGTCAATCATGACAATCTTCCTCTCTGTTTTTCTTTTCATGATGTTCAACCAGCCCAGCAGTGACAGACAGACCCCCAGCATGGTTGTGGTGAATACAAGGAAACATTTTCTACTGGGAATCATCTCAGAATGTGTCTTCTCAGCTGCTCAGCAGACTCTGCATTGCTCTGTCCATAGTATTCCAATGGATGAATTGTTCATTTTGCTACATTTTAGAGATAACATCCATTTTCTTCATTATTATTTTGTCTTCTGTTCCAATACATTTTCTTTGCTTTCATTGTCTGACAGAGACTTTGGGATAGAGAAGCTGGAGGTGTAGAGAAATCCACAATTGATGAGGTGCAACTAAAGGAGTCAGAAGAAAGTTTTAGCTGTCAGAAAGTTGGTTGCACAGAACGTGATTCCCAAACCGTTATTTAATTCTTCAACTCTGTTTCTCCATCACTTTTTTCCTCTGTTCTTATTCCATTAATGAGATGCTAAAGAAGATTTGGTGAGTATTGAGTAATTTAAATTGTCCTCTATTCCTAGCACATGATTTCTCTCTTCTGATCTGCCATGGGGTCTGTCTTAGCTTCAGCAAATTCTATTCACTGTGATAAAACTGAGTCCATCAGTGATGAATGTTTTGTTCTCATTGTTATGAATCTCCAATAAATCCATTTCACACAAAACTAGGACACTTTCAAATACCTGACATTGTCACTTTTAGCCTTCAATGTACAAAAAGATATAATAATAGTGCAGTGGCTGCTGCTGGTCAAACCCACCTTTGACAGCCCACGTCCCTTTTCTCTTGCCTTACATGAGCTCCAACCCCTCTAAACTGTGACTGCAAGGGATGTGATGGGTGTTGGGAAGGATGGCTGATGACCCTGAGAAAAATGCAATTTATTGTCAATTGTCCATTCTAATCTGTGGGAAAAACAAAATCATTTTCTTGAAATGCTGTGTGAAAAAAACAAGTTTTGGCCCCAGATATTCGGAACATAATCTAAGCACTCGCTTCGCTCTTCCCTCGCAGCGCCGATGAGCCCCCAGAGTGCTCATAAATATTGGCAGAGCAGAGGAGGCAGGGCTCTGCCAGCTTTTTTCCTGCTGAATTGGAGTTAGTGTTTTTAACACAGTGATACATAACAACGCCCTTAATGCTGTTCCTTGGAACTTGGGCCTGAAATTCTGCTTCAACTCACTGAGGTCCTAGGACATGGAGATCAGCTGGAGATATTGCTGCCAAAAAATAGTTAATGCATGTGCTGGTAGACCCCAGGAAGGGAGGCCTCTGCATTTCAAACAGCTGCTCTTCAACTGGAGCAGGAGGAGAGGGAAAAAAAGAGGTTTTGCACTTTCCAGTTTTATTCACTTTTGTTCCACATACATCAGCGAGATTTGCATTTAAATGTAGAGTTCAAGGTACCAGAATTCTAATATTCCCATAAAACCAGTTTTTGTGTCTGTACCAAGCTCTGTTCAGACTGAGATGTACATGGAGGAATGTAGCTGACACACACTGCAGACACATCCTCCTAAGGCATCACAGAAGGCTTTGCTTTCAATAATTAATTCATGGCAAGCTCATTATTACATTGAAATATAAAATGTCATTTCAGCTCAATGGATTTTTACCTCTTTGTCTGGACCCTTTCCAGATTAACACTAGGGTTATTCAAAGAGAAGCCCTGTGAGTGAAGAAATGAGATGGAAGTGGAGATACAGAACTTATTTTATCCCCATGGTTATATCAGTCCCAACTTCAGATTTTCTCAACCCCTGATCTCCTTCCCAGCCATCAATTTGACTTGTCAAGTCTGTTCCTGACATTTGTAGCAGGGCACAGTTGCAC
This sequence comes from Camarhynchus parvulus, assembly GCF_901933205.1. Taxonomy (NCBI): domain Eukaryota; kingdom Metazoa; phylum Chordata; class Aves; order Passeriformes; family Thraupidae; genus Camarhynchus; species Camarhynchus parvulus. Next base: position 17,283,789 of record NC_044600.1, on the reverse strand, counting down.
TTACACTTTCTGCTAGGACCCCACATATTTTGGGGTACCTGGAGAGAACAGAGGCCATGGCTGCACTGCACCACAGATGACAGCTGGATCCTGAGCACGCTGAGTGGAAGTTTGTGAGATGCTGACTGCTATAGAAACAGCACAAATCCCAGCCCAGACCTGGATCCTCAGCACATCAAATCACAATTTGTGTGTTTAAAGCACTGGACTTCTCAGGCTTGCTGTGTTGTTCAGGACCACAGCCCACACATGGAATATTATCATGTGTTTTACCCTTCTAGTTTGGTCGAAGTTCTTTCTCCTAACAAAACTTTTTCATCCCAAATTGAAACCACGGCTAGTGCAGCCTTCTGAACCTCTAATGAGATGTGGCTGTGGGAATCCTCAAGACCAGTGAGTTTGAATCTTAAAACATATTTGTATTTATGTAGAGGAAATGAGAAAGCATATTTTGACTAATGGTATCACCCTAGAGAGAAACACACTTGTTATAAATCTGTTCCATTGCAGTTGCTGGAAATCTAACAAAATTGCCATAAACAGGACTTACATCAATGTTTCTGCTTGACCTTTCTGGGAGAATAAAAGTACCTTCTGGGAATGCAAAACAAATGAATTTTTTGGAAACAAAATGAGTAACACAGCCCTTCCTCTTTATAAAATGGAGCTCTGATATAGCTGCTGCTTAGTAACAGCTCCTCCAAACGATCCATAAAACACCAGATGTAAAGGTGCGCACGTGTGCGGCTCCACTCCAGGCCCTGCTGCAAAACTCAGAAACACTCACGCTGAGGGCAGAAGAATTGGAGATTTTAGATGAATAGCAGTTTCCAAATGAGAACCATACCCTTCCAGCCAAGGATAAGCTGTGCAATCACCTCCCCTGCCGTGGTTTCTGCTGGGTGATGTGGTGGAGCTGTGATAGCTGTTGCATCCCATCTCCCAGTTAGCTCTCTTCTGCATTTTCCCCTTAGGGAAAAGATGTCCTGTCTGGCACTGAAAACCTGCTAGAAATAGTGTGATAAAAACCCACACGTTTAGAGAATGTGGTTAACCTACAAAAACAACTATCAGTACCAGAAAAATTGAATATATTTAATAAGACCAGACGGGTACCGAGATACTTAATGCAAATAATAGTCAGTGTTTCTGCCCATAATTAAATATCACAGATAAATGTAAATGCAGAACTGAACTAGCACTAAGAAAATTGCACTTTTCCCCTTCAGGCATTATTCCAAATAACCTGTTAAATTGAATTAATTATCATGATCCATAGAATCCTGAGTTGGAAGGGACCCACAAGGATCATCAACTCCAGCCCCTGAGATCCAAAATATAGTACTTTATAGTATCTTATACAAATAGCGAAAAAGACTCTTTAGCACTGCTACCAAATCCCATTTTTTATACCCATTCCTGGCAGCAGATGCAGAATGTTCACATAAGGAATCCCATTAGCCTACAAGTGCAACAAAGCTCACTGTAGCCAGTGGCCACTGAAGCAGTCTGGTCCCTTCCTCAGCTCCTCTCATTGGTGAAATAAGAAACTTGAATCCTTCTTTGCAAAATAAAGTCCCTCATACAGTTTCTTCTAAAGAAAGGAAATAATTTAAACCCAATGATGCATCTGTTACCCAACAATCCCAAAAAAATTATACTGAGGTCACCACGTTTGCCTTGCAGAGTCTGACAAAGCAGAGTGAGCAACTCCCAGCCCTGCTCACAAAGCACCCTGAGCAGATCCTGCTCTGGCAGGGCAGGTTCAGAGCACCCTGAGCAGATCCTGCTCGGGCAGGGCAGGTTCAGAGCACTCTGAGCAGATCCTGCTCTGGCAGGGCAGGTTCAGAGCACTCTGAGCAGATCCTACTTGGGCAGAGCAGGTTCAGAGCACTCTGAGCAGATCCTGCTCTGGCAGGGCAGGTTCAGAGCACTCTGAGCAGATCCTGCTCTGGCAGGGCAGGTTCAGAGCACCCTGAGCAGATCCTGCTTGGGCAGGGCAGGTTCAGAGCACTCTGAGCAGATCCTGCTCTGGCAGGGCAGGTTTGCAGCCAGCCCAGAGCCTGTCAGCCACAGCACAGCTCCAGTGCAGCTCTACCTTGGCTCTTCCTTGGTGCCTGCTCCAGCTGCAGCAGGCAGAGCCAAAGGCTCACTCTCACCCCCTCCAGAGCAAAATCCCATCCTTCACACAACTCATGCCCTGGTGAGAGGGGGTTCACAGCAGTGCTTGTGCAAGCCCTACCCAACCCACACTGTTCAGATTTTCCAAAGCCATCAGTAGATAGAGTCATTCCTGCTCACCCCATCCTACAGCTCCCCTCTCCTTCCTCTCTCTCTGCACATCCACATGTTAAAATTAAGTGGGACTTAACAGGTCCATAACTGGGATATACCCAAGTGTTTCCAATTTACCCTCAGTGAACTTGAATGGAAAACATTTGAAAATGAAATTCTGGGTAAAATCGCACAGCATTGCTGTAGCATATGGAGTCAATTTCAAATAGCACTTTGATAATGTCATGATCTGTTAGAAAGTGTTCACCTTATACCAAAGCTATTACAAACTCAGTTGCCTCACTCAAAGTATCTTCATCTTATGATCCATAAGAAAGCTATTTAGTGGATTGTGAAATATGAACTTCGGCCAGAGCTAATTTAAGAGAGATCATTACACTTGTGATGGTGCAGCTTGTTTCTTCTGTGAGTTTTATATTATTCAACTCTTCACAGCTAGTAAATTCACATCTAATAAGCTGCAAAAGTTATCAGATGAAGCACAGCCCATTGTAATCCCCACATGAAGCAAATAACTGATAAAAAAATTAGTTCCAGCATGTGTTACAAATATTTTTGCAAACAGCATCTGATAAAGGAATTGGCTTTATTAGCAGCTAACTCCTTCACACAATGGAGAAAATGCAGAAATGTGTCCTATCTCTACAGGCCACAGCATTTCTCAAGCGCTGATGAGGGAAAAAAATAGACTTAACTGGAAACAAAAGCAGAAATAGCCCACATCTCCTGGCAGGCACAGACCTTGGCACTGGGAATGCAGTGGTGGGAATGTGCTGAAATAGAAGGGATTTGCAGGATGTAAGGCACAGGCAAAAAGGCATTTGTGTAATGACAACCTTGTCAAAGAAAGTAGTAAATTACACCCCACTTTTTGAGATGAAGTAAAAGCAGCGACCCCCACCAAGAGTCCAAATGACTCCGGGTTCTGTCCAAGGGCTGGCCCAGCTACCAGGGCACATGTAAACACAGATCTGCGCTGGGGCTGGGCTGTCCCCCCTGCCCAGGGCTGGGAGGGTGGTGTGGAGCTGGGACTTGCCTGTGCTCCTCAGCAGATCCTCCAGTGTGCAAACAGCTCTTCAGAGACCCCACAGGAGCAAACAGCAACAACAAGGGCTTTACCCAGAGGTCCTGGTATCATGCACCAGGAAGGATGCTCAAGGATGGATCTGAGAAAGATTAAACCACTCAAAAGAGCAGAGTGTCCAGCAGTTGGCTGGGGCTAAAGGTGTCTTAGAAACATCCACCATATGCAGGGATTGCTCCAAGCACTGAGCAGATTCAGGGAAAGGCACCAGGTATGGGTAGAACCAGGTAAATGTGCTGAGAGTGAGCACTGAACTATCAGTGCTGAGTCCTGGGAACTTCACTCAGTTTTTCTCTTGCTTTCACAAACTTTCACTGTTGTTAGAAGCAGCTGGAATAAGAAAGAAGAAAGGTATTTCTAGTATTAACCCTCAAAAAATCAGTGTTAAGCCTCATACTAGGGACACTCACATACACCAGAGATGGTAGAAATTGTGTTCAGATTTTTTTTTCCCTTTTCTGTGTCAGCCCTCAGTCTGCAGCAAGGCCAGAGGTTTCTCAGGTATCAGCAGGAGCAGCCCCTTTCCTCTGCCTCATTGCTCCTTCACTCCAGCAGCAATTCCTCTGCCTCTGAAGTCTGTCAGCTTCTCTTGCCAAAGAGAAAGGAATGACAAAAGCATTCAAAGAAAAAGAAAAACAGAGAAATCCCAAGCCTCATGTGTGACATAAAGCAAACAATTCACATGATCTTTATTTTTGTAACCCTCGTCCTCCTCTCACCCTCATGCCTGTTGTTATCACTCAGCATGTTATTGTTATTACTTCAAATTTGTTTTTAAAAGTGCCTATCCAGTGCTGGAGGTGCCTGAATACACACTGAAAATATACAAAACATATGTCCAACTTAGACCCTGCATTCCCTGAGGAAGGGCTGGTATCCCTGCAGTGCTCTCAGCACACTTATGGCATGAACAAATTATGAACAATAATAATAAAGAATAACTTGTGCCTATTTATCTGTTTGGTCTATGAAACTGATCTGTCAATGACCCTGAAAACTCTCGGTGACACACACTGTGGTGGAGTTAAAACCAAGTTGCTCTTTCCATTAATTTTTTTCCAAAAGCTTGAGTCAAAATCCCAGGGTAGGTGACACAGGGCGACCCTCCTGCTTTTGATGTGAATGGGAAAGGATTTGTCTTTTTATATCAAAGCTAGCTGGGAAAAGGAGGTGGGTGGCCATGAAAGGGAAAAGCCATGAAATTATCTCCATTGGTTTATAAGAAACAGCCACTCGATGGGATTTTGGGAGGGGGAAACCTTGTGAAAAATGTGCTGGTGTGATTCCTCTGGAGGCCAGCACATCTGAGCCAAGGCTGGGATGGAGCAGGGGGGGCAGGAGAAGTTCTTCCCTTAATTGAGAACACACTTGTTTGCAGAGTTCAATGTCAGGAACTCCAACATTGTTTTGAAAAGACAGAGCATTGTGTAGGTGTCGGAATTCAGAGGAGGCAGAACAAAATCGGGTGGAAAAAGGCAGCTGTGATGATTTAAATCTCCAAACACCTTCAGCCTGTTCCCTTCCTGTGCCCCACCAACCGGCCCTGGCTCTTGGCTGGGCTGGGAGGGGCAACCCCGGCTCCTCCTGACCTCCTCCAGCACCTTCCTCCTCCTCCTCCTGCAGCCGCCTCCTGCCAGGTCCCCTGGGCTCCCACAGCCCCTTCCTGGGCAGAACAGAGCACAAACCCGGGACAGACTGCCCTAAAAACAAAAAAACCCCTTACAAATCCACGTAATTGTCATTACTAGGGCAACATTTTGGACATTACTAGAACAATATTGGTGCAAGTCCTGTCAAAAGGCAGAATCGATGGAGAGAGGCTGAAGGTAATTATCATCCTCACACGTTTCAGAGCTCAGTTGCTGCTGCTCTGGTGCAATGACAGCTTTGTATTCCTGCTTTTGAGATCCACAGGTGAAGACCAGGTAGTTCTGCAGAACTCAGATCAGATTAAATGTACCTAAATATCACCCTTATCTACTAGATGTCTTTTTAAATGAATTGCAACATGTGAACAGAGTAAAACAGTGCAAGAAATGAGACTTCTGCTCAAAGGTTATAATATTCCTAGTCCTAATCAATAAACTAATTGACCTAAGTCAAGGTATTGAACTAGGATTAGTTGTAAACACATGATTGCTATTGAAAGCCAATTCTACTGCCCAGGTATGGCCAGCTCTAATGAGCAGGTATGGCTGAACCAGCTGAACTGGTGCCACGTGTAATTCTGATTAAAATATTCTATAATAATTCTGTAATTATAATTCTATAATTTCTTCCCCCAAAATACGTAGTTTTGCCTGTTCAGCTGTTATTTTCTCTTTACAGAAAGTAAACTCCCTTTTGCCATAGCTGATCTGGCAGCAGATCAATGATACAGAACCTCTGACAAGCAGGTACCATTGTGATAGAGGATAAAAGGCACAAGGCAGACAGCCAGGACCAGGCTGATGTGATGTATTCTTGTTCCTGAGTCTCTTTATCTCATCTTTTATGTCTTGGCTACCCTTTATAAGAAATGTGGTTCCTCCTTCCCATCACTGTAGAGTTTCACTTCTATTTCATCAGAGGACTTCAGCCAGAAGAGAGAAAATGGGAAGGGGAACATTATACCTGTGAAGATAATTAGCAGAATTTTACATAATAAATTAAATGACTAAAACTCCTAAAAGTCTCAGCTGGGGTAAGGCAGCAGAATAGCAAAGGCCCAGGGACAGATCATTTTCTGTACAACACTGAAGGACAAAATGCATCAATCTCTTTGCTTGAATCACACCTGGGGGATCCCAGCAGGTACCTGGAGCTGGGTCATGAACCTCTGGCATCAGCACATCCTCTGATCTCTTCTTGCCAACCCAAGACACCAAACACCCCACTTTCATTTAATTATTAGAACAACACTAATGTGAATCTTAAAATTCACAGGACTATTTTCTTTTTTGCTTTATCTTAAATGTTGCTGTGCAGGAAGGGGAAATTCTGTGGTACCCAAAGACATGTTACAACTAGTTCTCACTTAATGTCATCGAGATACTTAGAAATAAAAAGCAGTATCACAGATTTCTGACATAAATATTCATTTATCTAAATAGTTGGGAGAAAAGGCTGGATTATTTTGTTAAATCCAGCTTCTGGTATTGGCTTGTGGGTTGGTTTGGCTTGGAATCAAATTAGTTTTCAGATTTAAAAACCCTCTAAGTTTCAGTCCAAAAGCTGACATGTTTGCCCATCTTTTACAACCATTAATTTATCTTTTATCATTTAAAGGGCCAGAGTGTAAACAAGTTCAATGATTTTTTTTTTAGTTTGAATTTAAAAGCAGAAAACATCTCACAGTGTTTTTGTAGGCAACTCAGTAATATTTAGCCTAACTGCTTGTTTCAAATAATGCATTCATGTAATGGAAAAAAATAGGAAGAAATCACATTTATGCCTAATCTGATTGCAAACCCTCTTGTTCTGCTCAGATACAACATTCAGATAGAGGTGTTGCTCCACTGACATTTCTGAGGAGGTTATCAGTGTAACCAGGCTGTGGAGATAGGGGCTGAAGTCAAGAAACTTCATCCAAACTTGTGGTATTTCAGCTCTGAATTTCTCATCCCCTTAGGAGTGAGGCTGAAGGATATGGAATCTGGATCTAGTTCTCAATTTTGTGGCTTGGTCTCTTTTCCAGTTCCTGCAGAAACATGTTCATCAAGATCTCCTGACATTTCTCTGCATTTTTTTCTTTCTTTCAATGATAACTTGAAGCAAGCCCTGCCCTTTCCCCCATAACATTGTGCTTTTTACATCCCTGCAGCATGTAAACACTAAAAAATGCAAGCATAGCAACTCAGCAAAATACATAGAAACAAATGTGAGCAGAACAGCCTTTTTCCACGATTTTATAGGAGTTATACAGAGCTGGGATTGCACACACAAACCAGAGCAGAGCTACACATAAACCAGAGTTCCTGTCCTGGTGAACAAAACCTCTGTGATTCTGTGCACTGAGAGTCCTGGGTAGGAGATTTCAGTGCTGTCCCACTAAGGAATCATTCTGCAACAGCAGGTCTGTGTGCAATGCTAATTATGGTGATTACAGAAGTCAATGCCTTGAGAATGTGGGTAAAAGCTTCATGAAAATGGGTAGTTTGACTCCTAAAAAATTACTAGTCCTTTAAAAATTGCTCCAATAAAAGGAAAATGTGGACAAAAAAATAGGCTCCCTTCCAAAAGATGGAATCAAAGGCCTGATACCTTTTATCATTGTTTCATCACAGCTAATAAAACTTCTGTAATTACCTGAGGACAGTGGAGCCTTTTATCTGTGATGAGTGACACAGCAGTGTGTGTCTGCAGTCAGAAAGGTAAATACAATACATGCCTGTGACAGCATCTCAGGAAACAAAAATAAACAGGGATCCACTTACAGATGAATACTGGCATCATCCTGAAACTGTAATTTCCCCTTCCAAGCCGTGCACCTTCCCAACCGCCAAAACCACCACCGAGCCTTCTACTTTAGCTCCTACCCAAACTCTGCAGAGGGCTCCCTCCAAAATACCTTTTTGTGTGTGTTTAATCACTAAAGTAGCCTCATCATTTAATCAAAAGCCTCTGCTTTAATCAGTGATCACCTTCCAGTTCAGGCTCACAAGAACAGAGAGCATTCCTCTGTAACAGCCTCCCTCCTGAAAAATGAGGGATTGTGTAGACACTGAAGGCTGAAATTCTCCCAATTTGCCCCAAGGGATGCCAAGTGCAGCTCAGACAAGTACAAAGGGAACCTGTTCTTGCTGCTTTTCAACTGTGGCCCTACTTAAATTGCCCCGGGGGTTTCACATTTCATTCTCCTAAGGTTACTGTCTCAGGCTTTTCTGTAGAAAACATTAAGGATGTAGGCCTTGCTTTAAACCAATTTCCCTGGGAATAAGACTGGGCTCATAATCTTACAGTAACAACTCACATGTTTGGTATTGTCCTTTTTCCCATGCATGAATCACACAGCCTGGTCTTTAGAAAGAGTTCCTAATTTAATTTATTGAGATATATATACACACATAAACACACACATACCCATGGAATGGAAAGAAGGTAAAATCAAATAAAACCAGCACTTCATACTGCACAAAGACTTATAATCTTAAAATTTCATATTATTCTTAGACTTTTCATTAAAATTCTTGCCACAATCTTCGAAGGCACAAGCCAGTAACAGATCTTATGCAGGAGGATCATTTGATCCACTGTTGAAATGCTGCCACTTTGGAGTGGAACAGAGCATCTGGTTTACACATTAGAATAGCTGGGGACATGAAATGAAGGTTCTTATAACCACCTGAAGCAGTAAAGGAAAATGTAGGTAAAAGTCATTTCAATTAGCTGAATCCCTACAGAAGAGCCCTGGAAACACGGGTGGATAAAGCTCTACTGCTGATGTTTGGCTCTTCTGACAAGCCCCAAAATCATTTCATCTTGCCTCTAAAGGATGCTCTCACCCAGTTCAGCTGAAGACCAAGTCTCCTGAGGCTGCAGAACTGGACAAGTGACAGAAGTGTTGGCTGTGGTGGCTGTCACTGGAGCTGAGCTGGACCCTGTGGCTCAGGGACACCACGGCCTTCCTCACTCTGATTCTTTCTCAAAGAAGAATTAAGCATTTGTGAGACAAAAAAAGAGAGAAAATTGATTTTCAAAGATGTGCAGGGTGCAGACTCTTGTTTCCCTCCCTGCCCTCCTCTGCTTTGACAAACCCAACCTCTCTCCCCCTGAATAATCCCATAACAGATCCCATAGCCCCAGTGGGAAAAGGCTGCTCTTCCCAGCATGGGAGAAGATGAAGAAAAAATGACAGCCCAGCCTGCTCTGTCACCATACAGAGATGATAAATCCTGGCTGGGGTGATCCCAGACATTTCTCCAGCAAATTCAGCTGGATCCCTGGGCCCTCACTGGCACTTGCAATGTGTCCCAAGCAAATAAATTGAATATTGCCAGCACGGCCTCTCACCCAGCAGATGTGCAGCTCTCACTGCTGCTGCAGATACAATATAATCCATGTGCAGGGGATGACTACAATTTAATTTACACCAGTTGTAGCACAGAAATCTAAGCCACCACACAGAGCTGAAATCATGGGATGGTGCCATCTGTATGTAATTGTCAGGGTTACGTTTTCCATTACATTTTCTGCTGGAGGAAGGGGAGGATATACAACTGGGTAGCAATCATAACAGTCAGGGCTTGCAAAATATCAGTCAGAAATCACACTTTGGTTTGCTAAAGGGGTGATTTGCATTTCATTCTGACACGTCAGAATGGTCTATTTCTAAACAATGTCAGAGAAAATGAGATGAAATTCAATTTTTATTCCAAATATTGTAAAGCAATAGGCCAAACAGATGGACAGGTATGGCATTACTTCATCTGTGGCATGCTAAGCTTGGCCACGAGCCTGCAGAGCACAAATGTTTCAGCAGTCCTCAGGGGTTAACAGGCAGCACGTTCAGCGAGGCCCAGAAATTCAAAGATCTAGCAATTGTTGCTTTTTTACTTTAACCCTGCAAGAGGCTGCTAGGCTGGGAAAGCAGCAAGCTGGACTAATCTGCTTGGCATTTTTAAAGGAAAACTTCAGAAAATGTAATTGCAACAACTGAAAAACAACCCAAAATACGTTAAGCCTGAAATTATTTCTTCTGCTCCATTTTCCTCCTTGCTCCATTTGTTTTCTTAGAAAGTGAATATTTAAAAAGACACTAAATATCCATATAGACAAATTCTTATATAAAGACCCTGCCAAGTCTTTAATCTGTTTGCATGCCCTAAAGAATGCTCTAGGAGGTTACAACTAGAACCTGAGGATGCAGTTCCATGAGTATTTTCTGTAGCATCAAAGGCACCTAAAAAAGATCCTGATGGACCCCACACCATCTTCCCCTTCACAGCCTGCATGCCCTTGTCCTGCAGTTCACCTCTGAAGCACTCTGCTAAAACCCAGCCTTGAACAGAGTATTTGCCTTCCAGAATCCCTGATGGCATCAGCTCCTGCAAGGGAGTTCTACACAGGGATCTGCAGAGAAAAACAATTTTTAACTACGCTTCTGCTGTGTATGTTTATCTAACAGTCTGAGTTTTGCTGATGAAGCCAATCATTTTCCAGCCCCCTTTCAAGTTTGCCCAGGTTTTGTGAGGACAATTTTTTTCCTGTGAGCACTTTTCTGTAAAACCTCAGGTTTGCATCTGCTCTCTGCATTCATAGCCAGAAAAGGGGGAAAAGGAAAAACTACCCAAGTGCACAAACCATGTGCTACAAACTGTCTGTGCTGTTTGACATAAAGACTCTGGGATAGTCCAAAACAGGGATTAATTTCTTTGAAACTCTGACCTCTGACAATCCCCTCAGGTCTGGAAATACCAACACTCCAGGAGAGAAAAGTTCTGCAAAGCATTCACAGCCCAAAATCACAATACCTGTCCTGTATGGCTGCTCTCAATGTCTGTCAAGATAAGCATCGTGGCCAATGTGCTCTTGGAGCTAGAAAAGTCTCCAATAAACACTTTAACAAACATTTGCCCATCCATCACTCTTCAGAACAAAATCTCTCCAATAAACACTTTTACAAACATTTGCCCATCCATCACTCTTCAGAACAAAATCTCTCCAATAAACACTTTTACAAACATTTGCCCATCCATCACTCTTCAGAACAAAATCTCTGGCAAAACTGTTGGCAACAAGACCTTGATGGATAGGGACAGGATGCCCTTCCAGTGAAATCCAAGAATTTCAGCTCAGTTCTTTTAACTGTTGAAGTGGCTGTTTAAGCAAGTGATGCTCATGAGATACTAGAGAAAAATAAATTTTTTTTAATGTTTAAGTTAAAAAATTATTAAACACCCTCCTAGACTCATACATACAGGTAGAAAACCCTAAACAACTCAGGCCTCCAGCATGTAAGGGTTAAGCTCCTGTCCCCTTAATGTTTGGTTGTTAAATGCTTCCAGAGAGCCTGGAACTACAACTGGGCACTGCACACTCCAAGCTAACTGGCAGGCAAGTGTTGCTTTAGGCTTAGAAATGCTGTTTTTTCACTCCTGGGACCTGGGTTTATTCCAGCTTAATCCAGCTACAAATTGTTGTCTTCCAAAGTCTGCAGCTTCTTTTAAGTGCCTCCCTCCTCCTCGTGGCCTACAATTACCAGCAATTACCATTCTTGTTTACCAAGGGCCATTTCTGAGTGGTGTCAGTGTGTTTATGTTTGTGGAAGAGATGGAGCCGTTCTGAAAAGCTGCATGGACTGACCCAATGCTCTTGGGAAGGATAAGACAAATTGGCGTGGAAAACTGAGAGATCTGAATCATCCAAAGGGGAGTTCAGTACTAAAACAAAGCACAAAAATAAAATATCTGGGTTTGCTTCATTTCTTTGGAAGACCTACCACAGAGTTATTTCCCCCACCTGATGTAAATAATTGCTTCTGCAATGCTCAGCCATTCAGAGGCTGTTGTGTTGGAGCAGTTGCTGGATGATAAAGTACTTTGGAGATAAGTTTATATAAAGAGAAATTAGACCTATCCTGCCAGAACAGTGACTCAGCCTAATGTGTGACTTTATAGGCTGCCCGGGTCTCAAAAATCATCCTTCAAGTCTTGGCAGCCAGCACCAGGTGAACATTGTGTTCTTCACATGGAGCATCAAATTTCTGGGGCTTTGGCTGTCTGGAGCACGTGCTTGGAGAGGCGCTGCTGCACGGGCAATTAAAGCCTGCTCTGCACCTCTGGTGCCTTCAGCAGCTGCTAAGATCCTTCAGAAACAACCCCAGGCTCTGAGGAGATGCTGCATTTCCCAGGAGCACAATTCTCTGGTCGGCAAGAGGAGTGGGAGTGCTGCCAGATGAGAGCAGGATGGAAGGAGGGTGTCTCTGACACCAAACAACACCCACAGTGTGGCCATGATATTTTCTGAAAAATCCTTTCTTTAGGAGTTTTCCTCCTGAGAAGCTGAGAGGCCTCAGGAACAAAATGTAAACAATGGTTATCTGCTGCTGTGGAATGCAACAGGTGCATCTGTGATTGGCCCATGTTGGTTGTTTCTAATTAACGGCCAATCACAGTTAGCTGCCTCGGATTCTCTCTCAGAGACACAAGCCTTTGTTATCATTTTTTCTATTCTTAGCCAGCCTTCTGATGAAATCCTTTCTTCTATTCTTTTAGTATAGCTTTAATATAATATATATAATAAAATAATAAATCAAACCATCTGAAACATGGAGTCAGATCCTCATCTCTTCCCTCATCCTGGGACCCCTGTGAGCACGGTCACACCACAGAGGTGAGCTGGCTGTGCTGGGAGGCCAGAGGAGCTGGTTGGCACCAGGAGCTTCTGGGGACACCTGGCCATCACCTCTTGCTGTGAAAGCAGCAAAACATTAGTGCAGGAGGGGGCCAGAGCAGATCTGCAGAGCAGAGCAGTCCTGTCAATGCTTGCGACACACTCACAGTCCTGTTTCCTCACTGAAGTGCAGCCTCATTGATTTGCTGTTGTCACACAGTAAAATGTGCCCTCTGCTCATGGCTCAGCATCTCCTGCAGGCCAACAGGGTGACTTCTGTGTCAAGAAGGAAAACAGGCAGTGACAGAAGAGAATTCTCAAATTAATGAGTAGAAGGTGAAGCAACTTTTCTGCTTTGTGAATTTATATCTGTCCTATACTTAAACTCCTGTTTGTCTTTCAAATAACAAACCAGAGGATGATAAAACCATTTTAGGAGGGTGGCAAGAAATTATTTTCTGTGAGCCTCTATAGTGAGGATTTTTTGTTTCTGTGAAATCTCAGTACTTGAGATCCCAGAACTCTGATGACCAAAAAAGAGGGAATAAATCCAGCCACATGTGACTGGAGACAGTGCACAAGTACATTAAATTAGTGCCCCACCAGCTCCCACTGTCCCTCACGGCAGCTCTGGGATGCTCAGACCCATCTGCAGCCATTGGCACCTTCCTGGCATTAGCCTATTGCTTTTTTAAACATTTCCTTTTTCCTAAAGGCCTAGGAGCCCCTTTTCAGTGCTCTTCTGCCCCTACTGCTTCTGGAAAAGAAAATCATGAATTAGATTTTGGTGAACTACAGAAAAACTTTACTTACAAACTCAACGAGAAGCTTTTAACTTCTCCTACATCCATTCCTGCCATTGTTCCTGTTTTCCTTCCTTTTCTCCTCACCTGTGAGCTACATGTGCCTGATCTGGCAGTCCCAGATCTTTAACCCCATCTGAGCCAGCTCCCCTGAGCTGCACAAAGGCAGAAATGCAGCAACTGCTCCCACTGGAAGGTCACAAGTCAAAGCAGCAGGTGCTGAACCCCCTCTGACAATGATTAATGCCCACGCTGAGAACAACTGAGCTGTTTTCCAATCTTAGTACACATTATCAATAATAATATTTTTATTTTTAATTGACAGTAGTTCAGAAGAAACCCTTCACATCCTTTTAATGTGCACAACAAGACAAAAGCATCCAAAATAACAGAGAAAAGCAGCAATTTGGATCAGTAGTATTTCAGAGCCTGCTTCAACACCCTTTGCTGACATGACTTGGGACTCATTTGCATAATACTTGATATGATTAAGCAGTCAGGTTGTGAAGCTCTTTAAAAAATTTGACTCTTTGCAAAATAAAAAAATATTTTTGGGTTCTGCTACAAATTTTGAATTAATCCATGCATTGTGCCCACACCAAAGGCTCACCATGGTTTACAAGTCCATGAGAATTCCTTTGTCCTTTATTGTTTCTACTTGTCTTGAAGTACAACCAAAGGTCAGTTTGAGATGAACTTTGTTTGTCTACAGCTTGGTTTGGGGTTTGAGCCATGGGGGTGTTTTCAGACATGGAGCTATAAAGAAAGCTCTGAAGGAAATACTTCATTCAAGACAGGAGGGGAGATAATGTAATGGGTTTTAAAATGTTGTCCTGCAATTTAAAGATGAGAAAAATACAGCTGTGAGGCATTCACTGAAATAACAACAGGACCACTAATAATAACAAACAATAATAATAAGAAGGACAGAAATGGAAATGCCAGGGTGCATGTAGGAAAACATTACCAAGCTATGAAGTAGCAACCCAAAAATTCGATAGAGAAGAAGAAAAAAAGCTCTAGATCTGTAGCAATATTTGGCAAGCAGAATTTGGCACTTTGGACTCGACATGCTTTTCTAGTTAAGAGTGCAAACTACACTATTTGTACCAGAGGGGGATGAATCCTTGGGATGCAGCTGGAGGGAGACTCAGACTCTCCTGAACACCCTATGGGTTTTCAAGTCTGCCTTGAGAAAAAAGCATTTTCCTGTGTCTTAAATCATCTCATGTCCCCCCTCTCCTGCCACTGTCCCTTCCCTGAATCTTCCCTATTATTTTCCTCTTGGCTGAAGGGAGAGCACTGGGGTGAGTCTGAGCTAACAGCTTAGCCCAGTTGTCACTTGGCCACTCAGAGTGTGGCAGTGCCTTACACACACTCCGGCTCCAAAGCACAGGGGGCTGTTGCCTCACAAGGAGTTATTGTAGCACAGCACCTCCCTCACCCAGAGTTCACTGACTCCCATCCATCTCTCAGAGGCCACCACTCAGATAACCACAAAAACATCCCATATTCCAATTATTAAGTGCCCCAGAACTGTGGTTTTGTCTCTTGAGCTTGAGTACATTACAGGTTGTAAAGAGCTTTTTCAGCTGTAGGTGGAAGCTACAACGGAAGGTGAAGTAATTCTATTTTTCAAGTGTGAGGTGTAGGTGAATCCAATTACAAAGCAGAAAATTCAGCTGTGATTTAGTCATTACAAACCCTATGGCAAATGCAGAGGAGGGGACGAAACACCCCAAGAAACCAGGGAACTGCTCCAATCACAAAAGGAAAAACGGGAATTCCTTTGGGAATTTTATTCAATTCCTAATGGGAATTGAAAATGTTATTTTATTCCATTCCTAATGGGAATGGAATAAAAGAACCCAATCTCAGCAGCAAAAGGCCCGAGGTGTTTCATAGGGAAGTGCAATGCTTAAACCACCCTTCCCCAGGCTCCAGAGAAGCTGTGTGCTGCAGCAGCACTGAGAACTCGCTGCAGTGGATTTTCCAGAGTGCAGAGAGCCAAGAATAATATAACATCACCAGGCAGACTTCAAAGCCCTGCTCCTCCAGTCACTCGCTGCTCCTGTGCATCCCCCCGGTGCCAAAGCACACAGGGATCGAGGGCTCTGCTCAGCAGCTGCTGGGGATGTTTGACACATTTCCCAAACTCTTACAGCACTTGGAAAAGAAGTTTCCAATAGAGGCAGTGCTCTGACCGTAGCATTTACAAGAACCAAAGATAAAAAACAAGAGGGAGTTTTGTTTATTGATTGACTGACACAATTTGCAGATATTTCCTGGAAAAAGGCATCAGTGTAATTGTGCAGAATCTTTTCCTATGGGACTGCAGATGTTCACAGAAGTACAAGGGAAGACTTATTGCTCTAGTAGGGAGCAAAGTCATTTTGGGAACCAACTACAGATAATGACAACAAAGACTCACTAACTCTGTGCATTAATTACTTGATGAGCTTCATGTTGGCAAAGCTGAAAGCATCCTAATTTAAGATCAACTCTGTTTTCAGAGACAATAAATTTCATACTCCAGCTACAAAGACTTTCAGAAGTGAGAACACTTGGTATCCTGCTGTGTGAGCAGCATATTGGCAGAATAAAGATTTCCAATCAAAACTGAAGACCCAAACATACAGAGGAGTAGCTGAAATCCTCAACTCCTGTGCTAGACCTGTAAGTACCAAATTTTCCCAAGGTTTAATGGTGTGGGGAGTGGAGAGCTGGGGAAGGGTGGCAGTGGCCCTGCAGAAGGGTCACAGGGCTCTGGGTGCTGCCCTGGCAGCCAGGATTTCACTGTGAGGATTCACAAATATGCAGTTTTGATTTGCAGATTTTTAACAAAGCCTAAAACCTAAACCAGATCTCAGTTAAGATCATGAATTTTCATCTGGGTTGTTATTACTATTTTTAGTTTATCAAGTTTTAGAAATGTGTCTGAAACTGCGTGGGAAAGAAAAGGGACAGAAACCCCTAACCTAAAAAAGCATCATGAGCACTTCCAGGGCCAAGGGATGTTTTGCAGCCTCCTGTGGCTGCCTAATGAATCAGGGCTCAATTCACAACCAGGAGCAGATATCACAGCCTTTGGATGGACATCACAAAACAATGTGCCCCATCACCCAACCCCAAATATCCCATCACACTGCCTGCTCAGATACTTGGATGGGAAGCAGCTTGCCTGAGACTGGAGCTGATTTTGTTTCCAGTTTAATAAAAGGTAGCATCAAAAACTCATTCTCACCCACAAATGCCACACATAGCCAGCAGCATGAGCTGGCAGGGAGGCTGGAGATCTGCTGTGTTCCCAAAAGGCAGCACTTCCAAATATTCCATTTTGGCCATTGAGGTCACATCAGTCGTTATGTTCCCTGACAACAAAACTGGGGTGAGGGAAACTCATCTTGGATCTCCTTTTGGTTCATTTTGGTTGTTTTGCCCATTTTCATAGGGGTTTATAACTTGGCAGTAACCTTGGGAGCTCTGGGTTGCATGTAACAGATTAAAGGCAGAAAGCACATTTGCTGAACAGAAGTTCACCAAGGATAACATCTTTTAATATTAAAAAAACTGAAATGCAATAAATAATAGAAGCCATATGAGCTGAGGTTAAAAAATCAGGGTCCTTGAAGGTGCCCTGATGTTCAACACTTGAGAGTTTTCCCACCACCTCTGCCACTGGTGTTTTTTATTCATCAGTTTCCCTCAGCTGTAAAACACAAAGTGGTTCTCGTGCTACAAAACTGTTCTGTATTTAATAGGTTACAGCGTTTAAAATGCTTTAAACTTGTAAGCCATGTACATACACCACTGAGGCACTTTCAGTTTTAAATAGACAATAACTGACATTAATTTCATGTGTGACAATTTCCAGTGGCATTTTAGAGAAACCAAACCACTGAAGGCATCAAGCCTTGAGGGAAACTAAAAGCTTGTAGCACGAACCAGTGCTATTGGGAATAAACATCTGGCCTCTCAACATCTATTGGGAACAAACAGCTGCTCCATTGTTAGGGTTTTCTGAGAACAGATAGTTTTATCAAGGAGAATACAGTTATATCAGGAGAATACAGTTGTGTGGCTAAAATTCACATGGATCCTTCAGCTTGCTCAGACAAGTGATGGCCCAGGTCCTGTCTGCAGCTTCTGCTCCTCCAAGACCTTTGAAGGACCTGCTCAAGTGCTGAAAGGTTTCCCACTCACATCAAGAGGGCAAGAGAAGAGGAGCAGCTGCAGACAAGAGACTTTTGAACTTTAGAACATGCCTTCAAAAGCCACAGGAGCTGTGATCATCCTTTCCCGTGAGTGGGACCGCAGACTGCACCACCAGGATGTCCTCACTTCTGACTCTGTTCTTTCCATGCTGGGATCTCCTCCTCAGAACCCTGAAGTGTCAAAATCCTGCTCTCATTCTAACAAATAACTCCAAGTGATCCCAAAGCCCTTCTGACACTTGTCCTTTAAAGCCTTCCTTTCTCTCTAGGCACTTTGATAATTTATAGCTTTCCCTGCCCTAAACATCTCATGGGAGTCCAGCATTTCTGTTTATTTAAAATTCACCTGTTCTGAAGTGTATTTTGGATGGCATTCCTTCAGCAAGTACACATTAGTGCCTTGTGTGTAGATAAATAATGATTTTAATTCAAACAGAAAATTCAAACCCTGTATACTTGAGATACAACTTGCTCCCAAAATTAATTATCTGCACATGTCCAGCTGGAATTTCACTTTGTTCACACAGTGTGCTTAAGCATAATAGACACTAAAACAATTATTTATACCACAGACTGGAATTGCTTGAGTA
Organism: Camarhynchus parvulus; assembly: GCF_901933205.1. Classification (NCBI taxonomy): domain Eukaryota; kingdom Metazoa; phylum Chordata; class Aves; order Passeriformes; family Thraupidae; genus Camarhynchus; species Camarhynchus parvulus. Next base: position 17,265,491 of record NC_044600.1, on the reverse strand, counting down.
GAACAATGAGAATCTTTTAAAAAACATGTTTTTTAAGATAAAGCCAACTAGCTTTTCGGCTTCAAATTTAGGTTTTGCAATAAAAGACATTCTACAAAACATTATACCTTTGGAAATGCTTTAAAGAAATAAATTTAATTTAGAAAGTTCATAGTTATTTTTGTGAAGGGAAATGTGGTGGGGAGTTTGGATTCAGGATCGCACGACATCGTAAGTCTTGGAATACTTGGAATTCTTGAAAGACAGTGGAATTTCCAGAGGACTAAAAGAAAGCTGGTGGTGTGCCAGTTTTCCAAAACGGGTAGGTTGGACAGTCTGGCAAAGACAGCCTGGTCAGCCACACTTCCCAGGCAAGAAAATATAGGGATAACAGCATGTGCTTCAAGCCATGCAGCTCAAAGAGGATTCCTAATTAATCCAAATCAATAGAGGTGCACAGAAAACTGTTTTGGTTGAACATCAGCTGCTTATTGAGAAGGGAGAAAGACAAAATCAACATGGTAGATATTAAGAGGATTTTAAATTGGTTAAATGGTATTTCTCTGCATTTAAATGGGGAGTCAGAAATGTACCTGCCTACTGAATCCTAAAGTAATTGTGAGAGTGCATGAACACATTCTATTGTTAACTGGAAGAAATAAACAATAAACATTAACCAAAGATGGGTGCAAAGAACATGGTGGGAGGAGGAAGCAGGAAGAGACTGGTCCCTGATTGTGATCTGCAGCACGTGGGAAGCTGAGCAGCAGCCCCAGAGCAGCCAAATCCCAGGTCAGACTCAGCCCCAGCCCTGCTGCAGCCACTTCCCTCTGCTGCACAGCCCCTCCAGATCCTCTGCAGGGATCCCACTGCATAACCCAGTAATGAAGAACTCCCAAAGGTGGAATATCCCACATGGGGAGTGTGGTTACATCATCTCTGGGTATGGTACTGCTGCAGGTACTATCCCAACATTTGGTATCAACACAAACTGCCTTGATCTTGATTTGGTTTGGTTCAGAATTAAAAATGAAATTTGTTCTGGGTAAAGACGTCTAGGAGCAGCACTGGTTTAACTTATTAAGGAGAGGATTCTGTGCTAACTTTTTAGGTACCTAAAAAAATCGAAGAAATCCAAGAAGAGGAACATTTCAGTCTAGAGACAAGAATGCTTTTAAGTCCAGTGGGCACAAACACAGAGTAGGAGTTAAGGAGCAAATTTAGACACACTGGTTACCAACTATTGGAATAAGTGAAGACAGACTGTGATGAATCAGTGGAAACTGTAAGATCAGGATTCTTCCTGTTCAACAGGGATTAAGCCTGGTGATCCATAACTGCTGTACGTGACCACAGGAGTTCACTTCTGACTACAATCTGTATTGATCTGCAAGTCCCCAGACAATACCACCTTCCCAAACCTAACAAATGGCAGAAATGCACAGTCCAGCCACATCAGAGGAGCAGGGTAAACAGGGCAGAGGCATCAAGGCTGGCATGCTCAAACTGCATTTATTAATGTGTAACCTGGCCTGGGCCTCCCCATGTCTACATGGAACCTCTCTGTGCCATCAAAACAAGCCCAATCAGAGCAGTTTTTATTGTCAACATTTGAGCAAAATTTGATATTACCTTCAAGAAAAAACAGCATGACATGATTTAAATATTCATATTTTAGTAATGCGGAATGTTTTTATTACTAACACATGCAAAGAAAATATTGCAATGTTTATGTGAATATCACATGCTTTAATAAACAGTGATAGAAGTTCATATTTGTGTTCATTCTTGTCTCTAGAACAAACCTCCTGTGACCTTTCTGAGATGCAGAGCATTTTAGAGCAGTGTTTACAAAGTTCATAGTTACCTAACAGCTTTGAGCTGGGATGAAGGCACATGGTGCAGAACAGGGACTTCAGACATTTTTGTGAAAGATCAAAAGAAAAGAGGAAAACAGCCAGCACCAAACAGGCACACACATCATAGCAAATAACAAGGCTGAAGCTGTTGTGACCAACACTAACCCAAGAGCTTGGATGTTGAACTTTTATTCTGAGTGCCCAGAGAGGATGGAGTGAGGACCCTAACTTGGAATTTCCTGGCTGTCGTCAGCTCTGTTACAACCATAACTTGTTTCAACATGTTTTCAGCTTTTAAAGTTTTTCCCTCCTCCTTAATATAGTCTAAACTAGACATAAAATGGAAAAAATGTACTATTTCCACTGAGCACTGATGCCTTTGACATCTGCTTCCAAGTGTTATTCATCACCACACAGTGCAACAATCTTAGAGCAAGTACAAGGCACCTTTTGGAAAAAGTGAGTCCCTGGGATTGCTTCTCATAACAAAGCCTCCCTTTCCCCAAGGAATTGCAGCTCTTGGATGTCCACAAAAGAAAAGCACCACAGCCCACCTGCAGCCCTAGCAAGCAGCAGCCTTAGCACTGCTGATTTTAGGGTCAACCCTCCCACTTCACAGATGGCAGAGGGGATGTTCCTTACTCCCTATTCTCAAGCACAGTTTCCAGTATTTTTTTTAATCTACTCCCATCTCACAGTGGCATCATTTTATGCTCATGACAACTTTTACATACAAAGGAAAACACCAAAGAGAATTTCTGAAAGGATGAAAGTCCTGATGAGCATCTCTGCTGTGAACCAGATGGCCTTGGGAAATCCCAATCCCACACTTTGTGTGTCAGCAGCTGGCAGCAGCAAGGCTGCAAATACTACAGAAGACATCAACAATTGTGAGTTTGGGTTCCATCCCCATGGAATATGGTTACCAATCCCTACAGCATCAAACTCTTCATTGATGAAAATGAAATAAGAAAAAATTTTGGACTAATCTCACCAGCAGGTTCCCATCTAAATCACTGGGCCAAGCTACAAAGTCTTCAGATAACTGCCATGCTATTGCTATAACAAAATTAAGGGAAAAAATGCCAGTTTTACTGGGAACAGAAGAACAATGGCTGAGCAAAATCACAATTACAATCAATTTTTTTCTGTATCAATAATTCTATGCAAAGTATAACAAGATGGGTATTAATGGGTCCCTTTCCATGTCATTTCTGTTTTGCTAGATAGATTTGAAATAACCAACAGCTGGGATTGGCTCTGTTGATATTGGTCCATCACATCTCCATCAAGAAGGAACTGTTTATAGCTAACACTGTTCTCCCTTGGAAATCTCCTCCATTTCCATACAAACTGAATTGTCCTTTGTTGAATGCAGGCAATTAAGGATGATTCACATAAAACAAGAAAGATCTGACTCTGCACAGTTATTTTTTCTCTTGAAGATAATACTTGATTGCATGCTAATTCTAAGCATCATTTTAAATGGGTAAATGACAGGAAAATTAAGGTTACAGTGATGTTTGTCATTGATTTTTACTCTCTCTACAGGGTTGTGATTACATGAAGTTTCTGCCTTCATACTTTGACAGCAAAGCAGGGAAGTGCAGGAAGAGCTGTGGATCTCCTTTGCCATGGGCAGCACACTGAAACCAAGGATGTTCGGGGGGACTTTTATTTCTCTTTTAAACACAAAGTATCACAAACAAGTGATGGCAATTACCACTGGCAATTTCACAGCTCTTCACTTGCTGATGTGCACAGCAGTGAAATGAATTTGGACAATTTCTGGGACTAGTCATGAGTCAAGGCCAAGGCTGTGAGCAGCTCTGTGCTCTGGTTTCACACGGGTCCTGTGCGGGACACTCACACCAACCCCGCTGCCAAGGGCTACACAAATCCAACCAGTCATGCTCAATGTCACTCCTCTGAAAGAATCTGGGCTCTGACGTGGGGTGCAAATTAACTTCAGCATGCTCTCTACAAAGTGTTGACATGGAGACATTACTTAATTCTTGTACAGCAAGGGTGACTTGTATGGATCATTTAGGACTGTCAAAACAAACTGCTCTGTGACTAAGGGCTTGCTCCATCTGAGCTGCGCTTGCAGGATTAAGTTCTTGGGGAAGAAACCACGAGCCTGTTGCTCATATGTCTGGGGAACAGGTCAATTTCAAATCTTCTAATGCAAAAATAGTGGTTTTATTCAAGAAGAAAATGTTGCATAAATATTTTAAAAAGAAAAAAAGTGAGGGTGTTGTAACAAAATCGTTTTAGCAGCACTCTGAGGTGAACAGACTGGTCAAACAGAACAACAGCAACCACCTGTGCCAGTGGGGATTCATTGCAGGGATCCATTCCCCTTTGGATTAATTCTGAAATGAAGCAGTTTATTTATCTGTATTTGCTCTCCACTCAGGAATAACAACTCCCTGTGCTGACAAGTCCAAGTGTGTTCCATTAGTGCTGGTGCTGTACTGACAGAGTGGCTGAATTCAAAACAAGCTACAGGGTAAGGACAGGTGCTAAAGGACAAGTACTGGGGTCAACACAGAAAATTTTGATATTTTAAGGGGCAGAAACAGGAGAATTTAATGTTTTGCAGTGAGCAGCAGAAGTTTCCCCTCTCTCATAGCAAACACAACTCTCCTGCTAACAGTTTCCAGGTAAACACCTATAAGTAAAGCTCATTCTGAAGTACTGATAAAAGATTTTTCTAGAAGACTTTATCAGATTTGAATAGAAGAAAGAAAGTGCTTGGCAAGATGACTAAACATGGCAGCACATAGAACAGACAGGGAATTGGCATATTTAGTGAATAGCAAAAAAAATTTTGTATCTAAACCCCCAAATAACTCACTTTGGTCCAGGGCACATTACAAGGAGTAGGGGAAAAATTCAAATAAATAAGTAAATAAAAGATTTGGACCAGACTAGCTGCTTGATGGGATGTTTTGGTTTCTCTCCTAGGAGAGCCAGGTTGATGATGACCCTTTGACAGTGGAAGAACCTCACCTCAAACACAGCTCTGTATTAAATCCTCCAAACAAGACATTGCAGTGGCTTGAAATGCCCTTGGCACACATGTATGTATCACAGCCTCCACAGGCCAAAATTCTCTTCTAGCTGTAGACAAAGAGTAGAGAGACATTTGCTAGAAGCAATTGTATTTTGCTTATGAAATCAGGTGTCCTCTTGTTTTTGATACCTTTAAGAAATCCACCCCTACTGCAGAGTTTAAATTACAGAGGGCAGTGACTCCTGATGGATATAGCACAGCTCTAACAATAGTCTCTGTTTCCTGTCCTAAGACAAAGTGAACATCATTCTGGGCTATTAAGTTTCCTATAAAGCACAGCTGGACAAAAATGAAAACTTGCTTCATGTTGCCTTTTAATGGAAATGTGATGTTTCATTTCTGCACAGACTCATTATACAGTGCTCAGAAAATGGAGCTCAGCCCCAGCTGTGGTGCTAGAACAGCTCTACACAATTTCAACAGGTGTTTATCCCAACAGGATTTTGCAATCTACAACAACAGAATCTCCTCCTGTGAACAATTATCAGCATTTTAACAAGTTTCAAAAGTGTCTATTTCTGGAATTCTCTTAACTGCTGGTTTTTATTCTGTTTCTTTTCCTAGAGCAGTGTGTTCCCTGCCTTCCTCCACCCCAGCATTGCCTGAGCTGTCACTCTCTAAACCACCCATCCCACAGTGCTTCAGCAGCTCCTCTGAGCTCATTCATATCCAGATTTCTGACCTGTGCTCTTCCCAGGTCACTTGCTGGTCCCTAATTTTTCTTTTTGGCAGGGATATTTTCATATTTATGTCAATTCTTTGCCAGAGACTAATGTCAAAACAGCAGTAAACCTGTTGCATGTCTATTAAATGGCTCTGCTGTTGAGAAATCCCCAGTTTAATCTGCTCCTTTCTTGCAATAGACTAAAGATCATTTAACTTGTATAAAACAGTGTCATCCTATCATCCTTTCTGTCTTTGCTTCATGCTTTGTTTGGGACCTGCAACTTCTCCATCACTATTTTGAATTTGTTGGAAGTCCTTGTCTACCCTAGCAGCCCAGAGGGCAGCAATTCTCCAAACTGCATCTTCTTTTTACTCTGGAATATGGTGCCAGAAAGAGCCCTGTGAGCAAACCTGCCGCTCACACCTCCCCCAGAGCAGCTCTGCAGAGAGCAGCACCAAACCCAGGGTTTATTTTTCACACAGGCAATGGTAACTCAGCTGCTCATGGCTCCAAAATGCCCTCAAGGGCATTGGAAGAGACTTGAGGGTGTTTGTGAATGCAATGTAAAGGACTAAGTCTCTCTGTGCTTTTGAAAAGACCTGGGAAATTAGGAACAGGAGCACCACCATCTCCTTTAGCCATCTAAACCCTTTCCAAAGTATTCTGAACAGTTTTGTTCTGTCTTTAAATAGAAAAAGAAAAAAGAAAGAATTTCACTGTTCCTTTGCCCAGTACATAGTGTGAGTATTACTGTGTTTGTGTCCCCTTCCCCTGGAGTGAGCACAGCAACATTCTGGGGTGCAAAAAGGGAAAAGCAAGTGTGTCATTTCAGCTGCACCTACCCACTGCTGCTAGACACCAAAAAATCCTCTGCTCAGAGGCAGGAAAAGTGGAGGTTCTGCTTGAGATGACATCAGAGGGATAAACAAAAGGCAAACCATCCCCAAGTGCAGCTGAACAGCTCACTTAAATTCATGGTGCAGCCATTTAATCAGAAAACAGCTGGGATGGAAAATCTGATATTTCTTGGCAGTCTGCATGACATTTTCTTCTCACTGGTGAAAAGTATGACCCTGAGGGTTTATAATTAAGCAATAATTAATCAGGCACACAAGCACCTCAGCAAATGACACAAAGCTTCAACATCTCTAGACATTCCTCCACTTCTTTCTGCTTTATCCAAAATATACTGTGAAACTCAGACTCCAGAGCTGGAGATGGAGAGGCTGCCAGGTGAGCCAGGGAAATCCACAGCACCAGTCAACAATAAATCTGCCACATGTGAGCATTTCTGCTCTCCAGCCCATCCACGAGGGGAAGGCTCACACACTCTGTGGCTTTGGAAGACTTTGCAGTGTGAAGGAGGATTTGACAAGGACACTGACAAAGAGAGGTGCCCCAGAACCCAAATTTGAGCCCAGATTCAAATGGGACACCTTTGTTCAAGCTTTAATTCAGTCTGCAATGAAGGAAGAACTGCCTGCACAGTCTGGAGCTGAATCTTCCCAGAGATCAAAAGGGCCCAATATTCAGCTCTAGCTCTTGGAACAAGCTGCCAAAAAAAACCCCCAAACCTTCAGCTTTTCACTCAGATTAACCATTGCTTTGGATAATAAAATAGTCAAACTCTTCAAAATCCCTGCTCCATTTCTTGGCACAGTACCCCTACCCTACTTAGAGCTGTGACACTTGGAACTTTTGTGTAGCATTGTCTTTTCTACCTTTTCCTAGAACATTTCCATGTTACCTTTGACAGGACAGACCCACAGACAGAGAAGGAGATGCAGGTGCACTCAAAGCCTCCATGGTTCTGCTGTGCAGGGAGTTTCCATTACCTCTAATTTCCATTGTTTCAGTGAAAACAGCCAGTCCCAGCTGGAATGGCAGCCTGGGAGCTGGAGCAGTGGTCTGGGGCTGGATTGTTTTCAAGCACAAAGTCAGATCTTTTCTAGCAATTGCTGTTTCTAACTGTTAAGTGGCTTTTGCCACCTCAGAAGTTTTGGTGATCTCCTCTGGTGACAGGCAGGTGATTTGTTTTTGATTTTGGTGCTTTCTTTTAAGAGGTGAGAACATATAGCCTGAAACAAACATTTTTCATTCCTGAGTTCTGATGAGATTTGAAATCATAGAAAGATTGTGATATAGAATAATCCAGATAATTATTTGGATTTCAGCCTTTGCAAGGAAATTCTGTATTGCCATTTGCATCTCAAGAGAAACAGCTGGGAAACAGAAGTGACAGAGATTATCCTTGCTCTGATTACCAGATTTTCTGGCTCCCACACAGCATGGGACCAGGCTCTTAAATTAGTTGGCATCCACTAAAAATGGTTTAAGAGTTCTCTGTTTTTCTGGCAGATTATCAGTGAAATATGGACAATCACAGAACTTCAGGCTTTTTGTCTGTAATTACCAACTCTTCAGAATCAATGCTAATGCTGGTGTTCACAGAAATGAGCAAAGAGGGCAGGGTGGGCACCAAGCTCCCTGATACACACAAGATCCCAGGGAAAGCTCTGACTGCAAAAACCAAATACCACCAGGCAAAGTGCACTGAAAAACATCTCTGGAGGCAGAAACACCTCCTCTAAATCCTGTGTCTATAGAACAGGTACCACACTGATAACCAGCTGCTTTCTGGAGCCTCTCTTGGATGATCACCTTGGGTTTTCATCTTTCAGATTTCAGCTGTTGGGTTTGCCAACTAAAGCTAGGGAGTTTGAAACTGAAACTATTCCTTCATCTACAGGTGTTACAGGACAATTCAGCCAAAATAAAGGGGGTTTGGCAAGATATCCCATCCCCCCAACTCCTATTAATACTTAAACCACACCATTCCCTCACTAGGACTGCCTCAAGCAAGAAAAGGTGTGAGCAACACAGAGCTTTCTACAAACTGCAACAGAGACAATTGCTATGGAATCTTTACAGAAAATGTCCTCATTTTATGCAAGTCTGGTGGCACAAGGATATCTTTGCTAAAACTCAGATTATCCTTGTCAAAACAGCCAGAAAATCCCCAGCTCCATGCAGTCAGGACCAGCTCAGGGGTTGTTTCACATTGGTGGCGTGTTGGGCACTGCAGAGGAGTTCTCTGCCTGTGCCCTGAGTGAGCAGCAATAGCCACACTCCAGACAAGGGGTGACGAATTTGACTGGTGTCAAATCTTGTTTTTACACCAAGCATTTCATTCCAACACTCACAAATGACTCCAGTGCCACTGAAACAGAACCACTCTCGTGGCAGACAGTGGCAACTAAAAACACATCATACAAAGTCTGAGGGAAATCAAACGTTGGCAAAGATAATGTTGTCAAAACTCCCTTTCTGTGAAAACTGCTCTGGGAACTTTCAAGTGCATTGCAAGCACACACAAGTATTTTCAATTTATGTAGTTTCAACTACATAAAGCAGAGACAAGACCTCAAGATTCAAGTTTAAAATTTCCTTCTTCACTCCTCATCCTAATAAGCCACACTTTCCTTGGAATAAAAGGAGTAATATTCAATTTATATTTTATCTTCTCCAATTCAGTGTTGAGACCAGCTGTACATCGAGCTGAGGAGGAACTAATAGTATTTTCTAAATATTTGACTAATTGAAGGTATGATTTAACACAGAGAAAGGTGGGAATAACAAAATTGTCTCTTGGTCACTGCTGGGAATACATAGGCAGGAGCACTGAAGCAGATTGGTCAATCACCATTTTGGACAAATCTCTGATATAAGGAACTGCACACACAGGCAGGTACAGAAATGAAAATATAACCTTGCCATCTGAAAATTAATCAAAGTATTTAATCATGCTATAGGCTGGATCTGGAGAGAAATTTAGGAACAAAAAGCAAATTGGCTGAAAGATGCATCTTTAAAGGAAAAGAGGAGGGAGTGTCAGGATAACAAAACAAAGTGTTTTGAGTTTTATTGTCATACTTTTGCTTTGAGCTCGACATAAGGAGGATTAGGTCACTTAGGAATAGAACATTTATTGTGAGTTTATTGGGAAACAACTTGAGATGCCCAAGAATACTTCAAGTCTTCTATTCCGTCATCCCACCCACTGCACCCAGTGGAGTCAAATCTGGGTATCAGGGAGCACATCTGGGGGTAATAATTAGCCAACAATTCTCTTTTAGTGAGAACAAAACCTGCCAACAAAGCCTTTTGGAGAATATGGAAAAGAGGACTTAATAATCATTCAGCTCTTTCCTGTTGGAAGAAGTAATGTTGAATTATTATCTCTACTTGGTCACAAAAGAGCATAAACAAAAACCAAACAGACTCCAGGAAACAAGATTCCCCTTTTCCATATTTATTGGGATTGCACTGGGGCTGCTGCTTTGCACAGCTGGGAACACTTTGCAGGAGGGCTGAGACTTCTCACCCTCAGCTCCGTGGTGATCCGGGCAGAAAACTACAGCCAAAAATGTTTCTTTGGGGGGTATCTGCTGAAGATATCAAATATAAACAACATCCACAGCCATTACAATGGGCCTCTTGCAACTTCGGCCTTATCCAGTTTCCCCAAGTTGCCAAGAAATGCCATTAAAATTTGGCAGAGGCAGAGAAGAAGCACTACAGTGCCATGCCTTGTGCTCATGGCTCCTCTGCCCTGCTTGGTGATGACAGAAATCCACTGGCAGCAGGGAAATCCTTCCTCACTGCCCTCAGTCAAAACAGGCTTCAATTTACACCAAAAGCAAGTTTCCCCCTTTCTATGGTGGGATCACCCCTTAGAAGTTTTGTTGATTCCTTTGAAGAAACATTAGAAGCAGAAAAATCAATTCCTTAATGCAAAATGGGGCGCTACCAGCAGTCTTTTTGTCTTTTTTGCCATAAAAATCAAATATATTCAAAGACTTTGGTGGCCCCTGTGCAGGTTTCAGCAGATTTTAGAGGCCTGACCATTGTAAGCAGCCTGTTCTCATCCATCTGCAGCCTCTGCAACAGCAGAGCTGTGGGGAGCGATTCAAACACCAGCCCACACAGCAGCAATGAAGGTGGCACTTGTGGAATAAACAGAAATTCGTCACTAAAAATGAGAGGAAATTCTATCTCAATACCTTTTCTAATCAGTTCAAGACTATTACAGACTAGGAATTAAATGCTCCTTGCTGAAATGTGTGTTTTCTGTAGCTAAAATAAAGGAGTTTCCAATATAAATCAAGATATAGCTACTTATCTGCAGCAAATAACTTCTATAAAGCAAGATGTACCAATGAGAATGTAGCAAAGTGACACCATAAAATCCCAGAACTACAGACACACAGATGTTAGCAACAGAAACACAGATTTGGGTTAAAATAGTGAAAAACTAACCATAAACCATGCAGCATTTAATAAGAGATGCAACTGGAATGGTTAAAAAGAGAAGATGATGAAGAGCTAATATTGGTATTTTTGTAAAAGAACTGCAAGAGTGCATTTGAAATTTGCTAATTTGGATGGGCAATAATATTATTCATGATATAATATCTATCTGCTGGTTTGTTGTATGATGGGAGCTCAGTTAAAAAATAACCATACTTGTGGTAACAATCCATATGTATTTTACTATATTTATATAACATTATTAAACTAGACAGACTTCATTAAAAATGGAGAAGTTAAAATTCCACAAGTAATAGAACCTATTTTTCCTGCTGAATTTCTCCTCTGTCCCTGCCAGGACTTTAATATTTTCTGACTAATCAAACAGATGTACCATAACCTATAAATATACATATTTACATGAATATGCTAGCCAGTTTCTGTTTCTTACAGAAATAAACTTATGGTGTCTTGAAAATTGTTTCATTCCTTATTAGAGAAGAATTTGATATGAGGACAAATCCAGACAAAAAGCTCAGAAAAGGTGAAACAACTCTGTTAAAGGTTGAATAATGGTATGACCTCAGAAAAACATCTGTGATAGATATCACTCTAGAAATAATAATTTAACAGCTGGTAATTAAAACATTCCACTATTTCCCTTCCTACCCCTTTGGCTGGTAGGATTATCAGCCCTCTGATGCCCCCAGCACCAACTTCCTCCTTCCCACTGCTGCTTATTTTAGTAATTTAAGCAGAACAACACTGAGGATTTGTGGGCATTTTTAAGAACCTGTGGGGCACACGATCAGCAAAACGAACAGCAATGTCTCCACTGGATAGAATCATCTGTAAAAGGTTTGGGCAGACCCTGGTGCTCATGGTTCCACCTGTGTATGCCCTTAATTAAAACCAGGGATGGGCAACAAAAGAATGGAGCTCACTGGAAATTCAAATTTTGTCTGAGCTGGTTTTCCCCCAGAGGTAACTGGGAACCAGTGAGAGACACGAGCTGACCCCTCAGTTCCACGGTCTTGGAGGAAGTGTGGTTTTCTGGAAGATCCCTCAGAAATGTTCTCCTTGATTTTGTTCAAACAAGTGAGGCCAGCCCGCCCCTCATGCCTTGTGTGACTGGCTCCTCTCCAGGCATGGCACCATCCCAGTGCATGTGGCTCAAATTAGGCTGAGGAGCTTTGCAAGGCTGTGACAAAAGAGAGGAAAGTCACAACAAGGCCAAGCAAGTGCCGGGACATGTTCAGCAAGAGCTCAGAGAGGGTTCCTGAATCCTCCAGACCAGAGACATGGGAAGGGCACTCATGGATCACACACAGAAATGGCTTTTCCTCCCCACCCAGCATCATCCAGGAGATTCCTGTGCTTCTCTTGAAGGCCTCATCTGCCTCCCCAGTCATTTAAATCCTAATTTACACTCAAATTCAGCGAACATCCTTGATGCTGCCTCTTAGTCAATGAAATTCCAAATTGTCTGGCAAACCCAGAGGTGTTTGGTCACTTCTGTGCTGTGATCAGCCTTCAAACCACCTCAGCTTTCATGGCTCAAGCTCTGAAATCAAGTAGTGATACCTTTTACAGAGGACTCCAAGGTCACATAAAGTCAAATTAAGAAGGGTTACAACTCAGGCAGCCAGGCCCTGTACAGCAGCACAGAAATTCAATGAATATATGGAAATAAAACAAATGAATTGAACATTGTCTCAAGACAATAGCAGAATCATTTGAAAACTTGATTAACAAAATAAAATCAAATAAAAGGGACACTCCTCCACTCAAGTATCCAAAGACCCAGCTCCCCAAATGCAACAGCCACAGGAAGCCCACAGCAAACTTGAGCTGTGAGGGAATGGGAACATTCTCCAAAAGCTTAACTCCTCCCAGCATGGCTTTAGGGAAAGGCAGAAATTTCTCAACTCTATCAGCACTGTCATCAATAAGTATCTGGGATAGACATGAAATGGTCCCCAGATGGATGTGGGAGCCTTGATCCTAAGTGAGCCCAGGATTTGTGCCAAGGAGAGCCCTGGGGAAGTTCCCTGGTGTGGGGCTTGCCTCTGTACAATCTGCCAATTCCCAGGCAGCAAGAACCTGGAACCTGGGCCAGCAAGGCCAGAGTGAGCAGGAGCCACAGGCTGATCAGGACTTCTTTCTCAGTCCCTGAGAACACAAACCCAGCAGGTATTTACTGTGCAGCCCCACATTAAGGCAGCAGCTGTCCCTTGGCTGTTTTTCCAAACCTGCTCTAAGGGACCAATCAAACTCACACCATTTCCCCCATGTGCTGTTGTTCCTGCTGATGGGATTTCCTGGTTTCCTAATCTCTGTGCAGCCACTCACAACACTCCTGGGAAGTCACACTTTGGTGCAAACATCAATATTTTGGTTCCTAGTGATGGCCCCCTTTCCTTGGGTCATGTGCCCCCAGTGTGACACCAGATACCCCGTTCTTCACATATGCCATTTTTTGGACATCACCAAGCATTTCCAGGAGCCTGCACTGCAGCAGTAGCATTTGGAGTGCCTTGATTGAGCAGGACAGAGGAACTGAACCCACCAGAGACACCTCAGCCACTCCTGATAGATCTAACCCCATCCCAGGCCCACAACTGGATTTTGCAGGGCCAGCAGAACTCTGTGGGACTGCTCAGAGAGGCTGGACACCAGCACTGGAATGGATCTTTACAGCATTTGGCATTTCTAAAATTGGCATTGTTGCTGCCCTCTGAGGAAGAACAGGATGATGAGGTGGGAGAACACAACCACAGCCTCTTTTGGACTAATGGGTAAAAAATGCAGGCAAACTATTTTTAGATGAAAGCATGAAAACATTCTGCTTGAATTAAACTCAGAACCAACTTGAAAAAGCAAGAACAGATGCAAAAATACTTTTAGTAGAAAAATATGTTTAAAATTCTCTAAAAAGAGTTTGGAAGATGCACTTCCTTAAAGACTGAGACAAAGTTTAAAAATGAACCAACAACCACTACTCTCTAACCTTCAAACACTCTTTAAGGCTGTCTGCCCTCCCACGGGAGTTTTGGGAATGCTTTGAGTGGGCACAGCAATGCCATGAAGTAACATCCATGCAAATGAAAATAGCAACCAGACATTTGGCAAACTGGAGTAAGAGTGAAGAGATTGTCACAGCAAGAATGGACATTTGTCAGCTACAATCCTTTATTTCACTGCATTTTCCTAGGCTTTATTCAGGATAAAGGTCTTACAACCTGAAGCTGGGCAGCAGAGCAGAGGGGAGGGCTGGCAGGGAGTCAACCTGTGCTTTCTCACAAAGGTTTTAACCCAAAACCACAGGCTGTGCCAGAGATCCCCCTCCTGCCACCTTGGCTCTGTTCTGGTGCTCACAACTGAGTTTCACACTGACTTAGGGATAAAACTTCCATTTAAAATAAAAAAGGATGGCTGCATGACACTCTGCAGAGACAAAGGCTGATAAACTGGTGTGAAGTTCAAGTACTGAATAACTGCTAGGACTGTATGACTGATCTGCAGGAACTTTGTTTAAATAATGCTATTTTCCAGCTCAGAAAATGTAACAGTGCTGCTATTTCATCCTGTGCAAGATCCCTCACATGTAAATGCTTGCAGACTTGTTTTCAGGAGAGAAACCAGTACCAGTCTGAACTTACCAGGTTCATCTCCAGGTTATTCAAAGTCACACCAGCACCAACACCAGGTCATGCACTACCAGATCACCCCATGGCACCATTTGATCCAGATCAGGTGTGGGCACGGGATCAGATGTTTCTAAAATTAGCCAGAACCCCCAAAGTGGGGTTTGTGCCAGTTTTCCATGGCTCCCTGCCAGCAGCAGAGCATATCAGACCAAGCATAAAAGCACAGCAGTACCACAGAGAAACCCTGAACCAGAATAAAGTCAATCAGCATGGATTTAACCTCCTCTGATATTCTGAACACATCTCGGTGATTAAAACTAGAAGACTGAATTCTTATCAGGTACCAGGAATCTGAAACCAGATTTATTATGTTTCTAAGCTATGGCACAAGTGCAAAACGGAAAGGCCAACCTGATAAACATCTACAAACATCTATAAACATCTACAAACAACTATAAACATCTATTTTGGTGTTTGGCACCAGCTGGAAACCAAATCCACAGCAGGGCTGGAAATGCAGCTCAGCAGAGAAAGCACTGAGCAGAAAGCTGTAATAAAGCAGAACTTCCCACCACAAAGCAGGGCTCCTCATATCCACAGGATTCCTGGAAAGAGGGTGATCTATGAAGCCAGAGGGAATCACACTCTATAGAAGGAGGCCAGTTATGTTTATTTTGCACACTGCTGAGTGGATTCAGTATAGTCTGAGTAAAGAAGTGTTAGCAGCAAGGTTGTTTGGTTGGCAAATAAAGCTGCTGCCAAAAGGTCCCACCTGGGACAGGCTGCTGCACTCAGCTCAGGAGCTGTTTGCCTTCCCTTTACTGGAGCTTTCACTCACAAACTCATTGGCAATGGAACAGGAGCTCCTTCCACTGAGGCAACCAACATCCATTGGTGTGGACAGGCTGAGCAACTGCTCTGCAGGCCAAACAACTGAGTTAGCAGAAGAAAAAATTGATAAAATAGGGGTTTGTCCATAGCAAGGAGGAAAGCAAGGCTGTTAGCATGGAAACTGATAAAATAAACACACAAGGGATATTTGAAGTTAGAGGATATGTGCCTTAATAAGCAGCCCAAATAATTTGTTGGATTTAAATAATAAATTAGGCAGTACTGCCTAAACAATTTGGTGTAAACTCTTGCCAATTAATTATTGACATTAATTGCTTTGTACCAATAAAATACAAAGAGCTATTGCTTTGTCCAGTGAATATAATGAGCTGTTTTGATGTAACTAATGACTTAAGAGCATGCTTTGTAAGGGTATAAACTTGAGAAAACCTTGTAATAAAGTAGCAGCCACTGTTGTCTCTGTACAAGTGTGTGTGTGTGTGTGTGTGTCCATCTCAACAGAGGCACATTGGGAAAGGGAGAAAAAATATCCTTGCTTTTTGAATCAAGAGGAATTTCTTTTGCTAGCTGGAGCTTATTAATGAAAATATTGGGAAGAATGTAAGATAAAGCATCATTTCACTCCAATTCATTTGAATTTTTCCCTGGGCATAGTACTTTGGACATAGTGAAGTCACTCTTGTTTTCTTATTATACACAAATATATATTTTTATACACAGTCTCAGGATGAAAGAGATGTCCCAGAATCTCTACAGGCAGCAATGGACAGAAGTAGGTTATAGGCAGGAATAACATAAAGCTCAGCTCTGGCTGGGGAGCTCATGGAAATAGCCTGCATTTTCTTCTAGTGAGTTTTGAATTAAAGTTTTGCTTTCTTTTTTTCTTTCCTTAAATGTGTTTTCAATAAGTGTGGAGCAAAAAAGTATGACGATAATTATAGCTGTCTGTGCAAAACAGAAATGTCAGACCTCACATTTCCCAACTGACCTTTCTTCAGATGAAAATTCCCACAGCAACATTCCCCAAGCACAGAGTTGGGAACTATGAAAATTTGCAAAACAGCTTTCTGTCCAATAACTCTGTTCATGTGGCAGACGCACAGGTGGGTGTTACTGTGATTTACATGGGAGGAATAGCTTTAAGGTAATAAAAAAGTAATCAAACCTTAAAAGCTGTTCTATGAGAAAACTTGTGCTGAGCAATCAGAGCACAGCCATGCTGAGGGACTGCTGGTGAAATCTGGTGTGCTGGAGCTCTGACTGCATCAAAGTGAATGACAAGAAAGCCAGATGAAAAATAAAAATGGAATATTTGTACAACATGTCTTGTCTTGTCTGGCTCCTTCCATTGATTCTCAAGTGCTGCACTGAAAGTCTGCCACAGGGGGAACATCCCCAGGAAGGATGAAGGGATGGAAGGGTTCTCAGTAACTAACACTGGATAGGAGAGTTGGCTTCAATCAACAAAGAATGAGAGAAAGTCACACAAAATCTCAGACTAGCTGGAAGCAGCCTAGCACTGGATATCATAAAACAATGTTTTTTGTTCCCCAAAGTGCTCCACTGGCGAGATGTGCAGATATCACATGGCTCATGTACTGAGCATGGATGAATGTGTGCAAGTATTTTCAGCTGGCTTGGGAAAAGTTTTGGAGACTCCCAAGCTCTCGTGCCTGACAGCTCACCCTGCAGCCACAGCTCTTTCATCCCATTTCTCCCAGATGGGTGCACAGAATCCCAGAATTGTTTGGGTTGGGATGGACTTTAAAGGTCACCTCATTCCTGCCATAGGCAGGGACACCTTCCACCAGACAAGGTTGTTCCAAGCACTGGAGAATTTGTCCTTGAACACTTCCAGGGATGGGGAACTCACAACTTCTCTGGGCAGTAAGAGATTTCCCTCCACAAAACACTTGAGGCAGGAATCAGTCCCAAGTGCAGCATCCTAGAGCACACTGAGCCTCCCACAGCAGTTCAGGGAGCTGCCAGCTGTGCCAAGGTGCCCTCCACCCCTCTGTGCTGTCCCAGAGCTGTCCCTCCCAGCAGCACAGCCCCAGCACCATCCTCAGTGCCCACCCCACAGCCCAGCAGCACTGGGGAGCAGCTCAGAGCAAGCCCAGAGCCAGCTCCAGCCCTTCAGCCATTTCAGTCTCTGGTACTCATTGTTTCTTTATGAGAGGCCTGGGGCAGTTCTGAGCCTTTCTCTTGCTGTAACACATTCTCAGCTGTTCAGGACACAGCTCCCCTGAGCCAGGGGCAGGAACTCTTTGCAGCTGAGCACTGGGCCCACTCTGTAAGGAAAACATTCCTGGTTTCCTCCAAGAGTCAGCCTTCAGATCCAGAAGTCTTTTTCCTATTTTGTTGGGGAAGATGAAACAGGAAAGCCTTATAAATATGATGGTCTGGCAAAAGATTTTGAGAATATAGAAACTATAAGTGAGATTGAAATGAAAGCAAGCTTTGAGATACCTCAGTTACTGAACAACTGGAAAACAATGGTGTGGCCAGCTGAAGGTAATCCCCTTTTGATGGAACAACACCCTCTGCTTGCAGACAGGCCCAAGGGTCAGAGCAGACCCTACAGCTTGGCAGAAGGGGCCCAAAGAGGAGTTTTTAGGGTTTAAAATGTAACACAGTATGGTAATGTAATGATTCTTATAGGCTGTATGTAAATGCTATAGGATTTGTATATTGTACTAGATTGGTTAGTGAGAATCAGAATATTCAGCACAGAAGAAGATTTATTGTATTGTAACGGGAACCTCGCGCTCTTATGCTTTTATGCTCTTATCTGTTTTGACTCCCTTACTCTCTTAACCTCTCATCCTCTCTCCCCCTCTCTTCTCTCAGTCCTGCTCCAGCTGTGGCTGGCAGCTCCCAGCAGGGCCCTGCACCCAGGCCCTTTGCAATAAACCCCGAGTTCCAGACCTGGCTGCAGAGATCTCTGGTCTCCGTCTGTCCCGACCGCGCTACCCCCCGATGCTCCTACACTATTTGGTGTGTAAGAAATCAGGATTTGTTGGGCACTGTGTGACTGCAGCAGTGCGGTCTGAAGGGCCACATGTCCTCCCTCACCCTCAAACACAACTTGTCCTGCAGTCCCCTGCCACTCTAACACAGCCAGAACACTCTAACTCCATCCCAGACCTCCTCAGCACAATTCCAGCAACAAACACGGGCAGCTCTGGCCTTTTCACACACATTGACATGTTACTGATGCTCCTAATTGCTGAATTAAAAGTATAAAGTGAATGTGTTTTCTTCCACCTGTAGAGTTGCTCTCAAAAAAATTATCATCTCTTTTATGGAAGTGTTTAGTTGTCATGGAGTCACTGGTTCTGACAGAAAAGTTGTTACTGAATTTGTCTTGAGCAGTTAAAAGGTGAGATGTATTTTTAAAAAGCACCAGATCTAACCAGAAGTGGATAAACTAAGAAAAAAATCAGATAAGAAAGTTAATGCCTCTCACTCTCTCTCTAGAGATAAGGATATGGTTTAAGTGGGTTTTTTACTCATTTTAGATTCTGTACAAGCTTACCCAATCATTACATTCCTAAGGGTAGCAAAACACATTTTAATTATTATTTTTTACTCTTTATTTGTATTATCATTGTGTCAAAAAAGCATTTTAATATAATCTATAAAGTCTTTACAACAGAGCAGGAAAATAAAGATAGGTAATGGAGTTTGAAAAAAGAAATACTAAAATATTAATTCATTATTATCAGTTTTGCCCGCCACATTTTGTAACACTCCCCAGCCCATTTTCAGGTACATCACAAGCCTAGAAAGATTCTGAAACCAGAATTTAAAATCCAAACTTAAGTGAAACAACTGCAGCTGCACTTTGTATCCACATCTTTCTAACTTATTTGAGTTAATCCTGCTCCTGGAGGTAATTCACTGAAATCAGGTGGAGCACTGGCCCAAACTTGTTGCCTGAAAGTAACAAAACCAAAATGCAGCACTTATTCTCCACTTAGTAATCAAACTTTCTCCTCCCCATTTCTTACAGAGCACCATAATCTACAATTTCCAATGCAAGAAAAATTCATTTTTTCAAACAAAGTGTTGAGTTCTGGAAAGGTTTTACTGTTAAAGAAAAAGCTCTGCCAAATTGTTTTGGCTGGAGCTGGGGGTAAGGAAAACCAGGCTGCAGAATTTTTTTGCAGGACTCTGATAAAATTTTTAAATTCCTGCCATTTTCTGATAATGGCAGTGAAAGCTTCCACCACTTCCAGCAATCCTTTTGCTCAGACTGTGGCAGAACTCCTGGGAGCATTCCTTGGGAGAGCTCCCAGTGGGAGTCAGAGACACCCTGAGTGTTCAGGATCACCCATCACCATGGGGACAGATGTGCCAGGGCTGGTGCCACACCCACAGCACCCTTTTTCCCGGGTTATTTTGGGATAAAGTCATTCCTGAAGGATTTCCTGGGCCCACAAGCCACTTATGCAGCACTAAACATGGGCTCCATCAGAAACATTCATGGAATGGGGAATAATAATTAAAACCCCCCTGCACTTGCCCACTTGTGTAGTGTTGTTTGCATTAGACAAGGTACAAATCTGCTCAGAAGTATCAAAATAAGAGGTGATAGATGATGGAGATAAAAGCAAATGAGGTCCTTAACCTCTGGAAGGGGTTCCTAATGCTCCCTCATCCTTGCCAAAGTCCAAGTCTTAATAATCCCATGGCTGTGATTTATTATCCATGTATGGCCACGTTCTGAAAGAAGTCCCAGGGGGTCTGTAAATTGCAGATGTAACCACAGATTAATGCTCATAATCCCTGGTAAAAACTCTGCAATAACACTGCTATAGCCTGAAGAAATTCTCCCACTAATATTCCTAATCCTTTCCCATTGGACTTTATGATCCTTCTGTGATTTTCAGGCAGTCCAGCAGTGACTAAACAATATTTATGATTTAATTCTGCTGGTTTTCATTTCCAGACTAGAGGACTTTTAAAAATTTTATTTTAAGTTACACCCACACACGTAAATGCTCCATCCCATAAATCCAGGAAATGACAAAAAGAAAAAATGATAAGAAACAAGAAGATGTTCTATGTCCTTTATTGCCTCTCCTACCATTGCATACCCATTTGGAAACTTGTTTTTCATGCCAGACTCTGGAAAACACACATGGGAGCATTAGTGACCTTCCACTGCTGCTGCTGTAGCATCACACCTTCAACTCCAAACTCCCAAACAGCAGGACAAGAAGAAGGAAGAGCTTTCTATTTTTCCCTTTTTTATTACATCATACTTAGTCTGATTCTTTCATCTGAGACTGAAAAGCTGCCAATTTTCAAGTGTCCCTCATTAACTTTTAAAACCTAAGCTCTGCTAAAGTGGAGTTATTAGTTTTTTCCTGGCACTGCCTGAAATTGCAGTACCCACATAAGAGCACTAAATCCTAATAGCTACTCAAGGCATAGCAGGAACCAGTGCCTAGTGTGAGATGTGCCAATAAATATTTGTACACAAGAGGTTCTAAGGGGCAGGGATTGGAGCTGGAGGTGGTTATGGGTGCTTTTGGAAGGACAGTGATCAAGCTGTCTCAAAGGAAAATTACCTTTAAAAGTCAAAGTATAAGAAAATATATAGTAAATAAAAAACATTTCTGTTATTTGTGGACATGCAGATGTCTTATAGGGATATACAGGATGAGTTTCATGCTAGAGAGAGGCTGAATTAAGGGGATTCCAGGAATGAGGGTTGGTAAGCACAGGGTTGAACATGTCTTTAAGGTGAACCTAAACAGCAATACAAACATAACCAGAATGCCACAAGCCAGATTCTGATCCTCCACAAACCACTCAAGGGCTCTGCAACACCATAATTTTGACATCTGTACTCTCCTACTCCATCAGGAACCTGAGATTTAATTAATAATTGTCTGGAAGAATCAGATTGAAAGCGCCAAGTCAAATATATTTCAATCTCTCCTTGACAGGATGTAAACCTAAAAGATTCTAAACAATTTCTACTGATTTGCTCTTCCTTTTATAGTGGAATTACAGCCACCAAAACTCAGACTTTTTGATACCTACAGATCTGCAGTTGCAGTGTAACAAGAACAGTATGAAATTTAGTAAGCAGCTTGTTTTGAAGGTGTCTAAATGTAATAACACAGGAAGCAAGCAGCACAAAACAGCACAAAAAAATCCTGTTTTCAAATAAAGAATCTGGCCACGAGCATTTTAAGAAGCTGGACCTCATTAGAGTCAACCATCTCTACTCCTTGTGCTTGTAAATGCCACTGTGTGGACACATCTCTCCAATAACTACTGTGCTGGTCTTAAAAATAATTCTGTGCTTCTCTTCAGTTAGAAGGTGGCTGTTAAAAGGTGCAGCCAAAGAATGATCATGCTGGAAGGTTCTTACCCACCTTCCACCCAGCCATGTGGAATAGCACCAAGACAGACTTGCAAAGGATGTATTAAAAACAAACTATAATAAGTGCAAAATCCAGGAATTTATGATGCTGTTGAATGAAGCCACATAAATAATTCAGTATTAATAGGACTTTAAACCTTCCTAGATGTACTGAACCTGATAGAAAATTAACTTCAGCACCTGACTTTTACTTCCAAAAAAGTAATGTATCTTTTTCCTTCCTTTCCTCTTGAAACAGATTCTCTTTCCTTCCTTTTACTAAACTGGTAAACTGCCAAAATCCCCAGACTGGAGTTCTAGATCAATAGTCTATAACCAGTTCTGCAGGAGTGATGTCCTTATGGAGGAGGAAGGATCTCTCACTGCTTTCACAGTGCTTTCATTTCAAATATCCTGAAGCCTGCAGCAGACACCTTCTGACCAAGCCAGATCCAAGCACATTCTCCTCATGTGAAGGTTGTACTTCAGTTCTGGAGAACACTGGGGATGTTTAAGAAAATAAAAGCCAAGCTGAATGTCTCAAAATACCTCCTTCTACACCTGCAAAATAAAAATTTTGCATTTCTCCCTATGACACCTGCTAAATAAATGAGGTTCAAAGATTCATGAGCAGGCAGACAGAAGCTTGGAGTCGCAAGAAAACACTGGATACTCTTGGAAAATGAGCTTGGGTTTAGTTCTGTGCACAGTCAGAGGCAGCACAAAGCTGGATGAGGAGCTGCCCTTTCAAACACTGTCTGTGATGGACAAAGAGATCCCAAACAACCCCAAAACTTGCTACCCCTTACAGTTTCACACCTACATGTACACACACACACACTTTTTATGAATAGATTTTTATTTCTGGAAAGTTGCTAGAGAAGCCTGATGGGGTGTGCTGGCAAACTGTGACCCACAGGATCATCAGGCCTAGAAGGAATCCCAGATGGGTCGACCCAATCCATCATCTTCCTCCAGAGCAGAAGGGAGCTCACCATCCCTAAACTCCCCCAAAAAGTGGTGTCAAACCTGCTGGGGCTGCTCAGCTCCCCTGGAACCTCACTGCTCTGACCCTTCTCACATGGCTTTCCCTGAGCCTTCTCTGGCCTTATTGCCTAATCAAAATAATTGGTCCCTGTCCTTTCTCTAACAGTCCTTAAATGTGTTTGCAGACACTTGGAGTTTTCTTTTGGTCTAGACTGAGCATAACCCTTGAGTTTTCCACAGGGATTCCAAAGGTTGATGATCTCCCTGGGGCTGAGAGCAGGGCCTGGTCTCAGCAGGTAACAGCTGCTGGGAGGACTGAGCCATCAGCACAACCCTGCCACTCACACAAACAGGCCCAAACATTCCTCACATTAGGGGGAAATTTCACTTTCTCCAGACACACCACCGTAACTTATTTATTGCTGCTTTGCCTCTGGAAGCTGTCTGCTCTTAAGAGAAGTACATTTGATTTTGCTGTAATTCGTGGGTTAGAATGTGCATCCATGCTTAAAAGAGAAAAATCTTCAGGAAAATATACCTACTAAAGGACCTGAAAGATCCTGATCTATTCAGTTTATCAATAAAAAAAAATAAAATTGAGTGCAGTCTTTCAGAATTACTTTGTAAGGAAAGAGTAAGTCATTCTGAACTTAGCAAAGGTATAACAGGAGCAAGTGCTCAAGTCCCTACCTTCAAACTAGAAATGAGATGGAAATTTTTCACAGACAGGTTACCAAGGAATGTGTCAAGATCTCAGTCACACAGGGTTCTTCAGTCTAGACCAAGGTCCTTCTAAAAGAGGCCACTTCAACCACACGTGCAACATAAAGGACTATTTATGCACCAGAGATCATAATATTGATTTCTGGGAATCAAGTCCCTGTTATACAATTTGCAGGTTTCCTTATGGGAAATCAGCTACAGAATATTTGAAGACAGGCTAGACTGCTGAGCTGTGAATTAGCTTAGAAGAAAACACCAAACTGCAATTCTATAAAATTTTATGAAAGGTACTGCAATCTTTTCTTCTCTCATTGGTAACTGAATATCCTGCAGCTCTGGTAGGCAGACAGAAAAGGGAGGAGAGGAAATGGCTCTCTTACTAAAATGTAGTCTGAAAGAAAAGCAGCCCATGGCATATTTAGAAACTTTCCCCAGAACTTTTTGCTCCCTTTTTCTTCCCTAATTTTTCTGTACTCCTTGAGGAAGGCCTGCTGGAACATCTGTTATTATCCTTTCCTTATCATCATAGAATTAATGCACTAATGAGAACTCTCATGTGATTAAGCACAAGATCTCCCACTTTCCTTCTGTTGTTTTGTCTCACTTGGTCCCTTCTCCCATCCCACTCTCCCTGTAGTTTTCCCTTCTCAAATTCTATTTTTTTGGTTTTATGGGTTATTGGTTGGCAATTAGACATTTCTGTTATTAGAAAGGTTTTCCCAATTCTTGAATGAGCACTTCAGGCAATGGAATTCTTTCCTTTACCTTATTAATATCAAATACGACAGTTGTTGTGGTGACCACAAGGTAAATTAAATCAGATGTTTTTGGGATCTAAAAGTGGATTATAGCCTAAGTACCTGTTAGCAATGGAGGGCAATAAATAAATAAATAAATCCCCACAGCTGGAGTAATTTACAAAACATAATAGGGAAAAATTGGCCTTGGCTGTTAGAAATCAGAGCATTAAAAGGGTGTCATGCAGCACAAGGTTAAGGCCTATTAAAGCATTGTAATTTTGCAGCCTTTTATGTTATCAGCATTTTCCACTTGATGCTGCCAGATAATAACTAAGAGTGGACAACAAATATCGTGCCTGTACTGTCAGGGTATGTGCAGAGAATATCCCCAGCCTGAACAAAAGAACCCATTCCCTGCATGTAGGGGATGACACCTCCCAGTGATGACACCTCTGTGCTGGGGTGGCTCTTGCCATGCTCAGACAGGAGCTGGGAGTGCTCCCTGTCCCACAGCCAGGCACGGGGCAGAGCCCAGGAACTGCTCCAGTTTGTCTCCTCCTGTTTCTCTCCTTCTTTGAGCCTTGCTAAGAAAACAGCAGCATGGATTTCAAAGTCAAACAAGAATCCATAGGGTGACATTTGGCAGTTGGGGGTTTTTTTTTCTCCTTGAAAAGATCTTGCATTTGTCCTCATCTTTAACTGAATGTTGGCTTTGGGCTCCTGTTTAGTTCACACACTGCTCCATTGGCTGGGGAATAATTTTGGTGGATGTTTTCCTCCACAAGCTCAGAGAGCAGAGGTGCAGCAGACACCCCAACAGCCAGGGGAGCTGAGCAGCACCCTCTGACAAACCAGAAAAACCAAGAGTTTCATGTTCTGAGGGGTTATTCCCAGTGCTGGGCAGTAACTTCAGCAGCCTCTGTGCTCAGAGCTGTAGGACAGCAAAGCACAATGCACAGAGGCATTGCCATGGCACAGCACAATATAAACATCAAGAGGCATCAAGCCACTAGGGAGTGTTAGGAAGGATGAAAGTTTGACAAGAAAGTCTCACAGATATGTAAGCTTAGCAGAAAGATTTTTAAATGTTGTGTCTGATGAAGGAATAGAGATGGAAGCAAGTTTTGATATTGAAGGAAAGAATTGCTGAGCCAGTCTTACTGGATAACCAAGGAGGCAAAGGGTGTGTTAGTTAGAAGGGGTTTTATGGCTTAGAGCAAAGGATAAACCCACCTCAAAAAGAAGATGTTTTGACCAAGCAGAAAGAAGCACAGGCAAACAAGGCAGCAGATGTAGAAAGTAGAAAAAAGGTCTCAGAATTTTCCACTGCAAGAAAACTGAAAAACAACTTCTAGCTTAAACTGTAATGTACTGACTTTTAGTGATTGGAGAACAGTAACATGAATATGGTAATTATAATAGTTATGATAGGCTATAGATAATAGTTAAGGTATAGATTGGTTCTACTGTATTAAGATGCTCAGCAAAGAAAAGTCTATAATGCATTGTAACCAAAACCAAAGGGTCTCCAGGCCTGCCTGCAGCTGGAGCTGACAGCTGTAGGCACAGCTCTGTCACCCACCACCCTGGACTGTAACCTCTTGGATGGAATAAACTGCATTTTGGAGAGCCCCTGGAGTCCCACATCTCTCATTTAGGTTCTTACAAGGGAGGGTCCAAAGGAGACCACAAGGAAGGGGAAGGGTCTGGAGGGGTCTGATAAGGAACAGCTGAAGGCATTTGGTTTGTTCAGCTTAGAAAAGAGGAGGCTGAGGGGAGACCCCACTGCCCTCTTCAACAACCTCCTGGGGGAAGCAGAGGGGCAGTGCTGATCTCTTCACTCATGGCCTGGGACAGGACTCAAGGAATCAGCATGAACAAGAGGGTTAGGCTGGATTTCAGGGAAAGGTTCCTCACCCAGAGGGTGCTGGCACTGCCCAGGCTCCCCAGGGAATGGGCACAGCCCCGAGGCTGCCAGAGCTCCAGGAGGGTTTGGATAATGCTCCCAGGGATGCCCAGGGTGGGGTTGCTGGGCTGGAGGGCCAGGAGCTGGACTGGGTGACCCTGACAGGTCCCTTCCAGTTCAGGATATTTTGTGAATCTAGGACAGAGCCAACACTCTGCAGAAGACCCAGCCAGACTCACCCACCCTGCCCACAGCCACGCTTGCTGGGGCTGGTACTTGGCTTTGTTCAAGATTTCTGCTCTCAGGGATCCCCCCTGTTCTTGGAACCTCCACACATCAGGTGGAGCTCCTGCAGGACCTGAGCACTTCATTCTCCCCCACAGCCCCTTCCTACAGCACAATGGTGCAGTTTAAGTAAAGAATCAGTGGAGCTTTTCCTGTTATTGACATCAGTAAATAAGAATAGAACAGCACTTCCCAAAGGAAGCAGGATACATAAATCTATGAAAAGTTCTTCTACCTTTATAAGAATTTTGCCTTTATCTCTTTCCTCAGAGTTCTGTGAATCACTTAAACTCTGTAACACCATAGAAAATGGAAATATTTATCATGAGAAAAGTAATATAGTTAAACAATACCAAGGACTAATAAGTAAAAAAATATCAATAATGAGTCAGTGCTTTAAGGACCAGGCAATGTTGCATCTGTGTGAGATGGATGAAGCTGCTGCAGCACTGGGCAGGGAGGGGCTGCTCCTTGGCAGGGAAAGGCAGCAGAGGGTGTAATGCTCAGGAACTCCACTAGCCCTTGCCCAGCACAACACCATAGTTAAGAAAAAAAAAAAAGATGGAAAAACAAGGCAAGAAAAGATGATCTTGGCTGAGCACATAAAGGGTATCTTGAATAAGTGATATTTAAGTCATGTTCTTGTTTATTCTTTTAAACATGCTTGTGGTGAGCAATTGTTCACCTGCTATAAATTACAAGCAACTGATAAGTCTCCATTTATGAGTCTCCAGTCAACAGCACTCATACTAAAAAAAAAAACCAAAAAAACAAACTCAAAAGCAAAGCCATCCAGAACCAACAGCATTTTTCCAGAGCTGGACCACATAGAAAAGTTTCCAAAGCAGATATGTAGCAGATTTCTTACAAATTAGTAGCTCAAAAGAGTCCCAAAGGGTCAGGCAAATTTCACTCTCCAACCATTCTGTTGTAGCTCTTTACTAGATGTAAGTTTAATACTAAAAATAAATTAATCTGTATGCTTGAAGCCTGTTCCTTTTAACCTTAATGAGTTATGATTTTGTACAGTGTAGAACCTTATCCAGAACAGCTTTAAAAATTGAAAGGAGTAAGATCAGAGAGCTGAGAATATGAAGTGGGGTTTTATCCAACATATGACTTGATGTTTCCAACTAGTATTCCGTGCTAAGAAGGGGAAAATGAGCCATTAAAAAAAAAAAAAAGTATTTTCATAGGAGATCTTCACAAATATGTTACCTCTGCTGACCTTTAGATAAAGGTAAAAAGGTTAATGCAATAGTATTAGCCTGAAAAAGGACCAATGACCTTCTCAGGGTTGTTCCCAGATTTCTCAGCATAGCTTCTAATTCCTGGGAGATCATTTGAGCCGTGCAGAGACCTTACTTAGTCAGAGTCAAAATATTTTTCTGCCTTTGTAGTGGCTCTCTGAATCTATAAAATGTGGAGTTTCCTTTTGTTCCACCTCCACCCCTAGCTGGGGAGGGTGCCAGGGCAGCCTCTCATTCATGGGGCTGCAGATTTTCCGACCCTCCGCCGGACCGGAAAGAACAACAGCTGGGATTGACTTCTCCCTGACACGTCCTCTCCTTCTCAGGGCTTGTCCACTGAACCCTGGGTGCAGCAAACAATTTCATCCATTTACATCACTGCTCAGTTCGGCCAAGAGTTAGGAAACTCCTGATTTAAGTCATGGCAGTATTGATAATGGAGACCCACACAAGGAGTGCAGAAGAAATGCAGAGTTCTGGGTTCTTTCCCAGCTCCTTCAATGTAGGGGGAACGAATATAAGTAAATAAAGGTAGCGTAGAAAGTGATCTTACCCCCTAAAGAGTTGCAGCTGGGTTAATTATTAAAGATTAGGAGCAGGTCTGATGTTAACAGGCCACAGCTGTAGCCAATGAGAAGAGTGTTATAAAAGAGTGGATTGGCTGGTTGAGAGGAACTGGAGTCAGTTGGCTGCTCTGAGGACAAGGAAGAGTCAGTGCCTAGAGGAGATGCCTACAAGAAACATCAAGGAGGTGTGAAACCCTAGCAATATGGAACGCTTACAATATAATGACAACAGAACTCTTGCACTATGATGACAACACTTCAATAACCTGAAATCCAGCTTAAGCAAACAGTTAGATTTATTTATGCCATAATTTGTTTTAAAGTTGATGTTGGAAAGTAAAATATCTCTGGGATGGATACAAGTCTCAGACACTTTCATTAAAACCCCTTTAGAAGTTGGACTGGGCAGTGTTGACTGTAAAGAAACATGGAATGACACCTGAATGGGGCAAATATCAAGCAGGACCTTCAAGTAATGGCAGCAATACTATTTTGAAGCAGAAATTCCTTACAATTCCAGCCCCTTAGTTTTTCAGATCTAGATTCCTCTCAATCTAGAGGATCTAGATCTAGAGGATGTAGAATGACAAGTTCTGTCAACTTGTCATTCTGCAAAACACACAAATACAACCCCCAAGAGAGATCTCAGTTCTGATGCACCATGAAATCCTGTCATTTAATCCTTCAGTCCTTCTGTCCAACCCTAGGAACTGAAATTTCCTTTAAAATATAAACTACTGCAGAGCAGCACTGCTATATGCATCACATACACAGTGTGCCCTGTGCAGAAGGAAAAGCTGACACAACCTGCACAATCTCTTTTGAAGGAAGGGGCTTTTGTGAAGATTTATTCATCACAGTGTCACCACAGCAGAACCAGTTCCTGGTGTCTGCCCTGCCATGGTGGTGGCAGTAACCCAGCACAGCCACAGGCTGCCACCAGCCTTTTAAAAGCTTTTCCTGCTGATGCTGCTCTTTCCCCAGGAGCCAGAGGAAAGCTGAGGGCAGGGTTCAGCCCCAGCCCTGACAGGGGAAATCAGGAGCTCCCACCAGGACAAGGATTGTCTAGAAATAAGGCACACCAATAATGGTGAGACACACACCAGCTTCAGGTCAGATGATTTCCTTGCTCTCCCCCTTGCCTGTGTGATTCTCAGTACTAACCACAGCTCACTGGTGGAATGGTGCAAACTCTTTTCCATGTGAGCTCTGCTAAAAAGGCAAATGGTATCTCAAGGAGCGAGTTGACCCCATTATCAGAGCCTTTGGGAGTTAAGAGAGCAGCCAGCAGTGGAGCCAGCCAAAATGCCTGAGCTGAGGCCAGCTAAGGAGCCAGCCAGGCAAATCCAAGGCTGCTGGAAAAATACATTCTGGAGCTCAGTGTCTGGGACCCCGAGCTACTACGCACACCCTGCTTTAGTGGATGTGGGTGTTGGCTTGAACAGAGCAGCGCAGAACAGAGGGTGAACAGGAGAAGCAAATTAGACTGGAGTTACATAAAAGG
This sequence comes from Camarhynchus parvulus, assembly GCF_901933205.1. NCBI lineage: Eukaryota > Metazoa > Chordata > Aves > Passeriformes > Thraupidae > Camarhynchus > Camarhynchus parvulus. The sequence continues at coordinate 17,235,752 of NC_044600.1, read as the reverse complement.
CCTATTGACTTTTTAATGACTTTGTTACTTGGAAGTAGCAGGTATATTTACCAGAACATAATCTCCTCTTTTACAATAAAAGGTTTTTTACAGGGAAAAGATATGTAAGAAAGGATCTTACAATATATCCTTACAGAAGTGTAGAGGGATAGAAAAGCACAAGAGAAGTGGGATGAACCTGTCTACTTACAGTCTTTCCAAGCTTTGGAAAATGTATTTTTCAGTCACTGTTGAGCACAATTGCTCTTTAAAGCCAACAGAGACCTTTGCCACCAAAAGCAGTAGAAAACAAGAAGATTTATTAGGTTCACAAATTATTATTCACTCACTTCCAGATCTTTATTTTAATAATAAAGAAAACTATGTATTATTTTTAAAATGTAGTGTAGATGACAGGACACAAGATAGCTCAGAGACACAGGGTCTGTCCTCCTACTAATGCCAGGAACTCCATTTTCAGGGACTTCTGATGGTGGGATCCCTGCTTCAAGCTTAGCCAAACCCCAGGATGGTGTCATGGCAGTGTCCAGGTCTGTAAGCACTGTGGAACAAGTTGATATCCAACTACAATCAATGGATCAATCCCTATACTGAAGTGTTGACCTGTCCTAAGAAGATAAGACTATTTAATGCACAGAGCCTGGCAACTCCTAAGAAATCACTGATGGAATTAAAAAGTCACAGTCCTAGATGACAGTAAAGCTATTTCTAAAAGCACTGCTCTGTTCTAACCTCTGCCATCAGGTCTCAGCTCATCACTGGAAAGATGTATTTCCATGGAATGATTAAAGTCTTGAACAGTGATTGTTCCAGGGATCTCTGCTCCCTTTTCTGGAGAAGCATTTTGCTGAAGCACTGTGTAAGAGGAAAAAAAACAATGCCTAGAGCAGCTACAGAAATGAGAATCCCATAAGAATCTTGAGAAACTGAAAAGTAGGTGGAAATACCTGATACAGCTTGGGACTAAACCACAGTGTTAAGTCCATGGCCACTTTTTAGAGCATATAGCTTTTCACTCCTGTGCCAGCTGAAGCTCAGGCATAACACCTGTCCAAGAGCTCAGGCTGAGGTTTGGACTCAGCTCCTGGCCTGAGGGAACAGAAGATGATTAAGACACGAGACAGAAGGCCTGAAGCAGAAAGAAAATAGCTTGAGTTTGAAGCCTACAACAAAACAGAGGATAAGGTGCTCAGAAATGTTTCCAAGGACTGTCAGTGCTTGCAGTGCTTCAGGTTGGAGTGAATTAGCACAGATCAGGTGAAGGAGACTGCTACACAAAAATATCCTGTAACACAAAACTTTCCTGCTGTCAGAAATGCTCTTTTTAATCATTAGTACTTCAGCAAGAAAACACATGTGCACATACACACAAGTTTAACGTTTCTCTGAAAGTCTGATCTCTTGTACTTTAGACCAAACAGAAAACACAGAGCAGGCCAAATTCTGACCAGAATCTGCAGCAAAGTTCAGCTGATCTGTGGTGTTGAAAGCCCACTGCTGCTTAAAACAAGTATTTTACAAGGCAGTGAAATAAACTTTAGATAAACACAGGCAACTGTTGCTTTGGCGTGGAGGAGACCGACACGCAGCAGAAATATTACTCCTGTTTTCTGCTCCCAAGACCAAGGAGAGACCACAACTGTGCAGAGGACACTGAGACTTCTGGCAGGAGAATGTTACACATCCACAAATGTCAGAACAGAGCTCCAGCAGCCTTGAGTGAGCAGGAAGATGAGAGGCCACTGGAGAAACGGTCTTGTGTCAGCAAAAAGTCATCGAGAGGTTTGTCACGGGGGGCTGGATATTGCTGCTTTCCCTGGGGATGGAGGATTTCCAAAGAAAGGAAATGTGGGGATGTTTCCTCTGGTGGAGTCCCATATAGGGCTGGAAGCTGTACAAGCCTGGAGGAGTGTCTGGGAATGTGGCAGTGCCATCAGGGAGTTCACCACTGAATTATGCACACAGAACACACTCAGCATTGTTCGCACGTTTTGCTGCTAATAAGGAAAGGTGTCAGCCCTGCCTCCAATTTCCAAGTTCCTCCTTTATGGTGACATTCAAGAGTGGAAGAATCTCCATAAAGACACAAAATGAACTGAAGCAATGGACAATTCAAGGTACAATCATCAATTTCCTTCTGCTGAAGCAACAACCTCTGCCCCAAAGAGAGCCAAGAGACCCAGGTACAATGACTTCAAATCCTTTGGTAAATTATTTCTGTTGCTAAAGCCTTGAAATTGCCTTTGCAATGACCCTCTGGGATATATGGGATGTTTCAGTGCTTGAAAGCACCCACTTTTAGCTTCAGTAAGAGAACAGATGTTTGGCATTGAGCCTGTGCTTCCCATGCTGCCTGTGCCACAGGATCCAGGGCAATGTGCATAAGAAACAAGGCATGGCACTGGGTTTTCACTTCAACATTAACCGCAAGGAAAAAATCAAACCAGCAAATGCTTCAAATTATAGGGCACATTCATTCACAAGGAAAAACTGGTTAATCTTTGCAGTATTTGCCTTGATAAAATTACACTTTTAAACTAAAAGGGCAAGAAAGAAGGAAGACAAGCCATTTTTTTCAAGTTTGAATCTTCCTTGTGCAATGCCAGAAGTCACAGATGATCAGTGCTTGTCTCCCATCTTTTTTATTTGGAGGTTACCATTAACAACAGACAGTTACATCAAGACCTGGATAAGTACTTTTCTAACTTTAAAACCAAACAAAATACACTCAAATGTATTCACTCAAATGTAGTTCACCTCCATATTACTGTGAGGAACAAAACACAAGAGGTTTGCCAAGCAGAGTGCTGAGGCAATTGGACAGCAAAAAGATATTTATCAGCATGACTTTCCAGGCTGATAAGCTCAGAGCCAATCTAACACCTTTTTGGTAAAAAAATAATCAATTTGCATTTATTGATATTATTTGCAATGGTGAATAAAAGTTAGGTATTTACATTTATGGCTGTATTATCCATGTGCTTAACCATAAACTGTCCCCTTTACTCATTTCATTTTTCTCACTGTGGGTGACCAAAAATTTAAAAGCAGTATTATCATACATCATTTAGTCTAATGGAATGGACCCATTTTTGCCTTCCAGATAAAATATTCAAATTCATATCTAACTGTCTATCTCTGTCTCTCTATATAAATACATATATACACACACACATATACACATATATATATCTGGAACAAACAAACACTGCATTTTTCATGGAACCTGTAAGTAATGCATTTTTCTAACCAGCTGTCTATTTAAGTTGGATCTCCCTAGAATGGGCAGACCCAGACCTTTTCAAAAGGCCACATGATGTTGTGCTACACACACATTTAAGAAAAAAGGGATCAGCCACTGGATCTGGGCCACAGAAAGGTGACCATGAACTACTTAAGTAACCATGTTCTAAAAAGAACTCCAAGCCTCTCTGGACATGCTGGATCTCATTATCAAACATTTCACAGCTGTATGAGACATGAGTCAATATGAAAACACTGGTGTAAAAGCAGAGCAAAGGAGCTATTTATTATCACAGAATGGTTTGGGTTGGAAGGGACCTTAAAGCTCATCTCATTCCATTCTCCCTGCCATGGCAGGGACACCTTCCACTGTCCCAGGCTGCTCCAAGCCCTGTCCAACCTGGCCTTGGGCACTTCCAGGGATCCAGGGGCAGCCACAGCTGCTCTGGCCACCCTGTGCCAGGGCCTGCCCACCCTCACAGGGGAGAATTTCTACTCAATATCCCACCTAACCCTGCCTTCTGACATTTTAAAGCCATTTCTCCTTGTTCTATGACTACAGATCCCAGTCCCAAGTCCCTCTCCAGCTCTCTTGGAGCTCTTTAGGTACCAAAAACTGCAATAAAGTCCCCTGGGACCTTCTCTTCTCCAGGCTGAACACCCCCAGCTCTCACAGCCTTTCCCCTCAGCAGAGATGTTCTAATCCATCAGTGGCACTCAGAATGTTTCAGCTGGTTTTTCACTGACCCTACCAATCAGTGAGTTTGGCAGAAAAGGAAATCGATTCTCTATTTTTACCAGGTAATCAAACCCTACCCATCAGCAGTGCTAGGAGCAGGACACCATGAGCTTTGCCTTCCTTTAAAGGGGTTTTTGCACATTTCCATGCACATCTTATACCCCTGCTTCAACAACTACAGCCAAAATAAAAATTGGAAGGCTCCCCATGCTCTCAAAGAAGCTGCAGTTGCGTGTGGAGCCATCAGGACAGCTTTGGGTGTTCATCTGGCCCTCACATCAGCCCAGCTGGACAGAGGGATCATGGAAAAGCAGAGATCCACCCGGACACGTACACCAGCCCTGAATGGGCCCTGAAGGATTTGATGAATGAAAAATGCTCAGGATTCTGAAGTTTCATTTGATTTCCACTGCTGAGGGAATAAGGTTGACCTTTTGGTTACCATGGAACCCTGGAAAGTGGGAGCTGGGAGAGCATGTGTCACCCCAAAGAAGGGCTTGAGTCAGCTCTTGCTCAGCATCTTATGGAGCAGCTGCTGTCTGGACACATGTCCTCATCCAAAGCTGGTCCCCTGCCAAGGAAATAAAAGGCAGTCGGAACTGCTTCTTCCTGAAAATAGATTAAGGAACCTTGGAAGAAAGGAAAGATTCTATCATCTTGCTACACTACAAAAATCAGCTGAAACCCAAGAAACAACACTTAGATAACAAAGACAAATTAAGTACAAAGGGCTATCAGAGAATTAGATTCTCACCTTAGTTTCTCCAGGGGGTAAATTCCTAACAAAATTCAAGAATCAGAGCCTGATATGAAATGAAAAGAATTGATGCATCTTTATGACCACTAAGATGAGAAAATCAGGCATTTCATCATCCAGAAGAGACAGCCATTTCATACAACATGAAACAATTTAGGTCTGATGCTAAAAATTCTGATGCAGCTTCAAGGTAGCCAATGTCCTCAGCTAGGAAAATATCATTCCCAGTATTAAAAAGCAGTTTTTAATAAAAAAGCCTCCCATTTTTAGTACCTGCTTCACCTCAAAAGCCATTTGACATGAAAATGAATACACAGGCAGTGAAAGACTGCAGGAGAATCTCGAATACTAATTGTCAACTTTTCAGCCATTCAGTAGAATTTCAGCATTTGATATTCTCAAACAGGAGAACAGGATTGCAGCCAGAAGCCTCTAAATAGTACAAACATTTGTGCACTTTTACAAGGCAGGTAAAAACCTAAATTATGTTGCTAATTAATTTTATATTTCCTTTGGGTAGCCAAAAAAACCTGGAGCTGCTCAGCAATCATCAAATGATGGGGTTTTGCCAAGTATTCAGGTATGTTATTAACAGAACAAGCCAGAAGAACTGAGATCATGCTTTTTGCAATACCTACAGGGGAAAAAGTCAAATTCAAAGCAAGCTTATGCAAAGCAAATATCTACATGAGGCAGAAAGGGAGAAAGGAGCAACAAAGCACCCAAGACATTTAAATACAAGTAAAAAAGCCCTTAAAAATATTTCTCTAAAACTAAGATAACAAAGCCAAGACTGTAATTCAACAGCAGTGAGTACCAACTACTCCAAAGAAAAATAATTACAAGAAATTGAGAACAAAATGCTAACCTGATGAACTTGAAAAAGATGTAAGATATGATTTGCAGTATGCACACATTGTCCAAATAGGCTACATCAGACTTAATTGATTTTTGTAATTGAGCATGGCACCATAAGCCAAACTTTCCTACATACCTGCACTGTGTAGGTGTGATGCCCTGGAGAGAAATAGACAGGCAGGACATTAAATAGAATATTTTTACCTTCAAAGCTGCTTCCCTGTCTCCTTTTAACCTGCACAGTCTTTTTTGTTTTCCTTACAAAGAACTTGTAATTCAATTGAGGAACATCTGTGTTCATATCTCCTTTTAAGACAGTTAAACCCTGATTACCATACACAAATATTCACTTCCCTCTGCACCCACCAGTGTAAAGCAACAGCTTCTCTTCTTCATTCTCAGGGCACAAATGAAAGCCAACTCTCTTTTCTTCTTAACAAGTTCATCTGTTCAGTTGATGTTAAAAGGGTACCAACTATTAACCACAATGTAAGTGGTGAATAAGTAACATTTAAAAAATAGATTTAAAAAATAAGTAAATAAATAATACTTTTTCTCCCCCACAGAGCCTTCAATCACCAGTCCTCTTGAATCTATTGTGTGGATCTATTGCTTATAAAGGTATAGCCTTACAGGATTTCCAGATTTCCCATCCCAAATCATTCCCCAGATGAATCCCAGAGTCTTCACTCATCTCATCAGTACAAGTGCTATAGTGGAATGTTTGGCTTTGTTCAGCAGTCAAGGAAATCCTTACAGAGGCAGATATACAGATAACAACCTTGTCTGTAATTCACAACCAGCTCCTCTATCTCTGCTGGGAAAGGGATTAATATGGCAAATCAACCTCACCACTCCATTCTGTTTCACCAGGGCCAATATTTCAAGTTGCATTCTCTAAGGAAAAAGGTAACAAATTATCCCAATCCCTGATGCAGCATATTTTCTTCAATATCTTTGCCATTTCCTTCAAAGGAAAGTAAAACAACCCCAACACCTTGTTCCACCTACTCTCCAACAGAGCCTTCAATCACCAGTCCTCTTGAATCTATTGTGTGGATCTATTGCTTATAAAGGTATAGCCTTACAGGATTTCCAGATTTCCCATCCCAAATCATTCCCCAGATGAATCCCAGAGTCTTCACTCATCTCATCAGTACAAGTGCTATAGTGGAATGTTTGGCTTTGTTCAGCAGTCAAGGAAATCCTTACAGAGGCAGATATACAGATAACAACCTTGTCTGTAATTCACAACCAGCTCCTCTATCTCTGCTGGGAAAGGGATTAATATGGCAAATCAACCTCACCACTCCATTCTGTTTCACCAGGGCCAATATTTCAAGTTGCATTCTCTAAGGAAAAAGGTAACAAATTATCCCAATCCCTGATGCAGCATATTTTCTTCAATATCTTTGCCATTTCCTTCAAAGGAAAGTAAAACAACCCCAACACCTTGTTCCACCTACTCTCCAACAGCTGAATTTCAAAGATTTTGGCTCCTTCAACATCAGCAATTCAAGAATTAGCACCAGCCAAACATTTTGGGTCACTGTTTTAAGATTGGATCGATCTCAATCATATATTGCCAAAAATGTTTTTAACTGATAACAGTGAAAGAACTTAATTCCTATTCAGGTTCCTCTACCTCCATCTCCAGCTTTTATGAACTAAGAAATCTCTCTTAATTGCTGAGAGGGATAAGGTTCCCCATGTCTCTGCATCCTCTGCCTCCTCTCCAGCCTCACAGCAGTCCCAGACTCTGGAGGAGAGGCCAGCGTTAACAAGGTGCAATCCAATCCCCCGCGTCCAGAGACACCAAAAACCAGCTGAGACAAACGGCCTGGAAATGCTTACGGGAAAAAGTGGAGCTGTGCATTAAACCCCAGCAGCTCCTGCTTTATGGGCCCTGAAGAAATGGACATAAATGTGCAAGTGCACAGAACGTTTGTGGCGCTCTCCTGCCCGGGATCTGCGGCGCTGCAACGCGCGCCTGGGCTGGAGGCAGCTCTGTTCCTGTGCCAAAAGCGTGTGGAATGCTCTGAGAGGTCAGCCCCAGGAATTTATGTGTTTTGCAGTTATTTAGAAATTACGGGAAAGAGAACTTGGCTGCTGGTGCCCCTGCACAGGTGTAGTTAACTCCGAGCGCTCGGCGGGTCGAGCTTTTCCAATGAAAATTCCACTTGGGCAGAAGCAATGGCTCCGTGCATGTGAAAAGATGGCTCAGTCTGGGGAGACAAACTGAGGCATCACCTTCAAAATTCTTTTCTCTGAACCACCTTCCCATCTCACCAAAAGCCAGCTCTAGGGTTTACATTACCATCATCTCAATTATCTCAAATATAATGATAAAATATTAAGTCTATGCATGTGAACAAAACCCTGAAAATATTACCCTAAGTTTTAATTTGGTTATGCTCTTCAGTGGAACAAAACCATTCAAAAATCATCACAGGTAATGTCATTTGATCTCTTAGCTGAATAATGAGTAAAATGATTCCGAAGGTGAATGGAAGAGCCCACTGACTGCTCTATCCATGAGCAAAGCCTGCACTCCCAAATCTTTACAGCTTTGTGCATATACAAAGAGCCTTACTGATTTACTCTTGCACTTACTGAAGGGAAGAAAGGTGTGGAATTGCAGAATTGTTGGAAGTTTTTATGCTAAAAATAAGGACAGGAAAATAAAAACACAACTAGAAGCAAAATGGATGATGGAGGGAATGAAGGAAATGTGAGAACATGCAGTAAGAAAATAGAAAAGGTAAAACACACAAAAGCCACAGTAAAAACCAGCCCAGACAATTCTCCCAGGTATGTGTTAGGGTGGCCCTGACCAGCTGTCACCTATGTGGAACTGTCAATTTTTGGTGCCCTCAATAATGGATCTGTGAAAAACACTACTCCACATGACAGTCTCTCAGGAAATAAACACAGTAACAAAAGCTATAACGTTGAAATTCAGGAATTAATTTTTCCTTCTGAACATTCTAAATGCCTAATAAAACCTTCTGGGTCGGTGGCAGCTCCTGAGGAGTGTCCCAAGGTGGCTTTCCAAGGCAGCACACAGCTTGGTTTGTGGGCACAGCAGCAATCTTTCCACAAGACAGAGTGTGCTACTCCAGTAGGAATCTGTCAGTGCATGGAAAGTTAAGAGTGTCTGGACAGCACAGTGGTGGGTAATGTGATACAGATGATTTCACCTTTAGGTCTCCAGTTGAAAAAAACTCAGCCCAAAAAGTGTCATCACCTGATAGATTTTACTACTTCTATTTACAGTACAAAATTTCCCAGAGGGCCAAGTTGAGATCAAGCCTCTCCCTCCTCCCTCCATGCTCTGGGGATTGTGTCTAAACTGAGGAACAGACCTTCTCTGCAGATCCCATGGTGTAAACAGACTGCAGATATGAAGGAAAAAAAGCACAGAAGACTGAAATGTGTTGTCAAAATTCAGTGAGTCAGACATAAAAGCGAGTCTGACTCCAGACCTGATGACATTTTTACTCTGCTTTTTGTGTCAGGAGACTTTCTCTACCCTGCCCCAAAGGCAAAAATGCACATGTGCAGCAAGATCTCAGCTCCAGGATGCATCAAACTTCCTAGACAAGCATATATTTTTATTTTACCCCATGTGGATTAGGGCTGATACCTCCCAGGAGTGCTGGGCTCACTCCACACAGGCTGCAGAGGTGATCAGTGCACAGAGGGAGCACATCCAGGATTCCCAGACATCCAGCAACATGGTCTGAGCCACCCCCTCTGAGTGCCTGGGAATCCTCAGCAAAAGCTTAAAAAAAAAAAAAAGGCAAACAAAAAAAACCCCAACCAACCTCAAAGTTCATTTTTACCCAGACAAAGTATCCATATCTGGGGTATAATAATCTGAGAAAGCAGTTTATCTTAATTTGAATAAAAGAAGCAGGAATCCACGATCCTGCTTTGCTCCCTATAAACAGGGCCACCTATGATTATAACTAAATATGAGATCAGAAAAGCAACTTTTGCATGAATTCTCTTCTAGCTCTAAAGATGGCCTTTTCAGGTCAGGCTGGCAGGGTGGGCAGGAACCCTGCTGAAGCTTAGATCACAGTATGCATCAAACTCATTCATTCTAGAAAGTTACACCCATTTCTCAGCAGCAGAGTAATTTTTTTAAAGTATTATTAAAAAAAATTAAAGCCTCAAAAATGAGGGAGCCCATTCAGAGTAAAGCACCCACAGCATCAAAGAGTTATCTCTCCACAAAAATATATCAATGTATCTCATCATATTATATCTCTATATAATCAACCACCTCCTTTCACCATTCTGCAACAATAAGCAACAATTCTATTACCAGTGTAAATAATTTCTATTCTGACATCTTCACTGGGGACTAAATAACATGTGACCTTATCTAACTTCAATCTGGTATTAATTTTAATGAGGAAAAAAATGCTTTATGAAATTCAGGAGCTTAAGGGTAACTGGGGGGACACAGGTCTGCCTCAAAAGGTAGCATATGGATTTCATTTTCCCTACATTTTTCACCAAATTCTAGGAACTACAGTAATGTTTTGCTATAGGGTGCCACAAAACTAACTCTGAATCTTGCCCAGAAGAATCAGGGTCTGACTGCTGCACTGGGTAAGGGAAATTTGGAACATTTGAACAACAATTGCTAAACCTTACATAGACTTGATTTCTTTTCAAGCTTTTCCCACCTAACTTGCAGAACCTTTAAAAAAATAATTGCCTTCTTTGAAAAGTAGGAGTATGACCCTATTATGAAATACAGATAAAGCCTGGTTCTGCTTCCAGTTATGCTTTTAAGTGGGGAATGAAATTCAGTTAAGTTGCTATGATCTTAAGTCTAAAAACTGATTCTTCAGGAGACTTTCAGGAGATTATTTGTTACAATTTGCCAAAATACTTCATGATTCTTCAACACCAACTTTCTGAACTTCAGTGGGAAAGACTTCTCCATCCTGAAGATCTTTTCATCTCTCTGTACACATAGTTTTCTCTCTTCTATTGCTTGTTTTCTCCTAAATACTTTCATACCACCAAGAGAACTTGCTGTCTGTCCACACCTTCAGAAGCAGGAAAATCTTCACTTGATTTGGCAACTGGTGAGGACAGCCTGGACACCCACCTGCACTGCTACATATTTCAGAGGTACTTGAATCAGAGATCTCATTATTCCATTGATTTTACTTGTGTTATTGAAAAAATATCTTCATTGTCTCATTTTAAAGTTCTCAAGCAGGTTCTCTAAAAAGCTTGGTTTTGTTTGTCTTAACACCTCACCTATTAATTTTCTTGCACATCCCCCAGTTCTTGCAATGTGAAAACCCCCCAGACAATCAATAATCAGGCACTGGGGCTCCTCCCTGCTCTCCCTCCAAACACCTTTCCCAATCCAGACAGACAGACTGAGGCTGCTCCAGCTCTGCTCTATTCTGCACCTCTCAGTATCACTGACCCTTTTCTAGATTTTTCTAGTTCTGTCCCATGCTAGGACAGAGGAAACCAGTCTGGTAGAGCTGTGAGTGTAGCTGGCACTTAGACAACTGTGCTGCTTCCACGTTTGTTCTGATTCCTTCCACCACAATCCTTACCTGCCCTTTGTGGGTTTGATGACCAAAAGTAGATTCTCTCTTTTGTAGTTTGAATGGAGGACACAAAATAACACACTGATATGGCACAGGACTGATTGTAATGATAAACATTATTGAAACTCCTGTGGGGAAGAGAGGAAGAACCTCAAAATAACAAGGTTTGCTTTGCAGGTCTTTTCCTATGCTTCTTTCTGTTCATCAGGTGCACTGATGGGACTTCAGAAGTGTTCAAGGCCAAGCTGGGGCTTGGAGCAACCTGGGATAGGGGAAGATGTCCCAAGGTGGGAGGAATGAGATGAGCTTTTAGGTACCTTCCAACGCAAGCCATTCTTCTATTCTGATAAATGTGGTGAGTGTTAAAAAATTATAATGATAATAAAATGCACAAATTCATCAACAACCGTAAGATTAAATCTCTCAATAAAAGAGAAATTTTAAAAATGGTTATTAACTTATTAAATCTGTGAAGAAATGAGGCAGAGTTCACATTCTTCCTTCCCACTAGAAGATCACACTTCATTTTGCAGCTTCAACAGCTGCCATAGGATGGGCTGTGACAGCTTCCACCAGGAGCTGCACTGTCTCCAAGCTCATGGGTTTCTATAGGGAGGAAAAAGGATGACACCTGGAGCACCACCCTCCCACAACAACCCCTGCACCATGCCAAAGCCAAGACAAGTACTTTTTCCTACTGCAAGCAGACACAGCTCTCCTTCAATTCATGATGCATCAAAAAACTCAGGTGGAAAGAGTAGCAAACACAGGCCTCTAGAAGGAAGGGCTCCTTACACAGCATCTCTCCCGTGTGCCCACCAAAAAACCCCCAAACAAGTTCAGGAAAGGCATCCTGCTGGACTATTAAAGAGCTTGGAGCCAACAGTCAACACATTAGGTAACCTCATTATCCACTGCCTAGTGCCAAAGGCAAAACAGGTGTGAGGATACCAAAGCAAGAGGAAAGCACAGCCTGTTAAGAGAAATCTGCAATTTTAAGGGCATTAAAATATTTCCAAATGTTCAGAGAAAAGCCTCACAGTGGAGCAGACATTCACTAATGGAAAATAAAAGAAAAATGGGAAATGCTGGCAAAGTGCATCACCTTTAAGACACAGCTTGTTTTTCCCCTTTTTTTGGTTCAGATTAACCCTGAGGCTTAAGGGTTTGAGTTTCCTTTTGTTCTCCAAAGCGTGGGACAGCAAAGAACAATCACTATCTTTGTGTCACATTACTGAGTTTATCATCTCATGGGAATGGAACACTATGGCTTTTTTTGAGACTCAGTAAATGAGACCATTCCACCAGAGAGGTCATAGCACACTCACCACCTTGTCCCTCCAACTTCCACCAATCCACCATTCCCAGTTCAGAACAGAAAGTTACTGCTCTCAGAAATAGTTGCTAAGCAGGAGCAAGTTCTGGTGAAGTTAGTGGAGCTACACAACTGCAGAGACAAAATGAGAATCAATTTTTTTTTTCTTCAGCCACCACAATAATCAGATCCTGGAATCTGTATCTACTGTATAGAAATCTGGGCAAGAAAAGTCTCTGGTGCATTTCCTGAGGCATTTTATGTCACAATTTAGCTGAATTTAGTTTTGTCCATTCCCTCAATCTCCACACTCAAACTACACAATTCCCTTCCCTTCAGTACCAGGTACATAAATGCCTTAACGTGGTTCCTAAGGAGTAGTGATCTTATGAGACTGAAGGCTTCAAACTTTGCTATTAATAACCACCTTCATGAAAAGACAGTAAGTTCCAGAATAATGATATAAAAATATTCATCTATTTCAGCTCTGTATTCAAAGTACAGCTTATTTTCACCAAAATTCACTTCCACTCACCTCCTGCAGATGCTGCAGGACACATTGATGAAATTTTAATTTCGAAGGATACCTAATGCCCAGAGCTTGCAGGTTGAAGACCACATGGGTTTCATTTATAAATTTTACTTATTTATTTCAGTGAAGCCATAGGGTTTGCAGGGGGGACTTAAGCTGGAGAGGATGATGCCTGTATGTGAAGGGAACGTTGCACCACCTGAGAGTTAAAATCCCATAAGAATTATTTACTAGCACTTTAGATATTCTTCACATTCAAAACACGATAATGAGGTTTAATTAGTCTTCAACAGCTGTGGTAAATTGGTTGGCAAGGATAGACATAGAAAATGTGAAGAACAGAAGGGGAAAAAATAGTTTTGACAGCATATTACTGCAAGCTGCCTTCAAAGTGTGGTTTACTGGTTTTAGTGGAAAACTCAGCCCAGTGAAGCTTGGTCCCTGACCTCAGCCATGCCATGGCTGGGTTTCTTGGATTGTTTGCCAAAATAATTCAGCAACTCATTTTGCCCATTCTTTCCTTACCTGTGAAAAAAGTGACAAGAAGTCTGAAGTTTATAAGAAACTTGTCATTGGGCAAGTGGGAAAGGCTGTGCTGGCAGGACATGGGTGTCCCCTGGTGACACAAAATCCCCCAGGGCCAGGGGCTCTTACAGAACCACTCAAGGGAAAATTCACCTTGCAGGGAACCCCTCTGAGCTCCAGCCTGTGGATCTCCTCATGGAGCTGCTTCCAGCAGGTACATCTGCTCTTTAACAGGCCAGCAACAAAATCTCATTTACTATTTAACAAGAACAAAGTTTCCTACACTTTTTCTACCTTTCCACTATCAATCTGCTCCAGCACCAACTTCTGTGTCATTATTTCCACAGAGGCATGTAGACTGTTTTATTGAAAAAATCGTTCCAGAAGTTTCTGTTGAAACACCACTTTGAAGACAATCTATGTCAAACTCAAATGCCACATTTGGGGTTTTTTTCAGCGGTCACTGATTTTCTCCTGGCTTTTAAGAACTCATGAACATTCTTTCAATTAAATCCCTAGTCAATCCAAAAATGTAGAGTCTTAAGAAGCATCTGAAGCAAATTCTAGGTTTCCAGCCATGTTAACCTATACTTGTGTGTTTTAAAACAGCTCCTTCAGAAGCTGTAAAATCAGGAAAAAGTGAAAATACATATATATATATATATATATATATATATATATATATATATATAAAAATATAAATATACAACCAGTACTGAGGAAAGTGAGGAAAGAAGAATAATCTGTTTTGGAGCTTTCTAATGCGGATTTAGTGCAGTAATTCAGCTTCTCTTATCCTACTGGATAAAGGTGAAGGAATGGATTAAATGGGAACTTTGAAAGGGACCATCAAAAGATGGTAGAGGCAACAACATTGTAGGAAAATGACAATGCCCATGGCTGTTGACATGCTGGGTACCTGCACACTAAATAATGCTCACTAAACCTAAACTGGAGTTAGAGCCGTTTAGGAGGAAATTCTCTCCAAGCAGAAAGTGCAATGGAATCACAGATGAACAAAATGCCTGCAAGTAAATCCTGGCAGTGAGTCCCCCCTTCACACACACACTTCTCTCATGTTTCTCTTGACTGACTCTTGTGCTGAAATGAGTTCATATGACAAGTCTGATTTTTTCCTCTACAGATCACCACACTTTTCCAGCACAAATAACCCTGAGTATAAATCATATACTTGCTGAAATGCTTAGATTGGCATGTTATCTCATGTAAGAGCAAGGTACCAAGATCTCAGTTGTAGAGATGTGGTATTTTTTTTTTAGGCAAATTGCACTGTTTTTTTCTTTATATAATGCTTCTGTAGGATATTCAACATTTTTCCCTCCTCTGATAAAAGATATAGACTGATAACTCAGTATGTCTGTGCTGTTCTTCACTCATGTATTTCAAAATGCAGATAATTATCACCAATTTAATAATGAAAATCCTGATAAAAAGATCTTTCTTCTCATTCCAGCAGTAAAGCATGGAACAAAATTCGTGAGTCTGAACACTCAGTTCAATATGTTTTCCAAATAATTTACATCCCATTATAAAATAATTAGACTGGCTCAGACTACAAAATGACCTTAAGGAAAGTTCAGGAATTTTGGGTCCTAGGATGTGCACCAGACTCCCACGCCTGCTCAAAACAAGTCTTAACACCAACACTTCAGCAAACATTGAAACTAAGAATTTCTGTGTTTAGTCCTATTCGCTCCAATCTCAGCACTTATTTTCTCCAAGACAGTCCTTGTTTCAGCATCCTCCTTCCTTCCTTCCCCCAGTCACATCTCCCAGGCTCTCCAGCTTCCACCCCTTCCTATCTGTCTGGAGAACAGGCAGCCATTGACACTGGGAGCCAGCTCATTGGCAGGATGATGCCTCAGAATGGATAACATTTAAATTCTGTATATGTCTTTTTGTAAGAGCACCAGTTCCCTCATCTTTCCTTTATTTCACTCCTCTTTTCCACAAAACTTGTAGAAATTTAACTCCCTGGAGATGCCAAGCTGAAAAAGAATACATGATATCATTCTGTCTGGAGACAGGGGTGGAGGCAGATGGGTAACTGTCTTCAGACACTTCCCTGCAAAAAGTATGAGTGTTCCATGAGTAGGATGAGAAGAAAGAAGGCTGAATTTCATCACAAAACATTCAGCTGAGGCATGTAAGGAATTACCCAGCAGCTGTAGCTTAATTAACTAAATTGCCGATAGAAGGTTGGAATGGCATCACTGGGGCTTTCAAGAACAGGTGAGTTGAAAGTGCTGGAAGGAAACCAGGTGTAGGTTGCTTCTACTCACTTGGTGGGCAAAACACCTTAGGAAGCCACCCATCCTTCATGTGCTGGGCCTGAGCTCACAGCAGGAGAACAGGACAGACACAGGCAGGGTACAAACCAGCACCAGACACAGCAGGAAAAGATTCAGGGATCTCCTGGGGCAGGTGCAGAGGAGGCCATGGAGATGCCCCATGGGCTGGAGCCCCTCTGCTCTGCAGCCAGGCTGGGACACCTGGGGGCGTTCAGCCTCAACAGCCTGGGAACAGCTTCTTGTGATCTTTCAGAACTTAAAGGTGGCCTACAAGAAACATGGGGACTGTAGCTCTGACACCAAATTAAAAATCTAAGCTCCTAAATCTGAGGGGGAAGAAAAGAATCAATTATAATTAGCTTGTGAAAATCAGCTTGATTCATGTCTGGCAGTCTTTATTCAGAACTGCCCACCTTATTCATCGCTGCCCTCTCTCACTCAAAGTCACTGAATATTTAGCCAGGTATTTATTTTGTTACTTTACCAGTACTGGGCTTTTTCTTCCCCATTTGTGTAAAATTATTAAATGAATCAGTTTCCCTTTAAGAGCTGGATGGCCCTGCCAGCTTAGCCAACACGAAGCACTTCCAAAGAAGTTTCTTGCTCATCGCAGTAAGGAACAAAATATTTTAAAACCCCAAACTTCAAAATCCCAGATGGTCTTGAAGCCCTTTTAAAATAAACTGTGTGAGTTTACAGTCAAATCTGCCCAAGAAAATCTTCTAATGGAGACTGAAAACTATAAATGCTCTCAGTTTATTAAAAAATGATTTGACACCAGCACAGACTATTTCAATTTTTTCCTCACATTGCAGAGCTAGACACACTTTTCAAAATATTTGCTTTCAACAATGTGACAGCAGCCCCTCAAGAAGTGTTATGTATGAGCCAGTATTTGAATTTTTTTTGTTATATTTCATATTATATTGTCTGTTGAATAAGATGTTTTAAAAACATTAATGTAATATAGAATTTCAGACTCTTAATCATTTTGACAGGTTTTCTGAAACTCTTCAGAGCAACATTTGAGTAACGACCTCGTGCAATACACGGCACTGAAACGGGCAGGACTGGGGGAAGGGGAGAGCAGGGCTGGAAAGGTCTCTGCTCTAAAACACATGCATTCATTAGAAGAGAAAAATGCCTAGAAATTTGGCACTAGGAAGAGTGTTTAAATGAAGTCTGCCTGAGGGGATAGCCCTGACTTGCACTCTTACCAACGGGATGGATATCATGTGAACGTTAACAAGAATTACGTACCAGGTTAAAAATCTCCCTGTAAGAAACCACAGCCCCGTGCCACACTGCCCCACTGCAGAGACAATGCCTTCTGCAGGGAAATGACTGCAGACCCATGCACAGGCTACACACAAACACATCCAGGCAAAAATGGCAACAAGTTAAAACCAAAATTCACTGTATTCTGTACTTTTGGGATGTTCACTAAGGGTGAATTTGGACTGAAGCTTATAAGGTCAGCTGATTTTGAATGCTGATTATTTTACACCTTAACTCCAGTTTTTCAGTGTGTCTTCATCCCAATTTTTTAACTTTCAGACCTATATTCAAGTCTTGCATTGCAGCTCTCTGGAGGGACTATTTAAATGCCAAAGTCCATGTGCCAGTCTATATGCTCCCATCTGAAAAATCAAATCCACAGCTGAAACACAACAATGGACTCAACATGTACTTGGTTTTCCAAACCACAATTATTCAAGAAATACTTGGGGACCAAAACAAAGCAACCTTCATTCATACTACAGAAAAATTCTGTACTGGCCTGGAGCCTTTGGTGCTCATTTTCCCCCATAACTAATTTCAAATACCTATAAATAAAACATATAGTCTTTCATACAAGGATCTATTATAGCTCAAACACCACAACAGGGGACATACATGGAGCTGTCAAATGGAAAGGATTTATAGTTTTCTACTCTATATCCTTCCCCTTTTGGAGAAAGTTTGAATGAAAAGGACCTCATGCTTTGCTTTACAAAACGTTACAGTCAGCAAAATAAACAAAAAGTTTAACATACAAAGTTTAACATACATGTATGTTGCAATCCAATGTCACATGCAGGAGGAGACAATTCCCTAACAAAATACAAGTTAACCAGCCACCTTCACCCATTTTTAACTTATGATGGATATTAATATTCTGTGTGAGCTGCTTCCCAAGCAAACTCAGCTCAGATTCAGCATCTGGAGGCTGATGAAATTTCACTTTTGCCCATTTTCACAGCTGCAGCAGAGCAGCCAGAGAAGGTCGAGTGATTAACCTGAGGTTGCCGAGTGAGTCAGTGCAGCAGGATTACAATCATTAGCACCCCTGGCTGCCAGGCTCAGCCCTGCTTCTTCTACTACCACATGCACGGCCCTCACCAGCTCTGGCACACAAAAATTGATGGACTAGTTAGTGCCAGCACTGAGAGAAAGGGCAGCTTTCCCTGGACACAGCAGTGTCAGTCCACTCAGCCTTGATCTGTGAACACCCTGCAGCCCCAGAACAGCTCTGCCAACACATCTCACTGCTGGCCTGCCAAACCCCAGGGTTTGTGCCCTGGGCCCCTGTTGAACAGGGACTGCCTGCTGAGCCAGATGGAGAGGTGGCTGTGGAACCGGACAATTAATTGGAAAATTCAACACCAACTTGCACCTGCAGCTAGCAGCTCACTGACACTGCAGGAAGCAAGGGGAATACAAGCAAGGCAAGCCAGAAACGGATGGTGTACTCACCTCCTGCCCACAGCAGCACCTGACTGCAAATACTCACCTGTAGTGCTGCTAGAAACACAAACACAATTTCACAGAAAGGTTGCTTCCATGGTAGATACGACAGCAGCTCCACATCAAGATTTGGGCAATCTTACTGTCTCAAATCAAGGTTTAGGTTGTATACAAAGCTCTGGCTGTCCCTTGCCCTGCACCACAGAGCTTTAATCAAGTTGGTGCCATCATCCTGCACACAGCAGGGCAGAGGCTTTGCTCACTGAGCCACCAACAGTGCATCCACAGCTCCTGGTGACTGTCACCTGCAGGCTGGAGTTTGCCTAGCTGCATCTCAGTGGGATTACAGGCAAGGGCTCCCAGTATGTTAATCCAAAATCTCATGAAAAAATCTTCTCATAACCCAGTTCTGTACATCCAAGAACCTGGAGAGCCTTAGAACTGTCATATTTTGTCAGATTTGTGAGTGCTTTTCTGAAACAAAACTCCAAAGCCTCTGTGGGTCCCCTACTGATGGTTTGTAATATTAATCAATCACATCTCATACACTTGACTTCCTGCACAAAAACTAGAATCTGTTTCACTGCATCGATTCACGTCCAAAATCCTGCAGCTGGTGTCACAGGGTGGTGACATTTGTCATGTCACAGCGCTGTGTGGGAGGCAGAGTTAACAGCCAACTTACTCTGCTCTTCAGCCCATGGCATGGGATACAGGTGGAAGATTTGAGAACCACTAACAGATGGGAAATATATCTAACTCTGGAAAGGATAACATTTATCTTATAGCAGGGTTCCATTAATTTCAGGTTTTCCTCAGGATGTTCCAGGTACAGCTCAGAACAACACAAACCTGCAGAGATGTGAATACAGGAATCCTAAGCACTGTCTGTGTTTTTAAGTATCACCCCTGGGAATCCTGGACATCAGCAGTGAAAGAGAAGAGTCAGGAGCAGGCCAAGACAGCCAGAGGCACTGATGTTATCCCAAGGCCACTCTTTTCTTCACTCACATTTACTGTCTCTTGAAATGGGACCTTTCCAGAGAGATCTTCATTCCTGCTGCTGCTCCAAGGAATATCTCCAGAGAGTCCAGAACTCAAATGAGCCCCAAGACAGCCAAGCATGCACAAACCAAGGGAGAATAGCTGTACTAGTTTATCACATTTTATAGTAGGATTCCTCAATAAAACTATTGAATAAGCCAAATAATGCCTTTTATTTGAATACAAGTCCTTCAATCATTAAAAGAATAATAAAACAACAAAAAGAAAATGAGCACAGTGCATAGGCCATTATTAACAACCATATGTCCCATTTCAGTTTTGGGTTGATCTTTTAAGCCAGATAAATCTGCCACCAACTGGCAAGTACTTTGAATTCCTTGGATCCCAAGCATTCAGTAGTCCTTTAGAGTTCTTAAAATTCCAACTGCACACAGAGGGGCATGATCACATCTACAAACTCAATGTTCTTCCCTCAGCCATCCCCTTTGGAAGGTTCTGCATGGGGAATAGAACCAAGCACAGTCTAACCAGCAGAAGGATTGCTACAGCCAAGCAGAAACATCTAACTCTTCACCAGCTCCAGCCCAAACACTCCCAGGAAGGGACCTCATTCCCAGCCAACAGAGGCCACACAACAAAGCTCTTAGTCCTTAATTAGTGTTTGGATTAGGAAGATTCTAAATCAAGTGCTTAGATGGCACTGGAAGGCAGGTGTGCATTTGTAATAACAGGTTCTCACAGAGGAAAACCCAAAGATTTCTCTAAGCTGCACAAGGAGTGGACATTTCACTCAACCCCAGCCCCAGCACATCCAATCTCCCGTCTGAGGGAATGTGGGGCTGAGCCCAGCAGGGACATCAGGGACACAGGGCAGGGACAAACACCTTGCAGCCCTGCTGGGACTGACCTGGACACATGGAAGGAGGCAGGGATGCCTGGATTCTTTCTGGCCTAGGAAATACCATCTGTGATGCCTTGTCCCATCTGGGTCACCAGAAGTGATGCCAGTGCAAGCTGCCCTAGAACAGAGGCTGGACAGAGCTAAAGAATAAAGTAGGGATTTATTAAAAGGCCTCAACAGATCCACTCTGGGCAGCACAAGAGCCCAAACTGGGCCACACCCAAGATGGATCCAAAATGGTCGCAAAAAGTACAATCAGTCACAAGGTCTCACATTCTTATAAGTTCTGCTCCATCTGCATATTGGAGTGAATTGTCCAGTTCCAGCTTTTGGTTATGCAGTCCCATCCTTCTTGTTTTTCTCTCTTCAGCCCACGTTTTTTGTGCTCTTGGGGCTGAGATTTGGATCATTTGTCCTTGGTGCCCAGCTGGAGCAAGAATTGTTTTGTCTCCCTGCTCTGCGCAGAGAGCTCACCCTCCCCTGATATGAAGCCCAGACCCACACACTAAAGCAGCACGGAATCTGAAAAATCGAAAAGCTAAAACCTAAGGCATCATTTGCAGCTGTGAAATTCACTGAGTGGGTGAAGGAAACAGGTGGCAAACAGGAGCAAATGGCTAAAATGTTCCCCTCACTGCAACACATGTGAAATCCCTTATTCCAATGGGCAGCAACAAACCTACCACTGTCAGTGCACATAAAATGGGTTGAAGAATTTTTCTTCACAAGGAAGTAAATCTGATTTTTATCTAAGCTGGCAGTAAAGAGGGTCAAATATTTAACTGTTTCTGTGGCAACTTCCCCACTGCTTTTCAAGTTTTAATTTTTTTTAATTATGCCAACAAGGCCAGAATGCTGCACAGCTACAGATCACAAGGATGTGAACAAAGGTGAAGGGGGTCCATGGTAAACACCAAATGCCAAATGAAGACAGTAAATGCTGATTGTAAAGACCAAACAGTGGTACCAGATAGAGGAACTCAGCTTCACCAACACTGGATTTATTGTGCATGGTTTAGTCAAGTGATTTATATGGATTACACCACATTTTCCCTTTTTGTAGCTTGCCTTGGTAATCAAAAAGTCTTTTTGTAATTTACATTAATGGCTTTGCAACATTGTGGAAAATATTAAAAAGGACCTTTATATTTTTGGCACCTCCTACTTCAGAGAACTGCACACAATCAAAGCTCTTTTGAACTGTTCCAAAGGGTTTGGCAAGAATTTGAGGTACACCCAAAATGTCATGAAAGACCCTGTACAGAATCCTCAGAAAAGCTGGTCAGTGAATGTCCAGGTCAATAGTTTTCTTAGGCCTGAGTCCGCAGCACGTCCCTGCCAGCAAGAAAAAATATTACACATATTACACATCCAAGGCACTTCCATTATCTTAAATCACTGGCTTTGAATAATAATAATAAGGCATGTTATGGAAGTGTTATTTCCACAGTCAGCGCATCCCAAGCTGGGGAATACTTTCAGGCCATAAAAGGATGTCACCACAGAAGATTTCTGAATTAAATCAATAAAGAATTAGCCCACCTTGCTGCCTCAACAACATGGGAAAACAAAGCACAGCCAAGTGTAGTGCAGTGACCCAAGGATGGAACTCAAAAGCCTGAGGTTTTGATTGAATCCACTATTCTGAACAACCATGCCCTTATTCTCTTATCTATATTTTCTTATCCATAAAAAGATTCTATCTCAGAACAGGGTGGAAAGAGTGAAAGGATAAAATGAAAGTTTTGGAAGCACAAAGACATTAATTGTTGTTGAATTTGTGTCGATGTGCACAGCGGGTAGTGATCTGTCACTCACAGCTCAGCCTAGTGACAACTGACATAAAACTGCCATCAAGAGTGTGATGCTGGAAAGAAAACAAGAGGAGTTCTGGTGCATCTTGACTGTCAATATATAAAATATTACCTAATTACTGCTCCTCCAAAGAATAGCATAAAACGCTGGATGAAATGCGTGGTAAGAAGGAGCGGGAGGTATGTGAGGCTGAACTCACAGCCCCAAATTCCAGCTAAAGACAAACTTTTTCCAAAACTTCCCATCAGGATTATGTGTTTCTATCACTTCTGCAAATGTAATTATCTTGCTTTTCTTCCACCTCTTCCCTGCTGTCTTTGTGAGCTTCGGGAAAATGTGAATCAGAACAGGATCAGCGCCAGTGCTGGGCACTAAGAAGAGACATTAAAAGGCATCTGCCCATACACTGCATATTTGCAACTGTTTAACAAATTGCAAAGATATATTAAAAAAAAAGGAGTAAAATCCATTAGTACAAGAGAATGCAAATATAACAACTAATGTAAAATGCGCCAAGAAATACCCAACAAAATTCTGGTTCCCAGAGGAACCAGTGATTTCCCATGTGATTCCCAAACCAGTGAGGAGGCTTTGGGGCACCAGTTCAGTTTCCTAAAGAAGATGAACTGAGAAGAGCCACAAAGAAATGCCTTTCTGCTTTCCAAGCTGTCAGTCCCCACACAGGGAGAAGAACAACATCTGACCTCAGAGCTCTTGCTCCTCCCTCCAAGCTCTGCCAGGGCTGTCCACGCCACAGGAGGATGAGGCAGAACTTGCAGCAAATATTTGCTATCACTAAGGTACCAGGCCTACACACAACCAATGCCTACATTTTCTGGGTTAAGAACATAAAATGAGAGCTGTCATTGTTAAGCTGGAGCCAAACCTTGCTCCAAAGATATGCAAGGCCTATAGCAGCTTCTCCCAGGGCCAGGATTCAGTAACTCTAGGAGAAAGCTAGGGACGTCTAGAATTTCCCTATATACATATTTCATTTTACACACAGTGAATCATCCTAGAAAAATGCTTTCCAAACACTTAGAGACAAGCTGGATATGTGGTATTTGGATAAAGCAGCATTTGAACATCATGGAGTAAGAGAAATAAAATGGATTGTTGCAGACTGACCCAGAAGAAAAGTTTAAAAAAAACCCAAACCCTTCACATCTTAGAGAGGGATCTCCTTCCCTTGCATTGAATATTAAGCAGAAAGAATCAGGAAAGAGAATAAACCTACATGTTTAAAAATCAATCCACAGACAGCAGTTCCCCTCCAGCAGGGTGACAGTGATCAGATCTGTAATTCCAGGCAGCAGATAAAAGCTGTGATGAATTAGCACCACAGACCCAGGCACTAAATTCTCCCTGGTTCTCACTGTTCTGCATCACTGGATTCCAGGAGTTAGTTAAAATCTCACTACATATGAACAGGATTGACTCCCAAAATTTTGCTGCTATTAGATACCAGTTACTGCTAACATCTGGATGAGCCCAGCTCCAGAATCCACCCAATCCTGAGCTAATTCCATATTTAATCATGTTGATTCTAGCTTTAACAGTGACAATATGTAAACCTTGTCCACATGCTGAACAAGAAAGGGAGGCAGGAATTTATCTCTTAAAATAAAATCCCAGTGATTAATAAATCACATGTTTATATCTCTTTGGAGGAATACTTCTAATACAAAGCAACTCCAGCCAGAGCATTCCATGCCAAATCAAATACTCATATGAAAAGAAAATTTCTGCCAGTTTCTAAGTCCAAAAATGATTTAAAAATTGTAAAACTGAAAGGATTTGCCCTCTTTCCATGAAAACCCAGAATGCTGGGCACCAGGAAACAATGTTCCCACCAACCTCCAGGAAGTGAGGTGAATAATAATTCCAGAGTTATGAGAAGTAATTTGATGCATTCCACTGTGTGGAAGAAGAAGAAAAAAAAAAAAAAAAAATCCAAAAAGAGGCAACTCCTTTTGATGCTGTAAAAACTTCCCTACAAAGATATCTGTATTGTGCAAAAATTCAGATTTCTTTTTCCCCTGTATTGTCCAGCTAAGGAGAAGATGCTTTCCCCTCCCAGGCAATTTGGAAAAGTTGTCAGAGCCACAATAAAAAGAAAGCATAAGCTATTCATTTTTTTAAAATAAACTAAGTATTGTTTTCCTTTACTCTATAGGAAGCTAATGAAGATGACCAAGTTATAAAGTTCAGGCAAGAAGACAAGCAAGCAGTTGCAGAAACTTTAGTTAAAGTACCAAACAGAGCTAGTGGAAATTGTATCTTTCCTCCCAAGAAAACACACAAGTATTTTCCAGAAATACTAGAAAAACTTTGAGTCAATTTGAAATTTAAACAACGCAAACTAAACAGCCAACAACCATTAAAAAAAAAAAAAAGCCCAACTAAACAAACCCTCAAAGGCACACAGAAACAAAAACAAGCAATGGTGAAAATAAAATGTACCATAATTGACAACCAGTGTTTTTAGTTCTATCTCCATTTATCACCAACCTTAGAAACTGCCAGCCCACATAATTTCTCACATAAATACAGATAATATTGATAAGGACAGCCTTAACAAAGAATAGGAAATGTTTAGAGGGTTTTCAATGAGGAAGTCAGATCCAGCCCCATATGCCAGTGAAGTAAAGGGCTCTGGAAATACTCTAAACAACATAATGTGTATTTCCATCTCAGATATACAATTTATCTAAAATCTTATTTTTCCATTTAAAGTTTCATAGGCCCCTGGTTAAGCTCTCATGTCCACGCTTTATTTTGCAACAACAGCACCAGTTATTGGGGAGCCATTCCCAAATAACTCCTCTGACTTTGGGGAACTGGAAAGAGGTGCAAATCCTTCCTGGTTTTTTGGGGTGTTTTTAAACCAAGGCATGTAATTCTCCTGAAAAAGCATCTCCAATATACTGGTTCTCAAACAACCTTCACCAGTCATGGGGAATCTGAGCTATTTCAAAGTTTGCCTTTGCTCTCCAAGGATGAGGCTATCTGATAACACAGCTCCAGCTCCAGCCCATTCTTTGTCTGCTGGCTTGTCCTTACTTCTCAGTGTTTTTCTCCACCCATTTTTCCTCCACTATGGCAACTTTACATTTATAAACTCCATTTTGAAATCAAAAGTAGATATCACACTCAAAAGCTAAAGCCCATTCTGAGCATCCAAATAGTGAACATTAAGTTCCTGACAAAATTCTCATTGAGACAAACTTGGACTTTTTAAGCCAAGCAACTCTGAAGAGAAAACCTGGCAAAGTATTAAACTGAGGAACATCAGAAGTCTCATCATTAAAAAAAAAATTTAAATATTCTGTTGCCTGACTAATTTCGAATCCTCTAGAAAAAAACTCCACCATGCCATAAGTTCCACTGCATGAAACACGAGCCACATTGAGTCAGTCCTGGCAAAATCTTCAGGAAATGCCAAGAATAAGTTTTGATGGAAACCTTGTTTAACAGAATTACTGAGAACACTGATGAGAACTCTCTAATGGTACAGAGCAAGGAGGCCTAACAGAGTTAAGAGAATGTGTCTGCTCTCCATTAAGGGGCTTCAGAATGTGCTGCAGCAGTGGAGTCAGCAGCTGTGCTGAAATCTTCACTTCAGAAGGACAACCAGCAAAGACAGCTGGCATCTTCCTCTGAGGGGGAAAAGCCACCTGGAAATGATACCTGCAAGAAGGAGACCTTTCCTTTACAGATGCCACATCTCTTCCAGGTGTGTTCCTGCTCTCCTGGCTGCCCAGGGCAGCTGAGGTGCAGCCAGGTGGGTGTTTTTAATATCTGTGCAGACAGAACAACTCTGATCCTTCCAATGGAGCAGGAAGTTTTCAGTCTGCTCTCCCCAGCTGTACACAGTGCACAGGCACTGTCCAGAGAAGGGACGCGTGTCAGATTGCACATCAGAGAAGCTCCAAGGTCCAGCCAGCCTATCTCAATCATTGTGTTAATTGGAACATGTACATTACCCTTCCCTTCCAGCCTCAACCTATTTTCCACTCCAAGCTGTAATCCTCAATAGGCTTCTCTTTCATGAGCTTCCTCTGTCTGTTCTGAAACCTCTCAACTTTGGAGCACCCACAGTGTTCTTTGGGAAGTTCTACAGGTCTGCTCCTCATCCCATGAACACCTTCACTTGCTCCCCTTCTGAGTGAGCCCCAACAGCTTCACAAGATACCCCTCAGTTCTTGTATCAGGAGAAGTAATAAACACCTGACCCACTCTGTGCCATTGAGACTGTGCAAATATCCACCATTTCATTTGTTTCCTTCCAGACTAAAGGCCTTACTCATTTCTAATACTGAATTGGCTCCACCTATAGTTTTTTTCACCTTTTTTGTCCTTGCCCATTACATATTCACTTTAATGTCCTTTTAGAGATACAGATAGCACACAAGAAGCAAGTAAGTCAGATTCTCTAATCCATTACTGCCAATGCACAAAAATCCACAATTGGATTTTTTAATCCAATACTACCAATGCATAATTTCCTTTCTTCCTCCTGCTGTTGCCAGGGACTAAGAAGATCTTCCCTTGGAACTGTTGTCATCACCCCCAAGATCTTGCCTCACATTTTATATGTGAAGGCACTACTTTCATTTCCCCACATGCATAACACATGCAACATTTATTTAAGCTGAATTACATCAATCATTTCATTGCTAAGTCAGTCTCAAAGTCTTTCTGAAATTTGTCCTAACATATGTCATTTCTCTAGTAACATATAATCCTAAACACTGTGATACAGGCTTGAAATTTTAAGGGCAGGGTTCATCTGGGGTGACTGAGTATATTTTTAGAAAGATATTATAATGAATTATTCCAGAGAGAAAATACATTATTACAGGAGGATATTCAATTCCAATTACTACTAGAAAAATACATCACAATACAAATTTCCAAGAGTTCTCCAAGGTTCATTGCTGTATTTCAAAAGCAAGTCAGCTGCAACTCCCCTTCCCACTGAGCACACAGAGCTTGTTTTCTGTAGAACAGTTAACACAGTTGTAGAGGAAACTGAAGCAGAAAGTTTTGACTTCCTCTACCCTACACTCCCTAAGACACCAAATGGAGCTGCTCTGTGGGATTGGAATGTCCCTCTCACCTCTTATGAGAGCTCAGAGAGAACCAGAGCCTCCCTCACTCCACCTTTACACAACACAGGGAATTGTCAGCTTTTCTGCAAAGCAGAACAGATTCAATAAGTGAGGAACCTATTCTGCTTTTCCCATTTCCATGTATAAGAGGGAGGAACAGATGCTTTTCCTGTTTTACTCACAAGGAAGACACCAGGGTTACCAAAGCAGGTTGTCCATGGTTAACTCTTAAATGTTCTCTCAGCACAGCTATAGGTCAAAACAAGCATCTCACATCACTTTTTGTCTCAAGTTGCCAAAAAGGAATTTATGCTTCTGTTGGAAATATTTGAATGTTTCTGAGTTTTACGCAGCTCCTCGGTTTCACAGCACAGAACCTGCAGTGTGGAACACTTGGCTCAGAGGGACTTGTCTATGCTGGAAATTTACAGGGGTTCAAGGGAAGATCAAACAAGATAGTGAAAGAAATTCAGAGGGTTTAAGGCACAATCAGTCTGCCGCAGTTCTTGAATTCAGAATTCTTGGGAGAAAGTTTGGGAAAACATCCCTAAAATAATATTGTAATATTTTTCCCTAGGCTTATCATGAAGTGAAATGAGGTCCTATTCTATAAGGCCTCACACCTTATCTAGAGTAATTAATTCCTGTGTCAGCAACAAGGCAGACAAATAATACAGATAAATAAACAATCCTGTGCCATTTCCACCCCTGAGCAGGCAGTGCAGCCTGGAAGATGGTTTGGGGTTCAAGTCCTGCAGCTGATTGGTTGGACCAGCCTGCTCTCAGGCTGCACAGTTATCTGCTGGTGATTACACAAAGGGCCTGGAATGTCCAGGCTGCCCTCCCAACCTACCCCAACAGTTCTGTGTCCTACAGGACCAGGAAGGTTATTTGTTCATGCCTCACCTTCCCCACTGGGATAAACTTCCACTTTTACAGCAGCCATGCATTAAAATAAAAGTTGCAATCATAACACATAATCCATTTCCTGCAGCTATTAAAAGAGACTGATGTCTTTTCTCCCTGTGTTATTCTGGATTCTTCTTTACCAACTCTGAAAACCCCAAGCCATGCGGCAGCAGCTGTGCCTTGAATGCACACCTGTGCTGGAGCTGGAGTGGGGGAAGGTTCAGTAAGGATTAGACTGTAGGCATCAGAATATCTCATTCATTCCAGAAATATCTCACAGATTTAGTATTTGCCCCCATTTCCCCCTGAACTGGTTTGTGCTTTACCCAGGACACAGATCAGAAGGACAAAGCAATTTCTGGAGAGCACTGCAAGAGTTTCCATGGATCTCTGTTGATCCTGGACCTGTGCTTGCAGAGCTCTATTGATTCAGGACAAAAATAGGTCTCTGGCTGGGCACTGTGGCTTGCATGGATATCTGCTCATCAGCAGGCCAAAGCAAACTACACTAGCAGAGAAAAAACACCGCGCTGGGGAACCAGACAACACCAAGCTTGGAAAGGACTGCAGCCTCAGGGACAGCAGGGGCAAGTGCACTTAGGGAATACTCTCAGGACAGCATCTCTGACTCCCTCCTTGTCTACTCATGACTTTAAATTCAATAAAACAAGAAAATTGTACATGCAGGACACAGAGGGAAGAACTTGCCAACCTGCAGAAGAGTTCAGGATAGGACAAGTCAAACAGGCCATTAATGATTGTTTTTGTATAGCCCAGCACCACTTCACTGCTGGTGATTCCCTTGCTGTAGTTGCTCTTGCAAGGACACACATTTCTGTAGTACTCTCCAGAGTTAGGCAGTTTGAAGTGTGGGATCTCCCCCAAACTTTCATCCTGTGACACCACTGTTATTTGCCACAATCTAGCTTTAAACCACTGATTTGAGCTTCAATCCCTCCCCAGGCAGCTCCCACCTTGTTCCCATCCCTTCTTTGTCAAAGCCATGCCCTGCAGTTTCTCCTCCAACTCAGTGCTCAGCCAATGACTGAACTTGGTTCTAAGAATGCTGTGCTGTTACAGGTATTATCATTCAAATTAAAGATATCCCCCAAGCTGCAGGTAATTATTTGTGAACCTACAGCTTTCCCTGCTCCATCCATCTTTTCATCCCCAGAATCACCAGTAAGGCTCTGGAAAGAGCAGAATCCTCTCAAATGGCAACATGCAGAAGCTGAGCAAAATCCCCAGGCTTTCTTTTTTTTTAATAGGACTATGAATGCTAAATCTTACAACATTTCAAGTTAGGTAACTATTTTACCTCAAATAGTATTTTTGATTCTTATACTTAATCATTGTATAGATTTCATGAGTGTTCAACAGCTGGACAAAGTGCTGAAGGATTTTTCAGCATTAAATCTGTGTGAGATACAATTTCCTTCTACCCCCTTTTGTCTTTATTAATCCATCAAAATGAAGTAATGCAGTATCTAATCTAAGTTTAGCTGCTCTCAAAACCCTTCACTAGAAGACATTAGTCACACTTAGATGTCCTCTGCAAAATCCATGGGCACTTCCATTCTCTCCAGGAGTGATAATACATCACCTGCATGAGTGAGGTAAAAAGCATTCCCTGATAAGAACAAACCCTTTAATAGGATGCAATTTTCCAGAAGTGGAAAAAAGCTTTCTTCCAAAAACCACTCAATGTACAACCAAGTTTCAACATCTAGAGCAGCTTTCAACAGGAAGTTGTGGAATACAGAATTCACAATTTCTACATCTTTCTTGAAAATCTTTCTAAATTCAATTGCTTTGCTAAAAGAGACAGAAAGGAGGTTGAGTATTTCTCATCATGAAATTTAAATCAAACAAGAGTCTTGGTTTTGGACAAAGATGAAGAAAAGTAGGGTCTTCCTTGAAGGACAGAATGCACTGAATGAACTTCCAAGAAAACCAGATGGCACTTCCATTCCCTGTCAAATGGAATATTCTGCTCTAGAATCACCCAATGGTTTGGGTTGGAAGGGACTTTAAAGATCATCTAGTTCCAGCCCCCTGCCATGGACAGGGATGCCATTCTCCAGATCACATTACTCAGGGCCCCATCCAACCCAGCCTTGAGCACTTCCTGGGATGGGGAATGCACAACCTCTCTGGGTAACCATTAAAATCCCCCCTCCTTGAATGAAAACTGCAAGGTTATAAATGCTTCTCATTATCTACAGAGGAGCTCAGGCCAAGCCCCAGTGTTCCACCTCCTCTACCAAAGGCAGCTGGTTAAAATCCAAACCCAGACTCACAAACTGAGTGTGTTTTAACAGCCAGCTTGGCATGTAACATCACCTTGGAACACAAACATCCTTCAATTAACGCAAGCTCTTCTACAGAAGAAGTTTAAAGCAAAAGTATTTCATATGCATTATCTCATCCTGTTCCAATAATTTTGATGATGCTCCATCATGAAATTCAAGTAAGGAATCCCTCAGCAGCAGTGCTGAAGGCAGCAGTGCCTGGGCTGTGGGAGCACTTTGGGACCCAGTCTAGAATTGCACCCCTGCTGTGCTACTCTTGTAGAATGGAACAAAAGACAGACTTGGGCCAAAGAAATTATCATCCAAGTACTCTAATTCCTATTTTGCATTTGTGGGAAGTGATTCACTTGTAATCACTCAGTAAGTTAACAACACAAAGTGGGATTCAGCCAAGCACATGGCTTAATTCACCAGGGCTTGCAAGATACTGTGAGTGCCTCTAATAAGGAATTTCTAAGGAGGACAAGAGATTAAAGCAAAAGCTTTAAGACTGTCAAAATGCAACAGTTGCCATTTGCTTCCACACAGCTCTACTTGGGGAACAGCTCCTGAGCCAGAGCTGTAATGGCTCACACGGTGCACTTTTTTCAAAAGCCATTAGAGCCTTAGAAATCCCTTCATGGTTATTTCGCACGACTGGAAAACTTCCATGCCAGAAAAACATTCTGCTCCCCAGCCTGAGGTAGGGGAGGCTCCTCTGTAATTGGGCTGGTGACCAGTTCTTCTTAAGGAAAGACTTTTGCTTTGTTATTTGAAACTGCATCCTTCTCCTTCCTCGAGGGTAAGGAGCAAATTTATCATGTGAGCAGCCTGGTCAAAAAGCAAATGCACAGCAGTGCAGTAGCAGTTCAGAGGGGAGTTTTCCATCCAGCTTTCAGAGACCACTTATTGAACAGCTGTTGGGAAAGCAGCTATGGATTTTTTACTATTTTAAAAAGCTCTGTTAAAAAAGAGACAAAAAATACATTGAGGAGGTTCAGGGGCACTTACAGATATTTCTTCCATTTTAATTTTCTTTCAAAAAGAATGCAGTTACCTCCATGGTACAGAAAGAAAGGTTGTGCCCATATTTGTAAAGTTGTTTACAAAATTCTTCTTTAAAAGCACATTTGCTCCCAATTCCAACATCACCTACAGTCAAGTAAGTTTTCAGAAGTTCTATTTTAACTGAAATCTCTTATCATGGTGATATCACATTCTGATGCAGATCAAAACTGACACCTGTGATGATTCAGCTCTTATATTGTACCTTTAAATCACATTTAGCCATTCTTGTCCCCTTAAAAAAACCCAAAAAACCGAAAAAAAACCCCAGTAAGAGTGTGAACAAATTTAAAGAGCTGCTAAACTCCCACCAGCCTGCAATGTGCCCCAAGTTTAAAAGAAGTAAACTAAATCTGCTCCTTTCCTTATTTTCTCAGTTCAGTAGGGTTCTTGCATGGAGCTCATGAATGAAAGAACCAAAACAGTGAAAGAAGTTGCAAAACTTGGAAATCCAGATTACACTGAAGCCTCAAGAGATTCCTCTACATTTGGATTAGCTCCCAAACTCCTAGATGCTTATTTTAATGGAAGCATGATGAGTTTATTCTTTTTTTCTCACGCTGCTCTCATCAGAAAACATTTCTTAATCTCTTCATTTTCAAACAACGTTATGAGGTAAAGAATCAGATCCTTAAAGTTCAACCTGTTGTGATGTCTCGTGTGTGTGTGTATATATATATATTACATATTCCTCTTGCAACTCCAGCCCAGAGTTTCTCAGCAATTCATCCAAATCATGTGAAGTTCAGGGGGAAATGGGCTCATGGTGCATTTCCAGGCAGCTCATTCATCTCCCGAGCTGGCCGGACAGAGGTGGGGCAGGAGCGGCGGAGCTGCGGCCATCCCCGGCTCCTGCAGCACTAGGTGGCACCCGAGCATTCAGCTCTTCTGAGCCTGCACAGCCCTCTGATCATCCTCTTCTCCAAATACAGGCACCTGAATTTCAGTCGGGTCAAGAATGGCGATTTTTAATTCTTTACGTGGGTATGTGTCCTAGAAAATACCATCTAATATAGCAGTGCCTCATTATAAATAAAAAAATAAAGCATTCTTCTGTTCTACATAGGCAGACATTAGTTATTCTAATTTTTTTTAAAAATTAGAAATGAATAAGCAGTTTCATTCACTGCACACAACTTTAGAACAACCTTTAAATTACAGGGAAAATACCACGACATGTTTCTTTTCTTGGTGCCACTAACCAGTCAAGAAAAAGTTGTGATTAATTTCTGGAAATCTGATTGCCCTTGTAAACACTGGACAAGTCAACAGAGTTGATGGCATGCAAAGATTCAGCTGCCCTGAAACAACAACGTCTTTGTGTGTTCTGCCAAACAAATTGGCATGCACCTATTTCCAGGGCTGTTGGGATGCAAGGAGGCTCTGTTATCTCTAGACAGCACACTGATAAGGAAATCCAGCCTACAAGCAATTAAATGATATGGTCAAAACCACATAGGAAATCTGTGTCAGAGCTAGGAAATGAAGCTATTCCAGGTCAGTGACTTACCCAGGAGGTAAGAACTTGCTCAAAAGTTCTCACATCCAACTGGGAACAGGCAAATTCCCTTCAGGACTCACAGGGAGCATCCAAGGATTTGAAATACTGTAGCTAGTTCTGAACAGGATGCCATGACCCACCTGCAGCCCATCCCATACACAAAATATTCTCCTTTTCTGAAGCAATGACAGAACAGGGTGCTCTATCCAGTCTCTGAACTGTTGCCATGAAATTTCACAATGGCAGAGAAAAGGCAATACCAAGACAACAAACACATTTTAGGTACATTCCATACCACTGAAAGAAGAAAGGCTCACAGAAGACAAACACAAAGCTATTTTATGGTGGTATTATGAAAAGCAAGACCAGTAGAAAACAGATGGCTTAGGAAACTGAGAAATTGGAAGGGAAAAAATGTTATACAACCAAAAAGCAAATGTGCTATGGTTTTATTCAAAATAATAAAAGAGCAGAGAGGTCCAGGCCTAGCTAAAGTTTAAATCAAACAATTGAAACTGATTTTTCAAACCCTTGTAAGTTACACCAGGGCACATGAGGTCAGAATTGGACCCAAAGTGCCCAATCTCTCACCTTATCAACAAGTTAGCAGGTGGTCAAGACAGTCCAGCTGGAGAACAGGCTCAAATTTTCAGTGAGCTCACACACACTAATCTTTCACTTCTGCAGACCTCGATTCAAACCCTCAGATCATGAACTAAAATTAGTCTGCTGGTTTCATTCTGGTCCCCATTGGTGCACAGCACAAAACCACCATAAAAAGTGTCATGACTGGCAATCCCTGAGCCAGCCCCAGCTCTGGAAGAGCAGGAAATGTTGTAAGTTAGGACTGAAGCACATTGGCACAGCTGTGTTTGGAATTTTATACTCTCTACCCACACTCTGCTTGCCAAAGCCAAATGGTTTTTTCTCCTTGATTTCTGCAAGTGTCACATTTATGCTAAAAAAATAAAGCAAGGAAAGAAAAGAACTGCAGGATGAATCACTGCAGTCACTGATTCCCACTGTGCATCTGTGGGGAAGGCAGGGATACTGCATGGGATATAAATTTGCACAGAGTTTGTTTACAATAAGTAAATGTGGTTTGGTTGTTTTGGATTCTTTTTCTTTAGCATAGTAAATATCTTCTTTTTGTCCCATAATAATGGTGCAGACTGCTAGGCTGGGTTTGTAACTTCTGAACTCAACCACTGTAAAGACAGAAGATGCTCCCCCTCAAGTGACTATCCCAGCTCAACTGACTGATGACCCAAGCTGGAAACATGCTTCAATTTATTAACACAAAATACTCACAGTTACCCATGACAGTTCACTGTACAAACTCCAGCCACATAAAACAAGGATAATCAGCCACAGGTCAATAAGAGAAAAACCCATCCAACTCCTAGGTCCAAGATAAGATCATGTATTCACACTGGATCCCAGATTCATTAGTTAGACTCTAAGGGAAGGACTCCTGAGCTATGCCCTATCCCTCTAAAACCTTTTATTGCTGAGACAAGTTTTTTGTAAGCAAAATTTCTCAGTTGAATTACAAAACTCCCAGTCAAAGCTGGCAATGAAAAACAAGATCTTCAGTAACACAGAAGGGTTACAGAAATATGAATAGCTTGGGGCAGCTACAATATCTTTAAGATGGCATTAAGGGAACACACTAGACTGAGTTAACAGGGAATAAGAAGGACTCAACAGATTTAGGAGCTTAATGAATTGTTGTTTGACAATTGTGGGCCATAAACCACATGGCTTCACCACATCACAGCACTAAACAGGACTGACTGTAATTAACCAAAGCAGGACCATCACTTTCCAGCAAAAACACAAACCCCAGATAACAGTAGCAGCAGGAATTGCTGTTAATCCCAGGAAACATTTTTTTCCCTTTTGCCAAAGCAGCCCTTCTCCACAAGAGCAATTCTCACTCCGAAGCCAAGGTGGTGCTCAAATATAGTAACAACCTCTGGTAGCAACCACCTGCTTCAACTCCACCCCTTCCAATGTCCTCCAGAGGAGCAAGGACCAAGAAAACCTCCTCTTTTCCTTGCCAGAGGAGGACTTGGTACAAAGGAGCTCATCCACATAGCTACAAATGTAAAAATGCACACAGATTCAGAATTCCTCATTCCATGAATTTACCCACTCACCCAGAGAGCACATTTCCTAAAGACACATCAAGTTCTTTGTCTCAGCTGTACTTTGAGAATGGCTTCCAGTTAAGATTTGTCAGATTCTGGATAAACATGGCAACCACTCCAACTGAGTTCTGGGTCCTCACTCCCCTGGTTTTGGTCTGTACATCAATCACCAGAGCCGGCTTCAAACACAACAATAAGGAACCTGAAATTTCTCTCCCTTTATTGTGTGAATACACCAAGCAGCCCTTGCTAATGGGGTGGACTTCCCAGGTTTTTATATCTTGTAGGCTCAATGCCTCTAGAAACTCCCTCCTCAGGAAGGGGAAAGCCCAAGGTGGACCCAGGACTGCAGAGCAGAAAGAAAGCAGTTCTGTTTCTGCAGCAACAAACCCCAAGGAATAAATATTTAATAGAACCTGAAACCAGACACAGAAAGAAAATGCTTAAGTTGTGCATTTGCAACAAGCTCACTGTTCCCATTGCTCACAAAAAATATGGAAATCAAAGCATGCTCTCTGTGGATTGAGCAGTTTGGGCAGTGGAAGGTGATTCTCAGTGTAAGAATGCCCAATGTAAGTGGGCATGGGAACACTTGGATTATCAAATGTTTACAAGGCAGAAGTCAAGAGGTTTGCTTTTTTTAAAATAAAACTTGCAATGATAAAAATGATCAATCCCCTTCTTGAAAGTTCAGTTTTTATTTCATGTTCCCAGTTGCTACTGATGCTGGTTCAATACACAAATATGTAAACCAACAAAGCCTCCAAGGGCAGAGGCCAGAGAGTCCAGCTGATTTCCTAATTGGACAATGAAACAAAAATCTCACATAAAGAGCCCTGAATATACACAACATAACCAAAAACCAGAGACTCATATTTATAAAAATTATTTTAGTTTACAAGGCAGGAAACCCTTCCTGGTAGCAGCTCCCTCCTCAGCCACCTCGATGCACAACAGTTTGAGCTGAGCAGTTTTTGGCTAATTCACACCACTCTACCTCCAGTGCTTACACAGGTGGGAGCTGCCAAACCTGGCACTTTTGCAGGCAGCTGTGGCAGGAAAAAAAAAATATCCTCAGACTACAGCCCAAAAGCAAAGTAAGGAAGAAAGGAAAAAATCAATTGACTTCTGCTACCAAGTAAAAACTTTACAGCTGTTTTAAAAGGTTCTGAGCTACCAATTTGCTTTTCTATCACAGCAGTTATTAGGCACTCCTGGCTTTCGTGACCATTTTCTGCTCCAACCATTTGTGTAATACAAAAGGAACACAGGGCAAGCACAAAGTGTTTAATTAGAAATGCTCTTTGCTAAGCATTCAGAGGAACTTATTGAATGGTGTGTTCCACCATAATGATATTTAATCTAATCAGATTTAAAAATATCTTTAAAATAGGTTTTGTCTCCTTTATATGACATAAACATCTTGTTCATGGTAATTACAGCTGATTCACACAATAAAGCAGCTACCAGAGAACTAAAACAGAGATACATGAACAAATCAGCACAAGGTAAACTGGGTTATGAACCTTTAGGGTGCATCACGTGTGCTGTGGGAACATCATGTAAATGTTTTTATCCCACGGTAAATTAAAAGTAGCTGATCCTTACTCAAAGAACTGTTGAAAGAATTCCTGCTCCTTTGCCAGCAAGGGCTCTAGCTTTGAGCAGATGTGGTCAGAGTGCATGAGACCCAGCCCTGGCAAGAACTACAAATCAAGATACAGCCATTAAGCAAGAAGCAAACACCAGCCCTGCTTAA
This sequence comes from Camarhynchus parvulus, assembly GCF_901933205.1. Classification (NCBI taxonomy): domain Eukaryota; kingdom Metazoa; phylum Chordata; class Aves; order Passeriformes; family Thraupidae; genus Camarhynchus; species Camarhynchus parvulus. The sequence goes on along the minus strand of NC_044600.1, from coordinate 17,198,640 downwards.
AACATTGCAAAGCTATCACAGGCTTCAGCGAAAACACAATTTTGCCTGTTCTTTCTGGGTTTGTTTCTTAGAAACTACCTGTTCAAAATGCTTAGAGAAACAACCTCACCATTGATTCAATAATTTAGTGGTTACAACAGACATTTTAGAAAGCTCTGGTCTGACAGTGCTTCAACTCACATTGTTCCTTCACAAACATCTTTACATGGGGGAGCATTATCTGGCAGCTCATGAGACATCTGCTCCATAGGATTTGCTCTTTTAACAGCAACAGACACATCCAAAGCTCAAAAGGCAAAGTCAAGAGCAGGCTGTGTGTACACAGAGGCATGGATGAGTTTCCAAGAGTCTCTAGGGAATTCTGACATACAATATAAAGAACTATAATGAGCAAGAGAATTATCTGAATCTTCCTAGATAACACAATAAAGGGTTTTTCCTCATATATGTAACTTTTTGGATAATAGCAGCAGCACTTAAAAGAAAGAAGAATTCCTTCTGTAAGCTTGGGATTGTGTCTAATAAACTTAAATACAAAGGCTGGAACAAACCAGCTGATAACCAGAATATTATTATCCACTATTGATCCAAGAATTAAGCTGAAATTTGGAAATTTGAGTTATTGCAGTTTGAATGGAAAATATTTGAACTTCCACAGCTGTGATTTCAGATTTCAAAATAAGTGTCAGATATTCCCTTTATCTTCTCAGAAGTAGGTTATGATGACATTAGGCCTCGTGTCCTTCAAATCACAGCAATTTATCAACAATAAATGCAACCCAAAAAATAAATCCCCTCTCCATCTGAGCCACATTGTTAAAGCCTTTAATGCCTGAATGTGTCTGGCATTTCAATAAAGGTATTAGTCATAATAAAATATAAATTCATTCATTCATTTTCATAGCTACAAAGATTTTTTTTAATTCCAGAAATCCATTTTTTAAAAACAGTTCAGCTTTTGGATGGGCATAAGTCTCCAGTTAGTGCCAATTTGACAACTCAGATATGGAATTATCTTCTCATGTGTCATAAGCTGGGTTAGGATCAAGCGTTAAAAGATAAAATTGCACAAAAATAGTTTCCAACTTTCATTCTCCTCATTAAAGACAATTTATTTTAACTTCTCCAGGAAATGATTAGGATTCACTGATGAACTCAACGGTTTCCTGAGGGCACCTTTGGTCTCCCTTTCCTGATCTTGCTCTGGAAGTCCAAATTAACTTGCGTGATTCTGTCCAGCCATTCAACTGAGACATGTTATAAATCTAAATCAAATGTATCAAGTCAGTTTTGCACTATTTGGACTTGACCACTTTGGCCTCCCCCCTTTAGAAATCCCTCCATTACCAAGAAGGCTCAATTCTTGTTCCATCACATTTAAGTCCTTTTTCTTTCTTAGCCCTTTGCCATGGCTGAGCTCCCTGACTGGAAGCTCAGAGCCCAAGGCAGCCCCACTGCAGGAGAAGTTGTTAATTCACCCCTCTGCCACAAGAGTTTCACCCCAGGCAGAGCTGCCCTGCCTTTCTGGCACTCCCCATCCATGGCAGGTTGGGATTTTTGTTCACGTAACACAACTTGATCAAATTTCCTTGGCTGAGCACGCGCCCCAGAAGGAGATCTGTCCTCAACTCCTGACCACCGCCACGTCCCTGAGGAGGAGAAGGAATCCAGAGCTCCTCCCTCAGCTGCTCAGGCTGAACACCCTGTCCCCAGGCCTGGCCAAAAGCATCCCAGCCCTCCACAACCCTCTGCACCAGACTCAGCTTCACTCAAAGGAAAAATCAATAATGGAGAACAAAATTCTAACAAAAGTATTATTTTTTTAAGTGCTTGAGAAAGTGACCATCTCTTTAGCTGTCAGTTCAATTATTCTGTTAAGAATTAATTTGTTGATATTTCCACAACTCTGGCTTTCCAAAGACCACACAAGTGGGGTCGGAGAAAAAAAGGGGGAAAGGTTTTGTTTTGTTTTATTGAGAGATCAATTAGAGTAGGGCTCAACAATTGGGAAATATGGAGTGTATAAGGACTACTGCAAAGTGACAACCATTAACATGTTATTCTATAGAACTCTGAGACACTGGGAATATTTTCCAGCTGAAATCCATCCAAGTTTTCTGCTATCCAATGCTCCATGTTTAGTCCAGGAACATTAATGATGAAAATCTAGACAGCATTACACAGTGTGAGCTATTAGATGGACACTGATGATACCTGATTTTATATTGCCTTTGGCTGAGCCACTCCATAGAATTTAAATGAGCTGAATTCTGGCCTGCATCTGCTGTTGAATGAGTAAACAGTAAATCAAACTTAAGACTTCATTACAGAGTTGAAAGTCTGTTTTCCTCCAGACCTGGTGTACCACATGATGCAATCAAACACATTATTATCTGTCAGGCATCCAAAAATGAACTAAATGACTCATAAAAGCAATAAATAAGACACAGTCTCTGCTCCTGCAATTCTTTACATTGCAAAATTAAAACAAGACTCCCAGAAAGCCCAAATCCTGAGGAATTAAGTCCTACAATGGAAAGGGAGGATATGGGTGATACAAGATGATAAAGCAGTTTTTCCCTAGATGAAGGTGTCTCTCCTCCCTCATTTTTAGTGTAACCTACACATCCCTGAGGTGGTTGTAGGACACTCCAGAGTGCAGATGTGGCTGTTGGGTTTGTCAGTCCACAGGTATTGCCAGTAAATAGTGCTGAACCTCCCCCAGCTGCTGCTCACTCACAAAGAACTCAATACAGTCAAGCTTCTAGATCTTTAAAACACCAAAGTCCTAGTTCAGTACAGCAATAACCAAAAATCCCAACTCAGCAGGCATCCATCCCTCTGATTTACAAGGCAGCCTAACAAAATCTTGGCTCAGGAAGAGGGGGAAGAATCCTCCTGCACCCCAGCAAGCCCAGCCTGGGCAGCAGCTGCTCCCAAGAGCTTTTGCAGAGGCACAGCAGGATTCAATGACACGTTTAAACATCCAAACACTGCTGGACATGTCCAAGACCGTAAGCAGGATAAAAATATTGAATAATTACAGAAATCTCTATTATAGTTATTTACATTTTGCAATTAGATACTAAGCCTGTTATATTTCAAATATTAATTATTTCTTCTTATTAGGAAGGTCTAGTAGCCATAACAAAAATGCTTTTGCATTTTGTTAATGAAGGCTTGCTAAAATTATCTACTTTTAAGTGAAATTATTTGGTGAACACCAGGCACAAAGCTCCAAATTTCAGCTTTGGTTATGACAGCCAAGGAGTCCTACAGTGACAGTGGAACCTGAGCCTGCTGATAGTGACTTTTAAAAATGAAATTACACCTTCAGCACCTGGCAAGTATATTGAATGTTAAATGGCTCATGGTACCAATGAAGAGTATTGATAACTACTTCGAAACAGAATCAGATACAATTTTGCACTGTATTTTATGAACCCTGAAACTCTCACTACTGCCAAATAATTTTTATATGGACAGACATTTTTAAACATTGGTTCTCAGACAGCTTTAAATATTCTTTGTCCAGGGCACATGTGGAGAATGAGAAGAACTGTTAAAATTTTTGTCTTACCTCCATTTTTCCAATGCTGCCAAACCCTTCCTCTGCTGTAACCTACCTGCAATCTTTGTTTGGGACAAAAACTAAGGTCCTGATGCACTTTCCACCATCATGCAGGTGTGCCTAACAGAGGTGCTATTCTTTTGGCATCCCACAATCAAAGAGTTACCATAATCTATCTACAGGCAGAAATCTTCCAAAATGCTGGTTTGGAATACACTTACCTTAAGAATAAAAGGTGCCCACCAAGCTTAGATCAAATATATGCTTTTTAAAATGTCAATAAGACCTGATAAATCTTGAGAGGCTTTGATGGATTTTCTTTCCAGACCTTTACCAAATGGATTTTCCTCAATGGATGTAGAAAGTCCTTGAATCACAAAGTACCAAATCAGTATTTTCATGCTAGCAAACAGAATAAAGGAGTATCATTATTCTTTTATTCTGTTTGCTAGCATGAAAATGTTGACTTAGTACTTTGTGATATAAATCACATTGATTTATAATAATGATTATATTCCTAATATCATAAGGAATAAACCTGCTCATAAGACACTGACATCTTGGTTGATGTAACATTATTTCAATATACACCTAGTAACAAAAATTTTACTCAGACTGTTGCCATGGTATTTGTCACTAGAAGTAAAACAAGGAAAAGTATGCAGCAGTTTCCCTTTCAAATGCAATAACCACAAGGCCAGTCTACCTTGGAACAAGAAACACCTTATTCCATTGGCAGTCCACAAAATTGCTCCAGAATCAGGCCCTGAGTAGTCTCTGCTACCAGCTGTATTCTCTACAATTTTTATTCTAAAGTACCTATTCCACACTACTAGGCCCAGTGGTTCAAACTGATGGAACAAAAGTAATAATATAAAATGTCACAAATACTAATATTGGTTGTGTTTTCACACAAGTGATCTACATTTATTGGCCCTTAGTGGGACAATCCTTGAAGGCTCCCAGAGATGATTGGATTTGTGCTCCCTCTTGGATAATTTACACAGAACCCAATCAGTTTAACAATTAACATAGAAGGCAGGAATACCCAACACTGGCATTGAGCAGATCCTCAGCCAAGAGAAAATGAAAAGTGTACAAAGCTTGTACAGCTCCATGTGAGTGTGTTACACATTAAAATGAAGGCTCAGTGCCATGTTTAGAAGTGTGCATGGTTTATTACATCAAACAGGCTGCAAAAATGCACAGAGCTTGGCTGGCTGAAGTTGAGAGCAGCACCAAGTGCCCATGGACTCTGCCTGCCTTGAGAAATCAGCTCTTGCTGTAAAATACCAGACTTTGGCACATTTGGGAGAATGACATCACCCAAAGTAGCCTGCCAGAAATGTTACTTTCACATTTCTTCAACGAGAAGATTTCCTTTCACCACACATTTTAATTTTTTTTAAATTAGTCAATCGTTCAAAAAACCTCAATGTTCCAAGCAGTTCCTACAGATGAGCAGCTTTTAACACAAGCAAGTGACTATGCCTTTTAAAAATGTTGTGTGTAAAGGTACCTTTTCTCCTGGTTCTTTTCAGAAGATTTATATCTGCAACCACGCTGAGCTAAAATAATACAAATTGCTGTGCTTACCATACTGAAATGGTATTTTATGCCTTAGATTTATCCCTATTCCACTGAATAACACTCCATTTTATGAAATTATGTCTGCCTGCTTAGTGAGCTGTAGATAACCCACTGGAAATACTAAACATAAATAATAAGATAAACCAGGCAAACCAGAATATTTTCTCATTTTCAAGAAAGTTTTTAAAGGTGACAAGTGCCAGTAATGTATTCCACTCCTCCAAATAGTGTAAATAAACAACAAAAACCACTCAGCTGCACAAATTATGGTTCTTTCACTGAAATATTCAAGATAAGCTCTTTCTTTTAGCAGTTCTGATCAAAGTTTTGCAATTTACCTTGGTGGGAGCCACAGCTGAAGTGCACAGGAGCTTTCATCCGGTGCTCATTAGTCTCAGGTGTTTCTCCTTTCTCTGCCAGGGTTATAGAGTCAACAACCAGCTCCTCACTGCAGAAATTGTGTCTTCATTGCTAGGTTTGAACCTAAAAAAGATAATTCCATTATAGCTCATGCTGTAAACATTGGGATCATTTCCCTTCTGAAAAAAGGGGATGAACATGCTGCAGTTTAAGGCAGGTGGATAAATTAAAATCTGTCTATGCAACCCAATGGCATTTCTTTGGTGCAAAGGAATGTTCTGTATTCATCTTTTGTAGCTCCTGTTATTAAACAAATGACTAGAAATACTACTGAAATTCAGATGCCTTTTGTTGGCAGAAGCTGAGCTAGTCCTAAACATGAAGCATTTTGTCTGGTACAGAAAATAAAGCAGCTTTCAGACAAGAATCCGGTGTTATTAAGGGGGAAGACAAGAGAATTCAACACAGTCTTCTAATGTAATAATCCAGTTATAGAATTTTGTCACCAAAATTGTCCTACTTCACATAAATATTTGTATGCTCAATAGGTACACAGTATCTTTTAAAGACACGTCTGTGGAGGAAACACTATTCTTTGGTTCTTTTTCTTAATGCTTCCACAATGTTTTCTTAGCTATAGATTGATAACTTCAGGGAAAAAAAAAAGCAGGGCAGATAATGAATGCAGCTGGTTTGATTTGCTTGTGAAGTAACTCATAGCTAATGTTCTCCAAGAGCAGGTTGCAGTGCTTATGTAAGAAACATTAAAATAAGTTACTTCTTAGTTATTTTTTGTTATAGTAAATTAAGAACCCCAAATTTGTCCTGAACTGTCATCCATAACCACATTTTAATGTAAACCTTAAGAAGCTTCCAGAGTTATTTTGGATTATAAGTGAAGGAGAACAAGGTTTTAAGCCTAATTTCATGATTCACAGCCCTTCCTTCTGTCTGGCCCCCAGGTACAATTCCTCTAGGGATGCTTTCCACTGCCTGGCCTCAGATAACTGAGGAAAGGCTGATATCACCCAAATCACTCTGAATCCTTGGGACAAGAAAAATCTGCATGCATTCTCCTCATGTTCAAATACCCTGATCTCAGGATGGCTCTGAAGTGAATGGCGACTTCAACAGTAATAAAATGAACTCTTGTTTGCTCTGTTAGTTCAGCAATTCCAGGCATCACAGGATCCATTTAGATTAAGAGTGTTTATACAATGAAAGGTATTTTTAAAATGCAGAAGGGAAAAAAAAACCACACACTGGCCTATTGCACAGAGAATTTGAGATTTGATTTCAGCTGTGTATGAGATATAATATTCGTGTAAGTTAAAATACTTTTATTTACAGTGGCTTTACTTGCAGATTGTAGCTCTCTTTCCGCAGAGGGCATCACTGCAAGATAAGATTAAAGACAAACTTTACAAATCCCCATTTGGTGGCATTAAGAGCAGAACACAGAGGAACTTTCCCCTTCAGTGCTTGTCAGGGCTGCTCTGAGCAGTGCAGCGCTGGCTGCTCGGGTTACACATAATCCCCCAGCTTCCAGGGACAATTAGCACCACAATCTCCAGAAAAGCTTTCAGCTCTCAACAGGTGCCTGAGCATTGTGCTCAGGTTTAAATCAAAATCTGGCAGAGGGAATGACCCACCTCCTGCCACCCCTCCTCTTTGAAACAACTCTTATTACAGTGCAGCCAGAGCAGCTCCACTCTCATTTTCTCCAAAAAGACCAAACATGGATTTCACCCCTTTGTCTGAGTGCTTTTTTCCTTTATCTTCCTTCATCTCTCTGACAGAGATCTGAAGGCAGGAAGTGGAATTTATTTGGTGCATATTATGAGTCTACTACTTCTCTCCTGACTGGTGAAAATGGGAGCAAATCCTTTGAGAGCTGTATAATTATATTGACAAAAATCAGAAAGTCTGTCCCTCTCTCTGGGCAGTTTCAGAAATTAGAGTCCAAAAAAATGCACCAGTACATCAGTCTGACATTAATATTGTATCTGCATTAAGGTGTGAATTATAAATCTGAAATTTTTTTTTGTAATATTGTGCATTATAAAAATCTCCTTCCCAATCAAAAATTATAGTTTTTAGATTAAAAATTTCTTCTGTCTTTCAGAACATCTTCACAAGGCAGGAATGGCAAAGTGCCTCTTACAACTGCAACTTGTACAGTAAGTAAAACAACACTGAACACTTCTCAGAAATATTCTCTTTTTTCCAATGTACAGGCATGCTCACCGAGAAGAAATATTTATTAGGGAGAATTCCCTCCTTAGTAGTCAGTCAAGCTTTTCTGATCCAGTAACAAATATTTTCTGGCAAAATAAGCAATTTAGAGCCATGCAATACTCAAGGGAGGCTGACTGCCTAGTGAATTAATCATTTATGATGAATAAAAAGAAAATCGTTATGAGAGGTATCAAAAGATGCAGTAAAACAATGGCACTTAAAAGAATAAGAAATCTTGACATTTGATCTGACTTGTTTCCATATGGAGACAAGATTGATAATACAAACCAGATATTCCTTTGGCACAATTCAGATGATAAACTCAAGTCTCCATAGCACAGTGAGAAAACAGTGAGTAGATTAATCATGCACAATTTCCAGTTTGCTTTCTTCTCTGCATCTTGTGCAGTCCTATTCCCATTATCCTTCTGGGCCATGCTCGTGATGGTTTCTCCCAGGTTTTTGCTGCCCTCTGGTTCCTCTGCTCCCCCTGTGGCAGATTCCAGGGGCTCACACCCTGTACCTGGCAATCAGTCCCCAGGGAACTCAGCATCCTAAATGGTTGGACTTGCTAAACCTTTTATTAAAGTTTTTATTATTATTTTCCTCCATCAATCTAAATTTAGTATCAACTAATTCTTAATTAGACATCTCCTTCCTCCCTTGGATCTGAAACCTGCCCTGGATCAGAAGTGCTGAATACCTTGAAAAGGAAGCTCACAAATATAAATTTTCACACACAACTGAAGCCACACACCTATTCTAGCAGCCACTATCTCAAGGACAGAACATAAAATAGCTCCCAGTTATGCTGTAACATCCTTCCATTCCTTTAGGATGGCTACAGAAAGAATTCATCTCCTGAATTGAAGCTGGCAGCTACAACAATGGCAACCCTGCAAATCAGGAGCCTCTGAGAGGGGCCTCACCCAAAACCAGAAGGGCACAAGAGACAGCTTGGGTACAGCAGATTTGGAAAAGAGGTGCAGCTGAGACAAAATGGTCTGGGAAAATTAAATCAAGGCAAGAACGGAGGAGAAAAATCAACGTTCCCGGCAGTTTGCCATTGGCACAATAAGCTCTGTATTGACATCAGTATGTTCCTGTAATTGCAGCACACCTGCTTTTTACAGCTCTGTCCAGTAGAACTCATAAGCTACAGTTCCACTAAGTAGCAGAATTCAACTCTTCTTTTAAAAAAAAATCAGTCTCAATTTTAATATATCAAAATTGACTAAGACAAAAACGGCAAAACCACTGCAATGTAAACAGCTTCTTCTCTTTAATTGACTTAGTGCAACTACCATGGCTTGCAAGAGGAAAGTTCAGAGTCTTTTATTCTATCAATAACATTCTTATGCTTTTACAAAACAGCAAATCTATACTAGAATAAAAATCCTCACCTAAATGTTTCCAACCCACTTTCCCAGAGAGAGGTTTCATGAACAGATGTTGCAGGATGACAAAAAGCTCATCTTGCCTATTTATTTCATTAGGCAGGTAGTCAGCAGAACACACACAAAGCCAAAATGACAGGATTTGGACTCCCAGCCATGCTGGATTTCATGCCAGTTACAAAGGTAAGTAGACATATTGAGGTCATCAGTATGTTTCATGTTTCACTGGAAAATATTCATCTTCTTTATGGATTCTCAATGACTGTAGAAAACACCTTACACAAAAGATGAATTTCACTCTGCTGAATTATTTTATCTGCAGCTTAGGATTCACTGTGAGTCTTAAGGACAAGCCAAAATTTAATTGTCTTACTTTTCAATAATTGTAATAAAAAGACATGACCCTGACATAATTTATATACAGTAGAAACAAGACTGAAAATAGCAAAGAAACATCAAAGTATTGATAACAATAAACAGGAGTTACCTCAGGAAACCAGAAACCTACTGCAGTTGATTTTTGTCCATGTGAAGACAGAAAGTTTGGTTTATTTTGAGATGCTTCTAAGGAGCCTCTCCAAAATGTGAAGGAAGCAAAAGCAAGAACATAAGCTTACTTTACCTGGAATAACACTGAACAAATGGCAGAGCCATATCTCTAAAAGAGGGGCAAAATTAAGGAAGAGACTTTAGAAATCAAGACACCAGAAAGCAAAACAAAACAAACAAACAAACAAAAACAACAACCAAAAAAAACCACACACACACACAAAAAAGGCAAGCACCTGTATGGGGAAAGAAGTGGACAAAGGAGAAAAGGAAGGTTAAGGCATGAACTGGAAGAGCAAGGAGTATTGGACTTCAGATGGGCAACTCTGCTCATTTCCAGAACTTCAGCTGTTCTGCTGAGGAGAGAGCAGGAGTGATGGATGCATCCCAGTGTGGGATAGCTCTGAAGTCAGAGAACATATGCTTTGAGTTGAATCCAACTGCAGAGTTCTGGCAAACATGCTGCATTTAGAGAGGCAAATACATCAACTCCAATTTTTTAGCAGCTGTGCTGCCCTTTAATTCCTCACACCCTGAAGTGTACACTTGTACCCCTCTCCCTCACCTCCAAAAAGCTGATCACTTAGAACAGCCCAGCCTTTCTATGTGAAGCCAACTAACAGCTCTTGCCCACTGGAATTTTCTTTGGGATATACTGTTATTTTCCACTTGTTCTGCCCATTTTCTTCTTAATTAAACACACATTGAAGTGTCTTCTTAGGAAGGCTGAGCCATACCAGCAGGAACCCAGACTCCCTAGTTCAGCTGGCAAGCTCTTCCCTAGAAATCCCAAATTATCCCAGACCCAGTAAGTCTTCTCTCTTTCCCAAACTGAGGTTTTCCTCACAGACCCACCAGCTCTGCTCCATAACTCCAAGCATTTCAGCATTAACTCTCCCCAGTGTATCAGACCCAGCTGAATTCAGCAGGATGAGACCATTGCTAACTCCACTTTTCCTTCCAGCCCTCATTGGGTTGTACTCACACACCTCAGGTCACCTCCAGAACCTCTCTCCAGCAAAGCCCAGCAGCCTTCCAGCAGAGGTGAGGAGCAGAAAGCAACATCTACACCTCCCCTCACAACCAATCAGGCTTTGGCACCAACCAAACTCATTGGCACCAGGTTTTTTACATTCCCCCCTAATTACAGCAAACTCTTTCTTAAAGCTACAAACCTTTAAATGTGAGCAGGGCGCCGGGTGCCAGCAGTTAAAGGGGTGATGGCAGTCAGGGCTGGAACAGTCCCCTTGTGGCCAAAGGGGACAAAAGGATGGTGCAAGGAGCTGTAGAAAAGGAAAAAGTGTTAATTTTGTAGCTGTTTTTTCCTTCCCCTGGAAACTGAGGGACAAGAGGAACTGCACAGAGGGGAGGGGTGTAGAAGGAGGGGGATGCTTTGTTTTAAGGCCACTGGGGGAATGAAAGGAGCTTCTGGCTGAGGCAGCAAATGCAGAGGATGGTGAACCCTGCTCCCCTCGTTGCCCATTTCTCCAGAGCCCCTCTGGCTGCTCACCCCCAGCCCTGCCTGTGCTGCAGTGGGTAGGGAGGATGATCCCACAGGGAATGGGAAGGGACAATAATCCAGAGTCCAGGACTCCCCACCGCCACACACAATGAGGAGAGAGGCAAGCCTGGCTGCTTCCTGCTCCTCAGGTTTCCATTTTGCTCTTGCCACCAGTTAACACCTTGCTGTGGCAGAGCCCTTCTGCATGACTGGCAGCTGATTATGGAGGTGTTTCCCAGGGTTGGCCTCTTGTGTAAATGCATTTATTCCCTGTATCACACTCAGGACAAGAATGAACTGCTGTGCTTGCCCTGCAGGCACCTATAAATCTCACCTGCAGGCCTGGGGGTTGTCGGTTTGTTTGTTCTTAGCTGCTGCACTCATAGAACCCCTCTGACCATGGCTGGGTGCAGGAGCTCAGCACCCTGGGCTCCAAAGCACAGGTACTCATCAGCTCAAATGATGATTAGCTCTGATGTCCCCAGCAGTGTACGACACACCCATCCCTGCCTGAGATGCCTTTGGAGCACAGCAGGAGGTCAGCTGAGGCACATGCTGTGAGTGCAGCACATTCCTGTCCACCTCCAGGACGTGGAGGAAGTTCAGCTGGCAGGGAGAGTCGGAAGCAGCCGTGGTGCAGAAGGACAAACAGCTCTCAGCTCTGCTCCATGAGACACCAGCTCAATCTTGTTTGTTCAGAAACCACTGCTGCTCACTGCAGCCAAGAAAACCCAGCTCCCTGAAACACACAAACTCTAATTATTTATTAAGGTCTTGTTTGGCTCCTCTCAAGCTTTGTATTTTGTTTTCATTTGTCAGATTGAGCGCTGCTTGGCTGTATACTGAACTGCACTATGACCCCTGATTCACTTTTCCACCAATTCTCTTCATATCTCTTAATTGTCTTGAAATAGCCAGACTTCTGCATGGTAATTAATGCTACTGTGAACTTGGCCACTGGAAATCCAAAAGTGATTAGATTTCTGGAGGCCCTGAATGAACCAGTGTAATGTATGCAGTGATCTGAGCACAGAACTTGGAGCTGTGAACTGCTGACTCCAGAACCTGGGTCTACCTTGGTATTCCACCTCTGCCCTTCCCTCTGCAGAGGGAGAATCTCTCTCTTTATTTACCTACCTCCCAAATTTGGGAATAAATTTGGAATGTGACATAAGTGTTAACAGTGTAATTAGTAGGAAAAACTTTCCCTGTTCATCTCAGCATATTCAACAACAGATGCCTATCACTTAAAAAAGACTAATCAAAATTTTAAAACATATATTCTGGGCAGAATATTTTTAAAACAGAAAGTATTCAAGATGGAATTGTCTTGACAGTGCCTGCTGTAGACAGACTCAGGACAGCTCATTTTGTTTAAAATAAATTAATTGAAAGCTTGTGGGACTTGCTTTTGTATTTTTCTGTTATAAATTTAAAAATGTGTTATAAACAAAGAGATAAAAAAGAATTTTCTAAGTGCTGGTAGATTAAGACATCATCTTTAATGGCCAGGAGGGGGAAGCTTGGGATTTACTGCTTTGGATCCAAAGTGTCATGGAGCATTAAGAGGAATCCTGCAAAGCTGCCTGACCTCAAGCTTTGTGGAATTCCCTGCTCCACAGCACAGTGAGGCTACAGACCTGCTCTGCCTTGTAGTAGCATCCTGAAAATGGACCCCACATGATTTTGGCTGCTCTTTTGATCATGTAATCTTCAGTTATTGTACATTAATTCATGCAGAAGAGAAGAAAGGCAAAGATCATTGCCAAGGAAACGAGGATGAACATTTTCTGTAATATACAGACAGATCACAAATAGAGAAGAACAAACCTGAAGCACTCACAAAACTTCCAAGGTAAATTCCAACAAGCTTCTGGAGAAACAGAAAATAGCCCATGCTGTTCTCATAGCAAAGGTGAAACTGTCAGATTTAATCAGGATTTCTTTTCTCTGTGCTGTGAGACCATAGATGCAGGCTGTAAGACAATAAATATTGGACAACAGGAAGAAGAAATATTCCATAATGTCCTATTCCAAGAGAATGACATTTCAAGTTTCAGGCTTTTTAAAGTCTTACTTTAAAAATAAAATATAAAGGGAATCTGGGTATTCTATACATATGCTGGAGCCAGGCTAAAAATGTTCTTCAGACTTGCAGTTTCAAGCAAACAACTAAACAGCTCTTGCACATGCCCCTGGTGTCAGCCTGGCTCTCAAAGCTTAGCAATAATACAGCTGGGCCTCACCCATCATTTTCCAGGAGATGAGATCCCTAAATCCCACTATCACATTTTCTAGACTTACTGATATAATATAAAACCAACATTTTCCATCCATAAAGACATCAGCACTCAGCTCTGCCAAAACAAGGACCCTCCTCAGCTGAGCAGTGTGAAATGATGCATGAACACAGTTTTATACTCAGACAGACACATAAAACAAAATTATTAAATGTTTTAAGGTCATCCTAGGAAAATTATATGACTGGAAGGTCATGACTGAGAAATTATTAACTAATTTCTAATCTTTTCATGCACACTATGGAAAACTGCACGCAGAGTTATTCAAGATGATTTGGCACTCTGAGAAACCCATGTTGCTCTTTTGTGTTGCTATTCTATGTTGCTGCTGAACAGCAGACAGGCAAGTCTGCAGGACCAAAACTTTTAAGACAACTGGTCTGTAAGCCACAGTGACTTTGGAGAACTGAAAATCAGCAATTTCCATATCAGTTATCTCTGAAGGAAAACTAAAATATTTGATTTAGGCAAATAGTTAGTCACAGGATGAATATTTAAAATTTTATATCATGACTGCTTACATCAAGAGTAGGTAAGAGTAGAGATAGTGATTTAAATGTTTGATTTTTAGAGAATATTCAGCAGTTCTAAGGTTTCCCCTCTAAAGAGGTAACAACATCTCCTGGTTTGCAGAGCACACTCCAGATCCACTTCAGATAGAAACACACAAGTGCCAGGTCTGGAGGAAACAAATGAGTTCCAGCCCTGGCCCTTTGCCAGATCACCAGGGTTCAGGCTCTGGGTGAAATGGGAACGTGAATATGTTACAATATAAATCTTGTGGTGGTGGATGTGAAATCACTTCAGTGATCACAGAGCAGTTTCTGGTGAACAAGCCCCTGCTGTACAACTGCCCTGCTGGCTCTGGCTGGCCTTTCTCTGCTGACAGTCTTGGCAGAGCGAGCGAGGAGTCACTGATAAGAAGGGACTCTTATCTCCAGAGGTGGTCCTCAGGTCAGAGTTGAGGAATGTTGGCTGGATAGCACTGGAGCATGTGCTGCTGCTGCTGCCTGCAGTGTTTATCTGTTCCTTCCATGAGCACCTAATGCTCCATGACATAATTAGGACCAAGAGTAAAGCTACGTACCAAAAAACCAAATATTTCATCAATGACAACACCACCCAGAACTATGTTACTAAGAAATAAAAGATTTTTGAACCTCAGGAGAGAATTAGAATGGAAATAAACCCTAAGACATGAATTTTTAATTACCAGATATCAGGAAAGAATGTTTTCTTTGGGGGAGTTTTTCTGAAACTAGCAGCTGTCATATTCCTTGTGCCTTTATCCCAGTTTTGGAGGCACAGCCCCAGCCTGGATGAACAAAGACAACTGATGCCACTGCAAAACTCACCTGTAAGCAGCTTATACCCAGAGATCATTTGGAAGTTTCTCTCTGTCAAAGCTGTTTGAACCACAGGAAAGAAATACAGTGGAAAAAAAATGCTTAGCAATTGCAAACACCATTTAATCCAGAAGGATGGAACAGGGAAACCCAAGCTGTTTTTAAGCCAGGGCCGAGCCATTTAGTGTAACCATGTGAGTGCCACAAAAATGAGAGGAGCTGGAAGGTCAGAATCAAAACCCACACATGAAGTGTCCCCTGCAGCAGGGACTGTGCTCATGGCAAAAAGGGATTGCCCAGGGTATCCTGATGTGAGGAAACTGGGATAAAATATGCTTAACTATAAAAATTTGTATGTCTTCTTAGTCATCTGTAGAAAATCTAAACTGAAATCTTCCTGATTTTTAAGTTTTTGGCAATGTTGCTTCTCCCTTTTTCTCCTTGACTGAGCACAAACTAACCATACACTGTGTCAGTTAAGGTCAGGCTTATCTGAGCTGTCTCTGAACTCCTAATTCTTCTCTCTCCCAAAAGTGAAATCCAAACCTGTTGAAACTGGCCTCTCTTTTCACAAAACAGGATGTGAAATGAGGGCTGATAGCCCTGAGAGTAATGAAAAAAAATCAAAAGAAGTTTGCTTTTGTAATGGTGTTACAGCCTAAATACCACAAGCTTTAATATATCAAATAGTCACGGAACATTACAAGATAATATTAATCAGGGACATAAAAATTAAGAAATTTGTATTTGTGTCAAATGTTTTACTTATATACAATATATATACATATACATAGACAAACAGAGTGTGTTTGTGTGTCTATCAGGACCACTTCTATCCACCTGCATATAACTGAATTAAGTATTCACTTTATGTGCAAAAATAACCAGCTGCCAGGTCCTTAGAAGGAACTGTCCCAAAAGAACATTATTATTTAACAAAATTATTCTCATCATAGAAACCTATAGCCTATATCAGGTTATATGCAAACATTAGCTTTGTAGTAGAACTTTGATCAATGCTTTTGGAATTTGATTGTAAAATTTTAAAATGCTGGAATAGTTTGGTGGACCACGCTTAGCATTGACATTAAAATACAAAATCCAACATACTTTACATATGTTTATATGAATGAATAGGTTAATGGGGGTATAGTTATGATTTCCTGTCCTCTATCCCCTTGTTTGGTCTTCTGTCCAGTGTTTGCTCTCTGATCTACACAATAAATGTTCTTCAAGGAGTCCATGAGTGCCCTGACAAGTGCAATGTTCAATTTGTAAACCACTTGCATCCATCTTTCTGCGGGTGTTTAGCTCTGGGGATGTGGAAACACACCCAGGGATGGATTCAGACACTCACATCACTCCCAGGCCATGTCATGCACACAGATAAAAAGCTCAGAACAAGCAGGTACTGTCTGAAGGTGCTGCCTGCTGCCCTGAAGCTCAACCTTGACACAATTTACAAATCTCCTGCATGTTCCCAGGATGTTCTATGAATCCTATGGCAAATAAACAAACATAAATAGCCAGGGTGGCCTTTAATTTGAGATGAAAATATTTTTATCTATTTAAATATGCCTTATTCTGTGCTTCAGACAGCTCATCTGTTAACTTTGGCATACCATGGTGGTAGTTTGTGATGAAATTGTGTAAATAACTAATGAATTTTGTGTTGTGGATATGTGACTTATGCAGGCTGTTTGCATCTGCCCAATCCCACTTTTCCTTCAGAGGGACAGTTGAGTGTCCCAGAAAAGGAATGCCTGTAGTCTTACTCCAAGCCAGGCATCACAGATAACAAAGACACTATTGTTTTGGACATAGGACATGAAGTGGTGATTAATCCTTTCCCCATGCATTCCTGTCAAGTGCTTACTTCACCTCCCACTTTAGTCAGTTCTCAAAAACCATCTGGCCTAGAGTTCTTTTTTTTTTCAGTTGTTTTTTTGTTTTGTTTTGGTTTTGGAATATGTTGCCTAATTTTTGTTAGTCATGATGAAAAGCTGAAACCAACAGTGATGAGTCTGCACCAGGTGCCTGGTATTACATCATGCTGGACATTATCTTGCAAAACAGTCAAACACTTATTTTGGCTGAAGGTTTTTTTTCCAGAGGAGGACTGGATATTCTTCCCACCCACAAGTATTATTTTCTATTCTACTACCCAGAGGGCCATGAAAGAGAATGCCACTTTATAAACAAATAGACAGTTGTATTCTCCTGAAAATGTAAAGTTCATTCTTTCACTCAGACCTTCATGTACCAAAACCAAGTAAAGAATTCTCTAATTTTGTACACTGAACTGCAATAGACATAATCTTGTAGAATGACAAGCACAAGCATGGTTCAAGGTAAAGAGGGACAAACAAGAAATGTTGTGTTCAAACCCATCATCCCATACAAAACAGTCTGGAGGCTCTTAAGGACATGGAGCCATCTGGCCACAGCCAAGAAATGCTCCTTTCAGGAAAGGCAATGCTTTGCTTTGATATATGAACTTGTCCCACAGCTAAAATGTTATTCATTAAACAGTTGTTGAGTTAAACCATTACAAATAAACAAGCCCATTTCCCTATCTGGGCATTCTTCTAGCGAATAAAAAATGGTTTGCTTTGTTTCAGGTGAAATCCCCTCCAAAGTGACTTGCCCAGATAACAGTGTTTACTTGAATTATTTTGCCATGCAATTATGTTGTTTTCCATCTACAGTCTAGCTGGGATCCAAGATTCAAGATCATTCTGTTGCCATTGGATTGTGATGTTGGACCAGCACTTGCAAAGGACATTTTATCCCACCAGGGCACAATATGTCAAATATCTCAGCCATCTCTCTATAGTGTGATGGATCATCCCTGCCTTTCCTTTTTGGCTACACAGGGAACCCTGACAAACAAAAATCTTTTATCTGGAACTCTGGCTGATTGCCTGATCTCTTTTAAACTGGCTGCTGACATTAGGGAAATCCATCCTTCTCTGAAATAAAAAGTTAAAACCGATCACCAGGAGTTATCTTCAATGTTAAGGTCCTTTTATTTGCAAATAAAAGCTCTTGGCTCTTTCTTTTCTGAGACCTCTGATGTTTGTGAATTTGTGCTGCACATTTTCATTAAATTCTTAGTTAATTGTCCTGCTCTGGGACTATATAGGAGTTAAGACATCCTTTTTGTTATTAATTCTCCTTCCCAACAAACTGATTAAATTAGGCTTAAGCTCACACATTTTTGTAAACCAAGTTTTGATACCAAATTGTCCCAATAGGTAGACTGCTTTCATAGCATTTTTTTACCTTTCTCTTGAAATTAAATATCTCTTTCTTTCTAAAACATTATTGAAACTCTTTGCAGTAATAAGCACCTTTACCAAGGCAGCTTTCAAAGGACTGTGCAGTGACAGGATTGAGTTTCACTGTGAAATTTGGGACTGTGGAGCCATGACAGACACAGTTGCACAGTAGGTTAGACCCTAGATGACAATCCAGGACAGATAAAAAGTAATCCTTCCTCTGTCTTTCTGCACCTTCTTTCTCCTCTTCCTTTTTTTTTTTTTTACCTTTATAATGACCTGATCATACATAAACCCAGACTATTCCACTTCCTCACAAATGTTACTAGGTTGCTGTGCCATTATTAGAGAAGTGACATTGATTTCAGGATTTTCAAACCCTGTGTAAAATGAGAAAGTAGCCCAAAGTCACAGAAACTGGTTCCCAAGCAAAAAAAAAAAACAAAAGAAAGAAAAAAGAAGAAAAAATACCAAAAAAGAGAGTAAAAATAAAATACATTTAGCAAAAATTACTATGATAAAAATTACAGATTTACAGCCCCAGTTTGTGTTCAAAGGTCTCTAAGTTGCTATCACATAAAATCTCTGCTCTGTTGTGGAGGAACATTACAGCTCCTCTATTGTTCTCAAACAGCTCAGGTCAAAGAAGTAGCATAGCAAATCAATTAATGTCCTACCTGCCTCCCTCACTAATTAGAGACTCAGCCTCTCTCGCTGCTCTTGATATTTGAAACTTCTCAGAAGATGAAGATTAAAGTAGCAGCTCTCAGACTTTTCCAGAGGGTTTCCTTTTTAAGCCTTACCTTTCCTGACAAGTATGGATTCAGTTGAGGTGAAAGAGCATTAGGAAATTTTACCATCTCTGCTGCTTTTATTTATTTTTTTTCACCCCCATAAACACAGTCTGTCAAACACTTCCACAAAAGAACATCTTTATTATCTTACCTCCAATTCTGGTTCTAAAAATATTCAGATAATCCAGAATATTGAACCTAATTGCTGTTAAACCTAATTATTCATGTTCCTCCCTGTTCCAGGAAATGTGGCCACAGTAAAGTCCCATCAACATCCCTGGTTTTGTAATCACTTTTCAGATATAAACCAACATTATCCTTCTTTTCTTTCCATAAGAGAAATTCTTCAGTCCATGTGTCTGAATTCCCACTGGACCATTTAGACATATGTTTTGTACTCTGGTCATTCCACTCTGAACAATGAGGACATGGACAGTCTGTCATTGTTATTTGGTTTCCTATATTTTCCATATCCAAGACTATGGTCTAGCAAAACTCTCAAAAGCCTTTCCTTTTACTCTCCCTTTTTTAGGCATGGGGACCATCCACCAGGGATCTAACCCTATGTAATTATCAAATATGCAGGGTTTTGTTTCCATTACACCACTTGTCTGTATGTAATAGAAGAATTTGCTCAGCTTCTTGGACAAGCACATGATTTGCAGAATCACACACAATTAAATGCAATTAAATGGACTGAACCCTGCACACCTGTGTATCACACACGAGTGAGGCTTCTGGGCACACAAAAACTGCTCGGGAGTGATCAGAGCACGATGACACCTGGTAAACGCCTGGATATACAAACCTGAGAGAAGAAGGCAGGAGTGTTTGTGTAGGAATTCTGGGTTTGGAAGGGTTAATCCAGGGCTCCAATCTCCTTTGAACGCAGCATTTACGAACCATATCACACACCAGACCGTGCACTTGCAGCGTTCACCGAAGCCAGCAGGAGCCATCCGCACAGCACCTGAGTTAAAATACATTATTTACATTCTGCAAACCTAATGACTCGCACAACTCCTGCCACGGCACCGCAGGACTGCTCTGCACACACAGCCACTTCTCCAGAGCTGGTTGTGCGCGTCTTGGTAGCAGCTGAGCTCGAACCATTCTCAGACATAAATCAGTGTTTTCTTAACCGGCCCGTGCCCTGCTGTGAGCGGGCCGGGAGCAGCCGGAGCCGGGGAAGGAGCCACGATCCCGGCGCACCGAGGGGATTTGGGCACTGTCCGTGCCCAGCTCCTGCTGGGCTCCATGGGGCTCTGCCCGGCCCCAACCCGTGCCCAGCACAGCCCAGGGAAGGGCAGAGCTGCCCCTGCTCTATGTGCTCATCGTTTTCTGAGCAAGAATAGCAAACAGAGCCCAGCAGGGTGAGGATTGTTCCTGAGAAGTCTCAAATGAGCTACTTTCTTTTTTTCTCAGTTTAAATAACTTTTAAAATGTATTTTATTGCTAAAGATGCCTTCATTCCTTCCTGATTTAAAACTATCTGGAAGTTAAAAGTTTTAAAAGTACATTAGATTGACTCAATCTCCCACCCCCAATTTATCTCAGCCTCAAACATCTTAACGGGTTCCAGGTACCATACTGGTTGACTGTTTTATTTTAACTGGACCCTTAATCACAGCAGCCTTTAGGTTAGGAAGGAATTGTTCCCTGGCAGGGTGGGCAGGCCCTGGCACAGGCTCCTCCAGAGCAGCTGGGGCTGCCCCTGGGTCCCTGAAGTGCCCAAAGCCAGGTTGGATATTGGGGCTTGGAGCAGCCTGGGACAGAGGAAGGTGTCCCTGCCATGGCAGGGGTGGCACTGGATGAGTTTTAAGGTCCCTGCAACCCAAACCATTCCATGGTTCTATGAAACTCTCACTTAATGGTCCAAATTTATCTCAAGTGTTTCAGCTCCAAGCTGGATTCACAGTTTTAAGAAACTGGTGGGGGCTTCATCCATTAAACCACAGTTAGGGAACAGTTAGCAAGGCTTCATTACCCAGTGTTTAAGATGAATGATGTAAATGCATCATAAGATAATAAATAATTGATATCTAGAGGGGAAATTCTGACATCATTCTCAAAAATGCAAGTCTGCCCAGTGATCTTTCTCTAAGAGCAGATTTTAGACAGAAAGGTGAATTTTAGTTCTAACTTTTCCTAAATCTTTCTTAGATGACACCTCCAACAGTACAAAATGTTTTAATAGAAAACAAGTAACTTTAGCAAGATGACTGTATAATTATAAAATATTCTGATTTTCCAAAAGCAGATGGAAGACATTTTTCAGGAAATGTTAGAAACATCTCCTCAATGGATTTCATGTTGACAGAAACATAAAATGATATAATGAAAAAGGACAGAATCCAATTATTCTAATATTTTATTTCTGTCAGAGGCCAATTTTAGGCATTCCAGGGAAAAGCAGAAAACCATTTCTGAACAATACAGAGACTCAATGGAAGAAGTTAAAACCAGAGCAGGTGTTGGAAAATTGTTTCTGCCCTTTTTTCTGTTTGTTGTCCAAAAATGCAAATTGCTTTTTACCAGAAACCTTCCAGCTACATTTTAGCTTGACAAAATTTAGCATCTATTCATGCTAGTGCTGAGAGAGAAAGCCATAAATGTCAGCACACAGCAGTCTGGATTTTATAATCACGTCTCTCAACATCCTTCTACATAATGCCTAGGACCAGGTAATTACAGCACAATTTTAAAAAGTCTCCTAATTAAATAAAATTAGGATAGAAAAAATAGAAAAGTAAGGAAACTTATGTATTGGGGTTGCCAAATATGGATCATTTGCCCCATTTTCTTTAGTAGCTGAAATATGTAAACACCAAAGCTATAAAAAAATCAGCAATTTATACTCACATGTAAGATTCTTTAAAATTTATAAGGTATCTCTGCTTTGTTAATGGCATAAATAGAGCTGTGAAGTCTAGGAGTCTAACATCAAAATTCCTATTTGCACAGTCCTTAACCAAATCCTTTCCATGTTAGAGACACTCTCACCCAGTCCTCAAACTCAAACCAACACAATTTTCTCAATTCCCACATCCAGAAGAATGAAACTACAGAACTCACATTCTTCAGTACCTTTCCAAAAATCCCTGTCCCACCCCACCTCTTCACTGGCCTGTGTTTCATGCTGCTTTGGTGCATTTTAGGTACCTCAGGCTCTGAAGTGCTCACATGAGCATCTGATGAGGCTTTGTACCTAAATATCCAAGTGGAAGGAAACCAGGACTACCAGAGTGGAAGGACTGGTATAAATCTAAAAGGAGCAGCAAAATTCTCTCTTTTTTTTCTATAATTATGAAATAAGTGGGATTCCTATAATCTGGCATTCACCTAAATTTGTTGCACTGCATGCTTTGACAGATATTAATACAGCACCTGGACAGCATTCCAGAGTTACAAAGTCTTCTATAGATTATCCAAGAATTTCAAAAGAAGGAAGAATATTCATTCTACCTTATATGAAGTTGAAGATTTTTCTTGCAAGTGTGTTAAATATACATTTTCCATTCTGGGTGCTTTATTTTATTTCCAGAGCTAGACAGTCTTGGTTATCCACAATATCTTGCATCCGTTTGGGAATTGCTTGGACAAGATTCCCCTGCTGACAGTTCCCATTAGCACACATTCATTTATACATACCTTTTTTTTTTTTTTTTTTGGCATTTGTGAAATTCCTTTCTTCAAGAGGATATGAAAGGTTATTGCTTTAATAGTCCCTTCCCCACAGGTAGATAAGTCTCATTCAAGGAAGCTGTCGCTCAGCATCACCCCAAGATCAAAGGAGCTGCAGCAGAAAGTCTCTGAATCTGGGAGGGGTCACTTGTTCCCTAAGCCCTGGCTGATGTTCACATCAAATGATTGTCCAGGTCCATCCCAACCATTCTGATATTGTGGCTGGAAAAATGGGATTGCCAGGAATGCTGCCTCAGCTCAGCTTACATTCTAATCAGTCACTTCATAAATTAGTGCTAAATTTATTTGATCAGTGTAACCTCCTTCTCCTGGGCACTAAAACAAACAGAACACCTTGACTAGTGCCCACAGCTGGGGTGAGATGATTAACTGCATGTTCACCCAAAGTTTGCTCTGTGGCACATTTCAAACCAGAACTGATCCCTGGCTCCTCTGAGGACCAAGCACTGACAGGGAGCTGAAGGCAGATCTTCCCTTCTGAGTTGCAGGAGCTGTGGAAACCAAAGCAGGCTCTATAGGAGAGAGGAAGTTCTAGTCCCTAATTTCTGTGAGAATGGATATCCCATCAAGGTACTCATTTCAAACCTGTCTAAACCTCATTGAGAAGGGGGAGGACTTTTGCAAATTAGATCTGAACCCACTGACATACATGGAGTTTTGTCTGAGTGAAACCACCAGTTTTAGCCTCTTCCTGTATTATTGATATTAAAATGTAGCAAAAGCAAGAGGTATTGGAAAGGTGGCTCAAGGACAAAATAGTCTAATAACTACTAGTTCACAGATAAGGTAAAGAATCCACTGAATTTATAAACCTCTCAGTGTTAAAAAAACCCAAATCCTTACCTGTACTATGGGGCACAACAGTTTCTGTTCTAAATGAGAGCTGAACTCCCTCATGAAATGCAAGATGCTGCCTCAGGAAGGAACAGTCTGGAAGCCCAGTGCCAGGAAAAGAGCCCTGGACTCTTCTGTCTTTCCTTGATCACTAGGCAGTGTTCCCCCTTAACTTTGGACAGAAAAGATGATACTTGGAAGATCTTAAAAAGTCCTTGGCATACAGCAGAATTAGGGCCAGTCAGGCTCTGTGCCCTCAGGATTTTGTATATCCCAATTTTAGAGGTCTGTCAAGCACCAGGCGCCCTGAGTGGACAATTCAATTGCCCAATTTGCCTTCAATTTTCTTCTTTCTGTAGCTGAGCCTGAGCTGGGAATTCAGCTGCAAGCACTTCAACATTGATGATTCACTGTTTGAAGGACCTCAGGGAAGCCCTGCAGTACCTCCAGACAAAGTTCTCACCTCTGGCTTTTCTTGGCTTGCAGGTTTATTACCCACCAGGGAGTTGAGAGGTATAATACATCAAAACACAAACTAAATTCCAGGCTTGTACATGTGCTGATGGACCCTGGAGCTCCTAATTATAATTACATATTCATATCAGCTGAATGAGATGCTAAATCAGCCTTGATCCCACTCTGTGCCTCTGCACAAAGCCACAGCTGATGTGGATTCCCAACTGGAAAAATGGGAGGGGGTACAGGAACATCCAGCTGTTGTGCATTTGACTCAAGAAATCATTTACTTTCTGATGTGCAAAATGATGAGAATAAAATAATGTGAGCAAAATAATATTCCCCACCCTGTGATTTACAGAAAAATTGCTAATGACCTCAAACCTAAGGCTCTAATGAAAGGACAATAATGGCAATAGTAATGGGAAGTATTGTTTAAAAGCAAGCCTTTTTTCAATTAATGCACATTTTTACACTTTGTTTCCTCCTTGAAAGTTTGGCCAAAACAAATCTTCCTAAAGTTAATTTGTCTCAGGAGTAAAAGGGTCGATGCAGCATTACATGTTCATGCTCTGGATTCCAATAAAAGAGTTGTTACCATAGCAAAAAGTATTGTTGCAAAGACAACACACACAACGTAAGATTTAAGAAAAAAACCTCCAGAAATACTTACAATAATACAATACTTACTTAGAACATAAGATACTCTGTCCTAATTACATAAAATGAGACTTTGCTACTGCTGTGATACTGGCTCCTTTAAGACCCATTTTTCAAAAGGCAAATCTCTAAATTATTTAGGTTCTTTCAAAATTGGATAAATCACTTTTAAAATTATGTACATCATAATGGCCTGAGGCTTGTCAAGGATTGGAAAAAAGACATAATGTGTAAGATCTATACATAACCTGTAAAAAAAGGCATACCTTATACTCTGGGTTAATTTCAGAAAACAGAGGAATGAAGGGGAAAAAAGGCTGAGAAATATGAATGGAAAAACAAGGCAGTGGAGATGCTCATGCAGCTTGGCATGCCAGCATTGTTCAGGAAGCATTTTGATAAAAGGTAGTTTTAAAAGTTTCAAATAGTAAACTGTGAGCTTTGTAGGCTTTCTTAGACACCTCAGATCACAAGAGAAAGCATGGAAATGATTGCAGAGTCAGAATTCCCACGTGGGGAAAGCTCACACTGCTGGGAAGTGAAGACAGCTGTAAATGATGCAGCACCAGCTGAGACACAGAACAAGTGGAAGAGAGAAGAGCAAGACAGCAGAATGTGTGAAATAGGATGAAGAGCCAGGAAAATGATCGGAGCAGAGTTTGAAGGTGATGCCTCAGGGTTTAGCTTTTATATTTTTCAGATTCTGTGCTGCTTTAGTGTTTACACTGCTTTAGTCTGAGCTTCATATGAGGGGACAGTGAGCTCTCTTCCCAGAATAGGGAGACAAAACAATTCCTTCTCCAGCTGGGCACCAAGGACAAATGATCCAATTCTCAGGCCCAAGAGCACAAACAATGTGGGCTGAGAGAGAAAAACAAGAAGGATGGGATTGCATGGGCTAAAGCTGTAACTGGACAATTAACTCCAATATGCAAATGGACCAGAACTTATAAAAGTGAGAGACCCCGTGACCAGTTGGGGATTTTTGTGACCATTTTGGTTCATCTTGGGTGCAGCCCTGGCGGGGCTCTTGTGCTGCCCAAGGTGGATCCATGGAGGCCTTTTAATAAATCCCTGCTTTATTCTTTAGCTCTGTCCAGCGTCTGTTCTAGGGCAGCCTTCCCAAGGCATCAAAGGGACTGTGAGAGGGTGAGGCTGTCAAGAGCAAAGGCTCTGGGAGGGTTCTGCCTTGGTAAAACCTCAGCCAAGAGGAGCCCAGAAACACCTCTGCAAATGAGGGTACCTGGTGATGGACAGGGCAGGGGCTCTGCATGCCCTGTTGAAGAGACAGAAGGATTTTTCCAGGGCCAGCCTGTGCCAGACTAAAGAAGAGATGAAAAAGAAACCAAGATTCAGCCTTCAGCAACAGAAGAAAGTTCTGTCTGCTCGTGGGAGTGAAAGGAAAGGGGAGTGCAACAGAAAGTGTAAATGTAGGGACTAGGATTTGAGGGAAATGGTCTAACAAAGGGAACAAAAGAGAAATGGGAAAAATCGGGGTATGAGGGAAGGAGAGCAGTAAAGGAGTTTGCTGAAGAGGGCAGCGATGAGATGGGAAATGGGAACATGGTGTGGGAGGCACAAGGTGAAAGCTGTAGGTCAATGGCACATGGACATAAATGAACAGTTACACACCCCAAGATATTAGAATAATGTTTAAGTTCTTAATTAACCATCATAAGACCTCTGACTTCACATTGTAGGGATTATTTTAATCGCTTGTAGAGAGAAGGGGGGTATTTATGGACTTGAAATCCTCAAAAAAGCTTACACTGCAAATCAAATGTCATGAGGCAGAATTCCACCCCTCCAGGTGGTCAGCCTGCCCAGGATGCACAACACACCCTGCCTGATTTGCCACTACAAAGAGATGGAAAAACAAACCTCCTCTCTGGGTTTCAAGCACAGAGGTGTAATGATTATAAAGCACTTCTGTCCCTGTTTCTCTGCACTGTCTCCAGAGCATCCTTTCCAATTTCCCACTACTATTTTTTCCAAGGTTTTTATATCCTTGCCTTCCTAAATTCCTTTTGTTTCCTTTACCACTCTGCCCTTGCCCTGCCATTCTTCCCCTCATCCACTGCCCCCCAACTTTTGTACCTCAGCAAGGCAAACCCTTCCTCTTCTCCAGTGCCTTAGCACAAGCCAGGATAAGCACAGGTAGCTTAGGAGCACCAGCCATCCCCATTTTTCTCTGTTATGACTGAACTTATTACAGCTACAGTGCAACCAGGAGGATGCAAATGCTTGCCAAAGCCTCTCCATCCCATGCTCAGTTTGTCTGCCAGGGGGGGCTGCATGTGAGCTGATTCCATATTAGAGCATTCTGGTGGCACCTTCCAAAAGATATAGTTGAAAAATTCAAATTACTCTCATCTGATCATGTTAAAATTGTCAATTTTCAGATTCAAAAATAATGTCCTCACCTCCTCACTGCAGACCATGGAGGCACCAATATTTCTCAAAATTTCTTGGGTTTCTTACATATACATACCATAATTACCTTCATACCTACACACAGTTCTGTAAACATGGGTAAAATTTTTTTTTTTTGTTTGGTTGGGTTTTTTGGTTTGTTTTTTGCTGTTGTTGTTTTTTTGTTCCTAATGTCAGTTGGAGAAATGGCAGAGGACTTTGTGTGTAAACTCTCAAAAATATTTGCCTAAGGTAGACAGCATGGAAATCATTCTGACCAAAATTTTAAGTTTGGCAAAGCCATAAGCAATAGAAAACAGGACCTTATAATAGAAAGTGCTGGGCAGCCTTATGGCAGACACCATGGTTTGTGCTGCCTGTAAGACTTCATTTCATTAATAGGAGCTGCATGGCAGGGCTGGAATACCCTGGGGCTTCCTGTCTTTAATTTCCTTTGAATATAATCTTGGTCTTAAGCCTTCCTTCCTAAATAACCTCTGTCTTTAATTTATTTTTTAAGCAAATTACAACTTAATGAGCACATATTCTCGTAGGGCAGAGCCTCTAATTATCAAAATGACAGTGCTGCTTAGAATCTGAATTTCACAGTCATTCAGTGACCAATTCCACAGGTCAGTAAATAATTATACACCACCCCTGCCAAAAAATAATTAAATAGGATATTATAATGCATCCCTGTGTACACCTACACCTTGCATCACTTGGTCACCTGGATGATTCTTGCAGAGGAGTTTTCATGAAGGAAGCAGCAGCGAGGTGCAGATGTGCAGTCCCAACTGGCCAAACAATTAATGAACATTTAGAAGGTGTTTCTCAGCCCTTATTCAGGCACAACTGTCACAAGTGCATATAAGAGACACCAGGATGTAGCTCACCACTCATGGATATATTAGGCAAAATTATTCTGCTAGAAATAATTTTGTATTGCTTATCTTGCTAGGAATAACTTTTAGATCCTTAGAAAGGATGGTGTAGTTTTGTAGGATTGGCTTTGCAGGTTTTCTAGACCGGCAGTACTTACACGTTTCCTCATCCTCTGATGAGACATAGAACAGTCACTGGTTATGAAGCCAAGGACTTTTAAATATAAACCAAGTTTGTTGCAGAGTCCTTAACTCCCAAACCTCCCAGGGCAGTACATTTTAAACTGGAATATGGCATTTGGAATGCCTGCCTGTTGCTTTGGGCCTCTACTGCAGCATTAGTGCTCAGAAATTCCAGCATAGTTTCTTTATGCTGCCTAAAGAAATGTGCCTGACACTGACTCTAAATGCTCCCATTATTAATCCCTGCATTTCCATTTTTCCACACATCCCATACCTGAGGGGCTGAGATCCAAGCAGTGAGCCAAGGAAAAGTGGGCACTCCCTAAACTGCTGGGGAGTTCTGAGACCACTCCTCTCCATGACCTACCCCCTCAATCCCCATTTTTGTCTTTGCTACCATGTGTGCAAATCCATATTACCTTTAGATCTAAGAGGAAAAGAGCCATTTTCATGGTGTTCCCCCTTTGCAGAGGCCGTCAAGACAGTTTTAATTTCTTGTTCTGGTTGCAGACTGCCTGGTGGGGCTGCAGGCTGCCTCACTAAATTCTCCTAACACACTTCTTAGTGGCCAGCAGCCTTCAGTAGTTACCAGCTTTGGACCAATGTTGAATTAGAACAGAATATTTCATTTCTATGCCAATTTCCCTAATTTAACCATACAACTCCTTTACAATGTATTTTTAAGAATATTCTTTGTGTGATTTTAGGGGTTTCTGTATATAAAAAACCCACATAGCTTTTCTTTAGTGACTAACAAAATTATACAGCAATATCCTTTGAAAAACAACTGCCAGTTGTTTCAAGCAGTTGTTCAGAGTGAAAATGAGTCTAAAACCGTAAATCATTCCTATAATTAATCAGCAAAATTATAGAACAAAGCTTTTAATCCCCGCTTTGAATATGAATGAAAATTCCTGAAATACTTGAGTTGCCTTATTCAAGGTAAAGACCTAACTTGAGGAAAATTGATCCATCTTGAAAGCAAACTAGAAAATAAGGGCTACACACATCTTCATGTGTGTTAAGCTAGTCTAAGTAAAAAGATGACTAACATCACCCTAGATTCAACTTTCCACAGCAATTAGCTAAAGTATCTCAATTTATCTTTCCCTGACAGTTTATGATTTTAAGGAAATTTGAGATGTTTGGGTTGTTGGGTTTTTTTCCCCTTTTAATGGACATTTTAGCACCATCTGCTGGTGTTAAAACTTGCTCTGGAAACTAAACACCAGCCTCCTCCTTCATTTTAACTTCCTTAAGGCCTACTTCTGTCTCTTATTAGGAAAGGTTAATTGCTTGCTTTTCTACTAGATATCCCAGGATTGGATAAGTAATTCAGCTGAATGAATCATCCAGATGGAGGATACCTTCTAAGGCCATAGATCAGTA
The DNA here is from genome assembly GCF_901933205.1 of Camarhynchus parvulus. Lineage (NCBI taxonomy): Eukaryota > Metazoa > Chordata > Aves > Passeriformes > Thraupidae > Camarhynchus > Camarhynchus parvulus. The sequence continues at coordinate 17,169,190 of NC_044600.1, read as the reverse complement.
GCAACACACTATTAAAGAAATACCTCATCTACAGCTACATCCAAGGCTAAGTGCAATTGGTTTTCACTGTATAAAAATGACAACCCCCAGCCCTCATTCTTTAAGAGGTAATAGAAAGTTTCTTCCACTGATTTATTCTGGGTTCATAGTGGTATTTAGACTACAGAATTGTGCTGTGGTATTAGAGATTTAATGTCTAGGAGCACAGTCAAAAACTGACTTGCTAGAATTACCTCTGACTGTATCCAGTTATATAATTATATTACTTATTCCATCTAATTCATCCAGTTGCTTTTTTATTTCCTTAGACTGCTTCTGGCTCAAAGCCAGGTCCTCCTTCAGACCCTCTCAGGGCACAGATAGTCTGAGAGCACTTCAGGAAATGGTCCCATTAGGTGTCAGCTGCCTTTGTGCAGCTCCTGTCCTGAATCCATGAAACACCTTCAGTACAAGTTTGATCTCTGCCTTGCTGAAGCCAAGCTCAGAGAATTCCTCTCTACAGGACTTGCCAAAAGTCTGGATCTGAGTGACAACATCACAAAGCAACAAGAAGCCTGCCATGCCCTTCATGGTGTCCGCAGAGGAAAAATGGGTCAGCCCATTTGAGTTCAGGCAGGTCTAGGAGGTAAATGTGCCAGGGGAATTCAGGTTGTTCACATCAAGGACTCCTGTGACATGAAAAACTGGGAATGGACCTGGGGTTCATTTTTTTAGTCTTCCCTTTCAATGCTCAGCATGACTTTTAGTGGCTCTGAGCTCCCAGCCACCACCATCCCAGCCTGCCTGCACATCTCTCACAGCCCCTGCCCTAAGGAATACCCTCCCTCACCTCTCCTCTGCAGCCACCAGTTTCTCTTCTCAGCTGACCTTTCTTTGTGCTGGGAACTCCTCCTCACAGGATACCCATAGTTTAAAGCTGAATTTCAGCTGTCTGAACCTTAACAGGACATAGAGAAACAATCTCTCAAAAAAAGTGCATTCCAGATTGCTGTGAAAAGCTGATGTAGAGGCAGCTGACAGGATGAAGTGCCAGTTTACCAGCATGGGGTGTCAGGATGTTATGGGCCAGCAACAGGGCTGGGAAATGAGTTCCTTGTCCAGCAGCAGGGCTATGGGCATCCCTTCCCCTACAGAAATCACTAGGCACCAGTACAACTGGACCTTGCCATGGTCAACTTTGGCAGCAGTTGCCCCATGGAATCTAAATGGCCAGGAGATAATTCATTATCTTTTGCTTCCAGTCACACAGATCAAATTAATCAAAGCTCAAACCTTGCTTGCACATAAATTCTCTATCCTAGAGGGTGACTGAAGACTTTTCAGATGGATGTTGTTGGGTAAGTTTTCAATGTTACACTTAAAAGGGTCAAGTCAAAAATGAAACCCAGTTATTTATTAGAAAAATTCATGTGTACACCTCCCACATCCACTGCTCTGAAATGGACCTCTTAATGCCTGTAGGGGATACAAAACCTAAGGTTCTCCTAAGGCTTCAGAAGCAGGAAGAAGGCTGTGACCTTCAAAAATTATCCTGCAGAAACAGAACTACTTCCCTTTGCACAGTGTTTTACAAGACAACCTTGGGAAAAGGTGCAGGGCTGTGAGCTGTGATTAAGAAACAATTTCTTAAGAGCTGTAAAGAACCAAGGAGGGCCTTGAATATATTGAATGTATTGATGGAAAAACTGTGATCAAGAGATCCAGGCCAGGGATGGTCCCACTTGCAGCAGAGATGGTCCCGCCCAGCCTCTGTGGATTGCAAAATAAAGAGGCAAATTTGGTATAATTAGTCCAATTATCTTTGCCAACAGTGATGAATGTCAATTCAAACCCATTTCTGAATTTACTTTTTTCACATGAATATCATTTATATCTAATTTCTGGCAATATCAGTGAGATTCAGAAGGAGGTTTATCAAGAAGAGAGTATTTGGGTGGGGAGGGACAAGAAGACTCTCTGCTGTTTCAGCAAAACAGAAACTGTGGAAGCAAATTAATTTGGGCAGATTTCCCATTAAAACAAAGCCAAAACCTTTTGAAACTGTCCCAATGTCTTTTCCAAAATATTTTGAACAAATGAATTCCTTTGAATTGCAATCTGCTTCTGCTTTTCAAACTGAAATGAACATACATTCAAATAAAAGGTCAAAGTTGAGATGAAAACTTTCCAAATGTCATAAAAAGAATTGCCCTGATCTCCTAGATAACATTAATGACAGGAAGCCACCACATGCCCTGGAACTCGCTGTGCACTGAGACAGCAGAGATCTCCTGAGCTCCACCACACTCACACCAGATTTGCTCTTTGGGTTGTCACAGCACTTGCAGCAGCTCCACGTCACTCCCTGTCCCCTCAATGTCTGGTTTCATGTGTGGTCACTTTGTTAAAAACAAATGCCGTACTTGCACATCTCATGATTTTTTTCATGCATTGGAAAAGAAGAAAAAAAATTTTTACATGTATAAAATATTTTAATGAAACAACTTCTGGCTTAATTATGATTTTTTCTACCCCAAGAAGTACCCAGTAGCAATCAGCCACTCTTCAGAACCTCAAGCTGCAGCAAAGAATGTTTCCAAGTGTGACAGGTTCTCCCCCACTCAGGAATGCTCCAGCCCTGTCCTTTGGGGCTTTGTGCCCTTCAGTCCCCTCATCCTCACATTAGGCTACATGATATACTGACAAAAAAGAGTTTAGGAAGATGAAACAGTTCTCAGTCTGGCCAAGAATGGGTTTCACTGGATGAACAGGGGTAGTGTTGGATCACCTGCCTAATCCAAATGTCCCTTTTTGTGTTCATTGCCTGTCCATGGTTGATTATCAGCCAAATCAAGTAATTACCCATCTTCACCTCTAACCTAACGTGGACACCCTCCATGGCTGTGTTTGCTGCTGCTGGGAGAACACAAATAATCTGTTCAAATTTGATATGATAAATTATATGTTTCCTCTCAGAACTAACCCAGCTTCCTCAGGAGGTAACAATAAAAAAACCATTAATAAATGATGAGAGCCTTTAACAAGTATTGCTCTGGAATTTTATTAGCTCACATCCTAACCAGCACTATTGTTCAGATAACTCCTGTTCCTCCAACCCAACCTCTCACAACCAAGCTGGGAGTTCACAAAGCCTGTAATTAGTTAGTTAGTTAGTAAGTTAGTTAATTAATTAGTCAGTTAGACAGATATTCTGACTGAGGTAACATCCAAATGTTCCATTCACTGCAGCAAACCCCTGCTTCCAAATATGCTCCTTACCATAAAACTATTTCTTAAGTTGAATTTAAATCAAAATGCAGTTGCAAAACTGAAACCTGGATTTTAAATTTTTAAAATTTATCCGTGCACTCTCACTTCCAAAAATCATCCTTTGTGATGAGAAGAGTTTTCCTCTTAAGCAAAACAAAGCTTAAGTATTAGAAAAAAGAACTACAAGTAACTTGCAGTGAAGCCATGCTTAAGGTGACAATGAATTCAGCAGCCACAAAATATTACCTTCCTGAGGGTTTTTATGACCACAATATAACCTGATAGCAGAAAAAGTGGGCTCCCTCCCCCCACTCATCATTCTGGTGAAAAAAAAAAATTAAAATCTTGAGCAGAAATCCCTTCAAACCATCATGAAAAGGTTTGTGCACAGCCTTGGTATAGTGCAATGAAATTAAAAAAGATGTCATGTAGCCATGTCAGCCACATCTGTGACCCATATGGTGCATGTAACAAGAGCATATGTCTGCACCTAAAGAGAACATTATATGCTGGATAAGGCTGGGACAAATGTAAAAGTGAAGTAGAACACCTTCACATTACAAACACAGTTTGTTATTTGTGTCACATCAAAGAAAGAGTCTCTAAGAATTATTGGCCTCTGAAGTCATTTAATTATGATTAAGTGAACAAAGAACTAATGTAAATGGTATTTTATACCCCAGTGAATTAAAGTATGAGATCTAGTCAAGGTGAATAAGATTTACAGCCAAAACTCAAGCAACCTTACAGTAATTCCATGACACACTTTTACTACTAGCCTAGATATTTTTGTTCTTGAAATAATTAATGGTACACAGCAAATTTTATTCTTTGGATGCTTAAAATAAACCAGAGAAAAGAGAATAAGTTGCTTCTCAAGTGACCCATGCACTTCTACTTTTATTATAAAAGGAACAAAGATTATGCAGGACAAATAGATTTTACTAAAAAAAGGAAGGCAAAAGAAAAAATAAGCATAGTAGAATGCTCACAAATCTCTTCCATTTGGACTAAATCTGACACAGATTAAAGTCTCAAAACTCATCTCTGGCTAATCCCAAATACCTGCCAGCCAAAGAACATATTTGTTATGTTGAGACCCTGTGCATAATAGGAGCAAGTCAAATCAGCCAACTCACTTTAAAGGTACTAATGGTCTTCTCACAGATTTTTAAGGAAAACTGTTCCCAGGTATTTGCTGTCAAATAGAATTAAGAGTGTCCAAGCAGAAGTGCATAACATATCAATGAATGAATAGTTATATTTCACAGCTTTTCCAGCTGGAAGTAAACTCATTTTCCAGTGACAACTGTTAATCCACTCTCTTCAAGAGTGGCTGTTTGAAAGGCTCCAGGTAAGGAACAGAAACTTGGCTGACAGAAGAAAGTACCAGATGGCTGCTGGGATGGGAAAAAAATTGAAGGAAAGAAAATGGTGAAATGTGAGTTGTAGAAATAAGGATCAAATCACAATCACAATGTAAGTAGAGAACCAGAGCCTTGGGTTTTAACAGGAGCCATGTTTGCAACGAAGCATCTCTGCAAGGCACAAACTGGGCAGCCTCAAGAGGCCCTTAAAGTGCAACAGAGCATTAACAAATTGCATAAATTAAACAAATAAAGAGTGCTCTTTCAACAGTCTCTTTTGGCTCATGTGGCCATATACTTTTGCACAAACTGATCCCCTTGTACCTCTTACACATCACCTGTGTACTTTTTCAATCTTTTAACAAAACTCTAAAATTCCCAATAACCTATTTAGGAATCAAAATCCACTAGAAAAGTACTAATTGAAATGGCCATGCTGAGGTAGTAGACTTTGTCTTTGGCAGAAAATCATGTGGAAGAAAAGGAACTGTGGGGCCAAAATGGAGCTCTAAATATAAAACATGTAACTGAATTAGGATCACTGAGAAGAGAGTTAGGTTACAAAATACAATCTTGATTCATTGATCACCTCCTTCTGGCTCTGGACACTAAAGTTAGTAACCGTAAATCTGTCTCATTTTAACTTGCCTTCAGAAATACTGTCCTAAAGGAAGCTACTAATACTCCAGTAACATACATGAGTACCCAGATATATATAAATTTTGGATATTTGTAGAGTAGCCACCAGCAGGGGACAAGCACAGTGATTATGGGATATAATCCCCTTAAAGAAAGGGTTACCACTGTCGGCTATGCTGGGTCACAATAGCTCAGGCCCCCATTTTATAACCATCCTGATAAGTTTTGGTTTAGGGGTGTTTCTTTCAAATAGTTACTGCTAAAGCTGTTTGGGAAAATAATGAGTTCTGCATTTCCCACAGCAAACTCAGCACAGTGTGGTTGTACTGACCTAGCTCAGATACCCGGGCTCATCACAGCTGTTCTTATGATGCCTCAGGATTTTAGATTTTAGATTTTTCATATATTTGTAGTCCTGCAGTTCTTTAGTGTATAATTCTAAACTCCATACACAGTGCTAGCTACTGTCTTCCCATTTTGGTGAGACACAACAATTCCTCTCTAGGCCTGGCAATCAAGGACACCTCACTGTCACAGACCCTGAGAGACAGAAACAAAAGTGAGTTTGGGAGGAGGAAACTGAGGGTAAATGACTTCATTACCTGAAGGTGTAATTGGAAAATTAACCCCCAATATGCAAATGGACCCAAAAAAAAGTGTGAAAACCCATGACCTGTGGTCCATTTTGCTGTAGCCCCTGGGGGAGCTTTGTCTGTTCTGAATGTATCTGAAGGCCCTTCAAGAAATATATCTGCTTTTTATTCTCTTAATTTTGTCTGGTCTCTGTTTTTAGGTAGCACCAAAAGGCATCAGTCACACACTTCTGACATCTCTTCCTAGGCACTGCACTGCAGACCAGCCTTCCAGAATAACCCCATTTTCCCTTGCCTTTTCTTCCATTAGCTGATCCTCAGCCTGACTGGTATGAGAGACTTCATTAAAACATTCCAGTTGAACTGAACTAGCCGATTCTTCCTGCCAATGAAATTGCTTTTGAGAAGAAGTCTGTGTAAAAGGCCAGCACCTGGAGAGAGGAGATTGCTCAGGGGATTGGTAACAGGCTGTGGAATATTTAATCTCTAGGGCACTGGCTCCAATCCAGAGTCAGGACCAAACGAGAAGCATCAGTCTCTTAGGCAGGCTGCCACACGACACCTTTAAACACCAGAGAGCCTCACTCAGGAGAGCCCTCACCAGCCCTCTGCTGAAAAACCTTCTCCTCCCTCCAGTCTGAACCTCACAGCTCAGACAAGTTGGAAGGCTTTAATTCAGAAACGTGCAAAATGTTATGCCAACACAAAAGAAAAGTTTTAGTGCGACTGCCTGAGCAATGCCATGAACTAGATTTAGTGGTCATTCAGAGGAGGGATGTGTAGGCTCATGATTTTTCTGTTCAAAAATAGTCCCACTATAATGCAAGAGACAAATTACAGCAGTTCTCTATGCCCAGAGCAGTTATGCCAACAATCTTTAATTTCCTCCATACTGAATATTTATTGATCAATAATCCAACTAAAAGTCCTTAATAATGGCTAAGCATAAAAAGGAGAAAAGCATTTTAATGGAAATTAAAACTTAGGGACCATCAAAACTTTAAAAATCACTTAAAGCCAAATGACACAACAGAAGTTGAGTCTGTTTTAAACAAAAGACATTCCCCTGCACCTTTTCCCATACACAGCAGCAGCAGCTGCCTGCTCTTTCTCTGTGATGGCATTGGAAAGAAAATTCCTGTGCCACTCCCTTCCCTCCTCCTGTGTTGTTATTGTCCACAGCAGATTTCTTCACACCCTTCCTTACTCCTGATCCCCTTACTATTTGAGTAAGGACAAAATTATTTCCACTGGATGTTTGGTATCACTGTTCATCTCAATGAAAATCCAGTAACTGCCTCTATTAGTGACTGAGGAGGTCTGTGACTGTACAGTATCAGTGAAAGCACAGCTGGAGAAATAAAACCCATGTAAATAGCTGAAAAGATAGGTAAAAGTCTGGGCAGGGATCCAAAAACACTAAACTACAGACTCCCAACATCTGGTTCAGGGTGGATTCCAAGAAAGACAGAAAGAGAGAAAAAGAAAGACAGGGGGGAAAAAAAGAATTGATTTATCTGTAGAATTTTTACATAAGGTTTTAATTTAATTTTTTTAATTCATCAAAACTTATACTCAATTATTGTGGTTTAATTTCTTCACCTTACTGCATCCTGTTGCTTCACTCGGAAGCAGTGCCTTGGACAGGAGTTATAAGCAGCCCTCAGTTTCATACTTTCATATTTTATTGTGATAAGAACAATTACAGGTAAAAACCTCTAAACCTTATTGTTCAGCCTCTCTCTGTTTTCAGCTAGGACTGGGTTTATGACACATCATGAGAATCCTGTACTGATTTCATGGCCTTTCAGACAAATCATCACAAGAGAGCTAACCCTGCCAGCTTCTCAGCCTGTCCTGAGCACCACTTCAGCCTGTCTGAGCAAAGCCCCCCTGGCTGCACACCCACCTGGGCTCCACCCCTGCTGTGTGAGGAGTATTTTCTGCTTTGAGCACTTTTATTAACTGAGAGCTTCTGCTGACGACTTCAGAGACAACATCATTTTCAAAAGCTCACAGATGACTCAAAATCATAAGCCCCCTGTTTTTCAGGGATGTTTCCACTCATAATGTACCAGAACTCTTTCCAAACTCCTGCCTCCCCAAGATAAAAGAGCAGATCACCCATCCCACACAGGACTGCCTGTTCTGGCCACACAGAACGCCCCAGGCTATCAATGCTGTCACTGTGCCCTGCTGCAGGTAGGACTTTTCCCTCCAACTGCTGCCAGTGGCATCCAAACCTCAAAAACTGTGCCCACAAGAATCATTAAATGCACAAATGAGATAATAAGAAGCTCTGAAAAGTCTCCAAACAATTTCAAATTTGCCTACTTTGTGCTTCAGCACTGCCTCACTCAGAGCTGAGCTGCGAGTGTTTGTGTGCTTTCCAAGTGTTATTACATGCATACAAACACAGAAAGAGAAATAAATTCATATGGGGTAACTGTGTGATTCTCCTGCCTGAGGACTAATTCCCCACTACATTTAGGCAAGGTGTGCATTTTCCTACTTTCTCCTCTCTCCAAGCAGAAAGAAGGTTCAAGACAGAGTTCAGGACTTGGCACTGAGCAAGTGCACAGCCAGGCTGGACAAAACTCTCTTGTCTCTTCACCACTGCTGTGCCCTGGCCACAGGCATCCCAGCATATATTTCCACCAGAAAACCTTTTCTGCAACAAGGTAGCACTTTCCAGGTGGTACAGACGGCCAGGATGATGGCAGTGGGCCACCACTCCTGCCTCTGCATCTGTGATGAGATTTCCACTCGGGAAAGGAGGCAATGACATTACTGAAAGGGAAACGCCTTAGGGCAGTGACAGGTAAGGAGGAGATGAATTCTGTCCCTCAGAAACAAAGTCCCTGAGAAATAAGAAAACTAGTCCTTGAAAAAAAAAGTCCTTGAAAAATTAATTTTTTAAGTAGGGAGCCTAAAGGCAAAAATTACATACACGTATCATTCAATCCTGAATTCTTTTCTTGAAACTCTCTTTTAATCGTGCCAGTTTACAGGACCATCTTTTCCACCTGCTCCCAGCTTACCACCACAGAAGATCAGCTTTGTCCCCCTACCTGCCCTTCCCCTGCCCACACCCTCTCACTTCTCCCTTCACCTCAGTCCTGGCTTGAAGTGACCCTTAGGAAGCTCTCCTAAGCTCTCCAGACCACCAGAAAACAACTGACTTTCACTCTGAAAATACTTGACTGATGCTCCACTGCCCCAGGCAGAAGGAGGAGAATAAAGCAGCTTGCTGCATAGTTGACAAAGCATGAGTGCTTTGAAAAATGACTGATGGGCCCTCCACCCCATACCTTTGTGCTACCCACATCAGTCTACAGGAGTATTTTCACACCCAGGCACCCAGATCACACACTGAACGAAAGGAACCTGTCCCAACTGAGAGAGGCAGTTTCAAATCAAAGAGCATCTCCCTCCAGGATACACTAATACCACTTCATAATAGAAGTGACAGAGAAGTTGCTTGAAATGCCCTGCTTCAATCCAACACCTTTTGCCCCATTTCCTGCAGTTATTAGAGTCTTCTGCAAACAAGTAATTTGGCAGAAAACTAACTCCAAAATACAGGACAGGGCAGAAAGTTTTCACCTGAAGTTGTTTGCAATGGGCTGGAAAGCTGGTTGGTTTGGAGATTGCAGGTACCAGCTGACAAACAGCTTTGGGTTAAAAATGGGGCAAAGGAAGAGAGGAAAAATGTCTAAATTCAGCCTTCAGCATCTGACTGGCCCTGTCAGGCAGAATTAATTAAAGCATTTCACAAATAGTTACATTAGATTAGGTAAAAATATAACATTATACAGAATGCATTTTTGCAGCTTATGAGGCACTTGGAAAGATGAATCAAGACAGTCAAAAGCAGATTTATAGCCTTCCTTTATAAGGTTTCTGCTTTATAGGCAGATCTCTACACAAACAGGCCAAAACCCTCTCTGAGACAGTCCAGCTTCATCCCGTGCAGTGAAGGCACCACACCAAGTCAGGCAAGTTGAAAGGAAGTCCCTTTTTTCTACATCTCAGCCCTTTGGCTTTCCACCACCTGGACACCACTTTTAAAACGATGACCTCATCATTTATCATTTTACCTTTCATTGCTTTACTTAATACATGACCTGCTCAGTAAAATATTTGCAGACTTGGTACTCTGGTGCTTTATCCCATTGCAAAGGCACGCATAACATTTCACATCTCTCTCCTGCAGGTGGTCCTCTGTTCTGACTCAAGGCCAAGCAGAATATAAAGTTAGGCCAGTTCAGCAGTGTAGGGGAAGGCATCTGAGCTGAGGGAGGGGAGTACAGTAACTAGAGATGCCAGTTGTGGCTATACATTTCAAAGATAGCACTAATTTATTTATTTGGCTTACAGTGACCAAATCCATCTGTCCAGTACAGATGATCTACCACAAGATGTCTAAGAATCACTACAAATCAACATTTTTTTATTCAAATTGTTCACATATGTACCAAGGAGCCACAGAAAGGTGTATTAATGGTCCAGTTCTTTCAGGCAATTCCACTCCATTAAATATTATGAGTACACATGTCTGGGAAGGAGAAGAACAAAGGCAAAGAGTTTCCCAGTTTATTTTTAGAGTGTTAAACATGCAAAACATAATGCATTTTCAGTCAATTTCTCAATTTCTTTCTTCATGCCAATAAAATATTTCCTGTGCTAGATGATCTCTCTCTCTCAAGAGTTCTACACCAGATGATCTGTTTGCAAGTATCTTCAGTGATTTTGATTTACAACCAGCAAACAGAATGTATTGATGGAAGTACAGACAGAGTTTCAGTGCAGGCAGGAGGCTTTTCTTTGCAGCTTATTTACAGAACACATTTGCCCAAATGGTTTTGATTTCTATTTATATCTCTCACGAAGAACATAGATGTGAAATGTGTTACTTACGGCACTGAGAGGTCCTGGGACTTCTGTCACTCTCAAAGATGACACCGTGAACTGGCCCTCTGTGACACAGAGGTCCCTCCCAGAGGGATTCTGACCTTTCCAAAAAGGAGCAGAGCAAAGAAGAGTCAGAAAGGAGACCCCTTCTGAAGTCCAGCTTTCAGAAACACATCCCTTCAATTCTGGTACAGAACCTGCCTGAGCAAGGACTGGCATGAGAGCAAAAGGGCAGATGCAGAGACACACAGGTGACAGAATCTAAGAGTGAAAACTGCTTTACAGAGCTCTGTATTATGAAAGGCTGCTAAGGAAATTTTTGGGTGCACAGTGACTGCCTTCCTATTATTTCCCTTTTTTTCAAAGCCTCAGCTATTCTGCTCTCAAATTAAGATCTGGCTTCAGCTTTTAGAAAGACATGAATAATAATAAAACCATATTGCTGCACATATGACTTATGATTAAGCAGCTCTCTGGGTTATATACAGAGGAAATGTCTGAAAAGGCACTGGCTGACACTTATCAGAGAATTTGGAAATGGAAATTTCAGCAAAAGAAAGTAAATTAGCCAAGAATTTTAAAAGAAACAGGATATAATGATCAAATAGATGACATCAAATTAAAAACCCAGATCAGGAACCAATGCACCGACCTCAGGAAGAAAAGCTCTCAAGCTGGTGACATCATATTTATATATGTCCTGTGTCATTCAGACACTTTCTGGTGGTTTCATTAAAGATACAAAGCACATGATTTTGAACTCCTGAGGTTTTTGTCTGTGTTGTATATCATCATCAGTTTTCCAGGGCTTTTTAGGTTACTGAAGTAAGTCCACATTCTGTTGCTCAGATTCTACTTCATGTCAGTGTCAGAAAGGAGAGCTTTCCAGCAGTTTGCTGATTGTGAAGAAAGAGTGCAGCATTTTTCAAGACATGAGTTAATGAGTCACAGTGTTTGTGTTTCCCAAATAAATTAATAACAACAACTAACAATTCATTCCTAAAGTTCCTGCATGCCCACAATTGCAGTGGAAGCCAGAAATGCTTTGCAGCTCTGGAAATGAAAACTGTCCTCTGCTCTTTCCAGCAGAAATTATCACAGATGAATCCAATGATGGTTAAACAGGGACACTTAAAATCTTTGGAAACCAAATTTTAAAACTAGAAATACTGAATCAAAAAAGAACAGTAAGCTTGTTTATAGAACAGAGTCTTCTGAGGCTATTAGTCCCTTTGCATGTGCAACCTGCCATTAAGCAGGAACTTCTTATTTATTAAGGGTATTGCCATTAACAACACTATCATTAGAATTGTTACCAATCATTCCCAACAGAATACTGACAGCATGGGTAGAACAATCCAAGCAGAAAAATGCTCACTTTTGTGAAATCACCAGCACCTGGCAAGAAAAGCTGAAACCTGAACTCATGTCCTGGATAAATATTTTAGATGTGTGTAGGTATGCTTGGTACCTAAAGCACATCTGCATGCAAGGATCTCAAGGGTTTGGGGGGGCTGTTTGTTTGGGGGGGTGCTTTTTGGGTTTTTTTGTTGTTTTTTTTTTTTTTTTAACAAGCTGAGATAGCATTCCCTTCTCTGTGGGAAGGGAAGAGGCAGTAACAAAAACTCAGTGGCTGCTCGATTTTGTAGGAATGTGCTGTATGAATCTTTCTGATCATTCTGAATCCATTCACAAAAAGCTTTCCCAGCTGCAAAATAACATGAAGAAATTCACTGTTGTTGAAAATTCTTTTGACAAATGGCTCAAAGGATGGGGTATCACTGGTTGAAAACCAGTATCATAGTAAAACCAGTATTGATGGGGTATCAATAAGTTTGAAAACCTTATTGATGGCTCAGGACAGTGCCCAGGTTTGCTCAGCGTGAGGCATTTCAGTGCAAACAGCAGCAGCCTCGTGGGCTCAGCCCTCCAGCATCCACACTGCTCCAGTCTTCTGGGTGGGCAGCTTGGAGGAGCTCAGTTCAGGAATGCACAGTAACACACAAAGTCACCGGGGCTCCTGCAGCTGCCACACAATTGCCTTAACTCTGCCCTGACAGAAATTGCCCGAGCCTGGCACTGAGTTTGGCCATGGCAAGCAGAGCCCCGAGCCCGCAGCGCGGGTCAGGGCGGCAGCCGGAGCCCAGGGCAGCCGGCGCTTCACCTGTGCGGGGAGAGGAAGGCAGGGCAGCCGGGGTTATGTAAGCAAATTCCCGGCTGGAATGTGCAGAATGTACACAGAGGGTGTGCCGGGCAGCCCGGGAGATGGGGCCAGGGAACACAGCCCATGGGCAACGGGTTCCCTAGCAAAGGCGTTCCCAAAGCGCAGCTCGTGTTCTCTGCCCTCGCACCGAGACACAAAAGTCATCAGATACAAGCGGGGACAGCACAGTGAACTGTTTAATGATACTAAGATAATCATGAATAAAACAGTCAACGTTTCTCTAGTGGCCTCATCTCCTTCCTGAAAGGCAAGACTTCTGCAATTGTTGGCAAAAATAGTGCAGGCAAGATATACAATCAAAGGTAAAGAAAAAATCTCGCACAGTTTCCGGAGCAGTCTGGGTTTTAGGCTCTTGCTACTTTGGATTTTTTCCCATGACTAATTAACACATCCCTTCCTTAAATCTACTCAAAACTCCAAGCAAGCAAAGACAAAAAAAGAATATTTCACTATTCAATGAGTCTGCTCTAACCACTGAAATGCTCCTTTTGTTTTTCTCCTCAGGTGGCACTTGAAGCAATCAAACCCAACTGGTAAAGGTATTGAAAGTAAGTCTGCTTTAAATTTACAGATGTTTGTAAAGCAAGTCGTTATGAAATCATGGAATAAAACCTCATCCAGCTGAGAGACAGATTTATCTAACTAAAAAACTGAGGGATCAGAGTGAATTTGTGTGTTGAATACATTTACTAGATACTTGACCACTGGCTTTGCAAACCTGCTGTGGGCATCCAAAGTGTGCCTGAATATCCCCTGACTTCAGTACAAAGCGAGTTGGGGGCAGAATGCCACTCCTGCACAGCTCCAGCACTGCATCCTGTGAGTGTTTTGTGACTGCCAACAAGAAATCCGAGTTAAACTATCTGCAGTGGTACTTGAACTAGCTCTACTGATCAGAACTAATTATAAGAAAAGTTCACACATTGAATGTCAAAGATGAATCCACAGAGGAAATATAACACATGAAACACATGTTCCAGACATGCTGTTCAAAACAAATCTGAAAAAAATAAGGTCAAGGCACCTGGAATATTTCTCACAGAGATTCTGCAAGCTAAGTAGTGAAGTGGCGTTAAATAAATTACATGGTTTCAGATTACTCACTCTGCAGCCACAGACTACAGAAGAGTCTGGCTCTTTGGGGTACCTGCTAGAGCACAACAAAAGTGTCTGGAGAAACACACAAAGAAGAGCAGAAACTCTCAATACTGTGTAACTCTTGGCCATGACTTTCTTTCTGTTTCACAAACAGCAGTCTCTTCTTCAGGAGCAGGATGTTGGGTGGACTCTCTAAGCAGCTCTGTACTGAGAAATTGAGAACAGAAGCTTTAGCAGGAACTGGACACAGACATGCAGATTCACAGGCTTCTCTGAAGCCCCCTCACACCAGCTCTGGGCAGAATTCAGTGGAGGATGGAGCACTAAGGTAAATTTAATTTAGACCCAGATGTATATCCCAGAATTTGGTTAATTTTACAGGTCCAAAGCTTTACACAATTGTTGAGCCACTATTTCCTGAGGTAACAAAAGGAATTGTTCACCATGCATTCAGTTTCTGTTAGAAAAGAGATCCCAAATTCTTCTGGAAATTTCATATTCTCAAGTGCCATTTTTCATAGAAATGGCCTCGTTTTTGAGTTCATAGACAGCGGAAAAAGCAATAAAACCTTTAGATGCGAGGTGATTTGTCATCTTGCTAGAAATACTTTACCACAATTCTAATTCACCACCATCCCAGGAAAGGCTGCCTATAACACACTGAGAGCCAGCTTGGGCTGAGAGCCAGCAAAGCACTCCAGCATGATTTCAGCTTTCACTGTACCACTGCCTGGAGTGAGATGACTTAAAAACCATTACAATTAGAAAGCCTAAATGGCTAATTTAGAGCCTTGGTGTGAACTTCCTAGAGTGAGTATCACAGCACACAGCTACACCATTTTGAGTTTATAAAGCCCTGCCACATGGCCCAACCTGAGCAAGGCACTACAGATGAGCTCCAGGTGAAATTAGATGGGAATGGACAATATTTGCAAAAGGCCTTCAGCAGAGGCCTTTGTATTCAAGAGTCTTTTATCCCACTGTAGGTGAGAGTATACTTTATACATCCCAGGAGGAAAATAACTTAGTCAGAAAGCTCTCAAGGAAAGATAAAGAGTACAGACAGAAAAGCTATTGTGCATGAATCCAGGTGGAATCATAAGTCTTTCTCAAAATGCTGAAAGAATAAATCCCTCTTCCACAAACTACAGGAAAAGATGTGGTTCCCATACACATCTGAGTGGCAAAGCAACTTCCCACATAGTCACATCTGCCTCCTTTTTCCTCTGTTCCATTGCTTAAATTCTGCCATGAGAGTAAACACAAGAGGGGGCAAGGGGCTGCATAGGCACCTGGTCAGGGCAAGGAGAAAAGGAGGGAAGAGGATTTGTACCTTAGGGATTTGCATATGAATTTGGCTTCAGCCTTCACAGCATTTACATGCCTTTGAACACTTTCTGTTTCTTTCTGCATTCTTCACTGCTCCATTTTATTTATTTTCACCTTCTGCTTCTCAGATCTTCTGCCAGACTGCTTATTTAATTCTACTTGCTGCACTGAAAACACCAAATTTGTTGTCATCCAAATTAATCCCTGAACATAATAAAAACCTCAAAATAGCTCAGACAACCAGTTTTCCATCCTTTGGTCTCACTTCAAGTACAGTATAAAAAGCCAGGACTTGGGAGCTCTGACAGTTTACACAGGACCAGTCCTAGGTACATGGCATTTTAGTAGGCACAGGAGGCTTTTCCTTCTCCATCAATCTTTTCCTTTTACCAGCTGAGACTGCTCAGAGTCCCCCACCATCTCCAGCCCAGTTATCCCCTCTGCCCAAGTAATCCATTGAAAGACTTTATGGTTTTCAAATAAACTTGGTACTTTTGAAATATTGCCTTCTGTGACAGGTTAGTTGAAAAGCAAGATAAACTAAGATTACCTTTGCTTTTAGGGATGAGGGAAGGGAAGCATCTCCTAAGAGTCTGTGCTGAAGCTGCAGGACACTCTGGCTACAGATGTCCTGTTGGGTTTTTTATGTTCCTCTCTGTTCAAACTGCACAGTGGAAAAAAATAGGGAAAATAAGACCAGACAAAAAAAGCCAAGACAATAAAATAGAAAAGAAACATGATAGCACCAATATTTTCCCCAAACCTGTATTACCATTATCTGCCCTCAACCTTTTTCTCTTGCAGTCTTCCCAGAGATGAGAAGGGCTCTGAAAAGATTAAGCACCCTTTTTCTTGCTGGCTTTGTCCAGTCTCTCAGTTGTGTATTTTTTCAAGGATTGCTCACTGATTACCCTTCAGTGTTTTTAGTTTCCTTGATTTGAACTAGATTGCAAATAAATACCATAATGTGAGTTTAACAATGCATAGTGAGAAAAATATTCACTTGAAATATAAGCAAAACAATCATGCTGGGAGTATAATAATTTTTGAAGCTGTTTCTAACTTCCAAAGGGCTACTTTAGACCTATTCCTGCAGTCTGCACGACTCCCATTTGATTTTTTCACATAGAATTCACAATTATTCCTACCATTTATGTCATGCAGTAGCACTTCTAAATTAGAAAACCAGACTGGAACTTCAGCAGGCTGTCTGAGTATTAACCAATCTCAGCTCCCCTGCTCTGACAAAGCCCTGGCTGAGAGATAAAAAAGAATCACATACCTTACTTGTTAAGAGCTGTTCATGCCAACTCTTGCTGCTCTGCACTAATCACAAATTAGAAAGCATTTTCATGTTGTCAACACAGAGACCTTATGTGAATACAGATATGAGAAATAAACCAAAAAGTATCAAAATCTTTGAACGTATGCTTATGCTAATTTAGTAAAGAATTAATTGGCCAGAATTTATGCAGGCAGCTCTCCAGTCTGTGGATATGTAAGATACTATTTTAACAGTGTTTTTTTTAAGTGAATGTTAACAACAAAAAGTGTGATTAAGACCAAAACATTTTAAGCATCCATTTTTTACAGTGTCTTGATTTTGCCATTCACTGATTTGGGGAAGCCATACTGTAGTTTTCTCCTTCATTTTCTGTTCATACCAGGTTCCCTTTTTAGCTCTGACACTAAACACAGCAGGACTGCATTTAAATAAAAACATGAGGTTTCCAGGGGTATTGTGGATGTATTTTCCAGCTCAATGTATATTCCCACTCATATCAGACTCTGTAAAAAACAAAACAAAAAGCCAAGTCTAACCCACATTGTAATCCTGAAATATCTGCCAGTAGTCCTTTAATCCTGAAAGATAAACCAGAATAAGATCATTACATTTATGCAGAGCAAAAAGCCCTCCTCAGACAAAGCCTTGTAACTGTGGGGAGTTTCCCTGAGTATTTTGCCACACACTGAAATAGCCAATTGCTTCAGGAGGTCTGAGGTACGAGCAAAAGTTCAACACTGACATTTCCAGCCTCAGCAGAAAAATTATTCTGTCATTTGAAGAAGAATTTACCACCTTATAGCTGCTCTTTCCCATGGCAGTGTTTCTATCCTTTCAGAACTGTTTAAGAGGGTTACTCTTCCTTATTTTAACTTGGCTGCCATCAATAAGGGCTAACTGATAGAGAAGAAAGTAATGTGCATAGCTGCCTCTCCACAGCTCTGGAATCCTTTGAACTAGAAGCCCCTCAAAGCTTTCACTGAAAGGCAGATTTTTGCACTTGGACTGGGGTTGATATCCTTGAAACCATAATATTTACATTCTTTCTCTTTTATATTGCTTTTCCTAAATGCTTCCACGAGACAGTTAAAAATAGAAGGTGAGACACTTGAGCTGCACAGAAGGCAATGTGTGCTCCCCATGGTTTCTCTGTGCCTGTTCCTTTTTGATGAGTAGGGGAAATACCTCCTCGGTCAGTCCTGCACCTCCTCCTGCTCCTGCAGGGAAGGTTCCTCCACTGCAGCTCTCCACCCTGGCTCACACCCAAGAGGCTGCAGGAGCTCCTGCCCAGGTTGTGTAACGAAGGATGCTGAGAGCTTCGTGTGCTGACCTGGAAAACTCAACTGGCTCTTCCCTGAAGGATCTCTTTGAGATCCTGCCTCAGTTATCTGACTTCCACATCACCTCCTCTGCCATCCACGCCCCGTGCTGGAGGTTAGCTGACATTGCAGCACTTCAGCAAGACTTCAGGATTTGGCTTTCCTACTGCATGTAGTCAATATACTTTTCAAGCCAATTGAGTTGTCTTTTCAATGTCACTTTCTTAAGGTCTCCTTGTAGTAACTCATCTCTTGAATACTGTAGGCTAATAGAGAAAGAAGTTTCATCATATCCTGGGCCTTTCCTCTCAGAAAGTTGTGATCTGCTTACTTTGGGGACTCTCCAAACTCTAACCAGCATGGGAAGAGCAAGACCTGTCACTCACCATGATGTAGGATATTGCTGAAGGATAATAGACAGAAGGAATGGTTCTTGAAATCTCTAGTCCCAGTCACCATTTCCTTATAAATAGTATTTTTATGGTTTGCAAAGCAGCAATGTTCACATGCATCTGGTTTTTTTTTCATTCCAAATGCATTTCTTTCCTATAAATAATGTTTAGATCTGTTTAGCTGTATTTCAACTGTGAAAAGCCAAATGTGACTAAATTATTTAACTGATTTTACTTCTTACTTGCTTTATTTTGTGACTGATTTTTTTTACTGTTCTTTATGCTTGATTATCCTTTCATTTTGTCTGCCAAATGACCTCTCAATTTCGATTCCTTCTCCAATCCAGTAATTTCTCCACCTCTATGCTTTCCTTTAAATGCAACCAATGGCTTTTCTCTTTCAGGCTTTAAATCTTTTCACTAGGCCTACATTCTCAGTGTTTATTTGTATAATATAGGATTAATTTGCAATCCTTTGAAAATTCTTACTAATATTCTAGTAGGTTTTTTCCCCCTCACACTTAGAAGATGATACAGTGTTTGTCTTTTCTGAAGCCAGAGAGATAAAACAGTGATCCATAATTCCATGGACAAAGCACAGTGGAAAAATCAGCAGGTTTCAGCCAGAAAAACTAACAATCAGGAACCTTTTGGCAGGTCTGAATTTTAACTTAAAGCTGCAAAATACATCATTTGAGACAGTTTCAAGTCTTGACCAAATCTTTACTGGAAATTACAGTAGCAAAACAAAGCAGAGTCTCCTGAGACACCCTCACATCTCAGTTAACAGAGTTAATCACCTGGCAGCTTGCAAGCATTTCTTTCATGTAAGAGGGAATGTTCCAGATGATTCTGGAATTTGATGGAAAAGATTGTTGAATTCAATAATATTCAAACTCTGGCAGCATTAGCCAGTGTCAAACTTGCTGGGTCCAAAATATTATTTCTCTTCAAATATTATTTCCTTCTCATGGAGTTTAAACTCCATGAGGCTCCAGCTTACACTTGTTCTCTGCAAGACCAACTGGCAAGAAATTTCCCAGACAAAGCCCAAACAATTCACCCTGGGGCCTCACCATAAACAAAGTCATATATGAATGCTATTTTTATTACAAAAGCTGTAAAGATTTCCTGGAAGCTCATCTGTGAAGCTGCTGAATGCTACATACCTAGCTGAGGTTTCCATCATACTGCCTCCAACTCCATGGACTTTCCAGGAGGCAGGAAGATTTTGAATATCCCATTCCAGCAGTGGTGCTTAGGTTGAAGGGGAGTATCATTAGCCAGAGTTTAATGCATTTCTTATTCTGATCAAGCATTAATTTTTTTTCTTCTGGAGATGGCAGTAGCATCTATGCGCAGATCACTTAATTGCCTTTCTGCCTTTTCATTTGAGCACTTGGAGAGAATAATTAAGTGGAAGATGTAACAAAGAGAGAGAGCCATTTTTGCAACCTGTGACAAACTGGTTTCATTCTCTCTCCTCCCCATTTTACATCCTCAGCACAAGTCATGTCTTCATCTCTTCTCCAGTTTGCTTGGCAATCATGGCTGCTGTCAGTCACAGGCACACACAGGTCACAAGCTCTGAAAAACAGTACGTGCTCAATCATACAATTCTCATGAAGCTGACCTTTTCAAATAAATTGACTTTATTTTTCCAGATCAAGCTTGCATTAAGAATATCCCAGCAGAGACATATAGCTGAGGAAATAGAGCCCAAACACCATATGGGCAAGCTGCAACAATGCCATTAATCTGCTCACCTGCCTGTCCTGCCTCCTCCCACCCCAGCCCCACATCAACCCCAGATCTTTCAGATGTCTTTAATGTTTAGTTAAACAAAGAAGGTCTTTTCCTCTGTTCCAAGTCTTTCAGTTACTTGCCTAAATAGTTCTAAGTGACAGTTTTTTACATACAGCTCTCTGCCTCCTTTCCAGCATTATGCAGACCACCCAACACTCAGCTCCTTTGCCCTCCCTTCTCCTCCTACAGCTGGTTGCATCTTGGGTTAAAATTTCTCAGAGGATAAAACACCACACGTGTTCACCTTGTAATAGATTCAGCATGTAACAGACGAAGCCCTGATCCAAACTGGTCCTTGGATGCTATCAGAATACAAAGTGACACCATATATTTTTGGTTTTAAAATAAGCTTCTGATTCATGCTCCCCCGGTATTGGCAAGGCCACGTGAATGTGACAGAAATAAACCGTGTGACCTCCATATCAGCGGGGGATCTGCTTCAGGTTGTGCTCACAGAGCAGAAATGGGAGAAGGGGGAGCCAAGCAGGCAGCACTTCAATCTCTCTCCTCCCTCTCTGTGCTATGCCCTACCCTTCCAGGGTTATGCTTCCACCCTCCAGGCCTTCCTTCTGGCCAAAACTTCTGTTTGCTTCACAGCGTCTTCTCAAAAGATTTCCAAATTCTACAAAACGAGCAGCATTCGTCAATTTTTTCTTAAAATCTATAGAAGAGTGTCAGAGAGCAAGCTACTGTCAAGCAGGCAAGCTCTAAATGTCTTTCCAAACACAGATTACTTTGTTAAATAAAAAGCATTTCAGAGCCAAGGAATGATCATGTTTATTTTCTTATCTCCTTGATGAAACAGAACTAATTTCTCTCACGTTCAAAGAGATTGTGTTCAGAGAGAGCTCCGTTTTTACAACTGCAACTCCTAACATCCCCATTAGGTTCTCCCTGCAGTTTAAACTTCTGCCAGCAAAATACAGACAAATCTGCTGGGTGTGGTCTGATGCCCATCCAGGAGGTCTCTCAAACCATATGTTTCTAATGGTTCTAATCTATGATTAAATCAATCTAAAAGAACAAGAGCTGTGTGAAAGGAGAAAAGGACTTTATCTAGAAATGAAAGAAAGTCAATCAAATGTCATTTTCTGAGATTTAAAAGCAGGTGCTAAAGACAGGAAAGCCTCACTCAGTGATCAGTGCTTTCCCTCCTGTGTACATACAGAGCAATGGGTTCTGCTCCTCATCCACAAACCCCAAGAACAGTGAGCAGCTCTTGTAACAGAAAACATGAAAGAATTTGCCTTAAAAAAAAAAGATAAAAAAGAAAAAATAGACCCTCCCAAAAACATCTCACTTGTCCTTTGTACACCTTTAGAAATCCACTTGTTAATCTTTTCTTCATGTTTCCAATTGTAGAAATGTTGAGAATTACAGGGCAGTAGGCAGGTTTGAGCTGTGTGTGTGTGATGTGATGCACTCATTTGTGCAGAGGTGCGGGTTTACTTGCAAACGAGGTACAGAATTTGCAATGATAGTGTCACTACATTTTAGGGGAATACAATAACATGCAACTGCTGTACCTCAAGTACTTGAGATAAAAACTATTCAAACAAGGAAATAGGCTTTTCAGAATAACTATGTTTCTAACCAAAAAAATATGTACTTGATTGTTGTGTAGTGGCACCAAATTACAGTATCCAAATTTGGGGATCCCACATAAAATCTCCTATACCAGGAGCTCATATTAAGGGAATAAATTAACAGCTGAGGCATCTCTAGTCCTTGCCCTCTGGGCTCACCCTCCCCTGGCCTGGGCAACGCTTCCATGACGCCTCATGGCTTTTGCCTGGCTCTGCATCAGGCAGGTCCAGCACCTCTGGGCCCTTCTCTTGTTGCCTGGGGAAGTGTCCTGAGGACACAGCTGTGCCCTGAGCACTCAGACAGGAGGACAGAGCCCAGTCAGTGCAGAGAGGCACCAATAAACACTTCAGGAGAGGCACCAATAAACACTTCAGGAGACAGGCTTTGCCAGGAGAGCAGCTCTGCTGGTGTCCCTGAGCTCTGAGCCCCACCCTGCTGCATCCCTGAGGAGCCAGGCTCAGCCCAACCAGGAGGTGGATGAAAAGGATCACTGGCTTCTTTTGCTCCATCAGAGCACATTCCTCGGACCCCAGCCCTCAGGGGCTTTACTGAACTTGCTGTGTGCTACACACGCTTGGCTGTCTCATTAAACACCACGTCTGGCAAATCCTACCTGCCTTAGGCCATGTCTATGCAGTAAAGCTTCGCCAAAGTTTTGCACACCCAAGGTCAGCTCAGGGCATGGAAAATACACATCCTATAGCTGACACTGTTACAATGGTGGCACTCTGGGGACTTGATATTATCTGTGCTAGCAGCAGAATCCAGGTGGGTGCACCTTCTGCTGTTCAGGAAGGTGAAGCGCCTAAGCCACCAAAAAACCTGCTGGCAGACTAACCTGTGCCTCCACCAGGTTGTCTGTCCTGCAGCCCCAGCACAATAAATAGCTTTTGCTGGGTGCACAAGACATGCTAATTGCAAGCTCTACCTGTAGACTCCCATCTGGCACCTCTTTGTTCACTTTCTCTTCCTTATACACCATAGAGCTCCTTAGCCTTTACTTTGGAAAGGACTCGCAGTTGCCTCGGGATGTAACAGAAATTCTCTGTGAATTTTTCATGTTGTGTTTACAAAATACACAGGTTAAAACACGCTTTTGGAGCTCAGTTTCTTTGCAGATATCAATTATACGAAGGTTCTTTTTGTTAAAAATACTACCTACCTACATTTCACTGGGGGAGACACATTCAATACCAAGAATGCAAACTGATGGGAGCCAAGGGAGGCAGTGATAGGCAAAGAGGGCAACACCAGGTCTTTGGGATTGTCACTGACACATCATGACAAACATTCCCAAGCAAGTTCTGTGCAAAATAAACTGTGCCCTTTCTCCTTAAAATAAACATCCTTGCCATACTTACTGAAACCAGGAATGTGCCATTATTAATGATAATGTAGTGCAGGAGACAGCTTTTCTTAAGGTTACCCAAAATATTTTTGCTGCTTCATCAGATGTATTGTTAGATCTCACCAAACCCAGAGCTGGGGTGCACCTGTTTTCTCTCAGACGCATCTTATTTTTCTTCCTTGGAAGTCCCAGCTGGCGTCCAGGTTTTCTTAAATTGCTACCAGAGCTAATTGCTAAATTGCTACCAGAGCAATGCCCCAGAAGATGGGGAACTGCTTTCTGCAGCAAAAGGTGAACAAATGGGGGACTCAGTGCACCAGAGTGGCCAAGGAGAGGCAAAGAACTGGTGCTAAGACCAGCATGGGAGGGAAGGGGAGATGTGACAGCCAGGCAGGCAAACACAGCAGTTTCAGGGGCTTTGTTTTGGGGGTGCTCAAAGCAGGAACATTTTCTGGAGGCCTGGGGGAGAAAGGAGTAGCTTGGGGCTGGTAAAAAGCTGGCAAACAGGTGGTTCTGTTGGGAGTCTCTCAGCTATGAAATCACAAACCCAGGGAAAATATTTACTGAGGGCCAGATTTGCTCCACCTGAAGGCACAGAAGGCAGTCTGTTTTTTCATTTGTTTTTTATTTCTTTTGCTTGTTTGGATGCTCTGTGATATTATTTCAATATTATTTTTAAGTGGTTTCTCATTTAAGGAGACACCTGATTCAGCCTAATGGCTTCCCAGCCTCTGAGTGTTCTTCCCTCACAGAAAAATTCATGTCAAAGCAGTAACTGCAGCAGACCCAGCAGTAGAAAGAGCAAATGGCCAAAGCTAAGAGTAGGCAATGGTTTTGAGCTTGGATCCAGTTGGGGAAGAGAAAGAGAGTTCAACCCTGTCAACAAAGTCATGACTTGGTAAAGGCTTTGTTGAAAGGCTTTCATAGAAATTATTGACCACAAAATCATGTATCATGTTAAAACCAACAATAACAACCACTAATAGCCTGTTCTGAGGAGCCTATAATACTAAAATAATAGTGATAATTTAAAAATGTAAGTAAATCTGGGCAATTGTGCACACACAATGGAAAAGACTACTTTCCTGTGATATTAATCTCAAGAGGCAATATCAACATTTTCACTCTCTGGCTTCAGGAACCACATCAGGAAATCAAACAAATATTATCCCATGTGTGCAGAGAACTTCTTTCTTCTTGTAACAAGCAAACAAAAATTATTTTCTTAATAAACATTCAACAGACAAAAGCACTACTGAGAAGGATCATAAGAGTAAGAAAAAAACCCTGTGATATTGATGAAACCAAAACCTTTCCTCCTTCCAGTCAGGAGTGGCTGGAATTGACACAGATGGGTTACTTGTGGCTGGTGCTGCACAGAGGCAGCTTTGCAAGGTGTTCTGTGGATGGGACTGAGATGAGCCCATCATGCTGCTGGGGACACCTTGGAAAATACCCACAAGTAATAAAATCAAAGAAAGAGATGATGCAGCCGGACATGTATAAGTTCAAAATGCCCAGTCAGGGCTAGATAGGGATTCTATTCCTATCCCTAAGAAGAAAACGGCTGTGCAGGAGAAAACTCCTGGGCTGAGAATTCCAAGACTTGTCATTTTTCAGCAAATACACCATTCAAGGGATTTCAGGGAATACCCCTAGAGAGCCTGGGATGTGCTCCCTGAGTGCAAACCTGCACAGCCTGTTAGAATGTGATGGGTATTAGAGGGGACAAAACTGGATGAAAGCCTCAGTCCCATGACACTGGGTGTAAATTATTATCTCTAAGATCGTCATGGTAAACTTTGTCTGCATCATGCTCCCATTGATTTTACACATGAAAGAGAGGTTGGGATATTGCATTAGCAAGGAAAAAAGCATTAGAGATGGGCTTAAGAGTAATTCTGGGGTGGGTTCTTAGAAGTCTTCAACCCAAGGATCAGTAGTTGCTACAAGAATAAACCACCCTGAAATCAGCACAGGGCAATTGTTGCATTTTTCTAAGCAGAGCAGCAACTCTAGGTTTGTATTTGCCAGATTCCTCACCTCATTTTCTCCCTTATGTTAGGGAATGGAGTCCTCACCATGCAGGATTAGTCTCTCCTGTGAGGCTCATTACCTTGCCAAAAATAATAAACAAGCAATAACCATTTCAAACTTAGGAACATTTAAAATGGGATTCAGGGAAATGCTTGTTCCCTGCTTTCATTTTCAGGAAAAAAAGGAAAAAAATCTTCAGGGGAATTAAGGGGGAGAGGGCAATTCTTCCCTAGAGGTTCAAATATATCTCCCAGGCAGCACAAAAAAAAATGTTGGTATTCTGTACCACCCAGTGCCTGCCCACTTCTATGCTTGATTACCCCGATAAATCAGAAAACCTGTTTGTTACAGACTCTCCTTCCATTACAGCTGCTGCTCTGGTTAACATCTTCTGAATCATCCAATTCATCAGGATCACATACATGGGGCTTTAATCCTTTGATTTTTTAAGTTACTTTGTTCTGAATTTTTCGCTTCATCCCCTTACTGACAGAGAAACTGGATAAAGATAAATAAGTCAGAGTAGCATTGTTTTTCTGCCCTGCTTTTTATTCTGCAAGGGGAATACGAAGGGGGAGAGGATAGCTCTGCATTTCACAGTTCTTTAGTGATATTACTCAGGGTTCATGGTGCAGCCTCAAATTTGAAGAGTCTGAAAACCAGTCCTTAATTTCTGAAGTGCAGTCAGCTTCCTTGTGTTCTCCCAAACATTAAAATGCTATTTTTAAAAAAATGTATATGAAATAGACAAATAACCTGGTGGTTATTCCAAGCCCTCCATCCCTGCTATGCCTTTCAGTACTAATTTCTGTAAAAGGAACAAATCCAGGAATTGAGTTACAGCTGAAGTGTAATAGCTACATAAATTACAGGGAGTGTCAGAGTGGGAAGGGAAATGGGGAACACAGCAGGTCAAATACTCACTAATGGGCTCTCGAGTCATTCACCTGCTCAAATCAAAATCAGACATGAGAGTACAACACGGGGAGCACACAGGAGAATACATCCCAGAGCACTGTTCCTCTCAGCATGATTTTAGGATTAATGCACACAAACACCCCCATGCTCATCCTCACGTCCCTGGCAGTCACTCCCAGCATGTGTCTGGTCTAACCCACCTGGGCTGACTCCTGGCTTTGTGCCAAGTGAAAATTATACATGAGAGCAGTGACAACACAAACCTGCCCCCCTTCAGGAGACTCCAGCAGCAAGGCCACCTCCTCCCCAGGGAAGGCTGAAGCAAAAACAAGGAGGTTCCTGAAGGATCCAGCTTCCCCCTCTGCCTGCCCAGCACTCAACACATGGGAATCCCAGCCCCTCAGCATTGCCACAATAGAATAATCAATTATAAATAATGGATGTTATTATAATAAATCATAATCACAGCTGTAACTGGGAGAACACAAATCTCTAATGGTGTTAGTACATTTTTACATAATGCATGTATAAGATACACAAATGTGAGAAAATAAAGGTGATGACTAAAGCTCAGATGGTTCCATGGTTTTATCTGACACCCTTTGTTTTGAAACTAGGACTGAGTGTTTCTTTGTGGAAGTGACCTCTACAGAGGGTCCTGAGACTGAGTTGTTCCAATCTTAGCAGCCTTCAGGTTAGATTTCAAAATCTAATACAGACTGTTTATGAGAACAAAAAATGAACTTCAATAGAGAAGGAACATCTCTTATATTTTACATATCTCATGCTGGAGAAGCCTCACATCAATGTTTATAAATTCCTTAAGAAGAAAATACCACAGCCTTCCTTTTGTGTCTCCCTCACCTGCTTTTTTCCATCTATTTTTTCTCTCCTTTCAGTAATGGCAAAACCTTATGTCATTGCAAGGAAATATTTTATTAAGCAGAATAATGGACTCAAGATCGGAATCCAAGGGTACCAAGTGAAAAGTACCTGTCTAGCCATATTATGTCAGAAAGTATTATCTAGTTCCTATAATTATCTATCTATCTATCTATCTATCTATCTATCTATCTATCCCCTTATTTATCTAGTTCTTATAATTATGATGAACGATTTTGTTTCTGAATAATTTCACAAGAGCCATAAAGAATTATATATCCAAAAAGAAAATTCCATGCCATCTGCAAAAATACAATTTCTGACCTGTCATATTTAAGGTAGAGAAAGACAAAAAAACATGAATAAATGAAAAAAATAAAACACACACACAAGTCTTCCTTCAAAAATCTGGCTGATATTTGCTACAGAAAGATTTAAATAGCTGCTTCTGATTAAGTTTATCTCTGTTAAGCTCTCAATCAAAATATTTTGCACTAAAGGCTTTGAGTTCTTGTCCTGGTTGGACAAAGTTGCACAGTATAAATCTCACTAATGGAAAATCATAAAATAATCAACTAAACTTCAACAGAAAGACGTTTGTGAAGGTCCTCAGCATCAAAAAATCTGCTTTTCCACAGTATCTCTTTACCCCAGAGCTTTCACTGAATTAAATAGATTGACAGAACAGGCAGCTGCATTGAAGCAATAAGAAATATGAAAATAAAAGCAGTATTTTAACTCTCAAAATCCAAGCAGGGGACTGAGAAGACAATATTGGTTTCAGGAAAGGAGAGCACATTCCTTTTATCAGAAAATGTCACCTGCTTACTATTGTAGAAAAATTCCCTTTAAGAGAACAGAAAGATCCAAAGGGAGCAGCACCATGCAACATCCACCTCCAGTTGGGGAACAAACACAGACCAGGGCCAAATAACAACTGTAAGGATAAAGAAACAAGACCCACACCAATGGGGACAGAAGTAGCACATGGAAAGGGGACATAAATAGTCCAGCAGGAACATTTAGCAGACTGTGACAAAGCTTGGGCTGCAAACAGAAATGGCATTGCTCAGAAAACAGACTGGGGAAGATGACACTGTTTTTTAGAATCACTTGTTAAAAATAAAGTAGAAGAAAAAAACGCAAATAGTAACATCTCTGAATATCTGACTTCAAAAATAGAGATTGGACTTGGTAAATGTCACTATTATTCTTTATAAAACAGGGAAGACTTTTTAATTTTAAGTCTATAATTAGACTTCAATGGAAAGTTACATTGTAAGTAGAAGAAAATTGCCAAAGCTCTAATGTAATGTGAAGAATAGAACAATCTTTATTCAAGGCTGCTCTGGACATGTGTTGTATTTTAACAAGTACTTTGCACTGGAAAAGTTCTCAGTCACAGCAAATTTTTAGTACCATTGGAAAGAGATCATTGTAAAAGAGACATCAAAAGGTTTACCTTGAGGCTGTCCAAGGCATCCAAGTGCAGTAGGGATAAGAATAACACAGGCCTACTGCTGACCCCATGTCCCCCACCCCATGGGACTGCTGATCTTGGAGTCCTCCCTGCATGTCCCTGGGTGAAGGAGGCCTCAGTGAACCTTGGGTCCTCATCACATCATCATCATAACTGTGTGCAGTTGGCACTCTGTCTTGCAAGGAAGTCAGCACACATTCAGCTCAGATATTGAATTTCCTTTCACCTCTCCAGAGTATGGTGTTTCCAGCTCAGGGTTAAGCTTGTTTGCAGTTCCTGGGGAAAAGGATTGCTGCAATTGCTGCTGCCTGCGCTGTGCATGGCTTGTGAACAAAGAACTCTGGTTTCTAGGTCTCTTGCAACTCTTTTAATAGTCACTCCCTCAATGAAAGTTTCCTGAAATCCAACCCTCAGATGTGAACCTCTTGAAAATAGGGGATGAACAGGCTGGATTTAAACTCTCTGAATCAAGTACCATGCTTCTTTGGTTTTAATTTATCCAGACTTTGATTCAGAAGAAACGCAGAGCTGATTCCAGCACTACCAAACCAGAGTCCTGCCTTTGCAAATCTCATCCCATGCTGACAGGATCCTCTGTGAGGGAGAAAGTTACTCCTGAAGGATTTCTGCCAACTTCTACTCAAATCATGCAAGGTCAAAGGCAGGACTTCAGCAGTCAGTAGTCCAGACTCAGCCACATCAGTCTGAACATGTAGACCCAAGCTAAATACCACCTCTCCAGCACCTCTGCAATTCTACAGCACTGGGAACTGGACACTTCTGCAATCAACAAAGCCATAAGCACTTCATTAAAAATTACAGTGTCTTCTCCCCTGCTCAAATGCAATTGCAATAATGTTAAGATATTCTTTCATATTATGCACTAGTGCAGACATTCCATAAACACCTAATCCTGCTCAGAAAACCTTTATTAAAGTTTAAATTTAGCTGCCATTCTCTGCTACTTTCCAGCAAGCCAAGGGACTCTCTCCAGAGGCAATTCTGATTTTCCAGACAGTCGGGGTCTGCAGTGGTCAGACAAAAACCTGAACTTTGGGAGCTCTGCAGCATTCCCTCCAGTCATCATAAACCAGCTGTGATGGGTTCAAAAGGAAGTTGTATCAGATGGGACTCATGGGAAGTTACATCAGACCTTCATTTGCCCAAAGAAGGTCAGCAAGTCAGAGTGTTCGGAGAGAGCACGCAAAACATGGCA
Source organism: Camarhynchus parvulus (assembly GCF_901933205.1). Taxonomy (NCBI): domain Eukaryota; kingdom Metazoa; phylum Chordata; class Aves; order Passeriformes; family Thraupidae; genus Camarhynchus; species Camarhynchus parvulus. The sequence continues at coordinate 17,139,507 of NC_044600.1, read as the reverse complement.
CACATTGCAGGGTGTGGATAAAGAGGAAGGATCTCTCATAAGAAAGAAAAATAATTGACATGGTATATTTCATCTGACTGCAATTTTCCCCTGTTTCCTGGACAAACCAAAGCACAGAGAAAGATAACAATTTGCACACATTCACGCACAGTGAGTGTATCAGAACACACATCTCTTGCAGGACACATCATCTCTGTTTCTCCACTGCCTAGAAAGGAATAACTGGAGACTCTGTACTCCTAAATCTCCTAAAGTTTTACATGTTACTGTGTTTATGTTTGTTACCCTATTGCCTGAATACTGAAGTGTTTCTGACTGCTGGTCTTTTTAGTCTCAAAGCTGTTTGGTTCCAACTAGCTGGGAATTATTTACACCCCAGAGCTGAATTGTTGGTCAGAGATACACAGAGACTGCACTGTGAAGCAGCAAGGCCGCCTGGCTGACTTCCCAAGGAAGAGGTGGATCCTTGTGATGTTCACAGGGGTTCCAGGATGAGGGAAGAGACAAGAATGTTGACTCCGTGTTTCAGAAGGCTGATTTATTATTTTCTGATATATATTATATTAAAACTATACAAAAAGAATAGAAGAAAGGATTTCATCAGAAGGCTAGCTAAGAATAGAAAAAGAATGATAACAAAGGCTTGTGACTGACCGAGACAATCTGGACAGCTGGGCTGTGATTGGCCATTAATTAGGAACAACCACGTGAGACCAATCACAGATGCTCCTGTTGCATTCCACAGCAGCAAATAACCATTGTTTACATTTTCTTCCTGAGGTCTCTCAGCTTCTCAGGAGAAAAAATCCTAAGGAAAGGATTTTTCAGAAAATATCATGGCTACAGATCCTCTGTTCTGGCACACCCAACACTTGTTGAGGGACACTGATCTCATAGGGTAGGGGGTGCTGGCCCAGCTTCTCCTGACACTCCATAAGGAGGTGGCTTCACGACAGATTTGTAAGGGCTGGCAGATCCAACATCTACTCCAGGTTCTTTGCAGAAACTCAGTCCTGAAGAGTGCAAAGCCCTGCACCTGGATGAAGGCAACCCCTGCTATCAGCAGAGGCTGGTGCAGAGACTGGGAGCAGCCCTGCTGAGAAGGACTCTGGGGGTGCTCATGGATGAACAATTAGACATTCCCTGGCCATTCCATGTGCACTGGCAGCCCAGAGAGCCAACTGTGTCCTGGGCTGCATCACAGGCAGTGTGGGCAGCAGGTGAGGGGGATTCTGCCCCTCTGCCCTGCTCTGGTGAGACTCCACCTGCAGAGCTGTGTCCAGCTCTGGGGTCCCCAGCACAGGAAGGACATGGAGCTGTTGGGGTGAGTCCAGAGGAGGTCACGAAGGTGCTGCAAGGGCTGGAGCCCGTCTGCTATGGAGATGGGTGGGAGAGCTGGGGATGTTCAGCCTGGAGAAAACTCCAAGGAGACCTTTCAGTACCTAAAGGTGGCCTATAAGAAAGATGGGGACAGACTTTGTAACAGGGCCTGTGCAACAGGACAAGGTGCAATTGTTTTAAACTCAAAAGGGATGGATCTCAACTAGAAATAAGGAAGACATTTTTAATGACAAGGACAGTGAAACACTGGCACAGGTTGCCCAGAGAGGTGGTGGATATTCAAGTCAGGAATATTCAAGTCAGGTTGGATGGGGCTCTGAGCAACCTGATCTAGCTGAAGATGCCCCAAGGGGGTTGGACCAGATGGGCTTTAAAAGTCCTTCCCAATCCAAACTGTTCTATGGGAAAAAAACCTGCCAGTCTGCAGGTAATAGCATTAACTGTGTTTGACAATGGAAAAGAGATTGAATTATCACTGGCTATTTGTTGCAAGGTGTCCTCTTTGCCAGATTTCTATACATTGTCAACACACACCACAATTCTACTCTGCCTAAATCCTTGATCCAGACTAATTGGCAACAATGGAAAAGCTAAGCAGGCTTTGAAAGCACAGGAGAAGTCACCCAATAATCTGACAGCAGCACAGTCCCCTAACTACACACAACTGCCAGGGGGGTGAATTTTAGGGGCAAATGCTCCCACAGACAGTCAGAGAAGAGTGGCACCTACAAATCACACTGGTCCCTGTGGCCTCAGATCAACACCCTCCTTTTGCTCTGGAAAAATCAAGCTCAGCATCTCTGTCTTTCATCTCTTTCACCTCCCCACTGAAACTGCCAATAAATTGCAGTTCTGCCTATGAATAACAACAACAATCCCTCCAGAAACCCCTCGCATTTTTCTCCCAGAAAACATGTATGTGCTGAGAAGCTCTTTTCACATCAGTTACTGTAACAGAGCAAGGTGGTTTTGTTCAGCCAAGACATTGAATGCAGGTTCATTAGGGTGAAAACTCACACTGTTACTTAATAACCTCTCTAGGGTCTTCTTTTCCTATCTCAGTATCTTTAAAATCCTCTACAATGTATGTAAGCCTGAATTCTCATAGCACTAGGAAAGCATAGCTGAGGTTTAGGGAGACCTATTTAAAAGGAGAGATGAATGCACCAGAAATTCTATTCTGCTGTTGAAAGCACACTGACCTTGAGGCTCCCAATAATGTCCAGAATTAGCTTGTCAGCAGCCTGGAGATCCAATCTCAGTTTTCATGGAACTGTTCCCAGAGCAGGTAGATAATGCCCAGTCTTCAAAGTAACTATGTCTCAAGTTTATCAAACAAGCAGGGAAAAAAAAAAAAAAAAAGACACACCAAAGGGCCTATTCACTAAACAGTGGCTTACATGAATCAGCCAAGCATGTGAAGATCTATTATTCTTGCTTGGGTGACATAAATGTTGCACTACACAGGGCAAGAACACAACTTGCAAGTAGATTAGGTGGGTTCAGCATGGCCAGAATGAATTATTTCAGCCTAGTCACAAATCTACTTTGAACATCTGAGTTTAGAATTGGATTCAAGTATTTAGTTCAGATTTGATTAGCAGAGTCCAAGAACAGGAAAATTATGGAGGGAAAAAAATCTAATGAAAAATGTACACTATCTCAGTAGCTCAAGAAAAGCAAATTCCCTTAAGCCAGCGTAAAACATGTTGCATATTTCTAATTCATGAATGAAAAACTAAATGCTTCAGGGTTTATTTAGACAAAATTTAAACCTCCTCAAAGAAACAAAAAACTACAGCATAGGCTTGGCTCATATGAAACAGGCATAAAGGCCCCACCATAAGCACAGACTTGGGTTGTGCTATTTCTTGCTGTTCCCACTTGGCATAATGAGAAATACTGTTACTGAGAGAAAAATTAAAACCACACAATTCACACCAGCAAATACCAATGCAAAGTAGCAGTAGAAACATTCTGGGTCAAAACTGCAGCCTGAATGCATTTGTTTCTATCTGTAATTATTATTATTATTATTATTATTATTATTATTATTATTATTATGGCAACACATTGTATTGAAGATATAAAACCAAAATCTTCTCCCAAGAAATGACTAATTGTCTTCACTCCCTCCTATCTATGAGATTCCTTGGAAAGAATTTAAGGTACTCAATGCACAATTCCCTTTCATCTCAAAAAAACTGTCAGACCCTGCAGAGTTGCAGGGAAATGTTTCACCACAACATCACACCTCTCTCTGCACCTCCTGAGAGCCACTGCAGCTTTGTGGCAGAGAAAACACCTCTGAGCTTCAGGTTAGGCTCCCAGGATTTCTGAGCATCATGACAAAGATGGAAATTTCTGAACATTAAAGGACAACATAAAGGAACTATGGTTCTGAGCCAACACCTATTGCACTCTCGTGGAAAGCTCTGCATTGGCTTTCTTCATGGCTCACCTTTTTGCACTCTTTTCCAGGATTATTACAGAGATACAGGGCTAAGAGCTACCTTGTTTCATCACTATCTCTACAACAGTCATTTATAATGGTGTCAGTGTTCCAAATGCAGTTCCTGGGATACATCCCTAAAACAGGTTTTCTTAGGTTTGGCAGGTCTACTGATGTTTTATTTGCACAGACCCAGGGTTCACACCATGGCTCCAATCATGCCCAAATGGTCTCTATCGTTTGCCATTTATTTGGTTTAGTGCATGGCACCTACTAAACCCCTGGAGAAGTCACATTGAGAACAGTATTTCTTAAAAAGTAGTGTTTATCTCTGAATTTGTGCATAAGGTATAATGATCAAAACCCAAAGGAATTGCACTGCATGTGCACAGAAGGCAAATGAATGTACCTCCTGAATTTGCCTCTGGTTACAGCACCCAGAACACCTACTGCTCAAGACTGTCTTACACACTTAATCTCCTCAAGAATATAACTCCTTGAAAGTGAAAAAAAATTCACATTTTAGCCTAGATGGACTTTAGTGACTTTCTACCAGACAGGTATCTATCTTCCCATGTTTTAAGAGTATCCAAGTCTTGCTTAGTCATGACATTCTCAAAAACAAAACTGAAAAAATATATACAGTCAAAGAGAAAACATAAGAAGCAGCCATGTTTTTTATCCATTCCCTAATTTTTTTACTTGAATACATGGGCCAAATCCTGCAAACCATTTTATGGCCATTTCTTCCATTTACAAAAGCCCGTGTCAGCTGCAGCAATTGAAAATGTAACTGAGAATAGAGCTAGTTTAAGGCCAGCCAAGCTGATACTTCATGTAATCTTTCACAGTGATGAGATCATATTCTACTACCAAGCTATCACTGTAATCAAGATAAGTCCCAGTTTTAGAGGGGCCATGACTGACACATTTCTTCCATCTGCCTTAAAGGCACAATCCTGCTTCTACAGCAATCAAGTGTCCAATGTTTTTTCTATCATTCATTGGATTTTAGGGGGAAAAACTCCTAATTTTGCCATTACATACAAAAATAGAAGAGCAAGCTAATTTAATAAATAGAATATTTTTGAAATCCCAGATCAGGTTTTAGCTTGTGTAAATTTAGCTAATTTCCACAGTGGCCCACAGTCTGCTTAAACCTGAGCACATGGCTGCCTCAATATCCAGGAAAGGATTTTTAAGAGCAGCTCCCTTTCTGTCTTCTGCAGGAGGCTCTGCTCAGACAACCCCTGAAGAACTGGCACTGCAGACCTTTGTGCCTACCCAGCTTCACCCAAGCACATTTAGTTGTCAATCTGCAAACAGGCAAATGTGTTTGTAATTAACAGAGTCCTTCATTTACTGTATATAAATCAGGAAAAAGGAAAGATACTGTTCAACGAAGACAGCTATCAAAGGAATTACTTTGCTTCCAATTAGGTTCATAAGGCAAAAGCCTTTTCAATGACCAGTTTCCGTTGGATCTAACGAGATGCTCTCATTTGTTTTGCAGGGGTCCAAAGATTAGCCCTTCATTAGGGCAAAGTTAAGTGAAATGGCTAATTTAAAACTCATTCCCCTACTCCATAGATTTTTGTCTTCCTTTTAACTGAGAGGATTTGCTGGTAGGTCATTTATCTTCTCTGACAGATGCTGCCATTTAGCTCTGATCACTTTGGAAAGTGCACACACACTCAAAAGCAAAAGATTTCAAGCAAATTCTATGTCATGGAAACAAGAAAAAAAATGAGTTTCATAATGGTGTTTTTTCTAAGACATTATCCTGCCACAGTAATTAGCCAGCTATATTCTGCTTGTTACAAACTCTCCTTCATTTTCCTTTATCCCTTGTCTGCTTTATATTTCAGACATAACACTTATAACTTAGCAATCACTCCAACAGGCACAGTCAGGATTTGACAGAGCAGATGGATTTCCAAAAAGCTCTTATGAAGCACTCTGGAAATTCAGGTAGGTAGACTTGACACACAACAAACTTTCCTTTCAAAAATTATTAAATAAAATAATTTCAAGTGAAAAACAGTGTCTCATAATTTGTGCCCCTTAGCAAAATACTTTTTCAGTTGAGAGAACTCTTTTTTTTGGTGCAATCCATATTTCAGAAGGCTTCAATAAGGAAAAAACAGCTACTTCCATAATCATATATGAAGGAATAGCTTCCCTGCCCTAACTGGGCACAAGAATTGCTTCCACCCACCCAAACTTGTCCCACTTCACTTCCTGGCTCTAATGGCTAAAGCCTGGGTGCTCTGGGAAACCTCTGCAGAGGTAGCAGCCACACTCAGGCAGGTGAAAAAAAAAGAAAGCTCTTTTTCCAGTTCTTGGGCATCCTTGCACATAAGCCATGCTGTTCCTCACTGCAGGAATGAACCCAGCCATTGCCACTGGCTCACTCTCACCACACAAAAGGCCCTCAACAGCACACGGTGATCACACCTTGCCTCTCTGAGCTTTGAGAGTTTCTCCCTTACCCAGAGGAAAGCTGAGCCCAAAGACACTGATGCTGTTTCACAGCCGTGTACTATTTGATTAAATCCCCATTTGTTGTGTTCCTTTGCCACCTCTTTTCTCAAGGCTGTATCTCCCACACAGCTGTTCCACATTGACTTGGGGAATTCATTTGGAGACTCAGGGAAGCAATAGCTTGGCAATTCCTGCACTGCAAAGGCAAAGCTGAAATGCCTTTACACAGCACCTGCTGAGGGGACCTTTTACTGCTTTCATAATATGGAACAGGAATCTGGCCCCAAGGGGAGGATTTTGCTATACACATGCAAAACCCCAGGTTCTGCCTCATTATAGTTATTGGCCTCCCAATTAACTTGCTTCCTGTGAGAGCTGGGAGGAAGGCATTTTGCTTACTGAGATTTCAGGCTCTACAGTTTGTGAAGTCTTTTGCCTTAAGGACTGTGTATATCCCTAATTGGTGTTCGTCACTAGCAATTCAAGATACTTTTCCTAGGCCAGTTTCTATGCACAGCATCACACCCACTTTTTTACAGATAGGTAAACTGAGGCACGGGCCAGGACATGGTAGTGCAGCATGTCCATAATCCAGCCCTCAAGATTCAAGGCACTGTGTGCAATCTGCCTCAACACAGCTTCTCTGATTACTCAGGTATCCAATAACTATTTGTGCATGGCTTTAATAAGGAGTGTCAGAAACACCCATTCCTGGAAATGTTCTGTGTTTGAGAAATAACTGAGATGTCCAGTGCTCTGTGAGTTTAATCTAGGCCCTCTAAAATGTCTTTCTGGTATATCATTCAGAGTCATCCATTGGCAATAGCATCAGCAACAACGGGATATTTCTCTTGTAATTACATTAACAAACATAAAAATGCCTGAAATAAAAGTTATCCTCTAAATAAGCTGTGTAATGCTTGCAGACTATATAATATAAGCAGCATCTGTGATGCAGCACATACCTACAAAATGTTAAACAGTGCTACTGTAGTAAAACTGTCAGCCTTGATTATTTAAAAGGTGTCTACCTGCAGGCTTTGCTTTCATTCCCTGTTGTTGTTAGTACATCCCACATGTCTGACCAGACTGGCCAATGCTCTGTTCATATTACACTTGGCCCCTGTTCCTCATTTATCAGCCATAGAGACAAAAGTTTGGCTTCCCCTTTCTGAACAACAAAGATTTATTCTTGATGGCATCCCTCTGCAGTCAAATAAAATCCTTGTATGCATTTCTCAACAAATCCACACCATTGCCATAAACTGACATGAATGTTACAGCCAAGACAATCACTACTTGTTCTGATAAAAGATGGGGATCGTGCAAGTGCTGCAGTTGATTTTAACACATAATAGAGTTGACATTGCATGAGCCATAGTTTCCAAGCTCCCTTGCTCCCTCCTGTCCACCTCCTTCCTTCAAGTTTTTCCAATTCTGCAGCCCCCATCTCATTCTGCACATCTGCAACTCTCATTTCACCTCATGTCTAGTCCGTATTAATTCCTTGCATCACTGAAAGCAGGAATACTACCTAGTCAATATCTGCAGCAGAGTTAAACAGTTTATGCAGCCTTCACACCATGGCAGAAAAAATGTTTATGCAATTTTTGTGTTTCTATAAAACATTAACATGCACGAAGTGATATGGGCTTATTGTCCCTGGTGGACTTGGGGAATAAAATACTCTTAAATGTTCCACTGTCCTTTCACAACCACTAAAATAACTTGAAAGTTTAAAGGGAGCTCTGCCTGATTCAGCAGCTTTTAGCAAGAGTTTTTTAAAGCAAAACATTAAAATAAATACAGTCTAGATTACTTTTGATGTGAACCTATAGGTGAGATTTATATTGCTTATCCGTATGAATTAGACTAGACAAAATTTTAAATACCATTTTGCATGCCTCGGAGAGACAGAAAGATAAAGATTTAATTTTCTCTGAATGGGCCATTACTAGCTGTGAAATTGCTCGCTGTTATCTACAGCAAAGCTCTTTGTGGTCTAGCTGTATTTGTTCTGCATAATGAGCAGAATGCCAGTGGTTTCCATCTCCATACAGCTCCTCACTCCGGGCACTCCACAGACACGGCTGACTACCTTTGCTAGTTAAAAATGGAGTTACCAGAGGCAAAGAAGATTTAGCGGTCAAAACCCAAGTCTGCGGCAGAGTCAAGAATAGAATTTCAAGCTTCTAAACTATTCCCAAAGGCCTGGTTTAACCACTACACAGCACTGTGCTGGCAGGGTGCAACCACAGGTCGAGCTCTGCGCCAAAAGGAGAAGCCGTCTCTGGTGCTGCGAGCTCCACGCGCGGTGCCGAGCATTTCCTTCCCATCCCCCAAAGCTTTACGGAGCTTTTCGTGTGTGTCACAAGAGAATAAATGCCTGAGACATTATCTGCCCATTCCAAGAGTTCAGAGAATGTGTATGACATCATGGGCATGACTCCCCCACTAATCACATTATATGCTGTTTAACTTAACACTGCTAAGCTTTGTCTGATAACATTGTAAATACCATTTTATTGCAAATTAGATTATACAAACCTCCTCAGAGTTTAGGTCAGTTCTTGCGTGAGGTCCTTGTTCCCCCTCCTCTCTACTACCCCCAAATTGAATCATTTGGTGCCTAAACCAAGGCATTTCTACAGAAGGAAGCATGAGAAGAAACAATGGCTAAGTCGGCACTACAGATTGCAGTGAGTGGACAGAAGACTCCACACATCTGTTCTTTTTCTCTCTCTTCCCTTGGAATAAAATCAATAGGTTTTGTTTTTCCCTTGAAGCTGTCTGGATTTCATTACAATATTCCTGTGAGGTAGTATATATCTGAGATCTATCATTTCCTTCTATGAAGCCTAAGATGAGTTATACCTCTTGGTAGCCACAGTGTTCTCCTGGCCTTAAGGTTTCAGATTTGTTTACAAAGGAAGCTGCAGAAGTGTTATTTTATTTTAATTTTTTCATTTGATTCTGATTTTTCTAATGACAGAACCAGACTCCAACTACATTAAACCAAAGCCCCAGCATGATCTTCAAAGTCATTGCTACACTGATGCTCCCAAGTTTTTGAGAAGGATACTTGAATTTTCATATTTTGACTAATTTAATGCTGAGGGAGATATCTGAGAAATTTCTAATCTTTTAGAAAACTACAGCAACAGGATTTCCCAACACTACTGCATGAGAATATGCCCCTCATCTTTTTTCCCAAATTTTATCAAGGCCATAAATAACTCATGCTATTAAAGAAGAGGTTTGAGAATCCAGACTTCTGCTTGTTGCTCAGGACCCTACACATCCTCAGGGTAACTTCCTTGCAGGACATGGAGTTAAGGAATGCTAAGGGAAGTAAACACAATCCAGGTGACTGCTCAGACCAAAGCACAGCTAACACAGTGCCAGTAAGGCACCAGTTAACTGCACTCAAGACAGATCCTCATGTCCTTGAGCAAAGCACCTGGCTCCTGCATTCCTGCATGTTCCCATCTGGAGAAAGGCAACAGCAACGCTGCACAAACACAGCAAAGGATGCTGTAAAATAAACATTTTGAGATCTCACATGAAACTCAATCTACCAGAACTGTGATTACTAAATACTGCATTTATGAAAGGTTAAGGCTATAGAAACTGGGTTCTGTTAACTCCTGATTTCTCAGGACAGATTTTAAGGAAGCTCATGTTATGAAACTCAAGTGGCTCTCCTGAAAACAAACATTTCTGTGGGTGTCTTGGGATGCAAGCAGATCTGTGCTCTCTTTACTGTGTCCTCTCTATCCTTTGGCTGTTTGCAGAACTCATCACAAGTACACCTTTACAGTGTTTTTCTCAGTCCATTCATTCCTCTCTCCACAGAGATCTACTGATGAAGCATCATGATTTGTGGGGCAGTTGGTTGCTTGATTGTGGAATTATCATTTCTCTAACCAAGTTTGCAAAGTACCTAGATGCTTTTTTAATGCTGCATTTTAATTACCTGATTCATTAGAGAAAATAACAAATTTCGTAAGGTGTACTGAAATAATATACAGAAAGGAATAATTACAGAATAATTATCAAATCAAGTTATTTATGCTTTTCAAGTTTTTATGTGTCTTTTTATAAGCATGCTATACAAATTAACCCAGTAGTGTACAAAGGAACTTTGTTATTCACATGAACAGCAGTAAAGCTGAAAAGCTTCAGTCACCAAAAATACACAAACTGGAGCCTTTCAGCATAAGTAGGAGACAGGGTTTTTTTTTTGTTTTACTTTATTTTTCCCTTTTTTGTCCCTCTATTCTTTATTTTAGGATGTCCCATCTAATCATCCACTTCTAGAATAACCCTGAGTTCAGATTCCTAACTCCACCTCACACACCAATATATTTCAGTTTTAGTCTCCAGTGAAAGAACCAGTGTCATCCCTAAAGACAGATACAGTGATACTGGGCCAAAAGTCCCAAAGCAACTTTACCACAGAAAATTACAGACTCTGTTCCACTGTGTAAATCTATGCCTCAGTCTGAACAGTCACAGCACCAAGAGTTGCCTAAGGCATTGAAAAGACAGTCCCAGGAGAAAAGGTGATAGCAAGAAAACTCAATGAATCTTTGTATTGGTGTTCAATACAGACACCAACAGCTATTTTGCAAGGAGAATGAATTTAAGGCAGCAGCACAGATGAAAATAACACAATGATATGAGGATTAACTGATGATCCCCACAGGTATCCCATGGGAAATTGCCAGGCCATTAACTTTGGTATGAAATCCAGGTCATGAACAAGCCTTACTGCAAGAATGAGAGAATAAGTGACATAACTGGTGATCATAACCAAGAGAAATAAATGTTTGACGTCAGGAATGTCAGAGCTCCCTATAGACTCAGAATAGGGCCTGCGATGTGTCTCCTGCTGCTTCATAATCCATAAATGATCTGGAAATGCTGTGGGTAGGTGGCTAATGATACAAAGCCAGTGGGTGTTAAAGTAGTAAATTTAACTCTAAGTCCATGGATAAAAAATAATGGATGAGGAAAAAGCCATTCTTGCCATACTTTAAATTCTCTATTACCAGTAATGAAAGAAATCTTGGAGAAGTGGATCATTGCCCAAGAAGACCAGCACAGTGTCAGCTGTAAGCATTTGGGGGAAACTATCCTGTTAAGAATTTTTAGAAGAATGAGAACAAAGCAGAAAATGGTATTATTCTTCTGAATAAACCCACAGTATGCCCATCTCTTCAATACTGAGCACAGTTCTAGCAAATGGGGAAATACAAAGCCACAGAAAGGTCAAGAAGCATAATGTACCAAAGCTGCACACGAGGCATTAGAAAACCTTAGCACAAGGAAAACTTAAGCAAGCCAGAGCCTTTCAACATGGAAAACAAGGATAATAACAATCAAGTTCTAGACAAGCTGTTACAGCACAGAAAAGGTAAACAGCAATGATTATTTTAAAGTATTCTTAACAGAAATAATAGGGCACCAACTCAAACTGGCAGGCAGCAAGCGGGTTCAAAAGCAAACAAAAGGAAGTTCATTTTCACACAATGCCTAATGATGTTGTGCAACTCATTGCCACGGGATGTTATGGCAGCCAAAAATACAAGTGGGTTTTAAAAAAAAAGATTAGACAATTTTATGGAAAAAGGTCCATCAAGGAATATCAAAAACAATGATACAGCTGCAGCCTCCAGCTCAGGAAGGTCTCTAAAGCAGAAACCACTGGAAGCTGGGAGGGTTTACCAAAGGAAGTATCACTCCATACTCGTCCTGTTTTCCATATACAAGTTATTAGCCATTATCAAGAGGCAGGATATGGGGCTAGACAGAACTTTGCTGTGACTCTTTTATGTATTTGACTAATAATCACTGATGCAAATATAAACACACACCCCACCATGGTCACGGACAATTCCATAAGAAGCTGCTACAGTTAAAAGGTGCACACTTAGAAGAGTAACATTTTAAAGGACAGCACTTTTTATTTGAGGAGGACCAGAACTAGTTCTTGTATTTAATTTCATGTGTTCTGTATTTTCCAGAGAGGAGTTGCAGTGTTAACCTCCTTTTTATTCCCTAACTACAGCAAAAGAGGCAAGCTCCAATTGAGAACCAGCTCCAAATGTCAGCTGTTAGGCATAGTGACTCAGTGGTCCTGTAATTCTAGCTCAAATCCCCCCCCAAAAAAGTTACAAGTGGAGACAACAGTATTCTGCACCACTTTGCCCCAAAAAAGGAGCCTTCCCCATTCCTCAGTTAGCATCCAGCACTTGGAGATGTATTAACATGAATAATTTGAGTCAGGATTCAGACCTGTCCTTAGCCATGCCAAGGTACCTGCAATTTTCAAGAGGGACAGAACCATGGCAAAACAACCTACCTGAGGGTCAGCAAAGCTCCCATGTTCATTTGCACATGATGCTCATTTGCACGTATTTGTCCCTGACTTGTTCCCCTAAAGACTGCAGATCTCAGCTACAACAATCCTCTCCAAACAGGAATTTTCATGAGCCAGAGTTGAGCCAGAACAGTTCCGCTTTTCACTGTTAATCCATATTGGGATAATTAAAACAAACAGATCCATGTTTGACACCAAACTATCAATAACTGGAAGAGCTAGGTTCTTCCTTTTTTGAAAGTCACATCATTTATTTAGGCATCTGATTCCAAGACCCAAGTAGGCAAGTTCAGAGCTTTATCCTTCTAAATGTGTGAAAACCCCATACTTTTACACCTAGTTCTATACCTTCATGGAGATTCTGTTGCCTTCCAGTAGGAATCCTTCCACAAGGCAGAGCAGTGAGATTCCTCAGGTCAAGCACTCAGGTTTGTTACACGCTTGTTAACACAGCATCCAGCACAAACAGGGTCTGTGGCCTGGAAGTGGTACTGCAAAAATGATAATAATAATAGTAGCTTAAGTAAAACCAATCAAAGATAAAAACCAATAAACCATCCTCTGCTCTCCTTAAGAAAATTTGTTTATTCACCCCCTCACAAAGGAGATTGCCCTGTTTATCTGCCCGGAGAGCTCAGACATTCCTTGCATGTGCAGCACAGATGGTCACCACACCACAAAAGGCAGAAAGGCTCTCGTGAACGTGTCTGGTTTCTGGATATACAAAAACCTGGTCAGAGCTTCTGCTCCAGCAGGGCTGCTATGCATCCAAAATCCCAAACAAATACAGAAAGCCATCAATATCCTTTGGACAACATCTCTTAGCGGAAAAGGAGACTGTCCAGGGAAAAGAAGCTGCACAGTGACCTTGGTTGTGAGTCTTAATTAATTAGTGTACATAGATTGTTGTAAGATCCCAAGGTGGGAAGTGCTAAGGAAGCAGAAGTATTATTTATTAAAGCTCAAGGCTCTGTTGTTTCTTTATCCTCAGATATTCTTCATGTCTGTTTTTGCATTCATGGCCATTGCTACTTCAACTTATTTCAGCTGTCTTGATCTTTTCTGTACCAAATGGAATAGCCCCAGGCAGAGGATATGCAGTATCTAGTAGCTCAGATACTGGGTTGGCTCATTGCAGTTATTTATCTTATTCTTTTCTAATTTATTTACTGTTCAGATCCCAGTCCTGCTCTTCCTTTGATTTTATAGCCAGACACTAAATGTGGCTACTCTCCATGGATGGAAATTACTCTGACAGTAAATGCCATTAATATTATTACTACCTCACTAAATACACTTCTACAGCATGTGGAAGGAGTCTGCAAGGTCTGTTTTAGCAAACTGAGTATAAAAATCATTACTAATTCTTCTGAAAACTGAAAGACAGAGCAGTATGGCAGTAGCAATTTTAGTTCCCAAGGTGGTCAATACAAACAGTAATCAAAGAATAAACTTGGGGGAACTGAAAATCAACTGAAACAAAGCAGAGCAGAAAGTTAATTTTGTAACGCTCTATGTTCTGCGACACAAACTGTACATAAGTTTTTGTCCTCCTTTAAAAAACTACTGAGTGCAGAACTGTGTTCTATGTCATACATAAATAAAATCACTGAACTTGTTTCTGCTTTTGGAGGAGTCATTCTAGCTTTCAGTACTTAAAATACATCCCTCTTTCTCTTCAAAAACACAGGGCACAAATCTCTACTTTTTTTCCTCAGCTTAGTAAAAACATAAATAAACCAGGAAATTAAAGACAAAAAAAAAAAAAAAAAGAAGAAAAAAAAAAAAAAAAAAAAGAAAGATGAGAAAGCTACCTTTTCCACATCCTGTTGTGCCTAAATAGAACATGTTGTACCAGCATGTAGGATTTCTCAATAAAATGTATCTCGGACACTTCAAAAGCTGACCATAATCAGGAGAGTTAAGTGAGGAATGTCAGCTTGGATGGGGGATTGTGCTGCTTTTGTTATACATTAGTTAAGCACGAAGGTTTGTGGGTTTTTACTTTATCTTGGATTTTACTGTAGTGTAATTGAACTCTGTTACTTTTTTCAGTTTCCTAAGTGTTCCACTAAGTGCTTGTGTGGATTTGGGTTTAAGGATATTGTAGACAGATCCAGAGGAGATTGAAGTCAGTGGCAGAGGCCTCTGCAGAGTTTGGCTAGTCCTGCACTGCGGAAACTAGGTCTTCCTTCTTCCTAATCCCCCTGGGATCAGCCCTCAGACATGTGCAGAAATAAGGATTCAAAACCATGAATTTGCTATGGATCCACAGGCAAACCTCACACTTACATCACAAAACCAGGTTTCACAGAACAGTGTCTTTGATTGCAGTAGGATCATTCACTTTACATTAATCTTATGCATTAAATTCATAGCCTTTATAGGATTACATCCTTAAGAGTAATTCCAGGTTTGGGGTGTCCCATCAGCTGTGTCTGGCCCCTCCCCATCTTGGACCTCTGTCATTTTCACCAAAGCACAATTTATTTCCTTCAGTTACCTCATCACATCTGAGTCTTCATATTGACACTACAGCAATAAAACCACAATTTTTGCAGTGGGATGCTTGAACTCTTCAGACAGTAGTATCTCCATGCAACAAAACATGATAAACAAATAGTCAACAAACTCACTTCAGTAGATTTTACTACCTCTGAAGCAGCCTATATTTCTATAAAAAACATAAGTTTAGGCTTCATGTGTCAAATTCTGCATCAACACCCCTTTTATAGCCATAGCTCTGACACGAAAACCACCCCAAATCCCATTTAAAAACCAGACTCTTCACCCACTGCAGACACATGGGCAGGTGTGTCACATTCCTGGATCACAATTTCCTTCATGTCTTCATAGGAGAACGCTGCCTGGGTCTGGGGGAAAGGATCTGCAAGCAGGGACCATTTTAACCCTCCCGCTGAGGTGATGTGGGGAGCAGCACCTTACTGAGGGGAAGAGATCTGCTGAGGGGAGACCCACCATGGCGGGAACCCAGCTGAGGGGGAGAGACCCACCATGGCGGGAACCTGCCTGAGGGGGAGAGACCCACCATGGCAGGAACCCGCTGAGGGGGAGAGACCCACCATGGCAGGAACCCGGCTGAGGGGGAGAGACCCACCATGGCGGGAACCCGGCTGAGGGGGAGAGACCCACCATGGCGGGAACCCGGCTGAGGGAGAGAGATTTTCTCCCCATGGCAGGAACCCACTTAGGAGGAATCCACTGTGAGAGAGACCCTCTCCAAGTTGAGAGACCTACTGAGGGAAGACCCATCATGGCAGGAACCACCTGATCGGGAGAGACTTTCTCATGGGAGAGACACGCTGAGGGGAGACCCACCATGGCGGGAACACTCTGAGGGGGAATCTACTGTGGAGGAGACACAGTCTGAGGGGAGACCCACCATGGCAGGAACACTCTGAGGGGGAATCTACTGTGGGGGAAACACAGTCTGAGGGGAGAGACACATTATGGGGAGACTCACCATGGGATAGACTTGCTGAGGAAGAGACTGGTTAAGGGGAGAGACGCTCTCAGGGGAGACCCACAATAGTGGGGTAAGAGCACATCCATGGTGTGGGAGACACTCTGAGGGGAGAGACCTGCCATGGTGGGAACCCTCTGAGCAGGAATCTACTTGTGAAAGAGACACCCATTGAGGGGATGGTCTATCGACCATGGGATAGACTTGCCGAGGGAAGAGATGCACTGAGGGGAGACTCACAATGGGGAGAACACACTGAGGTGGAGACCATTTCTGAGGGGAGAGGGAAGACCCGCCATAGTGGGGACCCTCTGAGGGAGAATCCACAGTGCGAGGATACTCTCTGAGGGGAGAGACCCACTATGGCGGGAACCCACTGAGAGCATATCCACAGTAGGGCAGACGCTCTCTAAGGGGAAAGACCTGCTGAGGGCTTAGATCTGCCATGGGATAGACTTTCTGAGGAAAGAGACCTGATGAGGGGATAGACCCACTAAGGCGGGAACCCCCTGAAGGAAAATCCACTGGAAGGGAGAGACACTCTCAAGTGACAGGCCTGCTGAGTTCTCTTCCACCATGTGGTAGACTTGCTGAGGAGAGACCTACTGAGAGATCTTCTGAGAGAAGACTTGCTGAGGGAAGAGACCAGCAAGAGGAGAGAGACACTTCAGAGAGATCTGCTGAAGTAAGAGACCAGATAAGGGGAGAAACCTGCTGAGGGAATACCCACTATGAGGGGACCCGCTGAGGGGAGAAACCTTCTGAGAGGATACCCGCTCGGGAAGAGACCCCACGGTGGGGATACCCCGTGGGAGAGACCCGCTAGGTGGACATCACCGATGCCTCAGTTCTGCACGCTGATGCCACCCGGGGGAGCCGCTGCAGCAGAGCGGGCCGGTGGCTTGAGGGCAGTTTTGGGCGCTTGTGGTTGTTTGTTTGTGGGGTCTCTGTCCCCTGCCGGGGCACGGCAGAGGGCGCGGGCGACACCCCGCTCCAGGGACACCACAATCCCAGCCCCGGGCCCACCTGGACACCCTCAGCACTCGCGCCGGGCCCAGCGCCCCGGGGCGGCGCGGCGCGAGCAGCAGCGCCGCCTGCCGGGCAGGGCGGGGGCGCTCCCTGCCCTGGGTCCCTCCCGGCCCGTCTGTGCCCGCTTCCCGCCTGTTCCCCCGCTCCGCTCCGCTCCGCTCCGCCCCGCCCGGCTCCGTCTGTCTGCAGCGCGGCCGCAGCTGCCGGCACAGATACGGTGTCGGCGGGCCGGGAGAGCGCGGAAACACCTGTTTCCAACATGGGGAAGGTGGGGAGGGAGAGCGAGCGGCACTGCCCGGCCCCGCCGCGGGCTCCCTCCCCTCCCGGCGGCTGTAACCCGGCCGTATAGCCCGTGGGATCGGCTTTCAGAAAGATCGCATTCCGTTTTTACACGTCCGGCTGAAAAACGCGTCTCGACCCTCTCCTCACGTGTTGCTTTTTTCCCACCGTGTCCGTTCCGGGGGGTGGCGGGTGGGGGACACGCTCGGGGCTGAGGCGGTGGCGGCACCGACGGACCTGGAGCTTCCGACAGCCCCGGGGGCTCCGACCCGGCCTGTGCGGGGTCTGGGGTCGCGGCTGCAGGGCCGGGAGCGGGGCCGGGGCTGCTGGCGGTGCGGGAGCGGGTGCGTGCGGGGGCTCCATGATTTCATCGTCGGCTGGCGGGGACCTGCCAAGAGCTGTTACGCCTCACTGCGATGTGTAGCTTTTTCCTGCCATTTTTTTCATAATAAAAGAGGGAGTGAAGCGGGCCTTTTTTTTTCTTTGTTTTTTTTTAAGGGAAGAAAAAAAAAGCCAAATGCATCAGAGAAGTGGGGGGAGGGAAGCAATAGCCAAAGGGGATGCCAGTGAGGTGTGGCTTGCATTTAAATATCCAATATGTCAATGTAAGGGGAGTGTGTACGTATATAAAGTGCAGTTCGCATCCGACGGCGGGACACTGGATCCAGCGATGGGAGGCGCGGGCGGCGCGGGGCCGGGCCGGGGCCGGCAGCGCGGGGCCGGGCGGCCGCAGCCCGCGCTCTGAGCGGCCGCTCTGCCCGCGCCCCCGGGGCCGCTCCGCTCCGCGCCCATGGCCGAGGTGGGTGGCTTCCTGGGCGCGCTGGACCCCGACCTGCACGGCTTTCCCCCCGCGCTGGGCGCCGGGCTGCCCCTCGCCGACTCCCCCGGCTTCCTCAACGAGCGCCTGGGGCAGATCGAGGGGCGGCTGCAGCGGGGCTCCCCCACCGACTTCGCTCACCTCAAGGGCATCCTGCGGCGGCGGCAGCTCTACTGCCGCACCGGCTTCCACCTGGAGATCTTCCCCAACGGCACGGTGCAGGGCACCCGGCAGGACCACAGCCGCTTCGGTAAGGGGCCGGGGGGTGCCCGAGCAGGTGCCCCGCGCGCACAGCTAATTACCCCGCTAATATAAATCATCCCGGGACGGATATAATTGGCCTCCTAAACAAATGCGCTCATTCCCCAGCAATGCGGGAGTTTTTATTTCCAATTTCCTACTCTCCCGGCTCTCAGCCTTTCTGCAGGTGCACTAAAACGTGCCTTTGCAAGAAAAACTTAAAAAAAAATTTAATAAAGGAAAAAAAGGAGGACGGTGACCAGCTTAGCTCTGCCTCTGAAGTTAGTGGTGAGGGAGGCAAAACAGAGACGTTCCTCGTTGGAATTTCTTGGAAATTCCTAGGTTGGAAAAAGAAATTCCTCGCTTTTTTTAGTTGTTTTTTTTTTTTTTTTTAAACTCCTCCTTCTTTCTGGCGTCTGCAGATATTTGTGAGCTGCTTTCTTTTACGTGCATGACTTTGATTAGAAGAGCGTCTCCCCAAACGGGCAGGGATCTGTTGGCTTGAGGGGTGTCAGGAGCTGGGTTTGGGAAGGTTGTTGGAAAGGAAAGGGGGAAGCTGAAGAGGGAAAAACAGGGACATCGGAAAGAAAGAAGATGAAACAATAGGCAGGGCACCGTGGATTTACCTTGCTGCCCGGGATACAGGTGGAAGAATGCCGTACCTGTATCAGTGGCATACAGGAGCGGTGATCTCTAATGAGACTATATGTAATCTTCAAAAAATGCATCCCAAGCCACAGGCAAAACAGTACAGTCAGTTTGAGCACAGTAAGAGAAATTCCCGCTACTCCAGCATCTAGTGCAGGTGTCTGTATAAGCTATCAACAAGTCCCATGCCAGTGATCTCAGCTATGTTTCAACAGGTTGCAAGACGTGCTCGCAAGACTTTTTATAGTTTTCAAGTGATTTAACTCCTCGGTGAAAGGAATTCTTTTTTTGTCTTTACTTGTTTGCAAGCAGTCAGTTCTGATACTCCGGGAAGTGCTGCCGCTGCTATTGTTGGAGGTGTAAGGCAGGTTTTTGGAACAATTGGGGAAGCTTATCTTTCCATAAACACCAGGTGTGTGCATGGCATGTCCCTGCCTCAATCAACAAGAAAGTCATAACCTGCGGGTCAGAGTCAGGTACTAATATGCTCGTGGGGCGAGCGTTCTTTAATTACCTCCTGAAAACACCCATCTTTTAACCTTTCATGCTGTAATACACGATGGGTTTCCACGTTCAAAGAGTTGAAAGCAAACCCATTGCATCTGGTTGGTTTTAGTTCAAGCTGCCACGTAGTGTTTCTAGTCTATCAGTTCTTTTTCCTTACCTTTGTAGAACTAAACAGCCAGTTTCAAATGGCAGCATTTGTTTCAGATCCATTTTCTATAAAGATTGAGTAAAACAAGTATATTTTCCAACTTGGAAAAAACATGTTAGACATGCTAAAACTTTTCATGGATTTTGCACGCTGAAGTTTAAGTCACACAGTGATTTCAATAAATCGAAACTTTGGCATTCCCTAAGTGTTTTAGCAGTCCGCATCCAGCTCCGTAAACTAGACCAGACTTCAGATATTATAGTTTTCTGCTTCAGGGTTTTCCCAGAGGCGGTGTAAAATAAATAGTTATTTGTTGTAATTGCAAGACAAAGCCCCAAAGGATTAGACTGGAATCCTTGCGTTCAGATCAAGTTGGACTAAGCCTTGCTTCAGCAGAGACTCAAAGCAATAATGTATTGGCACACAGTATTCACCATCTGCGTTCAGTAGCCATGAATATTTAAATTCCAATGTTACTGGTATGGTTCGTATTAGGATGTCATGTATCGATGCATTCCTAAATTTTGCTTGCAACAGTCAGAAAGAAGTAACTTCTAACAGGAATAGGCAGCCTGAGCGATTCTGGGCACTCCAAAGCTGTGGTGAGGGGTGCAGAGGTAGACGAGGGGTTCAGGGAAGCACTTTAAAGCTGCCTTAAGTCTTGAAGCACCTGGAGAAATACTTAGAAATCCAGGATGAAGCCCACATGGCTGGAAGGAGCTTGCTGGTACCATGAGCAGATCATGAAGTTGCTCCATGGATGGCTGCGATGCCACAGCCCAGGCACGTGTCCAGCTGCAGGTGGGATGTTGGGTAGAACCGGACTTGGCATCCCCATCCCTTAATTTGGAAGGGATTCAGGAATAGACAGGCGGTATCTGCACCCTCCCGTGCACAGCCATCCCAAAATCTACCAGATGTGCAAGACATCCACATCTTCCAGAGAGGAAAATAACCAAAGCCCCCTCATGCAGAACAGTCCCAAGGTCCCAACAGTGAGGGTTAAAAGAAGAAATTCTTTTGTATTACAGCATTTGGGGTGTGACTGTAGGACACAGGGAGGTACTGGCATCATCCACTCACACTGCCTGAGCAATCACTGGAATTACTGCCTCTTATCTGTCAAGGACTGGAGCTTTCCTAAATCACACCTGTCTTCTGGAATGTGATATTTTATACTTCTAAAAACACAGATTCTTGCAAGAACAATGGAGTGCAGCTTATTTTTCCTAGAGGAGCTTTAATGCAAAATGTGGAAAAGCCCTCTTGGTTTCTTGGAAGAAAGCTCATTCTCGCACTACAGAAGTGCCCAAATTCACTCTCTCAGCTGGCAGCTCTGGCAAGGTCACCCCCAAAAGGATAAAGTGTTTTCCAAAATGTATCTCTCTCACTGCATCTACTCAGAACCTTCCTCTACAAAGAAATAAAGGATGATCAAAATCTGGAGGGGGTCTGGACTGACATTAGCACCCCTATGACAATCCTTCTCAGAATGAAACTGAGAGAAATTTGCCAGGGAAATCTCTGCCAGGAGGAACTGCTCCTTTCCTGCTTCACATCTCTTTTACAGCAGCATTAAAGAAGTGAACCCAGCGGTGCTACTTACTGCAGTGGAGGAGGGAACGAGGCCTTGAGGTTGCACTGCAGATGAATAAAGGTAGAAAACAAAGCTCTTCTGGGGTACAAACCTGCTCATGGATATGTTACACAGATTCCTAGAGAAGCTGCTGAGACCTCCAGAGAAAGTTTGGCTGTAATTTTGACATTCAGACCATAGTGCACCTGTTGCTGAACAGTTGTTGAGGTTTTTAGCCGAAGCTTTAGGTTTGTAGCCATTAATACAACATCTGATGTTTCTGTACCCCAGCTCCTGAATACAGTCATGTAAGAAGAGACAGGTGCAGGGAGCTGAATTGTTCTTTGAGGGATGGTTTAGAGTAAGGCGAGAGTGTGTGGGTCTGGCCATGGCAAAGCTCAGGAGATTATTCAGTGCTTTAGTGGTAAATGAATCCAGTCAGAGTCTTAATCAAATCTCTCCAAGTCTTATCTGGAAAGACTCAAGGAACAAAGAAAATGAATAATCAAAGTGAGGAAAAAAAAAGAGGCAAGTCCTGGGGGAAAGAAAAAAAGAAAGCAAAAGAAAGAAACAAAAGCATGTTCTACCACAAAAACACACCGCTACAATTGGAAAGAGAATTCTTGAGCTGGCCCCAGTGGCCACTCCCTGTGCTGCTGGGGATCAGATGTACGAAGCTGCAATTTTGTCTAGAATTGGAGTGAGTTAAGGACAGGATGGATATCCGCCCACATATTTTCAGCCTTCACTCTGTCTCCTGACTTTTGTGGGTTCAAGTTACGTTCTTAATGCTCTTTCAACATAGTCGTCTTCCATGCATGTCTCCAAGTGCCACTCAGAAATCAGAGAAGAGGAATACTACAAGGGATGTTGTCAGAAGAGATTGTCATGGGCAGGTCTTGGAAGAAATCTAATTTGCAAAACCCATATCTACCCAACGTCCACCAGGTGAGGAATGTCTCATTCCTGCTCAGAGAAGGAAGATGCTGATGCTGCTCCTGGTTTGGTCCTTCCCAGGTCTCTGGAGGCCTGGATTGATGTACCTCATAGGGAGCATGCGTGTGGGCATACTCAAGAAAAGATCTGGGTTCCCCAGCCTTAGACATCCCTCAGTTTCTCAGTGGAACCAGCAACATTTTCCTGCTTTTCAGAAGTGACAGAAGACAAAAAAAGTGCTGATGCTAAGGACTGTGTCCATACCTACAGGAAGGTCCACCTACCATTCTCCAGTTACTTGATACATTTCACTTGAATATTCCTTTGTCTCCAGTCTGGGAAAAACTCCCCCATTCCTGGGTGTATCTGTGTACTCCTGCTTTACTTTTTACACTCCCTGTAGTTGTCCATCTTTCCTCACTCCCTCCTTTTCAAAGAGTGGCTGTGCTAATTTCTGGTCTGCAGATGGGAAAAAGCACTCAGCAGTTCAGTAACTCCCTCATGTCAGAACTGGTGGGTAGTGAAGGGAGGAAACCACCCCTCATCCTGCACCTCTCTCCTCCCTGTTTGGGATTCTTTTCAGCTAAGAAACCACAACAGCTACTGAGGAGAGCAGAGCCAGGATCTGTGTCTGTCTGGCTTGGAAAGGCTGCCTTCCTTGCCTATGCTGCCTGTTCCTGATGTTTCTGCAGGCAGGATGTGTCCCAGGCCAGGATATGTAGCTGGGTATATTTCAGCCTGTAAAATGTCTGTCTGGTCCATAAAGTGTGTTTTGTGGTGTTTGTTTCCCTGTTTGCCTCCAGGCCTTGCCACTCCCAAGTCCATATTTCGTGTCCCCTAGCACCTGCTGGTTTCAGGGAGGGCTGGATTAGATGCACAGGCCCCAGAGCAGACCGGGGAGCAGGACAGGTCTGAGGGTAGGGAGGAATTCCTGCAGCCAGCTTGGCTGCCAGCACCTGAGGATGAGTCTGCACTGCACAAAGTGGGTCAGGGGTGTCCATAGCCGTCTGGGCTGTCCTGTATTTAGGCAGTGATGCAGTGTCATCTGAGAGTGTCACATCCATGCCCCAGGCTGGGGGATGACCCAGAGCTGTGGCTGCCACTGAAGTCAGCTGGCTCAGGTGGCCGCTTGTCACGCGGTGCCTTAAAACCAAGGCAATACTTTTAAGAGGAGCTCTGGGAGGTAACCTGATCAGAGCATCAATTGCCCAGGGCTGGATGTTTTGGGAGCTAAATTAGGAGAGCTGGAGCCACGCTAAAGGTTAGAGCAACTTTCCCCTCCAGTCAATGGAGACATCAGATGAGATGAGGAAAACCCTCTTCCTTCTGCCTCCCAGCTAATTAATCCTGCACTGGACACTGGCAAAACTCCCCATGACCTCTTCATAGGTAGTGTGTGAAATCCATAATAACATAGTCCCACCACTGCCTTCAGGAAGTCTTCCTGGGAAGACTGAAGGTCCCCACCACTTGTGGTGTTGGGTAGGGGCTGTTTGTTTTTAAGTGCTTCACCAGAGGTTCTCCTGTTACAAGTCTTCCCCCCATTGAAACAGCTGCAGCTGTGGGGGTGCAGCAGCCAGACCCTGCTGCTCCTTTCCAGAGGAAGTGAGGCTGCCACCATCAGAGCAGGCTGCAGCCCATGGGTAAAACAGTTGCTGTTGCAGGGCTGGGACAGATGCTGCTGGACTGGGAAGAGGCAGGAGGCTGGGACAGGCAGCAGGACACAGGGGGCAGGAGGGGGTTTTGGCAGTAACAGTGGCAGGGGGTGATGGAGAATGGACTGGCATTTCCCTGGCTCTGAAGGCTGCAGAGGAAGATGCATTTTTAACCTGTGTGCTTTGAAGCTGGATTCTATCCCTATGCCTTTTATATACATTTTGGGTTGACAAGTATTCCACTGGAGTGTCAGGATGAAGATAGTCCTCACAGACATCTCTTCTAGTGCTTTTCACTTCTTTTTACTGAACCCATGACTTTGAAACCTGTAGGACAATAATCTTATTCTAGAAGACAAAACGACACTCGTTTTGGTGAAGAATAAAACCTAGCATGGTAACAGCCTTCTGACATTGCTAGTGGCCAGGCCCAAGTTTCTACATCTGTCTTCTTGGTGATAATTATGAAAAAAATCCAAACCCAAACCAACAAAATCTTGCAAAGCTTTTCTCATTAGCAAAGACAATCCCCATTAGGCAACTGAAATTCACAATGCTGGGGAGAAGCCCAGACTGGAAATCAGAAGATTGCACACAGATGGGACTATAGAGTTAAGAACTGTATTGTTGCTGGGAATGGCTGGTTTGTTTTTGTTGCTGGAGCCTGGTGTTGGTTTTTTTCTCTGTATGATTTCGAGGGTTTTTTATCTTTTTTAGGGATTTTGGAGTTTATTAGCCTGGCAGTGGGGCTGGTGAGCATCCGTGGGGTGGACTCCGGACTCTACCTCGGCATGAATGAGAGAGGCGAGCTCTATGGGTCGGTAAGTTCAGGCTGGGCTGATTCCACCCTGTCCCACGGGCTGCAGTGCTGCCTGTGGCCTCAGCTGTGCCACAAGCTGCTCTGGCACAGGCCCTCTGCATCCTTGGGGTGCCAGTGATCTCCAACGAACCCTTGATGCCACTGTTTTAACATAAATGATTTATAGGAAATTGGGTTTGAGGGAGGATTCACTCCTGCTGTGGGAGCCCCCTGTGGTGCCCAGCCCCCAGACACCACACTGAGGTTTTGCCTTTCAGAAATGGTGTGGCAATGGCCAGGTAAAGGCAGGGGGACATTTAGCAAAAAGCCATGTTTGTTAATGTGTTTTCCCAGCCTGAGTAGCACATCAGTTATATTCACCTCTCATGGTCAGGTCTGCACCTATCTGCAGGTCTTGTCTTTGTATTACGGCTCTTTAACCAACAGAAGCTGAAATTGTAGCCTGACTGTTATTGTAAAATTCTCTGTAATTCCTTTTAGGAGTTCAGGGCTGCTGTTCATGATTTCCTAGAAGTGAAGTGCCATTTTCAGGCTAAAATTTTCCATGTTTTGACTAAAAACCCCGAGTGTAAACTCATTAAGTGTTATGACTTACAGTCAAAATGCCAGGTTTTAACAGCTGGACAGAGGTGCTTCCTACAGGTTAATTTAACTCAGTTCCTAATTATTTAGCTCAATTAAGGGTGGATCACAGTAAAAATAAAATGAAATCAAATAAACCGGTTTTAAACCAAAGCAGAAGGCAGCACTTCCTCTCACCATCAGATAAGCTTCAGTGTACAAGTTAAAACTCATTTACTGTGCATACACAGAAGCTGTAAGAAAACCTTTGATTGGCAAACCACGAGTTTAGCTCATTTTTCCTTGTCTCGTTTCCACCTGAGACTGCCACATACCCTTCCACCATTTAAGACACAGCTGCTGGTGTTTATATGAGATAGTTGTCCAGAGAGGCTGTGGCTGCCCCATCCCTTGCAGTGTCCAAGGCCAGGCTGGATGGGGCTTGGAGCAATGTGGGATAGTGGAAGGTGTCTCTGCCCAGGGCAGGGATGAGCTTTAAAGTCCCTTCCAACCCAAACCACTGTAATTCTCTGATCATCAAATACTGCATGCACCAATAACTGTTCTTTTCCCACCTAATTTCTGTAACAGCTTCTGCCCAGCACAGCAGTTAAATGCGGATACAGTGGTTAAATTAAAAATGTGCAAAATAGAGAAAAGAAAAATCACCAGGATTCCATAAAGCACAAAATCTCCTGAAGCACACTTCAGAAAGCAGGGCTAGAGCAGCACCTCTCTTGTCATACTCTTAAGGCTGCTAAGCAGCTCCTGGAGTTTCAGCTTTCACTCGTGCCTGCTGGAGAACATGAGCCCATGCATCCCCCCCCTTTGCTTTCAAACCTTGCAGCTCTGATTGTGAATCGAGTTTCATGATGGGTTAATTAAATTCTAGATCCCGTGTTCATGTTACAACACAGAAACAAAAATAGGGTAACATTTTACAGCACTGAATCTGGAAACAGAATTGACCTGAAGACAGTCCTGGGAGCTGTCCCTGCCCATGGCATGGGTGATCTTTAAGGTTGTTTCCAACCCAAACCATTCTGGGATCTTGTGCACCAGGCAGGACGCTGCAGGACACACTCAAAAGGCTGCTCCAAACTGCTGGCGTCACGAGCCAGGTCCCCAAATAACCCTGGAGTTTTAAAATCTGGGACACGTGGGTTGTACAATGATGGCTTTTGGAACTCAAAAGCCACTACAGTATTCTTAATTAAAGGTCCATAAAACAGCGCCTGACAACAGCATTAGCATTACAATGGTATTTTGGGAGATCACAGTACAGCGATATTTTTAAATTTTCAGCAAGTTTATTATTTCCCTCTGTGCCAATTTTGCCTGATGCCTGTGTTGATGCAGCCAGAGCCAGCCATCCCCACAGTGACACGTGGAGTCCCCTCAGGACGCAGAGCTTTTCCTCCTGTCCCTGTTGAGCTCGTGCCAGCATTGCTGTAAAGCTCCCCAAGGATTTCAGAAATGCCACTAATACTTAGGGCAGCAAAAGTCACGGGCAGCACCTTGCCTGCTGCCTGTGTTCAGTGGGGACATCCCAGGGCTTGGAGAGGAATAAATCACACCTTGCAGAATCACCCCAGACTCGCCAAACATTTTCCACAAGCACTGTACTCCAAACTGCCCAGTGCAGCACGGGGGAATGGGGGCAAAGCAGCAGCCAGAGTTCAGCCAGTCATCAGGTTCCAAAATATTCCAAGTAGATGGCATCTGAGAGGAGGGAAAAAACCCAGTCTGTATTTATTGACAGAGCTGGGAAGAGAAGCCTGCAGTTCCCTGGGTCTCAGATGGCCAAGGCTGTGGCCTAGGACTTTTGGAGGGCTCACAACTCACCTCAGGCTTTATTTAATTAGCAGCAAAACATTGAAAACAGGTTCTGAGCACAGGTGAGCTCCTGGATTGTGTTACAAAACACATCTACTGCAAGCAGTAACATTTACTGAGCACTCACTGTGCCTCAGAGGGGACACATTCCCTGCCCAGATAGTTTACAGCGCAGGGACAGTGGCTGTAATATTAGAGCACTCTACATTTGCAGGCTGCCCTTCAGCTGAAAGGGCTCCAGTCACCCTGGCAGTACCCTTGTGGGATGGAATGGGAATGGGGTGGGATGGCTGGACCCTCTGTGACAGCACAGCAGAGCTGGCAAAGCCCCCTGTGTCCTTGTGGGGCAGAGGGACAGCCTTGCTCCCCACTGTAGCTGGCACATGGAGGTGGGAGGGAGAGGGAAAGAGCACTGAACATGAACGAAAGGTCCATCATCAAACAGCCACTGCCAAGAGCCCCCAGCTGTAAGGGCTGGATGGGAAGGCTGGCTGTGGCTGTGGTGACACCAGTGCCATCTGTCCCCCCCATGCCAATGTGGGATGCACCAGCCACACACCCTCATCACATCACCTATCACCACCCTAAAGATCCCTGGGGTCTGACATCCCACATCCCTCTGGGTCTTGTCACAGCCTCCCATCACAGCTCACTGCCACTCCAGGAGGGGAAATCCTGAGCAATGCTTTCATTCCCATCTCAGTGCATCCACCTGTGTGCCCTGAACTTCCAAAGAAAGCAGTGCTTGCTCCTGTTTTCCAGTTTAGAACCCTTCAGATGTGCTGCCTGCTGCTTCTCTCACCCAAAAGAGGGGATTTGGGGTGTG
This sequence comes from Camarhynchus parvulus, assembly GCF_901933205.1. Classification (NCBI taxonomy): domain Eukaryota; kingdom Metazoa; phylum Chordata; class Aves; order Passeriformes; family Thraupidae; genus Camarhynchus; species Camarhynchus parvulus. The sequence goes on along the minus strand of NC_044600.1, from coordinate 17,111,483 downwards.
TGGTACCTTGGAGGGGGCTGCTACAGGGGGATGTGTCCCTGCCTGGTGGCACAACCACCCCAGCAAGCTCAAACTCACACCTGGACAGGCTTGGAGCTTTGTTGTGTGCCTGTCTGATTTACTCATAGAGCACCTTTGCAAAATCCACACCCACCTTCTCCTGCTTTTGTCTCCTTCCTCCTCCAACTCCAGAGGTCCTTGGCTCTTGACTTGTGCCCATTTCCAGCTCTCATCCCCAGCAGCACAGTCCTCATCCTCAGGGTAACCAGGATAAGACAGCTGGGAAAATGCTAGGAAAACACAAAGTAAGGAATGGTGGCAGTGTTTTCTCTTGTACCTCTTTGACACGAGTGTCTCTCTGTTCCCCCACGGCAGAAGAAGCTGAGCCGGGAGTGCGTTTTCCGCGAGCAGTTTGAGGAGAACTGGTACAACACGTACGCGTCCACGCTGTACAAGCACCCCGACTCGGAGCGCCAGTACTACGTGGCCCTCAACAAGGACGGCTCCCCCCGCGAGGGGTACAGGACTAAGAGACACCAGAAATTCACCCACTTCTTACCCCGGCCTGTGGACCCTGCCAAAATCCCTGCCATGTACAGAGACCTCTTCCACTACAGGTGATGGTTCCTGCAGTGGCAGTGTACATACTTGGGCTCCCGAGCTTTTTCCCAGAGCACTCTATTAATAGTCATTCCATCATTCCTGTAAGAGTAGATGACCTAGGGAAGCACTTACATTGAATTCAGACACTGCTGTTCCTCCTTGTTTCCAGTGTATATTGAACCTGGGTTATTTATGGGGCGGGGGTAGGGGAAGGGAGGGAACCCTACATTTAATCTTCCATTTTCGTTCACTTCCGTTGCCCGGTTGCTACAAGAGAGGCTGAATATTCAATGTTATGGTTGCTTAAAGGAACGAGCAGGTGAGCAAACCTGATCACTGGGGAAAAGAAAGCCCCAAAACAACCTAAAAATGAAGAGAAGAAAAGAAAACAAAGACCACAGAACTGCTGCAGATGTTGCTGCTGAGCTGGGATAGTTCCCTGCTAAGGAAAAGCCTTTCAGTGGTGCCCTGCTTAAGCAGCCTGGGAGTTTGCTACATGGATGATGCTCCATGGACTGGTCCTGATTTGTGGGGTTCTTCCTGCTGTTGGGGTGGGAATGGGGCAAGGAAACATTATTCAGATGTAAGCATGGATACTGTGCATAAGGACAAAACTATTTATAAAATGTATATGATATTTATTTTATATATTTATTTATTTCAAAATAATTTTATTTTTAATGAGAGATGCTATGACCGGATTTTCATCAGGAAGAATAAGGTCCTACTGAAACAGGAAAAAAATGAGTTTTAAGAGCTTATCGGCAATAAAATTGTCTTTATATTATAGATTTCTCGCTAGCCCTTTTTTTTGGCACTCTTCAACAACTAACCTGGTATTTCCCCAGCAACATGAACAATAAATCCACCTCTGAAAGGGCTTTGTGCAGTAAAGATCAATTACCTAAGCCCCAAACTCCTGCAGGAAGATGACATCGAATCACAGCTGTGGGAAGCACCAGCTCGGTCTCCTTGGGGTGTGAGGCGTCTCTGTGGATTTACTGTCCTGCTCAAAACCAAGAGGACAAACATTTGGAGCATCTGCTGTGTTTTGGATGGACCCATCAGTCCTGCAATAAAACCAGCACATCTTGCATGAGATTTACCTGCAACACCATGAAAAATCCCTGGAGAAATAGAAAGCAACAACAGCAATTCTAAACTCCCTTACTTTTAGGCAATTACCGTGGATGAGGGTCGCCTCCTGCTGCAGGCAGTGCTGGGATGTTCATGGCTGTGTGGCATTTTCCTCTGCAGAAGCTGCCTGGTCCCACAGTCCTGTCACCTTTCCTCTGCCTCCAGCTGGGCTCAGCAAACCTGTTGATATTTGGCAGCCCTGAGCCAGCCCCCTATTCCCAGCTGGTGCCCAACAGTGCCAGGGAGCAGAGCTCTCCTCCAGTCAGGCCAGGCCAGGGACACTTATGGGGGAGGCTTGGCTGTGCCAGCACAGGCCCTCAAGTGACACTTGTGCCACATCTGCCCTTGCTGCCTGCTTGGGATGTCACAGACCTGCAGGGAAAGCTTCCAGCAATGATGCCAGCTCATGTTCTGTCCCCTGTGGTCAGCAGAGAGGGATTTCAGCACACAGTGGGAGCAGGAGTGTGTGGTTGCAGAGGCACAGGCACTTTGCAGCACGAGGAGAGGCTGACAGCAAACAGGGCTCTCTGGAGTGTGCAAAACCTGAACAACTACAGCTGTGGTGGCTCTGGCTTTTCCTTATCACAACTGCTTTGTCCACAGGGTTGTTTCTGAACCTTCTCCTTGCAAAACACTCATGGTAACACCTCAGCTCCTTCTTCTTCAGCCTGTGAATTCCCAGGACATTTTCACTGACCTAGAGATGATCCACACCAGCTTCTTCATGAGCTACATCACCAATGGAGCAGCAGCTCTAGAGGCCAGCTCTGCTCCTGACTGTCTCGCCCTCTCTGCCACCTCCCATGTCCCTTCGCTGTCCCAGCAGGTCCAGCAGCCACCAGACGACAGGCTGGGGTTGGCAATGAGGAGATTACAGGAGCTTTACCTTCAATGATCCAGACATGAAGGAATTTAATCCCATGTTTGAAATAAAAAGAGTTTATTTAGCTTCTTCCTCTGAGTCACTGCCGAAACATCTCATCCCCGGCTGCCGTGTCGGGAGCTCCATCGCTCACGAGACGCGTCCTCAGGTGCACTTTTGACCTTCCCCTGCATCAAGGGAAATCCCTCAGCCCTGGAGCCTTGCTTGCCCCCTGGGATGATCCTGCTCCCTCCATCCAGGGCTTTCTGTTGTGCTTGAAGATAAATCTGGTGGTGAAGATCCTGCTCCTTTTCAAAATGAAGGTCAAAACCTGACCTCAGCAATGCTGAGTACGTGTTTTACCAACTCCAAAGGGAGATGATTTGGCCCATGGGGGCGATGCTGGACTTGTTCTTCTGATACCCAACCTCCTGCCACAAAGGGACACACAGGTACCAGGGATGCTGTGAAACACCTTTTCAGGATCTGGGTTCAAAAAACTCATACTTGCAAAAAGCAAAATCCACAAAGAATTTACTGGAAACCCCTTGGTAAAGGCTGGTGTCCTGTCCTGTGTGGGGCATTCATTAAATGGGGAATTCAGCACTGCTAAATCCCACCCAAATGGTTCTTTCACAGGAATTTGCATTGTTTGGTTCTGGTTCAGCAAAGCAGCTGAAGATGGGAGCTGAACAGCAGCAGAGGGAATCACCACAGACATGGGGTGCATTCTGAGTGGCACAGGAGGGGGCTGTGATGCACAGTGGGGTTGTGTGGACACACTCATCTCTCCACCCCATCCTGTCCTCCTGGTCCAGCTGTTTCCCCACCTGAAGATTCCAACTGCTCCTTTGGCCTGGAGGTGTTACAGAGCTGGCAGATGGACCTTGCTAGGAAAGTTTGAGAGGAAAACACGTTTGGGTTGCTTCAAGCTAACAGAATATTCCAAGTCAGCAAAAGGAAACAGTGTTTGTTTGGGGTCTCAGCTCATGTAGATGCCTGGAATTCAAAGTCACAACAGCCAACTGGAAAACTTCTCTCAAAGGAGAGGCAAAGGCTGGTGCAGGGAGAGCTGTGATCCCCAGAAACCCCACAGTGCCCCTGAGCCCAGAGCTGCTCTGCACACAGGGCTGTGGGTCTGGAAACACCACAGCAAATGGGACAAAGGCATCTCTTCAACCCTTCTCCTTCCACCCAAGAGGAGTGGGCCTGTTCTGTGAAACATTATCCTGGGACAGCTGTGCAGAGCAGGAGGGAGGAGGCTCCAGCAGAGGTGGGGAAGTGCTGCAGTCTCACTATGGAGGGTGCAGAAACAGAGGGGAGCTGCCTGGGAGAGGCCCACATGCAGCCAAGCACAGCAGTGCCTTCCTCCCTGGCTTTGGCTCATGATCCAGGGCACAGGGATGGATTGTCTGGAGACTGACATACAAGTGCCAACATCCATGTGCCCTCAGGGACATCCCCATGGAGACCCTGCTGCCTGTGGGGGGAATGCCTGGCTTGGGGCCCCAAAGACTCACTTCCTGTGGAGAGAGTGATGGAGAGCCCAACACTGCAGAGGGAATCCAGAAAGAAGAAATCCAGAAACTGCTGGAAGGCAATGAAGGTGTCCTGGTGTTGTCCCACCTGGCTGGACATCCAGAGAGATGCGCTGCTGCTGCCAGACTTTGGCTGAGATGTTTCTGGAAGGGCACCCAGGGATGGAGCATTCCTGAAGGAGAAGGGCTGAAGTTTGTGTTGATGTGGAGACAAAGACACCTGCACCCCTTGGATCAGGGCTGGTTATTGCTTTTTCCAAAACTGCCCCAGAGCTGCTGCATTCTCATCATGGAGAACACCAAGGCTGTCACCTCACACCTGCACTGGGGGTGAGCAGGAGCCTTGGGAAGTGAATTCCAGGGATTCTCAGGCTCTTCCCTCGCTCTGCCAGGAGGTGTCTGGCACCGAGATTCCACCGAGCAGGGCAGGTCACCACACCAGACATGGCCAGGGACCAGGTCCTCCACTGCTGCTGCTCGTGGGCATGGTGAGAACCCAGGGAAATGAGCAACACTGAACTCCTAAAGCAGCTGGAGTGCCTGGATCAGGCTTTGAGGGGTGCCTCAGGTACCAGTCCCTGTCTCACTCATTCTCAAGCAGGTTCTGTGCACACAAGGCCAGGGTGGTGTTTGAGATCAGACCTTGGAAGTGGCTGAGCACAGACCCAAGGGGTAACCCCACCTCCCCCTGTGCCCACCTGCCCTGAGCCCCTGCCCTTCTCCAGGGCAGTGTCCCCACGGAGGCCACAGCAGCTTCCAACCCTCCCCCAGTGACCCCCAAACCACCCCTGGGGAAAGCAGGGACAGGAGCTGTGGCTGCATGAAAGGCTCACACACAGGATGAACTCATCCCACTCCTCCCAGCCACACACACAGCAGGGCAGGAGCTTGTCCAGACCCTTCACAGCAGCACAGCTTTCCCAGAGCCACATTTGGAATTCTGCTGCTGCTCTGTCCCAGGCCTCATCCCCAGGGTGGGTTCCACAGCACAGAGGGTGCACAGGGGGTTATTTGACACCTGAGCAGGTCTGGGAAGTTCAGACACCACGTGGTTACTGGTGCTGGTGCTGCAACACCAGCTTTTTTCCAGACTCCTCCAGCTGGGAACATTTAAGATGTTTGGCTTTCCATAAACATTGAAAATCTATCCAACTTCAAAACTATTTTTTGCTTGAACTGATGAATTTAGTTTCATTTACTGTGTGGAAAGTGGTTCTGCTTTTAAGATAAAGGCAAAAGCTGCTCAGGCTGGGCACAGCTGACACAGCAATGGGGCTGGTCAGTGTTGGGACAACTCAGCCCAACATTCTGGACATGGGACTCGTCCCAGGACACTTCCCAGCCCAACACAGACAGCCACATCCAGCCTGAGCTGCCCACTGCCTCCCATCAGTGTTCAGCCAAGTTAAAAGTCCCAGGGATATTTAGAAACACGCTGCCCACAGGGCCCCTTGGAGCACAACTCCAATATTTTCACCTCAGACACCATTCCCACCTCCCTCAGCTTTACCAAGACCCCTGGGCAGCCCCAGCAGTGCCAGGGAAGGAGCAGAGGGCACCTTTAAACACAATTATTGCACTTTCCTTTGCACAGGAAAGAGGGTGTTGTGCCCAACAGGGGGGATTTAATAACTAAGGAAGGGAGAAGTACAACTACCAGTTAAAATACGGCAGCACCTTATTCTGATTTGACTAAGCAGAACTTTACCTCATGTTTAACCATCTCACTGCTGGACAACTCATTTCATTTTTAACAGACAGACTGGCAGAAGCTGCTATTAATAAAGTAATTTGAAAATCTGGACCACAGCTATTTTCCCTAAATGAAATCAATGGCTATATCCACTAAAGTCATTGTAAAAACAGTTAGGAAGGAGCTTCAACTCACAGCACAGTTCTCCAAGGACACATTCCCAGGCTGAATCCCTGTGGAGTTAACACTGGACTGTGAATGTAGCACAAGGCACATTGATGTATTTTGGTCACTTTATTAAATGAGATATTAAATAGTTTAAGTTTCAACTACTAAAACAGCACTTTGAATGGTGAAAACACATAGTATATCGTCATACTTGAATGCTTCTTCTTTTTTAAAAACACATTTCCAGTCCTTATATATATTACAAAACAGCCTTATAGGAAGAGGGGACACCTTTTCTATAGTACTTAAGATATTTAATACAGAACTGAAAAGCCATCTAATAGAAACAAAGGCAAGTCTTCACAGCTGTATGATTTCAGCAGCCAAAGCTGGTTGATGGACTGAAACATTACTATACAACTGGGACAAAACATATACAATATCACGATACTAAGCAAAAACGCTTTACATCCAAAGGAATAAACAGGTTACAAAATGTGGATAATTTAGCAGGCAAAACTGTATTACAAGCAACATTTTTATTTGTCATCTTAAGCCATTTTTATCTAGTTAAAACATCTAAAACAAATATAAAAATGAGCCTTTTATTATCTTACTGATGTATGTTCTGTCTTTAAGTACTGGTTAAAGCCTGATGTTATACTCAAAGCACGTTGTTATGCAGCTAAAATGTCGAGTGAGAAACGTAAGCAAAGTGGTCCAGGTTTTACTTCAATGCTTATCTTGTATTCCTTCTTGTGCATTAGTCTTCTGTTATCCATAGGTTTGTCCAGGATGAAATAAAATGTGCCTTTCAATGTTGCCTAAAACTTCCACATTTAAGTCTTTGAGTTACTGTAAAACTCCACTTAACATTCCCAGGTTTGGTAGAAAGTACTTCTCTTATTCACAACACGTAGGAATATCGGTGACAGTTACCCAGAGTACATTTGCCTTCAAATGTTTGTCTCAACATCTCACTTTTGTCTCTTCTAGTGCCAAGATGTCTCTCCTTGCTCCCTCCCCCAGATCAGAGTTAACTGTAGAGCTGGCAGAGCACTAGAACACACTGAGGGTCTTTTGTGGTATCTTGTCATCAAAGAGTCCAAGACAGAAAGTTGTCAGCTGGGCTTGCAGCAGCCCAACCAACCTCTGTCCACGTCACAAACCAAGTGTGAGTCACACACCAAAACATCGTGGAACATCTGCAAAACTTGTCCATTCAGGGCAAGAACTCAAACTCTTGCAAGAAACTTCCCAGAAACCAAAAAGATTTTATTTTAGTTCACACCAGCATCAGAAGAGTCCAGCACAATGTGGAGCCACCGCCTCCATCTGTCTCCAGAGCCCTGTGTTGTCCACACACCACCACCTCCACTTTCCTGCCACTTATTTGTGCCCCCAGATGATCAATGGGGTTTTTTTTGGGGGGTAAGTATCACCCAAAGTCTATGCAAAGGAAAGCCCTATTTGTATTTAATAAGAACCTGACAAGCACAACAAGTGTGGGCAAAGAGAGTGATAATGGTATAGAATAAACCTGAAATTTATCTCTGGCCTACATTAAAAAAACCCCCAAACCAGAACAGAAACAAAAGCAAAATCAAGCTCTTTGTGTCCTAACCCATGTTTTCACACAACTGAAGGGATGGGGAGGAGTGCATAACCCCATCTCTGTCAGTAAAGTCGTTTCACGCTTCTGGCAGCTCCAGAAGTTGCTACAGCACTTTGTATGGATTTCCAATGGGCAGTGGCTGTGCCACGTTAAAGGGGGTTCTCTGACAGGCCACCTGACCCTGGCCACCACCACCATTTTACCCCAAAAGACAGGAATTGAGTTGTGTTGGCCCGTCCCCCATTGCCGGCAATGGAGGAGACAGTAGCACCAGCAGGAAGGAGTTACAGAAATGTTCTTTGTGCTGGACTCCACAGCCAGGGATCAGCCTGTGAAGGAAAAGCATCTCCCACTCCCAGACCATCAGCTGTTATTCCATCACATGGAACTGAAAATAAGAAATGGCAGCAGACTGGGGAAGGCCCAGTCCTGTTTAAGGCTGGATGCACAGTTCCCTGTGTCTCAGAGCAGTAGTAGTTACAAATATTGCACTCAGTTCTGTTTCAGGGAGCATTTTCAGCTCCTGTTCCATTCAGCACAGATGACCTGTGAAGGAAACTAAACTATTTCTGTTACAACGTTCCCACTAATAGAAAGAAATGGGTAAGCAGAAAAGTATTCCATAATTTGAGGAATCAACTCTAATCAAGAACTCAGCTGTTTTCAATTCACATATGTCAGACTGAACTTACAGACCTGCAGTCCTTCCTAAGCTTCCCAAAGCTTTGCAGCCATGAAAAGCAAGCGTAGGAGTTTAGACAGGAAACCTGTGGAGATGCTACTGTAAGGGGAGGACTTGTTTTCACTGAAAACAACTTGTTATCTCCTGTACTCAACATATGTAAGAAGATTCTAGGCAACATCACTGACAACAGGGAAAACATTGTGACCTATTTAAACAAAGCTGAAACACTAATATGCAACATGGTATTTAAGGGGAGCAACCAAACTATTCTTTTTAATTTTTTTTTTTACAGTTGAGTTCTGTTAGGCCATTGATTCCTAAAAAAATAAAAGTTCTTTCTCTGATTTTAACAATCCTTTAGGCTTTTAGTGCAAAATCACATTGATTTCCCTTGGGAAGGCCCTGGATTTTTGCCTCTCATTGGGGGTGGTGCTCGTTGTAGGGGTGGTGGCTGCATCCCACCAGACACTGACTGATACATTCCTCTCACATCTATGGCTGGGTAGCTGGAAGGATTCATGATTAAATTTGGAGGCTTTGGCATCATGAGGTGGCCCATGGCTGCTTGCTGGTAGGACATCTGCTGCTGCTGCTGCTGGTTGTACTGGTGCTGGAGCCGCCTGTTCATCAGGATCCTCTGGACACAGCCGATCAACTGTGGAGGGAAAGCAGAGCTGCCTGAGTGCACCACCCGGCCCCCTGCTCCCAGGATCAGGTTCAGAGCTGAAATCAATTTGTTAGGGACAGCATGGCTGGGGGAAAAAGCCCCATTGTTATCACCATCCCTAATGTGATGGCATTCAGCAGCCCATTACTGCAGAAACCATTTAGTAACAGCATTTAGGGCTCAGTTCTCCTGAAGACTTGGCTATTGTGTTGCAGGCAGCATTTAGGTGAGTTGCCATGGCAACATGTACTCTACTGTGAAATTATTCCCAGGTATAAGTTACATCATCATTTGTCAGGTACCATTCATCTTCCCTTTGAAAGTCCCGCCTGTGCACTGTCAGTGTTTGTTTGCCTGAGAGAAAAACTCTTCCCTCTGACATCATCTGGGCAACTTTCAGATCCTGCAAAGTAATTCTAAGCTAAAACAACATTACCAACACTCTCTAAGATGTGTTTCCTAAGTGGCTGGCTGAGCTCTGGGAATCAGATTTCTCTTTACTCCTCCTGACCTCGCAGCAAAGCCCTTCAGCTCCAAACCCTGGCGCGTGGCTTTTTCATGAACCTCTCCCTCACTGAGGCCAAGCAATGAACTCCAGCACACTGCTGACCACTCTGTGAGGGCTATTGATGTGCCTAAACATACACTCGTAGCTCAGGAATGAACACACACAAGATCCTCATTCAAACTCTGACAGTAGGTAAATAAATGTAGGATGTTTTACCATCTGCTGTTTCCCGAGCACGTCGTTGTAAATGGCTTCTCGGCGCTTCACGTCCAGCTCCTGGCTCGCCTGTCTGTTCAGGGCCAGGGCCTGCACCTGGCTCTCCGTCAGGGTTAAGTTTTCTTTCCACTGGAAAGCAAAAAAACCTTCTTGGCACCGGTGGTTTGAACAAAAACCTGACAGTAACTGACGCTCTGTGTCATGTTCGCAGTTGCACCAAGAGTTAAACCAGCCCAACTTCCAGGGAGTGCAGAACTGCTTCACCAGAACCACAACCAGCAGTTATTAGTTCTTCTAACTGGCAATTAGCAGTCCACAAAATACAATAACTACTTGCCTGCAATTGCTATTCTGATTTCTAGAAAAACCAGCATTTTCAGAGCATGGCAAATATTTAGGGATCTAAAGTGCCACTCCTGTAAGGCTCTGTGCCAGCTGCACACCACCAAGGGTTACTGCTGGGATAAAGGTCACTCCCAACTGGAAATGATGCTCATTAATAATGCACTGCATTAGCTGGATGACTATTTGCAGTAGCAATATCTTTGTTTTTCCACTCCTGATCTAAGCCCAGGGTTATCCACTGCACTCACTATGGATGCAATGATGTCTTCAAGGGGCTGGATTCTTGCTGCAGCCACACTGTTGGTTGCTTCCACTACCTTCTCTCTTCCTTGATTAATGAGGTCCTGAGAAAACACCACAACATCAGTTATAAAGCACAGAAACAACAAATGCATTTCTTCCCCAGCCTTCTTAATCTTCCTCTTGTACGTACCTAGACTTCAATTACCTCTCTGCTCTCAATTTGCACAAGTCAATGAGTCTAAGCTGCCATCTATTTGAATTTTAGCACAGAGCAGTTGAACAACAAGTATAAACATTACAATTTGTAGACAGCATTTGTAAAAACCTATTTTTGTACCCACAGGTTTTCAGACCAGCATGAGAATGGTAAAAACCCAGGTCAATTTTCTACCATACAGACTTGAAGATGTTACAATTTCGAAAGTGGTAATTAAAGTCTGCAAAGAATGCAGGTGATGCTCCAGAATCCTGACAATCTGCCCAGGTATAGGTTTATATACATGCAAGTTCAACTTCAGTGAGGCTACATGCAAAAAAAACCCCAAACCTCCAAACTATTAAAAATATACAGATATTTCAGACTGACATTATCCACAATTTGTGAGAGAAAACCCCTGCAGCAACACAGTGCTCCTTACCTCCAGCTGTTGGTTACTCATTGCTGACAGAGCACCCAAATTGTAAGGAATATATGATGTCTGAGAGCTGAAATTTGTGGGCATTGGGTTGGTCCCTGTGGGCATGTTGAAACGCATGGTCAGGCCCTGGAAACACAGAATGCACTGGTCACTGATAATTCTGCAATAACCACACTGATAATTCTGGAATAACCACACTGATAATTCTGCACTGGTCACTGATAATTCTGCAACAACCACACTGTTAATTCTGCAATAACCACACTGATAATTCTGCAATAACCACACAGCCAGAGCAGCTCTAGGGACAGCCACAGGCCCTGAACACTGAGCATGGAGGTTTCCAAAACTCAGCTCAGAACCCCATTTCAGTCACAGAGGAACCAAAGCTCCAGTCTTCAATAATCTCTGAGTTTAGCTTGTCAATATTTGATACATAAATGATCATGGCTTATCAGTACAGCTTAAATTGGTAAAGATAATTTTTTATATTGAAAACCCACTACTTTACAATGTAGAGTTTTACCAGCCTGAAATGAATTTCTGAAGAAGTAAAATGCACAATTTGTTCAGGAATGTAAAGCTCATTGCCCATTTGGATTTCTCATCAGGCAACTTCAGATTTTACTCTTTATCTCCTTATTTCTTTTCCCTCCCCAAACCTTTTCATCAGTGATCACTGGCAACTTATACACCCACTTTTTGTACTTTTAGTGGAAGGCTTTTGAAGGTGCCTGGCCCACTGAAATTCAAAAGGTAATTTGGGGTAACACCAACAAATCTGATTGAGAATTTCAACCTTGGTGGAATCCCATAAACTGCCCTTATGACCCTGTCAGGGGTAAAGGCACAGCTTTTGTTTTAGGAACACAAAGAGCTTTGGTGCACCCCACACACCCAATTAGTGGGGATAAATCACCACCAACTGTATCTGATACAATAACAGGGCACAGGGCAACAAAATGGGAACAGAGTTCCACCTTATTGTAATTTCAGAGATTTCTGTTGTATTATCAAGCACTGGTTTATATGTTAATGTGTGCATTAGCTCAGGAAGGTGACACTGTCACACAGAGCCCCTGACAGGGACACCCTCACATGGGAAAAGAGGGGTTACACAGGACATCATAAATTAGAAAAAAAATGCAGGTGTGAAAGGAACTTGTAATGAAAGTAGCAAAGCAAACACACAGAAAGAACCAGCACTGAAGGAGCAAAAAAGACACAGTATCTCCATGTCTCCTATGTCAATATTTGCTTTTCAAATTTATTTCTTGGTCTGTAAAAATCTTTAATTATCCAAAGACAAACTGAAAAGGTTATTGGGACTCTAAACCTGGAAAGGTTATTTTCATATACACAAACCAGATTAAACAGCTTTACCTTCTTTTCTGCTTCATATTCTGCCCAGGCTGCCTTCCTCTCTTCTTCAGTGAGTTCCTCCTCCTCCTTATGGTCCAGGAGTGAGTCGTGCTCATGGTACCCCACGATGTACTCCTTGTTGATCTGGAGCAGCTCTGCCAGGATGGTGTCCTGCTCAAATCAGGGGATGCAGGAGGAGTCACTCAGCAGCTCTGCCCTGTGCCCCCCTCCTGCTCCCTCCCCATTCCACACACAGCTCTCAGCACTCCACACCACAGTAAAACTGGAAAATCATTTAAAAGTACAATTTTCCTCAGAGGGAGAGCAATGGATTAACAATCTGTTGCAGAGATGACAGTGCAGCCACTTAATAAACCACAGGAATGCACTCAGATTCCACAACAATAAATGCACCTAAAAAGAATGGAATGTTCTCAGTGGCTTTTCCTTTGCTTAGGCTGGGCAACAGACAGGACCCATCAATACATCTGCATTTATTATACAGAAACAGCAGCTCCACAGCTTTCAAACACTGAGCACCACTTTGGGTCCAACATCCCCAGATTTTTTAAGTCAAACCTTTTTGTCTGACAGGCAAGGTGATGCTGCAGAAGATGAAGAGAAAGATCCCTACAGAACTAAGAAGAACTGCTCCTGCTGCACCTGAGGAGCTTCTTTCCTGAGGTCATTCTTGAACAGGGTTTCTTACATGACTTGAGTGGCTGATGAGCTTCATAAAGTAAGAAAGCTCCAACACACCACAGCATTCATGCTAAAATTGCTAATATGAAACCATCACTGAACCACTCCTGAGAGGAATTACAGTCCAGGAGGAATCTGAGCCTCTCCAGGTCCTGCCCTCACTGTGCCAGGTTTGCACAAGCAGGAATCCAGCCCATCCCACCTGGCATTTTATAATCTCAGCTGAACAATGACTGAAAAAAGCACCCACAAACAAACAGATTTCTGGGAACTGAGTGTGGAAGTCCTGACCAGGGGTTCTGTCCCAGCAGCTCCACAAAGCTGTTTGTTTCTGTGTGTTGAAATGTTAATTCCGTTAACCAATTATCAGTGAGCTGCTCTTTGTCCCAACCTTCTCCTGTTTGGTGTGAATTTCTCCATCACCAGCTCCTCCCCGAACATCCAGGGTGGGGTTTGCACCCTGCAGGGCACCGGGAGCAGAGCAGGGGGGCTTTGGGGGGCTGGGCGCTGTCACCCCAGGGATGGGGGGACACCAAGCCCGGGGGGCTGAGGAGGCTCCTGGAGGTGCAGGAACCACTCTGGGAACAGCAGGGCTGCAAACAGCCCTGGAATTTAACCCAGCCTCCCCCAGCCTGCACAGCCCTCCAAATGTGCTTTCATTTACATCCAACCGGGGCTTTGCTTTTCTTTGACTAAACTTTGTTTTGTGCTGACTTTAATGATGGGAGCTTTGAAAACAGGGATGCATTTAGTTCAATCGTACAATTAAAAAAAATACTAAATCCACCTTACACATTAAAAACCATCAGAATAATGATTTCTTTATATTTGTTTAGCTTGTTGATAGAATAATGATTCTCAATTGGTTTGTAAGCTTTAGGATGAAATCCTGGTGATGAATGAAAATATGAAGAGAGACTGAAAGAAGGGTCTGAATTTTAATGAAAATATTAAGAGAGGCTGAAAAAGGGGTTTGAATTTTAAAGAAGACATTTGTCTTTTAAAAATCCTGATGGAAATTAAATGCTACAGAGAGATCACTGTATTAGAAAGGAAATCTTCCATGAAGGAGTGCAAGTTATGTTGCAATTCACAGGTTTTTCTCAACCAGCTAAATATTTAATACTAAAGCTAAAAATAAAAATTAAAAAAAATTAAACAAGAAGCAAATTCTTCTAATCCTGAGATCAAAATTCACACAGCTAAGTGCCTTCAAGGCTAATTCCCTGAATGAGGAATGGGGAATGAGCCCAGGGCTCATTCTGCAACAGCAGGGCCAGTTCTGAGGGACACCCAGTGCCCCAACACTGCCTTTGTCCAGCTCATGGACTGTACTGAACTATCCTGGAAATTATATTTCTATTATAATTATAGAAATATATCCTTATTTCTATACTTCAATACAGCAAAGGTGACCAAGTGATCATTCAGCCTTGAGAAACCTTTTTTGGACTGAAATTCCAAAGCAGCCCTTTCCAGCTGGGCAGGGAGAGGGGATGAATGGAATCAAACAATGGAAGTTAAGAGTAAATAATTGATGTGAACCACATTGGTATTATAAATATTCTGCTAAGCCCAAGTATCCAGAAGCTGTTTCTGAGGGCTCTGCAGTTGGGGCTGGAGCACCAGAGGCATTTCTTCCCTGAGAATCTCCACACCCCAAGGTCTTGTTAGACCACAGAGGGCAGAAAACTGCTGCTCCAATTAAAACTGGACATGAAACTTGAATAATCTTCCAGGAAAACAACAGACTGCACATCTGCACTGCCATTTTTACAGAAAATAAAAGCATTCTCCCCCCTTAATAGCACTTTCCAAGAAAACTGCTCTTGGACTCAAAGCTGGATGTTGTAAAGCCAAAATTCTCAAGGATCTAGTTTAAAACCAAGCAGGATTTGTTTCTGCACTTGCTTTTAAAACAATACAGAATGAATTCTCCCATCTCATTTAAAACACAATAATTGAATATTTGTCTTTTTCTTCCATCCAGGAAGTGAAAAAGGAGTCAGAAGCACCCCAACACTCAGCTCTGAGTTATTCCTCCTCATCCCACAGGAATCCTGGCTCAAGGATTCCTGCAGACCCTTCCCACTGTGGGATGCCCTGGAGCCAGGCAGATTTCTGAGAACAAAACCAATTATCACCACAGGTTTTTCCACATTTGTGCTCAGATGGTTGGAGAGAAGATGGAACACATTTCCCCTAATTCCTGTTCACATTTCCCTCCAGAAAGGGGCAGTTCTAAAAGGTGCACTTTCAAACTTCCTTGTCCCCATGTTCTGAGGACTCTGCTCTCCCCTTGCACTCTAAAATAATGTAAAAGCACAAAAAATGGTATTTTTAGCCTGCCTTCATGGTACAAGATCTTAAAGAGAATTCTTGTCTCTAAATGCTGTGTAATTACTTGGTGTTACAATAAAATGTGTTCCTATCAACACATTTTTTAATCAACCTAAAAAAAATGCTGTGTGTTGTTAAATTAATTGCTAAGGAGATTAATAACCAAGCTGAATGATGCAGCTTTGCTAAAATCACACTGAAATAAGAATAGTTAACTGAGTTCATGGCTGAGGAACCTTGCACAGATGAATTTAACTTGATTATTTACAGCCTTTTCAGCCATCAAACAAAAAGGAATTAGAAATGTACACGCAGCATGTACTGAGATGCACCTCTTAAAAAGGACAAAATATCATCTGCTAAAACCATGAGACAACACAAAAACAAGTCCAGTCCCCACATTTGCTCTACTTAAGCCAGGAAATGGTTAAAAGCTCATCTTCACCTTGACTTGCACAAACCTTACACTGATGATGGCATTAAAGTGAACTTAATACTGAGTGAGGGAGCAAGCTTTGAGTTTATAAACACATTAATTAACTGATTTATTTTGTAATAGAAAACCAGAAACCTTCAAAATGTAATTATTGCATTGGATTGATCAATGTTTCAAGTTAACAGTTTCAGTTGCTTCACAAGTTTTGGAGTTATTTTTGCATTTTTTAAAATAAGAAGCAGCATCAGCAAATGGTGCTGCATTGGCTCTGTTTGTGGAGGTACAAGTGCACAA
Organism: Camarhynchus parvulus; assembly: GCF_901933205.1. Taxonomy (NCBI): domain Eukaryota; kingdom Metazoa; phylum Chordata; class Aves; order Passeriformes; family Thraupidae; genus Camarhynchus; species Camarhynchus parvulus. The sequence continues at coordinate 17,095,431 of NC_044600.1, read as the reverse complement.
AGCATGAATTAACTAAGAATGTAAAAAAAGATAAAATACTATTAATTATATAATATAATGCCCAGACACTGCAGAGTGACCAAACCACAGAAATTTAACCAGTTCATGGACTACAGGCCACTCCCTGATGTGTTCCAAATGGCAAGATGCAGAGAATTCCACAACAGCCAAAGGATGAATTAGTCTTGAGCAGCCCACAAACACAGAGAGTATAAAAGAAACATAAACCCACAGCCTAATCTTAAATACAAACTGACTTGGAGAAAAAGCATAAAATAAAGAATAAAGTTTATTCTTACCTAAGTGCAACTCTTATCTCTATTAAAGGAAATTAAACAGGGAACTAAAACCCAAAAAGTCCTGGCAAAGGAAAACACAGATTAAGATGACTCTTACCTCCAGTGCCACCTCTCACAAACTGAGGCTGTGCTGGGTCTCACCAGCACCCACTCAGATGCTAATTTGAATTTTCCACAGTTTCATGCAGTAAAACTTGTATTCATTCAAAATGGGGGAAAAGTGTCTTTGTTCTGACTTAAAAGTTGGGTCTTTTAATGAGTATCCTTCTCTCATAGCGTCAATTATATTGAGAGGAAACTCCTCACCCAGACAAGTTGGGTCTTTTCATGAGTATCCTTCTCTCAGAGTGTCCATGACATTGAGAGGAAACTCCTCACCCAGCATATTGAGGGTTTGTTTATTAATTATGGATTTTATTGTGTTTCCTGCTCTCCACCTCCACTCCAAGCAGCCAGCACCGCTCTACACCACAAACCTGCAACACATTTAAACACACCCAGGTTGTTTTTACAGCACAAAATTCCTGCTGATGGCCACCACTCACTTTTGGCAGCATGGGGGTGTCCCTCTTCTTCTTCTTCTCCGAGTTGGGGTCATCCAGCAGGTCTGGCTCAAAGGTGTAGAGCTCAGTGAGCTCGTTCATGGTGAAGTGTCTCTCCACCTGCTGCTGGTCCACCACCCTGAAGGACAGCGACTGCTTCGTCACCTGCCGGTCGTAGATCTTGTCCTCCATGGTTCCCTGGACACACAACACCCACTGCTCACCCACAGCAATGCTCACAGGTGGCAAAAAAGCCCAAATAACCACCCAGCAGCTCTCTATGCCTTGTTTCCCTGACTGTGTTTCTGCCACTTTGAAGCTGTTTGTTTGCTGGGCAATAAAAGGAAAAAGAACCTTTTTTGTGCATGGGACAGATGTCATCTAGCTGGTGACTAGAGGAAGAAAATTAGTCTTTTAGTGGTGTTTTTAAGAGATCAAGTTTGGCTTCATTTCCCCAAAGTACGATTTTGACCAAAAAATGGCAATTTTCACAGCGTGTACCTTATTTTGCTGCTTTGAGCAGCCTGTGAAAAGGAAAACAGATACCATATCACTGTGGTGGAGGAGAGAGGGCAAGGGAGCCAGTCAAGCCTAATTCACCACAGCTGTGTACAAAAAAAAATTAGATCTTTGATGAAAAAAAGGAAAATCACTTATTTTTTGAAAAAAAAGATGACTGAGAAGGATGAGAACAGCACAGCCTGTTCTGAACAGCATAATTTAAAAAGGATATCAACGGTTCAAAAGTGCACAGAGAAAACTACAAAAATAAACTGCAGCCTGAAGAAAAACCCCATTTGTGACAGTAACATGTCCCAGACAAGGATCTGCTTCAGCTGGGATGGAAAGAGTGACTGGATCAAGGGTGAAGTGCTCCTGGGAAAGGGCTCCAGGCTCCTGTGTCACACCTGAGGAAGCAGAGGCTGAAGAGGCACTTCCCAACAGAAACAATGGCCTTATTTAAAGCACAGATCAGGGTCCACATGAGTTATTACCCATCTTTAACATCTGCAGGGTGTTTTCAAATAAGACAGGATACAATTTTATAAAAATTCACTTGTATCCATGTGGTTCCACTGCAGTTGGACCATCAGGGTGTGCAGAAGGAGCTGCCCTGGGCAGGGCTATTCCCTAACAACAACACCACCATCCTCTGCAGGGACTGCTCCAGTCAGAGTTTTTAGAGGTGTGCAAATTAAAAAGGCTGAGACTCCTGTTCTGAGTCTGGTCTGGACATGTGAATCACGGCTGGAATTCCAGAATTTGGTTAATGAAGTGTCAGACAAGGGGGACCTCACAGTACTGAATGTAGGGAGCTCCTGATGCAGGCAATGATTGCCATTTGACTCTATGATTTAGGATGCTGAACAACTGCTTTGTTAAAACTATATTACACTATACTACACTATATTAAAGAGACACTAAAAGAATACTACTGAAAACCCCATGACTGCCTCTGACAGACACCACAGCTTGGACCTAACAGGCCAATAAACATAAACAACCATCACTAGAATTGAATTAAGAACTCCCTTCAGGTAAATAATTTTCCTAACACACTCCACATGTGCAAAACAACAGGAGCAGAGAATAGGGATAAGAATTGTTTTCTCTTTCTCTGAGGTTCCTCACTGTGATTCTCAGGAAATATCCTTAGGCAGTTGTGCCTGCTGCTCTCTTTGGAGAGAGCTGCAGCTACATCACAGCAAATAATGTCATTTATTTTAGCACTCTTTCCTTCATGAGCTGCTTCAGTGGCCAAACCCTGCTCCAGATCAGAGCTGGAATGTGACTGGATCAACTTGGGTCACTACAGAGCCTAACACAGCCCAAACAGGCACAGCCCCCACAGTCCCAGCTCCCAAATTTGACTGCAGCATGAAAGAGTACAAAAAGTGCAGCAGAAAAGTACCTGAGCCAAAAACCTGTACACGAACACAGGCTTGTTCTGCCCGAAGCGATACACCCTGAAGATGCTCTGGATGTCATAGGAGGGGTTCCAGGAGGCATCAAAGATGATGACTCTGTTAGCAGCCACCAGGTTTATTCCCAGGGAACCTGCTTTGGTGGATATGATAAACAAGCGGCCTCTGGAACAGAGAAGAGCGGCAAAATTTGAGTATTTTGGAAAATAACTGTTGTTCATACATTGAAATAACTCTAAAACTTCATTAAAATAATGTATTAAGCATAAAACAGATGCAGATTTTACAAGAGCAACACTTTTAGCAAAACATACTCTCCCAGAAATACACATCAAGGCCTTTTGCCAATGAGCTGTTAAGAAAAACCGGTGGGGAAGAAAAAACTTTGGGGTTTGCATTTTCAAGCTCTAATAAAATTAGTTATATCAAATTAAACCCTAATTTTAAACAGGCAGATTCCACGCCATAGAAACTCTTTCCTGGCTTGCAAACTTTCAGGGTAACTCTCCAATGACACTGTTTCTTTGATATATCTGTGTTTTTTGAGATTCAGAAAAATCTCACTCTGGTTCACCTTGGAACCAGTTCTTGACAGACACCTGACAGAATAAACTAGTTCAAAGTATCAACACTGGATTAGCTCACTTCTTAATTTAACTTTTTTCCCCTGCACATTATAAATGACTGTACCATGATTACATACTTTATTTTTTAAACAAATCTAGGAAGGTGAAGCTCCTTAACTTCATTCAAATACAAGTCTGTACCTCTCCATCTAAATCAGACTTGAAAATCCCACTTTAGAGGAGCAGTGGAGGGCTGGGAGCCAATTCTGGAGGCAGCTGAAAGAACTAATTTGCTCCTGAGTGGCCCAGGGACTGCACAGCCTTCCTAGGTCCTTGTATCTTTTAAGTACATGCAATAAAAACACTGTCTCTGATTTAAATTGGTTACAATCTAAAAATTGTACAATTGGACAATGAAAATAGCAAGGAAAATCTGAAGTCAGTGACACATTCCTGCAGGTTTTCTGTGTGAGTTCTGATCACCATCTGCCTGGTCCTGAGGTCATTAAGCTGATAAAAGTAATAATAACTAGGGAATAAAAGAAAGAAAAAGGGGAAAATAAAGCATATCTATCTCAGGAGAGATCTCACCTCACATTAGTTTCATCATTAAACTCCTCAGCCCATTTCTTTCTGGACTGAGCTGTGGTGGAGCCATCCAAGCGATAATAATCAATATTTCTGAACCATTTTCCTTCACCTGCAAATGCAACAGCCAAAGTTATGAAAATGCTGATGATGTAAATAACCAGACTGGTAACCAATTGGAATTTAAAGACAGAAATTTATAATCAAAAAATAGTTCTAAGGTTAAATTTAAATTTAATTATTTGAAAATACCTGAGCTTTTTTTGATGGGGGGAAGTCCTCTTATTTTTCACACTTTCTAGCTGTATTTATGAATTTGCAGAGCTATGTCTTAACTTGGAGCCAAAGCTAATTTTAGAAGTCACAAAGATGCTGTTACATCTCATCTTTAGGTGCTGTAATTGCACTTTTCCAATGGATCCAGGCAGGTTCACATTACAGCACCAGTGTCAGTCTCCCACTCAACCAGCAATGAGAAGTCAATGCTCCAAAGGAGATTTCAAAGGTCAAACTCATTTTGGAACTGAAATCTAGCAAAATCTTTGGGTTTAATTACCCTGTGAGTTACAGCAGCTTCTTGTCAGATTGGGGGAAAAAATAACCACAGCTGATGGAAGATTTTCTTCTCTCAGTAATCTTCCATCTTCTCTGGCCATCAAGGTATTGGTACACAAAATTAATACCCCTGAGCCATCAATCATAAAGAAAACAATGGTTTTGGGAGCAGCACTGCTCAATTCAATCCATTGAGAGAGGCAAATTGGTGAGTTCTGTCAGGAAAGCTGAACCTTGTCATGATTTAATTTTGCTGGCCAGAGCTACCACACGTGGAAACCCCCAACCTCTTTAAAATCTCAGAATAAAGGCACAACTCCTCAAAAAGACACCTTGTAATGTGTGAGATGACAAAATTCAGAATAGGAAGCAACAGGCAGGAACAATAAATCTGTGAGAGACACATCCTGGAGATCTGCAGTCACCATCACTGAGCCACTTTTCCCTTATCTCAAGTGCAAACTCATGGAAGAGTTGGTGACAGACTGGGAAGGAAAGGCAGACTTGAAGGAATTCTTCAATCCACATGTCCTGGGAATGAAACTCTGGGCAAGGAGGAACAGCACCCTCAAGAGCTCTGGGAACATCTCAATGAGGCATTTCATGCCATTTGAGCATCACTAGCATAATAACTGATTCAATACTTGCTCCCTATGAAATCCTTAAGCCAACCTGCAGCTGTGCATATAAAGCCTAAATTCACATTTTCCACATTTTACACACTGCTTTAAAGCAGCTTCATTTCCCTTCACTCTCTCTCTCCCAGGAGGAAGGATCAGGATTTGCCACACACCAGAATTTAACATCTTTTTTTTGTGCAGAATTTAACAAAATGCCTTCTCTGAGATGTGAACATTAAATCTGCTTAGCCTGGATGACAGAGAGTGAAATCAGAGAGCTCCCAATGGGAGCCCAGTAACCCTGGCAGCCTCAGGGGCAGCCCAGAGCATGCAGCATCCTCATGGAAACACTGATTTCAAACCATTCCATGGGCACTGAACAGAGACTTGGGAAAGAGCTCTGAGCACTGCAGTTGTTGAAGGAGACACTCACCTTTATAGATAGGAGGCTGATCTCTGTCAGATTTCTCCCTGTTAGCCAGCTCCAGGAAATCTTCTATCAAATCCAGAGATATCAGGGACTGGCTGAACACTAGGCTGAAAAAAGAAACAGGGAAACATGGAATTCATCTCTGGAGTTGTTTTAATTATTGCACTGCTTCAGTTTTGTTCCCTCCTCCCTCTGATATGACCTTTGAGACAAAGAGAGCAAGATTTCAGTGGGGCACAGGCAGGTGAGGGAAGATCTCTGACAAAAGTGAGTATACCATGCTTGGCTGTTTCAGAAAACAGCAGAATGAAGAGTGGATGGATGGGGAACACTGTCAGACTAATATATTTTATATATAGTCATATATATATGACTATAATATAGTATATTCCTGAAGACTATAATATAACATATTCCTGAAGTCTTCAATGACACGTCCAGAACTTACACTTTGTCTCCCAGCTCCTCTGCCATCCGGAGAATTTCAAAGAGCAGCACCATTTTCCCAGAATGTTCCAACACCTCAGCATCTGCATCAGTGACAAAATCTTTGTACCAGTCTGGAGCTGGGCTACCAGGATTGGAAGAGGATGTAGCTTTGCCTATAAAAAAAAAACCACAAAAAAACAAAGAAAAAGAAATAAACATGAGAACATGGTCTTCATTTAAATGCTCTGAACTACAGAATTGTTCCCTCATTATCAGACTTAACTGGTATGAAAAGAGTTAGAGAGGCAAAGAAAAAACAGCATTTGCACTAGCAGCAATTACAAGAGTTAAATATTTCAGGGATGCAGAGACAGAAACTCAGCCTGCCCATAATGTACCTCCTTTAACACATTTAATCTCTGTGTGTAAATGGTTTGCATACAACACTCTCCACCCCTTACACATTTACAAGATGTTGTCACTGGAATGGGGGCAACAAAAATTTCTCACCTGACCTCCCCCAAAAAAATTTCAATTACTTAGGGAAAGAGATTAGACCCACATGAAATAACAGAATAAGAAAATTATCTTTGTGATACCAGATACAAGACAAAAGCTGGATTATTACAGGAAAAAAACCAAAAATTAAATGTGCAGCTGTAAGAAGTTTGAATAACAACTTTAAAGAGGACTTGTGTTCCTGCTGCACTGGATCTGCTTGCTCAGCATCCAATTCAAATTCCAGATGCAACAAATTATGACAGATATATTTCCTAATCTTTCCATTAATCTTCCAGGTTATATAATTTTGTACTTCTAAATTAAAAAATTTCACTGTGCAGCTTCCCTGCCTCAAAACCCCCAAGTTCTAAGTTGATGCCCCTTGTTTTTCCAGGATAAATGCATAATTAGAAGTAGCAAGAGCTGTAACTGAATTAAGGAATTTGCCATTCTGCCACACAGCAGAATTCCTGGGAGCCCTCTCAAATTGCCTTTTGCAAAACCAAGCTGCCTCACATTTTCACCACTCTGTGTTATCCTCACCTTCATCTGACTTTGTTGATGCTGGGTTGTTTGTAAGATCTTCTACATTTCCTTCCCCACCTCCACGAGATCTTGAATTCCAGACTTTAATGACTTCAACATCATTATCACTGCCACTTCCACTTGAGCTACACTCTTTTGTCACCTTTTTCCCCTTGGATTTTTTTTTCCTAAAAAGCAACATTAAACACCCCATTATTTTTTTCAGTCCCACTGAAAGAAAACATATTCTAAGAGACACATAAAATACAAAATGAACATTCACTTTATAGAAATCACTTCAGTTCTATAAGGGAAACAACACCAAGAAACTAAATAAAAGGTCAATTACTTTGCATAATCATCAGAACTTAAGCTCATGGAAGTTTCATCAGAATCTGAAGCTATGAAGTCATCCATGCTGTCTTCATCAAAATAGCCCTCAAAAGAGAAAAAACAAAAATTATTAACCATGTTCACCCAGAAGCTTTTATTAAACCTTTAGCCATCTGCTCACTCTTCATTTAAACAATGGTAAGTTCTACAAAGGCCTGGCCTTGCAAAATGTTTTAAGAATGACAACATACCCAGCGAGAAAAATATGACAAAACCAGCAGCAAAATGACCCCACAGCAACAAAGATTTCCATTAATTTGACGAAACTTTACCTAGAGTTTGGCAGAGCTTGTTTGGAAAGTTCTCAAGTGAGAGTATTTTGATATATCTAATTTACCTTATTTTCTTTGCTAATATAGTCCAGCTGCAAACACCAAGGGTGAGTCCAGATTCTGCTCAACATCTGGAAATCCTGGAATAGCTTAGCTCCAGCTTTGCCTCTTCCACCTTCATTGCCACCACCTACACCTGACAATAAAGTTCAGGTTTTAGAGTGAGCCCTGAAGTGAGTTTGCCACACTCTGCTCCCCTTTGAAGAGCCCAGCAGAGCACATCTGAGTGTTCTTTCCAGCTGCACATCGTACTGCAACATCTCTTGTAAAAAGGCTCAAATTACTCACTCACAGCCATTTTTTCTCCCAGTTAAAGTTGTCAAAATTAGATTTTCTCCTTTTTCTTGATAATGAGAAACATGATTATATTTTTTACATAAAAGCACATTGCTCCCCAGCACAGGAATGCACACAAATCCTCTTAAAAAGACAGACTTGTCTATTTAGGTCTTGTAAAAGCAGCCCAAGGTGGAAAACACAAAATAACATTTGCATTTAGGTCTCAATGAATCTAATCTGATCTACCTTTAATGACCTGTAACGCTGCAGTATTCTACTACAAAAAAACCCTTATTTTTTTGTTGTCCAAGCACTTTAATGCATAGGACAAAGTTCAGAAAGTTGATTTTCACCCAGCAACTGTGCTAGGTGAAATAATTAAATTATTATTAAATGCTTATTAATAATTATTAAATTAATTATTAAATTATTAAATATTGAAAAGAGCTGCAGGCACATACCTGTCAGATGATCCAGGTAATACTGGTAGAGCTTGCACTGGATGGGGGTCATCCTCACCTCCAGCACATACTCGTACTTAGGGGGCAGGAACTTGGTTAAGGCTGTGTAATCCTTCCTCTGCAATTTCACAGACACTGCTTCAGTCACAGGAACATGGCAACCACTCCTGAGAGCTTCAGGAGCACTTGGGGCATCTCAAAGGACAAAGCCCTGTGGGATCAGGGGTGCTGATCCTGGTGCTTTCAGCCCCAGAGGGGGAAAATCAGCCCAGAAATACAATTTATTAAGGCCCTGCAGCAGGAACCCACCTGCCCCACTCAGGAGCTTCCTAGGCCAAAGTCTATGACCTGCTAAGCCCATGCCCAGTTCCAAGTCCTTGCAAAGTTCACTGCAACTCCAGGAGCTGCTCTGGGAACCACTTTTAGGGGTTTTTTTAAAGAATACTAGAGCCAGATTTTACTTTTGTTTTGGGTTTTTTTGACTCTGACACTACTCTGTCTCCCAATGAGCATAAGAGAGAGCTGCTCTCTATGGAGAGCCTCTGCTCTGCACAGGGCTGGAGAAAATCCATGTGGGCTCCATCCAAAACTTTTTTTTATCTAAAGTCTATAAAGTAACAAATTCTTCACCCTTTTGAACCTGAATAATTTTCATTCTCTTTTGTTTTCAGTTGTTCTGATTTTTGCAGATCAGAAAAAATACATGTTTAAGAATAACTGACAAACTATTCCTGAATAATTTTCCTTCTCTCTTGTTTTCAGTTGTTCTGATTCTTGCAGATCACAAAAAATACACGTTCAGAAATAACTGACAAAACTGACAAACTATTCCTGAATAATTTTCCTTTTGTCTTGTTTTCCGTTGTTCTGATTCTTGCACATGAGAAAAAAGACATGTTCAGAAATAACTGACAAATTAGTCAGACAAATTAGGACTAGCAACTTTCTGTGCAGACTTTAGGGCAGTTCTTAAATGTGCATATGGAATTAAAATGGAATATTTCAGAGCAACTAATGTCCTACTCTACTAAAAAATGTTCTTGTCACCCAGCAGGAAATAGCTGTATCCTCTAATACTTGTATTGTAGAATACATTGACTGTTGGAGAAAAACTATGAAGTTTTCTAGTCAAAAATAATGCAGGGATCTAACAATCCTGCAAAATATTGTGAAATACTTTTTCCTGCAAAATAGTGAAAATATTTAATTTAAAAGATTTATGGAGCTCTCAAATCAGAAGTTTACAGGACTTGGGTGATTTCAGAGCGAGACAAAAGAACTCCTCTCCTTCCTTGGAGTGAAATGATGAGTTAGGGACAAAGTGTTGTCACCTGAACACAGCCAGCCAACATCTCATAGAGGATGTGAGCACGTTTCTTCATCACCCTGACATCCACGGGGGTGGAGTCTGCGCGCTGCCCGTTCTGGATGGGATTGATGAACCGGTTCCGGAACTCCTTAATGGAGCCAAGCAAGTTCTCCTTGATGAAGTTAACCATGCAGTGATCTAGGAGAAACAGTCACACTTGAGTGGTTCCAAATGGAAAACACAGTGTTGGGATTCATGCAAACAGAAAAGAAATGTGCCACAGCTAAATACAGGTCTCGATGAATCTTAGAAACTTAGCAGGCAGCAGCACCGCTTCAAATCCTTTTCTTCCAATCAAACTAAATATATCTGTCACAGACACATTTTATGAAAAATCCTTTCCTTAGCATTTTTTCTCCTGAGAAGCTGAGAGGCCTCAGGAGCAAAATGTAAACACTGGTTATCTGCTGCTGTGGAACGCAACAGGTGCATCTGTGATTGGTCTCATGTGGTTGTTTCTAATTAATGACCAATCACAGTCAGCTGGCTCAGACTCTCTGGTCAGGCACAAGATTTTATTATCATTCCATTTCCTTTCTATTTCTTGCTTGTCTTCGGATGAAATCCTTTCTTCTTTTCTTTTAGTATAGTTTTAATATATCATTTTCTTTTAATATAATATATATAATAAAATAATAAATCAGCCTTCTGAAACATGGAGTCAAGATTCTCGTCTCTTCCCTCATCCTGGAACCCCTGTGAACACCACCACATATATCTTCTATGGCTGACAGGCAAAAGGAAGGAAATAAAAGGAAATAAAAGACAACTACTCACATTCTATAAGATTATTCTGCAGAGGTGTTCCTGTCAGAATTATTCTTCTCCTAGATTTAATAGAATTCATTGCCTTGGAGACAGCAGATGCTTCATTTTTCAGTATGTGTCCTTCATCACACACCACGAAATCAGGACCTGGAAAGAAACAACATTAAATCTCTCTACAATATTTCATTGCCACAAAGAACCTGACAGCCTAAAGTATCCAAAATTTGTTCTACATCAATGTTACTTCGGGGTTTTTTAAAACTTTTTTTGTGTGTTTTTTGGTGAGACTTTTTAGCACTGATTGGGTTCTCACTCAGCCTTTGCCCAAGCATTCAGAGGAGCCACTGTGGTAAAATCAAGGCTGTTGCTTGTAAAGTCTTCATGGCAAGGATTAAACTCAGCTTTGCAACATATTCCTGATAAAATGGTCTATTCCTGCTGCTGGTTGTGCATGGATGCACCTCCATCCATCCTGTCAAAACTCAGTAAAACTTCCTTCTCTCCAGCTTTAGGCTGCCATCTACTGACACTTGGGCAATCCCAAAACACCCAAAAATCAGGTAACCTGAAATTTTTCATTACTGCAAGAATAACACCAGGGGGACAGAGTGCAATCAGAAGTCTTAGATAATAAAAAACACAACCAGATTTGATTTGAATTACAGACAAGTGAATTGCCACCTTGCAGCTGAAAGTCACCTCAGGAATGTCCTCAGCTTTCTTCCAGGAGATAAAATATCAGTCTGGTTTAAGTGAGCTGCACAAGGAATGTCAAAACCACAACACATTCCCACAGCATGCAAAGCAACTCTAATAATAATAAGATAAATAATACCCAACTTGGCAGAACAGACTTGCTCTTAATTGTTTTCAGACTTAGCACAATTTCTGGAATTTCTTTCCTTGAAAATGAAGTAAAAGATATTCTAGGATCCAAGTAGTAACTCAGAATAAATGTTTTACCAGCTCTAAACCTGACCTCAGTTCCAGCCCTCTCAACTCTGAAAGCAGCTCATGACAAGCTGCTGTACCTTGGAGAAAAGCCACCAGTTGGGTTCAGCAATTCAGCACTAAAAAGGCCAATAGTTGAGGAGCAAAGGAGGATTTGTCAGCATGGACAGTTTAATCCTTTATAATTTACTGAGAATGTTTTGTTTCAGACTAAAATCAAACTGCCTTCTAAAGAATAAAATTAATTCTAGGGCAGTGATCAACAGCAAAGAATCAATTACACCTCTGACCACACACACACCAGTGCCAGTCACCTTAATCATGCCATTTTAAGGTGATTTAAAAGTGATTTGAATCTTACATGTGAAGAGAAAGGAATCAAGAAGATATTTCTTTCCAAGCAAAAAACCCAAATAAAGCAAATCCTAAACTTTTAAAACAAGTCTAGAAGACAATTATGAAAATCCACATATGAATTCCAAATGCACTCAGGCTTGTCCAAGCCAATGTATTTCTGAATTTCCCACCTGCCACAGAAACACTTCCCCATATTATTTTATGACTTTTGTACCTTCCCAGCTTTGACAGAATGAAAACCACTGAGTGACTACACACAAAGCCTTCCTTTAATTTTAAGTAACCATCTCTAGCAGTGACAGATCCTTTCTCTAGTCCTCATTTCATTAAAAACTGTGATTCATTCACATGAAGTTAAAGAAATTAAATTTAAAAAACACCTCAAAACCTGCTGTTTAGAGTAAGTGAATGACAGTAAAAATATGAAAAACCCCAAATTCAGTACAATGATTCATGGTTGGTTTGGCAGCAATGCAGCACTGATATCTTGAACTAACATCTTGGCTACAGTTCAGCAGCAGAGATTTTCATCCATTTGTGGGGTTTTTCCCTTGTTCTTCCAAAACACAAATGCAAATCATTATGGACAGAACATTCATCAAAATATGATAAAGGAATGTAAAGCTTAAAGGGACCTCAGGGGATCATTTAGATCATTTTCTCCATCTGAGATTAGGGTATGAGAAAGGGGCAGAGCTGACAGAAGTGGGAAACTCCACAGCCTCTCTCTTGCTAAAACACTGTGCAGTAACACCCAATTTGCTACAAATCTGAGTAAATTCTGCCCTTTCCTTTCTCCTGATCATGTCAAAACCAACTGACAACACTCCTTTCATTAACCAGCTCTTAAATGTGGAAAATTTGTCCACATTTGTCCAGAAAATTGCAGTTGTTTTCCTCCTAGGCTAAAAAGCCCTACTCATGCGATCTTTCCTCAAAGTCTTCATCTTCTCACCCTTCTTACTGTACTTGCACAGGTTAATAAACTGCAATACACAAAAGATAGACAGATAGATAGATAAATAGATAGATAGATAGATATAAACACAGTTCTCCTGTTCCTCTGAAGTCTACAAGAACTTTATACAACTGCCAATTGAAGAGAAGTCTCCAAGTTTAACAGTACTAGAATTTTTGTTAGTAGCAACAAATTAAAAAAAAAATAAAGCCATTGAAGTTCTTCAAGCAGAGCACAGCAGTGACCAATAACCAACAGCCCTTCAGCAGTGGCACAAAGCAGCCTGGAAACCCTGTGTGGGTATAAAATCCTGCCATTCTTTCACACAGCTGAGCTGGTTAATTAATGAAATCACTTCTCCACCCATAAACTTTGGCTAAACCTTCCCCCTCTGCTCCCCTTGACAGTGCAACACAAGCTTCTCCTGTACAGTGTCCTACCCCAGCAGTATTCACCAGACACATCTCATTAAATTAGCACTCAAATCCCAAATCTGCAGCTTTTTGAGTGGGTAGTGCTCCCATTCAGAGGCCAAGGTTTCCCTGTTTCCAGTCCCAGCAAAAGCCAGCACATGGTTTTTCTCCTTCAATGTCCACGCTGACCCAGCAGGAGAGCAAGAAACAAATGAGAATCTTGCAATGCACACTCAGCCAATCCAAATGGCTCCAAAAATTAATGGGTAACAACACACTGACACTTCTGCCTTCCTGCAATTAAAACAGAGAAAACGATGAGGCAACATGAAACGCCCCCAGGTTGTGCCAGGAGAGGTTCAGGCTGGATATTAGGAAATTTTCTTCACTGAAAGGGTGGTTAAGCATAGAAGGAACTGCCCAGGGAGGAGGTGGAGTCAAAAATGAGCAGACATTGGAGATGATGGCACAGTTTAGTGGGCATGGTGAGTCTGCACTCCACCTTGGAGACCTTTTCCAACCTTGAAGTTTCCATGATTCTACAAAAATAATTAAGGAGTTATTTCAAGGTTGGCTTTTCCAATGGTCTGATTGCACTCTATCAACCAGCCCTAGAAGAGAACAGAACAGGAGGCTCCATGTTCATCTGGAATTATCCAAAATCTCTGAGGCAGCTTCCAAACTCAATTCAAGTACACAAAGCCATGAGCTAAGCCCAAACACTGCCCTGTCCCAGTGCCTGAAGAGCTCTGGAGGGAGAACAGGAACACAGCAGGATGTAAAACCCACGGGATGGGACACCCAGTCACTGTCTCCTCCTAACATCCCACAGTCCGGTATTTTTGGGCTTACACAAACACAAATCCATGAAGGGACAATGTTACTTCAAACACACACAGCAACAACCCTTACATTTGTCCTCCCTTACATTTTCCACCAGGAAAAAAACCTCACAAAAATTTTTATTATATAACATTTTTTTTCATCTTGCTCTGTACCAGAACAAGACCCACTAAATACAGAATTTCTGTCCTGTCACCACTACTTTGAGACAGCAATTCACACCTTTTCTCCCTTAGCTTTCACTTCTTTGACAAAATTCCCAATAAATGCAATATCCTGAGAAAATCAGACACAGAATAGCACTGACAGAACAGGGTTCCCCCCCTCTTTTTTGGTTTGTTGTTGGGGATTTGTTTTTGTTCTTAATAACTACAGCTGAGGTAGGAGGAGTCAAAAATCCCATTGGCAAGAAATGTATTGCCTTCACTGCTTAAATAATGTGTGTGGAATAAACACATTATATATCAACAAAAATATTTAAAATAGTTCATCAGCTGCTGTACTGGAGCTTCCCTGACTCCACAGCCATTGTATGACTTAGTCAAGCTGGCAGAAAATTAATTAATGTTTTAGCTGCCCCAACAGCATTTCTGCAGAGCTGGAGATGCCAATTCCACTTGGCCAATGCCAAAAATCATGAAGGTATTTCCCCCTTAGAATAAACTCTTTTGTCTGTTAGAACAGAATTCACAGCCCTACTTTAGTAGGAAACTTCACAAAATCAAGCTCAACAAGTACAATTACTAACCAGAAACAGGAAAAAAAAAGAAAATCAATCACACAGTCAATGTGAAGTTCATCAGAGAATTAAAATCCAAGAAAACCCAGCTCCACTTACTCTGCCTTCCATACCTGCATTTTTAAGGAGAAATACCAACAGTACAGCAAAGTTGTAAAAACTTTTAAACTCAGCTTTTAAGACATTCTGCATAACTCTAAATTTTTTTAGGTATCAGTAGCCAGTTCAGAATTTGTAGGGAAATTTTGCTACTTTGGTGAACCTTCCTAATCCTAAAATTTTTAGTCCTTTTTGGGGACCACCTGAGAAATCAGTTATATCAACTTGGAATATTTTCAAGTGCTTCCAAACATGTTGACATAAGTTTGCTAAGTTCAGCTCAGCTCAGCTCAAACCAGACATCTGTTTCCCAAGACTGAAAAATTAATTAACTGCTTTATCTGCATTCCCTTCATTAAGACTTGTTTTTTCACACTTCTAAGGGACATTGTCTACTATTTTCATGTGTACTTGCCCCCTTAGTGGTAGATTTCCATCAAGGACAAAACAGCTTGTGGTTGTAACAAATTAACAGATTAAAACAGCCTTGAGTCCCCAACTTCCACCTCCAATTACTTTGCAAAGGAAGCAAAGCCAGCAAATAAAAATACTTAACAGGAAAAGTTTCTAGAATACATTCCTTGCATTTCATTTAACAGAAAAGACTGTTACAGAAATCTATTTAAAAAAGATAAATGGGGGAGACTCTGAACAAATTTCTGTAACTCAGCAAAAGCCCACAACGAAAATCTGATGAATCTTACCAACACTATTTATTTTTTTTGCTCATATAAATAAACCCGGAAATCCAAACTATCCAAGCTGTATAAATTTTCACTTACCTGGGTCAACTAAAGCTTTATTAAATATTTCTTTAAGTTTTCTACTCTTCACATTCCTGCCTTGTGCCAGGTTTCGATACATCTCGTAGCCAATGATCATCACACCTCCCTCATCCTGCCAGTGCTGCAGCATGTAGCTCCTCTCCTGGGGCCTTTTCACAGTTGCCAGCTCATAAACCTTCCAAAGAGGGAAAAAAACCCCTTTAATTCCTCTTAAAATATCCAATAGTGGTTAATTTTTTAATACTTCTGATGTATTAATGTAAGGAGATTTTTCACATAGTTAAAGCACATTTCTTAGCCTTTATTTTAAGTGGTGGACCTTCCCAATTTTGCAAATCATCCAGTTATTTCATGAAGAACTCTTTTGAAGCCTCTTACCTCTAGTTTCTCCTCATCTTCTAAACCTTCTTGCCATTTTTCAAACTCATTCAGCCAGTTCAAGGCAGTGTTGAGTGGACACACGACCAGACCTGTCCGAAAATCCAGTTTGTCACATAGCAAGACTGTGTGGAGAAAACTTACTACCTGCAAGAGAAAAAACAGGCAGAACACCAAATAAACACCAGGAAAAAAGAGAAATGTTATCTATTCAATTAGGTAATTAAATTACCAACAACAGCCCTGTTTAAATATATTTTTTGGTTAAATAAATTGATTTTTGGTTAAATTTTCATGCAGGTGTATTTGGAGTTCATGCACTCCTTACTCAGTGTTTCTTGGCTGCACACATCCTTCACATACTGAGATACTTCTGAATTGCTGAATGATTTCATAGAAAACCCTCCCTTCACATTTCACCAATCATTTTCATAAATTAACCACTTCCATCAGGTCGTTTTTAAACTTTCTGCCAACATTCATCCCAAACACAAAATAAATTCACAGTTAAGTTTCTTAAAAGTGAACTTCAGTCTTAAAGCAGTTTCTCACACTTTTTTCAAGGCAAATTCTCTCAGCAGAGCTCTGCAGCCTGGCCGTGTGTTGAGGATGACAACACATCCTTGAGGCTGGGAAAAGCCCAAAACCTTGTGATGTCACTCTGGGCTGCCTGTTTTGAGCAGCAGCAAACAACACAGGACTAGAGGAGAGTCAGTGATCCCATGGCAGCTCCAGCTCTCCCACTGGACTTTGGATGTACAACAGCACAAGTTCTCTCTGCATCAAATCTTGGCAACTGTGATTTAATACAGGCATTCTAAACTGCATGACTGTGCGTGGAACACTGGGCAGCAAAGTGATTTTAAAACAAAAGGATTTACTGGTGGTTCTGTGTAAGATAAAACTACCCAGGAAGTCTCACGACCACAGTCATGGGCACCAAGTCCCCAGTCCCTGATTTCCCTGATCTCTGCTGACACCCTGCCCTGCAGCTGGCAAAGTCTGCCAGAATTCATGGCTGGTTCAGCTCTTTTAAGAGCTAAAAACAAATGGCAACAATCACAGAGCACAGCAGTGACTGGCAAATGGACACATATGGAAAAAACAACCACCTCAGCTTCATACATCAGCCTTCAAAATCATTTATACTGACGTATGTTTCTAACTATGGCTGTCTTTGATTTATCAAGAAGTTACAGCCAAAATTACTGTCATTAACACATCTGGATCACTATAAAAATACCTTCTGCTCTAAGTATTTCATCAGACTACATGGTGTGTAAAGTGTAGGTGGAGAAAGTCCCCTACACAACAGTTCTGCAAAGCACTGCAAATCTCCACTAAAAGGTGTGATTAACTCCTCAAGAACCACACCAGCTAAGCTAGGATCAAGTATATAAAAATACACCTTTCAAAGGTGATTTTTGAAATGTTCTGTAGAACTGCAGACTGTCAAAATACTGTGTCTGCCACCCCCATTTCCCTAAACAAAGCACATTTTCAGATATGCTGGAGCTGGAGATAAAATCCTGCTGTGCACCAGCCCCAGTGACAGCTCAGCCTGGGTTTGCCTGAACTGTCATACCATGAGTGACCTCAGTTCTCTGATCACCCTCAGCTCTGTGCCACTCAAAAAATCCCCACAAACCCACCAGCACCTGACTTCACACACAAGGTCTGGCATTAAAAATAAAACTCAACCGAATCTGATAAACCTGTACTTCATCAGCAACAAATTGATTCTAAAACAAAGTCAAGAAAATAAATCATTTAAGGGAAAAAAATTGAATGAGGAGGACAAAAAAATACAACCTGCTTAAGATTATTTCACACTTTTAGAAACAGGTTCCTGGAGCCTCTCCCCTGACAGCTGTATTTATTTTCTTATTCTGAGTTGCAAGAGAACTACACAACACTTGGAAATAAATTGTGTTTCTTACCTGTAATGTTTTCCCCAGGCCCATACAGTGAGCAAGAATGCAGCCAGAGCCAGGAGATGTCTTGGTTTTTTTTACAGATTCACAACAGCAATCCCACATGAACTGAACACCTGAAGAAAATTATTGAAAGTTTTCTGATTAAACATTCATTTTATTAAAGTTCACCCAGTAAGAGACAGCTGTGATCACTGAGATCATGATAACTCTTAGGAAAGCAGCTGTCAGGATAATTATTGATTCATTTCTGTCCAGTGGGGTGAATGTGGGATGCTCTTTGTCTTGAATTTGATTCTATTCACAGCTTCATTGAAGATGTGGCAACTGGGTTGGAAAATATTCCTGTGAGGATGCAGATTGCCTGATCCTGGGGACAGGGAGATGAGAAGACACATTCTGGTTTTGACACTCAAGAAGATTTGGTTATTCTAATCCAGTCTGCATAAGGTGCTGTGCCCCTGGAGAGAAAAAAATTCTTTTTTTCCTTTAAACTCTTTCCTTACCATCTACTTGGTGTGGTTTCAGTCTGGTCACTATACTCCTGTGAACTTGCACTAATGGTTCTTTGGTTTCTTCATCTTCATCTAAAACCAGCTTGGTTGTGATGGGACATTTCAGAGGTGAGGCATCTTCAATCTCTATCACCTGCAAACAGAAAAGGCCATCAGAGGAATATTCTCACAGGAGTAACACCCAGCATCTGAGACACTTCAGATTTACCAGAACTGGAAGTCATAATTTATTTACTAAAGAGAAACCTTCAATTCTTTACTGCATCACAACTTACTCTGGCACTGAAGTGAAGCAGCAGAGAGCTGAGACAACTTTCTAAGGTCACAGCAGTCAAATAAAACTTAACCAAGGTCAACCTGCAGGAAACTGCAGACAAAACTTGGGGCTTATAAGGCTGCATGTAAGGGATTCTCAAAAATTACTCATCAAATTACACTGAGGTTGAAGTTAAACATCATCAGGAATTTAAGTTCACAGAAATTTACACAGACCCCAGACCATACCTCTCTCAATTTCTCTCTCTCCCGTTCTCTCTCTGCTATACGTTTTCTTCTTTCTTCTTCTTCTTTAAGTGCATTTTGTGTTTCTGTTCTAAGCTTATCATCTTTAATAATCTTCCTGATCTTCTTCCTGCCTTTTCCAGGAGATTTTGAGTCATCATTGTCCTCGTTCTCAGAGTTACTCTATTAGAAATTAAGTGAAATACGCATTAGCAAGAAAATTATGGCAAGACCATCAAACCCTTCTTTCTTAGACAAGCTCCCAGAAATTCTTACACACACACAGGTGAAGTTCAGCCAATGAGAAAAAAATGCCTTTTTTAGAAGTCTGACAAAAGAAGTGCCACCTTAACTGTAATGTATTCTGAGGTATCAGAGATGAGCCCAGCTGTGCAAAGGCAGTACTGAAGGCACTGTTGTAATGTGACAGTAGCTAATGATCATTAATAAATTTTTATTAATGATCATTAATAAACATTTTTTCCTGTTATACTGGTGCTAAATCAGATCAGCCCCTACTTACACCACACAGGAAAAGAAACCCCAACACTACCAAAGCCTTGATCTACAATTTGTCTGATCTACATTTAGATTAAAAACTCCATTTGCTTCAATATCATGAATTTTTATCAAGATCTAGACAGGAAAAGTTTTAGTTCAAACATAACATTTTACCTCCACAATGGTGGCATTTTACAAATTTTAGCCTGAACTGATATTGAGAAAAGCTTTAATTTTTTACTGTACTTTGTGCAGAGGTGTTTGAGATACCCTGAGCAGAAGAGACACGAAATCCCTATTTATTACTTCAAAACATGACAGAGCACCTTATTCTCATTTTCACTCGATGAATCCTCTTGAACCTTTATCCTCCTTCGTTTCTTTTTCTGTTTGTAGCTGCGCTGGTTTTCCTCTGCCTCAGCTTTTTTGGCAGATCTATTAAAAAATCAAAAAGGCAATATTACTGATTAACCATAGTAATCCTCTGCCTCACTGAAAAACAATTAATTAATAATTAATTAGTAAGAGATGCACTCCTTTTGTGCAGTTAGGGCTGACTGCTAAATTCCTTCCTGCTCAGCCCACTGGACACCCAGAGCAAAGAGAAAACCCTTCAGAATCTCAGAACAATAAACCATTAATTTTATACTGACAGTGATGTATTTGGCATTAAAATGTCCATTTTTTGTTTTTTGATTTTTTTTTTTTTTTTTTGTACTGGCTCATCAAATTGTTGTGTATCCCCTACCATGGTACAAATTCAAAATCCCCACATTTGTTGCAAAACAAATTAATGTTCTATAATTCCTACAGACAAATATCATCAAGGGTTTTAAGAACTGCTCCAAAGTGCTTTAACTTTTACCATCTCCCTGCACAAAGTGCACTATTAAAACCCAAAATAAACACAGGGTAAGCACAGCTCAGCTTTGTTCATACCTTGTCCTTGGCCTTTGGTCATCCTCAGACTCACTGACCTCCTCACTCACTGCAGACTCGTGGAACTCTGAGTCATTGGAGTCATCACTGCTCACTTGGAAAAGAAAGCAGCATTTATTTCATGGTGAGCATCACTGCAAAGCCAGCAGCTCCTCACTGCACAACAAACTTGCTCCAGAGCAGCAAGCACTGCCAGGGTTCATTTCACACATTATGGGACCCATATTTATAAGATAAAAAGGGCAGAGAGAAGAAAAGGGTAAAATTTAAGCATTAGCTGAGTCCTGGTGGATGGCTTACTGTGCCACAAGCCTTGAGGTCCTTATGCAGGAACATCTACATTTATTTTAGGAGCAAATGGAAAAGAGCATTAAATGATGGAGAACTGTGGGGAACAGTATGGAACTTCAGAAAACCAAAGGTGATTTTTAGTTAAACAGAAGTTTTTGTTTCAAATGCTTTACATGTCATTTTATAACCATACTTGGAGAAAAGGGCTCTTATTTACACACAAAATACAAAATTGCATCACTACATTTATGGCTTGGCATTTCTTCAGGTAATGCAAGCTCAAAACTGCCTCAAAAAGCAATTAAAAATACACCTAAAAGAGCAGCATTAGCAAGACTCTCCCAACCACTTTGAGGAGCTATTCCTGGCATTTTTAGGTAATGAAGACACCAGTGTGATATTTAACAACTTGAATTTCAGCCTGACCTTGAACACAGTGGAAAGTTTAATTGTTTTATGAATGACAAGGCCTAAAACATGAGTTGTTCTACACAAATGGGGAATGGTAACATTAATAACATAGGGCTAAAAAGGGCAAAGTGAAATCAAATATATTGTTGTGTTTGAGGGCAGTCAGCTTCAAAGGCTTGCACTGAAGAACCCTAAGATGAATTTACAGTTATTCCTCCTGCATGAAATGCTGTAGGTAGAGCTTTAATCCTGTAAGGGAGGAAAAACATGAAATGCAAGCAAATAAAAATGGGAGTTTTGACAGAGGAAAATTCTAAACAAATCACATTGCATCTTTTATTCTGTGAAAGACCACAGAAGCTGGCTGGCATTAGTGGAACACAGATCAGGGAAGCCCAGCGCACCTTTCCCGGCCAGGAAACACCCACAGGTTCTTTGTTCCTGCCTGTAACAATGCAGGGCCAGGCCAGGCTCATTTCACAGTGCCATCTGCTGCTCAGCTCCAGCCTGCTCCACTGCAATTCCAGCATGGACACATTCCTCAGGCACTACTGCCTCTCCAAGAGAAAAATTACACAAAGGACAAGACAGATTTTTCCAAATTCAGACATCCTGGCCTTGCCTCTGCTGTTTAGGATGGATATTCTAAGATTCCACAGGATTAATCCAATTCAGAGGATACAGCAAGTGGAGAGAGCTGCTCTTGGATTTGACATTTCAAATAAAATTATTTATCAAACAAAGATAAGGGAATGCTAGATTTCATATACGATGAAGTTTAGACAGGGATTTTAAAATCACAAAGGTTGAGATCATTCTGACAAGCTTTGGATTTGTTTTACAGAAGCAAGTACTTTTTATGACCAAAAAAAAGGATGTGGATTATGTACCTTTCCTTCTATTTCTGCGCTTCCCCCCTTCTTTTTTGTCTTTTGGTTTCACCACCTTCTTTTCTTCTCCAGACTCCCCATCACTCACAGTGAGCTTCTGCCTCAGCAGCCTGTGTCTGTATCTGGGCTTCTTGGATGTTTCTTCCTCCTCTGAATCTGAATCCTCAGAATTAGCTTCTTCCTTTTCTGACTTCTTGTCTTCCTTTTCCTTCTCTCCTGTCACACAGAAGGGTCAGTACCACATGCATACCAGTCACTTTCTTATCTTACAAGAATTAAAATCTGAATTAATTTAGGCTAAATCCTGTGCTTTTTCAGGGAATTACAAGCACCAACATACCATTTTCCTCCAGTGTTTAGTGTTTCCCACTGCCTGAATGCTTGGAATGCCTGTTCCAATGGCTGTGTTAGCCAAATCTCTCCTGTGTACTTGCAGGACTTACTGTTCTGTATAGGTAATAACCCCTCATAAACTCCTAGGACTCCTTAATTGCTTACTAAACCCAGATTATAATAAAAAAATAAACATAGAGAAGACTAAAAGAGATGATAATCCTCATGACCACGCACATTGGCCTCTATGTGACAACTACATATCAAAATCAGTAATATTTTTTGCTGAAAACTTTAACAATCATCGTTTTCCCAAGTGACCCTTGAAATCATGACAGGTGCCACAGCACCACTTTTCCCCAGATGCTTTTTGGTGCTTACCATCATCTCCTGTGTTCTCAGTTTGCTTTGCAGGTTTCTTCTTTCCTTCCTCCGGCTGCTCATCTGAAGACGTATCCTCATCAGAGGAAAGATTGGCTTTGATTTCTTCTAAAAGCATTTTCTTGGCAATTCTTTGAAGTAAAACAGAAAACAGTATTTATTCCATTGTTCAGGTAAACCTATGAACGACAAGTGTAACCCTACACCATTCAGAACTTCAAAAAAAGGGCTGAAAGCTGAACAAAAAAAAAAGACACGTGATGAAAAGTCATTGTGGCAAGACAGGATCTATCAGCAAAAATCTCACATTAATGTAATGTGTTGACTTGCTTTTAGAAAGCAGGTTTGTAATAAAGCTTCTTAAAAAGAGAAGTTTCCTGCTTTAAAGCAGACTTGAAATGGTTGTAAAATGCATAGACTTAAGAGATTTCATGTTATTCATGGTCTATCTGGGTAACTAACCACAAGCACTTGCCTTACAGCAGCTCTGGCAAAAACCCTTCTGTGTTTATACCCAAAAAGCCTGACCAACACTACAGGACCTGAATTTCAAATAAAAATCATCATCTTATTTCCTGCTCCACAAACTGTCCACTCAGCTTCCCATGGTTTCACTGCAGAACAGGTTTCCAGCTAATGCACAAGTGACTATCGAAAAATTATTTCTTTACATGCACTTGCAACATAAAAATCTTCTGAGTCTAGCCAAGGCAGGTATGTAAAAAGCACAGGAAAATAGTGGACTTAGTACTTGTACTTCCAGGGGAAAAAAATAAACCAGATCTTCCTCATATAAATATCAGGAATACTACAGTTTCATTTGTCCATTTTCAATGAAATATGTCTTTTCTAGGTGAAACCTCATCTGTCTTGCCTTTTGGGAGAATGAATGCATGCTATGTGTACATAGTTGAGGACGGGAAAGCTCTCACACCAGTCAAAACAACAGCTCAAAGCCATGGAACTGAACCACAATCCAGCCTTCACTTGGGAATGGCAAAGGAACAGGGATCTCTCATGCAAAACTTCCTATACAACAGAAAACTGAGCTGTTGCTTCTAGGGAGCACTATAAAATGGGCTTTTAACAATCAGTATTTCATTTTCCAGCCAGCAATGTGTCCCTAAAACATAATAATTTTTCAAAGGGACTCTTCCCAAGCTATCTTTCCTGACACTCCACACTGTATTTTCTAATTTTTGAGCAACAGTGCAGTTTTTAAAAACACTCTCACACTAATTTATATTCAGTTATTATTAAAAGATAGAAGCAAAATAATTTAATAAACATTTCAGATTGTTCAGTGAGTCAGACCATCCATCAGCATCCAAAACACTCCCTCCCCTTCTCTCTTGAGAAGAAAAAGCTGATTAAAACTTTACCAAGCAGTACCCTTGGAGAACTTTAATTCCACATCTATCAAGAAATCACAGCATGAACCCAAAGAAAACCTCCTAAAGTCCACAGATAAGTAACATCCTCTTCCAAATGCTTTTTGCATTAGGTCCTCCCAGAGGATATTTGGAAAAGGGATTTAGGGTTTGGTTAAATGTTGATTTTTTTAAAACCCAGCAGACCATGTGTAACAGCAGCAGAAATAAACAGCTCTTCATATAAGGAACTCAGACTATATTTCTTCCATCTCTTAATAGTCAGAATTTTTTCTTCAAAATGAAACTGCTTGGAATGTCACAGGCTGGCTTCCCTTTAACAGCTTTTAACATAAATTATTAACCTTGACTCCTACTCCAGAAAATGCAGAGAGCAGTGGTCTGGCTACTCTTCTTGTTTAATAAAAACCCAGAGTTTTGGAAGAGAAAAAAACGAAAAGATCTGATAAAAACATTGAAACTGAATCCTGAAAGTCCTGCCTTTGACTTATTTCGGCAAGTGCATTAGCAAAGTGAACACAGCTTGTGGATGGCAATACTTACCTCTACACAAGTCACCTTTAAAAGGCTGACTTTGGTTCTTAGCAAAACAAGACCTTCATTTTAATTTGTTCTTTAATGAAGTATCTGGTTTTTTAAGAGCTATAGGAAACAGCAATGTATCTGACACCTAAAAAGACCATGCACAAAATCTATCATCCATAAAGAGACAATGCTCTCATTTTCCTATTAATCACCAGGATAACCAACAACCAGATTGGGTAAACTGATTAGTTTCTAATTATTTATACTGATTAAGAAGTTATTGCTATGATAGAAAATAAGCCCTGTTTTTTTATCTAGGATAAAAACTTAACCACTTGCAACCAAATTGAGATGGGACTGTTTGTTAATGAGAAAAGCTGCATTTTCATCAATGCATTTACTGGTATGCATTTAGGCCAAAAAAGTGAGACATTATTAAGATGTTCAGGATTTAAAGGAAGCCCATTTTTAATTAACTACACATCTGATAGGAATAATAAGTGTAAGCAACATGAGACCCAAGGAAATTAGGCCTTGTAAGTGCATGTTGACAAATGACTGATGTAACAAATGGTTTACATGAATTATTACAAACAGGACTCTGGGAGCTGGGTTTAAATTAAACCACAATAGATGTTGACCAGAATAACACATCATATTTCTATTTTATGATAAAACCCATTTAAAGTCACCAGGTTTCTCAGCTAAGAAACGTCACATGGTAGCTTTAACATTTTAGTAGTTGCATTAACAGCAGCAAGAAAAACAAGCTATGATAGTGTGAAAATTCCCTCACTCATATTCTTCCAGAGAAAACCATGGAAATCAAAAGGGACTGTAATATTTACTCAGGTCAAGGACATGAAAGATTCTTGGCCATTCAGATGTAACAGTTGAGCACCAGCAATAGATTCAACTATGAGGCACAGAGAGCCATATGACCTCCAGCACAGGGTTTCAGGCAGTAAAAAATAAAGTAACAAAAATAAAATAATGTTTAAAAATCCCTGCATTTCACTCGTTCCTGCACTGATCTACTGAGACCTTGAGCATGTCATGTTGCCCCACTCATCTTATCTAAATTTATGGTGACATTTGTATGAAGTGACTCTCCAGCACACATTTAACCAGTGCTTCACAGAATGGAGCTGCAGCCTCAACCAGGACACACAAAACCAACTCTAGAATAAAATAACAGCACATAGGCACAGTTTTGTACCAACAGGGATTTAAAGATATTTCCCATCTGTAAGAACAGCCCCAGCAGAATACAATTCTAAACAATGAATTGATTACTATGGATTTTTAAGTCGTGCTAAAAGAAAAGTTTTCACAAGAGACAGACTGGAAATCACCCAGGGGTTGCTTGGTTACATTGCAGGACTACTTTAAAAGCTCCTTCAGACCTTGCAGCAGAACTGGAGCAGTAGGTGCAGCCTCTCATGGTGTGGAGTTAAGCCCCCATGGTAATTTGCACCATTCTTGTTCAAGAATTTTACAGTGCCAATAAAATGACATTGTTCAAAATCTTGGTGAGACAATGTAAAAATCTTTTTTCTTAAAAAGTCATGATTTTAAATTTTAGTTCACGATTGTGATGTTTTAGTACCAATTAGATTACATCAACTCACACTCAGTGTTCATAAATACCTACTAATTATATGTAGAAATAAGGTTGCCTGAAACAAGCCCTTGGGTGGGGGAGCATGGTGGGATGTGGCTAATAAAAGCCACCAGAATTCCAGCTAGAGCACTACTGGCTTAAATGGGCCTTCAGGATACTATTAGAAAATTCAGAACCCTTTAAAATATATTTTAAGACATTAATATTTGGATGAAATGTCATACATGTCTTAAAAAATCCGTGAAAACTGCCAAACACCTTGTTCTAAATACTGTGCCGTCTTTGTTGGAAGAGGCTGATTTTCAAGCTGTCAGAGTTGGATTAAATTAAATGCTTGGACAAGAAAAAAGTTTTACAAAAATTTATTGTAACCATCAAATACTTAAAGGCATTCTGCATTTAATACACTATTAACTTCTTAATAAACAGAACTACTGCAAACATATCAAACAGTACCATTTAAAAGATCAGAAGGACCAATAATAGTTACACAACAGAAGATGAAAGCATACAGCACTGTATAGCATAGTATGACCCACTTGCATATTGCATTTTGGCAAAAAGATGATTTCAAGGCTATTAATATTCATGTCATGCACATCCTCAGGTATGCAAATAACAGAACATCTAAACTAGAGACTTGCAAACAGGAGAGTTCCCACACTACAAACACCCAGCAGGTACTAGGTACCCTCTTTGGCCTGGAAGAAAATAGGCAACTTCTCTGAATCAGTAGGTAAACTATTTAAACACTTTGTGTTGAGTAAACAGAAGAACAAGTTTTTAACTTCTCAAAATTTGTTCCATCTTTTTACAGTTTATAGCTCTGATTGTGGTGCCAAGTACAACACATGATGAAGGTAAAGTCAGACTGCATTACCAGTTAACATGTCTGAAGGTTGACAACACTGTTTATTGACAAAATACCTCCCCATCTCATATATAGATGTTCAAAAGGTCCCCTAAATAAAAACTTAACAAAGAGGCAGCTTTAAAACAAAGTACAGAAACTGATTTTTAAAGCCCAAATTTATATTTCTGTTTGTTATCAATTAGGTTCATTTATTTCCCAATATAGCTCTCAAACTAAATCATGATTGAGTTCTGTCAGAAACGTTTGTGCAGTAAATACTGAACTTCTGACAAAAGTGTATCGGTTTAGTTATCAACCAGAAACTCACAACAAAAAAAGAAAAAAGAAAAAGAAAAAAAATTAATTAAAACAGGACTGAAATTAAAGCATGATTTATAAAAAAAACTTGTTATACCAAAGTTTACATGTTCTGCTTATGACCCTGTGCTGTCAAGTCCCTAAAAAGCATCTTTCTTTAAAGAGCTGAATTACTGGGTTAAATTTGATGACTGAAAACACACAAGAACTAATTCAGCAGCAGCATTGTGATGCCAAACTGAGGTCCGTGAAGGATAGGAAACAGTGTTTTTAAAATTTACTTCAGCCACATCTCAAAACATACAACTCTGTGAAACAAGGATTTCCATATTCTAAACTAGTAAGGCTCAGAAGCAGAAAAAGACTCCACCAGCAACTGGTCCCACACATGCTACATGGCCAAAACAACAACAAAAAATCAGTTTCTGAAACACTGTATAAAAATTTGTTGAGCAGCTCTTCAGCCTAACTACAGTAACTTCCAAAAAGAACCTGTGGCTCCAGTTGAGTGACACATCATGTTGTGCATTTAGGAAATGAAGCTTTTACATTTCTAGCCAGGCTGATTTTGATAGCTACAATGGTACTGGTAAAATATGACATGTCTTAGCTAACTGTATCTTACAGTGATTCTTTTTTATTAAATTCCAAACTGAAGCAATACATATAAGCCACAATTCTGAAAATATCTATGCAAAGACTTAAAATATATAATTAGTCTCTTTGATACCAATTGAGCCTATGCACAGTGCTTGTAGAATCATGGCCTTAACTCACATTAGTCACTTCAGGTACTTTTTAGTGGATTAAAACTCAGTTAAATTAACAGCTGAAAATATCTAATATGGTTTTCCCCACATTTGTGCTTTCTCTTTATTGAGAAAAGGCGTTTCAATTAGAAAAGCATATTAAGCAACAGTAATAACCAAATTCATTCTGAAAATATTGCAGCACTGCATACTGCACAGATGCAAACTGTCCCCTTCTACTCCACACAACTAGCTGAAATTCACATTTAGCAGCAGCAGCAGCAGCTTTTGCCCTGCCTGCCAGATCCCTGTTCCCACGGGGACCGCAGTGGGACAGCGCTGCAGCGCTTTTGGAACGCCCCCAGACAGGTGTGTCAGCTACCACCTCTAGACATTGGCTTTGCATACCTGGCTCTACCATTTCTAAACGTTTGCTTTGCATTCCTGGCTCTGGGCCTCTGTTTTCTGGCCCCGTGTTCACACTTGCAGGAGGCCTGTGAGCGAGTCTTTACCGGGCAGGCAGCCGTGCTTTTTACCACCTGCTTGCTCCTCCGTTGCGCCGGCTCGCGCCCACGCCTAGGCTGTGCTCTAATCGTTTTTATGTCCTTATGGAGGGTATCATACCTATTCTCAGGGTCGTCATCATCATCATCTTCCTCCTCCTCCATTGGGATAGTCCTTGATAGAGCATCTCCTTCATCTCCTGAAAAAGAAGCCCAACAGAAAACATTTAATAAGTGTAAATACAACGATAAGCAATACATGACAGCACAATAAACAATACAATATATGAACTGCATTTCTACCAACAATCCCCATTTGAAAACAGCTTGGTGATACCACTTTTCTACCTGTCTTGACAAATAAAAATAAATCTTTGTGGTGATGTTCACAGGGGTCTCAGGACGAGGTAAGAGATGAGAATCTTGACTCTATGTTTCAGAAGGCTGATTTATTATTTTATTATATATATTACATGAAAAGAAAATGATATATTAAAACTATACTAAAGGAATAGAAGAAAGGATTTCAGCAGAAGGCTGGCAAGGAGTAGAAGTGGAATGATAACAAAAGCTCGTGACTCTCAGAGAGTCTGTGACTGGTCATTAATTAGAAACAACCAACATGGACCAATCAAGGATGCACCTGTTGCATTCCACAGCAGCAGATAATTATTGTTTTTCTCTTCCTCTGAGGCTTCTCAGGAGAAAAATCCTGGCAAAGGGATTTTCCGGAAAATATCATAGCAACAAATCCTTTCCAGTTTTGCTTACTACTACCTGCAACTTGTTCATAGTTACATACAGCAAATTTGGGATTTTACAACAGAGACTAAATACTCTATTCAGGAATCAGAAACAAGTTCCCTAAGAAGTGCTTTGCTCTGTCAGAAGCTCCACAAGTGAGTTTGTGCAAACTGAAAAGAAGGCACAAACAAACACAGGACAGAACTACATCCCAAGCCCGTGGGTTGCCCTGCTGCCAGGAGGGAAGTTCTGGAGAACACCAACCCTTCCTATTTTTGCTTTCACACTATACACTGTAAAGAGTTGTATTTTGAGAATTCCACGTGCTATCCTTACTGCAAATATCCGAACTCAGCACACTACATGGCACTGTCTCGTGTACAAAGGACATCAGGACCAACAGTGTGGGACATGTGACAGAGAAGGAACAGCACAGTGGGAATCCTGCCCTGGAGCTCCTCTGCACTCTCCTGGCTGGAGTGAGAAATCTGGATTGTTTCTAGCACATTCCCAGGCTTCTCCCCTTGCTTTTCTCTCTTTTTCATCTCGCATGCAAATCAGACAAATCTGCTAGGTAGTGAAATTAAGGGAAAGAAACCTCACAATCCCAATGAGCTGAGATCCCCACATTCATAATTTCTGTTTATTTTCTACCTGTGGGGACTGGAGGACTGGACTAAAACTAGGCTGCAAGGGGCACACTCCAAGGTGATCACAGTAAGTCCCTCATGTAGATAAATAAAAGTATCCTGTTGGTTAAACCAGAGCCTAAGTCTTACTCAATGATCAATCTACAATACACAGCTTATTCAGACAAGAGCAGGCTCCTTTATTTTACTAATTCACCTATTAAACCAAAAGCAAACTGCAGACAAAGGCCCCATTCTTCTCCTCTGAAAATACACTAATATAGGCAGAATTTCACAAAATCAAATGATAACTAAAGCTGAAAGAGACATCTGGACACGCTCTACTCCAACTCCATCCTCAAAGCAAAGCTAACTCCAAAGTCAGGTCAGTTACCTCAGGGACTTGGCCACACAAGCATTTTGAGCATTTCCAAGGACAAAGATTCTGAAGTTCAAGAGGGCAACCAGTTCCAAGCTTTGACCCTGCTCAGTGTAAGAATACTCCAGTATCTCTATCAGTTTTCCTTGATAAATGCTGTATCCACTGCCTCTCATCCTTTGGGCACACATCCAGCTCAGCCCCCCCTAAAACTGCCCATGAGGTGATTTGCAGACAGAAATTCAGACACCTCATTTTCAGCAATCTGTCTGCAGTCTAAACCAAGCCTCTTCTCTCTCAGTCTAACTCTCCTGTCAATCATGCCACACCAGAATCTTGTTCAGTTTGTACCCTGCTATCCATCTCTCCAATAATGACCCAATCTTCCCACTGTGACCTGCAAATGAAACAGCTCCCAGTGCCTCAGACACCTTCTGATAAATTAAAACCACCTTTCTCTTCTTGGGCCATTTCAATGCCAAGTCCATGAACTGTACA
This sequence comes from Camarhynchus parvulus, assembly GCF_901933205.1. Taxonomy (NCBI): domain Eukaryota; kingdom Metazoa; phylum Chordata; class Aves; order Passeriformes; family Thraupidae; genus Camarhynchus; species Camarhynchus parvulus. The sequence continues at coordinate 17,064,417 of NC_044600.1, read as the reverse complement.
TGAACAACTCCATTTTTAAGGCATTTTTCACTGATGGTCCAGTGGTGCTGAAAATTGTCACCGAGTGCCATCAATTATCTGTCTGTACGAGAGTTTTAATGGCTGTGGCAGTGACCATATGCAAAAAACCAGTTTGTTACTATGCAAACCATTAATTATCTGCAATCTCCCCAAGCTGTGACATCACTGGGGAAAACACTGATAAGGCAGCACTCAGAGGAAAGCCCTACAAGTTCCAGTATTATCTGCACAGAGACATATGAAACAATGGCACAACACAACATATGAAAATAATGGCAGATTTCTAAGTAGCTGGTCTAAGCCTACATGGCTCTCGTGAGGCATAAAAATAATTTACTTGATTATTAAACGTATATTACAATGCCACAGGTCTCCAGCATCACCTCCAGTGCACAGACAGGAGGTGATAAATGTGAGTTCACATTATCTACTCCTTCCAACCAGCTTCTGCTACATAGTCCCTGGGCAGGTGAGGCAAGGGCCAGGCTTTGGAAAGCTGGACGGCAAGGCAGTACCCGTTGTAAATACTGCCTGGAGCTTCCAAAGCATCTCCATTTACAGTGACATCATTTTTTTCCTCAAGGCACAAGCTGCACAAAGTGAAATAGTGCAATCTCACAGCCACAGGATAGCTTGGCTGGAAGGGAACTTTACAACAGGTGCTTCCAAATTTGTATCAGAAAACCTGCCAGGCTGCAAACACTTAAATATATAACTACCAACTGATGAGGGTTTTTGGTTTTTAGATTATTAAATGTCACCCAAATGAACAACTCTGGCACACCTGATGACTGACAAAATCCTGCATCAGCAGACAGCATCAAGCTTTCAGTCACGGGCCTGATCTTCTGCTCGTCGCTGCTTCCATCGCCTGTGGAATTCTGATCATCATTTTCCTCCTTATCAGATGGGGAAGAGGAAGTGACAACTACTTTCTTTTTTGCCACTTTCTTTTTTAAGTTGCTCTTTTTACTTTCTTTTACTGATCCTCTTTTAACCTTTTTCTTAGTGTCTTCATAAGACTCCTCATCAGAAGAGGATGAGTCATTCTGTTCTTTCTTGGAAATCTTCTTTTTGTGGCTTATTTTCCTCTTTTCTTTCGTGTCAGTTCGTTTTTTACGCCGCATGGCATCATCATCAGAACTCTCCTCTTTTTGAGGCGATTTCTCAGTATCAGAGGATAAATCAATGTGCACTCTTTTAGCTACTCTCTCTCTCAATTTTCTCTTTTCTGTAAACACGGGTTCCTTTTTAATTTTGTCGTTTTCAGAAGAATTTCCTTTCTCTGGAGATGACTTATCAAGATCAGAAGAGGAATCATCTTGTTCTTTCTTGAAACCTTTCTTTTTTAATTTTTCAGATTTCTTTGCTTTGCTTTCTGATCCTTTTTTGTTCTTGAGTCTGTCTTTTGAAGACTCCAACTTGTGCTCTTTCTTTGCTGATTTCTCAGCGCTCTCAGAAGAAGAATCATCCTGTGCCTTTTTCTTTTTCAAATCCTTCTTTTTCTTAACTTCAGGACTCTCCTCTTTTTCCAGTGAAGACTTCTCAGCATCAGATGACTCCTCACGTTTTCCCTTTGCAGATTTTTCTTTTGAGTCTCTGCTTAGCTTGTCCTTAGCAGCTGACCTCTTACCCGGTTTTTTATCTTTAGGAGAGTGATTAATTTCCTTCTCTGGAGAAGACTTCTCACCATCATCCTCTTCTTCAGAAGATTTACCTCTCTTCTTCTTCAAATTTACCTTCCTCTTACTGCTTACTTTTTTCCTCTGCTCTTCTTCAGAAGAATCATAGCTATCATCTTTACTTGAGAATTTTTTTGATTTCTTTGCAGCCTCAATTTTACTCAACATTTGTATCTCTTTTTCCAACTCAGAATCATAATTTGAAGAATCAGAGTAATTCTGTCGTTTCTTTTTAGCAGCAGCAGCATTTTTAGCTGATTTTCCTCTTTTAGCATCTAAGTCTGAACCGGAACTGGAACTCTTCCTTTTTCGTTTCCCATTTTCATCCTTTACTGGCTGACTCTTCTGTAAATCCGAAGTTTTCTGATTCTTTGCTGGCGCTTCATTGTTGCTCTCACTGTCTGAGGAGCTGCGACTCATCATCCCTGCTTCTTTAAGGACAGCCGGCACCTCATCAGAGTCTGAGCTGTGATCTAAGTCATATGGCTTTTTGGATTTGGAAAGTTTGTTAGGACTGGGACCATCAGCAGCGCTGTCAGAAGTATTTTTTTTATCGCTTTTCCTCCTGGGTTGCTTGGATGCTTTCCTCTTCTGTTTCTCATTGCTCGTGTCATTGCTGTCCTCTTCTGAGTTGGATGTCAGAGGGCTGATGTCTGTGGGGCGCCTCAAGGGGGTGGTTTTGACACGTGGTGACCTCCGGAGATCCGAGTCCTCCACGGGCACGGCGTCGTTCTCCGTGGAGGGCTCGCTGCCAGCACTGTGGTTCTGTTTTCCACTATCAGAGTTTGCTGCCCCAGGTTGAGATCCATCAACATCTTTAGATTCATCAACGTCTTCAGATGCATCAGCATCTTCAGATGCATCAGCGTCTTTACTGTCCTTTTCTAGGCTGTTGTCTTGATCTTCAGCTTTAACTGTGGACTCTGAAAGGGAAACAGGAGTCAATTTTACAATCAGTTCTTTTGTTCCTTTAGCCGACGATTTTAGCTTGGTACCACCTTTGGTATCTTTCACAGGAGCGTTCACTTTTGTATTTGAATTTGGAGCCTCATGATCTGCTGCTGTGTTTCCACTGTCCTGCTCATCAGACGGCATTTGAATCTCCATAGCAGATTCCAGAGTCTCAAAAATATCTTCAGGAACTGATGAGGGGATGGACACGATATCCATATCTAAAGCCTCTGTACTGTTGGGCTCATACTGTGGTTCTTCATTTCTGCCAGACTTTTTCTCTTCCCCAGGAGCTGCCTTGTTATCTGTCTGCTCCACTGAGGGAACACTTTGATCCATGGGCTCATTGTCAGGCCGCTCTGACACGACTTTTTTCTGTGTCTGTGTGGCATCATTCTCTTTTAATGCCACGTGTTCCTTTCCTTCATCTTTTTTCGCCTCATTTTTTTCTGATCTAACCTCGGTTTTTTTCTCTTTGGTATTTTTATCTTTGATTTTAACATTCAATGCTTGAATCTCCAGGTTCAGGCCTTCTTCTAGTGACAGATGAGCTTTTTTCATGTCACTCAGCACAGATTTAAAAGCTTTCAGCTGGCACAGTTGCACAGTTGGGCTTATTTCTACATTTTCTGCAGCATTTTTCAAAAAGCTTACAAAGCTAGAATTCAGATTTGTTGTAGTTTCAATCAGTTTTTTTGTTTTCTTAAGCAAGTCTTTTGGCACCATTAGTGCTTTATAAGAATATGTTAGTGAACCTGAATATGAATTATCTAATTTTTTTTCTTCCCCATTACAATTCGCATTATTTTTCTTTGGAGAAAACTTGACTGTGTGGTCATATATTTTACTTTTTTCATTTTCAACTTTCATCTTTTTTTTGTTTTGTTGAAGTAACTGTTCTAAATTTTCAAAGACACTGTCACATGCAGTGACCAAGTCCAACAAAGGCTCTGGATGGCAAATATAGCAGTGCCACTGGTTGTTTTCATCCAGGATAGTCGAGAGCTCCTTTCGGCCCAGGTTGCGCAAAATGCACTTTTTACAGAAGGCATTATGGCAAAAGTCACAGCAAATCAAATTTCCACCTTCAGCACACCACCTGCAATGAGATTGAGAAAGGTGAGAGTTTTGTCTCCATGCCAACAAGGTGATATATTATTAAGTTCACATATTTAAAAATTCAGGTGATGAACAGGTATCCATTACTTGAAACCATTACTGAAAAGCTCACTGGAGAATTGCAAAGTCAGAAAATTCATGTTTTAGATTAACAGCTCATAAAGCTGAAATGGTCAGTAACTTTTATACAGAATTTCAGCACTGATTTCTTTAAAGCAGAAAAAATTAATTAACACTTATTTTCCCTGTTTCTTCTGAAAATCTGTGATTTATTTTACAGCAAAATTAATAAGCTTCCGTCTTTCTAGCCTTAACTCATATATTACTACCGCAGTACACAAAGACTCTGAACAGTGGTGGACAAGAAGCTCATAGAAACCACAGAATGCACAATTTTTACTGAATTACACATTTAGGTATTTCACATAAGGACAGAGAAGTTCTTTGATATTTCAATAGTGGGAGATGCATCTGGAGAACCGAATTTCTTTGGCTCATAAAGTTTAGAATGTCAGATTCTAGCCTCATCTTTAAGGTGCTAGGAAGGTGGCATGTTATTTAACTAGAAATGTGATATCTTACAAGAGTTCGTTAGATTTCTTTAAAAATGTTTTCCTGTTCATTACTAAAACAAACAGTTAAAGAAATCCTGAGGTTCAGTATTTCTTGTTGACAAATAATTGCTGATTCAGCTCTAATGTACTTGTCTTTACTTGTCAGTAATGTCACAATAGCAAGAAAAAAGAACCCCAAATCAGTAGAGCTGTGGGTGTTACTTCAGTTTTTGTACACTTTACCATTCTGCACACATTGTAGCTTTTGTACACTTTCCCATTTTGCACACATTGCAGTTTTTGCACACACTGCAGTTTTTGTACACTTTCCCATTTTGCACACATTGCAGTTTTTGCACACACTGCAGTTTTTGCACACTTACCTACACTGTTCATCCATCCCATCTGAATCACGACTGATGTCATCACTCATGTAATATTTGTAGCAAGTCTGTGAAGAAAGAGAGAGGACAAAGAATTCTTTATTAAATCTCAGCTGGGCTTCAGCAGTTCATTAGATTTCAGTATGCATTAGAAGCAAGCCAGCAAAAGCAGCAGCTGCAAGGTCTTCAGCATTCTAAGTCTTTTACATTTGTTTTAATCTAAAAAACATTTTCTGTAGTCCCAAACCATGACTTATTTAGATGGCTCAAGGTTTGTTTGAAAATTAAACAAGCTTTTGTTTGATGGCTGCATATTTGTGTATTTTAGAACATCAGTTGAATACTTTTCTCCAGTCTGAATGTTTCTTCCATCTATTTCCTAGGAAAACCAGCACCACATCCTCCCTGACACAATTAATCCCACATAAATTACAATTTTCTGCTGGATGCTCCTTATGGTACCATGTGATGCCATAAGGCTTTAAATTAAAAAGTCTTCAGCATTTATCATGATGTTAACTTCCAAGAATTCCATTTCCAGGTGCAAACCAAGCATCTTCATTTGAAAATTTGGTAATGGTAATAAAGAAATACCAACGACTCAGCTAGGAGTACTGATGGCATCAGCTGCTGATTTGCTGATAGCAAATTTGAAGGTTTGGCGTCATTTTTTCCCAGCTGTTACTGAAGAATGTTCTCCCAGACTTGTAGCTCTACTTTGAACAGGCATTAATACAATTCAGAATGCAGAAGAGGCTTCATCACCTGAACTGACAATGATGAGGCCCCATTATCTGGCACAGACTTGCACACCTGTTCAACTAAAGCATCCAAACAACCAAAATCAACATAAAACCCCAGTAAAATCTGATGTTTAGACACTTGATGGAACATTCACAGTCAAACAGTTTCTCAGGTCTGGGACTTTTACCTAAGTAGGAGAAAAATAAGGGCAGAACTAGGCACAGAAATAATGGAAGAGCTGGAGATGAGGGGCTTCCATTCCTCCCTCTCACATTCACATAAGGCCATGCTCAATTCAGTAAAACTAGAGAAAATCAAAGGGAACAACTCCTGATGTAATTCAAGTAGCAGAGCTCCCAATCAAGAGCTGCTGTTGAGCCCAACAGCCTGACCAGGTTACAAAAATGACCCAGGTCCCTGGTCACACTGCAGGAGGTCAGGAACACCAGCTGGGACTCCAAGGGAGGTGGGAAAAGGTCACCTTATGAGCTGATATTTGTAAAGCACATTTTGTAAAAGAAATAAGCCAGAATGCAGAGAAGAACCAGCCTAGATGGGCATGGCTGAGTCTGTAACACGAAAGAGGAACTGGGCAGGAGGAGGAGAAGGAGGAGTAGGGAAATGCTCCATGTACATTATAACACAGAACCGTATCTCTATCTTTAGCAATATCTTGTAATTATAAAATCTCCACCACTAGAGAAATATGCAAGAGAGATCTCTGGAGCTCTCTGAAAGTTAGCAGAGGTCTCCACAGCAGGAGGCAGGGATATTTCCTTCCTGCCCTGTCCCACCTCTTCCCTCTGCTGCCAGCTCAGGGCCTGTGTGGAGCCACCAGGAAGCCACACAGCTGAAGACTCAGATTATGGACTAAACCAGCATTGCAAAGCTGCCATAACTTAAACCAGGCCTGAAACTGGCAGAAATAGAATGGCTTTGAAGCTGCTTTTCTGCTCCTTATTTCAGTGCTGTTTTACATGGAAAGCTTTAGCAGCAGATGCAGACTTGAATATGTTCTTAAAATACATTATGAGTAGGCAGAAATTTCAGACAGATCGTTTTACATTAAAAATTCAATAAGATTATACCCTTAAAGCTATAGAAGTAAATAACAAAGAAACCACCACCAGTTTAACTGGGATATAAGAAAAAAGGAATATGAACTCATAGGTATATTTGCTTTTTTTTCCTCCTTCTTTAGTTTCCTTAATTGTAACAGCTAAGGACTGAAAACTTTGTCAACTAATGAACAGGAATTACTCCCACAAAAATCCCACCCAAACCAACTAATATGACATTATGAAACAAAAACAAACAGAACTGTTTACCACATACCTTACAAATAAGCACTTTGAGTGTAGGGTGTCTATAGATTGAATCCTTTTGAAAATGGTTCACCTGCTGCCCACAAGCTGTACAGCTCACAATTCCATGGAGTCCCTCTTCTATGGAGAGGATTACAAACAACACATTAATTGTTTTCATTCTTATTTAAGAAATCTGTATGTACCTATTGCATTTTCTTGCAATATCCTGGCATGTCAGGTTTTTCATAGGCCTTTGTTTCTGCACCACCCAGCACCAGAGAAATCTTTCTGTAACCATTTGCCCTTTTAAGACTGAATTTTCCTGATTTCTACGCTGCACTTGGTCTCAAGGCACAATTCTTTCCCTTTGAGAGGTTTAAGTTGGGTTAAGTGGTCACCTCATGAAAACACACCTAAATTAGAGTCATCACTAAAGTTCCTCCAGAGCAGTTCTGATATTCTGGACAACCTTCCCCATTTAATCTTAGTTCAACAAATACCACTGCAATTCATGTTCGTATTATGACATTTCTTTCACAAACAGTTTTAGCTTCTCAAAGAAAAACACAGAAAACTCATAGAAAATGCAAGTAATCCCTGTAATAGTGAATGAAAAAACCTTTTCTCACATTCTGTTCCTTTCTGCACAGTGGTTTTTGGGTTTTTCTGAAACTACACTTTCCACATGTTCTCCCCATGTTGCTGATTGCTCCCATGGTGTGTGCACCACCCTGCTGCTGCATCTACATTTGGTCAAAAAAGCTTTTTTTTTAATACCAACCCCCCATTTCACTTCAGAAGGGGTGAACTTGGGCCTGGCAGGCTCACTCTATGCCAGGCTCTTCATTAATATTTGGAGATCTTTTTGTTTTCAACAGCAGAAAAAGAAAAATCACTGGTGAAAGTTCTGCACTTCCCAAAGGCCAATCTGGATCAAGCAGATACAGGTTTGATAAGAGATCACTGAACTGTGACTTGTCCTTTGCTGTCGTGCTCAGTGATTAAATTAATAAGGAAATTTACTCAAACAGTTGAATTTAATGATTACAATCTGAGTACAGACTCTGTATTTTTTCTTTTTTTAATTAAATAATCACTACCCCAGAATCAGAACCAAGCTCCACCACCAGCATGTTAAGGAACTGCAGGAACATTCTCAAGACACAGTACAAGCTCCCAGCAATCTGCTGCTGAAGCACAACCTCAGATGGCTCAGGGGGCAGTGAAACAGCTGATCATGCTCCTAACTCAGTGAAATTCTGGATACAGGATGTGTTTGCACCCTCCAGCCATTCCTGACTGCATGTCCTGCAGACCCTGTGGACCTGCAAGCCCCTCTCAGGAGCTCCAAACCAGCTCACAGCCCACTTTCAAATGCTGCTGTGACCATGGATGAATCCATCCATGGGAAAGAACCCCACATACTGCAGCACAGAACCAAGGCTGACACAGCACAGTCCTTGAACTCCTGCAGGAATTACTGAGGAGCCCAGCCAACCCAGGGAGAACATGATATTCCCTGCCAAGCCCTGAACATCTTTTCTCTTTTCCACAACCAAGGGGATGCACTACAGCCTCCTCCCTCAAACCTGCAAGCTGGACCAGGAAAAGAGAATTTATGAGGCAAACCTTTGTAAACCATGTTACTACTACAAATGATGATGGTCTAAAGAAATTAAACTACCACTAGTTCATTAATACTGATAAACTACTTGGTTAAGAATATTCCTAACTAAATATATTAGCAAAAATAGAACCACAACCACACTGCAGACACAAAACTTAAAAATAATGACACAATGCCTCTTACAGTCGTAGGTAAGAGCATTTGCATGCTAGAAAGGCCAGAGTTCTGCTTCTATCTCTATTTCTAATACACACAGGACATATAATTCCTACTAGAAATGCAAATATTTAAAAAATACATATGTCAGGCATAGTACATGAGTAACCCCTCCAGACACACCAAGGAAGGCCTGCAAATTCCCTAGGGATGGAGATTAAAACAGCTGGAAGGGCAGGTGACACAAACTGTCCTGGGGATACAGACACAGGCCACAAAGCTCAAGCACAAGTGTCTCATCTTTTTAACACTGTACCCTGAAGAGTTCTGCTGGACCATATGTAGAATTGTTTGAAGCACAAATGGAAAAAGCATTCTTATATGAACAGGACATCTTGCATGAATAAAACAGAACTGACTTCTGAAGTTGTAATTTAGAGAAAACATCAATGCTCCAAAAGTCACTGACACCACACGAGGCCAGGTGTAAGCACGAGCACATTTCCACAGTCACATTTCCCTCCCCTTCACCCACAGAAACAGCACTCCATAAATTACTTTAAAGGAGAGCAAGGATCTCAAATGATGCAATGAGAAGGATGAAGAGGGTGTGCAAGAGCTGTTTGTATGAATATCCTGACTACTGCTGGAGGTGTGTGAGCTAAGATATCGCAGTAGGGTTAACAAAAATATCCACCTTCTTATTGGCTATGTTATACATAATCCTCCCTCCTCCCCTTTGTTTTTGGGGAAAAAAAAAGAGAGAAATTAATTTCTGTTAGTATTGTAATCTACCTAACTCCTCACTTTTAGCAGCAGCTATGGAAAACCAGCTGACACAGCAGCTTTTCAAAGGTAATCCTTAGAAGGGCCCACTGGTAGGGAATTTCCCACAATTTCACAGCAAAAGAAAGAAGTCTTTGTGTTGTTTGAGGGTTTAGGATTTTTCTTAGCTCACTGATGGATAATCTGCCCATACATGTTCCTGCTCAAACATGGTTGCTTTCCTGGTCAGTCAGTGAATGTTCCTGTATCAATGGTGTTCAATTCCTTTAAAAAAGGAATACCTGTAACACCTGAATGCAACCAAGCAACTGCACCTAATGAAGCATCCTATACCTATTGAAAATAAGGAGTTTAATGGTAACTAATCTTAGCTTTCACTGCTGCATTGCAGGGGCAGCAATGGAGGCTAATTTCTATCAGCTAAAATCTTTAATGAATAAAAAGCCAGAAGAGTGGAGGTATTTTTAGGATAATTTATCAGAAATATGGACAATTTTTAGATGTACCAAATGTGGTCATAAGCAACAATTTAAACCCGTTTCAACAGATGTTTTAAATTGTATTTACCTCCACGCTTTTTGGGAGCTTCAGGTTTCATTTTAACGGTATTTCTGCTTCTAAATTCAGGCCCTTTAAAATCATCTTTGTCTTCATTCAGCACTGGCTCAGGCTGTACAACCACTGTACCTAGAATAATTTTATTTAGAAATTGGAAACCATTACACATCCAAGTGAAGTGCAAAAGTTCTGATTAATAAAGCCAACAACAAAAAAAAAAAGTGCAATCTGTTGACTAAAACTCAACATAGTTTTGAATGCACAGATGTTCACAGAAAAAAACAAAAACAAAAACCCAAAACCAACACCACACATTTCAAACTACATCTGTGTTGTAGCTGTAGGACAGAAGCCAAGGACTGAATGGGCTGAGGAGCAAATTCTGCTCTTTGTGCTCTGCTGTGGCACGTGCATGACAGGACTGCCACACTGCTGGGGGGTGCAGGACAGGAACTTGCTCCCAATAAAGGACATCATTTAAATCCCTCAAAACCCTATGATCTTTTCTCTTTCCCTCCTTCTATTCAGGTTCGCTCATCTTCATTTATTTCAGTATGAAATACACAAAAAAGCAATACAGTAAAACCTGCTTTGTCCTCAACAATATTCAAAATCTGACATTTTCATTTAAACAAAGTACTAATCAAAATTATGTGAAGGAAAAAACACTTTCCTATTTAAGAGCCCAGTTTTGTGGTGAGGACACTGAAAATAATCTAATATTCTGAAAAAATCATTTTAGAGTGACTGCCCTCAATACTGCTATTCACACAGTGAAGAGCAGCATTTTTTCCTGTAAATTTCATAGGTAAGAAATGGAGGAGATTAATCCAACTCACACTGCAGCTAAGAGCAGAGGGATGCAGGCCCACAGTATTAACTGTTTCTAAAAATGTGCTTAAAAATAGATCCAATAACGGCATTTTCCCCCCAGAGTTAGTTTTGCTTTTGCTGATCTAATTGCTAATAACCCCCAAGACAGAACAGTAAAATAAGACCTCCAAGTGACAGAGCTTGAGACTCCTGCAAAACAACAGAAAAAATAATTTCCCCTGTTTTCTGATGGTTTTATAGAGATATCAGCAGGCACTTGAAATTAAGCCACCAGCACATCCTCGTGCACCCACAGATTAAAATCTCCTGGGTTCCAAACTGAAAGTGCTCAGGTTCCTCATTTTGTGGGCAGAAAACCAACAGCATTTTACTGGTACATGTGCATTCTAGTGAATTATTTATGCTGCATCATAATCCTGGCTAATTTGCTGAATTCAGAAGCAAAAAAAAAAAAAAAGAAAGGCATGACCTACCTTTAGGCAAGCTTTGCATATCTACATCATTCTCTGAGTTCTCATTTGAAATATCTTCATTTACAGTTTCATCTGCAATTTGTTCATCATCTGACCCAACATATTTTGTTACAACTGTAGGTTTCCTGCATAGACAGAAATAAAACCCCATGCTCTGACAAACAGTACAAACTGCAATTCAGGTAAGCTTTGCAGGCAAAACACCATATGAAGTGGGAAAAACTAAGTTCTTTTTAAATTAATTAAAGGCGTTATGACCTGGGATGCTCCAAGTTATTACCATACAGTTGTAGGATAATTTTCTGGTTTGGAATAGGATTTCTCCCCTCCCACGTGAAATAGAAGTATATACTAATAAAATCTTTTTGTCGTAAAATCTAGGTGTGATGTATTTTTAAGAAAGTCACAATTCCAGGAAAGTCTAAATGAAACAGAGGTGAATGTCTGCTCATTAGTTTTATCCATCATTCCAAGTTTAACAGGCAGCACAAAGAGAACACACAGATATTAGCAAATTACAAAAAACATCTCGGCAGAAGAGACGCTTGCAGGATAATGAAGGAAATGCAGAAAGAAATGAAAAAGCTGACTACTGAACAAAAGGATCAGCTGACAGAATTCCACCAACAATTTAAACTGATGAATTTACTATGTCAGGATGGGGAGAAAATACTACAACATATGGAGCAAATTTTTCAGTAGTCTGAAGGCAGTGCATGAACTACTGCAGGATACTGGCTTTGTCAATATAAGGTACAGTATGGTAAATGGATGAGTGAAAATCCCTTTAGTGGTAAGACAGGAAGCAAAAAACAGGACTAAAGAAGTATATAAATGAGAATAGTTCAGCAGGACACTGGATTCAAAAGATGAGGGAGAAATTAAAGCCAAATATAAAATCCCACTTGCAAATATGGCATCAAGACAAATATAAAAAGGAGACTGAAGAATATTAACTCCAGCAGACATGGTAAAATAAAGCAACTTTGATAAAAAGGAGAGAGAAAAGAGATACAGACTTCTAAAGAGCAGTACCAAGGCAGCTGCTGAAAGCTCAACTCCCTGCACTGCTCACTGGGATTTAATAAAAATCACAGAAGACAGAATTTGAGTGAGGAGTCTGACTGGACTAAGTCTGCTATTAGTTGGGACACAAATAATTTGTTTCCTTATGTTCAAGCAGTTGGTAAACAATTCACTCCATACTTTTTAGATCAAAGAAGGAAAAAGAAAAAGCAGGGATACAGCAAAGGGCAGTTTCTGCACAGGAAATTCAACAGCACAGTCTGATGCTGCATTTTTCCAATAGTGAAGCACATAAAACCTTTTTTTCTGTATGACCCAAATTACATTTTGGGAAAAATCCTACATGTACAAATAGCAAGACTGAAGGAACTCTTGTATCAACTCCTTTGTCCTGAAGATATGGAATAATCTTGTCTTTGTAAATAATAATCAAGCTTTAGCATCTTAACCTTTCATTTGAGAAATGGTTTGAATTTTAAGTGCACTATGAGGCATCTGTTTTACCAGCATTCCATAACTCCATGGATTTTTACCAAAAATATTTGACACAGTGCACCCACTTTCCTATAGCTTCCCACACCCAAAAACTAATTTATTTGTTTTTATTTTCCAAACCAACCTTTTGGAACGGGATGATCCTAAGGATTTGGTTCTTTCTGAAGAACTACTTCCCTAGAAAAAAGAAAAAAATGTAAAAGTCAATACATTTATATCCAAGGGAACTGTCAAAAACCAGTTTCTTGCATTAACTAGAAACAACTCAGAAATCACTTGTGCCCTTATAAAAAATAATTTTAAAATTATTTTTAAATAGCTTTAAAATAATTTTTATTTTAAAATAATTTTAAAATAAGGAGAAGCAGTAAGTACAAGTGACAATTTCAACAGTCATGCCAGTTCAGTTCAACTGAATCTCTGGAGTTTCAGGTCAGAAGTCAGCAGCTCACACAGGTTTGGGAATGCTCTTCTTGCTGTGTGCAGAAACCATCCCTTGTCCAACACACCCTTGCAGAGGGCTCAGGAGTAGCAGCAGCCTGCAGCCACAAACTGCCAGCAGAACAGACTCTTGGTGTGTGCCTCATGTGCCAGAAAGCACTGGCTGCCTCCAGAGCAAAACTGATTTTTTTCAGTTGTTTTTGCACTCAGATCACAACTAGGGCTGGGCAGTTGAAAATATCTGAATTTACAGCAGTAAAGGCAAACTAAGGCCTGGCACTTGTGTTTTCTCTACAATGTTAAGATCTTGTCCACCAGAATGTCCCCAACAGGAGAACAAGACAGAAGTAAAACACCACATGAAGAATTTCTGCTCAGTTTAACATAGATCCAGTGTGCCCATTTTTATTTTTTTCATAAAGGAAGCATATTTGCCTAAAGAACAACTGTTATCTGAGTAACAGGATGAAGGGGGATGACATTAATGGGTGCTTCTAACAGTAATATTGAAGTATTTATTGCAAAAGCAACAGACTGAACTCAGACACTGTGCCCTAGACATGCACCTAGAATTCAAAAGCATTTTTATTCCTACCTCGTCCCTGTTGTTCTCCATTGAAGCTGGACTTCCTTTAGGTTCTCTACTTTTACCTGTGGACAGAAATTCAAGGAGTCCATTGAAATGCAAGGAACATCAGAAGTTCTTCACATTGCACATCACAGCACTGTTTATGTTTCACATGGACACAGATAAATGTGACTTCCAGAGACACACTGGTGCACTACAGAAAAGACATTCCATTGTGTGGCATAAATTTTACAGAAATAATTCAGAAATCCCTTTCAGTTCAGTCCCTGAGAGCCTTGCTGTTGGTGAGGAAATACTGAAGCGCTGCAAGTGCAACTGCATGCAGAAATAATATCATTAGTGCATTTTTGCTGATCTCTAAGAATTTACTACAAGTATTTTCTCTCACACACCTTGACCTAAGAAACAAAGTATTAAATCTGGAATCATGGAACCACAGACAAAAATCCCATTTGATCCAAGTTCTGATGAGAATTCCTATTTCTCAAGCTTGGGAACTGTGGAATATAAAGCCTAAAGACCTGCAACCTATTGGCACCTGCTCCAATTCACCAGTCTTGAAAATGGAAGGGAAAGTTTGGAGTTCAGTGATTGAATGATTCTTGTATGAAACTGCTCCAAAACTTTAGGAACAGCAGGATTTTAACAGATGCTACTGAGTAGGAAGTATAATTACAGGATACTTATCAGGATTATTTGTGATTTTTAACAGAAGCCTACAAGCACTGCAACTTCTCTATCCTTAAACTTCAGTTTTGGGGAACACCAAACAATTTATTTCTATACTTTGAAAAAACTGAATCACTTAGAGAATTCAATGCTGGATATTTGACCTCTGCAGAACTGAGTAAATTGCAGGGAAAATCATCCAGCCATTTCCACATGTGAAGGAGGAAATACAAAATGGAAGCAGACAATGTTTTTGGCCTTTTTAAGTACCTGAAACTTCTTCTCTGGAATGTTACAGGCATTCCCTATTGTGAGAAAGGGACCTGAGATGTAGAAGGAGGGTGACATTTCTGCTGGAGCTTGGATACTGCCCACTTTCTACTCTTGACCAGCTTTGCCCAAGTGATAAACCCATGGAAAATACCAGCTTGGAGAGCTTGGCAGAGCTTCCCCTGCTCTGGCAGCCCCAGTGAGTGCAGACTCTGCACTCAGACTGGCAGCCTGATTCTCATGTGCTATTCCACCAGCAGCTGAACGTGCTGCAGTGCCAGTTTCTCCCTGTGCCCACTGCAGCCACCCCTCCCAGCTCAGTGCTGACCTGGCTGCTCTTGCCCAGCCCCTCCAGGGCTGTCAGGGAGCAGAGACTCCCCTGGGATTGCTGCTCCACTCTTGGAACAAGAGCAGGCAGGCTGGCTCTGCTGAGCTCTCTGCTGCTGGCAGCCATGCAGTGGAAAGGAGGGAGACATCCAGTTCCAATGCAGAGGGGATAAAGAACATTATTAAAGCTATAAAGCAAGTATTGCTTCCTGTTTTAACTGACCTCTGTGTGTGGCAGGGACAAAAGTTTAGGGTATGAAGTAATATCAGCCAATAACCAAATTATTTCTAACATCCAGCCTTCCTGGGCAACACAACCACCTTCATCATCATCTCCCTCTGTAGCCATGATATTTTCTGAAAAATCCTTTCCTTAGGATTTTTCCTCCTGAGAAGCTGAGAGGCCTCAGGAACAAAATGTAAACAATGATTATCTGCTGCTGTGGAATGCAACAGGAGCATCTGTGATTGGTCTCATGTGGTTGTTTCTAATTTATGGCCAATCACAGTCAGCTGGCTCAGACACTGTGTCTGAGACACAAGCTTTTATCATTCTTTCTTTCTCTATTCTTAGCTAGCCTTCTGATGAAATTCGTTCTTCTATTCTTCTAGTATAGTTTTAATATATATATATATCAAAAAATAATAAATCAGTCTTCTGAAACATGGAGTCAGATCCTCGTCTCTTCCCTCATCCTCAGACCCTGGGAACACTGTCACATCCCCCTCACAACACTCTACCCAATAGTTCACACATCCTCCAAATGCTGGAACAAAACAATATCTATTATTAAATAAATCTGATTTGGCCCTAGCCACATCCATAACTTCTGCTCACAATGAGCACCCTCTGGATTAAAAAAAAAAAAAAGCACAGTTGCTAAAGACATTTTTGTTATGCACAGAACATTGGGAAGGGAAGAAAATTTGCATAATAAATTCTGGCATTTCCTAATATTTAAGTGTTTAATCCTGACTCTTCAACTTTAATATGTTCTTTTAGATCTCAAAACCAAAACTAAATTATGTCTGCTAGGAAATTTGCAAGTGTCTCCATTTCAAAGACAATCTGTGTTTTACAGCAAGGAACCAAATGGTAATTTTTAACTACAGAGGATAAAGGGAAAATTCTTTTTCCCAGTGTGCTCCTCAGAAAAATTTCACTTTGAGATGCATCTACATCACAGTTTTTTTTACTGTTCTGCTGAAGCACCACATGAGCAGTTTCTTTTTCCTGTGCTAACCATTCAGTTTGATGCTGACATGAGGAGGTGAGTGCCACAGGCAGCAGACTCTCTCTAAACAAAACATTAAAAGATAAAAACTGCATGCCAGAAAGCCCATGGAAGATATTACCTAAGCCAACAGGAGTTTGAAAATAAACTCTAATACAGCCAGCACACTCTTCTCCTGCACTCCACCACATCAACACAACTTTTAGCTCATTAAGCTGTACAAATTGAAAGGTTCTGCACCTGTATCCAGTCCAAGTGAAACTAATAAACAAATTTAACCAGTTAAATTTGGAAACAGATTTTATTCAGTACTAACATGAAATAATTTCATTTTTCATGACTGCCATGGAAGTGTTTAAACTTTGTTACCTATTTCTAACTTAGAAGTAAAAATTTCCAATTTTGACCTAGTGTAGGACTCTAGTTTTTTAAAAAGTATTATTTTCTTTCCAAATGTCTCTAGATTATATGTAAAAAGTTTTTTTCAAATTACTGTAAAAGCATAATCACCAGAACTTCTCCCACACCTACAAGGACTGCAAAAGCATTACTACAGCAGAAAAACGAAGACACTGCATTTATAAATTCAGGAACACTGAACAAGGAGCTCCTAGCACAGCAAATACCTGTGTCTGATATCTCATGTTTCAGAGAAGGGAAATTACCAGAAGATTAGATTTTTTCACCTTTAGAAAGATGCAGAACTGAAATAAATATTGTATCAAAGGCCTATTGTGCATTTATCAAGCTACCACCACTTAGATCCCATTAAGACTTGGTATAATTACCCCAGTGAAGTGTGATATAGTGAAATAACAACATCAAGTTATTTGACTTTAGAATCACATATACACCGAAAATGAACATAAAATGTCTTTTTACCTATACTTTTGTTTTTAGATAATGCTGGAGGAGAGTTTGCGTCCTCAGATTCTTCTGATGAGTGAGCCAAGAAGTCATGGAGTTTCTGTACCAAAGTATTCAACTTGCTTTCACTGTTAAAATACAAGTAATACTCAGAGTTACCTACACATCTCATTTCAATTTATCAAGCTTGAAAGCTTATGTTTAATCTCAATGAATACACATCCACAAGAGATGTAAACATTTTTTTCTGCATGAATATATCAGAGCAAATCAAAAACATGGAATTTTTCTAAATACTGAGTGAAATAGTAGGTGCAGCCTTATTGACAAAAAAGCATATAAAGTCTATTTTGTCACTGTTTATATACATTTATATTCAATACAATTATTGACAAAATTCAAGAAAGTCTGAGTGGTAATGCTGCTATGACATGAAGACAGCAAAAAATTAATATTCTACTTGTCAGAAGCCAGACGGGTAAGAATAATAAAATCTTTATTTTATTTTGAAAAATGTCACCTTTGGGATATAAACCCAACTAGAACTAACAGAAGAGTTTCACCTGCAAACTTAAGACACAAAAAGGTCCACTGAATATGACAGTGAACAGTTCAGTGAACATGACAGATCCACTGGATATGAAACTTTGCTGATGCAAACCTTTTATTAAATCTACCATCTACATACATGGTGTGTGGTGTTCAATTTGTCAAGAAACAGCCATGCAGGACCAGATCATTCCTTGATCTGTTTGTTAGAGTGCTGATGATTAATTCATAAACAATAATCCCCTGGCAACTTTCACTAGACACTTTTAGACCCCAGGAACAATTCTGAGTACATTTACTGACTACACCAAAAAACAACATCTCAATGCCAGGCTTGCCTTAAAAAGCTGTTCCATTTCATAACCTCTGTGTTACTCCTGGCATTTCACATGGTTTATTTCTCCCAAAACTCCTATGATTTCCCAGGAAAGGCTTTTCCAGCGCCCTGACAGAGGCTAAGGGTGTTCAGCCCCTGTTCAGAAGGTGCCAGGGAACTGTTTGCTCCCTGCCCTCCTTATCAGCCCTCTGGAATCTGCAGCTGATCTGTCCTGACTCATCATCCCTTATCTGCTGCTCCAGATGCTTTTCCCACTCCTGACCTGCCCTATCCCCAGCAGAAGTGAGCCCAGATGAAGGATAAGGGCTTCCCACCCTTCCCACTGCTTGTTTCCCCATTAATTTCAAAATAGTCTTCTAATAGCAAGAATAAATTACATTTTCTGCGCCTGTTTTATTGGTCATAAGAACTTGTGAATACTCAACCTGAGCAGTCACCTTTACCATCACTACTGTTTCCCTGAACACATCAATTTATTAACTTCTGACTTTCAATTTGTTATTGCTAAAAAAAAATCTCATTTTATCAGAAGGATGTGCAGCTGAGTGCTCTCTTGAGCTGTGAGTGAACATCCTCACATCAGTGCCAGTGACTATTCCAACCAGTGAAAATAACCACATAAAACAGCATAAACCATCCATTTAAAAAAAATCATCTGCTATTTCTTTCAATCACCTGAGGTACTCAAAATAAAACAAAATAGCACTTTGCAATGAAAAGATTTTCTGCATGAGTGAAGGGCACTTTTCTTTTGGACTACATATGGACCATCAATCACTGGAGCAAGCCTGAAAGAGCAGAACAAAGCTCTTGAACTCTCAAGAGTACCTTAAAATTTTTCTCTCAATCTGTCCAAAAGTCTTTCCCTCTAATTACTGGACTCATGCTGCTATACAACTGCCAGCTCCCTAATCTTGGGCTTCTCTTTTTCTCATGGATGGAAGGCACACTTGGAAAACATTACAGAAGATGATAATGGTACACTGCAGTCTTAACAGCTTGCATGCTCTCCTTTAGAAAGGAGATTTAATGACAATTTACTCGCATTAAGTGGAAAAAAAAATTAGAGTTGTTCAGAATTATTTGATAGTAAAAGCATATAAAGAGATTTTATATCCATTCCAGATGGTCTGAAGAAATAAAGCACATTTACAAAGGCCACAAGAAAGTACATTTTTGGTAGTAAAAACAACAACAAAAAAAAGCCACACATGTGGAATTCTGCTCATTTAGTTTATAAATAACTTGTTTTGGTAACAGCATTTTAGAAAGAAAATGGGAGCTAGAGATGAGTTCAGTGTTACTATTGTCAATACAGAATGAATTCAGAATGGTCTGCATGTGCCTTTGTGACTAATACTTGGAACACTATCTACTACCATTCATTAACTCTTATCCTAACTAACGTAAAATTATCATTTGCAGAGCAAAGTGTTCTTGCCGACAACCAATCAAAAAAGACGATATACAAACTAATACTAAAATGTCTTCTCAACTTGCTTTTTCTCTTGATTATTCATCATTTTGTACCATAAGCCTTTGTTAAGGAATACCAGGTCAAATCTAAGTAAAGGTGTTACACTTACAAAATATTAATTTAGGGCAACGCTTCATCTGGTTTTGTACAAAAGTGATTTTATGTCATTCATTTATACTTGAGAAATAATAATCTATTATTTTTGCTTAAAGCTTCCACTGAAAAATGCTTATTCTTTGCAGTACAGACCCAGTCACTATTAAATTGATCACAACCTATAAACGTGTGGTTTTAATGAACATAGGAGCCTAAAAATGTAGAATCATCTCTGAAGCACTACTGAGGCAAACAGGCTCCTCTGCACTGACAATTCCCACACTATTTGTGTTTTCACACTTGAGTTTTCTAAGCAAATGGCTTCCCCACCACTGTAGAGCTATTTCAACACTGTTCAGCCCAATTTAAACAGGACTGAAAGGGAAGGTGTGCTGCTATTATTGGTTTGGCCACGAACCTGATTTGTGACCTTGGGAGCTACCTTGGAATGTACCATTCCTTACCTACATTCAGAGCAAGTGCTGCTAAAGCAAACAATAAATGCCTGGCCCTTATAGAGTAACAAAACATGCAGAGTAGGTAAATTACCTATAAATGAGTCCATAAATAATTAGAATAAATAAAGAGCCAGACAGGTTGTGTCATAATCTTGACATAACATGCTCCACTCCAAGTGGCTGTTGACTGCTGTTCCCTGGATGTCCTTAACTGTACCAGGTTTGTGTGCCCAGGTTTTGGTAGTGGGGGGCTACAAGGGTGAAAAACTTCTGTGCAGAGATGCCAAAAGCTTCCCCCATGTCCAGCTGAGCCAACACCAGCCTGCTCCAAGAGGGACACACTGCTGGCCAGGGCTGAGCCCATCAGCAGCGCCCATAGTGCCTCTGGGATTGTGTATTTGGGAAGGGAAAAACCTGCTGCAAAACAGCAGCTGGGAGAGAGGAGCAAGTATGTGCCAGCAACAGCCCTGCAGACACTGAGGCCAGGGGAGAAGGAACATCAGGGCCAGGAGAGACCCACCTGCAGCCCGTGGGGGCCCACAGGAGAGCAGAGACCCAGCTGCAACCCATGGAGTGATGCTTTAAGTTTCAGCTTTCATATTTTCCAGATTCTGTACTGCATTAGGATGTAACTCTGAACTTCATAGAAAGTGTTAGCAAGTTCCCCTCACAGCTCAGTCACACAGAACAATCCTTTTCCAGCCCCAGAACCAAGGACACCACTGCAGCTTCAGGCCCAAAAGGTGCAAACAACAGAGAATTGAGGAGAGCAACCTGGGAGGATGGGACTGCATAATCTGGAGCTGAAATTGGACAATTAACCCCAATATGGAAATGGACCAAAATTCATAGAAGTGTGAGAACTCGTGACCCTCATCCAGCCTGGGTGTAGCCCTGTCTGGGCTCTTGTACTGCCCAAGGTGAATCCTGTAAAGCCTTTTAATAAATCCCCACTTTATTCCTTTAACTCTGTCCAGCCTCTGCTCTAGGAGCCTCCCAAGGCATCAGGAGGACCCCACAGGTGCTCAGCGTGATGCCCAAAGGAGGCTGTGAGCCCACAGGAACCCTCTGCTGGAGCAGCCCCTTCCTGAGCCCTGTGGGGTGGGAAAGGACCACGGTGGAGCAGCTTGGGAAGAGCTGCAGCCCATGGGAAGGATCCACATGGGAGAAGTCCATGGAGAACCATCTCCCATGGGAGGGACCCCACTCCCTGCACTGCTCACCAGGAGGAGGCAGAGAATGAAGTAAAGTTGAACCTGGGAGAAAGGAAGGGATGGGGAGAAGGCATTTTAACATTGGGGATTTATTTCTCATTACTGTACTCTGATTTGATTGGCAATAAATTCAGCTGATTTCCCCAAGCAGAGCCTGTTTTGCCTGTGATGGCACTTGCTGGGTGATGTCCCTGTCCTTATCTCAACCTGAACTTTTCATTGTCCCCTCCCTCCCCTGCCCAGCTGAGGAGGGGCAGTGACACAGTAGGAACCCACCACAACCTCATCCCCTGTGCCAGCTGATTACTGTCCTTCCCCAAAGCAAATCACATCTCCCTGGACAAATAAAATGTAAACAAACAGTTTGCATTTGGATCCAACTTGCCACACATTCACATGATCACATTTCTTCTGAAGGCAGGTGAGGTGATGAAAATCCATAACCAGGGAGGTGGAAGGAGCAGCACTGACCACCTCAGCAGCAAACCCAGGCACAAACTGCACTGAAACCCTCGTTCTTGCACTCAGTTTCTATTTGCTTTCTTAAGACATGTTAAAAGTGGAAGTGGGGAATGTCCCAGTTATTGTCAACATCTGGAACAGTAATTTGAAAGCTGCATTTTCTTTAAACAAACATCTACCAACTAACATTCTAAACAAGTGTCCCTCATGTGCATTTCAGTGGCTCCTGAAAGCAGCACAGGAGTCCTTTCCAGCTTTTATCTACCCCAATGTTGACAAAGATGCTTTTTTTAACCATATGTCTTCCTTAAATTCAACACTTGTCTAAGATTTTTCTATGTTTAAACTTTTCACATAGTTCAAGGCACAAGTTTTTTCAATTTGTGTTTACAGTTGCTTCAGATTAAGTCTCAGTCATTTTTCACTTTTGAAACTGAAACACTGCAGAACAACTATTAAGCAGACAAAATTAAACAATCCTTAGGAAAAATAATTAAAGAAAAATAAAACCAGATGTACTTTTAAACTGCTGGTCTGCAGACTGCCATCCTCTGCTTCAGACTGTATCCCTGTGTGAACAGCAGAAATCCAACAACCCACAGCAAAACTCTCAGTATTTTACTTAGGATGGTGAGAAGAGAGACTACTCCTAAGCCTGATATAATCAGGCCAGTATTCTGTCACCTGCTAATCTTCATAAAAGTTTTTCCTGATGAGAAGGAAAAGGGTTAGAATTAGCCCAATTCAAAGAGTTCAGTTACAAGCGTAGAGCCTACATTGTTATTTCACATAAAATATGTCAATATTGTGGCTGAACACACATGAATGAAACAGCTTAAAGTTGTGGAAAAGAGTGAAAGAGGAAAAAATGCCCAGTAGGGAGTTGTTTTATTTTGTTATCCCAATTTAAAAAATGGAGTGAACACACCATACCTGCCATGTCCTAAGAAACCTACTTCTGTCAGAAAAAATATAAAACCAGAAAATAAAATCAGCCTACCATTATATTACTGGAACAAGTAAAATATGGTTTTATAATGGTGGGAAAACGGAGCATTTCATCCCAGTGTTTGTTTTTTAACTCAACAATGGTTTTCTACAGGCAAAAACAACATGACACTGTAAGTCTTAGATCAGATTCATATTTAGGACCTTACTTACACTGACACACCAATTCTGCCAAACCAAGTGAGGTTTCACACTCAGGATTCTCACAATCTGGTTGTGTAGGCATGAAGCAGCTCTGCTGCCCAAGGACACAAACCCTCCCACCCTGCACACACCTGATGCCATCCACACCCAGTGCTCTCCTTCCTCCTCCACTCCACTCCTCTGGAGATGCCTCAGCCCAGCCTCAGCAGAAGCAGGATCAGGAGGCCACCCAGGACAGTGTCCAGCCAGGTTCCAAGGGACTCCACAGCTGGAGGCCCCACAATCTTGCTGGGTGAGCCGCCTGGGTTTGACCATGATCACAGCAAAGCACTTCCCTTGTGTCAGGAGGAATTGTACCACACTGAACTGACTGGATCAGACACATCAGAAAATACCTGAACACCAAAGCTCTCACTGAAAAGAGATGGAGGCATCCAGCACTTCATCAGAGATTCTGTACCCAACACTTTGTTAACACACACTCACTTTTTTACTTTGTTTAGAACTGACTTTTAATCCACAGAGGCTTAATCAAGTGATACCTGGTACAGTTGAAGACACTCAAATGATGTGGATGAAGTAATTTTGGAGCTTAAATACAGCATAACAGGTTCAGACAAGTAAACAGAATTATCTTCTTCCAGACACACAAGGGGAATGAGAAATCAACAGTTCAAAGTCACTAAGAGACCCTTTATTCTGTTCAAGGAAGCTTACACAATTTCTTTCTGTTCACGTGCTGAGAGTTATCACACTTCATGCACTAAAAAGTGAAAACAAAAACTTTGTTTTTAACCTCTTTCTTTAATGAGATCTTCAAAAAACCCAAACAAGCAACATCATCACAAATCCACAAGGTGAAAGTAAGACAAACAATCTCATTGTTACGTTGGTTTCAATGCCACACTGAAGTGTAACTGCAATGGTAAAATACCCTGCAAGCTGAGAAAGACTGAAGCTGCCATTTAAAACCTAAACACAACATTTTCACCCTTATGAGACAAAAATCATGTGCAGTGCACACCTTACTCTGTTGATTCAGGAAAGGAATATATAACATATATAACACACATATAACACACAAACCAAGCTGTATTAGGGAAGGGAAGGGAAGGGAAGGGAAGGGAAGGGAAGGGAAGGGAAGGGAAGGGAAGGGAAGGGAAGGGAAGGGAAGGGAAGGAAGGGAAGGGAAGGGAAGGGAAGGGAAGGGAAGGGAAGGGAAGGGAAGGGAAGGGAAGGGAAGGGAAGGCCCCATGACCAAGAGCATCAGGAACCCCCAACTCCAAAAATGCCTTTTGCTTCATCTGCCTTCGGCTCCCTGGACTGGATCACAGGTTCTCAACAAAACTTCTTTCAGTACCAACTCTGCTGAGAATCAAAGCCTGGCCCTTCAGTTCTCCCACAAAGTCCCAATCACAGCTGCCACAGCTTTGAGGGCTGTAGCTCATCCCAAGCACAGGTTTTCATTTTACAAGACAAAGTCACCTCGGTCTCAAATTTATTACCTATTTTTCAGTCTTGCTTTACATGACAGATGCATTTGCCCAACAAAGCTTCTAGGCTGAACCTATTAAAACCTACAGCTGGACCCACTCAGACAGAAATTTCTACAACTATGCAGCTTTTGGACTTGCAAATGAACTGCTTCAATGGCACTGCAGCTGACATTGGTCAGCAACCTGTGTCATCAAGTTCTTGATTTTTTCAAGGTTTCACTCCTTTTCTAACAAAAAAAACCCCAACACAAATCAATCCATCACCCACCCAGAGTGACAACTACATTTCATCACAGACTGAAAGCTTTATGCTGCTCCTTTAGTAAATAGATCAGGACACTTCACCTCTTTTAAAGTCAACATAAAACCTTCCATTATATTTGCTACTGAATTTCTACCATTTCTTCTTTCTCCTGCTGCCACACCAAGGGAACAACCTGCCAGTGACCCATCCATGAACTCATTCATGTCTCCAGATCACCTGCAGGCACAAGCTGAGCTCCAGCAACACAAAATGTGATTTCATGACGTTCAGCACTATCCTTAGGCTTTCCCTTTAGAAAAGACCCTTCTGGTAATCCAGTTTAAAATGTACTTGGTCACAGGCTGCAGGCATTTGTTTTTATGATGAACACAGCACATTTTAGCATTACTTTGATATTTTCTCTTGGTGAGGTATAGGCACATAAGAAGCAGTCTCTTTTCCACCCTTCAAGCAGAGGGTACAAAGAGTTAATCTATAACAGGAAACTGAGAATTTCAAATCCCTACAATGTTAAGGTCACCCTGCTGCAGAATTTGTATTATACACCCCTCAGGTGCACCAAATTGTTTCCTAGAAAATTAAGGTATCTTCAGTTAAGCCCTATAAAGACCCTGATAAAAAATTTGCAAAGCCTTAACAGACAGTATTGAACAAAACCATAAATAACAAAGTCTCTGCAGTAAGTTCCTCTCCCAGGGAATTTCATTTAAGTGCTGCAGACACTGGTTCTGGGGCACAGCTGGCACTGAAGATGACACAGTTTTGCTCTTCTTCAGGAAGAGCTGAAGAATCTGCCTATGCCCATTCCAGAACAGTGTGGAAGACAGAGAACTTTCACTGTCCCTTTAGGGAATACAGAAGATTGGTGTTGACTTACTTCCAATTATATCATTGTGGCATCAAGTAACACACCTCAAACAACCCTGCAATACCACTCAGAACAAAGACATTCAGCTGATTCAAAAATGCAGATAATTTAATAAAAAACTTTAAAACCAAGTGACCAATATCACAACATTAGGTGAAAAGTCTGGATTAAAAAAAAAACCCCAAGAACTAAGTCTATTTTGCCAACTTAAAAAAAACCAAACAAACTACATCCATTGACTACCAGATAGTGAGGAAAATTCAAAACTTGTTTTCTTTTCCTATTGCTGTGCTTATGGTGTACAATGTATGAAGTGGAAGGAACAGGTTATATCACTATGACAAAGATTCCTCCCCTTGAAAAGGAAAGGACAAGAAAAAAAAGTTTTTTGGGGCAAAAGTTATTGAGGCATCTTTATAAATATTTACAGAGGCAGCACTTTAAAAAAGTTTCTCAGGAGGTTATTCCAGTTTTCATAATTCTAAATTTCCCATTCAGAACATGGGAGACTCCTAGAATCTTAACATTAAATAGAAGTACTCTTGTAACAAAAGTTTAAAACTTCTTTGGGAGCAGACCAGTATGGATTGATGGTTTTCCTCTGAAACACTGTAAGTCAATGTTCCACAAGTGCTGGGAATAGATTTTCCATCCAAATTCAGTTTTTTGCACATCCTCCCAAGAACTGTAAGGGCAATTCCCCAGTCCTTTATTTCTGCACACCTCTGACATGGACAAACTGCAGAGAGCAGAGGGTGAAGTGACACAAACTCAGGCAGCTGACAGCCAACAGCACTTGTGGCAAACGGGAACAGAAGAGGAAGACAGGGTGTGTTTTTCTTCTTAATTTCCTTCTCTCCACCTCCAGTTTTAGGAAGAACTGGACTGGACAACAAGGCAAACCCCATGCAATGGCCAGTGCCATGTCCAGCTCCTGGTACAGATCTGGTGAGTTACAAACTGCTCCAGATGAGCTCCATAGGGATGGGAAGTGTAACAAACATTTAAACTGAATGAGAACTGAGCTCATGAACAGTAGGAAAGTTTGGAGCATCAAAAAATTGTTATGCCCATCTACCTAAAAGCAGTTTGTCACAGGGCTGCCTGCTCTGTGGGCAGATTCCACCCAAAGACTGCACACAATCTCAGATCTGTTCCGTCCATGCTTTTGGATCAGTAAAATCACCAATAATCTGAAATAATCCCATCCTCTCTGCAGGTAATCTAAGAATTACATGGAAAATGTATGAGCTTCTGTATCCTCTTCCTCCAAAGCAGCCCCTTGCTAGCAACACTAATTGTGGCACTAATAACAACATAGGAATATGGAAAGGAAAAAATATACAAACCCTGTATATTGCAGACCAGGAACAAGTGGTTCAAAAGAAACCAAACAAGATTATGGACAAGAGGGAACAAAATATGACAATCACAATAAAATAAAAAGCAAAGTGGTCCAAATGGAACAGCATTTCTCAGAATATAAAATACTAATGGTGACCGCAAACCAGACCATAAATACTAGTAACTCAGATCTTTTTGTTCTACAAAAGTAAAACTCTACACTTGGTTTCAAGGGCTGGAGAAGAAATAGGAGAAAGCCCCTTAATTAGCACTTCAGTGTACACAACAAAATAAACAGTCCAACAAAAGAAGTTGTTTAAACTGTCAAAGCACTTTAAGAACACAGAGGGGAGAAAGTGGGAGTGAGAAGGAAAAAGGATGAGAGGTGGACCATCTCTGTCTTACAAAATAAGGAAAAAAACGCATGCAGAAGAAACTGCTAACTGCTGGGAAGTCATGCACCAAATAATGTGTACTTGCAACGCTCATGACCTACATCAGCATGTGATCAACATCAACAGTGATGATAATCATCAAAAACCTCTTTCTTCTAGATTCCTAATTGCAAGTGTTAAGGCTTCAAAAACAAGCAATGCAAAAGAGGAGAAAAACCACTATCCCTTCAACTTTTGTCCAAAACGACACAGTAGTTATGAACTACTCAAAATAAGGCGGGAGGTGAGGATACACAAATGACCCCAGAAAAAACTTTCCGCAAGGCTCAGCACTAAAGCCCCAGCGCCGAGCACAGGAGGCACACACAGTGAGGTTTCCCTACCAGGGTTTGCAGCCGTGTGAGGGTCAAGCGTGAGGGCCAAGCCTCAGCCCCTCATGGCTGGTGCAGCGCCCCGGGCACGCGGTGTCCGGGGCTGATGGACGGCGGGGCTCGGAGCCCCGGGGACGCGGACAAAACCGAAAGCGCACAAAGACAACTATTTATTAACACTTTAACATGGCGCCTCTCTCAGCCCGACTTCCCGGGCGCCCGTCGGTTGCTGCCGTTCCGCGCCAGCCCCACGGCCGGCCGGACGGACCGACAGACGGAGCGGCCCCGCGGCGGCGGCCGCAGCCGGGGCCGCGCGTGAGGCGCGGGCCCGGCGCAGCTCCCGCCGCGCTCGCACGTGGGGCGGGGGCCGCCCCCGGGGCCTTCCCGCCGCACGGCGCGGTCCCTCCCGCCCTCCGCGCCGGGCCCGGCCCCGCCGCCCAGGCCGAGCGCGGCGCTGCCCGCCCGCCGCCATCCCGCCTCTCGCCCGTCCCGCCAGGGGCTGCGCCGCGCCGGGCCCGGCCCCGCCCCACCCCGCGCGGCCGCCGCGGAGCCGCCCGGCCCGGCCGTACCTCACGGGCTCTGCGGTCATGACTCCGCCGCCGCTGCTCGGAGCGGAGCGGCCGCCCGGGCCGGGGCCGCGCTTCAGGCGCTGGGCGCAGACAAAGCCACGGCCGCCGCCATCGCCAGCGCCGCCGCCATCTTATCGGAGGGAGCCCGAGGGGACCTGCCTCCTGCCGCCGTCCTCCTCCGCCGCCTCCCATTGGCTCACGGCCGCCCACAGCTATTTTCTGATTGGGCGGCGCCGCGACGACTGTTGCTAGGGCAGTTTACGTCACCATCCCAACCTTCCCCGCGCTGATTGGCTGGGGTGGGGCTGACGTCACGCTGGCGTCATGGACCGAAGCCCGTGACATCATTTCGTAACAAAGTGCACTGACACCTGTGCCCGGCAGGGGGCCCCAGCGCGCGGCTGCGGCCATGGCGGCGGGAGCCCAGCGCCGACACTGCCGGGGGTGGACAGCAGGGACAGGAGCCCGTGTCACACTGGGGACAGGCGCCCATGTCACACTGGGGACAGGAGCCACCTCATCGCAGGTGAACTGCGGCTTTGGGCCACTCTCCTGCCTCGAGCCAACCACAGCAGGGCAATCACAGCATTCAGACACATCACCCTCACCAACAGTAACACGGAGCACATGCCCAGATTCCTACCAACAGCACCACAACGACCCTCCTGCTCCATGAGCATCCCTAGAATAACTGTCCTCCTCTGCAAGGATCCCCAAAACAACTCTCCCGCTCCACCAGGATCTCCAAAACAACTCCATGAGTATCCCCAAAACAACTCTCCTGCTCTGCAGGGATTCCCAGAACAATGCTCCACAAGGATCCCCAGAACAGCCCTTCTCCTCTGCAAGGATCACCACAACCACCCTACTCCTTCAACAGGATCACCAGTGATCCTCCTGATTTGTGGAGCAGGACCCTCAGCCCCTCCAGGGATCGCCATCCTGACCCTCCTCCTCCATGGGGATCACCAGCAGGACCCTCATCTCTGCAGGAACCAGCCCTGGAACTCCAAGCCCACAGGCAAGCTTGGAGCAGAGTTCCCCAAGCACAAAGACAGCAGGACAGGGATAACTCAAACCACACACAGGCTGAGCAGCACCAAGCAACCCTGCCCGGGGCAGCTTCAGCCCAGCTGGGCTACAACTTCTCCTTCTTGATCAGAAAACTCTCAGATAAGGAAATGCATCACTGGCAGCTACACCTAAGTGTGCCAGGACAATTTTGCCTGTTGGTGCTAGCAGCTTCTACACTCCTGTCAGATGCTGGAAGTTGTGAAGGAAGGAGGATTGGAATGCAGCCCTCTTCAAAGGAAAGGTGTTGCAGGCTTCTGTGAGAAGGTGACTGAACTCAGCAGGCTTCACCAGGCTCACCAAAGCCAAGCCCAGTACCACACAGAATCTGAAGCAGGTGACAAGCATTAGGCACTTGCTGAAAAGAAAACCAGTTTTGAAAATTAATATCTTTTTCTGCAGAAACTAAAAAAAAAAAAAAGTACCTACTCACCTGTTTCATAAAGCAGTGTATGAAACATGAGAAAATCCCCAAGCAAATCACCTCTACCACTGATTTCATTCTGTGATAATAGAATCAACAGCACTTTCACACTTCAGCACATCCAAGCTTACACATCTCCCAGGGAAATTCTCCAAACAGGTCTAAGCACAATTTGCTTTAGAAAGTAACATTTTCCCCAAAGCTGCACCCTGTATCTGCTGGATTCAGTAATAGCAAAGAGCAGATTTAGCAGCAGCTTTATTACCACACTCTGTCTGATGCTGGAGAGGACCAAAGCATCACCTGCCTTCTCACTCGATTTTAGGAGAAAAAAAATCCATAATAACTGACTGCCACAAATTCCATTAAAAATTGAAAAAAGCCATTCTAGGTGCTCTGCCACCTGAGAGATGAAGGAAACAGGAAGTATTATCCAGTCTTAACTCTGCATTAGGATCCCAACTGTGTGATTAAAATAAGAACACAAAACATTCATTTTCTTCCTCAAGGGATTTAGTCAGCATTACCAACTAATATCCCACTGATTCAGAATAACATAGATTTATTACTATTGCTCTGTAGTATTTTATTCTTTCACTGTTTCCTTGGGGAAGGTATTTGAGAGCAGCTGAAAAACCCAAATTTAATTGCCTCCAGTTCATAACTTCTATCTGCAGTCACAGATGTAAAAGGATTCCTACTGTGAGAAAAGGTCAAGATAAAGTAAAAATTGAAATGCTCCCATCTCCCAGCAATTACTCCAGAAGACAAAACCTGAGGTTATCATGAAGCTGTCAAAAAACAGATTGGAGAAGCACAGACTCATTTTGTAGACTGCAATCTGTGAGCAGGCAGACACTGAGTGCATCTGCAGGGAAACACCTCCCATCCAGCAGACCTGCACCCCGTTAATTTCCCCAGCACCAGGACCCTTCCCCTGCTCCAACAGCCTGGCAGAGCCACGATTCAGAGCTCAGCTTGCAGGACAAACCACTGCAGAGACTCATCACACCCTTCATAATGATAGCAATTAGTTCTCTTAAGTACATATTACCCTACTTTTAAGGAACATGGCTGAAAGACATGTACAGCTATCAATTGACAAGAGGATATTTTAATAACTTGATGTGCTCCTGACCTAGAAATACAAACTACATCTCTTTCATATTATTATCTATGATAAAAGT
This sequence comes from Camarhynchus parvulus, assembly GCF_901933205.1. Classification (NCBI taxonomy): domain Eukaryota; kingdom Metazoa; phylum Chordata; class Aves; order Passeriformes; family Thraupidae; genus Camarhynchus; species Camarhynchus parvulus. The sequence goes on along the minus strand of NC_044600.1, from coordinate 17,033,568 downwards.
AGCACAATTAATCCAGACCAATAAAAGGCTATGCTTAAATTAATTTTGTAGGAATGATCAAGATCTGAGCTGTTAATTGGAACAGGTTATGTGCAATGAAACTCTCTATTTCTCAGAGAAAAAGCATCATAAAACCGAAAACAGGCGATGCTCACTCAAGGGCCTGGGTTTGTTCTTTGTGTTCCTGTTGCTCTATTCCCCTTAGGAATTCCAAAGGAATGGTGTGGAGTCACTTGAGCAGTGGTTTGTAGTTGAGAATTAAGCTTTTCCAGCATGAGAAAACAGCAAACACCAAGGTCCAACACAGAAACCAAGTGCCAGTACTTTCTCAAATCCTTTGTGAGAATTATTTCTCACAGCAGATGAAAGCACGTTAACTTCTTAAATAATAACTTTAACTTCTTAAATTATCTGATTTAAGAATTTTTCTATTATAGAATGGGTATTTTTTAAGACAAACTGCCACAAAGCACTGCCAACAGCCCCTGGAGGAACACTACAGACTGTTCTTCTCTCCCAACCAAGTGTGGCTACAAGATTCCATGATTTGGCATCATCTCATGTCATGGGCAGCACATTCAAACAAGCAGAAGCCATTCACACATCTGATTTTCTCTGGATGTTCCAAATGTTTTGAAGGTTAAGCTGACTTTTTTCAGTACTTCTAAAACTCCAACTTTGATTTGCTGGGAATCAAAAAAATCCCTGCTATGCTTTTATGTTCTAAGGGCTCAGAACAAACCTGGCTGTGCATTTGCTTACACTCCCAGTGGTTGTGACCATAAAAGCACCCATATTTTCCTCCTGAAATCCCAGCCAGCCATCACCTCATCACATTCCCCAAGCATGGGTGGGCACCCCCTGCCTGCCCAGAAGCTGAACTTGTTCTTACCCTCATGGCCATCACCAGCAGGGGATTAATTAAGGTTATTTGCATGAGCACCAAGAGCACAGCAGATGCAGAGCTGGACATATCTTCAACCTTGCTGCAGGATAGGGCAGTTCTGGCCCTGAAGAGCTCATGGAGCAGCTGTAAAAGGCTCAGCTGCAGGAATGACCACTAGGCACCACTATCACAGAACTCCACAATGGTTTGTGTTGGAAGGGACATTAAAGCTCATCCCTGCCATGGGCAGGGACACTTTTCACTGTCCCAGGCTGCTCCAAGCCCTGTCCAGCCTGGCCTTGGCACTGCCAGGGGCAGCCACAGCTTCTCTGGGCACCCTGTGCCAGGGCCTCATGAAAATCACATCCTGTGCTGAACACTAGAATGGTCTGAAGGCAGGAACATCCAGTAAATTGTACATAATGCAAACCATTACACAGGTTAATTCCATTTAAATTAACTATCTTGCCTTGCACTTAGTGCAGAGAGCTCCCTGAATTATTTCTAGCTATTATTCCAAAATATCTTCTCAATACACCACAGCTCCTTCTCAAAAGCAGAAAAAAGCAGCATTCACTGAGGCCAGCCCCATTACCAAAACCACAGAGTCCATTTTCAGCTGCAGAACACACCATTTCCTCCCTTTATCACAAGTGTTCTCTCACAGTGAGCTTTCAGGGCACTCCTGAGCTATTTAATGATTCCCCTTCTAAAGGAGATGTCCTCAGCAGTTCCCAGTTTCCCCACAGCACATCCTGGATGTGTTGCCTTGGCCACCTTTGTTCTGCTGGCCCCAGCTGTGCTGCATTAACCAGGCAGTGAGGTGCCAGTGCCCCCTGGCACCAAGAATCACCCTGGGTACCAACCAGAGCCAGCTGTTACCTCCCAACTGCTGCACAAGTCAAACCTTGCCAGAATTCATCCTCTCTAAACCTACAACTGGTCCTTGCAAGCACTCCATCTTCTGCTCCACTACCATACCTGTTTCCTGCTCCAGGCACTTCAGTTTCAGCCTAGGGAGCAGAAAAACTGTTGTAAAAAAGAGCATTATTTTCATCTCAGCATGGGGGGAAAAAAAAGGAAAATCCCAAACTCTCAACATCGTGGCCACCTCAAGTGAAAGGGGAACATGAATTCAGCATTCACCTGCATGAGGTGTGACTGTTTAAACTTGTCAATATTGAACTGGGTGGTTTTAGAAGGACAGAATAAATTATAAGTGAACAAGTTTATGGGAAGCATTTTACCAGCTGGGCAGGAAAACAAGCCACAGCAGTGCTGAGTTGTTCCAGGCAAATCTACAATGCTAACAAGATTCCACCTCCAGGAACACCAGGAGTTGATCTGTCTAGAACTCCAGGAATCCAAGATTTTCACAGCACGACAGCTGTCAAAGACAAGCCAAAATAATGTAATCTTTATAATATCAGCTGGCTACATGAGCATCTCTCTAGTGCTGACATTCTGGGATGTAATTCTCCACATCAACACACAGAGGCTACTAATCCAGTCTACTCACCCGTACTCAGTTTACTCTCTCTATACAGACAGGCTGTGATTAACATGTTGAAACAATAGTGGAAGAAAAGAGGTTGGCTTGTTTTATGTCAAAGTTCAAAAGACACAGGAGCATGGATTAGGCTAAAATGTTTTATTGAAACTTGTCCAAAATCCAGTCAGGCACACAATTTATCCGTTCCACTAAGGCTCATCGTTCTGTATGGCATAAAAAATGCATCTCAACCAGTTGAAACATCAAACAACAAAATTAGCAAGGTTAAGGCACTTGAGATGTGTATTAATTCAGCAAAACTGCATAAGAATAACATTCTGCTTGGAGTGATACAATCCCTTCTGAGATTCAATTTCAAACATCCAGATTCTGTAACCCCTTGAGAGAGGAGAGGCAGAAGCAGGAGACAAAAGTCCCTCTGCCTATGAACCTCTAAGGCCAGCAGAGCCTACGGAAGGAAGTGTTACTGAATCAGGCTGCAAAGATTTCCTGTAGTACAACTGCTGAATTGCACAACAGTTTTTGCTGAGGCACAATGTCTTCCACTCAAGAATTCTTAAGGCAAAGTATCTTTGTGAGGTGAGAGAACAAAAGGGGAGAGCAAGCAGCACATGCATTCAATTGTAAGGCTATCAAGTGTGTCCTGGGGTAACAACGTTCATCCTGAGAGCAGACATCTCTGCCCAAAGGATAAAAATGTGGAGAATACAAGTAGAGAATGCAAGAACTTATACAGTGACCAGAAATCTGGCATCTGTTGGTTTGCCAGGGCTCTAGGCACTAACCTGAAAGCCAATCAGCAACTCTGAATTCATGCAACACATAGATAGTTACATTTGTACTTTTGGTTCGTGTTTTTAAGAGTGTGAGTGTTGGCCAGTCTAAGAATTCTTTTTCCAGCTTTGAGTCAAAGTTTACAACTTAAACATTGCAGTTCCAGCATTTGGGAAAGAAAGATTTAACTAATTAATAACTGTTCCAACATGTCGAAAACTCCCCCTTCATGTGTGAAACAACCTCTTGCATCATACAGCAGTTGAGAACTCTTCTCAAAAATGAGACACAGCTCTAGGATTTGCACATTCCACACTGGAACCTGGAGCATGCTCCAAGGGTTGCACACAGGCTGAAGGAAAAGATTTCCAGGTACATGAAGCTGTTTCCATGAAAAGGCATGACAGAGAAGCTATTGTCACCTGCTATGCACAAACAGGAAATAAGGTGATAATTCAAGGGAAAAAAAACCTCATGGTAAACAGATTATCCAAGTGAATTGAAAGTACCATTGCTAGTTAGTCCATGGAAATGTAGTTTTAAGCATTATGTTCTGAATTTTGCTAGAAGTAGAGCTGCTTAAGAAGATGTAAAGCTTATGAAAGAGAGATTGCATCTTAACACTCTGTGTCCTTCAGAGCAAACTGCTTGCTGTATTTAAGGCACTACATTGTCTTTGGTTCAGTGTTTAACTGTCTCAGTGTAAGCAGAGGTAGCACAAACCACACACGTTGAGCTCCTCATTCCACCACATCCAAGTTCAGAGCCACCACCTTCCTGATGTCACAGACTGGAATCCTTTAGCTCATTAGGAAACTGCAAAGAGCAAAATAACAAACATTCTTATTAATTTTATAAGAAGCAAAGGTGTGCAACGTTCCACTTAGCTTTTATAAGGCAAAGAAAATCAGAGTGAGAAATGGGCCTGATGCTGCTACAACAAAAGTTGTCCAAAAAAATAACTTAAAAATGAGTTTCTAATAACTCAAAACCAAAGACAACCACATCTTCCCTTCCATAAAGTCAGCAGGAGTACCTAAGACCATTGCAGAAACCAGAATAAAAGCTGACTAGCTATTAAACAGGGAGTAATTTCAGCTGTCTTTTGCTCTTGAGAAAAGTCTTCATTAAATAACAGGATTTATTATTTAGATATTTTTAAATGAGAACATATTTCTCATAGAGAAGGCACAATATCTGTCTGTGGGTTTAGCTTTATAGACAAATTCAGCTCATTGCAGATGGTGAAATCATTAGAAACTGGTCCTTTAACATGTACTTATTGCTTCAAAATGCATAAAAGCTAGCAAACACACCTAAGGGGTGTGTGTGTCTGTACCAGTCAGACAGACATAGAAGTGGTCAACTAACAGTATTGGACTCCTTACAAGCAATCCCCAAATGAAGGCAGCTTTAAATCATCAGGCATTCTCCCTGCTCTCACAATGAAGGATTAATAATGAAAATGTATGAATATGGAAGAAAGAAAAATAGGGGGGAAAAATACATTTGTTGGCAGTATAAACTGGCTGAAATATCATTCTGAAAATTTAAGTATTTTATAACATGCCATGGCATGAAAAGTAGAGTTTGCTTTGGTTAGATTGAAAAAATCACGATATCCATGAAACACTCTTATTTCTGCTGACTTCATCAACCAATATTGCTACTCTGAGAACCCAGTGGAGCATTTTTAGAGGAGTATTTCCTGTCAACTGAGGCAGCAGTGGTGCAGCTGTAGCCCACAGCCCAGGAGAGCAGGGGCTGCAGGGCCCAGGCTGCCTTACCTGTAGGGGTAGCCGTGGTACTTGGATCTGAAGACAGACAGCAGCCAGCTGAAGAACAGCACCACCAAGCCAATGCCAGCAATGCACATAACTGCAAGAGATGCACAGGGAGAGGCTGAGATGGGACAGCTGCCCCTGCAAACACCTCAGTGACTCAGGTTTCCCAAGCCTTCTGCAATGTTTACAGATTTGGTCAGATGAGGGCTTTACTCATGTCATTGAGAAATATGAAATGAACACCAATTTTACATCAATTTTATATAAATGCTTTGAGAAAAAGGCCCTTCTCCTCCCTACCAGCAGAACACTGCAAAGCATCTTTATCTCTCTCCATCTGCCAAAAGGATTTATCTTGTAGTTTGCTAAGCAACTCCAAAAACTGTCAAAAATCCAAATGATTCTGTCAGCTTAGAGGTGGGGAGTGAACAAAAACCCCCCAGTGCAAAAGCATTTCTGTTAAATCAGGGTGTATCAAACACCCTCACTAATATGCCTTTGCTCAGAGAGTAAACTGTCAGTACTTACTTTTTCTTTTCCCCACATCCATGTCAGAAGTAGCAGCTTCGTGGAGAAGGACCATTCCTAAAGTAACTCCACCATCTACAAATGCTGTTTAAGGCTAACCAACAAAGTACAAGAGACTCAAAACAACATTCTTTTTTCCCTAAATTCAGCTCCCACACCATACCTGGGCATTAAAACTCACTGGAAAAATCAAACACTTCCCAGCCAAATCAGCAAGTATGGGATAAAGAAAAAAGCAACTGAAATACATTCATAATGTCAGCTTTTAAGAGAAAATAAATGCAAAGCTTAAAATATAAACTAGAAAGTCTTCAGGCAAAATGAAAACCATGCATTTATTATCTCAGCTTGTAATGTAGCAGCATTCCTTCCCAGAGAGCTTGGTCCACTCCTACTGCTGTTCTCCACTGGAAAATCCCCAAAAGAATTCAGCTTCTGCATTCACTCAGCCAAGAGAACAAATAAAACACATGCAGTACTTAATCCAACATCCAAGGCTGTCTTTCAAGTGGCAATATTTCTTTTCTAATTCTTAAAATAAAATTAAAAAAGATTGTAGAACTAAAGAAGCACAGACAACACAAAAGGCCTGATATTTGCCAAGAATGAATCCTTGCAAAGCAAAGTAGTGAATCCAGTGGAATGAAAGACAGAATTCCCAAAGATTTCATTCCATTTCACTAATGGCCAGTCCCAAGTCTCCTCCTGAAAGGAAAAATTCTTATCATTGACAGCATCAGGACCACCAGGAATCTTTCCATTTCAGACACAGCCCACCTTCAGCACGGGAGGAAAGTGATTTGAACCCACAGAAACCTCACCAAATTTAATAATTTAAAATGTCTCCAGCAATGGTGGGTTTGGTCTGATGGATAGCAGTAACACAAATAAATATCAACAAAAATTTCTACTTTGAAATTGACCAAGTGGATCAAAAATACAGTAATAGAAAAAGATCAGAAGTTTTCATCCAAGTGCCTGTTTTAAATTTAAAAAATTAAATAGAAGAAAAGCTTCTGAATAAAAAATAAAGGAATCCTGATATAGGTGACAAGACACAGAAGAAAAGCTCCAGCAAGAAATGGCTAAAGTTACAAATGGTGGATCAAAAACATACATGTGGGACTAGAAAACCAGAACATTGAATTTTAAGGTATTCTTAAGACCCCAAAGAAGCATTTTTTTGTACAAATGAGAAAAGTAAAAGCTCTCAATCTGAAAATTTCCACTTGCCTTTCTTGACAGCATGGCACAATCCTGCATCATTAGTAGGAAGAAATGGTAAGCTTATAAGAAGGTAAGCAAAGAAATAAAAGATCAGTGATAGAGGAATGAATTCGACACCAAAGCAAGAAATAAGTGACATTGAAAAGAGACATGCACAGAGGAACAGGGAGTATCCTGAAGAATCTTCTGATTCCAGAGGGATCCACAATTTTAGTGATGTATTCAGCTTGGTACTTAAACAAGAAGGGGAGAAGCAGTAAATATTTTTGTATTCAACTTCAAGATCAGAGGCACAGGAAAAGCACAGTTGGCAGTGCAGAAAGGTTTTACAAGCTTCTGCATCAGTGTTAGGTGGCAATTAAAGGCATGACAAAGCACCACAGAAAAGGCAGCAGCATTTGCTGACCAAAAATCTGTCACCAACCACAAGCCTCTCCCAGGAAGGATACTGAACAGCAGAACTATATGTGTTTCTGCCACAAACTGGGCTTGGCTGCTTCCATGGATATAATTCTGTAAGAGACAAAGAGTAATTACATTTAGAAAAGACTGGAGACAACTTTGACATGATTAACAACAGCTACAGAGCTGGAACTGGGGTTTGCATTGGTTTTTTTTTCAGGAGAGAGCAGAAGTTGGAGCATGAACAATTTCAGCTGTTGATCACAGATTTTTGGGGGAGCTGCAACAGAAGCAAAGATCCTTCTTCTATTACCATGCACTATCAGCCTCATTCAGATTACAGCAAGTGCTGCTACAACCTTTGTGGTCCAGATTCTCAGTCCAGCTGAGCAAAATACCACAAGATTAGTCCCTCCTGCATCCTAATGTGATCCAAATCTGATCCATTCCCTGACTGAGATTCTTAGGTTGAGTACACTGCTGCTTAGCTTAGGGGCAATCCCTTCAATCTGAGTGTGAACCTGACTCACTTGGTTCCAGAACCAAGCATTTGAAACCTTTTTACTTCTGGGTTAACAGAAAAATTGAAATTTGTGGAAAAATATCATTTTTTAATCCCTCCGGGACACCCTATTATGGCTGTGATGTCATATCTAGGAAATAAAAGTTTTATCCATTTTCTACAGAAAAATACAGAGGGCCTGACCCATCTAACCAGGCACAAAAGGACACTTCATCAAATTAATTCCCTGAGTATAAACATGAGAAAAGCCAGTGTGTGATGAGTAAGCACCTGAGCAGATGCAATGCTCTCAGAACACTGTCACTACTTTCACAGTGCATCTCATTCTATGTTATGAACAGAGCAGTATATTTCAAATAATGTTAAAGAATTTTTTCCCAAGAAAGAGACTTCATAAATCTGAGGTCACTAGATATTAATTTACCTCAAGAATCTTAACTAAAGATGGTTTTACATGGAAGTCATTAGATGAGTGAGTTAACAATACCAGGTTAAAACATAATTGCCAGGCTCAGCAACAGGAATTTTAGCATCTAAGACTGAACCTATAAATACCTTTACTGTGCTGTAATTTAGAACTATCAAATCCCTTCACCATTGGAGACACAATACATGTGCAAAACATGTTGATTTGCCTTGCTCACTGCAGGAGAGGTGGGTCTCACTCACAAAGAGAGAAGCCAAAAGCAGAATTTGCACTCTGGTTTGTCTCTTAGTATCAGCCTTATTCTGCAGAAAAGGAAGTGAAGACAACACTCACCACTTGTCCTGTATGGGGATTCTTATGAGCATAGGGGGGCCTCTGATGTGGTTCCACATCTGGCCTGATGTCATTGCTAACACAAAACACTAAAAAGGAAAGAAGAAATGCTATTTAATAAGGATTCTCTTTTATTTTTAATTTAACCTGATATCTTTTCACTTTATACCAAAATGTACTGGTTTGGAACACAGGCTAAAGATTGTTCCACTTTATCTTTGTGCAAAAGGCATCTAATCAAGCATTCAGTGAGCTGAAGGGACTAAGAGCACAGAATGTTATTTATCTATGAAAAAGCAAAGCTAACTGTACCTCATTTTCCTCTTCCTCAACCAGTTTTAAGACTTTTGGAATACAGAAGCTACTGAAAACTTGAACTGCTACAAAACTCAATGTTACAGGGAAACAAAAGTCATGGTGACTCACCAGAGCAGCAAAGGCCCAGCCAGTTTTGTTGTAGAGAAAATCCAGATTGCTGCCCCGTAAATACACGAGGCCTCCAATGACAGCCAGCAGCAGCCCCAGCATCAAGGGTCCAGCATAGTTTGGTGGCCTTATCACACGGATCTGAGCAGAGGACAGGGGAATTATTTTCTCTCATAAGATTAGACATCATACCTACACTCCTGCTGAAAAACCCACAACACATTGAGTGGAAAAACTATGGCACACACATTTTTTCTAGGTAATAAATCCAACTTGGGAAGTAAGCAATGCTTCTACCACCAATACTGTAACTTCAGTGTTACCCAACTTTACCCTGTTCAATAATTTAAAGATTGTTTTTCTTCCACAGAAACAGAGAGCAAGAAGGAAGGACATGAGTTTTACCACCTTCTCAAATACAGCATTACACAAAATACCAGCACAGAGGCTGTAAGGAAATTCAAAGATGCAGTCGTGAGTCTGAACTAGATTTTGTAGATAAGCTCTTTAGAGCAGCTCAGGAGGCACAGAACACAAGTGATGAACCCCAGCTGGCCCTGCACAGGGGGTACTGAAGAAAGGGGTCCTGGCCCTGCACAGGGGGTACTGAGGGAAGGGGTGTTGGCCCTGCACAGGGGGTGATAAGGGAAGGGGTCCTGGCCCTGCACACAGGGTGCTGAGGGAAGGGGTGCTGGCCCTGCACACGGGGTGCTGAGGGAAGGGATGCTGAGGGAAGGGGTGCTGAGGGAAGGGGTGTTGGCCCTGCACAGGGGGTGCTGAAGAAAGGGGTCCTGGCCCTGCACATGGGGTGCTGAGGGAAGGGGTGCTGGCCCTGCACACGGGGTGCTGAGGGAAGGGATGCTGAGGGAAGGGGTGCTGGCCCTGCACAGGGGGTGCTGAAGAAAGGGGTGCTGGCTGCACAGTGCTGAGGGGGGGTGCTGGTCCTGCACAGGAGTGCTGAGGGGAGGTGCTGGTCCTGCACAGGATGCTGAGGGGAGGTGCTGGTCCGCACAGGGAGCGAGGAGGGGTGCTGGTCCTGCACAGGGAGTGCTGAGGGAAGAGGTGCTGGTCCTGCACAGGGAGTGCTGAGGGAAGGGGGTGCTGGCCCTGCACAGGGGGTGCTGAGAGAAGGGGTGCTGGCCCTGCACAGGGGGTGCTGAGAGAAGGGGTGCTGGCCCTGCACAAGGAGTGCTGAGGGAAGGGGTCCTGGCCCTGCACAGGGAAGGGGTGCTGGCCCTGGTCAGGTGTCTGCACTCACGTGGACGTCTGTCCTGTCGGCCACCCAGCGTGCCAGCTGCTCCGCCGCGAAGCCGCGCACCTGCAGCTCGTAGGTGTCCCCGCTCTTGGGCTTCCCCTTGGCAGGGAAGTTAATGAAAGTGGGGGCAGAATTCATGTTCAGCTGCAGGGAGAGAGTTCACAGAGGATACAGCCTATGAAAGGACTATTTAGTGACACAATTCTATGCCATTTCTGGCTTGCAATGTTGTTTCTGAATCAGCAAAGTTAGCTCTTTGATTTAATGGCCGTGGCTTTTTAAAAAACAGCAGGCAGCTTGCATTTGTGTATTTCCTGCACATTTTTTTGAATATGTTTTTTCGCCAAACTCTACTTTTGATAAAGAAGCCTGCAAAATAACAACATATGATTCTAAAATATGGCATTCTAGGAAGGCCATAGCTTGATGAATGCAATTTTAATGTAACACTAAGGAAAAAATTAACAAGAGTAATAAAAAGACATTTCTCCAACTCTCCAGTTCAAAGGCTTCCATTTAATAAAGTATCACTGCCTAAACTGTGTGGCTGATAAACAGAGATTAGTACCTCTTAAAAAAAAAGTTAACATCTGCAAGACTGTAATGAACTATTAATGTGACCTACAATTCCAAGTGTACATGGAATGTTCTCACAGCTGGAGAACAAAAAAAATGTGGTCACACAATGATAATAGAAGAGAAAAATGGCCGGGTACTTGAAAAGAAATACCAAAAGCCTAATTTATCATTCTCTAGTAATCTAAAAATTGTAATAGCTGCTCCTAATGACATCAGTGCTTTCTATCTTGCCCCTTCATGTACCACAGAAGAATTCCATTAAGAATTAGACCATAAGTTATTACAGGAGACAAACCCAGGGAAAAAAGTCAAAGAAGCCAATTCACTCCTTGTACCTATTCCACATCTGTCAGTTCTGTTAATATTCTTACCAACATATTCAAGCCATCTTTCTTTCAAGAGTGACAGCTTTTAACTTTTCATTCCTTTGTTCACTGTTACACTAAATTATTTAACATCTTTACCTTCTTTCCCAAAACCCAAACTAAATGTTAGAACAGAAAAAGACATTACCATCTGAAACACATCAGAGCCTTCGTCAAAATCTACCATAGCAAAAAAAATCTTGTTGGTAAATGCACTGGAATACCTCCAGGAGTTTGCCAGAATCTGGTATTCCTCATCAGCTTGCCTGGAAAACACACCAAGTGAGAGGCTGTGTCATGGGTTTGTCCACAGCAGCTGTGCAAGTTGTAAAGCAGCTGAGGGAGCTGTGCCCACCCACCCCATCCATGGGTGCCTCCCACACTCACCCCATTCATTTTCTAGGGTTCAAAAGAAAGTTTAAGTGTTAATGAAATCTTTTAAGCACAGACACTCATCTACCATCAGGGGAAGCATTTGCCCCTGCTTTTTTAAATGGAAGGGCAAGATTTGTTGAGTCCACAAACACAAGCTGAGGTAATTTCTAACTGAAAGGTGAACTGGAACTCAGCTGCTCATGATTTGCCAGTCCACAGAGCACCCAAATGTGACCAGGTGTGCCCTTTCTTCCAGGTCAGAGGGTAGGAAACCAGTAATTTCAACGGAGTAGGTATAAAAATCACCCTTACAGACTTCTGCCACCTCCAGATTAATACAGAAAAGCTATAATATGGTTAAGGATCCAGGATATTGGAATTGTAAATAAGTGTCAAGCAATATATTAATTAAGAACAACATTCAAGCTCCATGGCCAGCAATAATTCTACAAACATTTCTTCAGCAGCTTATGCCAGGAAAGTTGAGCTTTCACTGTGCAGAGTAAACACTGTTTCTGCAAAGCAGGGATTATTTTAGGAGGGAGATAAAACTGAGGATTATGTTTCCTCACAAACACATTACACACACATCAAATTGCAAAGCCAATCCTACTGTAACTTGCCCATGTTTATTCTTCCCACTTGTGTCAGAGTGCAACCCTGTTCTTAAATTTAGTTTCCTACAAAGATCAGATGACTTTCAAGTTCTAACATAGGACTAAAGGAGCTCATACTTGCACACAACACACTGCCTGTGAGGCTGAAGGGCAGTGAACATCACAATCACTGAGTAGTTCCTGGGAGGGGCCTTCACGAGGCGCCGGAATTTGTCTCCGTTCATTCGGATCACGGATCTCTTACTGGCCCACTCCATCAGCTGGTTCACTTTTTCTGACAACACCATCTGAAAATCAGGTCAGAGCAGCATTATTGTTTGGGGTTTTTTTTTTTCAGTCTCATAGTACAGTCTCAGAAGTTTTTATTTTTGATACAACAAATATCTGCACTGCTTGCCATAACGCCACCCAGGTGATGTGATACTTCAGTAAGAGTCTGCAAGGCTAGAGAAGCTTTTGACAGTCATGTTTACATAATTCATCAACTTCAACCACCCAGTAACACACAGAGCTTCAAGCACTCAGCATGCCCAGGCTGGTGAAGACCCTCAGCTCAGCCCCCCCTCCTCACAGTAGCTGTAGGATTTCTTTCAGCTGTACCAACCACCTCCATCCCCTCCACAGCCTTTTTGCTATACTGAGCATCACACCGTTTCAGCTTTCAAAAATTGTTCCACCAGAGATGGACCCAATCTCAACCTCTCATTTTCAGCACTGGTGGAAAAAAAGAACCATAATTCAGAAAACATTTGAAAAACTCAGGAGTGCTCAACACTAAAATATTCCTTAAAAAGGAGACAATCAATTCTCTAACATTATAAGAAGAGGCGTTAGTTTGACAAACTCACAAATGCTACATTTATCACAAAGCACTTCTCTACTCATTAACACCCTTCAGATAAATATATTAGAGGAAATCACCAGAATATATCCTGAATTGGAAGGGAGCCAGTAGGAGCATCAAAGTCCAACTCCTGACTGTGCACAGGACAGCCCCAAGAATCTCGCCATGACAATAATAACAAAAAATTATTATTCTCTGACTTACAACTGACACAAGTATACACACTTATATAGAAGGATTTTTCTAAACCCTGCAGGTCAAGTGCGTGGAATTAAGTTGCACCTTAGCGACTACAACAAAGACCACTCATCCTCCCCCCCGCAAATCCCATACACTAGGAAGACAACACTCGTACAGTGCTCCTAGCAAGAACTGAAGAACCTGGAATCGAGGACCTTCCCTCCCTGCGAGCCCCCCTCAGAGCCGGCCGAGCCTCAGGGCGGGGACCCGGAGTGAGGTGAGGCCAGGCCACCCCGCCGGGCCCTGGCCGCTCCTGCCCTCATCCCGCTCAGTGAGAACCCGCTCTGGCGCAGCGTGGGGGCTCCGGGCGAGTCTCACCTCCTTCCGCCTCTGTCCCGCGGCGCCGGGCCCGCCACATCCCGCCAGCAGCAGCAGCGCCAGCGCCAGCAGCGGCCCGGGCAGCGCCGCCATGGCCGCCCCGCTTCGCCCGGCCCGCCCCGCCGGCTGGGAGGCCCCGCCCACCAGACGCCGATTGGAGGAGGTGCCTGCTCGAGTGTCCTTGCCGGCCTTCGATTGGCTGAGCTTGCGAGAGCGCGGCGAGCTGGAGCCGTGCCATTGGTAGAGCCCCGAGGGGTGGGCGGGGAGAGCCCTGAGGGAGGGGCGGAGCGGGCCCTGAGGGAGGAAAGTGTGGCGGGAGCCTCGGAGACGACGGCGGCTGTGGGGGTGCCTCAGCCGCATCACGCGGATCAAAGGCGCCTCTGCAGCTCACCCCAGACAGGGGCTCCCGCAGGTGACACAGTGTTGCCCGCTAAGATACCGAATTCGCTGCCCGGTGTGCAGCCAGCCAATAATTACACAGTCAGAGAGAGATTGATTTATATCAGAGTTGTGCTAGCCTTGAGTGCTCAGTGGTGTTCCACAAATGAAGTACGCCAACTCTCAAAACTTTTTACTGTTTATAGGTTTTAACAAACAGAGGAATTTGTGTTCACTGGATAAAAATAATGTAGTTCTCAATTTATTAATTAGTATTCTGTCTTCTGTTGGTCAATGCTTCCCTTTGCTTCCCATACTCACTAGTATGACTTTTTCTTCTTTTGGTGGTCATGATCTGCCCCTGCTGGAATTCCCTTTCACCTGTTGGAACTGATTTCAGCCCAGTTGCTGAGTTGGCTTTGTTAGTGGCTTCCTTATCGTGGAAGTGCTGCAAAATGTCCTTGTGGGCCATAAATTCTGCATTCTTTGTGTCCACAATCAGTGGCACATCCTCCTTCCCAAGCTTTGTTAAACTCCCCCTAAGCCTGAGATAATAGAAACATGTCAAGCCCTAAACCTTAACAAGGCAGTTCTACTAACAAGTATTTTTTTTTCCAACATCTGGATATCACTTTGAGCTTGATATGTGCTGTTTCATGGATTAAGTCTCCTTCCTTGTTGATTAGGCTAGAAAGTACACAAAGATCCAACATCAAAGAACATCCTTTCTTAAGAAAATTTTACATACTCCACATTTTGAAACAACACAAATGCTTGTAGATGGGTTTTGCGTGTCTCCAAAAAGGGGGATTCCACACTTTGCCTGGCAGCTGTTCCAGTCCTCTGCCACCCTCAATGTGATGAAGTTCTCCCTCTTGCCTCAGATACGTGACTATATTATACACACATGCTATAAATTGCTGGGTTGTGGGTTACAAATATTATTAAAATCCAAATGCACAGGGGAATGCCTCAGCAGGTATGTGCTGGGTTAAGGCTCTGATGCAGAATCCCCAGAGAGACATGCGAATTTACTCACGCTTGAGGGTTTATTTTTAAATTATTTCTGATTTCTATTTGCACTGAAATCCCTGATTTTTTTTTCAACTCGGCGCTTTCGCAAATTTAAAATAGCCCTCAGAGCGAGGAAAAAAAAAGTGGTGTCAGAAGTGGGATTCGAACCCACGCCTCCATACGGAGACCAGAACACCCAACCCCGCCGCGGGAAGGCGCGGTACGCCTTGAGTCTGGCGCCTTAGACCACTCGGCCATCCTGACACTGCGACCGTGAGTTTGTCTGGGACTTACTTAGCACTGTCATCACTGCCATACTCGTTTCTCTGTATTCTTTGGCCCATCACAGGGAGCCCGTCTGCACCCGGGAGGTGGCGGACAGTAGCCAGGGAACGGCCAGCTCGGCCCGGCCCGGCCGCGGAGCTCCGCCGCAGCGAGGAGGAGCCCGGCGTTACCCACAGGCCCCTGCCGCGCCGCCACTTCCGCCGCGACCATTTTGTTCTTCAGCGGCGTCAAGGGTACGCTCTCGGCTCTCATCATGTTCCCGCTGGCCAGGGCCGCGCAGAGCCTCGTCGGTAAGCGCAGGGGCGGCTCTCGGGGTGTGGGGGGTTCCTCAGGGGGTCTCCCCGGTTGGTGCCCTCCCCTGTGCAGGCTGTCCCTCAGCCCCCACTCGCTGTGCACCGAGGACGGTCGTGAGGGCACCTCAGGGGCTGCAGGCGGCTCTGGCGTCCTTCGCCTCCCGCTTTTTTTATTTCTTTCAGCCTTTTTTAATCGCCTAGTTGCTTTTTGGTTTAGGACTGCTTTCCTTGGTGCTTTCTTTCCCTAGTACTAAAGGCATACTCTGGCCTGGTAGCCTGCCGTGACAAGGGGCAGTCAATACCCAGCCCTTCACCTCAAGGTTAGAGTTGGCCCTTCAGTGATACGGACCCAGCAGGGTCTGTTCAGTTGGTCCTTGGTGCTTTCTTTCCCTAGTACATAAAGGCACACTCTGGCCTGGTAGCGTGCGGTGACCAGGGGCAGTCAGTAGCCAGCCCTTAACCTCAAGGTTAGCGTTGGCCCTTCAGTGATACACAGCCCGCAGGGTCTGTTCTCTGCTCCTGCGGCACCATGGGCTCGTCCCGAGGTGCGGGCAGCTAAAATAAATGTATCTCCGTAGATACTCAGGCTTATTGTGTTTAAAAAAACGCCTTGTGCAGCATTACAGAACATGCGAGGGATGTAGTAACATGGGTATCAGCATAATCTTCTCTAATCACGGTGGGGTAAAAATGCAAACCATTGACCTAAGACTAAAAGGTTTTATTTTGTAATATCTTTATCTACACATCACCCTCTCGTCAAATGCTTTGTACACAACTAATGGGCAATCTGTCTTTTGTAGCTGTTGTTTTGATTTTTCACTGTTGCCTTCTCTTTAATGAGTGTACCTTTTATAGTGTATGCTTATAATGTACATCACCTGAAGATATCACTTTGTATTTTTTCTCTATTAATTATCTCATGCCCATGGGTTATTTCATTTTCCTTCTTCCCCTCCCTTCAAAAAAAAAATCCTGAGGGAATGTGGCAGGAATTACACCATAATTTGATGGTGAGCTTCATCTTGACATTGCTTGGGTACACGTACTGCCAGGATAGATATTTGCATATAGAAATCTAAAAATATTAAGCACTAAACAAAATATTTTATTAGAGGAACAGTAATACTAAAGAAAACATATTAAAGAAAAAGTTACCTTAGGGCATTTTTTTTTACTGGAATTAGACTTAAGGAATAACTTTCTAGAGAGAAATTGAGAGAGCTGAAAAAAATTGAAGTATTTATATATATCCCATGTTTTGGAGTAACTCCAGAGTTCTAAATCCAAATGAATTTTTTTCCCAGCATTTTTAGTCTTTTAACACTAACACTTGCCTCCTTGTTGGTGGGAGATGAGGACTGGGAATGGTTTGAGGATGTATTTGAGTTGATTTCTGTACTTGTTGACATCCTCAGCTCGTGGCATCCAGCACACTGCAGTCAGAGGGGCTCATCGCAAGCACGAGCCCACCTTCCACGATAAATATGGAACCATGGTCCTCCTCGGGGGAGCCGCCATGTTCACTGCTGTCTGGAGCTATGTAAGTTGGTTTTGTCACCACTCCCTTGTGACTCAAGCTGCAGACTTTAAAAGTGTCAGTTTTGCCTGTTTGAAGTAAATTCAGCGGTCAGAATTTAGGAGGTTCTTGCATAAGCAAATAGTGATGTGATAGAGGGGAAAGTTCTTTTAATTGCCAGCTTGATTTGGAGTTGTTACTCAAATTTCTGCATCAGTCTATTGCCTGATTTGAAAATGTATCAGAAACACAAGTGTTCTCAATTTTACTTGGGATTTCAAACCTCTGCAGGTACAGCAGCAAAACTTCTAGATGAAAATACCAACATGGTCGTGGGGTGTTACATTCCAGATTCTTTCTTCTACAGCTGGATATTTTGAAAGAGAAAACTGAAACATTGAAATACTATTCAATATAAATGTGTTCCACATTTTTAATTAGAAAATTAATGAGATGTCATGTTCTAATAGCAAGAAATCTGAGCTGAAAGCAATAAAAATAACCCTATGTCCAAAGGTTTCTTTGATTTCAGAGTTAATAATCTTGGGTTTTGTCCCTTTACAGGTGTTCACATCACTGAATGTGGAGTGGGGCATTTCACCTGTTGGCAGAGTCACTCCAAGTGAATGGAGGGGGTAACAGCCTCTAATGAACTGGTCTAGAGTTTCACTGAGAAAATGGTCATGTAGTGGCATTTGTTCCCTGATTACCACTTGGACAGTGGCGTTCCTGGTCTAATAAACATACTAGAAACCTGTCTGTCTCTTCCAGGTTTCCTCTGTGCTCTGCTTCTGCTGAAGTGTAAGAAATAGTGTAAAAACTCCAAGTAATTTTACACAGCTTCAGTTGTGGCTGTAGAGATCCCTGGTGGATAAAGGACAAGTCCAGAACTTTTGAGTTTTCATTTAGCCAGGTGTGTGTGTCAACCAACCTCACTGCATTCCCACTGCAGAGCATGCACCCCTTTACATCTGACTTGTAATGACAAAGTCGAGATCCCTTTTTTTTCCCCACAAAAGGATTTTTATGGCTTGAATCCTTCTGCCAGTAGGCTGCTTCTCCTTAGACCCCTGAGAGCTGTGACGAAATTGAAGTCAGTTTTGAGTTCGAGAGGCTCCACAGGAGCAGGCAGCATGCCAGGATCAATGGGACTTTCCTAATGAATTCTGAGGGAATCCCAGAATGATTTGGGGTGGAAGGGACCCAGATTTGGAGTGGTTCAACCCTGTCTCTGCATTTACCTTCTGTTTACAGCCGAAGTAACCAGAGAAATGAGGTGGGAGAAGAACAGGTACCGGGGCATGCTGGTGTTTGATGATCAGAGATCCCAGGCTACTTTGGCTTGGGAGGGACTTGAAGCGCGCCTAGTTGCGGTCGCGGCGGGCGGGTTCCTGTCGCGATACAGTGACAGCCGTGACAGCGACCGCGGCTGCGGCCCCGCCTTTCCCGCCACCGTCACGTGTCCGCCCGCGTCATGTGGCAATGGGCGGGGCCGGGCGGGTGGTCACGTGGCAGAGGGCGGGCCCGAGTGGGCGGTCACGTGGGGCGGCGGGGGAAGAGCGCGGCGGTGCCGGGCCGGGAGCGGCGCTCGGAGCCCGCGGTCTCGGTGAGTGCGGGCCCCGCTCGGGGCTCCCCTCCCTCCGGCAGTGCGGACCCGCCCCGGGACCCCGCCTTGCTTGTTTCCCTCCGGCGGCGCGGACCCGCGTCGGGGCTGCCGCTCCCTCGATTTCCGGGGCTGTCCCCGGCAGTGCGGACCCTCGGGGAGTTCCCGCTTCTCTCAGTGGTGCGGACCGGGGGCGCTCCCGCGGCCTCGGGTGCGTGCGGACCCGCCTTGGGGGCCCCCGCCTTCCCCCGTGCTCCGGGGCTGCCCCCGGGCCGTTGTCACCGTGTCCCCGGCGGGGAGGGGGTGCGGGCGGCTGTGGCGGCGCCGGGCTGCGTGCCCCGGACGGGACGGGAGGGTCCGGGCCCCAAAACCCGCCCGGCTCGGCCGGGCTCTGCCCAGCCCCTCGGAGGGGCCGTCCAGTGTGTGAGGGTGCCCCGGGGCTTCACCCCCAGAGCGCCTCGGCGGCATCTCCGTGTCCAGGCAGCCCCGGGGCCGGCACGGCGGCTCCCGCTCAGCCGCTGCCCCGGGGAGCAGCGGGGCCGAGCCCGGCTCCGCTGCCGGGGCTGCAGCGGGACCCGCGGGCTGTGCTCGGCCGGGAGCAGCCACGGTTCGGGCCTTGGCGCGCATGAGCTCCCTTGGAAAAGTCCCTCCTGTGCTCCTGTCACTGGCCAGAGAAAGTCTCGGAGCGCTTGAGTCACTGAGCTGCTGTTCCAATTCTGAGCTGCTCAGCTTGGCACTCTGAAATTCCTTACTTAGTGTTTATTCTGATGTCACCTTATGTCACCTTATGATGGCAGCGCTCTGTGCGCAAGCACCTTTTTCTAATTAAAAGCATAGCGTGGCTATTCTAGAAAAGGGCAAGTAGTTGTTGATGATGCTTTGGGGTGAAATCTCACAGAAATGAGCAAGAACAACACAACTGTTGCCTCCCCGTGTTCATGTTCTGGAAATTGTAAGTAGTGTAAAATTAAAATCTTTTGCGCAGTCAGCAAAGGTTGAGTTTCTGTACTTAAACACTTGTTGAATTATGTGGATGTAAATAGGCAAAGATTTGGTAGTGTGGGACTTTGTGTGTATGACAGTGCCCTATGTGAGCACAAATGCAGTTGGACTAGAATTTAATAATTATAATGTATTTTGTTAGACGAGAAAATTCCTGAAGCTTTTTTTCCTTCCCAGGTGGCAAAGCAGGGAAGCAAAAGCTAACATTATATGTAGTTTGCTGTCTTACTCTTCTCATTTTTACTGTATAATACATTCCACCTTGTTCTGCTGAGTACTTTGAGACTAAGCTGAAGATGGAGAAGCCCCCGTTGACCTTGGTATGCTTACATAACAAGGGGTTGTAAATTATATTCTACTCATAATATTTCCTATGGTTCTTCCAAGGAAACATTCACATTCTCCAAAAATCTGACTTCAGAAGGTTGTGGAAAGCCAAGAACGAGTTAAAGTATTTGCTAAGAATTTGTCTCAAATACTGTAAAACTCATTAGAAATGAAGCAGAATGTTTGCAATGTGTGCTTTTTTTTTCCCCATGCAGTTGGTATAGAAATGAATTCCCTGAGAGCAATTTCCATGCTCCGCTGACCAAGCAAGGCTTGTTAAAGTCTTGAGCAACATGAATTACAACCTATTTAAAGTGTCTCGTAGCTGTGACATTTATTGCAGATGCACAGTTTCTCTCTCAGTGATTAAGCCTCACCTACCCATGGGCCTATCATACATATCTCCTACCCAGTCACCCTTTCCAGTGGCTCTGTTTGCCCATGAACCCTATAAACCTCCTTCTTCCCTGTTGGACCCATCTCCTGTAGCACTTTTCAAGCCCAAGGGTTAGATGATGCAGCTTTTTCCTCTCCTGCCCTTTGCTCTTTTCCTTAGGTCCCTGCAGACACTGAGGGACAGGCACTTTTTTTCCATTTAATGTAAAAAGTAATTTAGCTTTCTGCTGCCATATATAGAGAAGCTAAGTAGCACTTGGCTATTTAGAAATTTAATAAAATCCAAAGGCTGTAATTAAACCTGTGAGATTCTGTTGCTGGCATTTGTGTGGTATTTGCCAAGCTGTGACCTCTTTTGACTTCAGCAGCTGTAAATTCAAGGTGATTATAAACTGGTGAAAACTGGAGCTGTGCAGGTAACCAGAAGCATCTGTCTTCCCTGGTTGTACCCCTGCTAATCCCAAAACTGGCACAAAATGTGTCTGTGGGACACAGAGCTCTGCTGCTCTGTGATGCCTGGCTGTGCTCAGATATTAGAAGCACCAAAGTGCCTTTTTAGGGTTAAATGGGACTCTTGGGTTTTTACTGGTCTTGTAATTTCCTCTTTGCATTGTTCATTGTTTTTTCAATTTTTTTTGATAGTGTGGGTTTATGAATTACTTAACTTTGACCTCATCAAGCCTTATTTCTTCAGATATTTTTCTTACAGTGACTGGTGTCACATCAAAAAACTTTTTATAGAGAGATGAATGAGTGTCTCAGTCACCTTGTGCTTGATCACTATTGAATTTTCCTTTCCATAGGGAGAAATTTCTGTTGGAAGTAGAAATCACCTCTTTCTGTTGCTTCATTTACTTCATAGAAGCACTAACTGACTTCCTTCAAGAAAATGGAACTAAATACTGGTAACTTGTAAAGGGAACTGCCTTTTCTTTGTGTTGTCAAATCCTGAAATTCTTTACTAATTGATGGTAAAGGTGTTTTATAGATGGAGCAATTGGTTAAGAATAAAAGCATTATTTTTTTCTCTAAAACCTGTGTAATCTGTAACTTAGCATCTCAGGTCTCTCAGGACCTCAGCTTCAAGCCTTTTCTCTGTAAGAAAATAAATTATAATTAAAAGGATGTGTCCATGCTAACTTGCACAAGCCATTGATGTGGAATATATGGATTGCTGCAGATATTTTGACTTCTAAGTCTATTTTCTTGGGAAAATGTTAACCCAAATGAGGAGAATTGGGATTAAATTGTTAATATTTGTCTACCTTTTGTGTGCATCCAGTCCTAATTCATTGGTGTAACAGGTATTTTCACTCTGCTTAGTCATGGACTTCAGGAGGAAATATAACAAATATTTCATTCAAGTTTCAGCCAAATTCTTTGTACCTTGAAGCACTTGTAAGGGAGGCAGAACATCAGAAATTAAATGAATATGACAAGGTAGAATACAGCCTGAGATGAAATTTAGATTTAACTGGTTCTCCTGGGAATTTTGCAAGAGGAGGAAAAAAGGATTTGTCTATTTAGAGTCACTGTGTATAACCCTATATTTCATTTTGAGAACAAGATCTCTTTGAAGCTTCAGGAGCACTGGAAATCCAGACAGTTTGACTTTTGGAAATTTCAGCAAGGCTGTACAGAAAACAGAGTTTGAGAAGCAGCTCATTAACAGTTCAGTGTTAATAATAATGTGACTGATTGGAGAGACCATTAGATTTGGACGTGCCTCATCTTTTAGAGAACAACCTATTTTTAAAATTAGTGTAAAAACTGTAGCAACCTGCAACAAGGCAAATAAAAATCCACATTGGTTGTTTAAAATTAGTATAAAAACTGTTAGCAACCTGCAACAAGGCAAATAAAAATCCACATTGGTTGTCTTCACCACCAGCAGGGAGCTGTGGGTGATGCTCACGTCAGGGAGATCTGGGTCATCCTTAATGGAAGGTCAGAGAACAAAATGAAGAGCCAGTTTGGTCCAACAGATAAAATCTAGTGATGGAAGTTATGGTTTCAGTCTTAGTACTTCAGGGCCTTGAGGGGTAAAAAAGGAATAATAAATTTTAGGGTTTTTTTCTTCTGCCTTTATGGTTTTTGTTTTAATTTCAGCCTCTTCCAGGAAAGGATTTTCTCTGCTCTGTTTATGAATAAACACCAGAAGGGCAAGGAAACAGACTGAGAAAATGGAGGAAACACTTTGTCCATACAAGCTGTAATAATAATAGATGTGGAAAGAAATTTAATGTTATTTTTATATATTTAAACAGTTGGGTTTTGAATGCGTTGGTGGGCATTTGGTGGCAGTGCTGCTGGTTACTCTAATCAGTGTTTATTCAGTGTACTGTGAGTGTGGCGGTGTTTGTGTGACAGGGAACCTTTAACATTGTATCCTGGTTTTGTAAAAATGGATATTGTTGTACTTGCAGCTTGAGTCTCTTAAACCAAAGCCCAGGAGGGCAGGCAGGAGCTCAGCAGGTTTTCCCTGGCTCACAGCTGTACCCCAGCTCTCCTCCAAGGCAGCATCTTGCCAACCTTTGATTATTTTAGATGTCAGCTCACAGCCAAAGTGTTCCCTTACTTTATTTTTGTTTTCCAAGTACAGTATCAGGGCAGTTCAAATTGGTCATGTACCTGAAATGCTTTTAAATTCAATTAAATTTTTAATTTAATCTCCAAACCTTCCTGGAGGGCAGATTGGTTCTGTCTGGGCTGATTTTATTTAGTCCCATGTGCCTGGTTGTGCTCACAAAGTTCCCTGCACGTTTCAAGTGCTTTTTGCAACTTGATTTTTGTTTCAGCTTTGTGGGAATGTTGGTGTGTCCCTGCCTGTGGGGTTACAGAGCTGTCCTTGTTTGCTGGGTGTGCACTGGGCATTCCTTGGGGACAGCTGGGGGGGCACAGAGGATCTCATTTCCATGGCATGGCAGGACAGCAAGAGTTTCCTTAGGTAAATTAGTGGTTTTTCAGTGTTTTGTACCCCTGAGCATGCAGATCAGCCTGAGAAAGGAGCTGCTGTATGAAATTTGCTTAAAATATACTTTCATGTTGGTTGATAATTCTTGTGACAGTTCTGCATTTCTGTCATGTGTGGCTATTCACACACAGATATTGAGTGTTTCCAATAACTCTGCTCTTGTAAGAGCAGGGGAGAAGTGAGACCTGTAATAACTCCTCAGGTAGAGTTGTCTTATTTCTGATCTCAGCAGGGATGAGATGTATTTAATCTATTGGAAAAGTCAGTATTCCCAGTTTTATACTTCTTTCAGTGCTTGTTAATTAAGTTCAACATTTCATTTTGTGCATCAGGGAGGTAAACCACTTTCAATGATGAAACTTCCTTGTATTCTTACATGATTTGTGGCACATTTCAAAGTGAAAGCAGAACCCTCCAGGCCTTCCTGTAACAGAGAACAGTCTGGAAATGTCACCATGGAGCAGGAAAAATTTATTTTACTAAACATCAATGTAATTGAGTTTTCCAAGATAAGTCCTCAGGGTAAGAAAACAAGTTAAGCTTGTGCTTCACTTCAGCTCCTCAGTTACTCATCAGATTTTACTGCTGCTTCCATTGCTGCCAAACATTAACTGTGATCATTTCCCTGGTCACTGACCTCTCTGTCAATAAAACCTTGCATTACTTTTCTCAGCATATTAACAAAAAAATCTGGAGATTTTCTTCTTGTCCCCTCTTTCCCCCTCAGTCACTTAAGTTTGTGCATTGGGCAAAAGAAGTCCTTTCCATTAGCTGTCATTTCTACAAATTTCATTTAGGTTCAGTATCTTTTTCTCCTGGGCTTGTTTTTATGGGCAAAAGTAGTAATTAAACTCTTCAGAGGAGTAGAAATGAGACTTTCTGAATGAAGTGTGGCAAAAAGCTTGATTTGCTGCCTGGGCTAACTTCAGTGTCACTTGTTTTTGCAAATAGAAGGCAATAAATGAGAGAGAGATGTGGAAAAGCAGAGTTACCAGCTCTATCTGACATGCCATCCTCTTGTTTGGGTATTCCAAGAGCTGCTGTCCCTCTCTCTCTCCTGCTCCCCCCTATAATTGAATATCTCACACCAGTGAACCACAGCTTGCTGCATGTAATTAAATGATCTCCTGTGTATCCCAAAATTAATAATAGATGTCTGCACTCTTTCCTGTTTTGAGAATTCATGGGAACAAATACATGGAGTTTTCCATTCTGTTGATACCTGCTCAGGTTTTGACATCTACCAGAATCATGTGTGGTGAAGGAGTTCCTCTGTTAACCCCTAGAATCCCAGAATGGTTTGGATTGGGAAGGAAGGGACCTGGAAGCTCCTCTCACTCCAACCCTGCCATGGGGACTCCTTCCACTACATCTGTTTTATTTCAGTCTCTGTGAAATTCTTTAGGAACTGATGTCCTGATGGTTTTAGTGACCAGCAATGAGCAGATCTGAGTAGAAATTCACCATGGAGGCAAAGTCTGTGTCCATCAGCGTGGAGGGGATGACCTGCAGCTCCTGTGTCCAGAGCATTGAGCAGCACCTTGGGAAGATGAATGGCATCCACAACATTAAAGTGAGTCTAACACTGCTTCTAGCAAAGGTTTGGATGAGAAACCGTGAGAAACTGTGCTCTGAGAAAGGAAAACAACATAGGGAGAGTTTATTTTGTATGTTTCTTGGCAGGCTGATGTTGGAGGTGCATTGGTGTATTTCTGGTAAATAAGAGAAAGCCAGGTGCTGGCTTCACTGCAGAGGGAGTTAAGTTATTGTTGCTCTTAATTGACTATCTGCTTTACAATTAACTCAGTATTGTGAGGTAATGGGGAAAAAAAGGCAAGAACAGGGTTTGTCCTAATTCAGGCTTTCTTTGCCTGACTTAGTTTTAACTTTTTTCTTAGCTCAGAGGAGATAGACTAACAATGTTGCTTTCTTCTGACATGGGCTAAATATTGGACTGTAGAATATTCCAGGGTGAGCTGATCATCCTTGCAGAATACATAATTTTACAGTAGTTTTAATAATGGAAGTAATTTAAAAGCTGGCAGACTTCCATGAATGTTGTGACCCAGCCTGTGGTAGAAAGAAAAGTTCTAATCACAGAAAACTGAGAAGTTTATTTATTTAGTGTCTGTGTTCTGAAAGCATCCTCCTACATTCTGTAGTTGTTGACTTTACTCCAAAGAAAATATTATCTTCCTGGTTTTATCAGCAGTTAACATCTGTTTTATGGGGATATCTTAGGTGAACATTTCCCAGAACTGGGTACAATTTTAATTTGGGGTGTGTGTGATCATTGTCTGGAGCTGGTTTTGCAGGACCTATTGTAGTGCACTTCCCTGCAGAGCAGGTACTGCACAGCTCAGAGTTCCCTGTGGCCTGAAATAGGTGTTTGTGTACAGAAAATTTCCTGAAAAGCAGCAAGATTTACAAGACAGATAATTTTTCATCTTCCTTCAGCTGTAAAGGAGCTTTAATGTGAGTTTGGGCTGCCAGCTCTGAACAGCCCCCTGTGCATGGCCAGATAAATCACTGAGTGTCTGCAAGCATGAGCCCAGGTAAAGGCTAAAAGCAGCCTGTAAAATAATACCCCCAATAAATCTGATTTCAGAATCTTCTCTTTCTCCTTATTCTAGCAAAAGAGGTCATTTTGTCAGCCTTGTTTTCTCAGGTGATTTCTGAGAATACACAGGTGGCTTTGGATAGGATAAGGAGATTTATGCAATGTGCATTGCCAGTGTCTCTTACAAAAGGAATAAAGTAGGTTTTTAAAAGGACAGTATTAAAGCTTTTGTGTTTAGGTTTTTAGGTAAGTACCTTATCCCAAAGCTGAATGCTACTTCAAAAGATACATTGCAAAACCTTAGTCTGAGTAGAGCAGGAGTCTTAAGAAACTTTGAGGTCCTATTTAATAATTATCCTTCTTACAGCATCAGAGCTTCAGTCTAGGCAGATCAGTTGATTCAGAGAATTCTCTGGGAAGAGTAAAACAGGGATTTGTGTAGTGATTATGAATTAGGTCAGCAAGGGACATGAATGTTAGGTGACTAATACAGACAAACAGCTGCTTTTAGGTTATTCTGCAACGAAACCCATAAATGTCCATGTTGCTAATTCTGCTAAGGCTCATAATTGGGACAGAAATGAGGAAAGGTGGTTCTTAAAATGATTTAACTGATATAATTTAATCATGGCTGTGGTCTTTAGGTTGTACCTTTGCCCAGAGGAAAGATAGAATTGAATTGGTAATGTATTGGGCCTCTGGCAGGCATTGCTTTTTCCTTTTGGAAACTGCAGTTATTGTGTTTGATACATCATCTGCTGGGAGCAAATTAAATTGAGGCTATGTGTACCATCAGATGGCAAAGGTTATTACCAATGAGGATGTCTGTGGATCACCAAAGTGTACAGAGAGAGGAAAAACAGCTTCTTTAATGTTTGTCACATACCAGGTGTCTAAAGTGAGTTTTGGTGAAGTCTAATGCAGGTTTTTGGTCACAGCAAGTTACCAGCCTGTGCCTCCATTGCCTGGCAATGCTGGGCTCCTTTCACTGCTGCTTAAAGCTGTGGGTTTTTTCAAAGAGTGCTTTCTGCCATCCTTGTAGCCTGGGGCCAGTTACTCCTAACTGCATTAGAATTACTGCTAACTCATTCCAATTTCTTCTGTGGGCTGTTTTGCTCCAGGGGTTCGATTGGGTTAATCATCCTAATTGAAATGAATTTGGCTCTGGAAGTTTCATTTGGTGGTTGGTGCTGTCTGGGTGTTGCAAGTAGAAGTGGCCAGACAGACTCGGGATGCTGGGGCTGGGATCTGCTGTCTCCAGCCTTTTGGTGCACAGGAGAGCAGGAGTCACTCAGTGTGCCTTTGCTCTTTGAGGTGAGTAGTGGAGGTTGTACTGGAGGAGTGTTGCTAATCTTTGCAAGGCAGAGCAGTTTGCAGTGTGGTGCAGTCTCTCCCAGCTCTGGTGCAGTTTGCTCACTTGCTTTGTTTATCCCCTCCAGGTCTCTCTGGAGGACAAGAACGCCGTCGTCATCTACGACTCCAAGCTGCAAACCCCAGTGACTCTGCAGGAAGCCATCTGTGACATGGGGTTTGATGCAACCCTGGCTGATTCAAGCCCACAACCTGTTCTACCTGACACAATTTTCCTCAGCCTGCCTGCCCAGTCAGCCCTAACACCCAGGCAGATCTGTGCCACGCTGCTGAGCCACAAAGGGATCCTGGATGTGAAACTGTCCTCTGATCAAAGAACTGCAGTGGTGGCTTTCATCCCTTCCATCACCAATGGCAGGCACATTACACAGATGGTTCCAGGAGCAGATTTGAGCATCTCTGTGCCAGAGGTGACACCTGGAACGTGGGAGGATTCCAGCTGCTCCCAGGCCAGCAGCGCTGTGCTGCGCCTGAGGGTTGATGGCATGACCTGTCACTCCTGCACCAGCACCATCGAGGGGAAGCTTGGCAAACTGCAGGGAGTTCAGAGGATTAGAGGTAAAACCTTAGTGTGTTTTTATAGAAATTGAGGCTGGCAAATTGCAAGGAATTCAACAGATTAGAGGTGCAACCTTGTGACCGTGTTTACAGGGGTCTGAGGATGAGGGAAGAGACAAGGATCTGACTCCATGTTTCAGAAGGCTTGATTTATTATTTTATAGTATATATTAAGACTATACTAAAATAATAGAAGAAGAGATGTCATCAGAAAGCTAGCTAAGAATAGAATAAAAAAAATGAATAACAAAAGCTTGTGTCTTGGACAGAGTCCGAGCCAGCTGACTGTGATTAGCTATTAATTAAAAACAACTCTATGAGACTAATCACAGATCTACCTGTTGCATTCCACAACAGCAGATAACCACTGTTTACATATTGTTCTTGAAGCCTCTCATCTTCTCAAGAGAAAAAATCCTAAATAAAGGGTTTTTCATAAAACATGTCTGTGACATAACCTTAGTGAGCTTTATGTAAATTGAGGTTGGCCATGCTGTTTGCCCTCTGATGGCGTTGCAGGTTTTAGATGAGATAGCTGAGTGTGACAGTGACTCTTTGTGGGACCGGGTATTTAATTATGTTTTTAATGTGGACTAGAAATGAAGAAAGGGACCCATACTGTGGAAGGATCTGCCTGTTACGTGAGTGATGGTGTTCAGTGGTTGTTTTGCATTTGGTAGGCAGCCTGGAGTAGTCATGTTCTATAATTTTATTACCAGTTATAGAAATCTCTAATAACAGATGCCTTTTTAAAATTGTAATTAATAATAGTTCATGTTTTCTGTCCAATTAAAAATCTAAAAGGCAAGACCAGCTTACTGATATAGTTAGCTTTGGGATAAGTGTATTGCCATAGACCCCAAAACAAGGATAAATTCAGTAAGAAGTAATGATGCTATTTGTGAAAATCCTGAGGAAAGTGGAAAAATTTGAGGAGGAGTTGAAAATTGTTGTAGTACTAGACAAAAACTGGTTAAAGAACTAAGTTGTTTGACCAATGAAATCAATGAAATGTCCTTTCTGTTGCAGTTACATTTCTGACCATTTAAAGTGTTGCTGGAAAGCTTTGACAAGATCCTGTGATGTGGTTATTATGCTTAGGGCAGTGACACACACTTATTTTATTGATTAATTTCCAGTGTCCCTGGACAATAAAGAAGCTGTTGTTGTCTACCAGCCTCCTCTAATCACAGCAGAAGAAATAAAACAGCAGATTGAAGCAGCGGGTTTCACAGCAGCCTTCAAAAAGCAGCCTAGACCCCTGAAGCTCAGTGGGATTGACCTGGAGAGGCTGAGGAATGCTCAGCCCAGGAGCTCTGAGGCATCACAGAGAGAAAACTCCAGTGGGACTGGCACCAAGACAGTTGTGTTCAGAGTGGAGGGGATGCACTGCAATTCCTGTGTCCTCAACATCCAGAGCACCGTGTCGGCGCTGCCGGCGGTGGCAAGCGTCGTGGTTTCTTTAGAGAGCAAATCTGCTGCTATAAACTACAACCCAAGCTTAATTAGCATAGAGAAGCTGAGGAAAGCTGTGGAGAACGTGTCTCCAGAGAGGTTCAGAGTCAGCCTTCCTGAGGAGCATGAGAACCTGGCACTTTTCCCCACACTGGCATCTCCACTGAAATCTCACCCTGCTTCCAAGGATCCCAGCCAGCCCCTCACTCAAGTTGTTGTGATCAATATTGAGGGCATGACTTGTAGCTCCTGTGTGCAGTCCATTGAGGGAGTGCTGTCCCAGAAGGCAGGTGTGAAATCTGTTCATGTCTCTCTCTCAAATGGAAATGGGACTATAGAATATGACCCACTGCAAACAAGCCCAGAAGACTTGAGGTCCTCAATAGAGGATATGGGATTTGATGCATCCTTTCCAGGTAATGACATGTGACACTTTTACATTTACAAGGATTGTGCAGTTATGTTTAGGATTTGGTACCACTCTAGATAAAATGTAGCAGCTGACATACACTTTGTGCTTGCCAAGAGAAGCTTTGTATCTTCACTGCAGATGAGATCATTAAAGATAATGTGCACATCCTTTAATACATCAGATTGATTCAAATGATTGAGGTGTCTGGCAATATAAATATGCCAGATAAATGCTATTTTATGTCAGTAGCTGCAGAAGTGGTTGGGTGCTCACACTTAATCCTTTTCACCCTGATCCTGCACAAACAGCATCCTCTGAATTGCTGTAAGGAGCCTGTAGTTCCAGAGCCCCTCTCTAAGTTAAAAACATTGGTTTTGCTTATGAAACTGCACTTGCTTATAAGTTCAGCTTTGTGCTCCAGGTAAAGTTGATGAAACTGTATATGAAACTAAGATTGCAATGCAGAGCTTTTGCTTCCAGCTACAGGAGAGGACAAAGGATGTGCAACTGAACAAAGACAGTGAGGAAAGGCAAAATAGAAACAAACCAGTAAGTTAATCAGTGGCCCACCTTTGTCTTGTTTTGTTTTACTGACTCTGAACTCTAGAGGGGTGGGTCAGACTGACAAGGTGTGCACAATCACAGTTTCCATTTCAGTCCCAGAGATCAGCAGTGTGTCACAGCATCATCCCTCCCTGCACTGGCTGCTCACACTGGCACAAACTGTGTCTCCTTTGCAGCAAAGGCAGAGCTCCCTGTGCCCAAAGCTCAGCCCTGCCCTGAAGCACAGCTGGACTCTCACAAGCCTGAGCCACCCTGCAAAGTGCCCCCAGCCCACCTTGGCAGGCAGGAGAGCAAGACCATCTCCAAGTGCTACGTGCAGGTGACAGGAATGACGTGTGCCTCGTGCGTGGCCAACATCGAGAGGAATCTGAGACGGGAGGATGGTGAGAAGTCTGTCAGCGTGGTCTGTTACATTTCCAAGCATTTGTTTGGAGAATCCTTCTGGCTTTTGCAGTGTTTTTAAGGGGTGGGTTGTCAGGGCAGGTGTTCCTCCTCATCTCTGGCCCATAGGGTGGGAGCAGGGACATCCTTGCTGCTTTATGGACGGGCTGCCCAGACGTTTGCTGTTGCAGAAGCAGCAGCTCCAGAGAATACAGAGGTCAAATAAGGGATCCTTTTGAAGGTAGAACAGCTCTTTCCTGCTGGAGGGAGGTTCCCAGGTGTGCACCTGAAAGGCAGATGTGAGCTTTAGGGAGCTGTGAGAAGGGACAGTGTGAGTGGATTAAAGGGACACAGGTTAATTTTAGCTCTGCAAGTCGGGGCACTGCTGTCTGTGATTATATTTGCAGGAACAAATGGCTGCATGACTGTGATTTAACAGAGTCATTAATGCAGACTGTGTTTAATTATCATAATGAAGATGGACAGGTTTCAAGTCAGCCTGGATTTTAATTTTTTTCATCCTAGGAAATGGATGACTCTAAATCCTCTCAGTGCCCAGTAGGATTGCACTGTTAGATCTCATACAGGCTGTCCTCATACAGGCTTTCTCATACAGGCTGTCCTCTAAAAAAGGCTGCAGGAAATGGTAAATGCAGATCAGAGAAATATGCAGCACTGTGGTTTAGCAGAGCTTCTTTTAAGGGAAAATAGGTATTTTTTCATATAGCATGGACAGAATGTTTGTAATGAGACTGTTAAAGGCATGCTGCTCATGTGGAGTGGTACTTTATCTGTCACACCTGCACTGAGGTGCTGCTGTAGCTTCCAAACACGAGGCTGTTTGTCTTTATATACATGAAAGCTTTCCCAATTTCAATAAATTGTGTCGTGCCCTCATGTTACAATAAATGCAGGATGTTTCCTAAGCCTGATCTGCCACTCACACACTTTGTTTCCTAGGAATCCACTCAATCCTTGTTGCCCTGATGGCAGGGAAGGCAGAAGTGAGGTACAACCCTGCTGTGATTCACCCTGCAGCCATTGCAGAGCTCATCCGGGAGCTGGGCTTCGGAGCAACCGTCATGGAAAACTGTGGGGAAGGAGATGGAATTCTGGAGCTTGTTGTAAGCTGATCAGTAAACCCAAACACCTTCAGCTTTTATTGCTTTTATCTGTTGGATATGCCTGTGTTAGTGCCCACTGCCTAGAGTTGAATAGTGTAATAGAGGTTAATTTATAAAAAGTTAAATATAATGGTACATCAGGTGTGTATCACAGATTTTATCTGTCCTGCAAACTGTGCTGGCTTAAACTACTACACTGAAAATGCAGAGAAATATTCCTGTCTTTTTCTGTTTGCTCTTCCTGTTGCTAGAATTTACTTTTTTTTTTTTTTTTTTTTTTTTTTTTTTCTTTTTGAGGCTGAGTGTGACTGAGTGTCCCCAAGCTCTGAGACTGAATATCCAACCTTGTCCCTGTGCTCTGCTTCCTCTGGAAGGGTTGGAGGGGGCCCTGAGCAACTTGATCTTGTGGGAGGCATCCCTGCCCATGGCAAGAGTTGGAACTGGATGGTCTTTAAGGTCCCTTCCAGCCCAAACTATTTTTTGATTCTACAATGCTCACACCCCAGATCAAAGCAATAAATAATGCAGCATAGTCACAATGACTTTTCCTACTTGCTGAGGTGCATTTGCCAGGTAACCTGTGCTTTGCCAACAGGAAGGAATCTTTATTTTCCAGGTGAGAGGGATGACCTGTGCCTCCTGTGTGCACAAGATAGAATCCACCCTCATGAAGACCAATGGTGTCCTGTACTGCTCTGTAGCTCTTGCCACCAACAAAGCCCACATCAAATATGACCCTGAGGCCATTGGTCCTCGAGATGTCATACAAGTGATAAAGGTGAGTTTCATGTAGACACCGAGTCTCCTCAAATATCCAGTGTCCTTGGAAGACTTATGCACCCCAGAAATAGAAGGAAAGGCTGTTGAAGCAAAAAAAATAGATCACTCTCCTTCCATCTTCTTTCTTCTTAATGTTGGTTTCTGCAGCTAATTTGTATGTTCTACCTTAAAAATGCTCTGTTACAACTTTGCCTAAGTTTTTAAAAATAAATACTGTGAAAGCCAGGTCATGGTAGACTTGGAGATACCAGCTATAGGGTTGTAGAAAAATCAAGAACATTTATTTAAAAATAAAGTACTGCTGCAGGTGGGAGGTGAAATAAGTTTCTCAGCCTTCTCCTTCATTTTCTCAATTTCTGTGCTTTAGTAGCAACCATTTTGGAAAGCCACATTTTAGAATAGTATTTTGTTCCAGAAGGGTTAACTTCTACATCAGATTGCCTTTCTCTTCTTGAAAAGTAACTGAACAATAATAACAGACAATGGTAACTAAACAATAATAACACTTTATACCAGAAATGTTAATAAAGTTAATCAAAGGTAAGACTAGCACCATCAGTAATTTGGCAATAACTGAGCACAAAGTGCATTTTAGAACCGACTGTTCTCTTTTTTATTACTGTGCTTTTTTCCCTTAGGATTTAGGTTTTACTACTTCCTTAGTCAAAAAGGATAGATCTGCCAGTCATCTGGATCACAAACAGGAAATCAGGCAGTAAGTATTCCCAAACATACTAAGATTCCATAAACATCTTTGATTCTTCTTTGTTACTCAACCATCAGTTTATGATTTTTTTTTCTGTGACTGTGCAGACTTACTACTTAAAATATTCTCCAGCACTTGACTGCAATACAAGTGGTTTTTTCCTTTTTTTTTTCTCTCTTTTTAAATCTGAGGTGGAAAAGGTCTTTTGTGGTGAGCCTGGTTTTCTGCATCCCTGTGATGGGGCTGATGATTTACATGATGGTGATGGACAGCCAGCTCTCGCATGCTCACGCACACCACAACATGAGCAGTGAGGAGATGGAGGCCCTCCACTCCTCCATGGTCCTGGAGTACCAGCTCCTACCAGGATTGTCTGTCATGAATTTCCTGTCATTTTTACTCTGTGTCCCTGTACAGGTGAGTGGGGTTATGCCAACTCCTGCTTTGTTGGGCTTAAATGCTCAAATTGGAAGGTGATGAAGAAATTAAGTTTGAAAAGTGAATGCAATTGTGCTGATGTAAAATGCTTTTGAGGTTCTTATGTGCTTCTGCTGTTGC
This sequence comes from Camarhynchus parvulus, assembly GCF_901933205.1. NCBI lineage: Eukaryota > Metazoa > Chordata > Aves > Passeriformes > Thraupidae > Camarhynchus > Camarhynchus parvulus. Next base: position 16,999,892 of record NC_044600.1, on the reverse strand, counting down.
CAAAATAATGGGTGCTGGGGACTCCAGGGGCAGGGCAGGCTGTGGGGAGCTGCTCTGTGCTGGTTCCTGGCTTCTTTTTTTACCTCTGTCAAGGTTGGGATTGAAGGCACTGGAGATGGTATTTTGTGTTCAGACTCAGGTGTTTATTATTTCTTATTTGTGTTACAGTCTCACAGTAGTGAGTTCTGCAGTTCTTCACTAACAAGGTACAAAAATGGCTAACAGTCTTTTGTTACAAGGTCTTTTAAGGCTAAACTTAAACTGTCCAATTAAGAAATGATACCTAAATTATGTTCACTTTTGACCCAATAACTAATCACCTGAGGTCTGCAATGTGAACTTTTCTGTCTAATTACAAAATACCACCCAAACCCATGGAGAAGAAGGTGAAGAAGAACAACCAGCCACCACCCTAAAACCTCCATCTTGCCCCATATATATTGCTATATTCTAAAACCTTAAACTCTAAGTTTTCCACCCTGTGACATTACACACTTCTAATCAAACTATATACCCACAATCCCAGTGCTGTCAATCAATTTTGGAAGCCTTCTCCAAGGCCTCAGGTCAAATGTAGTATTCTCTTATGGGTCTGTGCCCTTCAGCATAGAAAGTTTCAAATTCTCAGCATCCAGAGCTCCAGCAGCAGTGCACCTGAGGCAGCTCCTGAATCCCATTGGAAGGGCACTGGGAATACCCGAGAGTGCTGGAAAAACCACAGCCCTGGTTAGAGCTGGGATTATGTTCAGAGAAAGGGGGAAATTGCACAAATAAACTGGAAAAGCTGCTGCTGCTGTGTGCTGGAGCTGTGTGAAATGCCCTTGCAGGTGTTTGGGGGGTGGCACTTCTACATCCAGGCCTCCCGAGCACTGAGGCACAACACAGCCAACATGGACGTGCTCGTGGTGCTGGCAACATCCATTGCCTTCCTCTACTCCTTCATCATCCTCCTGGTGGCAATGGCTGAGAGGGCCAAAGTGAACCCTGTGACTTTCTTCGACACGCCCCCGATGCTGTTCGTGTTCATCTCGCTGGGCCGCTGGCTGGAGCATGTGGCCAAGGTGAGCAAACAGGAACCGCCTCAGAACCCTGGGAAAACTGTAGCCATGGTATTCTCTGAAAAATCCTTTCCTTAGGATTTTTTTTCCTGAGAAGCTGAGAGGCCTCAGGAACAGAGTGTAAACAATGATTATCTGCTGCTGTGGAATGCAACAGGTGCATCTGTGATTGGTCTCATGTGGTTGTTTTTAATTAATGGCCAATCACAGTCAGCTGGCTCAGACTCTCTGAGAGTCACGAGCTTTTGTTATCATTCCACTGTTTTCCTTGGTAGCCTTCTGATGAAATCCTTTCTTCTATTCTTTCAGTATAGTTTTAATATATCATTTTCTTTTAATATAATATATATCAAAAAATAATAAATCAGCCTTCTGAAACATGGAGTCAAGATTCTCATCTCTTCCCACGTCCTGGGACCCCTGTGAACACCACCACAGAAAACATCCCATGCAAAAGCTTTGCTGGGTTCTTTAACCTTCTGTGTCGTGAAATCATCTTTAATAACTGAACTAATAAAAGTATGATTTAATATCAGACTGTTTGCAGAAAATGTTTTGTTAAAAGGGTAAATTGCAATGTACACAGTTGTCATTTACCCAGCTTTTTGTTTCAATAGTATAGTCAGAAAAATGTGAAAATTATTATTCTAGGGTAAAACCTCAGAAGCACTGGCAAGACTAATTTCATTACAAGCTACTGAAGCTACTATTGTTACCTTGGGCCCTGATAACGTTCTTTTAAGGTATCTTGCTTTATCATTTGCTTTTTCTGTTGTTCCTTTTGTGTTGTTAATATGCTTAATTCACAGACAAATTTTACTATTCTATAGAACATACAGAACTATGAAGCAAGTAACTTCAGATTATGCTTAATTCACAGAAAAAGTTTACTATTTTATGGAACTATGAAGCAAATAATTTCAGATTTGCTGGCAGATAAAAATATTAAAATGCAGAATGAACACTGCTCTGCTTTGGTGTATTGGTTTATTGCTATTTTTTTCTGTGATAAGACAGAAAAATAAATAAAGTGGGTTTTCTTAAATAGATAAATAAAAGATAAAGTAGATTTTCTTAACTGGAAGGTAAATAAAATTCTGATAAAATAGGCCATTTCAAAGAGCACTATGACTTTCTTGTGATAATTTTTGTAAGCACTAATGCCAGCCAGTGGGGCTGTGCTTTGTGTGTAGTGCCAGCTCCTTTACTTGGGTCACTCCAGTTCTAGTCCCTTATGAAACCTTTGCACTATTGCAGTGAGGAGCAAGTGGATGTGGAGCTGGTTCAGCGAGGGGACATTGTCAAAGTGGTCCCAGGAGGCAAATTCCCAGTGGATGGCCGTGTCATTGAAGGACACTCCATGGTGGATGAGTCTCTCATCACAGGTCAGCATTTGCTTTTTCCAAGTGTAAAACTCTTTTCCTTTAAACAAATCTCCAGAGGGGAGGTTGAAGTTGATGTGTTTGGAGTTGGCAGCTGTCCCAAGGTACCTTTTTCAGCAGTGCTGTGTCTGTTCTGCCCTTTGCTCAGGTGAGGCCATGCCTGTGACCAAGAAGCCTGGCAGTACAGTTATTGCAGGCTCCATCAATCAGAACGGGTCCCTGCTCATCTCTGCCACCCACGTGGGAGCTGACACCACCCTGTCCCAGATTGTTAAACTGGTGGAGGAGGCCCAGACCTCTAAGGTAGAGTATCACCCACTTTAACACTTGAGATTTGCTGTCTCATGCAGGCACCAGCACACCGAATCACTGCAGGGGTGGCTGAGGCTGCTTGGATTTCAATTGCAGCTGCATAATGAAGTTTCTTGCTGAGTAAGGACTCTGATCCTGTCTGCTGAGCCAAGTCTCATCCTCTTATTAAGTAAATCTCTAATTATGAAGTGTGGCAAGCCAAGTGTGCTGCAAGCAGCAGCTGTGATTCTTCTCTTCTGTGCCTTCAGACACAAACATGACGGTGCTGAGTGATGTTTCTCCTTGCCAGGCTCCCATCCAGCAATTTGCAGACAAACTCAGTGGCTACTTCGTTCCTTTTATAGTGGCTGTCTCTGTGGTTACCCTTTTTGCTTGGATTATAATTGGGTTTGTGGATTTTGAAATAGTGGAAAAATACTTTCTGGTAAGTAAATTTCTTTAAACACCTTCTGAAATATTTAATAAACAGCCTTATAGTTCTATTGGACTGCAGTGGTTCCCTTTCTGGATTACCCTTGCAAGCAGTTGCTCACTATTACTGCTCTTGTTAGTACATTTTTACATTATGTATTTTTTATATTGTATCATTCCTGCAGTTATACTAGAAAAGAATCCACAGTAATTAATCAACTCTTGTGAGTTAGGATTTTAAAAAAGGTTATTTAAAAGAAATACTAAACATCAAAAATTTCCCCACCATCCATACCTCCTCTGTGGGAAAAAGAAGTCCCTCCTGTCACAAGCTCCAATTATATATGTAGCTGTGTGTAAATTCATCTTGGCAATCAGTGGACTTCATCTTGGTTACAAATTCCAGAGGAGAGCTGGATCCCAACTTGGACTTAAGTGTTGCTTAGGTCACAGGGTTTCTTGTTTCAAAACTATTTCTGATTAGAATTTCTCTGTTTCCAGGAAAGCCATCTTCATACCTGCTTTTTTTGCACCTTAGTATATATACATATATATATATATATCTATCTTTGATACAGTATCTTTTATTACAGTGCATCATTAAAGAGTTGTAGCATGTGGTGTCTTGTTTAGGGAAATGTCCTATAAATAAAACAGTTGAGGAGAATTCACAGAATCACAGGGTTGGAAGAGACCTTCAAGGTCATTGAACCCAACCCAGCCCCAACACCTCAGCTAAACCCTGGCACCCAGTGCCACATCCAGGCTTTGTTAAACACACCCAGGGATGGGGACTCCACCTCCCCAGAACTTTATCACCTTTCTGTAAGAAACTTTTTCCTGATATCCAACCTGTATTTCCCCTGGTGCAACTTGAGGCTGTGTGCTCTGGCTGTGTCAGTGCTGCTGCAGAAAGAGCCCAGCCCCAGCTGAGCACAGGCACCTTTCAGGAGCTGTGCAGAGTGATGGGGGCAGCCCTGAGTCTCCTTTTCTCCAGGCTGAGCACCCCCAGCTGTCAGTGGGTACATGCAGCTATCAGTGGGTAGATGCAGTGTTGTGAGGGTCCTCTGGACGAGGTGAGAGATGAGAATTTGACTCCAAGTTCTCAGAAGGCTGATTTATTGTTTTTTGATATTATATTATATTAAAAGAAAATTATATACTAAAACTATACTAAAGAAAGAGAAAGGAGACATCAGAAGGCTAGAAAGGAATGAATTATAAAAACCTGTGACTGACCAGAGAGTTTGACACAGCTGGACTGGGATTGGTCATTAATTAAAAATAATTCACATGGAACCAATCAAAGATGCACCTGTTGGTAAGCAACCTCCAAAGCACATTCCAACCAATCAGATAATTATTGTTTACATTTCTTTTCTGAGGCTTCTCAGGAGAAAAATCCTAAGGCGGAGGGATTTTTCATAAAATATCGTGGTGACATAGTACAGAACACAAGTTGGTTAATTAATCATTAATTTAATCATTCACCTTAGGTTTTGCATACTTTGCTGTGTGCATACATTAGCAGATGTTTCCAGCTTCCAAGACAATGCGTAGCCAAATGCATTGTTCTTGTTTGATTTCTCCCTGACCCACTCCTCTCCCAAGACAATGCACAGCCAAATGTGTTGTTCCTGTTGCTTGATTTCTTCCCTGACCATCTCCCCTCCATACCCAGGGCTACAACAAGAGCATTTCAGCAGCAGAGGTGATCATCCGCTTCGCCTTCCAGGCCTCCATCACGGTGCTGTGCATCGCCTGTCCCTGCTCGCTGGGCCTGGCCACCCCCACTGCTGTCATGGTGGGCACGGGCGTGGGTGCCCAGAATGGCATCCTCATCAAGGGAGGGGAGCCCCTGGAGATGGCACACAAGGTGGGTACCCCAAGGCTGCCAGCCTGGGGGTTTTGCCAGCTCTTTGGAGGAGGTGATGATGGAATGTCCGGTGTTGTATTGCAGTAAATTGTGGTGGTGTTCACAGGGGTCCCAGGACGAGAGGAGTTAAGAGGATGCTTAGGGTTAGGGATAGGGCCAGTATGAACAGGACTATGTTTATTACTTGTTGGGGAAGATGAAACAGGAAAGCCTTATAAATATGATTGTCTGGCAAAAGATTTTGGGAATATAGAAACTATAAGTGAGATTGAAATGAAAGCAAGCTTTGAGATACCTCAGTTACTGAACAACTGGAAAGCAATGGTGTGGCCAGCTGAAAGTGATCCCCTTTTGATGGAACAACACCCTCTGCTTGCAGACAGGCCCAAGGGTCAGAGCAGACCCTACAGCTTGGCAGAAGGGGTTCAAAGAGGAGTTTTTAGAGTTTACAATATAACACAGTATGGTAATGTAATGATTCTTATAGGCTGAATGTAAATGCTGTAGGATTTGTATATTGTACTAGATTGGTTAGTGAGAATTAGAATATTCAACACAGAAGAAGATTTATTATATTGTAACGGGAACCTTGTGCTCTTACCCTCTTACTCTCTTACCCTCTCATCCTCTCTCCCCCTCTCTTCTCTCAGCCTGCTCTGAGCTGTGGCTGGCAGCTCCCAGCAGGGCCCTGCACCCAGGCCCTTTGCAATAAACCACAAGTTCCACAACCTGGCTGCAGAGATCTCTGGTCTCCATCCGTCCCGACCGTCCTACCCCCCTGACACTCCTACAATTACTCTTCTCTAGGTTTAAACCAGAGTCTAAGGATTGGAAGTCGATTGTAATTAGTATACTAGAAGAGTAAGATCCTCATCAATAGATAGAAATGTAGAGTAATAATCATACGACGTCTACGAAGTGTCCGTATCAGGCGGCTGCTTCAAACCCGAAGTGGTGATTTGATGTGAAGTGGTATTTAATTGGGTGTAAGAGGCATATTAGCAGGAATGTAGAGCTGATAATGACATGCAGGGTGTGGAGTCTGGTAGCAACAAAGAAGGTTGAGCTGTAGATTCCATTGGCAATGGAAAAGGGTGCTTCATAGTATTCTATGGCTTGTAGGGCGGTGATGGAGGATCTGATTTTGTGTTTCAAAAGGCTTGATTTATTATTTTATTATTTATATATATATTATCTTAAAACTATACTAAAAGAATAGAAGAAAAGGATTTAATCAGAAGGCTTGCAAGGAAGGAATGGAATGATAACAAAATCCTGTGTCTGGCCAGAGAGTCTGATACAGCTGGACTGTGATTGGCCATTAATTAAAAATAACTACATGAGCCCAATCACAGATCCACCTGTTGCATTCCACAGCAGCAGATAATCATTGTTTACATTTTGTTTCTGAAGCCTCTCAGCTTCTCAGGAGAAAAAATCCTAAGGAAAGGGTTTTTCATAAAGCATGTCTGTGACACTAAATAGTTGTTGTTTTGCACTGCGTTATTAGAGATTTGCACAGAGTAGTCTTCATATAGCACTGAATAGTTTGTTATATCATGTGGTGTCACTATAGGACACGAAACAACACGAGTGCACACACCACTGCTCTCAAGGTGAAGAAAAAGGGAAGTTTATTTTCTGACTCCACCACCTACAGTTTTCCAGAAGTGACAGTGGATTGGAGGCTGAAAGTGCCACCTCTCCAATGACACTGGACAAACCGACAGTCCATCAAATTTCTCCTTCTCCATAAAAGAATGCAAAACAATAAGTTATTTACAGAAAGTGTGTGAGAAAGTTTGCTACAAGAATGTAAACATCAGAAGGCTTAGAAAAACTTAAAAAATCAGGGCAACAATGTGGTTTGTTATTCCCCTCTTTTATCACATGGTTTCTCTCTCACCCACCCCTCTGCCCAATACCCCCTGGTGGTCTCTCCCCTGGTCAGACCCTCTCCACTTGTATCTCATTGATTGGTTGTGATCTGCCTCCTCTGCCTGCTCCCCATTCCCTTGGGTATAAAAGTCTCCTGCCCTGGGTCCAGGGCCTCTTGCCCACCTTGGAAATAAATGTGCCACGCAGGTTCCCACATGGGGAAGAGCGTTTCCAGTCTTTTGCTTTGGTCTGTGTAGGATCTTATGGGCTGGGGTCCATTGCTAGCCAGAGTTAGACCCCAACAGCCCATCCCAGACACGGTCCTACAGTCCTGGTGGGTCCTGTCCAGCTCAGGGTGTTCCCTGTTAGGTGATGGCTCTGTGTTCAGAGTTAAAGTGGGTGCTTTTCCAAGGAATCTGCACCTCCATGCTGGGTTCATTGAGTGAAATCTTCCTACTTTCCTGCAGGTGAAGGTGGTTGTGTTTGACAAAACGGGGACCATCACCCACGGCACTCCAGAGGTGATGCAGGTGAAGTTCCTGGTGGAGGGGAACCTCCTCCCTCGTCACAAAATGCTGGCAATCGTGGGGACAGCAGAGAGCAGCAGCGAGCACCCCCTGGGAGCTGCCATCACCAAGTACTGCAAGAAGGTACTAGAGGGGCTCCCACACACAGCCTGCTCTCCCTGTGCAAGAACCTCCCTGGCAGGACTTCCCAATAGCACAAGACTGTTCATGCAGGTTAAGTAGTTGCTGTGTCTCAGAATCTCTGCTGGCCAGAGTGACCCTGAGATGCATTAGAAAGTCTCTTTTCCCAGCCTGGCAGTCAAAGATGGAATCAGGATTTTTCTGTTCTCATTCTCAAGATTGTTTATTGTTTCTTATCTATAACATTCTTTCTCTGGCCTGCCGAGGTCTGTCCAGCAGGTCAGACAGAGGCACACTGGCCACCCTCAGGGCAGTGTTATCTTTTTATACTAAAAACTCTGTGTACATTATTTACAATAACTTCCCAATACCTATCACCTATGTTAGACAGTGAGCTCCTACCATAAACCAATCCAAAAGTGCCAGCATCACCCAGAACATGGAGGCTAGGAAGAAGAAAGAAGAAGGACAGGGTACACCCAAATTCCTCCATCTTGGGACCCCGAGCCCCCATTCTAAAAACCCCAAAAATATACTTTTCACCCCGTGACAAGCTAACTATTATTCAGCTTAAACTCTCTTGACTTGTAATTCTTCATATAAAGGTGGTAATTTGCTCCATGGGTCAAAATCAAAGTCACAGGGGTCTTGGGCTCTGTGCCAAGGTCTTTGAGCCCCCTGGCAGGGGCTTGAGCCATCCAGGGCAGCCAGAGGGATGTCCTGGGTTCCGACAGCTGTGTTTAATTGGGAAAGCTGAAAATTGTGGAGCCACATAAATCACACCGTATTAGAGGCACCATTCAGACCTAGATTTTGATGATTATTTCACTCCTCCTCTTTGTTGAACTGCATTTTAATTTTGTGGGCTTTATAATTGCATCGTGCTTTTCTGTATTTAAAAACTTCATCAGTTTCCATCCTTTTTTTCTAGGAGCTGAACTCAGAAACCCTTGGGACATGTACAGATTTTCAAGTAGTTCCTGGCTGTGGCATTAGTTGCAAAGTCACCAATATTGAAGCATTACTCTACAGGAAAAACAGAATGGTTGAAGAAAACAATGTTAAAAATGTGACACTTGTGAAAATTGAGGAGAATGCAGACGAATCAGTGCACCCTCCTTTGATCATTGATGCTGAACTGCCAAGTAAGTTAATTCTGGGTTTGAGAATAAAATGGGCAATTTTTGTTTCTGTGTCTTTAGGATCCTTAGGAATGTGGTCATTTATTTCCACCTTGCAGAACTGGGCTGACATCAAGGCACACATTAATTAGTTGCTCATCAGTTTATTTCGTGCTCACACATCACTCAGAACATTTAAGTTAAATACAATTTCAAGTTACACATTGAATATGGGACTGGAAAATCAGACAGGAGTTGTCTGTCAGCTCTCTTTGGCTTTACTTTGCTTCATCCCAAGTTACCATTTACTAGCCAAAATTATGTGTATTTGCATAACTGGTTAGTTTTCACTTGAGAACAGCTCACTGTTAGGTCTTTCAACTCCACTGGGCTGTTCATAGAAATCAAAAGCACTGAGAAGGTGTCTTGGTCCTTTACTGTCCTTTTTCCTGTGGTTTTTGGCCCTCTGACATGGGCTGACTCCCCAGGACCTAAGAAACGTTGGTGTCTCTCTTGTGAAGATCACGTGAAGAGATGGCAGGGCAGAAAGTTTTGAGGAATTCTTTATTTCTGTTTGGATTCCCTGCAGTGCTGTTCCAGTCCCCACTGGGAGAGCCTGGCTGGGATGAGCTGCAGGGAAGCTCCCTGGTTATCCACATGATTGTTTTCCACATTGTGTTTCCTTCCTTCAGCTACTGTGACCTCTCAGAAATACTCAGTTCTCATTGGGAACAGGGAATGGATGACCAGGAATGGCCTTGTGGTGAGAAATGAGGTGGACAAAGCCATGATGGAACATGAGCGGAGAGGCCGCACGGCTGTCCTTGCAGCTGTGGATGGTGAGTTCAGGGCTCCTGCTGTGTTCAGCCACTAAATATCACATAAAACATGACATAAATAGAGATTAATAAGTAGTGATGTCATAGCAGCTACAGCTGCAGCAGAGTAATGGGATGAAAAGAGATAATTAATCAGTTTTACTGCACTTTCTTGTGGGAAAGGCTCTTCCTGCATTTCTTAGCTGACAGGACCGTTGGGCATAATACAGTGCAAAGACTTCAAAGAAAGCAAAAGGGGAAAAAGGAGAGAAAAAATGAATTTTTATTTTTTTGTGGTTGGATAGTCCATATTCTATCTTGCTGCCTTAATACCTCTTATCATCTCACTTTTTACTGTCAGTATGAAGTGGTTCTGGAACTGGACTTACTGGGGGAAGTTAGTTTTTCTAAATTGATAAAGATCTTCATTACAAACACTTTTTCTGTTTTCAGGAGTGCTCTGTGGCTTGATAGCTATTGCAGATACAGTGAAGCCAGAGGCTGAGCTGGCAGTGTACACTTTGAAGAGCATGGGCTTAGAAGTTGTCCTCATGACTGGTGACAACAGCAAAACAGCCCGGTCCATCGCCTCCCAGGTGGGCTGGGGGCCGGGGGCTGCTTTCAGCAGGAAGGGTGGTGTGGCATGTTCATATTGCTGGTGGCTGCTCTGCTGTGAAAGATGGTAGTTTTAAAAACATTTGGACTCGAGATTGCAAGAAGTTTTTGAATGGAAGTAACATCAACTGTAAATTCAGAGCTGTTTTCATATTGTGAGCTGGGTTTGCACTTTAGCTCATGAGTGATGAAATGGGTTTCACTCTTCCCGGCCACATCATTCCAGGCAGGAGCTTTGAGAGCTGCTGGAAAAGCTGTGTCCTCTCTCTCTCTCTCTCTCTGTTCAGGTTGGCATCACCAAAGTGTTTGCAGAGGTTCTCCCCTCGCACAAAGTGGCCAAAGTGAAGCAGCTGCAGGACGAAGGGAAGCGTGTGGCCATGGTTGGAGATGGGATCAATGATTCCCCAGCCCTGGCCATGGCCAGCGTGGGCATTGCCATCGGCACGGGCACGGATGTGGCCATCGAGGCCGCTGATGTGGTTCTCATCAGGGTAAGAAATCAGAGTTAAAGGTAGGAGGGGTCAGAAGGCCCAGGGTGTTTTGGGTGATGCAGGGGTGCACAGTCTCCATCAGCTGGAGAACTGGAGCAGAGATTGTCTTCACTGTGTTTAGTGCAGTGATTATCCCATGAAAGAAACTTCCACATTTTCTGGGTACTGCACATTTTGAGGTAATGAAAGTTTGAGAGTGGCAAAGGAAGACAAAGTGACCTGTCCTTTGGCAAACATAAATTACATTTGGGTAACTCACCATGGCACCTCCAGGGTTACCAGCACTTCTTCCTACACATCAGCTGCTCCCTGGCAGGCTGTGGTCAGTGTTTGGAGCTGTCCTGGGAGGGGCTGTGGACATTACTGGGATTGTGATGGATTGGCCTGAGCAGAGCAGCCTCCAGAGGGCTCACTGTGCTTAGCCTGTTCCATCCAGTGCACTGTAGTGAGCTGTAACGCATCTGAAGACACCACCTGTGTGCTTTCTGTCTCTCTGAGTGCTCCAGTGAACATTTTCACTTGCAGGATGACCTGATGGATGTGGTAGCAAGCATAGATTTGTCCAGGAAAACTGTGAAGAGGATCCGGATCAACTTTGTCTTTGCTCTAATTTATAATCTCATTGGAGTTCCCATAGCTGCAGGTGTGTGAGTAGTGCCTGCACTAACTGGATTGGGCTCAGTGAGTAGAAGATTGCAGTGATTTACTTTGGGTGGGAGAGTTTCCATTGTCTTTATTTCTGGCTGTCAGTAAGGGCAGAGTTCTCTGCCTGGGGACGTTGCAGTGGAGTATCTGTGATGATACCTTAAATTTTAGCTTTTATATTTTTCAGATTTTGTGCTGTTTTAGTGTGGAGTTCTGAACTTCATATTGAGTATTGGTGAGCTCTCTTCACAGAGTAGGGAGACAAAACAATTCCTTCTCTTGCTGGGGACCAGCTAGATACTGATACAAATCTCAGGCCCCAAAAGCATTAACAACAGTGAATTGCAGGAGAGAAAAACAAGGAGGATGGGACTTCATAACCTAAAGCTGTAACTGGACAATGAACTCCAATATGCAAATGGACCAGAACTTATAAAAGTGAGAGACCCCGTGACCAGTTGGGGATTTTTGTGACCATTTTGGTTCATCTTGGGTGTAGCCCTGGCTGGGCTCTTGTGCTGCCCGAGGTGGATCCATTGAGGCCTTTTAATAAATCCCTGCTTTATTCTTTACCTCTGCCCAGCCTCTGTTCTAGCTCAGCCTTCTCAAGGCATCAGTGAGCTGTCCTCCTCCCACACTATGGATGTGCTCAGCACATCAGAATAGCTTCAAGATAAAAGGTTTGTTGGAAGAGCCTGATCCTGTGAACAAACAGTTTTATTGCAGGGTGGGCAGGACATGCCACCTCTGAGTTTCAGGCTGAGGTTCTAGTTGGGATAAACCACAAATCCTTATATATTAAATATTGGTCATTTAAACTAAAATCCCATTTACTAACACATTAAAAAACAAGTATAACTGGACAGTCTGTGTGAAATTGTATCTATTAATATATGAATAATGCAGTGTTCCTGCTCTGAACTTACTGCTGATGTAATTTTCTAGGTGTCTTCCTGCCCATTGGTTTGGTTCTGCAGCCCTGGATGGGATCTGCAGCCATGGCTGCCTCCTCAGTCTCTGTTGTGCTTTCTTCTTTGTTCTTAAAGATGTGAGTAGGAACAGTCTTGTGGTTTGTAACTTGGATTTGAAGCTCAGGTCTTTCATTTGGAGAGACAGAAAATCAATGTGGGACTGTGAGAGATTTTGAAGGCTTTTGAAGAGCAGTTCACAAGTCTGTGTTAAGAAGACAGCAGTGTTTAGAAATGTAATTTCTAATGGGAAGAGATGTACAAACCAGAAGTGTTCAGAATGGGAAATTCCTTAATTATTGTATTTGTGGGGTGCCCCGTGGCAGGAAGGAATAATGAATCTGACTCCATATTCTTAGAAGGCTAATTTATTATTTTATGATACTATATTATATTAAAGAATACTGTACTAAACAATACAGAAAGTATACTTACAGAAGGCTAAAAAGATAATAATGAAAACTCGTGACTCTTTCCAGAGCCCCAACACAACTTGGCCCTGATTGTCAAATAATTCAAAATTGTCAATAAGTCAAAGCAATTCACATGAAACCAATGAAACAATCTCCAAACACGTGTGAGCACAACACAAGAGAAGCAAATGAAATGATAATTTGTTTTCCTCTTTCTCTGAGGCTTCTCAGCTTCCCAGGAGAAAATCCTGGGCAAAGAGATTTTTCAGAAAATATGACTGTGACACTTAATGGCCTTTGTGTGTTTGTGAGAGATCTTGTTGGTCAAATTATATATGCCTCTGACTTGTGCATAATCAGTTCATATTTCAGTGTAGTTCAGCTTCAGAGGTATTGATATATTATTGGAATAATTACCAATATAGCCAGATGGGATGTGCCTGAGCTTGTCTGATCCTTGCTGCTTGACCAAACAGCAGCACTGTGGTGTTTCACCCCAGAGACACCCTTGGCTAGCTGGATGTGTGGTGTTTCACCCCAGAGACACTTTTGGCTAGCTGGATGTGTGGTGTTTCACCCCAGAGACACCCTTGGCTAGCTGGATGCTGCAGCTGAGCACATGGAGACAATTCCAGGCATGCAGGAGCTCAGGTTTACATCTGGTGGAGAAGGCTTTAAGGTGATGGTGAAGGAAAGGAGTCGGTTCTGATGGAGGGTTTGGATCCAGAGCTTTATTCTGGCCCACAGGCCTCTGAATGCAGCAATAGCTCCAACAGAACTCCCTGACTGTGTGGTTGCTGTTCCTTTGAACCCCGGGGAGAGGGGGAGGGAAGGGGTAGGGATCCCACCAACCAGGTACATCTTAAGGGACAAAGGACACCTGGATGGCCCAGTGTCCCTCCAGGGGTAGGGCATCTTTTGAATTCTGCCAAACACTTGAGGCCCTTCTGGAATGCCAGGACGGACAGACAGGCAGGGGGCAAGGGAGGGGAAAGGAGAGGTGACTGACACACCTGGCAGGGAATTATCAGGGAGGGATCCGAATGCAGCAATATATTTTGGTTTTTCCTTCCCTAGGTACCAGAAGCCGAGCTCTGAGAAGCTGGAGTTCCGTGCCCGTGGCCAGCTGAGGCACAAGAGCCCGTCAGAGATCAGCGTGCACGTGGGGATCGAGGAGAGCGGGGCTGGCTCCCCCAAGCTGAGCCTGATGGATCGAATCATCACCTACAGCAGGGCCTCCATCAACTCCCTGCTCTCAGACAAGCGCTCTGTGAACAGCATCGTCCTCAGCGAGCCAGACAAGCACTCGCTGCTGGTGGGGGACTTTGGGGAAGATGATGACACAGCCTTATGAAAGACTCGCTCCTCCCACCCCACTGAGGCAAAACAAAAATACCCTGAAGCAAAAAACACAACCAAAACAGCTCTCGTGAGGTCTGTGCATGTCCTGATCCTTGTGGAGGTCTTCTGGATGCATTTCTTCTCAGTGTAGAGGTAGTTTTTGCAGTGACTTTCCAGAGTCTTTTGTGGTTTTTAATCTAGACTTACCAAAAATATCTGGTGCAGGGCTGTTGATGCTCACAAACAGGGCTGTGTTCCCATTCCATGGAGCTTGCAGTATAGCATTTATTTTGGCAAATTGTCAAAATACAATTAAGGAAACTAAGAAAGCAGAAACTGATTTCCCAGCCTTATACCAGGCTATTTTATGCATAGTGGAGTTCAGTACTGTGTGAAAAAATTGTGAATTTGCATCTGCAAAATCCTGAAGGTTCTGTTTGCAGAGAGATGTGCCTTACTTCAGAACCCTCTCACTCCCACAGCCTGCCTTCTGCCAGAAATGGGTCCTCTCAAATGCCTCTTCTTGTTGTCAACATCTGGTTCCAGCTTTTCACACTCCAGGCTTCAAATCATCTCCATGGGATCCAGATTCCTGTGTGGCAGCAAACAGGGAGGTTTGGGGCCATCCCCACACTGAGCTCTGCACGTCCTGCCCTCTGACTCTCTGCCTTCATGAAGGTTTGGGGTTGGGAGGTTTGCTCATTCCCAGCCTCTCCTAAGCCAAAAACTCCTGCAACACCTGAATGCAATATCAGTGTGAGGTGGTTTTAGTCAAAGTGTTCAGCTTTAGGAAGGAGCAGTGCTCACCACCAGGATCTACTGGCACTACTCCAATGAACCAGGGGAGTTTGTCACAGACTGCCTTTAAAGTCTTTACAGTTCAGGCTTTGCTTGTGAAGTGTCTGTATTCCAGGAATGGCCCAGCATCACTGCATTGGTTGATCCAAACCCCCTCTGCTTGTTCTGTGCAGATCCAGGCATTGTGAATTCAGACAGTTGTCATTTGTTGCTGAACTGCAATATCAAAATGCAGCTCTTGATCATTAAATTATTGATATCAAAAATATCCTCAGTGAGAAAGAGAGGCTCATCAGCAGTGGCTGTTACCTGTTTGTTACTCACTGAACCTTGCTGTCCCCACCCTCTGCTGAGGCAGTCATTGGTAGGAATTGCTGGGTTCAATAATGTTGAATTTCATAATGAAGTGCAGTCCATGATGTGAATGTGTACCAGTTGTGCTTATAGAGAAGAAATACTCAGTTTGATGAAGACAAAGAGATTCTCTTTAATGTTCTGCTTTTTAACTCAAAGCCTGATGTCAGGGCATAGATTGTGTATGTAAAAAGTCCTGAGTAAACAGCTCTTGCATTTTATCTGAGAACCACCAGAAAAATCCTGTTGTGTGAGAGCAGAAGAGCTGTGCTGGGGGATGTGTTGTGAGGAAATCAGGGTACCTGTATTGCAGTGAGGGGAGCAGTATCATGTGCTGCTGGTTCAAGAAAAAAAAAACTTTTGTAGCAGGATTTGGGTTCTTTATATCTCTACGTGAGTACAGAGTATTTTTATAAATTGGATTACACTTGTACGTAATATGTGGTGTTGTTACATGCTGAGATCTATCACTGCACAGCCATTCCATGAGGTTTTGTTCTCAGTTTGCAGCAGCAGAACTGTTTTTACAAAGCAGATCCTTACCCAAAGCTGTTTGATCGTGTGAGGATGGGTTTTAGCGCTTCACAATCATGCAAAAATTTCAGTTGTCCTGTTTATCCACTCTCCTTCTCTGTGTTCCTGGCATGGCTGTGCAGGTGCAAGGGAGGTATTTCCATATTTCTGTCTGTGCTGTGCGTGGTCTCGGCCACTCCTTCAGGTGGGAGTTTCAGTGCTGGCTGGGGAGTGGATGGCTTGGAAATGCCACATTCACCTCCCACTGAATTACCCACAGGGACGTAATTCAGGGTTGAATTCCTGGTTAGTAAATAAAGCAGCATTAAGAACTTGTTCAACAATTTCCAGGTATATTTTTAGAGCACTTTCCTTTCATTGTCCAAATGCTGTGTAGGTTGAATGTTTACAGTTTTACCTCCAACTTTTTTCCAACACAGGTGTTTTTTCTAGGCTTTATCATTTTCTGTGAAACTCAGTGTTTAATCCAGGTACAGCAAAATAAGGCTCTTTTTCCAAACCAGGACACTTAAAGAGGTGCAGGATGATTATCAGGCAGTAAGGAACAGCAGCTGCTGGCTGGGAGGGATGTGAGAGCAGCTTGTAGGGACAGCCAGAGGATCAGGCTCTGGGGAGAGGAGATAACTGAGCCCAAGGCAGGGTGAGGGCCAGGTGGTTGTGATAAACTCAGATTTTTTGAAAGCAGGTTCTCTGTCCAGCACTCCCCAAGGGTGAGGTAATGACTTCTAGGATGCTTATCTTGAGATTAAAATATTACAAAAGGTGCTTTACGTTGAAGAACCAAAATCCCTTTCTGTTTGAATGTACAGTGCAAGTGGAATCATGTGTGGGAGCTCAGTGTTTTCCCAAATGTAAATGTTTTAATGTGTAAATAGGTTGCTTCTGTTGGAGACAGTTTGGATTCAGAAATTTAAACTATCACGTGGAAACACTCAGTTACAAACAATATTGTATTACTCCTTTGTCTATTTTATTGTTTTCCGTGTCTAGCTATTTATAAACCTGTGCTCTATTTAATAAAAAAATACATGTGCTCCAGGCTTTAAAAGTTACTCTTTGAATCTTACCAAATTTACTTTTAAAAGACTTTAAAACACTTGAAATTTTATACAAAAAAAAAAAAATGAAGTTGCCAGAACACAATGTAAGCAAGAACACACTTTTATTTATTCAAAACTATGCTTATTTTTTGCTTAGAACTTCCAACAAAATGTTTTAAACTGGAAAACTTTTGTTATTCAGTTTTAGGGATGAAGAATGGAGAAATGAATGCTGTTTGGAATGTTCATGTAGGGCTGTTACAGTTCTTTGCATCTCAGAACATGTTTTCTCATGTTTCCTATTCTTTTAAGACTGTGCCTCCATCATTCTAATGGCAATTATAAACTCTGTAATAAAAATGTAGCATCCAAAGCCTGGTTTAAAGCATGTTCTTTCATCTCCTTTAAATATCTATAACTGTCTCAGCAAAAGGCCAAGGATTGGTGTTTAGGTGTAGTTCCAGCTCTGCTAAACACAGTCTTGAGCAAACACTGAGCCTGTAGAGCTGGGGGCAAGTGGGGCTGGTGAAAGTTGGGAAATTGTGGAATAATCTCGTGTAGGAGCATCCCTGTGTTAGCAAATGGGGGAAGAGCAGAGGCTGCTGGAGCTCACACAGAGCCTGTCCCAGCAGAGCCCAGGACTGAGGTTTGTAACATCTCCAACCCTTTGGGCAGGAGTTGCCAGGGGTCACTCACCCTTACAGTAAAAAAGGAGTTTCTTGTGTTAGGATGAAATTTCCCCTGTTTTGGTTTGTGCCAATTAACCCTTGTTCTGTCACTGGTTTTACTGAGCAAGTCCAGTTCAAGTTGTATCCAAGTGTTTCCAGGATGAAGAATTTTGCTTCTCCTTAAGATCCAACCCTGTAATTTCATCCTCTTAGACTGTCTCAGGCCTAGTATGCCCCATCAGGTGTGGAAACCCACAATTTTAGCACTGGTTTGGAAAATGCAGGTTTGTTGCACAAAAATAGTAACCAAAATACTTGGAACTATTTAATTTTGGCCTTGAGTTATTTTGAGTTAAGGCAGTGTGTGAACCTACTCGTTTCAAATGGAACTTTTGTTTTAGCCCTGACTGAATTAAAAATAAAGAAATAAAAACTTCATGAAGTAGCCATGAGGCCCCAAATCCTATGGACTAAGCTGTGATACAAAAATCTGCATTTGTCTGGGCAACACCCTTCACTGTGATTCAAGAAACACCAGCTTTAATATAGAACTAAAACTTGTTAAGACTCTCCTGGAATTTAAAATGTCTCTCCTTTCCTGAAACCTGATAAGTCAGTGATGTTTCCTAAGTGAAACCATGACTTGTCCCAGAGTAAATTCTGTTACAAGCCCCTGATTTCAGTTTTTCTTGAGCTCAGTTTGGTAGAGCCTCACCTCCCTTGGTGGCAGTGAGCACATGTGAAGGGTGAGCAGAGCTCTTTCATTCCATAGCACTGTTTTGTTAAAAATGGGTAAATCATGTCATCAAATTGAGGTTCATTCTACATGGTAAAAGTCAGTGGAACAAATACCACCTTTAAGGGCTCTGATAGAAAACTATACTGTAGGTAATGGTAGGATTCATGTTCATTTAAAACTGCCTTTGGCACTAGAGAGACAGCAATGCTGTGTTCCTGCAGCCTGCCACAGCCAGGGTTAACATTGGAGCCTCTGCTGCCTCAAACATCACCTTTGCAGGCTTCATGGAATCCATTTTCCCAGAGTGCAGTTCCTGCATGGATTTTTGAACTGCTCCTTAGAGGTTTTCAGTTCAGGGTGGCTACATCATCTTTTAAGATGCTCTTTCTTTCTTTCTTTCTTTTTTTTTTTTTTTTTTTTAGTAACATTTTTAGTCCACATCTCTGCAGAGCAGTATGACAAGCCCTTAAGGTCAGACTCTGATTCCAAATTCAGCATCTGCCTTGACAGCAGAGCTGTGTTATGGGCAATGTGAGGGGTTTTTTTCTTCCAGTTGAGTGGACAATTTAAGTAGTAGCTGTGAATTTGTACCATGTCTGCTTGGTCATGAAGGAAAACTGCTGATCAGGTAAGATTGGCTTGTCTATATCCCATTAAACACATCTCTAAAATAAATTTTTAAGGAGAATTGGAGAGCTGTACACACGCACACAAACTCAGGTGCAGGAAGAAGAGACACAGAGGATTCTTCAGCATTTTTTTAATTAACCCCTCATTCAATTTCATGCATGGACAGCCTGAAGCCTTTGTCCCTGCAGGTGTTGGGAGTGATATTTGCAGGCATTGGCCAGGTGAGGGAGCAGCCAGGAGATGTCTGCCCGTATTCTCTGAGCACTGTGCCTGTTTTTCAGGCAGCTTTTCCAGATTGGGTGCTCTTTTATCTTTCCTACACGATCCCTGTGCTGGGATATTGACCATCTCCCCCTGCAAGGAGATCAGGGCACTCAGACCTTGTGCTGCAGCCTGTTTTTAAGCGGAGGTTTAAAAGCAGTGGGTGGTTCCAAAAGCAGGAAGTTTCTGCAGCCTGGGTCACGGGACACGGATGGAGATGCAGATTATTGGTCTCACAAACACACCCCAGTGCACCAGAGCCTTTGGTCTGCTTAAACTTGCCCAGTCCTGTTCCTGTTGGATAAATGAAGCAGGATCACGCAGGAGAGGGATGTGCAAGTCTAAAGTACAGCTGCTGCTTCATGTTCCTAGAAATGACTTCCTAGGATGGTCACAGGTCTAATCCCAGCTCCTTGGGTTTGTCATTACCAGCCCTTTGCCCTCCTGGCTTTGCTGCACTGGTTAACTTAAAAGTGCGGGGGTTGAACTGTTTGCATGGGCTTTTTTTCTTTAAATATTTGCAGTATATTCTAAGTATTTCACAACAGGAGGGAAGGACAGAGAGGTGACTCAAGCATGGAAGTGAGCTTTGAACGTGTGTCTGTGTATCTTCCCCATTCTTTGTAACTCCTTTTACAAATTCTCATGCCTGGGCCATTTCCCATCTGTAATTGTGTTCTGCCACCTCAAGTTCTCATTGACATCCTCCCTATTTCTCTATCTCATGTTCTTCACACAAAAAAAAAAAAGGAGAAAAAGCAAACAAGGATAAAACCAGACAACACTGAGTGAGCTGCACTTCTGCCAGAACAATGATCTTTGTAAGTGCACCAAGATTGCTCCAGGCCTCTTATCCAACACTCTCCTAACCTATGGGATATAGTGGAGTTGGTCCTGTGGAGTAGAGTCCTCTTGGTCATTTTTATTTATGGCTTGCTTGGTCCTTTCTTGCTGAATATCTTATCTTACCTGGGGACTCACCAGTGTCCTGCTGTCTGTCCCTTGTCCCTCAGCTGTGGCACACGGCTGTCCCAAAACACAGGATACTGTGTTTGTGCCACCACACACTGAGACACCCCTGCTTCACACATTTTTACCCCTAGGAGGTGACAGGAGAGCTTTTGAAATGAAAGCCTTGTCCTAATGAATGAACCCATTTCCCAGGGAAGGCAGAGTTGTGGGCTGCAGCTGGGAAGAGCTTTCCTTTCTGAGTCAGCATTGAGGAATTTAACCTTTGCCTTCAGAGAAAGCAGCACAGCATGAAGTAGTACAGGAAGAAAGAAAGGGATTCATTTCAGACCAGTTAAATAGTTACAGCTCCTGTGGATCCAGAGAAGCCCTCCCTTGTCTCCTCACTGAAGTGCTTCTAAGGTTTGTTCACCTGCTGTCACTTGTGCTTCTGGCTTGGATTGGAAGCCAGCTGTGGCCAGCTGTGCTTTGAGCAGGGGATCCCAGCTCCTGAGGGGAGGCTGGGTCCAGGACCACTTTAGGGTTTGACTCTCAGGCCTTGGTGAAGGCTGGGTTCACAGTGACACTTCCAGATGTCCCTGCTCACAGGGGACACTGTGATCACTGTCCACAGGCTCTGGATTACAAGGACCCACCTGGTGACTGCAAGGTTGGGTCTGATTTGCTATGTCACAGGAGGGACCCCTGGGTACCCCCCAGATTTAATCTGCAGTCAACGTTGAGACCATTACTGCACCTAATTTAATTTGAACCTCGATTGTAGATTTACAGCAATATGAGATAAACTACAGTGGCACACACTGACAAACTCCTCTATCCTAATTGGTGACCACCTCACAGGAGATTTCATGTCACCCTCAGTTTGTTCCCACCTGTGTATTTCAGGGTTTATTGCTGTTGGGACCAACACCTTTAACATGTCTGGGAGGCCCATGCAGGCTTTCCTGAGTCTTGCAGCAGGAGACTCCCACCCTTCTGCCTCAGGCTGGGTGTTTTCACCCATGTGTGAGCAGTGCACTAGTCTGGCTCTCTAGGTACCTTTGTGTTTCATTTCTTGTCAGTGCATGCTCATTTGAATCAGAGAATCTTTTAGATTGGAAAAGACCTCTGACACCACTGGATCTGATCTTTGACCGATCACCACCCTATCAATGAGAGCAGAGCACTGAGTGCCACATCCAGTCCTTCCTTGAACACCTCCAGGGATGGTGACTCTACACCTCCCTGGGCAGCTCATTGCAATGTTTAACAACCTTTCCATGAGAAATTCTTCCTGATGTCCAACCTGACCGTCCCATGGCACAACTGGAGGCTGTTCCCTCTCCTCCTGTCCCTGTTCCCTGGGAGCACAGCCCGACCCCCCTGGCTGTCCCCTCCTGTCAGGAGCTGTGCAGAGCCACAAGGTCCCCACTGATCCCCCTTTTCTCCAGGCTGAGCCCCTTCCCAGCTCCCTCAGCTGGTCCTCATAGGACTGACTCTTCAGACCCTTCCCCAGTTCTGCTGCCCTTCTCTTGACTCCCTCCAGCACCATCCTGTCAGCAGAGAACTGATTTTGTCACCACCACTTTCTCAGCGGTATCTGTACATTTTTGTGAGCGTGGCAAAAAAATAACCCTGTCAGCAACAGAAGGGCCTATCCTATGGGTAAAACACAAAAGACCATGAGCTCCTTTTTCACCCAGTACAGTGCATTGCACTGTGCTGTTGTCACCCAATGCACAGCCCAGTGCACTGTGTTAGAGGCTGCACGTGTGTTGGGGCAGGTGATTTTGGGCTGCGCCCAGAACCTGCTGTGAAGGCATGGAGTGACAGCACAGGGAATGGCTGTGACTTGGCAGAGGGCAGGGTTAGGATTGCCTCCAGCTCTGGGGTCCCTGCACAGGAAGGACACAGAGCAAGTCCAGAGGAGGCTCCAAGATGATCAGAGGGATGGAATACTACTCCTATGAGGAAAGGTTGAGAGAACTGAGATTGTTCAGCCTGGAAAAATGAAGGTTTTGTGGCCTTGCAGTACCTGAAGGGAACCTACTAGAAAGAGGGAGAAAGACTATTGACAAGGGTCTGGAGTGACAGGACAAGGGGGAATGGACTCAAACTGAGAGAGTAGGTTGAGATTAGGTTTTAGGAAAAAAAATCTTCCCTGTGAGGGTGGTGAGGCCCTGGCACAGGTTGCCAGAGCAGCTGTGGCTGCCCCTGGATCCCTGGGAGTGCCCAAGGCTGGGTTGGACAGGGCTTGGAGCAGCCTGGAATAGCGGAAGGTGTCCCTGCCCACGGCAGGGGGTGGAACGAAATTATATTTAAGGTCCCTCCCAACCCAAACCACTCCGTGATTCTACTAAACGATGCTGCTGCAAGGTGTATCCCTTCAAAGAGTTGTTTTGTCCCCACTTGTCTTGAGAAGTATTTATGTAGGTCACTTAAAAATATCCCGGGTTTTGTCTCGTCCTTTACAGTGGACGCATGGCCTGCCCCAGGCCTATGGCTCAGCCGTGAAGTGCCTGCCCTTCATCTGAAGGATTCCCACCAGCCGACACACGTTTAGACACCATTTATGGGTGATTTTCCTTCAGATAAGGTGCGGAACCGTTAATTTGGTGCTCCGGGAGAGGACCCCGGACTCTCCCGGCACCCTCAGGGAGCGGCGGCTGCGTGTGGGACGTGACCGGGGCTGGCGCCGCAGCCCCGCCCCCGAAAGGAGGGATGTCCTCTGCCGGACAGGAGGCTTGACCAATAGAAATGCAGAGAGGACAGCACGGACCAATCGCTGACGGGGGGTGGGGCCAGACGCGCTGGGTGGTGGCGGCGCGGGCGGCGCTGCGGCAGAACGCGGAGGCGGCGGAGCCGAGCGGGTTTTGTGGGAGTGGAGTGATTGGGGCCGGCAGCAAACATGTCTCTCTCCAACAAACTTACCCTGGACAAGGTGGACGTGAAGGGCAAGCGCGTCGTCATGAGGTGAGGCGTTGCGGGGGGAATGTGCGTCGCCTGAGGCCCGCCCTGCTCGATGCTCCACGCTGGGGCCGGACCGGTGCCCCCCGGTAGCAGCCCCTTGGCCGAACCGGGCGCGTGTCGATTTGTGCGGTTTTAATTTCAATTTTGTCGCTCACTCGGTGTTGGAAAGGCTCCTGCATCATCGTGGAGCCGGCCCGGCTCCCCTGCGGGTACATGGTGGCCGGGCAGGGTGTAAATCCCGGCCCGGCTCCGCCGCCCTGGATCGCCCCGCTCGCTCGCACGTGTGTCGGCCACAGGAGGCTGCAGGGCAAATCCAGCCAGCCTGCCGTGCTTTTATTCCAGAGAGCTACCCCAAACCTCGCTTATTTCCCAGTAATTTTTTTCTTTAATGCAAATTCAAAAAGCATTGCAATAAAAAAGTGAAGATACGGCTCTGCTCAGCTGTCCAAATACCAGTAATAATTAATTTCTTAGCAGGAATCGAACCATAGAATCACAGAATGGCTTGGGTTGGGAGGGACCTAAAGCCCATCTCTTTCCATCCCCATGCCAAGGGCAAGAACACCTTTTGCTAGAAAGGTTGCTCCAAACCTCTTCTAGCCTGGCCTTGGACACTTCCAGGGGTGGGGTGTCACCGCAGTTTTTTTCAGCACATCCTGGTCTGAAACCCTAAAATAGGCAGTCATTGCTTATTTATAAAGCATCAGTGTCTGAACGCCTCATGTTAAAATTATTGCTAAGTCCTGGGAGATAAGGGCACGAATTTACATCGTGATATGTCCTGCTCGAAATACTTTAATTATGGGGTAGTTTGTTCAAGGTCACTATAACGTGGTTACTGTGTGTGTGTTATCTGCTCTGTGCGTAGGCAGGGATAGCAAAAATATAGCTGCTCTTATTCGCAGTCTGACAGACAACTTGCTCTTTTTACCCCTTGTCTCTTCAACCTTGTTTTGAACTAGTTCCCTGATTTTATTATCAGAAACCAGCCCATGTAGCAAGTACTGAAGAAGCTTGCTCCGGATTTCCGCGCACTTTCTAAGTCTGGTACAACAAAAGATCTCTCTAGAACTCTGTACCTGACTATTTTTTTGGCCATCTGACTGGTTTTTTTCCATTTCTGAGTCATGTTACAGAGAGCAGCCGTGCATTGGCAAGCGATGGGCTGAGTTTGCCCGCTCAAAATCTCCGTTAATTAATGCTAATTAATTAATTTTGCTGTTCCGCGAGGGGCTACCCAAACACAGCAGGTGAGCTGCCAGGCTCCGTGTCTCCTGAAACGAGTCACCACGTGCTCTCAGTAGTACTAAAATCGATACCTCTTCTTTTTCTCCTCGTGTTCATGGTAATTTTGGCGTACTCACATCCTGCTTAGCTTCGGGTCCTAGTGCCGAAGCTTCAGGAAAAGTTGAGAATGGGGAGGAGAGAGGGCTCAGGGGAGCTCAGATTTCAATGGTCTGCAGGGGGCAAGAAGGCTGAGCTGGACCTTTCTTTTGTAGTTTTGATGGCTCTGTAAAGCAAACTATCCTTTTATTCTCTCCTTTTAGGATAATGGTGCTTTTCTTTGCCCCTTCTAGAACTCGACCACTGTGCTGTGGGGCTGCCAGTTCAATTTCTTTCTGCTCAGCTACTCCTGTTTTGCTGGCAGCTTTTGTCTTTTCTTCCCGTTTATTTCACGTGCTGAGTGGGCTGCAGGGGGATTCATTCACGCAGCTTGCTGAACGCGATGTTTTTAATGTATAGAAAGATGAAGGATGCACGCTCTGCTCTCTGCTCCAGCCATGGGTGTTCCCTCCCGTGGCTCTGTGAGCAATTTCTGCCTCCGCGGTTACGCAATGCTGCTTCCTGCACATGGGCACGAGGGATGCCAGGAGAACGGGCCCTGAAACTCCTCCCTGCCAGCGCTGCAGCTGGCACGGCTCAGGAAGTCACCTCAAGATCCAAGTCAGGTCTTCCAGGGAGAATGTGATAAGCCACAGCAGGGAGATTAGAGCTGCAGAGGACAGAAGTTAAAGCTTCCTTGAACTGCCTGCTGGCCACAGTAGTCCAGCCAAGTATTTCTGAAGCCTCATTTGAGGACACAAGGTCACTAGTCGTAGTTAATTTTCTTTCCTTTGGATGTTCCTCATTGAGATCTGAAATCATATTGTTTAAAAATGAAAAGTTGTGTCTGGGTTTATTTCCTGCTCAGCATTACTGCTGCTCTGGTCCTGAGCATTAGGATGTGTTGGTGACCCAGGTTTCCTGAGTTATTCTAGCAGTAGTTTTTCTCCATTTGTGGTGTTATCACAAGCAGAAATGGCTGATAACACGTTGATTTCAGAACAGAACTTGTCGACAGGGCAGAGGTGAACATCTAACTCTAGCCAACACCTTTACTGGCAGGTTCCCTCACTCATATGTTGAATATTAATTAAATAAGTACTAAAAAAAATCTGTTGAATATTAAATTTTGTTTCTGATTTTTTTTTAGGGTTGACTTCAATGTTCCAATGAAGGATCACAAAATAACCAACAATCAGAGGTGAGCTGTAATTTCCATCCCAAATGGAGGCCCTAAAGTCTGCTGTGTCTCTGACTTCATCCCAGTACCTGGAACATTACCATGATTAAGCTGTCACTGCTCAAACCAGAATATTAAAGGTGTCAGAGAAAGTCTAACAATTTTTAATTAAACCCCCTGCAGTTGCTAGCAAACTACACTTAAATACAAGGCTGATACTTGCTGTGGAAAGCATATGGGAAAAAATCTCTTATTTTAGAGATTAAGTTAAACTTCTAAACTGGCTGTAGCCATTTCACAGCCACATCCCTTAGGCTGTGTGTGAAAGTTGTCTCTCTCACTATCCAGGAGTCTCTGTGCCTCCTGCTTACCCTGGGGCTGTGGTAACTTGTTGTCTTTGTTAGAATAATTGCTGCTGTGCAGCACACAAAACCCTGGAGTTTACAAACAGTGATGCCAGCTGTCTTGCCCTGCTGGTCTGCCACTTGCAGGAGGTGCCAGCTTTGCTCACCACAATGTTCTCACTGCTCACCATTTCTCTACTGGTGCAGGATCCCAGAGTAACCCAGGGAGCCTGGTACTGTTCAGGTGTGTCCTGGCATTTCTTAGCTGAGCAATCAGCAGAATTTAGATTACAAAATGCATTTTAATTCATGTCCTACATTGCTTGGAAGATAACAGTGAAATGCATGCAAACAGGCTGGGATGGAGAATTTTGTTGATGATTTCTTGAGGAATTGTTCTGTCCAGATCTTGTGCTCTGTCTCTTTTGTCATTTTTGAGGGACAGCTCCCAGGGCTCATGTGTAAGTGGTACTAATCTGCTTGCCTGGTAAACTCTAATTGAGTGCTTATTAATTAGCTGTTGTGTCCTGTTACAGAATCAAGGCAGCTGTTCCTACCATCAAGCACTGCTTGGACCATGGGGCCAAGTCCGTGGTTCTCATGAGCCACCTGGGTCGCCCGGATGGTGTCCCCATGCCTGACAAGTTCTCCCTGGCCCCAGTAGCTGTGGAGCTGAAGGCACTCCTGGGCAGGTAAAGTGGAAAAGCAGCCTGGTGTGCACCAGGCCCTCCCTGCCAGGGGACCTGGATGTTTTTCTTTCCACCAGGAAGCCACTGGTGAGGTTACAGTGTGTGTGTGTCTTGTGTTTGCAGGGAGGTGTTGTTCCTGAAGGATTGTGTTGGTGCTGAGGTGGAGAATGCCTGTGCCAATCCTGCTGCTGGCTCAGTCATCCTGCTGGAGAACCTCAGATTCCACGTTGAAGAGGAAGGCAAAGGCAAAGATGCTTCAGGGAACAAGGTGAAACTTCATGTGTGCCTGCTCTGGTCTTACCTGCTCTTTGGTGCAGATTGACAAGGAGCCAGCAGCCTCTCTAACACACTGATTGTGAACCTGCTCTTAACAGGATGTCAGAGATCTTTAGTTCAGTGTGTCCCACTGTTGTGCAAAAGCTTTGAGTGGAATACAGTGAATTTCCAAGATGAAACAGCTAAAGTGAAAGGCTATATATGACTCTGTCAAAAAAGGAGAAAAAAACAAAATAGAGCTGTGCAAGAAACTGCTGCTTATTACACTTCAGTATTGGGTGTCTAAAATGAAAACCAATTTGGAGACAGTTTGTTGCCACCAGGCCCATAAGAATGATGCTTCCTTTTTGGGTTACATGGCTAATATTTCTGCAGCACAGGGATTATCAAACCCTCTAAGCCTGTCTGCTCTTCAGAGCAGTTCTCTAGAACCAGGCTGCCTTGCACCTCTGACATTTTGCTGAAGGTCAGCAGAGTGCTTGCTCCAGACAGCTGCTTTTCTTAGCGATGGTGACCCCGCTGGCTTACAGAGATCCAGTGCTTGGAGGGAATGCTGACAGGGAGTGCTGCCCTTTATGGGCTGACACAGGACTCCTGCAGCTTAGGAACACAGCACAGAGTTGGTGAGCCTGTGCAGATGGCAGGGGGAATTTGAGCAAATCTGGAATTATTCACTGCAAGACCTGTGTGTCACTGCAGGTATAGTGGCAGGGAGAAGAGTGGGGCAAGAATTTCATTTTCTCTGGGAGGCAGTCCCTTGGTTTTGTGTGTTTCTGTAATTCCTAGGTGATTTAGCTGGGTGTGTGCATATGGAAGCACACACTGCACTGAGCACGTCAGGGGAGAGGTGCCAGTGTCAGAGCTGCCTCTCCTAACAGCTAAAATCAGTGCTGTGGAAACAGTGATGCAGTACAGGATTGCAGGTTGCTGACTGCTGCTTAAACTGTGCTTTTCCAAAGTAAATGCAGTGGTGGTGGTTCCTTCTGTCAGAGCCTCTTGTGTTCTGCTCACAGATGGAACTGGTTCTAACTGCAGCACTTACTCTCTGTGCAGCCAGGCACTTTGCTGAGTGAGGGAGCAGTTGGCAGCATTGTTGCAGAATCTCTGTGGTCCCTTGCACTTGTCTCCTGCTCAGGCTCTGCTAAAAAGGGCCCCAAAGCTGTGCTGAACCCTGCTGCCATCTCTTGGAGTGCCTTCCTGCCATTGTCCCTGTGGTGTCACATCTGGTGCTGGCAGAGGCCTCCCTGGGGTGCTGAGCTGATGAGCAGAGCCCTTGGAGAGGGGCTGGCCTGACTCCATTCTGGGCTGTTTTCTGCACCGAGTGGCTGCCGGCTCCCCCTGAGCAGTCACCTGCTGCCCCAGTGGGCTCTGCTGTCTCTTCATGCTGGGAGGGAGAGCTGAACTGCATAAGCCATCCTGTGAGGATTTAGTAGGATGCTTGGAGGAGTCTTTTAAAAGAAATACACCTGTTCTTACCCACTACATACTACACATAGCTGCATTTCCAGTACTGGCTGCTTTCACTGTGGCCTGCTGTAGTGTGCAGGCCTTTTATCAGACTGTTCGTTGGTTAATCCTCAATGCAGTTGCTAAGTCAGTCCTTTAGGAGCTCAACCTTTTACTTGTGTCTCTTGGAGATTGTGCTTGCTTTGTTCAGTGAGTGAGCATGAGTTTGTTTAGCCTGATCTCTGCCTTGTCTCTCTACACCCTTCCTGTGCTACCTGTGTTCCCCACACAACACTGGAAATCTGTTGGAGAGGGACTGAAAGGTTTGTGGTGCTGCAGATCAGAAGTGTGAACAGTTTTCAGCAATAGCAGTCTAGGGGAGTTTAGGGTGGAATTTAAACCATTTAAACTTTTTCGTTGCTTTTGCTGGACTGGGAAAAAGCAAATGAAAACAGTGACCCGCTGGATGAACTGATGAGTTCCTCAAACTGATCTTTGCTTTGGGTTTCAGTCAAATAGCTGACTTTGAGCTCAGATTCAGAGTCAAAGTCTCAGGGTACAGACTTGTCCTTCTTTCTCTTTTTAGATCAAGGCTGAGCCTGCAAAAGTGGAGGCTTTCAGAGCCTCTCTTTCCAAACTGGGAGATGTCTATGTCAACGATGCTTTTGGCACTGCACACCGAGCTCACAGGTGGGTACCTGTTTCCCTTCTCCAGGCAGAACTGTAGAACAATATCTGCTATGGAAGCCCATCAAATACTGCCCCCAAGGAGTTCTAACTTCCTTTTGGGCTACCCCACTATCATTGTGCTGTGTTTGTTCCTCAGTAGTGGATTTACTGGAGGTAGTTGTCATCAGTGTATGCTCTTTCAGGTTTGTCTCTTGAAACAAGATCTTTAGACTTGAATTGGCTTTTTTTAGACTTTGAAGATGTAACAGTTACTTGCTTAGGGCTTGTGTAAATTGTCCTGCAATCACAACAGCCTTCTTTTCCAAAAGATAATTTGCTCCAGAGTTATTATTTCATGGAGTGTGTTTAGATATGTATACTTGCAAACTGCAGTGATCCTCTTGGAAGAAGAAATCCCTGCTCTTGGCTATTCTTATTTGTCCTCTGGTTTGTTGGATCGCTTAGTTGAGATGATAAATGTCTTGCAGACCAATATTTCTGTGAAAAACCAATGTCAGAAGTGAAGCACGCATAGCTCTCTTACCAAACTAGGAAAACAAAGCCCCTGTGTGTGTTTTCATGCAGGTGGTAGCTGTTCTCATTGCTGCAGCTGACTAAAGGGTTGGCTTTGTAATGCTCTGAGACATGGGCGTGTTTCTACACCCCCATGTCTCGCGGAAAAAGGAAATTTTTCCTTTCCTCACTTTGTACTTTAATTCTGCAGCTCCATGGTAGGTGTCAATCTGCCTCAGAAGGCTGCTGGCTTCCTGATGAAGAAAGAACTGGATTATTTTGCCAAGGCCCTAGAGAGTCCAGAGAGACCCTTCTTGGCAATCCTTGGAGGGTAAGGCTCAAGAACATTGTGACTGTATTTCTCTAACTGCCCTAACAAATGACATGTTATTCAAGCAAGTGCTTTCCTTTCAAGTGTACCTGCAGTTAGATTTGTAGCTGACTCCTGAGATGTGGATTAGAGAGGAGCTAGCTGTTACATCTGCTCCTGTGATGATACAATCTGGCTGTTCATTGTCATTCCCCAAATCGACACAGTCCCCAGCAGTTTTTTGCCCAGATGAGCCAGGAGAGCAGTTAGAGCCATGAGGTGGCCCAGACATTGTCAGTGACCTTTTCCCCCAGTTCAGGGTACAGGAGTGCTCAGGCTCTGAACTCTGTAAATTGACATGACCTCTCATTATGCAACAGGTTCTGCTGGGCAGTCAGGGGAAATCAGGCTCTAAAGGGCTAAATGAGGTTTGTATTTAAATAGAAAAGAAGAAATGGAGGGCTGAATAATGCTCTAGTAAGTTGAATTTTAATACTGGCCTGCTAACTTGCAAAATTCTCTTTTTGTCCATTCCAAACAATTCTTGTTGGATCATTCTCTAGAACAGCCTTGACAAACCAAAGTAACAATATTCATTATTCGTTGTTTTTCCTTTTCTCTTTACAGAGCCAAAGTTCAGGATAAGATCCAGCTGATCAATAACATGCTGGATAAGGTCAATGAGATGATCATTGGTGGTGGAATGGCATTCACCTTCCTCAAAGTGCTCAACAACATGGAGGTATGAGGAGAACAATTCTGTGTCTGCTCCTAGTGGAGAATGTGGTCTGAATGCCCCTTACATGTTCTGGGACTGAGCACAGGCTCTCTTGGCTCTCTGCAAGAGTAGGGAGCACTGAGAAATTACTTGACAATCCCTTTGCAGAACTCAGATTGCTGCCACGTCTCTCCATGTCCTTCAAGAAAACAATATTTCCAGAATTGCTCTCTGAGCAGTTTGGGTGCTGATGTCATGACCAGAAGCTAAACAAACACCTCTCTTACTTTTCCCAAATGTTTTCTTTAGATTGGCAACTCTCTGTTTGATGAAGAGGGATCAAAAATTGTCAAGGACCTGATGGCCAAGGCAGAGAAGAACGGTGTGAAGATCACTCTGCCTGTTGACTTCATCACTGCTGACAAATTTGATGAGAATGCACAGACTGGGGAGGCCACAGTGGCTTCAGGCATTCCTGCTGGCTGGATGGTAGGTTTGAATGGGAAAGGGACTGACAGGGGGAGCAGTAAGGAATAGGGTGGGTAGGACACCTCTTAAAGGAGTAGAAAGAGTAATTGTGAGCCTTGGCAAATGTTCCTGAGGGCTGGCAAGCTGTGTGGAGTCTGTTGGCTTAATGAAATTGAAGCCCTGTTTGTTCTGAATTTTTAAGTCTAAAGTAGCTTCTGTGAGATTTGGATTAAAACAGCAAAATTCCTCTCCCAACATGCAGATCTGAATGCAGTAGAAATCCCTTTTATTTGACTAGAATTGAAGTAGGGTTGGCAAAGTTTTCTAACTAAGGCTTCAAGAATCTGACATTGATTTAAAATTGACTTACTGGAAGATTAAAAAGTGTTAGGAAGATAAATACCCCCCAGACTCCACCCTCCTGCAGCAGCTGCTGGCAAATCTGTCTGTGAATAGAGAGAAATTCTTGTTTCATGTCTGGGGTGAGGGGGAGGCTTCTGGCTGGGCATGGGTGATTTGAGCTGGGGGTCAGCAGTGAGTGACTTCTCTCACTTCCCTTAGGGCCTGGACTGTGGCCCTGAGAGTGTGAAGAAGTTTGTTGAAGTTGTGGGAAGGGCCAAGCAAATCGTGTGGAATGGTCCAGTGGGAGTCTTTGAGTGGGACAAGTTTGCCAAAGGAACCAAAGCCCTGATGGACAAAGTGGTAGAAGTGACTGGAAAAGGCTGCATCACCATTATTGGTAAGTAGTTGTGTTCTTCTGTTTCTAAATGCATGGAGAAAGCTTGTGATGGCCAGCAATGTGATAAAAATACTGGTCAAATTATTTTCCCCAAGTTCTCCTCTGTCCTTTAGCTTGGGCCTTCAGTTGTACAAAATCTGAATTTCTTGTGTGTCTCATGGATTCTGTTTGTGCTACAGGTGGTGGAGATACAGCTACTTGCTGTGCTAAGTGGAACACTGAGGATAAAGTCAGCCATGTCAGCACAGGAGGTGGAGCCAGCCTGGAGCTGCTAGAGGGTAAATCCTCTTTTATCTTCATTTGTTTGAGTAAATGTGGAGTTCTGGGTGCTTTGCCATTATCATTTATCAGGAAAGCACAACAACAGTGTCATGGTTTGACACTAACCTCTTTCACCAACCAAAACAAAAAAAACATTCCCCTAAAAGTTCCCTACTTTTAACCCCCTATCTTCTCAAAAACATATCCATGTCTTCAGTAACCACACCAAATACCAATATTCAAATCTCAACACTAATTAATTTAACCACAAACTCCCAAAAAACTCACTTCCTTATCAAATCAGGGCACAGAGGAATGTTTTTTCTGTGCCACCATGTGGAGTTAGTTACAGGTAGCTTTGGAGCTACAAGCTCCTCTTCTCCTGTTCTGTAGCCCTCACAGAGGAAGAGAGGAAGGAAAATGGAATATTCCTGCAGACAGCACAGCACGCTTCTCCCAGAAAGCGAAAATACTGGGATAGAAAACAAGAGTGGGCTGGATTTTATCACTGATCCCTCAGGACATGCCAACCAGCCTGTTGAAAATGCCCGGTTTCTGATAGGGAAGCCTCATCAGAACAGTCTGGAATTCTTGCCAGAAGTCTCTTCTTCCTGTTTGGAATTCCCTTGGTTTTGGGGAGCCCTCTAGTGCTCACCGAGAAACCTGCACGAGGGTGCTTGGAATTCAAAATGGTGAGGATTGAAGGGATTCTTGTAACGAGTTCCATTGTTCTCTAAACGACTTTTCATTTCCTCTGGTAATTTGCCGTTTCCCAGTGTGTGTAAATTATCCAATGCTGTCAGCTCCTCTGGAGAGGAGAAACTTCAATAAACTGCCTTGCAGCTGCTGTTTGCAGGAGTAAGATGGGAGACAGAGCTTTTGTTTCTGTTGCCTAGGGAGTGATGGGGAAGGGAAAGAATGCAGATGGCTCGAAGGAAACTCTGTGTATTCAAAAGCACAAACTTGTCTAAGTTTTGGCCCAAAATATGGGTTTGTGTGTGTGATCTTTTAAATGTAACGGAAGTCTGGCTAATTAGAAAAGCTTCTGAAGATCAAGAAAGGGGAAAAATCCCTGAAAACTCAGCAAACTAGTGAGTTGTGAACAGTGTTACAATTCAGTCCTGCTGCACAGCTTGAGCATTAGAAGGTTGTTTTTCTGAGGAAAGGCAAAACCAGAGTGCTGTCTGTTCATTATTAAAGTAGGACAAAAAGCTAAAAATGCTTTAGAGAATGTTGCACTTTATTCATCTAGGCCCTTGTACTCAAAGATGAGAATATTCTTTGATTCCATCAGTTGGAAAGAGACATGTAAATGTCTCAACCTGAGTGTTTTAGATATTTAAACACCTGAGACTCATAGGAGGCTTTTTCTCTTAATTAATTCTTAAAATTTCTACCACACTCCCCAGAATTCTATTTACATGCCACTACGGATTTTAAAAAGTATGCAGCAACTCCCTAAATCCAATCAAAAATCTGTTTGCCATCAAATTTAATGGAAGAGGATGTTGGGTGTTTGGATCTGGCCCTAGCAGAGACTTGGACAGAAATGTGCCATTGCTGTTAATTGAGGGTTGATGGCTGGGCTGTGTTAGGAATCTGTGCTGACATCTGAGTGCAGCTGTGCTCTGGGTGGATTCACTGTGTGGAGCAGGCCCGTGAAACCACCGTGGTCAACTGCAGCTATGATATTTTCTGAAAAATCCCTTTGCCAGGATTTTTCTCCTGAGAAGCCTCAGAGGAAAAGAAAAACAATAATTATCTGCTGCTGTGGAATGCAACAGGTGCATCTTTGATTGGACCATGTTGGTTGTTTCTAATTAATGGCCAATCAGTCAGCTGGCTCAGACTCTGAGAGTCATGAGCTTTTGTTATCATTCCTTTCTATTCCTTGCTAGCTTTCTGATGAAATCCTTTGTTCTATTCTTTTAGTATAGTTTTAATATAATATATATCATAAAATAATAAGCCTTCTGAAACATGGAAGAGATGAGGATCTGACTCTCTCTTCCTGAGACCCCTGTGAACACCACAGTCAACATGGAGCCAAACTCTTCATTTTCAACATCTAATTCCTGATTCACTTTTTAACATTACATCTCTTTGAATGTTGCAAAGTTGTTTGAGAGGTCCTTAACGCTGCTGCTGTGTTTTCTCTGCCCCCAGGTAAGGTTCTCCCTGGTGTGGATGCCTTGAGCAACGTGTAGAGAGCAGAGCCCCAGGCCCGGTCCCGTGCACAGCCCCTGAGATCCAGCACTTCAGCGCTTCCGTGTTCCAGCTCTGCCAGAGGCAGATCCCAGAATGTAAACCAGAACGGGACCTGGGAGCAGGAGGGAGCAGCAGAGAGCAGAGATTTTCCTGACTGCAGTTTACATGATGTGGGTTTGTCCACTGTTACCCCACTTGAATTAATGTAGTTGAAGCTGTTGTTGTGAATTTAGAGTGTATATATTTATATTTTGCCTTTTCAAAGAGATTAATCCCTGTTAGATGTATATCTCAGAAAGGAGTGCACTGTCCAGCTTCCACCCTAAAGGCATTTTCATCACTTGACACGGTTCAGAAACTAGAGGGGACTCCAGTTTTTTGGAGGTTGGTTGTAATAGCTGCTGAATAAACATATTTCAAATGCTCCCAGTTTGTACGTTGTCCTTATTTCAGATTATTGGAATGGTCTGCATTAAAATACCTTCTAGCATCTGGAATCTGAGCTATTTTTCCTATTTGCTCTAATTATAATATTTCTAAATCTCCTTTTTTGTTTGTCCAGTGGTTCTATAAGCACCCAGTCATCATCAAAGTGAACTTGGTTGGTAAGGAAGTAAATTGCCACAGATGTGCTGTTATGTTAAAACTTCAATGCCCCTCATAATAAAGTAAGATAAGTATGAATGTGCAAGTCAAGTAAGAAAAATTCAAGTTCAACTGCTTGTCATTTAGAGAACTTGCCTCACAGTGGGCAACTAATGTATTTAATACCAAGACAAGGGGAATTTTGAAGACTAAATGGTAACGAAGTCCCTGGCAAACAGAATTGCAATGGGCCTCTGTTCCAGTTTGTGGTCCTAAAAGCACTGAAAGTAGCATGGTAAAACTGCCCAGTTGGACACTGGGGTTTGTGTGGCTTCAGCACGTGGCAGAATTGCAGGAACTGTCAGTGGAGGCCCAGCAAGGTGCCTCCAGTGCCTGGAGCTGGATTTCCACGTGGGCTGCCCTGTGCTGGCTCCTGTGCTCACTGCAGGGCCCAAATGTGAGCACAAACCCAAACCTGGGCCTTGTCCAGCCTCAGCTTTGGGTTGTGGCAGCAGTCTCAGCTGTGCTCTGAGCAGAGGCCATGCTCCAGCTGAGCTGCTGCTGGATCTTCCTGCTGGATCCAGGAAAAGTGAGTGATGTGAGGCAGCCAGGGCCTGGTCTGATTCCCACTGAAATCCCAGTGGTGCTCCCAGGAGGTTCTGCACAGCACAAAGCATTAAGGATGGACCATGGTGGAAATCCCTGAGGTAAGCAACAGGTCACAACACAAATTCTGCTTTTCTGTTCATTCCTATATATGAAATGCTACCAACACAAAATGAAAGTATGTGTTAGAACACAGACACTCTGCCAAATTTTACGTGGTTGTGAGGGCGTGTGAATTAAAACCTAATAATGCTGAAGAGTGATAAAGCTGCTATGAAATGTATAGCTGTTACAGTTTAAAGCTAAAAGTGACTATTGCAAAGGAAGTAGAAATAATGCAAATTACTGCAGCGCTGTGGTCTCCTTCTCCTCTTCCTCCCCTCCTTTGTAACTCTCCCAAGCATTGTCTGATGGCACATGAATGATGCACATTTTTGCTGTGCTGTGCTCATGTTTTCCAGGCAGGGGTGCAGACCTCCGACAGCTGCAGGAACGAGGCAAAGAAAGGAGGGGGCTTGTCAGCCACAAAAAGAGCATGGATTTTGGAAATCCAGTACTACAAAAACAAACATTCCACCATGTCTTGTAACGGATCCTCGTTGTCTGGCTCTGCCAAACAAGACCTCGTGACAGCACAGCCCGTTTTTGTGTCACTCTTGTGCTCCTGTGCTGCTGGACTCCCATGGAGCAATAACAGACTTTTCCCCCAGCCCTCCTTTCTGGGTGTTTACAGTAGAAGGTTGGTGTGTGGCCACTACCTCTGCTGGCTTTTTCCTCTCTCCATCAAAAGCAGCAAAACAAAGCTATCTGTAATTAAATACAGCAAGCAGTAATAATGCTCTGTACACACAGATGTCTCTGCTTAAAAACCATTTTTCCACCTGAATTTGGATGCTTCCTACTCACATCTCTAAAGTATCCTTTTGTTTCTATATGGCTTGTTTTGTGTACTGTGTTCAACACAGGAAACATGGCACAGCAGGGCCAGAGAGATACTCAGCTTTAAATAAAAATAAATTGTAGATAAAAATGGACAAAGCATGTAAACATGAGACCATATGAGCTGAACCCTTGATGGCCAGCAGCTGAGTGTTTCACTGACAGACTTTCCAGGGCATTTCTTTAAGTTTTGCCTGCTAATACTTCTTTAACAGGTTGCCTTTAATGTTTTATTGTTTCTGTTGAGAGTTTCTGGGGCAAGGAATGGTCCCTTTCAGAAACAGGGTGGAAGAAAGTTTAGAAGCAAAGCTGTTGCAGAAAGCTCATGATGTGATGGAGGTAATAGATACAGCAGGTTTAGGGGGCTGATATTAAGAGCCAGGTGAAATAAAAAATAAAGAACTTATATCCTTTGGCCACACCTACCCCATGGAACATTCCAGGCTGGGGCAGAGAGGCTGGAAGGGGCCTGGTGGGAAAGGCCCTGGGGGTGCTGCTCAACAGCAGCTGAACATGAGCCAGGTGTGCCCAGGTGGGCAAGAGGCCACTGGCACCTGGCCTGTTCCAGCCATGGTGTGGCAGCAGGACCAGGACAGTGACTGTCCCCTGAGTGGGCACTGCTGAGGCCAGTGATGTGTTCAGTTCTGAGCCCTTCACTTCAGAAAGGACATGGAGGGGCTGGAGCTTCTCCAGGGAAGGGCAGCAGAGCAGGGGAAGGGGCTGGAGCCCCAGGAGGGGCTGAGAGAGCTGGGAAGGGGCTCAGCCTGGAGCAAAGGAGGCTCAGGGGGGATCTTGTGGCTCTGCACAGCTCCTGCCAGGAGGGGACAGCCGGGGGTCGGGCTGCGCTCCAGGGAACAGGGACAGGAGCAGAGGGAACGGCCTCCAGTTGTGCTATGGGAGGCTCAGGCTGGACATCAGGAAGAATTTATCATAGAAAAGGTTGTTAAACATTGCAATGGGCTGCTCCCAAGCAACCACTGATAGGACAGGGGAGGTTCAGGTTGGATATTGGGAAGAATTTCGTCACGGAAAAGGTTGTTAAACATTGGAAGGCGCTGCCCAGGGAGGTAGGTGGTGGACTCCCATCCCTGGAGGTGTCCAGGGAACAACTGGAGGGGGCCCGCAGCGCTCTGGGCTGGCTGACCAGGTGGGGATCGCTCACAGGCTGGGCTCGCTGCTCTCAGAGGGCTTTTCCAGCCCCGCCGGTGCCGCGATTCCCCTCGGCCGAGGCGCGCTGCCCGCAGGCGCCGGCGGCTCCCCCGCCCGTGCGGAACTACAGCTCCCGGCCGGCACCGCTCGCCGGCCCGCCGGGGGATGCCGGGCGCCGTAGTTGCAGCCGCCTGCTGAAAGTTCCCCACGGCATCGGCGGGGGGCCCTTGCCGGAGCTCCCCGGCGTGGCCCAGCGCCGTGCCGGCCCGGGATGGATGTGCGGGCGGCCGCGGGGCCCGGCGCCCGCGGGGTAAGGGCGCTGCGCGGGTGAGGGCGCGGCCGCGGGGCGAGGCCGGCGGCCGGCGCGGGGAAAGGCCGGCGCTGTCCCCTCAAGCGCCGCCCGGGACGGGCCCCTCGAGGCGGGGCAGGGCAGCCGGGTGTTCCCGCTGCCCTTACGGGCATCTCCTCCTCCTTCCCCGGGCGGTGTGGGCCGGTCCCGGGGCTCAGCCCGCGCTGGTGGTGGCTCTGGGGAGGCGGCGGGGCTCGGGGCTGCTGGGGCTGTGGGAGCCGTGCCTGTTCCCCTGTCCGGCCCCTCCCCGGCTCCGCTGTCGGGTCCAGGCGGGGCTGGGGATGTTTTGTTACCCTCAGGCTCTGCCCCAGCCGCCAGGGATGGTCCCTGCTCTGCCCTTCTCCTCCCGCAGGAGCTCCATCGCACCTGCCCCAGCTCTGAATTTAACAGAAATATCTCCATATCCTCCTGCTTTGATCTCCGAAAGAGCAAATTTGGAGGGTGATAATCTGCATCCGTGCCTTGGTTTGGCCGTCCGCGGTACGGTCCTTGTGGATTTCATTCACAGAATGAGTCAGGCAGGGCCATAAATATTCACCGTGACTTCTGCCACATGGTCTGAGCAGCTCAAACCCCTTCTTCCTCAATTCCCGGATACTTTTTGGGGAAGGTGAGGGCTGGAAAGCCAAATCTTCAGTGTGGAGGGGCTGTGGTGGACACAGGGGCTGGGGGGATGTTGAACACCCACGGCTTTTCTGGGCGCTCGCACCAGCCAAGGGCTGGCTGCACTAGGTGGGAGAGCCCAGCACTTCCACATTTCAGGCTCCTGGGGGCTGAAATAATTTGAAATAATTTGAAGCTGAAATTTCAGACTTCTCACAACATCCACGCCCCGACTCTGGCATCCTCACCTGCACTCTCCCATAACATGCATAAAGAAGATCTCCACTCAGTTTTCAGGTTAAAATTTTCAGCATCGCCTCTGATAAATGATTTTGAATTCAGCCCCAATGCAGTATAACATAGAAAATGCCATTTTAGTGAATTTAAAATTTTTATTCCACTTTCTAATGATTTTTTTTTCATTAAGCATCTAATCACATCCTAGCATTTCTCATCAGCAAGGCTCAAGGTGCTTTACAAAAGAAGGAAAAGTATGATTATTTCAATTATCCTTATTAAGGCTTAGGTTTTGGGCAGCTTTTGCAGATAATACAGGCCATAAATAATTAAAAGTACAATCTAATTAGGAGAAATCCCCAGTTGTAAACTGAAGTGCCACACTGAAGAAGGCAGTGTGTTGCAAGGCATGGCCTTGTAACCTAATCTCCCTGATCAGAACAGTATCCCATTAACCCACAAATCTCCCCTCTCCTGACCTGGGTGCCCCTAGGACAGGTAATTCCATGTGCAGGATCCAAGGGAGGGAGTCTCAGTGACCAAAAAGCAGCTTGGAGAGTGTTCTACTGAAGTTCCTTGGCATTTGAATAAAGGTCTTGTGTTTACCAAAATATCCAGCCTGAGCTGAGCAGGGTTGGGCATAGAACTGATGGAGTATTTTAGCAGAAATAGGGTTCAGAAATAAGCATTGCTCAAACTGGAGTCCAGAAGATACAAAAAAAAGGTTGTGGCCTGGATCCAGTTCATCCACGTCCTAAATAGAATTCTCACCTGAAACTTGCTCTGTGCTCTTTGTCAGATTTCAAAAGTTGGACATGGGCTTTTCTGTTTGGGAATTTAGTTTGCTTGTGCTGAACCTGCTGTCCTGCTGGGGGCTGGCTCCATCAGGATCACTGTTTATCCACATAATACAGCAGCAAGACTATGTGGATGAAGTCCTTGTTCTCATTCCAAGTACCTGCTGTCACATCTGAGTTATTCTGTGGGAATGTTTTTGCTCTGATCTGTGCTTACCCAGCTCTCAGCAATGACCTAATTGCAACCTTCTCGTTAGGCAGAGAAATTTCTGAGTTTGGCTTTGCAGTTCACCTTCTCAGCAAGTAAATCTCTGCTCTGTAACACCACCCACCATCACCTGAGCCCAGTGTTCAGGAGGGATCATGAGGCTGATGGGGGCAGTGAGTGTCTCTACAACAGCTTCTCCCACCGAAGCATTGCCATTTCTAACTCGGAGCAGGTGTAGACCATGTAGCCAATGAAAATTCCTGAGCCTGGTGATCTCTAGCAGCTTTTTACCACTAAAGCAACTGCACCTGTGTTAGTCTGGTGTTGTGGAATTTCCTTGTAAATTGGTGATACAAGAGCAGCTACAAATAAAGCTGATAAAGCCCAGTCTGCCTTACTGCCTAAGCCTGATGTGGCTTAATCTTGGCCAAGTTGGTGTAATTTTCAAATGTAACTCAAAGGGATGCTGATTGAAATGAATCCCAGAATTCCTCAGGGTCTTGGACAGACCTGTATCTTGATATATCGGTGTTGTAATTTCTTCATTTGTGTTGTGTTGTCAGTCTCACTGCTGGAAGCTCTGAGTAGTGAGGCATGGCTGGAGCTCCCAGGAATGCTGGTGCTACTGGGATGTGCTGCAGGGGAGGACCTGCAGAGATGAAGAAACTGGGAGTGCAGACATTTTGAGCAGCAGAATGAGGGAGGGTGAGAGGGAAAAATAGAAAAGTCAGGAATAAAAACTAAACCACCACCAGGGTTGTAGGTGATGATGGGTTCCCTGAGAACATTCTCGTGTGCTGCTGAGGAGAGGGAGAAGAGCTTTCCTGGAGAAGTGCATTTCCACAGAATGAAGCCTTTAGTTTCTTCCCTTGCATATTTGTAGAGCACTCACATCTTTCCCTAAATCCAGGAGAAATTCCCATTTCCTTTCATTTACCAGTGTTTGGAAGGAGATGAGGTGCTGTTGAGCTCCCTTATTAACTTCACCTGTGGGAAGCTCCATGTAAATCCCTGGATTTCCCAGTCTTGACACCCAGGAGGTGTTTGTGGAGTCAAACACAAGGTGGAGGTTCCTGCACAGGGAGGGTTTGATGCTGTCCCAGTCCTGTGACTCTTAATCCTGCCTTGCTTTGAAGCTCAGGAGTCTGCATTAATGATCAAGGGCCAGAGCTGAACACAGAATTCCTATGGCACAAAGGTAAAGGTGTGGGTAGGAATGTGGGAAGAAAATATTTAAGAGCCGCCTGGCATGTATAGTTAATAATATTAAAAAAGTAATCATGTTAATGTCATATAGGTGCTCAGGTTCTCAAGGCTTTGAGCATCTTCTCATCCCTTGTAGATCACTTGTCTCTGGCTGGATCCTGTCATGTGCACAATATTAAATTCCTTGAAGAGCAGAAAATTTCAGGTTTGAAAACTCTCATCCTTCTCTGCAGTGGGAAACTTGCTCTGCCCCCTTAGGCAGGAATGTCTGTTCCTCATGCAGTGTTTCAGAGCTGTGCTTGGCATTTGGCTGTCACTCTGTCCCACTCTGCCAAGTGTCAGTGATCCCTGAATGCTTAAAAAGTTCCTTGGGACTCTCAGCAAATGTGAAGCTCTTCTAAATTCGAGATCTGTCAGGAGCAGAATGCATTAGAACAATTATTCCTGACTTTGACTTACAACTATGTTAAAACTCACTTATTTTTACCACAGAGTGTGTTCTTTTTAGGGCTCTGAGCTGTTTCTCTAATTCAGGAGCTGTTCTTCCCAATTTTTACTTCATAAAAGGAAACAGTCAAAAGGGCTGTGTATCTCACTACACATAATATACAAATATATACAGCATTGTGAAGTCTTGTGTAATTTTTTTGTGAACACGGGATTTCTTTGTGTATTTAATACCATAGTGTAAATGTATATTTGTGGAGGTGTCTGAGGTTTTTGGGTCAGCTGTGTAAGGTAAAAATTTGATCCAAATCCCTGGAGAAAAACCCCACCTCTGACATTGCATTCCCTTCTTGTCCCCAGGGAATTAAAAAGACAAAATATTTTAAGCCATTGAACGTGCACTGAGCTTTAGTTCATTAGCTAAGAAGGAGTAGGATATCTTTCCACAGCTACATTCAACAGTGAAGAACAAAAAGCTACCTTGAAAAATGGCCTTTGGGAAGCAGATGGCAGAAGCCAAGAAACTTGAGCC
The DNA here is from genome assembly GCF_901933205.1 of Camarhynchus parvulus. Taxonomy (NCBI): domain Eukaryota; kingdom Metazoa; phylum Chordata; class Aves; order Passeriformes; family Thraupidae; genus Camarhynchus; species Camarhynchus parvulus. Next base: position 16,958,172 of record NC_044600.1, on the reverse strand, counting down.
CTTTGCCAATGAATACTCTGTCCTTAACATTGTCTCTTTTGTTTCCCACACTTCCATGAGCTGCACATGGATTCAATTTGCCAGTTTTTAACCCTTCTTCCTGGTGCCTGATCTGAGCACAGTTTGGGAGCTGGGCCAGCTGGCACTGAGGTTTTTGCTGCCTCTTTGTCCCTGTGCAAACTCTGGCTCAGGTGTGTGAGGCAGCCCAGGAGACGTGGCTTGGGTGCATCCTGGGGAGAGGGAATCAAAGCTTTTCCAGCTTCCTGGCAAAGGGTGGAACAGAGACAGGGCTGGGAGCAGGTTTGCTTTGATGAAAACACAGCAGCATTCCCACTGTGGCTCCCGTTGGGGAAGGTGTTGGAGCTGGGCTAGGACTTTTTTAAGGAGAACTGTTTTTCTTGGCATAGCCCAAAAATTGATGGAAAGTCAGGGTGGAGCCAAGGGATTTGGCATTATGGGAATTCTCACACCAGCTTGTCTTTGTGTGGCAGCACCACAGAAATGCTTTCTGCTGAGAGAAGCATTTACATCAGATGTTTATTTGAGGCAGTGAAATTTATTCCAGTGAGTGATGATTGCCCAGAGTAAATGCAGTTCTTAGTAATGACTGTGTTGTTTCCAAAAGCATAGCTAGCTCCTAGAGTTGCTGTTTGCTTAATTGTTAGGGACCTAATTAATCATCAATTTAAAACAAAAATGGCATTTCATATCAAGAACATAATGCACTTTCATCCCTCATTTTTCTCTTGATAACTGTTGAACAAAGATCACCAGCAGAGAGTGCTGGTGCTCTTCCAGAATGTGGCAGCAGCTTTTGAGAATGATTGGAAAATCTAATCAGACTTTTTTTCCATAATTCTATTTTTAGTTTTTCATTTACATGAAAATGAAATGTTAATCAATTACCTGTAACTTGATATCTTGCTCTCTCTAATTATCAGTCTTCTGTAGCTTACTACAGGGAAAAGACTTCTTTTAGGAGCACATCTATGTATTCATAAAAATTCTAATTGCCACTTTTTGAAGAAGTTGTTTAAGAGAAATGAATCTATTTTATTTCAATATGTTTTTTGTACCTACATTTTTTTTCTCCTTTCATTTCTCTTCTTTAATGTCATGTTCAGAACAAGCTGGTTACAGTACAGCTTCTCTGTAGCAGGGGAAGGTGGTTCTGCTCCTGCAATTAGCAGAGCTCTTGCATGCACATGGCACTCAGTGTTTCGCTGAGACTGTGCCTTTACCCTTCCCAGGCACTGCAAGATTGCTCCCAGCCAGAGATTGCTGTTGGTTGGGCCTCTCTCATTTCTCACTTTTGAGTCTGCTTCTGACGTCAGCATTAAAAATTAGTTGCAAGAGCTTTAAATCAAAGAGCACCCCCTGTCCCCCATGCCTGTGGTATTTATCAATACCGCTGCACCATTTTAAGGCCTGGAGGCTTTGAAGAGGTTGGGTTTTTGATATCAAACCAGCCATGGTTTGGTCCCCTCTTAGGCTTTATGGTCATTGAAATATCAGGATCAGCAAGTCTGGTTTTTGCTGCAGAACCTGCTGTACATCTTGTTCACTTGTAATTTCACACAATCTTTAGTCCTTGAGAGCACACAAATACTGAGCTGAAGTTCAGTGCCTCCATGCCTTACTCTTACAGTTTACTCTTCTCCAAATCCACTGGAAGTTGAGGGAATCTTTCAATTAATTCAAGCAGATTTTAAAGACACATCTCTTTCTAAAGAGACTTGAGAGGTAAGAGTGCAGAGAAGCAAGGGAGTGGTCAACTTTCCTACATCAAAGTTGTTAACATATAATAGACATCAGCTAAAGGCTTACAGGTCCATCTTTGGGAGAAGAACAGTGTTTTGTAATGAAATCACTTTGTCCAGACTAACCTTATTTTGCCCAAACTACATTTAACTGCAGGGCACTGAGGTGTGAATGTGTTTAGGGCAAAGCTGCAACATTTGTTTTTCCATAGTTGGCAGTTGTTTACCACTCTCCTGGATACACAGCTCTCTTCTGCAGCTCTGCACAGACAGGGGCCAAGGTTCAGCAGTTAGAATAATTCTCCTTACAGGTGGTACCTGATCAATCACCTCACGGGTGACATGTCACTGCTGACCTCTATATTACATTTCACTGTGGTAAGCTGTTCCTTTTCTCCCCCTTCCTTGCAGGCCTTTTCTTCACCCCAGGAGCCACGCTGCACTTGAGTTACAATCCATTAGAGGCACCTCCTGGACTGACAGACTTTTAAAACTCTTCACATGCAGCAGCATGAAAAATCTTAGATGAGCTGGGGCTGTGTTACAGTGTAAATCACAGGAGAGACAGGACATGAAGTTGGCTTTGCAGAGGTTTCTGTATCAGTTACTTCCCTCCCAGAAGTTATGTGGTCATCAAAGTTTTATTGTGTAGAATTGGTAAAATAATACACTTGTATAGAGAGACACAGCAGTTACTTAGTGAAGGCCAGAGGAATAAGTAGCGTGTAACTGTTCCTGCTCGTGTGTTTTGAGAATAGAATTTTTCTAGCAATTCCACGCATGTCAAGTTTGATGGTGGTAATTTCTGGTGCTCTTGATGTGTGAATAGCTGTTCTTGCCATCTTGGTAAATAATAGCTCATGTAGTTCATGCCTCAATCCCTCATCTGTCTGATTCCCTTTCCATTCAGAAATTGTAGTTGCTCTCCAGCCATACCCAACACAGGACCTGAGGGAGCCTTCCAGGCCTTGTTACAGCTCAGGGCTGGATGTGGCAGCAACATCAAATCCTCTGCAAATGACTCAAAGATGGCCATGGCCACCCTGAAGGTGCTGGGCGCTAAAACCAGGTGGTGAAACAGCAGCAAAAGCTGCAATACTGCATGTCTGAGCTCACTGTACGTGTGGGCAGCAAGGCAGGGCCTCTGCAAGTGCAGACTGAGCTCCCAGCCTGGCTTTGGACCAACCACTCAACCTTCTGGTACCTTGGTGCTTTCTCCACACATTTCTTGTGATTTTTACAAGGCTTTGAAATCTTTTAGTCTTGTTTTGATCTATATTCCCAAACATGTGGTGTTGGTTTGCTTACTTCCTTTTATTCAATGAGTATCTGTCAAACACACCTGGAAGTGTCCAAGGCCAGGTTGGACAGGGCTTGGAGCAACTTGGAATGGTGGAAGGTGTCCCTGCCCAAGGCAGGGGGTGGAATGAGATGAGCTTTAAGGTCCCTTCCAACCCAAACCATTCTGGGATTCTGACTTTGTCTTCTATGACAAGAAATACACTCTCCCTTTTCAGAAATTCCTGTTCCTTGATCCTGCTCACATTCCTGGCAAACGTCCTCAGTTCCTCTTCCTAGGTTTTTTTTCCTGTTTCTTTGTATTACTGTCTGTTTACTGTAGGGTCATTATTTTGCCCAATAATGTATTTTATAGACAAAGAAGCCCTCACTTTGGCGGGGACATTCTGTCTGGCCCCAAGAGCTAAATGCCACTTCTGAGCCCTGCTAACACTTTATTTTTATGTGCAAGAAGAAAAGCTCTGTTAAACTGGCCCGAGATCAGAGATGCAGGGAAATGAATTGAAGGCCCTGTGCAGTGTGCTGAGTGGATGCTGAGCTGAGCTGTGTCTGTACAGGAGGGATAATATCAGCAGCTTCCTGAGCTCCAGCTGCTGCGGACAAAGGGCGCCTGAGTTACAGCCATTCCTGGAGGGAGGAACTTTAAGATGGAGGAATTTTAAAGAATGTGAAGGACAACCTCTTAAAAAATTGTAGGTGGAGCAACTCTAGGCTTTCCTAAGCCTGAGATTTATTCTCCTACTTTGAATTAGTTGCCGTTGTAGCGCTTATCTTTTGTGCTTTTTAGCACAACCACCGTGACCTTTGTGTGATTGCATAAATTGGCCCGAGCACGCTGGAACAGTTATTAGGAACCCCTTTCTTGTGTTGTTTCCTGAATTCCCACATTGTGGCGTGATGTGTGTATGGAAACTGCTCGCTTCCTCCGCTGGCAGCCGTTCAGATGTGTGCTGGAGCTCCTGAGCACCGGCCTGGGCGGGGAGCTGGGTGAAGGGAGGATACAGGGGGAGAGTGCTTTAAGGAAGAGAGAGTTTGGATTTCATGCAGCTTTGTTCTTTTGCAGTCCCGATAAGGCTGGTATCTCCACTTGTGTGGGTTGGACATGAGCAGTGCTCCTGGAATAGGCAGCAGAGGAGCCGAGGTTAACGCGCCTCGGGCAAGGCTCGCTGCTCCCCAGTGCCTGCATGAAGCAATGCTTGTGCTTTCCTGATGACTCTGCCTCCTCTCTTTACTCCCATATTTTCTTTGAGCATGTGGGAGGGAGACAGGATGTGTGACTGAAGCACAGTTTATAACTCTTTCCCTCGCTCTAGCTGTGCTAATTTCCCTTACAACGCTGCCCCACAGCATCCAGCAAATGTTGCCTTCAGTAGCTGCTTCTCCACTGCCTGGTTTTCTTCCTTTGGCGTTTCAAACTGTAAGGTTATGGGATGTTAATGAGCTGTTTACATGTGTTTCTGCATTTCTTCCATTAAAACATTCCAGTGAATGAATGTTGGTTATGAGGGGTGAAAAAATAGATGTTTATAGATGCTGCATTTGGGATTTCTGTAATTCAACTTCCTGAATTTTTGGCCAAGTCTTTCTTTTCAATGTTAACATTTGGGAATGTCGGAAAGGATTTATTTGCTCAGAGTGATTAAAAGGTAAATGGCTGAATTGTGCCATCTCTCCTCACATGAAGGCCAAATTTCACAGTGCAAGGATTTGACATGTGGCCAGTTTTTGCACTTCCAGTTTTTTTTGGAAACTGATGGCATCTTAGCCTCAAACCTTACCAAATTGGTACTGCTTAGTGGGTTTCATATTTGCATGATCAGGCCTTTAAACATTAAATCAGCTGTGGACACACCATGACAGCTGCACTCAGTTTTCTGTTTCATTCTTTTTTTGAAGTTACAAGGTAATGACCAGGAGCCAAGTGGAAGCTGTCACCGGGAGATTGTCCTCCTCTGGAGTTCAGGACAGGAATGGCCTCACTGGGGGAGGATTCCAATGCTCCGTATGCAAAAGCTGGAGGAGGAGGTGGATTGTGAGAAAGGCAGGGTAGATTGTTTGTACACAAATAAGTCCCTACTGAAGGACCAGTTTGTTATCTCTGGGCCTTGTTTAGACTGGGGCTTTGCCCTGATTACAGGGATGGGGTGAGGAGAAGTTGGTGTTGCTTAGCCCATTTCAGAACAAGAGCTTGGGCTCTCTGGTGCAGACTGGTTCCACTGCAGAGCTGACTGTGTTACTGCCTTACTAATCCTCTGTTAGATCTTCCAAAACAAGACTGCCTTAAGTATTCCTTTTTAGCATTATTTTGGGATCCTTTTACAGGCTTTTGAATAGGGTCACATGCACAAAGGTGGTGAGTCCATGCTTTGCTGTAAAGGTTGTGGAATGTTTAAAGATAAACTGTTTTAGGAGTTGAAATTCCACACTCTGATTCCAGGCACTAAAGCCTTTAGTAAAAGCCACCTCTGAATGTGGCCTACCATCTTTTATCATGTGATAAAATGCTGAAACACAGCAAAATCAGAGTTGTATTTGGGGAGAACTGAAGTGTCTTCAGTCTCACCTTTCCACACTGACCACTATAGCCAGCTGTGGCAGAGTTGTAGAGGTCTGTGGATATTTCCTATTAGGATAGCCTAAGCTTGGGAAGATCACATGATATACATGTTGGTTTTAAGTAGAACATTATATACAGGGATCTCCTTTAATACCCTGCCTATATGCAGTTAGTCAGGATCAGTTCTTGCCTTACTTTCATTTATTTTCAGCATTTGGCCAGCAAAATCGGCAGTGAGTCCTGGGCTGGTGTACATTGCTATAAACCCATTTCAGTCCAGTGGCTTGGCAGGTTGGTTTGGTGGGGCTGACTCCGGTAGGTGCTTCCACAGCTGCCCAGGTGGCTCCTCCTGCAGAGGGACCAGGGCTGTCGTGGGGGGCACCGGGCACAGCATCACCAGCCAGGCCAGGGAGGGGATTGTCCTGCTGTGCTGTGCTCTGCACTGGGGTGTTCTCTCTCACCTCGAATGTTTTGAGCCGTTTTGAGCACCACAATATAAAAAAGATATGAAGCTTTTAGAAGAGTGTACAAAGGGGGCCACGAGGATGGGGAAAAGTCCAGATGGAAACTCTCATGAGGAGTGGCTGAGGTCACTTGGTGTGTTCAACCTCGTTGTGTCTTCAACATCCTCCCAGGGGCACTGGAGGGGCAGCTCCGATCTCTCTCTCTGTAAGCACGGACAGGAGCCCAGGGAGCGGCTGGGGCTGTGTCAGTGGAGCCTTAGGTTGGGAATTCGGGAAAGGTTCTCACCCCGGTGGGTGCTGTGGCACTGCCCAGGCTCCCCAGAGAACGGGCACAGCCCCAAGAGCTCCAGGGGTGTTTGGACACCGCTCCGGGCACAGGGTGGGCTTGTTGGGGTGCGTGTGCGGGTGTGCGGGGCCAGATCCGCAGCGCTCGGGCCGCTCCGTGTGTCCGTGCGTCCGCACACAATAGCGGCGGCGGCGGGCGGGCGGAGCGGGGGCGGTGCCGCGGGCGGGCGGGGCGGGCCCGGGGGCGGTGGCGCTTCCTGCCCGCCCCGGCCCAGCGCTCCGCGGGCCGCCCGCGCCCTCAGCAGCGGAAGGAGGCGGAGGAGGGAGCCCCGCCGCCCGTGCCGCCCGCTCCGCTGTGCTCCGTGCTGCCCGTGCTGCCCGCTCCGTGCCGCCCGGCCCCGCTCCGCTCCGCCGCCGCGCACAGGTAACCGGAGGAGCAGCGAGCGCAGCCCAGCCCAGCCCGGCCGGGCGCGATGCCGCGGGCCGCCCTTCGCTGCCGGGGCCGCGGGCGCTGCCACTGCCCCGGGCGGCGCTGCCACTGACAGCCCAGCTGCCGCTGCCGGACGCGGACTTTCCCCTCTTTGTGTTTATTCTGCCGCTCTGAGGTACCGCTATCCTCCTCCCAGCGACCGCGGGCAGGTCCTGGCTGACTCTGGGATTTTTTTTACCCCCCTTCCAGCTCGATTGCCTGTTCTGAAAGTATATTTATTTTTAATAAAAGAAAAAGTCGAGCCATAAATCCAGTTTGTATCACATTCCCCGTACTGTTGAGTCCGGTTTACTTCTGCGGTTAAAAAAAGTTTACTCCCCCTCCTCCAGTTTTATTGACACTGAGGATGAAGAAGGATTTGCAAATGAAAGCGCCTTGAAATACAGCATCTTTTGGAGAGAGCTCTGCAGTTCTCCAGCCCGTTAAATCTCGAATTCCACCCTTTGCCCCTGCTGAATCCACTGTTCTGCCCTTTACTCTCTGGGGTAAAAAACCAAACAACAACAACAAAAACCCGAGGGGAAAAAGAATACCTTTGGCAGCAGGGAAGCTTTGTGTGACTGACCCAACGAGCTACAAGTGTCCAGTTTCTGAAAAGAAGAAAACCCTTTTGTCTTCAGCAGATCAGTAGGTAAGAGATGTGCTCATGCTGCAAGGGACTCTGCATTCTTTCTCCAGCCTTAACCTGGGAGTTAGACTGGCTCTCTTCTCTGTCAGCTTTTGTCCATCACTTCTCTCTTCTGTAAAGTTTGCTTTTCATCTTGCAAAAGAAAAAAAGAACCAAATATGCTCATGCACCTATTTCACCAGTGGTAGTAAATTGCCAAAACGAATAGTGATGTACTTGTGTGTAATTGGATTGAGTAAAACTCGGTGGAAGTCGCTGAAGTGGGTTTGTGTCAGGCTGTGTTTGAAAGCAGCCGTTTCTTGTGGTGCTCTTTTCTTTTGAGAAAATAATTGCAGTCATTGTGCTTGTAATCCACGTGTTGAGATTGTCTTTGCTGGTCGTGCTGCACAGAGGAGCATCTCTGTGCATTTCTGTATCACACGTGCAAACAGGGCTGCCACAATCGGCTGATTTCTTGTTTCACACTGGAATTTGTTTTACATTAAGTGCTTTACTGCTGTGTCACAAGGTGCAAAAGTGTTGCACCCATAATTAGCACGCCTTAACAGATTATTGAACATGGTCAGGAGCACGCTTGGCACTGTGCGCAGTGAATATGAGGGGATGTTTTCTTTGTTTTGAGATTTTTTTCTTCCCGAAGTAAGACTGAAAACGCAGCAGGGAGATGTGCACATAATAACTGGATGGAGGCCCAGTCTCTGTGCAGGGAAACATATTTTGCAGAATACTCCTTTCTGTAGGGGCCAAGTGCTGAGTGTGTCCTGGTTTACAAGTGATAATACCACAGTGCATGTCTCATTTTCCTTCTCCCCCAGCCCTGTACCCACATTCCTCCTTCCTTCTTTGCTCGCAGGCATTTCTGCAAGGGAAGGACCTGTGGAATTTTGTGTGGCTGCTAGTGGGACTCCTTGTGTCAGGGAAGATTGTATTGTTCCCTGTGGAATCACACAGCATCCCCCAGCAGGAGGAACTGCCTGTTCATGTGGTGGAACCAGCCTTGACATTGAGCTCTTCCCTGCTGCGTGGGTTTTTCCTGTGGATGATACAGGAAATGCTACATATTGGTCTGTCCTGCTCCTGTTCCTCTTTCTTTTTTAAGTTTTGGTGGTTTTTTTTTCCTTCCTCTTCCCTGGAGGGATTTGTGTGGGAAAAGAAGGTGGAATAGGTGGGGCAGCAAGGCAGCGTGCTGTGAGCTGCTGGACCCTCAGACCTGGGGGTGCCTCAGTCTCTGCTGAGGTGCAGCAGCCACTGGGGCACCTTGAGGGGAATGGGGCAAGTGACTGACCAGGATCCCTCCTGGGCCAGAGGACAGGAGCTTGGTTTTGGCTGCTATCTCACGTTTTTCTGCTTGACTGTTTCAGGGCACTGAGCCTTTTCTACCAGGTCAGGGTGGGAACACTGGAGCTGTGTTCTAGAGTTTTCCCTACGCCCTCGTGCTGCTCCCGTGTGAGCATGGGCAGCATCACGTTGGATTTTCAGGGCCGCTGTGAAAACATGAGCCCTACCATCAGGCCCATGACCCTGTTAAATCTCTGGGTCAGACTTTCACCAGGGTTACCTCAGTGATTGCTCCTCGAGGGAGCAGGGTCACGAGCTGACCCTGGAAAAATTTGTGCTGTAGTTGAAGTTGCAGGTTCATCTAGGACACCTGGTCTCCCTCTCTTTTACTTGCTGGACACTTATTTGCAACATAACCCCATCCTTCAAAGATTCCTGTGAGCCAGAAAGACAAGAATGATTTATTTTTCTTGAGGAAAGGGTGGGATTTCCAGATGGAGGGAATGGGGTGCCTGCTCATCCCACAAGTGCTTTGCCTTTTGGATTCTGGAGATGTTTTGCAGGCAGTGCTGGCTGCCCTGGGGAGGGGGCTGGAGGCAGAAGGAGCTGGGCAGAGTGGCCATGTGGTGGGATGTGGGCTTGGAGCTTGAATTTAAATTGTGCTGGCTGGTTCATGTGCTGATAGCGTGGTTCATCATCCTGCCTGCTCCTGGTGACACACAACATCAGATTGTGCCATAAACGTGGGACAAGCAAAGCATTCCCCTTTCCCAGAGCACACTTTGGACTAATGCTTTGTGGCAGAGAATGCCACAGCTGGGCCACAAGGTTTTCATAAGCCTGTGATACAAATGTATAAAAATTCTCTATGGCCTCTAATACAGCTCAAAGGGCAGCTGATTTAGACGTGCCTGAGTGTTGAGGTCAGGAGATCACATTCCATAGGTTACTAGATGAAAGTGCTTCAAGAGGGTATAGCATAAATATTTGATTCATGTAGAAGGGATTGGTGCAAATCCTTTTGTTCCTTCCCCAAAGATGTTCTGGAGGAAAAGCGCTGTTAGGAGGGAAAAAAACCAAACCCACCGAACAACAGAAAACTTGTAACTTCTTTGTGCTGGAGGAAGTTGGATGGTAACATAGTGTATTATTGTTGAATTCCACTAAAATTCTTCTCGTGGGATACACGGTCTTGGAGAACTCTGAAGGGAACTAATGTTTTTAAGTGTAAAATGACTCATAATGCATGGGCTCTTGAGGTTGGGTTTAACATTGTATGCAAACATTGCCAGCTGGTGGGGATCTTTTGGGATAAATAAGAACTGTATTTGCACAAGAAGGCTTGAATGATGCATTTCAGATGCATCCTGATTAGCATAAGCCATTCACTTTGCAAAAGAATAGCCAGAATCCCAGAAGTGGAGATAATTTAATAGTTCTCTTGTTCTCTTTAGTCTGTCTTGCATCAGCAGACTGACCAATCTTTTTGTTTATTTAGAAATAAGGTTGCATTGCTGCCACATTTTCCTAACCATGACAGTGAAATTGAGAATTTGCAACCCCCAAGTTCTCAGAGCATAAATGCTTCTCCCACTTCTAGCCCTTCCTTTTGTTTCCAGTTGAGTGTAATGTGATTTATATTTTTTTTGGGTGGTTATTTTGATAGAACAACTTGCACCATTTAATTCTTCCTAAGGCTCAGCACAATGATGCCTTGCTCCATGGCTGGGGCTCACTGTCACTGCAATGAGCAAACAGCTCAAGGAAAATTTGAGCTCATTAAAGCTTAATTTTCTTAATGTGGAGTAAAATCTGAGCTTGGTTTAGATTGTTCTATTAATGTATACACAGGAATAGGTCTTCAATTTTAGAATTATCAACAGTCCAAGAGTGTGTTAATGTAGAAATACTTCTGGCAGTGAAAGAATTTGTCTGTTTATACCCCCCTTGTGGGGCAGAACTCCTTGTGCACTTTTTGTTTCATTCTTACTAGTGGCTTTTAAAGAGCTGCAGACCTCTGACCTGCAGGGAAGACAAAACCCAGTATAATAAAGTTCTTACAAGTTCAGAGTATGCATTAAACTAAAACCTGGCTCCAAACACCTGTAAATGATGAGATTCTCTGTTTGCTGCAGAATATGTTGTGTGCTGGGCTCTGTTGTGAATTAGAAAGAAAATGATGACCTTGTTCTTGGCAAAAGATTCTTGGATTAATGGATGTTCCCACTTTGGGCTGAAGTGTAAATGCTTTCAGAATAAAGTAAGATGCCTGCTTTCCCCTATCTGGCTGTTGTTGCACATTCCCACATTTCAAGGTACTTTCAGACACTCACTTTTGAAGAAGTTCTCTCAAAGGGTTCCTAATCAAAGCAACCTTATGGATTTTTCCCCCTCCTTGCTATTGTGGACGATATAGTGGGAGCGGAATGTCCTTGGTTGCCAATGTTTGCTGCTAGGTATCCCCCTTCCATGGAGACCAAGTGTTTATAAAAGTGTGAGAACAGCCATTCTTGGGGATTGGCAATAAGGTCCAGGCTCTCTTTCTCCTCTTCTGTCCACTGAAATACAAGAGAGGACTTGGTTCCTCTTAGAAGTGTTCCAAACTGCCTGTTGCTGGGGTTATACACTTGCAGGAAGCACTGGAGGATTTGTCAAAGTGATTTAGTCCATTGTGTTGAATCTGGGCCACAACCCATTTCTGTAAGCTCATTCCTTTCAGGAATTCTTTGCTTTTTTTACTTTTTGATGAGTAGGTACTTTCTGGGTTAGGCTTCCATATACCCTGGTGCCTGATTTTCTCTCTGCATGTGCCCCATATGTGGCAGCAGCATCATATTGTAGACTTAAATCATTGTCTTTTATGAAGGAGCAGGCACCTACCTGGCCTGTGAGTCCAGTTTGGCTGCAGGAGTTGTTAAATCCTTTTATACAGGAGAGAGTATATTCCCAAACAGCTCTGGAATGCAGTGCTGACCACAGGAAGAACTTCCTGCTGCAGCCTCCATGGCCATACCTTCAGCCTTTCCAAAAGCATTTGGTCCATGCTTTGGACAGATCTGATACTGGAACTGTGTCCATGTGAAAGGGATGGGCTCTGTGGAGAACTCCAAGTCAGCAAATATCCAAATCTTGCATATTACCTGGCTCTCCAGAGTAGCCTTGAAATGTTTTCTTCAGGACAGGGAAAAGATCCAACAGCTTTGGGGAAAAATAGTGTGAAGTTGTCCCTAGGAGCCATGAATGTTTAAATATGCAATATAATCTTTTCTTACTTGCCTACTATGCCTGTAAGTGAAAGGAATTTTTCGTGGTTGATGGAATTTGTGTTTACATGGATACTTGGATGTAATTTTAAAAGTAAGAATAGATTTAAAACATACCTGTGTATAAATGGCCATTCAGGGCAAACCAGGCATTTGATGTCAGCAGGAGCTCAATGCATGAGGAGTGAATAGGAATAGAAAATGAAATATGAATTAAACCCCCCCCCGAGAACAGAATTCAAAGGCCTGTGGAAACAAACCCCTCAAAGCTTTAAAATCCTGCCTTAGCAGAGTGGAGAGGTTTGTGTGAGGAGCTCAGCCCAGGTGCATGAGGAACGTGTGTTGGAGTCTCCCTGGGATGGAGCTGTGGGTCCCTGGCTGTTGGATGTGTCATCCTTGTCCTGGGCAGCTCCCACAGGGCTTGGCTGGCCCTGGAGAAGTGAGGGCTCCCTCCTGTTCCCAAGAGCTGAGTGTCTCCTCTGCTCCTGGCAGGCACTCTGCATTCTTGGTCCTGCAGAAGGGCTTCACAGATAAATGCTGCCATTCAGACTCGCTGCTTTTTTACTTTCTCGTCCTCTCTGAGAATGACTCTTGTCTAGTTTGGTTGTGTCTCAGCTTAAAATAACTTTTTTTTTTTTAATACTAAATATTTGAAATTCCTGGGGAGTTTGGAGAGGCCTTTGGTCATTTTCCTTGGTAACCACTGTTGGGCTACGGCTCATCAGTATTGGTCACAGTACAGAACCAGACTTTGTGTAAATGACAAAAAAGTTCGCTGATCCAATAAAATTGGTTTTTAAAGGCTTATTTGTATTAGCAAAGCACTCACAGTGTCCAATTGTAGACCAAGAGGTTGTTGAACAGTTTTCTTATATGAATGTTTATGAATTAAGCCAGTTTAGGATTTTGTTTAATGAATTAATTAGCATTTGTAAGACCTTGTCTAAGAGTTGTGTCACTGTAATATTTTCTTAAAATGTTTTGTGTCTCTACAGAACTTGTTTTTTGAAAGAATTACTTAATATATTAGGATTATTTACTGTAACCCTCAAGGAAAGTAGTTCCACATTTCAGTGACTTTGTTCCCATCAGGGTTTGGTGGACTTTTCCTGCTGTTCTAATTTGGGTGGTTCTGTGTTCAGCTGAAACAAATTTGATTGCTTCATACTGGGGCTAGCCTGTCTTGTTGTGGGGCTTGGGAAAATATATCTTCCTTGTTTTCCCATTGTCTTTTTGAAAAGAAACAAAGCTGAAACCTCCTCTGTATTTTTGGAGAGCCAGAACTTAAAACCAGTGTGAGATGGCATCCCTGCCTGTGCTAGGAGTTGGAATGAGATGGGTTTTAATGTTCCTTCGAACCCAAACCAGTCTGGGATCCTGGGATAGCCTGTGGAGGTGCACAAGGAGGTGGTAATCTAGAATTTTCTGGAGTCAGCACAGCTGAGTGCTGATATTTGTGCTGGGTAAAAACAAATTTGGAACACTTTTTACTGTAAATGATGAAGGTTGAAGAGACCAAGAGCTATTACATAGCCTGTTCCACCCTTCCTTTGGGTAAGATCAGGGATCTGTGGAGAGCAGGCACAAAAGAGCACTCCAAAGTTACATGAGAAAGAGCAGCTTTTGCTCTTGTCGAGCTGGGATTGGGTGTGGAGCACTTGGATCTTCTTTAGAAAAGAAAAAGTTATAAAAAAGCTTAGCACCGCTGGGGGGAAGAGTGGATTTAGCATGTGCTGAAAGCCCAGTGGATTTCTGATTTGGGGGAGCAGGGCTGGCATTAGGAACCGTGTGTGGGACACTGGTGGCCCCATCCCCTGCTGCTCAGGGGGTTTGAGGGGAGCTGCCATGGAGCACTCTCAAAAGGCTGGGATGGAGGTCAGGACCCAGGGGGAGGCACTCTGCAGGATGTGTTCCCTTGGGAGCCCAGGACAGCAGCTTTTCCTGCCTGGAGAGGCCCTGGCACTGCATTCCTCAGGCAGGGGAGGGCTGAGTGCATTTCCTGCACAAGCCCTGCTGGCATTGACTGAGCTCTCAGGGGAGCAGGGAAGGTTAATCACCTTGGATTTGTGCTCCAGGAGCCGTGTGTTACCTCTGCTTTCTGTGCACTCTGTGAAGTTCATTTTGTTCATTAGGGCTCTGAATCTTTAACTATTTTCCTGCAGCTGCTGAGGATCCTTTGCAGAAGTGTCTTCTCCAGCTGTAGAAAACTCTCAGAGGGTTCCTCTGCCTTCTGCTTGCACAAGTCCTGGGGTGCCAACATCCCTGATCCATTTAGGCAGGATCTGTGCTTGCTGTTACTACAGAAAATCTTCCCAGCAGTGATGGAGTTTCTATTAACAAGGCAGAAGTCGTGCTGGTGTGGTTTACACGAGGTTTCCTAAGCAATACACCTAAAACCAATTATTTCCTACTGTAACTGCATCTGGTTTAGAGTGGTTGCTGGAATACTCACATTGAAAGAAATCAATTCCCTGAGTGACATAGTTGTGGCAACAAAAAACATAGGCCAAGACTTAGCCAGTCACCACTGTGCTAAAATGAATGGAGTAATATCTTCCTCCCAGTGTGGTGGTGAGGCTCAATTAATCATCTTATAGGTAATTAAAGGTTTTTTACAAGGTGCATATGAAAAGCCCAGGTGGTTATGATAAAAGAACAACCCCAAAACCACTTTTATAACATCCTTGCTGTCTAAAAATGCAGAGGGTTGGATCTTCTGTAGGGTTTTAGTTTTAATTCATATTTTTAACTCATGGCACCCACTGAGATCTCTCAGTGGTGTTGGGCTGTCCCAGAACTGCACTGGGTTTGTGCCTTTCCTTAGGCCACAGCATCTCTGGCTGATAACTGGCAATTTACCTGTATTTTAGCTGTTTCTTTTTCTAAAGGAAACAAAAAGCAGACCTATGACCAAAGGAGGGGGCATTCCTGCCTGCTTTCTGGGTTCTGTGGTTAGTCTCTTTAAATTCTGTGAAACAGCATTCTGAAAGAAGAAGAGCTCCTCCATATGGGGCTTAAAATAGTTTAAATTGTGGTATTGCTAGAAAAAGCCAGAAAATTCCATGCTAAAGTTAGGCCATAGTGGTTGTTTTCTTCTCTACATCCTCCTCCACCTACGTTTTTTTATTTGTGTCAACTTATGATATAAATTTTCAGGATGTCACAACTGACATATGAGGAAAAACTACCTTAAGGTGGCACAAAAATGGATTTATATCTTTGAGGATCATATTTCCATTGTTTTCAGGACTGCTTAAGCTTTTAGCTTCGAATTTTGACTTTATTTTTAATGTAGATGGTGATTCCAATCTTTTTTTTTTTTTAATCTCAGCAGCAATTAAAAGAGTCTGATCCTATCTGTAGGGACAAATGATGCACTGTCAACATTTTGCTCCCTTCTGATAATGCACATGAAACTGGTTTGCGTGTTTGAAGATTACATTTTACTCTCACATGGTTTTCATTATCTGAGAGCCTCGAGGAGAGGCCTGGACTAAATCAGGGGAGGAATGGAGAAACCACACAATGCAATGAAACTGGTGCTGAGGCATAGTTGGGATGGTTGTGGGACAGGGGCTGCTGACGACAGAAGCAGGGCGCTGCCTGAGTGCCAGCAGCAGCCAGAAGTGGAGCATTCTCAAAACACAAAACAAAGCTTGATCTTGAATTCAAACTGCAGCAATTCCCCAGTTCTGCAGGGATAATAACTGGAAATTGCTGAAGTTTGAGGCAGATGAATCTTGCTTGCTCTGTGCTGGGAGGCAGCTCTCTGAAATGAGACCTGGTGTGGCTGAAGCTGCATGAGCTTGAGCTGGTTTTAGCAAGAAGACATCTAAAAGGTGAGATTTTGGCCTTTCTGGAGTTGATAGCAGAGCTTCCTTTGCCTGTGCTGGAATTTGTGTTTCATTAATGATGCAGAAATGGCAGTACCTGCCCCTAAAGGGTTGTGACTGTGCAGATGTGTGAGCAGTGTTAGGTAGTGCTGCATAACAGTGCAAGTAATTGAGTGGGGTGATGTCTTCATGTAGAAATATTCTCAATAAAAACAGCTGGTTTTCCTATTAGACTGGTATATTCAGAGTAAATCGTCCTGCTCCTGTCACTTTTAAAATTTTAGGGAGGAACTTGAAACCCCAAAGCATTCTTTTCAAAGTGCTTAAAAGCCACTACACATTCCTATTTATACTGGGCTTTGTAAGTGTTTATTCTTTTTTTCCTTTGTAATATAAAGCCTAAATTATGTTGGTGAAGATTATATAGGAACTTCCCTGGGAAGAAATTGATACTTTTTAGTGAGGGGAGCAGTAATTCAAAGGTCAAGTAAGGTCTTGTCAGTTTTTTCCTTTGAGATGTAATTTAGGGGGGATCTTCCCATGTTGATGTCTTGACTTATTTATCTCCAGCCAGACCAAGCAACTTGCTGCCTTTTCTTCAGCCTGCCAGGCTTCCCTGTGCCTGGTGCCAGTGTTTGACGGGCAGGATTAGGGACAGTCTAATCCTTGCTCAGGTGGACTCAGTTTGGCAGGGAGAGTTGTTAAAACCAGGACCAGTCTTTGGTTGTTCTCCTGGCTTTTCCTTGCTGTAGCACGATGATCTAATACAATGGGTATGCATCTTATTTGCCCCCCTCCGGGTGACATTGTTCTTGTTTTTCGTTAAAAGAAGGAAGTTTTTCTTGTTTGCCCGGTGACTCTGCCCTTCTGGAATGAAGATGAGTAATGCTGGCAGCACTCCATGCACCTGCTGGGTGCCACCCTGCGGGATCACCTGAGCCAGGGGCAGCAGATGGAGGCAGGCAGGGCCGGGAGGGTTGAATGGGAGCTGGGGAGGTGTTTATGGTTGGAGTCTGGAACCTCCTCCAGGTTAGGAGCAGGTGCTAAAGTGATCTCACAATGCTGGGACTTGTTGGGTGCTGCCTTGCAGGTCTGGGTGTTGGCGCCAGACGTTGGGAATCTTTATTCTCCAGGACTAGCCTGGTGTGTATTCTGTCCCTTCTCCTCCTCCTCCTCCTTGGGTAGGACTGGAAGGAAGCAAAGAGCATTCAGTGATAACCTCCACTGTTCATTAAATAATTTGGGACCTTGCCTCTGAGCCTTGGTGCAGAACAGCCGCGGTTCCAATGACACAGGTTGAGTGAATTCTGCAGGATCAGGGATCAGCCTGCTGGGCTTTGCGTGGGCCATGGAGCAGCAGTGTTTCCATTACCCAGGGGTGACTCAGCATGGGAGTATTGCCCAGGGACCTCACAGCTGGTCCTTTCCACTCTGTTTCCTGTCCCCTCCTCTATTGCAGAGTGCAGGTCTGTCTGAAGAAAGCCCAGCACTTAAAAACCAACCAAAAACTTCATCTGCCTGGTAGCATCCCATCCCCTGCTGCCAGCCAGGATGGGCAGTATCACAAGGCCCATCCTTTAAGAAACCACAGAATTGCTCTACAGAATTTGCTGCTGGAGTTTGAAGTCTGACACTGGATTGTTTCAGGCGTGAGTGACACAAAACTTAGGAGTAAAACTGAAAGTGCTTAACTGTAGTGCAGCCCTGACGAGATGGTGAACCTGTTCCCATCCCACCTGATGTGTAAGCTAATTAGCTCCTTGGCTAAGCAGTAATTCTGGGCAAGTATGCACAGGCTGTCCTCACAGGGACTCTTGCATTCCTCTTGGTTTCACAAGCTAAAGATGCTTCTCTTTGCTTGTGAGGTTATTATTGCTCCATGCAGGTTTATTGAGCTATAGCATTAGAGCCACTCATCAAACGGTGGTGAGTCGCTCACTTGTCTAAGCTTGTTTATTTTTATAATGCTGGAAAATATTTGCATACTGTACAGAAATGTGCTGCTTTGGTTCCCTACAGCCTGGCAGTATTATCATTTTAAATTCTTCATTAATCTTCCATCCTCACGAGGGACTGGCAAGGTTCCTGTGCATAATTACGTGATGTTTAAGTCAGAAGCCTCAGCTACTGGGTTTTTACACAATGCCCTGCAAACATGAGGCTTTTCTTCCTTAAATAGTACCTACACTACCCCCATTTTGTGCCCATTCTTGATCTCAGCATGGTGAAGCATTATTTGCAATTCCTGTCTTAGTTCTAGCAGTTCTAGGTTCTGATGTTTCCTCCAGAGCTTTTCCCTCAAATTACCAGCAGTAATTTCAGACCAGAGTTCAGAATGAGGTGTAAGATGATAGAGCTACAATGCTTGGGAGCAAATTGCAAAATTGATTCAGCCTGGGAAATCTCACCGTGGTTGCTTGGATGAGATTTGATCTAAACCTGGATTTTCCACTGGAAAAGGTGTTTCCAGGCTTTGTGGCTATGGAGAGTGCACCATCCAATCCATACACTTTGGCAGAGTTGTTGCTAGTCTGATTTCAGCCCTATCAATCATAATAGATGTAGGCTAAACCCCCAAATATGTCTGTTTAAAGTATCTACAGAACCTTCCCAATTTCCTTCCAGCTCTATCATAACAACTTTTCCAGTGCATCTCACTAATTTCCATCTTTGGCACAGTGAAAACCGAAATTGCTGGAAGAGCCTGACAAAAAAATAGAGTTTGGTGTCCAAATAAATAACACATGGGCTTCAGCACCAATTGTACTGTTCATTTTTGTGTTTTGTTAATAGAAAAGTTAACTCACTGGTTCTGCCAGGAGTTTTCAGCCTGCTCAGAAAGCAGATTCCAGGAATGCTGCCACCCAAGTTAGTTGCACAAGATTTTCTTTGTTAATTAAAAATAATGGGATAAAACTGAAAAAAAATAGGCTACCAGTTGGTATTTAAAGAAAGCGGATTTGTTGGCCAGAATATCTTCATATTGTATCTCAGCCCACCTTTTGCTTTGGGTTTCCAGGTTGATTTCTAGTTTACACCCACACTAAAATTAGTAGTATTCAGTTCCAGCAAATGTTTTTCAGTGTGAACTGTGCCTTCCCTCCATCAGCTCAGCAGAATGAGCTGGTAGTGCTGAGGAGTGAAGCTCTGCATGTGAAATGGTTCCTGGAGCATTTGAAGGAGTTAAACATGCACAGATTGGATTTGTCTGTTGAAAAAAAATCTTTAAGGCAGAGAGGCGGAATCTCAAGCTGGATTGTATCTTTGTATTAAAAAAATAAACAATCCCCCCCACCACCTCCTTAGATTTTTCCAGTTGAGACAAAAGAAATCTTTGGGTGGAAAGGCAGCATCATATTGCATAATAAAAGCCTTTGTATACTCTAATAAAAAGGGTTGCTCAGGGCAGCTTGGTTTAAAATAAATATAAAAAGAAGAGTCAGTGATGATTCTGGTGTGAGGGGGATGAGGAATCCTTAACTTCTGTTGTGCAACACTGAGAAAAGAGGCTAGAAATTGCTCTAGTTATCTGCTATCTTTAATGCCTGCTTTAAAGGCTCTTTACTGCATATTTGCTGGCAGCTGTTTTCAATATATCCCTCTCAAGCTAAGTCACCAGTTAAGAATTTGACATTAGCTGCTTTTTTCAACCATCTTGAAGTACCACACCACACAACACTGCCTTGTTCTCTCCTTAGATATTGTTCATGTGCCTTGAAATTGCTGTTGACACCTCAAGTATTTAACTTGCAGATCTGAGATAGTTTTTGTTGGGTGTGGATTTGTGCTGTAATAAGTCAGAGACAGAAGTATCCACGTCTGCATTCCTTCACTACATCTGTTCACTTTATTTTTTGCAACATTCCAGGAAATTAAGTTAAATTATACGTATCAATGAATATTTTTAGTTTCACTAGTTCTATTTTCATTGCCTTTCCTTAAAGTATGACTACACTGAGTGCACAAATATGTTTCATATCTTTTGCACTGCTTTTTCTTTAGGACACCTTCAGTAACTGCTTCTTGTAACATGCCTAAATACACATTGTTCTGTATTCTCCTGCTTCTCCTCTCAATGGTTAAAATTTCTTTACTGCTTCATATTCATATTCTGAAGGAAAAAAGTAATGTAATTAAAGAGTGTTTTGGGAATTAGAGCTGTGCTCTGCAATGTATTTCTGGCATAAACTCTTTTCAGTGTCCTTTTCTTCCCCTGACTTTCCTAGTCTGTAAAATAAAGCTAATATTTACAAACTGATCATTCTCACAGTCATTTCTGAGACACAGTGTGTTGAAGTTTATCAAGCATTTCACAGTGTCACCATCCACCAGAGGATTTCTGCTGACACAGTTTGAAATACTCAGCACCACTGGCAAAGGAGCCATAAGCACAGGGCATCCTCATCTGTGCTGCAGCTTTCATTCTGAGCAAAAAATAAAACAATGGAGTTAAAGAATTAGCGGGTTTTAATCACTGTTTCACTTGGAGGCACAGATGGGACAAAGCATTACTTGGCAACATTTAATCTTGGAGCAGAAATGGTCATGATTAAAGCAGCAGCTGGAGGAGATTGCTGGGGACACAGGGGTTCATTCATCCTAAAGGGATCAAAATTGTTGGGCTCTGTGAGAAAACAAGAAGCTACAAAAGGAAAATCTGAAATATGGGCTAAGGTTTATTATTTGGAGGGTCTCATCTACTGATTAAAATTATATTTTCAATGCTTTCCTCAGAATTATTTTGGGAGCGAGGGGAGTATCAAGTGATCAGGCCTGCTGAAGAGGAGCCTGAAGCCATCTCTGAGTGGAGATCTTGGGTTTGCAGGAGGAAGGCTGAGTTTGTCCCCCCATGTGGCAGAACTGCTCCTCCTTACCAGGGAACTGCAAGTGAAGGACAAAGGTATGTGCCACTTCAAACAGCATTTCAAAGGAGTCACATTCCAGGTCAGCTAACAGGGCCTGAATTCCTGCCGTGGTGGGCAGCCTGGAATGAGGTGGATTTTAACTTTCTCTTCATTAAGATTTGCAGGAGGCTTTTGTGTGCCCAGTGGGAGTCCTTGGGTTGCAGGGGTTGAGTGTTCTGAGGGAGCAGACAGGGAGGTTGTGGAGATGCAGCACAAAGCAGACCCTTCAGGCCTCCTGGTTCTGCCACAGAACAAACTGTTGGGAACAAGTTACCTTCTGCTAAGGGACAATGTAATGCAGAAAAAAGGTCACAAAAGAAAATGCTAGAACACCAACACGTGTTCTGCTGTCAGGGCAGAGCCGCAGCTTGGCCAGCGAGTGCGGCTGAGTTCTATTCTGAGCTGTTCTAGCTCAAAAGGAGCTCTGCTTTCAGTTACATGTCTCAAAGGTATAATTAATTTTTGATATTTCAACTCAGGCAAGGCCAGTGGGCCTGAGTTTCCATGACACACTCCTGACTCCACTGGGAGGCTGAGCAAAATGCAATTGCTGTTGGTCACTGGCTTAATCTGTACTTAGGATGTGCCTGACATTGGCTCTTTGTGTTTCTCTCATTGGGAAGCAGTGTTTTTTCCTGCCACTCGGAGGTCTTTTTCTGTTCCTTAGATCAGACAACTCTTTTTCCTCCCCTTGCATTTGCATGCATTCCGCTGAGGATATTTAGATGTGTGAGGATTTGGTTGCCTTTGTATAGCAGGAAGTTCCCGAGTCCTCACTTGCACCGTGCCTGGGGTTTTCTGCAGCAAGGAGAAGAGGTGCTGATCTCACTCTGGGCATTTCATAATTCTGAAAACCTGCTGGCTAACTAGGTATTCATGACTTGCTTTATGCAAGCTGAGAGATTTCTTTACTTCTTTTGAACCATATGCTATCTCAATGGGCCTATTTTTTGTTTTTTTCTTTCCCTTAAAACTGACAATTGCTGATTTCACACTTCAGTCCTTGTCTGCCTACAAATATGGGAAGTGTATTTCATTGTTGGTAACTCCAAGTATAAAGCAAACAGGTTTCAGGCATTTTTACCATCATCCTGTGAATTCCACGTCTCCTTTTTGCCCGAGATGCTGTCTGAGGTATTTGGCACGCATCCCTACAGCTTGAAGCGGATTGATTTGCCTATAAACTTTCAAGTCACCTTTCATCACCTTTCTGAGGCTTTGCCCCCCGGGCATGCACGTCCTTCTTAGGTCTCCACGGGCCTTGATGACCTCCATTGTTATGGGAACCTTTGGTAATCTAACCTGCTTTTTTTCTGTATTTCAAGCCGTTGCTCCTGAATATCTCTCCCTCGATCCACTCAGGCGCTAATAACCGTGTCTCCTTTCCTTAGGTCAAGGGCAGCTTTTACGTTCCACCCAAAAGGCACCACAGTTTGAGATGAGGAATTCAGAAGAGCAAGCAGCTACGACAGTTTTACAGCGCCTGCTGCAGGAGCAGCTCCGATACGGGAACCCAAATGACAACCGCAACCTTCTGGCCTTACACCAGCAAGCCACAGGCAATGCCCCCCCTTTCAGCAGCACCGGCAGCCCGGCCTCTCAGAACGAAGGGCTGAGCTCCCAGGAGCACCAGCTGGTCACTCATGCTGCCCGCCAGGAGCCCCAGGGCCAGGAGATACAGGTGGACAACAGCATCATGGAGAAGCAGCTCTCACCACGCCTGCAGAACAGCGAGGACCTCCCGACCTACGAGGAGGCCAAGGTGCAGTCGCAGTATTTCCGGGGCCAGCCGCACGCCAGCGTCGGGGCCGCCTTCTACGTCACGGGCGTCACCAACCAGAAGATGAGGACTGAGGGGAGGCCCACGGTGCAGCGGGTGAGCCCGGGAAAGGTGCACCAGGATGAGGGACTGAAGGACCTCAAGCAGGGCCACGTGCGCTCCCTGAGCGAGCGGCTGATGCAGCTGTCCCTGGCCACCAGCGGGGTCAAGGCCCACGCGCCCGTCACCAGCGCGCCGCTCTCCCCGCTGTCCCCGCTCTCTCCCCAGCAGTCCAGCGACCCTTACAAAAATTCTAGCTCCAATGAGTTCTACAAGAATTCGGTGCAGCCCCCTTCCCAGCCCAGCATCAAAGGAATGGAGCAGCGGGGGCCTCCCCCAGAGTACCCTTACAAAAACGTGTCCACCCCATCTATGAACTGCAAGCCTCAGGACTCGGGGCATTTCTATAGTGACCATCGCATGAGCCAGCAGGGAAGATCTGATGGGCCTATGATGAGGTATCAGCATCCCCCTGAGTATGGCTCAGTCAGGTAAGAGAGACCTTAAAACAAGCCCTGTGACAGCCACATAGGGAATGACAACATAAAACTCAGTCCATGAATGACAATATAAAACTAAAACAGCCATGTGGAGAATGACGATATAAAACTTTCAATCACCTTCATTCCTGAGACAGGTTTTCCTTCTGCAAAGACCTCATTTTCATTATGTGAGATGACATGTTGTGTTCAGCTGCAGAGACTGTCTGGGAGGACTGTTACCTGCTTCAGTAGCTGACTAGAGAGGCCTGATGCTTTTTTACAAAAAAAAAAAGATCCGAAACAAGCCAGCTTGATTTTATGGTATGGGGAAGTTCAATGCTGAGGCTCCAGAGCCTCACAAAAGCTTTGCTACAAAAGCCAAAGTTATGGTCTGATTCATTGTAGAAACTTGCAGTTACTTATTGCAAGAATTAAGTTGTTCTTTAATTACATCCGCCAGGCAAAAGAATTTTCTTAAAAGTGGATCACATAGGAAAGGAAAAAGTGAATGAAAGCAATAATGGTGCAGGTAACAAAAATCACCTCTGAGAGTCCTGTAGAGTTTTTAGAATTTTATTTTCAGTGGTTCGAAGTGTAGGAGACAAAAATGGAATATGATTTATGCCTCATCCCAGGCTTGCTTGTTCAGCTTTTGCTCATTTTTCTTGCATCATTTGAAATCTCAGCCTGTTCTGGTTCCCTCTAGATAAGGAGCTGGATTTGGCTTGAACCAAACACTGATGTCCGTGTGGGAAGATGAAGTTTTATTAAGGTTTTAAACCTTAATAAACCCCAGCTTCACTTTACCTGTTCCCATACCATCTCATCCCTGCCTGACACCAGGTGGGATCTGCTGTCGTGATTTTGGCCTCATTTTGAAGCTAAAAGGGTAATTCAGAGGAGCAACAGGAGGATGTAAATGGAGAGGTCTCTGTGAATTTGTGTTTGCACATTTTGAGGGGAGCTTGAAGAAACCAGTCAGTGTTTGGGAGCAGAGTCTGAGCTTTAGGGAGTTTGAATCTGCTCAGAACCTTCCTAGCCCTATGAGGAGCTATTTTCAGAGTTTGTCCACCATTGTTTGTGATCTGAAATGACTTCAGCAGCATACAAGCCTGATGAAAAGACCCTTTGATCTGGCTAAATAAATAATAAAGAGGCCAGGAAAAGGGGAAGTAAAGGGTTTAGGGGGGGTAATGATTGTAGAAGCTCGTTGCAAATGTTTTTGCAAATTCAAAGGCCTCAAACCTCTGTGCACATGGGGCAGAGAGGGGAAACAGCTCCTTGGTGGTTCTGCTGCATCAGAAATACTCCTTATATTATATGCAGTGAGATGTAGCCTGCTTGCTGTTCAAGGGAGAGGTATTTGAAAACACGCCAGCAGTCAGCTCCTCTAGACAGGGTGATTTTTGTCTGTATTGGATGGATCCTGGCTGCTTTGAAAGAACATGGTGGGGGGAAGGAGGGGGAGGAGAAAGGTTCAGCTGGCAAGGTTTCCAGTAGGGGAAGCAACTGAAATTTGTCTTCAAAGCACTGGGAATCTAATGAGGTTACTTTTTAACCTAAATAGCTGCACAGAGGAGAGGTTTCCTTTGCAGGCAAATGCTGGAGCAGTAGAACAATTGCAAGACTAATCCATAAATTACAGAGCAGCGTAGCAAAGGAAGGCAGCGAGTCCTCTATTCCCCTCCCTCTCCCACATGCTGTAAGAGAAACTGTCATTTAGACAAGAAACCTTCTGTGTTGCTGAAGGTGCAGCTGGGTGATGGTATGGGGATTTTAAAGGCAAACAGCTCCGGGGAGAGCTTTTGCTTCTCACCAGGAGCGTCCTTGCAGTCTCCAGCTTTCCTGCACCGCGGCTCAGCCTTTATCGGGATTCATTTGGATTGGTAAATGTGTGCATTTTTTGAATTGTGCGTCAAGGAAACAAAGCCCCTTCTCTGTGCTCCCGAAGCCACACCCTTTTCTGCGGGTTTTTCCCCTCATTGTTCGGGGGAATTTGAGGGTGACCTAATGATGCGGTTAAATAAAACTCGTTGAGCAAGATAAACATTGGGGAATTCACAGCATTCTCATGCTTCACCCTCCCCAGTCTGGGAAAGGAATGGGCTGTGTGGTAAGTTTAAACCAGTCTGCAAACAGTTTGCCTCACCTGCTCCTGGGCGGTGGAAGTTTGGGAGCAGTGTATGTTGGTAATGATGTTGGTTTAATGTAAATACCGGGCATGCCGGAGGCATCTCTGCTGTTATTTGGAAATTTTACAGAAAGTTTAGAAGAGGGCTGGCCACATGTGAAGCTCCATTGAGTTCTCTCCCTAATACTTCAGCTGCACTTTACCATTGGTTGTGAAAACACCCCTCCAGTCTAAGAGCAGAGCATGAGTGCCTTGGGCTCTGTGTCCTGGGGCTGCAAGGGCTCCTGTGGCAACACAGCGAGGGCTGGAGCAGCTTTGGGTGCAGAAAAAGCCCCTGTCCGATGCATTTTTGGGTGCAGAAAAAGCCCCTGTCTGATGCAGTTTTGGGTGCAGAGGAAGCTCCTGTCTGATGTATTTTTGGGTGCATATGAAGCCCCTGTCTGATACATTTTTGGGAGCAGATGAAGCCCCTGTCTGATACATTTTTGGGAGCAGAAGAAGCTCCTGTCTGATGCATTTTTAGGTACAGAGAAAGCCCCTGTCTGATGCATTTCTAGGTGCAGATAAAGCCCTGTCTGGTGCATTTTTGGTTGCAGATGAAGCCCCTGTCTGATGCATTTTTGGGAGCAGAAGAAGCTCCTGTCTGATACATTTTTGAGTGCAGAGGAAGCTCCTGTCTGGTGCATTTTTGGGTGCAGAGGAAGCTCCTGTCTGGTGCATTTTAGGGTACAGAGGAAGCCCCTGTCTGATGCAGTTTTGGGTACAGAGGAAGCTCCTGTCTAGTGCATTTTTGGGTGCAGAGGAAGCCCTGTCTGATGCATTTTTTTGATGCAGAGGAAGCTCCTTGTCTCGCTGATTCAAGCGCCATCCTCTGTCTGGAGCCCAAGTGACTGAGCTCCTGCTGAGGTGATTAATCCCATCGACTTCACAGAAAGTTTTTGAGAGGGAGGTCTGCAGAATTTGTCCCGTAATTAGTAAATCACCGTGTGCACTGCGTTCCCCTGAGCAGCATCAAAGTGGGGGCTAATCAGGTGTGACTGGGCAGCAGAACAAAAATTCCTGGGTTTGATTTCGGCTGTGTAATGGAGTGGAGCGTGCTCCCTCCCGCGGGCAGCATTTCCTGCTTCGTGCAGAAGGGGAGCTGGAGCTTCTTGGACATGAAACGGGCAGGAGAAGCTGGGAAGGCATTAGAAAAAACCTTAAAGAGCCAGAGATCTTTCCTGGTCCTTTCATTCTTGGCCTTCCCCACTGTGCTGCTGTGCCACAGACCTTGTGTGTGTCCCTCTGTCCTGGCAGCCTGAGCACCCCATGGCTGCAGAGCTGCCCTCGCTGCCTGGCTCTGCCTTCCTGCCCCAAAAGCTCAGCTCACCCTGGTGCTTGCAGAGCCATAAATCCAGGTTTGTACTTGGCCTCTGTGGAGTTCCTCTGTCCATGCCAGAGAGCAGAAATTCCTGCATGGTGCACAGAGAAGTGGCCCTTAAAGTTATGCTTCCAAACCCGAATACTTGTAGGGGTAATTGCTCTGAGTTTTGTTTTCCCCCTGCATTTGGTTTATTCAGGTCTCTGTGACACTGAGGCAAATGGAAGGAGGTTGTGTAATTTTGTTGTATGTGTGTTTTGAGAGTCTACATTTTTTCTGAAGTGGTTGGTTCAGATAAAATTGTGATTGCTATTGCAGGGTTACCTGAGGACTCATTCTCTCACGGAGGGAATTTTTTGCTACCATTTTATCAGCAATACTGTTAAGTGACACAAATAGTCAATTTTACCTTTACGTTTTGCAGTGTAGCATAAAAATATTGAAAAAATCCAAATTGTGTTTGTTTACCTTTCTGACTCTCTCAACCCAAAATTGCTTTACCAGAGAAATAAATTCTTCATTTCTCTTGTTAATATAAAGAAATCCCAGAGCCAGGTATTTTTTACCCACAAAATGTATGTAAGTATTTTATAAGACTAAATTGTAAGCAGTGGGAATGCCAAAAAGTTCTTTGAATGTGTATGTAAAAGTTTGCATGCAAGATCTTAAAAAGTCTGGTGTCACTGTGAGGTTACCAGGATTTTTAAATACAATTTTTTTCAAGATGGTATTTTTTAAATATAATTTTTTAGGATGTATTAACCCAGCTGTGCTGTCTTGTTCTGCTGGGAATATAAATGCATTTGTGACATTTTGGAAGCCCTAATGCTGTTGGTAATGCCACAGAGCTAGGGACTCCAAGCTCTCATGTTCTAGCTTGAGCCCACAAGACTGATATAATTTCAAGACTATGAGAGGCTTTGGATCTGAGTGCCAAGATGCTGGAATTCTTGGAAATGTATCCTGTTTAGAAATACTCAGCCATGATTTCCTAGAGTTGTTCTTTACAATAGGTTTAAAAAGAAATGATCATTACAAGGCATGTCAGTTCCACTGGCCCTTCAGAATTAAAGTGCTGCTGTTGTGTTTCTTTGGCCATTATTTTGTTCATCTCATTGGTGCTTAGGATGGCAAGGTTCTGCCACTGGGTCTCTGTTGACAGAATAACAAGATGTTTTTAGTCAAAATGTTAACACTGGCATCTAAATCATCCTCATGAGGCTTTTAAGATTAACTCACTGACACCAGTCTCCCTGAGTATCTGCTCCAGGTTGTTTTCAGACTGGAAAAGAGTGTTTTGTAGGTTGAAAATTGGTTTTTTGCACCCATGAGGCAGACTGGCAACGTATTTCTTTTTGATCTAACTCTGTAGGTCATCACAGATGAAATGTCACAGCAAGGTTATTCCCTAATTGATTACAACATCAAAGCAGGGCATTGGTGATAGGTAAAGAATAAACTCGGGGAGATGAGTGGTTTGTGAGGATGCAAAGTTTTAACTCTGCACACAACTGGGTGAGCTGAGAAAGCAGCAGGAAACCACCTGAGACAAACCAGGTGACCTTGAGCATGGCCTGTGATGGTTTGGCCTCATTCTTCATTATGAGAACTGGCAAATGAAGTTAATGAAATCAGTGCAACAATAAGTAGAGCTGCCCCCCTGGGAGGAGAAGCACCAAATTGCTGCTACTAAACTGAACATTCCTGAGGAAATTAATTGCACATCACTCTTCTGCATGACCCCTGAAATCCTCATGCTGCAAATGATCATTTCTGGGGAAATACAGCTCCTGAAATGATGCTGCTGGCAGGGACCACAGTCATCTGAAAGTGAGGAGAGAAACAATAGCTCGAGCAGTGATTCTGTTTTTTCTTAGTTAACAAAGGCTAGATTTGTTCCTCCATTAAGGAATTTGAGCAGGAGCTTGGAGGTTTCTCTGCAGGGAAGCAGGGCAGTGAGACATGAAGGGCATGATGCTGAAATAGTGAACCCTGTGCTGGGCTGAGAGCTGCTGAACTCCCCTGTGCTGCTGCCAGATGTGAGTAGTGCCCAGATGTGAGTGGTGGGTGCAAGGAGTGATTCCTTCTTCTTGGAGAGCAGGAAGGATGGTGCTGAGTGTTTGCACTTGGGCTCAGAATTGTGTGTAACCCTTGAGCTCCCAGCTCAGCTTCCTGCTCACTGCTGTCAGTTCCTGGTGCTGTAGGAATGCTGTGAGCTGCCTTGTCCATCCTCTGCAGAGCAGGAGTCCCTCCTGGGAGCACAGGCAGCCAGAGGGGTGTTCTGTAGCAGCTCTGGCCAGGTGGAACAACAGTGTGTTGCTTTTCCAGCTGCAGGGCTGAAGGGCATCCCAAAGGGTGGGAATTTTGTCAGAGCAGCAGGACACGCTGAGCTGCCAGGCTGGGTCTGCTCTGGCCTGAGCTCCATGCTCAAGAAGAGACTGGCTGCAGCATGGAGAGGGAGGGACTTCAACTGTTAGAATAAAGAACATCCAGACAAGTTAAAGGTTGAATGTTTTTGGAGGAGAAAGCAAATCCTGCCTCCTGAGGTCATCCAAGCATGATAAATCCACAGTCTTCTCAGGCAGATTTCTCACTTGGCTGATGCAGCAGGAGTTGAGCTGGGGATCTCCAGAGCCTGGGAAATGTGAGAGGGTGTAGCTTGGATGTAATTCTGTGGCAGACTCAGGCAGGTTATAGATTGGTAGATGTGTCTCTGATAGCCTGCAGAGGTTATTGTTAGGAGCAGTAAGCACACCTACTGCCTAGGACAGGGCAGGTTGGAATGAAATGCTGCTTCTGATTCTTAGGTTGGTTTTCAGATCCTTTATTTGTCTCATTTAGCCAGGCTGCAGTTTATTGATTGATATTTCAGAAAGCTCAGATCAGTGATACTGGAACACTTAGCATCAAGCTTAGCCAATGCTTTCAACTCTCTATCCTGGCTTGCAGAAGAAGATTGTTTTCTCGATGACAGATGGCACATTTAAGGCCAGAACAAAAGAGCCTGTTCTTAGCAGTCCTTAGTTGAGCAGTTTTATCCACAAAGTGTGGAGAAAAGTTACAAAAATAATTTTGTCCAGTAGTTGTTGATGCACTATCTTTTAGTACTTCTGTAAAAAAAAATAGTTTCTAGGAAACACCTTTGTGTTCTTAGAATTTGCTAAAGATTTGATTTTGAAATGCTTTTTAAATGGAAGAAAGCCTCACTTGAGTCTTTTGTATGGGAAGACGTGCACAGGAGCTACACACCTTGTCCCTGGTTTGTGCACCTTCCTGTGCATGACTGTGATGGAGCCTGTGCTCTCTGTTTTCCAGGCAGAACCCAGATGTGCAGCTGCAGTTACAACAGAGACCACCTCACCACCACAGCCCAACTTCCTCCTTGACATCCCTGGGATCTTTGACTTTGCTCCAGTCTCCACCACCCTCTAGGCTGTCCCCATCCCAGCATCAGCAACCTCTGACTCCCAGCCAGGCAGATCCTGGTGTTCTGCCCCGGCCCCAGCAGCCTTTCCTGTCCAACCCAGTCCAGCAGGGGGATCTGTACCGACTATGCCAGCCCTTCCTGGGCCCCCAGCAGCAGCAGCAGCAGCAGCAGCAAGGAGACTCCTACTCCATGAGAGCCCAGCAGATCCCTTCCCCATACCAGCAGGTGCAAGTGGATCCTTTTGCCATCGTGTCCAGGGCCCAGCAAATGGTGGAAATCCTGTCCGAGGAGAACCGGTCCCTACGGCAGGAGCTGGATGGGTGCTATGAGAAGGTGGCCCGGCTGCAGAAGGTGGGTGGTTGTGTAATTCAGGCATTCTCCTGTCTCTGGTCTAGTCCCTAATTGAATCATTTAACCTGCAAGTGTTGGATTCCTTTGCTGAAGGGATTGATGAGGTACTTTAGAGTCTTTCGTATGCAGATTGATTAGTCTGTGTCGTGTGCCTTTGGGCAGCAGCTTAACTTTGGCAGAAGATGGAATCAAAGCCTTCAGTTTTCTGCTAATAGTTCACTGACCTTGCTCAGAAGCACATCCTCCTCAGCTGCTGAAGAGGCTGACTGCTTGGATTGCTTGGCTAAGTTAAGGTTTGTCCAGGATAGCAGCAGGTTTCATTTTCCCCAAAAGACCTCAGAGCTGCAGGAAGGGCCTGCTTGGGGTGGCATGAGACCACAGCCACTCAAGGAGGCAGAGGGGACATGGCTACAAAACTGGTTGGCACCACAGTGTGCAGGGCAAGTAGTGCTGCTATAGCTACATTAAAGACATTTGGACTGCAGGACTGGGACTAACATTCCTTTTGTCCCTCTCTCAACACCACACAATTTCCATGAAAACTTAATATCTTGATTTGGACCCAGCTATTTGCCTCCTTTGGCTTTATGGAACAAGCAGAATAAATGATGCTAAGACATTTAAAAGGAAATACCCCAGTGAGACAGACCCATCATTAATGTGCATGTGTGGAGGTATTTTCATGCTGCCTCACAGAAATAACTTCTTGATGACCAGTGGTTTAAAGCTGGGCAGCAGGTCAGCTTTGCTTTTGCCTTGCAGCTGTGGAAAGGCTGATGCTACTTAGCAATTTAGGACTTGGTGGGTCTTGCTGTGCTCTTTGCACTGAGCTGTGTTTGGGGCCAGAAAAATGTGTTGGTGCTTGTCCTTGAGTTTAGATGACCAGTGTGGCTTTCCACACTCATTATTCCCCATGTTACCTTTTACCTCTTATGTTTGTTTGGTCGTATTTTTTTTTTTAATGTTTCTGGCCAGGAAATACTTGAGAGAATTGTTTGACAGCTTCCTGATAATGACAGAAGGATACAAATGCACTTCCCTCCACCTCCCTGTTGATCATTTGCTGTAGACAGTGCTGATGGGGTTTGCTATGGTGTGGATCCACACTTCCATAGCAAATCATGCCCAGCAAGGAGAGTTAGGAGAGAATCTCCTGCTCTAGATGATCAGAGAAGCTTTACACTGAAGAATAAAGCATATCCTGAAAGGAAGGATAAAGCATATTTTATTGCAAAATTATTCAGCCACTGGTATTCTTTCTAGAGAGGGATTCATCACAGACCTGAGACTTTTTTCTACTTAGTGTATAAATATAGGTTTCCTTCAATAAAGAACACTTGAGACAAAGTAATCTCCTGTCCGAGACAATGAAATTTGTTAGTGGAAAATATTATGTGCTTGTTTTCACTTTCACTGCAGCTGGAAACAGAAATTCAGCAAGTTTCAGAGGCCTACAAAAACCTGGAGAAATCATCCTCTAAGCGGGATGCCCTGGAAAAAGCCATGAGAAACAAACTGGAAGGAGAAATTCGTAGGCTTCATGATTTCAACAGGGATCTAAGAGGTAAATGAAATAAAACTTCTGTTCTTCAATGCTGAGGGTTTTTATTGTTATGTTTACTTGGCAGGACAGAGTTTTGCTGCAGAATTCAGTCTGACACGACTGGAATATGACAAGATCCTCAGGTGCATTCAGTAGTCAGAGATTTTAAGCACTTGCTGGAGGAATGGAAAAGACAGGTTTAGGAGAGGGCTGCAGTCTTTCATTTCCAGCCTGTTTCTCATTGACAAGAAACATGTGATAAGCCAAATACCATAAACCAGATGCAAGCCTGGAATTCTCTCATGTCTTATATCCTAGAGACAATTTGTACAATTTGTTCAGTTTACACAAATGGAAAGAGGTTTTGCTGACTGCCTAATCCCACACCAGGCATGTTCACTTTATTTCCTGTCCAGTGACCCTTTTTGCACTGACATACAAACTGCAGAGTGTCTGTTCTTCCTGAAGGTCTTGTCATTCCTTATCAGTGTAGGCATCTGGTTTTTTGGATCTCCCTTCCTTTTCCAGAGTGAGCTGTTATTGGTGTCTGGTTCTTGCTAAGAGGCTGAGGCAGCCCCACGGCTGGCAGCAGAGTGGTGTTGAGTGGTATTTGACCTTACTGGGGGGAAAAGTTTAAGCATTAGTTTGGAAGGTGGAAATCATCTGCAATTTGAGATTTTTGAAGGTGCACAAACAGTTGTTTAAACTGGAAGTTTAATTTTTTTAAGAAAGCCTTCTGATAGTCCTGCATGCTGTCACTGCCTCGTGTCTTTTACTAAGACTCACAGAAATTGTTTTGCATCCAGGGAGTAAAGCCATGCATTTCCCAGTACTGTCCACAAAGGCCTGCATTAAATAATCTAATTCATAATAAAATACAGCATAAACATTTCATTCTAATTTTCACAGACTGATACAAGTTTCTAGCAGCTTGGAGCAGCAGAGCTGTTAATTTGTTTTTAGGGTTTTACACTATTCCCTCAAGTCAGGTAATTGGACAACAGTAATTTAATCTCCTGTTAAGATTTAGTGGAGAGTTGTAAGAGATCTTTTAATTGCATGCTGGGATTTATTTTTGTGGAAAAAATAAAGGTATAAATTGAAAAAATAAACTTCTGTGTTATAGACGTTTAAAATAATTTCTTTGGAACTTTAACCTTTTTTGTTTCATTGAGTGTATTTCTTTAAGGACATAATTAAAAACATTTCAAAAATGAGTGCCAACTTCTGATAGGCTGTAGAATTAGCAGATCCATTCCCCCAGCATCAGGAATGCCCTGAGCAGATGTAATTTAATGCTTGAAAGT
The DNA here is from genome assembly GCF_901933205.1 of Camarhynchus parvulus. Taxonomy (NCBI): domain Eukaryota; kingdom Metazoa; phylum Chordata; class Aves; order Passeriformes; family Thraupidae; genus Camarhynchus; species Camarhynchus parvulus. The sequence continues at coordinate 16,924,991 of NC_044600.1, read as the reverse complement.
TGTTAATTATTTCTTTTGCCTTTATTGAATTGTTTTGCAGAACGCATGGAGACAGCCAACAAGCAGCTGGCAGAGAAGGAGTTTGAGGGCTCTGAAGACAATCGGAAAACCATCTCTCAGCTCTTTGCACAAAGTGAGTTCCACAGCCTTTGTGGGTCACTGGAAAGCTCCAGTCACCTGGGAGGGAGGACAGTGCAGCAGGTTAACGCTCAGCACAGAAACCAGGGCAGTGGCAGCCCAAAGCTGGCAATGGAGAAAGGAGGAGGGATCCGAGAATTCCTTTTCTGTCAGTATCTAAAATCAATCTGATGGGATTTATTAGAGATATTGAAGCACAGGTAATTTTCAGTTAAACCATAAAATGAGTATTTACCCATAATTTGCATATTTTATCTATATATTTTATTCCTTGAAAGCTTTGAAATGAAACCTTCCCATGCCACCAGCAGTCCTGGCATGAGTTAAGGCCAGTAGGAGAGGAGCCTGCTAGGTCTCCTATCTCCTTCCTCTTTAATTTGCCACTGCCCTATCCTGTTGAGCAAAAATAAAGGGGATGAACACTCCTGTAGTCTGCTGGGCTGGGTGAGGGTCAGGAATTCTGTCCACAGCAGTGGATTTATCACAAGGCAAACCAAAATGACGGGTGTGAAATGCTGCTTTGCCTTTGTTCTGAAACGTCTTGAGGCTAACGGCGTCGGGCCAACTTTTCTCTCATCCCACAGTGTGCTCCACCCTTCTGACAATGCTCACTTTTCTCCAATTGTTATATAAAAAGGTAGTGCAATAAAATTGCAAAACAGAGTTTTTCTGTGGTGTAATAGACACTGCAACTACCCTGACAGATTCTGGTGTCCCTCTCTTGTGTCATCTTTAGCTTATTCCTTGTGGTTTGCCTTGCAAGTAAATGGCTGTCAGGGAGTGAATTCCAAACTCCTGGTGGTACTGGGAAGTCTGGGATTTTATTCTCTCCTTCTGCTGGTGGACACTGAGGTTCATAGGCGCACCCAGAAATTGGGGAGGTCAAAGCTGTGTGGCCTCTCCTTTTGGCTGAACATGGAAGCCACAGTCCTGCATTTAATCAGTCCCAGTATTTCTAGGGGTGCTGCAGGCACTTGTCAAGTGAAGCAGTTCTCATTTGGAGAAAAGTGTGCAACAAAACCTCCAAAAGCCTCTCTGCAAGCATTTGCAGATTAACAAACAGCCTGGTAGCACTGACTGATACCTGCTGGCACAATGCCACCCTGTCTCAATGCAGCTCAGTCTCTGCAGTACAGTGTAATGTGCTCACACTGGCAGCAACTCATTCCTGGATGGAGGAGAGGAGAAATGCTGGGAAAAGATGGGCAAAAAAAACCCCATCATGTGATGACATTTGTCCTTATGTCCTGGCCTGGCCCTGGGCTGGCTCATGGTTTGCTCTGCAGAGCTCTGGGTGCTGTTGGTGGACAGATTTGTTTTGCAACCTGTGTGTGGGCTGTGTTGGATCCCTGGCAGAAGGGAATCTTTAGCTGCTCTGTGTTGCTAAAGCTTTGCTCCTGGCTCTTTGCTGGCAGAAGAAAGGGAGTAATTGTGGTCCTGTAAATATAGTTATGCACATGCTTGCACAAATGGGCCTGTGTGCTCCATAGGCAGTCTGTCCTAACACCCAGCACCTCGTTCCTGTTTTTCAAGCCTTCCACTCCTTGTCCTCATTCCTTTGTCGTGGGATATTGGTTTCTGGAATGCAGTTTCTCTGGTGTCATCAGTGCTGGGTGTAGATCACTCCAGGCAGTATTCTGTGGTTGTGTATGCAGCAAGTGGGTTAATGTTATCTTTGGAGCTTGGTTGGCTTGAGCTGGGAATGGCAACGTACACAGAGGACATCAGCCCTGTGTTGTGGCTTTGCCTTACACCCTTTGTGATAATTTCTCCAGTCTCCAATTATTTTTATCCTATCTATGTTTTTATGAAGGCAGTGCCCTGTTCCTGCAACACTCAGCATTGCTGCTCCAGCTCTTCCTGGAGAGCAGCAGAAAAGGATGAGCTGCTGTGTTTGGGGTGGCAGGTCTGCTCTGGGAAGGGACAGAACAGATGTATGTGCCTCACTTCTGGCCTAGGGAGTCATTTTTACAGGCAGTAGAGGAAGACTGAGGAGTTCTTGCTGCTGATTTGTTTTCTGACTCCTCTGAAGATATTGCTGGGGGTTCCTCTGAGAAAGGACAGAAGGCTCTTCCAGTTTGGGGGGTCAGTGTGGAAAAAAGGAACACAAGTTTTTCAGGAACACCAGTCTGCTATCTCTCTCCTCAGCCCAAGATATTAAAATTACTCAGTTTGTTATCCACTGCTGAAAGCTCAGGGGTGAGGAGGTGCCAAGTTTCACTAACCATCTGTATAATCACAGCAAATTACCTGAGTAACTGTACTGAGCGATGCACCTTCTCTTCCTTCTCACTATCTTTGTGGCACATTGTTGCTTGAAGGTACCATACTTGTTTTTCAGGATTACAGGTCCTTCTCTTCCTTGAAAGCCATGTCCTCTTCTTTTCCCTCTTAGCACTAGATTTGCATTCTCTTTCTTGTGAGAAGTCCCAGTGCAATCATCCCTTCACCTCTGGAGTGAAAGGCTCCTGAAAACTGGGCAGAGACAAGTGCTGTGCATTGATAAGTATCACTTTTTTATCCACAGACAAGGAAACACAGAGGGAAAAAGAGAAACTGGAAATAGAGCTGGCTGCTGCCCGCTCCACCAACGAGGACCAGCGGAGACACATCGAGATCCGAGACCAGGCCCTGAACAACGCTCAGGCCAAGGTGGTGAAACTGGAGGAGGAGGTAAGAATGCTGAGAGAGAGGAGTCAGGGTAGCTTGTGTGCCAGCAAAAGTGGCTGTGGGAATGAGTTTGTCTTGTGGAAGTTATAAGGAAATCTGTTTTCTTCAAAGCTGTTTCTATCAGTTTAGCTTTGTGTTGACTAGCTAAACAGATAAGCCACAAATCTCTATTTCCCTGGAAATGCTTTTGTCTAAGCAGCCATATTTTGTTTTCTTTTTGTTTTAACTTGTAAAAGTGGGCTGGAAGTGGAATCTCAGCCCTGGAAACCTGCTGGACTTGGCAGAAATTCAGATCTGGCTGGACTTTCAAGTAATATCAGATGAATGTGGCTTGTCCCTTTGCCAGGTGTGGGGACAGTGCAGATCACCGTGTGTGCCCAGCATTTGTAATAAGCTGGGCATGACCTTTGTTGTTTTCTCTGCCTTTCCTCCCAAGAAGGAGTAATACATTTGAGCTGTTTAGCTGGGCAGCTTTCACAGCAGTTGCTTTTGCAGCCTTGTCCCTGCCACTCATGGCTCTCACCTTTGTCCCTTCTGCGTCACGGTGTCCGTCCTTTCCTCCCACCTTCTGCTTTCCTCTCAAAGGCCCCATTTCCCACTCCAGCCTCTGCTTCCTTTACTCCTACTCTTCCTCCATGGAGAGTCTCAGGAGGAAATCTCCTGACCAAGCACACTTCCTCACTGCAGATTTGTTCTCCAACCCTGCCATCTCCCTGGCTACCAGCACTCAGCTGGGCACTGTGCCTATGTCCACCTGAATTTTGCTGCTTTCAGAGACATTCCTCAAACCCTCCCCTTGTCTGCTTTAGTTCTCTCTCCCTTCAGGATTCCATTGTGCCAACAGAGGAGGAATGATCAAATACTAGAATATCCTCCTCTCCCAGGTACAGGCGTAGCTCATTTCTGAGTTTTAGCCTTCTCTTCTCTGAGCTCTGGATTTGCCTTAATAGCCCTCCCCTGAACCTTCCTGTGTCTCTCCCTGGTGTCCTTAATTTTTGCCCTTCCTTTAATCACTTCATGGAAGCCTTCCCTCAGTCCCTCTGGATCTCCCCTGGACCTGCTCTGCTCATTCAGGATGTTCTTGTGGGTTTATCTGCTGTCATAACCTCTTTTAGCCTGCCATGGCTGACTTGCACTCACTCAGGGGACAGGGAGCATTGGGTTGTTACCTTATGGTAATCTACATCTGACATGGCTCTCTTTAGGTCTCAAACTATTTTTTCATTGATTCTGCAATGTATTGGAGTTCTTTGGCTTTCATTCAAATTTCAGCACCTTATTTAAAAGTCTGATGGGTCACTAACTCTGAGTACATGGGACATCCTTGTGTTTCCCTGGAAAATGCTTGGAGTCAGTGTGGATGAGGTGCTCTGATCAGCTGGGCCAGCACACACAGCACTTGGCTGGGTTGAACTTCTGTGTAGGCACTCTTTCTGGCTCCCTCACAGTAAAGTTGAAGCCTTGAGGGGTAATAATAATAATAATAACGTTTAATGTTTTATTTTCAAAAGGCTGCTCTTGTTTCACTAGAAGAATTGGGTTCAGTGCTGTGGCAGAGTATTTCTGCCTAGGTAGAATAGTGAAATAGGTAAGTCACTCTGGGCAAAATTGCATGATAGCTTAAAGAGCACACAGAGGCTGATCCAGGGTGAAGTGATCTGCATGAGGGCTTGTGGTCACAGGCATCCAACCTTTGCTCGAATCCCAGGGTGTGCAGGAAGTACCACCCTTCCTGCTGTAGATAAATATGGAAGTGTCTCAGTGAGGGAGCAGGAATTAACTCTGCTTTTTCCTAGAGGTGAGAGAGAATAAAGGGAAACAAATGGTAAAGAGTCACTTTTGCAGGTTTCCCAAATCACTTTTTAATGAAATACTTAGGATTACAACGCATTTGTTGCCTCATTAGTGTTGAACTGTGGAAAGTTCTCCAATCCCCAGGCTGTTTGGTAATTCCCAAAGGCAGCCAAGGAGCTGCTCAGAGCTCAGGGCACCTTTAGAAGAGGCTGGGAACACCATTCTGAGTTAGTGGCATTGAGTGGCCAAGAGATATGAACAATTAGTGGGTTATTTCTTTATTCTGGCCAGGTTAATCTGAGTGACTAGTCCCTGTAAGTGTCAGGAATTTCCAAACTGGTCCTGCAGCAGAGGGTGGAGTTTCTTAGGCTCAGGTTTGGCAGCTACTCTGGCTCAAGGCCTGAGGGATATTTAGGTTGTTGCCTCCTGTAATGTAAGTTTTCACCTTTTCTTTTTACCCTTTGCATTTTGACTTCCTATTGAGCAGAGTAACATTGCCTTGTGTGCACCAGATCCTTTATAAAGGAATATTTCCATTCTAGGGAGAGCTATAAGCCATATATGACTGTAACTGATTTTAAATGTTGCATTGGAATTGGAGTTTAGGTTCTTTTCAAAACCCTTGGCTTGAATTGCCAGTCTGGACAAAATCTGTAAAATTATACACTTGTCTACACCTGTGGAGCTTTGAGGGTTTTTATATATAACTGGATTTCAGCATCCAAGTTAAAAAAAGAGGAGAGATAATGGGATGTTGAATGTGATGGAGAAAGGAGTGACCTTGGAGATACTGAAGTGCAGTGTGAAGCAGTTGGATGCAAAAGTAGACATTCACAGAATGCTTCTCCTGTTAGCAGGGGTGAAATGGCTCTTCAAATTTAGAACAAGCTGCCATTAAAGTTTTTGATAGTGTGGGGTTTATTTCTGCAAAGTGCAAAATAGGGTGAGTGATCATAAATATTTAAAGCAAACTTAAATGTGTCTACGAACAGAATTGTTAAGTATGTATATGTTTTATATATAATGTTTAAACTTTACTACTTCTCTACTCTCCATAAAGATACACAGTTATTAACCCCTATTTTCACTTCTCTATTTTTGTTCTTCCCTTTAATAAATGTTCCACAGTTTTGCATAAATCAGTAGCTTACTAAAATTGTTTCTAGTGAAGCATTGGTCTGTGGTTTCTGAAATCAAAACTTCAGATTGTTTTCATTACATGTAATACATTTGACATAAATTGAACATATTTGAGGTAAAATGTATTTTGGCTTAAAAATGCATATCACAGTCAGAAAGAGTTAGTGATAATATTTGGAGCTAAAGCAATGAAAAATTCTAATTTTGGAGCATTTGTGAGGGTCTCAAGTGGGATGGCAGCAGGGTTGTGGCTGCTCCCACAGGATTTAACCCAATCTGCTCACATCCACCTTGACAGCCTGGAGCAGCTAAGCTGGGCTTTGCTTTGGGCCAGGGCCAGAACTGCTGGCTTTGCAGAAAGGACCATCCTGACCCACCTGACTCTGAGTAAATGCTGACTTACTGCCAGTCCTTACCAGACTTGGAATGTTGCAGGAGGGAGATTAATGCCAAATACTTTATCTAACCACAACTGCTGAGTGCAGAGGCTACAAGTGCTACTGGTTTTACTTTTTTTTCCCCTCAAATTGGTCATTTCTGCTTACCCTATTTAATTTATACCAGGGAAGACCACATTTCAACTTACGAAAAGTTTGTGGGTTTTTATAGTAGTGTAACTTGTACTCCTTTGCTCCACTCCTTCACAAATCACTTTTTTACCAAGTGCCTCAAGGAGACAGCTTTGAAGAATAATGACAAGCACCAGGAAGATAAAAATATCTCCTCTTTGCCATCCTCAGACACACACCTCGCAGTGGGAAGAGGAGACAGACCACCTCTCTAATGGGTAGAAACTGGGGGATAAAGCAGGGGACGAGTTTGAATGAAATATTTTTTCTAAAATTGCTTGTGCTCAGAAGTTCTAAGATCCTTCAGCCATCACAATTCCAAATGTAGCAGATACCAGCTGAGATAATGTGTTCATTTCTCACTGTGCTGTTGTGCAGAGAAAAAATGCTCTATTTCTGATAACACTGAGGGTTCTGTCTGTGGGGAAGTGCAAAAATATATTTCCAATGACATCTATTGTACTTTTTATGCTGTGCCTGAGATACTTTCAGAACACAGCCCTGGCTTGTAGGGAGGAGACCCAAAGGAGAGCTGTCTGCTTGATGCCTGCTCTAGTTTTTTCCAGTCACTATAAAAAGATATTCCTGGTCTCCACAGCTTTGTTTCACATAGACTCTGAGAGCTACCTAATAATCCTTTCAGGAAAGAGTTACTTCTTAAAGGGACAAGTTTTGGATGGCTTGTCACTCCTGGATGGATTGGGTGAAAAACCTCCCTGTTTTCCCTGTAACTGCTTTCTCTAATGAGTTGCATTCTTGTGACAGAACTGCCTTTTTATTGCCATGTCACTGTCTCCCATGTTCTGCCTGTTAGTGATTTTCCAGCGGTGGCTTTGAGAGTCAGAACTTTATTTTAACACAAACAAACGGGGCGACGACATTGTGACATTGCCATGCCACAAGCGCTGTTCCCTAGCACGGGATAGTGTTACCAAATTGTTTCAGCAGGAATTCTTGCTGAGGCCACTGGCGCCTTGTTGGGCCTGAATTCAAACAAACTGAGGGTTCAAAGGCATCCTAGAGGGATATATTCCAACAGCAGGAGGGTGAGGTGATGTAAACGTGCTTGCTGGCTTTTTCTTTTTTTTTTAATTTTAACTACATTTCTGCCATAGCAGGCAAATTCTTGTGGGGAAACACATTTTCAGCTGCATCTGAATGGATTCAGCTTTAGGATAAACCCAGAATGTTATGAAAACACCCTGAATATATTAAACAAAGGAGTTTGAAGACATCAGAAATAGTGGGTGGGAGACAAGCAGATGCTGATGAGTGTTACCAATTTGCTGAAATAGGAGCTGTCCAAGATGAAGAGGGTAATGGCTGGGTTTGACAAAATGCCTGGGAGAATTCTGAATCAGTGCAGGAAGTTTTCTCTTCTTCCCCAGAAAAGAAAAAATAAAATCTTTGCTGAGTAACTCATCTGGAAGCAATGAATCTCTTTCCTCAAAGAAGATCCTTCCCCCTCACCTGCTGTGTCCAGGGCTGTGTTTGTCCTGCACAGGCAGCTCCAGTTGGAGGATGTTGCAGCCTCCCTTGTGCCTTGTGCCTTGACTGAAAACTCCTCATTCCTGTGTGACCCGGCTCCGTTTCCATGAACCTCTGTGTGCTCCTCAGAGCCTTCCCTCTGTAAGGTCCTGGGATCCCTGAAAGGCATTGGATGGTTTGTCAAAGCCTAAATAAATGCGGAACAGGATTTGTTTGGCTTTTAGAATGTTGTTAATTCCCTTTCTGCTGGGCAGTTGTAGTAATAGTCAAATATATCCCCTGTTTCTGAGAGGAAAACTTGTCTTTGGCCACTGATTTTAGACCATGCCAAGGGAGAGGGGAAGTTAAATGAAGCTGGAAATACTTGATCAGGCAGCCAGGGAATCTTTCAGGGATATTCCCTGCATTGCTTTGCTCTTTGTGCCCTGGATTTCTGCAGAGCCCAGGTCAGTCATGGTCATCTTTATTTTTCTTGTCCTGAGTCCTATTGCAGAATTTACATAAACTTTGTAGTAAATGGCAGCTGGAGAGTGACTGCTCCTGTTTATATTGGTTTAGTTAGAATTACAGCCTGACCTCTGATGCTTGGTTAGGACATTTTCCAAAGCAGTCAGAGACTGACCTGGAGATGATACGGACATTATTGAAATTGTGCTGTAGGAAATGCTGGGAGTGGATACAGTCATCCTGCTGTGCTTCCAGACATGCACTGAGGTTATTTGAGATCTTACATCATAAATAGGTGTTAAAATAAAGATATTCTCATTAGCAAAATGCTCTGCATTTTCAGAGCACCCTTGGAGGCAAAGCAGTTATGATACATTAAGCGAACATGAGCTTGCTTCTTAGTTAAATGCTGTACCATCAAAAGGAAAATTACTATCTTGTCAAATTTATTTAAAATTACATCCCAAAGGGTGTGACTGCATCCTTGTAAAGCTTCAGGAATGAACTCTTATCTGGAGCACGTGTTCTCTGCAAGGCCTGATGCAGAGGAGAGAATTCCTGTGTCCTTTGATGCCATCCCTGCCCTGGTAGATGTTGCCGTGGCCCTTGGCACTGAGCAGCCAATTTTGGTTCTTTGCTGGGAGAGGGAGGGTGGGGAATCCATGGCAAATGACCAAGAACAAGCCTCAGCTCGCTGCCTTTTTTCCTTCTTCCCATCTTAGTTATGTCTTCAGCACCTTGGCAATACTCAGAAAATTGTTTCCAATTCCTGTCTTAGGAAAACAAGATCATACTCTTGATTTCTGGTAATGAAATCCCTCTGTGCTTGGAAGAATCATTCCTGATCCTCTCTACAATGAGAGTTAGGTCCAGTCAGAGAGATCAAAACAAAAAATATATAAATTTAGATTTCCCTTCTAGCACTTCTGGAGAATCCTGGTTTACAGAAAAGTAAATTTTTCTCACAAATACTTGCAGTAGCAGAGTGGCAGAGCTGGAAATGAATGAGAGTGCCAGAATATGCAGTGACTTAACTGAGGGCAGCAAGTGCATGAAATGAGATTATCTTATAGAGAAAGGATAATTCTGACAAAAGACATTAGGAAAGTTGAGTTGTCTGGAGCACATCCCATGCCTTTAAAGCTTACTGAGCACCTGAGTTCCAAAAACCTAAAATTATTTGAAAAATTTGTGAATTAATTCCGGTTTTAAGCTGTTGAAAAGAATACACACACCAGCCCTAAATCTTCCAACATTCCTAATTCTTCCTGACGCTGGAAGATGAAGTACATCTTGTGAAGGGAGAAAAAAAATGTTGTCTTTCTGCAAAGCCACTGAACAAGCTGTGCCTGTACGCTGGGGCTGGTGCCTGAGTCAGGCATGTGCAGGCAGTGCTGGGAGCTTGGGCAACAGCTTGTGTTGCAACTTTTCACCTGCAGGTTTGGCTGATGGGAGAACGTTCAAAGTGGATGTTTCAGTGGAATTTCTGCGTCCTAATTCTGCTTTTTGGCTGGGCTCTTGGTATTCTTTGAATGCAGGCCAGAGTGTTAATCCACACTTATGCATACTCAGGTTTGTTAATTGCGAAACTATAAAATGTTGTTGGTTGCTGCTTTTGCAGGATTTTACCTGTGTGTTAAAAAACTGCTCAGGAATTGAAATGCTTGGTAGTGGGTAATGAGAACAAATGTCCATCACCTCATCCTTAACTTCTTTATAAAGAAGAGAGAGGGAGGAGAGCTGGTTTTGAAGGGATTATTTTTCAGCTCAATGTATGGTATTTCACTGCTAGTGAGTTTATCAAGTTGCTTCTCACTCTTGTCCAGGTCAAAACCCAAGATACTGAGTGCTCTCCATTTCTGGGTTCTGCTGCTGACCCTATATTTATCACTTTTGGCTACTTTGAGCTGCTGTTAATCTAAGTTTAAAACTGGTGCATTAATCCACACTTCAGTGGAGTCTGACAAACTTCAAATTGGTGTTATCAAGTACTATTATCTGGAATAAAAAGATTTATTAAGTATAACACATTTATTGATTTTCTGCAGAGCAGCAGTGGACTATTGAGTTACATTTAAATGTTCTCATCCCTCCCATTCCAAACAAGCTTGAAATCTTGAGCAATCAAAGGATAAAAATACCTTTCTACTGTACATGCACTGGTGGGAAGTCCTTTGGCTGGATTGCTCACTGTTTGTTGTAACTTTTATTATAAAATTCTTGTTTGGGGAAAATCCTCTAAGGCAGCAACATTCACGCTGTGAGATTAGATGCCTGCTGACTTTATGGAGAGAAGAAAAGGATACTATGTCTGAGGTTAATATTGTTGGGAGATTTTTCTGTCTCTGCTCTTTGCATTGCCTGAAGGAACAGGAGTGAGAAAAGGGAAAATTTTTTAAGAAACACATGATGAGACCTTTTTGGAGCAAAGGTGTGATGTAAGAACAGCTCGTGTTGTTCAGATCAAAGTATCCTGTGTGTGCTGAAGCTGAGAGCAGATTCCTAGGGAGCACTGTCAGCATGGGGCCAGCCAGCCCTGATACTTTCCCAGAATACTTTCCGCTTCCAAGAAGGACTTCCTGAGCCAAAAGTGGTGTCTTTTGTCTTTAATATCCCTCAGTGGACGTTTCTTCCATCAAGCTGTAGAGCAGCTCTTTGAACTCACATAAGGGAGTCTGTGTTTTGCATTGTGGTGCTTGTCTAGAGCTTTGGCTCTGACTGTTGGGAAAAGTTGCCTTCTTCCTGCTATTTTTGTATTTCAGGGTTTATGACAATTAGAGCTACAAAAGCAGTGCCCCAGATTTGCTGCACAGGGCCAGCTAATTGCAATTGTTAATCTTTTCCTAAACAGAAAATAATGCCCACAGGTGTGCAGTATTCCCTATATTTGAATAGAACCGGGCCCTGGATGTATTTTATTTTATTTTTAAGTAATATTTTAGTTTTTATTCTGTGTGAACTGTGGATTAATCTTGCTAAGACAGTTACTGGGGGCTCAGTGTGGTACTTTTTGTTGCTTCTTGCGAGGCAGCGTGGCAGCTTTGTTTGCAGGATGAACAGTGGAGGAGGATGGAAGGGCAGTGCAGGAACAGAGCAGGACCTCTCAGGCCAAGAAGAATGTCCAGACTCCTGGATAAACCTGGCATAGGGAGAGCCTGGGCCATGGCTGGTGTGTGCTTTGATCCTATTATTTTATTGTGTTTGGAAAGCAATGGGATGCTACAAATTTTGATTCAGTTTCTGCTTAATCTTGTAAAAATGCTGCCAGCAATTTTCAATATTGCACTGAGAGTGTTCCCAACTTGGAGATCAGCTCTAAACACTGCTGCAGTTACCTTGGAAACGTGTGTCAAGTCACTCAAACTCTGTTTCAGTCCCTGGTGCCCTTTCTAGTCCATTGCTGCTCTCAAACATTTGCCACAGATAATTTCTTCTGTTTCCCCATCGTTACCATGGGGTCATTGAGGACAAAAAGGACAAAAACACCCAGCAGGAAAGCAGAGCTGGGACAGAGCTGGAACATCCTGAGTGGCCAGGCCAGAGCAGGAGGCCAGGGCCCATTGACAGCATGGTCTGTCATGAATCATGGTATGGTTTGGGCTGGAAGGGACCTTCAAGATCATCCAATTCCAACCCTCTGCCACAGGGACACCTTCCACTATCCCAGGCTGCTCCAAGTCCTCTCCTGCCTGGCCTTGGACATCCAAGGGCAGCCACAGCTGCTCTTGTGGCAGGGCCTCAAGCCCTCACAGGGGAGAATTCCTCCCAACATCCCCTCTAAGCCTGCCCTCTGGCCATGTGAAGCCATCCCCACTGTCCTGTCTCTCTCCTGTGGGCTTCCTTCAGGTGCTGGAAGTCACCTGGACATCTTCCCAGCTGGTGGCAAAGCCCAAAGTTCCCTCGCTCATTCCCATTGTTTATGCTGCCTTCTCTTGCTTTGTTTCAGCTGAAGAAGAAGCAGGTCTATGTTGAGAAGGTGGAGAAGATGCAGCAGGCCTTGGTTCAGCTGCAGGCAGCGTGTGAGAAGAGGGAGCAGCTGGAGCACCGGCTGCGCACCCGGCTGGAGAGGGAGCTGGAATCTCTCCGCATGCAGCAGGTACCCCGGCCCTGCTGGGCTCCTGGATTGCACCCTGCCCACACACAGGAGAAAGGCACTGCATCTTTTATCTTGGGTTCTTAAAAAACTTCTTTTTCACTAGTTAGATTCATGGATTTCCTGGCTATTGTATTGCTTTTACCTGATTTAATTCTGTTACAACCAGAGAATTTAGATAAGGAGCAATAGAGGATCCATTCTGTGACAAGATCAGAAATAGCCTCATAGCTACATGCTGCTGTACCTTTAAATACCATGGTTATGTTATTTGGAATTATTTAAAAATTCTTGTTCACAGTTTGTGATTTTACATAAAATTAATTAACAACTGGCCTGAAAAGAGGTCCTTCAAAAACCTTTTGAATTTAAAAAAGCACACAAGACTAAACTAGCAAAGCCAATTCTATAAATGCAGTTGATGGTAATAGATGGGAGTTTCATATAGATTGTATTGCAGTATTATTGAGAGTCTTTTTTCAGTGAAAAGAATGAATGAGAAGTAGATTGTGCAGATGTGTTAAGAATTGCATTAACTTTAGCCTATGTTAAATACAGATGAACTGTCAGGTGTCTGAATTTTACTGGAAAGAGGATGCAGGCCTGTGTTCTAAATCATTTATTTTCAGCTTGCTTTTATCCCCTAACTTCCATCTCTGCATAGAAATAGATATTTAAATCTTGGGGTTTTGTGTAGGTTTTAGTAGGAGTTACAGTGATTTGCTAAACTTTTCTGTTACACTTTTGGAAGATCAGGTATTCTAAACCCCACAACTTTTTACGTTGAGCCTGAGTCAACACAAAAAATTCCTTTCCTGTCATGGTTAAAAATTCTGAGCTCAGCATAAAATAGTTAGTCTGCCCTATTCCTATTCCTTTAAACTATTTATTTTATTTTTTTAAGTCAAATGTCTTGCTAATCCCATATGAGAGTTCCATATAAAACTGCAAGTTTTATTCATTGAACTATTATCTGAGCAAATTTCCATGTGTCCTTACTTTAAAAGGGAACACTGCCTGCCTTCCAAATCTTGCTTTAGAACTGAATTAATTCAGTCCCCAGCTATACATTGATCATATTAATTTAGTAATCAAATGCTTTAAAATATTTTGGATGTGTTTTTTGGAAGGGATGATACTAGTCAGTGCCTTGCTGAACACTTGGGAGTCAGTCTGTGTTACATCAGGCATTATGGAAGGACTCGGCACATCACATCTCTATAGCACAGTCCAGCTCTGGGATGCATATTTGGGACTTTGGAAAGGCCCAAATATACATCTTTGGGAAAAAAGATACTTTTGGGACAAAAAGGCCTTGGGAGGATTATTTTGCATCTCAGGTATTTTCTTGTTAGCCTGTCCAACACAGCATATATCACTGCATTTCCCTCTGGGGGGTTCTTGTGTCAAACCAGTGACAAAAAGCAAACCAGCCAACCCTGAGCCTTACACAGCTGCATCCTGAAACTCCTGTTTTTGTTTGCTTTGTTCTCTTCCTCCTGGGGATCAGCGTCAGGGCACATCTCAGGCTGCCAATGTCTCTGAGTACAACGCCACAGCACTGATGGAGCTCCTGCGTGAGAAGGAGGAGAGGATCCTTGCTCTGGAAGCTGACATGACCAAGTGGGAACAGAAATACCTGGAGGAAAGTGTGATGAGACAGTTTGCTTTGGATGCAGCTGCGACTGTGGCTGCTCAGAGGTAAATGAGACTTTTCACAGGACTGGGATTTTTTTCTTTTTCCATTTGAATGTCATATTTCCCACCCAGGAATGTTGTCATGCCATCCTCCTGTGATTGCTCATTCTGTGGTCTGAACAGCTCATCAGAACTCTGCAAGCAAATGGAGCTTGGCTGCTCTTCCTGGGAGCCGTGCAATTGCCAGCAATTAGAAATGTTTTTCCAGGGGAAGATTCCTCCACATGCAGGATCCATTTTCCAGACTAGAATTGTTCTGAGCCATTCCTAGATGCTGTTGATTCTAAGGAGAAGAGGCTTGGGGTTTTTATTTTTAAAACAGGAATCAGTCCTTGCTGAAGTCATGTGAGATGGGGTGAGCTTGGTGATTCACATCATTCACCCTGAATGGCTTCCTTGTTCTCCAGAATGTTTTTGCAAATTACTTTGTGGTATTGTCTGGTTACTAACCAGAAGCATCTACTAGGAAATTCTGCTCAAAACATTCTGCTGTGTATGGAAAGCACTGCTTGTGGGGGTGGGAAGGGTGTCTGAAATTTGGTAACAAGCTCCCATTCCAAGACAACTGTACAGAAACACTTATTATGGCTGTGAATAGGCCAAGTCCCTCAGCTGGTTGGTTAAACAAGAGCTGTTACTGGAGTGCAACTCCTTAGCATTAGGCCTTGCTTGCATGTAATTTCATTGCTCACTAGTCTATGGTTCTGGACAGCAGATTTTCTTGTAGATTGTTTCATGAGCCAAATCCAGATAGGGATGTTATCACAACTGGCTTCCCAGTTTGTAAGATCACACTGGAATTACAGGGGTGAAGCTGCAGATCTGCTGTGTTAGTGTTTAAAGACTTATCTTATCTTGCTCCAGAAGAAAGCTGTTATTTTAGGGTATTGATGCTTCTTGTGCACTGTTTTCCACCTCCCCAGAGAGTCCCTGAAGGCTCCAGCTGCTGCTTGTGCTCAGAGGCCATGCTATATTTTCAGCATGGGCTGATAAGTTGGGGCCTGGTCTATTGTTTATCATGGACTGGGAGGGGATGTGTTAGGCCTGCTCAGGTTTCACTAAATGAACAAGAATGTTGTCCAGTCAGGAAAGAGCCTCTGCTTTTCCATTTCCATCTAGATTCCACTAATTCCAGTGGCAACCTCATCTACACTGTCCAGATTTCTTTCCCTTTCCTTTCAACAGTGGAAGCTGGCATCCCTGGGGAAGCTGAGGTTGCAGGAAGGATGCTTTAGAGGCAGGAACTGGGTCAGGTTGGGTTTCTTTGGTGAATGATCTTCTCATGCCCTGCCACATTCACAAGCAGAATGAAATATTCATTATTTGGTTAGTGGACTGACCAACTATCACAGTGTTAACATTAGGCTTTATATAGAATCAGTCTGAAACTCTTTTCACCTTATTCCAGATTATTTGGACCTAGCTGCTTAAGATTGCTTAAGAAACTTCCATGCCTTGTTCCCTTTGATATTCACATCCCCTGTATGATACAGTTGGACGGGGAAGGGAAAAAGCTTTTAATCTGAAGTTGAAGAAAAGTGCCTGGTGTTCCTTTCCCCTCCTTATGTCCTTGGGTTTGCCTCCCTGATCACTTCAGAGTAGTGCAGTGACTCAGTTTAGGTGAGGCACTGTCCTAAAATGGACAGGAGGTTGTTGTAATGATCTCCATGTTTTTGTAATCCCTCTTCACTAGGACAGAAATGAAGTTAGGAGGTGGATTTTTGAAAGACACTGAGCTTAAACTCAAAAATTTGAGCAGTACTTTTGTGCTGCTGGGGGCAAAGCAGCAAACTTAGCAGGTGTTTCATGTGCTGTCAGGTCCTTCATGTGCTGTGCTGCTTGTTGCAGGGACACCACGGTGATCAACCACTCGCCCAACCCCAGCTACGACACCTCCCTGGAAGCTCGAATCCAGAAGGAGGAGGAGGAGATCCTGCTGGCCAACAGGAGATGTCTCGACATGGAGGGAAGGTGAAGTGCACTTTGGTCCTGTCTGGCTTCTTTGGGACAGGGATTTGAGATGACGTCTGCCTGGGTAGACGCCTCAGAACCAGAAATTCTTGTGTCTTCACCAGCAGCAGCCATGTCAAATGCCAGACACTCATTTGGCCAAGGAAGTATAAACACAGCAATCCAAAACCTGTCTTGATACTGAGGGCTAATGCAAAAAAAGTCTTGTCTTAGATTTTTTTGCATTTAGCTTCTTCCTCTTCTCTCTTCAGGGCATCTTCATCAGAACCCAGGCTCCAGCCACCCCTTAAGAGGCTCATAGAGCTGTTTTCCCTGGGGTTAGGCCCCCAGTGCAGACTCCCCAAAATGTGTTAATTCTTTCTGTTGGTCTCATGTCCTGCTGATTATTCTCAGGTTTGTTTCAGAGCTCTTTCCATGGCTGTTTAGAGCAGTTTCCAGTAGCCAGAGGGGGCTGGGTGTATCCCACTCTCTCACATGATCTGCTCTCTGGGCCAGAGAGCAGCCAGTGCCCAGGACAATCTCCTGGCATCCTCCCTCCACCTCTCCAAGTGCCTAAGGGAGCCCTAATCACAGCCATGGGGACACTGAGGCCTCAATCCAGGGAGATGGGAGACAAACTGTTCTTTTTCTTTGCCCCAAAGGATTAAGACCCTGCATGCCCAGATCATCGAGAAGGATGCCATGATCAAAGTGCTGCAGCAGCGCTCCCGCAAGGAGCCCGGCAAGACAGAGCAGCTCTCCTCCATGAGACCTGCCAAGTCCCTCATGTCCATCTCCAACGCTGGCTCAGGCTTGCTGTCCCACTCCTCAACCCTGAGCAGCACCCCCATCCTGGAGGAGAAGAGGGAGGACAAGAGCTGGAAGGGCAGCCTGGGTAATTTTCAGTGGCAATTCTGATTCAGAGCCAGTGCTTGGAGGGGAGGCAGGGGCAGCACAGGAGGGTGTGTTGGACAGATAGAGCAGCTGGCCTGGCCTGCAGTAAAGCTGTAGGATGGGACACATTTGAAATAGCTGCTTATTTCAATCACTTCTGGGAAATAGTGACTTCTGATATTCAGGCTCTGCCATTAAATATGTAAGCCTTTATTCCCAGTTTGCCACCTGACTTTAGGGATGTCTGGGATACAGTTTTCAGGGTTCCCAAGCACTTGCTTGGGTATTACAGCTGGATGATGGTGTAAAGTCTCTTTGAACTGGAGCAGAGATTTTAATCAGGATTTCCATCCTGTAGTGTTGTGCCTGAACCAACATGACTCCTATCTGGAATGGCTCAACAGCATTGTTCTGAGAAATGGAATTATAACAAAGCAAATCCCAGGTGATTTTTTTTCCCTGGGAGAACTTAGGCCCAGAACTGAGAGTAAAAACCCCTGAAATGTAAATGAGGACCTGTGGCAGGTGATTTCAGAGAGTGCAGATTAGTGCCCAGCTGCAAGCAGCAACATGGGGACACTGCTATTGCTCAGGTACTTCAGCACCCAGGGGAGGAAGGTGCTGTGCAAAGGCAAACCAGTGCTGCCTCCTGAGGGAGGGAGCACTTTCCAGGTCCTGCAGCAATCAGTGCAGAGTGGTGCAGAGCTGATACCAGTTATTTTTCTGTGACTGTGACATTTCCTTCCCTTTCCCCATACAGGTGTTCTGCTGGGAACAGAATATCGCTCTGAATCCATCCCCTCCACCCCCTCTCCTGTCCTGCCCTCCACACCACTGCTGTCAGCCCACTCCAAGACAGGCAGCAGAGACTGCAGCACCCAGACAGACAGGGGCAATGAGCAGGGCAAAGCTGCTCCTTCCCCTGCAGCTCCCACCCCAGCACGACTCCCCAGCACCAACCTGAGCTACAGTGCAGAGAAAACAGGTAACAGAGCTCAGCCCCTGTGCCAGGGGCACCCTGCCACCCACTGACCATCTCTGGGGCAGCCCTGACCTCCCTTCCTCCCTCCAGGCAAAGTGGGGTTAGTTTTTGTGAGGACAGGTGTGGATGAGTGGTCTCAAACACACTGAAGGAATAAAAGAAAAGCCTGAGGAGTGGCAGCATAAGCAGGGGCACACTGGGCAGGGAGGTGCAGCAGGATTTGAGATTTGAGAACAGGGAGATGCAAATCCCTGGGCAGTCTCTGAGTCAGTGTCTGCTCTGAAGTAAGTTGTGGGTAGGATGTGGGGTTTAAACACATGGAAATTGACTGTTCAAAGTGGCTGTTGCATTGAGGGGGCATCCAAAGCCAGGTGGACTCAGAGAGGGGGAGGGAGAAGGAGGAGAGGGGAGCTATCACAATAAAGCTGTCATGGTACCATCCCAGTCACAGGAGCAACTTCAGCCTTGGAGATCCAGTTGACAGTGACTGTCCCAGGAGCTGAATTTGCTTCCCACAGAGCTCCCAGCTGGCAGGAGCTGCTCATTTTCCAGCCCACTCTGCCAAATCAATGCAGATTACACAACCTTCCCTCTTCTCCTTACAGACACATTACAATGCTGTTGTTCTTCATGGCAGAGAGTGTTTGGCTGGGCTCTGCCTCCTGCCCATGCTGTGCTGTTTAATGGGTATTGAGGGAGAACAGGTCTGGTGGTGAAAATCCACCCTGACTGCATTGGTTTACATGCAGTCACTCCAGTTTTGTGTGGATTTGTGTATCAGTGGGAGGTACCCAAAGGGAATTTGATAAAATTGCTTTATTTGTCTGGCTGCATATGTGGGAATTGAATTTTTTAAAACTAAATAAGTTATTAGCTGTCTTTGGCCAATGATACAAGATGACTTAAAATGTTAATGTCACATTTCTAACCTGATTGAAGTTACACCTTTAATTGTCTCTTGTTTTTCCTCATCACATAGATGGGCCACTCTTCCACTCCAGCACTCTTGAAAGAAAAGCCCCTGTTCAGACTGTGGGGCAGGACCTCCCAGATGGAGAGATGGTAGAATACCTCATCTGAAAGGCTGTACCAGGATCTGAGCTGGGAGAACAGTAGCAAGAAATTTTTAAAAGACATTTTTATTGGGAAAAAAAAATGTAGTACCTGAGTAATAAAAGAACACTCAGCTGTTTGCTCTTGTATATTATGTCTCAAAAGTTTGGACAGGTTAATTTATAATTTGTTCTAAATTATAAAAAACCCATAACACTTGTTCTTTGAAAGTTTCCCCCTTTATTTTTTAAATACTGGATCTGGAAACATCTGGAGAAAAAAACTAGACCTTAGGTGCACTACACGTGTTATTTCATTTCAGTGTTTTTAAAGTCTCTTAAGCAGAAGTACCTGCTCTCACAGGTGCTGATACATGTCTAGCTTGAATGTAGTGAGGTGAACTTAATGGCCTTAAAATGATCAGAACCAGGGACATGGTTGTGAGCATCACTTAATGGTGTTGGAGTACAGCTATTCTGGGGAGCTTTGACAAATCTGAGCTGTGATCAAGGGAGATTTCCCTTTCACTTCCTCTTTCCTCTCAGTGTAAGAACTCAGAGTAGGTGTTTCATATTCATAGGCTGAAAAGATGTCCATTTTCAGTGTGGTAACATTTTTTTTTTACTTCCCAAATTTCTTTTTTAATTATTTTGTTATTAAAACAAACTACTCTGGCGATTAATGTCACATTTCATATTTGTAGTTCCTTTTGCAAGATTTGCCACACTTTTATACTTAAGTACTTTTTCAATAATTTTTACAATGGATAGTAAATAATATATTGTATTCATGTTTTACATAAATTAATAAGGAGAATTTACAGGCCCAGCCCTGATCTGTTAGATCAGATTTCTGACATCATAATTCCATTGGCTTTAGTGAAACTACTTCAAATTTACCATAGCTCAAGTGGGAAGCCCTGTTATAGATGGAACAACTTAATCTACTGCATCTGTGGAGATCTTTCTCTGTAGCAGACTTTTCTATATTTCAAATACCCTTCAACTTTGTATATCCCTCCTTTCTGGAGAGACTGGATTCTTTTTCACATAGCAAAGCCTCAGAGGTAGAGCTTTAAAGAGAAGCTCTGTGTAAAGGTTCAGATGGCAGATTCTCTCCTTTCAAAACACTTCTTTAATTCATCTGAGTGGAGAGAGCAGTTGAAAGAAAGTCCCAGAGGCATTACAGAAAAAAGTGACATATTTAAGTCATGAGGTTCACTTCCAGATTTCTGGGAACTAGCACAGATGCAGCAGTGCTTTGGTTACAGAAACTATAAGGAGATATTAAGACCAATAGAAGTACGTGAGTATTTTTTTTTTTTTTGTTACTGTCTTTGCATTTTATTAAAACACTTCAATATTAATTTCTGTTAAAACCTACTCTTTTTTTGTACTTGAAAATTAAAATATTTCATTAGCCAGTGGTCACACACTGGGAACCTGGCTAGTTTCAGCTTTCTGTTCAGCATTGGAGTAGCAAAATTTTCGTTACAGATCATTTCACCCCAGAAATAAGGAAATCCAGCAATTAATTATCACAGAGTTAGTGAATGCCTTTAATTCCTGTTTGACCCTACTGCTGTGGTGTTCAAATGAAATGGCCTCACCAGCCCACCAGGGATCACAGGAGCTCCACAGTGGGAGGGCAGAGGAGGTGCCTCTCTCTGCACAGGTGGTGCCTAAAGCTCAGCTCTGAGCTTTCCTTCTGATAATAATCACTTCAAATCCAAGGAAAACATTTCCCACTATTTCTGGCAGCTTTGCTGCTGGTTAGGGATCTTCAGGCCATACTCCCAGTCCTGCAGAAGGCAGAGGTGGCCAAGGGTGGGTTGGGAGATGCTGTAGCCAGGCACAAACCTCTTCCATCATCCAGGCACTGCCAGGCTCTGTCTGTCCTGTGGGACAATGTCTGTCCTGACAGCTCCAGACCTCCCTTCCCTCTGAGCCATTCCCCACTCTTTTCCAGGCACTCTGTCCACCACCACTTCATTCTCATCCCTGAGAATGTCTGCTTTTATTTCTCTTGGTTTAATTCCATCACAATTTATGAAGTAATGCCCACCCTGGGTGATTTGATTTCTCTTCCTCCTCCACAGTTGTTGAAAATTCAGCTTTTCTCATTAGCTCAAGGTGTCCACCTTTCTGACATTTCAGCATAAGCATCTGTATTATATTTTGTGAATTTGGCTTAAAATGAGCAAGGGAAATCAAATGCCATTTGAGGTGGGGAGAACTGTTTGAATGCTTTTCCTTTAGAGTCAGGAAAAGTAATATTCCATTGTTACAAATACATTTCAGCATCTGGAAAGAAGTTTTAGGACTGTAGGGTTCTAAATAAACAGTTACAACTCTCTTGATTCACATAAATTCTAAAATGTCTGGGAAAATTTGGATATTTTACAGATAAAACCTCTTTCAGAAAACTGATTTTCCCCAGTCAGTATTGGCTGTTCAGGTGAAAATAATTGGTTTATCCTCCCTGCAGCTCACTGTTTTCAAGTGGAGTGCCACTGCATTTTATTTTTACAAATCAAAAAGGACATGATAGCTTTTTGTGAATAAAATACAGCAACTATCTCCTCCAGAAATGGAAGCCAGGCTGTCTCTGACAGCCTGAACCATCAGGATTGCAGGGGCCTTGGCAGTTCCTTACCCATTGAAGTAATTTTGGAAGATGATGCAGTTTCACACTGCTTAGGTCGGGCTCTTTGCCCTATTTTGTAATTTCAATTTCTTCCAAAAAAGCAAAACCCCAAAACTTTGCTGTGGAAGCTGGAGGTTGTTTTCTTGGGAGCCATCAGGAATGTATTCTTCCCCTGGAGCTTCCTCAGAGCCATCCTGATGTGAATGTAAACGAGCTGCTTGCTTTGAGGAAGATGTGTACTATAGTCTTCAGTCTCTGTACAGATTTTTATTTTGTTTTTAAAACAGAACCTGCTTTAAGGAGACAAACTGCACACCTAGTTCCTTTGCCTTCTGTAGAGCTTATTTCTAGTAGAAAGTGATTTTTAACAATGATTGCAACAACCTTGGCAAACCAAAATTTTAGACTAAGAGTTTTTCTTAAACTCGGGTATTAGAAGCAGAATTGTAGCTTTTATAAAGAAAGCCACATATTCTTTGTAGAGCAAAACAAGAAAATGAAGTTTAGTTATTTTTCCTTTTTCTTTTCACTGCTTACAGAAAGGCCAAACTCCCAGGTCCTTCCCTTGGGCAGTTCCTTTGTGGTTTCACTGCTTGGGAGACTGCCTGAGATCCAGAGACTTTTGTTCCACCTGGCCCAAGGTTCTTATTAAATTAAACAGCTCCTACCTGCAGCTCCTGAGGGGTTAGAGCAGGGATTTAATGTCTGGGGACTCAAGGGGACGTGTGAGGAGTCTGCAGCGGGACACTGAGGTCACCACGTGTGCTGGGCTGAAGTTCTGCCCCTGTGGGCTGTGCTGGAAGCTGAGCATGGCCTTTGCTGTGGTTTTTGGGGCTGCCTGACTTGGGGGACACTCTCAGAGTTTTATCCAGGCCCATTTCCAAGGCCACCTCCTGCTCCAGGGGCCAGCAGTGTGTGGGACACGTGTGACACCCCCAGACCAAGGCTCTGCACACCAGGCAAACCCAAATTCACACCAGACAAACCCAAACCCGGAGTGCCCAGGGCAGGAGCAGCCTGGGGTAGCTGAGTTTCCCCTCCCTGGGGCTGGCACAGCTTATCCTGGATTCACCCTGCTGCCCTGGCTGTGCTCTGTGCCAGGGGCTGGGGAGGGGGGGAAGGGTCTCTTTTCATGTATTTGTATAGGAACTCTTTTGTAAAAGTTAGTGGTTTTATGTCTAGGAAGTAAAAAGACATTGTAAAATGTAATTGTACTGTATTTATGAAGAAAATACATTTCTTTTCAAAAAGATCTTCTTCTAAGTTGGTTTTAGAGTTTGGTTTCCACCACCATCATCTTGCAGGGTTTTTGGGGGGCAAATAGCTTTGAGCAGTTTCCCTCCCAGCAGGGTTGTGGTCTAACAGGGGCCCAGTCAGCTGCTTCTCTTTAGGACCCAAAATATCAAAGCATGAATTAAAATACTAAAGTTTACCATTTCACAACCATAGACAGTATGTCAAGAGAATGATCTTTCCTATATAAATCTATATTGAAGTGAATCACGTGGTTTATTTTTTCCCCTTTATTTAAACCATCCAAGTTTATTTTGTAATTTGTGACTGGGCTGTTTTGTAATTCAGCTGTTGAAACAGCCCTTAAGTCTTCGAAGGTTTATGGCAGCTTTAATTCTAGAAAGAAAACAAAATAGTCCGTGTAAATATGCACTAAGAAGTCTTGTAAATGTTGTGTATCCATGTATTTTTAAAGAATGGACCCTGTGTTTTCAGCTTTTTTCCACTGATTTTCTTGTTTTGCAGTAAATTTGTTTGGTATGAGAAACTTATGGAATATAAAACAAAAACAATCGTCACCTTCCCTCCTCCTCACTACTGCTTGGCCTCTGTCTTTGGGTTTTCAACTCCTAATGGGAGACTTTACACGATAAAGTCATTGTCATTCCAGACTGTTCCCTTAAGCATCCCGAATTATTTTTCCCTCTGGCCGTCCCTGCAGCTGCCCACAGCTCACACCTTTTAACAGCAGATTAGCAGCACTTTGAGCTGCGGTGAGAGCCACCTCTCCTTTGATGCCCGGTCCCTTTTCCAGACATCTGAGGCCGTCAGCACACGAGCAGCCTTCAGCCCTGTGAGTATTTCCCACATCGCAGCCTGCACTAGACCCTTGTGCCTTTTGTTCCTGTATTCTTGGTGCATTTTGCTGCCTCCTAATTTATCTCTCCCTTCTCCCGGTGCTGTCGGAGGGAAGGAGCAGGGATTACTGCGAAACTGCTTGAAAGTTGTCAGCCTTGATGCAATTTCACTGTTGACTTTTGAGTTTGATCTTAACATAGCTGTCACCTCCCCTGCTGTAATAAATACCAGCCTGACAAATCCTGGGGCCAGTGGTCAGCTCAGCACATCCATCCCCTCCACTCTCAGGCCTTTTGATGTTGTTTCTATAAATCTCTCTGGAGTGCCAGAGCAGAAACAAGAGGACAAAAAAAAAAAAACCACAAAAAAAACCAAACCCAAGAAACTCAAAACAAAAATCCCCAAAACAACAAAAGAAACAAAAACAACAAAAAACCAACAACCACAAAAACAAACAAACAAACAAACAAAACCACCCAAACCAAATCAAACCAAACAAAAAAAAAACCAACCAAACAAACAAACAAAAAAAACCCCAACCAACAAACAACAAACCAAAAACCCCAACCAGGCCAGACAAACCCCCCCAGCTCCAGGAGCTGGCTAATAGCTGCTTTATTTAATAACACAAGTGGGGCCCATCTGCACAGGGGCGTGAGAGGAGTAGTTGGGCATTTCACAAGCCCATGTGGGCAGCAAAGATCCAACCCCTGCTCTGTGGGGAGCAGCCAGGAGCCATGCAGGGAGGATTTGGGATTTCACTGGGATTCCACGTGCCCTCACCTTTCCTGCTGTCCTGCCCTTAAACCCCTCCCAGAGGCCATCCCTGTCCTGCTGCTGCATCTGCTGAACACCTGCATGGCAAAGGCACCTCCTTCAATCCCATTATCTGCTACTCAGCCTGCCAAGAGTTGGGGCTTAAAAGGGAATAAAAATGAAAAGGCTGCTGGTTTAGGTTTGGTTGGTTGAGGGTTTTTTTCCCCCTCTCAGCTGGCTCCAGCCTTTAGGTGAAAAAGCTCCTTTGCTCCAAATCCTCACTAAGTGTAGTGGTTGATTCCACGCCAGCCCCATGGGTGGGAGGAGGGAGTTAGAAGCTAAAACAGTGCACAGTGAGTACAGCACATTCCCAAGGGCTGCATTATTCTATTTATTGTAAAGTCTTGCCTGTTATTGCTGTTAAACACCTCCAGAGAAAAGCAAAATTCCATAATGCCACAGGACCTTTCCCAGCAACAACTCTGTGCCTCCCCTTCCTGCTCCCCAAGGCAAAATTGGAGCATTTTATGCATTTTGGAGCATTTATCTGAATTCTGTAAGGAAGAATAATATAAAATGGCAGCAAAACACTGGCCCTGTAAAGGTGCTTTTACAGTGCTATTTATGAACAGTGACGTTGGAATGAGATAATCTTCACTTTGTATTGTGGAGGTAAATAGGAGAGGAAAATCATCATTGATGCCTTGCCAGAAGGGGCACTAATCTTTTAAATATAAGGCTTTTATATATATATATATATATGTATATATATATACACACACATAAATACATGCAATTTATAAAAACTGGTAATTTTGAGAACCTAATTGTACCTGATGAAATTTTCTTTTCCTCCCTAGTCATGTTTTTCAGACATAATTGAGTGGGTTTGGAACTTCATTGTGTCTCTATGCTTCTGTTTCCTGTTGCTGCATTTCAAAACTCAAAAATAAGAAAGAACCCCTCCTGTCTGCAGCTTTTCAGTTCTTTATTTCAGTATTTTGAGTGTATTTTGGTTGCTCTTCCTTTGCTGGTCACCCCAAAGGACAGGATGATGCCTGGGTCATGTTCATTCACAGCCACAATATCCCTGTCTGCAGGGATCCATCCCCTTTGGCAGGAGGAAAATCCCTGTCCTGTCCTCCTGTGGGAACCATCAGCACTTCCCTGCTGGAGCACCCAGCCCTCCAGCACCTAAAAGAGACCAAAAGAGCTGGAGAGGTGTGACAGTGTTCACAGGGGTCCGAGGATGAGGGAAGAGACGAGGATCTGACTCCATGTTTCAAAGGCTGATTTATTATTTTATGATATATATTATATTAAAACTATACTAAAAGAATAGAATAAAGGATTTCATCAGAAGGCTAGCTAAGAATAGAAAAAGAAAGAATGATAACAAAAGCTTGTGTATCAGACAGAGAGTCTGAGCCAGCTGACTGTGATTGGCCATTAATTAGAAACAACCACATGAGACCAATCACAGATGCACCTGTTGCATTCCACAGCAGCAGATAACCATTGTTTACATTTTGCTCCTGAGGCCTCTCAGCTTCTCAGGAGAAAAATCCTAAGGAAAGGATTTTTCAGAAAATATCATGGCTACAGAGAGGGACTTTGGACCAGGGAATGTGGTGATAGAACAAGGGGAAATGGCTCCAGAGTGATGAAGGGTAGGTTTAGAGGGGATATTGGGAAGGAATTCTCCCCTGTGAGGGTGGGCAGGCCCTGGCACAGGTGCCCAGAGCAGCTGGGGCTGCCCCTGGATCCCTGGCAGTGCCCAAGGCCAGGTTGGACGGGGCTTGGAGCAACCTGGGACAGTGGAAGGTGTCCCTGCCCATGGCAGGGGGTGGGATGAGATGTTTTGGCCTGTTCAGAGCCAAAATATCTGCACTTGGCCCACCTCCAGCAGCAAACAGCTCTCCCTGCCCACCTGGGGACACAAACCAAAGGCAAGAGGCCTGAGATGTCACTGGCATGGCTGGGAGGCTGAAAGCAGAGTCCTTGAGAGCCTCAGCCTCTTTGTCTGGTGTGCTTATCCCCACACTTTAACCCTCTTCAGCCACATTATCTGGGATGTGGACTCAGGAGAAATGAGATTTGCCAAGGAAGAAGGGCTGGAAGACTTAATGAGCTGCCTGCTGGCCCTCAGCAATTAGTGCTGGACTGTACAGCCCAATTAGGGCACTATTAACTTTAGTTCTCTGGAAATACAGCCATTAATATTACTAATAATTCTCCTGACCTCAAAGTAATTGCAGAACATTAAAGGAGAAAACTGTTTCTAATTAAGCAAATCCCAATCCTTCTGTTTTCCCTTTTTTCTGAGCCTCTGATGCCCTCTGAGCCATCCCAGTGTGGGCCTTGCCTGGCTCAGAGATGGGATGTGGAGTGGGGCAGAAATTGCTGTCCCTGCTGCTAAGAGGTGACATTCCTGGAACTCTTCAGCACTTAAAACACCAAAGTCTGGACAAGCCACAATCCTGCACTCTCTAAACAATTTCTGATGGGAAATCTTTCACTGCCAGATTAAGCCCTTGGAAGAAGAATCTGAAACTTCCACTGGTCCCCAAATCATAAAATCACAGAATGGTTTGGGTTAGAAGGAATCTTGTTCCAAACCCCCCTGCCAGGGTCAGGGACACTTTTCACTGTCCCAGGTTGCTCCAAGCCCTGTCCAACCCAGCCTGGGACACTTCCAGGGATCCAGGGGCAGCCACAGCTGCTCTGGGCACCCTGTGCCAGGGCCTGCCCACCCTCACAGGGGAGAATTTCTTCCTCATATCAATTTAAATTAAAGTGATTGCATTAGTGGCAACTGTGAACAATTGTGAGGAGAAAATGGAGGTCAAAGCTGAGAAAATAAACAACAGGAGTTGGGGATGCCCAGCTGGCATGGCCAGGTGCTGCAAATCAAACTCAGTTTGACCTGCAGAGTGAAACAGTTCTGCCTGTACAGACACAGTGGGCAGGGGCGGCTCTGCCCCTCTCACAGCCCAAACCAAGGCTGCTGAGTGACACCCCACATCACAAAAATCCAAATTTAACCCTTCCCACAGCCTGTTGTGATAATGAAACTTAGATTTCTGTTCCATTTCAAGTACCAGGAGAAGAGAGGATAAGCAGCCATGCCAGCTCCACTCATGGGTGGTGGTTTGGTGGTTTAACCCTCAAATGCTGCTGCTGAGTCTTCAAAAAAAAAAAAAAAATATACCCCAGGCTGGATGGGAAAACAAAGCTCTTTATGGAGTGGCTGAGCAAACCAGACTTGAATCTACCATGTGTAGGAAAAGGTTTTGATGCTAACACATGTATTTATTTGTCGTAATTATTAACCAGGGGCTTGGGGTGCTGGGGCCATGAGGCATCACCAACACGATGATGCTCGTGTACCCCTCATTGCGGCCACACAAAATGCTGCTCCTGGCCCTCCTCAGCAGGGCAGGGACACTGGGAGCAACTCTAAACGTGGGCTTGTGAGCTGAGGTCTGACTCAGCTCTGCCTGGGCAAGTGACCGACAGGTAAGGATGTGCTACCAAAGAAAACTCAATTCCCAGCAGGACACAGAAAAGGGAAATGGCAAATTTCAACCATGGCTTACTGTTGATAAAAACTTGCATAAAATCCTCCCTTTGCTAATGGATTCTTAAAACACATATATTGCATGAGAGATTATAATTATTCTCTAAAAACCGAAATTTCCCAATTTACGTAGTTAGGGCACCACCCAGCCCTCAGGCACTGGACTGGCAAGAAAATCACATTTTCCAGAGTGCAGCACTTCAGGGAGACCCGGCTGAGCCAGGACAGGTCACCCTGAGCCCCCCAGCCATGGGGCAGGGCTGGAGCCTGTGCCCAATGCACCTTTCTCACTTTGCTTTTTTAAGACGATGGAAGGCAAGAACGGGATTTTGGAAAACAGCATTTTTCCTCGAGAGTTTCAAGCAAAACACAGAAGTTTAACAGCAGGATTTGGGCTTTTGGGAACATTTCCACCTGCAGCTTAGCACAGCAGGGAACATAAAGGAACGGACTCTCCCAGACATCCGTGCTTTTTAAAAAATGAGCATTTCATGCTTCAGAGAGCAGTGGAAGAGAGGCAAATCCCATTTCTCACCCAAACAGCGCCATCGGTGTCCGCGCTGCTGCGGGCGCTCCCAGCCCCGCAGATAAACAGATCAATAAGGGAACGATAAGGGAGAGATAAGGGAACCAGCCCCGGGGCTGCAGGTGCCACAAGGCAGTCTCCAAGACCTTTATTAAATTCATCTGTGCTCCCGAAACACGCGGTGCCTCGTTGGTTCCACAGCTGCAAAGCGCTGCTCTGGAGGAGGCAGGAAAGGCAGCCCTGGGGGCTCTGTGGGGACACCAAGGAGCAGGGAAGCCTCAAATGTCATTAATTAAAAAAAAAAAAAAATCAAATCAAACCCACCCCGCACCCATCTCTGGCTGAGCACATCAAAACCTGAGGAGGGAGGCTGCCCACACTGTGAGAGGACAGATGAGTTTTGCCACAGTGCCACAAAAAAAACCCCTTTACGAGCAATGCAATACTGAAAGAATGGGTCTGGGGGCAGCATCTTTGTGAGCTGATCCTTTTTGGAGTATCTTCACCATCTCACGAAGCAGAGCTCACACCCATCCCTGGGCAGAGAGGTGGAAACTGGGCAGGCGCCACGGCCTGGGAACAGGCACAGAACAGCCCTGAGGGTGCCCCAGGCCGTGCCCACATCTCCTGGCCCATGCCAGCTTGTCCTCCCTCCACACAGCCTCTGGGGCCCCATCGTCCTGCAGTGACAGGACAGCGAGGAATGGGTAAAAAATTAAAAGAGGAGAAAATTAGCTTGGGTATTAGGAAGAAAATCATCCTGTGAGGGTGGGCAGGCCCTGGCAGTGGATCGAGTCATGTGATGGTTGTGGGGTTTAGGTTTTAATTTAATATGGCCCGGCGCAGCCACCCCAGCGCCTGGGCCGTGCAGGCCAGGGAGCTCCGGGGACATCACGGCCACCTCGGGTCCCGGAGCACCCCCCGTGTCACCCACCGGGCCGGTGCTGACGGCTCGGGCTGTGTCTGTAGGGTCTGTAGGTTCTGCAGGGTCAGGGCACTGCTTTCCCCGAAGCCTCTAGATGGCAATCGCTCCCAACCCTGCCGAGCCTCCTCCCGCAGCTCGCTGGAGCCAGCCCGGCTTCAGCCGCCTGCAGATGCTCTGAGCCCCTGTCATTTGTCAGCATCCCTCGTGTCCTGCTCCCTGCCTCTTCCCCGGGGCTCTGTCCCTGCTCCCGACACGGGGCTTTGGGACGAGCCACCAGCCCTGACATCAGCTCTTGTGTCTCACAGGGGACAAACACACCTGGAGAAAAGAAATCAAGTCACACAGTTTATTTCCAGCTGACTAGAAAGGATTTTCTCATGGTAACCAAACTTTAAGGTGTATTTTTAAGTGCAGAGTGAATAGCCAGGCAAGGAGGAGTTTGCAGGCTCTTGTGCTGCCGTGGGTGCCAAGGAGGGCTGAGCCCAGGGCACCCCAGATTTGGCCAAACCCACCTGTGGGGCTGTGGGTGACAGGGACCAGTGGGGTCCTGCTGTGGAACCTGAGAATGGAGCAGCTTCCAGCCGGGAAACTGCAAATCCCGCCTGTCCCTGGCTGTCCCCGGTGATGGGTGCAGTAAATGGAATTTATTGTGCTTGGAGGAGAGCTCCCAGCCCCGGAGCCGCTCACTGCAGCTGCCGGCAGCTAACAGGGCAAATATTGCTGTGTTCTCTGGTAAAACGTATTCACAGACTGCAGCCTCACTGGTGGGAGGCAGGGAAAAACAAGAATCACTTTCCAGCTGTGTTTCCTCATGCTCACACTTGGGCACTGCTGCTGCCTAATTTCCATTTTCGGGTTCCTGGGCTGCTGGGGGAGCTGGGCAGGGGCACCAAGGCCCTGGGTCTGCTCCATCTGCTGCCTCATCCTGCCTGCAGCCAAGGACCAGCCCCATCCCATCCCATCCCATCCCATCCCATCCCATCCCATCCCATCCCATCCCATCCCATCCCATCCCATCCCATCCCATCCCATCCCACTGCCCACCTCTTGGTTTTCCCAGCTTTTACAGAGATGTGGCAACTGAGAGGTGTTTTAAAATATTTTATTCTAGTATCAGTCTCAATGAGTAGTGAGACACAAGAGATGTAAAACTCAATGCCATTCCATCAGAAGTTAATTTATTTTTTGTTATAATATTTAAAAAACATTTTAGTTAATATTTTTGTTATATAATGTTATTATTTTAATATTAATTATATATGTTTTCTTTATGTGGTTTTGTTATAATTTTTATAGTATTCTTATAGTATTTTTTTTAGTTTTAATTTTAAAAAATATTTACTTTTTTGCAAAGTTATATTTTGAAATGTGTTGAAATTTGTTTTTATTTTAGTTTTTAAAAAATAATGTTATTTTTTATTTTATTTTTTTAAAGTTAGTATATTTTATTTTAGTGTTCGTATATAGATATATAAGTCGTGTGAGCTCTTCGTTAGGTTTTGAGAATTAACATAAAATCTTTTAAAACTCCTCTCAGTTGCCTAATCTCTGTAAAAGCTAAGAAAACCAACACCCTCCATCCTCCTTCAGTTTCAACAACTTTTCCACAAGTTCAGATTTTGTGAGGAAGGTGCCTGGGCTCTTTCTGCCCCTCTTCCCACCCCCATGAGAGCCATGGGCTGGTGAGGGTGTATGGAGGGGCTTGCAAGTTATTTCTTGAGTTAATACAAGAAATAACAATTGATGATTTTTGAGTGTATCTATAGCAAGGGAGAAGACAAGGCTGTCAGCATGGAAACTGATTAGAAAAGATACATGAAAATTTTTGTAAGCTAGACTACGTGCATAAGTAGATGTATATATGTGCTTTTTGAAATTTTTGTAGAACTTTTGCCAATTATATTGACATTAATTACTTTGCACCAATGAATATAATAAGTTATTGTGATGTAGTTAATGACTTAAGATCACACTTTTTAAAGAGTATATAAGCTGGAGAACACACAGAATAAAAAACTTTTTTCTTCTTGGACCCTGATCACGTGTGGATGTCACGTCTGACCCAACAGTGACAAGGCACAGCACATCCAGAAAAAGGAGCTGCTCATTTTCCCTGCCTCAGGAACAGCATGAGCTGCAGGCATGCTGGACACCAAGCAGCTTTCCCAGCAGCTTTGCAGAGCTGCTTTTCCCTGGTGAGACATTTGCCCAGGGCTGGAGTTGACTCAGCACCAGAGATGAGGAGCTGCAGAAGGGAGCAAGCAGAAAATAATGAATCATGATAGAAAATGATAAATCCCTGCAATAATAAGTAATGCAGAAAGAGGTAATTAATTATCTCCATTTATGCTGGGGTGCCTGGTTATTGATTTAGATGTGTTCCCAGCCTAGGCAGCCCTGACTCCTTCAGGATTTCAGGATCTGTGTTCCTCCACCTTCCCTGCTGTGCTGCAGGTCTGTGCAGGACTCGCATCTCCCACACCAGGAACTGCTCCTGGACTCCCTGTCAGGGCTGTCCTGTGCCTGTGCTGTCACCAGGTGTCCCTCAGCACAGATGTGTGCTGGGATGAGGCTGTAGGGACAGGACAATCACCCCTGGGTGACCCCGGGCAGACGTGGCTGCATCCCAGCCCCGGCTGGAGCCGTGATGTCAGAGGCACCAGATGGCTCCTTTCTGCCTGCTCTAATGGTGCCTAATGAGGTCACTCCCATAAAAGAGTTAATTATTTCCTGGGAGCCATTTGCTAACGTAATTAAGTCCGTTTCATGCCTGGTTTTAGCGACTGGCTGAGAGCAGGGCTGGTGTGAAAGGCAAAGCAAGGGGTGACTGCTCCAGCAGTGCCCACTGCCCTGTGCTGGGCACCCAAACCAGGAGATTTTCTGTTCCTCTTTCCCAGAAATGGGCAGCATTTCTCATCCTGGGCCGATTTTTCATCCTCCTTCCCCCCAGAAGCACTAGAAAGGCCATTCCAGGGCTGCACCGTGTGTAATGTCATATGTAAGTGCAAAGGGTGGTTTCAATGACTTCTTGTGTCTGGTATGTTAGGGGTGATGGAGCCTGGAGGAGTTTCTGCAGTTCTTCTTCCTTAGGAAGCACAGATGGCATCCTGAGCATTTTTATTGAAATAACCAGGAAAGGGCTGTGCCCCCAGAGGCCATCCTGCTCCTTCTCCCAAACCTGTGGCTGAAACACAACCACGAACATCTGCCAGGGCAGTGCAGCCACAGGAGCAACAGCTCCAGCTATTCCCACACAGGCACAGCTTTAATTAAAAAATAAACTGTCAGACACCATAAAAAATTAAAACTTAAATGCCTTTAACATCCATCTGCAAGTCTGCTGGCAAGGCTGAGGAGGCAGAGTGGCTGCCACTCCCCACTGGGCCTCAAGAGGCTCCATGTCCCCACTCAGGATCCTGGATCTGCTGCTGGTACCTGATGTTGTCCCCATGAGGTGGCATCTGGGGAGCACACCCTACTGGGGGTGCAAGGAAGAGGGGTGCCTGCAAGCTCGCAGGAATGCTTTGAGTACTTTCATTGAATTTATTAGGGTTTTTCCGCTCCCTAGTGGTTGTTGCAGGTGTCAGCCAGGTGACGAGGAGTTTTGTGACCACACAGCAAGGCTGGCGCAGTGAGAGGTGCCCCTGTGCTGCAGAGCCCTTGGCACAGGAGGTGACAGTGCCAGGTCTGGCCCTGCTCCCTCTCAGGGGTCAGGGACAGCCAGCAATCCCACAGGGGAACTTTTTGTGTCCCTTATCTTGCTCATCAGGAGCTGGGGCAGTTGATCCCTGCTCTGCAAGACGAAAGACTCAGAACATGATGGTGCTGCTTCCCTGCCAGGCCGCTACTGAATTATTTAATCTCTTCTGAAAAATCTGCCCAGTGCCTGGTATGGAGGGAAACTCCCCAGGCTCTGCCTGGAACCTCTTTTTCTCTCCTTTTTTGGGTTTTCTGCATGAATCTGCCTTTTGCTGTTCTGCCCCTGGAGAAGGTGGCACCACCCCCCTGTCCAGTGATGAGGAGCCCTGCTCCACTCCCGGGTGTGCTGCTGCTCCTGGGTGATTATTCCTGTTAATTACTTCCTTCAGAGCAGAAGCCAGATGCAGAGCTGTCAGCTCTGAGTGCTGCTTGGCTTTTGCCCTCCCATCTGCAGCCACTGGCCTTGGAGAATCCTCCTGGAGCCTCTGGCAGGAGGACAAACAGCAGAGCTGTGAGGGCACCGTGCCACCAGCACTCCCAGCCTGGGCTGTGCTCCCAAATTCTTCCCTTCCTGGTGTTTTTCTGGATGTTTGGGCACAGGGATGTGTTGGTCAGAGCAGAGGATGCAGGAGCAGAGGCTGTGGCTGGATACCAAACCCCACCTGAGATGGGCTGCTCTGCCCAGCCCCAGCCCACAGCTGCTGGCCCTGGGTCCTGCAGGGGGGCTCAGGGGGCTCTGCAGAGGGCAGCAGCTCCACCGGGGCCAGAGCAGCCTCAGCAGAGCTATGAGAACAGGGCTGTTCCACCACAGACCTCAGGGGGCTTCCTCTCCCTCTGTGTGGGAATGCAGGAAATTTCTCTGGCTGCCCTGGAGGACTCCAGCCCCTGCCCAGGGGCCACAGAGCCCAAGATCCCTGTGCCTTTGATTTAGCCCTTGGAAAAAACAATTACCAACCTTATATGAAGAATTACAGGCCATGAAAGTTTAAGTAGAATGATAGTGAATTCATCACAGGATGAAAAATAGATTTTTGTGGTTTTTAGAATGGGGGTTCAGGGGGCAAGATGGAGGAATCTGGCCATGCCCTGTCCTTCTCCTTCTTCTTCTTGGCCTCCATCTTCTGCTGTGATGGTGGCACTTTTGGATTGGTTTAAGGTAGAAGCTCGCTGTCTAACATAAGTGATAGGTATTGGGAAGTTATGGTAAATAATGTACATGTAGTTTTTAGTATAAAAGATAACACCACCCCAGAGGAGGCAGAGTGCCTCTGTCTGACCTGCTGAATGGACCTCGGCAGAACAGGAGAAAGAATTTTATAGATAAGAAACAATAAACAACCGTGAGACCGAGAAATGAAGAGCTCTGACTCCTTCTTCAAGTGCCAGGCTGGGAAAAGAGACTTTCTAACACATCTTGGGGTCACTGTGGGCAGTGAGAGACCCCAAGACCTCTGGGTCAATGCTCCAAGTGTTTACCAGTGGTGTTGATCATCATTGTGTGGGCACATCAGCTGCTTCTGCTTCCCCTCATCCCAGGCTTGCTGATTGCTCTGGCCCAGTTTGCACCTGGGAAAAGCCCAGCTGGGGATGATGGACAGGGAGATGCTGCTCAGCAGGAGCACCACTGAGTTATTTACTCCGCACTCACCCTAGGAGCACCCACAGGCTGCTCCACAGGGCTATTCCAGGGCAAAGCAGATTAATAACCTTCCTGGCAGGGCTGTGAATGGAAATGGGGTTTCACACCACAGGTTGCACCTTGCGCTGTAAAGCAACAGAACCCAGCCCAGGTCTGCTCCTGGGGCACTGGATGGTCCTTCAAGGGGCTGATCCTCTCGTGCCTCCTCTGAAATGAGGCTCAGGAAGGAACCCCAGAGCAGGTGTTTGCTGGCAGAGCAGTGTTTGGAGTCCTCTCTCTATCCATTTTTCATTACAGTGCTTTACAGCACCATTTCTGGATGGAGCAGAGAGGAGCATCTGCTGACAAGAACCCCCATGGCCACCAGAACTGGAGAGAAGCACTGGAGCCAGGGCAGGAGCTGGGCAGAAGCACTGCCCAGAGCTGGGTGGATTTCAGTGCCTCATCCCTCCTTGCTGAAGGGGCAGAAGGGACTGGCTGTGTCTCCTCAAATCCCAGGGCACCCCAGAGCAGCAAAGGCCAGCCCCAGCCACGGCCCTGAGAGCCTGCTGCTGAATCTCCCATCTTTACAGCGCTGGAAAGAATTCAAAATACTCTCTGCTGGTGTTTGGCACATCCTTTTGCAATCCTTAATGCTCACCTCTCCCTGCTGAATGAGCTTCATGGATTTCAGGAGGCCTGGAGGGAGAAGAAATCACCCTGACTCACAGCAGTGACCTTCAGGAGAAGCACAAGTGCCCCAGGTGAGCTCTGTGTGTGAGGAGCTGGTGCCAAATGCACAAACTGAGTGCTGCCATGGTGCTGATGAGCTGCAGAGCCACCATGCCTGCCAGGGGAGGGAGGGGCTTTGTTCATCCCTGCTGCCTCCCCCCTCTGCCCCTGGGGCTTGGAGCTCCAGAGGCAGCAGGGACAGGGCAGGGAAACCTCAGGGAGACTCATCCCAGGGCTCCCTGGGCAAGTTCCAGCTTTCCCTGGGACACTGAGGGTTAATGGGTCACTATTTCTGTGACCTGGCAGGAGTTTGCAGTGATTTTTAATAAAAATGTATATGTTGAGCTGATTCTGGTGGGGACCAGCTGCAGGCCAGAGCTGAGGGGAGAAACTCATTAAACTGCAGGCCCTGGATGCTTGGGCATCATCAGAAACAAATCAGCCCCTGCTAATTGGCTTAGAGTGCTGCATGGGCATGACTTCATTCAGAGCTGGTTCCTAGCCCCAGTTTCCTTTCCCAGTGGCACTGGTGGCTGGCTGGGACCCCCTGTCCCTGCTGTCCCCTCTCTGCCCTGCTCTGCTGGATGGGCCAGCCCTTGCGTTGATTGCTCCAGGCTCGTGGCCAGAAAACAAGGAAATCTGGCTACTGGGTGGGGAACAGACTCTAAATTATTCTTTAGTAAATCTCAATCCCAAAATAAAGCCCAAAACCTCAGCAGGGTCAGACCCACCCCACAGAGGAACTGCAGTGGGAGCAGAGGAAAGGCAGAGCCAGGTCCCTCTTTCCCTCCACTGTAAGGTGCCCAGAAGAGGAGGCTTTCCCAAAAAGTTCCTGCTCCTTCAGGAATTTCTCTGCCTCTCCCAGGTTTCCAGCCCCCAGCCAGTTTTGGGCAAGGTTGTTCAGCTGGGTCCATTGCTGAGCAGAGCTAACTTTGCCTTCTATTCACTTAGGTATAAATAATCTTTTACTATGTTAATTACTTTGCACAGAAGGATAAGACATAAATTATAACCCAATGGTTATAATTGCATGTTCTTAGCACGTGTGCTTCGTTACTAATTATCCCCCTTCTCCCAGGCAGATTAAAAAGGAGAATCATTGGATTGTGGCTGCCAGGGAATGAGGGTGGAGAGGGAGCCCCTTCTTGCCACAAAGGGGTGTGAAATACTGCCACAAATACAAATATAGCCCTTTCCCTCCCCAAATTAAATTAGTTGGAGGTGGTGCCTGCAGCTTTCTTGTGGGACAGTGATGCCCATGGCAGCTCTGAGACCTTCCTCCCATTCCATGTCTCCCATCCTGCCTCCTTCCACTCACAGTGGAGCTTCTCCTGCATTTATATTAAAAAGAAAACTGTATTGAAAGCTTTTTTACTCATTCCTGCTCGGCCTGTGGCTTTCCAGCAAGTGCCCTTTGGGGCAGGGCGAGTGGTCACTGGCTCTGCAGAGCCTGCAAAAAAGAAAGAGGCAAAAAAATGTCATTGCTGTGGCTGTGAGTGATCCCCAGCATGACCTGCCATCCACACTTGGGTCACTGCAGGAACTGAATAATTAAATGAATAATGAAATGTTCTTCACATCCTCAGCCTGGATACAGCACTGGACATCACCTCTGGCACCTTGGGGTACCCCAGGGATGGCTTTGGGTTGTGTATTCAATTCCAGATTTAACAATCCACAGCTTCCAGGTCCTGCCTGCTGTTCCTGCTTAGGGAAAGGGTCTGCCATGTCAGGAGAGGACACCTTGTACCTGCATTGCCAGCATGTCCTGGCGGAGGTGCCTGGAGTAAAGCTGCAGAGCTGCCTGAAGCCACACTGGGTTTGCTCTGCTACAAAATCAAGCAGCATCTCACCCTTGGGACAGTTTCTCCTCGCCTCCCTCAGCAATCCTGCTCATGATCTCCTCCTGCTCCAAACTCCTTGCTAGGAGAGCTCAGCTCTGCACAGCCCAAAGCCTTCCCCACCCCAGCCTGCAGCAGAGCCCTCAGGCTCCAGCCCCTTCCTTCCAGGCTGCCTGCCTTGCAGCCCAAATAACACTGGAAGCTTTTTTTGGACAATTTTCCAACCTCTGGGCGTCCCAAGCCGTGTTTGGTGATGAGGCTCAGGGGCAGCAGCGCTTGGCTGTGCTCTCAGCAGGGAATGAGACCACACTGAGCCCTGGTTTAGGGTCCCCCTAAGGGTTAGGCTGAGGTTTCCAGTGTTCCTACAAGGTTCCACTGAGGGGATGGAAGGCAGGGAGCAGCTGCGGGGTCAGGGTGATGCTCCTCCCGCACCAGCGCCTGAGCCTCTCTCCAGGGGCTCTCCAACACTCAGCCCAGATCCCGCTTAAAAATAGCTGCAAGTGTTAATTGCAGGCACTGATGGTTCAGCAAGCTCCTGCTGAAACCTCAGCTGAACCTGGAAAGGAGCAGATAAAGCACGATCCTTTTCACAGCTTGTGGAAAAGCTCGGGTTCTTTGGGATAGGCGGGAGAGCAGGGGGCATGTCGGCTCTGCTCTCTCTGTAGCAGGAATACAGAGTGTTTGCAAGGTTATCTCTCTCTGAATGGCAAATTTCCTCTCCTCTCATAACTCCTTTATTGCTATCAGCTTTCCTTGACAGAGTTTATTTTTGAGGATGTATTCCATCATTTACCAAACTCATCACAGAGATACTTGGACTTTCTATATGAGGTGTGAGAGGCTGTACCAGCCTCGCTGAGGAGCTGCCCTTGGCAGGGTGGTGCTCATCCATCCCTCCTCACTGCAGCCCCTGCTCTTATTAGAGCCCAGAGAAATCAGCATTTGTTATTTGTCAATCCAAGAAAACATTCCAGCAGCTCACAGGATCCCTCCTCTGTGTTGACAGCACATCCCTGCTTTGCTTGAGCCTAGTATAGGAAGCTGCAGGATTTTCCCCCTCTTTTGTCTGAATTTCTGCAGGGAGAAGGAGCAGGGAAGCAGCCCCAGCTCTTTGCCCTGCATGAGAGAAATATTGCTGCAAATAGGCTTAAAAATGATTCTATTGTACCTTGCAGACTTTGAGGCATGAGCAGAACTCACACATAAAGATGGTTTTTGTTGTGCCGTGGTGCTTTCACAGGCACAATGCTGCAGGTGAAGCTGAGAGATGAAATGAGCTCCTCCACTCTGGAGGCAGCTTCCCAGGGGAGCACCCGGGTGCAGCAGTGGGGATGAAGGAGTGCAGAGCCAGGAAAGGGGATGTTCATCCTCCTCCTCTGTAGAATAAATGAAGGTAATGCAGAATGTAATCCTATCCCCCAACAAGTTGCAGACCAATTACTAAAGATTAGGAACACCTGTAACTAACAAGAACAAGTGCCATAAAAGGGTGGAGTAGAAGGAGGGTAGAAGGAGGAGTTAGATGGCTACAGCAAGGACTGAGAAGAGTCACTGGTCAGAGGAGCTCACCACGAGAACCGTTGGGAAGGTATGAAACTCAGAAGCCATGGAATCTTTGCATGATAATAGAATTGTTGTAATATACAAGGCAACACTCCTCCTCCAGTCATGAGGGGAACAAAACTCCCCCAGCCACCAGGGGTAGTCACAAATGCCACAGGTGCCACCCAGGGTGTGCTCAGTGCTCCCTCAGACACCACCTGGGAGGTGTCTCTGAGCTTCACCAAGCACATAATTGCTATTTCAAATAATTGTGCCTTGAATTAAAATAGTTCCTGAGCAGCCTGAAACCTTCATCTCAGTGCCTCAGCACCTCAGCAGGGAGAAGCCTTGACAGGGCCAGGAGATGAAGATCCCATGGGCAGGAGCTGCCTGGCTCCCAGCCCTGAGGGATTGTTCTGCCGCTGCTATCACAGATATGAACTGGCTGTGGCCGGACTGGGAAATTTCTGACTATTTGGGGGATTTACAGTATTTTTATCATGTTTTGGTTCTGGCAACTCCATCCACCCCTCCCTCCTGTGCTGCTCCCAGAGGCCACATCCAGCATCCCATCCCTTTTGTGACTGAAATGGAAGAGCATCAGCAAATGCCTCATTTGCTGTTTTGCATATGCATCAAAAATGGCATCATTTGTCATGGTTGACAAAATTCTCTTTCCTCTTTTTTTTTTTTTCTTTTTTTAAATTTGCTGGTATTTGAGGAGAAAACAAGGTAAACAGTGAGTGGTGTCCTGTGCAATGACAAACAGCTCCCAGGCAGAAACGCTGCCGTGCTGGCTGGGCTCTGTAAGAATAATAATAATAAAAAAGAAAGACATTAGTATACCTGGATTCACTACATGTTCAGTAAAAGCCTTCAGGAGGAGAGGAAGCTTTGTCATTTAACTTGCAGAATTGCATAAGAAGAGGAGTTAATCAACCCATGAGTGATTTACACTCACTGAAGGGATCTTGTCAAAATGAGCCCAAATTTTATGTGTCTCTCTCCTCTGGAAAGGAACAGGATATACATTTTCCACAGGGTGGTAATGTAATAAAGCAAATTTTTCCTTGGAAATTGCAGCTGAGGTATTTTTGCTGGCCCCAAGGCTGGCTGTGGTGATATCCCACCACCATGGACACCCAGGAGCTGCAGGGGCAGCCCTTGTGTCTTGCTGCCCTTGGGCTGGGGGCTCCCTGCTCGAGGTGCCCCAGGGGCTCTGTGTGCTCCACTTTGGAATATTTATGCTCCATTCCCCATCTCCACCCCTGCTGTGCCTCTGGCCGTGTCCTTCCCTCCATTCTGCATGTCGTTTTGGCTCTCATGGCTGTGCCAAACGCCATCTCTGGTGTCTGCTCCCCTTCCTGGATGCCAGGGCTTGGTCCTGTGCCAGGACCAGGATGGGCAACACAGAACTCCTGCACACAGCAAGCTGCCTCTCCAATCCTGACTGCTTTGGGGTGCTGAAGGACAGCAAATAATTATTCCCTGCTGCTCTAGCTTAAAGTGTGTCTCCACTGGAGATTGGCTGACTGGCTCCTGAAATTCTGCGATACACAGGATGGTTCCCAGACTCAAGCTGGCACCAGTGCCATCTGGGACTGGTTTGATAGCGCCAATGGAGTCCTACAATCTACCATCAGGAACCAGGGCTGGTGAGTTTTGTTTCCCAGGGAAAATGCCGGAGTTTCTGTTTGGGCGCATGTGGCAGTGTCTGGCTCCTGAAAATCAACATTACTCAGGATGCCTCCCAGAACCAAGCTGGCACCAGTGCCAACTCAGGATGGTTTGATAGTAACAACGGAGTCCTACAATCTGCCAACAGGAACTGGGGCAGATTAGTGTTGTTTCAGAGGAAAAAGGCAGGTGTTTATGTCTGGGTGCCGGTGGCCCGGAGTGGCCGGCTGGCTCCTGAAATTCCGCAATAGGCAGGATGCCTCCCAGACCCAAACTGGCACCCGTGCCAACTCGGGCTGGTTTGATAGTGCCAACGGAGTCCTACAATCTGCCATCCGGAAGCAGGGCTGGTGAGTTTTGTTTCAGAGGGAAAGGGCCAGTGTTTATGTTTGGGGGCCTGAGGGTCGGCGTGGCTGGCTGGCTCCTGAAAATCCGCGATACGCAGGATGCCTCCCAGACCCAAGCTGGCACCAGTGCCAACTCGGGCTGGTTTGATAGTGCCAACGGAGTCCCACAATCTGCCATCAAGGACCGGGGCTGGTGAGTTTTGTTTAAGAGAGAAAAGGCTGGTGTTTAGTTTGGGGGCCTGCGGCCGGTCCAGGCTGATGGGCTCCTAAAAATCCGCGATACGCAGGAGGCCTCCCAGACCCCAGCTGGCACCACTGCCAGCTCGGGGTGTTTGATAGTGCTAATGGAGTCCTACCATCTGCCATCAGGAACCGGGGCTGGTGAGTTTTGTTTCAGAGGGAAAGGGCTGCTGTTCACTAATGGGGGACTGTGGCCCCGGGGTGGCCGGCTGGCTCCTGAAAATCCGCGATACGCAGGATGCCTCCCAGACCCAAGCTGGCACCCGTGCCAACTCGGGCTGGTTTGATAGTGCCAACGGAGTCCCACAATCTGCCATCAAGGACCGGGGCTGGTGAGTTTTGTTTCAGAGGGAAAGGGGCAGTGTTTAAATTTGGGGGCCTGAGGCTCGAAGTGTCTGGCTGGCTCCTGCGAATCCGCGATACGCAAGATGCTTCCCAGACCCAAGCTGGCACCAGTGCCAATTCAGGCTTGTTGGTTAGTGCCAACGGAGTCCCACAATCTGCCATCAAGAACCGGGGCTGGTGAGTTTTGTTTCAGAGGGAAAGGCCCGTTGTTTACTTTTGCAGCCTGTGGCCCCGAGTGGCCAGCTGGCTCCTAAATATCCACGATACGCAGGATGCCTCCCAGACCCAAGCTGGCACCAGTGCCAGCTTGGGGTATTTGATAGTGCCAACGGAGTCCCACAATCTGCCATCAGGAACCGGGGCTGGTGAGTTTTGTTTCAGAGGGAAAGGGCCAGTGTTTATGTTTGGGGGCCTGTGGCAGTGCTGGCCGGCTGGCTCCTGAAAATCCGCGATACGCAGGATGCCTCCCAGACCCAAGCTGGCACCCGTGCCAACTCGGGCTGGTTTGATAGTGCCAACGGAGTCCCACAATCTGCCATCAAGAACCGGGGCTGGTGAGTTTTTTTTCAGAGGGCAAGGCCCTTTTTTCTGTTTGGGGGCCATAGGCCCGGAGTGGCCGGCTGGCTCCTGAAAATCCGTGATACGCAGGATGCTTCCCAGACCCAAGCTGGCACCCGTGCCAACTTGGGCTGGTTTGATAGTGCCAACGGAGTCCCACAATCTGCCATCAGGAATTGGGGCTGGTAAGTTTTGTTTCAGAGGGAAAGGCCCGTAGATAATATTTGGGAGCCACCGGCCCGGCGTGGTCGGCTGGCTCCTGAAAATCCGCGATACGCAGGATGCCTCTCAGACCCAAGCTGGCACCCATGCCAACTCTGGCTGGTTTGATCGTGCCAATGGAGTCCCACAATCTGCCATCAAGAACCGGGGCTGATGACTTTTGTTTCAGAGGGAAAGGCCCGTTGTTTATTTTCGTGGGCGATAGACCCAGAGTGGCCAGCAGGCTCCTGAAAATGCGCATTATGCACCATGCCTCCCAGACCCAAGCTGGCACCCGTGCCAACTCTTTCTGGTTTGATAGTGCCAATGGAGTCCC
The DNA here is from genome assembly GCF_901933205.1 of Camarhynchus parvulus. NCBI lineage: Eukaryota > Metazoa > Chordata > Aves > Passeriformes > Thraupidae > Camarhynchus > Camarhynchus parvulus. The sequence continues at coordinate 16,882,414 of NC_044600.1, read as the reverse complement.
ACAATCTGCCATCAAGGACCGGGGCTGGTGACTTTTGTTTCAGAGGGAAAGGCCCGTTGTTTAAATTTGAGGGCCATAGGCCCAGAGTGGCCGGCTGGCTCCTGAAAATCCGCGATACGCAGGATGCCTCTCAGACCCAAGCTGGGACCCGTGCCAACTCTGGCTGGTTTGATAGTGCCAACGGAGTCCCACAATCTGCCATCAAGGACCGGGGCTGGTGAGTTTTGTTTCAGAGGGAAAGGCCCGTTGTTTATGTTTGGGGGCCACTGGCCTGGCGTGGCCGGCTGGCTCCTGAAAATCCGCGATACGCGGATGCCTCCCAGACCCAAGCTGGCACCAGTGCCAACTCGGGCTGGTTTGATAGTGCCAACGGAGTCCCACAATCTGCCATCAAGAACCGGGGCTGGTGACTTTTGTTTCAGAGGGAAAGGCCCGTTGTTTATTTTCGGGGCGATAGGCCCAGAGTGGCCGGCTGGCTCCTGAAAATCCGCGATACGCAGGATGCCTCCCAGACCCAAGCTGGCACCCGTGCCAACTCGGGCTGGTTTGATAGTGCCAACGGAGTCCCACAATCTGCCATCAAGGACCGGGGCTGGTGAGTTTTGTTTCAGAGGGAAAGGCCCGTTGTTTATGTTTGGGGCCATAGGCCCGAGTGGCCGGGCTGGCTCCTGAAAATCCGCGATACGCAGGATGCCTCCCAGACCCAAGCTGGCACCCGTGCCAACTCGGGCTGGTTTGATAGTGCCAACGGAGTCCCACAATCTGCCATCAAGGAACGGGGCTGGTGAGTTTTGTTTCAGAGGGAAAGGGCTGGCGTTTATGTATATCGGCCATAGGCCCGGAGTGGCCGGCTGGCTCCTGAAAATCCGTGATACGCAGGATGCCTCCCAGACCCAAGCTGGCACCCGTGCCAACTCGGGCTGGTTTGATAGTGCCAACGGAGTCCCACAATCTGCCATCAGGAATTGGGGCTGGTGAGTTTTGTTTCAGAGGGAAAGGCCCGTTGTTTTTTTTGGGGCCATAGGCCCGGAGTGGCCGGGTGGCTCCTGAAAATCCGCGATACGCAGGATGCCTCCCAGACCCAAGCTGGCACCCGTGCCAACTCTGGCTGGTTTGATAGTGCCAATGGAGTCCCACAATCTGCCATCAAGGACCGGGGCTGGTGAGTTTTGTTTCAGAGGGAAAGGCCCGTTGTTTATGTTTTGGGGCCATTGGCCCGGAGTGGCCGGCTGGCTCCTGAAAATCCGCGATACGCACGATGCCTCCCAGACCCAAGCTGGCACCCGTGCCAACTCTGGCTGGTTTGATAGTGCCAACGGAGTCCCACAATCTGCCATCAAGGACCGGGGCTGGTGACTTTTGTTTCAGAGGGAAAGGCCCGTTGTTTATGTTTGGCGGCCATAGGCCCGGAGTGGCCGGCTGGCTCCTGAAAATCCGCGATACGCAGGATGCCTCTCAGACCCAAGCTGGCACCCGTGCCAACTCTGGCTGGTTTGATAGTGCCAACGGAGTCCCACAATCTGCCATCAAGGACCGGGGCTGGTGAGTTTTGTTTCAGAGGGAAAGGCCCGTTGTTTATGTTTGGGGCCACAGGCCCAGAGTGGCCGGCTGGCTCCTGAAAATCCGTGATACGCAGGATGCCTCCCAGACCCAAGCTGGCACCAGTGCCAACTCGGGCTGGTTTGATAGTGCCAACGGAGTCCCACAATCTGCCATCAAGGACCGGGGCTGGTGAGTTTTGTTTCAGAGGGAAAGGCCCGTTGTTTATGTTTGGGGCCACAGGCCCGGAGTGGCCGGCTGGCTCCTGAAAATCCGCGATACGCAGGATGCCTTCCAAGACCCAAGCTGGCACCCGTGCCAACTTCGGGCTGGTTTGATAGTGCCAACGGAGTCCCACAATCTGCCATCAAGAACCGATGCTGGTGAGTTTTTGTTTCAGAGGGAAAGGCCCGTTGATTATGTTTTGGGGCCATAGGCCCGGAGTGGCCGGCTGGCTCCTGAAAATCCGCGATACGCAGGATGCCTCCCAGACCCAAACTGGCACCCGTGCCAACTTGGGCTGGTTTGATAGTGCCAACGGAGTCCTACAATCTGCCATCAAGGACCGGGGCTGGTGAGTTTTGTTTGCCAGGGAAAGGGCTGGTGTTTATGTTTGTGGGCCATAGGCCCGGAGTGGCCGGCTGGCTCCTGAAAATCCGCGATACGCAGGATGCCTCCCAGACCGAAGCTGGCACCCGTGCCAACTCGGGCTGGTTTGATAGTGCCAACGGAGTCCCACAATCTGCCATCAGGAATTGGGGCTGGTTAGTTTTGTTTCAGAGGGAAAGGCCCGTTGTTTATTTTTCGGGGCCATAGGCCCAGAGTGGCCGGCTGGCTCCTGAAAATCGCGATACGCACGATGCCTCCCAGACCCAAGCTGGCACCCGTGCCAACTCTGGCTGGTTTGATAGTGCCAATGGAGTCCCACAATCTGCCATCAAGGACC